>NC_072409.2:50765000-53265000 GCF_028858775.2 Pan troglodytes
ATTACTGAAACCCTGAGGATGTTGTGAACTGAGAAAGTTTGGGAATTTTTTTTAATGCTATGTATTTTTAAATATCAGTTTTTGTTATAAAGTTAACACATGCTCTTTTTAAAAATCCAAGCAACCTAGAAAAACATATAATACAAAATAAAAATCTTCCTTCTCCCCCCGCCCCTTACTCTCAAGCTCCCTAGCTCAGAGCTGTCCCTGTTTAACATTGTGGTCCATTTCCTCCCAAGCTTTTATCTATGAATCCTCAACAGGAGAGAAATAATTTAAACAGCCGAGATGTGGTCATAGCCCACCTCCCACTCTGTCCCTTGCTTTGTCCACCTAACAGTAGATTGGGAACACTTTTCCATGCCTGTAACGGGAAGGATCACATTCTCGTGAATGCCTGAATCGCATCCACTGTGTGGCTCTCATGATTCATTCAGCCACTGAGGGGGGAGGCTAGGCAGCTCCAATTCCCGGCTAGTGTAAACACCGCTGCAGTGTGGGATACATTCATATTTCTTCATTATTATCTTCTGCAGTAATGCAGAAAACAGATATTAAGCTTTCAAGCATCCTAGAGTTCACGTGAGAAGGAAAAGGGAAAGTTTTGAAGACTGAGTGAAATGTTTAGAAGATGCAATGTAAGGGAGATGTAATTTTGGTTGTAGAATGCACAGTTTTCTAGAAGGGAAGAAAGCTGAGGAAGACAGTGTGATGAAGAAAAGGGCAGAGGAAACGGCCACTGTTGAAGGGCCCAGGTTGGGACAGAATGACACCAAACCCCTTAGCCTTAAATTCCAGGTCTGCCACACCTGGACCCAACGTCTCCAGCTTCATTTTCTCCCTTCCCCATAACCCCCTCCCTAAATACCCACCCCACACCCGCCGTGTGTCAGCGACAGCCCACGGCAGACACACTGGCTTCCCTTGGTGGAAAACAGGCTTCCCTCTTCTCCATCTGTCAAAGGCTTGATCATCTTAAGTGATCAACTCTGAAAAGCCTTCCCTGATTTCTTTAATATCTGAATTGTTGCTTCTGTGTTTCTGGAGCACCTTATGCCCATCACAGCAGCAATGACAATATGAGATGCCGCTACATCTGAATTTGAGTGTGTCTAAAAGCAGCCTGAGGGCAAAGCCATTCACCTTGGCATCTACGAGTTCCTCCCTCCGCGCTGGGCACAGTGCTGCCCTGGAAGGGCCTCGATAAACACCTGACAGGCAGGGAGTCCTCTCTCATCCTCCCAGATGTGTGCGTGTGCACAGCGTGCCTTCTGTCTGTCCTTAAGGGAAGCACCGACTTAAAGAGGGACAAATGGGTAAGGGCCATGCATTCTGCACCATCTATTCCCTTTCCTTTCCATGCTTTCTAACACGGCAAGTTAAACGGCCACTCTCCTGATTTCCATATGAGAAGGAGGAAGAATGCAGAAATGTCTGTTTCACTGCATGAGCGTCAAACATAGCCATGAGGTCCTGTCACATACTGGTGACAGGGTAGGATTGGAATGGCCATTTTTATTTCTGGAGGAACTTAATTCAGATAAGGAAAAGGCAAGACCACGCAATGGAGAAAGAGCAACAGCCTCCTTGCAGAATGTGGATGCCACCCCACGCTCACAATCAGTTACTTGAGTGAGTCTCTAGAAAGCTGGATGTGCTTTGGTAGGAAGCGATGCCTTCTGTTATGTACCTGTGCTTCTTTTAAGCCCTTCTAAAGCCCCCATCACCTTTCCATTAAAAAAAAAAAATAGCAAAACAAGCCTGACAGCAACCCTTCTGAAGAAGCTGTGAGATCCCCAAAATCAGGGTGTGCTGATGATGGGAGCGTCAAAGCCAACCTGGGGAGCCTGTCTGTGGGGGCAGAGATGCAGAGCTTGTTCTGGAGCCAGCACACTTCTGTCCAGATGGGCTCTGAATTACGGGTCTGAATTTTGCTGCTAATTCCAAGGGGTTGAAACTGGAACTGATGATTTTCACATCAGCTGAGCTTCATTCAATGACAAAATCATCTACAGAAGGCCCTCTATGTACAGCTGCTCTGCCACAGACAGTGATTACACAAGTTTATGTCAGCATTTATCGACTTTACTTACAGATATTTGCAGCCTGAAAAATGTGAGACTTTTCCAGTAAATAAGTCAGTGGTTTCAAAACATGAAAGTCTGGGACTGTCTTGTGGATTTTTTAAAGAGTGTATTTAACAAGTGAAGTTGTGCATTTAGGTATGGAGTGAAACTGGGAAGAACACATTCCCTGTTGAGGTTAGGGCAAAGCACCATGAGATGCTCAGCTCCTCCTCTCTCCTCTCACAAGGGGAGAGCTGATTCTAGATGCTGCACACATAGTAGACCCCTGGGCGCAGAGTGGGAATGTCTGCAGAGAGTCAAATAAGTGCAGATGTCCCTTGAAGCTGCTTTTGATTCATTTAAAGAATCCTAGATGGAAACCCAAGGTCTTGATGCTACTTCATGTTACACTTGGCTTTCCCCTTAAGCCACTTACACAACTGACTTGGCAAGATTAAAACGGGACAAACTAAGAAAGCAACCAGCAGCTAATGGCTAAAACCTGGGATACTGCCCTTCCACACAGTCTCAGAATGTGAAATTACCAATTTCAATTTCTGCTTGAGTTAATCACATAACATGCAAAAGGAATCAGTGTACATAAAAGTATAACTTTCCAGCTGTTTCAGATATCCTTTTACCTCCAACAAACCATACTAGAATCCTACTGGCATTGTATATGCCATTGATAAACATTTCCTGAAATTAAAAAATTAATTGCGCTTGGACTTCATTTTTAGCATAATTGTAACAGCATAATGCTTGTCTTTAATACAGCTACAGGGCCAAAATCACAGGAATCTGCAATATTCTGTGTTGTTTGGTAATGAACATCTATATGGAATTCAGAGAAAAGGGAAGGTGGTGGCTAAAATCTAGAAGTCAACATTTTTTATGAACCTAAAAGCACAGTTATTTTCATTTCTCCATTTTTCACCAAATGATAGCATCTCTTCAGTCTTACCACATTTATTTAGCACAAAAAACAGTAGTAGGAACTTTTGCCCATAAAACTCTCAATGTGGAAAGCTAAGCAGAAAAATATAGGGCCAGGTGTGATGGCTCATGCCTGTAAACCCAGCACATTGGGAGGCTGAAGTGGGCAGATCACTTGAGGTCAGGAGTTCGAGACCAGCCTGGCCAACATGGTGAAACCCTGTCTCTACTAAAAATACAAAAATTAGCAGGGCATGGTGGCATGGGCCTGTAATCCCAGCTACTCAGGAGGCTGAGGCATGAGAATCGCTTGAGCCCAGGAGGCAGACGTTGCAGCGAGCCAAGATTGGGCCACTGCACTCCAGCCTGGGCGACAAGAGTGAGACTCTGTCTCAAAAAAAATAATAATAATGATAATAAATAAAATAAATAAATAAAATAAAAAAGAGAAATACAGTCCTGGGATCAAATCTTAATGTCACTAGACATTTTCCTGAAGACTTAGTGCTCTAGAAAGATGTTACAATTTTACCATGCTTCTCTGATTCCTCTACAGAGCCTCATGCTCACATGCATGTACACACACACACACATACACACACACGGGATTTCCATCAGTGTACACTGAGTTATGCAAAAAGTACTTATTATAATAATTTTCTGTTTATGAAATTATTCAAAAGTCACATGTAAAATGCAACTTAAGATGGCAAAACCCTATAAAAAAGTACATGTCCATATAAGTAATATTCACTTTCAACAACAAACACATGCAAATAGAAACTTGGCCAAAATCCAGGATCAGGTGGGAGTACACAGAATCAGGACCCAGGATCGGGGGGATGGACACAGAATCAGGACCTGGGATCACGTGGGAGGACACAGAATCAGGACCTGGGATCAGGTGAGAGGACACAGAATCAGGACCCAGGATCGGGGGCATGGACACAGAATCAGGACCCGGGTTCAGGTGAGAGAACACAGAATCAGGACCCGGGATCAGGTGGGAGGACACAGAATCAGGACCCGGGATCAGGTGGGAGGACACAGAATCAGGACCTGGGATCAGGTGAGAGGACACAGAATCAGGACCCGGGATCAGGGGGATGGACACAGAATCAGGACCCGGGATCAGGGGGATGGACACAGAATCAGGACCTGGAATCAGGCAGGAGGACACAGAATCAAGACCCAGAATCGGGTGGATGGACACAGTTGGAAGCTGTAGGGATCCTGTTCTCTGTGCATACCTTGTTGGAGATGTCCAAATTGCAGTTTGCTTCACAGAGGGCCACCACGATAGGCATGTTGCCATCTTTACACGCCACATGGAGGGGAGTATTGCCGTGCCTGTCTTGATAATCGACGAAACACCCTTGGCTGAGGAGAGTCTTGATTACCTCCATCTGACACCGTCTTACAGCCAGATGAAGGGCAATGTGTCCATCCTGGAAACAAACCCCAGAGATCATGAGAGCTTTTCACTTGGGCATGTGGCCTCCGTCTCTTCACCTTTCCTGCTGCCATCGAGTGAGGTTTAATTGGCAACAAGATCACTACTAAAAGGCCTAGTGGAGGATTTAAATGAAGAAACTTTACTCCTATAGCAGGGGTAAGGACTGGGAGGATGCGGAGCTTTACATGTTCCTCTCTAGATAATCACAGCCTAAGCTGAACACTAGCTTGATTCATTTAGGCTTCGGCAGTACAATCAGATAGAACATAAGTAATTGTTGATACTCCAATGGCCTCTTTAATCAAAGCATTTGTAAAACACTTTTAAAAACATTTGCCCAGCAATCTCTGCCAATTTCCTAAATAGAGAGCCTATTATTTTACCTTGCACCAGGAAAAATGTGAAAGTATTGTGAAATAACTAGCTCAAGGGCTGTCATATAAATGAGAAGCAGATTTAACATGTGTAACCTCTGCATCCCATGAAAAACCAGCCCGGGCATTCATTCTACCTATTACAGAATCCCTGATGAATAGATGTGTTGAGTTTTAGGAGCTGGGTGGAGAGTTCTGAAACATTTCTAAAACCTACTGTGCTAGGGTTTCTCAGCCTCAGCGCTATTGGCATTTGGAGCTGGGTGATTCTCTGTCGAGGGGGCTGCTCTGTGAGCTGCAGGATGTTTAGTAGCACCACTGGCTGGGATCGATGAGATGCCAGTAGCAACCCCCATCTCTAGTTGTGACAACCAGAAAGTATCTCCAGACATTATCAAACACCCCTGGGGGCAAAGTCGCCCCCGACCCAGAACCATTGCTCTATACAAAGAAAATAACTTCACAAAGGGCAGATATTAAATTAACTACAGAATCCCAAATCTAACCGTATATAGCAACATCACAGGCTTGTTTTAAGTACAGATCACAATAAAAACAGATGAGGCTGAATTTGTTTAATTAAACCTGGTCTAGCATCGAGATTGCCAGACAAGAGTGGTTTATTGTCTTTTTACAACACAGCGGATGATAGAAATAAGTAAAACATCTATTTCTTTGTTTATCTAAAAATTAATAGTGTGTTGCCAATGTCAGTCCTCAATGAGAATTGTCTCGGATTCAGTGAACATCACTGTACCTGCTCTAAAGCTAAAAAAGCTAAAAATTATTTAGAGACCAAAGTCAATTGATCAACTCATGAATTTTGTTATATGCCATAAATTAATATTAACTATTAAATACAATATAGAAAAGTTCACAGAATCTTTGGAACAGAGAAGAGATGGGGTAATTACAGTTTGCTGCATGTTTGTTATTAGGGAAACAAACTGAGGAGTCTTGTGGTCCCTCTAGACCCCTAGATCACTTCCCAGTGCATATGAGTCTTCCCCCATAAGGCACCTTGTCGCAAGCATTAAGGTCGGCTCCATGTTCGGCCAGACACTCCACGATGTCATGGTAGCCCCTGGCAGAGGCTGTCAGGAGGGGCGTCTCTCCTTCTCGGTTCTTGATGTTCACGTTACAGCCGGCTTCACAAAGGGCTTTGGCCACAGAGTAATAGCCGTGCCAAGCAGCACAGTGCAGGGGAGTTTCTTCTTCCTGGCCAAGGAGATGAGTACAGAGAGGAGGAGAACACAATAATGAGAAACAAAGTATAAAGCAAGGTGAGAGTCCCTGTCAAATTTGGCAGAAACGCAACCAAGGCAGCAGAGGGAAAGAGCTCATAGGTATTGGAATGAAATATTAATCTGGAATAAAATAACAACATGAGTGTGAGCCACCAGCATTAAGAGGTAGATCTGATGTCTCTCTTTCATTAGTTTTCCTTCCTCAACACTTGTGTGTTTGATGAATTTGGCTTTCTCAGCATATGACTGACAATTGACTTTCGGGAGCCCGTTGAAACCATCAGCCCTGCTTGTCTGAACAATAGAGCCTTCGTGCAGGTGCATTACAGCATCTTTCTAATAAGTGCCTCGCTGACTTTATCTGAAACTACTAACAGTAGGTGAGCACTTCCCTGAGCATGAATTCTTCCAGCAACCTTAATGCCTCTAGCTTTCTGTCATGTTTACAACACAAGGTGAGTGGTAACAGTATTGTTGCTTTGGCAAGAAAGTAATTAGGAGAGCCACACTTGAACAAGTCAAGGGAAGTCCTTATAGACTGTGAGGCCTGTATCTTCAGGATCAACATCGCTAGATACATATATGCACCGATGAGAGGCCATCCTAGTGCGGCGGTGGTTACAAAGGTGGACTCTGAAACCAGACTGTGTGTGTTCAAGCCCCAGCTCTACCACTTCTGAGCTTTGTGAGCCTGGGAAAGTTACAGAAACTTTCCCTGTCTCAATTTCCTCATCTCTAAAATGAGAATGATAACAGTAATCCACCTCATAGGGCTGTTCAGCGGATTGAATGCATGAATGAATAAAGTGGTTAGACCTGATCCTGGCATTAGCACCTTGCACACCTTAGCTAGTACTTCTGTTTGGGTCCCTGCCCCTTGAGCCTTGCCCTCTGTAGTGGAAGACAGAAAGCCTAGCTTGGATAAAACTCTAAAGGCCCCAACTGTACCATCTGGCTGCCTGTACATTCATGTATAGAGCAGAGGAAGGGAGGATGTCAGTCATGACCCACCTTGTCCTGGATATTGGGATTGGAGCCAAAGCTGCACAGTAACTGAGCCACGTCAGCATGGCCGTAGCGAGCTGCCACGTGGAGGGCCGTCTCTCCAGACTGCAGAAGAAAAGGAGTCGGTGATTCAGAGCCACATCTGTGAGCAGGCTATGGAGATCAGAACCCAAGGCCTACACCCAGGCCTGCCTGGTTCCACTCTGTCCCCTTTGGTTCCACCCACCCACCTTGGGCAGATGCCCCTATAGTGGCTAGGATTGGGACCTGAGGTTGGGGTGTCCACCACACAGTGAGTATTAAGCCCACATACTTGGCTCATCCTGTGAAGTGCAAACAACTCAGGAGAAGGCTCTCCCTTTTCCATGATAGTTGTTCTCAGTCTTCTTTATGTGCTGATACTTCTAGCTGTGTGATTTTCTCTTTAAACACAACACTCTCTTTTTACTATTGGGTTCATCATTCAGCAGTTACTTAAATGAACAATTTTATTTATTAATAAGCTTCTCATTTCATTGCCTATGATTAGAAACTTATTTTCTTATATTCTCAGAGATTTTCTCAGAAATTTTAAAGAATGTCACTATTTGCCCATGCAATAACTTTCTGTGAATTAGTAACAAGTGCAAATCCTTTAAGATACTTTACTTCTATCCACCCCACAGAAAATCATCAGAATAAACAAATTTTAAGAAGACAAAACAAGATATAGTGTTGCCACCTTCCAGAAAACTGCCATAATAAATGTGTGTCTCTGATATGAATGTTACCCCTCAGATATGGTGCAGTGCACAACCCATGCAACTGTGTGTGGCAGCTTGACTAAACGTCAAATTAGTCTGCCAGTACTGGAAGCAGAGAAGTGTTGTACAGTAGAATAAATAATGGATGAGTAGGTAGGAATTCCAGGTTCAGGTTCCAGCACAGCCAATTAATTCACAGGATTGTTGTGTGAACTGAATGAAACACACACATATGAAAACAAGGTATCTTGATAAATCAGTAACTTTTATAACACCGTTGTGCCAAAAAAAAACCTTACTTTATTACTTTATGTGCATTGTCTCATTAATATCTTCTAGTGTCTGTGATTGTCAGGTCAGCACTGTCAGCCACTTCAAAGAAGAAGAGAATAGGAGAGATCCGCTTAAAAGCACAAGGTTGAGTCAGGAAGAAAATCGAATCGAGACCGAGGTCTCTCTCTGGTTGTCTGTACTAGAACTTTGAGGTTTTTATGTTATGGGGATTATAATTCAATGCGTGCGTATTATGGCAACTACCTGAAAGATTTTGACTTAAGGCTGATTTCAGTATTAGACCAAACCACGGGCAACAAGACATTTCCAACTTAAATGTTCTGCAGGTGAATTCTGGTCCTGATTCCTTTCCTTTGGGTCCCGATGCACATGGTAGGCCAGCACTCACACTCACATGCATCCATTTACTACCTCCTCATGTTCCTCCTAAGAGAAGTGGCCTTACCTTGTCTTTCACATCCAAAGGGCATTTGTTCTCACTGAGAAATTTCAAGGTATCGACGTGGCCATGCCGAGCAGCCCAGTAGACGGCATTGGACCCACCCTGCAGGAAAATCAACCTGGGGTCACATTTCTAGGGAGCTGACAGCACCAGACGCATGCATTCCTCAGACTCACTGTTATTTCCCTTCCTGTGTGATGACAAACCCCAGAGGAGCAACTTCCCAGAGGAATAAAACCCTCATTCTATTTTACACCTTTGACAAATGTACCGTGGTTATACTAGATGCTAGCATTAGGGGCACCTGGGTGAAGCAAATAATGGAACTCTCTGTACCACTTTTCCAACTTTTTTTTGTAAATAAAAAATGATTTCAAAATAAACAATTGCTTATAAACAATTATTTTATGTTTGTAAACCCTCATCTCCCCGCTCTGGTTAGGATTCCCTTACTGCAGAGGGCCAGATCTACTCCACTTACAGCTCTGCTGACGTCTGCAGAAGCAGGCAAACACATTTCTGATGAGAATAATTAGATAATAAAACTTTTTCATGTGTGACATCTAACATTGTTGAGTAAATGTGATCGGTAAGAAGTAAAATCTGGGTAGTGTACAAAGAAATGCTGATGTCAAGCAGCAGCGCCAAGGGGAGGATAAATGATAAATGTTTGCCTCTTTAACCCATGTGTCAGGCTGTACCAAGCTGTTTAAAAGCAGCTCATCTTCCTTTACAGGAAACTGAGAAACAAGTTAGGACATAAATTTTTTTCCTCTGTTACCCCTATGATTAAGATACACTTGAAAATACTTTAAAATTCAATTCATTTCAATAAAACAATTATGACCTTATCCTGGACATCGATTCTTGAGCCTCTTTTAATGAGCAACTGTAGTATTTGAATATTCCCACAGCCAGCAGCAATGAGTAATGGAGGTGTCCCGTGCTAGAAAAGGCAAGAAAAAAATTACTAATTTTCAGGTTTGGTAGGAAAGGAAAAGCCCAAACAATGATTGCTGTTCCCACACACCTTCCCCTGTCTCCACAGACATAGAGCTACCACTGCGTGGCAGGAAGAGAAGACAGGTGGAAGGGTATAAAACCTTTCCTTCCCCTTTCAGATTCTCATCATCGGGGACATTTTCATTAGCAGGATGAGAAGATCTAAAATTTCATGGGTAGAGATACAATACGTGAATGAAGGAAGGTCCTCAATGCACAAAGACCTTATTTGTAACTCAAATCACTTTCTAAACAGAAGTGATTTTCCCCACAGTATGGAGCTTCCAGTTGGAAGGGAGAATGGAGAAGCAGATGGGGTCTTTCCTTGGATATGGAAGGGCAAGGTCACTGTGACCCACCCCTCCAGTATGCGGCAGAACAGAACCAGACCTTGTTGGGTTGGTTAACATCATAGTTGGATAATGAGCCCAGAAGGTGCTGCAGGCCTGGGACGTTGTCATCGTTGATGGCATGGATGATGGCTTTCATCACAAAGGAGTCTTCCTCATCCTTGAGAGAGACAGCCAAGATGGAAACAGAGTTACATTGCTAGCCATGCTTTTCTTACCAACATAAAAGAAACCTGTGCTCACTTGTTAACAGGGGCATTCAGAGGAAAGTAAGCCATTTACTCCCCAAATCCATACAGTCACGGAGGGACCTAGGAAGGAATTTTTGCTCCTTCCATGTTGCAAACAAACACTATCTACTCTTTATCTGGGCTTTAATGTCACCTGCAGTATAGCCCAGAGACACAATGTCCAAGATCCAGATTTCAAATAATGATGATAAGTAACCCTTTGTGTTTATCTTAAGAATCTGTCAAAACATAGTTCCTAAAACCACTGTGAAAATTTTTAGGTATAACACAGACTCTCTTCCTGGATAAGGAAAAAGAAAAGCCTATTGCAGCAAAGAAATGATGCCTTTGAATAAGATATTCTCAATTTGCAATTTTTCCAATTACAGAATTGTTTTCTGATCACTTGAATTTCTTCCATTGCTAGGTATAGAATAACATGGCAAAAATCTCTGAAAGCTGGTCCCAATTATAAAAAATAGAAAAATAAAAATTAAAACAATAGGCTCTAAATAAAGAAAATAAAGGCTAGAAATCAGAAAACTGATGCATTTCTAATTACAAAGGAAAAATAACTGAAGAGTAGTGAACAAAAACTGGAAAAATCTTTGCCACTCTTTCAAAATTCACATTAAAACTAAGGAATTAGCTAGAAAAATCCTAAACAAAATTTCTGAACTTATGAACATAGAATTATGACCACTGGAATTTCAAATCTGGAAAAGTTAATCTACAGAGGCTGAATCTCTGCTTGTGGGGGAGAATGGAGAAAGCATTTCTCTCCATCTGCTTTCTCTTCCCTATAGATCTGAATCCAAACACTTTTCATGCGGGTTTTAGTAGTATTTGTATAAAATGCATGTTTAAGAATGCCACTGGTTTTGCTTTTCTATCACAATTGAAGTCAGTGACTAAGAGGCGTTTACATGAAAGTGCAAGTCAAGAGAAATGGGGAAAACAGAAGGAATAAAGCAGATTGTTATGACTCATCCCCATGATTAGAATATGGAAATAAGGGAATCTGACTTCTGGGAGGGGATCTTTCCACTTGGAGCTCCTACAAGACCCTTGGTCCCTCTCCTACCCTAAACCTTTCACTGTGACACATGTATTGTCTCCCAGTTGAATATTCAGTGATTTCAATTTGCAATCTTTAATCATTCTCATTATCTTACCTAGAGTCACAGTTTTTATCTTTTCACTGGTTGTGCAGCCACCCTCTAACAATTCCCAAACAAAGCCTCCTCTTCTCTCTCTTCTCACCCTGAACTGCTTCTCTTTTGTTTTTTCAAACATCTCCAATCCCATTTCACTCCACAAGGCTAGATGTGAAGCCTCAGTGAAGCTACTAACTTAAGGAGAAAAAAGGGGAGCTGGTGTTTGCAGTTCCCACCCTGAAGTACTTGGCTCCACCGGGAAAATGCTGACTATTCAGTTAAAGGGGCAGGGTAGTTCCCGCAGGACGACCGTGGCTGCCTTGTCTGGAGTCCCCTTCACCTCCTGACTTAACAAAGCCCCGTTGTTTGATTGTCAGGGGAAAGTCTTGTTGAATTCGGATGCTTCCACTCATATCTGAAGAGCTTATCTGTGATTAGGTTTCAGTTTGGATTAGAGGAGAAAATAAAGAAAATAAAGGCTAGAAATTTGAAAATAAATGCATTTCTAATTACAAAGGAAAAATAACTAGAGAGTACTGAACAACAAATTTGATAAATCTTTGCCACTTTGTCAAAGTTCACATTAAAACTAAGAAAGTTGGAGTTACATTCAAGGGCCTTGGGCAGTCAACACCAGGGCAGTCAGGCAAGCAGGTTTGGCCTTCTGGTCTGCTAGGAGACACAATCAGTAAGCAGCACTGCATTCTCCCTGATTCTCTGGTGCGGGTGTGTGGGAAAGGAGTGGCAGCTGTCTGTCCCTTCTGTGCTACTGTTAACCAAGATTCTTCTATGTCAGTGGCTACAGTTCACGCAGATTAGGACAAGCTCTTTTCTCTTCTGCTGGCTAGCCTCTCTTTTACCAAAATATCAGTGCGTGTGTCTCTATGTGTGTGCATTTGCTGTGCGTGTGTGTGTGTGTGTGTGTGTGTGTGTGTGTTGGGGGGGGTAGTCCGTGCTTATGTTTGCATCAAGGTGGAGGGTAGTGTTAGAGGTATGAGGCTATGACGGGGGACAGCACCATCCAAATCAAAGAGAAAAAAAGAGGAAAGAAGCAAGAGGGTGCATCAATCAGCACCCCCAAACCCCTCCGAGGGGATCAAGAATAAGCTTGCCATTTCCACAACTTCAGGTTCCTGGGAGGTTGAACGAATAGAACAGCTTGGTCATTCTGAGTACCCAGTGCTGAGAAAGGAGCACCAGGGCACACGGGTTTGCTTACCAGAGTATCATCACTTCTGGCCACACTCATGTTACTTCTGGACAGGAATGACCTGGATAATCTTTGGCACAGTGATATCAAGCGAACGGATTGCTTTTTTAAAAAAAAAAAAAAAAGGGAGGGCGGGGAGAAAAAAGGTAGGGTGAGAGGAGGAGAGACAGCTTATGTAACAATTGTCAAATGAGTACAAACGACAAAGCCTGCGAGATCGTGTTCATTGCTATCAGCACACACTCTCCCAGGGTGGGCAATCCTACAGCAGACTGGGTTGTATTTGCTTAAAGAATAATTTTAAAGGTCTTGTAAATCAAGACAACAGGATATAGAGATTCTCCTTCCATGTTTCATTATTGAACTACAGAGCTGGACACCCCACATCCTTTCTCTCTCTATATTTTCTTCTCTGCTGTTTGGAGAAGGTGATCTGACCCTTGCAGGTCGCCCCTCAGAGAAGCACAGACTGCAGGGGCCTTGCTCTGTGTCCTTTGTGCCACATAAGCAGTGATGGTAGACAATATGATAACCAAAACGCAACAGCTGTTGGAAGTGAACAGCTGGGGGACCTCTTAGTCTATAGAACAAACATCTCTGCATTTACTCTTTCAGGCAAAAGTACAGTTAAAGAATGAGAGCGAGAAAGAGAAATGGTTGCTCTCTCTCTATTTTAAGCCTAATTCTAAGGACTTTTGAGAATCTAGTGCTGTGGTCTTCCTCATCCCTACCATGGCACCCCAAAACTGGTAGGTGTGAAAACGACGTACATTTCTGGCCCTGAGCTGGGAAGACACGGTAGGTACCCACTTCCTCTAGGTTTGACATGACCCTGGGCACAGGAAACCATCCCATCACCTTCTTAGCCCTGAAGTGTGACTTGTTCCAGGAGGTCTGCAATGCCTTCAGAGCTATGTCCCACCCAGCCCCTGTGGAGGCCATCCACACTGAGGAAGGAGAACAGGCCACCCTGCAAATGCTCACGGCCCCACCCCACCCCCACTCCAACCACTCACAGACAAAGGCTGGGCTGAGAGACCCACTTACCCAAGGTACAGCACAAATGTAATCTCATGCTGCTTACCACAAAGAATGAATTTATTTAAAATGTGGCTTGTAGTATTAGAAAAAAATTTCACTATAATTTTACAGTGCTGCTATAAAAATTTGCACTGAGAATAGTTTTGATGAAAACAACACAAAATTACATTTAATGGTATCAGTTAAAGTGACTAAAATATTGTTTTTGCTTGTTTTTGAAAATAGAGTAATGGTGCAGAAGACTACAGGGTGGATTGAAAAGAGGAAAGGATGTATCTTCCATATTACCAGTATCAGAGGAGAGGGACCCTGACCACACACTACTCTACACAGGAAACAGAATTTGTTAATCCCTCCACAACAAACAATCTTACTTTCCATTTTTTCCGGGCTGCAAACTTCTTGAATTTCTCCATGTTTACTGCGGATGCTTTTCTACTAAGTGCCTGTTGTGTATCTTTAGGCTAAAATAAAAATCCAAGAAAAAAAAATTAAAGCTCTCAAATTATGAAAATGTGTTATATGACAATTTTTTGAAACATCTCCTTATTCAGGATGCTTACACATTCACCTTATTAAATTAGCATAAGAAGTTGGGATAACATGGAATACCTAGGCACCTAGTCTTAGCGGGCTCACTCTTCTATCTAAGGGTTTTGTATCATCCATGAACACTGGGGAGAAGTAGAGCTTGGGGTCAAACTAAATCACGACTTTCCACACTGATAGTTTGGGAATGGCAATATTCATGGTGAGGCTATGTTATGAGGCATTCGAACTTGGGTATCATCAAGTAATGTAGAGCTGAGAGGGATCTCAGAGGTCAGCAAAGTTAGTTTGGCCTATAGCAGGAGAATTCCTTGTATTGTATCTTTTTCAGTAGATGTATTTAGCTTTTGTCCTCCACCTCTGGGAGGAGGAGACACCATAGCTGGCTAGGAGAACCCAGGTAACCGCTGGGAACTTGCACAGCAAAGCTATTTGCCCCCAGAGCCTGATTCTGTGATGTTCACTTCTTTATTTCATGATTTTATTCTGTAACTATCATACTTTCCCACCCTTAGCCCTTTCTGCCCTGGATTGAAGATACTTTAATCCAAACGTCAACCAGGCCAGGCAGGTAATGTAAAGGTGTAATGTTCCAGGGGGCCCTGTTCCCTAGCACCAAGGCGCCTGTGCCACTTCCCGAGGCCACGTGGAATGAGGGCTCAGTGTCAGCAGATCTTCAGATTTCCCAAGAGAAGCTGGAAATCCAGATTTGATTGATATTTACATGCTGGAATCAACATAAAATTTTAAATATACTGTTTGGGCCAACACCCCACAGATCACTCCAAACATAGTTGTCGAGTGGGCTTGACCTTCTTCATTTCCTGCTCTGTGCTCGCTTATTCCTCTCTCCCCGCCTCTGGGATCATTAGTATACAGTCTAACCTGTCAGCTTTTCTTAAGATACGATGCAAATAGCAAACTTAACACTCCAGGTGTGACCTGTGGTTAGCAGTACTCTATGATACATGAATACCAGGGTGCCCAAACCAATCACATAGAAAGTGATCTAAACAGTTTCATAATATGCAACTCACCTTGATCCAGGGATGCTGCAAACTATCTTGAATTGTCATTCTCTTCCTTGAGGGGAGGGGAAGAAGGAAAAAAATGCTGTGACCATAGCAGCAAATACTAAGGTTGTTTTCATGCTGGCTGGGCCTGCCAAGCAGATACTGTGGAAAATGCAGTTCAGGGAAGAAAGCCAAAAACAACATCGGTCTTTTTGTGATTATTTCACTGCGCCTGCAGGGACTGACTGAGTGGGGGCAGAGGGCCCTGCTTGCATTTTCTGAAGCGTTTCACATGGCATGCTGCCCTTTGGCAGATGAAGCAAGCAGGGTCTGAGAAACGTGGCCCTGTGCATGGAACAGACACAAGCTCTGGGCTGGCTGAGGCCGTGGCCAAGCACCTTTCAGGAACGTGGACACTCACTTTGGATCCTTGACCAGAAGTCTTCTTATGAAATCTTTGGCTAGGGCACTGGTATTACTGAAGTATTCATCCTCAAATTCGTAGTTGACAGCAGATACATTTGCTAACGTTTCTTGCTTAGTGTCTCCAAGAAATGGGGAGGCCCCACTTAGGCTGTTAAAAATAAAGTTGGGCACAGAACATTAATGATGACCCCTTGGTGTTGTCATTTTGCTCCTATAACATCTGGAGTGTGGAATAAGATTATAATCTGGTGCTCAAATAGTCACTTTAGAGTTTGATTATATTTCATAGGGCTTGAACTGTCAGGAGCAAATGCTTCAGCTTCAGGCAAAAGGATTCACTTAACAAGTTAATTTGGAACCGCGTCTGGTAGTTTAAAGGAAACCTGTTTTCTCAGCAGTGATGGACAGCTATGCTTTCTTTCAGTGATTATGCTACAGTTTCTGATGACTCATTTCGAATTAGGAGAACATGTTTAGTATAAACTAAACATGTTTTGGGGGTGTAAAATGAATATGTTTGCATCAAAAGCATGCATAAGCTGAAGAGATCAACACAGCACATTTAATGGTTAATTAAACCTATGGTCTCATAGAAGAGAAGAGAATATGAGTTGTGAATTCTGGTACTTACAGAATATAGGTTATTACCCCGATACTCCTAAAAACAACACAAAACAAACAAAAAAACATGTCAGAAGAATAGTCAAATAAATCAGAAAGCAAACAACACCAAGGACATACTCCTTACCACATATCTGCCTCAAGACCAAGAGGTTCATAGTTGACTATCTCAGGAGCTAAGAGGAAACAAACACTCATTTAGCTTGGGAGGAAGCAAACTAACCGATTCTATCTTCATGCAACAACCAGGAACATGTAGCAGGGAAAGAATCTTCTAGCAGGGGAGGTTTGCCAGAATAATGTTTATGAGATGTAAATGACCACAGGAGCAAAGAAACTTACCGACAAACTCTGGAGTCCCAAATATGTTTTTAAATTCATTTCCAAAGTCAATTTTATGGGCCAACCCAAAGTCAATGATCTTGATCCGAGGTTTGGGGACATTTCTATCCAAAAGCATTATGTTCTCAGGCTTGAAAAAAAGAGAGAGATAAATAAAAAGCTATGATATGTTATGCTGAGGACAAGATGGCAGAATAGTTCTTCTCTCCAAAAAATAAAAGGCCAAAAAGTAGGGAAGAAAGGGTGGGGGTAACTGGGGGAATGGGAGAGGAAAAGGAGAACTCAGTGTTATTCCAGTTGTAGCATGAGGGAGCTGGGGTCTTTATCCACCATCTCTCCATCCTCCATGGCTGACAGTTGCTTCTGTGGAAATTTTTCTTTTGCATTTCCAGCTCCCAGGGCCAGAAACAAGATGCCAGGAAGAGTCACAGGTATTTGCAGCAAGCCCTCTGTTAGGATGTATATGAGTGTGTGCCTTTGCACGTTGTTTGTGGGGCCAGCAGGGACATGAATGGGACATTGACAGCTCTGCTACAAAAGAATGGGGAAAATCCTCCCTCCTCTGAAATCCTATCCCAGCTCTACTGGTCTGAATCAACTACTCGGATGGAGCACACGCTGCTTTACCAGACCACCTCTTCCTGCCTTGAACTGGAACTTCCCACCATTGCCACTTCCTATTGCTCCTGTCGTGTCTTCCCTTCCCAAAGAGACTACACCTCTGTCATGGCTGGGAGGATGGCTTACATGCCCTTTCATCTCCAACAGCGTCCTGCATCCAGCCAGGCAAATGCCCCAATTAGCCAATCTGAGTTTGGTTTGCTTAATTATTGGTGACAGAGTCAGGCCATACGCCTTTGCATCACTCAACACATTTTCTATCTTAACATGCCCAGAGCCACAGAAGGAACCGGTGCCAGTCACTAGCTGCTGGCTAATGTCCCAGTAGCCAAGAGCAGCCCCCTTACTAAAAAACCTGGCTCCTAAGACCCCTTGTATTCTTTACCAAGAATTCCAGAATGTAATCAATTATCGTTAAGCCTCTATCCCACAAAAAGGTTAGCCATCCCAGTGGGAGGCATGTATCCTATGCTTGCCGATTTATAGTGATATTTCTGTTTGTTAAACTGGTACAGGAAAAATCATGTAACTCTTTCAGATGCCTCAATTTTTCTTAGCAGAGAAACAACCAAGGCTGTGATCTGCACAAGCTTCTATCTGGCTTACACTTTGAAACGTACCTTAAGATCAAAGTGGGCGATTTGAAGGGAGTGCAGGTAGTAAACACCATTAAGAATTTGTTTGAGAAATTCAGTTGCTTCCTCTTCAGTTAAAGATTCCTTTTCAGCTAAGAAGTCAAACAGCTCTCCACCTGCAACACTGAGAACCCGGAAGCAGAGGTTATTGGTAACAACTCTGTTTCATATTGATTCCTTCTCTCATAGACTATTGGTGCGCTCAAACTTCAGGCAAGAAAACAGCATAAAGACTATGCTGAAACCGCCAAGCATGGAGTCAGAATTATCTGTGCAGGTTGTTGACAATTCTGCATTCAGACACATTTGTGCTTGTAAGCACTTGGGAACCATTTTCCTAAGGTTCCGTGTTCACAAATGAGAGGAGGGGCAGAGATGAAATGTTGTGAAGAAAATATCAGTGTATCTTTAAAACATTTTATATTAAACATACTTAGAGGTGATGTCTTAACTCTAATGACGAGAAAAAATCTGCAAGCCAGCTTTGTACAGAATTTATAGTGTATATCTTCTTATTTCAATTAGAGAGTACCTGAAAAGTTCATAACTTGCATGTTTAATTAATTCTTTAAAACTCAAATTCACAATATATGGTCTGATAAGGGTTTTTTCCTTTCTTGTCTAGTATTGGTTTGTATGTAAATACTAACACATTTATAAAAATCACATTTAGTAGCCTGGGCGCAATGGCTCACACCTGTAATCCCAGCACTTTGGGAGGCTGAGGCAGGCGGATCACAAGGTCAAGAGATCAAGACCATCCTGGCCAACATGGAGAAACCCCGTCTCTACTAAAAATACAAAAAACAACTGGGCATGGTGACGTGTGCCTGTAGTCTCAGCTACTCGGGAGACCGAGGCAGGAGAATCGCTTGAACCTGGGAGACGGAGGTGGCAGTGGGCCAAGATTGTGCCACTGCCCTTCAGCCTGGTGACAGAGCGAGACTGTCTCAAAAAAAAAAAAAAAAAAAAAAGAATACATTTACAAAAAAAGCAAAATGTATGTGGTTGGTTGCGGATTTTTTTAGTTTATTTCTCTGTCCAGACTGTAAGTGGGTGGAGGGGAGTGGTCAGAACCTCCCACCCCAGCTATTGGTTACTGCTGTATGCCCCACTCCCCGCACAGAGCCAGGCACACAGCATGCATTCAAAACTTTATCAGGTGGATGGACGAACAAGCTCCCCTAAAAACTCCACGGTAGCGATGAATGGCAAATAACAGGGAAGTTTTAATAAGAGTTTTTATAAGTTAATCTTTATCAAGTTTAACCATATCTTCACAACATAATAATTAAGTGCAATTATGCACAAACTGCTGTATTCATTATCTCTCTTAGGGCAAGAGCGCTCCCTAAACATTATACCTTCCACATCTACATCCATTCAGAGTAAGAAAATTGGTGCTCATAAGATCAGATAAGAATGACAAAAAAGCTGTTTTCTTAAAAGTTTCAGATCCCACATGCCTTCACCCTCCAGGTCAGTGTTTTCCTTAGCATGGTCTAGAGTCCATGGGCATCAGAATTATTTGAGGATGCTTTAAAAATGAAGATTCTGAGCCTCACTTTCAATCTGCTGAGTGAGGGCTTCCAAGAATGGTGACCAGAAAACTCAGCATTTTTAACAAGCACCTGAAAAACTGAGACCATTTTCCCATGTCTTAATTCCACGCTCCTGCTGCAGGGCCTCCCACTGGTTTACGGGGATGGTGGAGTGACTCTCCTATCCCCAGGGGCCTGGCAGAGGTAGCCACACCCTCCTGTGAAGAGTCCACAGGCCTCCCCTATCCTCCAGGGGACACAGCAGGGCCTGGACCCAGCCAGGACACCCAGGAGTCCAAGCGAAAGGTGTCCTACATGGACCCTGCCTCAGCAGTGGCCTTGCTCTCCTCCTGACCCCTCCCTGCACTCCCCACCCTGCTCTTGGGAGATGCAGTCTGCCCCCACCCTCTCCCCTCCCAGGTGCCCTTGGCCTCACAGCCCCCACACTGTCAGCCCACGGAACAAGGCAAGGTCTCCCGCTTCTCACTTTTGCATCTTATTCTTAAAACAAACAACGGGGGGAGAGAAAATCCTTCAACTGTAGGGGGGAAAAAGTGGGAGATTGTGAACCAACCCCATCCAAAGAAAGCTCTCCCATCACACCTGGGTCTCCAGCCCTGGCTTCTGTGCTCTCTGGGGCGCCCCGCACCACTGGGGCTGACTCAGGCACCGCGGCCACGTGATGTGGAGAAGTCAAGTGCCCGCATCCAGTCCAAGTCTTAACTTCTGCCATGCGCTCACCCTGAAACCCGGAAGGTTACCCCTTCTCTTGAGCCTCATTTCCCCAAAGAGGAGTCATAAGACCTCTTCCCTTGAAGGTTATGAGGATGAAAGGTAATAGACATGTGTAACTGGCAAGGCTGGCACGTGGGTAAGGTCCAGCTTGCGGGAACGAGTGTTGTTATAAAGAAGGCCACTGTCACCCCTGTAGCATACCACTGCTTCCTACAGGATCCAATATGAAAGCCCCTTCCTGCCCGCTCCTCCTGCTAAAACTGGTCCATTGGTTGAGCCTAACCACTGCGCTTCCCAGGAAGAAGGTGAGGGGAAGGAAGTGAAACTTCTGCTGTGAATGTGGTGCCCAGCCGCTGGCTTTCTCTCCGTGGCCCCCTTCAGGGCCTCCCGAGCCCACCTCACTCGCACTCTGCTTGTGTTGTCATAGAGTACGGAGATGCATTTTTCAGACAATGAGAAACGTCTGGAGTTTGGCTGCCTGGTTGGGGTGAATCTTCCAGCACCCACACAGCTGGCACAGTCTGCTGGCCCTGAGTCCTTTCCAGGGGCTCCACTGTCCAGCCTTCTGGCAACCCCATGCTGCCCTGGCCTCAGGCTTTGCCCGCTCTTCTCTGGCCAGCTTTCTCTCCATCCCTGCCAACCTAAGCTTTCTTCAGATCCAAGATCTCCTTCTCCTGCCAGCTCCATCTTCTGTGAGGCAGGATGGCAAAAACGAGGGGACCATGGTTCAAATCCTGCCAGGGCCTCCAACCTTGCTGAGCCTCTGACTCCCGTTCTATAAAATAAAGGGTAACATCATAGCTTACGGAGTCATCCTGAGGTTCCAGGACATGTAGCGACCCTTAGTGCTCAATAAATGCTGCTGTCTTTCTTCCCATGTGGCTTCAAACCAGAAGTTCTCCCATGGCAGCAGGGGTGTGCAGCAGGCTCTTTGGGGTTGGGGTGGGTAGAGCCCATTCCCGAGGTGTCACATTCCCACCATGGCCATCTCAAACTCCCTCCCCACGTGATGTCAGGGACCGTGGGTGGAGCTGGGGAGGGACGGGCACTGCAGCGGTGACCTGGGTGAGCTGGGATTGACACGGCACTGCCGAGCAGCCACCTGGCCTGCCATGGTGTTCCACATTTTTCTGAAGATGGTCTGACAGCATCTCATCCTCATGCTCTTCTGCACCGTGACTGTGCCATCCTCCTTCAGGCAGTGGGCGGCATCTGTGGCTCCATCTCTTGAATCTGGGCAGGCCCCATGATCACTTTGACCAATGGCACAAGTGATTTTGCCAGCCCTGCTGCGGCTTTTCATGGACTGGGGGCCTCCAGGTCCCACCTCCTGAAGCCCTCAGGTAAGACGCAAGAAGTACGATGATGCCAAACCACTGTGCCACGTGGAGAAACCCAGGAAGAAGAGATGTCCTTGAAGAACAAGGCCAAGGAGCCTTGAGCAAGGAAGGCACCTTAGAAGGGGACCCTCCAGCGCAGCCGAGGCCACAGAGGTCAGAGACTGTCCATTCAGCAACTGATCAATGAGGGAACATAACAGGGCCTGCCAAACTTCTATCAAGGGCAGATCCTAAATATTTTAGGCTTTGCCAGCCTTGCAGTCTGTCCCAACTACTCAGCTCTGCTAATGTATCATGAAAGCAGCCACAGATGACATGTACATGACGGGTGTGGCTGTGTTCCAATAAAACTTTAGTTAAAAAATAGGTGGCAACCTGGGTTTGGCCTATAGGCCATAACTTGCTGATCCCTGATATAAAGACTAGGTCATCTCAGCCCAACCTGGGGCAACTCTCAAGGGTCATTCTGGCCCCAGAACTCCCTGTTGGCCAACTGGAGCTGCCACTAAACCCATTCCTGCTCCCTTCTCCTCTTCTCCAAATCTTGATCCTAAGTATAGTTCTTCATAAACACCATGCACACTCTTCTCCATCTCAGAGTCTGCTTCCCAGGGAACCCAAGCTACACCCCACTGGGTCTGGGGTAGTTTTTTACATAGCCATAGAAGGCTGGAACATGCACCATCTCGAACTGGGCTTGTTTACTAGGCTCAGCCAATGGAAATTAGGCTTGCCCTTCTCTGGCCTGGTCATCTCGTGCCTTATTCAGTATTTGCATCCTCAGAAACTCAACTCCACAGGAGTAAGGACAATGAATAACCCTGGAACCCCAAGAGTTAGGGACCAGGACTGCAAAGTGTAGTGACTGATCAAGACTGGGAGAAGGAGAGCACTAGTTGATCCTCTTAGTTTTCATCATTGACCCTTCTCACAAGTCCCTGTTCAAATCTCAACTTGTTATGAAGCAGTCCATGTCATGGTTGTCCAGGCAACCAAGTCCTTCAGTTAGACATTAGAAAGGTTAGGAGAGCCCCTATCCCACTAGGTCAGGACTTATCAACTGATGCCCAGAAGGCCCTATGTATTCACTCCATCCGCCCTCACCCATACACGCATATACTCATCTTCCTTCATATCTACATATGTACACATCCCCTTTCATCCCTACATACCCATCCCCCTTCATCCCTACATTTTCTTCATTTCTACATATGGACTCATATTCCTTCATCCCTACATATGTACTCAATCTCCTTCATCCCTACATATATACTGATCACCCTTCATCCCTACATATATACTCATCCTCCTTCATCCCTACATGTACACTCATCTTTCTTTATTTCTACATATGTACTCATCCTCCTTCATTCCTACATATATATTCATCTTCCTTCATCTTACATATATACTCAGCCTCCTTCATCCCTACATATATACTCATCCTTCTCATCCCTAATGTATACTCATCTCCCTTCATTTCTACATATGTACTCATCCTCCTTCATCCCTACGTATATACTGATCGCCCTTCATTTATATATACATATATACTCATCGTCCTTCATCCCTACATGTATACTCATCTTCCTTCATTTCTACATATGTACTCATCATCCTTCATACCTACATATGTACTCAACCTCCTTCATCCCTACATATACACTGATTCTCCTTCATATCTACATATATACTCATCCTCCTTCTTCCCTACATATATACTCACCCTCCTTCATCTCTACATGTATACTCATCTTCCTTCATTTGTATATAGGTACTCATCTTCCTTCATTTCTACATAGGTACTCATTCTCCTCCATCCCTACATATACACTGATCACCCTTCATTCCTATATACATACTCATCCTCCTTCCTCCCTACATATATACTCATCCTCCTTCATCCCTACATGTATACTCATCTTCCTTCATTTCTACATATATTGTCATCTTCCTTCATCCCTACATATATACTGATCACCCTTCATTCCTATATATATACTCATCCTCCTTCATCCTTACATACACACTCATCCTCCTTCATCCCTACATGTATACCCATCTTCCTTCATTTCTACATATGCACTCATCCTCCTTCATCCCTACATATGTACTCATCCTCCTTGTCCCTACATGTATACTCATCTTCCTTCATTTCTACATGTGTACTCATCCTCCTTCATTCCTACATATATACTGATCACCTTTCACTCCTATATATACCAGTCCTCCTTTATCCCTACATATATACTCATCCTCCTTCATTCTACATATATACTCATCCTCCTTCATTCTACATATATACTCATACTCCTTCATCTCTACATACATACATACCCATCTGGTATTTTATATATATATATACACACACACATACATATATATATATTTCTACATATATACTAATTAACTTTCATCCTTACATATATACTCATCCTCCTTCATCCCCTTCATCCGTACATATATACTCATCCTCCTTCATCTCTACATATATACTCATCCTCCTTCATCTCTACATATATACTCATCTTCCTTTATTTCTACATATATACTCATCCTCCTTCATGCCAATTCATGAAGGCAGATGTTTTTGCCATGAACTCTGCTTATAAAATCTTCAGTAATTAAAATAATTGAAACTAAATGATTTCAGCAAATGTTTGGGAGCATGATAAGCATTGTTTGGTAATTTATTCCCTGTTTGGCCCCCAAATCTCTGAAGGTAGAAAATGACTTGAGGATTTTTCACATGCATGCTGAGAACCAGAACTCAAATGCTCACAATGTTGCTGAACAGCAGAATCTGGTTAACAAGGGAATCAGTCAAAAAACCTTGCACTTTTTCTCTTTGTTCCAAATTCTACAATTGGCTTAGGAGAAGGGAGGCTGATGGAAGGAGAGATGAGCAGTCTGTGCAGCACATTTAGAAAGCAAGTTAACCTCCTTTATTAGGGCTTTGAGTCAGTGTTTTAAATTATGGCTTTATCAGGGAAATCGTGTGAAATGAATACTAATGAACATTTGCTGTTTTCACCAAAAGAGCTGGAAAATACCATGGTTCTTTCTCCTCCCAACATGTCTTTTACTACCACCAAAGCCTCCCTAAAAGGTGGCCACGACAGAAGGTATTTAGGACATGTCACTACATTAAAAACAAAGTGAGCCTTTTAATAATGCAGGAGAAGGTATTGCAAGATTCCATTTTCTAAATTAAAACATTCTGGAGGGTTCCTGACTTTTGCTAGGAATTGCCCAAAATATAACAAGACTTGATTTGGGATCCGCTCTGGTTATCATCTAAGCTGCAGAGGACCCCTGTCTACATACTAATTACCCCATGAGGCCAATTTCAAGGCAAACATTAGGATTCTTCAGAGTGGAAGAAATCAGGCACCAAGTATGCTCCCCCAGGGCACACCTTCAAGGCCTGGCTCCTAGGTCACAAAGCCCTGGGAGGCAGAGGCGCCAGCTCCAATTCTGGCCTCAAGGGATGGGTGACTGGAAGAGATGTAAGGAGGTCATATCACCTCTCTGGACCTCACCTTTGCTCTATGTACAATGAGAGGGTTGAGTAACCAAGTTAAGTGGTTCTCTAACCTTAGTGCACACAACAATAATTTGGGAAATCTTTTTAATGTAATTTCCTGGTACCTACTTCCTGAGTGAGGCCCCAGAATCTGCATTTTAACAAGACTCTGTTCATCCTGATGCAGAGATGACACGCAGATAAGCTCATTTCTCAAGGCCCTTCCAGCTCTGGTATTTTAAGATCCTCTGATCTGTATGCAGATGTGGCAGAGCCTCGGTTGTGTTCCCACCATACTACCCTGTTTCTTGCAGGCCCACAATTAAGGGGCATTTCCCAGCTCCTTGAATCCAGGACTACTTCTAGCCAGTAAAATATGGACCAAAATGATGTGTGCCATTTCAGATGCGGTCCCCAAAACATCCGATGTAATCCCCCACCCACACTCTCATCTCTCTCTTTGGCCACCAGAACACAGGTGACCCAGCACAGGACTCCAAGAAGGACCAGGGGGGAGCAAAGACTAGGTAGAAGGAATGTGGATCCCTGAGTCACTGCCTGGAGGAGGTCATCAACCTATCCTATCTGCATGAGACTTTGAGTGAGTGAGAGATAAATCCTATTATGTTAAGCTACCAGATTTTGTGGTTGTCTTCTGTCTGCTTTAAATAATAAAACTATTTAATCACAAGTAACAATGTAATACATTTTATAAATTAAAAGAAAGTGACCAATGCAAAGCACAGAGCATGCTAACTGTTGCGGTTATCTATTGCCGTGTAACAAATCTCCCCAGAACCTTAGGCTTTAATCATGACAATTATCTTATGGGTTGGGAATTCAGGAAGGGTTGGCTGGGCAGCTGTGGCTTAGGGTGTGTCATGGGGTTGTAATCAGACAATGGCTGATGCTGAAATGGCAGGGGCACTGGAGCAGCTCGGGGGCTGTCTGGGCACCTCTCTCCTTGTAGTCTCATGTCTCTGGGTGGTCTCTCCATCTGGGCTAGTTTGGGCTCCCTCATAGCACACTGGCCTCAAGATAAGTGGACTGTTCACAGGCAGGTCAGGGCTCCAGAGCAAGTGTCCCAGCAAGCAGGTGGATGCTGCCTCAGAAGTCACACAGCATCAAAAGGGCCTATCCAGATCCAAGGGAAGGGGGATTTAGAATCCAGCTCCTGATTTCAGGTGTTTGGCCCTATAGGTAGGACAACAGATAACACTGAAGCCATCTTTGGAAAATATAATGTCACACTGACTATGATAGAGGAACTGAAATTTCCAATTTTATTTGATCCTAAATGTATACTTTAAAAGAGTTAGGCCCAGGCATGGTGGTTCACACCTGCAAACCCAACACTTCGGGAGGCCAAGGCGGGGTTGCTTGAGGCCCCAAGTTTGAGACCACCCAGGGCAACACAGTGAGACCCCCATCTCTACATAAAATTTTTAAAAACATATTCAAAAAACAGTAAAAAATAAAAGGGTTAGGTAGGTATAGGTAGTGAATTAGTTTGCCGGAGCCACACTAACAAAGTAGCACAAATTGGGTGGCTTAAAATGACAGAAATTTCAGGTTACAAGTCCAAAATCAAGGTGTCTACAGAGCCATGCTCCCTCTAAAGCTTGGAGGGGAATCCCTTCTGGCCACTTCCCAGCTTCCGGGGCTTTGCCAGCAATCTTTGTGCTCCTGGGCTTGTAGATGAGCGTTCCCATCCCTGCCTGCAACTGGCACTTTCCCTGCGTCTCTCCCTGTAGACTGCCCTCCACACACGTCTGTGTCTGCATCCACACTCCCCCTTTATGAGAACACCAGTCATATGGATTAGGGCCCACCCAAGTGCCCTCATTTTAACTTGGTTACATCTGCAAAGAATGTAACCAATGAGAAGAATGATCTCTTTCCAAAGAAGATCACACATTCTGAGGTCCTGGAGGTTAGGACTTCAACATTATTTTTTTGTGGGGGAGTATCCAATCCAACCCATAATAAGTAATAACTCCTCGCAAGCTGCAAGCAAAATATTACAGGTTGGCTAAAGCAATTCAGGAAATAAAGAGAAGCAAGGAAAGGGGAAGATAATTAGAATCCACTGAAGTGTTTTCTTAGCCTTGCATTTGGATTCCCCTGTGAAGGAAGGGCTCATTCATGTACTGCTATAAAAATGTTTTAATTCAGGTCAGAAAAATGTGGGTGAGAAATATATATCTGGTGCTCTCCTTGGGGTTTAAGTAACTCCCCAAGCATTTTGAGATGATTCCTCCTTTACCGTAACTATACTGGTGTATACGGCGTGAAGGAGTGAGGTGGTCCCCAACTACCTCTTGGCTTTGCCTCTAAATAAACCAAGAACTACAACTCAATGCTCCGTCATCACCACTGCGTTGAATGTTCTTTCCTGTTAATTTAGGGGAAGCCTTGAAGGGTGTTCACACGCTCACCTCTCACATTATAATTTCAGTTCCTTGGGTCACTGGAGGACTTTGCTGAGTGAAAACTGAAGCTGGGACACAGGAAGGGAAAGAAGGAACACAGGGCATTCCTTTTTGCATTTGTCGAACAGGAGCGAATTTAAGGTTGGAAATAGATTCAGGGGGTCAGAGACATTTTTTGCTTCTATGCTCTGTTTCCCTCAAATTAAATGAATCATATCAACGAAGTTCCTAACCTTAAGGCCTCCTCTGAATTAGCCCTAGCTTCTTTAAATCCAAAATGCAAGCCGTATCTGAAAATACATGTTCTGTCTGTTTTCACCTCAAATTCAAGTTCAACAACTTAAAAGGAGCTGCATGGATTCTCATAGAACAGCATGCATGCGTGGCACTCAAAGCTCATGGGGGAGGGGATCTTTCCTTTTACCCAGGGAGGTTGTGTGAAAGCAGGAAGGAGCCTCCTGAAGGTACCTAGAACAAACCCCTATGGGAAGAACATGGCTCAAGGGCTCAGAGGCACTGCAGGCAGTAGCCTGGTTTGCATCGGGCTCTGTGTCCTCAGAGAGGTTAAGTTACTTTCAGAGGCACAGCTTCCGTGTCCAGAAAATGGGATATTAGTTCCAATGCTTCTAATGGGATTGATGAAGAGAACATGGCTAGGATATGAGCATCTGGCACATGGCAACGGTGCAATATTCCCCGCAGCAATCCTTGGCCTGAACTCCTCACAGCCATAGGTGAGAGAAACCCCTGAAGCTCCTGTGAGTGCCTCTTGCCCAGGTCCTAGGTTTACAGCACGGGATTCTGATGTGGACCTCATGCTGATGACAGAATAAGGCCCACACTCCTGTGGTTGAAGAGTAGGGTTTTGCTGAAACAGATGGACATTCCTGGGGCCAAAAATCTGGGGAAGAGGTTGGCTCTTAGACAGGAAACAGGTAAGCTGGGAAGGTGGGCCACGGCTACATGGGAGAGGGAACACTCTGTCTGCATCTTTCCTTTGGGTCTAGACACAGTGGAGTTTAGACATTCCTGAGAGCTGCCGGGGGCAAGGGGAGAGGGAGCAAGCAAAGGGGGTGGGTGGCTGGGCTGAGCAGGGAGGAGGTGTTGGCCATTCCAAGCTTGTCACAAGAACCCTGCGATTTATAAGCAACGTACTGTGACTCTATTTTCCTCCTGTCATTCTCAGCTCTCAGTAAAGTCTGATTTAAAATTCTTCACTTGTTCCAGCTGTGCAATAATAAATTAAGCAAAAAGCATTTTCCTGCTTAGGCGAGGGTCAAGGGGACCTGAGGCCAGGATGGAGATCATAGACGTGACAAGAGAGGAGCCTCAGGAGCAAGGTCAACCTCATGGGCCGAGGCAACCACACCCAGACACCCCTCTCCATGTGGGCGCCTCCCCATGGCCAACCTGCTGGGTCTGAACTTGCTGAGGAAGACAGTAGGTTCCTTTACAGCCACTGTTCTGTTTGGAAATAACTGAACTTTGGCTTGGTCTCTTAAAAATACACTGACCTTTAGAAAAATTTAAACATCCAGCTATAAAACTGAAGCTGCTTCTGAACATCTCCCCTCCTCACCAATACTGGCCCTCCCCATCCCTACACCTCCCCAAAAGCATGCACTATCACGAGTATGGTGTACAGCCCTCCAGAACTTTTTATATGAAGTCTATGCACCATATGGCATTGTTTTATGTACATTTTAAGAACATAAATGACATCAGAGTCTATGCATCAATCTGCAATTTGCTATTCTACCTCAGCAATACCCATTGCTATCGATCTCTTGCATCCTCATCATTGTAGCTTAATGTTCACCTGAAGGTCTAGATAAGAGTTTATTTAGTCATTCCCTAACCGATGGTCTTTACATCCATTCCAAATTTTCACTATCACAAACTAGAAGGCAATGATTCCCTGTGCACCTGACTACTCCGAGGATGTGACAGGTTTTCCAGGCTCTAGGATATCTAGCCCAGTTTGGAATTTCTGGGTCAAGGTGATGCTCGGTTGCAGGCTGGGCTGCATAACCTTATATTCCTCCAGCAGCAGTTCATGAAGTTGCTTTGGCTTCACGTCCTCACTTGCTTGTTGTTGTTTTTTGTTTGTTTGTTTGTTTTTTAAAGAGACAGAGTTTTGCTCTTGTTGCCCATGCTGGAGTGCAGTGGTATGATCTCAGCTCACTGCAACCTCCACCTTCCGGGTTCAAGTGATTCTCCTGCCTCAGCCTCCTGAGTAGCTGGGATTACAGGCGTGCACCACCACGCCCAGCTAATTTTTTGTGTTTAGTTGAGACAGGGTTTCACCATGTTGGTCAGGCTAATCTCAAACTCCTGACCTCAGGTGATCCACCCACCTTGGCCTCCCAAAGTGCTGGGATTACAGGTGCGAGTCACTGCAAATGGCCCTTGCTTGGTATTATTACTTTTACCAATCGAATAAGTGGAAAACATGAACCAATGTTTTATCATACACTCCCCTGCTTAGTGGCAAGATTGGTCATCTGTCATGTTTAGTGGCTGTTTGTACTTGAGTGGGTATAAACTGCGTGTCCACATCCTTTGCCCATTTTCTTACTGAACCATCATAGTCATTAACTTTAATTGATTGATGGGTGCTCCTTACATATTCTGGATACCCACGCCTTGATCTCACATATTCTAAATGTTTTCTCTCAATCTGTTATTTGCCTTCTAACTTTGCTTAAAGTGATGTTTTGTTAAATGGATGTTTTAAATTTGAATGCGGTCAAACTTATCAATCTTTCTGCAGAAATCAGGATTTTCTAAACCAAATGTGAGAACAATAAAATAGCATGTGGAATTTAGCAGCTGTGTGGCCCTGGGCAAAGTACTTAATCTTTCTGGGCTTGTGGATGTTAACAATGGCTGCCTGTGGGCCCAGAGCAGCAGATGGCATCTCACAGAAGTCTCCAGCACTACTGTGCCTACCCAAGACCCTGCAAGTGTCTACACTGGGAGCTACTCGAGGGCAGCGTTATATACTGATGATTGCCTGAGCCCATCACAGTGGAACCTGGGGCTCCTGAGACAGCTGACCGTGTGCATCTCCTCCCCACTCTGCATTTAGTGATGCTATGCTGGCAGCTGGAGACTGGCCATGTGGGAGCATTTATACCACAGAAATAGGCAAACATTACCAACCAAGGCTCTCTCCCCTGGGGAGCCTGTTGTTAGAGCTTTACCAGCACACCACGGACTTACAGTGTCCAAGGCACAGCATCTGCCTACATGGCCTTCAGCTGAAAGCTGCTGTTCCTGCTGATGGACAACTCTTAGTTAGAAAATTCATTCCTAGAGCGACCCGAGATCTACCTCTGGTCACATAGGTGCTGATTCTGCCTTCTGGGACAGCGATTAACAAACTGTTTCTGTGAGAGGCTTGCTGGGCCATACACTCTCTTGCATCTGTTCAACTCTGCTATGTATTCTATTTTGCTTTCATTCTTCCACCATTTGAAAATGTAAAAACATTTTCATTTCCTTCTTAAGGACTACACATATGCAGGTGATGGTCTCGGGACCACCGGCTGTAGTTTGTCAACTACTCAAGAACAATGGAGGTCACAGAATGCCAACCACGCTGTGGCCTGCACAGTCACCCTCCCACATCCGAAGATGGTTATCATACGCTCCCTGGGTGTTTTCTTCTCAAGCCTAGGGTCCTGCCATTGTTGCTCTTTAAGTCAATTCCAAATAAAGGTGATTTAGGAATGCTTATAGAATCCGCTTCGCTAGGCCTCTGGCGCTGTGGTGGGCATTGATGCTACAGGTACAGTTGATGGCAAAAAATGGACACAGAAAGCTGACTCGAGGTCAGTCGGGTGCTCTGGCCAACTCAGGAGTGTCACAGTATCTGGAAGAAATCAGGGGATAAGGGTCCTGTCCACTTGCTGGCTGAGTAATCCAGGGGAAGACACTTAACCTTTCTGCACCTCTGGTAGAATAAAGATGGCCGCAAACCCTTTGGCACTACCCATTGAGAGCTGTGGTCTCTTTTGCTGCATCGCCTTGAATCTGAGCAAGTTCTGTGCCTGCTCGACCAATAGAATCTGAAAGAAGTGATGCTGTGCCAGTTTCCAGATCCAGGTTTTAAGAGACTGTCAACTTCCATGTCCTGTTTTGGAGGACCTGACCTTAGGTCTCAGCTGCCATGCTGTGGGAGAGCCCAACTAGCACCGTGGAGGAGCACAGGTGGAGTGGAACCAACAGCCCTGACTGAACTCGCAGCTGACAGCCGGCACTACCTTGTCAGTCATGTGAGAGGACATCTTGGAAGGGGGTCCCCTCTGAGTGATCTGCAGCATGTCAGGGGCCATCTAAGTAGGGAATCCTCTAGCCCCAGGCATCTGCTCCAGCTGTGGCTGCAAGGAGTAGGGAAAAGGTGTCCCTGCTGAGCCTTGTCCTAATTTCAGATTTGTGATCAAAACAAATGACTGTTGCCACTTCACATCAAGAAGCTTTGGAGTGCTTTCTTTTGTAGCAATAGAATCTCAGAACCCTGCCTCCTTGAGCTTTTGTGAGGATTAAATGACACGATGTATATAATACACCCAGCATATAAAGTGCTCAGTGAATGGCAATTATCAGTATTCAGAAAAAATAAAGCTGCTTGAGTTCCCCTCCCAGTCCAGGAACAAAGTGTTACCTCCTATCTGAGGGGTTTTGCTCCTCAGGCCCAGCTTTCTACAGAGGTGGATGTTTTTTCACCGTCTCTACATTAAATGAGCTCAAATGAAAGGCACTTACGAGCAAGGGCATGGCACACAGTCCTTGCACAGGAAATGTTAGCTCGATCCCCGGCACAATCCCTTCCTCTCAGGAACCCAGAACCTTTCATAAAAACCATCTTGTCTTACACCTCCACTCCCAACCCACCCTCTAGCCCATAGCGTCACCACTGCACCCGGTCCCCAATGTCTCCTAAAATTAACAGGCAATTTTATTCCAGTTCCTTTGTGTCCTGCTTGATGATGGGGACGGACTGTCGCTACCAGCACAAAAACCTTATGTTTCAGGGATGTATGCCTCGTGCATGAGGGACCAAACCTGTTAGCTCTGCCAACTGTGCCAAGAAAAGAAAGATCCACATTTGGAAATACTTCGGGATCCCCAAAAGGTCTCTAGCCTCAAAAATGTGGTCTTCCATAGGCATGAAAGACTAATCTGTGAAGCTGCATTAAGGTCCAGCCTGTGTGGAAAAGGAAGATTTTTAATGTAATCACTTTCATTCATAAGTGAAAAAAGCAAAACCATGACTTTCTTTTAGCATCCAAGAAGGAAACAGAATGCTGGATTGGTGAAAAGAAAATGCACCATGATTTATTAATACCAGCAGGCCCAGGAGGATGTGGGGCCAGACCACTTTACTCGGCTGTTAAGAAGGTGGAAGTCATTACCAGCATAGCATAATAAACAATTGTGCTTTCAAGTCCTAGTGGGCCCCTTATGTGATTACCCAACCCACTGACTCAAATGATGGCATGCTCAAATTCAGGGCCAAATGATTGAGTGGCAGTTTGCTGAGGCGCGGATTTTCAAACAGGAGGCTGCAGTTCTCAGCTTGACATGGAATTTTTAAAAAGTCCTTATTATTTTTTTTTTTTTTAGAGATGGAGTCTCACTCTGCCGCCCAGGCTGGGGTGCAGTGGTGCAATCTCAGGTCACTGCAACCTCCACCTCCCGGGTTCTAGCAATTCTCTTGCCTCAACCTCCCAAGTAGCTGGGACTACAGGTGCGCCCCACCACGCCTGGCTAATTTTTTGTATTTTACTGGAGACAGGGTTTCACCGTGTTGCCCAGGCTGGTCTTGAACTCCTGAGCTCAGGCAATCCACCTGCCTCGGCCTCCCAAAGTGCTAGGATTACAGGCGTGAGCTACAGCACCCAGCCTATTTTTTTCTTAAATTGAAGAAGCATTATGTGGAATATAAGGAGGCATTTATAAAACAAGCCAACAAACCAAAAGCAATCTTTTTTTTTCCTCTCTTCCCCTTTCAGGGAAGAGAATCTACCTTTCCTCTACCCACTGAATACATCAAAATGACTGGAGTTCTTGAAAATGTGCTCTTGGTTCAGAGACTTGGTTTGTAAGAGACAACCTTCAGGAGAAGACAACGCTGTTTTGTGAGGTACCAGAGCCTGCTGCTCAGGCAGCAGGGTGACACTCACACCCTGCAGGCTGTCTGGTGTAGGAGGTTGTCACACCTACGAAGGATTCACAGAAACCACAGCCTCCTACCCCAACACTGGGCATTGGCTCAGTTTCTGATTCTCTGCTTGCATTTTTGTTTCCACAGGGGATAGGGAGCGAGGGGGCATGGGAAAGAGAAATGGATGGGGGAGGTACCATAAAAATACTCCAAAGAGATGAAATCAGAATTTGTTAAAGTTCCCAGAGACCTTTTAGAAATGAAAATGGTAGAGGCCATCAACTCAGAGAAATAAAAAAAAAAAAGTGCAAGGCAGCCAGCATGAAAGCCATTCCAGAATGATGGCTCAATGTGCATCCCAAGTCATTCCATGGGCCCAAAGGATGCCCTTGGAGAGAGGTGGTAATGTGTAAAAAAGGGCTCTGATGTTGCCGAGGCTCTACCGAGCCCAGTGTGGATGTGGGGGAACTGCAGATTGCTGGATTGGTGATGAGAGGCTGAGGGTCTAGAGTCACCCAGGCCACAGTTCTAACAGGCAGGAGAGGGTAGAGAGGGGTGCTCAACAGTGTCCACTTCAGGTGAAGTTAAAAACGAATTCAGATGAGAAACTGTTAGCATGAGAGAAAAAAGCCCAGAGTCAGAGCGGATCCTTAGCTGCCTGCATCAGGAATGCAATTGATTTCAAACCCAAAGCAAGAGGCAGACTCCCTAATGTTCAACAACCAAAGAACTGCAGACCACAGACCACCCTGAGCTCAAGATTTCAAGAGAAATACAGAGTCTGGAAAATACTCAGAAAATGGCACACCAACAATGGCAGTGATACACACAAGGAAGACGATGAAGACTGTTTCCTCCCTGGGAAGGCCAGGCAGGCTGGAAGATGCAGAAATGCTTACTGCAGATGGCTACAGGAATGGAGGAAATCTGGACTAGGTGGTGCAGGTGGGAAGCCCAGCAGCCTCTGGGCACGGCATCCCCCAGTGCAACGGCCGAGCCTGACAACTGGGTCGCTGTAAACGGGATGTGGGTGTGTAGAGGCACAGGCCTCTCCCCACACCTTTGGGTGTTGCATGGGGCCCTGGAGTATCCTGCTGGACCTTCCAGGTGATCATCTCCAGCCACAAACAACCTCGGCCATTTACCCCAGCGCTCAGAGTAAGTGGTCATGACCAATGCATGCTGTCCCAGGGCAGGAAAGGGAGGGAATCCTTGCTCCAGGCAATACTTGGAGGAGGAAGGGTAGAAAGGAAAGTGCCTGACAGACAAACTATAGCTCCATCCTCCAGTGGGCACATGGAGATTCCCGGGCTGGAACTAAAGAAAGTGCTCAGGCACAGAGAAACAAGACACTTAACAGCCAGAGTGGCCGCAGCACATGCCAAGTCTCTGGTTGCTTTAATGGCTTCAGCCCAGGCTTTGGAGACCTACAGAAATAATTAGGCCAATCAAAAGTGGGGCAAACGGAAAAGCAGGGGCCGCCAGGCATCTCTTCAGCCTGGGTAATTATAACTGGCACTGGAACAAAAGGCGGCCAGAGTAAACCAAGCAGGGAGAGCCATAGATGGGTTTTTTTTCCAAAATCAATCTGCCTGGGCTAGTTGAAAACAAGGGAAGGCTATTATCCAGGGAAACACAGACCACCACCAGCTCCTCCTCCTCCTCCTCCTCCCTGTCCTCCTCCTGGTCTTCCTCCTGCCTGTCCTACTCCCAGTCCTCCTCCTCCTCCTCCCTGTCCTATTCCCGGTCCTCCTCCTCCCCTTTCTCTTCCCCTCTCCCTCCCCCTCCCCCTCCCCCTACTCCTTCTCTTCCTCCTTCTTGACTGGGCTTAATTCTCCCTGCCCTTCCATGACCTGGAAATCCCAGGACAGAGGACCACCAGCCCATCAGAGGCACACAGCTGATCTGAAGGATGTGCTGCCTGTTCTTCAGCCACCTTGAGACATGGAGAGCCGCAATTTTAACAGGCATAGAGCAGAGCGATTCTTCCCTTAGTCTGAGGAGGGGGAAGAAGGGTTTGAGGAGGAGGAAGCGATGGAAAAGGGGAAAGAGCTGGAATTCACTCAGCAGGTGCTAAGGCTGTCACACGTTTTCTATCCCAGTTTCCCTCTTTGAGCTCTAAAACACCTGGCCCTGAGAGGAGAGGGAATCAGAGACCAAGGAGGGGCACGAGTGGAGGGGCATGAGCAGAGGGTCTCCACCGCCCACCTGGGGAGAGGGCCAGGGAGCGGGTGGCCTGAAACCCTGCTCTGCTGGAAGCAGGGGCTGAGAGCAGAGATCTGCCCCCACCAGAGGCCTCTAAGGAGAGCAGATGAGGTTCGGATCTCCTTTTCAACAGCATCGTCTGTCTGGGCCCATGCATGCCAGAGTAAGAGTAGGGTGAGTGCCATGGAGGATGCTGTAATGGGTAAAGGAGACTTAGGATTGTCTGAAGAGCTCATCTTCTGAAGAGCTCATCGGCTTTCCTTCCTTCTTTGCAGAAATATGTATTGGCAGCTGTTACGTGATGGGCATGACTCTACCAGATGACAACGACAATCAGCAGCATTACTTTCAACCGACCATCTCTGACTGTCATTGGCCTGTAGCATAACAATGCCGGCCATATAATAGGTTCTCAATGCCTGTCCCGTGGAGTCCCATCGACTGTCCTTCTATTGGGCTCGTTCCCATCCCATGCATCCAGCTCGAACACATGGTCCTGCGTCTCAATCCTCTCAGGCCCAGGGTGGAAATCAGCCCTGCTGGCAAACTGCCCCGTTCTCATGAGAGAGGACTACTTAGAGTATGGCAGGTCACATGCAAGGCAGAGCCTTCGGGAAGCAGTGCCTGTGGCTCTGTTTCCTCTCTTCACCCCACTGTCCTTGCCATGAAAAAGCTCCTCATTGTGTTTCCTCAGAGTCCTTACTGTTGTTTCCCAGCCAGTCTCCCTGACAGAATTCAACTTCAACCACTTTCACCGGGCCCTTACAGTGTGCTAGCATGTACGTCCTCTCCCACAAGGTTGGCATAGAAAAATAAATCAGTAAAATACTGGCACATCCTCAGGAAGCTCACAGTCCACTGCAGGAGAGACACATAAATGTTTAAAATACAGTACAGTATGTGCTATAATCGACACATGCCTAAAAAGTGAGGAAAACACAAGTACAAAAACAATTAAACCTAACTAGAGTGGGAGGAAATCCAGAGAGGGTGACATGTGAGCTGGGTTTTGATGGATGAGTAGGAGTTCTACAGGGGAACAGTTGTGATCTGGCAATGGCAAGACATTCTCTGTGGGTGGAGCATCAGGGCGGAGGCAAAGTGGGGTGGAAGAGACATGGATGGATATGGGGAGGGGCCTGGACACAGGTTCAAAGGCTCTGCACCACTCTACCAATCATGGACCTCATTCAGCGGGCAGGAGGGAGTCATCCAAGATTAAATCTTTCTTGATATATAATTCACACGCCATACAATTCACTCTTTTAAAGTGTACCACTCACTGGGTTTTAGTATTTTCAGGGTTATGCAACCATCCCCACAATCTAATTTTAGAACATTATCACCCCCACGAGAAGCCCTGTGTCCATGAGTAGCCACCCCACTTTCCCACCACACTCCCACCTGCCCTCGGCAGCCACGCAGCTACTTTGTGTCTCCACAGATGTGCCTACTCTGGACAGTTCATGTCAATAAAATCATAGGGTGGGTGGTCTATTGGGTCTGGCCTCTTTCACTTAGCATGTTTTCAAGGTTCATCCATGTTGTCACACACAGTTATTTTCCTTGCCAAGTAACAGCCCATTGAATGGACATACCATATTTTGTTCACTAGCTGAGGGACATTTGGTTAGTTTCCACTTTTTGGCTAGTATGAATAATACTTCTCTACCACTTTCATGTGTAAGTTTTCATGTGGAAATATATTTTCATGTCTCTTGGGTACAGTCTGAGGAGTGGAAATGCTGAGTCCTGTGAAAACTATGTTTAACATTTTGAGGAACAGACAAACTGTTTCCCAAAGTGGCTGGAACAATTTACATTCTCACCAGCACTGTTTGACCATTACAATTTCTCCATATTCCCACCAACACTTGAGAGTGGCTGTCTTTTTGATTAGAGCCATCCTAGTGGGTGTGAAGCGCCATCTCACAGTGCTTCTCAGTTATAGATCCTACTGACTAATAATATTGAGCATCTATTCATGTGCCATTCACCAAAGATTCTTCAGCAAGAGAAGCAGCTGTTTTGTAATGAATCCAGGGGTGAGCTCAACAGGAGAGAAACTAGAGGATGCTGTAATAATTCAGGAAGAATTCTTGAGATTCTGGGCCAGGGCCAAAGTAAGAGAATGGTAATAAGGGGAGACTCAGAAGCTCTTCCAGTGGCAGAGCCTGCAGGACGTCACGGAAGACTAGATGTGTGGCACAGTGGAGAATGGGGGAGAAGAATGAGGCAAGGAGAGCTCCAAGCTTCCCAGTCTGACCAACCAGGAAGATGCAGATGCCACGGACTGAGCTAGAGAAGCAGAGGGGAGCAGGGACTATGAAGGGAATGCTATGAGTCCAGTTTAAGACACGTGAAGTTGAGGTACCTGGGGAGACCCGTCTTGGAGGAAATGTCGAGTAGGCCACTGGAAAAGCAATTGTAGGGCTCCAGAGAGACCTAGAGATACATTTGTAGGGATTACCAATTTATTAGGAGGTGACAATTGAGTACCATGGGCTGCATACAAATTAATACATTTTGCAATAAATATCAGAAAGTTTTGGCAGCACCCTTTCAGTGGCAGTAGTGGAAATGGAAGGTAGATGAAAGTGATCTGAAGAGGGAATGAGAGTCAAGGAAGAGAAGGAAGCGAGTATGGATTGCGTCCTGTCTCCAGGAAAACCCTTCCCATTGCATCCATTATAAACATGGATGTCAAGGAGCACCAAGACCACTCGCATCCCTTCTGAGATGGATGTGGCACCCAAGGGGTAGAAGAGGCAGGTGGTGTTGAGCTTTCCTGCTAGGCAAGTGGCCCTGGCAATGGAAAGCTATCACCTGCCAAAGAGCCAAGACTTCTGGCCCTCACCCTCCATGTCTCTACCTCCCCATTCCAATAAGGAAGTGGAAAATAGGAAAAACAAAAGGGGATCATGCTTCCAAAAAAATGTACGCCCTTTTAAATAATTTCTGATGGGCAGAAAGTCTTTGAGAAAAGAGGGCATGAGATCAAATGGACCCTAACTATGCAGTGACAAATTGTGCATTTTTCAGTGGAAGGATGCCATTGGGGGAGGGGGACGCCGGGAAGTTTGGGTTGTAACTACTTAGCTACAGCATCAGGACTGAAGTGTCATCTGGACTAGAGAACCGAGACAAATCTCTTTGAACTCAGAGTGAAGTTACTTTCTCCCTGCCTCTCCAGATCTATGCTCCAATCTCCTACATCCACTTCTGGGTTTAGGGAAGCTGCTCATAGAGACTGAATCAAAAGCTTCCCTTGAAAACAGGACACTAGTTTGGTTTGGCCAACAGGTAGCCCCACAGAAAAGGAGAACAGTTTCCAGCCATGTGGCCGTGGATTTGGCTGAGGCCCTCTACTGAGGCTCAGCTTGTGTTATGCAGTGCTCTCCAGGAAGTTATCCATTCCAGGGTCCTCACACCACTCCCGTTTTACTTTTCAGGCCCAAGGGTGATGACAGCTCCATTCTCAGAGGGTGCTTCCCCATCACTTATCATGTTCTCTAAACCTTGCACACATGTTTGTTAAGTCTCAAATTTCCCTGTTTGTGTGGGTCATCTGTTTCCTGGTAGGACCGAAACTGACCCAAACCCTGATACTCAAGAGGATGGGGTACTTTGCTCTTTAGGAAACTCGGTCAAGAGTTTTCTGAAGCTCATGCAAGTAAATCAACATTTCCCCCCAAAACTGTCCTTCTCCCTGGTCAACTAACTGGTTCTTGAGCCACACGTGACTCTTTTTCAGATCCTGCTGTTCCTCCTGCTCTATCTGGACTTGACATCCATGTATTGGGCCAAGCACAGTCTTAAGTGTTGTGGGTGCCAGAGTAGGACATAGTCTTGCCCTCAAAGAAACATATCCAAGGGGCATATAGGCACATGCCACTATCACACCAGAGCCCCCACGAAGCCATCCCACTCCTAGGCTTCAGCAATCCCACTGGAAAACTAGAACATCTTCTGCCCACCCCCAACTTCATGGAAATGCTAAGAAATGAGGGGCAAGAACAATGCAGCCACGCTAGAGAAGGAAGCAGAAAGGTGAGGGGCCCTGGGAGGCCAGGTTGGCTTTCAAAAGCTAAATCACTGCTTTCAAATGGAGGAGGAGCAAATGTGTCTCCAGAACCACTGGAATGTGAGAGTCACTCTCAAGAAGGAAGAGCAAAGCTGGCCAACCAGCCCACAGACAATGGGGCCTTGCAGGCAAAATCCTACAGTGGCTTAGCAGAATCCTAGGGCTTAGAAAACTCAAACAAAAGAATTCTGTCTCCAAGAGGCTACTGTCTGAGAATGAGCATCTCTCTACCGGCTCCTGTGACCTATATGTGGACAGAGGGGGCACAGCGTTCCTTATCTGCACGGTGGTAACACCACTCTCCTAGAGTTGCATGCAAGGATTAAATGAGATCATTTCAGGGAGGCGCCCACTGTGGCTGACTCAGAAAGGTAAAGTGAAGTGCAGTTTCCCTTTTCCTCCAAGGAAAGCCACTCAGTTGTTTAACCATATCCTCTCTTCAGACAGTTTGGGAAGACCCATGCCTAAGTGCAAGTGCCTTAAAAGTAGTGAACGTTCTACCCTACATTTTTGAAATAATCAACTCTACTTGAATTTTCCTCTCAAAATATTAGGGGAAACGTCAATGACACTTCTGTCATCCAGGGAAGACCAGGTCCTTGAGCCCATTTCTATGTAACTCTGTTAATTGAATAGTGTTTGCATCTCACGGAAGCCATGCTCGGTCACTGCCTTCATTCAGAGGCTGGAAATGAAACTGACATTTCAACACGGAACAAGCACATATTCCCAGCGGTCGCGCTGGAGCCCTGATGTTCCTCATTTGCATCGCAGTAATTTTGACAATATTAAAAACAAGTTACACACAGGGAAAAAAAGAGTTGTTAAATAGAAGAAGGTGAGGTAATACTTGGTTATCTGGAAATACAAATTAGGAGAAAAAAGCAGTATGAGGTTGTTCTTGGAAGTATTTGCTTGTTAAACCACATTTTGCAACGACATGAGGCAGAAGGGGATGCTCTGAGGGGCTCAAGGATGTCTGGGAAGACTGTCACTGACCTGCTTGCAGATACTGATCTAATAAAGCAATGCTCCCATGACCTGTGGCCTAGGCACTCTCCATCTTGGAGTACCAGCTGGAGACGAACCATCCCCGGCTGCCTGTCTCCAACCCTCACTCCAGTCACCATCCCAGAATTCTGGGCACAGCAAGACCTGGATGTGGACTCCGTATGACCAGAGTGGGGGAAAGCCAAATGGAAGGTTTGAGTGGAGCCTGACCACCAAACAGGCAGTCCCAGGGCCTGGAAGGGACTTGGCTCCGGGTGGAGAGAGGCAGCTGCCTGGCCAGGATGGCGGCAGCCACAGTGCCGGGGAGCCCACGACAAGGATGGAGAACATACTGGAGCAGCAAAGAGAGGGAACTGGGCAAGAGGCAAAACCAGTACCTGTGAGGGGACAGCTAAAGCCACAATTCCACAAAGTTCTCTTCCATTACACCCGCTTGATGTGCAGGTTGGGGAAGCGGTTGGCCAAAACAGGAAGAAGAAGATATGAGATCAGGGAGAGTTTCTAAGAGGAAGTATGAACAATTTGCAGGACCTGCACCACCCCAGAGAGTGATGCAGAAGAGTCTAGTCCCTGGGAAGGAGTCTAAGAATAGTCACCTGCCTGGAGCTGTGACTAAGCAGCATTGCCTCAGTTTCCCAAACTTTAACCACGATCATGGGTCTTTCTTGGAGATAAGCAGAGATTCCAAATATTACTTATAGCTCATGTATTCAGCATGGAGAACATCATGGCAGATACTAAAGTTATGACTATATCCTAAAAACTACAGATCTATGAGCTCACAGATACCACATAGGGTTTGTCTGTAAGACTCCTATTGTCTCACTTTTTCTTAAGACCATGCAGAAATCAAATAATCCACTTCAGTGAGTGAAAATACCTATTTAATAACATTAAGGGAACACTTTTCAACTGAACTGGCAAGAAGTGAGAGTATGGGGGAAGACACACACAGGGTTTTCTTTCTCAAGAGAATGCCTGGATGGAAAATAACTTATTTTACATGATTTAGCTCTGCTTTGAAAGGCAGAGACTGCTGCCAAATGCACTTTACTTCTCTGCTCTTGCCTAATAGTAGATATCTGAGGAGCGGGATGCCAGAAGTGGAACCCACAAGAGCTCTTGAAATTACCTTTGTGAATAAAGACAAAAGTTCAAAAAGTCAAAAGAGCCGGCTCGAGCTCAGAAAAGAGAGAACAAATGTGGCAGCAAAAGAAGGCATTGAGGAAGTCTGAGTGTGTGCTATTGTGGTTCGTGAGCGCCCAGAGAGAAGCAGAGACAGGGAAACTGAAGGGCTCTGTGCCACACACCCCATTTATCAGCTTCCCTAAGTCCCGACCACCACATTCAGCTCTGTACAATTTTTGCCACTTTTAAGATCCTTTGAAACTATCACTTTAATCACTGCATGTGTTTCTTCAAAGGCTCTTGCGATTCTGATCTTGCTGACCAAGGCACCATGTGTTCGTCTACATACATGCACCACGCTGACATACAATGAAAAACAAAGTTGTATTTGTATTCTGGTTATTTTGCAACTCAGTTTGGTTATGAGAGAGTGAGCCAACTGAACCGTGATCCTACATAAAGTGACCTAATATTGCACAAATGTTTGAATACAACTTAGCAGTTGTTTGTGATGGGCAAACTGAATTCCAGAAATTATTAACTTAGCCAAAGTAAAACACAGAGCTAAAAAGAAGAGTTGTTCAATAGGCACAGCATTTCAGTTTTGCAAGACGAAAAGGTTTTAGGAATCTGTTGCACAACAATATGCATAGAATTAACACTGCTGTACTGTGCACTTAAAAATGGTTAAGATGGTCAACTGTATGTTGTTTTATCATGATTAAAAAAATCAGCAAAATTTACCTTTTTAAATATAAAAAATGCATTATTCACTCCACGCCCTGCACTTGGCTACAACCATAGCAGACTGCACTAATTAAATGGAATTTCCTGTCACAAAGAAAGAGAGACAAAGCTAAATGGGGTTACTCTGTTTTAAAGATGTGCTTCGAAATGGAAGCAGAACAAATAAGGGGAGACATTTAGGATTGGAGAACCAAACTGGCTTGATTTCTCTGGAACAATCCACTATGCCAATACTTACTTGGCCATCTTAGCACTTTTACTTTATAATTCTTAACATGGTAACCTTTCAGACATGTGATCCAGAGCTACTCAGGTGACCATCCTGAAGCAAGCCAGAACCTGGTGATGTCCATTTCTTCCTTATCTTATGTTAGACTCCAAACCCCCACCCCCTCTCCAATCCTTCTCTGCTCAGGCTATCCGCAGGGAGTGAGATGTACGTATTGCATCATTTTGCAGTTACCTGATGGCATTACCATAATTAGGCATTATGTTTTGTTTTGTTTCTAACTTGCTTATAGAATTTTAGATCAACATGCGAGTAGGCTCCCAGTCCAGGAAATCTAGTTTCTGTTAACTGGTGCCTCTGTGTTAGTTTCCTAGGCCTGCCCTAACAAAGGACCACAAATGGGGTGGTTTAAAACAACAACTTGTTATCACATAGTTTTGGGGGCTGGCAGTCCTAACTCAGTACGTTGGCAGGGCTGGTCCTTCTAAGGGATCTGAGGATGAATCTGCTCCATGCCTCTGTCCTAGTTTCTGGCAGGTTCCTTGGCGTATAGATGCTTCACTCCATTCCTCTGTCTCCACAGGGCCTTCTTATAAGGACACCAGTCCTATCAGATTAGGTTCTCTGTGCTACTCCAGTATGACCTCATCTTAACTAATTACATCTAAAACAATCTCATATCCAAAAAGGTCAAGTTCTGAGATACTATGGTGCTACGGTTTGAATGTTTGTCCTCTCCAAAACTCAAGTTGAGATTTAATTGCCATTGTAAGAGTGTTGAGAGGTAGGGACTTTAAGAAGCAATTTAGGCCATAAGGGCTCCTCCACCTTCATGGGTCGGTTTAGTACCTTTAAAAAAGGGCTCCTGCGAGTGGGCTCTTGCCCTCTCTTGCCACGCGATGCCTTTTGCCATGTTATGACAGTAAGAAGACTCACATCACATGCAGCAAAATGGACTTCCTGCCTCCAGCACTGTAAGACATAAACTTATTTTCTCTATAAATTACCCAGTCTGTGGTCTTGTTATTGCAAAACCCAAAATGAACTAAGACAGGGACATAGCACTTCAACATACCCTTTTTGGGGAGCACAGCCTCTCAAAAGATGAACCCAGACCAGCAGCATCCGCATCACCCGGGAATCTGTTAAAAATGGAAATTCTGGCTTTCAAGGTTAGGAAAAAAGAAAAGATTGAAATTCTGGCTGGGCGCTGTGGCTCACAACTGTAATTCCAGCAACTTGGGAGGACAGGGTGAGAGGGCTGCATAAGCCCAGGAGGTCGAGACCAGCCTGGGCAACAAAATGACACTGAAGCTACAAAAAATAAAAAATAGCTCAGTGTGGTGCCACACACCTGTAATCCCAGCTACTCAGGAGGCAGAAGTGGGAGAATCACTTGAGCCCGGGAGTTCAAGGCTGCAGTGAGCTATGATTGCACCACTGCATTCCAGCCTGGGTGACAGAATGAGACCCTATCTCAAGAAAAAAACCAAAAAGTCAATTCTGAGCTGGGCCCAGTGGCTTACACCCCAGTCCCACCTACTCAGGAGGCTGAGGCAGGAGAAGCGCTTGAGTGCAGGAGCTTGAGGCCAGCCTGGGTAACATAGGGACACCCTGTCTCTAGGAAAAATAAAATTAAATAAAAATGCAAATGCCTAGGTCCCACCCCAAACCCACTGAATACAAAACTCTGGAAGCCTGTCAAATAGTCAAACAAGCCCTTCAGGCAATTCTGATGCATGCTAAAGTTTAAGAGCCATTGTTTTAAACTGCACATTTTTTTAAAAAATCATTTTATAATGCTAAGTGTGCATCTTGCCCTTCCCATAGAATCACTAACCCTTTGAGGCAGTCTTTCTCATGTTACTTCTCCTATAGTAGTGATCAACTTATTGCTTACATCAAACAGGCTAGAATTTGGAAGTCTGTGCTAGATAAAGTATGTGCTCACATACTTACAAAGTATGTGCTAGATAAAGTATGTGCTTACATAAAACAGGCTAGAATTTGGATTGTGTACAAGACACACAATCTTCAGATGTTTTATTTTGTCTGTTCGTGAATACTATGAACTGACTGCCAATATTAAAAATCTAGATTACAGACTTTTCCTGAAAAAACTGGAAGAGCTGACAACACTGAATCCAAAATTACACACAGGAACAATCAACTGATTGGTGGCTGTCCCTTCGGGGTGGGGCCTCAGGGCTCCAGTGGGCCACAGTCTCCACAGCTGGTGCATCCCTGACACTGAGGCTTCATGGAGGCCAACCATCCTCATTTACATTGTATGCCTAGCCCCTAAGGGCACTTGGGTTTGAACAATGGCTGGGCAGACAACAGCTAGACAGAAAAATGCATAACTATCCACAGACCAAAATACCTAGCTGTTTCTGAGCAGCAAGTTTAGGAATGGAAAGCTAGAAGCCAGGGCTGCTAATGAACAATGCCACACACTTTAGAAATAGCATCGACTTTAAGTTCTGTGAGTTTGGCTTCGCCCTTCACCAGATAACAAGGCGAGTTATGAAACGATTCAAGCACTGAAGGTGAAAGTTTTGTAGTGGCTTGCCCGTGTGATGATGTGTGGGTGAGCTGCAACACAGTAAGAAGAAATTTTGGTATTGGCACGACTTCATTAGAGAACAATGGGACGTGGAGGACATGAAATCTGAAATCGTGATTTTAAGAAATCACATTTACCTCCTTCAGGTATATGCTATGCTGAGCTGCAATGACAGATCCTCTGTGAATGATTCTCCAGTGAAGCAAGTGGGGGAAAAACACATGACTTTAAAGCGACTTTCAGGCTTGCAAAAATGGTAAAGGGCAGATCCTGGACTGGGATTTGACAACTGCACCATTAATGCAGATCCCAAATAGTTTCTGTACAAAGGACAGCAAAGATACCTTTTTGGGTCAGTGGCAGTGGTTCACAAAATACCAAGAGAAGGGGTAGTTTGGGATGTTTATTTCAGTGGGAAGGATGGGCATGGAGTCTGGAGGACAGAACTCACATATATAAGGTAGAGACAGGCACAAGTCTTCAACAAGGGGACCCGCTTCATCACTAACCCTCAGAGGAAGTTCGACTTGCCGTGGACTTCATGTCAAAGCAGTAAATCCAAAAACTATATCCACACAAAAATTACTGAGCCAGAAGATTCAGACAAACAGCCACTATTACCTCATGGGGTTATATTCTGACAAGTTCTTCATTTTGATTCTCTCCTTAACCACCACTGTACTTCAGCATTCTTAAGAAAGAAAAGTGGAAATGGAATCTGTCACTGATGACTAAAGCTTCTGTTAAAGACATTAGAATTTAGGATGATAATTTTCTCAAAGGCAAAGATGACTGTTTCTCCTGGACAGATTTAATATTTTCAATAGTCTATTAAAAATTATAAAACATAACCTCCAAAACAAGTATAGCAAAAAGAAAAAAAATTATAACACACCTCTTCAAGGAAACGTAAATCTATAAAAAAGGAGACAGACTTCCAAGATAATAGTAAGGGTGCACTTTCTGTTCTTAGGTACTTAGTGCCACTGTATTATCAGGGTTCTCCAGAGAAACACGCATCGTACCGTGCATATGCATCCTACGCATCATATGCATAGGAATTTGCTCACATTATTATGGAAGCTGGCAGGTCCCCAAATCTGCCAGGTGAGTCGGCAAGCTGGCAACTCAGTAGAGCTGCTGGTGTAGTTCCAGCCCAAGCCATCAGGCTCAAGACGCAGGAAGAGCTGACGCTTCAGTTTAAGTCCAAAGGCAAGGAAAAGCCGGTGTCCCAGTTCAAAGCCACGTTAGGCAGGAAAAATGGTCTCCTACTTAGGGTCAGCCTTTTTGTTCTATTTGGGCCTCCCGCTGATTGATGGAGCCACCCACATTCCCGAATGTGTTCTGCTTTATTCAGTCTACTGATTCAAATGCTAATCTCACCCCAAAAACATCCTCACAGGCATGCCGAGAATAATGTCTGACCAAATATCTGGGATCCTCATGGTCCAGTCAAGTTGACACATGAAGGTAACCATCACAACCCCTCAGATGCCTGGGTGGTGAAGAGGCAAAAACAGTCAGCTCCCAGGGGACACTAGAATTTATGAAGAGCAAATAACCAGGGACCTGTCTAGCCCCGTGAAGGAAGTGGCCAGCTCCTAAGGGCCCTCCCGCTCACTCCATCTAAAAGCTGTTCCTAGTGAGATCGCTCAGCTTTCATTTAGGGTCATCATGCAGTTAACAATGTAAAGCTGTATGCCAAGATGCAACTATTAGAAAGCCTACAATTGAAAAACAGTACAGAGCCCCACTGGTGGAGCAATTGGAATTCTCATCCATTGCTGCAGGGACTGTAAAACGGTATGCTCACTTTAGAAGACAGCTTGGCAGTTTCTCATAAAGTTGAACATACATTTACTACACGACCCAGCAATCCCAAGATCTCTAGGTATTTACTGAAGAGAAATAAAAACCTATGCCCACACACAAGTCTGTATGGGAATGTTTGTAGCAGTTTTACTCCTAATTATCAAATACCAGAAACAACCCAAATGGGTGAATGGTTTATAAAAAATCCATACAATGAAATACTACTCAGTAATAAAAACAGACTCACTCTTCATGCACAAATCTCCAATGCATTATGCTGAGTGAAAGAAGCTACTTTCAAACACTTGTATACTGTATGATTCTATTCATTGGACATTTTCAAAACGACAAAACAGTAGTGATATGGTTTGGCTCTGTGCCTCCATCCAAATCTCATGTCGGATTATAATTCCCAATGTTGGAAGAGGGGCCTGGTGGGAGGTGAATGAATCATGGGGGGTGAACTTCCCCCTTGCTGATCTCCTGATAGAGTTCTCAGGAGATCTGGTTGTCTGAAAGTGTGTAGCACCTCCCCCTTCTCTCTCTCTTCCTCCTGCCGGCCATGTGAGGATGGCTCTTGCTTCCCCTTTACCTTCTGCCATCATTGTAAGTTTCCTGAGGCCTCCCCAGCCATGCTTCCTGTACAGCCTGCAGAACCATGAGTCAATTAAATCTCTTTTCTTCACAAATTACCCAGTCTCGGGTCTGCCTTTATAGCAGTGTGAGAATGGACTAATACAAACAGTAATGAAGACCAGCTCAGGGCTTGCCAGGGGTTAGGCAGTAGAGGGCAGGCGTGAAGGGATAGTATTAATACAAGGGGTACTGAAATATTTAGGGGTATGAGAACTGTTCTGAGTCCCAGTTAGAGTGCTGGTTACATGATTTACATGCGTTAACTTTCATAGAATGACACAACCCTCCTCCAACACTATATTTGCTGTATTATAAATAAAATTTTTACATAATCAAATGGTAAAAAAATAATTGTATGCCACCCAATTTAGGCACAGAGTAAATGCACCTAATGGGAACTATCTATGAACTGGGGTCAGACAACAGATGTTGAATGCACAATATGTACATGCAGAGAGGCACAAGAGGGGCAGTGACTCATAGGCATCGCTCAAATATTTTAGTATGAAATGAGGATAAGTGGCATTCTTGAGTCACTGGGCACAACCTGGGAATTATTTGAAAAGGCAGAATAGTTGTGATTTGTTATGTTTCTTTTTCCAGGCACTTTGTATGCACTGTCTTAAGGCAGGAAATGTAGGCTTAAAGACAAGAAAGGATTTGCCCTGGATTTTGATCCCAGTTCTGTCTGGTTCCCCAGCCCCCATCTTCACTCTAGGCTGCTGTCTCCCAGGAGCCACATAAAGCCACAGTGAGGATTACACCATGATTTGTCCTTTTTCCTCTGTTGTACCCTAAGCAAGTCCTAAATCTCCTGGCCCCTTAAAGCTCTGTTCTTCCTTTAAAGCCAGAGTTCTCAGTTGCGAGGGTGGGAGGGTACGGGGGAAGCAGGAGATTTTGCCCCCAGGGTACATGTGGCAATGTCTGGATATATTTTTAGTTGTCACAACATGGGGGAAGAGTGCTACTGGAATCTAGTAGGTAGAAGCCAGAGATGCTGCTAAACATTCTACAATGTTTAGGACAGCCTGAAGGAAGAATGATTCAGCCCAAAATGTCACTTGTGCCAAGATTGAGAGCTGCTGATTTGGAAGGGGGGAGGAAGGGAGGAAGGAAGGAGAGAGGAAGGGAGGGAAGGAGAAAAAGGAGGGAGGGAGGGAGGGAGGAAGGAAGGAAGGAAAGAAGGAAGGAAGGAGAGAGGGAGGGAGGGAGAGAGAGAGGGAGGAAGGAAGGAAGGAGAGAGGGAGGGAGGGGGAGAGAGAGGGAGGAAGGAAGGAAGGAAGGAGAGATGGAGGGAGGGAGAAAAGGAAGGAGAGAGAGAGGGAGGGAGGGAGGAAGGAAGGAAGGAAGGAAGGGGAAACGGAGGGAGGGAGAGAGGGAGAGAGGGAGGGAGGGAGGAAGGAGGGAAGGAAGGAAGGAAGGAGAGAGGGAGGGAGGGAGAGACAGAGGGAGGAAGGAAGGGAGAGAGAGAGAGAGGAAGGAAGGGAGGGAGGGAGCATATTAATCTCATCTACCAACCAGCACAGTGTTAGGTATTTAAAAATTCTTATCTCATTTATCTCCCCATAAACCATCTGAGATATTATTAACCCCATTTTATGGTTAAGAAATTTGTAGCTGAGACCCATAAAGAAATGTGCCCAAATCCCAGTGATGAGACAAGATGCTGTGGGGACCGCAGGCACCTGGGATTGCAAAGTGGAGGTACCTGCAGGGTGGCGCCTGGGAGCCGGCCTGGCAGCTCTGCCAACCTTCTCCTCTGGTCTTGAAAATCTCTTCTTACCCCTAAGGTATCTGCAAAGAAGGAGGCCGTTGGATCGCAAAGAAGGGGACTGTTGGATGGGCAAAAGGGCAAATCTGAATTCAAGAGGCTGAATTCAATGGATGGAGCCTGTCATCACTACGAGCCACTGAGGATTGGTTTGTCCTCAAATCTTCTTTGGTTCCATCCGCCCCTCCTCCCTCAAGGCACTCACATCTCGCCTCCATCCCAAAAGCCCGGAGACAGAGCAGATGTGCGCCCCAAGCTGGCTTCCTGTCCTCTCTCGCCAGCATGTGCTGCTGGACTCAGCCACAGGGAGTGGGGCCCCACTCAGCACAGCAGGCAGGAAGCTGGGGACCGGAGGGGTGGGAGAGGGAGATGAGAAATGCCACAGAATAACCTGCCACAATCAGTTTCCCATAATAACATCCGACGGGCATGGCTTGCCTGAGAAAATCAGCAACTTGCTTTAAAAACAAGTCCTTTTTGAGTGATTCTGGCTCAATTTTACCCATTCATATAATTAGTGTTGATGGAATTAACAGTTAAAAATGGGGTTCGTGCATTTAAGATGGAGGGGGAAGAGATGGGGGGAAGAGATAAAGAGAACAGAGGAAGAAAGGCAGAAAAACAAACAGAGAGAGGAAAGGAATAGAGTGAGAGGGGAGAAGGACATATGTTTGAAGCTTAACAGGAAACTCAGAAAACAGATGTGCTCACGGTAAAGATGAACCCCAGAAACTGGTGAACCACAAGACTGGGAGACCCTCTCGCAAACTGGGTGAAACCACAGTGATGGGAGCTGCTCTTTAGAGTTTGTTCTAGATCCCTGCAGCTGGGTTTCAGGTCAGGCAGCACGGCATTGTTCTCACACACCTCATACAGCAGAACCAATTCCTGATCCCTCTCTTGGGCTCGCTGTGGCATGGTCCAGCTGGAACAAAGATGCCAGCTGACGCCCACCACACCCTCTCCCCAGCCTGGCCCAGGCGGCACTCACAGTTCCAAGATCAGGATGACGTCCGTCTTGTTCTCATAGACCTCGTGCAGGGTGATGACATTGGGGTGCTGGATCTCCTTCAGGATGCTGACCTCCCGCTCGATGTCCTCGCGGCTCACACCCCGCCGGCTGGACTTAGTCCTCCTTTTCTTGATGAATTTGGCGGCATACTGGAGGCCGGTGCTTTTCTCACGGCATTTCTTCACAACCGCAAACTGTCCACTGAAAAGAGAAGATGGAGGATTCTTTATCGTTCATAAAAAAAACCGGATTTGAGTGAGGATGTGGCATGGTGCAGAGGGGGACAAGAGAACTGTGAATAGGAAAGTTCCAATTGTGGAAAGTAACAAATTAGGTAGGGATGTTTCTTATCATCATTCATTTACACTAAGCCTGTTTCTTTATAAATAATGCTGCAAGGAATACAAACTTTTAAAGTATATTTTATTGAAAGAGTGATCATGTCTCCATTTCTGTCCTCTCCTCCTTCCCTCCCACTTCAGGTCCTGGGACAGCAGCAAGGAGCTCTGTGATCTGACCTCACTTCCAGCAAACTCTTTTCCTGCACGTCTAGTCTCTGAGCCTGAAAAACGAGGGATTGAGACCAGGGAATCGGTAAAAAAAATATATATGAAGTCCTGCCTTCAACAACATATTTCTAGCACCAATATTAACCAATTTAAATACACAGAACAGAAAAAGGTCTATTATTTTGTTTACAATTAAGCGACTGATAAATCATATGTACCAAATATTTGTTGGTCACTTCTCCAGCATTATCTCCCCTCTCCTCTCGTCTCAAGGTATTTCTACCCAGGGATCTTTGTGGTTCTGGGGAAGCCGATTCCACCCCCAACTGTAAATACGGATCATGTGACCTAGGCTGAGCCAATCAGTCCACTCCATTCTCCTGACCACATGCCAAGTAAGACCCTTCAGAGGATGCAGAGACACAGGCTTTCTGAGACTCTTTTCTCTTTTGAGTGTGACAGAACCCCCCCACAAAGCCGCTGCCAACTATCTTGGGACCATGAGGAGAGCCACTCTTAGTTTGAAGACAACCACTGCAGAAGCAGAGCCAGTAAAAGGAAAGAAACCAGGTCTGCAGTGACACCATGGAGTCACTGGATCAGCCCTGGCCTGAAACCATCTGCCTGTGATGTTTCAGCGACATAAGCCAATAAATTCCTTTTATGGCTCAAGTCAGTTTGATGGGTTTTCTACTTCTTGCAGAGGAAAGCACCTTAAACGTCACAGCAAATAACCAGATTCCCTTTCCCATATATTAAAGACTGTAATAATAGAACTTGACTCAAAATAATAAGCGGTAGGCAGTAAGTACGTGAGACGGTGAGAGGTACACAGGCCCCACTGATAGTCAGCGGAACACAACGGAAAGACCCTCCTGGACCCATGCTGGTGCCCTTCGTTCTTCCCTAGTGCCCAAGGAAGGGTCGATTCACCCATCGCAGGATCTGTATGTTTCTTGGTACCTGCTGGATAACTGCTATGTAAAGGATTATCACAGGTATTTTTAGCTGGCTTTATCCTCACACGAAGACAAAAACCAGAGAGAAAAGCAAATTAAGGATAATATTTTGATGTTAAAGAATGGATACTTTAAAACATTACTCATTTACTTTAGCAGTAGGAGGCCAGTGAAGAAGAAACACAGAGAGAAGGATTATCTTTATAGCTGTATCAAATTTTTTGCATGACAGGTTGTTAATACCCGCTTTGCCCCTGCAGCAGGATAGCTGAGAAGCTGAAGAATAAATCACACTGGAATGCCAGCACCGACTGCCTGTAAACTCGCTACCTTAAACAGTTACGGGGTCTATGTAATGACTTCATTACAACCAAAATCCAATTTCTCTGAGGAGTAAAAACCTTCCCTCTATTGTGGGGCGGAGGGTGGCAGAGATGGGGCATACGGAGAGAAGAGGGAAAAGAGCTTGAATTTAAAACACAGTCAGCTGCTTCCTTTAGAGTCCAGGCCCCTCCTTACAAAGATGTTATTGTGTCCCCACCAGGCAGATTCAAAAGGACCCAGGATAGGGAGGCCCAGCCCAGCCCAGCCAACCAACAACCAAGCTGATAGTTCCAGAGGCTGGGCCCATTCATACCTCACACATGGCCAAAGCAACTTGTCTCAGAGACTTACAACTCAAGGCAGACTCAGTAGTTTCAATCATGGTGCTTTAAAATTCAAAACTAAAAAGCCGAGAGAGAGAGAGAGAGAAAAACAGAGAGACAGAGAAAGAAAAACCACTTTGGGAGGCCGAGGTGGGTGGATCATGAGGTCAGGAGTTCGAGACCAGCCTGGCCAACATGGTGAAACCCCGTCTCTACTAAAAATACAAAAATTAGCCAGGTGTGGTGGCGCGTGCCTGTAATCTCAGCTACTCAGGAGGCTGAGGCAGGAGAATTGCTTGAACCTGGGAGGTGGAGCTTGCAGTGAGCCGAGATCGTGCCACTGCACTCCAGCCTGGGTGACAGAGCAAAACTCCGTCTCAGGGGGAAAAAGAAAAAAAAAAGAAAAAAGAAAATCCTTCTGGCAGGAGAGTCACAGAGAATTTCAATGCAAGCCTAGATACAAAGACTCTTCCACGTGCGTTTTCACCTCCAAATGTTCTATATTGGAAGTTTCTCCATTTTATTTATGGGAAGATGGTAAGTAAAGGCAGGTTAGCCCTGATGGCAGGATGAAGGCAGGTGCTGAATGTCATGTGTGCTCATGCCCGTGTGAACTGTGGTGCCTTCGTTTACAGCGAAACCTGGGGAATGGACTCTGTCACCTGACAATGGATCCCTCACTCACACTGCAGGGTCCCCATATGAAAAGTGCTGGCTGGAGGGGATAAGAGCTGGTGGGTAGGAAGGCTCTGTGTGGATGCTGGGGTACTGGCTAACCCTGACTGCAGAGAGTAAAATGAGGGTCTAGAATGAGCTTGAGAACCTTGTTCTAGACCTACTGCAATGTCACCTCTTTTAAGATACCGTTCCCTATTCTTCCCTGACACCCCTAACAATCTATTCCCTTTCCTCCAATCTGCCATATCCCTGAGTCGAAAGAGCACCCCATACCCCTCAGGGGCACCTGCTGTTTTCTGCCCATTCTTGCCTTTCCCACCCTCCCAGACTGCCAATGCCTGGGGGACAAACGGCTGCCAGGCTCATCTTCACATCTCCTGAGGCCCTGGGTGCAGACCTACTTCATGTAGTCCACGCACAACGCACATATGCTGCAGCTGACGCCTGAATCTATAACCCTGAGAACCCGAGGAGTTAGACAAAGGGTTCTGCATTATAGTTCAACAGAATTGTGTAACGGCTAGGAGCCAGCTGTGTAACCCAAGGTTTATTTAGGACTTAGCCACTCTAGGCCTCAGTTTTCTTATCTGTAGAGTGGGCATAATAACTGCCTGTCTTGGAGGGAGTAGGATGAAATGAGCGCATGAAGTGTTTAGGACAGCACCTGACCATAGGGAGTCTTCAGTAACTGTTAGCTATTATTAATCTGCGACAACTGGAGTTATTTTCATCAGCACACTGTTGCCTCAGTCTCACAGTGATGCAGTATTACCCCCCAAGTACCTACCTCTCATGACTGCCAGAGAGAAAAGAGCCCTCATAGGACAAAAAAAAAAAAAAAAAAAAAAAAAAAAAAAGCCCATGACAGGGCTGTCCTGTGCTAACGATGTGTACAACTATTGCTAAATCCTCACTCCCTTCCTCCTTTTGCTGCCTGTCCCCACCCAGAGGGTGTGTTGCCACTTATAACTGCTCAGGCAGGCTGGCCCTGGCCTTGGGAGCTCAGAGTCACAAGCTGAGCCAAAGTGCCAGCAGCCAGGCCCACCTGGGGGCCTTTGGGAGCCTTTGTGTGTGATGGGTAAGCCTGTAGGGCATTTCCATAGCACAGTCTCCTCAGGCAGCCAGCAAACTGTGAGGACAGACTCCTGGAGGAGCAGCTCTTCCCTAATCAGAGTAGTTTGCTTTGTGAGGTCTAATTTGAATTGGACTGTTGGTGAATTGCTGCTCCGATCCCTTCCTTCCTGAGCAGCTGGGCCTGGACCCGCTTTCCACCCTGGATCGGGACTCCTTTGGGGGGACAGTTCCTCTTCACCCAACCTCTGCCTCCCCAAAGACAACAATAACTTAAAAAAACAGCTTGTGTGTTTACTCTTCTGGTGAGGATTCCTAAATCGTGTGCCCTCAGAGGAATACCATGATCCAGCTTCAAGGGCGAGCTCAGACAGACCAGGGAGCAAAGCGAATGCACACAAAGCAGCAAGGCCACTGCCGCCAACCACGCTGGGGGCGCTTGTCCCTTCTGCCCCCTCCTCACACCCATGCACTGAGGCCAGTCAGTAATTAACAACGGTACGGATGGCTGCATTATTAATTAATTACCATTAATACAGCTGGGGCTGTTCAATGGATGGGGGAAGGTAGCTCTTTACTGGAAAAGAGAAATTCTTTGCATGCTATGACATTTAATTTTGATAAAGCAGTACAAGTGATCCTTATTATTAATGGATTTTGTACTGGTGAATTCACCTACTTAGTAATTTTTTTTTCTTTTCTTGAGACAGGGTCTCGCTCTGCCGCGCAGGCTGTAGTGTGGTGATGCAATCACAGCTCACTGCAGCCTTGACCTCCCGAGCTCGAGCAATCCTCCCACCTTGGCCTCCCGAGCAGCTGGAACTACAGGAGCATATCACCACACCCAGCTAATTTTCTTTTTTTTCTTTCTTGCAGAGATAGAGTCTCGCTCTGTTGCCTAGGCTGGTCTCGAACTCCTGGGCTCAAAGCAGTCCTCCCACCTCGGCCACCCAAAGTGGGGGAATTACAGGCATGAGTCACTGCAGGAGGCATAAAATTTATTTGTAACCTCCAAGTCAATATTTCTGGCACTTTCACAGTCACTTGTGGACATGCACGGATCGTGGAAAATTGGAGAGGATCGTGGAAAATTGGAGAGGCTGCTGCACACGTTCCTAGCTGAAGTCAAACAGCTGCCTTCTTGCTTTGGCTCTCACACCATAATCGAGTGTGCTCTCCGCAGCCCATTTAGTGTCACGTTTTTTATTGGTAATTTCACTGTATACAATGACCCCCAAGTATAGTACTGTGGTGCTGTCTAGTGTTTCTAAGCACAACAAAGCTGTGATATGACTCAGGGAGAGACTATGTGTGTTAGATAAGCTTCATTCAGGCATGCGTAATGTGCTGTTTGCCTTGAGTTCAATGTTAATGAATCACATATATATATATACGATGTCTTTAAACAGAAACACACATAAAACAAGGTTGTGCAAAAATGACAAAAATGATTTGACCAGAGACTCACAAGAAGGTAACCCTGGATTTCTCCTAAGAGCAATGGTTTAGTGTTTGCAGTGAATTTCTAGAGAATAACTCTCACACATAATGAAAGTCAACTGTACACCAACTTTTTTTCCCCAAAAAATGCACTAAAATTTTCCATCGTTTAATAACTGACAGAACAGTCTGTTGCATTAGATATAGACATCACATTAATTTTAATATTAAAAACTTTCCACTAAATGTAATAAACATTTATTAACTACTCATGGTCAGATACATACAAAGATAATGAGACACATTCTTCCTTTAATGAGTTTTATATTAAAAAACTTGATTCAAATGTAATCACCGATTTTATTAAAAAGAGGAAACGCATGGCGAAAAGGAGCAAGCTTCATAAAGAACAGGCTGACATCTAATTTCTCTGTCTGACTCACTGATATATTTAATCTGACTACTACCTCTGCAGTCACTGAAGAAACTGTAACCAGGATCATATGCAAGGCTCTTTACACGTATTTCTTTATTAATAATCACAACTCCATGAGATACACATCGTCGTCTCTTCTGACCAATAAGAAAATCAGGTCTCAGGGAGATTTTTAAAGATTGTCCCAAATCACTGAGCGAGTAAGTTGCATAACTAAGAAATGAACTCAAACTCAAGTGTATTCGCCTCCAAAGCTCCAGGTACTGAGCCCCATTGCTGTGGGCTCAGTACATATTATGTTTGTCATACAAGACATCTCACTGTGAAGTTACAGACAGACTCCAGCATCACTCTAGGAAAGTGTTTTGTGAGGGGAAAGCAAAGGGCAGGGGTTTGTGGTTAAATCTGTTTGGGTCATGTTGCCTTCTCCTCCCAGTTGAAGACTCACAAGGTGTTCTAATTAATTAAAACCTTTGCTTTAAGATGCTCTGAGGTGCCATGCAATAAAAGTACAACGTGTTTGTGAATTCAGGCAGCATTCTAGTAACAATCAGAAAGAAACCCAAGTTGATTCTCAAGGTCAAGGCACAAGGATGGCAGCATTCCTGTTTCTGTAGGTCTTCTATAGTTCCTGGTGCCTTAAAAAGAAACCTGTTTAACTTTTGTTTAATCCAGTCAGTTCTTACTGTCAACTTTATTTATTTGTGGGAGGCTCTGTTCACATGGGAGAATGAAGGTGTGGACATACAATGTCAGAGAAGACGCAACATTCAGAATGGAAGGAAAAAGCATAATCTGACTGGACATGACAATTAATGTCTCTGCTGCATAAGCTGGTGCCAAGCCCAGGGTCTAACCTTTTCATTGCTGGCCCTGATCCAGACATGCCATTAGAACAAGTTCTCACTTGGAGCAGGTGGGTGCAGATCCAAAAAAAAAGTGACGAAAACAGCATCTCCTTTTTCATGTTTTTACTTTAAATATGCATCTACCCAATACAAATGCAGTTAAAAATTATTTATGGTAACTAGTATTACGACGAATTCTCTACATTAATGCTGGAAACAGATCTGGTTTAAATCTAACAGCTGACACGTTCCATCTTTACACTCCTCCCAAGTCTTTGCAATATGGTTTCTCATTAACACAAAATAATTTCTACTTTTGAACTCGTTATCAAATCCCTGGCTCGGTTTTAGTGGTGGTTTATGGGTGATCTATTTTTGCAGAAGACTTTTGCTGCCAGAGTAGCAGGCAGCTTGAATTCTGCCAGAATATTAGAATTACAGGTTGTAGGTAAGGGGTGAGGAACAGAAACGGTTTCTCAAGGATGAGTTAACATCTGATAATAATTCACATTTACAGCAGGAGATAAGACCCTGAGGGTTTACAGACTAGAGGAGAGACAAGCATGAAATACTTCACTGTGGGAAGAGGAAAAAAGGGGACGCAGTTGCTGTTGCAGAGAGGGTGCAGTTAGGAGACCCCTGCCCAAGCTGGCCTCCTAGGCTGTGCCCTGAAGGCTGAGCGTGAGTCAGGAGTGGAAGAAGGTGTGTGTTTAGGGACAGGGTTTCCGAGAGGAGGAACAGTGTGAGCAGAGGCAGGAAGGCATCAAAGAGCCTACTTCGTATTTCTAGAGGAAGAGAGGAGCGGCAGGGAGGCATCAGGTCAGACACACAAACAGGGCCCTGTGCAGATGGAGCAATGTCAGCCCCAGCTCTGCCAATAACTTGAGAAAGCAGGCGGCCTCTGTGAGCCTCAGTTTCCCCATCTGTGCAAGTATGATGACAACATGAAATGAGGCCATGCATGTGAGTGCACACTGTTTTCTCCAAACACATCAAGCACATGGAAAGGATGAAAATTACCAAGCTGTCTAAGCTTCGTGAACTTCTCAGAGAAGCCAAGGAGACAGGATTTCAGGAGCTGAAAAGCAGCACCAAGCTTCTCCTTGACATTTTTCTATGCAACAACTTTGAAATCTAAATGTTAAGTCTCTACATTTTTCCCCCCATTGGAACTCAACAAAGCTATTTTCATTTCGGATGGAGACGTATTTGGTTTGCCTCCTTTGGTCCTCAAAGGCCCCTACAGCTTTGCTTAGATGCTGAAGCTTTCAGCTGGAAGTAGGTGATGGGAAGCAGACAGCACCTTCCAAAGATGGATTCAGCTGTCTTTCTATCCCACATGCTCTCTTGAGTGTGACCCTCCAGTCTCTAACCCTTGAATCTGAGCAGGCACCAGTAACTTGCCTAACCCACAGAATGTGGCAGAAGTGGTCCTGGAACTTCCGCCTGAGTTCTTAGAAGCTCCCTCTTGGAAGCCAACCAACATGCTGGGAGAAGCCCAGGCTGTGTGGAGAGGTCGCATGCAGTTGCTCCTGCCCGCAGCTCCAGCTGAGCTGAGCTGACAGCAGCTGTGAGAGGCCAGGCATGTGCATGAGCCGTCATGGACATCTGGGCCATCAAGTCTTCAGATGGCTATAGGTCCAGCCAACCTCTCAATGCGACCACCTGAGAGACCCAGGCAAAACACCCTAAGCTGGGTCCAGGCAGCCCACAGAAGCATGAGAGTTAAGAGATCATGATAAACTGTTATTTTCAGCTACCACGTTTTGGAGTGGTTTGTTACGCAGCAATGGGTCAGCAGAACAGCACTGAAGAATCTGGGATGGTGGGTTTAACAGATCACCCCAGAAGCTGTGCAGAGGAAGGACTCAACACAGAAGGTGACTAGGTCACAAGCAGCCTCACAGGAGAGCATGGGAAAGGAGTGAGGGTGTCCAAACCACCCTGAATGCAGGCCCTGTCCCAGGCTCAGAAAAACGGGCCCTCTCATCCCATCAGCACGCATGGACTCACTTTTCAAGTTCTCTGCTTCTCATCATGGCAACAATTTCCCACCTTTCAAGGAAAGTGCTGCATCATTTAGGAGGGACCTCAACACAAACAACAAAACCCAAAGACCCTCACTGAGCTGTCTTCAGTGTTCTGGCTGGGCAGGGCTTATTGCTGGCCTCCAACTTTACCTTCCCCAGTCTCTGCGGTGAAGCAGATCTCCACCCTGGGAAACACACAAATCCCAAATGCTATACACGATCCAGTAAATGCAGCTACCTAATCTTCCTCCTGCCTGGTGTGAATGCCCAGTGCGTACCTATACTGACTTCACCTTTAGCAGAACGCATGTGAAGAGGAAACACTCTCCCTGCACCTTCAGCGGGAACCCCTTCTTGGATCCTAACCCCAACATGTTCACAGATTTCAGCACAGGATGACGGCAAACCCTGTATGGGAACTCAGTACTTCAGCACCAAGTGGTACATAATTCCCTTGGAATGTAGCCCACACCTGGAGTTGTTCTCTTTCTGCCCTTCGAGAAGCTACGAGGCAGAGGAAAGCAATACTTTTTACCCAAAAAAAAAAAGCAAAGCAGGTGATTTTTTAAAAATTATTATTATCATGAAAAAAAAGTACAACCCTCCAAAAACTATTTTAAACTAATACAAGGGCTCGGTTAAATGGGCTGTGATTTGTAGAGCAAGCGGCTCAGGTTGCCACGGCACCAACAGGGAGAAGCAGAGTTTACTGAGGGGATAAACAGCAGTCCGTCACCCTGGGAACCAGAACAACACACAGAGGTAGGAAAGAGATGCAGAAAGAGAAGGGCGAACAGCGCAATGGGCCAAGGAGAGCAGAGGAGAGGTCGGTCCCTTGGCGAAAGCATCCTCCCAAGGACAAGGTCTCCTGGAAGACTGCAGAGGAGAAGAAGGTGGCATAACCGAGGACCCAAGGCCAGCGTGGGTCGGGCTCCACGCACTGGTTTGGTATTGCAAGTGGGGACAAGGAAACCAAATATGCTGAGAGTCAGGTAGCTCAAGATACCTCTTTATCATTAAGAAATTTACAAACCAGAGCGGCTGAGGATTAAACTGAGGGGAGATTAGAAAGATAGCAGTGGGTGCCTTCATTCACTCCCCCTTGTTCCTATGATATCTCTTTGCAGGAGGAAGGTCCAAGATCCATCTGGAAGAATATTTCCCAAAGTGGGTCTCTGGAGCTCATATAAAGAGATGCTGCTTGGAGAAAGGGAGTCATGGCCAAGCAAGTTTAAGCAAAAGTAGGTAAAGAGAGTCACAACAGGGTGCTCTATGCAGGACTCAGCTAACTGGCCCTTTCCACGAGGGGCAATAGCATTCGGCATTTCACATGGTTTGGGGTTGCTGTTAACCACAAAACCTTTTTCCTTCCTTACATATTTTTGGTTTTGAAGCATTTTGAAGTCCAGTTTTCTTGGGAAGGTGTGCTTTGGTCCTCTCTCCAAGTTAAACAGGCAGCTTCCTGGAAGTGGACTCTATATTCACTGTTTCCTTTGCATTTTCAACACTTTCAGATTATTCCCTAAGGCAGGATGCCAATCACAGTGCCTGCTCCTTCATGGTCTGGAAGAACCAAGCACAGAGTTGGAGGTGGGAGGTGCCCAGGTGGATTCAGACCTTCCTGGGACTGACCCATTAGAAGGGTGTGGACCAACTGACTCAGGCCTGGGAGAGGAGGCCACCCACCTCCTCAGGCCTGGTGCTCCTTCTGCCTCCTTCTGGCTACTGGTGAAAGGGTTGCTTAGAGGTCACAGGCAAATCTATGATGGATTCAGCCCTCTTCACCACTTGAGACTGGCAAAGGATTTGGAGTTTTTCTTTTATTTCAGGCAGGCAGTGGGGCTGGGTATTTTGGGTGGCAACTGAGAGCAGATGGACTGGGTATAGAGAGCACAGTAAATACTGGCCATGACAGCTACCTCCAAGGAAGAGCATGGTGGTGACAGGAAGGAGCCTGGAGCCTGGCGGACTCCTTAGAGCAGAGTCCTGAGCCTAGAGATGCACCACTGCCTTCCTCTAGGCCCAGTTCCTTCACTTTCTGGGACTCACTGCCATAGTGAATCCTACATGCTTCAGATATGGTCTATGACTTCAGGAATTTACTAACAAGACACGTCAGTGCAACAGACTTGCAAGTGCCCAGTGGGCGGTGTGCAGAGTCAGCAGGGGCCCTGGCTCCAGCTAAAGGATATGTGAACGGCACCCACTGTACTCAGCACCATCCCTAGGACCTAACACAGAACACCTGCCTGCTGCTTGCTGTTCGTTTGTGTCTGTAAAGCCACAAGGGAAAGGAAGGAAGAAAGTAAGTGTTGGGAAAGCATAACTTGATACAATCTAAACAGGGCCTTTGGTGGATCAGACAAAACAAACAACAACACTCCATATGTTTTCTCCAAATACAGTAAACCCTACATCAGAATCATAGCTGAACTCTGAGTCCAGTTTTATGGAGACTAAAATGCCCTTATACAGAAAGGGTAGCTACAGATTACTGTTATGCCAGGATCGGCTGCTCCATTTCAATGAATGCTGACCACACTGGGTGACTGGAGGTCAGAGCTTCCTGCCCCAAGACCCCAGTTGAGCCCCCTGGCTCTCGAGTGGTTCTGGTCAGCTCCATGTTTGATCACTTTGACTTCACCATTCTATTGCCCTGAGCCAATCCCATCATTTGATCATCCTGACTTTGTCATGTAATCCCCTTTCAGCCAGTGAGTCAAAGTTAACTGGACCATAAGGAATGATTTGTTCTCAACTTGGCAAGCTGCTCTCGGCTGAAAAAAAATTGACAAAGAAGGCAGGAGGTTCATATAACTTCATGGGGAAAGAGAAGACAAACAAAAAGCTAAGCTGAAGTTCCTTATTCCATGGCCAAAAGAAGAAGAAAGTCAGATATGTTCAGGGTGCTAAGATTCAAGACGGGGAAGAACCAGCTAAAGGGAAAGAGAAAGGACAGAGCTTGGTAGTCTGATGGCATAGGTCATTACCGTGCAAATACTCTACTAAATTGCCCAGATTAAAATACGAATTGTGAGATACTCTCCTCCAATATTCACCCTGCTCAGTTCTGGAGCATGAGAGGAATAACAAAGAAAGATGAACAAAGAAAGATGTCTAAATATTTACATGGTTTCTCCTCTTGATTTAAGTCAAGATACTATTTGCCTGCATGTTTTTAAAGGGTAGGTTTGGGACCCTCTGTCATGCTTTGTCATTGGAAGAATTAGCTCCACCTTACACCGGGAAGTCTGCTCTGAACTGACGAAGAGTTTGCACTCAGTGTCTTGGGAGAAATTCAAATATTCCTGGCACTGGCACTATGTGGCATTTAGTGCAGTTGGGTGGCCAACATGCTTGGGAGACACCCTGCTCTGGAGACTGAATACAACTGAGGGTAGCCAAGCTTCTTTGGGGTCTTCCGTGTCTGGGGTTGCAAGAGTCACAGGCCCAGGTCTCAGGGAGGCAGTGAGTGGCTGTCTGGCTGTCAGCCCAGCAAAGAAGAATCCTTTTTACAGTGCTCTAGGCCAAGCCATTTCCCATGATGTCTACAGATCTGTCACCTTGGCTCTGAACCAAGTGGGGACTCACCTCGTGGAGGAAGTCTAGGGGGAGGAGAAAATGGGGAGGGGACCGCAGGGTCACTTCAGGGCAGGCAAGAAGAGGCTGGCAGGGAAAGGCACTGCTGGAGTTACCTGAAGTGACAGCCACTCAGATAAAACTGAAAGATGATAAGTTAAAGAGAAACCGGAGCTCCCGGGAAGCCTGAGTATTCTCTCAGTGGAAGCAGAACTCCCTGGAAGTCAGCCACGAGGCTGACCTCACCCCCGCGGCCCGATCCGAGCAAGCATGCAGCTTATCGTGAGAGCCAGGGCAAGACTGTATCCACCACGGCCAGGACAGTAAAGAGACTGATGGCGTTAACTCTCGGAAGTGCCACTTTTGAAGAGAATGTGTTACTAATTAAGTCTCAGGTCAAACACTAAACAAAATAAAATACAATTTGTGCGAATGCGGTTTGGAGTTGGTATCTCCTGAAGCAGGGATTGTAAACCCGATGACCTTTCCATGGAGCACTGCTTCCAAAAAAGTGTGGAATATGACTTCTATGGGACATGAGGTGATCATCACTGGGGGGCTTTAGAAGCTTTGTGGATGGAAACATAATCCCCTGGCAGAGAAGGGGGTGAAATGGGAAGTCCACTAGTGGGCGAGAAGGAGGAATGACCTCTCCTACAGCCCATGCTGTGGTTGGGTGGGAAGCCCTTCCTCTTGCTGGGTTTCCTCCTCATCATCTGCAGTGGGCTGGGGGCTAAGGAGCTGTATATCCCTCCCAGCATGGGTGGCCTTGGACCCTGCAGAGCTGGGGTCAACATGGTCTTGTCACTTGGATCAAGAGGCTGTGCTTGTCTGCAGTGATAGGGAAACACTAAGGTCAGACAGCCTGGCCTGTTTAAAGAATCCACCATGCTCAGCATAATGGGGCCTAAAGGAAATGGTGGCAATGGCCCTGGAGCAGAGGACGGTCTACCAGGGAAGCAGGGATGCCTCTAGTTACACGTGTATCACCACAGGCCCCCTGTTTAGACTTTCTACTCCAGGGTACTGACTTCCACAGGGCTCTGCAATGCCTCCAGAAATGAAGGCAACTGGACTTCCAGGTGAAGAGATTGCTTCACGGTGGAGGTAAGCTCTGAGCACAAGAGGCTGGCTACAAAGCTGTACAATCTTAATAAATCAGAATCTGCAGCTTACTTTCCACTTAATGGGTGCATGAATGCAAAATAACAGAACTCATTTTTCCAGCTACTTCATCATTTGTTAGACATGAGATAGAACTGGTTTGTTGAGTTTACATGTTAATTTCCTTCATAGTGACCCACCAATGCATTAGCTTTTAAAAAAATTTTTAATCACCCTGGTATATAGGATTCTTTCTGAAAAATTGATACCACTTTTGAATCCCCAGAGCCTAACATAGTATATTGGAGAAATTTTTAGTATTAATACATGTGGACTCAATGCTTTATGGGTTCCTAAATTTATATGCTGACTACCTATCTGTTTAAATTGTTTCCACTGACTTTCTGAACATGGAAAAACAATTGCTCCACCACTGAAAAACATCATGCAAGATGTCCATCATTTGCTTTAAGAACATCCTGGCCCAGGGCAGTCCACATGCGTTTACTTTTCTCATTTACTGGGCTCTAATTATTTTACTAAGCCCCAACTGGCCCTGTGGGAGCTGCCTACATGCTTTTAGAAGCCTAAGGGACAACTGGTGTATTTCAGATCCTGTACATTCATCTGAAAAGCAAAAGTACAGGACGGACCTCACATGGGCCATTAACTTCAGGGCAATTCTCCTGGTCTCCTAGAGGCTAATTGCTTTGACTAAGCAGTTGCCTTCAGCCATAACTTCAGGTAACTGGGTAGATTCCCTAATTGGAGCATAACCTAAATATTTTGTAAATAAGAATTTTTCATAGTCATCGAGTAATTTGTAATTGGCCCTTGAAAGGATAATGCAGTTTGTTAACTCCATGAGGTCAGATTTCTAAAAATTGGGAAACTGAAAAGTAGGACTCAAGGTCTTGTATGAATACAACAGAATGGCACAAATAGATGGGGTGCAGTGGCTCACGCCTGTAATCCCAGCACTTCGGGAGGCTGAGGTGGGAGAATTCCTTGAGCCTGGGAGTTCAAGACAAGCCCTGGCAACATAGTGAGACCCCATCTCTATAAAAAATTTTTAAAAATTAGCTGGGCTTGTGGTACACGCCTGTATTCCTAGCTACTTAGGAGGCTGAGGTGAGAGGATGGCTTGAGCCCGGGTGCTACAGGCCACAGTGAACCACAATCATGCCACTGCATTCCAGCCTGGGTGACAGAGTGAGACCTGTCTCAAAAAATAAAAAAAAATTTTTTTTAAGTAGCACAAATTATTCAGGAAGCCTCAAAGAACTGAGAATTGGAAAAGAAAAAAAATTCCAAAACTTAAGTTCAGTTCTGAGAAAGATGGACGGAAAAGGGTTAAAATGGCTGATCAGAGTTGAAGGTGGAATAGGAATATAGGACACAAAATTAGGCAACCCTTTTAGCTTCCTTTTTCTTTTCTTTTTTTTTTTTTTTTTTTTTTTTGAGGCCAATGATCTGCACTTGGGAAAGCATCAGGAAAACACTGTTAAGGTGGAAGCAAAGCTTGAAGTAAGAAAAGAGATAATAAAAGATTGCCTGTTAGGTATTTTTTTAAAAAATTCGAGTCTCCACGTCTGAGTAAGTTAAGTCACAGTGTGGCAGAAGCAATCTCCTATCATTGCTGGCAATCATAGGCAAATACTAATGCGTGAAGCCATATTGATGTTCAAAGGGAACCAAATTGGAGCCCTCTCCAAGATTAATTGGCTTATTAATTCCTAGAAAACGTCAAGAATCAACTTTTGATCTGATGAATTAGAAATACTTAGCAAATGGTCAATGAGTAGCAAGAACTTTCCCCTTGCCCCAATTGGGTCGTAAGAAAAGTAGAATGGCAACGGATATAGATTTTAAAAGTGTTTTGATGTCACCGAGGCCTGTGACCTCATTTTTCATGATATTTTGGTGGATGAAATGTGAATCACCATATGGTAGATTTTGGTGAGTGGAGCGCAGGCTCCTGTATTTATGCTGTGTCCTCAATAAGGTATTTTTCAGGACATCCTGGCCCTGATACTTCATTCAGTATGTCATATGGAAGCATATTTATCACACTTTTGAATGGCTAAGACAGCCAAAGAGGAATGGCTAATATACTCACTGACAGAACTTGGAATCTAAATTCTCCCAAGAGGCTGAATAATCAAATTTGCAAAAGGAATAAATAGGAATTTCTGTATTTGGGTTCAAAGAAATGAACCTCACAAGTACAGGATTGGGGAGGCCTAGCACAATAGCAGTTCATATAAAAAAAAAGTACTTGATGGTGCTAGCTGACCTGTCTAGTGTCACAAATGACACAAGTGTAATCTCCCTGCTGATGGTGTGAATGCAGCCCCTGGTGAGTTTAAGGGGTGCTGTGCTCCTATGCTCGAGTCTGGGCCCTTCACTTAGTGGGAAAGATGCTGATTATATACATGGCAGTCAAGGGAGGACAAGCACAATAAAGAAGCTTTTGCTTCTGGGCATGAGAACTGTCCATATCGGAAAGGTGGTGGAGGAAATTAGACCATCTGCCATGAATTCAAAAACGTGTTTCAGCATCAAGTGGGAGGCTGGACTATGGTCTCTAAGAGTCCTTCCAACCTTAAGATGCTCTGTACTGGCTGGGTGCGGTGGCTCACGCCTGTAATCCCAGCACTTTGGGAAGCCAAGGTGGGAGGATCACCTGAGGTTAGGAGTTCGAGACTAGCCTGACCAACATGGAGAAACCCCGTCTCTACTAAAAATACAAAAAAAAAAAAAAAAAAAAAAAAATTAGCCAGGCGTGGTGGTACATGCCTGTAATCCCAGCTACTTGGAAGGCTGAGGCAGGAGAATCACTTGAACCCGGGGAGTGGAGGTCACGGTGAGCTGAGATCGCACCATTGCACTCCAGCCTGGGCAACAAGAGCAAAATTCTGTCTCCCCCCCAGCAAAAAAAAAAAGATGCTCTGCACGAATCTGGATGGTTCTCATGGAGATTTTCATTTAGTGCACTCCTCATTTAATTAAAAGCATACATAGCATGGAGTAAAGTAAAAATCCTGTAACAGACTTCTTCTTCATGCATTTTCTGAATCTCTGTGATCATGATGTTTCCAGACTGAAACTTAAAATAAATCCATATTTCCATCAACTTCTCTAGTCTCTATTTGGAAATATATATTTTATGCATCTGTGCCTTCTGAGTGACAGAGAGTATCTACAATCTGAGAGGAAATGCACAGTTGGGAGAAAGAATGCTGGATGCTGCCCTCCTCTGCCATTTGCCATCTGTGAACGCTGATCCTCACAACCTTTGCTGAGTCTCAGCATGGTCATTTGGGAAATAAAACAAAACAAAACAAAACAAAACTGAATTGAATAATGCTTAGCCTATAGGGCAGCTGTAGCACTCAAAAGAGATAAAAAGGTATGATTATGTTTTAGATACTGCCTGCTACCACACAAATATACTGTTAATATTTGGAAAGGCTTAACAGACATCACAGCTCAGAATAGAACCGCTGTGTCTATATCCAAGGATCCCTAATAGGTTTAGGTCAGTGTCTAATAGGGGATGGAAAGGAAGGAAAGGATCCTTTTTCAACAGGATTCAGAAACCACCAATTCAAGTCTTCCAAAACTAAAACTTAGCATAAATATCCAGACAGACAAAATTATTTTAATCTCCTGCATGGCATTATGACTTATGCACTTTGGAGGCAGAGGGCTTGCTTTTATATCCTGGCTTTGCCATTTACTAGCTGTGTGATCTTGGGCAAGTTCCTCAACCTCTCTGTGACTCAGGTACCTCACTGATTGACAAACAACGTATTAACCATATCTTCCTTAAAGGGCTGTTGTAAAGATTAAATGAGTTATACATGTAAAGCTCTTTCAACAGTGCTTGATATGTAATAATATGATTACTATTATTGTATATAGTTGCTTAAAACCACCTGCATCTTTTAGGCATGTGCCAAAGCTCATACATTGTTCTATTGGGGAAAATAAGAGAAGGCAAAAACTAAGCAAGCTCTCCTCTACTGTTTTCTGAAGAAGCCATCTTGAGCGAGGGCTGCTGAATGGCTCTCCATGAAGGCTGCTGGCTTAGGGACACCTCAGCATGTGGCCGTGGTTGTTGCCCTTTCATTTAAAACTGATTACGCTTATGAAATACTGAAGTATTGACAGCGAAGGAAAGCACAGGAACAAAAATGACCAATTCCCACGTCTTGGGCCCTTGAGTAACATTATTCGGATGTCTTTCTGGCCTTAGAAGTGGATGGTCAAATTTTGTGGGTAACCTCACCCTGGGATAATTATAAGTTATTCCTCCATCTCTTGGAGAGCCACAGAAAAAAGACTCTAACTGAAGCTGTTTGAGGCTGTTTCTAATTCGAGCTTGCATGAATTCAGAGAAGCCTCAAATTTCTCATGCTGACTTTGAGGCTCTGATCATGCAAGACCAGTACTTATTCTGTATAAGAAACACATGGTGAGCATGCTCCTGAGAAATGTTCAATGTTAGAAAACAAAGGTTAAAAGTAAAATTTAACCTAAGGGAACAGAGAATGATCTACTTTTTCTTCCGTTATTATTAACGTCGATGTAAAATGCTGCTGGCTGCCTTATATGAAGGCAGAGAACATGGCGGAGAGCTTCCTGCCAGGGAAGCTGCCTGCCAGCTTCCAGACTGGCCCCATCTGCCCAACTTTGATGAACTAGGCAACCTGTACAGCGATTAGAACACATCTCCTGCTTCCGAATCTCACCTTTAGGTGAGGGAGAAGAAGGAGTTTGATCTTGCTAAGGATATAAAAATTTAAAACACAGAACAGTGTTCTACATCTTCTCCTCTCAGCAAACGCTCACTGGACAGGTGGGTGAAATTGATTTACTCAGCCTTGGTCCTTGGAATTCCAAGTTTCTCTTGTTAATGTTTAATTTATTGGCTCAATCACTAAACAATGTTACTTAGAGGTTTTTTACTATTAGCTACGTTTAGACTATGATAATAAGATAGGTAAACAAACTGAAGAAAGTGACTTTTAGGACACTCGAATTAACTTTCCAAATGCTGGCTGTCACAGATTCAGAAGAGTTAATGTTAGTGATTCAGAATAAAACATATGAAAATGAACTTCGCACTGGTTCCAAAATTCTAACTTCCCTCAGACATAGGCAAAAAGAATAAAACTTTACACAATAAAATCTATGAAAACTTAGTCTGATTATCTTAAAGTTGACTTGATATACATTAATGTATTTAAGCACTAGTGTCAATTATTTGTTTAGATGACGTGTCCAATAGTGTTTTATCACAGGAAGTAGGTTATAGTTATGTAATCTTCAAATTACATAATTACATAAGTATATACATATATATAACTATATGCAGAGTATAACTGTATGCATATACATACATTTAAATTTTAAGCAATAATCATTTATAAATTAAAACAATGACTTACTTTGAGACAGAGTAGTCCATCAGAAATATAATACAAGCCACAAATGCAAACCACATGTGTAATCTGAAATTTTCTTCTCTTTCTTGGAGACAGGGCCTCACTCTGTTGCCCAGGCTGGAGTGCAGTGGGACGCTATCTCAGCTCACTATAGCCTGGATCCCCTGGGCTCAAGTAATCCTCCCACCTCAGCCTCCCAAGTAGCTGGGATTACAGGTACACACCACCATATCTGGCTAATTTTTGTATTTTTTGTAGAGGTGGGGTTTCACCATATTGCACAAGCTGGTCTCACACTTCTGGGCTCAAGTGATCTGCTCGCCTCGGCCTCCCAATGTGCTGGGATTACAGGTGTGAGCCACCATACCCAGGTATAATTTGAAATTCTCTAGCAGTCACACTAATAAAAGTAAAAAGAAACAGGCAAAATTAACTCTAATATTTTGTTTATCCCAATATATTGAATGTTATGATTTAAGCATATAGTCAATAATGAAAATGATTATGATAGATTTTGCCCTTTTCTGAGTGTTTGAACCCCAGTGTGTGCTTTACACACACACAGCACATCTTGTTCAAACCATCCCTACTTCAAGTGCTCGATGGCCACAAGTGGCCTGTGGCTGTCATGTCAAACAGCACAGCTTTAGGCTAATTTTATAGCTATAATATAAAACTAGGACATAGCTTAATTATTTATAGAAGGGAACCAGAAGAGATAGTTGTGAAGTCACTCAGATGAACCATAGCTAAGTCAGCACATTAATCATTGGAAGATAAAAGGTATGACTGTTCACCTTATTAGAAGAATAACAGAGACCAAAATTAGCTTAGAGACCCAGACTGTGTATTCTGGATAATTTTCTTAAAATGATGTGAATACATTTCCAGCTCGTAATTTATGTGCACTAAGATAGTTTTCTTTTTAACTATATTCTGCTGTTTGGAGTACCAAAGCCAAATAGACAACCTACATGCTACAATAAGCATTTGTGTACTTGAAGGCATCTACAAGTCTCCATTCAGCCCTGTTTAGCGAATTCCTGTTAGTATAACCACTGGTTCAGGCAGATGAGCTTATGGCTCCAAAAGGGCAAGCATCAAGATTTCTGTGGTCTGGGAAATGACTTTTTGGATATGACCCCAGAAGCACAGGCAACAAGAGCAAAAATAGACAAATGGAATTACATCAAACGAAAAAGTTTCTGCATAGAAAAGGAAACAATACACACAGTGAATAGATTACCTACCGAATGGGAAAAAGTGTTTTGAAATTATACATCTGATAATGAGTGAACAGTCAAAATATATACATGGTACTCAACTCCAAAGCAAGAAAACAAATAACCTGATTTTAAAATGGGCAATGGACTTAACAGACAACTCTCAAAAGAGGATATACGGCTGGACGCAGTGGCTCACGCTTGTAATCCCAGAACTTTGAGAGGCCGAGGTAGGTGGATCACCTGAGGTCAGGAGTTCGAGGCCAGCCTAGCTAACATGGTAAAACCCCGTCTCTACAAAAAATACAAAAATTAGCCAGGCGTGGTGGCGGGCGACTGTAGTCCTAGCCACTCGGGAGGCTGAGGCAGGAGAATCACTTGAACCCAGGAGGTGGAGACTGCAGTGAACTGAGATCACGCCACTGCACTCCAGCCTGGTCAACAAGAGTGAAACTCCATCTCAAACACACACATACACACACACACACACACACACACACACACAGTGAGCTATCATTTCTCACTTGTTAGAATGGCTGCTATGAAACAGACAAAAGACAAGTGTTGGTGAGGATGTGGAGAAAAGAGAACCCTTGTACACTGTTGGAGAGAGTGCAAATTAGCACAGCCATAATGGAAAACAATCTGGAGGTTCCACAAAGAATTAAAAATAGAACTACCATATGGTCCAACAATCCCACTAGTAAGTATATATCCAAAGCAAATGAAATCAGTATGTCAAAGAGATGTCTGCACTCCCATGTTTATTGCAGTACTATTCACAACAGCCAAGATATGGAATCAATCATCAGTGGATGAATGAATAAAGAAAATATGGTAAATATACACAGTGAAATACTATTCGGCCAGAAAAAATGGTAAGAGAAATGAGTTCAAGAGAGCTATTTTACAACATGGTGACTATAGTTAATAATGTAATGTATTCTTGAAAAATGCTAAGAGAATGAATGTAAAGTGTTCTCACCACAAAAAATGATAACCATGTGAGGTAATGCATACGTTAATTAGTTAAATTTCATCATCCCATAATGTATACATACTTCAAAACATCATGTTGTACACAGTAAATGTATGCAGTTTTATCTGTCAATTTAAAAAAATAATTTAAAAAAGATTTGTATGTAGCATACTAATAATATAGCTACAAAAATGTATCCAGCCCCAATAAATAAAAATAGAGATTATGATTCAGCTGATTTTAAAAGTGTGGTCCTCCTTGGTAAGTGGATTTTCTGTATGATCTTAATTATTTCATAGTTACTCTCACCTCCACCTCCAACCCCATGAACTGAAGAAAGAAGTGCAATGATAGAGAAAGCATGGCAGGCTGAAAGGTTCCAATGAGGCTGAAGAGTTATCATGGTGGAAAGGGTGGACTAGTCAGTGGGAAGGAGGTGCTGTGAGTATGGCTGCCTGGAAATGAAGGTTTGGGTGGAGTTTCTAGTGACAGCAGTGCAGTAGAGGACAAGGTGGCTGGAAATGAGGAGGTCAAGGAACTCCACGGTGGGGTGCAGGTTATGACAGTGGGGAGATGAAGGGGAAGGCCGCAAGCTTAGATTTTCACTGCTCACAGAAGTCTGCTCTTTCTCTATGCATGACATTTCTTAAACTTGGGGCCAATTCATTTCTTCTCCACTTTTAAGTGATCACAGTACTGATATTCATTATTTCCCCTTGCTTGTCAAAGTTGTAAGAATTAGCAAGCCTATTGCTTGGGGCTCGTTACATTTGCTGTACGCATTTGAGGGTAGAGTGCTGAGTGCTCCTGCCTAGTGGCAAGTTTAAATATGCTGAGGAACAACTGGAGTCTCTACCTGCATTCCCAGTGACTGCTACTTACATTCATTGATTTACTAACCCACTCAACGAGCGTTCCTTGAACACTCACGTGTCAGGCATAGTATCATGGGAGGGGGTTTTTCTCAAACACCACAATAAAGGAGGAATCTGTAATAATGAAATATTATTCTTCCCTATCCTGGCTGTGAATTACAACCTCTTAAGAGTCTTTCTCCTTATTTACCATTTCTTTGCTTATTTCCTTCATCCTATTAATAACAGAAAGAAAAACGGCATGCCATTTTTAAAGTGGCCAACTGTATATACCCTTGACCTGGAGAAGACAAATCCCGAGATCGCAGAGGTCAACCGCTTCTTGACAAAAGATGAAGGAATCTGGGGTCTCAACTTACCATGCAGCAGCTACTGCTGCTGCTGCTGCTGCTCCTGTGGTTCTGATCACCCAGTATCTCAAGGTCTTTTATGGTACAGTGACCCCATTAGAACTAGGGAGAACTGCCTGGGCGCGGTAGCTCATGTCTGTAATCCCAGCACTTTGGGAGGCCGAGGTGGGTGGATCACGAGGTCAGGAGTTCAATACCAGCCTGGCCAAGATGGTGAAACCCCGTCTCTACTAAAAATACAAAAATTAACCAGGAGTGGTGGCACACGCCTGTAATCCCAGCTACTCGGGAGGCTGAGGCAGGAGAATCGATTGAACCTGGGAGGTGGAGGTTGCAGTGAGCCGAGATAGTACCAGTGCACTACAGCCTGGGAAATAGAGCAAAATTCCATCTCAAAAAAAAAAAGCAGGAAAATTGGCAAAGTGTGACCATAGTAAGGAGAAACACTTCATGGCCATCAGTAAACACAGCACAAACAACTGAGGAGGTGCGTCAGTCTCAACAAACTTGCCAACTGCTCCTGACCACGTTTTAAGTCTTGAGCACCGTATTGAAGAGCAGTGAAGACTGTCATTCAATGTCAACCATTACTAAGCTCCAACAGGCTAGACGCTTCAGTCCCAGAGACGCTAATGATCGCTGTTTCTCTGCTGGCTTTTTCATGACATACCTAGCCTTTTACAATAATTCATTTCACCTCCAACTCCACTTTGCTTTCACCACTTGGTACAATCAGAAAAGAAGCCAAAATTCTAGCAACTCTTTCACAATTGTTTTACGTAGACCCATTTCAGATCTCACTAGCTACTCCAGCTCATTAAAAAAAAAGACCAGAGGAGAAGGCTCCACCTGGTACGGGGCCACATTCCAGCAGAGTACAAAATCAATCTTTGTTAAAAAACATAAATTTGATCATTTTAAGTGGTATATTTGAAGGCCTCCTGGATTTGTTTTCTTTTTAAACCTTGGTTATTTTTTGTAGAGCACCAAACTCTATATGTGAGGCCCTATTCAAATTAAATTTCAGTTAAAATGTCTTACTACATTAAGCCCAAGAGTCTCAAATTAAAGAAAATGAGTGGGAATAAATGTTTAAAAATACATATGACCTCAGGGCACATGATCTACTCCAGATGAAAGGCATGAGATGAATTGCTGGTTTGTTCCCCGGTGGCAGACATCTTCCTGTGTAGCAAAGTTTCTCCAAGTTTCCAAATCAGTCCAGTCCTGGAAGTTTTAAGGCTGACTCTGTTTTGTAGGCTGGTCATGTGACCACATTGCTTTTGACCCAGAACAGCTTATCTTCCACTGGCCAGAAGGGAACTTAGGGTAGTTAGGGGGGAAGAATCAGATTCCAATTTACAACCCAAACGAGCTACAACTACACACAAACAGCTGAAATGGGCTGCAAAGCCTCCAAAACCACAGGCTGTGGAGCCATATTCTCTAATTATTGGTCATGATAAGTATGCAATTTTAAATCCATTTTGATTTCAGGATATTGTTGTAAGTAAAATTAACTAAGTTTTTTTTTTTTTTTTTAAGTTACAGCTTGATTCCATCATCATGGCTTGTACTCAGGCAAACCAGAGTTTATTTGCCTACAAAGAGACTTTATTTGCCTATTTACTTAATATCAGGATGTTCAAGGGTAACGCCTAGCCAGGTGCCATTCATTGCTAGTCCTTGTTCCTCCCCTCAGAAGGGAAAATGAAAACAAAGGCACAACTATGCAGTTTGAGGAAAGCAGTGTGTGTCCAAGGAACAGAGGTGTCCATGCGTCTTCCGAAGCTATGGACTTTTGGAGCTTAGTCTGAACAGCTAGGGAAAGAGTGTGCAACAGACTTTTACATGATGATTTTGAAAGCAGTTAAGGAGACTGAAAACAAGTGGAGAGAACTCAGATAAGTTATGCGATAGCTATCTAACTGGGTCACGCGTTCATTCTGCTAACTCTGTAGCTGAGTGGGAGAGGGTTTAGTGGTCCCATGGAGTTCCGTGTAATTTACATTTCACGGTAGTGTCAATGTCAAGTTGTACAAAGGGCACACTCTAAAATAATGATCAAATATTCACATTAAGTGTCCCCACATGCTGACAGACCCATACTCAGAGCACTGCTTCTCCTTAAAACTTCAGAAAACCTCTTTAGAAGCTTAACCGCTGGGTCCTATGTGGGAGACCCGTATATGTCTTCTTTACAGAGGCAATCTAATCACTATTGGGATATCACATAAGGCCAAAGCGATGGGAGCTTTAGAGCAGGTAGTAAAGTCATACAGAGTAGGAGCTGGTATTAATCTTTGTATTTGGTCTTATGCTAGCTGTAGATATAATCTTGTATACAATAGGTGCTCAATATCCAAAGAACTCAACTATGAAGCAAGAAATTCCTCCAAAGCTAAAGAGATAAAGGATAGAATTCATTACTGTGTTGTCTGCTATGGAGATATTTTCCAAACAGAAAACTAGGGCAAGTTGTCTAAAAAGTAAAAATATATTTATGAGAACAAAATATTTGAGATTGCTTTGCACTGGGAACCACCCCCATGTAGGTTTCCATTTGCCATCTCTGGAAAATCCCTTTTACCATAGAAGGTAACTATTCACAGGTCCCAGGGATTAGGAGGAGGATATGGTTGGGGGTCACTATCCAGCCACATCCCCAAAATGAGCTAATCATAATGACATCCCTTTTTATTTATTTATTTTTAAAAATAGGAACTGAAAGGAAATATCAGGAAGAGCACACAGGGCAGTTTCATCAATGACCGTGAAGTTCTCTGACCCACAGTTAAAGATTTTCCCTGCCTGCCTCCTCAACTGCTTTATCTGCTGTAACCACTGCCATTAAATAATGAGGCCTTATATAATGACATGATTCTCTATGTTTTTCATACAGCCCAGCTTCAATGAAAACAGCATTCTCTATATACCAGTGAGTCCCCACCAAGCCACCACTTGGGCTTCCAGACACTTAACACACATTCCTGTGTTACACATCACTGCTAGGCTTTAGAAAACCTTGATCCACGAGTGGTTACTTCCTAGTAGTAGGTTGGATAACACTACTTAATACATTTTTATTGGAGGAATGGATGGATGGATGAATGAATGGATGGCTGGATGGAAGGATGGATGAATGGGACAAAACGTATTCAGGAACCTTTGGAATAAAAGTAAGGCGATCATTCATTCCTGCAGCTGATTTCCCTGAATTGAAAAAAACAGAAATAGACGACTCACTTTGAAATAATAGAAAAGAATGTGTAAATGTGTGGCCAGAGTAGAAGATTTCAATTCTTTTTTCTGCTCTTGTCCTTCCCAGCTTTTCTACCTCCCAAGTGATGCTCAGTTCTGGGTGCCTCTGCTATTATTCCCAACGTAGAGCAACTAGGATGTAAAGGTGCCAGAAGCAGCTTTAAAACTATGATGGATCTAACCATTTCCTCACCACTTTTCCGGCACAGAGCTTCTTCTGGGAGGGTCCCAAAGCTAAAACTATTAACCTGCATGGCTTTGCCACTGTGTCAAGCTAGGATGACTGCAAGATGTTAAATGAAAGGGTGGAAATGTGCTCTTCCTCTTCTCTATCTGGGTAATGCACACTCAGTTTGAAAGGAAAGTATGCAACAAGTCATTCACTGCTTCAATCAAACATCATTTATCAAGGAGGTCCAAGAAGATGGATTCTCTGATTATTTTAGTGAAAGGCCCTCAAAGACTTCCCTTTGTGATGCACTGAAGAAGTGCACTTGAGCGAGTGTGTGTGGAGCAGGTGGGGAAATGTGTGCATCGGTGGGGAGGGGGTGCTGTCTCACCTTGGAATAGATTATATATACTTTGGTAAGCCTGAATAATTTAACTTTGCAATGCTATGTGTGCCTTTTGCTGCAATATCCCAGAGCATTTATTAAGGGCCTTTATGAGGGTGTCATCCTAAATGCCACACTGGTCTAGGCTGGTGTGCATGGCACAAAGAGGCTAAATGGTACAAAACATTAGAGATGAAGCCCAGATACAATAAAGATGGAGCAGCAAGAGCAGAGCTGAGAAGCCCAGATGGCCTCAAATCCCAAGATAAGACGAAAATCCCCAAACTAAAGCTGTCAGACATTGAAAGATAAACATGACTCTGAAAGATGAGTAAAAGGAAGATGAAGACACATGGGTGTAGGAATCTGTGACCACATTCACAGAGAGCTGCTAGAGGTCAAGGGCACGAACACTTGGCTCTGCAAAGTGGCAAATGGGATTGTTTTCTGGTTTTGTTTGAGTTTTGTATTTTAAGATAATAGCCAACTTTAGCAAAAGTACAAGGAAACAGGCACTGTCTTATTCAGAGTGGGAGTAAAGACAACACAACCCTTCCGGAAACAAATTTAGCTCCATGTAATGAGAACCTTTAAAATGTTTATAACTTTTGGCTCAGTGCATCTACTTCTAGGAATCTATCCTAAGGAAATAATCAGAAAAGCAATCAAAGATTGCTTTACAAGGCTATTTGTACCCATCATGGAAGAAAAGAATGACATTCACCAGAGGAAAACGGTGGAGCTAATTATGACAAATCTACATAGTGCAATCTGATGCCAGCTTTGAAGATGAAATTAAAAATATATCATGCATTATCATAATGTAATATTCGGTTAAAAATGCAAGCTATGCAACTACATACATCCGTATGATCCTAATTTTCTATTAAAAAGGACATATAGATGCAAGGCTGCAAGCTAATACAGCAAAATGTTAACATTTAATGGGATCTTTCGGGGGACGGGATTACGAGAGAGTCCTATTTTCTCTTTCAAAGTTTTCTATGTTGTTTTCAAACTTTCTACATGAGCATGAGTTACATTTAAAAACGGAAGAAGGCTGCCACTGAAAAATATCAGAGCACCAGGAAATGAGGTAAAAGAAATGGAAATGTTCTATGGCCTGTGGGTAGCTTCTCGCCTCATCCCTGTCATCGCCTCTGAGCACCTGTTCCAAAATAATTCTTCCTCCAGTTCCAATCCCCACCCCTAGGAAGAGGGGAGGGGAAAGGGAGAGACTGAGACAGAAATTCTTTAGAGCAGAATTTTTCCATCCTGGTTACACACAGGAATCACTGGTGGAGTCTTTTTTTATTTTTTTATTTTTTATTTTTCCTGAGACAGAGTCTCGCTCTGTCACCACACTGGGGTGCAGTGGCACAATCTCAGCTCACTGCAACCTCCGCCTCCCGGGTTCAAGCAATTCTCCTGCCTCAGCCTCCTGAGAAGCTGGGACTACAGGCCTGCATCACCACGCCCAGTTAACTTTTGTATTTTTAGTAGGGACGGGGTTTCACCATGTTGGCCAGGACGGTCTCGAACTCCTGACCTCAAGTGATCCACCATCCTTGGCCTCCCAAAGTGCTGGGATTACAAGCATGAGCCACTGTGCCTGGCTCACTGATGGAATCTTTTAAAACATCCTCGTGCCTGGGCTCTGCCCCAGACTCATTAAATCAGTATCTCTTGGGGGGGACCCTGGCTTTCGTATTTTAAAATGTTCCTCAGGGAAGTCTAAGATTCAAGGAGGTCTGATAACTTAGATGTAGAGACTAGTAGCTCTCAGATGTTAGCACTCATTCAAATCACCTGAAGTCTGGTTAAAACACAGACCGCTGGGCCCCACCCCGAGTTTCCAATTCCGTTATGTCTGGGGTGGAACCTGAGAATCTGCATTTCTAACCAGTTTCCAGGCGATGATGAAAATGATGCAGGTCCAGAAACCACACTTTGAGAACCACAGCTGTACACACACAGCTTCTTAGGTTTGCCTCGTTGATCTTGAGTTCCATACCAGATTCCCATACATATTTGAGGGACAAACCAGAATATTATCTCTTCCCCTAAACACTGAGCAGCAAAGTTTTGATCCAAAGAAGGCAAAAGGACAATCAAGGCAGAGAAAGGAAATGCCCATTTATGGGGCAGCTGCAGGTTGCTGGGCACTGGGCTGGATCCTGTGTGTCCATACCCTGGAGCTCACCTCGTGCTCACAGCAGTGCTATAAGGAGGGCACTGCCATTTCTATTGTAGGACAATTAAAACCGAGATCCAGGGCCAGGCGCGGTGGCTCATGCCTGTAATCTCAGCACTTTGGGAGGCTGAGGTGGGCAGAGAGCACTTGAGGTCAGGAATTTGGTACCAGCCTGGCCAACATGGTGAAACCCCGCCTCTACTAAAAATACAAAAATTGGCCGGGTGCAGTGGCAGGTGCCTGTAATACCAGCTACTTGGGAGGCTGAGGCAGGAGAATCACTTGAACCTGGGAAGCGGAGGGTGCAGTGAGCCGAGATAGCGCCACTGCACTCCAGCCTGGGAAACAGAGAGACTCCGTCTCAAACAAAACAAAACAAAACAAACAAGATCCAGAGAAACACAGTAATTTATCAGTAACAGGCAGCTCATGAGGGGCAGAGGCCAAAATGCAACTAAGGCTCACCAGTCACCCAAGCCTGCTTTCCTTCCTCCAAGAACAAAACACACTTGACAAGATAAAACTATCCCCAGAAGCAAACACGCGCCTGAAGAGACATGATTTAGATGACAGTAGAAAACATAAGAGCAAATATAGGAGTCCACTGCGCTTTGCTTTTTATTCTTATAATTATTAGCACAGATAATGAAGTAACACACTCACTACAGGAAAACATCTGCTCAGCTTGCCTTTAGCACAAACTCAAACACATTTTCATTAACTCTGACCCGTGTGTGTGTACGTGTGTACGCATGTGTGTGCATGCGTGTGTGCACGTGTGTGTACGTGTATGAAGAATGAACTCATCAAAGTCCACCCAAGTTTGGGATGCTGAATGCTAACATTAAAGAGACGCTCACACTGAGACATCTGACTACCGCTAACCTGATCTTGTTAGAGAAAAGGCAAAACATTGAACCACGGAAGGCATTTTCTTGGGTTTTAGGACTTCGCTGCATTCACAGCCTTCCTCCCAGGCATGGCTGGGTCTGTCGTGGGCCCCATGAGGTATAAATTCTATCTGTACCTTCTGTTCCACCCTTGACTTCCCTTGCCAGGGAGCACCTTAGTGCCTGAGAATGATTAGGTTGAAGGAAATTATTCCTATTTTTCCACCACTCTTCGTACACTCTTTTCTAAAGGGAATACTTTGTGTTTGCTGTTAGGTCAAAAAAAAGTCGGGAGGGAGAGATAACGTTCAGCCCACTTATGAGTCTTCATCTGTACAGAAATTTGGAAAATTTCCACTCAGCCCTGCACTAGCTCTCAAAATCTATTTGATTCTCAACATTTAAATAATATTGATGCCACTCCTCAAATTACTCCTTTGTAACCCCCATGGAGGTACAGTGACATGCCTGGGACTTCCAGCTCAGGGCTTTGTTTTTTCGAAATCGGGATCTCAGAAACCACACACTCCTTAAGGTTTCTTGCCCTCACAACACCCCATAAAGCACCCAATGCTGACACAGACCCATGCACTCCTTCTGGTGCTGAGGCGAGGCCCATTTTTCTACTCCTGCTGTGATTGTTATTGTGAAGCTCTTTGCTGGGTTCCAAACACACGTGCACATCCCCAGCAAGCTGAGGCCAGCACGAGATAACGGCTATGAATGTATGCATCTTGCCTTTTACCTTTATTTTATTATTTTATTTTATTTTATTTTATTTTATTTTATTTTATTTTATTGAGATGGAGTCTGTTGCCCAGACTGGAGTGCAGTGGTGCAATCTTGGCTCACTGCAACCTCCACCTCTCAGGGTCAAGTGATTCTCCTGCCTCAGCCTCCCGAGTAGCTGGGACTACAGATGCACACCACTACGCCTGGCTAATTTTTTTGTATTTTTAGTAGAGATGGGGTTTCACCATATTGGTCAGGCTGGTCTTGAACTCCTGACCTCAGGTGATCCACCTGCCTCAGCCTCCCAAAGTGCTGGGATTACAGGTATTAGCCACCACGCACGGCCTTGTTTTATTTTTTTGAGACAGAGTCTCACTCTGTTGCCCAGGCTGGAGTGCCGTGGCATGATCTCAGCTCACTGCAACCTCCACCTCCCAGGTTCAAGCGATTCTCCTGCCTCAGCCTCCCAGTAGCTGGGACTACAGGTGCACAGCACCAAGCCTGGCTAATTTTTTGTGTATTTTTAGTAGAGACGGGCTTTCACCATGTTGGCCAGGCTGTTCTCAAACTCCTGACTTCAGGTATTTGCCCACCTTGGCCTCCCAAAATGCTGGGATTACAGGCGGGAGCCACCGTGCCTGGTCACCTTCTACCTTCAAATTTAGATGACTGCCAGCAGTTTTCTCCTTGTATTTGCACTCCATGCCAGCTGTAATTAATTAAATTATTAAGCCACGGTTAATTAATATCACCTCTAAGGGCCAGCTCTGCCTCCTCTTGGAGGAACGATTAAGAGATCCAGCATGACTGCAAACTTCCTGTGATATATATAAAATGGCTGGGAAGCATCTGTTGGAAATTTTTGGGCCAAATCCAAACATTACCTAGGTTTGAATGACCTTAAGACCCCAATGAGGCGGAGACGGTAGTTGTTTATCCCAATATTTGATCTTCACTGTGTCTTGGGTCCTAGAATTACCCATTTTTAGCTGAGAATCTGGCATTTGGTATAAAGACTACTTTTGCTAGTCTTCCTTATGGCCACATAACTAGCTAGCTGTGGCCATGTTGTTATGTTCTGACCAATAGAATGTAAGCAGAATTATGGTGTGCAATATCCAATGAATGTCTTTCATGGGAAAGGACGTGCCTTTCTTTCTCTCTTCTTTCTTCTTGCTGGGTGGAATGAAGATGTGATGGCTAATGCATGAGGAATCATGTTGGCCATGAAGTCAAAGTCTCATGCTTAGGATAGCACAGTGGCATAATAAAAGAAGCCAAAGTCTTTGATATCACAGAGCTGCCATATCAGCCTAGACTCCTTCTATATGATACAGAAATAAACTCCTATTTCTTTAAGTCATTATTATTTGAGGTTTTCTGTCAGAAGCAGCCCAAACTAATCCTAAGCATTCAGTAATGAAAACATCTCTAAAGAAACCTTCAAAACTCAAAATAATCAAAGATGAGCTCCCATTAGAATTATAGAGATAAGGGGCATGAAGTCAACCCTGCAAGAGCATTTCTCACAGCTTGGTCAATTCCTGGACACTTGGATTATTAGAGCTTTAAAGAAGTAACCAGACAAGATCAGAGTCCTGAGGTGACAGGACACTGACATAAAGTGCTGACTGGAGTTGAAGCCACTTTCTTCTTCCAGAAGTCTGATCCTTGGTGGTCAGGAAGAGATGGCACAGCACAGCCATGTTGGGAAAGCCCTCAGCTGTGCTGTCCTTCTCTGCAAACACACCAAGCCTCCTTCAGAGCTACATATCCCCACTCTTCCAAACTCACCCCTCCCTCCCTCTCTGCTCCTTCTCCCATCATCTCTGGATGTTGTATTACTGTATCACTGTGTGCAATGAACAGAAAGCCAGTATCACCATCTCTCCAGGGAGCAGGGTTTCCATCCAGGAGAGACAGAGCTTTAACGCCTCCTATGAGGAATGTGCAGTGCACGATGGGCTTGCCTGGAGGAAGACCTGGCTCAGGTTACAAGGTAGGAAATGAAGCTCATTCCCCTTGGCATCTGAGGTGGGTTGTCAGCTGTGGCAGATGTCAGCAAGAAGGAAAGACATGAACTTGTACACACCCTTCAGCACATGATACCATTTGACATGCAGTCAGAGCCATTTAACATGCAGTCAGAGGTATTATGAGGAGGGAAGGTGTTCTGAACCCCAGGAGGCTGGGTGCTGTCCGTGTGGCCTTGCAGAGATCACAGATACACTTAGAACCCCAGTTTGCTCAGTGTTTTGTATAAGCGAAACTCCTGTCTTCAGAATCAGCATCTGGAAAGTGGGAGGAGAGCTGTGTGTTTCAGAATCTCAGCCAGGCTTGGCAATATCTAGCTTAGAACCTCACCACCCAATGCATTCTGTGGGCCGCAGCATGGGCTTCATCTGGATGTGTGTTTTAAATGCAGAATCTCAGTCCCCACCTAGACCTACAGTGTTAGGCTGTTCTTGCAATGCAAGAAAGAAATACCTGAGAATGGGTAAATTACAAATAAAAGAAGTTTAATTGGCTCACGATTCTGCAGGCCGTATAAGCATGGCACTGGCATCTGCTCAGCTTCTGGGGAGGCCTCAGGGAGCCTTCACTCTTGGTGGATGGTGAAGTAGGAGCAGGCACTTCACATGGGGAGAGCACAAGCAAGGTGAGGGGGAGGAACCACACACTTTTCAGCAACCAGGTCTCACCAAAACTCACTCACTATCACCAGGACAGCATCAAGCCATGAGTAACCTACCCTCATGACCCAAACACCTCCCACCAGGCCCCACCTCCAACATGGAGGATTGCAATTCAACATGAGATCTGGGTAAGGACAAATATCCAAACAATATCGCCTACTGAATTGGAATCTGCCTGATCCTCAGGTGACTCATAAGCACATTGAAATTTGAGAAAAGCTGGCTCCCATCTATAACAGCATGACTTCAAGGAGAATATAATATATTTAGTAGCCATTGTCATAGAACCCGGTCTAAATACTTGCTCTTCATTTGCTTCATTAAAAGAAATAAAGACCTCTTACTATGAGGATTAAAAGTGTTAATGTATAAAAGGCATGGGGCAGTGTGATATGTTAATGAATGCCAGCTTTGTTTTTGCTGCTACTACTATGATTATTAGCTGCTATATTCATCAGTCTAGATTCACCAAAACTCAAGAGAACCACTGAGGGATGGGAGTTGCCAATGCTGAGCAAGTCTTTCTACTTGTGACTTTTTTATTCCCAGCCCTTGGCATGACAGAATCCTCCCCAGTGAACAAAGAACTCTTAAAAGGTGGCCTTGGCTGATCCACAAAGGCAAAAGAAAACACAAAGCCCTGGAAGGAAGATCCCTGGGACTCCAGGGTCTGCAAACAAAGAGCTGGCTCGAGCCAACAGCAAGGCCAACCACTTAGCCCCTCAGAAGGAGAGAGGCCTCCAACCCCCATGTCCCCATCCCAGGGGACACAGAGGCACCACCTTTGTGTGAGAGAATAATCAAGGGTATCTCCCAAAACTCCAAAGGCCCCCAAGCTCTCTCACTGGCACGCAGGCACTGCCCGCAGATCACTGTTTAAGGAAAGTGTGCAAACGCTGTTTACATGGCATCAGCTGAAGGTGGACTGCTGGCAGACAGATGGGCAGCCGCAGGATGCAACCATCCATTTATGTCACTGGAACGTTTGCAAGGAGACAGATCAAATGGGAGAACCAAACCCTCTCTGTTCCCTTTTCCCTCTCCGCCTGCTTCGCTTCTGGTGTGTGTGTGTGTGTGTGTGTGTGTGTGTGTGTGTGTGTGTGTGTGTGTGTGTGTGTGTGTGTGTTGGGGGGTGGGGGATGGGGCCTAGGCTCTGGGTCTCTTCACAAGAAGTCAGGTTCCCCACAGAGCCAAGTTCCCCTCATGTTTAAGCTCCAGGAGAAACCAGCCCATGATTACAATTTCACAGGAAAACACCAGCAACAGTTCAGACACTTGCTCCAGGGTTCCCAGCAATGCTGACTCTGCAGAGAGAAACAGAGAGCAGAAGCCCGGGGTCTCCCATCTTGTCCTCAGGTAATGGCTTTTATTCCCAGGGTACAATTAAGTCACTGTTCCCTTAGTGTGTGTGTACCGAATACACAATGCCTTCTATTCTCGAGGCCTAAAGAAAACAGGCGTTGGCATGAGGCATCCACATTTTCTTTAATGAACTAAACAGCCCAACCTGAAATTCAAGTGCTAAACTTTCAAGAGCAAACAAAAAGCTCGTGTTCCAGTCCAGTTCACTGAAACCAAGTGACTTTTCTATCAGCCTCAAATCCTGGGGGTGTTTACTTACTTATTCTTCTCTTATCAGCACAGTTAGGGGTCAGTTCCACATGTAAGCAAGGGAAGCAAACTGAGCATATGACACTTCAGATGGGAAGAAAAAAATCTCTGAGACTCTTACTCGACATCCTATGTGTTTGCAAATGGTTTCTCTCCCCTCTCTGCTGTTCCCGAAATCTGGGGAATCAGGCATTTTGAACAGCTGAACAGGCAATTCAATCTTTGGAATGAAATCTTCTAAATCACTGCTGTGAATGATGACTCCTTCCTATAAAGAATTCCCTAAGAAGTGCACGCCTGGGTTAAGCCAGGTTTTCACTCCTCAAGCAGTCCCTTGTTTGTAGGTGTCACATAGACTACAGTTTTGCAGAGGAAAACATGTATTATTTATGAGAGGTGCAACTGGCTTTTTGGGTTTTTTTAACATAACAAAATAATGAAAAGAATGGGAAAGCTCCTGTCCCAACCTGGGGGTAATATTCTTCAAGGTAAAGCAAAGTATTTGATGATATAAAAAGAGGCGTCTGGCAGATTTACATCAAAGCCATTTTAAGCTGTTATAAAATTAGTTCCCTAAACATAATTTTTCTCTTCTTTGCTAATGGACAACTTCTAGTACCTCTCCGTGTTAATAATTAGACAAAGCTGGAGTCAGAAGTGAAGTTTCTATTAGACAGAGAGGCATAAACAGAGTAAGAATGAAGTGTGTCTTGTGTACCTATGGGAGGGAAAATGAGGTTCGAGAGTCCATAAAAGCTTTAGTAATATTTGATCAGCAGTGTTTGTGCCTTCTTTTTCCTGGACTGCAACTAACATAAATTTTTCTCTTATCAAAGTGATTAAAAAAAAATAGAAAGTGACTCAGTTATGCAAACTTCAAGATAAGGTGTAAAAGAATCTGATGCAGGAAAAAACACACATTGCTTTTGTCTTTATAAGCATTTCTAGCTCATTAAGACTCAGAAACACAAATATAATAAGACCAGAAATAAAATCATGACATTTGGAAGTCTAGAAGTAGTAGTTTACGGTGATTTCATTAATCAGAAAATAATACCTAAAACTTTATTTACCAATTTAGTGAAAGTTGTTTTCTGAAGTCTTAAAAATAAAGGAAGAGGACAAATAGTTCTCAGCCTTGCATTTACAGCTGTTTGGCACCACTTCTATAAACCACCCTTCCAGCCAAGAAACTTAACACAAGATTAATGGACTGGAAGACCTCTCGTAGGGAAAGCCTGGGTTTAACCAAAAGGCACTGCTACACACCCGGATGCATCCGCATTGACACTGACAGGATCCAGTTCTGCACCCACTTCCTTTGAAAAACATGGCCTATCAGCCTGAATTCTCCAGCAGTGAGAACTTAGGTAATCACATGTTTTGAGCCTAAACTGACATCCATTTCAAAAAATCGATTTTCCATCCAACTGCTTGTCAAAAGTAGGACACTGAAGTATTTATATGTATTAATTGCAAATTGAAATAACCTATCTGCGTATTTCTATATGGGCACCTGCGATGAAGCACATAAGTCAATGATCACCTGAGTCTCGCTGGAGGTAGAGCTTTGAAAAATACAGGTTCCTGGGCTCCCCCTTGAACTCTGGATTCAGTCCATGGGGCAAAGCCCAGCAACCTGCATTTTAAAGAGCTCCTGGGTGCTTCTGATGCACAGTGAACTCTAAAACTCACAGACTGGAGTAGTAATTCTCAACCATCGTCAGTGGGGGAGGGGAGCTGTTGAAAGTCCAGATGCCCTCACCAGACTCCACACCAATTAAGTCCTAATCTCTGAGGCTGAGCCCAAGTACAGGCAGTGTTTAAAGTTCAGAGGGATTCCCCAACCAGCCAAGGCTGAGAACCACTGAGGTTAATGCAAAGGGATGCTACTTATTAAAAAAACACAGGTGACCTGGAGAATTTCCTCTATCAAGAGAATCTGCCTCGCCCCACACCTCCAGTATTTTTTAATCACTCCTACTAAGTTAGCTGGATTCTGTATTCCTCTAAAATTCCTTTCTCAGTATAAAGTCTGCTCATCACATCAGACCACCACACATCTGAGGACAAGAAATGAGTTCTTTACTGTGGAGAGCTCCCCTTTCCCACCCAGGGAGTAAATGATCAAGGCCTGCAATTTGGAAGTGGACCAGTTTTGCAACAGCCCCAACACTATATGGCTCAGAGACCCATTACCCACTCTGCAAGGATTTTTAGAAAATGATTTGTAATAACTTGGGTGTATCACACAAGGTACATGTGACAGCCTTCCCCTTCCATATCCTAGTGGGTTGTCACCTTGTGCAGAGAGGACGGAGGAGGCACGGTCAGGCTGCAAGGTGACGCCACCCACACTGCATCCCACCTTCCCACTCTCTTTAGCCAACATTCCTTGAAGCTGGGGGACCCAGAGCAGGCACAAGAAGATGCCTCCATGAAAAAACATCTCCCCCACAGACTGCATTAATTAGAAGCTAAATTGCTTCAACAAAACTCTTTTCAAATGCAAGTACCATCAAAAGAAGCCTATTCACCAAGGAGTGTTGCTTTAATCCACTGATCACAACTGGAGTGTTGTGTGGGATGGTGTCTGTTTGATCCAGAGCAATGGGCACAGTGTTTTGAAAAGAACTGAATCCACTGTCAATATTTTAAAACTCTGATTCCCAGCAATGCATGAAGACTTGGAAGAGCTGGCAGTGTTGGCCCACGGCCTGCAGGCAGTCAGCGCCCAATGCATAGCGACTGCCCCTTCAGATGGCCCCGTGCGATCCAGCTGGACACAGGCCCGCAGCTCCCCGGTGCCTTATGCCTGGGCGGCTTCACTCCTCCTCACTGCTGTCTGCAGAGCCAACTCTTCTTTCATCAGTAACTCACCCTAAAGGGGCAGAGCTGCTGACAGCTTTGTAATCACAGTTTTGGTCTTCTACTCATTTAGCCATGAGACCTTGGACCGTCTTCTTGGAGCCTTAGTTTCCTTAGCATTACCATTTCAACTGAATAGTGGCAGCCTTTTTGGGGTGTCTATAAATATTAAAAGAAACTGAAAGTGAACACGAAAGCATTTGGAAATGATGGAGCAGTATGCCCATGGAAACGATCGCTAGCCAATCCATTCAACACAGCAACTCAGAACCCTTGAGTCATGCTTGGGAGGGACGCCATGGAGGGAGGTCCGGTGGGGTGGGGCTCACAGACTCATTCGGAGGCAATCTGAGGAATCCAGGTGGTAGCCCTATGAGTGCAACAACTCCATCTCCAGCACTGAGAAAAGCTTAATCCTAACGAGGGCTCCTACCATGGCAAGCGTGCCAGTGGAAACCAAGAGGCTACAAGTTCTTGAATTCAAATGAAGAGGCTACAAAAAGCATCCTCACAACCGAGCCTAACTCCCTGGCTACTTCCAGTCTGACCCCGCAACTCCAACTGTGAGCGGGGTCTACTGATCCACACCTGGTCTTTCTCTAACAGGAAGAAACACAGGAGGATGGAAAGACATCGAGGAGGGGCGAAGACAGTCACTTATTTCTTCCCCACGCCCCATTCCCTTCCCTACCCCCATTCCCCCACAGCCTTTATCTCCTCTCCCTATATTATCAGTTTAGTAGGATATTTGCATTTTGGCAGGATTTCCCTTTTCCAGGGCCTATCAGCTGAGTCGAGGAGACAGCAGATGGCCTACTACACAGCTCATTTGAGTACATATTCGAGACAATAATCAGCTACAGATTGACTTGGCACCAGCCACCACGGGAGGAGAGGCCAAGCATTTCTAAAGTCCACCACGTTCCCATGACTTTGCCTTCACTTGCTGTGCCAATAGAAAGAGAATATTTTAATCTCACAATAATTTGTTTTGGAAGGAACTCTAGATTTCATGAGCAGTCCATCTATATCTTCAGATGAACTGCCAACGTGAATTCTGGGGAGCTTCTCTCTGCATTAGCAACCCTTCATTAATGAGCTTTCTTGCTATTTTTCTCTGCAACCAGGCACCCGAATGTATAGGTATCAGTTCATGCTCTTTCCATAGTGACTGCAAGGAGGGACCTGCCAAAACCCCCTGTATGCTGTGATAAAATTTCTGTTTCATCAGTGCAATGATGTGCCCAGACAAAGAAACACGGTTGGCCTGAGATGACCAGCTTGTTAGTGTTTGCTGCTTTCCTTTCATCCTTCCAAGAGTCCAACCAACGTGTCCAACCCATCCTTGTTCTTCTCATTCCGAACATCAGTCAGTCTACAATTTTGCTTCATTTTGTTTTTATATTTAGTATTTGTCACAATCAGCCAGGTTTGGTCTAGGCTAGTTCTGTAGCCATCACTACTTACATAATTGATTCTCCTCACCTTATTTTTGGTAGATCCTTTAAATAACCTGAGCTTACTTATTTAGAAAATTTCCTTACCAATAACTATTTACCTCCCTCCACTTTTCCTCTTTCATTGGAGCATTTGGGGCATTGCTTACAGCCTCAATTTTTGGAGGCCCTACTTTGTTGAGTCATATCATCTTGGAGATATATAGATTCTACTTTCCTAAAGAACAAGAATGGCTTAATAGTTGACTACCAACTCTATAATGACATAGCTGAGATGCAGTTCCAAGAACTCTTAATAGAATGCTGAGGGCCGGGTACAGTGGCTCACACCTGTAATCCCAGCACTTTGGGAGGCCGAGGCGGGTGGATTACAAGCTCAGGAGATTGAGATTATCCTGGCTAACATGGTGAAACCCCATCTCTACTAAAAATACAAAAAAATTAGCCGGGCATGGTGGTGGGCGACTGTAGTCCCAGCTACTCGGGAGGCTGAGGCAGGAGAATGGTGTGAACCCGGGAGGCAGAGCTTGCAGTGAGCCAAGATCGTGCCACTGCACTCCAGCCTGGGCCACAGAGCAAGACTCCAACTCAAAAAAAAAAAAAAAAAAGAATGCTGAGACAGAGAGACAAAAGGTTCAAATCTCAGCACTGCCACTAAATGCTGTGTGACCTCAGGCAAGATGCTTAACTTCTCTGGGTATCAGTTTCATCATTGGCAAAATAAAGGGAATAATGCCTACCTCTCAGGGTTCTTGGAAGAATGAAATGAGTTAATACATGTAAAGAGCTTAGCACAGTGCCTGCCATATGGTAAAGATAAGTGTTCGTGTACAACTAGGAGTAGCGAGTAGCAATAATAAAAATGATAGTAGCAGTGGAAACAGGATGATAAAAAGAAAGAGTGAAAAACGGGGAAAAGAACAGTAAATTGAAAACGGTAGGTCTGGGTTCAAGCCCAAACCTCAGATTTCAAGAAGTCGGATTTGAGTTCCTCATCATTTTACTTCTCTTCTAGGCAGAAAGAACATCACACATTCAGCCTTCTTTGGAGGTCCAGAAGCTCAGAAGGTAAATTCCCTTCCATCTGTAACCTGAGTTAGTGCCATACTAGCCATTCTCCTATTAGCCTGCTGCAATGACCTGCTGTAGTGAGGCACTTCACCTCTCCTGGCTTTACTTTCCCCAACTATAAAATAGGGGGCATTGGAAGACATCATCCCTCGAGCTCCTCTGCTTTTGATCCTGAGAGCTGCATCCTCAAGTCAGATTCTGCTCTGGACAGAGGATGGGGTTGTGATTCTTCAGCATTTTGCTTCAACCCCTCAGAGAAGCTCCCAGAGGCAAACTTGTCTCCCTGAGTTCTGTCTCCCGTTTTTTCTTTCTCTACAGCCTCGACACTCGTTTTTCATGCTCTCAACTGTTCACCCTCCAGGCTGCCAGGACCTCTGCAACATATCCTGGGAGTCACCAAGGAGCTGTGGTGGTGCTTTCTGGAGCATTCGTGACCTCGGGCCCTTTGAGCTTCTGTGTGAAAAGTCTTTCTGGGAATTTCCACAGCACGCTGCCTGCCAGCACTCAGCAAATGTGGATAGGGTCTTCCTGGTTTTCACTGTGTTTTCCCAGACACAGTGAAACCCACTTGCCTTCAGCCAAAACCAATGAAGAAATGAAACCACAGGGCTATCAGCTCTTCCTCTTCAGAAATCCAAGTCTTTATTGCTTCTACCACATAAGAAAGTTGGAATCAGAATAGCCAGTGGCACTGGCTATGGTTTGAATGTGTCCCCCAAGTTGATGTGTTAGAAATTTAATCCCCAATGCAACAGTGTTAAGAGGTGAGACCTTTAAGAGGTGATTAGATCATGACGGCTCTGCCTCATGAATGAATTAATGCAGTTATTGTGGGAGCTGGTTCCAGATTAAGAGAATGAGTTTACCTTGCTTCATCTCTCTCTCTTTCTTTTTCTCAATCTCTCTCTCTCCCTTCCTCCCTCCCTCCCTCTTGCTCCTTCCTCCTCTCTCTCTCTCTCTCCCCCTCCCTCCCTCCCCATCCCTCTTGCCTTCTGCCATGAAATAACACAGTAGGAAGGCCATAACCAGATGCTGGTGACATGGTCTTGGACCTCCCAGCCTCCAGCACCATATGCAAAATAAACTTCTATTGTTCATAAATTACCCATTCTCAGGTATTCTGTTAGAGCAGGAAAAAGTGGACTAAGACAGAAACCCTCATTTCCCAGACAACAAAAATAGGCCTTAAGTGGTGATTCATTTGTCACACATGTCTCAGTGAATGGGACAGCCAGGACTGGTCAGCCATACCCCCTGACATCACATAGTAGTTATTCTTTATGCCTTGTCACCCAATAACCCACCAAGCCTACTGTGTGCCAGGATCTGAGTCAGGGCCCAAGAGCCAGTAGAGAGAAAATAGACTCTTTTCCTACAGAGGTCAGCATCAGACTAAACTGTAAACAAATCAGCAGAGTGCAATGTAGAAAGTAAAGTGCCAGTAACAGATATGTGTATGGAGGGCACCAGAGGGAATCCGGAGAAGCACCTGGGTTTTGAAGACAGGAAAAAGAAGCTCCAAGGAGGAAAAGGGGAGACGGGCATCCTAAACTAAATAAAGAACATATCCAAAATGGTGCCAAAAACTATGCCACTGTGGCAAGAAGGTCTATGTGGCTGTCACAGAGGGCATGAGCAGGGAGTGGACACTGATCAACCATTGGGCACGAACACACCACTCCAATCTTAGGGGCCCAAATGGCAATCATTCACATGCTCACAACTCTGTGGGTTGCAACATGGGCTGGGCTCAGCTGGGCAGGTCATCTCCTCCTCCTGGTGCTGGCTAGGCTCAGCCACATGTCTGCAGTCTGAGAGGCGGTGGGGTGGGAGGTGCTGGCTGGTGGACTGACAGCCTCACCTGAACATCTGGTGGTGTGTGCTGACTGATGGCTGGGCCTCTCACTTCACATGGCCTCTTATCCTCCAGGAGGCTTGACAGAGCATCTTTACATAACAGCAAAGTGTCCCACAAGAGCAAGGTCTAACGTTGGACATCACACGTGTCTCTCTGCAAGACTCTGCTGGGCAGAGCAAGCCACAAGGCCAGCCCCAATTCAGGGAATACGGGGAGTCAAGCCAAGATGCAACAGGGAGGCACAGTTCTCTGAGACCATGAACACTACAACCCATCCCAGAGTGGAAAGAAATAGTGTTAGTGCAGGTGTTCACACTGTATCTTTCAAATGGGAGTGTGAACCCCTTAAATTCAAAAGCATTCAAGGAGCTTAAAAATCATATTCATCTTTGTGCCCTCAACTGCTACTCCCATAATTCTTCCTCATACAGTATGTGTTTAATAAATTTGTGTGGATTGGTTGACTAAATTCTGACAAATGCATGTACTTATAAACTTAGAAATTGGAGTTTACCAGGAAAGAATGCCGGAAGGTACAGTTAATAAAGAACAAAAAGTCTCTTTTGCTTACAAAATGCTTCCAGACAACAGAATAGAAACATGAGCATTTCACAAAGAGGGGCCCAAGATCTGCCCCTGAAATTCACCAGTACCAAATCTCTAGGCAGATCATCACCCTCCTTCCATTGTCCAACCTTCACTCCAAATCACATCATTTGTCATGAAGAAAGTAAAAAAGTTTAAGAGGTCAGCACTTGTTTTAGGTTCTATAAAAAAGCTGAGCAAGTCATCATGCCTGGGAAGAATCCTCTTTAAATCATTCCTTAAGTTTAATATACAGCAAATTGTCTTTGCTCTGCAATAGCAGCAGACTTTTGCTTCAATCTGTCTTCCAAATTTGGGCATCTGACATGCTATTATTTGATGAGTTACACTTGGCAAGGTTTATTTATTTCCTTCTGGACAGTGTGCTTTAAATTAAGCAAAACAGTATGTCAGGTGGTTACATGGACAATCTCAACTTCTTTCAGGTGTAAATAATGTAGAGACTTTGAGTTAGCAAATGACTCAATTCCTAATACTCTTTTCTATAAAAATATTATAGAATTCTCTATTTAAATAACTACTGTGGCAGTGACAGTCATCAAATATTTCAGGGTCCTCTCCCTTCAGCATGAGGTAGGAGGACACACCCATGCTTTCACATTGAGTGTGGCCATGTGACTTCTGGCCAATGAAAGTGGGCTCAACTCCTCCTGTTGGTTCCCGACGAAAGCCTCAAGACCCAGTCCTTAATTTGTGATAGCCTCTTCCTCACCAATGTGATTGCAACTTTCCACACAGTGGAGGCTTCATTACCTTCGGTCCTGGAGTTATGACACAGGAGGACAAGGCTCCAACTAACTCACGTTCGCTATTGGGGTTGTTTGTTACAGTGGCATGACTCTGCCCATCCTAACTCAGTATAACTATGATGAACATATAGCTCAACTGCTGTGTCTTCGTTCCATCACCTGAACCCCAAGAAGGTAAACACTGAAGACCACCAGGTGGATACAGAACTGCAGGAGGCCTGCCCTGCACACCCCCCTTCCCTCTCCCCTCGAGAATCCCCACATTACTCAGGGCAGCGATGCATCTCTTCTCCATGCTCTAGGGTGGAGTGAGGGTCCCTGTGGCCCAGTCTGGATGATGAGAAGTGTGCAGAGCCCCTTGCAGGTAGCTCACAGGGATGCCCATTCAGGGGGCCAGTAAAGCTGGAGTGCACCCCCTTTTGCTTCCCTTCCCTTCTCCTTGCTTGAACCCTGGGCGTGGTGGATGCAGCTCTGGTTGACACCCTAAGGAGGGGGGCAGAACCCAGGGGAGCCTGGGTCTCCAATGGCACTGAGGAGCTGCCAGATAAGCACTGTCCACACACAGCCCCACTTCTGGATGAGAAGAAAATGAACCTTTAACTTAAGTAAACTGCTGTCTAAGGGGCTTCCATTTCTAGCACCCAAATGCAATGCCTACCAAACTTCCATGGAGCAGGGGAATCCCCCAGGGGAGGTCTGGGGAATTTCTTTATTCAATGGGAAGTTAATGACCCAGAGAAATAAAAAATCAATGAAAGGTTTCATTAGAATGGAAATTCACTCTGGCTAACATATTTGGTGTTTTTTTTTTTCTTTTGAGACAGAGTCTCGCTCTGTCGCCCAGGCTGGAGTGCAGTGGCGCCATCTCAGCTCACTGCAAGCTCCGCCTCCCGGGTTCACGCCATTCTCCTGCCTCAGCCTCCCGAGTAGCTGGGACCACAGGCGCCCGCCACAACGCCCGGCTAATTTTTTGTATTTTTAGGAGAGACGAGGTTTCACCGTGTTAGCCAGGCTGGTCTCGCTCTCCCGACCTCGTGATCCGCCCACCTTGGCCTCCCAAAGTGCTGGGATTACAAGCGTGAGCCACTACGCCCGGCCACATATTTGGTGTATTTTGTAGCAATGATTGGGGAGGGCATAAAGGCTCAACTCTTGCTGCCCAAAAGATAGGAAATAAGCACAAACGGCTCCTCATCTAATATATTATTGGTTCCGATATTTTAATTTCATATTTTATTTTGGGGAAAATGAAGGGAAAGGACGAAAAAGTAAAAGACAAGGGCACTCAAATGTCCACTGATGGATGAATGACTACATGACATGTGATTTATACACATAATGGAATAGAATGCAGCCTTTAAAAAGGAAGCACATCCTAGCCAGGCGCGGTGGCTCACACTGGTAATCCCAACACTTTGTGAGGCCGAGGTGGGTGGATCACCTGAGGTCAGGAGTTCAAGACCAGCCTGGCCAACACGGTGAAACTCCGTCTCTACTAAAAATACAAAAGTTAGCCAGGCGTGGTGGTGGGTGCCTATAATCTTAGCTACTCGGGAGGCTGAGGTAGGAGAATTGCTTGATCCTGTAAGGTGGAGGTTACAGTGAGTGGAGATCATGCCACTGCACTCCAGCCTGGGTGACAGAGCAAGACTGTCTCAAAAAAAAAAAAAAAAGTACATTCTGACACATGCTTCAACATGGATGAACCTCCATCCATCATGCTAAGTGAAATAAGCAGGTCACAAAAGCACAAATATTGCGTGATTCTATTCATGTGAGGTATCTAAAGTAGTCCAAATCACAGAAACAGAAAGTAGACTCATATCTGCCAAGGGGTAGGGGAAGGGGGAGTTTGTGTTTAATAGGCACGAAATTTCAGTTTTGCAAGATGAGAAAGTTCTGGGGAAGTGTCACGCAACAATGTGATATAGCTGACACAACTGAATCGCACGCTTTAAAATGTTTAAATGGTAAATGTAATGTTATGTGATTGTAACCACGTATTAAAATAAAGTTTCAAATAAATTTTAAAGTTCCAAGGGCAGGCAGGGCATGGTGACTCACACCTGTAATCTCAGTACTTTGGGAGGCCAAGGCAGGCGGATCACTTGAGGTCAGGAGTTCTAGACCACCCTGGTCAACATGGCGAAACCCCGTCTCTACTAAAAAAAAAATACAAAAATTAGCCAGGTGTGGTGGCATGCGCCTGTAATCTCAGCTACTAGGGAGGTTGAGGCAGGAGAATAGCTTGAACCCGGGAGGAGGAGGTTGCAGTGAGCCAAGATCGAGCCTGGGTGAGAGAGCAAGACTCCGTCTCAAAAAAAAAAAAAACAAGAAAAGAAAAAAGGAAAGAAAAAGATTTGAGGGAAGAGGAGAGAGGAGACTTCATAAACCAAGGTGGGGAGACAGAAGAAGCGGACGGAGGCAGAGGAAGGGCAAGATAGGGGGCATGAAGAATGGGGGCCTTTCTGAGGAGTGGGCACACGAGTCTGGTAACACTGGGTCACTCACTGGGGCAGCAGGCATCAAAGGTCCACACCAGAGTCCTTTCCAACACCCGGGACTATTGTAGACATTCGCCTGCTCACTGATCTCAGTTCAAAAAGAACCATGCAGCAATTCTTGGAGTTCAGACATTCTCACAGCCTGAGCTGCTTAGTACCTAGGAGGGGCTCAGCAAAGATCTTTCAAATCAATCAATGATCAAACAGTGCTAATCAAGTCCAAGGCGTCCTACATCCTGCTTTTGAGAGCGTCCTGGGAGGGCCCTCAGCTGCAGGGAAAGTCCACCACAGTAGCTACTAGTCACGGTGCTAGTGAAATTTAACTAAAATTAAAGAATATTAAAAATTTACCTTTTTGGAAATACTAGTCCCATTTCACGTGCTCAACAGTCACATGTGGCTAGCTGTTACCACACTGGGCGGCACAGAACATTCCCATAATTGCAGAAAGGTCTATGCACAGCATTGGTGTAGATGCTACCCTACCCTACACTACCCTGCCCTGCCCTACCCTAGCCTAGCCTACCCTACCCTACCCTACCCTACCCTACCCTACCCTAGCCTATCCTGTAATAAAAAGAAGCCTACCTGGGGCATTAGAAACTCTAGAGTACTAGAGATGACACATTACCTCTACCTTAATTTCTTCATTTGTAAAACAAGGATAATATTTCATCTAACTTATAGGGTTAAGTGGATTAAATTAGATAATACACGTCAAGCACAAAATCCCTGCCTCAGAGTACAGGCTCTACGAATGCCAACTGTCATTTTGTTGGGGAGAAGGAGGAGATAGCTGGTGCATGCATGTGCACACACATGCACCTGTGATTTCTTACAGAGAGAGACCATGACTTACCCTCCCCTCCCCCAGAGTGGGAACAGTTTTCAACAAGTGACTGGAATGGGTGGTACCTCCCTGATGCCCCACTGGGTAGAGGCCCTGTGGGCAGGTTCCAGGCAGTCTGGTTTCTCCTTTCCCACCTGCCTAACAGGAGTCCGCCCACATGGAGCATGGGAATCATGCTTTCTGCGCGTGGGAGCCCAAATGGGTAGATGCAGCTCACAGAGCAGGCTCTAACTGAGCCCCCATGTGGCTATAGCAGGCTGTCCAAGGAATCCAATGAAGCAATGAAGGGGTCTGCAGACAGGAACCACCAAGTCAACAAAAACTCCCTCCATCACAGCCCTTCCCTGCAATGACAAGTCACAAACAGCAGAAACCAAGAGACCAGCTAGTATCGAGGAATTGTTCGTTTTCGTCAAAAGGGACGTTGGTGTGCAATGACCACCTTACAGCTTGTATATCTGTACTCACACGGCTATGTGTGTGTGTGCATATGTGTACTTATGTATGTGGAGCATATTATCAAGTGATTCTGAGATCCTGTATTCATGGAAGATTTTTAGTTGCAAAGCTTATTCGACTAGATCCCTTCATTCTTTTTCATCTTGCTTTATTTATTCTGTCCCGTTGATCTGTGGGTATATCCTCAGGGGTGCAATGCAGTCCAGTGGGCTGCTCTTGACAAAAGAGCATGATCCATTTTGGTAAATAGCTCCTGGGATGCTTCAGGGAGAGGTGCTGACAGGCCAAGATGCATACCCACTGTGCAGTAACATGTGAGTCCCTAAGAGAGTCCATGACCACCATGTGAAACCAGACAGACCACAAGCTTCTGGCAGCTCTCAAGGGGCTGGCAAGACGACAGGACTGTGACAAACTAACTGCCCATTACCACACTGGGCAGGACCTCACAATGCTGATGATCAAAATTAAAATGAAAGATTTATTATGGCTGAGCAAGTAAAAGAAGGAAAACATCCAAAAGATTCCAAACTGACTTATCCAACAAGAGACACGCCTGGCTAAAGGATTCGGTTTTTGTTTTTTGTTTGTTTGTCTTCAGACGGAGTCTCACTCTGTCACCCAGGCTGGAGTGCAATGTCATCATCTCAGCTCACTGCACCCTCCGCCTCCCAGGTTCAGGTGATTCTCAAGCCTCAGCCTCTCAAGTAGCTGGGACTACAGGTGCATGCCACCACACCAAGCTAATTTATGTAATTTTAGTAAAGACGAGGTTTCACCATGTTGGCCAGGCTGGTCTCGAACTCCTGACCTCAAGTGATCCACCCACCTTGGCCTCCCAAAGTGCTGTGATTATAAGCATAAGCTACCGCACCCTGCCAAGGATTAGGTATTTTTTAAAATCCAATACATTTTTCTTTTAATGGATCACTTCTCAATGAGTAATGTTTTAACAGGAGGGGGGTTCTGTAAGAGATAGAAAAAAAATCTAATGGCTTTGTCCCAAGATCATTTGTCAATAAAAGCTACTGACAATTTAATATTATTTTAAATTCATAATTTCTTAATCGGCATGGTTTTAGAGCTCACAAAAGATGTTTTGAATCACAGAAAGAAAGCTGTATTTTCTTCATGAGATTAATAATCTAATTTGGAAGGACGAGGAAGGCAGTGGATGAAACGTAGAAAGAACAGGACAGGAAGGTACAGGACAAAGTGTCTCCCCTGACAGGGCCATGGTGGGAAATGAAGATGTGGGTTTCCAGACTCTTCTCAGATGGATCTGAGCATTCCTCACGGGGCTGCCTGGATGGATATGTGGCTGCCAGGTAACACTTGCTTTGAACAAAGGTTCTGAGCCCAGAGGTTTGAAAACCACTGGCCTTACAATGCCAGACACTGAGCTTCGAGGATGTTGAGGAAGAGTTGCTCCTCCCTTCCCGCAAGACCGCCAAGAGGGAAGGGTGAGGGGAAGGGCCAGGCCGCCTTCCTCTTTTCTGTTCTTTATGAGATATGAATCCCTAGAGGCCAAGGGGAAAGCCGAAGGTCAACTGCCCACCTCCGCCAAGGTTCCTGATAACACATCTCAGAGAAGCTCCTCTTCCACCCACAACTGCAGGACTGGCTCTTCAAGGAACACGCCCAAGGCAGCCCAGGAGGCCTGGCCTGCAAAGGCTCTGCCCAGCAGGCGCAACTCATGTCTATTCTCACTCCCTACTAGAAACAAGGACCAAGAAAAGCAATTCCAAACCTGAGGAGCGCATTCCTTCTCCTGAGGGTATGGGCTGAGGAGCCACACAGGCCTCGGCGGGAATGTTCTCCAGCGAGCTCCTGGAGCGAGAAGTACCACGGCCTTGTACCATGATCACGAGTGAAAGACCTCACCTTTCAGAGACCAAACCCCGCTCTGTGAAAGAGTAGCTGAGGCTACTCCACAGGGTTTCAGCAGGAGACCGCCACCCTCCCCATGCTCTGCCAATCCCCCGCACTCCTCCTGACATTAGCATGATGGGGCCAGGCTGTAGCATTCACTGATGTGGCCAGAATACTGACCCATGCGTGGCTTCCCACGACACTGAATAAATCCATGATTCAAAGACAGCAAAAGGAAGCCCCTTTGCCCGTGACGGGCAGCATGCACAGTGGGTACAGGCACACACACGTGGGCACCCTCCCCAGCTCTGTGAGCTTTGACAAAGGAAGCTTGGGCAAAGTACCTTGCCTCTCTGCACCTGTTTCCTCCTCCATAAAATCAACATAATACTTGTACCAACCTCACAGCGCTGTTGTGAAGATTAAATGAGGTAACACAGGAAAAAGCACTTAGAACAATGCCAGCCCGCACAGGTGCTGGGCTGCATAAGTCATTATTAACTACATGTCCACCCAGAATGTCCTTCTATTTTTGGGTCCTGCATCACTGATGAGTTTCGGTGACGGAGATTAGAATACAAAAAAACAGTTCTTCATCTGCCCCGGGCAGTAATTACCATGGTGGCATTTACTCTTGCTTCTCCCTTCATAATACCTCATTTTCTCATTCGTCTTTTTAGGAATAAAACAGTATCTACTGGCAACACGTACTAGTGACTACTTCCATTCCTCTAAATAATAATTTTCCCGTGCAATTGTTTAATCATATTGATATCGAACTCGCCTACCTTTTAGTTAGCCGGTAATTTGTTAACAGTGTGCTCTTGCATGACTGCATATTTGTTCTTAACGATAAGCTTTAAAGTGCTTCTGGCTGCAGTGGCTCACGCCTGTAATCCCAGCACTTTGGGAGGCCAAGGCAGGCAGATCACCTGAGGTCGGGAGTTCGAGACCAGCCTGAACAACATGGAGAAACCCTGTCTCTACTAAAAATACAAAATTAGCTGGGCGTGGTGGCGCATGCCTGTAATCCCAGCAACTCGGGAGGCTGAGGCAGGAAAATTGCTTGAACCCGGGAGGCAGAGGTTGCAGTGAGCCGAGATCACACCATTGCACTCCAGCCTGGGTAACAAGAGCGAAACTCCATCTCAAAAAATAAATAAATAAATAAATAAATAAATAAATAAATAAAATAAAGTGCTTCATGATAAATTGCACTTTGTTTTATCTGTTGTTGTTTGTGTTACTAATACTTCTTGAGGAAGTATATCAGATAGCCCCAGGGTGTCATTCTCATCTAGTCCTTGTGTCTGTCACAGAGAAGGAAAAGAGAGAAGGCAAAAGGGAGGGCAGATATGTTGCTTAAAAGGTCAAGACAAGGCTTAGCTGGGACCTAATTGTCTGACTTAATGTCTGCTTAAGAACGTGCTGTATTATGGAAATGCCCTAACGGGACAGCTAGATCAGGAACTGGGTTTTCTGGGACCATGAGGTTTAGAAATAAGGAACTTCCTTTGCTGAGAAAAAGGGATGTTATGTAAACCCCCAAGTCCTTAAGTCATAATACTGAGGCTGCCCTTGAGGGCAGGGTGATGAGACCCTGGTGCACACCCACACAGCTTTCCACACTTCTTTGCTCAGGACTCTTCAGAGGTCCCTGCAGGGTTCCTCCACGGTTCTAGAAAGTTCCTTGGCACTAAGAACCCTCTCCAGAGATCAAGGGGCCTCTACAACTGATACCATCATTAAATTCTCACTGTAGATTGTGGCAGAGAACTTGCCACCAGAAGGGCTTCCCTTTAATGACCTCCAGGAGAACTGGCTGAAGCCAAGGGCAGAAGCCCTGCCACTCTCAGACCTCCGGTGGGGGTGGGGGAAATGGATACACGGCCTGGGTGGGAGACAGCATCAGCTTCCTCCCTCCCTCCAGAGCAGTCAGGCCGAGGCCAGCTGATGGCACTTTGCTCATTTGGGTCCAGGTTGCCATGGAGATCAGCGGTCTCCCTAGATGCCTCCTGACTATAGGAGCAACTAGCGCATTACTGCCGAGGGATCTACATGAGCACCCTAAGTCCTACTGCGGAGAGGGCCTTCCTGTGGAAGGCTTCTAAGGGTGGTCCCATCCATCTTCTGGCTTGAGTCAAAGACAGAGTTCCAGCATAGTCACTGTTATGTCCGGAGGTAAAAATTCTTTAAACTGTATTTCCTAGATGAAGTAAAGACTTTTTTTTTTTAGTATTACATTTTATTTTTACTGCTTCTTCCAGTATTGCACAATCCCATAATTATTGCTATTCAGCTAAAAACATGCCTCGAGGCATTGCCGAAGATGAGAATAATAATTTTAAAAACTGGAGTCAGCAACACGAACTCTTGAAAGCACTAGTATAAAAGCATTCAAGAAATAACTTCCTCTGGCTTCATTAGACTTGTTTAACAGATTACTAATGGCAAAATCAAGTGGAAATTTTAATGGATCAGTAGGTCTTTATGAACTATAAGTTCCCCAGATGAAAATCAAAATGCTGCTCGTGATGTATGCCTTAGAACAGGATTGCTGACCTAAGGTCTGGGAACCTGCTAAGACTGTGGGCTTATGCACTGAGTATTTGAGAGCATTTTTCTGAAAAGGGGAGCACATAGCTCTCAACTACTCTCCAAGGGGGTCCCCCAAATGTTAAATTTAGAGTTTGCTTAGTTGACAGCAGAGTTTCCTGATCAGGTTCCCTTTTGTTATTCTAGTGAACAGGTAAAAACTCAGTGAAAGGCAGACTGGGAATGTTCTCCTGCCTCCCTTTCTGCCCACAAGCCACATGTCTCATCCTTTTTCTTCCGCTTCCTCTCCTTATTGCCCTCATCTGTGGAATATTGAAAATAAATATTGAGGCCGGGCATGGTGGCTCACGCCTGTAATCCCAGCACTTTGGGAGGCCCAGGCGGGCGGATCACTTGATGTCAGGGGGTCGAGACCAGCCTGGCTAACAGGGCAAAACCCCATCTCTATTAAAAATACAAAAATTAGCGGGGCATGGTGGCACACACCTGTGATCCCAGCTACTCGGGAGGCTGAGGCAGGAGAATCACTTAAACCTGGGAGGTGGAGGTTGCAGTGAGCCGAGATCGCACCACTGCACACCCGCCTGGGCAACAGACCGAGACTCCATCTCAAAAAAAAAAAAAAAAAAAAAAAGATAGAAACAAAAGAAAAAGAAAATAAATATTGAGCACCCTAAGCACCAGACATAGTGCTCAGGGCTGGGGATACAGGGACAAACAAGACACAGCCCACGTCCTTAAGGGGTGGAGAATCGGATAAAAGAAAAGATCCCATGAATGGTTAACTGAATGCACATATTAATTATCAAGAAGCATATGCACAGGATGATGGCAAAGGCAGAAAGACTGCTGTGTAGATACCAAATATTTCCAATCACCCAACCCCCCCCACATGACAGACACAAGTCAAGGAAAAAAATACTGAGGTCTGATGAGTGAGATTTTGCTTGGTTTACTGCCTAGCTGGCCAGCTGGAACTTGAATATCAACAATCTCAGGACCAGAACAACGTGTCTTCTCAAAAGTAGATTTAAATTCAGAGACAGAAAGTAGAAAGGTAATTGCCAGGGGCTAGGAGGAGAAGGAAATGTAGTTAGTATTTAATGGATACACAGTTTCAGCTTGGGATGACGAAAAAGTTCTGGAGATAAATGTTAGTGATGGCTGCAACACAACGTGAATGTTCTTACTGCCACTGAACTGTGCACTTAAAAATGGTTCAAATGGTAAATATAGCCAGGCTCAATGGCTCACACCTGTAATCCTGACACTTCGGGAAGCTGTGTGGGAGGATCGCTTGAGGCCTGGAGTTCTAGAACAGCCTGAGCAACACAGAGACCCCATCTCTACTAGAAATCTTAAAAAAAAAAAAAAAAATTAACGGGGTACAGTGGGGCATGTCTATAGTCCTAGCTACTTGGGAGGCTGAGGCAGGAGGATCACCTAAGCCCAGAAGCTGGAGGTTGCAGTGAGCTATGATCGCACCACTGCACACCAGCCTGGGTGACAGAGCAAGACCTTGTCTCCAAAAAAAAAAAGGTACATTTTAAAGCACGTGCATTATACAACAATAAAATTATTTTAATTGATTTTTTTTCTGTCTGTACTTGATAAAAAGAGATGCCACAACTGCCTATGTCTGCCCAGGTGCTAGAGAAAATTAGTGTGTGGGCCACAAGTTTCACAGCTCTAATGTACATTAGGTTCTTCCATATTTTCCAGAAAGTGGTGCCCCGTCACTGTTCAAGCTGGCACACTCCTTCCAGCTGCAGATATCCCTCCTTCCAGCTGCAGATATCCCTCCCTTGTCCTCTTTAAGATGGGGTCAGCGGGGTTGGGACTGAAGTCCTAGGTACAGAAAGCCCTGGGCTGTAATGATCTGGGCAGACCAAGCCTCACACTCCCTCCCGAGGACTTCCTGCCAAGCAGTATCCCCTCCCTACTTGCTGGCCTTGCCAGGCTCTGGGCTCCCTACTGGCTCCTGGAAGCTGTGGGACCCCAGGCAGGGCCCTGCCTGGGCTGAGAGGCACAGTCTCATGTTTCCAACACCAGCAGCCTGAAAGGTGAGCCAGCCTCGCGAGGCCTGCTGGCTGGTTTAAACTTGATCTTGGTTATCACAGGGACTCCTCACCCTCCAAGCCCCTCTGGCTTACTGGCAGCTGAGATTATTCTAGAGTGTAGTTGTTGATCTAGATTCCGGCTGCCCATGGAGGCATCTGAGACTCGCATCTGCTGCAGGCTAGACTTTCACGTGTCTATCAGCAGCGCCCGCCCCTCAGAGATGACAGCACAGGGTGATGCTTATCTTCGGGTCTCTCCTCCTGGGCTCTGCGGTGACTCTCTCCGGCTTGGTTACAGCTTCTCCATGTTGCTGTATCAGGACCTGCACTTCCCTGAGAGAGTTCATGGGCCCCTCACCTTCCCTTGAGGATGAAGGAGGATGTGGCCCTGGGCCAGCCCCCAACTCCCACCATGGGCCCATAATGGGTCCCTGGATCCCTTCTCTCGCCCTTATCCTCAAAAGCTGCTGTCCTGTCCTTCATCCACTGTCACTACTGTCCTGGGAACAGGACCTTCTCTCCAACTCCCCACTTCCTTACTGGTCCAGGTGACCGGATCTCAGCCTTTAAGGACTTCATCACCAACCTCAAAGGGAAACCAACAGACTGGCTTAAAATCTAAATTAACAGGCTGCGCACGGTGACTCACACCTGTAATCCCAGCCCTTTGGGAGGCCAAGGTGGGTGGATCATAAGGTCAGGAGTTCAAGACCAGCCTGGCCAACATGGTGAAACCCCGTCTCTAGTAAAAATACAAAAATTAGCCAGGCGTGGTGGTGGGCGCCTGTAATCCCAGCTACTCAGGAGGCTGAGGCAGGAGAATCACTTGAACCCAGGAGGCAGAGGTTGCAGTGAGCCGAGATCGCACCACTGCACTCCAGCCTGGGCGACAGAGCGAGACTCTGCCTCAAAAAAAAAAAAAAATTCAAATTAATAGATGTGATGATGTTGCCCAGTTTTAAGAAGCAGGATCTGTGGTTTGTAGCTACTGTCTCCACCAGACTGAAGCAGCACTGGGGAAGAGCCATCCCGGCTGCTGGCCAAGGTGGGGGGACCCAACAGCTGGGCCTTCTGCCTTCAGAGGACCATCCTTCCACATGTGTCCCCAGGTTAGCCCCCTCCCCGGGGTCAGGGTATGTATCCAAGAAAAATAAAAGCACACGTCCACAGAAACACTTGTGCAAAAATGTTCCTAGCAGCTTTATTCACGACAGCCAAAAATGGCACCCATCAACAAGCATGGCTTGGTACAGCTTGGCTTAGCTGTAGTCCATTTCTAGAATGGAGCACTACTCGGCAGTAACAGCAAACCACTGGTACATAAAACAACCCAGGTGCTGCTGTCATGGGTTGAATTATGACCCCCTCAAATTTGTATACTGACGTCCTAACCCCCAGTACCTTATTTGTAAGGTAGCTTTATTTGGAAATATGGTCATTGTAGATGTCATTAGTTAAGAAGGGTTCATCCTGCAGTAGGTTGCACTCCCAATTCAATATGATGGGTGTCCTTAGGAGGACCATAGGTCCTTAGGAGGAAATTTGGACATAGAAAAGCAGAATGCCATGTGCAGACTGGAATTATGCTGCCACAAGGCAAAGAACTTCCAGGAGCTAGCAGAGAAGCCTGGAACACATTCTAAATGACACCTTGATCTTGGACTTCCAGCTTCCCAAACTGTGAGGCAATAAATTTCTCTGTTTGAACTACACAGTCTGTGGTATTTTGTTATAACAGCCCTAGCACACTAATGTGGCTGGCAACAGAAGTCTTGCACAAAATAATAAACACATTCTAGGATCTCATCCACATGAAGTTCTTGAACAGGTTAAACGAACCTATGGTGAAAAAATCAGAACGCTGGTTTCCTTTGGAGGGATGGGGGTGGGAATGATTGAGAAGGGGCAAGAGAGAACTCTCTAGGGTGACGGTTAATGTTTTGTGATTATCCTGACAGGGGTTCATGTTACCCAGGGAATGCAATTGTCAAACCTCATCAAAGGACGTGCTTAGGACTTCTGCATTTCACTACATATAAACTTTACCCGACATAGAAAAAACCAGCAACAAGCACCGAGCTCTAGGAAATGACACGCATGACGAAGCCTTAAAAGGATGAGGTATACAGACACCTGCAACTTACTTTGAAATGAATAAAGTAATGAAGATGGCGTGACAGAGGGAAAGATAAAAAAAATGTTCATTGTGGATCTGGGTAACAGACAGATGGGTATTCATGATACCTTTTTCCCCCACTTTTCCATATATTTGAAATTTTTCATAACAAAATGTGGAAAAACATTAACACTGATCATGGTTTCTTTTGGTGCTCTGCTACGAGATGTACAAGTGCATTGCTGAGGCTCTAGAAGGCACGTCATAAAAGCAATGTAAAAGGAGGGGCGAGGGGACATTATTTTGTGCTGAGATGTGTACTCTTTGTGATGAGAAGTGTTCTTCATTCTACATTCTTTGTAAAACTAATTTAAATTGTGTGAAATGCCTAATTAAAACAGAATAAGGTTTGGGTGATACTAAGAATTTTTTCGTCATTTCAGAGATAGTGAGGATAACCCATACCAACAAACTACATTAGAATGAAATCCCCAGCAATCTCATTACTATATAACCCCCCCATACAAATCGTTCTATTATAAAGATACACGTATGGGTATGTTCACTGTAGCACTATTCACAATAGCAAAGACATGGAATCAACCCAAATGCCCATCAATGATAGATTGGATAAAGAAAATGTGGTACATATACAACATGGAATACTATGCAGCCATAAAAAGGAATGTGATCATGTCCTCTGCAGGGACATGGATGGAGCTAGAGGCCATTATCATCAGCAAACTAACACAGGAACAGAAAACCAAACACTGCATGTTCTCACTTGTAAGTGGGAGCTGAGTGATGAGAACACACGGACACAGGGAGGGAAACAACACACACTGAAGCCTGGAGGGGGATGCAGGGAGGGAGAGCATCAGGAAGAATAGCTAATGGGTACTGGGTTAATATCTAGGTGATTGGATGATCTGTGCAGCAAACCACCATGGCGCACATTTACCTATGTAACAAACCTGTACATCCTGCAAATGTACCCCTGAACTTAAAAGTTAAAGGCCAAAAAAAAAAAAAAAAAAAAAAGGAATGAAATCCACTCAGTGGGTGGTGAATTACCAAAAGATGCATTCTTTACAACCTACTGTGGAGGGTGGATTTTGTCCATAGCCCCACAAAACAGAACCAGATCTTGAAACATACACAGGATGACTCGGCTGAGAACCTCAGGTACAGTGCAGCACAAATCTTCAGTGCGTGCTCACTAGGAGCAACATCAGTACTGTGTTCCCAAGACAGCAGCCAAATCCATGGAACACTGGTTCAGAAATGGTTATCCCAAAGAAAAGATTTACAAAATAATAACAGTGCCATGCTTTCCTCTTTGAGTGAGGGAAGAAACTCTGAACACAAAATTTAGTTGTTGTTGGGGAATCCAGTGTTTCAGCATTAGCTCAAAGAAAAGAGTATCAATCAATTCCACTTTTCAGTAACCAAATGTTTTCTATTGACTACGTTACCAAACTTATATGTTGCAAGGGAACAGACCCAGGAACAGGAGAAATGTAGTCCACAAAGTGGTGAAAAAGAGAGAGATAAAATATAGGAGAGAATCATCATTCCCATTTTACAGATGGTGATACTGAGGTTCAGTGTTCCACGTCACATAGCTATTTAGGGAGAAAACCAGGGGTCTAACGCAGGCCTTCTGACTTTGGTCCTGGTGAGAAAAAAAGATTGATGTTTAGGAAACAGCTTTGCCCCTCCAAGCCAAGGGGGCCTTGCGAAAGGTAATGGTGAAGCACACAGCCTCTGCCACCAAGCTGGAGAGTGAATCCTGATTTGCTGGCTGTGTGACCTCAGGCAAGCCTTACTCTTTGTGCTGCATTATTGCTGCCTAGAGAAGTTAGCATAACAGTGCTCATCTGACAGAAGCCCCAGTGAAGTGCTTAGAATAATGCCCAGCCCCGTACATGCCGAATGAATCCAGACCTGTGCTTCTCAGCACTTCCGCCACCAGCAGGGTGAGGTAGGTGACTCACTTTATGTGTCAACCTGACTGGGCCCTGGACACAGATATGTGGCCAAACATTATTCTAGATGTTTCCGTGAAGGTGCATTTACCAGGAGATTAACATCTAAATCAGCAGACTCTGAGTAAAGCCAACCACTCTCCCTAATGGGGGTGGGTGGGATCATCCTATCAGTGGAAGGCCTGCAGAGGGAATTCTGCCAGCAGATGGCCTTCAGAGTCCAGATGAGGCATCAACTCCTCCCCGATCTCCACCCTGCACCCCCACCCCTGCCCCGACTACCCCAGCAAACTCTGGACTTGCCACCCTCCACAATCACAGAAGCCAATTCCTTAAAATCAATCTCCTCCTCTACACACACGCACACACACACACACACACTCTCTCTCTCTCTCCACACACACTTATGGTTCTGTTTCTCTGGAGAATCCTAATACATGTAGCTATTTAAATTAGTCTTAAATTAACTAAAGTCCACAAAAATTAAAAATGCAGTTCCTCAGTCTTACTATCTGAGTGCTCAGTAGCTACATGTAGGTAGGGGTTACTGTACTGTTCAGCACAGATACAGAACATGTCCACCACTGTGCAAAAGGTCTTTTGAACCGTGTTGATCTAGAGAACGAAATGCATCTTTTCTCTGGAAGCCAGTAACAGGTTTGTGAAGACAACAGTGGAGTTCTTGGCATCATCATCATCATCATCATTAATACAACATCAGGATTTTATTGATTATTTTTATATCAAATTATTATTATTACTACTATGTTGGGTTTTCAAAGCCTTCTATAATTTTTTTGTTTTTTGGGACAGGGTCTGGCTCTGTCACCCAGGCTGGGGTGCAGTGGTGTGGTCTTGGTTCACTGCAACCTCCGCCTCCCAGGCTTAAAGCATCCTCCCACCTCAGCCTCCTGAGCAGCTGGGACTATAGGCGCATGCCAACACACCCGGCTAATTTTTGTGTATTTTGTAGAGACGGGGTTTTGCCATATGGCCTAGGCAGATTTTGAACCCCTGAACTCAAGAGATCCACCCACCTCAGCCTCCCAAAGTGCTGGGACTACAGGCATGAGTCACTGTACCAGGCTGATTTTTTTTTTCTTTATAAAGCTAATATGGAATGCAGATTGCTCTAGGCAGTGCAGCCTCTTCTAACCTCATCGGAGTCCTCTGTTAAAAGAACAGGTAGGGAAAACAAAGAGATGAGATGGAAAGGAGGGAGAACGGAATACAAGAGAGAAAAGAGAGCTGGGTAGAGAGAGGATGGGGAAAGACAGAGAAAGGCTCATTCGTCTTGTCACCCAAAGCCAACATGCTGTCTCTGGATTGATCCCACATCTCTGTTTTCCGCATGTTTGATGCTTTAGCATTGAGGCCTTGATGACCCTGGAGGCGCTGCCCCTCCCAGAACTAGCGGATTCCTAGAAACTGTAAACTCACCTGCCCATCTTTCCTATGCAAACCCAACCAATTCAGAGCTCAGACCACCCACCCCTACCTCCTATGGGCCACAGTTCTGCCTTAACCAACCAAGGGTCAGATGCCAGGCAACCAGGGACAGTATCTACCTCCCAGAGCCTGCTGAAATTCCCCAAACTAGCCAGCCCTAAATCCTGTCCATTCCTTTCTGCAGAAACCACAGTAGAGGCTCTTGCTCTCGTTTTCCCCTCACTCCCACTGCCTCCTGACGGACCCTGCTGCTTCTTGGGGCCTTGCATCACATGGGATGCTCCTCCTCTTGGGAACTGTGAGATCTTTTCATTAGCGGTCATCTCCCAGATCTGTAAGCTTCACCATATCTGAATAAAACCTACATTTTAAAATGGTTTTGCTCCACCACCACCCAATCTCACCACAGGAAAGCTCAAGTTTATTTAACTGAAAATCAACTTCCCAGCCAAGGAGCTGGCTGGACTCTATGACTCAACCCTCTATGCTATGGGAAGTACTGAGAATCTGTACTGCAAAAACAAAAACAAAAAACAAACCCTCTTCTTTTACACTTTCTGAGGATGCAACAAAATGGTCTTACAGAATCATGAGCAATCACTGAAATATAGCATCTTATGGAACTGATGAGACAATCAGATGAACCCCTTTATTTTAAGGCTGAAATGTGGCCAGGTGTGGTGGCTCACACCTGTAATCCCAGCACTTTGGGAGGCTGAGGCGGGTGGATCACCTGAGGTCAGGAGTTCGAGACCAGCCTGACCAACATGGTGAAACCCCTTCTCTACTAAAAATACAAAATTAGCCAGGTGTGGTGGTGCATGCCTGTAATCCCAGCTACTTGGGAGGCTGAGACAGGAGAATCGCTGGAACCCGGGAGGCAGAGGTTGCAGTGAGCCAAGATCCCGCTATTGCACTCCAGCCTGGGTGACAAGAGCAAAACTCCATCTCAAAAAAAAAATTTTTTTTAAGCTGAAATGCCTCACCGAGGCTCACCAATGTTAGCCGAGGCAAGCCTAAACATTCTGACTGATGTCTGTCTAGTTTGCCTATTTTCTTCTAGTACCTTCCATGTTCGCCTAAAATTGAAACTAATGAATTACTTAGAGTTCTTGCTTGTGGTCTACTGATCCTCTAGTATTATGTGTATTTTAATTAAAGCAGCCATTATGATCTCTTCATCCCAAGTAACTGCCAGAGCTGAGATTAACAACAGTTTAGCTGTTGGTTCAGGAACCCTTTCTAAAGCTCATTACGCACTTCCTAACCCTGCACCCGGGAGCCTGGTTTGCAAGGAGAATTGGGGAGATCAGTCAAGTGGAGGCCTCAGATTTTCTGAATAAAAGGTGTTAAGCACTTTGGCAGCTGGTCTGACAGCCTCTGCTCTTCAGGAGTTTTGTACTTGCTGCAAAGTGCAGGGATAGCTGATGATAATCTTCCAGATAGGAAGGCAAATTTGAAAAGCCATCCATCAAATTCCGAAAGTAACCTAGATTGTGTGGGGACAACCACCAACAGTACTGAAGATGGGCTTGTCCTCAGGTCCACAGTGGCCTTGTCTGTGAGAGGGTGGGGACTGGACTGCAAAGGTGCATGGAAGCAGAGCTGTGTCACTACCTCACCTTGCTGGGGTAGGGAATGGGACCAAATTAAAATCTTCATTGTTCAATTTCATCCTCTAGCAAAATGTCTTTCTTCCTGCATTTTGGGTACTCGTAGGAAAATTAGCTTTATGTCCGTCTTAAACACGCCTTTTAAAATGATCGTTTTCCAGCTGTCCCTTGTTCCCAGTTTGAAGTCTTACATGCATAATCCATCTCACCAGTAAGAGCCGAGAAAAAGGACTGTAGGGACCACCCAAAGCCAGCTACCAAAAATAAATGTTACAGCCACTAAAAATATCACGAAAATAATAATTTTCAGAAGGCTGCATATTGTGTTTGCAAGGAACATTAGAAAAATTTTCTGGTGTATGTGTATACTTATATGCATATTTACATGTACATACATTAATGTACACAAGTGTGTATGTATGCATGCATACACATATACACACTCACATATATTCTCATGTACTATATATTCTTCACCATATCTATAAAATTTTTCCCTGTTCATCCATGCAATATCTAAAAATGAAAATTTGTCATTGTCAAAAAGCATTTATTAACTGAAACTCATGACAGAGATTTGAGTGAGTGGAGTTATGGGTGATTTTTCTCATGTTTCCAAAATTTAGATAATGAATTATGTTGCTTGTATAATTTGTAAAAGTTAAGCTAACATATTTATATACTTATTCATGTATGAAAATTTGTCATTGTCAGAAAACACTTATTAACTAAAACTCATGACAGAGATTTGAGTTAGTGCAGTGATGGGTGATTTCTCATTTTTCTAAAATTTAGATAATGAATTATGTTGCTTGTATAATTTGTTAAAGTTAAGCTAACATATTTATATACTTATTCATGTGAGTTCCTCTTCTGAAACGTTAACTGAAATAATTTCATAGATTGAATCCCTGCCTTCCAGAGGATTATATATTTACAACTTCTACCTTTATTATTTCAACATGTTTGTTTTTAAATATGACAGACTGCTAATTAAGGCCACATGAAATCTTCTGAGTCCTCAATCCTTAAAACTATAGCATAATACTATAATAAACAAAATCCAAACACACAAGACTACAAAAACAAAAAAGAAAAAACAAAACCCTCTTCTCTTACACTTTTTGAGGATGCAACAAAATGGTCCATCTTACAGAACCATAAGAGATCACTCAAACATAGCAAAGATAATGCATTTAATGTAGATATTTAAAAAGTGAGTCTTTTACATTTTTCCCAAGTTTTTATTACCTTATCCAGCTCACAAACTGTATTGCCAAACAATGCAATGCTTAACAAAGCAACTATTTAGAAAAACCTCAGATAAGGACAAATGATTAATTTGCAGAAGGTTCCATGAAATGAAAAAATAATCCTGAGTCATTTTGGCTGATTGTGTTGTTTTTACTAACTACATAAGAATCCACCTATCTACCTCTTCAGAGAACATTTATTAACAATGTATTTTAAAGAAACTGCACTCAAAATGATTCATAGTCATATTCAACTATTATTAGGCAATGGAAATTATGTGTATGAAAAGTGTTCATTTGTAAGTGATAAGCACTGAAACTCAGACATAGGCCCATTAAGGAGGCTATTATAATTTTGTTTTTGTGTGAAGGTCTCCTTCTTGCCTTTTCTCCTCTACTGTGGTAAGAGCAATTTTCTTATCAGATCATGTTTTAGACATTCTTAAGCAGAACTATCACAGCCCCAACCAAGAATTACATGTTGTTTTGCACATAAATGTGAAACTTTAAGTAGCATTTTTATATGTTCTTTTATTTTAGCATTCTCTAACTTGCTCTATACAACAATGTCCCGTATTTTAAATCCCTACTTATTAAAATAATTCTTATAAAATTTCCACAAACTTCATTGCAAAAGCAATAAAAATTTGTTTTCTAATGTCACCCATGCAGTCTATAGTACGCTAATTAACGGTAAAAAGACATGTTACCTATGAGCCAAGTTACCAGAACATCTATTTATGATCGTGATGCCATTTCATGCATGTCCATGAACTCTGTCCTGGGGAGTGTGAGGCATGCATGTGGGCATCCCATTGCTGAAGGCCCAGTGAGGGGTTCCATATTGACTCCAAAGCCACACAGATCTGGGCAATGGCAAAGGCATTAATCTCGGACTCAGACAGACTTGAGTTTCCCCTTCTCACTGGCCGTTTGTCTTTAGGTAACTGAGCCACTCAGCCACAGCTTCTTCATCCTTAAAATGGGAATGATCTTTCCTACCTCAGAGGGTTTGGTGAGCCTTCCGTAAGTCACTGAGTGTAAGCCAACCAGTACCATAGGTACTTGGTAAATACTGATTTCTCTTACAAAGCAGAGACCATACATAGGAAAAGCGAGCCAGAATCCCTATGGCACAGGACAGCTCTGGTAAGGTAAGGAATGATGTGCATGCTGGTTACAGTGTCACACTGAAATGCTGACCACAGGGTCAGGGATGCCTGGCTCACAGCATGACTTTATTCCTTACTCTGTGTCACTGTCAGCAAATCCCTCAATTTCCTCATCTGTAAAATGGGCATGATGGCATCAGCCTCTTAGGGATGTTGTGATGATTCAGAGATGATCTATAAGAAGCAATGCTAAACACTGACACTGTCTGACCTGTCTTCAGTACTCAGGAAATGTTACCTATTATTGTTCATACGGAATTTCCCACCTTAGAAAACTCAGTATTAATCTTTCACTGCTAATCTGGGATTAAATTGAGCTAAATCATTATGAAGTCCTAAAGGTACAGATTAGTAGGAAACTTTGCTGACCCTTAGGAAAAACCCTGTAAGCTATTTTTATCTAAATAAGTCCCTGACTTTTTCTCATCAGAACCGAGGGTTTATAATGCCTGCTGCTGTCATTAAATTCAGGGTATAAAACAATCTGAGGATTTCTATTTCTTGAAAAATGTATTTTGATTCTGTGTTGCTATCAATACCATTTTCAAGATGAACAAAGGCACTCACTGATCTGAGACCCAAACAAACAGGAAAAACATAAATAGGCATGGCCTATACAGACATGTGATAGACACAGAACAGGAAAACATGCATCACATTGGGTAATGGTAATGGCTGTACAAGTCACCATAATATCTGTTGCTATATAATACATAAATAGTAGTTCATGAAAACGTATCTTTGAGAAGTTCTACCTCTTCTTAATTGTCGTCTTCAGTTTGAAAATAAGTCTCACATTTCCTCCTCTGCATTTCTCCATTGGTTGATTAGAGTGTTTTTTTCTGAAAGCCACATGATGCTTCTAGTTGGACAGAGTCTAAACTACAACAGCCTATAAAGTCTTTCTCCATCTTTTTTTTTTTTTTTTTGAGACAGAGTCTTGCTCTGTTGCCCAAGCTGGAGTGGAACGGCACCATCTCCACTCAGCGCAACCTTTGCCTCCCTGGTTCAAGCAATTCTCATGCCTCAGCCTACCGAACAACTGGGATTACAGGCACACACCACCACATCCAGCTAATTTTTTGTATTTTCAGTAGAGACAGGGTTTCGTCATGTTGGCGAGGCTGGTCTCAAACTCCTGGTCTCAAGGGATCTGCCCGCCTTGGCCTCCCAAAGTGCTGGTGTTACAGGTGTGAGCCACCATGCCAGGCCCTCCATCATTCTTTAAAGTGCTGACAGAAGAACCACTTACACTCGGTTTGGACATAAACTACATAGGAACACATAAGCCTTTCCCACCAGTGGAATAAAAGTAGGAACCAATATCCAATTTTTATTAAAAAGATGTTCTATTGAATGTTGCAATTTTGTATTTTCTAAGAATGGTTTTGATAATGTGTACAGAATCAATAATATTACTGTTTGAGGAATCTGAAGTATTTTCATAAAAATGTGATAAAGTACAAGAATGTTCCTGATAATTATTTCAAATTACTTTCATTCCTGTGTGAGGCTTAGATTGGTAAGAAAAACTCAGAACATATTTCTGTGGTGTGTATGTCACAGTCCAAATGAACTCGGGGAAAGAGAAAACAGTTTGGTGTGAGTTTGCTAATTCAAAAATTATAGGTCAAGTATATGTCAGCCCTAAAAGTTAAAAGATAATTAGATGCAGGTTCCCTTAAGAGACAGGTAAGTGAGCAACTACGTTGTAGTATGATGTATATAATAATGGAATTATTTACTGTAGTCACACTGATAAGCCTATTATCAGTTATAATTATTTATCTTGGCAGACTGATTTCACAGCTTTCAGGAAAAGGTTACCTAGTAGTTCCCCTTTACTCACAGGGGATCCATTCCAAAACCCCCAGTGGATGCTTCAAACCATGGAAAGTACTGAACACTGTATCTACTATGGTTGTTCCTATATATACATACCTGTGATGAAGTTTAATTTATAAATTAGACATGGTAAGAGATTAACAACAGGCCAGGCACGGCGGCTCATGCTGGTAACCTCAGCACTTTGGGAGGCTGAGGCGAGAGGATTACCTGAGGTTGGGAGTTCGAGACCAGCCTGGCCAACATGGCAAAACGCCATCTCTACTAAAAATAACAAAAATTAGCCAGGCATGGTGGCACATGCCTGTAATCCCAGCTACTCAAGGGGCTGAGGCAGGAGAATCACTTGGGCGCGGGAGGCGGAGGCTGCAGTGAACTGAGATGGTGCCACTGTATTCCAGCCTGGATGACAGAACGAGACTCTGTCTCAAAAAAAAAAAAAAAAAAGAGATTAACAACAATAATTAGCAATAAATACAACAATTATAACAATATACTGTAATAAAAGTCATGAGAATGTGGTCTCTCTCTCTCTCTCTCAAAATATCTTCTACCACATATCTTCGCAACCTCAGTAAATAATTTTTTTTCTTTCCTTAAGTCGAGAACTTCCACCTTCTCACTTAAAGGAAGCACTTGACAGCTTCTTTTTGGCACATCCGAATTGCCGGCATCACTACTCTCGGGCTTTGGGGCCATTAAGAAGTAAAATAAGGGCTCCTTGAACACAAGCACTACTAGACTATGACAATTATTGACACGCAGAGGGCTCCTGAGTGGCTAACAGGCAGGGAGTGCAGACGGTCAGCGAATGTAGACAGACATCGTGAATAGCTGGACAAAGGATGCTTCTACTCTCGGATGGCACGAGACAACAGGAGATTTCATTGCTCTCCTCAGAAAGGTACAAAATTTGGCCGGGCCCGGTGGCTTATGCCTGTAATCTCAGCACTTTGGGAGACCGAGGTGGGCAGATCACCTGAGGTCAGGAGTTCAAGACCAGCCTGGCCAACATGGTTAAACCCCATCTCTACTAAAAACACAAAAATTAGCCAGATGTGGTGGCAGGCACCCGTAATCCCAGCTACTTGGGAGGCTGAGGCAGGAGAATCGCTTGAACTTGGAAGGCAGAGGTTGCAGTGAGCCGAGATCGTACCACTGTACTCTAGCCTGGGTGACAGAGCGAGACTCTGTCTCCAAAAAAAAAAAAAAAAAAAAAAAGTGAGAAATTTAAAACTTATAAATTGTGTATTTCTGGAATTTTCCATTTAACATTTTCATATCGAGGTTAAATGTGGGTAACTTTAAGCTCAGAAAGCGACACCAAGGATAAGAGAGGACTACTGTACTTAGCTTTCACAATCACATAAAACCCATGTCTTAAACTACACATCCGTACATCTTAAACTTCAGTAATTGCTTTAATATAATACAATTCTTATCACTTTCAGAAGACTTAATTTAAGCTAACATACAAAGAGTTTTCATAAAGTCTACGTATATAAGATATATGTAGCATCCATATGTTTATACATAATATATGTAGTACATATATTTTTATATATATAGGCTTTTATGAAAACTCTTTGTATGTTAGCGATAAAATTAATCTTAAATTAGTTTTAATTTAATTTTATATTTTAAACTATATATGTTTAAATATAAATAAAATATTTTAAGATATATTTTAAATATATAAAATCCAGTGGGGCTGTTTAGCAGATCTCTTAGCATCCAAATAAACTTACTGTCTAACAAACACAAAGATTCATCACAGCCAATGACACAAAAACACTTAATTTTTAAAACTCAATAAATTTTTTAAAAGCCAATAGTTTATAAAGCTTAATAATTCATTATGGTTTTGTAATTCCATTTTTTAAGTTACAAGTAACATTTAATGTCAAGCAGATGAGGTTTTGTTTTTTAATCTGTTACAATTTTCTTTTTCATATGCGGGCAATTCCTATGGAATCAGCCAACAAGAAAACAGCTGGGCAGAAAGTCATTCCCATAAATACTGGGTCTCACTTATTTCAGTATTTTAAAAGAACTGTTCAAATTTTTGTTCTAACAACCTGTCTCAAAGACAAATGAACCGTGTTATTGAAGATTTCAGTGGACTTCAGTTAAAGGCCTTTCAAAGTGAAAAAATAATAGAATCTTAAGGCGAATGGAAGGATATAGCTTTTATGTATATAACATGAGCACAGATCTGCAAAATAAACCAAAATAGACATCTACACACACTCGGACATCTACAGATATGCTTGGGAAATGACTGAATATTTACAATGATTTTCTCTGGGAGTGGAATTTTTGGTGATTTTTTTTCTTCCCAGTTCCCCACCTCCAATGGCCATTATTACTTTGATAATTAAGGGGAAAAAACTTTCTTTAAGAATAAATGGACTCCAAGAGGGCAAACCCCCAAGTCATTCTTTAGTGCCATTATTTGGCTCAATTATTAGACTATACTTCAGTGGGAAATTAACATCTTAAATTTCCTCTGAAAAGATTCCAACTATTGTCCTGGTGAATTCATTTAAACAATGGCATTGAGATTGTAGCTTTAACTTTAATTAGAATCCTTTTGACCTTAAAGTAAAAATGGGAAGATACTGAAGTCTTCAAGCCATCTGCTGAGTTACAAAGCATTTTGGGCCAGTAAAACAACTGTAATCCCTAAGGGATTTTGGATAAAAAGCTGGCAGCCACTACTTTTGTAAATGAGAGCACACTGTGACTCCTCTCAAACCCCCGCTTGCCTCGGGCCCTGCTATCTGATGTTTATAGCTTTAGGGGCTTGATTTTATGAGGATATTCCTTCCTGGGCCTCAGAACCAATCTGGTCCTTACCAAGATTTTCTTCTAACTTCACAGCTGCACACTTCACACCATCTGCTGCTTCCAGAAATCCTTCTCCATTAAGAACAGATGATAAGAAATGCATCCTCGCTGGCATTCTCCAATGCTCCTGCAGACACACTAACGCGCATACACAGATCATATCATATATGCCACATACATATATCTACACTTACCATGTATGCCGCACACACTACACATCTACACACATGCCAGATACTCCAGACATGCACACCATATTCCACATACACCATGTATGTCACATACCACACACATGCACATCCCATCCAAACTACACATACAAAATACACAAGTATACATACACATACCACATTCACAACACACCACACACAAAACCCCACACCATACCCAGAAACATCTCCCCATACACCCAGCCCATCAAGCAGAGCTGGCTGACTGCATACACACTATGTGATGGGGGATACTGATGCACTACAGAGGACCTCCAAAACACATGAAAACCTCATAGGGGCTGGATGCGGTGGCTCACGCCTGTAATCCCAGCACTTTGGGAGGCCAAGGCAGGAGGATAACGAGGGCAGGAGTTCGAGACAAGCCTGGCCAACAAAGTGAAACCCTGGCTCTACTAAAAATACAAAAAATTAGCCAGGCGTGGTGGCAGGCGCCTGTAATCCCAGCTACTTGGGAGGCTGAGGAAGGAGAATCGCTTGAACCTAGGAGGCAGAGCTGCAGTGAGCCAAGGTCAGGCCATTGCACTCCAGACTGGGCGACTGTGTGAGACTCCATCTCAAGAAAAAAAAAAAAAAAGAAAACCTCATGTCTCCAATATCGACTTTTTCAAGGTAAAATTTAATCTAAAACAACTATTACTGCTCTGATGGTACAACTAACACCACTACTCCACTAGAAAAATATAAAATAATCAGGTTAATTAAAGTTCTTCCCCATTGTTGAATTTTGAATAAATTTATTGTTACTGTGCCTATTCAAGACAACAAAGAATTTAAATAAGAATAAAATATTCTCAAAGAGAATATAATTTGCCCTAAAGGCAAATAACATAGGAAAAGTAGCTATAAATACGCAAAAGAAACAAGATAATCCTAGTAAAATTTGAGTCTGACATGGGTAGGGGTGGTGGGGTAAATCAACTCCCTGATTTATTTATTTATGCAATAACAAATAAAGCACTTAAATCAGTATTTTAAGTGCTTTAATTTTTATTGTGTTATTTATTGGTTAAGTTAAAATTATTATTCCCCAAAAGATTTTTACAATTCCCACATGACTTGCAGATTTTTTAACTAATTGTCAAAATCTTAGGCTCTTGGCTTTCAAAATCAGTATAGACAGATAAGAGCTTTAAGTATTTTGCATTTCCCCAGAGGAAAAAGTCAGCATCATAAACCACACGGGTCACATGCTCACGCACATGGTGTCTTAAAAACACCTTCACTTGCAGATAGGCACCAAGACTTACACCTTCTACCCTCGCCCATCCTGAGAACATGTTTGGGAGCTCTCTGCGCTTTGTGGGTCCAAGAACAAACCAGAAAACCCAGACATCTCACACTAGTACCTCTGCTACATGTCCTTAACCCAGAGGCTGTAGCTTTAGGGAAGGGGCTGCTTTGGGGACACCAAACTGCTCCTGAGCTCCTAGAGCATGCAAGGGCTGTTTTGAGCAATATACTAACCTAGAAAACAAGAAAGAACATAAATGAATCAGCTGGCAAGCCCCACTTCACTTGGGAGGCGGAAGAAGCATGGGGACAGGTATAAATGACCCTCTTTGAAAAATCAAGTATCATTCTGTTTCTCACTACCAAGGTAACAGTCTGCTGTGGAAATTTCAGAAAACCGGTGAGCAAATGAAAAATAAAAAGCACCCAGATGTAATCCTCTGCCCAAAGATAAGCACCATGGGCCTTCCGGTTTACATCTGTGTCACCTTTTCTTCCCCTCTTACATACAAACATATTAAGTTGCCTTAACTCTGTGTCTTGGGGGAAGGATATTACTATACCATTGCCTACTTTATTTAAAATAATATATATTTATTTAATGATTTTGCAAAGAATTTATTTAGAAAGTTTATGAATCGCCATAATCTAAGATATCTTGAATTATGTTCCTATGATAAAGAGAAATAAAATACTGGTGGGCTATATATTTAGGTTAAGTAGGGCAGAGACTAAACTTTCTTGGAGAAAAAAAAATCACATTTATAGACAGTATTACATTAAAGGAACATTATATATTTGATATCAAAGGAGACCTTCACACATGAGAACCCCAAATTAGGATCCCATACAGACCAAGTTTCAAATGTTCAGCTGTTTTTTAATCACACTCAAAGCTTAGCAGGGCTTATAATTTTTATGTAATTCAATATCAAAAGACAGATTAGTTTCCCATAAAATACTAGAATTAAACACTAAAATAAATCTAAAAAACACTAGTGTGATAGAGCATGCTCATAAGCATCTCTGTGCTGATTTTCTGCTTGATGATGCCTGGAGAACAGTAATCCCCCCATCCTTAAAGAGAACGAAAGGGGGGCTAATGGAAATGCAGTTCTCAAGCCAGAGGTGACACCAGAAACAGGGGCCATTAAAATAGACAGAGCTTGGCAGGATTTGCCTGGGGCTAGAAACACACAGAAAACAGAAAAATGGATGGTCTCTGTGTTATCTGTGTATCCATTTCCACCACGGGCTTCAAGAAACTAAGAACTGATGGTGAGGATTTCTCCTTTAATCTTCTGAATAACGCTTTCCAGAAAGTGCTCTTCCTATTGATAAACACATTTGCACACATCAAATCAATTACAGAAAATAAATCAAGAATCGGACACGGTGGCTCATCCCTGTAATCCCAGCACTTTAGGAGGCCCAGGCAGGCAGATCACCTGAGGTCAGGAGTTCGAGACCAGCCTGGCCAACATGGCAAAACCCCGTCTCTACTAAAAATACAAAAATTAGCCAGGCGTGGTGGCACGTGCCTATAATCACAGCTACTTGGGAGGCTGAGGCAGGAGAATTGCTTGAACCTGGGAGGCGGAGGTTGCAGTGAGCCCAGATCGCGCCACTACACTCCAGTCTGGGTGACAGAGCGAGACTCCATATCAAAAAAAAAAAAAAAAGAAAAGAAATCAAGAAAGGACAGCTCACACTTTAAAAATAAGGGTATCTAACAGGAAAGCATTTAAACCATTCACTCTACCTGTCCCGACAGCGCTTACCTAACAAGAACACTGCAGATGCATAAAATGATTTTTGCTGATCCTCAGGTTGGAAATGGAATCCCAACTAAGGCATCCTACTAATAACTCAAAATAAACTCAATGGAAAGTAAACATCTATGAAGTATCTGCCTAGGAATCAGCATTGTATGTAGGGCCTTCGAAGATCCAATGAAATGTCCAGTGTGGTACCCCTGCCCTTGAGAGCAATGATTGGGAGAGGCAGAAATTGTCAATTTCAAAATTGTCAAGTCAAACCAATTGGAACAGCATGGCAGCGTTTAAAAAAAAAAAAAAACTGTCAAAATGAGCCAACTGCATTTTGGCCATATGTGTGGCATATCGCACATTGCACATATACTGAAAAGTATGCCTAATGTTTACCATGCATTTTTTCCTAAGAATTCATGGCAGCTTGCAAAATTAAAAAGAAAAAATCCCAAGAAGTTGGAATAATAATTCCCACAGGATCACAGTCTAAGAAAAGTGTTTTTAAAATTGCAAAGCATTATGCAAATGTATAATTAAATGGGCCTAAAGGACAGGAACCTGAGAACTGCTGTTAGAAAATGAGTGGACACAGCCAGGTGCAGTGGCTCACGCCTGTAATCCTAGCACTCTGGGAGGCCATGGTGGGCGGATCACCTGAGGTCAGGGGTTTGAGACCAGCCTGGCCAACATGGCGAAACCCCGTCTCAACTCAAAATACAAAAATTAGCCAGGCGTGGAGGCATATGCCTGTAATCCCAGATATTCGGAAGGCTGAGGCAGGAGAATCGCTTAAGCCAGAGAGGCGGAGGTTGCAGTGAGCCCAGATCACGCCACTGCACTCCAGCCTGGGTGACAGAGTGAGACTCCATCTCAAAAAGGGCAGGGCAGGGCAGAGCAGGAAAAGAAAAGGAGTGGACACATGGACCAATTAGAAATTGTTCCTATCATAAAAAATTTCTTTGACTGTCAAAAGGTTCCTCACTGGTCCTTCAGGTAGCAGGTTGCCTACGTCTTTCAAAGCTCCAGGAGCCTTCTCTGCTCATCTCTGCTCCCCAGTGGTGGCTAGCACCCCACAGGAGCAGGTGCCTTCCAGCCTGAGTTGGCCTGAGGTCTTGGACCTGTGCACCTGGCTGGTGCTGCCTGTGAACACATGAACACTCCTTCTCCTGCCCCTGGATGCGGTCTGAGAGAACACAAATGTGTTGCAAAAGTTAAAGGTGTCAAAGACTTCAGCATCTTTACTTTCACAATACTGGTCTGGTGCCTAAGCACTGGTAAATGTAGTTCTCCCAACAGTTTCTCAAAGACTGCATTACTTTATGGACAATTTCATTCTTTTATTTTTACATATAGATATGCATACATATCCACACACACGCATGTGTATATATATTTTATGTGCATGTACACAAAATTTACAATGTGTGTGTGTGCATATACAGGCACACATATTTTTTTAAGCCAGGCCTTAATTACATTATATCATTCTGCTTGTTCCCATCTGCTTTTAACTCCCACCTTTTATTCCATTCAGGAAATGAAAATATTCCACACCCTTCAGACTATGCCTAATTAACAGTGGAAATAAAAGCAACCTATTGTTGAAATGTACTAACATCTGCAACTTATTCTGAAATACATCAAAACTGAGATGGACAGATGATTGTACAGAGAGGCGATAAAGGAAATGTGGCAAAATGTTAGTAATTACAGACTCTGGGTGGAGGGCAAATTGGTGTTCCCTGTACAGTTCTACCAACTTCTCTGTATATTTAAAAATTTTCATAATAAAATGTTGGAAGAAAAGAGGGAGAGGTTAGAAGAGGAGACATGAGGCTTTTTCTTCTCTCAAAGCATCAGCTGGCTCTATTATGAATGCCTGGCTCCATGTATTCAACAGTTTACACATTTCTTCCATTGTCTAGCATTTTCAGTTTTGCATAGGGGGTATAAAAATGCTATCAAAATAAGAATTGTTACATTATAATATACATGAAATGAATACATTTTAGGTTTTAGAATTTTCTTAAAAAACATAGGATAAAGGCACAACATGCCTACCCTAATGATATAAACCAGGGGTCAGCAAACTTTCTGCAAAAGGTTAGAGGATAAATATTCTCAGGTTTGAGTGCCACATGGTCTCTGTCACCATGACTCAACTCTGCCATTGCTGTGCAAAAGCAACCAGAGACCAAACAAATGGGCATGGGTGTGTTCCAGTAAAACTTTATTTATGAATACTAAAATCTGAATCTCATATCATTTTCACGTGGCACAAAATATTGTTCTTTTTAAAAATCTTTTCCAATCATTTAAAAATGTAAAAACAATTCTTAGCAGAAGGACTCTATAAAAACACAGTGGGCCAGATTTGGCCTTAGAGTTACAGTTTACTAACCCTTGAAGTAAACCATAGGGCCTTGGCAATGTGTGGCACCAGTTAATCATGGCACTGTGTGATTGCCAACATGAGGAAATCAAAGAGTGGCATTAATGCCAATTTGGCCAGAAAGAAGAGATCGAGCCTAGCTTAGCACTAAGGCCTGTTCAGGAACGTGTTTGTTAGTAATGATGATGCCTCTTAAAAGGCAAAACCAAGAGTCAGGCCCATAAGCATTAAGCATTTCCTAGAATACATTAATATCAGCCCAGGGGGCACATGGAGGGAAAACTACTGCACAATAAGGAGGCCCTTGGGGATTTCTCTGAACTCATCCCCACCTCTCAGACTTGCCTCTCTTCCTGCATTCCAATATTCTCTAATATTCTGTGGACATTCCTTTATGTTCACAGGAAACAATAAGACACAATAGTTGAACTTTCAGGCAACCAGCTTTTTAAGCTATGTACAATAGACAGCACCTGTATGAAATCCTGGGCATAATTCTGGTTGTGACAGTTCAATGCCCTACACTGGGGAGAGGACTGTTTTTTCTCAGCATTACACTGAAGTGACAGCTCCTCTGCCTTTTTCTACTCATCCTCAGGTCAATATTGCAGCACAGGTTTGCACCAGTCTGAGACACGCCAGTCTTTGCTGTGCAGTGAATGCCCTCTTACCCCCAACTTCTCCCTTCACCACCTACAAAGGCTTCAGATGGACTCACTGTCCTAACTATTCTTCTTTCTATTTATTCTGGTTCCCCAAATTACAAAGTATACTCTACGAAGAAAACACAGGAAAGCCCCAAGGGAAAAATCACGTCCATTTTCAAATATTGTTTCTTCTTTGAATGACCAGGCCGGAGGCTGGTGGCACCAGTAATGAACTCCAGCCAGCTACTGGCAGTGAACATCGGGTATGGATAGACCAGCCCTCTAGTCAGAGGGGACTCACGCACAAGCTATGACCCACACTGCAGTGGAAACGAAAAGCTCGCTGAGCCCACTGCGTGCAACAATGCAATGATCAGAGCATTTTATCCTTAAATAATATTTTTGACCTAGATCTCTCCCCCTAGCCCCTTCTCACTCCAGAGAAGGAATTAGATAGATACTTTAAAATATATCCATGCTTCCACTTGACTATCCAAAGGGTAAGCATTTCCTAAATTCACTGGTCTCTGTTTTTAAAAGGCCTGATGCTAATGCTCGACTCACAGCTGCTCCATCCCCCTGGGAAAGGAAGTTACTTAAAATCTCCTTTGAAGAAGAGACCTGCATGAATATGGAGAGGTCACTGGTCTGGCCCCAATGACTACCTTTGTTCCAGTGAGGATGACCTTCAAAGGGCCCTTGGGGGTTTCTTTGGATGTTTGTTCCCACCTGCGACAAGGAGGCTCCCCTCTGTGCATCCCTCATGTGGCTCCAGCACATGAAACCCCTATGTCACAAAGGGAAATCGGCTCAGTCTGTCCCATAATGTCAGAATTCCCTAGATGGTGGGGTTTAAAAATTAAATAGCAGGTCTCTCTTTTTAAAGAACCAACTTCATATTCCTCAAACAGAAAGAAATTATTCTGAAATTTCTGAAGAAGTACAGTGGATAAAAGAACTTTTCATCCATTATTAAATCTAAAAGGGAGTGCATGGGACTGCATATTAACTTCCTCTTCCAATTTCAAAACGGGTTAAGGAAAGTAGACTTAAGATTTGACCCTTGGAGACACTGAGGTTGTTAATGTGCTTAATATAAATTCCCCTTACAAAACAGACTTGAAATTAACTTGCACATTTAAAATCAAGCTACCCTACAGAGGGCTAGATGTAGGAACTGGTAATACAGCCTGTGTTGGTTAGGCAGTGTCTTCGAGATTAATACTAAAAGTTACAAGATCTCTCAACTGCTTCCCCAGGACTTCTGACGACCAAATCAAAGTGGCAGGCTCAGGGTCAGCTTATTCCTCACATTCTGGAAAATATTCTAAGTTACCGTGAGCGGAATAATAACAATAGAACATAATGGGAACCATATAAGTTCTCACTGGGGAAAAGAGAGGGGCAAGATTAGGCTGTGCTTTTTCCATTCCAAATCCCAGAAGGGGAAAGCCTAAATAATAAAAACAGGACTGCGTTGAGGACTTAGGCACATTCTCTCATTTCGTCTGCACAGATATCTAAGGAAGTTCTCATTATCTTAATGAGGAAGCAGGGGTTCTGAGACGCTTGGGCGGGCGGCATTAGGGAAGTTAGGGAGGCATCAGCTCCTCCTCTGCACCAAGCATTCTTATGAATCCCAAATTTAAAGGCCCAGAGGTGAGTAGGAGGAAATTTAGAGCAGATGACCACAGAACAACAGAACAGGTCTGACCTGCTCTAGGGGCAGGTGACAGGGACTCGCCTCCTGGCATTCTCCCAGCCTAGCCTGAGCCCCTTGGGTCTGGTGGCTTCTTTGCTCCAGGCAGCCTCAATGCAGTCAAGGGTCCTTGCAGATAAAGGCATGTCCACTGCATTCCACGTACTGTTAAAGCTCTGTCCCCTCCTGTGCAACCTGGGCCTTCCCTCCACCTTTGCAGCCAAGAAATAAACACAAACTGATAATCCAAAGACTGTGCCATGCATCCCCCAGAGCATGTGGTATACACTCCATAACTTTTCACTGAGCATCTACTATGTGTCAGGCACTGTTGTAGACGCTCAGGATAAAACAGACACCAAATCTCCTCAAAGAGTCACAGAATAAATGATACCCTTAATTTTTAATTTAAAAGATAAATTAGTAAGATTACGTTAGAAATACCTTAGAAACTACTAGGTACTAGTGTTACTGGCAGCGAATCTGTATGGGTCTGCAGCAACCTCAATTCTTTTCTCCTCAAAAGAAAGAATTCGACCAAGGGGTCCTGAGGCAGAAGAGACTGAGGCAAGTTTTAGAGCAGGAGTGAAAGCTTATTAAAAAGCGCTAGAGCAGAAATGAAAGGAAGTAAAGTACACTTGGAAGAGGGCCCAGGAGGCGACTTGAGAGATCAAGTACGCAGTTTAACATTTTGACTTGGGGTTTTACATGTTGTCATACTTCTGGGGTCTTGTGCCCCTTCTCCCCTGATTCTTCCCTTGGGGTGGCTGTCTGCATGCTCAGTGGCCTGCCAGCACCTGGGAGGTGAGCACACACAGTGTGTTTACTGGAGTCATATACATGGCTCCCTTGAAGCATTCTTCCCTTACCAGTCGAATGTCCCTGGAAGGTCATATACCAGGGTATATAGTGCGGCAGAAAATGGGGTATGGTGTGAGGTTGGAGGTGATTTTTTTTTTTTTTTTTTTTGTTGAGACGGAGTCTTGCTCTGTCACCCAGGCTGGAGTGCAGTGGCGCGATCTTGGTTCACTGCAACCTCCGCCTCCTGGGTTCAAGAAATTCTCCTGCCTCAGCCTCCCGAGTAGCTGGGAGTACAGGTGCACACCGCCACACCCGGCTAGTTTTTTTGTATTTTTAGTAGACATGGGGTTTCACCATGTTGCCCAGGCCTGAGCTCAGGAGTTGGAGGTGATTTTTATAGGGAGGTCAGTTTGGCTTCACTGAGAAAGTGACATCTGAACAAATGCTGCAGAAGATGAAAGTTAGCTTTGTGGCTCTCTGGAGCAAGAGCATTCCAGGAAGAGGGATTAGAAAAGGCACGGTAGGCCGGGCGTGGTGGCTCACGCCTGTAATCCTAGCACTTTGGGAGGCCGAGGCGGGTGGATCACCTGAGGTCAGGAGCTCGAGACCAGCCTGGCCAACATGGCGAAACCCCATCTCTGCTAAAAATACAACAATTAGCTGGGAGTGGTGATGTGCACCTTTAATCCCAGCTACTCGGGAGGCTGAGGCAGGAGAATCACTTGAACCCAGGAGGTGGAGGTTGCAGTGAGCTGAGACGTCACCATTGCACTCCAGCCTGGGCAACAAGAGAGAAATTTTGTCTCAAAAAAAAAAAAAAAAGAAAGAAAGAAAGAAAAGAAAACGCACTGTAACAATAAGCTTCCAAATGGGTAAGACATCAAGGTGCTTACGCACACTCAAGTTCTCTCAAGTCTGATTCACATCAGCAAGTGTTTAAAGTATGCTGCTCTCTCACAGTACATTAGTATCAGTGTCAATGCAAGTGGCTTGGTGCACAGAATTCAAACTACCTATATGTGTATTGGTGTATGAAATATCATGGGATGCATGTGTGCAATCAAAAGGTTTCTGAAATTTAATTTTCCATTTCAAAGTCAGTAGAAAGGAGGATTAATGACTTCGGCATTTTGGTCAGCAAACAATTGTTCGCAGACAAGGTCTCAGCCATAAGATTGCTTCCCATCCTAGGATTTTCTCCTGGCTTAACGTGTGTGCTTCGAAGAAGTATTTTAAATGTCACTTGCAAAAAGAGGAGGATGTGAAATAAACACCTGGGAATAGTCCCAATAATCTGGCCAGTAACAGTTCAGAAAGAAGCTCAGTGTTTGGAAACTGTCCAAAGAAAACATTAGGCTTGTGTTTTGACATATTTGTTAATGGAAGACAATTTTGCACACACACCTATTTAAGTGATGTTTAAAGGCTTTAGGGATCTTTTGCCAGCTCACCTTCCCGATAGACCTAGATGCAGAGAGCATCTAATTCCAGGAACGGACCTCACCTCAGCAGGAGCAAGCTCTATTTTGTGCTCTGCTGGAGCCAGCGTGGCCAGCCCTGGCATTCCCTGTACAGCGCATGGTCATCCGTGTAAGGCCGGTGAGTAACAATGGAAGCAGAAACGTTACCGTGGCATGGAGTTGCTGTTTCTAGACTTGCAGACCCAGCAGGCCGCAAAGACTATTGGGCCTGAGAGGAAGGAATCAGTGTCAGAGAGCCAAGAGGCCCATCTCCTCCAAGCCCCTCAACCTAGAGCAGAGGATCTGAAGGCAAGCGATTAGCCCAAGGACGTACAATGCTCAAGGGCACATAAGTCAAGGGCAAAAGCAGAGTGTCTTCAATGCCACCCTTGGGTGGTTTTACAGTCACTAGGAGACCAACACCTAAAGAGGCAGAATGAATCTCTACACCAGGCTTTGCTCTTACAGAATGTTTATGGAATTTTGTTTCCATCAGCTAAATAATCACAATTAACAATGTCATGGGTCCTTCACCTTCAGGTGTCCTCTTTCACAGTCAAAGGCCCTGGGCAACTGGTTCTTTCTTCCCCTTCCTTCTTGGCCCCCACTGCTAATGGGAAGAAATTCTGTCTTACAATCCTCCAACTGTTTTTGAAGTAGAAACAGCATATGGGGATGGTTATGTTTGGGTTCTGAGTTTTCAGAGAAGTCCTTATAACATATCTAATTGGCATCAACATCAAAGAAGGTATGTTGTTCACCAGAGAGAGGAGAGAATAACCAAGGATGGCTGAATGGTTAGCTGTCAATCAGACTTGGGCAGGGCGACACCACCACTACCATCTCATTACCATAAAGGACCACTCAGTACACAATTATACAGGATGACTTGGGGGATGCTGCCCAAACACCTTTGCCCTCAAAAAAAAACACCAAATATACCTGGTTAGAATCACAATGATTCTCTAGAAAGCTTTCCATAGACTAGTGGAGGGAAATAGAATACCAGGAAGACATTGGAAAAATCCAAATGTCATTCAGTTGGTGAGTGAATAGACTGTAGCATATTCATACAACAGAAAACTCAGAAATAAAAAAGAGATGAACTATTAACATAGACAGCAATGTGGATGAATTACAAATGTGTGATGCTAGCCAAACTTAAAAGGTATATATGCCATGATTCTATTTCTGTGTCTGTCTTGAAAAGGAGACACTGCAAGTACAGAAAACTGACGGTGGTTGCCAGATGAAGGGAGGTGGGGAGCATTAACTCTAATACACACATGGAAATTTAGGGGATTATGAACTATTATACGTACTGATTGCAGTAGTAGTTCCATGACTATGCATTTGTTAAAACTCAGAATTGCATATTAAAAGGTGTGAATGTTACTGAACACAAACTATACCTTTTTTCCTTCTGGTTTTTTTTTTTTTAATTGTAGAGACAGGGTCTTGCTACATTGCCCAGGCTGGGGCTGAATTCCTGGCTGTAAGCGATCCTCTTGCCTCAGTCTCCCAAAGTGCTAGGATTACAGGCATGAGAAACCACTCCTGGCATATAAATTATACCCTTAAAAGGAGCCAAAAAATCTAGTAGAAATCAGTAAAAGAGCAAAACCCAACAAAAATTTTAAATATTTACTGTTTCTTGGTAAATTTAATATTTTAAAAACAAACTTAAAGGGATACTCGATCTGCAGGCCTATAGCTCAACTGACTATTAAGCCTGGTCATGAGCTTCAGAGCAACTGAGCCCTCACCCCAGGCAGAAGGCAAGAGGGAGGGGAAATTAAGCTCCTCAGACATTCAGCACCTGCCCCATGCTGGGTGCGAGGAGCTGGGAGCGGCCACAGTGCCAGGTCTGAGAGAGCTCACAAGTGGGAAGAGAGAGGAAAACATGGTGGAGGTGGAACCGAGGCCCTCAGCCCTAACAGGGCTGCTCTGACCAAAAGAACCGCCTCAGGTTCTTTTTGGAAACTGACATTTTGGCCTTCATTTATTCAACGCATTTTTTGTTGTTGTTGTTGTTTCAAATGTTTATTTTATACACAAAGAACTATCACGGTTTTTCATTGAGTAGATGCCTTGGATAATCCTTTGAAGGAAGATCATTTAGTCCAACTTAATGAAACCGATATCCTTCACGTACTGACGGAAACACTGGCGGCACATATTGAGGCCATATTTCCGGATCAGACCATGCCGGTTGTTTGAACAGATGCAACAAGAGCGAGAACCCTGGCCGAATTTTCGCGGGTGGCTCCAGTACAGCTGCTGGTGACCCATCCTGCTCTCAGGAGTGCAACGACGTAAAAGGAAGAAGCTCTATTCAACGCATTTTTTAGGTGAAAAACAGACGCAGAAAGTTCTGGTACTCATCCAAACACACAGGAAGACACAGTCTTCCACCCAACTGTTTGCACAGGGTCATCCACAGGCTCCTGAGGGGTACAAGGGACCCCAGGGAGACCTCAGGGTGCACTGTTCACACTGTTCGGTTTTTGTTTCTGTTTTTAATCTTTTTATTTCCATAGGTTATTGGGGAACAGGTGGTGTTCAGTTACATGAGCAAGTTCTTTAGTGGGGATCTGTGAAATTTTGGTGCATCCATCACCCGAGCAGTAAACAATGCACCCCATTTGTAGTCTTTTATTTCTCACCCCCTTCCCACCCTTTCCCTCTAAGTCCCCAAAGTCTATTGTGTCATTCTTATGCCTTTGCATCCTCATAGCTTAGCTCCCACTTATGAGTGAGAACATACAATATTTAGTTTTCCATTCTTGAGTTACTTCACTTAGAATCATTGTCTCCAATCTCATCAGTTTACTGCAATTGCCATTAATTCATTCCTTTTTAGGGCCGAGTAGTATTCTATCATGTATATATACCATAGTTTCTTTATCCACTTTTTGATTGATGGGCATTTGGATTGGTTCCACATTTTTGCAATTGCGAATTGTGCTGCTGTAAACATGCGCATTCACACTGTTTGGGGTGTGAAAAGACCTGGCTGGTGTCTCCTGGGATTCTGCGAGGAGGTGGTTCTGGCAAGAAACCCACCCCGGCTCTACTGTTAGGCTCTGAGAAAGAGGAAGTTCAAGGGCTCAAGCGTGTGCTTCCCAACTTTCCACGTCAGCTTAGGGAACACACAGAACTGATCTCTATGTCCCCTGCAGCCTGAGGGAACCACCTGAGGGCCCTGAGGGTGAGGGGGGTCCCAGACCCAGCATGGCTGGCATACAAGGGGTGCTCCCTGACTCTCAGGTCCAGCTGTGGGAGGAGAGATGCAGTGGGCCCAGAGACCTGAGGAACAGTTCCAAGGTCAGGGCATGCTGGAATGTGCAGGGCCTTTGGGCCAAGAGAAACAGGCACCCCTTCCCCCAGGGAGAGGCCCAGAGCATCAGTGGACTCCAGCCCCTCCTCTTTAAGAACCTCTATCGGGGCACAAATGGCTCATCCACCAGGAACGCCTTATCCAAGACACTAACTTGCCTCTCATGGGCTGTACCTGTTTCATCCACCTCGCTGAGTAGAGATACTGCAGACCATCTTTCAACGTGTTTAGACAGTGCACTCACTAGCATGCCTGTGATTCTGAATATAGCAAACATAAACACCGTAAGGCTTGTATTTTCCTAGAGTGGGATTTCATCAGTCTAGCTCAAGCTTCATTTCTGAAGCTCTTCACTCCCCAGCTCACAAGAGCTCCTGGAAACAGCAGCTTTGCTGATTCCCTACAGCTACCAACAGTGCAGGAAATCTCCCTGGTTGAATCCAGCCCGCCCTCAAACCATGTTTTGATGAGCAAATGGTAACTGAGGGACTCCAGAAAAACTACGCCTGGAGCCATACTTCACACTTCACACGAAAATAAATTCCAGGCAAATCACAGACTTAAACATACATAATAAGCCATCAAAGTACTAGAAGAAATTATGAGAGAATATTTTTAAAATGAATTTAAAGTGGGCTGGACACGGTGGCTCACACCTGTAATCCCAACACTTTGGGAGGTCAAGGTAGGCAGATCGCTTGAGCCCAAGAGTTTGAGACCAGCCTCAGCAACATGGCAAAACCTCTTCTCTACAATAAATTTTTAAAAAATCAGTTGGGTGTTGTGGCTCGTTTCTATGGTCCCAGCTACTCAGGAGGCTGAGGTGGAAAGATCTTTTGAGCCCAGGAGGTCGAGGCTGCAGTGAGCCATGATTGTGCCACTGCACTCCAGCCTGGGCAACAGAATGAGACCCTGTCTCAAAACAAATAAACTCAGAGCGGTAAGGGCCTTTCTAACTGTGATACAAAACCCATAAAAGATTAAACGAATTTGATAAATCCGACTATTTTAAAAAATATAGCTGTCTGGGACGGTGAAAGACTTCTGGAGATGGATAGTGGTGATGGCTGCACAACCAATGTGAATGGACTTAACGCCACTGAATGTGCACTTAAAAATAGTTAAAATGACAAGTTTCACATTTTATCACAACACAAAAGAATATAATCATGGGGAGAAAAGTACCAGAAACAATGCCAAAAGACAAATGACAACCTAGAGAAAAGATGTGCAAATCATAACATGAACATAAAGCTATTTAATATATAAAGAGCTCCTACAAATTAATAAAAGTCTACAAACCTAGAGAAAAATGGGCAAAGAGTATGAATAGAAAGTTCAAAGCAGAGACAAATAGTTCTTAAACATACTTGAAAACATGCTTACACTTATTCATACTTAAAAACTGATGAAACTACACTTATCAAAGTGGCAAGAATCAAGCAGCTGTGAGACAGGGAAAGAAGCCAGCCAGCTTTCTCTTGTAGTTGGGCTGAAAACTGACTTACGGTCTATGAAGAGTAACTTGGTAACACCTACAAGAATGACAGATGCATGTTCTCTTTCATCCAGCAATTCCACTTCTAGGAATTTACCTACAGATAGCTTCAACATTTTATACAACAGCAATCATTGCAGAATTGCTTATAATAGAAAAATTAGAAAAGAATCCTAAAAGTTCACAGATAGAAAGGGTTAAATAAATGACAGTAAATCATAGAGAAGAAAAAGGCATTTCTTCCTATGTAGTAATGGAATGATTTTCAAGATATGCTATGAGGTGAAAAAACAAAAAAGCCAAAGGCAGAACAATGTGTATAACATGCTACGATTTCAGTAAAAACATGAAAAAATTTATGTTTATTGTCTTAAATACACATAGAATATATATGGAATGATCTCAAGACTCACTAGAAGGAACTAGTCACTGGAGGGCAAGATACTGTCTTTGACTTTCGAACTGTGTGAATGTATTACATATTTCATTTTAAAAGATGTAAAGGGACCTGTCTGAGAACAAAAATATAACTCTTGTTCTCCATAACTGGCCATTCTAGTTAAGTATTGTTGGTGACTACTGTCTTAGTCCATTTTCTGTTGCAGAATGGGCAATTTATAAATAAAAGCAATTTATTCAGCTCGTGGTCCTGGAGGCTGGGAAGTCCAAGAGCATGGCACTGGCACCTGGTGAGCATCTTCTTGCTACATCAAAACGTGGCAGAGGGCATCGCATGGTAAGAGGGCAAGAAAATGCTCACTAACTATGCTTGGGCCTCTCTTCCTCTTATAAAGCCACCAGTGGCGCTCCCACAATAACGCATTAATCCATTAGCCCTTTCATCCATTAACCCACGTATGAATTAATCCATTCACGAAGGCTCTGCCTTCCCAATCACCTCTTAAAAGCCTCACCTCTCAACACTGCCACACTGGAGATTAAGTTTGAACATGAGTTTTGAGGGGATAAATATTCAAACCAAAGCAACTACCATAAGTCATCAAACTGCTAGATAAGAAGGTCTTCTCTTTCCTAAGTGATGGGTAATAAAATTGCCAAAAGATTGGATAAAGCTGGAAAAAAAGTACACCGAATGAGATGTCATCCTTCTCCTCTTCTTTGTACCACAGTGCCCCAGTGCTGACATCCTAGCGGAAGGCAGGACATGGCAGCTGAGTTCTGACAGTGGAGACGGTCTCTGGTGCCCCTCCTTTCCTGTGATTCTTCAATGCCCACCCTGGACCTTGTCCTCATGGGATAAGAACTTGGGTCCCATGGACTGGCTCCTGGTCCCAGCTTTGAAACCTCATTCATCCATCTCACCAATATTCACTGAATCTCTAATCATACATTCAGCACCTCCCTGGGTCTGGGGCTAAAGACTGAATAAGACAGACAAGCACCTGCCTTTCCAGACCTTAACAATGGAGCTAGTGATGTGCTCCAGCCTGCCTGTGCTGGCTCACAAGAGACAACTGTTCATTTTTCAGGAATTTCATGACCTGGTTGCTAAACACAGACACCCTTAGGTGATACAGAATCCAACAATGCTTCAACCCCTGCAACAACACCAAAAGCTTAAAACATAGCTAGCACTATTGCAATCAGCAGTGCTGAAGCCAAAATGAAGCTCAGCTTAAGGAATATAATTTGTACAAGGTGAGAAATAGTCTAACAGTAGATCACATATTAGATTTAATGGTAATAAATTTACTAGGTAAAAAACTAGTGAATTGGAATGCAACTCTGTCAAACCATTGTCAGTCATAGGTTGGCCACAGTAAAAATCAATAAAAGCATTCTGTGAGCCTACATTGGCTGAATGGAATTTATAATAAAGAGTGCACATAGTTTGTTATTAGTTGTAAATTGTGTTATATACCCTTTGTATCAGTACATGTATAGATATATGTGCATGTATATTTATACTGAGTATATATATATACCTATGTATGTACGCACACAGGTATGTATGTATACACACACAAACATTTCAATTCACCAGTGCATTGAACTCTGCTGCCTCAAGCTTAACTTCTTTGAGCTCTGGTTTCCCAGTTTTTAAAAGAAGTATAGAAAACCACTTCCCACCTATCTTCGAGGGTCAACAAGAAACCATATAGGCTATAAAATTGTTACCGATATCCTAATTCATCCCCCCAAAGTGGCTGATTTTTAAACACCTGCTTCAAACAACTTTCCCCTTGTCTTCCGGCTTTCAAGCACCTGTCTTCTTGTCTTCAACCTCTTTATTATCACAGGAAGAAGTGCAACCCAGAAAACAAGAGTTCCACAGAGCTGAAAACTGCTGTCTCCAGCTGTGCCTGTCCCTGTCTGAGCAGGGAGGACTTGGCTCTCCAAGGTCCTTTCACAGCCTCACACCCCAGCAGTTCCTCCACTTCCTCCCAGAGTGCAAGGAGGCTAATTCACACCTTGTTGTGATGCTGGCAAGGCTCCCGAACCCTCAGCACCAGAAGCCTATTTTTCCATCAATCCGTTTACACAATTCTGGAACCCTCTGCTTCTTCTCCCTAGGTGCAACTCCAAGCTCTTCCTATAGAACTAATTTTAAGCCATAATTAAATCCTAACCTATTAGAACACATGATACACCTTTCTACAAGCATGAGAAGCAATTAAAACTTACCTGGGAAGAAGTCAATTCTATATTAAGACTTCCTTCTTCCTTCTGGAAGCTCCAATTTCCTTTTTTCTGTTTGTTTCCTTATCTTTATTAACAAAAAAAAAAGTCACAGCATTTCACACTACTCAAACACACAAACACTAACAAAGGCACCCACAGTGACAGCCTTGTCCCTAGTGTCTGGATCAAAGGCCAAGCTGGAGAGCAGGTATGTCCTCTCGGCCCTATTCTCTCAGCATCCCATGGCTTCCCTCCCACCCCTACTTCACTGACGCCCCCGAGAGCAGTTACAACTGTGCAGAAACGATGCCACTTTCGAGAAGGTTGGGCCCCACCTCATTGTCATGGAAAAAGACCAGGTCCTGAGGAAAAGTCAGAAGCAGTGCTACCTCATTGCTTGGAGGATGCTGGGTGCTCCTGGGCCTGGCTGCCATCCCTGTGTCCCAGACATAGGGCAGAGAAAAAGGCAGAAGGACACTCCCCAATTGGCAGTACTGGGCAGCAGACAGAGCGGGCCACTGGTCACGTGACAGCCCCAATCCACCAGGCAGATGTCTCTGACATGATCAGCCAGGCACTCCCAGGGAGTATGGCTTTGGTTCATAAAAGGTTTGGGTAAACTACTCTCCCAGAAATCATAGGAAATCAATCATCCTCAGATTCCTGGAGCACCGGGACAATACAATTGCCATTGGGTTGCAGCGAGGGGGGACACTGGTAAACACCAACCCTCCAAGAGGGCGGAAATACCACTCCTGTCTATTCCAGAGTACTTGGCATGGGCCAACAGCAGTCTTTTTATAGGAGGAACTGTGGAAACCTGAGAAGAGGAATGAAGGTAATGGTGCATGCGGGAGGTGCCTGCCATTGCTGCCTGCTCTCCAGGGCCCCTTGCTGAACCCAGTGATAAAGCTGGGGTTGGGACCAGGGGCATCGGCCGGGCCCAGAACCCCAGCCCCAGGAAAGCAGACAGGGACAAAGGCCTAAACAAGCAGGACTGGGCACAGGGCCCCAAGCTAAGCTGCTCTTCCTCCTATCAGTCCGATGTTACTTACTCGACTTGGCCAAGGAGCACCTCTTGCGAAATCCTCTGTTCTAATCTGCTCAGAGCAGTGCTTCCTGCGATCTCTACTTTTTCTTGACTACACGTAAATCTTTTTTTTTTTTCCTGGAAAGATATTACTGGATGGATGCCTGTGACCCTTTTGAAGGGGTGGCTGCTTTTACTGAGGGTGGAAGTTCATCTAACATTTTACAGCTGCCAAATACTGGGCGCAGGCCAGACTCTTCAGGCACCAACATGGATACCCATATAGCTGTGTAGACATTGATATGTCAGCAGAAACCTTTGTACATACGGTTCTACGCTACTCCACAGATACAGAGAAATAAGGAAAAAGTGACACTGCTAGAGAAAAGTTAAGCCATCCGGGCATGGTCAGGTAACAGGCTAAAAAGACATTTGGCATAGTCTACAGTCATTTCCAGAAATTACCATCCTAGACCCACCGAGTAAACAGTTGTGAGGCTCCAATTTTCAAGCATCATTAAAAAAAGAGCAAGATTTGACAGGATTGACTGGCCAACATCAATGAGATTGGCGATGGCAAAGGGTTAACATCAGTTTCCTTAGGTTTTCCCTTTCAAAGGGCAAATATGGCTGGGTGCAGTGGCTCACGCCTATAATCCCAGCACTTTGGGAGGCTGAGGTGGGTGGATCACCAGAGGTCAGGAGTTCAAGACTACCCTGGCCAACATGGCGAAACTCCATCTCTACTAAAAATACAAAAAAAAAAAAAAAAAAAAATGAGCTGGGTGTGGTGGGGCACGCCTGTAATCCCAGCTACATGGGAGACTGAGGCAGGAAAATCGCTTGAACCCGGGAGTTGGAGGTTGCAGTGAGCCAAGATTGTGCCACTGCACTTCAGCCTGGGCGACAGAGCCAGACTCCATCTCAGAAACAAAACAAAACAAAACAAAACAAAAAAACAACAACAACATAAACGGCAAATATTCCAGGGCAAACAACTGTGCTGTAAAAACGCAGGTTCAGTGACAGATGCGTGCTGCTTTCTTTCAGAACCCCACTAGCCGTGCTATGGGGTAGATGGGGACCCAGGCACCCATGATCACTGGTGCCCATTTCCTCTTGTGTAGTAGAAATGCGGTCAACCACATTTTATTCCCACTAGACTCACCTCCCCATTCTGCTTTCAAATCTAAAAATATGACACTGGGACAAGCTAACATGGTAATAAGTACCAACAGATTTGGGGAAAATCATCAATGGGATGGAAAGGAAACAGCCATTTTATCTGAAGCTTACTCTACCCCAGCTAGCGGAGAGTGATCTGGGACCCACTTTGCACTTTTATGGGGCTGTCACCTCACAGGGTTATGCCAAGGATGAAAACATGTGCACAACACACTATGCATCTTAAGGAACTTTTCAGCAATTCCTCAGTTTACCTTTAAAACTCATAGGAACCATGGCTACAATCCTTCAGTTCAGGATTTTGTAATTCTGACCAGTTAATGAAATGATCATCAGACAATAGGTATTTCTGAAGGGTCTTGCAAGATGTGGGGAACAAAAGAATGATTACACTTTACGGGCTCACAATCTAGGAAAGATGGGCACACAGAGAGAGGGGTGGGGGAGAGAACAGTGGGGAGTCTCAGTGCTGGATGCATGTGTCAATGGGCAATTACCCCAGGAGTTTGCAAAAGGACACTGCTTGAGGTAGGAGTCTCAGGAATGCCTTCAGAGGGAAAATGGATTATAAACCCAGTCCACCGAGAAGAAGAGAGGCCCAGCAGATGGGTTCTGCAGATACTGACCACCTGCACCCCCGGAGGAAAGCAGTAACGTAGCAAGCCTGCTATCGGCGCCCACTAAGTGGATGCCCCTTCCTGGTTATTCTCCATCTGTCCCATCTGTCTGTCCTCCCCTGCCCCCAATCGCATTCTTCACTCTTTCCTACACACTGCACCACCCTGGGTGGCTCCCTGCAGGTGGTTCCTGTTAGGTTTGGCTAATGAGAGGCACTGGTGGGACTATGGGGGCAGGAAGAGAGAGGTTGTGATGTTTCTTCCCTGAAGTGGCATGTACTGGTGACCCCCCTCTATGACTCCAGTGCAGCCCTAGGCATGGTACAGGCTCCCCTTCTGCTGCCAGACAGTACGTACCTGACCATCCCATAACCTACATCCGGACCATCAGAAGGGCCCAGCTCCCTGCCAGCACCCTGACTGCCACACCTTCCTTTTGCACAATATCCTCCAAATCCACCCCTTCAAGCTTCTCCAATCCACCAAACCTAGCACATGGGAAAATGCCCCAATCGCAGGGTGCCTACATACTGTAGGAAGCATTCTTCACACCTCCTGCCAGGGGGCTGAAGAGCTAATGAAGCCATGTGGGCTGCCCCTGGCCACACACGCAGCATGCTAAACCATCCAGCCTGCTGGAAAGGCAGAAACCAGAGGCCTAAGAGAATAAGAAACAAGGAGTTACCTGACATTGAAGAAAAATTAGAAATCAGCCTGAAAAAAAAAATTACAGCTATTAGGCAGTTTAGAAACAATCACCAAGACAGCAAGCAGGATATCACCCTTGGGACAGAGCAGGGGGAAGCAAGGTCAGATAGCAATGGGAAATTGCGGGGCCATGACTCATGACTCATGAGGCCTGCTCAGCAGGAAAGGCAAGGCAGAAACTCCGTGTTTGCCACGGCTGGACTTAACCCCAGGGAGAATGGGCCCGCTGGGAGAACCCAATATGGCCTAGACCACAGCTATGACCTGGCTGGCTCTTGAGCCCCAACAGTATGGATGCTGCAACGCTGGCAGTGTGCGAGAGGATCTGGAATCCACTAGAGACACAAGGGAAAAATTGGAGTAATGCTGGAGACAGAATCCCAGCTTCCACACCAAGGAGAAGGGCAGAAGCTGGGAGGCGGCAAGTACAGCCAGAGAGTGAACTCCAAGTTGGCATAGAACAGCAAGAGGCCACATTCATCTGTATCCCTTCAGAGGCAGGGATGCGCTGACTGGGATACTTGAGCAAGCCCATAACTGTACAACTCTCTGCTTTGTGTTCTCCCTGGGGATTCAGCTGAGTATGCGGTGAGAGCTGGGAGCTAGGGAAAGGGGGGCAAGGGCACCCGCTGACCACTGCAGGGAAATGGGGGGAGGCTGGTAAGACCGACCTGCAGGAAAGGGCCATTAGGAGTGGGCAGGAGAGGTCAACAGGATGGACTCTGAGAATGGGAAGAAAACGGCAGCTACTTGCCCCGCAGCTCCTGCTCAAGAGCACCCTGGTGGAAGCTGTTTGTTACCCACATGGTCCCCTTTGTTGATGACCACAGATCCACAGAGTTGGAAGGGATCCTCAGAGGCTATCAGCTCAATTTCCTCCCCAAATCGGCAATCCTTTCCTCAATATCCCCACCAGGTGGGTATTAGTGCAAACACTGCAGTGTCCACCATTTGTGACCTCACTTGCAGTCTGCTCTGCTATTGGACAGCTGAGTTCTTCCTACTAAGCCAATCTCTGCCTCCCCATGGCTCCCACTACTGACCCCCAGTGCCCCCAAAACAAGCCTATCCCCATCCAAAAGACCATCTATGTGTGTTTTCATGGGCTTCAGAGCCAGAGAGGCCCAGAGCTCAATTTCAGTTCTGCCACTTACTCATTTCAGCATATTAAATTATTTAATCTCTTTAAGCCTTTGTTTATTCATCAATAAAACAGAGCAGGGCTTAGCAAATCATGGCCCACAGGGTAAAACCAGACCATTGCCTGTTTTTATTAGAACACAGCCACACCCTTTTGGACACATAATGTCGTGGCTGCTTTTGAGTTACAACAGAGTTGAGTTGTTGCAACAGAAACCATGTGGCCCACGAAGCTTACCATATTTACTATCTTTACATAAAATGTCTGCCAAGCTCTGAAATAGAGGATCCCCATAAGAGGCTAGTTTGAGGAATTACATGCAGTAATATTTACAAAAAGATGCACATGGTGCTTGACTCCATAGCTAAGTAAAATACATTATTCATGAGATACTCGGGTTCTCCAGCTTTTGCCTTCTTTGGACTCCCCCAAGTTTGTCAGTGTCTCTCCCAGAACAGAACACTCTCATGTCCCAGATGCAGAATGACCTCAGCAAAAACAGAGAAAACAGAGAAACCAGCAACTCCCATTGCAGACATTCAATTTCTATGGTATAGACAAAAGCTGTATTTTCTTCTTAATGCAGTCACGAGGATATGGGTTCCACAGACATTTGTAATTATCAAAGCTCTCAGACTCTTCTCCAAAAGGACACTGTCATGACAAGTCTCCCTGCTGCTGAATTTGAGCAATTGCTTTTTCTCTCCAACTTAATTGTCTGGCTTCATCTTTGTATCTGTTACATTTAATCGTGTCGGGCTTTGTTCAATCCAACAATTAATGCGAACCCTCCTTCCATCATTCATTCATGTCACTCACTTAAATGTTCAATTTGGGGCTGGTTCTTGTGCTCAATTCAATAACCAGAAAACAAGTCACAGACCTAGATCATGGGAGCTTCCAGTCTTAAGGAAGAGAATGACATTTGAAAGTAATTATACAAATAGGTATGGAATTGCAGTGGCTATTTGAATGGACAGGGAAAAGTGATTCAACAGGGCTCTGACACCCACAAGCCTCACCAGCAGGTTCTCCAGGTCATACCCATTGTCTGTCTCAGCCCAGACCTCTGGGACACAGGAAACTATGCACTCCTGGGACAGTCCATACAAATCAAAGTACAACAGCAACTGCCCTAGACCTCACGCTCAGACCATCTGGCAGCCTTTTCTCTTCCCTCGCCAGCTCTGGACACCCAAGGTCAATATCTTCTCTCAGCTCATTCCACAGGGGTGTTTTCTTTGCCCACTAGGTGCAGGCTCCTCCTTCCCTACACCAGCTCTAGCCTCCTAAGCACATCAGTCAAGACTGATCTCTCTTGATCTTGTAGTCCTGTGGTTCTCTACAGAGGGTGGGGAAATTTTGCACCCCCTCACACATTTAGCAATGTCTGGAGACATTTTTGGCTGTCATAAAGAGTGTGAGGAGGTGGCTGTTACTGGCATCCAGTGGGTAGAGTCCATGGATGCTGCTAAACATCCTATTATAAATATCCTATCCTAAAATACAATGCACAAGACAGCCCCCACAACAGAAAACTATCCAGAACAGGCTGTCACTAATGCCGAGGTTGAGAACACCTGGTTTAGAGGAAGCAAGGCGAAAAACAGGCATTGAACACATCGTATGAGCCAGCACTGTGCTAGACATTTAAAACTTCTTTAAACTTCCCTTCCAAGACAGTGACAGTAGAACAGGACACAAAATGAGCTGCACCACCCACCACCCAATTTCCAGACATGGCTTAGCAGCTTGGGAGTCCAACTACTGCTTCCAGCATTTTAAACACACTATTTAAGGCTAATCATCTTTCTGAACCTCGGTTTTCAAATGTGAATTACAATACCTACCTCCAGCTGCTGGTCTAGAGTTCCTAGCAAATCTTAGTTTCCTTGTCCCCATTTCTTTCATGTTTTATTTCCAGTTTTCTCCAAGGAAGGCAAGGGTAGAGACATACATACATACCCACACTTGCACCCACCTGCTTACATTTTTACGTCGTCCACATGAATCTGAATGAAGGAATGAAACCTCCAAGTCAAAACGATCTCTCCTTGGCTGAACTCCAAAAAACATTTTTCCATGCTTCATCTCACTTCCTATTTAGGTTTTCCAATACTGTTGGTTGTGCAAAAGTCTGTCTATCCTACATGACTAGAAGCTTGCTGAGATAGAGGGCCCTGCCCAACACTGCAGCAAGATCATTCAGATATTCAATTAGCCCTTGAGGAATGAATAAATGATGGGCAAATATTACGGTTCAAATGACAGTTTCGTTTAACAGCCTATTTATGGTACCTGTTTATAGCTTATTTGTTGTCTATTTGTTAGTTCTCTTGACGTTTTACCTAAATTCACCTTACAGACCCAATTTCCAAGTATTTTCCTTTTCAGATTTTGTCAGTTTTATGTTACTTTTACAAACTAAAGATACCCACCCAACAAGCCCAAAGAACAAGAAATAATTCTTTAAAAGAAAGCAGCCTCTCGGCCAGGCATGGTGGCTCATGTCTGTAATCCCAGCACTTTGGGAGGCTGAGGTGGGTGGATCACCAGCCTCTGAGGTCAGGAGTTCGAGACCAGCCTGGTCAACATGGTGAAACCCTGTGTCTACTAAAAATACAAAAATTAGCTGGGCATGGTGGCACACACCTGTAATCCCAGCTACTTACTCTGAGGCAGGAGAATCTCTTGAACCTGGAAGGCGGAGGTTGCAGTGAGCCGAGATTACACCACTGTACTCCAGCCTGGGCGACAGGGCAAGACTCCGTCTCAAAAAAAAAGAAAGCAGCCTCTCGCACAGCAGCCATGTTTCTTGAACAAACTGGACTCCAGGGGAACAGAATGAGTACTTAGACATGTAAGTGGGCATTTACCCGCAGCAGCTGGCAGGGCCTCACCATTCAGTACATCCTAACAATCCAGCCTTTCAGCCACCAACCTAATAGGCTTTTCTTGGCACGGACCGTTCTGGCTTGGCAAAACACTCATTTTCACATCTTAAATTGGTACATGTCACAACTGAATGGAGCTTCAGGATCTGCTGTCTGACATGCTGCACAAGGCTTCTCTTGGTCAGGGACTCAGGTGTCCACACTCATCTCAGACTCCTTTCTCCATAAAGATCCATGAAAAAAAAAATCAATTATTTGTATCCCTAATCAAATTCCCAGTGTCTTATTTGGCCACTTAAGATGGCTTTTAAGCCAGGTGTGTTGGCACACGCCTATAGTCCCAGCTACGCAGGAGGCTGAGGTGAGAGGATCACTTGAGCCCAGGAATTTGGGGCTGCAGTGAGCTATGATCACACCACTGTGCCTGGGTAACATAGCAAGACCTTGTCTCTAAAAAAATAAACAAACAAATAAATAAAAGATGGTTTCTCATTGAAAAAGCAAGCTAGAAAAATAAAATCAGGCCGGGCGTGGTGGCTCACGCCTGCAATCCCAGCACTTCGGGAGGCTGAGGTGGGTGGATCACCTAAGGTCAGGAGTTTGAGACCAGCCTGGCCAACATGGTGAAACCCCATCTCTACTAAAAATACAAAAAATTAGCTGGGCGTAGTGGCAGGCTCCTGTAATCCCAGCTACTTGGGAGGTTGAGGCAGGAGAATCGCTTGAAACCAGGAGGCGGAGGTTGCAGTGAGCCGAGATCGCGCCACTGCACTCCAGGCCGGGTGACAGAGTGAGACTCCATCTGGGAGAAAAAAAACAAAACACAGACAGACACACACACACACACACACACACAAACAAAAAAGAAAAAGAAAATCTACCTTTCAGGAACTGAAGCACACTGCATTAAAAACACGAATTTATGTGCTCACATAGTCTCAGGTTCCCTGTAACACCAGGATGATATCCCTCAAAGCATTTCCAAGCAGCCTTCTTGCCGAGCAGCTAACTCCTCCTGGCTACAAAGCGGCTTTTAGTTGTCTCTGCTTCCTTAAATGCATCTCTTCCCATCTTAACAGATCCTCCTTAACATGAAGCTTTTCCCTCCCTTTCCCATGGTGTCTTGTGGACTTTGAAAAGGGTATCCCTTGAAGCTCTGCCTTCAGCAGCCAACTTTCAGATGCACAGCTAAATTCCTAGTCAGTATGTTTCTTAGGAACCCTAAGCATCATCTAATGAGCACATAATAAGGTGGACTCACCAAGGGAGCTCAGCACATAAACTGAGTCCAGTCGGAAGGAGGCAAGGATACCTAGAAAAATGGAACAGACAAGCAAAGGCAAACTTGGCAGAATGAGCCCACCAGGCAGGCTGAGCCAAAGGAGAGACAGGCAGAGGAGAAGAGAGGGAGGAAGGATGAAACTGAGGAGAAGTGAGCCCTCACCCGCACTCTGCCTGTGGGAGGCCAGGGCAGGAATGAATGAAGAGGTAGGACCCGGGAACACAGATTCAGAAGCATGTTATACTGTCTCTCTCCCTCTCTCTCCCGTTCCTGCTCTGTCTTGTTAAATAGCGTCCACCTCTCAAGCACTTACTGTGTGCCTAGTACTGTGCCAAGCACTTTATACATATCACAGACATCCTCACAACCACCTTATGAATTAGCCGTGATGACTATCCCCATTTTACAGATGAGAAAAACTAAATCTCACAGAAGTCAAGTGACTTTCCCAAAGTAACAGCTAATGTGTTTTGTGGAGACAGGGATTTGGGTCCAAAGCCCTGAAACACTGTTCTAATTTCTGCATATGTACCTTTATAAGGCAACGAAATAAACATGGCTTACCATGCACTTAGCTGAATTCCAACCAACACCAGAGACAAAAGGCCATGTTCTCTACCCTCAGAAAACTCACAGTCCACAGGGGAAGCCAAGAATCCCACGCATAAGTCCCCTGTAATAAGAATGCCAAGTGGCCAGTTATCTATTCCAAATCGTGAAGGAATACAGGAAATCAGAGCAGGAGCCTTCCTGGAGTAGCAGCCTAGGACATGCTCTGGAGAGGTTGCCAGGAGAAACCGGCTGGGCCATTTCGCATGTGTATTTCCTTCTCATTCTCCAGGTTATTATAACTTCTCTCAATGCAGATAAGCATTATCTGCACTAAAGAGAATGTTGCTTCTAAAGACAAGACCTACAAAATGATGGTTCATATTAATGAGTAATATTCTTAAAACAGGATCTACTCATTCAATGCCGAAATCACACTGAACAAAACCAAGGGACTTCCTGCTTCTCCATGGTCACGAGGCTGACATTCCCCTGTCTGCTCCATACGTGTCAACGTTATCTCTTCCAGCCAAAGAAGGGGCGGGGAGGAACGCACAGACTGACAACGTTTCATCCTGTAGATATTCCACTTGTGCTAATTCACTTCCTCTCCCAAACAATTGAAACGGATGCCTGAGGCTGTATGTAATGGAATATACAATGGAGCCTGGGGCACACCCTTATCGATTCTAAATGGGCGAACTGTAAATATATTCTGTTTAGTCCATCTATAGTGACTTAGTCAGAAAAAGGGCAAAAGCGGCCTGGCCGTGAGCTCACTGGTGCCACTGCCTCCATGAATGGCAAAGGAACGGAGCAAGTGAGAAAGAGGCCTCCTCCATGTGCTGTGGTGCAGAAGGAAAAGAAACCGCGATCATCTGACGCCAGAAGAGCTCCCAGGAATGAAATCTGTGAAAGATTCTGGCATCACTCCCAGCAGTTCACACACTGACTGTAGAGACTTTGAATGGCAAAGCCAATATCTAGGAAGACAATTTTCTATATTCCCATCCCAAGTGCACAGAAGAAAACGCTGGCAGGATGGCCGGGCGCGGTGGCTCACGCCTGTAATCCCAGCATTGTGGGGGGCCGAGGCGGGCGGATCACCTAAGGTCAGGAGTTCAAGACCAGCCTGACCAACATGGAGAAACCCCATCTCTACTAAAAATATAAAATTAGCTGGGCGTGGTGGTGCATGCCTGTAATCCCAGCTACTAGGGGGGCTGAGGCAGGAGAATCGCTTGAACCCGGAGGCAGAGGTTGTGGTGAGCTGAGATTGCGCCATTGCACTCCAGCCTGAGCAACAAGAGGAGAACTCCATTTCAAAAAAAAAGAAAAGAAAACGCTGGCAGGCTGTGCTTCAATTATACTGATTTATAGGCCAATGAAATATTATTTTAAGGTAATAAATAACTTTTTAGCGCTTTTTGCCTTACCAAATTCCTAAGGACAGCTCTTCTGTGTATTACATACCATTCAGCATCTCCAACATCAGCAGCACCCATTAAAAGTCTGTTCTCTACAGGATACGTATACCTGCAGCGCCTGTAGCTTTGTTTTTATAAAGCCAAACAGCTTGTAATTCCTAGTCTATTAAATATTACACTCCAAAGGTTGCAGCCTTTCATCACTTTCCCAGAGACACACATTTCTGCTGCTTACCCATAAACCACAGATGGCCCCAAAAATTGAGCTTTACACAGAGGAGGCAAAACAATTTAGAAAAACTTCTCAAAGGAGGGTGGAAAGATCGGAACTGAATCAACACTAAATTCTGACCTCTTCTCTCTGCCTGTCCCATGGTATCCTTCCGCCACTTTTTTTCTTGCATTGCTTTAGGTGTACCTATCCTCTCTGAGGCAGCCCAGTCCTGGATAGACATATGAGGTGCTAGGCAGACAGACAGGCAGCTCAAAGGAAAATCTAATCATTTTCATGAACGGGGAAAAAAAAAAGAAAGGCATTGATGGCTTTCTCTACATGTCTTTTTCACCTGGAAAATTCTATACTGTGGGTCAGGTGTCAGGGGTTGTAGTAAGGTCTCAAAAATCCTGACAATCGTGGCCGGGCACGGCCGGGCACGGTGGCTCACGCCTGTAATCCCAGCACTTTGGGAGGCCGAGGTGGGCGGATCACGAGGTCAGGAGATAGAGACCATCCTGGCTAACACGGTGAAACCCTGACTCTACTAAAAATACCAAAAATTAGCCAGGTGTGGTGGCGGGCACCTGTAGTCCCAGCTACTCGGGAGGCTGAGGCAGGAGAATGGCGTGAACCCGGGAGGTGGAGGTTGCAGTGAGCCGAAATCGCGCCACTGCACTCCAGCCTGGGCGACAGAGCAAGACTCCGTCTCAAAAAAAAAAAAAAAAAAAAAATCCTGACAATCTTTCTAAGGTGAAAAGGAAAAGTTGGACCAGTGCGGCGACTCACACCTGTAATCCCAGTACTTTGGGAGACCGAGGAGGGCAGATCACCTGAGGTCAGGAGTTCCAGATCAGCCTGGCCATCATGGTGAAACCCCGTCTCTACTAAAAACACAAAAATTAGCCGGGCGTCGTGGCGGGTGCCTGTAGTCCCAGCTACTCAGGAGGCTGAGGCAGGAGAATCACTTGACTCAGGAGGCAGAGGTTGCAGCAAGCCAAGAGCATGCCACTGCACTCTAGTCTGGGTGACAGAGCGACACTCCGTCTCCAAAAAAAGGGAAAAGTTTATATAGTTTCAAAAGTAAAAAGCAATGAACTAAGACATAACTATTCAACAATGAAAAGTAGTTCATTTTTGTAGGTGAAAATTTATAATATCAACTGCACTTAAAATATTTACCAGCCAGCCTCATTCATCACATATTTCCTAAATAAGAATAATCAGGCAGTTTTGACAGAAAAATAAAATGTGTCCCAAAAGAAGTCCGTACCTCGAGCCAAATTTCCCAGCCAAAACCCATCAGGCTTATGAATATAAGTGCCATCAATATAAACTTTTCACACTTCAGAGATCGGCAGTTTACAAGCATTCATTTGCTCAAACATTATGTTCTTCGTCCAAAGTTGTATGTGTTTATAAAGGGAAAAAAAAAATCAACAACATTCTCCCAACCTCCTTCCCTCCCCTCCCCACCACTCTGGCATCTCTAATTATACGTTAGGTTACTGAATAAAATTTTTCAAGCTCACAACTGAAACATCGAAAGGTAGTACATAAGGTAAAAGCCCCGTGAACACTAGATGCGGTGGCTCATGCCTGTAATCCCAACACTTTGGGAGGCTGAGGCGAGCAGATCACCTGAGGTCAGGAGTTCAAGACCAGCCAGACTAACATGGAGAAATCCTCTAAAAATACAAAATTAGCCAGGCGTGGTGGCGCATGCCTGTAATCCCAGCTACTTGGGAGGCTGAGGCAGGAGAATCGCTTGAACCCAGGAGGCGGAGGTTGCAGTGAGCCGAGATAGCGCCATTGCACTCCAGCCAGGGCAACAAGAGCGAAATTCCGTCTCAAAAAAAAAAAAAAAAAAAAAAAAGAAGGCCCCATGATCACTTCTCAGAGGTAAGCAACATTATACTTCAATGACCACAGTGTGATCCATAAGCCACACTAGCTGTCAATGTCACCTAAAGACCAAAGTGACAAACCCGCGTCACTATTGGACCACGCTTGTCAGGTATCTCCAGAGATTAGTTACTATCACATGATTGTTTTGTTTTGTTTTGGATTGGGACAGAAGATAAAACACAACTATTTTAGGTTTTAGATTTTTTATTTGTAAAAACCCACCCAGCACATTAACTCTAGAGCTGGGATCCAACTGTACTTACCTAAGAAAGATTTAATAGTTAGAGAAAGTTAGTTTAAATCCATTTTAGTTAGATGATGTGGAAAATCGGAGTGTCAACTTCTTTTTTCTTCCACCCTCTTCTAACTGCACCTTTAAAAAAATTCGTTTATAATAGAATGTACCCAAAGTCATACACTGAATTTATTATAATTGTACTGTCATATAACCTCTTTCAAGGCCGAGAAAGGATGCATTCCATTTGTATAATTTACCCCAACAAACCAGAACAAAACAATTAAATATTATCTTCCACATAAAGTCTCAAACAATCACACACCAACTCTAAGCTAGCCAGACTAGTTGTTGCATAAGGAAATGAGAAACTGTTGGTCAGTGGCAGGTAGGTGCACGGGTCAGAGACAAGACTCTTAGACATTACATAACTCAAAAGTTAAATAACAATGAAAGTGTTTTTGGAGTTTTCTAAAAAGGTAAACCATTAACTTGGGACTTGAATAAAACTACGCCACATGTTGACATCATTCCAAACTGCAAGGTTGAAGCCATTTGGAAAAGGAAAGAAGGTCCCAGTGTGTCGTTAAGGCCTGCGAAAGTTCTGAGCTCAAAGGGCAGACCCTGTTGCCTTTGGCTGGGCTTCAAATGAAAACCTTCCATGAAGCATCTACTATTTATCCCTAACCATTTTCTCCATGCAGATGCTGAAATAAATTGGTGTCAAATGGCTGCCTACTTCACCTCTCTTAAATATCAACTTCATCTGGCTTTCAAAGATGGAAAACTGCCAAATCCTAAATAGCACAGATAATGAAATAGGCCTGGCCCTGGGTTCTGGGTCCATGTCTTGCCACCTTTTAATCAGCTGCCTGGAGAAAGCCACTTGACCTGTCTAAACACAGGTGGATAAAATGTGAAGGGAGGCAATGCTGGTCACTCAGCCTTCTTCCAGGTCAAAGTCCCGGCCAGGCGCAGCGAGAGGCTGACGCCTATAATCCCAGCACTTTGGGAGGCCGAGACGGGCGGATCACTTGAGGTCAGGAGTTCAAGACCAGCCTAGCCAACATGGCGAAACCTCACCTCTACTAAAAATAAAAAAATTAGCCAGGTATGGTGGTGCATGCCTATAATTCCAGCTATTTGGGAGGCTGAGACAGAGAATCACTTGAACTGGGGAGGCAGAGGTTGCAGTGAGCCAAGATCGCCCCACTGCACTCTAGCCTGGGCAACAGAGCAAGACTTCGTCTCCAAAAATGCAAAAGGCCAGGCGCAGTGACTCATGCCTGTAATCCCAGCACTCTGGGAGGCCGAGGAGGGTGACTCACGAGGTCAGGAGTTCAAGACCAGCCCGGCCAAGATGGTGAAACCCCGTCTCTACTAAAAATACAAAAAATAAGCCAGGCACGGTGGCAGGCGCCTGTAATCTCAGCTACTTGGGAGGCTAAGGCAGGAGAATCACTTGAACTCAGAGGGCGGAGGTTGCAGTGAGCCGAGATCACGCCACTACACTCTAGCCTGGGCAACAGAGTGAGACTCCGTCTCAAAAAAACAAAACAAAATCAAACAAACAAACAAAAAACACAAACAAACAAAGTCCCTGAGCTCTCTGGGGTACTCTTCCCCAATGGAAACCACTCCCCTCTTGTCAGAAGAGTGGCTTCCTTTGTCTCATAATCAGAAATAAATTTCTACTAAAATAATATTCACTTAATTTATACAAAATGTTAGGTACTCATGGCAGTTGGCTAGAATGAAGGATGAAAGTTCCTAACACATTTCCCTGCTGAGTCAGGCAATGTGACCTTGACCATGCCACTCCCAGATATCAGATATCCAGCAGCTCAGCCCCTCACCCCCAATCACCTGGAAAGAAGTGGTCTGGATTACAACTTTGCTAGGAGGGAAGAGAACAAGGTGGAAGAGCCAATGTTGCCTCTCCTGATATAACACCTGTATACAACTACAGTCAGCCCTCTGGATCTTTGGGTTCTGCATCCATGGATTCAACCAACCTTGCACCAAAAATATTCAGGAAAAAACTGCATCTGTACTGAACATATACAGACTTTTTTTTCTGGTTATTATTCCCTAAACATTATAATGCTACTATTTAGGTAGCATTTACATTGTACTAAGTATTGTAAGTAATCTAGAGATGATTTAAGATATATGGGAAGATTACATCAGTTATATGCAAATACTATGCCATTTTATATAAGGGACTTCAGCATTTGTGGATTCTGGTGTCCCCAGAGGTCCTGGAACTAATCCGCCATGGATACTGAGGGATGAGTGCACTGAAATTTATCTGGACATCCATCTCTGTAGGTTTCTTATGAGTTTTTCATGGCTTTGCAGAGGCATATACCAATGATATGGGGCCTTCAGTTTCCTCATTGGCCGGGTGAGACACAAGCTGAGGGTAAAAGAGCATGGGGGACCAAGAAGTGAGCTTCCATGTTCCCTGGCTTCCCGACCAATAAGCACCTCCACCTACTCTGTTCCTGGCCCCCTTGAACCTAAATTTGATGCCTGCCCTAGTAATCCGGCAACACACTCCCAGTGCCAGCAAGCAAGCATTCAACCAAACTGCCACTTACTAACACCATCATGCTTTCCCTTCACATCCTGGAAAATTATTATTAGACCTTCCTAAAATGTACACACTTTTAAAATCACTAACCGTTGCCTTTAATCTATGTAGCTGAACTTTATCTCTCTTAAAACTTTGGACCCTTTCCTATCAGAGGAAACATCTGAGAGCATTCTGAGTCAAAAATGCTAAGAGGAAAAATGTCACATTCAGCACAGTCCTATAAGTATGCAGAAACCCACCGGTGGCCTGTGGTTCCCATTTCTGAAGAAAAAACATGCCAGAAAGTCTCTCCCCTTCTATGAGCCACACAGGGTTGCCATTATTCATAGGACTGACTCCTGCAATCCGCAGTAAACCGGTCTAGAGAAGCACTTGGACTGCCAGGGCTTATGACAATTTCTTACTTCAATTAAAATGCCTATGGACTTTATGCCGAAAGGGGAATGTTTTAAACTTGAATTATTAGCTTCCAATGACCATCCAAACCAATGTAAAATATTTAATGCTCCACTTCATTTGTTTTGTTTAAAACTGATCTTGTGCTTGAAAATTTTGGCTGCTGTGCTCATTACTGTTCAGCCACAAAGAATGCAAAAACAAGAGCAGTTTTTATTTTGATGAGCGGCAGCCATTATATCCTAAGTGTTCATCTTCACCACAAGCCATCATTTGTTGAGGCCCTAATACATACATATTCTTTCAAGTTGCTTTACATATATTGATCCACTCAGTCTAGTCTAACAGCATGCATTTACTGAGCGCCTTCTAAGTGCCATGCATCAACCTGGGCATGAGAAATAAAAAGTGAGGAGCAAGTCCAAGGTAATGGCCCCATAGAGAAAGCAGATCATCAAATAAGCAGTTACTATGCAATGTGGTAAATGCTGTGATGGAGAAAACAGGTTATTAAAAATAATAAAAATGATATATTATAGGCCAGGCACAGTGTCTCTGCCCTATAATCTCAGAGCTTTGGAAGGCCGAGGTGGGAGGACTGCTTGAGCCCAGGAGTTCAAGGTTACAGTGAGCTATGACTGTGCCACTGCACTCCAGCCTGGGAAACAGAGTAAGACCCTGTCTCTAAAATATATATATATACATATACACACACATATATGTATAAAAAACATATACATATATATATATTTTAGACACATCACACTTAGTAGGTGTTCAGTAAATGCATATCTACCTGTAGACTAGAAAGACGGACTGCATGTCAGATGTTTAAAGCCACGTCTGTAATTCTAACAACACTCTACCAGGGTAGGTGTCTCCCCACTTTCCAAATGAGCATTCTCAGGTTTTTCCACACTGCACACTGCCTCTCTAACAGTATCAGCATCAGCATCATCGTTTGCATCTTACATCCCCATTCTGGTCTCAAAATTACACTTGCCAAACTGCATTAGCTCATTGAGGCATGCATTAATCCCAATATTGATCATAGATACCAATTTGCAGGAAGTCTATGGCACCCTGCACACCGTGGGAAGAAAGGACCACAACAACTCCAAACCACAGGGCACACCCCAAAGAAACTCACAAGCTGGCTGCAAAGAGCAATACAAGACTAATAAACATAAAACAGGATAAACATGTCACTGGGCAGTCTATGGTCATGGACAAAGAGAGTCTCAGAGAAGTCACTTGACTTTAAAAGGGGAAACTCATTGTGGAAGGATTCCTTAAGGAAGTAGGACTTAGGTCTTAAGATCATATAAGGTCAGATGGTGCAATAGGAAAGAAGGCCAGTCCCTCAGGAAAGCAGTGCACACAGAGAGGTGCCCAGGAGGCTCACAGGTTAGGCTGAACGACGGCCAAGGGTGTAACTAGAGCCCGACAATGGGGCAAGTCAGCCTGCAGCTGCCCGAGGTGCCAACTGATAAGAGATGCTAGGGCATCCTGGGGCATTAAAACACCTCGGTATAATAGCAGATTTATAAGAACTCCTCCCAGAGACTATTACACATCATGGAGGCAGTTCTTTGTTCCGCCTCCTGGGACAGAGGGTGAGACCCTAAAGGGCCTCCAGGAGCCAAAACTGAAGGCCACCAAGCACTCTTCTAAAGATAACAAGTGCATCTGCTGCAGGGACTTGCTTCTGCTTGGAGGGTGTGCCAGCTCAAGGCCAGGGCTGCATTATTCAGAATCACAGTGGAGGCTGAATGCTGTCAGCAACCCTTCTCCCCATGACCCTTTTCCTATAAGGCATCCCCTCCCAAAGCTGGTAAACAGAAACTTAAAGAATATTGACTTGCCAGCCAAGTTATTAGCTTGCCTGGGGCACCCAGATGTCTCAGCCAGTCTACAGATAATATCTATATTTGTTTAACTCTCTACTGCTGATAAACTACTTTTACAAGTTAGATTATTTTTACAACAGCCATGAAAAAAGCACTAGACCTCTCATATTATAGAGGAAAATCCTGAGTGTCAGAGTGGGTAAATGGCCTGTTCAAGAAAACTGGCAAGTTGCAGAGCCAGGTTTTGGACCAGGGTATCTGTCCAGTGGCCCATCTGCTCTATTACTGCTGCAGATGGACTGCTGCAATAGTTGCAATACTTTATAAAGTTCCTGACCGTTGACAGAGAGCTTTTACAGAAGTCTTAGGCAGTACACACAAATACGAACATTTTCAATTTTCCTAAAAGTAAAATAACATTAACAATAATACTTGTACTCTACTTCTTTAAAAACCCATCTTTCCTCCTGGCTATGTACTTTGTCTCACTACATTTATAAGGTAAGTGAATCGTTATTATTTAGATGACTGCTAAAGATATGTAAGTAAAGTCTTTTTTTTTTCTTTCTTTTTTTTTTGAGACAGAGTCTCACTGTGTCACCCAGGCTGGAGGGCAGTGGCGCGATCTCCATTCACTGCAACCTCCGCCTCCCAGGTTCAGGCGATTCTCGTGCCTCAGCCTCCCAAATAGCTGGGGCTACAGGCGCGCGCCACTGCGCCTGGCCAATTAAAGTCTTAAATCTTAGATAATTTTTTTTGTATTTTTAGTAGAGACAGGGTTTCACTATGTTAGCCAGGCTGGTCTTGAACTCCTGACCTCGTGATTTGCCCACCTCAGCCTCCCAAAAGTGCCGGGATTACAGGTGTGAGCCACCGCGCCTGGCCAAGTAAAGTCTTAAATCTTAGATACTGGTCTACTAGTAATTCACTGACCTTGCGTTTGTGCCACATATCGGCCCATTTCCATTTTCCTGCCACCAAACTCCTGCCTCCACTCCCAATCTTCCCTCAGTGACACGTGATGTCATATAAGCAGCATCTTCCTACATGTCCATTTTACATTAGGACTTGTTTTCAGGAAGTGGCTACATCCAAGGCAGACATAAAATCACAGGACTTGAAAAATTTTCCAAAAAACAATCATTCACTCATTTTTTGGCAAAAACAATAGCAGTTATACAAGATAGATGAGTCTGTACATTTCATTTTTAAAAACTTCAGACTTCTAGTTTTTCAGAGCATTTCTTTAAAATTCCTAGGTCACACAAATTATTTAATAAACAATTTGTCAATCTGCCTTGCACAGTGGGGAGAACGTTATACACAGAAATGTACACTGAGCAAATCAAAGTGCTAGTGACAAATAAGCAAGCCACCTCCCTCCCCTCATCATCACGCCCACGAAATAAAGATCAAAAACTCCCTTCACCAACCACAGGGAGGCCTCTTTTTCTATTTCTTTCTCATAACACATAATTGTACCAAAAAATCATAATGAAAATAAGGTCAATATACTTAATCCATAATATAATAATCTCAACTAATTTTAGTCATCTCTCTTTCTAACAACACTTAAATGATCAGGCCACACTATGCAAATCAAATTAAAATTTATTTTTTTGCTTTTTTTTTCCAGTCCCAAAGGAAAACTCCAAATACCACTCATCTTGCTGAAAACCACAGGAAAGTTATTTAATTCCAGTTAAACCAAGTATTAAACTTTAATCTTAAACATATCCATGAAATGTGATTTTTGAAGAGCTTTCCTTATTTACTCACCAGATCACCAATAAACAGAGAGCTCTTCCTAAGCACAGGCCCCCATCTATGTTTTCAGTTGATACTAAATATTTAGAGAAATACTCTGGTACAGTAACTTTTTAAAAAATTCTACACTATCGTTTGAATTTTAAAAAAAATTTAGTTAAGCTTAGTTTCCATAATTCTCATTAGGCAATCCAGGATGTGGGTGTTTTTTAATTTCCTTTTCATGGAGAAAAAGGAAGCTTTGTATCAGGACATCAGATGTATATGGGAAAATACATATTTCAATGCACATATAAGTAAATACATATTTTGTTTGTTTAAAGATCCTTTTGCCTACTCCACTCACAATGTAAATACACCACAGTCAAATTCCATAAATTCAGTTTTAAATGTATGTATGAAAACTAGGTTTTCTACTAAAGTTGACCAGAGCCCAAAACACTCTGTCTAATACACAGTCAAAGGAAACAGCAATCAGCCCTTAGATGCCCCGAAAGAAACCACTCTTTGTTTACCTAGAAACTGAAAGATTTTACACTGAGAATCACAGCTGCTACAGCAATGGAGGTATGCTCTGAATCCAGATAGCCATATTAGACTCTCATTGATTTGTTAAAAATTTAACATTGTAAATGAAACCAAAGCAACCACCAACACCAACCAGCTAATTAAATTCCTTGTTGCAAGAAGTTTCAAAATCCAAGCCCAATGTCAACATCTGGCAAGTCTCCATTTACCACCTACCAATACTTGCTCAAATTACACTGAAAATTTAGATAGAGGGTAAAGTACTAAGATTTTTAAAACCTATTAATTAGTTTGTACCCTCCGTTTAAATCACACATAAAAGCTAACTCCAATTGCAATTATAATCTTAGTGTTTGTCCTGTTGTCACAGAAGGGCAAGGGCTGACAAGAGTTAGCACGGACAATTAAATCTGATTTTGTCCAGGGGACTTGATCAATATACTGTGCATCATAATCTAGCCCTGAACTGCTGCCTCTCCTCCACCCCCAGGCCCTTGGACCAGGCGGTTTACCGCTGGGTTAGTAACTCTTTTCTCTATGATTTGCGCATCTCCAGAAAGGGCGAGGGAGACGCCTGATTCAAACTGCATTTGTTTACCACCCAATGGCCCCATCGTTATGCATTTCCACAATCCAGGAGGGTACGCTTCTGGCACCCCCTTTACCTGCCAAGTTCCTCGCCGGTGTCGTAGTAATCATCCACGTTTTCCTGCCTGAACACGGTCATGATAAACTGTCACGCCTCACCAAAGCCCAGGGCACTTCAGCTCCGCTTCCCAGACCATCACCACCGCTCCTGCGCCTCCGTAGCCCCCTCATGCATCAGTCTCCAGTCCTTTTGAAAAAAAAAAAAAGGCAATAATAATAGTAAAATGGCAACCCCAAAAGGAAGTAGACCTCCCCGGCGCTAAGACCCCGCTCGCTGAAGACCGGGTCTCCGGAGCTGCCCCTCCTCGCGGGGTGGAGAGGAGCACCCTTTGTTAAAGCTGGGCGGCCAGGGACGCCCCCGACCCCTCAGCCCCACGCGCGCGCGTGGGGCCGGGCACCACGGCACCCCGAGGTCGGCGTCCCCAAACGCTGGGCGGTCTGTTGGGATCAGAACCGGCTCCGGAAGTGACTGGCCTCCCCGCCTCCCCTTTCTCTGCACACATACCCACCCAGCTTTCCCACCTCCAGGGACGCCGCGGAAGAATGAAGCCCTCGCCCAGACGGTACGCGCCTCACTGGGAGCAATCTCTCTCCAGCCTGCGGCAACGGTGGCACCCCTAACACCGTGGCCACCGTCTCCCCTTCCCCGAGCGAGGCAGTCCCCAGAGCCACATTCCTGGCGACTCCCTCTCCGTTACCCGGCCGACCCGGCGTGCGGCCGCCCGGGGGAGCAAGGGAGGGAAGGGAGCGGCCCACCGAGGCGCGGCAGTCCGCTCCAGATCCCCGCGCCCCGACACAAAGCGCCTGGTCGGGCCGGCGCCACCTGTTCTCACCCGGCCCGCGGGGCTGGGGAAGCCTCCCGGCTGCGATCGCACTTCTCCCCGAAGCCAAGTTTCCCTCCGCCTTGGCCTTCCCAGTTGCTCGAGGCACTGCCCGGACAAACCTCACCGCGCCCTGGCTGGGAAAGCAAAAGCTGGCGCCGGGGGTCGGGGGGACCGGGGAGCCGCGCCTCGCTACTCACCCGGGCGCCTGGGAGCTCCCCCGGTCCCTCCGGAGCGCTGTCGGAGGCCGACCATAGGCGCCAGCGCCGGAGACCAGCCGGGGCGGCGGCGGGAACACAGCTAGGGAGAGAGTAGGGGGCGCAAATCCCTCCCAGGCGCCGGCTCCAGACCCTGCCGCTGCGAGTTGCGGAGTCCCCTCCGCGGAGGGAACAAAGTCCCCGGCGTTGGCTCGGCCCGGCTGTCCTGCTCAGACTCCGAAGCAGCCTCTCGGCTCCTTGCCGCCTTTTGGGCGGAGGGCGGCCGGCAGGCGGCCAATGGGGACCCTGCAAGCGGGCTGGCGGCGCGGCCCACCCACCTCCGAGCTGCCCTGCCAGGACGGCGCTGCGGGTTCTGCGCGGCGCTCGCTGCTCCTCCCAGCTCCGCGCTGCGGGCTCGCTGGCGCGCTCTACCGCGCACACCCCGCACACACCCACTCGCCCCACACCCACGCCGGCCGGGGAGCCAGTGCGTCCGCCCGGAACGCGGGCGCCCCACCTGTGACACATTGCTAAGCTACCCTCTGACTGGGTTCTAGGGAAACACGGTTCTTTCGTCCCGAGATGTGTACTGGGATCCCAGCTTGTGCCGGGCACGGTGCTTGGTATGGGAAAATCACATAGAACAAAACAGATTTTTTTAAATCCCTGCCTTCCGGAAACCTGCATTCTGGTGGGACAGATAGATAATAAATATGTAAGCTAATTAATAAGGTAATTTAGGAGGATCAGTCCTACGTTTACCACGAAACAGGTTAATAGAATAGAGAATGGCAGGAAGGGAGCATACCTCATTAGACTGGGTTCCTCTGCCGGACTGGTGTTGGAGCCGAGGTTTGAAGGCAAGAAGGTTTGCAATCCGAAGAAAGGGTTGAGGTCTCCGAGACCCAAAGAAGCAACAGAGACGCAGAGTTTATTTGCACTATCCCATATGCTATTGGCTATTGTTGAGCTGAAATGTAGCTAGTCCCAAATTAATTGTGCTGTAAGTGTAAAATACACATTAGAGTCCAAGACAGTATGGATATGAGAATGAAAAATATCTCACGAATATTTTTATATTCATTACACTTTCAAATGATAGTATTTTGGATACGTTGGGTTAAACAAAATATATTATTAAAATTAATTTCACCTGTTTACTTTCTTTTTTTTGAGACGGAGTCTCACTCTGTCGCCAGGCTGGAGTGTAGTGGCGCGTGGCAACCTCCACCTCCAGGGTTCAAGCGATTCTACTGCCTCAGCCTCCCCAGTAGCTAGGACTACAGTCGCACGTCACCATGCCCAGCTAATTTTTGTATTTTTAGTAGAGACGGGGTTTCACCGTGTCGACCAGGATGGTCTCCATCTCTTGACCTCGTGATCCGCCCGCCTCGGCCTCCCAAAGTGCTGGGATTACAGGCGTGAGCCACCGCGCCCGGCCTCACCTGTTTACTTTTTAAAAGGTGGCCACTAGAAAATATAACAGTACCTATGTTGCTTGCATGAGATTTCTGAGGACTGTGCTGGTCTACACAAAGATCCCATATCCACTGGAGACCTCTATCCAGTTTCTCTACTTCCCACCCCTTGCTCCCACCTAATGTTTGGGTGGGGACGAAGAAGGGTTGATTCCCCACATCCCACTGCTGGAGAACCCCAAACGGTGAAAAGCTCCGAAAGGGAAATCTATTTTACTGCCTAGAATGATGAAAACTGACAGATGAAGAGATTTCCTATCCATACCGTTGTTCAAATCCCCAGGCTTTCTAAACTGAGTTGGTTCAAATCTCTGTGGTTCAACAGAAATTTTCAACTGTGAAGATTTTGGCCTCTTGAAAACAAGGCAAAACAAAACAAAAGAATACCCCTCAGGCCTTATGTCAAATCCTAGTCTTTTTTTTTTTTTTTTTTTTTTTTTTTTTTTTGAGACGGGTTTTCGCTCTTGTGGCCCAGACTGGAGTGCAGTTGTGAAATCTTGGCTCACTGCAAACTCCGCCTCCCGGGTTCAAGCGATTCTCCTGCCTCAGGCTACCCAGTAGCTGGGATTACAGGCATGTGACTATGCCCGGCTAATTTTGTATTTTTAGTAGAGACGTGGTTTCACCATGTTGGTCAGGCTGGTCTTGAACTCCTGACCTCAGGTGACCCTCCCTGCTCGGCCTCCCAAAATGCTGGGATTACAGGCGTGAGCCACTGCGCCCAGCCAAATCCTAGTCTTAAATAACATTGCATTAATGACCCACAGGAAGGGCACACAGGAATCAAGGGGAAGTCCCCAAATTGGGAGACGGTATTAGCTTAAGCAGTGGGCTTGATAATACAAAAGGGTCTTGAGAGGTGAGAAATACAGTCAAAAATAACAACAACAAAAAAAGAGTGATTCGTCTGGGAAAATGCAAATGAATACATCTGTTGGGAGAAAAAATTTAAAACACAGATGTTTGGGATAAACTTGGAAGGTGTTTATGGATGACTGCCATATGGGTAATATTTATTTTCTGCAAAATAAAAAATATATTTTCCGAGGCAATTAAAAGGATTGAATCTATTTGGCAGCTAGAATGTCTTAACTACCCTAATGGACAATGATGTTCACCGGAGATTATCTGGAGTAGTGAAAAAGAGCATGAAATTTGGAGTCACAAAATTAGATCTAGTATTGGTGGAACCATTTAACAGCTTAATAACCTTGGATGAGTCACTAACCCCTGAGCTTTATGTGTACACCAATTTAGACAAGCATTTTAGAAAGGGGAAATGTGGTCATTTAAAAACATATTCACAAATTCTTTGACACTCCCCCAATCAAGAGGTGGAGTCTAATTCCCCTCTCAATAAATATGCACCAACCCTATCTGCTTGCTTCTAAGAAAAGGTAGTGGCAGTGGCACAGTGTAATTTATTTCCAAGGTTAGGTCATAAGGCATTAGAGCTTCTGCCTGCTTGCTTCTCTTTCTCTCTCTCTCTCTCTCTCTCACTTTCCCTGCCTCCCTCTCCCCCTCCACCCACTCTAAAGCCTTCAGCTGTCATGATTACCCTAGGGCTGCCATGTAGAGACATGTGACAAGACCACAGAAAGAACGAGAGATGCCCAGAGAAGCCAGCTGTCCAGCCCCACTCTCACTCCCAGTTGTTTATATCTTCCAATTCAAGTTCTGTGAGCAAAATCAATGACTTTTAACGTTTTAAGTCATTATTTCAGAGTGGTTTGTTATGTAGCAATAGATTATCTTCTTAAAAAGAAAAATTAAGAAAACTTATCTCTTAACACATACCAGGTTCCAGAGAGATGAAATAATTCTCTCAATTAATCTTTAAATAAATTAGCGGGGTTTTTATTTAATAAATAAATAAATAAGTGGTTATTTCCACTTTATATGTAAACGTCTCAGTTTCATCACCTGTGAAATGAAGATGATTATAGACTCTTACATATTCCTTGGGTTTATTGGGAGAATCTAAAGAGATAATGCATGAAACAGGACTTTGTACGTTATAAAATACACCAGAATGTTGGATATTTTATTTTCTATCATGTCCCTAGCAAAAAGGACTCAGAGAGGCATCTCACACATAGAAGGCAACAATATAAGAAGCCAGAAATTATGAGATGCCAGTTGAGAAGGACTGCTATAAAAATAATTATGATATGGACTATGGATTATAATAATCATGGTGATAATATTTTAAACAAACCCGACTGTAGATTTTAGAACATTATTTTACAGTCGTATTAGGGTAAAATAACCATTGCTATAAGACCCAACAAATCCCAGAGGTTTAACACATTAAAAATGTGTTACTTGCTCTCAGCACAAAGGTTTGCAGGGCATAAGCAGAGATCAGCTCCACAGTAGTCATTCAGAAACCCAGGTTTCTGCCATCTAATGAATCCATGCTCCTCCAGCGTAAGTTCCTCAGTTGATCCTTTCCATCTTTTGGCTGATGAGAGAAGAGATAATACAGGGAGGATTGCACTGAAGGTTTATGTAGGAGGTCAGATTTGAAGTCTGAGACAATCATTTTCTGGCAAGATGTTCTCAGCTCAAAGTGGACCATATTATCTCATTTCCACCTTTTGGTTGCTCTTTTGTGACATGGCTTTGGTTTTATCAAGGGCTAATATTTTTAAGAATGTTTCGCACTTTGGGAGGCCGAGGCGGGCAGATCACGAGGTCAGGAGATCGAGACCATCCTAGCTAACACGGTGAAACCCCGTTTCTACTAAAAATACAAAAAATTAGCCAGGTGTGGTGGCAGGTGCCTGTAGTCCCAGCTACTTGGGAGGCTGAGGCAGGAGAATGGCGTGAACCCGGGAGGCGGAGCTTGCAGTGAGCCGAGATTGTGCCACTGCACTCCAGCCTGGGTGACAGAGCAAGACTCCGTCTCAAAAAAAAAAAAAAAAAAAGAATGTTTCTGCATTGTGGTTTCACCATTAAAGATTCTGTCCGTTATGCAGTTGAGAGCCTCTGATAGAGGCAGTCACATGACTGATTCCAGTTCCTCCTAGCACTGAGTGCTAAAAGTATTCATTTCTTCTCACCAAATCATATTTTCTTTTACCAGACAAAAGTACAGAGCTCATTCTGTTTCTCATTTTGCCTTGGATTTGCCAGAAAGCATGTGGCAAGCTCAGAAAGCACAAACCTCCATCTAATGCCCAATTTACCATCTTCTCTGATCCCGTCCGTAAGCATTTCTTGAGTATCTAGTGTCCACCAAATGTTAGGGATACAGATATAAGAGAAACATTCTCTGTCCTCAGGTAACTCAGTCTGATGAGGGAGATGGATCAACAAATAGACCTGCGATTGTGCTAAATATAATCCATTTGTCACTCTACATCTAATCTACTCTCTGAGCCGTAAGATTATTTTAATGCATTCCTTGTCCTCTGGTTGCTGGTAGGTTTAGACAATGGGGCACCTGACATGAGATGAAGGAGAAGGAAGGAGAGTGAAGCCAAGATAGTCATTCCTCTGCTCTCCTCCCTGCAAGATTGCCACAGTCCACAGCCAAACACAGGTTGCTGCTCCTCACCAGGTCCCGTCTTTTACCGGGTTTTCTCTTTCTGGGTTTTGGTAACCACTCTCTCTCCTTTGTCTTTTTGAGCCTAGGGTTGGTGCCAGCTCTGCTATTACTAACTTGGGTTCCTGCTCCATCCCTTATGGTCCCCCTGCACCTCTCCCACACCTCCCTGAATTGTACTAATTTGAGCATTCCATCTCTGCCCTCTGGACCCCTGAGTGACAGCATAATGAGAAAGGAGCCTCAGAAGATGATGAAAACAAGCAGGGAGAGTGCTTAATTCAGATAAGGGCTGGTGGAGGGTGAGGGTGGAGGGAAGGCTGGGATTTCAGGGAAGTTTCCTAGAGAAGCTGCCATCTCATGAAAAATTTGAAAAGAGAATAAGAGTAAGCAGGATAAAATGGTGGACAATTGCGGTGGTGGGTTGTTGGACAGTGGGGGTTGGAAAGGAGGGCATCTAGGCAGAGGAAAACAGCAAGGGTACAATCCTGGATATGACAAAGACTATGACTCATTCAGGCATCTGTAGGTAATCACGACCAAGGCAAGGAAATGGCAAGAGGCAAGAGTGGAGAGGAGAAGAGTCTCTTCCATCATGCCCAGAACTCAGATGAGATGGAGGGGTGAACCAAGGTAGAGCTTGAAGGTCCTTGTCCATCATGCTCAGCATGTGGCTGTATCACTCTGAAGATAGTTAATTAATACTAATTTAGCACAGATGGTGGGTCTAGAAAACTAATGAGATACTTTAAGGAGGTAGAAATCACAGGACCTGAGACCTTGGTACCTGAGGAAAAGGACACAGTCAGGGTGACACCCCAAGTTTTGGTTGAGTGATTAGGTACATCTTTCTGCCATGTAGGCTGAAATACAGGTAGTTTGGGGAGAGAAGATGAGGTCAGTCTTAGGATTACGAAGATTGAGTTACCCATGGGGCATCTAGATGTTGTCCAGGAGATGTCTGGGAGATGGGTGATGGGTACCTGAGGGATGGGGAGAAAGTGAACCTGGTGTATATTCCAGGGGGGCTGCAGGCATAGAAGGGGATGAGGCCACCTAAGGACAGGGTGTGCAGGATTGAAAAAGAAGAGTACTAGTGGCAGAACCTTGGAACAGTAGCATATGAGCCCAGGCAAATACAGAGGGGCAAGAATGCCTTGCCAGTAGCTGGAGCTTGCCAGTTGATCTGATGAGCAGCTAAGGGGTTTTGTTTTGTTTGTTTGTTTCTTGGGCAGAGAACAGGTGGAGCCAGAATGGGCATCATCAACGGGTGGTGAATTAAGACTTCCTGCATATGGAGTGCCTCATTATGCTTCCAGCATACAGTATGTATCGCATCAGGAAGATTTGCTGTCTTCTTGGTCTGGTAGGTCCCTAACTTCCTTATCTATGCTTAACACATCCTATGATTTTCCTTCATCCCATTTTTCTTCTTTTTCAGAGCAGAAATGAATATTCACAAACAAAATAGCAAATGCACATTACTCACTTCCTGCTGAGCTGTGAGTGATTTGCAGTATCTCTCAGATACCTTCTCCTAAGATTTCTCCAGTCTCTCAGCCCTTTTGTAGTGCAAGGTTTTAAAGATGAGGGGCTTCACATTACCTGCCTGGCCATCTGAACTAGGAGTTTTTGATCCCAGGTTTAAGCCGCCATCGCCTGTGTTTTTTGCCTGTCCTCCCTAGTCCCACTTTCTCTCTGGCTCAGGTTTTTTTCCCCCAATTTTCATGTATTGAGCCCTGTGGTATTGAATGCATTAAATTCTTTGTAAAAACAGGCAATGTGCAAATAGGCACTTACAAGTCACTGACCAGTGATCTGGCATTACAGGTTTACTTTTGCCTTTAGCCTAATTTCTTTTATGCCTGGACCAATTTCATTTAGGTTCTGTCACTACCTGAAGCAAAAGATTGGTAACACTAAACAGCATTTGCAAAACTCAAGGCTCAGAATGTCAATCAGGTTCCTAACTGAATTGTCATGGAGGTGCCTCGTAGTAGTGTATGTGTCACTCATTTTGCTAGCATGTGCAAATTTAGCTTTTGTATAACATGTACACTTTTCTTCCCACAGGACTCATTGACTATTGAGATTTTATGCAGCTGGCTACCAGATTCTACATTTCCTTGTAAGAATATTTGAATATATTAGTTGGCCGCAAAATAATGGCAAAAACCACAATCACTTTCACACCAACCTAATAATTAAAAAGGAGAATAAGACATTCAAAAGAGTTTCTTTCTGTTTTGTCAAATAAACGTCAAGCAAGACGGAAAAATGTCACCCAGAAAGAAGTGGTCAGCATTATTCATCCATTAGAAATGGATGTACCAATCATAATTACAGATAAAATCTGAACTTATATCTGCATTGATTTATTTTCTATTGCTTCTAATTTTTTTCTCTTCTGATGACTAATGAACCTCTTTCAGACCATCCAACTTAACACCATTGATTTCTACTTATTTTCCTTTCAGCAAAAATTATGGTGAAAATATTTTTAGTCAGTATCAAAATTCATCTTTTTGGGTTGGATAGGTATTAAATATTACAGAAGATTCAATATCAGTGAAAGCCTCTAGGTTTCCTGGCATGGTTTCATGAAATAAAAGTCCCATTACTCAAGCCAGTAAAGTGATTTACAGCCTTATTCATAGCACTTTGGTAGGATTTATAGAAACATTGCTTTTAAAAAAAGACAAACTTGCCATAAATTTTTCCAAAAGGTTCTGTCAGTTTGAAGATTTGCAAAGACAACAATAATCTTTGATCCATTCAATGCTGTATTCACATACCAAGAGCTCTAAATGTACACACCTATAAAATTGGTGCCTTCTGTTTATATAGACTTAATATGTCCAAATATACTCTTTTTTGACAACCATATCAAAATATGGGTGCAATTTAATGTGTTGATTAAGCATTTTCTACTATTTTCTCTCTCTCTCTTTTTTTTTTTTAAATGTTTTTGACAATGTCTCTCACTCTGTCACCCAAGCTGGAGTGCAGTGACATGATCACCGCCCACTGTAGCCTCAACCTCCCAGGCTCAAGCAATCCTTTCTCCTCAGCCTCTCAAGTAGCTGGGACTATAGCTATGTACCACCATGCCTGGCTAATTTTTTATTTTTTGTAGAAATGAGGTCTCTCTGTGTTACCCAGGATGGTCTTAAACCAAGCGATCCTCCTGCTTTGGTCTCCCGAAGTGTTGGGATTACAGGCATGAGCCACCACACCAGGCCTCACTTAATTATTTATTGAGTAACAAGGATGGCAGTGAAAAAGACACAGGGAAAAGACCGGGTGTGGTGGCTCACACCTGTAATCCCAGCACTTTGAGAGAACAAGGCCTGTGGATCATGAGGTCAGGAGATCGAGACCATCCTGGCTAACAGGGTGAGACCCCGACTCTACTAAAAATACAAAAAAAAAATTAGCAGAGCGTGGTGGTGGGCCCCTGTAGTCCCAGCTACTCAGGAGGCTGAGGCAGGAGAATGGCGTGAACCCGGGAGGCAGAGCTTGCAGTGAGCCGAGATCACGCCACTGCACTCCAGCCTGGGCAACAGAGTGAGACTCCATCTCAAAAAAAAAAAAACAAGAAAAAGACCCAGGGATTTATGATGTAGAAGCACTGTGATCACATGTTGTATTTCTTTAGACTCCTCTTAAAAAAGGATCTACTTGGGTTTTTTTTTTAATTTCCTGCTTACATTTCTTAGAATAAAGTCAGGAAGTGGAACTCCCTAACTACAACCAATCCCCTAATCCAGGTTATAAGAAAGGCAAAACAGTTGAAAATGCATTGCCCATCTCTTCTGCCCACCTTCACTCCACTCCCCTCCTTTTAGTCTACCTCACCCTCTTAAGCTTTAAAAAACACCCCTACAATCCTATCCAAGCTTTTGCACGTGTGATTAATTTTTCAAGTATTAACAGATTATTTCATCTATTACAAAGTTATAACTTAAATACATCTTTTAAAAAAGTTATATCTTAAATACATCGTTTAAAAATGTTTCTTGACTTTGGAGTAATTTGATTAGGCATTTGATTGTAGGCCACATCATAAGCTTTTAAGAAACTTGTAGGCTCCTTGAGCATTGGAAGTCTATGTCTTTTAGAAATTTGTGTCTTAGAGGGCTGGGCGCAGTGGCTCATGCCTGTAATCCCGGCACTTTGGGAGGCCAAGGTGGGCGGATCACCTGAGGTCGGGAGTTCGAGACCAGCCTGACCAACATGGAGAAACCCTGTCTCTACTAAAAATACAAAATTAGCCGGGCATGGTGGTGCATGTCTGTAATCCCAACTACTCGGGAAGGCTGAGGCAGGAGAATCGCTTGAACCCAGGAGGCGGAGGTTGTGGTGAGCCAAGATGGTGCCATTGCACTCCAGCGTGGGCAACAAAAGCGAAACTCTGTCTCAAAAAAAAAAAAAAAAAGAAAAGAAATTTGTGTCTTAGAATAACTCAAAAAGTTCAGGAGTGTGGGACTAGGCACACAGAGAATATTTAATTCTGGATTAATTGCTTTTTTTTTTTTTTTTTTTTGAGACGGAGTTTCCCTCCTGTTGCCCAGGCTGGAGGGCAATGGCGCGATCTCAGCTCACGGCAACCTCCACCTCCCAGGTTCAAGCGATTCTCCTGCCTCAGCTTCCCGAGTAGCTGGGATTACAGGCACGCGCCTACCAGCCTGGCTAATTTTGTATTTTTAGTAGAGACGGGGTTTCTCCATGTGAGTCAGGCTGGTCTCGAACTCCCAACCTCAGGTAATCCACCTGCCTTGGCCTCCCAAAGTGCTGGGATTACAGGCGTGAGCCAACGCGCATGGCCTTAACTGCTTTTTAGTGTAATGAATTAACTACAATAACGTCCTGATATACAGGTGGTCTTTACTTGTAACCAAAATGCATTTCAGGAACCTTGAGCATTATGCAGTTCCTGGTATAACAGAAAGCTCTTTTCCATTAAAGAATACAATAATTGGAAGCCGTACTACTGACCAAGAATTTGGCATCAAATAAATCGTGGCAGTAAACAAGGATATGTCATGAAAGCCAAGGCTCAGCAACTATAACCTCCTCGGAAATACAAAGCAGTAAGATTATGCTCCAAGAATAATAAAAAGGGGCATAGAGACACTATACATATCCACCATAGCACTTCATTCATCGTTATAGTTGAGTGTGTGTGTGTACAAAATCACATAAAATGCAACTTTATGGTATTATAAATTCTGGTTAAAATAGGATGCCGAGTAAAACAAACATGAATTAAACAGTTGACCAATAATTGTGCTGGCCTTCCTAGAGTTTGGAAGGACTTTCGGGTGGTAATTGGAATGGGCCAGGTCCCTAATATCTGTCCAAGAAATGTTGAGCTGATTCTTTTTCTCTCTTAGAAAAGTTCCTTAAAGCAACAAGAGGCTTTCAAGTTCATTGTCACTGCTGGCGGATCCAAAGGATGGGATGAGGTACTCAGTGTGTTAGTTCCTGACATCAATGGTTGCTGCACAGAAAAGTGGTTTTTTAAGGATCTCGTATTTGACCAAAAAAACCCCCCTTCACTTTTGCATCTTCAATTTGTTTACAAACACTATTTATTATTAAAAATAAAAAAGGTCCCAGAAAAGAATAAACAAGAACCTTTTCCAGGTCATTGGAAAACCTTGAACCTATAATAGTTTTATGTATTTTTCATACATTTGCTGAGTGAGGCATACAAGAAAATCCAACCAACCTGATCTGTTCCCTTAAGACTCTGACAGAAACCACACAATGGAGGGTAAAGGGTGTTCTGAATCTGGCAGGATGGTGAACAAGAAACTCAAAAACCCTCTAGCTACAGGGTACTAGAAACATATTAATAACATAGAGCAAGCATCATTTAAATGTACATCTGCCTCTGAAAGAAAGTAAGGAAGAGGCGGGCCATGGTGGCTCATACCTGTAATCCCAGCACTTTGGGAGGCCGAGGCAGGTGGATCACTTGAGGTCAGGAGTTCGAGACCAGCCTGGCAACATGGTGAAACCCCATCTTTACAAAAATACAAAAGAATTAGCTGAGCATGGTGGCACATGCCTGTAATCCCAGCTACTTAGGAGGCTGAGACAGGAGAATTGCTTGAACTCAGGGGACAGAGGTTGCAGTGAGCCAAGATCGTGTCATTGCACTCCAGCCTGGGCGACAGAGTGAGACGTCATCTCAAAAATAAATAAATAAGTACGGAAGATACAACCAGCTCTGACAGCATGGGGGATAGGGTTGGGTTGGGTTTTTAATACCCAAGTGAGACAGGAGATGACACTTTTAGCACTTTTGTCTCCAAAAGACAAAACTTTCAGTAAGAGGTAGCCTTGATGAAAATTCACCCACTTACGAAAACTGATAACAAAAAGCTGATCTGCCATAAAATCCATGAGAGTTTATATAACCTCAGACCTCATCCTCACATGGAATTGCGTTTAAAATTCACATTTCATGATTGGTCCAAAATCATCTTAGTCAAATAAGTGTTTCTCCACTGGTGAACTCTTCTGGAGAGACCTGTCCTCATCTCACGCCAGGGAGAATAACCAAGCCCCATTGAAGATGAGCTCACAATGGAAGACTGCAAAACCTTTGAGGAACCAATGTAGCATAATTAGATACAGCAGATTTAATAAATAACCAAGGTAGTTTCACTCCCACTAACTTCAGATAACAGGACAATTGGATAGAGACTGTAAAATAAGAATGCTTAAAATGATTAAAGACATAAAAGAAGGAATCACACTTAAAAATGTCAAAAAGACAAAACTTAAAATAGTTGACAGCTTGTTAATGGTTAATTGACAGTTGTTAGGCAACTGTCAAGCAGCATGGATCGCAGGAACTTCAATCCAAAAAGAGATGACACGGCCGGGTGCAGTGGCTCATGCCTGTAATCCCAGCACTTTGGGAGGCCGAGGCGGGCGGATCACGAGGTCAGGAGATCAAGACCATCCCGGCGAACACGGTGAAACCCCGTCTCTACTAAAAATACAAAAAATTAGCAGGGCGTGGTGGTGGGCGCCTGTAGTCCCAGCTACTCAGGCGGCTGAGGCAGGAGAATGGCGTGAACCCAGGAGGCAGAGCTTGCAGTGAGCTGAGATTGCGCCACTGCAGTCCAGCCTGGGCGACAGAGCGAGACTCCGTCAAAAAAAAGAAAGAAAGAAACAAACAAACAAACAAAAAGAGATGACAAGTGGGAGCTGTGGCTCTCACATGTTTTGACTGCACTGGATTTTTCTCCATACACTGCATTCAACCGTAATTCATTTTAATGTCTGTCATTTCAAAGCAAGAATAAGGTGGAAGTGCACCCGTTCCCAAGGAGAAATAATAGATTTGTTTGGTTTAAAAAAGTGGACCAGGCTGGGCGGAGTGGCTCATGCCTGTAATCCTAGCACTTTGGGAGGCCAAAGTGGGCTGTTCGCTTGAGTTTAGGAGTTTGAGACCAGCCTGGGCATCATAGTGAGACCCTGTCTGTACAATAAATACAGAAATTAGCCAGGCGTGGTGGCATGTGTCTGTCGTCCCAGCTACTCAGGAGGCTGAGGTAGGAGGGTTGCTGAGCCCAGGAGGCAGAGGTTGCAGTGTGCCATAATTGCACCTCTCCACTCCAGCCTGGGCAACAAAGCAAGACTCTGTCTCAAAATAAATAAATAAATAATAAAAGGAAAAAAGTGGACCAGATATTCCTATGGAATTGGTTAGTGATTGCAAATTCTTATTGGGACCATCTCTATGCGTTTGAACAATTTTACACTTTAAAAATCGCATAGTGCTTTTCTTTAATCAAGTTTTTAGAATTTTGCTTGTATTTGGCCATATTTGAGTAGGTTAGACTTTAGGCTCCTATTTTTTTCCTCTCCAGACCAGTTTTGATACTGTTCCAGTCTGTTCATCTGTCTTTCTGAGAGTATCAGTACATAGATAAGCTTGTAGAACAAGCTGGAAACTGGAGTTGAGGAGACTTGGCTTCTATGGCTCACTGTACCATTAACTCTGCCATGGGGTCTTGAGCAAATGGCATAATAGCTCTCAATACCGATTTCTCCTTTTTAAATTTTTTTAGACAGAACTTTGTACCAGACAGATAATATAAGTAGGTGAGGTGGCAAACAAAACACATATGTGAACCAGATTTCACTGGTGTATAATGCCTACTTGACTGGATTTTTTTTTTTTGAGACAGGGTCTTGCTATGTTGTCCAGGCTGGAGCTCAGTGGCTATTCATAAGTACAATCATGGTGCAGTATAGCTTTGAACTCCTGGGCCCAAGTTATCCTTCTGCTTCAGCCTCCTGAATAGCTGGGACTACAGATATGTGTCACTGCACATAGCGAATAGATTGTTTTTTAGAGCAGTTTTAGGTTCACAGTATTATTGAGCAGAAGATACAGAGATTTCTTATATAACCTCTGCCCCCACACGCAGAGTCTCCCCCATGATTAATATCTCCCACCATAGTGGGAGTACATTTGCTCCAATTGATGAATCTACATTGACACATCATCACCCAGAGTTCATAGTTTACATTAGAGTTCACTCCTACTAGGCACATTCTGAGAATGTGGACAAATTTATAATTGTAGCCACCATCATAATGTTATATATAACAGTTTCACTGCCCTAAAAATTCTCCATGCTCTACCCGTTCATGCCTCCCTCTTCTCTAACACCCAGCAACCACTGATTCTTTCACTGTTTCCATAGTTTTGCCTTTTCCACAATGTCATAGTGGAAATCAGAGTTTGTAGCCTTTTCAGATACACTTCTTTGACTTAGTCATAAGCATTTAGGGTTCCTCCATGGTTTTTCATGGCTTGATAGCTCATATCATTTTCGCAGTGAATAGTATTCCATTGTCTGGATGTACCACAATTTATCCATTCATCTACTAAAGGACATCTTGGTTACTTCCAAGTTTTGGTAATTATGAATAAAATTCCTTTAAACATCGTGTGCAGGTTTTTTGTATGGACATACATTTTCAAATCCTTTGGGTAAATACCATAAACCTTGATTACTGGATCCTAGGGTAAGACTATGTTTGGTGCACAAGAAACTGCCAAGCTGTCTTCCACAGTGGCTGCACCATTTTGCATCCTCACCAGCAATGAATGAGAGTCCCTGTTGCTCCACATCCTCATCACAATTTGGTATCGTCAGCGTTCTGGATTTTGACCACTGTAACAGGCAATATAGAGGTATCTCATTATTGTTTTAGTTTGCATGTCCCTGATGACATATGCTGTGGAGCATCTTTTGATAAGCTTATCTCTCCATCTTTGTCTGTTAAGGTCTCTGGTCCATTTTTTAGTGGATTGTTTATTTTCTTATTACTGTGGATCACTATTTCCTAAACTGTGTTCCATGGCGTTCCATTCTTTGACATGCTAACAGAAGTGATCTGTGAGCAAAAAAAAAGCATTCCATGGTCAGATAAGCTTTGGAGAATTCTAAAGTAAAAAGAACCAAACAGTTTCTTTTCAACACAACTTCTCAGACCTTTAATAGGATATTAGGCAAGGGGGTGCTCCAAGGCAGGAATTTGGAGTGCCAGGGTTCCCTAACTTATTGAACCTTATTTTGTCCAGGGACATGAGAACAACAAGAAACACTAAATATTGGCAGACTACTTTGTATATCTTTCAGCTCCATGGTTCTGAATATAGCCACAGGGATACATTCTTGTTTATGTGCTATTTCTAAGGCAATTTAGGCAGATATAAATATAGGTAATACCACTTCTATGGAAATTATGACTGTATATACCAGAGTACTCCCAAATTTGGAAACTTTCTCTTAGAATATTAAGCATCTGTGGCCGGGTGCGGTGGCTCACATCTGTAATCCCAGCACTTTGGGAGGCCAAGGTGGGCAGATCACGAGGTCAGGAGTTCGAGAACATCCTGGCCAACATGGTGAAACCCCGTCTCTACTAAAAATACAAAAATTAGCTGGGCGTGGTGGCACGCGCCTGTAGTCCCAGCTTCTTGGGAGGCTGAGGCAGGAGAATCTCTCGAACCGAGGAGGCGGAGGTTGCAGTGAACTGAGATCACACGACTGCACTCCAGCCTGGTGACAGACGAGACTGCATCTTAAGAAAAAAAGAAAAAAGAAAGAAAAAAAGAATATTAAGCATCCCTTAGGTCCAGCTCCTGTCTTGTTTTCTTCTTGAAACTTTTTCTCATATTTATAGTCTACATTGATCTCTCTTCTCTAAACTTCTATGACCCTTTAATTATTTCTATGCAATTAACCTCCTAAATATGTGTTCCTTTAAATAACCTTTATTATTCCATGTTTGATTATCTCATCTCTCAAAACACACTGTTCTTCAGGAATGTGCCTTGTATTATTACTGCTCAGTGTCCCACAGCTGAGCAGAATGTTCTACATATGGGACACTTTTAAGTAAAACTGTCAAATAATTGTTTTTTTTCCTAGATATTCCTTCCTTCCTTCCTTCCTTCCTTCCTTCCTTCCTCCCTCCCTCCGTCCCTCCTTCCCCCTTCCCTCCCCCTCCCTCCCTTCCTTTCTCCCTCCCTCCCTTCCTTCTCTAGCTTTTGATTAAAGATATGCTAATTGAAAACATAACAGTTCTATTTTCAGAGAGGATCACAGTAGTGCTAAATTAGATCAATTGGCTTCTAAAACTCACTGCAAGCTGTTTAAGAGCACCAATGCATAGGTGTTCCTGAAGGTGCAAACTTTATGGCACCTTTAAGTTATGCACCGTGACAAATTTTCCCCATGACCAATAAGCTGTGCACCTGCCGAGAAGCAGAGAAAAATGTATTTAATGATGACTAAATGCATTGTATTTTGACAGTGAAATAAACCATTTAAAAATATGATCGCAGCAAGGCAGACTTCTAAGCAGCATTGCAAATGTTTAACATATCATGTCCTGCCTTTGGAGTGTTCTGTAATATTAAATAGGATTAGCCAGGTGGATTTCTCAATATTCTGATTACAAGGCAGAGGCAACCAAATATTGTTAAAATCTGTCATCAGGTAAACCCAGGCCTTTCAATCTTCTAGCTATAGAGAACTGCGAGTTCTGTACAAATGGTAACCTAGAAACAGAAGCAACCAAAATACTTGAATTAAAATGATTCACATGATTGGGGAAAACTCAATACATGCTTTTGACCGAGGATAATCACTTTTAAAAGGAATTGCAAAATGTGCTAAATATAATTTAGTTGTACTCTGAAAACAAATAAATTACAAGAAAGCTTTTTTAAAATTTTTATTTTTAGACAGGGTCTCACTGTGCTGCCCAGGCTAGAGTGCAGTGGCTTAATCACAGCTCACTGTAGCCTGTGGGAGATCAACCTTGGTCTCCCACCTCAGCTGCTCGAGTACTTGGGATCACAGGTGCATACCACTATGCCTGGCTAATTAAAAAAAAATTTTTTTGTAGAGACAGGGTCTTGCTATGTTGCTCAAGCTGATCTTGAACTCGTGGCTTCAAGCAATCCTCTCACCTTGGCCTCCCAAAGTGCTGGGACTACAGGCATGAGCCACCACACTGGGCCAAGCTTTCTTTTAAAGAAAAGATTTGTAGAATTTTCTTCAAAGTGATATAGAGAGTACTCTTGGAATTCTTGAAAGAGAGTACATATTGATGTGTGTGATAGAACATAACATCTTGTATTTAATTTATGGTATGTGTATCCTCTTAAAATCTTCCAAGTGTGGCTGAATGAGTTGTAGGAGAAATGGCAGAATTAACATCCTCTCAATGGCTGCTATGATAGTTTTGTTTAAAATAATTGTTTACAATTTTGTGTTGAAGGGCAATGTCTAATGCAATGACATGCAAGAAACAGTTTTTTAAAAACCACTTTATTGAGGTCTGGTTGACATAAAAAGCTGTACATGGGTAATATGTACATCTCAATAAGTTTGGGGATAAGCATACATCTCTGAAACCATTACCACACATGAGGGCCAAAAATAGAGGATGAGGCTGGGTGTGGTGGTTCACGCCTGTAATCCTAGCACTTTGGGAGGCTGATGTGGGCGGATCACGAGGTCAGGAGATCAAGACCATCCTGGCTAAGACGGTGAAACCCCGTCTCCACTAAAAATACAAAAAAATTAGCTGGGCGTGGTGTCGGGTGCCTGTAGTCCCAGCTACTTGGGAGGCTGAGGCAGGAGAATGGCCTGAACCCGGGAGGCGGAGCTTGCAGTGAGCCGAGATCGCGCCACTGCACTCCAACCTGGGTGACAAAGCAAGACTCCATCTCAAAAAAAAAAAAAAAAAAAAGAGCATGATGCATTTTTTTTAATAAGCTTTCATCGTCTTATTTAACACAGGATGTGTTTATCCTGGAGCAAGGCCATTAATTAAGTACCTGAAAATAGACAGCAAGATGCCGCTTTGCAAGGACATTATTCAATGGTTATAAACACGCAAATACCCTAATAAAGCATTTTTTTTTTCTTCTTTTTTATTGATCATTCTTGGGTGTTTCTCGCAGAGGGGGATTTGGCAGGGTCACAGGACAATAGTGGAGGGAAGGTCAGCAGATAAACAAGTGAACAAAGTTCTCTGGTTTTCCTAGGCAGAGGACCCTGCGGCCTTCCGCAGTGTTTGTGTCCCTGGGTACTTGAGATTAGGGAGTGGTGATGACTCTTAACGAACATGCTGCCTTCAAGCATCTGTTTAACAAAGCACATCTTGCACCGCCCTTAATCCATTCAACCCTGAGTGGATGCAGCACATGTTTCAGAGAGCACAGGGTTGGGGGTAAGGTCACAGATCAACAGGATCCCAAGGCAGAAGAATTTTTCTTAGTACAGAACAAAATGAAAAGTCTCCCATGTCTACCTCTTTCTACACAGACACGGCAACCATCCGATTTCTCAATCTTTTCCCCACCTTTCCCCCCTTTCTATTCCACAAAACCGCCATTGTCTTCATGGCCCGTTCTCAATGAGCTGTTGAGTACACCTCCCAAATGGGGTGGTGGCCGGGCAGAGGAGCTCCTCACTTCCCAGTAGGGGCGGCCGGGCAGAAGCGCCCCTCACCTCCCGGACAGGGCGGCTGGCCGGGGGGGGGGGTGGGGGGCTGACCCCCCCACCTCCCTCCCAGACAGAGCGGCTGGCAGGGCAGAGGGGCTCCTCACTTCCCAGTAGGCGCGGCCGGGCAGAGGCACCCCTCACCTCCCGGATGGGGCGGCTGGCCAGGCGGGGGGCTAACCCCCCCACCTCCCTCCCGGACGGGGCGGCTGGCCGGGCGGGGGGCTGACCCCCCCACCTCCCTCCCAGACAGAGCGGCTGGCCAGGCAGAGGGGCTCCTCACTTCCCAGTAGGGGCGGCCGGGCAGAGGCGCCCCCCACCTCCTGGACAGGGCGGCTGGCCGGGCGGGGGGCTGATCCCCCCACCTCCCTCCCGGACGGGGCGGCTGGCCAGGCGGGGGGCTGATCCCCCCACCTCCCTCCCGGACGGGGCGGCTGGCCAGGCGGGGGGCTGACCCCCCCACCTCCCTCCCGGATGGGGCGGCTGGCCGGGCGGGGGGCTGACCCCCCCACCTCCCTCCCGGACGAGGCGGCTGGCCGGGCAGAGGGGCTCCTCACTTCCCGGTAGGGGCGGCCGGGCAGAGGCGCCCCTCACCTCCCGGACGGGGCGGCTGGCCGGGCGGGCGGCTGATCCCCCCACCTCCCTCCCGGACGAGGAGGGAGGACGCTCCTCACTTCTCAGATGGGGTGGCTGCCGGGCGGAGGGGCTCCTCACTTCTCAGACGGGGCGGTTGCCAGGCAGAGGGTCTCCTCACTTCTCAGACAGGGCGGCCGGGCAGAGACGCTCCTCACATCCCGGACGGGGCGGCAGGGCAGAGGTGCTCCCCACATCTCAGACGATGGGCAGCCGGGCAGAGACGCTCCTCACTTCCCAGATGTGATGGCGGCCGGGAAGAGGCGCTCCTCACTTCCTAGATGGGATGGCGGCCGGGCAGAGACGCTCCTCACTTTCCAGACTGGGCAGCCAGGCAGAGGGGCTCCTCACATCCCAGACGATGGGCGGTCAGGCGGAGACGCTCCTCACTTTCCAGACTGGGCAGCCAGGCAGAGGGGCTCCTCACATCCCAGACGATGGGCGGTCAGGCGGAGACGCTCCTCACTTCCCAGACGGGGTGGCTGCCAGGCAGAGGCTGCAATCTCGGCACTTAGGGAGGCCAAGGCAGGCGGCTGGGAGGTGGTTGTAGCGAGCCGAGATCACGCCACTGCACTCCAGCCTGGGCGCCATTGAGCACTGAGTTAACGAGACTCCGTCTGCAATCCCGGCACCTCGGGAGGCCGAGGCTGGCGGATCACTCGCGGTTAGGAGCTGGAGACCAGCCCGGCCGACACATCGAAACCCCGTCTCCACCAAAAAAATACGAAAACCAGTCAGGCGTGGCGGCGCGCGCCTGCAATCGCAGGCACTCGGCAGGCTGAGGCAGGAGAATCGGGCAGGGAGGTTGCAGTGAGCTGAGATGGCAGCAGTACCGTCCAGCTTCGGCTCGGCATCAGAGGGAGACCGTGGAAAGAGGGGAGAGGGGAGAGGGGAGAGGGGGGAGGGGAGAGGGGGGAGGGGAGAGGGGAGAGGGGAGAGGGAGCTCTATCTACCACACAGTCTTCGAAAATCATAAAGCATTTGTTAATTGGCACTGAAGGGTTATGCTTTGCCTATTATAAATAGGATGTGACCTCAAAGAGGTCATGTGAGGATCTAGCAATGGAAGTTTTCAATTGGTCCCTCTGCCTTTATGTATATAATTTCCCATTGTCCTGCCTTCCCCTGGAGGTGTCCAAACCAGTATTTACAGGGATGGGGATGTGATCCACCATTTAATTTTAATGGACAAACATATATGAGTTACATTTATGCTTTGGTCCCACGATAAGAAGATATGATTACCTAGGCGGACATTAAGTTTCTTTTCTAACATCACCTCTTGCAGTCTCATGTTTTATTAACAGTTATGACTGCTGAGGTCTTAACTTTCCCTGTTTCATGTTTTCTTCAACAAGACTCCCGTTTAATCCGGCAGGCAGAACATGAGGGGAGACTTCCTTGGAGCTGTCCCCAAAGGTTGTCCCGAGTGACAGAATGCTGTATTTGGTTTGGTTAAACATTAAATGCCATGTCATTGTCAAAGTGGCAACATGACCTCACCACCTTCACAATGTGGGTGAATCTCTAAAAACTGGTGGTCCCTTAACATTGTGAACAAGAGAAGTGAAAGGGGAAGTGAAGAAAGTACTACTGGAGTCGTCTTCCTGGGCTAAGAATGGTCACGTGGCCAAGGAAACTTGCAGTGGCCCAGCCACCACAGAAACCACACACTCCTCGGTGCTCTCCTGCCTGGTGTTACTCATGGCTCCAGAGTCCTGGGGGAGAGGGGAGAGAGAGAGAAGCACTCTGATATCAGCTATGCTGTAAGAATCTCAGCCCGGAGCGGTGGCTCATGCGTATAATCCCAGGACTTTAGGAGGCCGAGGTGGGTGGATTACTTGAGGTCAGGAGTTTGAGACCAGCCTGGCCAATATGGTGAAACCCCCAAAACCGGCCGGGCGCAGTGGCTCACGCCTGTAATCCCAGCACTTTGGGAGGCCGAAGCGGGTGGATCATGAGGTCAGGAGATCGAGACCATCCTGGCTAAGATGGTGAAACCCCGTCTCTACTAAAAATACAAAAAATTAGCCAGGCGTGGTGGCGGGCACCTGTAGTCCCAGCTACTCGGGAGGCTGAGGCAGGAGAGTGGCGTGAACCCAGGAGGCAGAGCTTGCAGTGAGCCAAGATCCTGCCACTGCATGCCAGCCTGGGCGACAGAGCGAGACTCTATCTCAAAAAAAAAAAAAAAAAAAATACAAAACCTAGCTGGGCATGGTGGTACACCCCTGTAATCCCAGCTACTCGGGAGGCTGAGGCAGGAGAATCACTTGAACCCAGGAGGCGGAGGTTGCAGTGAGCCAAGATCATGCCACTGCACTCCAGCCTGGGCAAAAAGCGAGACTCCATCTCAAAAAAATTAAAAAAGAAAAAAGAATCTATCATATTCATCTACAGATAACATTTTTATATATAAACATTCTAGGGGCAGAACTAACAAAATAGAATCATATCTATGCAAAGGCTTTTGTAAAATGTAAGGTATCCTGCATTTGCAAACTGCAGCTAATTACTTACCTTTACTCCTGCCGTCTTTCTCCTGTCTTCTCCATCTCCTTAAAGCTGGTAAAACTAGGATACTCCCCCTCCACCTCCTCTCTCACACCCCCACTCCAGCACCAGGCTGGGCTGCACTCCCTGAACTGTGAGTCTGTGACCCGGGCGGTCCTGCTGGGCTTCCAGGGGCTTCCCTGAGCTTCCTGGTTATCAAACTGACCTAGGAGAGGGTGCAGCAGAGCACGGGCCACACGCGACCCCTGTAGCACCCACAGCCCCCAGGTTGGCTCCTGCTCTGTGTGGGCTGGCCCTTTGACAGCCTCGCCTTCAGTCTTATTTGCATTCTGTTGTGAAGCAATGATTCATCTTCCAGGCCCTGTTCTCCCCATTGTCCCTGAAATGGGGGTCTTGCCCTGAGCCCTATCTTGGGATGGCAGCCCTGATACTCTTGCCTAGTTTTTCAAAGCCCTGCTCCCAGGAGAGGGAGATGTTTATTTTCCTGGGATGGTGCTGTGGTGTGGCCCCTAACCCAGGTCCCCTTCAGGGACTGCAGGCTTCACTTCCTCAGCTGGCTGTGGGAAGTGCTCTTGGGACAACACCCTTAGCTGTCAGCCCACTGTGGGACTTGCCCCAGCTAAAGAGAGCCTTCTGGCCCAAGGCCACGTCCCCTAGCTGGAGCAGGCTGCAACCACTGGAGGTGGTCTCCTGAATTTGACACAACTCTGAATGGGTTATCGCAGCTCTAAAGCTCCTGGAGGGGTTGTCTGTAGCCTTCATCATGGCTGCTCCACTTTGCCCTCTGCCAATCCTATCTCCTGTCCTTCCTTCCTCAAGTATTAATCCCAAGGGCACTCGCTAATTAACCTCTTGCACACCAGTCTCCCCCAGACCTTGACCTCCAGATCTTCTGAAATGACAAACTCTGCTTACCTGTGTTCACATCTTCAGAGTCACCTGGATTCCCACCTGGATTGCCCACCTGGTTGGCCAACCACTTTTCAAGTAATTCTTGAAATTAGACCGAGTTCTATTACTTTAAATATGTAGAAGAAGATAAGCATACTGAGGTTTTATGTACAAGCTGAAGGAAGCTTTCCCCCTGCGTGAAAAGCAGAAATGACAATATTTTCTAGGCCTAACAGATCTTGATGCTGTATTATAGCTATTTTTTCTCTTTTGTTGCTTTGCAACAATTTTTTTCCAAATATACTTAGAACCCACTGACTTTTCTGGACAGATAAGGAGACCCATCTCTGTCAACTTTAAACTGTTTCTGCTTAGCCTGGCTGCTCTGGTTAATAAACATACTCTGAGTTCAGGACAGGCAAGGTAAAATGCCAGGTGCAAAGGCAGAACAAAACAGAGCAAAACAGCAGAACTGCACTGACCAACATATATAATTATTTGTCAGTTAAAAGTATAATTTTTTTTTTGAGTCGGAGTCTTGCTCTGTTGCCCAGGCTGGAGTGCAGTGGCACAGTCTTGGCTCACTGCAACCTCTGCCTCCTGGGTTCAAGCAATTCTCGTGCCTCAGCCTTCCGAGTAAGTAGGATTACGGGCGCTTGCCACATGCCCAGCTAATTTCTCTATTTTTAGTAGAGATGGGGTTTCACAACGTTGGCCAGGCTGGTCTCAAACTCCTGACCTCAGGTGATCTGCCTGCCTTGGCCTCCCAAAGTGCTGGAATTATAGGCGTGAGCCACCATGCCCAGCTAAAATAATTTTTTTAAAAAACTGCACCAACTGTCATTTTATCTTTTCTGTAATGATCCAGAAGGCACCATGAAATCTTGAAGAATTATGAGCATCTTTTATGGAAATTCCAGTTAACGGAGATTTGGGGCTGCTGGGATACTGCTGAAACCTGCTTTTAATGCTACACAGAGAGTGAACATCTATCACATTGATATTCTTGTCTCTGTGTTTAACTTGAGCTGTTGAATTGACTTTTAAAGCCATGCACTTTTGTCTACACTCACTTGTTTGAGAGGCCAGTAGGTTAACTAGATAGTGAGTTCTAGTTCTACCAAAATCTTTATGAATCTGGGTCACTTTGGCACAGTGGGAGGTTGGGTTGGATGTCAAGCCCTATGTCTATGATTTCTCATAGTTTGCTACATCAGAGGAATATCATTTTTTGTTTTTAGAGATAGGGTCGTGTTATGTTGCCCAGGTTGCTCTTGAACTCCTAGCCTCAAGCAATCCTCCTGCCTCAGCCTCCCAAATTGCTGGGATAACAGGGGTGAGCCACTACACCCAACAACATTTTTTTTTTTTTGAGACTGAGTCTCGCTCTGTCGCCCAGGCCGGGGTGCAGTGGAGCGATCTCGGCTCACAGCAAGATCCACCTCCTGGGTTCACGCCATTCTCCTGCCTCAGCCTCCCGAGTAGCCGGGACTACAGGTGCCCGCCGCCACGCCTGGCTAAGTTTTTGCATTTTTAGTAGAGACGGGGTTTCACCGTGTTAGCCAGGATGGTCTCGATCTCCCGACCTCATGATCCACCTGCCTCGGCCTCCTAAAGTGCTGGGATTACAGGCGTGAGCCACTGCACCCGGCATGGGAAATCTTATTAGGGTTTTAAAGTCAGGTAGTTTTGGCGAAGAGCCTCCTGAACTTTCACCTTCCACTCTGTAGCTTATTCTAGGGAGTAGATTCATAGCTCACCTTTTGACTGGCACCTATCCTGAATGACAGACAAGGCCTATTTATCCACAGTGTTTCCCTATGGAATATTTGTGTTTATTTGTTCTGCCTCCATAAAATGTAGTTTTGAACTTCCAAGAAGAAAGAGAAAAACAAGAAAATGAAACCTCACAGTTATTTAGTGGGAGTTGTACACACTGTTATGGCCACAAACTGTCTTTGCGGGCGGGATGCTTCATTTTACATTTCGGCTCCCTTCCTGTATAAACATGAGCAAATTACTGAAATTACCTATACCTCAGTTTCCTCCTTAGAAAAATGAGGATAATAGTATCTACCTCATAGGGTTTTTGTGAGTTTTAAATGTCTGTATAGCCTGGAGCCTGGCATACAATGAATATAGATTTTATTTTTATGATCTGATTTGCAATATCATGCCCATCACATAAAATTATGAGGAACTGGATGATTACTGTTATATATTGTGGAGATATAATTAAGATAAAAATAATGACAATGAAAGGGCATCATTTAATTTTAAACAATTGCTAAATGATTATGCTATATTTCCTGTTATCATCATGATCATAGAAGGGAGATAGACCTGGCATTGACTCTAGCAGGAAGGTCTAGAGAAGAGATAACAAGTGAATAGATGACAATTTTATGAGCTCAAAGTGAGCTCAGAATTCATTCCTCAGCAAAAATAGAACAGTACAGATTTCTCACATACTCTACGTTCTGAGAGGAAAAAAATAACTCACTGAGAGAAAAGGATAAAATAGTGTAGGAGTATTTCAAAGTGGTCGGGGAAAGAAAAGTCTTCTGGTTGCTCCTTTGAAGTTAGATTGAAATGAGTCTATTCCCTACCCAAGAAAAGAAGACATGATTTGCAGTGTATATTTAATTTTTGCTAAAAATATGTAGCTAAGAGAAAGCCAAGGAAATATTTTCATTTAAGAGAAGCCAACTTTGGTGTTGTTTTCTGTGTGGGTGGAAAGTGCTGTGTTTTTATTCTTGCCAATCAATAACCAAAATTCACAGTCTCAATACACATTCCCATTCAATGATTATAACCTTATCTCGGTCTTTGGGGAGGCTAATGTTCAAAGCAGTCAAGTTCTCCAAGGATAAATGTTTCTTTCTCCAGTTGATGTGTGCATTTCCCTGATGGACAACCAAGAAGTTACTTCTACTATTCTACCAACATTTTTTACTGCTTGAAATTAAGCTGCATTCCACTCGGAGGTTGCATCTGAACATAAACTAGACCCGTTGACACATTCTCCTTGGTATGTTTGGAGCAAGGTGGGAGGCGTGCCACATGCTGGGGTGGACAGAGCATAAGTTTAGAGTCAGATAAACCAGGTTCAAATCCCAGTGCTGTCACCTTACAAATGAGTAAGAGGGGATAATGATACCTATCTCATGGGGCCTTTATTAGAATTAATGAGGTCATGTATGCGTTCATTAGGGAGGTATGAGTAGGACCATCTGGAGATTTCACACTGCCTGAATTTGAGTTCCATTTCTATCACAGTTGTGTGACATTGGAAACACTGGGGTCAGTTGTCTTTATCTATAAAGTGGGGAGAATGATAGTTCCTGCCCCATTAGGGTAGTTGAGATGATTAAAAATAAATAATAGGCCGGGCACGGTGGCTCACACCTGTAATCCCAGCATTTTGGGAGGCCAAGGCAGGTGGATCACCTGAAGTCAGGAGTTTGAGACCAGCCTGGCCAACATGGTGAAACCCCATCTCTACTGAAAATACAAAAATTAGCCAGGTGTGGTGGCAGGCACCTGTAATCCCAGGTACTCAGGAGGCAAGGCAGGAGAATCGCTTGAATCCAGGAGGCAGAGGTTACAATGAGCTGAGACTGTGCCACTGTACTCCAGCCTGGGCAACACAGCAAGACTCTGTCTCAAAAAAAAAAAAGAAAAGAAAGAAAGACTATATGACAGCGTACATGTGCTTGGCTACTGTTAATCAGTATTATTTCTTTTTGGTCTTCTCTATTGAGAAGGCTTTATTTCTTTGCTCTTTTATCATGGGGATTGTTTTCAACCATCTAAGTTTCCTTGACTTTTCATTCTTCTGAACTCCCGCAGGGGTTTTTTGCACCTCTCTGACAGCACTGTTCCCGTGGAGTAGTTATTTTTATGTGTCGGCTTTGCTGGGCTATAGTACCCAGTTACTCAAACACTTATCTAGGTGTTGCCATGAAGGTAGCTTGTAGATGAGGTGAACACCTACAATAAGTTGATTTTTTTTTTTTTTTGAGTCGGAGTCTCACTCTGTCACCCAGGCTGGAGTGCAGTGGCACAATCTCGGCTTTCTGCATTGCTCTGCCTCCCAGGCTCACGCCATTCTCCCGCCTCAGCCTCCCGAGTAGCTGGGACTACAGGCGCCCGCCACCACACCCAGAGAATTTTTTGTATTTTTAGTGGAGACGGGGTTTCACCGTGTTAGCCAGGATGGTCTCAATCTCTTGACCTCGTGATCCACCCTCCTCGGCCTCCCAAAGTGCTGGGATTACAGGCGTGAGCCACCGTGCCTGGCCTAATAAGTTGACTTTAAGTAAAGGAGATTTTCCTGGATGACATGAGTGAGCCTCATCTAGTCAGTTGAAAGTCCTAAGAGCAAAAACTGGAGTTTCTAGGAAAAGAAGAAATTCTGCCTCAGGACTGCAGCATCAACCCCTCCCTGAGTTTCCAGCCTGCCGGCCTGCCCTGTAAATTACAAACACAGCAGACTCCACAATTGCATGAGCCAATTCCTTAAAATAAATAAAAATTTTCTTATCTGCTGCTGCTTCTGTTTTTCTACAGTGCCCTGATAATTACATGCCACCTGCTTATTTATTATTGTGATGATTATATGTTTATTTATTATTGTTTTTTACTTTGTGTGAAAACATTAGTTGTATGCATCATTTGCCCTCCAGGATAGGAAGATACTGGAGGGCAGGACACATTTTATAGATTTTCGTGTCTGTCCCAGTTCGTGCCTGGGGTTGTATCTGCTCCATGGTGGGTTGAGGCCATAACTTTGTGTGCCCCAAGGTCACAGCTCTATATGCTCCCTGCATCTGAGTTCTGCTTGGCCGTTTCCACATGGGTCGGTACAGTGTTTTTATTTTTTATTTATTTATTTTTATGTATTTATGTATTTATGTATTTATTTATTTTTGAGACGCAGTCTCGCTCTGTCTCCCAGGCTAGAGTGCAGTGGCGCGATCTTGGCTCACTGCAACCTCCGCCTCCCAGGTTAAGCGATTCTCCTGCCGCAGCCTCCGTAGTAGCTGGGACTACAGGCGCGCGCCACCACGCTCAGCTAATTTTTTGTATTTTTAGTAGAGGTGGGGTTTCACCGTGTTAGCCAGGATAGTCTTCATCTCCTGACCTCGTGATCCACCTGCCTCAGCCTCCCAAAGTGCTGGGATTACAGGCGTGAGCCACCGCACCCCGCTTGGGACAGTGTTTTTAAAAATTTTAAATTAGTTACCAATGTTTAAAAAAAGGAATATTTCACATAAAAATTTGGGGATTAAGCATGTAAAGTCAGTAGATTTGGAAACATCGAGCCCACATTCCTTCATGGCAACAGTTGGGTGGAGTTTCACGGGGGTTGTTTGTCCAGACAGTTTTTTTTTTTTTTTTAAGTATATGTATATTTTTAGAGACAGCATCTTGCTGTGTCTCCCAGGCTGGAGTCCAGTGGTACAATAGCTCACTGCAGCCTTGAACTCCTGGGCTCAAGGGATCCTCCCGCCTCAGCCTCCCAAAGGGCTGGGATTACAGGCATGAGCTACCAAACACGGCCTCTGGGTTCTCTTTTAAACGTTGTGGGAAGACTGGGCATGGTGGCTGATGCCTGTAACCCCAGCACTCTTGGAAGCAGGTGGATCACTTAAGGTTAGGAGGACTTAGAGACCAACCTTCTGGTCAACATGGTGCAACCACGTCTCTACTAAAAATACAAAAATACAAAATTAGCCAGGTGTCACGGCGCATGCCTCAGCTCTTCTGGAGGCTGAAGTGGAAGAATCGCTTGAACCAGGGAGGAAGAGGTTGCAGTGAGCGGAGATGGCACCACTGTACCCCCAGCCTGGGTGAGAGAGTGAGACTCTTGTCTCAAAACAAAACAAAACAAAACAAAAACTCCTGAAAGTTGTGGGGGCCTAACAATCTGCAGGGCCCCTAAGATTATGTGTGTGTGTATATGTATGTACTTTTTAATCTAAATTATTTATAACCTAAACATTTCATTAAATAACCTAGGTTTCTATACCACTTACATTCCAGAGGGGGAAAATAAATACTAGAGGAAAGGGCCTTGAAGGTAAAATTCCAGCAATGACAAGTTGTGACAGTGTTTTGGCTCAAATCCTCCAAATGAGACCAAAGCCTTGACACAATTGAATTGTTCATGGAAACCACAGATGCATTTTTATGGTACCAAGTAGATTTAAAGTTACTGTGAAAACTCAGGGCTGCTTTGAGTTCAATCCGGCGCCAAAGCAGCCATTTCTCATTTTCTGTTTGTTTACTGTTTCTTTGGTCCTATTTGCTTTGCTTCACTGTGCTTAATGAAAGGATTCTAAAGCTTCCCCTGATTCATTTCAAATTAGAACTAGACTGAATTAACCTCCAGAAATGGACCTTTATGGTCGGTCTCTGTGAAATGATTTAAGACCCAGAAAAGTTATATTTTCTGAAACTAAAAACTTGAGACTCTTTTTTTTTTTTTTTTTTTTTTTTAGACAGAGTCTCACTCTTTCGCCCAGGCTGGAGTGCAGTGGCACAATCTTGGCTCACTGCAAGCTCTGCCTCCTGGGTTCACGCCATTCTCCTGCCTCAGCCTCCCGAGTAGCTGGGACTACAGGCGCCTGCTGCCACGCCTGGCTAATTTTTTGTATTTTTTTTAGTGGAGACGGGGTTTCATCATGTTAGCCAAGATGGTCTCGATCTCCTGAACTCGTGATCCTCCCCCCTCGGCCTCCCAAAGTGCTAGGATTACAGGCGTGAGCCACCGCGCCCAGCCGAAACTTGAGACTCTTTATTAAAACATTAAGGGGGCACAATTTCAGGCCTGTGTGCATGTATTATGGGCAATCTAAAGACAAGTGCCAGCCACATTCCTGGGTGGGTTTGCATCATAATGGAGAAACCAGAAGAAAGAAAATTGCCTACCATCTTAGCCTAGGAGTAACTACCAGGAGATAAAGGGCCCAACAGTGATGGACCCTCCTGGTTGGACAATTCTTAATCAAGGAACACCGGGCTCATGGCTGGGAGCCTGTCCCCACATCTGTTTGGGGCCTCTAGGGTCATCAAAGAGGAGCTGACGAGGGGTTTTACTGACCATCTTGTGAGATGTGCATGACAGTGGTACCAATTTAAATTATTAGGTGATGGAATTACTGGGCTTGTTTAAAAAGAAACTATAGGCCAGGCGAGGTGGCTCATGCCTGTAATCCTAGCACTTTGGGATGCTGAGGCGGGTGGATTGCCTGAGCTCAGGAGTTCAAGACCAGCCTGGGCAACACAGTGAAATTCTGTCTCTACTAAAATACAAAAAAATTCGCTGGATGTGGCGAAGTGCACCTGTAGTCCCAGGTACTTGGGAGGCTGAGACAGGTGAATCACTTGAACCTGGGAAGCAGAGGTTGCAGTGAGCCGAGATCCAGCCACTGCACTCCAACCTGGGTGACAGAGCGAGACTCCACACCACCCTCCACCAAGAAAAGGAACTATAGTTAGCTGTTCCTGGCTATGTCCCTGTAGGGAAGGGAAGACTTTTCCTCTACCCACTGAGGTTCATGTCAGTTTATCCATGAAATCAACTGACAACAGGCAGATTAACAGGAGAAAAGGCATATAAATTTAGTATATGCACAGAGGCATCACAGGAAAAACAAAAAAGTAGCTATCTGAAAAGCCAGTGAGATTTAGGAGCTTGTATACCCTCTTCATATGGGAGAGGGGAGGGGGGATATTGGCAATTTAGGGGAGAGTAAACGGTTTTGGGGGAAAGATGGATAGGCCCTTGGAAGAACAGATGAGAGCTGGTAGCAAAGTTTATCTGGATGTGGAACTCCCTTCTAGCCTCCTCTCCTGTGATAAGACTTAATCTTCTCTGGTTGATGAAACTCCCCAGATGGGGATTGATGACAACTGAGTTTCTTCTGGAGGATCTGTCTTTAGGCAGATAAGAGGAGTTTAGAGAAAGACTGCATTTTTGTTTTTCAAGTGCCTTCAGCTGAAGGCAATCAATATACCAAAGCAGTATATTTGGGGGTGGCATTTTCTGAACTCCTTTGCTCCTGTCCCCTCAGCTGTACCATTTTAGCACGTGCACCTGCTAGCACTGCTGTCTCTTTGCCTGAAGGCTTTCTCTGTCTGCTGGAGCTCACAGCACATGGTAGGACAGAAGTGCCTGGGAATGAATGCATGTGCCCCTCCCAGCAGCTTTCAACGAAGGACTAATGGGAAATGGTGTATAAACAACGTAGCTCCCAGCAGTGTGCCCCTCCCAGCAGCTTTCAATGAAGGACTAATGGGAAATGGTGTATAAACAACCTAGCTCCTTCACCATGGGTGGGGGACAGAGCTTCCAGGCACATATTTCATATTATTTCCTAAAGTTCCCAGCAGGACTAAGCCCCAACTGCCCACAATGGCAACTGTTTCCTAACATACCCTTTACTGCCCTCCTTGCCTTCCCAGCTTCACTTCTTTACTCCTCTACCAATATTCTTGGGGATCTCCTTCCAAATAGACCACTTGCACTTGAACCCCAGTCTCAGGAAAGGCCTCTAGGGGAACCCAAACCAAAATAGTGTCTATTTTCCAAGTTTCTGCTTTGTCTGTAGAATAATACTTTGCGTGACTGGGTTGTCATATGTCTGTGTTCATTCATTTATTCATTGACTCATTTTCTTTCCCCAAAAGAAACAAATATATATTGATTGAGTGCCTACTTGATGCAAAATCACTGAGCCAGCTGCTGGAAAGACAGCGGAGAACAGACATAGGCCCCGCCTCCAGAGCAGCCTGTCCTGTAGGAATACAATGTGAGCTACATATGTGATTTAAAGAAAAAGAAGAAACTCAGTATGTCCAACAGACTGCCATTTCAATGTGTGCAAGGCCTTTGAAATCCTGGGCTCATTCTCCATTTGCAGCTGTGCTCTGTTTGAACTAGCCATGGTTGAAGTGCTTAATCGTCACATGTGATGAGAGGCTACTGGATAGAACAGCCTAGTTCTTAAAGTTTACTCTAGTGAGGATAGGGGCATCAGGTTCTTTAAGAGGTGATCAAACAGTCGGCGATCGGTCACCTAAACTGTTGGTTCTCCAACTTGGTGAGCATGCAAATGGCCTGCAGAGCCAATAAGAAACATGGAGTCCAAGAGTCATGGAAATACATGGAAATACATAGGCCTTCATATTTCACCAAGTTCTCCAGGTGATCAGGATACACACCAACGTCTGACAACTGCTGCTCTACTTCACTCCCTAATCTAATCTCCCCTCTGTTGGTTGTTTATGTAAGGCACTCTTTGCCATCTTGTTTGCATCTTGGATATACCTAAAAAATACGAGTGCTTGGGTCTCATTCTCAAAATTACTATTTAAGTGGTAAGAAGTGAGGCCCATCTATCAAGATATTTAAGATCTCCCCAGGTGGTTATAAGACACAGCCCAATTTGAGAACAACTGTCTTAAATTATGGCAGGTAATAAAACAACACATCCTGTTTAGTTTTGTAAAATATCATTATATATAGGGGGTGCCAGAAGGAAGACTCTTGAAGGAATGGACACATTTTCCATCCCACAAGAAGTGATGATGAATATTCTTTTTTTTTTTTTTGAGATGGAGTCTTGCTCTGTCGCCCAGGCTGGAGTGCAGTGGTGCAATCTTGGCTCACTGCAAGCTCCGCCTCCCGGGTTCAGGCCATTCTCCTGCCTCAGCCTCCTGAGTAGCTGGGACTACAGGTGCCCGCCACCGCACCCGGCTAATTTTTTGTATTTTTAGTAGAGACGGGGTTTCACCATGTTAGCCAGGATGGTCTCAATCTCCTGACCTTGTGATCCACCCGCCTCGACCTCCCAAAGTGCTGGGATTACAGGCGTGAGCCACCGCGCCTGGCCTATTATGAATATTCTTTACATTCATTCTGTTACTGGAAAGGGGTCCCAATCCAGACCCCAAGAGAGGGTTCTCGGACTTCGCACAAGAAAGAATTTGGGGTGACTCCAGAGAGCAAAGCCAAAGTAAGTTTATTAAGAAAGTAAAGGAAAAGAATGGCTACTTCATAAGCAGAGCAGAAGCATGGGGTGCACGAATGAGTATACTCAGAGTTGCTTCGTGATCATATGCTAAACAAGGAATGGATTACTCATGAGTTTTCCAGGGAAGGATTGGGCAGTTCTGGAACTGAGGGTTCCTCCCCTTTTTAGACCACATAGACCATTTGTAAACTGCCATGGTGCTGGTGGGAGTATCTTTTAGCATCCTAATGCATTATAATTAACATCTAATGAGCAGTGAGAATGACCAGAAGTCACTTTTGTGGCCATGTTGGTTTTGGTGGGTTTTGGCCTGCTTCCAAGTCTCGCTCTGTCCCCCAGGCTGGAGTACAGTGGGACAATCTTGGCTCACTGCAACCTCCACCTTCCAGGTTCAGGCGATTCTTGTGCCTCAGCCTCCCAAGTAGCTGGGATTACAGATGTGTGCCACCATGCCAGGTTAATTTTTGTATTTTTAGTAGAGACTGGGTTTCACCATATTGGCCAGGCTGGTCTCGAACTCCCAACCTCAGTGATCCTCTTGCCTCAGCCTCCCAAAGCGCTGGGATTCCAGGCATGAGCCACCACATCGGCCTTTTGGCCTGCTTCTTTACTGCAACCTGTTTTATCAGCAAGGTGTTTGTGACCTGTATCTTATGCTGATCTTCTATCTCATCCTATGACTAAGAAGGCCTAACCTCCTGGAAATGCAGCCCAGTAGGTTTCAGCCTCCTTTTACCCAGTCCCTAGTCAAGATGGAGTTGCTGTGGTTCGAATGCCTCTGACATTTCTGCTCATCTCTGTTTTCTGACTTTTCTTTCCTAAGAGTGCATAACATTTGAAATAAAGATCGTAAAACAAAAGCCAATTAAAGAAACAATATAAAAGTTGGATCTAGGTTTATCTGAAATTTTTGTTTAGAAAAACCCTTAGGAAATTGGTGTGGCCAGTGAGCAGGCTTTTGAAGACTAGGCCAGATGTACGGCAGGGGGGCCTGACTACTCTCATTCCTGGACGAGGTCAGGTGGGCCTGTTGAGGTCCTGAAACCTACTCAGCACCTGAGTGCAAATGCATGATGCTTTTTGCTGGGTTTGGGCTGTTAGGAATAGAAAAGAAAAAAAAATCCCGGCTGGGCACGGTGGCTAATGCCTGTAATCCCAGCACTTTGGGAGGCCAAGGTAGGCGGATCACTGGAGGTCAGGAATTTGAGACTATCTTCGCCAACATGGTAAAAACCCATCTCTACTAAAAATACAAAAATTAGCCGGGTGTGGTGGCACACGCCTGTAATCCCAGCTACTAGGGAGGCTGAGGCAGGAGAACTGCTTGAACTCAGAAGGCAGAGGTTTCAGTGAGCCGAGATCATGCCACTGCATGACAGAGCCAGACTCCGTCTCAAAAAAAAAAAAAAAAAAAATCTAAAATATCAGGCATTGGCTTCAGGCATAAACCAGCTTGCATTTAAATTAAATATTGAGTGACTTTAAGGCTATAAACATTGATCTTCTCTTAGACCAGTCACATTTATGTCTGAGTAGTCAAATTTAGAGGTGCTAAAGTTTGTGTGTTTATGTAGATAATCCCCCATGCTTGACATTGATCTGAGCGCATTAGTGAGCCCAACCATTTATTATCGAAATGGAGCCAGTTCTTCTATTTTAGCTGCTCTGTAACACGGTGTTTCACTGTATTCATGGAAGTCACATAAGGTGTTTTTTAAAGTTCACTTTGAAAAATTAAAATGAAATTAAGCTTAAACTGTTGCTATCTTTTAAAAAGTTGTCCAACAGCGACTTGATCTGGTCTTATGGAAACGACATATTTAAACCAGAGGAAGGGACAATATTTTCATTGTTTGGTTTTTGTGTCTTCGTTGGTTTTCAGAGCTATGTTTATGTGTTGCATTTTGCATTCCCTTCACGGTGAACTTGACCTGAAAATTTTTAGCGCAGTCAGGTGTTAAACTTCTTTTAGCACCATGCAAACTGGTTTCATTCTTCCAAAACAGGTTTTTGCTTTGGAGTATAAAATGACAAGGGAAATGCATGTAGCCAAGATCCTTATTTGAGCTCATTCGCACTGGTCTAGACCCGTCCAGTGAGCTGGGGGCAGGTCTTGAAGGTGTGATTTGCATGAGCTGATTTGCATCAGGCCTGTGTCTTGTTAAATAAAAGATAAGGATGGTTATCTTGGCCTGGAGGAAAGAGAGAATTGGGAGGGGGTTTTGGTGCTGGGTCTCCACCTTCCTGGCTCTGGCGGAGACATTGGTGCAGACTGCCAATTTAAAATAGTCAAAAAGGTCAGAATCTAGTTTAAAGAGAGTTGATTCAAGTGCAAAAGTTAAGGACTGCAGCTGAGAAGACACTTCCAAGTTGCCTTGGGGAGTGCTTCGAAGAACAAAAGAGAGGCTCACATTTTGTTTTGTTTTGTTTTGTTTTTGTTTTTGTTTTGAGATGGAGTCTCGCTCTGTTGCCTAGGCTGGAGTTCAGTGGTGCGATCTCGGCTCACTGCAAGCTCCGCCTCCCGGGTTCACGCCATCCTCCTGCCTCAGCCTCCCTAGTAGCTGGGACTACAGGCACCCGCCACCACACCGGCTGATTTTTTTTTTTTTTTGTATTTTTAGTAGAGACGGGGTTTCACCGTGTTAGCCATGATGGTCTCGATCTCCTGACCTCGTGATCCGCCCGCCTCCGCCTTCCAAAGTGCTGGGATTACAGGCGGAAGCTCACATTTTTTAATGAAAAAAAAAAAAAAATCAGGAGAAGGGCCTGATTACTAAAGTTGTTTGTCAGGAATTCTCATTGGTTTACAGAAATAACATTGGTTAGTGATTGGCTATACACTTTTGAACTATAGAGTGTATGGCATTTTATGACTACTTGGCCTCAGGCTCTAAGAGGTAATTATTTAGCTCAAAGGGGAGTGAGATGACTGCTGTTAAATTTAAATGTGTTTCTGGGCCTGATAATTTGAGAGACTTGCATTCCTCAGATAAAAGATTTTTCTTTCTCAAGACTCAGCTCCCTTCAGCTTCAGGTGACAAATTGTGGCCCAGTATCAGCCAAGCTTTCTCCCCAGTCTCCAGAGAATGCATCACCAGCTATCATTGAGGCTTGACACCATTGGGAGCATCCAAGAGAGTCTTGGGAATGGACTTTGACCTTCCTCTGATGGGCACCGGCAGCAAGGACAAGGTCCCCAAGTATCATCAGAAAGCAAAGAAAACACCGAATGGAAAGGAAGAGTGTGGGGTGCACCCCCTTGGAGAATGTGGCTGAGGCCAGATGTGAGAGTTCACAGGAGACACCAACAGAAACACAGACATAACTTGTGACATTTTTCAGTGTTCTAAGACATGTCAGTTCAAGACTCTGGGCTTTCCCCATTCAACCACTCCACTCACACTCATGTGTGTTATAGACAAATTTAAACTGGAATCTCTTTGATTCCAGAAAGTCGATTTACATTGCAACAGAAATGCTTGTTTAGCTGAATAGGTCCCTAGGTAGTAAAGGGACTCCACACAGCATTATTTCTAGTGAAGTCTTTGATTCACAGAAAGATTCTTAGAAATCTTGCATCAGAGTGTAACAATAAAAAAGAAACTGTTTGGATTTTCATGCAGGAAATGCTCTTGGCCAGCAATCACCCTCAGGAAATTTTCAGAAATGCACGTGATGCCCAAAGAAGTGTTGTTTTGGGAATACCTAGTAATTAGTTCCAAAATCTTACCAAACAGCAGCACAGGCCTATAATTTCTATGTAAACTCAGCTCACTGTTTGAGTCATACTATGTTTCTTTTTTAGCTCAAGATTTGTCATCCACTACAAAAACCTCCTTTCGCTATACAAAATAGCCACTCGAAATTGCTGGAGGGAAAAGCCAGTTTGCACAATGGGGGTGGTATGTTTGGGTGAGAAAACCAGAGACTCGGAGTCAGGAAATGCCAGTTCCTCCCTTCACTCCTGTGACCTAGAGCAAGCACCTTCACCCTTGAGAGTCTGGCCTTTCTTTCTTTCTTTTTTTCTTTTTTTTGAGATGGAGTCTCACTCTGTCACCTAGGCTGGACTACAGTGGCGTGATCTCAGCTCGCTGCAACCTCCGTCCTCTGGGTTCAAGCAATTCTCCTGCCTCAGCCTCCTGAGTAGCTGGGATTACAGGCACCTGCCACCATGCCAGGCTAATTTTAATATTTTTAGTAGAGACGGGGTGTCACCATCTTGGCCAGGCTGGTCTTGAATTCCTGACCTCATGATGCACCCACCTTGGCCTCCCAAAGTGCTGGGAATGTGTGAGCCACCACGCCTGGCCTGGCCTTCCTTTCTTGTAAAATGAGAGGGTTAAGTCCAGGTTCGTAGTCAATAACTACGTGTTCAGTAACAGATTCGTACCAGGGATTTCCACAAACTTTCCCCAACCCAATCACCACCACTTCCTTTTAGGACTAAGATTTTCAAGGTCTGCTTCAGTCTTCATAGCTTTACATGTCTGGGAACTTATGTCTTAAATTTTTTTGTAAGAAAATTATCCTGTGTGTAATGGAAATGGAAATATTTCTCTTGCTCACCTGATTTCAACCTGCTGAATATAAATATTCACATAACACAGCATTTATAAAATAAAAATCACTCATAAGTATATCTTTCAGCAGTAACCACAGTTCATATTTTGGTGTGGCAGCATCTAAACGTGTTTCTGTGGAGATCCACACACATTCATTTATCCTAGGGTATTTTCAGAAGTCTTCCTAGTCTCCATCTGCTTTTTTTTCTTGTTTGCCACATGTTATATGGATATCTTTCCATGTCAGTATGAGATCGTTTAATGTCAAGAAATACAGATGAAGTCATCATTTTCATGTTCAATGGTTTGAGAACATTCCATCATGTAGTTAAATTATAATTTCTATAACTCTTCCCTATTGGTGGACATTGAGGTTGGTTCCATTTTTTTTTTTTTTTTTTTTTTTTTTTGAGACGGAGTCTCGCTCTGTTGCCAAGCTGGAGTGCAGTAGTGTGATCTGGGCTCACTGTAACCTCCGCCTCCGGGTTCAAGCAATACTCCTGCCTCAGCCTCCTGAGTAGCTGGGACTACAGGTGTGTGCCACCGTGCCTGGCTCATTTTTTGTATTTTTAGTAGAGATGGGGTTTCACCATGTTGGCCAGGTTGGTCTCGAACTCCAGACCTCATGATCCGCCTGCCTCGGCCTCCCAAAGTGCTGGGATTACAAGCATGAGCCACCAAGCATGGCCTTTTTTTTTTTTTTTTTTTAAATGAAAACAAAGCTAAGAGGCCAGGCTTGGTAGCTCATGCCTGTAATTCCAGCACTTTGGGAGGCCGAGGCGGGCAGATCACTTGAGGTCAGGAGTTTGAGACCAGGCTGGCCAACATGGTGAAACCCTGTCTCTACTAAATAAAAAAAAATTAGCTGGGCATGGTGGCGGGCACCTGTAATCCCAGCTACTCATGAGGGTTAGGCATGAGAATGGCTTGAACCCAGGAGGCGGAGGTTGCAGTGATCCGAGATCGAGCCACTGCACTCCAGCCTGGGTGAAACAAAGACTCTGTCTCAAAAAAAAAAAAAAAAAAAAAAGCTAGTATAAATATCATTGTTTATTCAATGCTTATTTTTCTAAACTCTAGCTATATTGGCATTATCATCCTTTGAGATTTTTATAAATCATCAAGCAAAAGATGGCATCTTGTTTTATTTTTATTTCTTGGACTACTAGCAAAATTGAACATTATTTTATGTGTCTATTGAGTATTTTACTTTTTTCATTTGTAAACTGGCTATCTATACCTATTTCCTGTTGTTTTATTGAAGTGTGAATATTTTTTTCCTCATTGCTTTGTAAAGATTACTTCTATATTAAGGGTTTTCTTATGAGTTTTAATACAGACCATATACCTTCATTCTCAAATTACTCTCATTTTCAGTTAAAGTTCAATTCACCCATTAGCATATCATTTATATATTTTTTATTACTTTTATTTTTATTTTATTATTTTTTTAGATAGAATCTTGCTCTGTCGCCCAAGCTGGAGTGCAGTGGTGCGATCTCGGTTCACTGCAACTTCTGCCTCCTGGGTTCAAGCGATTCTCCTGCCTCAGCTTCCCAAATAGCTGGGATTACAGGCATGTGCCACCACGCCCAGCTAATTTTTTTGTATTTTTAATAGAAATGGGGATTCACCATATTGGCCAGGCTGGTCTCGAATTCCTGACCTCAAGTTATCTACCCACCTTGGCATCCCAAAATGTTGGGATTACAGGCGTGAGCCACCACGACTGGCCCTAGCATATCATTTATAAAATTAACATTTGAAGTATGTTGGAAAGAGGAAATTGCTATATGTGGAAGGTCGAATCTTATTTTCTATGGTAAATTAATTTATTTTCAAAGTTCATATTTTTCTATTTCTTTCATTTCACTCCCACTTTCCATACAATACCTTTTCCTTGGCTCCCAGCTCCTACTTCAGTTCCCCAAAAGTGAGGCTATTAAGATGCTCACTGATTAGAGGATTTAAACATTTTAAAAGAGAAGTGGGTGGTGACGGCACATTATTGAAACTTGAAAGAGAGCCAGTGTGATATAATTTCACATCGGGAGCTGATCACTATGGCAACAAGGAACAGATTTTGAAAAATAAGTTTCAATATAATAGAATTAGGAGAGAAAAATTGATTAGAAAAAAACCTGACTGTCTATCTTTTGTTTTACTTTCAGCTTGTTTATCATATGCATCAAAAATCTGCATTAGCACCCAAGAAACGTGTTTCTGTTTCAAAAGCAAATACATTTTAATTATGTTTACATGGTATAAAGCCACAAAGCGGAAATGCTTTGTTTGTAATAATAGTGACAATATCTCTTTGGAGTCTTTTATTTGAGAAGAAATAGTTTAATTTAAAATATGTGCATAACTTTGAATTCTTTTTTTTAACTAATTTTTTCTTTTTCTTTTTTTTTTTTTTTGAGACGGAGTCTCGCTCTGTCACCCAGGCTGGAGTGCAGTGGCACGATCTCAGCTCACTGCAACCTCCGCCTCCCAGATTCAAGCGATTCTTCTGCCTCAGCCTCCTGAGTAGCTGGGACTACAGACACGCACCACCACGCCTCGCTAATTTTTATATTTTTTTAAGTAGAGATGGGCTTTCACCATATTGTCCAGGCTGGTCTCGAACTCCCGACCTGGTGATCCGCCCCCTCAGCCTTCCAAAGTGCTGAGATTACAGGTGTGAGCCACCACACCCAGCCTTGCCTTAGCTCATTGAACCACTGTGCTAGAAATTGAGTATACAATTAACCCTTAAACAACACAAGGGCTAGGGACACCACCCCTCCTCACAGTCAGAAATCTGTATGTAACTTTTGACTTCCCTAAAACTTAATTACTAATAGCCTGCTGTTGACCTTACTGATAACATAAATAGCCTATTGATACATATTCTGTATGTAATGTGTATTAGATATTGTATTCTCAAAGTAAACTAGAGAAAAGAAAATGTTTTTATTTTTTATTTTTTACTTTTTTGAGACGGAGTCTCGCTCTTTCGCCCAGGCTGGACTTCAGTGGCGCTATCTCGGCTCACTGCAAGCTCTGCCTCCTGGGCTCACGACATTCTCCTGCCTCAGCCTCCCGAGTAGCTGGGACTACAGGCGCCCGCCATCGCACCTGGCTAATTTTTTGTATTTTTAGTAGAGACGGGGTTTCACCGTGTTAGCCAGGATGGTCTCGATCTCCTGACCTCGTGATCTGCCCGCCTCGGCCTCCCAAAGTGCTGGGATTACAGGCCTGAGCCACCGCGCTCGGCCTAAGAAAATGTGATTAAGAAAATAAAATTTAAAAAAGAAAATCATAAGGAAGAGAAAATGTATTTATTAAGTGGAAATGGCTCATCCTAAAGGTCTTCATCTTCATCACTTTCATGTTTAGCAGGCTGAGGAGGAAGAGAAAGAAGAGGTGTTGGTCTTGCTGTCTCAGGGGTGGCAGAGGCCAAAGAGGTGGAGGAGGTAGAAGTGGAGGCAGGAGAGACAGGCACACTAGGTGTAATTTTTATGGAAAAAAAATTCATATATGCCTGGACCCACGCAGTTCAAACCTGTGTTGTTCAAGAGTCAGCTGTACAACATCGGGCAAACCCAGACATGGTCTCTATTCTCATGGAGGCTTTCATTCCATAGAAGATATTTTCCCATATCCTTAAATACTACTCAAACAATGAATTCGATAGTACAACATTGCAGTGTTTGTATATGTATTAATTTATTCAATGAATCTACTATTGTTTAACATTTAGACCAATTTTAATTTTTCATTATGATAGATGATTAAGAGCTTATTTGTATATTAATCTGAGTTTCTGGTTATTTCTTTAGGATTGTTTCCTAGAAAGAGAATTACTAGATTAAAATACTTAAACCTGTTTCTCACCAAAAAAAACGTAAATGATAAAATCACAGTCTTCCAGTGAAAAGATCATCTTGTCAACAATACTATTTCTAGAAGTGAAGCATGGGTAACTAGGGCAATAAATTTCTTCCTCCCCCTCCCTGCCAGATGGAGTCTCACTCTGTCACCCCACCTGGAGTGCAGTGCCGCAATCTCCACTCACTGCAACCTCCGCCTCCTGGGTTCAAGCAATTCTCCTGCCTCAGCCTCCCGAGTAGCTGGGATTACAGGCATGCACCACCACGCCCGGCTGATTTTTGTATTTTTAGTAGAGATGGGGTTTCACAACATTGGCCAGGCTGGTCTCAAACTCCTGACATCAGGTGATCCGCCCACCTCAGCCTCCCAAAGTGCTGGGATTACAGGTATGAGCCGCTGCACCCAGCCATAAATTCCTTTATTATATTAGTGTCTCCTAAAGTTGATGTTGAGAGTAGACTTTAGCTTCAGAAAACAAACCAAAGTTGGCCGGGCGTGGTGGCTCATGCCTGTAATCCCAGCACTTTGGGAGGCTGAGGTGGGAGGATCACGAGGTCAGGAGATCAAGACCATCCTGGCTAACACGGTGAAACCCCGTCTCTACTAAAAATACAAAAAAAAATTAGCCGGGCATGGTGGTGGGCACCTGCAGTCCCAGCTACTCAGGAGGCTGAGGCAGGAGAATGGCATGAACCCGAGAGCCGGAGCTTGTGGTGAGACGAGATCGGGCCACTGCACTCCAGCCTGGGCGATAGAGCGAGACTCTGTCTCAAAAAAAAAAAAAAAAAAAAAAAAAGAAAACAAACCAAAGTTTAATAAAATGTCAAAATTCAATACTACTCAATTAACATTAATTAACATACTACTCAATTCTCTTTGTAGAGAATGTCATCTTTGATAAGAAAGAAAGAGATGTCAAATCTATCCATTAAGGTTGTGTTTGAGGGAAGAACATAATCCAGTTTCGAAGTTAATTTGCTTCTTCAGGGGATTAGTCCCGGAGGTTAACAACGAAATTAGGAATGTCAGAGTCCAATGATCTAAGAAGCCAGTTATAAGTTGACAGCCTTACTGGTCCAACATCACTCATGACCATCGTTCCCTGTGACCAGTGGTGTCTGCCCCCACAAAAATGGAACACCCCATTTTTATTTCATGGAGACTCTCATTTCTTCTGTGTTGTCATTTTCCAGAATGTAGACTATTCATAACAGAATGAATTGTATTTGTTGAAAAGACATTTTAATTACATTTTACAAATCATTAGACCCACCAACGTAGTATTCTACAGAATTTGCATTTGCAAGAACCCAAATTATAAATGCCACTTCCTTTTGCTTGGCTCAAAACGTATCTACTCAGGGAGTATTTTTCAATTAACCCCACTTCTTCCTGAGGATGAAATTAGAAGAAAACTGTAAAAATGTTAGAAGTCTGGGGAGCTAGTCTTGGATCTGCATTTGTGTGACCACAGGCAAGTCACTTATTCTTTCTGAGTCTGAGTTTCCTCACTTATGAAATAAGGAGGTGTTAGTAGATGATCTCCAGTGATGTCTGGTGGTCCTTCTTTACTTCTCATCTCCGTACTACACATGCATGGTTTATTCTATTTTACTTATTATCATATGTTAATTTGTTAAAGATCATGAGAATCAGATCTGTGTATGTGCTATTTATAAATGTTGTCCATTTGCAACTTAAAGGTAAACTTTCTATGGAAAAGGATATCATACTGTCTCATCCTCCTTGCCATGTTCTTCCTCTTCCTCCTCCCTTTCATCTCCCTCTTTTTTTTTTTTTTTTTTTTTGAGACGGAGTCTTGCTCTGTCTCCCAGGCTAGAGTGCAGTGGTGTGATCTCGGCTCACCACAAGCTCCGCCTCCTGGGTTCACGCCATTCTCCTGCCCCAGCCTCCCGAGTAGCTGGGACTACAGGTGCCCGCCACCACGACCGGCTAATTTTTTGTATTTTTAGTAGAGATTGGGTTTCACCATGTTAGCCAGGATGGTCTCCATCTCCTGACCTCGTGATCTGCCCGCCTTGGCCTCCCAAAGTGCTGGGATTACAGGTGTGAGCCACTGCGCCTGGCTCATCTTCCTCTTTATATGCTTTTTGTTCTACTCCTTGCCCTTCACCTCTTCTGCTTCTCCTCCTTCCTCTTTGTATGGCTGTCAGTGCCCTAATATGGCTTTGCCATGGTTTTGCCCAAAGTGAGGTGCCTAGAGGGGAACAGAGCTAAATGACCTTGGGTGAGACATTTAATCTCATTGGGCTTTGATTTTTGCTGGCCTCCCTTTTTAGCCCAAACTCTCATGACTCCCCTATACACACACACACACACACACAGAGTGTGCCAACTAAAATCAATCCCTTTGCTCTCACTGATATCTGCTTATACATTTCTTCCTCCAAACTGAAGCTCAGCCTGTCCTGTGTGTTGCCCTCCAGCCCTCCTGAATCTCTTGAGTCCGGGCTCCAAGGCCTGGTTCACAAGCCCCCTGAGCAAGCCTTCCTTGATACTTCTTGCAGGCCAAGATTGCACTGTGATTTCAAACACTCACAAGCCTGCTCCCTTTCTAGCTCTAGCTGGAAACGTGTATTAGTAATTGACAAAAAAAATAACAAAATATTAAATACGTAAATGAATGATAAAGGCATGTCTTCTAAACAAGACAAAGATCTCTCTTTAGGCCAGGAAGTAGGGCAGAAACACAAAGCATGGAGCAGGCTTCAAACTACAAGCCAGCTGATCTCTGGGACTGAAAGAACAGTTAAGTTTCTGCGGAATAATTAAGGTCAAAATACCCCATGAAAGGTGGGAGATGGCATCAGACACACTGCCTAATGCTGGAGAATACCACAAAATCCTTGGCCTGCAAACAGAGGCTGCAGGAAGTGCTGGTCCTGCTTGGAAGGTAACATGGTTTGGATCTGTGTCCCTGCCCAAATCTCATGTTGAATTGTAATCCCCACATGTTGGAGGTGGGGCTGGTGGGAGGTGATTGGATCATGGGGTCAGTTTTTAATGGTTTAGCACCATCCCCCAGTGCTGTCTTGTGATGGAGTTCTCATGAGATCTGGTTTTCTAAAAGCATGTGGCACCTCCCCACTCTCTCATCTTTCTTCTGCTCCAGCTATGTGAAGTGGTGCTCCCATTTTTCCTTCTGCCATTATTGTAAGTTTTCCTGAAGTCTCCCCAGAAGCCAAGCAGATGACAGCATCATGTTTCCTGCATAGACTGCAGAACAGTGAGCCAATTAAACCTCTTCTCTTTATAAATTACCCTGTCTCAGATATTTCTTTGTGGCAGTGCAAGAATGAACTAATACAGAAAACTGGTTACCAGGAGTAGGGTATTGCTATAAAGATACCTGAAAATGTGGAAGCTATGGAGCTGGGTAAAAGGCAGAGGTTGGAACTGTTTGGAGTGCTCAGAAGAAGACAGGAAGATGAGGGAAAATTTGGAACTTTCTAGAGACTTGTTAAATTGTTGTGACCAAAATGCTTATAGTGATATGGACAGCAAAGTCCAGGCTGATGAGGTCTCAGACGGAGACAGGAACTTACTGGGAACTGGAGCAAAGGCTGCTTTTGTTATGCATTAGCAAAGAGGTTGGCAGCATTGCACCCCTGCTCTAATGATCTGTGGAACTTTGAACTTGAGAGTGATGATTTAGAGTATCTGGTAGAAGAAATTTCTAAGCAGCAAAGTGTTCAAGATGTGGACTTGCTGCTTCCAACAACATATGCTTATATGCATGAGCAAAGAAATGGCCTGAAATTGGCCCTTATATCTGAAACTGGTCCTTATATTTAAAAGGGAAGCAGAGCATAAAAGTTTGGAAAATTTGCAGCCTGGCCATGTGGTAGAAAAGAAAAGCCTATTTTCAGGGGATCAAGTCAAGCCTGCTGCAGAAACATGCATAAGTAAAGAGAAGCCAAATGTTTATAGTCAAGACAATGGAGAAGAAAGCTTCCAAGGCATTCCAGAGACCTTTGAAGCAACCCCTCCCATCACAGGCCTGGAGGCCTAGGAGGACAGAATGGTTTTATGGGACAGGACCAGCATCTCCCCACTATCCTGCACAGCCTTAAGACACTGCTCCTGTATCCCAGCTACTCCAGCTCCAGCTGTGGCTCAAAGGGGCCCAGGTACAGCTCAGCCTGCTGCTTCACAGCGTGCAAGCCCCAAGCCTTGGTGGTTTCCATGTAGTGTTAAGCCTTTAGGTACACAGAGTGCAAGAGATGAAGCTTGGGAGCCTCTGCCTGGATTTCAAGTTGTTTTTTTTTTTTTTTTTTTTTTTTTTGAGATAAGGTCTCACTCTGTCACCCAGGCTTGAGTGCAGTGGAGTGATCTCAGCTCACTGCAACTTCTGCCTCCTGGGTTCAAGCAATTCTTCTGCCTCGGCCTCCCAAGCAACTGGGATTATAGACACCCACCACCATGTCTGGCTAATATTTTTGCACTTTTAATAGAGATGGGGTTTTACCATGTGGCCATGATGGTTTCAAACTCCTGACCTCAAGTAATCTGCCCACATCAGCCTCACAAAGTGCTGCGATTACAGGCGTGAGCTGCTGCACCTGGCCCTCTACCTAGATTTCAGAGGATGTATGGAAAAGCCTGGATGTCTAGGCAGAAGCCTGCTGCAGGGGCACAGCCCTCATGGAGAACCTCTACTAGGGCAGTGCAGAGGGGAAATGTGGGGTTGGAGCCCACACACAGAGTCCCCACTGAGACACTGCCTAGTGAAGCTGTGAGAAGAGGGCCACCATTCTTCAGACCCCAGAATAGTAGATCCACTGACAGCTTGCACCTGAAAGAGCCATAGGAACTCAATGCCAGCACATGAGAGCAGCTATGGGGGCTGAACCCTGAAAAGTCACAGGGATGGAGCTGCCCAAAGCTTTGGGATCCCACCCCTTGCCTCAGTGTGCCCTGGATGTGGGACATGGAGCCAAAGGAGACTATTTTGGCGCTTTAAGATTTAGTGACTGCCCTGCTGGGTTTTAGACTTGCATGGGGCTTGTAGCCCCCTCTTTTGGCTGATTTCTCCCTTTTAGAATGAGAGTATTTACCCAGTGCCTGTACTGCCATTGTATCTTGGAGGTAACTAACTTGTTTTTTATTTTACAGGCTCATAGGCAGAAGGGACTTGCCTTGTCTCAGACGAGACTTTGGACTTTTGGGTTAATGCTGGAATGAGTTAAGACTTTAGGGGACTGTTGGGAAGGCATGCTTGTATTTTGCAATTTGAGAAGGACATGAGATTTGAAAGGGCCTAGGGGTAGAATAATATGGTTTGGCTCTATGTCCCCACCCAAATCTCATGTGGAATTGTAATCCCCAAATGTTGGAGGTGGGGCCTGGTGAGAGGTGATTGGATTATGGGGGCAATTTCTAATGGTTTAGCACCATCCTCCTAGTGCCATCTTGTAATAAGAGTTCTCACGAGATCTTGTTGTTTAAAAGCGTGTAGCACCTCCCCTCTCCCTCTTTTTCCTGCTCTGGCTATGTAAACTTGTGCTCCCTCTTTTCCTTCTGCAGTGATTGTAAGTTTTCCTGAGGTCTCCCCAGAAGCTGAGCAGATGCCAGCATCATGCTTTCTGTATAGCTTGCAGAAGAGTGAGCCAATTAGACCTCTTTTGTTATAAATTACCCAGTCTCAGATATTTCTTTATAGTAGTGAGAAAATGTACTAATACAGAGGGGCAGGGTTTATAACATTATGTACCTTAGGGCAAAATGCAGCAAATAGCTTCCCTCTAGAAAGGCATCCAGTAACTTGTGGGTGGCTCAATCTATGCATCCACGATATCCTCAATGCTATCTTAATGCAAGAGCCCAGAGATTCTCCTGTAAGATCTGATTCTTATTGCAGGCACAGGGGTGCCCTGTGGAGGAAACAGCAGAACTACTGGTGAGAAAGAGAGCATACTATATTGTATTTACAGTAGAAACTCCTGAGGATGATGAGCCCACAAACTCCAAGCCCAAAGCAGATGAAAAAAGCTAATACTAAAAAAGACAGGTTTTAGCACTGGGTGAGGAATTAACTCCCAAGGAAATGAAAATAATGGAGCAATCTGAAAATTACTTTAAAATAGGTATGTTTAAAATTATCTAAGAGATAAATGAAGAAATAACATTTATTTAAGTCTACAATAACTAAGAAAGTAAATATCACTTTTTTTGTTGTTGTTAGTTAAGGGATCCAAGGGTTAGAAAGATTAAGAAACAAGCTCAGTGTCCCACTGGTAATAAGTAGTAGAGCCAAATTTCACACTCAGGGCTGTCTCAAACGCTAAATGTTAAACAAAAATCTGTGTTGCTATTCCCAGCAGTGTCTATAGGGCAATATGTGTTTGCATGTTTCAGACCATCTTGAAAGGAAGAAATACAACAGAGCGCTTCGTTAAAATGACTTGGGTGTGCATAGGCTTGGCTCCTATTATAGGATGGGCTAGAAAACAATAATTAATTTCATAAACTCCAATTCAATAAATATTTATTAAGAACCTACAATTTTGTTTAGCTCTCTGTTAGATGGCTTGAGGGTTGCCAGTGGCGGGGAAAGAACACAATGTAATTTGCAGTCTAACTGGGGAGCAAGGCTTGGGACTATGCACCAGGTTGGGGAAATGTTCAATAAGGTGTGCTTATGTGGGAAAACAATAAGATAAGTAGCCAATAAGATAATCAAGATTCCAGAGAAAAACAGTGGCCATTTGTGGCTTTCAGGTAGGGTAGTAAAGCATGTGCATGATTTAGACAGGGTAGATTTGAAAAGAGAGAGAATTCCAGGGAGCAAAAATAGTCTACTGAAAGGAAAGAGACCTGAAAAACAGAGGCATTTTTAGGGCCCAGTGAAGGTATCAGATTCATTTGAGAGAAAAGATTCCACTGACAAGGTACAAGAATACATTTGTATAGATCAGATTCAAACCATATAACACCTATCCCTTGCTTAGCAACTATCAGTTATTCCTATAAATGCAGCTATAAGTAAAAATCCGTTAAAGAAGAAAAAATTTTCTATTAAAAACTTTAATAGAATTATATATATATATGTATGTATTTTTTAGCCAAATTTTCAACCTTTTTGTGGGGGCCACAATTATCTTCTCCTTGTATCCTCATGTGGCAGAGAGGAGAGAAAGAAAGAGCAGGCTATCATGTTTCCTCTTAAATGGGCACTGATCCTATTCATGAGACTCCACCTCATGACCTAATCACCTTCCAAAGGCCCCACCTCCTAATACCATCACCGTGAGGGTTAGGATTTCAACATATGAATTTGGGGACACACAAACATTTAGTTTGTAACAGCATATCTAGGCAAAGCAAGACAACTTGGGGTCATCCAAACATGGAGCACAATCCTAAACCATCCCGCTTGTGTGTCTCTGAGTAAACTCATGAGTATATCTTTGCCTGAACTGTAAGGTTCAGCAGTCTATTTGCTAAGTAGCAAATGTGGGAGTAAAACATTTATGTTAGGAAAAAAGAAACAGTTTTTGATAGGTGAGCCTTTTCAAGAGTTTTCACTGTCAAAAGCTGTTACCTGAACAGTCATTGTATGACATAGTCTGTCCTTGGGATTGTGAAATGGAGGGGGAGGTTTCTGGTGGGTGAACTCAGGTTCTCCTTTCTGTGACATAGATGCCGCTATCAAGAAATGCCTAATTCCACCCTGTGGAGGCTGAAGCAACTCCATCTTGGACGCTAATCTTCCATGTTGACTTCTAATTAACATTAACTCCAGTTCTAGGAAGACCTCTAAGATTTCCATTTTACCTACTGTTCCTTGTATAAGGGCAGGTACTTACTGGATATACTACTCTTAGGTCAAACAACCTTGATGTTATTGTACTTCAGTTGTCCTACACATCCCTTCTGAATCGCCCTTTCCTTGTGTTACACAACGCTAGGTTTGGGGATTAACAGTGCAGGGATCTACCATCTTGTCTCACCACCACCTGATGCACAGACATGGCTTCTGTTCGTAAGGCCCTATTACATATTTCTTTCTGAGAAACTGGATCTGTCAGCCTCTTTCTTCAGCCTCTCAGCTTCCGGGGACTTCTGGGGGTAGGTTTGCATAGACCTGTCTGCTGTGGAGCACATCTTGTTTGCAGCATGCATCTCTCCAGGTAATCTACCATTATACATGAAGGCAAACAGGCAGCAGCCTCAGTCCGTAGAGACGGTGCGGTTGTTTTTTTCTGTCAACATCTAAACTGTGGGATATTTGGATTGCTTCACATAGTCATAATATTTGTGGTCTTATGGAAACTGTGTTACTTTTTCTGTGTATGACTTCCTTGGTAAATATTTTCTGGGTCTCTACTGATCTTGTTATCAGAAATAACGTAAAAAAATTTGCCAAGAACAATTCGTTTGTTATACTAAGAGTTGTTTTGGTTTGCTATGTAAACTAAGACAAATATTGACTTTACTTTTCAAATTGATACCTCCAGTATACATATACCATTCCCCTAAAGGGAGAACACCTGCTTTGAGTAGTTATTATTAATCTATTTGGTTAAATAAAGGGAGAGCTCTATTAATAATAGTTGAAATTTCTTCCTTACTTTTTAAAAATTTAAACAGAGTGTGCTCATCAGTTATGTCTTTAAAATTAGCTAAGGGAAATCTCCAAATAAAATGCTGTTTGTTGGAAGCTCTCCAAATCAACATGGTTTTATTCGGTTTAAAAAAATTAAAAACAAAAATTATCAAAACTAACAAAAAACAGTACAAGACATGAAGTCCTCAGAGAGGGGAATAACATACACCAAGGGCTGTTGGGGAGTGGGGGGTGAGAGAAGGGAACTTAGAGGGCTAGTCGATAAGTGCAGCAAACCACCATGGCACATGTATGCTTATGTAACAAATCTGCACATTCTACACATGTATCCCGTTTGTTGTTGTTGTTATTTTTGTTTTTTTTGGGGGGGGAGGTTTTGAGACGGAGTCTCACTCTGTTGCCCAGGCTGGAGTGCAGTGGTGCGATCTTGGCTCACTGCAACCTCTGCCTCCCGGGTTCAAGCGATTCTTCTGCCTCAGCCTCCCTAGTAGCTGGGATTACAGGCACCCACCACCATGCCCAGCCAATTTTTGTATTTTTACTAGAGACGGGGTTTCACCATATTGGCCAGGCTGGTCTCAAACTCCTGACCTCATGATCCACCCATCTCAGCCTCCCAAAGTGCGGGATTACAGGCATGAGCCACAGGGTCTGGTCTGTTTTGTTTTGTTTTAGAAGAAATAAAGAAAAAAAAAGAAATAGTCTGACATACTCTGTTCTCAGCTGTTCTTCAGAGATAATCCTATGGAATCTTTTGAGGTGAACAGTCTAATTGAGAATCTTTTTGCAAAGGTGCTTATAAACACCTTTCATCTCCATCAAAATAAAAGCAGATGTATTGTGGGGTTGAATTTCATGTTCACTGCTTAATTAAATAATAAGAAAAATGAGGGGGCTTTCCTATGTTTACTGATGCTCAAATACTCTATTAAGCAATTAGCTTTCATCATTCTATCATTGATAATAAGGATGCTGATAATAATTAGTTATACAAGAGTGATACATGAAACTTAAGGAATTGTAGGCCATCCTCCCTACTGAGATGCTAAAAAGGTTTCTGGATCTGCCTAAATTAATTTAGTCTGAAATAACTATGGGCAGCAGAATAATTATATCCAAAGTGTTTGTGTCTTCATATAAATTATGTAGCTCTCAGACCTGGGATCCCTTGAGATTTGCATATTTTTGAATCTTAATATAGAACACAAATTTCACTTTAGTTTATACTCAGGAAGATTGCTTGAAAATTTTTTAATAATTAATGCATGAAAGCCAGGACCACACATGTGTATTAATGAGTAGACAATTATGTTAATGGACAATAACTTTCTATTATAATTATATTAATTATAAAATTTAAAAATGTATTAATTATACATTTTACTAGGAGGTAGCTTTTAGAAGTTCCTTTTTCGAAATAAGGCTCAACTTATTCCCATTTAACAGAACGAGGAGTAAAGTTACACGGAGCAAGTGACTTGCTCAAGGTCACAGAAGCAAAGTGGGATGTGGAATTCACAGCCCTTGAGGTTTGGTTTCTTGCCAAGTTCATCTCTGTTGCTTCTGGTCTGTTGCTTAGGAACAGTGGTGCTTCTTTACCCAATAGCATAATATCTGTAGAATGTGCTATTACCACTGTAGAGTTTTTAAGTGGAACTAAAATTCCCACTAAATCAGTTCTTTGAATTCTGTATGTAGAAAAAAAAAAAAATCCTCAGAAGCAATCACAATGTGAGGAGATTGCGTTTTGTCAAGTTTTTTTAAAAAAAGAATTATTCTCCTAAGAACAAAATGTAGTGTCATTTTTCTCTTGGAATTCCCTCTTCTGCAGTATTTTTAATAAATTTATTTGTTTACGAGGTGATCTCAGTGTATTACAGTCAAAAGGAATCTGTTGCTCCTAGGAGAAAACAGTAACGAAAGAACTTTGGAAACAACAAGATAATACTGATAATAATTGATTACTTACTAAATACTGATACTGATTTGAACCTAGAACTGATTTGAACACCTACATGTGTCTATTAGGTTCATGACACTATCTTGGAATAGTGCAGTGGTTATCATCCTAAGCCGTGGAATGAGATTCAACTTCCAGTCCTGGCTGTACTCTGCATTATCTTGGGAATATCGCTCCAATGCTGTGTTCTTTTTTTCCTTTTTTCTTTTTTGAGATAGGGTCTTACTCTGTCTCCTAGGCTGGAGTGCATTGGTCGATCACACCTCACTGCAGCCTTGACCTGAACTCAAGCAATCTTCCACCTCAGTGTCCTGAGTATCTGAGACTACAGGCATGCACTACCACACTTGGCTAATTTTTAAACTTTTCTAGAAAAGAGGTCTCCCTATGCTACCCAGGCTGGTTTTGAACTCCTAGCTTCAAGTGATCCTCCTGCCTCAGCCTTCCAAAGTGCTGAGATTATAGGTGCAAGTCACCACACCCGGCCCACTCTGTTTTTTTCTTGACGCAAAGCAGGGAAAGTAATCACATTTACTTTAGATTAGTTAGGAGTCAAATGACATAATGCATGTAAAGTGCCTAGCACTATGCCTGGCACACAGAAGGTACTCTATAAGTGTCAGCTATCATTGTTTTTGTCAATATTATTAATCGGAAATGATATAGGCATGGATTGGAGAAACAGCATCTGCATGCATGAGGAAGTTTCTATGCAAACAATTTTGCAGCCCTTCAGAATTGGAAGGGATCTTTAAATTCACTGTTCAACCTCATTATTTTCTGATAAAGAAACTGATGTGGAGAAGGTCAAAGCAATTCATTCAAGGTCCCCAGGATAGACAAAGCCAAAGTCAATATAGTCAGTGTGGTTAGGTTGTGTCAGCCTTCAAGTGAGAGTTGGGAGAGGGGTTGTGAACAAAGGCAGAGACCTGGGGTGAGATATATAATAAAACTGGGAATATAAAGCTGTATTCTGACAGGCCTTGAGAGCCAAAGCAGGAGAGTGTGTGTTTGTACTGGCATGGTGGTAAGAGCACGTTTTTCTCAGAAGCCAATTAGTTGCTATGGCTGCCAAGGGGTAAGTGGACACCATGGAACAGTGTAGCATGCAGAGTCCTGCTTATGAATATGTCTGTCGGACAATGAAGAATGTAGATAGGGCTCAGCCATGGTAACAGGACTATGGAGCGTTCCAGAGACAGGCTCTCCCAGGGTGGAGTGCCAGAGAGGGCACTGCAGGGAGGTTGGAGGAATGCAGGTACCCGGGGACCACGTGGTCATGCTTGTCCATCCTGCTGCCACCACAGCCCATTTATTAGGGCATTAGCCTAGAGAGGACTATCTCCAGACCCTGCTGGCTGCTTATCAGGGGAGGATCAGGGCAGGCCTCGCTAGGAATAGTTGCAAAGAGACCAGGACTTAGAGCTATTAGCAACTCTATCAGGCACCAGAAACTTTTAACATTATAGAACCCAATGTCAGATGGTCTAAAACATTTTCCTAGTTGCCTCTTATAGGATGTGGTCTTGGAAAAGATACTTAAACACATATAAAACAACTAAACACAGACAATCTCTAAAATACTAAGTTTTTACTTCCAGATCTTCATTTTTAGAATTTAATTCCTGCACTAAGCATTTTTTTTTTTTCTTTCTTTCTTTTTTTTTTGAGATGGAGTCTTGCTCTGTCACCCAGGCTGGAGGGCAGTGGCATTATTTCATTTCACTGCAACCTCCACCTCCCAGGTTCAAGCAGTTCTCCTGCCTCAGCCTCCCAAGTAACTAGAATAACGGGTGCATGCCACCAAGCCTGGCTAATTGTTTTGTATTTTTAGTAGAGATGGGGTTTCACCATGTTGGTCAGGTGGGGTTTGAACTCCTGACCTCAAGTGATCCTCCCTCCCCGGCCTCCCAAAATTCTGGGATTACAGGTGTGAGCCACTGCACCCAGCCGCACTAAGCATTTTAAGATGTTATGTCCACTCTAATCCATGGCTTTTCATCTATTACCATGCTGACTTTTCCTTGGTGAATGCTGTCCAGTGGGCAGGTAGGAGGCACCTCTCTTGGTGAGGATGCTGGGCTGGATAGTCCTGGGACGCTAAAGCAAAGCAGCATGAGGTAGTGGAGCTGGGGTGGAGAAGAGCGCAGAGGAGCCATGGCCACATGTGAGATGGCCATCAGCAACTGAGGGGCAGGGTGGGGACGGAGAGAGAATGACCAGTGAGATGGGGGCCAGGTAGCTGAGAGAAGAGCTGGTAAAGTGCATGAGCCATGCTGAGATGACACTTTTGGGACTGACTCTGCAAACGGAGGCATTGTATGGGTGCTTGTTCTATGCTGTGGTCAGATATGCCACAAAAGAGAAGCCAAGTGCTTCTTTCATTTGCCCTTGACTGCAGTTTTAATTTTTTTGTTTTTTAACACATTGTATTAGTCCGTTTTCACACTGCTTGTAAAGACATACCCGAGACCAGGCAATTTACAAAGAAAGAGGTTTAATGGACTTACAGTTCCACATGGCTGGGGAGGCCTTACAATCATGGAGGAAGGCAAGGAGGAGCAAGTCACATCTTAAGTGAATGGCAGCAGGCGAAGAGAGAGACTTGGGAAGGGGAACTCCTCTTTTTAAAACCATCATTATCTCCTGAGACTCATTCACTATCACGAGAACAGCGCAGGAAAGACCTCCCCCCATAATTCAATCATCTCCCACCGGGTTCCTTTCATGACAGGTGGGAATTGTGGGAGTTATATTTCAAGATGAGATTTGGGTGCCGACACAGCCAAACCATATCACAGATAAAGACATTTTAGAGCCTTCCTCTTGAGAGTCTCTCCTGAAAATGACCTCTTTGGGCATAGGGCTATACTCCAGATTCTTCCTCCAGAATTAATCTTGGTTGCACATAGCTGGAAACCCCATTATGCAATTTAAACAAAATAGAGGTTGTTTTTCCTTTGGTGTAGGAAAGATCTGGAGGCAGAGAGCCTAGGGCTGAGATCAGGCAGCTGAAGTTCTGATCAGCAAGCTGGGCTTCGTTATTCCTTCTCTTCCACAACCTTCCTACAGCCTTCTCATGGTTGCAGATGGCATCTGGTGCTTGACCCACTAACTCCGAATTTCCCTGTGGAATCTAGAAGGGAAAGTGGAAGAGCAGAGGAGTACCCTTCTCAACTGTCAGTCCCCTTTAAGAAAGTAGCGTGGAAACAACACTTCTATTGACATCTCATTGGCCACCCTGAGGAGCATGGCCTTCTGGGAAATGTAGTCTTAACGAGACTGTGCCTGCCTGAGGTGTCATTCAGTTCTGTTAGGGAGGAAGAAGGGAAAATTAATATTGCAGAGGCAGCTGGTGGTCTCTGCCACAGACCATCCCACCCCCCTGCAGTCTTTCATGTCTCTCCCTGCTCTATTATCAGAAGTTTCCTGGCCTGTCCATCATTCCCAGCTCTTAAATTTTTTTTGGTGGAGGAGTGGGAAGAAGCTAACATGTTAGAGTCTATGAGAGTTTAATATTTGTTATGAAAGGGTTACTGTATGGATGAACTTTTAATAGCATAATTTCAGGTATTTGCGGTAATCTGAAAGAGAAGAGACATTGTGAGGCAACTACGCTTTGCACATGGAAGGCCACATTGGATGTCACCTCCTCCCCAGGGTCCCACAGACTTGCTGGCCTCCCCTCGGCTCTCCGTTGATTTTTCAGAGCTGGATCTAACAGAGCCTCCTCACCTCCAGTCTTCAAGCTGCTCCAGTTTCCAAGTCAGTGAGTTTTAACCCTGGCTTTACTTGAGAATCAAAACATACCTCTTTCCAAAATACTGTCACATGTGGCTTAATGACAAACATGGGTTCTGAGAAATGCGTCGTTAGGCAATTTCGTCATTGTGTGAACATCATGGAATGTACTTACACAAACCTAGATGGTATAGCCTGCTACACACCTGCATTACAAACCTGTGTAACATGGGACTATATTGAACATTGTAGGCAATTGTGACACACTAGTAAGTATTTGTGTGGCTAAACATACATAAACAGAGAAAAGGAACAGTAAAAATATGGCATAAAAGACCAAAAAAATTATAGGGCAGCCCCATTATAATTTTATAGGACTACCATCATATATGCAGTCTATCACTGCTCAAAACGTCATTATATGACACATGGCTATTCATATATCTGGACTCCATTATAATCTCCAAGGTTGTATTATAATCATTTGCATTTTGAAAAAGCACCCCAGTTCATCCTGATGGGCATTCAGTGTTGAGACTACAGTTTTTGGACATTTCTGATTAATGTGGAATAGTTTTTGTTTTAATGCTTCAGACTAGTCCCAGAAATAAAAAATGGGGAGTTAGTTTGAGAATGCCTCCCCTCAACAACCACCATTTGCCTGACCAGGGAAGCAGTGCCTGCTAGAAGATGGAATTCTGGAATTCTGCATCAGTAACTGAATCACAGAGCTGTGTAACTGAGGAGCTCCTCCTCTGATAATGGGGGTGTTTGTTGGAGCTGCCTGAGGGCATTCTGTACTTTGCTGAATCAGATTTTTTCTTGAACCCTAATTCTAACTTGGGTGGCTATCTTGTGCAGGAAAGAAAAAAACTTTCCCTCTACCCTCAAGTTTGTTGCTGGGTCCTGTATATTAAACTGACAAAGACCAATAAATGAGAGGAAAGGTTTATTTTTCATGCACATGGAGGAGGGCAGGCTTTACAGAAAAGAAATAAAAATCCCCCAAAGAAGTGGTTATGACATTTTAACAAAGGGTAATAAATTGTGATAACACAAAGGAAAAGGAATTTGGGCTGTGTGATGGTTAATTTTTTTTTTTTTTTTTGAGACCAAGTTTTGCTCTTGTTGTCCAGGCTGAAGTACAATGGTGTGATCTTGGCTCTCTGCAACCTCCACCTCCTGGGTTCAAGCAATTCTCCTGCCTCAGCCTCCCGAGTAGTTGGGATTACAGGCATGGGCCACCACACCCGGCTAATTTTGTATTTTTAGTAGAGACAGGGTTTCTCCATGTTGGTCAGGCTGGTCTTGAACTTCCAACCTCAGGTGATCCGCCCGCCTTGGCCTCCCAAAGTGCTGGGATTACTGGCGTGAGCCACCGCGCCTGGCCTGTGATGGTTAATTTTAGGCCATATAATTCAGCAGTACTATTGGTACTTGAGTTCCCTAGGCTCAGTTGACAGAGGAAAAGAAGACTAGGGCCTTATGGAGGAGTCTGCACAATAAACAGGCACCTAAATTGTGCAAAAGTAAAGAGCTGTAGCACTTTGGCTTTCTTCTAGGACATCCTTAAAGACAATAATGAAAGAAAATCTTCACAATGGGCAGAACTTCAGGTGGTTCACTTTGCTTGAAAGGAGAAATGACCAGATATATGATTACACACTGATTCATGGGCTGTAGCCAATGGTTTGGCCAGATGGTGAGGGAATTGGAGAGAACATTATTAGAAAATTTGTAACAAAAGAAAATGGGAGAAGAGGTATGTGGATAGAGCTTTCTGAGTGGGCGAAGGATGCAAAGATATTTGTGTCCCATCTGAATGCTCACCAAATGGTGACCTCAGCAGAGGAAGGCTTTAATAATCAAGTGACTAGGATGACCCATTCTGTAAATACCAGTAAGCATCCTTCACCAGACACCCCTGCAATAGCTTAATTGGCTCGTGAACACAATGGCCATAGTGGCAGAGATGGAGGTTATGTTTGGGCTGAGAGACATGGACTTCCACTCCTCAAAGCTGACCTGGCAGCAGAGACCAATACTGAGCCCCAATATGGCACCATTCCCTGGGGTGATCAGCCAGCTACCTGGTGGCAGGTTGATTACATTGGAGCATTTCCATCATGGAAAGGGCAATGTTTTGTCATTACTGGAATAAACACTTACTCTGGATTTGGATTTACCTTTCTTGCTAACAAGGTTTATGCCAAAACCACCATCTGTGGACTTACAGAACATCTTATCCACCACCATGGTATTCAACACAACATTGTTCTGACCAAGAAACTCACTTCAAAATCAAAGAAGTGTGACAATGGGCTCAGACTCATGAAATTCACTGGTCCTATCATGTTCCCCACCATCCTGAAGCATTTGGCCAGTAGAACTATGGAATGGCCTTGTGAAGCTACAGTTACAGTGCCAGATGGGTAACAATACTTTGCAGGGCTGGGGCAAGGTTCTCTAGAATGCTGTATATGCTCTGAATCAGCATCTAATATATGGTTCTGTTTCTCCCATAGCAAGCATTCACGGGTCTAGGAATCAAGGGGCAGAAGTGGAAGTGGCACCACTTACCATCACCCCTAGTGACCCACTAGCAAAATATTTGCTTCCTGTTCCCATGACTTTGTGCCTTGCTGGCCTAGAGGCCTTAGTTCCAGAGAAAAGAATGCTTCCTTCAGGAGAAACAACAATGAGTCCATTGAACTGGAAGTTAAGACTGCCACCCGACTGCTTTGGGTTCTTCATGCCTCTGGGTCATCAGGCCAGGAAGGGAATTATGGTGTTGGCTGGCATGTTGATCTTGACTACCAAGGGAAAATTCTACTACTACACCACAATAGAGGTAAGGAAGAGTATGTCTAGAATACAGAAGATCCCTTAGGGCATTTCTTAGTATTACCACATCCATGATTAAGGTCAACTGGAAATTACAAGAACCCAATCTAAGCAGGACTATAAAATGGCCCAGACTCTGTAGGAATGATGGTTTGGGTCACCTCACCAGGTAAAGAACCATGACCAAGAGGTGCTTGCTGAAGGCAAAGGGACTGCAGAATTGGTAGCAGAAAAATGTGGTTATATATACCAGCTAAAAACGTAGTCAGTTACAAAAATGAGGACTACAATTGTCATGAGTATTTCCTCCCTATTTTGTAAAGAATATATATACATATATTAAGCAAATATTTTTGTTTTCATTTCTCTCTTATTCCTTTATCATATAACACATTTAGGCCTTATATTAGTAGTATTGCCATTGTTACATTAAAGTTTTTATATTATGAAATACCAAGAGAAAAATAGACATTACCTCCTCCTCTTCTGGAGAAAGATTTTTTTTTTTTTTTAAAAACAAGGTCTTGCTCAGGCTGTATTGCAGTGGTGTGATCATAGCTCACTCAAACTCCTGGGCTCAAGCAATCCTCCTCAGTAGCTAGGACTGTAGGTGTGATATTGTTTGGGTCTGTGTCCCCACCCAAATCTCATGTTGTAATGTAATCCCTAATGCTGGAATTGGGCCTTGGTGGGAGGTGATTGGATCATGCGAATGGATCCTTCCTTCATGAATGGTTTAGCACCACCCTCTTGGTGCTGTCTTGTTATAGAGTTCTCACGAGAATTGGTTGTTCAAAAGTGTGTAGTGCCTCCCACTCTCACTCTCTTTCTCCTGCTCCTGCCATGCAAGACGCCTGCTCCCACTTTGCCTTCCACAATGAGTAAGAGCTCCCTGAGGCCTCCCCAGAAGCAGATGCTGCCATGATTCCTGTATAGCTTGTGAAACCATCAGCCAATTAAACCTCTTTTCTTTACAAATTACCCAAACTCAGGTATTTCTTTATAGCAGTATGAGAACTGACTAATACAAGATACGTGCCACCATATCTGACTAATTTGTTATAGTTTTTTAGAGATGAAGTCTTGCTGTGTTTCCCAGGCTGGTCTTTAACCCCTGTCCTCAAGCCATCCTCCTGCTTCAGCCTCCCAAAGCACTGGGATTACAGGCATGAGCCACTGTACCCAACTTGGGGAAGGAATTTGTGAATTTTCAGTTGTTTGCAGGATAGCTGCATCATGTTATGGAGAATTACTACCTTGTTCTCGTCCTTACTTGAAGATTAAGTATGGTTTGAGGAGATGGCTGTGAGTGTCAGGTTGACAAGGAATGGACTTGTGATGATAAATTCTAGGTGTCAACTTGACTGGATTAAGGAATACCTAGAGAATGGGCAAAGCATTATTTCTGAGTGTGTCTGTGAAGGTGTTTCTAGAGGAGATTGGCACATGAGTCAGTGAACTGAGGAGGGAAGATCCGTCCTTAATGTGGGTGGGCATTATTCGATCAGGTAGGGGCCCAGATAGAATAAAAAAGGCAAAAGAAAGGCAATTTTCTATTTCTGTTTCCTGGAGCTTCGACACGCTTCTCCTGTACTTGGCTGTCAGAACTCCAGGCTCATTGAGCTTTAGATGCTAAGACTTACACCAGCAGCCACACCGTTCTCCAGCCTTTGGCCTAGACTGAGAATTACACCATTGGCTTCCATGATTCTGAGGCTTTCAGACTTGGACTGAGCCACGCTACCAGCATCCCAGGGTCTGCATCTTGCAGATGGCCCATTGTAGGACTTCTTTTTTTTTTTTTGAGATGGAGTCTTGCTCTGTCGCCCAGGCTGGAGTGCAATGACACAGTCTTGGCTCACTGAAACCTCTGCCTCCCATGTTCAAGCAATTCTCCTGCCTCAGCCTCCTGAGTAGCTGGGACTGCTGACATGTGCCACCACACCCAGCTAATTTTTGTATTTTTAGTGGAGTTGGGGTTTCACCATGTTGGCCAGGCTGGTCCCGAACTCCTGACCTCAGGTGATCCCCCTGCTTTGGCCTCACTAAGTACTGGGATTACAGGCGAGAGCCACTGCACCCAGCCCCATTGCCCTGTTGTAGGACTTCCTTTTTTTTTAATTATTATTATTTCTGAGATGGAGTTTTGCTCTTGTTGCCCAGACTAGAGTTCAATGGCACGATCTTGGCTCACTGCAATTCTGCCTCCCGGGTTCAAGCAATTCTCCTGTCTCAGCCTCCCGAGTAGCTGGGATTACAGGCACATGTTACCATGCCTGGCTAATTTTTGTATTTTTAGTAGAGATGGGGTTTCATCATATTGTTTAGGCTGATCTCGAACTCCTGACCTCAGGTGATCCACCACCTTGGCCTCCCAAAGTGCTGGGATTACAGACATGAGCCACCGTGCCTGGCCAGGACTTCTTAACCCCCATAATTATGTGAGCTGATTTCCCTAGTGAACCCCCTCTCACATGTCTATATACATAGTCTACTGGTTCTGTCTCTCTGGAGTTCCCTGCCTAATAAAGGCTTCTAGGAGTGGTACACTGTGGGAAGGTAAATATGAGAGCAAAACAATTGGAAGGTAAAGGTTATTTAATAAGGTTTGTTTATACAACACATCTCGATGTGACTTTTTGTCTCCTGTTACAGAGTTGTTGTCTGTATTCTGGTACAGAGACAGGAAGTGGACTCCTTTACCAAAGGAAATTTATGCCCCACTTTTAGGCTTCTGGAAAGAGTGAGGGCAGAGAATTCTTCCTGTGTCTGCTATTTCTCAATTGCCTTCGGCTCAAATTAATCCTTATGCATGGCATATTATGACTCCCCTTACAACCAAACTTTGAGAAAAAGTAACTAAAGTTTCGAGAACCTGAACTTCAGGAATATTTAGGCTCTTTATAAAGTTTTTCTCTGACCTCATCCGCTAAAGATTCAAACTTGTGGAAAAAAGAGCCTGATTGATCCAGCTTGATGCGGTGTGCCAGCCTTTGGGGGTCAGTGTGGCAGGGCCTTCTGCTTGGCAGCTCCATCAAAGCCACATAAAACAGGATGGAAGATATGTCCCAAAGAAAGAGGCATTCCCAGACACAAATAATAGATGTTCACTACAGTGAAATTGTGGAATCAAGATAACAGGAAATGTGGTTTATTAGAATCAATTTTTGAAATTAAGTAGTGAAATTCCTATGTATGTACCAAAATATATAGAGGCTGGTTATAAACTGGCAAACTGCTAACATAATTTTCTTCTGTAATAAGGTAGGACACAATGTACCACTGAGGTGGAAGCTCTTGAGAAGTAGGTAGCTGTGGCTGTGAACTATTTAAAGAGAACAAGAAATGCTGGGAGCAATGGAGCAGGATGGTTTCTTCTAACATCACTGGATATTTTATTTTATTTTATTTATTTTTTTGAGGCAGAGTCTCGCTCTGTTGCCCAGGCTGGAGTGCAGTGGTGTGATCTTGGCTCACTACAACCTCCGCCTCCCAGGTTCAAGCAATTCTCCTGTCTCAGCCTCCCAAGTAGCTAAGACTACAGGTGCATGCCACCATGCCCAGCTAATTTTTGTTTTGTTGTTGTTGTTTTTTGAGACTGAATTTTGCTCTTGTTGCCCAGGCTGGAGTGCAATGGCATGATCTCGGCTCACTATAACCTCCACCTCCCGGGTTCAAGTGATTCTCCTGCCTCAGCCTCCCAAATTGCTGGGATTACAGGCACGTGCCACCATGCCCGGCTAATTTTATATTTTTAGGAGAGACGGGGTTTCTCCACGTTGGTCAGGCTGGTCTCAAACTCCCGACCTCAGGTGATCCGCCTGCCTTGGCCTCCTAAAGTGCTGGGATTACAGGCATGAGCCTCTGTGCCCTGCCCAATTCTTGTATTTTTAGTGGAGACAGGGTTTTACCATATTGGTCAGGCTGGTCTTGAACTCCTGACCTCAAGTGATTCGCCCTCCCCCGCCTCCCAAAGTGCTGGGATTACAGGCATGAGCTACTGCGCTCGGCCATCAGTGGATATTTTAACAGCTGTCTCAAACTTTGAAATTCTTGCTGCAAGACATGAAATAAAACTCAAAAACTTTAGGAGATTTTTGTTGAAATCCAGTATTGTGTATTCATGACTAATGGTTTTAAAATAACATAGAAGAGAAAATATCGAAGTATATTATATATAGTAGGGGTAAGAAATGTTTCATGTAATTTGCAATTCAATTATATGTGTATATAAACTTATTTATGATATAAAATTTATTTTATAATGTAGGTAATGGCCAAAAATGCTTAGAAATCACTGAATGCCTTTGACTTGTAGATATGGGGCTAAAATAACTAAAATCCAAACGCACAGATTAACTCTGCAGATTGCTATTTTAACTTACAATCTGACCAGGTCTCTTACTGAAAATTAAGGCTTTTACCAGAAATCCCAGTAATTAGAATGAGAGATATGGCAAGATCTGAAAGATGTTTTTTAAGATCCTCCAAACTTTCTAAAAGGCCAGCTATAGCATTTCTCTTGACTGGGGAAGCCACATCTCCTATGTAGAAGAAAGAGGATAATTTTTCACAAGCCCCATCTCTTCCTGATGCTCTAAAAATAACTGGGATTCAAACACAATATGATCAGGGGGTGAAGTGCAAAATTCAAATGTCATATGCGAAGAACCTGAAAAGATTCATAAATTTATGGCATTAAAAGTCTAGATATATTTTTTGAAACAGATTTTGGGAATGTTTCACCACAGGTAGGACTCAAAGTATTTATATGAGTGTATTTTACCAGAGATTCAGCATAAAGTGGGCTAGGATTAGCTCACCAGCCGTGGTTCTGCCAGTTCTCTGGGTTAACTCGTATAATCTTGGATTAAATGTTGGCCCATACTAAATGACACAGAAAAACCATGAAGGGTCATAATCAGGAATAGTGATTACAAAAATTTGTGTAACTTATGCTGTCCTGGATCTTTTTACCTTTTCTTTCCCTGACCCTTGATATATCCCTAGGTAGAACCCAGAAAACTTTCCCTTTACTCCTGCCATGAAGATGATGTTAACAAGAGACGCAACACAATGTTTAAAAAGAGCTTTACAATCTGTTCTTGAAAGATCAAAAATCTGATGAAATTGACTGCAATTGAGATGGGCTCCTTGATGTCAGTGTGGTTGAGAGAAGCCAGGGTGTCTGAGTCCAAATGACAGCAAAAGCACAGTGGATGTGGTCACTGAATTATGCAGCAGAGCAAGCACAGTGTGAAGACTTTAAGTGATTATCCGGCATTCATACATTTCTGGCTGTCATTTTTTAAATTGTGAGAATCTCAAGAATGAAACCAACAGGCAGCCCATGGCTGGATGGAAAAAACAAATTGGCTTAAACTATCACATTAGAAAATAGATTTCTTATTTTATTTATTTTATTTTTATTTTTTGAGACTGAGTTTCGCCCTTGTTTCCCAGGCTGGAGTGATTGGTGCAATCTCAGCTCACTGCAACCTCTGCCTCCTGAGTTCAAGCTATTCTCTCGCCTCAGCCTCCCAGGTAGCTGGGATTACTGGCATGTACCACCATACCCAGCTAATTTTTGTATTTGGTGGCCATGCTAGCCTCGAACGCCTGACCTCAGGTGATCCACCCGTCTCGGCCTCCCAAAGTGCCGGGTTTACAGTTGTCAACCACCACGCCCTGCCTAGACAACAAGATTTCTTAATCAATTCTACAATATGAGTCTGTTAAAAAATTCAGAACCATTTGAATGGAGGTGCAGCTGAGCACCATTGATGAAAGGCTGTGCTGTTACTACCTATGTCTAGTAAGTTCCTTCTGGCATCCCATTAAAATAACCGTGGCTATTTTATTGGGAGAAACTACTGGATATCAAGAAAGATTAAGTGAATTCTCAGGAATATAGAATGTTATTGTTGTTTGCTGAGCAGGGTGATTGGCCATATTCACTGAGTAGTAAATGGAACGCAAACTTCAATTTCTAGAGAAACTTTAGAGATTATGTTACAATCGAACACTTGAATCAAATGTCTAATGGTTCTTTATTAGAATATATTATTGCATTCTGATGTGTTTCTCAGTTTGGCCAGTGCAAAAAAAATCTGATTTTGTATAATAATGGTAAATAATACATTTAATTAGGTGGTAATTTCCATTGTGGATGATTGTCTGTATAGAATTTTATTATCAGAACACATTTATAAAGGTCTTGTACTTGGTGGGCAGTTGTTCAGCTGGTGTATTTGTTTTACATATTTTTTGTGTATGATGTTCAGTCAGATGCAGCCACAAGAGGAGACAGAAGAAAGGCTTAGTAAAGCAAAGTTTATTATACTCACAGGCCTTAGAGACAGAGGTATGGCATACTATGCAGGCCACATGGAAAAACACCAGGGCGGTCAGGAGGCAGAAGACTGGAGCAATTGGGAAGCATTAGGCCAGAACCACTTTTTTTAAGAGATGGAGTCTTGCTCTGTTGCCCAGGCTTGACTCAAACTCCTAGGCTCAAAAGATCCTCCAGCATCACCCTTCCAAGTAGCTCGGGCTACTGGCCTGTGCCACCATGCAGAGCCTTTATTGGGGTTTCTTGCAGGAATGATAGGGTGAACAATTTAGAGTTGGTTAGTTTGAATGACTTTGGCAGACCCTAAGCTACAGCAGTGGTCCTTAGTTGCCTGGTACCTGACCCTGGCATGATTAAAGCACAGGAATATTTTCTCCTGGGGTGTACTGGCCAGATAAAGGAAGTGCGACTCTGGATTGGTTAGTTTGCATATCAAAGGCATGCTCTGGGCTGGATGTTTTGCTGTCAGTAAGAATTGGCTACCCCAGGGAGAGACAGTCTCTCCCTAGCCAAAAATGTTGTTTTAAAGATGTCTGCTATGGTTTAATAGTTTCTCACAGTTCATGTGTCAGAAACTGAATCCCCAATGCAACAATGTCGAGAGGGGATCTTTAAGAGGTGATTAGGTCATAAAGGCTCTGTTCTCATAAATGGATTAATGCTGTTATCGCAGGAGTGGGTTAGCTATCACTGATAAAAGGATGAGTTCAGCCCCTTTCCTTCCTTTCTCTCTTAGGCTCACTTGCCCTTCCTCCTGCTACCATGAATGATGCAGCAAAAAGGCCCTCATCAGATGCTGGCCCCTTAATCCTGGACTTCCCAGCCTCCAGGACCATGAGAAATAAATTGCTGTTCATTACAAACTACCCAGTCTCAGGTTTTGTGTTACAGCAACACAAAATGGAATAAGACAATGTCAAAGCATCATAATATACAAAAAGAAAAAAATATGGTATATATATTCATGTATACACAATGCAGCATTTTTATCCATTTCAATAAATTGAAAATACCAGAAATATTTCTTTTCACCTGACAGGGTCAACAGTACACATTTGCCATCTTCCCTCTAACTCTGTGTCACAGTCTAGTCCATAAAGAATGTAACCAAATCATCAATCTACAGTATTACACTACTAATGCCTGCACTGACATTATGCTGATAAGCCCTGGAGAATAAGCAGTAGTAGGTTCTCCAGTTGTTCTATTAAGACACACAAATAAAGGATGTTGCAAAATAACTTATGTAAAGATTCTGGAGCTCCAGTGGTTTGATGATTATTAAGTTATTATCTTTTTCAATAGGAAACACATGTTGCTGAACACTGTGTTTCTTACTACTAAAAAAAGAGGTGTGGTGCTATGTTGCCCAGTCTGGTCTCAAACTTTTGGGCTCAAGTGATTCTCCCACCTCAGCCTCCCAAGTAGTTGGGACTACAGGCCATGCCACCACCACTGGTTCCTAATTTATAGAATTTGCCAATATCTGTGGTGTAAATACTCTCATGATGGCCAGTTTCAAGCTACCAATGTACTGTCCCTGAATGCAGAGTTGGGAAAAGATGTACACTGTCTGCCTTCATGAATTGGTATCTATCACAACCCTGAAATAATTCTAAAGCTTTCTGTTTAAAGCAGGAGAATTTCATATGTCTGTCAGTAATCCTGCAAACTCCATATCCCAAGAGGATTTAATTCAAAGGGTGAAGTGTTTAGAAAATAAAACAAGGCCGGGCGCAGTGGCTCATGCCTGTAATCCCAGCACTTTGGGAAGCCAAGGTGGGCGGATCACCTGAGGTCGAGAGTTAGAGACCAGCCTGACCAACATGGAGAAACTCTGTCTCTACTAAAAAAAAAATGTATATATATATATATTTTTTTGTGTGTGTATATACATATATACACACACACACAAAATTAGCCGGGCATGTGGCACATGCCTATAATCCCAGTACTTTGGGAGGCCGAAGTGGTTGGATCACCTGAGGTCAGGAGTTCGAGACCAGCCTGGTCAACATGGCAAAACCCTGTCTCTACTAAAAATACACAAATTAGCTGAGCATGGTGGCATATGCCTGTAATCCCAGCTACTTGGGAGGCTGAGGCAGGAGAATATCTTGAACCTGGAAAGTGGAGGTTGCAGTGAGCTGAGATTGCGCTACTGCACTCCAGCCTGGGCAACAAGAGTGAAACTCCATCTCAAAACAAACACCAAAAAAAAAACAAAAAAACAAAACCCGAGTAAGTTCCATTTCACCAACTCACAGATATGATTAGCCTGAGTTTCCAGAAAAACAAGGAATGAAGGAGAGACTGCAATCCTGTACAAAGTGCCTAGAACAAAACAAGCACCAAATTATTCCTTGCAAAATGTCAGCCATATTTAAAACTGGCTCTTCTTTAGTTAAAATTTAAAACTGAGTTTACTTAAATCATTTCTTAAAACTTAGTTTCATCCTAAGCAACTCTGTTTATTCTTTTTGTATTTTTTAAATTTTCTTTAAGAGACAGGGTCTTGCTCTGTCACCCAGGCCAGATTGCAGTGCTGCAATCGTACAATCATAGCTCACTGTAGCCTTGAACTCCTGAGCTCAAGTGATCCTCCTGCCTCAGCCCACACACCCAGTCTATCTTCATTCAATCTGATGAATGGTGAAATGGTTACGTTTTCAAACACATTTTAAAACAATTACATAACCTATAAAATAACAAATATTCATCAGATAGTACCTAAAATCACTTTGCATACCATCTGTGGCATCTGTACAGGGATGTGTACCATGCTTTGTGAAACAATGCACCAAGTACGTGTTGGACATTATTATTAATATTTATCTTTGGAGGCTGAGTATTCAAAGGCTCCCTCCAATAATGCAGGTGGTAAATTCTCAGTACTATATTTAGATAAATCATCAGGAAACTTGACTCCCAATATCCTAAAAATCCTTTAGGAAAAGTCTGTCTGGCCTTTCTTTAAAGGTCACTGCTGCTAGGCAACACCTTTCTTCTGGGATGTGGACCACATTTCTTAGATTTTATTAAAGCACTTGTCTTGCCATGGGTGGAGGTGGGGGAACACATTCTGCTTCTATCTAGCATTTCAGTAGAGTCCTAAGCTCAGAGAGGACAACAAGATTCAGTTCAGAAGAGGTCACGCATTTCCTCCTTCGTTTTGCACATCTGTGGGTGTCGTGTGCTATAGGCAGTGTGCAGTGGATTGGAAAATGAGGAGCTCTGTGTTTCCACCTTTGAGCTGCTACCTACTCCCTGGGTAATCACTGGCCAGCTTCCCAACCGTAGGTCAGTCTCCTGTTGTCAAACCAGTTAGAGCAGGAGGCTGTCTCAACTGTGGGGAAGATCTGATTTCGGAAATGGAAGCTATTCTGCCCCATTCTCCCTCCTGAGCTGATCAATGGCAATTATTCACAACAATGACACATGGTGGGTCATTTTCTTTTAATTTATTGATTTTTAACCGTAATGGAGAGAACTTCCCTGTTGCAAATCTGGAAGAGATGTTCTACGCTTCAGAATTGTCCGTCTTTCTCCTTGTTTTAAAGGGGACTACAGCATTCCAACCCAAATCTAAATCAAAACCTAATTTCTTCAGGTGGTTAATTGAATCAAAAGAAGAGTTGTTTCTAATTACCAGCTGTGTCCTGATTGCAAGGTAATTTGTATTCATCCATGACTAGCAAATTCATAATGCATGAGGCCCTACACAGCCACTTGCCTTAATAGCCCTCATTTTAGGAAGCTGATGTCTTCAAGCCAAAGGATGCTTAACGCAATGTTTAGTCACGTTGAAGAGCCTTGATTGACTATTCCTGAAGTAAACTTGTAGAAAAGGAAGTAGTTTCCTAATCCATCTCAGCTTCTCCAATCCACTCCAGCTCCTTTCTGTCAACCACAGGAAAAGCATAAAGCTGGAAGGTACAGGAACACACTCATCTGCTGAGTCTGCTTTCACTGAGGAGGCCGAGACAGTGCATTTTCAGCCTTTCGAATATCAGCGGTGAGGGTCCTCTATGGTCTCACATTTTAGTGCTCAATGATTAGGATTTCTCTCTTGACCACAGAAACTGGACCTTCCAGTTCCTCAACAGAGTCATGGGAAAGATCCCATCAGGAAGAGGACTGTTGCCTCCGGCAAGATTTGACCACAGGTTTAGAGCAGGTTAAAGTCACGGTTTCTACAAAGTAGGTTGTTCCTGGATGTAAGAGGTGGCCAGCCATCAGAAAAATCGAGCATAAAGGGGCCACATGAATACCAGTCATGCCAAATGCACCTTGGAGAAGACTCTCAAGCGCAGTGCATTTAACTTTTGGGGAAGTATGCCCTTTCTAGGAAAGGCATACAGTCTCAAGAATTCTGACTTAAAATCCTTTGAAGTGGGAAGAAAAAACTACAGTCTATGTGATGGAACGGGCTGGTGGTCCTTACATTACCTGGGTTAGACTTTACATTACGACCTAGCTTTGTGAATTTACACAAGTCACTTAACTTTTTTGAGTATCAGTTTTCTAAGCAGAAAATGAATGAATGAAATATTTACTAAGATCCCTTCCAGCTCTATGATTCTGTGACTCAACTGCTTACTTTCACTTCTAGAACCTCATTTATCCCTCTGAGCAGTTAACTCACATTTCTACTATAGTGTCTAAAAATTAATGATATCCACAAGATTAAACATTTCTAGGGTCTGATTCCACCCCTGGCCTGCCCCTGCCCCTGCCCCAAGCATTTCAGCAGGATTTTTATTTTATATATATATATATATATAATATATACATTTATATTATATTATATATATATTTTTTGCTGAGATTTATTTTCTCTTCTGAGCTCAGAATTCACTATTGGAGCATGTCATGAATCATGCCTTAACTCTCTTCTGCTTGGTCTTACCAATGAAAAATGGAAGATGTATACTGGCAGAGAAAGAATTTAAAGCTGGGCGCGGTGGCTCACGCCTGTAATCCCAGCACTTTGGGAGGCTGAGGCGGGCGGATCACAAAGTCAGGAGATTGAGACCATCCTGGCTAAGATGGTGAAACCCCGTCTCTACTAAAAATACAAAAAATTAGCCGGGCGTGGTGGTGGGTGCCTGTGTTCCCAGCTACTGGAGAGGCTGAGGCAGAAGAATGGCATGAACCCGGGAGGTGGAGCTTGCAGTGAGCCGAGATCGCGCCACTGCACTCCAGCCTGGGCGACAGAGCAAGACTCTGTCTCAAAAAAAAAAAAAAAAAAAAAAAAGTAAAAAGAATTGAATAAGCTTTGGAGTCAGAGAAACTTAGGTTCGAACTCCAGCTGAAGCACTTACCTTGCATGACTTCAGGCAATTATTCAAAACACCTTCTTCTTTAAGTAGAGATAAAATTTCTGAATTTCTTTTTTTTTTTTTTTTTTGAGTCAGGGCCTCTCTCACTGCCCAGGTTGGAGGGCAGTGGCTCAATCGTGGCTCACTGCAGCCTCAACATCCCCCCAGCTCAGGTGATCCTCCCACCTCGGCCCCCTGAGTAGCAGGGACCATATGTATGTGTCACCACACCCAGTTAATTTTTGTATTTTCTTATACAGACGGGGTTTCATCATATTGCCCAGGCTGGTCTCAAGCTCCTGGGCTCAAGTGATATGCCGATCTCAGCCTCCCAAATGTGCTAGGATTACAGACGTGTCTGGCCAAATTCTTGAATTTTATGTAGAATTCTTAAGAAGATTAAATGGTCTTCACACCTTCAAAGCATTTAATGGCTCACTTATTCAAAACTCATCTCTCCACTCAATTTTTTGAGATTTCCCCAACCTCGTGATGATCCATCTTGCATATCAGAGTTTCAGTTTCTCCACCTCTTTAAATATTTTTTTATCCTACCTAAACTATTGATCACCATGGCCATAACATGAACAATTCATCATCTTAAATGCATAATTACTAAAAATTAACTTCAGTATCCCAATATCTGACCACCACCTCCCATCCTCTACATCTCTAATGCCAGTGTCTTCACTCCAAAAATTCTTCAGTCTCAACAAGGCCTCTAATCCTTTGATCCTGGTGTATTTTCACAATCAGGCACTTTATTGCATTTTCATTTCCCTTACTAAGGTTAGAGTAGATGGTCCATCATACTAATCACCTCTTGCACATTCCATGAATTTTGTAGGCCCTTTCTTCAATGGCTTACTCCTCTAGCAAACATGCAATCTTGATTAAATCCCATTCTCTGCCTCTTCTGTTCCTTCACTTGGGCAGATAATTATTGCTGGACAATAGCACACAATTGTGTTGACTGATTCTTTTAAATTATTATTATTATTTTTTTGAGATGGAGTCTTACTCTTTTGCCCAGGCTGGAGTGCAGTGGTGCAATCTTGGCTCACTGCAACCTCTGCCTCCCGGGTTCAAGTGATTCTCCTGCCTCGGCCTCCCGAGTAGCTGGGATTACAGGTGCATGCCACCATACCCAGCTGATTTTTGTATTTTTAGTAGAGATGGGGTTTCACCATATTGGCCAGGCTGTTCTTGAACTCCTGACCTCATGATCCACCCACCTCAGCCTCCCAAAGTGCTGGGATTACAGGCATGAGCCACTGCACCCGGCCAACCAGTTCTTGCTTTAGTTTCATGATCACAAATCTCAACTGTACATTCAGTGCCACCCAGTAACCTTATTGTTGGAACAAATAAGTTCCTCTTCAAAACTCAACTCTATGGTCATAAGTGATGTGGTCATAAATCCACCCTTCCTTTCTCCCTCCTTCCCCCTTTCATCACCCTGGCCTTCAAAGTTCTCATTTCACTACCTTATTTGGAAACAGTTTCAAACTTCCTTCTTTCTTGTTTTGTAAGTCAACCCTACCCCTTCCTCTCCCTCCCCTCCTTCCTTTGCAAATCTCATGTTTACCCCATTTGGAAAAGTTTAAGACTTAGCAAATTGGGTTAGCTTAGATTGTGCAGTCTGACTCCAGCCAGTGGGGAAAAGACAGAAGCAGGAGCTGCCTTAGGAATAAAAACCTCTTCTCTCCTTTGTGTGATGTGCTCTTGCAATCACTTTGGACACAGGCAGCACCATTCTGCAGAAGTAAATTGCCTTGATGAGAAATTTATGATCTAAGTGCAGGTTCTTCTTTGCGGCACCCAGCACCAATTTTCAACACTTATTTTATATATTTATGTATTTATTTTGAGTCAGAGTCTTGCTCTGTCACCAGGCTGGAGTGCGATGGCACGATCTCAGCTCACTGCAACCTCTGCCTCCCAGGTTCAAGCAATTCTTCTGCCTCAGCCTCCTGAGTAGCTGGGACTACAGGCTTGTGCCACCACGCCTGGCTAATTTTTGTATTTTTAGTACAGACAGAGTTTCACCATGTTGGCCAGGATGGTCTTGATCTCTTGACTTCGTGATCTGCCCACCTTGGGCTCCCAAAGTGCTGGGATTACAGGTGTGCACCACCATGCCCAGCCACCCAGTAATCTTATTAAGCATCCCTAGTATATTAGTTTTTCCACTGTCTTGTATGACCACTTCACACCTTCACTCCCGTCAGATCTTTCACATTTCTCTCCATGTGCCTGATATTCAACAAGAGGACATAGAAAGCCTTAAGCATGTACACACTCCCTTGTCTGGCACTGCCTCTGCCTCCATACACTCCTGTTGATTATAAAGAAGGAAGGCCGACACCTCCACTTTGCACTTGGGCTTCATTTCCTCTTACCAGCTCAGGAGATTTTCTCCTGCAGTTACTGCTCTTGCCCCCCTAAAACCTAATTTTTTTTCAAGTTTCAGTTATTTATTTATTTATTTATTTTGAGATGGAGTCTTGCTCTGTTGCCCAGCCTGGAGTGCAGTGGTGTGCCCAGCCTGGAGTGTAGTGGCATCATCTCGGTTCACTGCAACCTCTGCCTCCTGGGTTCAAGTGACTCTCCTGTCTCAGACTCCTGAGTAGCTGAGATTACAGGTGCATGCCCCCACACCCAGCTAATTTTTGTATTTTTAGTAGAGACAGGGTTTCACCATGTGGGTCAGGCTGGTCTCAAACTCCTGACCTCAGGTGATTCACCTGCCTCGGCCTCCCAAAGTGCTAGGATTATTGGCGTGAGCCACCACACCTTGCCAAGTTTCAGTTATTTATTAATCAGTGTAATCTCCAACAGATTACATCAACATGATTTCACGAATTCAGAGGATAAATATTTCCTGGTTAAGTGGAAAATTGTGAGGATGGCTTCTGGAAGACCTTCATTCTAAAGCAGCTTCATAGTGAAACATTTCATTTAGAAATATGGACCTTCTTTCTTCAGTTTGCTGTAATCCACATTCACTGAGTAGAACTTGTATTAATCATTGGGACCCAGCTTGTTCCAGGGCTCTGGGTTATTCTTTCTGTCCCAACTAACATTTGGATTGAACAATGCCAGACGCAAGACATACAGTGCTGCTCCAGTATCTCCAATAAATACAAAGCTCCAATAAATACAAAGAGGGTGATCAAGCTCGGATGCTTCTTGGCCTGACTGATGATCTGGCGGAGCGTGTTTGCGGCAGAGGACTCCGATTGGAAAGGAGAGAATCAGCCTAGCCACCAGGCCCCTGGGCTAAGTAGTATCTGCACTGAGACTGTGCAGATGTCCCAAGTGTTAGGACTTATTTTGTGACAAGCATCACACTGACCCTGGGATATGAAGACCAATAAGTCAACATTCCTTCCCCAAAGCCTTAAATTTCCAGTGGTTAAGATCATATTCTCTTAGGGGAATATGCAAATTTCTATGTGAGCAGAGGTAGCTTAGGGTGTTAAAAGAAAAACTTTAAACAAATTATTTTGAACAGAGTTTAGCTGAGCAAAGAACGATTCTTGAATTGGGCAGCCTCCTGAGCCAGAATACGTTCAGAAAGACTATGGCACTGCCCAGTGGTCAGAGGATTTATGGACAGAAAAAGGAAGTGAGGCACAGGAACAACAGGACTGGTTACAGCTTGGCCTTATTTAAACACAGTTTGTACAGTTGGCTGCCTGTGATTGGCTGAAACTCCACAATTAATACAATAGTAGGTTACAGTCTGTTTACACATTCAGATAGGTTACAGTTCACTATGTACAGAGGAACTTTTTGAGGTAAGGAGGCAGCTTTAGGCTAAACTTAATTTAACAAGGGATACATTGGGTTGAAAAGTTGGGGTGGGTGTAGTGAGGAGAGGCAAGGAAATAATTCCAGTGTTTGATGGAGATTTGGTAGGAACACTAAAAATCATCATTGTTTATTTGGAGCTAATTAAACCATAATCATTAATAGTAATCTTACTCTCTTTTTATTGGAATTCTGGGCCTGTTTTTACTTTTAATAAAGTGAAATCCTCTTATTTGTATGAGATCAGTCGCTTAACTTGGTAGGGGTTCTTGAACAAACCTATGGTCTGTTTTATGTGTTTTAATTTTTTTTTTCACTTTTTTGTTTTGTTTTGTTTTGTTTTGTTTTGTTTTGAGATGGAGTCTCACTCTGTCACCAGGCTGGAGTGCAGTGGCGTGATCTCAGCTCACTGCAACCTCTGCCTCCCAGGTTCAAGTGATTCTCCTGCCTCAGACTCCCGAGTAGCTGGGACTACAGGTGCCCGCCACCACACCTAGCTAATTTTTTTGTATTTTTAGTAGAGGTGGGGTTTCACCATGTTGGCCGGGATGGTCTCTATCTCCTGACCTCATGATCCACCCACCTCGGCCTCTCAAGGTGCTGGGATTACAGGCTTTTTTTCACTTTTCAATAGGTTTACTCATCTTTTAAAATACAGAAGTTTTAAACTTTTATGAGGTTAAATTATCTATTGATTTATAATGTTGTGTTTTGTTGTCCTGTTTAACAACATCTTCCTTCTCCAAAGCATACTCTTCCATTCATTCCTTTAACACTTATTTTTGGAATGCCTACCAAGATTTCAATTTTCTTTGGGGAAGGGAGACAATAATATTTGAACAAATCCATTAATAATTCTGGATTATCATAAAGGCTTTGAGGGACATATACAGAGTGATATGATGCTACCACCTGAGGAAGGAGTGAAAAGGCCACTGAGATAGGATGCCAAGGGAGCTGAGGCCTGAAAGATGATGAAGACCATGTCCCACGCCAGGGGAAAGGTCTTCAGGTGGAGGGAAGAGCAATGACAGTAGCTCTCAAGCAAGAAAGGGCGTGGTGTGTAGCAGCAGCAGGGAGCAGATTGCTGTGGAGGGAGCTTTGTGAGCAAGGGGAATGTGTGGTGAGATGAAGTTGGGGAGACAGGGCACAATCATGTAGGGCCTTATGTAGGACCCTGCTGTCCTATGTCCCCCACCTCCTAACCTGACTCCTCTGGAGAAACTTCCTTAATAAATCAAAGGCATGGGTGGGCACAGTGGCTCATACCTGTAATCCCAGGACTTTTGGAGGCCGAGGCAGGTCGATCACCTGAGGCCAGGGGTTCAAGACCAGCCTGGCCAACATGGCAAAACCCTGTCTCTACTAAAAATACAAAAATTAGCTGGGCATGGTGGTGCATGCCTGTAATCCCAGCTACTCGGGAGGCTGAGGCAGGAGACTCGCTTAAACCCAGGAGGCAGAGGTTGCAATGAGCTGAGTTCACACCACTGCACTCCAGCCTGGGTGATACAGTGAGACTCCATCTCAAAAAAAAAAAAAAAAAAAAAAAAAAAAAAAATCAAAGGCATGAATTCACTCAGTGTCCACTTCTGGGGAACTTGACCTAAGATGCTGGCCAAGTTAATTTCCCCACTAGGTGCAGGAATGATCCAAGGGTGGGAAGGCCCATGTAACATCACTGGAGACCACTGGGAAGTGGCTTTAGTGGAATTTAGACAGAAGCCAAATTGCAAGGATTAAGAAGGAAGAGGATATTGCAGACAGTTTGTCATTCTTTTTGGGTTGCCTACACTTTCTGAAAACTCTTATTATGTTTGGGATATTTCTAGCCTTTTGCATCTTGCCTCACTAAAACAGAACTCAGAAAATTGAGATTCTCAGCCTCTCTAGCAGCTGAGATGCAGGAATGTGATGTATGCAGCTTCTCATCAGATACACCCATATTAACCACCTGTTCAGAAACCAACAGCTTGAGAAAGAGACTTTCTTGTGGGATCTTTTACTACAGTTGACGCTTGAACAACATGGGGCTGGGGCAATGACCCCTGTGCTGTCAAAAATCCATGTATTACTTTTTATTCCCCAAAACTTAAGTAGTAATAGCCTACTATTGACTGGAAGCCTATATAAACAGTTAACACATATTTTATATATGTATTATATACTGTATTTTTACAATAAAATATGCTAGAGAAAAGAAAATGTCATTAAGAAAATAATAATAATAAGAAAATATATTTACTATTTGATATGGCTAGGCTTTGTATTCCCACCCAAATCTCATCTTGAGTTGTAATCCCCAGTTGTTGAGGGAGGGACCAGGTGGGAGGTGATCGGATCATGCGGGTGGTTTCCCTCATGCTGTTCTCATGATAGTGAGTGAGTTCTCAAGAGATCTGATGGTTTTATAACTGTTTGGAAGTTCCTCCTTTGTTCCCTCTTCTCTCTCTCACCTGCCACCATGTAAGATGTGCCTCTTCCCCTTCCTCCATGATTGTAAGTTTCCTGAGGCCTCCCAAGCCATGCATAACTATAAGTCAATTAAACCTCTTTTCTTTATAAATTAATCAGTCTCGGGTATGTCTTTATAGCAGTGTGAGAATGAACTAATACACTATTCATTTAGTGGAAGTGGATCATCATAAAGGTCTTCATCCTTGTCATCCTCATGCTGATCAGGCTGAGAAGGAGGAGGAAGAGGAGGGGCTGGTCTTTCTGTCTCAGGGGTGGCAGAAGCAGAAGACGTGGAACAGGAAGCAGGAGACGCAAGCACACTAAGTGTAACTTTTGTTGAAAAAAATCCATGTAAAAAAAAATCCATGTATAAGTGCAGTTCAAACCTGTGTTGTTCAAGGATTAGCTGTATTTTTGTTGGGCGAGTGGCAGCAGAAACTTTGGCTTTTTTAACAACAGCAGTAGCAGTGGCCACAGCAAGGGAAATTATGGTTCTTCTGCCCAGTCTTGTGGCCTGGTTTTGGGCATTCTTTTTGGAGACTCAACTTCAGCAACTCCGGTTCTCCAGCACTTCCAACAATATCTTTTTAATAAACTTCTCTTTGGAATACCTACAGTCAACTTTAATTGCTTGCAAACAGGAACTCTGCCTGAGAGAGTAGAGGATGAGAAATTGGAGCCATGGTGGGCAACCTTTTCAAAGTCACAGGAGAACAAAGAGAGTGCTAGTAGGTGGGGTAGTCAGCCTCTGAGTTGGCCCCCAATCATTATTGCCTTTTAGTGTTCATGTACTTTTGTTGTGCCATGTTGTACCAGGACTGCTCTGTGTGACCAACAGAATACAGAGGAAATAACAGCATGTGACTTCCAAAGCTAGTTCGTAAAGAAATTATAGCTTCTGCATTGGCTTCTTGAATCACACACCGTGGGATAATGCTAGCCACAATGTTGTGAGAACACTCAGGCAGCCCTGTGGAGATGCTTACACAGAGAGGACTCCACTTGTCAACACAAATTTGCCAGCTTCCGCAGTGAGCTATCTCAGAAGTGGATCCTCCATTTCCATTAACCCTTCAGATACTGCAGCCTCAGCTGACCTGAATGCAACCTTTTGACAGACCCCAAGCCAGAACTGCCCAACCAAGCTGCCACTCAATGCCAGACTCATAGAAACCATGGGAGATGAGAAATACTTATGGTTGTTTCAAGTCACTAAGTCTTGAAGCAATATATTATGCAGCAATAGATAACTAAAATATAATGCTTAAAGATGGTTTGTTTTGGCCGGGTGCGGTGGCTCAAGCCTGTATTCCCAGCACTTTGGGAGGCTGAGGCGGGCGGATCACGAGGTCAGGAGATCAAGACCATCCTAGCTAACACAGTGAAACCCCGTCTCTACTAAAAATACAAAAAATTAGCCAGACGTGGTGGTGGGCGCCTGTGGTCCCAGCTACTCGGGAGGCTGAGGCAGGAGAATGGCGTGAACCCGGGAGGCGGAGCTTACAGTGAGCGGAGACCGCGCCACTCCACTCCAGCCTGGGTGACAGAGCGAGACTCCATCTCAAAAAAAAAAAAAAAAAAAAAAAAGATGGTTTGTTTCTATAGGGCAGGAGAGAACTGAATCTATTTATAATAAAAAGAAGAGACAGGGCACATGTAGAGAACTGCTGATCTAAGGGAGAAGAGAACTGAGCAAGGTTCAGAGAGAGAAGGGAGGGAGAGAAGGAGGAAGGAAAAGAAGGAAGGGAAGAGGGAAGGAAAGAAGGAAGAAAAGAGAGAATGAAGGAGGGAGGGAAGGAAGGAGGAAGGGAAGTAGGGAGGGAGGGAAGGAAGGAAGGAGGGAGGAAAGAAAGGAGATCAAAGATGTAGGGATAGCCTTGGCAGGAAAGACAACCTGTTTTTTCTTGAGATAGGAATACAGGGGCAATGAGATAGATTGGTTAAGGATGAGCATAAAGAAGAGGGTAGATTGAGAGCTTCATCATCTCAGTAAAGTAGGAGTCAAGCAAGATCATTTGCAAGGACTGAGGTAGCCTGGGGTGAGGAGGTCTATTTTGTAAGCTTACATTTATTTAGTGTTTTTTCAACATTAACAATTCTTCTGGGGGCCAAAGCAGGAAGATTGCTTGAGCCCAGGAGTTCAAGACCAGCCTGGGAAACGTGGAGAAACCCCATCTGTACACAAAATACAAAAATTAGCTGCATGTGCTGGTAAGTGCCTGTAGTCCCAGCTGCTTGGGAGGCTGAGATGGTAGGATATCTTGAGCTGGGGTTGCAGAAGTTGCAGTGAGCTGAGATCGCACCATTGCACTCCTGCCTAGGTGACACAGTGAGACTGTGTCTCAGAAAAAAAAACACTTTTTTTTTTTTTTTTAGAGACAGGTTCTTGCTATATTGCTCAGGCTGGAGTGTAGTGGCTACTTACAGGCGCCATCAGTGTGCACTGCAGTCTTGAACTCCTGGGCTCAATGAACCCTTCTGTCTCAGCCTCAGGTAGATAGGACGACTACAGGCATGAGCCACTACACCTACCTTACATTTATTTAGTTTTTATTTTGTGCAGGCATTGTGCTAAGGTCCTTCCATACATGATCCCATTTAACTACTGTACCAGCTCTACGAGACAAATGTCATTTTGTTAAATGATTCTTTATAGATGAAGAAGCCAATGCTAATGGGAAGTAGGGAAGCAAGAGGTAAACCAGTTCTGTCAGAAACCAGACGGCAGCTCTTTTCACTCCCAACACCCTTTGAGTGGTTTACTTAAGAATGACTGTTGTGAGAAATTTAAAAAGTGATCAACAAGAGAATAGTCAAAGGAAAAGAAAAAAATGTCCTTCAAGAAAATATAGGACACTTGGCCTTCACAATTTCAACCACAAATATAGCCACAAGGATAAACCGACTTTTATAGCTTTGTGCTATCCTCAGACAGCCAGATATGTCAAGAAACACTTAGATTGGGCCTTGCGCAGTGGCTCACACCTGTAATCCCAGCACTTTGGGAGGCTATGGTGGGCAGATCACTTGAGGTTGGGAGTTGGAGACCAGCCTGTTCAACATGGAGAAACTCTGTCTCTACTAAAAATACAAAATTAGTTGGGCATGGTGGTACATGCCTGTAATCCCAGCTACTCCGGAGGCTGAGGCAGGAGAATTGCTTGAATCCGGAAGGCAGAGGTTGCAATGAGCTGAGATCGCACCATTGCACTCCAGCCTGGGTAACAAGAGCGAATCTCAAAAAAAGAAAAAGAAAAAGAAACACTTAGATTGTTTTGCATGGTACATTTTAATGAAACTTTAGACATAACACCAAAATGTTATGCACATCCTAGTTTATTTTTTGGAAAGGTAAAGCTATCATGTCATTTTGTGGAATGGTTTGAGAAACTGCCTCTATTAATATCTAAGGCTCTATGTTAACATAACAAAAGACGATTTCTTCTTTGCTGAAAATGTCAGCTCTTGGGTTAGAAAGTTGATTTACCCCATAAGGAGCCAAAGAGTAAGAAAGCAAAATAATAAAAAGGCATGTTGTTTCTAAAAATGGAGTTGGCCAGGTGTAAGGCTATGATAATTAAAATCAGATGATACTGCAGCAAGAATTGGGAGCTCGGTGGGACAGGTCAGCTGTCAAACAGACTCCTTAGTGTGTTTTAGGAAATAATACATGATTAAGAAAACATCAAAATGATTAATCAATTAATTAAAATAGTTCAAGCTTAAAAGGGGGTAAGCATCACAGAAATAAAAAATGAAAAAGAAATGAATTATTCTGAAATTGATACACGTGAAGGCCAATAGCATGCTCAATCAGGAAGTTTCATGCACGTCCGTGTGAAGAGACCACCAAACAGGCTTTGTGTGAGCAACATGGCTGTTTATTTCACCTGGGTGCAGGCGGGCTGAGTCCGAAAAGAGAGTCAGTGAAGGCAGATGGGGTGGGGCCATTTTATAGGATTTGGGTAGGTAAAGGAAAATTACAGTCAAAGGGGGTTTGTTCTCTGGCAGGCAGGAGTGGGGGTTGCAAGGTGCTCAGTGTGGGTGCTTTTTGAGCCAGGATGAGCTAGGAAAAGGACTTTCACAAGGTAATGTCATCACTTAAGGCAAGGACCAGCCATTTACACTTCTTTTGTGGTGGAATGTCATCAGTTAAGGTGGGGCAGGGCATATTCACTTCTTTTGTGATTCTTCAGTTACTTCAGGCCATCTGGGCGTATATGTGCAAGTCACAGGGGATGTGATGGCTTGGCTTGGGCTCAGAGGCCTGACAGGAAGGAGATAAGGCTGCTCGCTATCAGCATGGTTATTCTGCCTTGTGGAAAGATATATAGTTTAATTATACCTTCCTTAATGCATCCTTCTAATCGTAAACACTACAGAAGAAATCACAAAGAAGGAGTCATAATTTTGACTCTATTCAGTTCAAACATATAAAACCTCATGACTTTAAAAACCATTAAATGGCTAATGGCAATCAAGCAGAAAGAGCAAATGACAGAGTTAATAAAGTGAATATATGAACATCTTTGATAGCAGTAGCACTCCGATAACAACAGACTATAGGATAAAAATGTCAGCAAACAAATGGAAATGTCTTCAACCACACTTGTTATCAAAGAAATGCAAATGAAAACAATGAAGTGGTGATTATCACCTAAGAAACCAGTGGGTGGCTCATGCCTGGAATTCCAGCACTTTGGGAGGCCTGAGTCGGGTGGATAACCTGAGGTCGGAAGTTCAAGACCAGCCTGGCCAACATGGCGAAACCCCATCTCTACTAAAAATATAAAAATTAGCCGGGCGTGCTGGTGGCCGCCTGTAATCCCAGCTACTCAGGAGGCTAAGGCAAGAGAATCACTTGAACCTAGGAGGCGGAGGTTGCAGTGAGCTGAGATCACGCCATTGCACTCCAGCCTGGGCGACAACAGTGAAACTCCATCTCAAAAAAAAAAAAAAAAAAAACCGGGAATGCTGAAAAGGTTGGTAGAGAGGCTGGCAAGAGCATGGTGCCTGCTGGGAGGTGACTTACTGTAGATTCTCTGGAAAGCCATTTGGCGTTATGTATCAATAATCTGTAAAGTTCATACCACAGATGCACTTCTGAAAATCTATATGGAAGAAATAATCAGAAAGTCAGAAAAAGATTCATATGCAAGAATATTAATCACAACGTTTTCTATATGGGTTAAGTATTCAAGAATATAAGAATATTTAAGTAAAATGTGGCTTACTCATATAAGAATATAAGGTGATTAAAATCATATTCCTGAAGAATTTTCAGGGGCATGAAAATAATAACAATACATGAAAAATAAAACGTCATGCAAACTATTTATTTTATGCTCCCAATTATGTAAAATAAAGAATTCCATTGGAAACAGAGCATGTAATGCTTGCAATTATATGTATATTTAAAAGTACCAAAATATTAAGTGTTTAACATATCGGGTGGACATTCAGGTGATTTTAATTTTCTTCTCCATGGTTCTTCATATTTCCTGCAATAAGCATGAATGATTTTTTTTTTTTTTTTTTTGAGACAGGTTCTGGGCTCTGTCACCCAGCCTGGAGTGCAGTGACATGATCTTGGCTCACTGCAATCTCCATCTCTCAGGCTCAAGTGATCCTCCCACCTTAGCCCCCCAAGTAGTTGGGACTACAGGTGTGTACCACCGCACCCAGCTAATTTTTGTATTTTTAGTAGAGACAGGGCTTCACCACATTGCCTAGGCTGGTGAACTCCTGGCTTCAAGCGATCCAGCTGCCTTGGCCTCCCAAAATGTTGGAATTACAGGCATGAGCCACACCTGGCCATGAATCACTTTTATAAAAGAAAAGCATTACTGGAAGTAAAACTTTTCATGATCTCTGAAGATGGTCCCCTGGCTTTCCTGCAGTCAATAGGATTCCAACCTGGGTAGAGAATTAGCCTCTTGATTTAGCATCAAAATTGCTTGAAATAAAGTGAGGATTCCCAACACATCTCAACTGTTTGGGGATCTTTTGAATGACTTTCAAGTAAGTCTCAGTGAATTCTTTTGCCATACAAACTCAAGTAAATAAGGTGAGAACAGATGCCAATTACAGGGCCCTGGTGGCACAACCATAGCTCACTGAAACCTCCAACTCCTGGGGTTGAGCTATGCTTCTGGCTCAGCCTCCCAAGAAACTAGGACTACAAGTGTGTGCCCCTATGCCTGGCTAATTTTTATTTATTTATTTTATTTATTTATTTTTTTTGAGATGGAGTCTTGCTCTTGTTGCCCAGGCTGGAGTGCAATGGTGCAATCTTGGCTCACCACAACCTCCACCTCCCGGGTTCAAGCGATTCTCCTGCCTCAGCTTCCTGAGTAGCTGGGATTACAGTCATGCGCCACCATGCCTGGCTAATTTTATATTTTTAGTAGAGATGGGGTTTCTCCATTTTGGCCAGGCTGGTTTGGAACTCCTGACTGTCGGGCCTCTGGGACCAAGCCTGCACCTATACATCCAGATGGACTGAAGGAAGCAAAGAAACACAAAAGAAGTGAAAATGGCTGGTTCCTGCCTTAACTGATGACATTCCACCATTGTGATTTGTTACCGCCCCACCTTAACTGAGTGATTAACCTTGTGAAATTCCTTCTCCTGGCTCAGAAGCTCCCCCACTGAGCACCTTGTGACCCCCACCCCTGCCCGCAAGAGAAAAACCCCCTTTGACTGTAATTTTCCACTACCCACCCAAATCCTATAAAACTGCCCCACCCCTATCTGCCTTCCCTGACTCTCTTTTCGGACTCAGGCTGCCTGCACCCAGGTGAGATAAACAGCCTTGTTGCTCACACAAAGCCTGTTTGGTGGTCTCTTCACACAGATGTGTGTGACACTGACTTCAGGGGATCCTCCCGCCTCAGTCTCCCAGAGTGCTGGGATTACAAGTGTGAGCCACGGCGCCAAGCCTAATTTTTATTTTTTGTAGATACAGATCTCACTATGTTGCCCAGGCTGGTCTTGAACTTCTGTCCTCAAGCAGTCTTCCCACCTTAGCCTCTTAAAGCATTGGGACTACAGGTATGAGCCACAGCAACTGGCCTCAGGCTCTGTGTTTCTGACAAGCTCTCAGGTAATGCTGATGGTGCTGGACAGCAAACTACAATTTGAGTAAGAAGATAGAGTCCCTACAGGCCAGGCCCGGTGGCTCACGCCTGTAATCCCAGCACTGTGGGAGACCGAGGCGGGTGGATCACGAGATCAGGAGATCGAGACCATCCTGGCTAACATGGTGAAACCCCGGCTCTACTAAAAATACAAAAAAAGTAGCCAGGCGTGGTAGTGAGCACCTGTAGTCCCAGCTACTCCGGAGGCTGAGGCAGGAGAATGAGGTGAACCCAGGAGGCAGAGCTTGCAGGGAGCCGAAATCACACCACTGCACTCCAGCCTGGGCAACAGAGCAAGACTGTGTCTCAAAAAAAAAAAAAAAAAAAAAAGATGGAGTCCCTACCTAAACCAAAAAGTATCTCAGTCTTGATCAATTTAAAAGTTTATTTTGCCAAGGTTAAGGACATGCCTATGACAGCCTCAGGAGGTCCTGATGACACATGTGCCCAAGGTGGTCAGGCTGCATCTTGCATTTATATGTTTTTTATATGTTTTAGAGAGACATAAGACATCAATCAATACATGTAAGATGTACATTGGCTTGGTCAGGAAAGGTGGGACAACTGGAAGTCAGGGGCTTCCAGGTCATAGATGCATTCAAAGATTTTCTGATTGGCGATTGGTTATTATCTACAGACCCGGAATCAATAGAAAAGAATGTCTAGGTTAAGGTAAGGGATTATGAAGACCAAGGTTTTACCATGCAGATGAAGCTTCCCGGGTAGCAGGCTTCAGAGAGGATAGCTTGTAAATATTTACCAGACTTAAAGAGTCTGTTCTATCAGTCTCAAGGTCTGTGTTGACGTTAATGGTAATAAGGCATGTCCCACCCCCTCTTCCCATCATGAACAGAACTAGTTTTTCAGGTTGACTTTGGAATGCTCTTGGCCAAAAGGAAGGGTCCATTCAGACGGTTACAGGGCTCAGAATTTTATTTTTGGTTTATGCTATCTTAGAGGACAGCCCAACCTTTTCTGCTTACAAATATAAAAGATTTTGAAACAAGTTCATCAGCAGCATTAATTAGATGAGTAATGTGCATCTGGTGTCTGGGAGCCCACATCTAGGGAACTGTTCTAGGGTCATTGGGTCATTAGGAGATTAACAAATGACTTCATGGTGCAAGTGCCTTCATGTGAATATGGGGATGTATGTACATCTTTTGAAACAAGTGTATTTTTGTGCATTTCTAGTGAATTTCTTTTAGGAAATTCTTGGGCATTATATTTCATCTTTCCTGATGGAGTTGCACTAGTGATCAAAAGAGCAAACCACCAATCCTTTCCCCTTGTCTTTTTTCTTTTTCTCTTTCACAAAATCTCTGGTCTCTGCATGTGTGTTCAGTAATAGGAGAAGCCAAGGCCTCCTGTGGGTCCTAGGAAATGCATTATCTACTCTAAAAATAGACAAGAGCCCATTGTCTCACGCAAAAGTAAATCCCACATACTAATCCAGCAGAAAGTGATCTAGCCTTTTAAAAGATTTATTAGTTTCTGATCTTCCTCTCTATGCATAACAATTTTTCATCTCATCTGTGACAGATAAATTGAAGTAAGTGAGAGTTGAAATAACTTCTTTTAAAGATAAATCATCTTTGTGTTACAAACCTTTGAGGTTTAGGAGGCCTCAAGATTCTTGAAGAATCAAAACATTAAGTGAGGAAGAGAAAAGTAACTGTTATTATAGAAATAGCTGCATTCTCAGCAGTGGTGTGCTGTAAATGTTTAACAACCAGCTCTCAAAAAACAAGAAACACTGCCAGGGGCTGGGGTGGGGAATTATGAGGAGTGACTGCTAATGACTGTGTTTCTTTTTGGTGTGATGAAAATGTTCTGAAATTTGATGGTGGTGGTTGCATAACCTAATGAATATATTAGGAAACCACTGAATTGTACAATTTTAAATGGAAACAACAAATCTCCCTTCCCCCGAATATTATTTGCACGATTTGCTAATTTCCATAATGTAAATTCTCCCACTATTGCTGATTTCAACACCACTGGTTCCCAGTGTGGCAATTGTTTCCTAGCCACAGGGGTTTAGGAAGAAGGTGGGGTGTATACAGGATTCCCTCTCTGATTGCTTTTGCTAGCTTTTTTCTTGCTTTTTTTTTTTTTTTTTGCTTGTTTGCTTTTGTTGTTTTTTTCTGTCTTGAAGTGATCAAGATGTAGTGAAAGCACCCTGAGTGGGATATAAGTCTGAGATTCGTTCCTTTACTAATTCAAATATTCAGCCACACATTTAGCACCTCCTCATGCTGGGCTCTGTGCTGCGTATGTGCCGCAAATTCTAAGGTACCTAGAGTGACCCCTGCCACTGAAGAGACTACAGTCTAGTGAGGGATAGAAATATAAAAACCCTATTGTAGAATGTGAGTATGCATATGCTAGAATAGAAGTATGCGCACTCTGATTGACAGAGTTACTTTCCCCTGTGGAGGAGGAATAGTGGCGGTGATATCAGTGAATGTGTCAGATAAGAGATATCTATCTGACCTGGGAGCTGGGGAAGAGCACCACAATTTAAAAGAACAGCATGAACCAAGGCATAGAGGCACAAGAGTGACAGGGTGCTAAGAACACAGGCACTAATAAGTTGTGGGTAGCTCACAGGTTCGTAAGTGGCCAGGATGTAAAGTGACCAGAAAGATGGGCTTGTATGCTTTTCAAGTTTTTATGGGCCATGCTAAGGAGACTGCACCTTATGATGCAGGAAATGGGGGGAGCCACTGAGGTTTTTTAAGCAAGGGAGAGACATGTGGAGATCTGCAGTATTACTTTTTGATGTTAAGAAGGATACATGGGTAGGAAAGAGAAGTGGGAATAAGCTGGAATTGAGTAGGCCAGAGAACAAGACTGTGTTATTCCAGGTGAGAGATGAATAAGCCAACAGTGTAGGGTACAAAGTGGAGGGGATGAAGTGGAGAAACACATCAAGATAAAATGTATAGAACTGATCATTCAATTGAATGTGCATGATGGAGCAGATGGTGGAGTTAGGCTAATACCAAAGTTTCTATCTTAGGTGACCAGATGAATGGTGATGCCCATAAAATGCCTATGGATGGTAGGCACTGAGTGAATATTTGCAGAAGGTGGAACAAATATCTGGATCATAGAGGAGCAGCATGGTGTGATGGAAGGCACTCAGAGTGAGGAGTCAGATTAACTTTGCTTGCATCAGAGCATGGTTTGGTTACTTATTATAATCGTTGTGGGACTTTGAGCATGTTTCTTTTCTTTCTTTTTTTTTTTTTTTTTGAGATGGAATCTCACTCTGTTACCCAGGCTGGAGTGCAGTAGTACCATCTTGGCTCACTGCAACCTCTGCCTCCTGGGTTCAAGCGATTCTCCTGCCTCAGCCTCCCAAGTAGCTGGGATTACAGGCATGTGCCGCCACACTCAGCTAATTTTTGTATTTTTTTTTTAGTAGAGACGGGGTTTTGCCATGTTGGCCGGGTTGGTCTTGAACTCCTGAGCTCAAGTGATCCACCCGCCTCAGCCTCCCAAAGTGCTGGGATTACAGGCATGAGCCACTGCGACTGGCCAAGTTTCTTAATCTCTCTGAATTTAGTTTGAATCCATGTGTAGGGGAGAAGAGATTTTGTTAGTTAGTACTGGAATTATTTTACTTGGAGGGATTTTAAAAGCCTGCAGTTATTCCTAGTGCTGCCAAAGGGGAATACATTTATTAGATGAAATGGAATCAAAAACGTGGTGGAGGCAGAAATGTGTGCCCTGATCTATACACAGCCATTACAAATAGTGAGACAGTCTTATTTCTTGATATTTGGAGGATTTCTGGATACCCAGTGACTTCTGTTTGTGTTTAAAAGGCAGAAGAAGAAAGACTGATGCAGTTTAAATCTAATCAGAGGAAAAACTCTGGTGGCTCCTCAGTTGGTGTCCATGGAAACTTGATACAGCAGAGGGCCCTGATACCTGGGCTGTCAGGAGTCCAGAATATGTCTTGTTTGAGAATTCTGAGTAGTCACAAACTATCAGAACATGGGAAGAGGGGACCCGTGCCAGTTTCAAAGTAAAGCTGGAACTGAAGCTGTTAAATATGTATGTGGGAAAATTGAAAATGCTTTTGAAATAGGCAAAGCAGATTACTGGATGTCTTGTCCAGCATACTTTTCCAGATTATCTCTATACCTTTATTGTTTTTGAGCTATTTTACAACTCTGTAATTGTAGACAACTGATAGCAATGCAAATGATTCTTGTCCATAGGCATGCAAATACATTTTGTCTTGCGGAGAGGCAATTGATTCTCTCACACCCTCATGGAAAAACAAATTTTGCATCTAGTAAGCAATTTCATTTGATCGTTTCTTGGGACTTACACTTGTGTCTGCTCTTTGGTTTCTCCTTTGGACTGCTTGCAACATCTTACTGGTTTCCTCATTAGTTAATGAGCTGAATAAAATTGGTGAATTCATTTTATGTGAGAATCATGTTTTTACTCTTTAAAAAGGATGATCTGGCTGAGTGTGGAGACTCATGCCTGTAATCCTACCACTTTGGGAGGCTGAGGCAGGTGAATCACTTGAGGTCAGGAATTTGAGACCAGCCTGCCCAACATGATGAAACCCCATCTCTATTGAAAATACAAAAATTAGCCGGATGTGGTGGCACACACCTGTAGTCCCAGCTACTCAGGAGGCTGAGGCAGAAGGATCACTTGAACCTGGGAGGCAGAGGTTGCTGTGAGCCAATATCCCGCCACGTATTCCAGCCTAGGCAACAGAGTGAGACTCCATCTCAAAAGAAAGAAAGAAAGAAAGAAAAAAGAATGATCAATTAATGAGCATCACAGTTACATTTTACACATTGAAAAACTAGGGTAAAAAGAAAGAATCCATCCAGCCCCAGGGTATCCTCAAGGTGCTGGTGGAGGACAAATAGTGATCCAGGGCAGAGGGAGGCTAGTAAGACTCCAATCTGGGATGCATCGTAGGTCCAGCTTCTACTTCCCCAAGGCCGGGAAAATTCCTCCTCATGTAGACCTTAATATATATATGTCATCAGATTTTCAGCCTTAACATGGATCATCAGATTTTAGTTCAGGATAGAACTGTGTTTCACTGTATTGAGGAGAAAGGCGTAAATGAATACTCTCTCTCTCCCTCTCTTTCTCCTTGCTTCCTTCCTTCCTTCCTTCCTTCCTCTCTCTCTCTCTTTCTTTTTTGACAAGGTCTTGCTTCATCACCCAGGCTGGAGCGCAGTGGCACATCATGGTTCACTGCAGCCTCAGTTTCCAGGACCCCAGCGATCCTCCCACCTCAGCCTCCCAAGTAGCTGGCTGGGACTACAAGTATGTGCTACCACATCCAGCTAATTTTTAAATTTTTTTATAGAGACAAGGTCTAACTATGTTGCCTATGTTGGTCTTGAACTCCCGGGCTCCAGTGATCCTCCTGCCTTGGCCTCCCTGGTTATTATAGTACTGGGATTACAGGCATGATTTGCTGCTCCTGGCCTGGTAAATAATACTGTTAAGGAGAGGGGAAACTCAACCAGGATTCAGAAAATTCTCTCTAAAGCACATTAGGAAATTCATCTAATTTTTGATTGCCTTAAAAGCATGGATATGTGTCTCCTCACAGCATAATGATGCACTAACAATATGTAGAAGAGATGGTCAATATTAGTGAGAGGAGGGCTTGTTTCTTATGGATGACCTGTTTAAAAAAATATACAATGATCCAGCTTTTCTCAGGATGGAGTTAGAAGGAATCTCAATAATTCCTATCACAAGACACTAACAGCATGAGGCAATCCTGCAGGAAACACAGAGAGCTTGCAAAGTCCTTCCTTGTGGCCTAAGGAAAATGACTTCTGGGTACTCAGGACAGCCCAATGTGATCAGTCTTCAGAATATCAGCGTTTTCTTGGTAGTGAACTAACTGCACAATCCAGGTGGGGCAGGATGTCTGGGTGCTGAAGAATGGGAGCGGATGTAAGGAGCGCCTTGTTGGGGATGTAAGGAGCGCCTTGTTGGGGAAAGGAGAGGCAAAGGCATGGAGGCATCAAGCATTGGGGTCTCTAGGGTATAAGCCATGTGCGATGTGGCCAAAGGAGTTCTTTTTTTTTTTTTTTTTTGAGACCTTGTTTCACTCTTGTTGCCCAGGCTGGAGTGCAATGGCGTGATCTCGGCTCAGCGCAACCTCTGCCTCCGGGTTCAAGCGATTCTCCTGCCTCAGCCTCCTGAGTAGCTGGGATTACAGGCATGCGCCACCACGCCTGGCTAATTTTGTATTTTTAGTAGAGACGAGGTTTCTCCACGTTGGTCAGTCTGGTCTTGAACTCCTGATCTCAGGTGATCCCCCCTTCCTCAGCCTCCCAAAGTGCTGGGATTACAGGCATGAGCCACTGCGTCTGGCCCAAAGGAGTTCTTGAAGGAAAATTTATCTATTACAAAATAAGAAAGAAGCCAAAAAGGAAATAACAACAAAACAAATCCAAAAAAGGAAGAAAACACAAAAGATAAGTAGAATTAATGGAATAGTAAACAAAAAAACTTGATATTTTAAAAAGACAAATAAAAGAGATAAAGTTATAGCAAATCCAATTACCGAAAAAGTGAATATTAGAAAGGAGACATTTATACCACTGCAGGAAACAAAAATCTGTAAGAGAATAGTATGTACAATCAACATATTTGAGAAAATGACTTTCTCGGAAAATGAAGATTGTCTTATTCCAAACCTATGCCCAGTTAAAAATCCAGAAACAACTCCCCAAACTGTGCAAGGTCAACATGAAAAAATTTTGTAGTTTTTTCCCGAAAAACACAAAATAGTAAATAAATATTGGAGCAATAGAGTGTGCTCTTAATGGGCTAAGTATTATAAGGATTTTACTATCTGCCAAATTAATCTATAAATTCACAACATTCCCAACCAAATATCAAGAGAATATATAGGCAAAATAATTATACATTTCCTTTGAAAGGGATAACACAGAATAGTTATGAATACTGGAACAACAAGAAAACAATAGGGGGTAAGGGCTCCCCCCACTGCCCCACCAGTCTACAATGGAATATAGCTGGGGTAATTCAAAGTATGGTGTTAGACTCAAAATACAAATTTAAACAAGTTGATAAAAAAATGTTGAGACACAAAGCTGTTTGGAAAGAGATAAAATTAGGCTCTTACCTCATACTAGAAACAGAAATAAAGAGCCAGGCCTCAAGAGCGGAACCATGAAAGTATGAGAAGAAAATATTTTTATTTTTAAAATAATCTTTGGGATGGGAAGGCATCTGAAGAAAGATACAAAATCCAGAAGCCTCAAAGGAAAAGAGAATTAGAGAACTACACACAGAGTTAGTATGTAGATTTGACTACATACAGAATTTTAAAAGTTTTGATGACGAATGACACTGTAAAAAGTTAAAAGAAAACTGGCAATTGAGGAGAAAATTATTAGTATCCAGGAACTATAAAAAGTTCCTAAAAAACAATTAGAAAATACAAAAAAAAAGATATGAGCAAGAAATATATGAAAGAATTAAAACAAATGGCTGGCCAGGCATGGTGGCTCATGCCTGTAATCCCAGCACTTTGGGAGGCCAAGGCAGGCGATTCACTTGAGGTCAGGAGTTCGAAACCAGCCTGGTCAACATGGTGAAACCCGGCCTCTACTAAAAATACAAAAAAATTAGCTGGGTGTGGTGGCAGGCATCTGTAATCCCAATGACTTGGGAGGCTGAGGCAGGAGAATTGTTTGAACCCCGAAGGCCCAGGTTGCCCTGAGCTGAGATCATGCCATTGAATTGAAGCCTGGGCGACAGAGTGAGACTCCATCTCAAAAAAAATAAATAAAATAAATTTTAAAAATGACCAATAAACAGATGCAAAAATGCTTAACTTTGCTAGTAATTAGAGGAGTACAAATTATAATTATAGTTGATAATTTGTGGGCAAGAACATAGGGGAGCAAGTATTCCTACTATTGATCAGAATTTAAACTGCAAGTTTTTGAAGGGCAAATTATTACAATTAAATTACTTTGATCTAGGACTTATACATCTAGCAGTTCGTCTAAAGAAATACTGGCATATGTACATGAATGTATATACAAAGACGTTCATTGCAGCATTGTTAAATAAAGTAAAAAAAAAAATTAGAACCACCATAAATGTCCACCAAGATGGGGCAGGAGTAGCAGACATTGATGGGGAAGGAAAGTGTCCACTTCACATATTATTACTTATATTTCCTTGTTAAAATAATTTTTTTTTTAATGAGATGGGGTCTTGCTCTGTTGCTGGGGCTGGAGTGCAGTGACGTGATTGTGACCACATCTCAGTGCAACCTTGACTTCCTGGGCTTAAGTGATGCTCCTGCCTCAGCCTCCTGAGTAGCTGGGATTACAGGCATGTGCCACCACGACTGGCTAATTTTTTAATCTTTTGTAGAAATGGGGTCTCTCTATGTTGCCCAGGCTGGCCTTGAACTCCTGGCCTCAAGTGGTCTTCCCACTTTGGCTTCCCAAAGTGTTGGGGTTACAAGCATGAGCCCTCATGCCTGGCCTAAACATTCTTTTAAGCAACAATGCAGGTGATACAGGAGTTAAGAAGAAATTACTTAGGCAGATAGTGAGGATAGAGGAGTTCTTGGTAAGGTATTTCTTTTAATGAAAAGCAGCCCCAAATCATTTTCCTTTCTAAGTAAGAGCAGCCAGTAAAATTGGGCTGCAGACATAGATGCCGGCAGTTGTACCAATCATGTTCAAGATGGCAGCTCCATCTTCCCTTCTCTTTGTCACCCACACGTATCATAAGGAGATGGTGCCGCCAAGGGGAGAGTTCATTTGCATAATAAGATTAGGGTGGGGAACCAGCCTTCCCCGGGCTATGTAAACGTCATACCTGATGGAACTACAAAATCCGGGGCATCTGACATCGTCTGGTCCTTTCCTCTTGGAAGTCCCCTCTCTCTCACTACAGAGAGAGCTGTTTTCCTTTCTCTTTCTTCTGCCTATCAAACCTCCTCTCCTAAACTTCTCCTGTATGTCCATGTCCTAAATTTTCCTGGCTCAAGAAAATGAACCCTGGGTGTTTACCCCAGACAATGTAGCTGCTTCACAAACATATTTACTTATTTAGGTAAAAAAAAAAAAAAAAAAAAAGTGAAAATTATACTAACATATTTAAAAAGTTGTCTGTGGATAGTGGTATCTTAAATGTATACTTTTCTATATTATTCAAATGATCCACAATAAACTAGGATGATTTTTTTCAATCAGGAAAAGACAGATTCAACATAGAAAATTTTGAGTACTCCATGTATTTACATTGATATGTAAAAAACATGATCGGCAAACATACTGGAAGAAGATAAACCTGTAGGTTGGCAGTGGCTGTATCTGGATGAGAGATATATTGGTGATTTTCTTTTGCTTCTGTTTTTCTTTCTTTTCCAAGTATTCAGTGATGTGCACACTTTTCTTTTAAACTTTAAAAATATTTATTTTTTTAAAGATGGTGGCCTATCATGGTGGCTCATGCCTGTAGTCCCAGCACTTTGGGAGGCTGAGGCAGGAGGATCACTGGAACCCAGGAGGTGGAGGCTGCAGTGAGACATGATTTCACCACTGTACTCCAGTTTGGGTGACAGAGCAAGGCCTTATCACCCAAATAATAAACAAATGAAAATAAAATGAAGCCAATGTAGGTGACCCTGACCATGTATGTGTATGGCTATAATTTTTTTAAAGCTATTCTTTTACAAATTACAAGAACCAGCAGGTATTCAACACCTCTTCTAAAGAGAACAACAATCCATCAGGGCTGTTGTCATGTTATTTAATATGTGCTTGCTTCTGAGGGCCTAAAGAGAGAACACTTTGGTTTTTTAATAGCCACAATTCGGGTATAGGATTCAGAACAGAATTCTGACCTCCTACTTTATAGGGGAAAATGCCCTTAAAGACATAGCCTCCGGGATGACCAGATCATTAATTTTAGTTTAGTAAGGTCATGGCAGAGAAAACAAGCAGTGAACACCATTTTAATTTTAGTGTATTACCATTTCTTGAAGTTTTCTTTTGGGGAATAATGGTTTTTAAGGAGTTAATGAAAAAGGAATTCTGATCTTTGTTTCTAATTCATTTTCTCCATTCTCATTTGCATTTTATTTGTTGAAGTCCTTGCTAAGCTACATCTGAATGAAACAAGAATTCCCTGGGGATAGGGATATTTACTCCTTATTTACACACCTACTTGCTGATAGAAAGCTGCACAGAAGGAGGAAACTGAGAATTAATACGGTTGCACATTTGCATTCTGTATCTCAATAAACTTTTCTAGCTAAAGGCTATTTTGAGGCTGGGCGCCGTGGCTCATGCCTGTAATCCCAGCACTTTGGGAGGCTAAGGCGGGCAGATCACGAGGTCAGGAAATCGAGACCATCCTGGCTAACACGGTGAAACCCCGTCTCTACTGAAAACACAAAAAAATTAGCCGGGCGTGGTGGGGGCGCCTGTAGTCCCGGCTGCTAGGGAGGCTGAGGCAGGAGAATGGCGTGAACCCGGGAGGCGGAGCTTGCAGTGAGCCGAGATGGCACCACTGTGCTCCCGCCTGGGCGACAGAGCAAGACTGTCTCAAAAAAAAACAAAAAACAAAAAAAACAACTATTTTGAGGCCTGGTGCGGTGGCTCATGCCTGTAATCCCAGCACTGTGGGAGTCCGAGGTGGGTGGTTCACTTGAGGTTAAGAGTTCAAGACCATCCTGGCCAACAGGGTGAAACCCCGTCTCTACTAAAAGTACAAAAATTAGCTGGGTGTGGTGGCGCACGCCTGTAATCCCAGCTACTCAGGACGCTGAGGCAAGAGAATCGCTTGAACCCAGAAGGCAGAGATTGCAGTGAGCCGAGATTGTGCCAGTGCACTGCAGCCTGGGTGATAAAGCAAGACTGTGTCTCAAAAATGAAAAAAGGAAAGAAATTAAAAGCTATTTTGAGTAATTTTTTGGTGGCTGAGGACTAGAAGCACAGAGTCACTTGAAACTTCCACATGACTGCCTTGCATGTCACTGGCTCCTTGCACCATTTTACTACCTTCATTTTCTTTGTTAATATCCCAGAAACATATTTTTCATAAACCAAACTCTCCTTTTCAGAAGCCCTAGGCATTTTCAAAGCTGTAGCAAAATCAACCTCAAGATCTAAAGCCATTCTCTGTATCATTCATTTACTGCAGCCACAATCCAGGCCGAGGGAAATCTCTTTCTTTAGCTAAAGAGGCAGCGTTACCTAAGCTTCCCTAAGGCTCTTGTGACATAAAATGACAGGACTTTTATGAAAATGTGTTCAGTTTTGCTGAAGCATTGCCTTTGGCTGTTTTAGTCGCTGCAGTTCTGTGTTTGTTCAGCTGGAGAGGTCAAATAATTTGTTCTTCCAGAAGTTAATCATTGATGACAAATTTGCTTGGCTAACACACGCACTCTTTGTCGCAGACTAGCGCGGGAGAGCGCAATTTGCCTTTGTAAAAATGCTCATATTCTTCAATGTACTTTTTCTCCTATTTCATACACTAGCTTCAGGCCACTAGCTTTTCTCATCACCTTCTCTGCATCATCTCCTTCTGTCGCCTCTGGTCACCCCCTTTCCTCCCTTGTCAGTTAGAGACACAGAACCTGCCTTCACCTGCCAGGGCACATCAGAACTCAAACATGGTTCTCATGCTTGACCAGAGGTGGATTTTCTAAGGAAGCTTAGCTTCAGGGCCCCTTGCTTGCACGGGGTCATAGCAGTGTGTTCACACGATCATGCATTGTAAAATGTACAAATGCCAGATATCCTAGCCTCTCTACACACAATTATTCTCTGTTACATTGTTGTAGGACTTTCTCCTTAGTTCAGCTAAAAACAGAGTCCTTGTCACACAACCATGAAAGATTAGGCTCACAGACCCTTTGAAGGGTGAGAAGAGCAGGGTTTATTGGGTGAAAAGGAAAAAAAGGGAAACAGTGACTTTCAGCAAAGCGAGAGTCCTGCTAGTAGACTTCCTGCCTCACAGATTGACTCCCAGGTACCACCTGGAATAGGAGAGGCCAGGCTTCTCTCTCCTGCAAATGGCACCAACTTCCTGAGGCTCCACCCCGGTGTACATTCTTCCCAGTGCCCAGGCTGGTTGGATGTTCTCCGGTGATCCCTTTATACTCAGCTGTCTCAACGTCTCCCCTAATATGGTTGGACTTCGAGAGGCTGTGGACATTTTGGGGAACCATCTAAAGGAAAGTTGAGTTGGGGACACATCTAATTTGGATTTAGTGGAACATGCTTACTTGGTTTGCACTCTGTTTGTGCCTGGCTACTGTTCAGTTATGGCTGGCTGTCTTCTTGGAGAAATGGCTCCCAGGAACACTTCCCCCACCTACTCCCCTGGCATAGAGACTTAAGAGACATGAAAGGGCAGACCCAAGCATCTCACTGAGGGATGAACATGCATATGATAGCTGGTACCCTAACTATGTGAGAGGCAGGGGAGAGGCATTGTCTGAAAGCTATGGAGCCTGAAGCCAGTCTCTGGAAAACTCCTCCAAATGGTAAAACTTACGTGTGAGGGAAATTTGATAGAAGTTTTGCCAAATCTGAACACAATCCCAAGAAACTTACATGACATCATCAAAAGCGGTTGTGATACTGAAGGAATCGTCTACACTACTGACTTATTATTATTTTTTTTTGATATGGAGTCTTGCTCTGTTGCCCAGGCTGGAGTGCAGTGGCACGATCTTGGCTCACTGCAATCTCCGCCTCCCAGGCTCAAGCGATTCTCCTGCCTCAGCCTCCCGAGTAGCTGGGATTACAGGCATGCCATCACGCCCAGCTAATTTTTGTATTTTTATTAGAGATGGGGTTTCACCATGTTGGCCAGTCTGGTCTCGAACTCCTATCTCAGATGATCCAGCTGCCTCAGCCTCTCAAAGTGTTGGGATTACAGGCGTGAGCCACTGCTCCCAGCCTGACTTAAAAATTTAATCAACCAGGCTAGATTAAAGATATTTACTCTTATGTTGTATATTATGAAATCTTTATCATACGAAGAGATGGTCAAAAAGTATGCAGCCAACAATGTAGGCAGGAAAATCTTATTAAGATGTGTCAGGATTTTAATTTTTATTTATTTTTACATGATATTCCCCTGTATTTTATGATGTTCATGATTTTTTTTGCCAGTGTTTAAAAATTTGTATTTCGTTATGACTTCTGATTTCCCTCACATCTTTACCCAATTTTGTATTCTTTTTTACAAAATGAAGCTTGAAGGTGAAATCATCTTCTTCATCTTTTTAGGCTACCGTATTACAGGGCAAAGACTTTTATACAATAATTCTCAACCCAGATACTGGTAACTAATACATTTGAGGCTGGAGAAAAGTCCATAAATATTGGAAACTGCTATTATGAATCTGCACTCAGCTTTTTCTAGTTTCTATAAAATAAGATTTCAGCTTAGAGGACATCCATTCCCACATGCTAGAACAACACTCAAAAATCTCTAAAAATATAAAGCGATGTTCAGTAGGGAGGAAGCCATGTCATAAGAATAATTTGGCTGGTTCTTAGGAACAGTTAGTAACTAGGCACAGCCAAAATCGGTGTGTTTGTCTTCTAACAGATCATAATACCAGGTGGCAAAGAAAAAGACGGAAAGGAAATGCATGCAGTATGTTTCAGAGGGGGTTGTTGTGTTATGCAAAAGGCATAGATCCCAGAGGAAGCCATGTGCCCTCCCTACTGTTCAGATGGGGTTTGTCTGGCGCTAGGTAGCAGTAACCAGGGGAATAACAGATTGGTAGGATGTTCTCAAGGGGAAGGAATCTTCTGATGCCCCAGAGGGTAATGCCTTTGGAACATAAGGTAATTCAGATCTGATTATATTGCCGTGGTTCCCAAACTTTAGCACTGGCATCACAGGGAGGAGGGCTTGTTGAAACAGATTCCTGGGACCTACCTTCAGAGTTTCTGATTCAGTAAGTCAGGGGCAGGGCCTGAGATTTGCATCTCTGACAAGTCTTCAGGTAATGCTGATGTGTTGCTCAAGTTCCTCATGAACCTTTAGAGGTTGTATCTGACTCGTTGTTGATCTGCTTTGTTCAGATCTTGGTGTAACAAGGGAATCAGCCACCATCACCTGCATTTTGGCCCAGACTCAAAGGTGGGTAGAGGAGTGGAAAAGCATCAGTGGAAACAAGGGAAGGCTTCAGGTGTGCCCTGATTGCAGGCTGTTGGCATGGGAACTTGGAGGCCGGCTAACTAGAAGTGGAGCATCCTATGGGATTGCTTATGGGATTTGTAATAGATGATATATATTTGGCTTTCTCCATGTGGTCCTAAGTTGGAAGTAGCGACAAAAATAAAAGAAGCTGTCAATTATTAATTAAGTCCTGATCACTTGGATCCAATTGTTATAGGGGTTATTATGTGGCTTCCTGGGCTGGTTGCAAGAGATAGTGATCTGAATTCCTACAAATTCTACTTATAGATGTACCTACTGGCTGGCTTCTTGGGCTGGTTACTGTAAATAATCAGTTGGCTTCTTGAACTGGTTGCTGGGATTGTGGATAAGAGTTCTATTTTTATATGTAGTCTGACCATCATCTGTTTGTGTGTTCAGTCTCTCAGATGTCCAGTAATAGTTTCTTGCCTCAATGGGCAAAATCATATTGACGTTTACGATAGATGAAAACCAAGATCCTCTTTGTGCGTCCACTCTCAAATATAGATTAAGCACCTAGTTTATGTCACATATGATGTCAGCACTGAACATAGTATTAAGCAATTTCAAAATTATCTGCTTCATTTAAGATTTCTTTTGATTGCTACTTTCATCATGGTTCTAATACGTCTTCAAAACACAAAACTAAACTATACTTTGCAGGAAAAATACATGAGTGTGATAATTTTTTCATAGAGAAGCAGAATGCATTGCAGTTCTAATATGGTCGGGATCCATTTTATTTTGCATGGAAGGGATGAGTCCTGTGAAACGGGGATCCATAAACTGGCAAGTCCTTGGTTTGGTGCAGAAAATCCTCACGATGGGAGAAATTAACCTAAAAATTAGGAACTCAAGCGGTAATAGGAACTGAAAAGGGATTCTAGCTAAACCCTGTTCCTGATAATTGAGTGAATCCCTTGGCCTCAGCACTCACTTAGCCTCTACATTGGAAACACAGCAAGACCCAACCTCAGATTTACTCTGAAGGCAGAGAAGGAAAGTAAGACCATTGAGGTGTCTTCTAAAAGGGCACCATAGAAGTAAATGCATTCTTTAAGGCATGTTTGCTACATGATCCAGGAAAACACAGATCACTTGATAAGAGTTTAGGGAAATACAGTAGTCTTTTTATCTGCCTTCCCTGCCACCCCCATGCCTCAGCCCCGGGCTGCTTTCATCATTCCACACAGGATAATGATTTATCTTTCTGATTTAACCACTGAGCATCTTATTGCATGGAAGAGTCTGGTATTTTGTTACTTTTAAGAGTAATACAATACAATTGGTTCTGAGGGCTTCGCTTATTACCTTGCATTGTTTTCTCATGAAGGACTATGATTCCTCTTGTTACTTGTTTCAAAAATAGTTGGAATTACATATGAAGATAGCAAATTGCAAACCCTTTAGGTTCTTTTGCAGAGGCTTGCTACTAATAGTCTCTTTAGTGCTTTTCAGGGTGTAAAGAAAGGAACTGGTGAATGCCTGTGTTCTGTTTTTTAAGTCAGGGGAGCCAGGGGAAATATAATCTGTGGAAAAAAATCCAGGCCTCAGCTCGGTTGCTCTCTGCTGAGTCCTAGATCACGACCATATTATTGCCAGATCTTGATTGGAAGGATTAGACTTTTCAAAAATCAAATTTTCACATTCTCTTAAGACTTTTAGAAAGCCTAAACTTACAAATTGACAGATAAGGACTATTATTTTGCAAATTCAGAAGTCATTTCTCTTACTTGATGATGCTCTATGAGGCGAGGATGGAAGCCTGAGAGAAAAGTCACATAAGAATAGGACCCTTTTGTTAAAAAAAGATTTTTTGGCTGGGTGCAGTGGCTCTTGCCTGTAATCTCAGCACTTTGGGAGGCTGAGGTGGGTGGATCACTTGAGGTCAGGAGTTCCAGACCAGCCTGGCCAACATAGCAAAACTCCATCTCTAATACAATAATTAGCTGGGTGTGGTCATGTGCACCTGTAATCCCAGCTACTCAGGAGGCTGAAGCTTGAGAATCACTTGAACCTAGGAGGTGGAGGTTGCAGTGAGCCAAGATCACACCACACTGTCTCAAAAATAAATAAATAAATAAAAAAGATTTTTTAACCTGGTTATGAAAGTAGTATGGGCTCATGCTCATTGAAAAGAAAAAAATACAAACAGGTAGAGTTAGATTTTAGAAACAGTTTTATCTAACATAGACCCTACCTGTATAATGTTTTGTTTTTCTTATTTTAGCATAACCATCTCCCCTATTTCATTAATATTTCTTCGCAAGTATACTTCTAGTGACTAAATAATATTCTCTTATGAAATTTTTATAATTTACTTAACCATTTGTCTATTCGTTGAGGCTTAGGTTGTTTCTAGTTTTGACAGTTACACATAATATTGCAGAGAAAACCTTGGTGTGTACATTTTTTTGTTTACAATTTTCATAAATTCCATAGATTTCCACAGATTTCATAAATTCCTAGAAGTAGATAGAGTCACAAAACATAAATACTTTTAGAAGTTTTGCTGTTTTTTCAGCAACCATTGAAACGATGATGTGATATTTCTTATCTTATTGATGAAATATATTGAACTCATTCTAAAAATAATGGAGGAAAAAATTGAAAGAGGTGCTATCCATTTTAACTGTGTAGCATTATATTACAGTTAGATTGGGTAGAGTATTGGTAACTCCATGTAGAGGACGTCCACATGAACATTTAGTGAGCATTAAAAGTTTCTGCCATGGGCCAATATATGTGGGGCACCAAGAGCAGGAGAGAATGGTGGAAAGCCACAGCAATTAAGAGTTGAAGAGCGTCATTCCACATTTCCTTTATTTTCTGCCCATGTTTCAGCTGCATTGAGCCCTAGACCTGTTGGGATGACTCAAACTTTCATTTGCATGAGACCTGACACCTTGGTTGTTTTATTCTTATTGCATTACAAGTTGAGTATCCCTTATTCAAAAGGCTTGGGACCAGAAGTGTTCTGAATTTTGTATTTTTTCAAATTTGGAATATTTGCATATACATAATGAGGTATCTTGGGGATGGAACATGAATCTAAACATGAAATTCATTTACATTTCATATACACCTTATACACATAGCTTGAAGGTAATTTTATACAATATTCTTAATAATGCTGTGCAGGAGACAGTTTGCTTACATTGAACCTTCAGAAAGCCAAGGTGTCACTGTCTTCCCCACTCATGTGGACACACTGTGGTTCCTTGGCAGTTACCATCATTCCTAACTAATGACTGCTACCAATAAGCAGACATTTTCTTACAGTTATTCACACATAAGTATTAAAGAGTAAGAAATATAACATACCATCAACACAGCAAAAAAAAAATAACGTGTTCTGGATTACTAAGCAGCACAGTAGCATCACCAGAATACATGGGGATGCTGAATAAACTGTGTTGTGTGCCTGCGTTTTGACTTCGACCTATCACGTGAGGTCATGTGTGGAATTTTCCACTTGTGTCATGTCAGAACTCAAAAATTTTGGAATTTGGAGCATTTCTGGTTTTCAGATTAGGGATGCTCGGCTTGTATCTCAATTTTTCATTGACCGGAAATATTGGATCAGAAAGTCTTAAGAGTTAGCCCAGCCAACCTCCTGGGGTCCAGACTTAGTGGTCCTCACATCGATTGAGCTGGAGCATCCCAGTGTCTCGCCTGTCTCCTTGTCAGTACAGAGACCTCCCCCACTGCCTTTTGGGTCACTTGTGTGAAAAGCCTGGAATGGCCATGTGATAGTCTCAGCTTGTAATGTAATAGAACCCAAACTTTGTTCCCTGGCAGAATAATTTTTTCCTTTGAGTGTTAGGACTTCCAAACATTTTGGTCCCAAGATTTGGGTGGAAAAATAAATCTCCCCTATCAAGTAATCTGGTATAAAATTGAAAGGAGCTGTTTGTACCTCTCCCCTTCTTTCCCAAGACTATGCATTCTGGCTATAGGGAAAGCCGAGTGAGGAAGGTGCACAGTTTCTTTCAAACATTTCATCCAGAAGTAAGAAATCCCCCAACATATTCAATGGGTCAAAATTCATTAGCATACCAGAGCTAACTATAAGGGAGATTGGGAAATGTAGTATGACTTTGTGCAAAGCAGGCAGAGGGGTAAGTCTAGTGCATACACAGCATATCCCCCCACGCCCCTCCCTTGCCTCGACCAATTCATTTTTGCTGCCCTATGCAGTTCTTCTTGAATATGTTTCAAAATTATGACAAGGTTCTAGTTTCATTAAGCATCTATTAAATTCATTTTTAAAAAAATGTTTGATTTGTTTCAGAGAGAAGACAAACCACTCTTCCATTTTTTTTCTTTTTTCTCTTTTTAAATAGAGATTGGGGGCCAGGCACAGTGGCTCACACTTGTAATCCCAGCACTTTGGGAGGCCAAAGTGGGCGGATCACTTGAGGTCAGGAGTTCAAGACCAGCCTGGCCAACATGGTGAAACCTCATCTCCACTAAAAATACAAAAAAATTAGCTGGGCACGGTAGCACATTCCTGTGGTCCCCGCTACTTGGGAGGCTGCGGCAGGAGAATCGCTTGAACCTGGGAGGCGGAGGTTGCAGTGAGCTGAGATCATGCCATGGCACTCCAGCCTAGGCAACAGAGTGAGACTCTATCTCAAAAAACAAACAAAAAACAACAATAAAAAGACAAAAACAAAAAACAAAACAACAACAAAAAAACACAACTAAATGGGGGGGGAGTGTCTCACTCTATTGCCCAGGGTGGTCTCGAACTCCTGGTCTCAAATGGTCCTCCCTTCTCAGCCTCTCAAGGTGCTGGAATTACAAATATGAGCCACCGTGCCCAGCCTGCTGTTCCATTTTTGTCTAGAAACCTGGACACCATTGATTGCACTACCTATTTATTTTTAGTGGCCACATTGTAGGCTGTTGCAGATCCTCACATTTGAAATAATTAAAATTTTTGCTCTCAGGACCTAGGATTACTTCTCTAGATAATTAAATATTACTTAGTGCTGCCAGTTATGTTATGAAAATACCTTAGAAATGGGCTGGGTGCGATGGCTCACATCTGTAATCCCAGTACTTTACTTTGAGAGGCTGTGGTGGAAGGATTGCTTGAGCCCAGAAGAGTTTGAGACAGGCCTGGACAACGTAAGAAAACTCTGTCTCAAAAACAACAACAACAACAACAACAACAACAACAACAACAACAACAAAGGTTAGCTGGGCATGGTGGCATGTGCCTGTAGTCCAAGCCACTTGGGAGGCTAAGGTGGAGGGCTCACTTGAGCCCAGGAGTTTGAGGCTACTGTCAGCCATGTTTGTGCCACTTCACTCCAGCCTGGGTGATGAAGCAAGATCCTGTCTCAAAAAAAAAAAAAACAGAAAAACAGAAAAGAAGATTTTATCTTCTTTGTGCAGTATCCAGAAAAATTCAAAGTCAAACACTAAATTCAATGTTGTAAGTTGAGAGAAAACCTTTTGTGTTAATAGCATGAGAAAAATGAGCAATTGTTCTTTGAATGTATTCTTGGTATGATCTTCTGTAAGAACTTCCAGGTAATACCCCCTGGGTGGTAAGAATTCCTTAGCCAAGTCATGACTGAGTCAGGAAACCCAGTACAACCACTTTGCCACATGCTTCAGCCAGAGAGAGGGTGGGGAGGTATCAGTTAGCATCTGTTTATCAAGTGCTTCATGGGGGCTCAACACTATCGGGGAGACCAGAACCCCTGCACCCTAGGATGACAGCTGGTATTAAGAGTGAGATAGGCGGGGCACAGTGGCTCATGCCTGTAATCCCAGCACTTTGGAGGGCTGAGGTAGGAGGATCGCTTGAGCCCAGGATTTCCATACCACCTTGGGCAGCATGATCAAACCCCATCTTTACAAAAAATGCAGAAATTAGCTAAGTGTAGTGGCGCTGGCGCCTGTAGTCTCAGCTACTTGGGAGTCTGAGGTGGGAGAATCACTTGAGCCCAGAAGGTTGAGGCTACAGTGAGCCGAGATCAAACCACTGCAATCTGGTCTGGGTGACAGAGCCAGACCCTGTGTCTCTGCCTCCCCGACAAAAAAAAAAAAAAAAGAAAAAAAGAAAAGAAACAACTTTGAGATATGCAAAGGTTAGACACAGCTTACAAAGTACAGATGATATATTCTTGTGCATATTGCTGGATTGTGACTGAGAGAATTCATGTGAAATGTAGTAACTTTTAGAGAGCCACACATGTATTAGCTGATTTTTTTTTTTCAGAGGCAAGGTCTGGCTGTGTTGCCCAAGCTGACGTGCAGTGGCTATTCACAGGTGTGATCATAGTACACTACAGCCTGGACCTCTTGAGCTCAAGTGATCCTCCTGCCTTAGCCTCCCAAGTAGCTAGGACTACAGATGTGTGCCACTGCTCTTGGCTTTTAGCTGCTACTTTATTGTAAGACCCTAGTTGGCCAGACTCAAAATAGGCAAGTCCAGACTACTCTGGCTGTGTGCTGGGCACCTTAAGCTTAACCCTCCACATCTCCTTGGCCTTTTCAGGAGGTCCTCACCAGGTGCAGTTTGAGACCTCACCATTGGTTGTAAGTTTATTTTGCTGCACAGATGGAATTTAGGATAAGCCCTCAGCTATGTGATCTCTGAGAAAGTGTCTAGTGTGTGTTGGTGTAAGACACCTGGTATCTTTAGGCAGCATGAGTCCTTTGTGATTACTACAGGTTCTGCAAAGAACTATTACTCTTGGCAAGGACTTTATTGACATTCCCTTTAGCAAACAGAGACTCGGTGATGTTCACAGCCACCAGCTCTCAGGAAAGGCTGTTGTGGGCAGCAACACAGCTGGACGTTCCTTTGCTTACTGATGGGAGATTCATAAGGTAAATGAAACTTGAGCACAACTTTCAAAAGATGGAGAATCTCATCATTGTCATAATGTATATTTTACTCTTTCAAATGATTTTATTAAATAACTTATTATGAGGTTTATAATGCCAGAACTTGGGCCTCTTATTTCTAAGTCCTATGATCTTTTTGCTCAACCACACTGAGGTGATTTGGCAGGTGAAAAAATGTAGTTAAATGGAAGAGCTTCTATCAGTGGGAGTATGAGTGTGGAGACAGGATAATGAAAAGTTGTTTTTGAACATGCAGTAGAAACTGGAAACAGGAGAAAGTTGGTGGAGAATCACAATTACTTTGGAACGGGGTGCATTTATGTCTATGTGTGATGATGAAGTCTTTGAGATCCATGACCAGAAATTTGGGTAAAATGCATGCAGAAACTATAGATGTCTTGTCAGAATTGGGAAGGTAGGCAACATATGAGAAAGATATTTTGGCCATTCAATCTGAAGGGGCAGTGGTGAGATGGACAGTCCTGTACAAAGTGGCAGTCCAAAAAGACAGGGAAAGTCTCTGGACTGAGTTTTCAGTGATGGGAAGAAGACCACTGGTATATGGGAGACTAGCTGGGGGAGGTGATTGACAGGGTGTGAGGAATCTCAATGATGACACCAGCCAATGGCTACTAGGGACATCATTGTGGTTGAATGGGAAGGATGTTTGGAAAAAAATAAAATCAATCTCTGCCAAATATTCCCATTATAAACACTGGCCTACGGTTTCCTCGTGGTGAGTGATCTCAACCCAAGAGAGCTCACAAGAAGATGTTTCTAGGAGTGAGCATGAATGCAGGAGGAGAAACAGGTGTCAGAGATGCTTTGTCTCATCTGAGTGTGCTGAGAAAAAGGGACTGATGGCCAGAGTAAAAAGAAGCAGAGAAACCTATTTTTTTTTTTTTTTTTTTTTTTGAGGCAGAGTCTCACTGTGTCACCCAGGCTGGAGTGCAGTGACGCGATCTCCGCTCACTGCAAGCTCCGCCTCCTGGGTTCACGGCATTCTCTTGCTTCAGCCTCCCGAATAGCTCGGACTACAGGCGCCCGCCACCGCTCCCAGCCAATTTTTTTGTGTTTTTAGCAGAAACGGGGTTTCACCGTGTTAGCCAGGATGGTCTCGATCTCCTGACCTCGTGATCCGCCCGCCTCGGCCTCCCAAAGTGCTGGAATTACAGGCGTGAGCCACTGCGCCCGACCGAGAAACCTATTTTTGATGTTTATATTTGGTGAGTGTTTCTTTTTACTGTTTAATCATGGTTTTGAAAGCCATAAGGAAGGAAAAGCATGGCAATGCTAATTGCAGTGGATTTAAGACAACGTCTATGTGTTCTTTGACACTTCTCCCATCAAGGACCTAATTCCCTTTCCTTTGGTCCTAATTAGTAGAATGTGTTAGAAATGCATGACCACAGAGGCTGGTCATAAATGGTGACACAGCATTCCCCTGGCTTTGTTTCCCAGGATACTTGCTCTTGGAGCCCACCTGCCCTGCTGGGAGGTGCTGGGAACACCTGGAGAGCCATGTGCAGCTGTGTGGCCAGCAATCCCAGCTTTGTTCCCAGCCAGCTCCCAGACCTGGGAGTGAGGAAGCCTTCCAGAAGACCCCAGCCTAGTCCCCATCTGACAGCGACCTCATGAGATATCCTGAGTGAGATCTACCCAGCCGAGCCCAATAAACCCATGAAAACATCAGAGGTTTTTCTCCTCTTCCTTTCTCTCCTCCTCCTCCTCATGAAAATTGCTGCAGTTTTATGCTACTAAGTTTGGGCTGATTTATTACACAGCAATAGAAAACTGAAACATCAATCAATGGCACGTTGTTAGAAATTATCAAAGGCAGTGGGCATGGTTTGTCATGCCTGTAATCCTAGCACTTTGGGAGGTAGAGGTCGGCTGATTGCTTGAGGCCAGGAGTTCAAGACCAGCCTGGGCAACATGGTAAAACCTTGTCTCTATAAAAATTAGCTGGGCTTGGTGGCATGCATGGGTAGGCCCAGCTACTTGGGAGTCTGAGATGAGGGATCGATTGAGTCCAAGAGGTCAAGGCTGCAGTGAGCCGTGATCGCACCACTGCACTCCAGCCTGGGCTACAGAGCAAGAGCCTGTCTGAAAGAAAGAAAGGATGAATGAAAGAAAGAAAGAGAAAGAAAGAAAAGAAAGGAAAGAAAGAGAAAGAAAGAAGGAAAGAGTGAAAGAAAGAAAGAAAAGAAAGAAGGAAAGAAAGAAAGAAGGAAGAAGTTACCAAAGGCCCTATACTATTTCCTATTAATATTCTTTCTCATTCTCCTTTATTCTTCCTATCTCTGTAAGAAAGCACACTGATGATAACTCATATAGAGCTCGTGCAGAAGTGAGTTTTGACCAAGTGTTGCCCCAGGTGGTCCTTGATCATGGAACCTGGTAGGATGTGCTAGCAACTGTGACCAAGGCCAGGCCGTGAAGCTGCACATCCAAGCAGGTGATGCTTCAGACTCTTTCCATGTTCTCAGAAGGGAAAGAGTGAGACAGTTAATATGTAGGTGGGTGTTTTGTTTTGTTTCTTAAACTAATTGTGATTCATGTGCTCTTGGCACAGTTTGTCTCCATGGCTTTCATTGGACTTGGGGTCGGGTTTTGGGGTATCACTTACCAGTGTGCAAACACTATGTTTCTGGGGGAGGAAAGCTCTAGATTGCAAGGGCAAGAAGCAAAGTGAAAAATCCTGCCCAAGTGAGTAATAATAATTGCTAACCCCCATGGACTTACTGTCACATTATTCTTTTTACATAATGTATATTTTACTGTGTGAGTAAGCTTCAAAGACTTTCAAAACCCTTTTTCTTACTTTAAATAGTGAATTTTACAGATCATTAAGTTGGTAATTATATAAAAGCCATAGCTATTCTGCATCTGGTATGGAACTCTTGGCAGTGCTCCCCTTGGGGATCTGCTCCACCTTTTGAGAATAGAACTCTTTGGGCTTCCTGAGAGTCTTGAGGAGCAGAGGAAGAAAGAGCCTTAGTGCAGTCCTCCGGGAGAACAGATGGGGCAGGAGATGCCTGCGGGGCTATGCGCCTCCAGAAAAATTATGGAAAACTCAGGGACGGGCCTGAAAGGCAGCAGGACCTGGAGGGGCAGTGGATGGCACCCTACCAGCCTGCTTGGTGACAGGCATGGAATGGCTTTGAGATGTACGATTTTGAAGCTCTTGTCAGTACTTGTCACAGTCTAAAGTGAAGCAGCCCCTACTCTCCTCCCCTCAACCATTCTCCATTTTTTTTCCGCAAGTTTAGACAAGGACTAAGTCACTACAAGTGGAAAACAAAATGATTCCAGTAGTCTCTCCTTATCCAAGCCTTCACATTTTGCCCTTTGGGTTACTTTCAGTCAATAGCGGTCCAAAAATATTCAATGGAATATTCCAGAAATAACACAATTCATAAGCTTTAAATTGCATGTTGCTCTGAGTAGCGTGATGAAATCTCATGCTGTCCTGCCCAGGATGTGAATCATCATCCATTTGTCCAGCGTCTCCATGTTGTCTTGTGCTTCTCGCCCACAAGTCACTTAGCCGTCTGGGTTATCAGAGCACCTGTCGTGGTATCACAGTGCTGGTGCTCAAGTCATCCTGATTTTTCCTAACGAAAGCACAAGAATAGTGATGCTGATGATTCAGATATGTCAAAGAGAAGCTGTAAAGTCCTTCCTTTAAGTGAAAAGGTGAAAGCTCTCAAATTTATCACGTAACTTTTATTACAGTATACTGTAATAGCTGTTCTATTTTTATTTATTGTTGTTCATCTTTGAGCCTAGTGTTACAGATTAAACTTTATCATAGGTATGTATGTATAGGAAAAAACATAAAACATGTAGGGTCCAGTACTACCCATGGTTTCAGCCATCCAGTGGGGGTCTTGGAACATATCCTCTGTGGATAAGGGGTGACTACTGCAGTTCAGTTCCACATCTATGTATTGAGCACATATGAGGAGGCAGCCTATAGAGGAACAAAGATGAGCAACACGCACTCCCTGCCCTTAGATGGACTGCAACGGTGATCTCCATATAATGTGCCAAGGAGCAAGTGGAGGGCTACCCAATGCTGGGGTTACAGAGGGCCACTCTTACTGCTGGATCAATTGTAATGCTAGCTTGGAAACATTACGTGGTCCCCTCTTTGTCTTTTTCACTCTGTTGGTTTTATAGTCCTGTCTCATTACTTATTGCTTTTTAGGGCAATCTATACCATTTCTTAGGCATGTTGTAGACGGAAATCATACATGTAACTAAGTAAAAGATCGTATTAACTAGCATTTACTGAGGGCTTTCCATATGAGGGGTCTTATCAATATTTTCTCGTTCAATTCTCATGAAAACTCTAGTGACAAGGTTCCATTATTATCCTTGTTTTATACATGTGGCCAATGAGGCACAGAGAGGGTCATTAATATGCTCAAGGTTACACAGCTGGCGCATGGTAGAGCCAGGGTTTGGAGCTCATTTTCTGTACATTTGGCTCTAACTGAACACTGGTATCTTGTCTAATCACGAGATTTAATTGTTCAAGAAATAAACCCTTTGCTGAACTGATTCACTCTGAGCAAGAATGCTGTGCTCTTGAATCCTCTACTGAAAGGTCAAGACGTTGGCATCTCCTGAGAGTTCAAGGTCTCAGGGGCCTCTCCAGAGAAGGAAGCTGGGTGTGGCCTTATGCGCATGGGTCAGGGCCCTCACCTTTCTCAGAGCATGGGACAAGGGGCCACGTTGTGCCCACCCTGAGGCTCTTTGGATTTTGGATCCGTAAATTTTCCTTTTTAGTGGACATCAGTATTTTATTTGTTCTTGCATGCCTGTTCTTGCAGTGTAAAGCAAGCCAGAACTGTCTTCTTTCCATGAGAATCTGAGCTAGCTTAGTCCTAACCGGCCACTGGACTTTAGAAAAAAATGTAAGACAGCTGAAATATGTAAGTTGGAAAACAAGGATTTCCAAATACCACGCCAGGATTTGCTAAGCATTCAGATATCCTGAGCCTTCAAAAAGAAAAAAGTTATTAGATGCCTGTGGTATGTAAGGTTTCCACAGTTATCTAATTTATTCACACTGACATTCAAATTCATTTTCAAGGACTTTTCCATCTTCTGGTATTTATGTATGATTGCATAATGTTGATACATTTATGATTGCACAATATTATAAAATATTAACCAAAGTTTTCTTTTCCCAGTATTTCTTTTTTCTTTTCTTTGCATTTTCCCTTAATTAAGTGCTCACTACTTCTCAAACTGACTATGAATTGGAATCACCTGGAAAGTTTTTACAAATGAATCCTATCTGGGCCTCACCCTCAGATTGAGTAAATCAGTATTTGTTTAGGCCTGGCCCAAATATGGGTATTTTTGAAAAGCACTCTAGAGGATTTTAACGTGCAGCAAAATTTGAGAACCCTTGGAGTGACTAAACTTCTCATTTTCAGGGGGATTCTCCTGCAAAGGATAAAAATTCAAGGACGACAAAGAAATACATTCTTGGCATTTGAGCTTTTTGTTTTTGTTTTTGAGATGGAGATTTGCTCTGCCGCCCAGGCTGGAGTGCAGTGGCGGGATTCTCGGCTCACTGCAGCCTCTGCCTTCCGGGTTCCAGTGATTCTCCTTCCTCAGCCTTGTGGGTAGCTAGGATTACAGGCGCCCGCCACCACGCCTGGCTAATTTTTTTGTATTTTTAGTAGAGACGGGGTTTCACCATGTTGGCCAGGCTGGTCTTGAACTCCTGATGTCAGATGATCCACCCACCTTGGCTTCCCAAAGTGCTGGGATTACAGGCGTGAGCCACCGCGCCCGGCTGGCATTTGAGTTTTAACAGACTAGCAGGGGAGTAGAAAGGACACAAGACAAACAGAAGATATGGCAGAAATGAGAATGAATAACGGCGAGGCTTCCTTCTCCCACAAGAGGAAAAGGTGCCTTGGACTGCTAAGGCAGCCCAGAGGGGTGAAAGGAAGAACCAGAGGGAGAATGCCAGAGCTTAAGTATTTTGGGGTCTTGGAGACTCTCTTAGACACAAGGCATAGACCATACACCCGAATGGGGGGACCAGGAGGGGCACCGGCCATCTGAACAGGTGCCTTCATGGACAGACATAGAGAACACCAGATGCCACCTCCCTCCTATGCCTCATCCCTGGGCACAATGCGGGTTTCCTAGAACTTAGATGACATTCTTGGAAAGAAAGAGAGAATATCGAATTTTGGCGGAGGAAAGGGAGGGCTCCGAATAGAAATTAGGTTGAATTATAGAAAATAAGAATGCATCTTACATACCTGATTCTGACATTTGTGCACACTGCATTTGGCATAAAAAATAAAAAGAAAAACTGTCTTCCTTTGGCCCTAGTGATTCTGTTCAGCAGCACCAGATTTGCTCTTGACCACCTTGTTTTTGAGTGTAGTATGTTCTTAATAGAGGCCTAAACAAACTGTTGCTTAACAGATGTTGTTGAAGGTTGATACCAATCACCACTTTAATATTTGTGTACTCTACCAAACTGACCAAATTCCATTTGATGGCACTACCAAGTAATTCTGGGTTTAATATTCCATAATGTCATCCATTACTATTATTATTATTTTTTCTGAGATAGAGTCTCACTCTGTCACCCAGGCTGGAGTGCAGTGGCACGATCTTGGCTCACTGCAGCCTCTGCCTCCTGGGTTCAAGCGATTCTCCTGTCTCAGCCTCCCGAGTAGCTGGGATTACAGATGTGCGCCACCATGCCTGGCTAATTTTTGTATTTTTAGTAGAGACAGGGTTTCACCATGTTGGCCGGGCTGGTCTCAAACTCCTGGCCTCAAGGGCTCCAACTTCCTCAGCCTCCCAAAGTGTTGGGATTACAGGTGTGAGCCACTGCGCCCGGCCACTGTCATCCATTATTAGAAGCAATTTAATAAATTAAGAAGTCTAAAAATGAATTTTGTTTATGTATTAAATAAGTAGTATATTCACATTGTCTTAATCCCAGAGAGAGAGAGAGAGAGAGAGAAAAAAAAAAAGGTATGTAGTAAAAATCCTCTTCATTCAGTCTGGTTCCCTAGCTACCCAACTCCCTTCAGAGGCAACCGATGTTATCAGTTATGTGTCCTTCAGAGACAATCAATGCTCATCAACGTAGACGTGTAAACATTCTCTGATTTATTTTTCTTTTCCCTCATATGGCAACTAATGTAAATTGATCTAGACCTTGATTTCTATGTCAAGGCATGATGGAGTCCTCCATTCTTTTTTATGGCTGCATGGTATATCACTGAATGCATACCTCATGAGTTATTTCACCAGTCCTTATTGACAGTTTTAGATTGCTGCCATTCATTAAGCATTTTTAAAAATAATTGCAGATCTGGGATCCTCTGAAGAGCTTCAACTCCTCCTCCTTCTCTAGAATTACCAATTTGATAATGATATAAATGTACGAATCTCAATTGCTATTATTTTGTCAGCATTTCAGCTCATTTAGAAAGGATTTTAATTTTGTACATTAAAAGATAGTTTATCATGAAATAATTACATTTATACTCTTAAGCAGTTTTACGGGCTTTTTATTTTCCTTTTTTCATAACCCCATAAAATTTTTATGTTCCCAATCCATTTTTGCTGGTCTTGGATAATGTCTGTTTTAGTGCAATTGATAATACTTCAATATGCTATCATGCCGTTCTATGACTTCAAAGTATAAATAAAGAACTTAGAAATATCATTAACAATGAAGTCATTTTCTATTTGAAAATTCTTGTTTTGGTTAGAATCACTTGCTTCAACTGCTGGAGAAGACTGGCTGTAATGGCTAATACTGAGTGTCAACTTGATTGGATTGAAAGATACAAAGTATTGATCCTGGGTATGTCTTTGAGGGTGTTGCCAAAGGAGTTTAACATTTGAGTCAGTGGGCTGGGGAAGGCAGACCCACCCTTAATCTGGGTGGGCACAATCTAATCAGCTGCCAGCGCAGCTAGAATATAAGCAGGCAGAAAAATGTGAAAAGAGAGACTGGCCTAGTCTCCCAGCCTACATCTTTCTTCTGTGCTGGATGCTTCCTGCCCTTGAACATCAGACTCCAGGTTCTTCAGTTTTGGAACTCAGGCTGGCTTTCCTTGCTCCTCAGCCTGCAGACAGCCTATTGTGGGACCCTGAGATCATGTGAGTTAATACTTAATATACTCCCCTTTATATATATTTGGGTTCCATTAGTTTTGTCCCTCTAGAGAACCCTAATACGCTGGCTAAAAACAACACCCTATCTTGCAGAACAAACACATCATACTTTCTATTATTTATGATTTTTCATAAATAAATCCAACTTATCAGCCTCATCAGGTTGATTTTTAAAATGATTTAAGCTATTTTCAGGCAAAATTGATGATATCCTCTGAAATGTAAGTCCTTTTCTTTGACTGTCAGGCTGTGTTTTGAGATTCCACGTTGGCATTAATCAGATTTAGAACTACAGAACCTTATTATTGAAATGGACATGAAGGTTACATGATCTGGCCACTCATGACACAACACACGACTGCTGTCCTCTTACCAGTAGTTGTCTTTAGTTGGCAACTTTCTGGAGAAAGGGAATCGCCACTCTGCTAGGGAGATCATTCTGTCTTTAAAAGATTTTCCAAAATTTTATACTTAAATATAATGATCTCCTTTTTAATCAAAAGAACAACATATCATACTAGCGCTCCTGGTGACAGCAGATTAAGCTAAAGACAACTGATGGGTGACATGAGTCTAAAATCAACAGAAATCTGAAAAGTCATGAAGAGAAGTTTTCAAGAGATGCTAATTTCCCTCAAACTTCATGTCAAAAATACCAGAAAAAGCATATTGTTAATATTTTTCTTTTCCTTGCCTGCTCCTTGAAATTCACCCAAATGATCTTTTGAATGCTAGGGACGTTCACTAATGTTTAAAAGCATCATCTTATTCTGAAGATAGTGACTCCATGTTGTGTTACTGTCCTTATAGCCTACAATACTATAAGTTAGCTCAGGGTAATGGTCACAGAGCTGGATGATGTCTAGGCAGCATTTAAACACAGCATTACTACAATTGATAAAACACTAAAAAATCTTACCATCTTCCAAAGGTAATATGGGCATCGTAATTCCAGTGATGCTGCAATTACACATGGTGCTCCATTGTTTTTGAGTGTCAATGATCCATCCTCTCTCCCTCCAAAATTGCACCTCAATTTCCCTTTGGAAAACAAAACTTCTATTGGGGATAATGCTGATGGGACTGGTGTCCAAGGCATTTCCCATTTACCTACCATGAGGTAAACACGTGACCCAAGTTCAGTCACACTCTCCCTGTGGAAGTCGAGTGTTAGGCCGAGATTAAAAGCAATTAGTGCTCATTCATTCAAGGGTATTACCCCAGAGAGACTAACATTTAGCTCTTACTCCCTCATAAGATCTGTTTCTGGAGACTTGCTTCCCATTCTATGAGCCAATAGAATCTATTTTTACTTAGTTTGATCTGGTTTTGGTTGCTTGTAATCCAAGAACCCTCACAATTACAATGATGAAGGCAGGATGTTGCATGCGAATCATTTAGAGGCCCTCAGATGGTAGCTATACCAGGAATTCTATTTATTTTGTGAAGATTTTTAACTCCAACCAAAATGAAGTGTTGTTGGAAGGTTAATTATGGAACTTTGCACTGAAAATTGAGTTGGAAAAAAACCTATTAATAAGCAGCTCAAAATTGCCAAGCTTACACAAATATTTTGACAGATCTATACTTTCTGGATAGTTTAGACTCTCCTTGGGATGAGTTATCCAAGCTGTTGGTACTGCTGTTGTAGCTGGGAGATCAGGAGTGGTGTCTGGGCTCTCTGGCAGATTTCACAGTGATAGGGAAGAGCTGTCTACACAGCTTTGTCTGTTTTCTTTAATCTGGATCATCTGTGCTCCTAGAACCCACCTCTAGATTTCATTCCAGACTTCAGAAACCTTTTTCATTAACTCTTTTTGTCATCTTTATCAAGCTCCATAGATAAGCTCAGTTGGTCTGTGGAGGCAGCGTGAATGTCCATTTGTAATTTTAATGTCTGAAATAATAGTTTTTGCAATAAATGAGAAGACTGACCTTACACTACTCTCTCTCTAAAATCCAACTTATTTTTTCAAGCACAGTAAAAATCCCAATTTTGGGGGTGGGGGTGGCAGGGGCTTACTCTGTTGCTGAGGCTGCAGTACAATGGCATGATTAGAACTCACTGCAGCCTTGAACTCCTAGGCTTAAGTGATCCTCCTTCCTCAGCCTCCCAAGTAGCTGGGACTACAGGTGTGTACCACCATGCTCGGATAGTTTCTTTTATCAGATGGGGTCTCTCTGTGTTGCCTGGGCTAGTCATGAATTCTTGGGCTCAAGCAATCCTCCTGCCTCAGCATTCCACAGTGTTGGGATTATAAGTGTGAGCCACTGTGCCCGGCCCCATATATTTTCGTAATGTTTTTCTAGTTGACCACATCTGGAAAGAATCCAACATACTCTCACACCCCATGATGGGTATTTTTCCATGCCAGGCTTGTTTACACTGATCCTGCACTGCTTTGTAATCCGGCCCTTATTTACAAACCCTACGTCCCCACATTGTTCCCTAGCTGGTTGAGGGCATGGATTTATTTTATGAAGGTTGCATCTCCTATGATGGTGGGCATGAATGAGTGACATCTTTCTGTACCTCCCCCCTCACTTAATTCAAAAGTGTTGATGAATCCTATTACTAATTGGATGGCAGTCTGGGCAGTAAGGTTTAGTGCCAACAACAGCAGTAGAGGAAGCAATGTTCTGGCAGCATGACAGAATCAGGATGTCTCAGGCTGTGATCTTCAAGCCTCTGCTGCCTGCAGATATGTCTCAAAGTATGAATTAAAAATCATTGAAATTTGAAGACTTTGGGCACTCTCTTCTTCCTTGCAGCTCTTATCTTTCCCTATTGTCCTCTTTTCCGTACCCCCCCACCCCCAACCACATTTACACATTAATGTTCCTTGGAAGGCTGTGAGGCCATTTGAGTTTGGACCCCAGTGATGTTTCTGACCTTGATGCTGTATCTCCACATACTCTGCATACCTGCGTATCTACCTTCTACTCTCTGTATTTCTCTAGTGTGTGTGTGTGTCTGTGTGTGTGTGTAAAACTCTTCAACAGGAGTGATGCTTAACTACACACCAAAACAAAGCAAGGCCTTCCCTAAATATCACCAACTGTTGATCTTGAACCTGAAGTTGTCATGAGAGCAAGCTCGTACTTTGGAGCAATGTCAGGCTTTCATGCTTCAGCCTCGGGATTGAGACATTTGCTCCCTAAATGTTTTACAGACATTTGCTCCCTCAATGATGCTCTAGTTTCCGAGGAAAGTAAATAACTTAAATAAAAATTACATTTGCAGAAGTACTTGTGGGATGAGCCAGGTGTCCAACAAAAGTGGAGAAAGGTGCTAAGCTCTAGAAATTTTGTAGCCACTGAAGTAGACATGCAGATATGAGGCCAACTGACAAGCACAGCTTTTGAAACTGCTTTTGCAAATTTATGACTGAGACAGTGAAAGAGATCTAACTTAACTGACTCCATCTTGCTTCTAACCTCCAAGCTGTCCTTGTTCATTCCTGGGCATAGGCTGAACTAACTTTGGGGGAAACTTACTTTATAGTTTGAACAAAGACAGTAACAGCCCTTTCCCAAAGCAGACCTCCTCCTTGTCTGGGTACTAGACTGTCTTTGTAGGACTAACATTAGCCACGTGATTAGAAATTATGGTTTAGGAGTCATGCAGCTGGAGGCTACAAGATTCTGGCCCTCCCTAAGTTGCTCCTAAGATCAGTGCTTGAGATATTTTGCAGACCCTGCACTTGATGTGTCAGCTGGCTCCACCCAGATCAATAAACTGGCTCATCTGATCTTGTGGCCCCCAACCAGGAACTGACTCAATGCAAGAAGACAGCTCTCACTCCCTTTGATTTCATCCCTGACCAATCAGCACTCCTGGCTCACTGGCTTCCCCCTACCCACCAAGTTATCCTTAAAGATTCTGCTCCCCGAAAGCTCGGGGAGACTGATTTGAGTAATAATAAAACTCTGGTCTCCCGCACAGTCGGCTCTGCATGGATTACTCTTTCTCTATTGCAGTTCCTCTGTCTTGATGAATCAGCTCTGTCTAAGCAGCAGGCAAGGTGAACCCCTTGGGTGGTTACACTTTCAGGAGAGCTCTGAATCATAGCCAGAGCTGTGTTCACCCAGGGATGAGCAGGCTGGGACATTCAGAGCCTCCTTGTGGCCTGAATTCCTTCCTTGGGTAGAGCTTGTCCTAAGACACCTCGTTTCTATCTCAAGTAGACCCTGAGGCTCAGATGAGTTCTAAGACAAGGTAAAAAGAGTCCAGGGAAAACATGAAGAGCCAGCAAAGATGGCAGATGGCTGTGAAAAACAGTAGCAGACATCCTCAGAGAATCGCTCTGTGCCTCGGAATGATTTTCAGAGATGTAAAAATAGACTCAGAGACAAAGTAGAGAAGGAAGTGAGAAGAACCCAGAAAATAAGATGCCATGTTATTTGTTTATATATTTGTTTTTGAGATGGAGTCTCGCTTTGTTGCCCAGGCTATAATGCAGAGATGCGATCTCAGCTCACTGTAGCCTCCACCTCCTAGGTTCAAGAGATTCTCCTGCCTCAGCCTCCTGAGTAGCCTCCTGAGTAGTACAGGTATGCGTCACCATGCCTGGCTTATTTTTGTATTTTTATTTTTATTTATTTATTTATTTAGTTAGTTAGTTATTCTGAGATGGAGTCTAGCTCTGTCACCCAGGCTAGAGTACAGTGGGACAATCTCAGCTCACTGCAACCTCCATCTCCCGGGTTCAAGCGATTTTCCTGCCTCAGCCTCCCAAGTAGCTGGGACTACAGGGCTGTGCCACCGCACTCGACTAATTTTTGCATTTTTAGTAGAGACAGGGTCTCACCACGTTGGCCACGCTGGTCTCGAACTCCTGGCCTCAGGTAATCTGCCCACCTCAGCCTCCCAAAGTGCTGGGATTACAGGCGTGAACCACCGCACCCTGCCTAATTTTTGTATTTTTAATAGAGATGGGCTTCACCATGATGGCCAGGCTGATCTCGAACTCCTGGCCTCAAGTGATCTACCTACTTCAGCCTCCCAGAGTGTTGGGGTTATAGGTGTGAGACACTGTGCCTGGCCAATGCCGTGTTATCATAACACGTATCATATATGTATGTGTTGGCTGTTGGTAAAGAAAAGCCTTTCCTAATTGTTAAAGTCAAATACTGTGTTAGGTGTATTTGTTAATATTTTACATTTACATATCATCTCACCCATTGTATTTTTTCATTTGCTGCCCTCTTGAAAAACCACCTGCAAAACACAGGTGTGGGAGTAATTGTAATCTTTCATGGAAGGGGACCCCCGCTCTAGATTCCCTCGCAGTTGTTCAAGGCAGAGGAGGCACTCAGCTCAGGCTTTCAGTTCTTACCTTGGAAGTAGTTTCAGTGAATTTTCAAAGTGGAGGCTAACGCCTGAATGACAGGCTCATTATTCATGCTTGGTTTTATCTCTTTGTATTTCCAGCTATGGGGACCCAGCAGAGGAGGCTCTGTCTCTCGGGAATGCACTCAGTGGGTTGGGTCCCTTCCCCGCCTGGAGGTTACGGCCCTTGTGTCACTCCCTGATTTCATTAACAGCGCTTGAGGGGACTGAGCCATTTGCACGTACAGGGAGCAAGAGCAGGTCACGTAGTTATATTTTATCCAGTGTTGCCTTTCTCTAAGGGCGACGTTATCTATTAACCACTTTCGCTCTGCCCGCATCCCTGCTAGGTGTTGTGAAAAGTAAAGATGTAAAATTTCTGAACAATTTAAAGCTACAGTAAACAAAACATTTTCTCTGTGGGAGGTGGGGTTGGAAGGAATGAGAGGGAATCCATGTAGATAATCTAATTCTGTTAGTGTATGAACATCAGTATGTGAGTTCTAATTTCATGTGCTCATAAAATTCTCATGCCAGAAATATTCTGGAATGTGAAAAGCCATCAATGTCTTTTGCCTGGGCTACTACAGTAACTTTATTTTATTTTATTTTTTTATTTTGATACACGGTCTGGGTTTGTTGCCCAAGCTGGAGTGCAGTGGCGTGATCTCAGCTCACTTCAACCTCTGCCTTCCGGGCTCAAGCAAGTCTCCCACCTCAGTCTCCCTGGGATTGCAGGCACACGCCACCAAGCCCTGCCAATTTTTGTATTTTTAGTAGAGATGGGTTTTTGCCATGTTGCCAGGCTTGTCTCAAAACTCCTGGGTTTAAGTGATCTGCCTGCCTTGGCATCCCAAAGGGCTGGGATTACAGGCATGGGCCACCACACCCTGCCCTGCAGTAAATTTTAATTGATTTTCTTACTTTCTGTCACTCCCTATGTGACACACTGTTCTCCATGTAACCGGCTTTCAAAAGCTCAGGAGGGCACTTTCCAGCACCTCATCCCTCCTGGGATGAAGAAGCCCCAGGCCTCATAAGCCTGTGAGACCTGAGGCCACCCAGAGCCCACCCCACCTCCCAGCTCTTTGCCAGCCATTCCCTGCCACCTGAAGGCTTCCGTCCTGCAGGATGCTCTAGGCCTTTCCACACCATGGAGCCTTTGACCACATAGCTTTCTCTCCGTTCCTTGCTCTCCCAACTCTCCTCCTCCAAATTACTTAGTAAATTTCATTCTTTTAAAAAGTGTACTTGCTGGTGCTGTGGCTCATGCCTGTAATCCCAGCACTTTGGGAGGCCGAGATGGGTGGATCACCTGAGGTCAGGAGTTCGAGACCAGCCTGGCCAATGCAGTGAAACCCTGTCTCTACTAAAAATACAAAATTACCCAGGCGTGGTGGTGGGTGCCTATAATTCCAGCTATTCGGGAGGCTGAGGCAGGAGAATCCCTTGAATCTGGGAGGCGGAGGTTGCAGTGAGCTGAGATTGTGCCTTTGCACTCCAGCCTGGGCAACAGGAGCAAAACTCCATCTGAAAAAGAAAAAAGTGTATTCAATTGTCCCCATTCCAGAAAATTCTCTGTTCCTTCTCTCCTCCAATAACTGATTCTTCCCTTGTCTGTTCCCCCACAAACCTTCCCGTGCTACTTTTGGAGATCTCCTCTTTTATCAGAGCTAGTTGTTTATGACTCTTTTGGATGGTGGGGTATGCTTGTGTGTGTGTGTGCATGTAAGTGTGAAAGAGAAAGAGAGAGACAGGGTCAAAGAAGAAAGCATATGGCTTGGGGAATGGAGTAGCGACTTTTCAGAACAGGAGAAATGCCAGGGAGACATGCCCTCAAAACCCACGCCGGATTTTTCTGTTGATGCCTGCAGCTTCACACTGCATTTCCTTACACCAACAATAGGTGACTGGATCTCGGAGGGTACAATTGTCTCCCAGAAATTCCCTCCCTTAGTGGTGTCCTCCCTGAGGCAGGGACTGACTCCTGCTCATCTGTGCCACCAGTCAAGGGCACAGTGCCTGGTCCCCAGGAGAGATGCGGCAAATGCTGCTAAAGGGAATGACCCAGCAGTGTGGAGCCTTTTCCTCCGCCAGCCTAGATCCTTGTCCCCAACTTTGCTACTGAGACCATCTCTCTCCTCTGTGCCTGGCTTGCCCATGGCTTGTTTCAATGCCATTTGCCTGCATGACCTAGGCCATGTCTAACTTCTCCTGTGCCTCCACATCTGTCTATATGGTTGCTGGATGAGTTTCAAACAGCCCAGAGCCTGATAACATTGAGCCGAGTCTGGATCTGTCCCCGTGGTGGTCCTGCCAACATGGAGGCAAGTGTGGAGGGTCAGCTTTTCTGCCACCCACGCTCTCCTTCTGTCCCACAGCTCTGAGTTGCCTGTTTATGCATTCCTTTTCCCTTCAAGAATGTTCTTGACATTGTTTAATCTAATACCTTTCTTCCCAAAATAAACCAACAAAAGATGAACAAATCCGAAATATAGCCAAGGCTGCATTCTCATTGATGTAATGCTGTGTTTTAAAAAACAAGTCAATTGCTTTGAGGTCCTGGGTGAATTTAATCTCTTTGGCCCCATGCCTGATGCCCTGACATTAAAACCTTAGGCAACACTGATTAAAATCATAAGCTTGCTCAGATTGCGCTCTTATTGATTTTTTTTTTTAAGATGGGCAACAAAAGGGAAGTTTGCTTTTTTTTTTTGGCAGCATTCGTTGAGCACCAGAAATTGTGCAGGGTATAGAGCTGTAGAGTCATTTGAGGCAAGAATACATCATCCCTAAATGCTGAAAATCCAAGAGATAAAGACTGAATTTCCACGCCCTCCTTAAGCTGTCTCCATACTTGTTCTTGAAAGTGTGTAGGGCATTTCTTCATCAAAATTATAAACCTCACAAATTTTTAAGCATCAAGACCAGAGAGAATTGAATGTATTTCTAACTCAGGGAGGTATTATTACTGATTTCTTTGTGTTTGAATTTAAGTTAAATTTAATTTTTAAAGTTGTTGCATTAGTTAACCAAAAAAAAAAATAATAATAATAAAAAAATAAAAAAAAAGAAAAGACTCTTCTTTCAGTTCAATGTAGTTTACTCCTTATATGAGGAAAATAATCAGACTGGTACTATGAACAAAAAAATGCCTCAGAATTTGAAACACATACTTCATATGATTAAAGGGAAAAAATTTTAGAGCATATTTGTGAATTCAGAAGTGTATCAGTGTGTCTTAAACTTTATACTTGTTGCTAATACATTATAGTCATTCAGAATTTCAAAAATTAAAAACATGTGGCTGGGCGCAGTGGCTCACACCTGTAATCCCAGCACTTTGGGAGGCCGAGTTGGGCAGATCACGAGGTCAGGAGATCGAGACCATCCTGGCTAACACGGTGAAACCCAGTCTCTACTAAAAATACAAAAAATTAGCCGGGCGAGGTGGCGGGCGCCTATAGTCCCAGCTACTCTGGAGGCTGAGGCAGGAGAATGGCGTGAACCCAGGAGGTGCAGCTTGCAGTGAGCCAAGATCGAGCCACTGCATTCCAGCCTGGGTGACAGAGCGAGACTCTGTCTCAAAATAAAATAAAATAAAATAAAAAAACAAAAATTAAAAACATATTTGGCTGGGCATGGTGGCTCACACCTGTAATCCTAACACTTTGGGAGGCTGAGGTGGGCGGATCACGAGGTCAAGAGATCGAGACCATCATGGCCAACTTCGTGAAACCCCATCTCTACTAAAAATACAAAAATTAGCCAGAGATGGTGGCGGGTGCATGTAATCCCATCTACTCAGGAAGCTGAGGCAGGAGAATCACTGGAACCTGGGAGGCGGAGGTTGCAGTGAGCTGAGAGTGTGCCACTGCACTCCAGCCTGGTGACAGAGCAAGACTCTGTCTAAAAAAAAAAAAAAAAAAAAAAAAAAGTTTGATTTACTTGGCAACTGAGACTCTATGTTCTAGAAAATATTAAAAAGAAGATTGAGAGATTTTACTTCTGTTCAAGATGAAATAACAGGAACTAGACTTATCCTACTGCTTGAAATAACAAAAGCATCAGACGAAAATATGTTTTTTAAAAAGGGCACTCAGTACATAGGGTATCAGATAATGAAAGATAATGATCCTGGAAATGGGAGACAAATGAAGGGTGCCCTACAATTGCCCCAACTTATTGTGTGGAAAAAGTTTCTAGTCTGCAGTGTAGGAAGAGGGAACCCAGGCAGAATCTAGTGGTCTTGTGTTGAGAAGACTTAGCTTCAAGCCTGGGGAAGCCAAGGTTGTTAGATTTCACAAGGCAGAGTACCAGAGAGGAAAGAGCTATGTAGGGAAAATTCTGCAAATTTGTAGTATTCCGTTTAGTATTAATCAGTGCATACCTTTGAGGAAACTGGCTGGGGAAAGAGCTACCTAGAAGGATTAGAGGAAATAATGCCCAGAATTCACACAGAATTAAAACTGCCTGTTCCCAACAGCTACTGTAGACAACCATCTAATGCATTTGAAAGTAAAAATACAAATAAGTTAAAAGTCAAAATGAAAAAAGAAATGCAATGCTAATGCTGGTTAAAAAACAAACAAGCAAACAAACCCGGTAGTGACTAAATCAATATCAAAGTATACTATAAAGTAAAGAATATTCCCATTGATACTAAGATAAACATAGTCATTGCATAACGGTAAAGGTGTCAATTCATCAAGAGGACAACCAGCTCTAAACATTTAGGCACCAAAGACTAAAGCTTTAAATACTTAAAGCAAAATCTGATGTAACTGTAAAGATAAAGAAAAATCCACAATCTCTCTCTTAATAATTGGTAGCACAAACAGACGGAAAATTAGTAAGGTTACAGAACACTTGAATAACACTATTACCCAACTTTTTCTAATTGACACCTTATGTCAGTAGCTGCTGCCGTCACTCAATGACAGAACACATTTCTTTTTTTCAAGTGTAGACAGAACACTCACCAAGTTAGACCATATTCTGAGCCATAAAACAAGTCTCAAAAAATTTGAAGGATTCATGTCATACAAAGTATGTTCTTTTACTAAAATGAAATTAAATTAGAAAGCAAACTCAGAAAGAAGATATTAGAATACTAATTGTCCCAACTAGTTCCAAGTATTTGGAAACTAAACAATACATTTCTAAACAATTCATTAGTTAAAGAAGATATCAAAAGGGGAATTGAAAAGTATTTTGACCTGAATGAAGATAAAAACAAAACATTAAAATTTATGGAACACAGCTAAAGCAGTACTTAGAGGGAAAATTATAGCACACTGTAATTACATTAGCAAAAAAGGTCTCAAATCAATGACGTCAGATTCCATCTTTAGAATCTAGAAAAAAAGAAGAGCAAGTTAAACTCAATTATGCAGAAAAAAGAAATAAGACCGGACTATAAATCATTGAAATAGAAAGCCAAAAAATTAGAGAAAATCAATAAACCCCAAAGCTGGCTCTTTGAGAAGATATTGATAAATCTCTAAACAGAATAATTAGAAAACAAACAAATAAAGGAGTGAGAGAGGACAGAAATTACCAACATTAGAATTTTAAAGAATTTATTGGTATTAAAAGCCTAATAAGGTAATATCATTAACAGCTTTTTGTCAAGAATATTTGACAACTTAGATGAAAGGGACAGATTTATTCAAAGACACATTCTCACATAGCTTAATTAAAAAGAAATAGATTATCTTGAATAGACCTCTGTTTGTTAAAGTAATTAAATATTTAGTTAAAAAATCTTCCCATGAAGGGAACTCCAAGCCTGAAGTCTTCACTTGTAAATTCTGCCAATCATTTAAGAAATAAATATCAGTTCTAAACAAACTCTTATAGAAAATTAAAAAGAAGAGTCTACTTCCCAACTAATTCTATAAGGCTAGCATTAATCTGATACCAAAAACTAAACACAGAAATTTCAAGAAAGGAAAACTACAAACCAAAAACAGTTTTCCACAAAATTTTAGCAGATCAATTCCAACAGTACATAAAAAGGATAATATATGTTAATCAAAACATTTTTTAAAATTTATTTTTAATTTTTGTTGGTTCATACTAGGTATATATACTTACGAGGTACAAGAAATATTTTGATACAGGCATACAATACATAATAATCACATCAGGGTAAATGAAGTATCTTTCATCTCAAGCAGTTATTCTTTGTGTTACAAACAGTCCAATTATACTCTTGGTTCTTTAAATATGTATGACAAATTATCATTGACTGTAGTCACCCTGTTGTGCTATCAAATACTAGACTTTATTCATTCTAACTATATTTTTGTACTCATTAACCATTCCCCCATCTCCCCTGCTACTACTTTTCCCAGCTTCTGGTAACCATCATTCTACTCGTTATCTGCATGAGTTTGTTTTAAGTTTTAGCTCCCACAAATAAGTGAGAGCTTGTAAAGTTTGTTTTTCTGTGTTTGGTTTATTTCACTTAACATAATGACCTCCAGTTCCATCCACATTGTTGCAAATCACATGACAGTATCTTATTCTTTTTTGTGGCTGCAGAGTACTCCGTTGTGTCTATGCACCACCTTTTCTTTGTCCATTCGTCTGTTGATGGACACTTGGGTTGCTTCCAAATGCTGGCTATTGTGAATAGTGCTGCAATAACATGGAAGTTCAGATCTCTCTTTGATATATTAATGTCCTTTCTTTTGGGTATATACCTAGCAATGAGATTGCTGGATCATATGGTAGCTCTATTTCCAGTTTTTTGAGCAAACTCCAAACTATTCTTCATAGTGGCTGTATTAATTTACACTCCTACCAACAGTGTTCCAGGGTTGCCTTTTCTCCATATCCTCGCCAGCCTTTGTTATTGCCTGTCTTTTGTATAAAAGCCACTTTACCTGGAATGAACTATCTCATTGTAGACTTGATTTGCATTTCTCTGATAATGATGATGAGAATCTTTTTTTTTTTTGAGACAGATTCTTGCTCTGTTGCCAGGCTGGAGGGCAGTGGTGTGATCTCGGCTCACTGCAACTTCCACCTCCTGGGTTCAAGCGAGTCTCCTGCCTCAGCCTCCCAAGTAGCCAGGACTACAAGCATGAACCACCATGCCCAGCTAATTTTTGTATTTTTAGTAAAGACAGGGTTTCACCATGTTGGCCAGGATGGTCTCGATCTCCTGACCTTGTGATCTGCCTGCCTCCACCTCCCAAAGTGCTGGGATTATAGGCATGAGCCGCTGTGCCTGGCCAATGAGTGCCTTTTTTTTTTTTTTTTTTCTGAGACAGAGTCTCACTCTGTTGCCCAGGCTGGAGTGCAGTGGCACAATCTCGGCTCATTGCAAGCTCCACCTCCCGGGTTCACGCCATTCTCCTGCCTCAGCCTCCCAAGTAGCTGGGACTACAGGTGCCCGCCACCATGCCTGGCTAATTTTTTTGCATTTTTAGTAGAGACGGGGTTTCACTGAGTTCGCCAGGATGGTCTCGATCTCCTGACCTCATGATCTGCCCGCCTCGGCCTCCCAAAGTGCTGGGATTACAGGCGTGAGCCACCACGCCCGGCTGAGCACCTTTTAATATACCTGTTTGACATTCGCATGTCTTCTTTTGAAAAATGTCTATTCAGATCTTTTGCCCCTTTTAAAAATTGGATTATTAGATTTTATTCCTAAGAATTGTTTGAGCTCCTCATATATTCTAGTTATTAGTCCCTTGTCAGATACATAGTTTGCAAATATTTTTTCCCATTTTGTGGGTTGTCTCTTCACCTTGTTGATTATTTCCTTTGTTGTGTGGAAGTTTTTTAACTTGATGTGATCCCATATGTCCATTTTTGCTTTGGTTGCCTGTGCTTGTGAAGTATTATCCAAGAAGTCTCCAATGTCCTGGAGAGTTTCCCAAATGTTTTCTTTCAGTTGTGTCTTTTAGTTTGAAGGAACTAATGGATTGAAGACTTAAATCTAAGACTTGATTTGATTTTTTGTATATGGTGAGGGATAGGGGTCTAGTTTCACTCTTCTGCATATGGATATCCAGTTTTCCCAGCACTATTTATTGAAGATACTGTCTTTTCCCCAGCGTGTGTTCTTGGCACCTTTGTTGAAAATGAGTCCACTGTAGGTGTGTGGATTTGTTTCTGGGTTCTTCCCTATTCCACCCCATTGGTCTATGTGTCTGTTTTTATGCCAGTACCATGCTGTTTTGGTTGCTATAGCTCTGTAGTATAATTTGAAGTCAGGTAATGTGATTGTTTCAGCTTTGGTCTTTTTGCTTAGGATAGTGTTGGCTATTCTGGGTCTTTCTTCGTTCCATATACATTTTAGGATTGTATTTTCTATTTCTGTGATGAATGTCGTTGATATTTTGCTAGGGATTGCATTGAATGTGTAGATTGCTTGGGATAGTACAGACATTTTAACAATGTTGATTCTTTCAATACACTAACATGAAATCTTTTTCCATTTTTTGGTGTCCTCTTCAATTTCTTTCATCAGTGTTTTATAGTTTTCATTATAGAGATCTTTCACTTCTTTGATTAATTCCTAGGTATTTAATTTTATGTGTGGCTATTGTAAATGGCATTACTTTTAAAATTTCTTTTTCACATTGTTCACTGTTGGCATATAAAAATGCTACTATTTTTTGTGTGTTGACTTTGTATCCTGCAACTTTACTGAATTTGTTTATCAGTTCTAATAGTTTTCCTGTGAAGTCTTTAGGTTTTTCCAAATATAAGATCAAGTCATCTGCAAACAAGAATAATTTAACTTTTTCCTTACTTGTTGGGATGCCCTTTATTTATTTCTCTTGTCTGATTGCTCTGGCAAGGACTTCCAGCACTGTGTTAAATAACAGTGGTGAAAGTGGTCATTCTTGTCATGTTCCAGATCTTAGAGGAAAGGCTTTCAGTTTTTCCTCATTCAGTATGATACTAGCTGTGGGTCTGTTGTATATGGCTTTTATTATGTTGAAGTATGTTCCTTCTATACCCAGTTTTTTGAGGGTTTTTATCATGAAGGGATGTTGAATTTTATCAAATAGTTTTTCAGCATCAATTGAAATGATCGTATTGTTTTTGTCCTTCATTCTGTTGATATGATGTATTACACTGATTGATTTGCATATGTTGAACCATCCTTGTGTCCCTGGGATAAATCCCATTTGGTCATGATGGATGACATTTTTAATGCATTGTTGAATTTGGCTTACTAGTATTTTGCTGAGAATTTTTGTATCAAATTTCATCAGGGATACTGGCCTGTAGTTGTTTATTATTATTATTATTATTGTGTTTGTCTGGTTTTGCTATCAAGATAATGACAATACTGGCCTCATATAATGAGTCTGGAGGTATTACTTCCTCCTCCATTTTTCAAAATAGTTTGAGTAGGATTGGTATTAGTTCTTTAAATGGTAAAAATCAGCAGTGAAGCCATTGGGTCCTGGCTTTTTCTTTGCTGGTAGACTTTTTATTACAGCTTTGATCTTGTTTCTCATTATTGACCTGTTCAGATTTTGGATTTCTTCATGGTTCAATCTTGGTAGGTTGCATGTGTCTAGGAATTTATCCATTTCTTTTAGTTTTTCTAATTTATTGGCATATAGTTGCCAACTTTAAAGATCTAATGATGTGGATCTAATGATCTTTAATGTCCTGAGGGCTTGGTGGTAATGTTTACTTATCATCTCTGATTTTATTTATTTGGCTCTTCTACCTTTTTTTCTTAGTCTAGCTAAAAGTTTGTTAATTTTGTCTATAAAAAACAGCTTTTGTTTCCTTGATCTTTTGTATTGTTTGTTTCAATTATATTTATTTCTCTGATCTTCATTATTTCTATCCTACAAATTTTTTGGTTTGGTTTGCTCTTTCTTTTCTAGTTCTTTAAGATGAATTGTGAGGTCATTTATTTGAGGTCTTTCTACCTTTTTGATGTACCTTTCACAGTTATAGCTGTGAACTTTTTCCTTTAGTACTGCTTTTGCTATCTTCCACTGGTTTTGAAAGGTTGTGTTTCCATTATAATTTGTTTCAATCAATTTTTCAATTTTCTTCTTAATTTCTTCATTGACCACTGGTCATTCAGGAGCATATTGGTTAGTTTCCATGTGTTTGTGTAGTTTAAAAAATTCCTCTTGTTATTGATTTCTAGTTTTATTTAATTGTGATCAGAGAAAATATTTGATATAATTTCAATTTTTTTGAATTTTTCAAAACTGGTTTTGTGACCTAACTTATGGTCTATCCTTGAGTATGATCCATGTGCTGAGAAGAATGTATATTCTGCAATCATTAAAGTGTTTTTTAAATATGTATAAGGTCCACAGTGTAGATGCATAAGGTCCATATAAGATTCATAAGGTCCATAGTGTAGATTAAGTCTGATGTTTCTTTATTGATTTTCTGTCTAAATGATCTGTCTAATACTGAAAGTGGGGTGTTGAAATGTCTGGCTATAATCATACTGGGGCTCTCACTCTCTCTTTAGCTCTAATAACGTTTACTTTGTATATCAGGGTGCTCCACTGTTGGGTGCATATATTTACAATTGTGATATTTTCTTGCTGAATTGACTGCTTTATCATTATATGATGACCTTCTTTTTCTTTTTTTATAGTTTTTGTCTTGAAATCTATTTTGTCTGATATAAATATAGTTAACTCTTTATCTTTTTTTGGTTTCCTTTTGCATGGAATGTCTTTTCATCCCTTTCTTTTCAGTCTGTGTGTCTTTATAGGTGAAGTATGTTTCTAGTAGGCAACAGATCACTGGGTCTTTTTTTTTTTTTAAATCCATTCTGTCACTATGTCTTTTGATTGGAGAATTTAATTCATTTATATTCAATATTATTATTGATAAGCAAGAACTTACTCTTGCCATTTTATTTGTTTTATGGTTGTTTTATGTTCTTCCTTCTTTCCTTCCTTCCTGTCTTTCTTTCAGTGAAGGTGATTTTCCTCTAGTGGTATATTTTAATTTCTTGGTTTTATTTTCTGTGTATCTGTTGTATGTTTTCTTTCCTTTTTTTTTTCCCTTAAAGAGCCAGCTAGAATTTCTGTGGCATGTTTTTTTATTTGAGGTTACCATGAGGCCTGCAAATAATATCTTATAACCAATTATTTTAAACTGATGACAACTTAACACTGATTGCATGAACAAACTAACCAGCCAAGAGAAAACTGATAAAAACTGTACACTATAACTTTGTCTCTCTGCTTTTTAACTTTTTGTTGTTTCTATTTCTATCTTATTGTACTATGTCTTGAAAAGCTGTTGTAGTTATTATTTTTGATCAGTTCATCTTTTACTCTTTTTACTCATGATGTGAGTAGTAGACACACCACATTATAGTGTCATCATATTCCATGCTTTTCTGTGTACTTACTATTACCAGTGAGTTTTGCACCTTCAGATGATTTCTTATTGCTCATTAATGTCCTTTTTTTTCAGATCGAAGACCTCTTTTTAGCATTTCTTGTAAGACAGGTCTGATGTTGATAAAATTCATCACCTTTTGTTTGTCTGGGAAAGTCTTTTTTTTCCTTCATGTCTAAAGGAAATTTTCACTGCATATATTCTTCTAGGACAAAAGTTATTTTCCTTTAGCACTTTAAATATGTCATGCCACTCTCTCCTGGCCTCTAAGGTTTCTACTAAAAAAGTCTGCTGCCAGATGTTTTGGAGCTCTGTTGTATGTTAATTGCTTCTTTTCTTTTGCTGCTTTTATGATTCTTTCTTTACCCTTGACTTTTGGGAGTATGATTATTAAATGTCTTGAGGTAGTCTTATTTGGGTTTAATCTGCTTGGTTGTATAACTTTATTTTACTTGAGTATTGATTTCTTTCTCTAGGTTTGGGAAATTCTCTGTTATTATCCTTTTGAATAAACTTCCTACTCTGATCTCTCTCTTTACCTTCTCTTTAAGGCCAATAACTCTTAGATTTAAACTTTAGAGATATTTTCTAGATCCCGTAGGTGTGCAACATTTCTTTTTATTTTTTTCTTTTGTCTCTTCTGACTGTGTATCTTCAAATAGGCTGTCTTCAAGCTCACTAATTCTTTCTTCTGCTTAATCAACTCTGCTGTTAAGAGACGCTGATGCATTCTTCAGTATGTCAATTGCATTTTTCAACACCAGAATTTCTGCTTAATTATTTCAATCTCTTTGTTAAATTTATCTGATAGGATTCTGAATTCCTTTTCTGTGTTATCTTAAATTTCACTAAGTTATCTTATAACAGCTATTTTGAATTCTGTCTGAAAGGTTGCATACCTCTGTCTTTCTGGAATTGGTTACTGGTGCCTTATTGAGTTTGTTTGATGAGGTCATGTTTTCTTGGATGGTCATGCTTGTGGATGTTTGTCAGTATCTGGGCATTGAATAGTTAAGTATTTATTGTAGTCTTTGTAGTCTGGGCTTGTTTGTACCAGTCCTTGGGAAGGCGTTCTAGGTATTCAAAGGGACTTGTGTTATGTAATCTATGTTTTTGGTCACTATACCCATATCTGGGCACCCCAAACCCAGTAATGCTGCGGTTCTTGGAGACTTGTAGAGGTACTGCCTTGGTGGTCTTGGATAATATCCAGAAGAATTCTCTGGATTACCAGGCAGAGTCTCTTGTTCTCTTCTTTTACTTTGTCCCAAACAAACAAAGTCTCTCTCTCTGTGCTGAGCTCCCTGGAGCTGGGGGAGGAGAGACACAAACACCCCTGTTGCCACCACTGGGACTATGCTGGGTCAGATCTGAAGCCAGCATAACATTGGATCTCACCCAATGCCTGTGATAATCCCTGCCTGGCTACTGCCTATGTTCACTCAAGGCTCTAGAGCTCTACATCAGTAGATGGCAAAGCAATCCAGGCTTGTTTCCTTCCCTTCAGGATGGCAAGTTCCCTCTAGCCTTGGGAAAGTCTAGAGATGTTATCTTGGAGCCAGGGTCTGTAGTCAGAAACCTTAGGAATGAATCTACTTGGTACTCTATTCTACTGCAGCTGAGCTGGCATCCAAGCCACAAGACAAAGTCCTTCCCACTCTTCTCTCCTCTTTTCATAAGCAGAAGAATCTCCCCCTGTGGCCACCACTACCCCAGACCTGCAATGAGTACTGCCTGGCCACCACGAATGTTCACTCTCAAGGCTCAAGTGCTTTTTAATCAGCTTGAGGTGAATGCTGCCAGTTCTAGGACTCTCCCTTGAAGGCTGTGGGCTCCCAGGCCAGGTCTAGAAATTCCATCCAAGAGCCAAGGCCTGAAATCAGAGACCCCAGGAGCTCACTCAGTCTTCTACTCCACTGTGGCTGAGCTTCTACCTAAGCTGCAAGACAAAGTCCTTTCTACCCTTCCCTCTCTTTTTCTCAAGCAGCAGGAATCTCTCCCCATAGTCACAACAGCTGGGAATGTGGTGGTCATGCCTAAAGTCAACACATTTCTGAGTCTCATCCAAAGCCCATGATGAGTACTGCCTAGGTATCACTGCCAATTATCCAGGGCCAAAGGGCTCTTTAGTGCACAGGTGATGAATCCTGTTGGGACCGGGCCCTTCCCTTCAAGACAGTGGGCTCTCTTCTGGCCCAACATGTGTCTAGAAATGTTCAGGAGCTAGAGCCTGGAATGGAGGCCTCAGGACTCTGCCTGGTGCCCTATCCTATTATGGTTGAGCTGGCATCCAAGCTGCAAGACAAAGTTCTCTTTACTCTTCCCTCTTCTCTCCTCAAGCAGAGTAAAGGAATATCTCCCAGAGCTGCGAGCTGCACTGCCTGGAGCATTCTCTTTGCCTCTCCAGCTGGTGTCTCACTACATCATGTGCCCCCAAGTCCACTGGCTCTAAACCCAGCACAGTATCAGGACTTGTCCAGGAATTATAGTCCTTATGGCCTAGATTGCCTTGCAAGTTTATTTAGGACCCAGAGAACTTTAGTCCACAGAGGTGAGGCTTGCCAGAACTCACGTTCCAACTGTTGGGATGGGCAATTCCCCTCTGGTTAAGGCAGTCCAAATTCTCCTTCTATAGGTGCTGGCTGAGTGCTGCCCAGTGTGCTTTCTGCTGTCACAGAGCTGAACTGTGTTTTAATAGAAAGTCCCACAGTCACTGCACTTTCTCTCTCCCAAGCACACAGATTCTCTCTGTGCCACATGGCTGCTGCTGTAGGATGGGGGAGGGGGGCATTGGTAATTCAAGACTATCTTTTCTACTCTTTTCAGCATCTCTGTCAAGGATATAAAATTAAAAACAGGTACTGTGATCACTCACCTAATTTTTGGTTCTTACAAAGCTGCTTTTTGCGTAGATAGTTGTTTGATTTGGTGTTCCTTTAGGGAGGATGATCAGTGAAGCCCTCTATTTGGCTATCTTGCTGTGCCTCCTGAAAAGACGTGATCAAATATTTCTTAATCCATGAGTACAACAAGGCTGGTTTAATATTCAAAAAACAGTAGATGTAATCTTCCATGTTGATAGATTAAGAAAGGAAAACTGTATGATCATTTAAATAAATGTCAAAAAGGCATTTGACAAAAATCAAAAATCAAAATAGAAACAAATTGTTTCAACCTTGTAAAGGCATTAATAAAAAACCTATGTCTAACATCATACTTAATACTTAGAGACTGATATTTCTCCCCAATATCAGAAGCAAGTAAAAAATGTCTGTCTTACTACTTTTATTCAAAATTTTTTCAAAATGTCAAGCCTTCGCAAAAGGCAAAAAAAAAAAAAAAAAAAAAAAAGGAAAAAGGAATGAAACGCATGGTAGCAAAATTGGAAATGAAGAAGTAAAACTGTTAGTATTAGCTAACAATATGATTTTCTATATAGAAAATTCTACCAAATCTCCAAAATGCTGCTAGAACTACTACTCTTACCTTAATAATAATGTGCTATTCAAAATCAATATAGAAATCAATATAAAAAGTCAATTTTATTTCTATGTATTAATACTAGCAACAAAAAACCCCATTCATTGTAAGTAAAGAAACAGCACCATTTACATAGTATAAAAAGGTACTTAAGAGTAAATCTTACAAAAGATACACCAGACCTGAAAACTACAAAACATTACTGAAAAAAAAATTAAAGAATGCTCAAATAAATAGATATACCATGTTCATGGATTATAAGACTCATCTTATTGTTAAGATGTCAGCTCTCCTTGAATTGATCTGTAGTTTCAATGCATTTCTTTTTTTGTTTGTTTTTTGTTTGTTGTTTGTTTTTGTTTGTTTGTTTGTTTTTTGAGATGGAGTCTTACTCTCTTGCCCAGGCTGGAGTGCAGTGGCATGATCTTCGGCTCACTGCAAGCTCCACCTCCCGGGTTCATACCATTCTCCTGCCTCAGCCTCCCAAGTAGCTGGGACTATAGGCGGCTGCCACCACGCCCAGCTAATTTTTTGTATTTTTTAGTAGAGATGGGGTTTCACCGTGGTCTCAATCTCCTGACCTCATGATCCGCCTGCCTCGGCCTCCCAAAGTGCTGGGATTACAGGCATGAGCCACTGTGCCTGGCCAGTTTCAATGCATTTCTACACAAAATTCCATCAGACTGTTTTCTAGAAGTTGACAAGCTGATTCTAAAATGCATATAGAAATGCAAATGATCTAGAATGTCTAAAACAAACTTGTAAGGGAAAAACAAAATTAGAAAACTTTCACTATTTGACTTCTGGCTTCTTCCCTAGATACAGTAATCAAGACAGTGTGTTCTTGTTGTTAACATGGACAAGTAAATTAATAAAACAGAATAAAAAGCTCAGAAAGAGCCCATCACTCATCTGGTTAATTCACATATTCAAAAATTAACTAAAAGTGAATCATAAAGCTAAATGTAAAACCCCAAACTATAAAACTTCCAGAAGAAAACATAAGAGAATATCTGTGTTATCTTAATTAAGGCAAAGCTTTCTTACAAAAAGTATCAATAGCATGATTTGTAAAAGAAAAAACTTATGGATTAGACTTCATCAAACTTAAGACTTCTGTTCTTAGGGGAACAGATTTCAGAGAATGAAAATCTCTTTTTTTTTTTTTTTTGAGACAGTCTCGCTATATCACCCAGGCTGGAGTGCAGTGGCATGATCTCAGCTCACTGCAACCTCCGCCTTCTGGGATCAAGCGATTCTCCTGCCTCAGCCTCCCAATTAGCTGGGATTACAGGCACCTGCCACCATGCCTGGCTAATTTTTTGTATTTTTAATGGAGATGGGGTTTTCAGGATGGTCTCGATCTCCTGACTTTGTGATCCACCCGCCTTGGCCTCCCAAAGTGCTGGGATTACAGGCATGAGCCACCACACCTGGCTGAAAATCTCTTAAATGAAAGATAGGTCATAGACAGAGAGAAAAATGTGTGCATATTATGTATTTGACTAAGTAATCATATCCATTATATATAAAAACTTGAGACTCAATAAGAAGAAAACAAAAAATTAATACAAATGATCAAAATATTTAAACGTACTTAAGGAAGATTTATGGATTTATTTAAACACACAAAATGATGCTCAGCATCATTAGTCATTAGAGAATTGTAAATCAGCACAATGGATTATCACATGCACCTATTGAAATGGTTTAAAATTGACCACACTAATTATTGATGAGGATGTGAAATAGCTGGAACTCTCATTCACTTCTGTTGGAAGTGTACAATGATACAGCCATTTTGGAAAACATTTTGGCAATTTTTTCAAAAGTTAAAAATATACATATTATATGATTCAACTGTTGAGTTCTTAGTTATTTAGTCAAGATAAATAAAATCATATGTCTATACAAACACTTGCACACAAATGTTCATAGTAGTTTTATTTGTAATAGCTCCAAACTGGAAACAACTAAAGTATCCATCAATATATGAGTGGATAAACAAACTGATGGAGCCACACAGTAGAATCTAATTATACTAGTGAAAAAGGAGTAAGCTATTGATATACACAACTGTTACATGAAATAAGCTAGCCGAATATAGAGTACCTACTCTGTGATTTCATTTATATAGAATTCTAGAAAATGCTATCTAATTCATAATTACAGAAAGCAGATCAGTGGTTGCCTGGAAATGGGGATGGGAGAAGGGAAAATTGGAGAGGTGCAGGAGGGAGGGGTTATCAAGGGATACAAAGATTTTTTTAGATGAATGAGCTTATTATTTGACTGTGGTAAGGGTTTCACTGATGTACACATAGGTCAAACTTAGGTTTTACACTATAAACATGCTCAGGTTTATTTTTTTTTGTTTTTGCCAATTATATCTCAAACTGTTTTAAGCAAAAGGCTATGATATAGGCTCTGGATTAAAGGAAAGAATTGACTTTTCTATGAACCAGAGACTTTGATCTGTGAAACCTTAAATATTAAAAATTTCTTATAGCCATTACAAGTAGCTAAAACAACCAAATATTAGAATCTGTTGAAAAATACTCATCAAAAATAATTACACTTTCAAAACATATGGGTGAAGGTACTGTGTGTACAAGATTTGTCCATTCTAAAATGTTGCCATCTGCTAGATAATTTGTTTTAATAGGAAGAAAGAATAATACAAATCTTGACATGATTTGATAGTGTAATAAATGTCATCAAAATTGGTTAAATCTTTTGAAAATTATCAAGAAACCAAAAATGTGAACTGCCATTGGCCAAGTAGTCATGGTTATGTGGTCACTAATACAATCAATGATAAAAATGAAATTGTTCTTTTCCTAAGAAAATACATGGAAAAGGTTACAGTAACTTTTAAAAACACTTACTTTAGAAGCATCTGGATTTTTAAAAATGAGTTTTTTGGCTGGCTGTAGTGGCTCATGCCTATAATCCCAGCACTTTGGGAGGTGGATCATGAGGTCAGGAGTTTGAGACCAGCCTGGCCAAGATGGTGAAACCCCATCTCTACTAAAAATACAAAAATTAGCTGGGCATGGTGTCAGGTACCTGTAATTCCAGCTACTCAGGAGGCTGAGGCAGGAGAATCACTTGAACCCGGGAGGCAGAGGTTACAGTGAGCCAAGATTGTGCAACTGCACTCTAACCTGGGCAACTGAGCGAGACTCTGTCTCACAAAAAAATAAAAAAATAAAAAAATAAAATGAGTTTTTTGTTTAAAAAATACCCCAAAGTCATAATAAAGTTGACAGAATATTTTTTGAAGTGATGAATATAAATATAATCATTGCAGATTGAGTGTTGGATCTGGATATTTTTCTTAATTTTTATAATTCACATAGAAACTAAAATAACATGGTTTATGTGAACGGAAATTACCACTATTTATCATGTCTTACTCCCATCTACTATAGTATTTCCAGGGCCCTTAACAGTGCCTGGTGTTGATAGGCTTCAATTATAATTTTTGGATAAATTAATAGATTTTAGTGATTGTGAGACTGACCTAGGTACTTCCATCATTGTCTCCTACACTTTGATAACTTGCTTCTGAGAGACAGGTGGCTTTGCTTTCCTTGCTCCTTCTTCAACAAATTCCTCTGCTCTCTGCAATGAAGTCTTTCCTGCCAAGCCTGAGTTGTTCATCATTCTGATGGTTTGTCAGGAAAGCTGACAGCCTTCAGGCATTGTTAAACAAGGATTCTGAAACTTGAAACACAATGTGATAGATGTCTTGCTTACTTAGCACTGGTGGCCTTTCCTGTGAAGACTCAGAGATGATTAAAATGCTTATGATCACAGAAGCTGAAAGCAGGAGAAACGACGCTTGTTACAGTTATTTTGGACTTCCTTTTTGTAAACTTCTTGAGAGACAGATTTTTGTCTCTTTTCCTTGTCATGTACTTTAGGGAAAACAGTGTGATCTATCACACTGAGATTTTTGCCCTGAAGAAATCACAAAAATGCACTTACTATCCCAAAAGCTTTGTGATAACAGCAAGGATCGGCGTGTACTTTGAAACAGCATTTGGTTGACCTATTTCATTTCCAACATTAAAAAAAAAAACCACAGAGCCAAAAACATATTTTCCTTTTAGTATTTCTTAATTTATAAATAATTAAGCCAATACTGTAAATTTATTAAAATAGATTTTCAATAGTAACAGATGCCCTGGGGCTCCCGTTAGGCTTTATATTGCATTGGGCTTTCTTATAAAGACAGATTTTTTTTTTTAATTCCATAAAACAAAAAGTACCCTTAAGGCTTAACCAAATTGGAAAAAATAAACACTATTCTGAGAATGTAAATGACTTCACCTCTTAAACTTAAGCTAATTTGAATCTCACGATCAATGCATGAGTTATAGTGCAATATAGTGCTGGCCTTGGAGCCAGCAATCACACAGTCCCTCAAGGAAATACAAGCAAATTGTTAAATAAAGAAAACAATAAGATGGGAAGAAAATTGCTTAAATGGTTTATGAATATGCTGATTGTTGGCAAAGACTGTCTGATCTCACTGTTTATACATTGCATTATTCAGCTCAGGCTGCCTTTATATAATATCATAGACCGGGTGGCTTAACAACAGGAATTATTTCTCATGGTTCTGGAGGCTAGGAATTACTGATCAAGGTGCTGGGTGATTTGGTTCCCCGGGGAGGGCTCTCTTTCTGCCTTGAGGGTGACTGCCTTCTTACTGTGTCCTCACATGGTAGGGAGGGTTCTGGTCTCTCTTCTTCTTCTTATAGGGACAGTAATCCCATCACAGGGTCCCCACCCTCATGACTTAATCTAAACCTAATTATGTCCTGAAGTTCCTACCTCCCAATACTATCACACAGTGGGTTGTCTTCAAAATATGAATTTTGGGGGAACATAAACATTTAGTCCATACATTCCATCCCTAGCCTCCACCCCCAAATTTAGGCCCTTGTATGCAAAATAGATTTATTCCATCCCAACAGCTTCAAACGTCATCTTAACTCAATACAACATTAAATCTAAACATCCAGAGTCTCTTCTAAATCAGATGTGGGTCAGGCTCGAGGTACAATTCATTCTAAGAAAAATTCTCTAGCCATAAACCTGTGAAATCAGGTAAGTATGTGCGCCCAAAATACAATGATGTGGTAGGCATAGGATAGAAATTCCCATGCCCAAAGGGAGAAATAGACAAGAAAGAAGGAGTGATGAGGTCCAAACAATTCAAATTCCATTTCTTCCTAAGGTTTAAAGATAATCTTTTTTGGTTTTATGTTCTGCACTTCAGGTCCACTGGGGTGGTTGTTCTACCTCTTCTACTCTGCTGGCCAAGGATCGTGGTGCCATCTCCAAAGCTCTGGAAGACTGCTGTCTGTCTTGTTGAAAGTGAGGTGATGCCCCACCTGCCCTCCTTCTCCCCCTGAATCTGAGGAGGCCACCCTAATGACTTCTGAATCACTTTCAAGGTCATTCTTCTTTGTCTTGAAGAATAGTGCATGTTCACAACCAAATAGGTCTACGGTGCAGTCCTATAAGATCTAAGAAGGCTGATAGCCTTTCTTCATTTCATCTTGTCCCTGTCCCCTTCAATCCAAACTGGCAGTGTTTCTGCTTGTTTAATCCAATAATCTCCTTATCAAGTCTAGCCATGCCATTGATGTTCTCTTCTGAACATGCTTTCTCATATTTTGCAACATGGACTCTTCCCAATCTTTCTGGTATTCTGTATCTTAACAGTTCCTTTTAAAATACATTTAAATATTCAATTTCATTGCTCACAAATTCTACCTTCCATGAAACACTAGAACACAAACACAATTCATCCAAGTTCTTTGCCACTTTATAACAAGGATCATGCTTCCTCTAGTGTCCAATAACATGTGTCTGCTCATTTATGTCTGAGACCTTACCAGAATGGTTTCTAGCATCTGTCTAAATCCATTTCTGCTGCTACAACAAAATGCCTTACCCTGGATAATTTATAAACTACAGCAATTCGTTTCTCACCGTTTTGGAGAGTGGGAAGTCCAAGATCAAGGTACTGGCAGATTTGGTGTCTGGTGAGGCTGCTATCTCTCCTCCCAAGACGGTGCCCTGTTCCGATGCCTTCACATGGTAGAAGACATGCTGTGTCTTCCCACGGTGGAAGGCAGAAGAGCAAAGGGCAGTAGGGCACTTCCTTCAATCTCCTTTATCAGAGCACTATTCTATTTATGACTTTTTGTTTTGTTTTTAAAATAAATTTTACTGTGCATATTTAAGGTATACAATATGATGTTATGGGATACATACAGATTGTAAAATGGTTTTATAGTGGAGCCAATTAACATATTCATATTCTTGCATAGTTATCCATTTTTTTTCCTTTTCTGTGGCAAGAGCAGCTAGAATCTACTAATTTGGCAGGAATCCCAAATACAGTACAATTTAATTACCTCTAGAAATCATGTTGTACATTAGTCTTCTAGTTTTGTTCATCCTACACATCTGCTACTTTGTGTCCTCTGACCTACATCTCCCCATTTGCTCTTCCCTCAACTCCAGTAATCACAGTTTAATGCTCTATCTCTGTATTCACATATGACTTTTTTTTTTGGAGACAGGATCTCACTCTGTTGCCTAGGCTAGAGTGCAATGGTGTGATCATGGCTCACTGCAGCCTTGACCTCCTGGGCTCAATCAACTCTCCCACCCCAGTCTCTTGAGCACCTTGGATTACAGGCCCACCACCTGCATGCCCAACTAATTTTTGTATTTTTTTTTTTGTAGAGATGAGGTTTTGCCATGTTGCCAAGGCTGGTCTCAAACTCCCGGGCTCAAGTGATCTGCCTGCCTCTGCCTTCCAAAGTACTGAGATTACAGGAGTGAGTCACCACATCCAGTCCTCTTTTTCCTTTTTCTTTTAGATTCCACATGTAAGTGAGGAGATAATGCATATTTTTCTTTCTGTGTCTGGCTTATTTCACTTAGCATACTGACCTTCAGTTTCATCCATGTTGTGGTAAATGACACAATCTCCTGCTTTTACATTTTTTTGTTTTGAGAGAGAGTCTCGTTTTGTTGCTCAGGCTGGAGTGCAGTAGTGTGACCACGGCTCACTGCAGCTTCAACCTCCTGCACCCAAGCAATTTTTCCACTTCAGCCTCCTGAGTAGCTTGGACCACAGACATGCCACCACACCTGACTAATTTTTAATTTTTTAGTAGAGATGATGTCTTGCTATATTGCCATGGCTGGTCTTGAACTCCTGGGCTCAAGAGATCCTTCTGCCTCAGCTGCCCAAAGTGCTGGTATTACAGGCATAAGCCACTTTGCCTGGATCTTTCTTTCTTTCTTTTTGTTTGTTTGTTTGTTTGTTCTTGAGACAGGGTCTCACTCTTTTGCCCAGGCTGTAGTGCAGTAGTGTAATCACAGCTCACTGCAGCCTCAGTCTTCCTGGCTTAGGTGATCCTCCCACCTTAGCCTTCTGAGTAGCTGGGATTGCAGTCACAGGTCACCATGCCCCACTAATTTTTTAAACTTTTTGTAGAGATGGAATTTTGCCATGCTGCCCAGGCTGATCTTGAACTACTGAGCTCAAGCAATCCACCTGCCTTGGTCTCCCAAAGTGCTGGGATTATAGGCTTGAGCCACCACGCCCAGCCTATCTCTTTCTTTTTTAAGGCTGAATAATACTCTACTATATAGAATATTATTATACCTGTTGGCAATTTTTATGTCTCCTTTGGAGAAGTGTCTATTCAGGTCTTTTGCCCATATTAAAATTAGGTTATTTGTTTTTCTACTGTTGAGTTGTGTGAGTTCCTTGTACATTTTGAATATTAACTCCGTACCACATACATGGTTTGCAAATACATTTTCCCCAGTCAACAGGCTGCCATTTTATTTTGTTGATTGTTTACTGTGCATAAACTTTTTAGTTTGATGTAGTCCTATTTATTTATTTTTGCTTTTGTAGCCTGAGCTTTTGGTGTGATATTTGAAAATTAATCACCAAGGCCAATATTCAGATTTTTCTCTATATTTTCTTCTAGGCATTTAGTAGCTTCAGAGCTTACATTTAGGTCTTTTATCCTTTTTTTTTTGAGACCAAGTCTCGCTCTGTTGCCCAGGCTGGAGTGCAGTGGCGCAGTCTTGGTTCACTGCAAGCTCTGCCTCCCGGGTGCACGCCATTCTCCTGCCTCAGCCTCCCGAGTAGCTGGGACTGCAGGTGCACCACCACGCCCGGCTAATTTTTTGTATTTTTAGTAGAGACAGGGTTTCACCGTGTTAGCCAGGATGGTCTCAATCTCCTGACCTCGTGATCCACCCTCCCAAAGTGTTGGTATTACAGGCATGAGTCACCGCAGCTGGCCACTTTTATCCATTTTGAATTGATTTTTGTGTACGGTGTAAGATGACAGTCCAATTTTACTCCTTTGCATTTGGAAATCCAGTTTTCCCAGCATTGTTTATTGAAGCGATTGTCCTTTCCCCATTGTGTTCTTTTGGTACCCTTGTCAAAAATTAGTTGACTATATGTTTGGATTCATTTCTTGAGGCTCTCTATACACTTTCTCTGTTCTATGGGACTGCTTTTATGTCAGTAACATACTGTTTTGATCACAATAGTTTTGTAATATGATCTTAAATCAGGAAGTATAATGTCCACAATTTTGTTTTTTCTTTTTCAGAATTGTTTTGACTATTCAGGGTATTTTGTGTTTCCATATGAATTATAGGATTGTTTTTCTGTTTCTGTGAAGAATGCCATTGGGATTTTGATAGGGATTGTGTTGAATATGTATGTTGCTCTGGGTAGTATGAACATGTTAACAATATTAATTCTTTCAATCCATGAGCATGAAATATCTTCCAATTTACTTGTGCCATCTTCTGTTTCTTTCATCAATGTTTTATAGTTTTCAGCATATAAACATCTCACTTCCTTGGTTAAACTTATTCCTAAGCATTTTTTAATGCTATCATAAATGAAATTATTTTCTTGATTTCTTTTTCAGCTAGGTTGTAAGAAATGTTGCTAATCTTTGTATGTTGATATTGTATCTTGTGACTTTGCTAAATTCATTTATTCATTTAATTTTGGATGTTAACTTCTTATCAGATATATGATTTGCCAATACATTTCCCCCAGTCCACAGGGACTGTGCCTTCTGTTCTAACAGGTTTTTTGTTTTGTTTTGTTTTGTTTTTGGTGAATTCTTCTGGGTGTTTTACGTATAGGTTCATGTTATCTGCAAAGACCCCCACCTATTAATATCATCAACTTGCAGCTTAAGTTTCAACATATGAATTTTGGAAAGACATATACATTTAAGCCATAGTAACATCCAAATTTTACCAACATTCTGTTAATGCATGTTAACATGCATAATTCAGCCAATTTCAGGATGAGATTCTGCACTGGGTTTTCAGCAATCTCAGCTCTGCAGCTGCAGAGGTTAAGGGTATTTTTCAGGACACAAAAGAAGCTTTCAGGTCATTTATGTGGCTCTTGAGCTAGCAATTTGAATTTCTAAGATGCATCATTCTCTTTAGCCACTTTGTCCAGCAACATTAGGAGCAAACAGCCAACTTATTATATTAATAAGATATTCAAAAATGTTCAAAAGTATTACATACACAGTCACCCAGCTCCTTGTTTTTTATAAGTGGTCAATTAGGAGTATTCAATAGAGGTATTTAGTGTATCTCTATTGCCAGATCACATCATAGACTATCAGTGTTCTCCTTAGTACTGCAAATAGAGTCATTAGTGTCTATACATCTAATCAGTATATTCATTTTCTAGGTGGTAGAAATTTGATCTCCACTGTCAGTACATCTGAGTAATATTCTGTTATTAAATGAATGGATTATTATTTATATCATTGCAATGTCTTCACCAAGTTGTCACTTTATTAAAATTAGGATTCTTGGTGGTAGCCAAAGGCTTGCTTTTGACACAGGTTGGTTGCTAGGATTTTGTAGGCATACACACAGTAGTAGTTCAGTAATTAGTTATGGAGCACTAACTGGCTGAATTGTATCCCTCCAAGTTTTATATATTTACATCCTTACCCCAGTACCTCAGAATATGACTGTATTTGGAGATAGAATCTTTAAATAGATAATTACAGGTCATATTGGGTGGGCCCTAATCCAATATGACTGCTGTTCCTATAAGAAAAAGAAACGTGAACATAAACACACACAAAGAGATCATGGGAAGATACATGAAGAAGATGGCAATCTACAAGCCAAGGAGAGAAACCCCAGATGAAACTAACCTGCCAACACCTTGATCTCAGAGAGCTAGCCTCCAGATTGTGAAGAAATAAATTTCTGTTGTTTAAGTCGCCTAGTTTGTGGTACTTTGTTATGGCAGCCTCAGCAAACTAATACACTAACACTGAACACTAGGAAATCATCCTGGGGAATCAAAATCATTGAACCTTGGAGTTGGACTGCCTGGTTCAGCATATCTTTTCTTTTTGTAGAGATGAGATCTTGCTATGTTGTTCAGGCTGGACTGCAGTGACTATTTACAAGCATGATCATAGTGCACCACGGCCTTGATCTCCTGGACTCAAGTGACCCTCCCACCTCAACCTCCTGGGTAGCTGGGACTACAGATGCACACCAGCCTGGTACAATATCTTTGACATATAAAATATTCAGGCTCCTTTCTTCCAGGGATGGAACAATTTTGGTATTTCACAGAAGTCTCAGGCAAGGATATTCGATTTGTCCCTCAAACTCTGTAGACAATGTCCCCTCTGTGGGTATGTGGCTCTCCTGTATTTATTATCATCTGCTATTTCTCTTTTCTTTTTTCTCCTTCTTGGAGACATTCCCTCTACTTTCAAAAGTGAAGGCACAAAATCACTTCTCAAGTTGGGCCACTTAAAGCTGCTCCCACCTGGAGAGCAATAACAGTATTTCTACCAACTGTGCTTAGCCACTCAATCCATATGTGAACATTCTAAGTACAGTGCACTATGGCAAGTTATATTATGGCTCATTCAATTCAACCATAGTGTTTTGTGTGCTTACTGTGTGCCAGGCACCGTGCAATGAAAGTGGGATGCAAAGAGGAATGAGATGCTATACCTGCCCTTACAGAGGTCAATTACTCAAATACCTCAAGGTACTCTGGTGATAGTAAGTGGGAAATGATACAACTGTTCCTGTGATTATTTATCAGGAGACTTAGTGAAATCACCTGGTGATGGATATTGAGAGATGGCTTTCCTCTGCCAACAGATGTACAAGTGTATACCTATATACACTTGCTTGTGTGTCCCTTGGAGCCCCAATGTGTCTTCCTTTTAAAAGTACACCAGAATAAGAGACAAGCTCAAAGAAAGGTAAATGCATAAATCTGCTCATGGAACCAGAATTTCTTACACATTTTTCTGGACCACTCCGGGTTTTATAATTTAAGAAGTTCTTTACAATGTTCTAGGTACTTAGCATGGCACAAAAGGGCACATTCTTTGCTCCCAATGCACTGCATGCTACAATGTAGAGAAAACGGGAAACCTCTGAAACAAAGAGCCAGGAAGAGGCAGGAGCTGTGCTGGAGGAGCAGAGAAGTGGGAGGCAAGGCAACTGAGAGCCGGTACATTGTGCACCGTCTGGGGACATGCAGGAGGGGGAAGCAAGCCTGCAATTTTTTTTTTTTGACTTTGGAAAAGGAATCAGGAGCTATTTCTTGGTTTGTGAGCTTTGCTATGGTTTCAGTTTGCCCTCAGAAGGTTGACAGTGTGGGTGGATGGCATTGTTTGGTTGTAAAGTGGGGCAGCAGTTGGTGAGTGGTTAATTTAAGAGTCATGCTCTGACAGAACAACCCATGTGTCCTTTCCCATATGCGTGGGGGAAAAGAGCCAGCACTGCATTCACTGTTGGAATTGACTCTGTGTAGCTGGGATTAGCAGCTCTGTTTTGCAGAACACAAAGATTTAGAGAGTTAAAGTAAATGCACCAAGGTAAAGCTGGGGACAGAGGTGCAATTTTAATTTAGTTTAGGCTGTGCATCTTCCACTGAAGAATGGTTTTGCTTTTATTTATTATTATTCTTTAATGCTAAAGAGAAGAGATTCAATGGTGTTCAGCTGAGGGGAGAAAGAGAGCATATTTGTGGCCCCCCCTGCACGGTCTGTGACTGGGTCCAAATTTCCCTGGGTCAGCTCCTTCCTGGAGCCACTCCTTTCTGCTGTGGCAACAAGGTCAGCAGGGTGACCCTTGTCCACTCACACCTGGGGCACAAGACTCCATGTTGGAGAACCTTCAAGATGGCGGCGGGTCACCTTGGTGACTGATAGGATGTAGGGCCCTTCTTGGAGGCTCTCCTCAGGCTAGGATAGGCTGTGCAAAGAAAATCCTGATTGGTCTAAAATGACTGTTATTTTGGGAACTATGCAGAGAGGTATATGACAATTACTGACTCAGACATTTTCAAAGTGGTGGGATTCTCTCTTCATGGTTTTGTTTGTTTGTTTGTTTTTAGACATAGGGTCTGGTTCTATTGTCTAGGCTGGAAGTACAGTGGTGTGATCATAGCTCACTTCCCCTCGAACTTCGGAGCTCAAGCGATACTACTGCCTTAGCCTCCCAAGTAGCTAGGACTACAGGAGCACACCACCATGCCCTACTAATTAAAAAAAAAAGTGTAGAGGTGGGGTCTTGCTATGCTCCACAGGCTGGTCTCAAACTCTTGGGCTCAAGCAATCCTCCTACCTTGGACTCCCAAAGTTCTGGAATTACAGGCATGAGCCACTGGATGCAGCCAGGATCCTCTTTTCAAGTTAATGGATGTGCTTTTCCCCCAGAGTCCGCATTACTATGTGCCCCCTTCCCACTGCTGCCTAATTTGAGAAACAGCTGGGGCATCCAATACCACCACTGCACAGAAAGGTGAGGCCAGAGCCAGAGGGAAATGATGTTTTTCCCCTTAACTTTCATGTTTTCAAAGAAGAGGCTCTTAGAATGATATACAAAATAAAGAGGGCAACAGTCTTGTGCATCTTGGGCAACACAGTAGATTTGGGAGAACACAAATAATATGGGAACCAAGCTTTCCTCTTCTTCTTTCCACTAGGGGGCAAAAACCCCACAAAAAACAAACAAGCAAACTTCCTGGACAGAGAAGTGGAAAAGGAGAGAACTTCGTAAGGTCTGTAGGGAAAGCATGAGGCCCTAGTGAACCCTACGTACAGGAGTGCCATCAAAACTCAAAATCACCAGCCTCCCCCTCGAGCCAACATCGTCAATCGCCAGCATCCATGTAGGAGCTAAGAAGCATCTGATAGCCACCTGTGTAGTGGAACAATGTGATCACACTTCCCATTGGCTTCTGGTGAGGACCGCATTTTGATAACGGTCACAACTTCACAGCTTATTTTGATATCTGTTCAGCAGGAATGTCACATGTTTGGACTCTGAGCCTTTTTAGTCCTCATTTGACTTAACCCAAGTGTAGAGTCTCTGCTTCCATTTTCCCCAGCTGGAGAGTGGAGTCTGGGTCTAGACACCTAGAGAGGGCCATGGGGAAGGAAATAAGAGTCTCTGTCTTAGATTTGGATGGGCTGAGAGGGACCAACTGCAAAGGACATTAGGCTTTTCTCTCATCCCCTGTATCATCTTCCTCACATGAAGAAATTTCCACAGGTGCTTTCTAAGGAGCCACATTCCTCCAGGCACAAGAGTAGACAGACATCACGTTGCTGAGACATTGGCTCACCTGTTCCCGTTGCCCTCAGAGGGCCAGCAGAAATCTGTTGCTAAAGCTGGCTTTTGGCACTAGTGCTTCAACATTTTATGTGCTTAAAATTCCATCTGTGCACGTTCAGACATGACCAGAGTGCTTGTCATTTCTAGTTCAGCTCAGCCCTCCCAGGGCTTGGGCTTGGAAGAAGAAAGGTTTCCTCCCTCTCCCTCGTATACCTACTCTGCTGAGCAAGTAGCTCCATCTGCCCCAGACTTGCAGCCTGGGACTTGTTGACAAACTTGGGCAGTTTCATTATTCCCACCCAGTACTTACTTGGAATAAGCCAGGAGCTGCTGGAGGAGCCCTGCTGGCTGCTGGATGAAGATGGAAGCCCTTTAGGGAATGGTGAGCTGGACCAGGTTATTGGTCACACAACCGAGGAAAGGAGTCACCGCTGGAGACTCCCTGGGAAGCCAGGACAAAACATCAGCTTCACTCATGTGAGCTGAGATCCTAAAATTCAAAGCACTGGATAACAAATGGAGGGGATGTATAGTGGGCTGGAGATGCACCACCCACATCCCCATTCACAGAGGACCTGCTGCCCGTGCTACTGGAGGTGATGTCAGCGGACAGTTCTCAGCTCTTGGTTCCTTCTGGGTGGCCTCAGCTACAGACAGCTGCCTTGCCCAAGAGCACACTCTTCCCTGTGTAGGGCAGCAAAATATTCCACACCCAATTATGCCATTTTGGCATAAGGATTATATTGAGCTGAAGACAGTGGAGAGGAAGCAGATACAAGAAAAGCTCTCTTCCCTTCTCCTATTTGGCTAAAAGCAGAATATAAATTTGTAAAGGTGTTTTCCTCTCCCTTTTACCGGGAAAGACAGAAATTAACCACTGAGACAAAACCTGTGTCAGTCCAGAGACGGCACCATGATGGCTATCCAGAATTCAAGGATGGGAGCAGAGCTTGTTCTGGGCTTTGATTTAGGGAGAGAGGAGGCAAGGAGAAGGCATTCTGGGCAGGAGCCTGGCACAGATGGGGCAAGTGGTTAGTGAGGTGCTGATGAGGTTAGCAAGGGATGAAAAGCAGGTAGGGTTAAACCAAAGCTGGGCGAGGGGCCTCTTCGCGACCCTTCCCCACCCTGTGGCTGCTTTCTGTAACCACTGGCACTGTGTGCTCCAAATACTCTCATTCCTGCTCCTTTTCTGGTACCTTCTCAGAGTCTCAGCTGCTGCCATTCCCCTGTGCTCGGGCCTTCACCTCCTGGCCTTTTTCTGTGTGCTCACTGCTGGGGGAGCCCAGACATCGTGGAGGAGTCCCAGCCCAGTCCCTCATCGGCAAGCCTGCCTTCCTCACATCCCAGAGGGCATTTCCAGCTGCACAGATGCACTCCAGCTCGCACCACCGGCACCCTGAGGTCAAACTCCTCCTTCCCTCGAAAAAGAACTTGGCAGGCTCCCACAATCTCATTATTTTTTCAGGCTCTTGAGCTGGAAGCCTTGGGTCATCTTTGCCTGCCTGCCTTCCCTCCATTCCTTCCTTCCTTCCTTCCATTTCTTTTCCTTCCTTCCTTCCTTCCTTCCTTCCTTCCTTCCTTCCTTCCTTCCTTCCTTCCTTCCTTCCCTCCCTCCCTCTTTCTTCTTTCCTTCCTTCCTTCCTTCCTTCCCTCCCTCCCTCTTTCTTATTTCCTTCCTTCCTTCCTTCCTTCCTTCCTTCCTTCCTTCCTTCCTTCTTTCTTTCTTTCTTTCTTCCTTTCTTTTTCTCTTTCTCCAGGGCCTCCTCCAAACCATCACAAAAATCGTACAGCTTCTTTCTTAGATATTTTTTCTTTTTCTTTTGTACCACATACACCAGCCCTAGGGTACCTGCCTCAAATTCAGCCCGTTCCCTCATTCTTGTGCCCCAAGAAATTCATCAGGGAGGACAATCTAGAAATCTATCTCTCTCTATATATATTTAAGTACCTTTCTTTTTTAAAAAATTTTTATTTCTTATTTTCTTTAACTTTTAAGTTCCAGGGTACATGTGCAGGATGTGCAGGTCTGTTCCATAGGTAAACGTGTGCTATGGTGGTTTGCTGCACAGGTCAACCCATCACCTAGGTATTAAGCCCAGCAGCCAATAACCATTCTTCCTGATGTTCTCCCTCCCCGACCACAGGTCCTAATTTGTATTGTTCCCCACAATGTGTCCACGTGTTCTCATCATTTAGCTCCCACTTACAAGTGAGAACATGTGGTGTTTGGTTTTCTGTTCCTGTGTTAGTTTGCTGAGAATAACGACTTCCAGCTCTATGTCCCTGCAAAGGACATGATCTTGTTCCCTTTTATGGCTGCATAGTATTCCATGGTGTATATGTACCACATTTCCTTTATCCAGTCTATCATTGATGGACATTCACGTTGATTCCATGTCTTTGCTATTGTGAATAGTGTTGCAATGAACATATGCGTGCATGCATCTTTATAATAGAATGGAAATATATTTTTCAATAACCTTCTAGGTGATTAATTTGCCCTGCACTGAAGTCAGGATAGATTAGATTATGCTCCTGTAACAAATTCATCCTGAAATCTCAGTGGCTTAACATAATCAAGATTTATCTGTTGCTTATGCAAATTCCAATGTGAGTAGGGCTGCCTCCTTCTTGTAGCTACACCACCTGGATTGTTTGGTGCCCAAGATGTTAAGACTGGGAAGCAGGAGCTGAAGGGATGTTTCTAAGGATCAGGACTGGAATTGGCTAGAACTCAGTTACATGATCTGAACCAAGCTGCAAGGGAGGCTGGGAGGTGCCCAGGGACTTCTCAGGAGGAGGAAACAGTCTGCAGACATCTGCTGTCTCTAGAATATATCTGGGTTTCTCTCTCTTCATGAGTATGGCTGTTCCCTGGTGTCCTGCAATGGCCTCCCTCACTCACATCAACTTATTGAGTCCTTGGTTCTTAGAGCTAAAAGAGACAGGCCCAGCATTCTCTTCAAGCAACACAGGGCAGAGAAGCAAACACCTCACGCTTGTTTGTCAGAAAGGTCTCCCGGAATCTCTGCTTTAGCTGCTTAGTTTGTTCTGAAATCCTCGGGATTTTCCCCCCAAGTTCTCTGGAATTTCTGGCTGATGAAAACACAACTTTCTGGGGGTTCTCTGAAGGAAGATCATCCTGTTGTGACTTCGGCTTTGGAAGATAAATTGAGTCAAAGCAAAGAAGAGCTTAGGGATATGGACCAAATGTTGCTAGGGCAGGAAGTCCTTTAGATAGGCACAAACAACCACTTGTGAACAGTTTTGTCCATCTTGCCTATTAAAGAAAAACAGTCTGTAAATATCTAGTCTAGTTATTCATGCTCTTTGGAAGACAGCACAGAGGGGCAGTGAAGAGTGGGGCTTTCTGTAATAGATTGCCTGGGCTTGAATCATAGGTCACTTCTTTCTAGTGGCATGCCCTTGGGCAAGTTGCTTCACCTGATGAAGCCTCAGTTTTCTCATCTGTAAAAAAGAAGGAGCAATCATTCCTATCTCCTTAAGTGAGGTGGATATTGAATAAAATGATCACTGTTTGACTTAATGTAAGGCAATAGAAAGGAAGTTCTCACTAATGTTGTTATAAATCCTTGTTTACTCTTAAACTTGAACAACTTATCTCTTACTTTTGACAGCTCGAAAATGTTGATTTCAACCACACATTTAGGGCATTTACCTTAAAAAATGTACTCTGCACATTCATTCTTATAGACATTCTGTGACGAAAGAATACTGTCATCCTAGGGAAGGAGCAAGTCTGCTCTGGGTTGGCTGGGAGAATGGAGCTCCACAACAACTGTGGGAGAAAAGCATTTATTGCTCTTGCTACACATCAGTGATCCACGTTTTCCAAATTGCAAACATTTTATAACCATGCCTGAGGCCAGGATGAAGACTGCCTCTCAGATTGACCTCATCTGTAGTGCTTTCTGCTTTTGCTAGAGCCGGGGTGCATGGCCTAGGCCTGGTGCTGCCTCTGCTTTTGAGAATTAAATGGGAAGTATTGGGGGTGAGGGGGTGGGAGGTGTATACTCTAGGGATCCAAGTTATTGTTGCCATGCCCACTTGCTTTTTTCCTTTCTCTTTTTGATACCCCAGGTGATGGGAACAGCAAGGCAAGGTGAAATTAACAAAATGAAGGACTGCATATGCCTGGTCTACAAAGTGACATTGCTTAGCAGCAGGGTCTCTCTGTCTTTGCGGTGCATGGTGGATTTTTTTTTCTTCAGGCTTTGCTTTTTTTTTTTTTTGAGATGGAATCTTGCTCTGTCACTAGGCTGGCAGGTAGTGGCACAATCTCGGCTCACTGCAACCTCTGCCTCCTGGGTTCAAGCGATTCTCCTGCCTCAGCCTCCCGAGGAGCTTGGACTACAGGCTTGAGCCACCATGCCCGGCTAATTTTTGTATTTTTAGTGGAGGTTTCACCATGTTGGCCAGGATAGTCTCGCTCTCTTGGCCTCCTGATCTGGCTGCCTTGGCCTTCCAAAGTGCTGGGATTACAGGCGTGAGCCACTGCGCCCAGCCAGATCAGGGTCTGCTTTTTCATAAAGGCAATGCGGGTAGTGGGTGGAGGTGGGAGGGTCCTATATGGGCCATAAAGAAAGAGAACTGGGAGTCTGGGTGCAGTAATGGGGAAGATCTTACAGTGAGTAGATTTTGCTCTAAAATAAAGGAAACACTGGCTAAATTCTTTTCCTTGCAAGAGTTAGAATAGAACGTGGTATGCAGGAACTGCTTCTCTTTTCTTGTAAAATAGTGCCAGCAAACTATTCAGGTCATTTGCTCGACAGTTTTTCTCTTAAAAAATTTAAAATGTTGGGGCCGGGCATGGTAGCTCGTGCCTGTAATCCCAGCACTTTGGGAGACCCAGGTGGGTGGATCACAAGGTCAGCAGTTTGAGACCAGCCTGACCAACATGGTGAAACCTGGTCTCTACTAAAAATACAAAAAAATTAGCTGGGCGTGGTGGCGGGTGCCTGTAATCCCAGTGACTTTGGAGGCTGAGGCAGGAGACTTGCTTGAAACCGGAAGGCGGAGGTTGCAGTGAGTCGAGATTGCGCCACTGCACTCTAGCCTGGGCAAAACTCCGTCTCAAAAAAAAAAAAAAAACAAACTTAAAATGTTGTTATTGTTAGTCAAAAAATTTCTTTTTTCTCTTAAATTTTGTTTATTTCTAGGGCTGCCATAACAAAGTGCAATATTCTAAGATTTTATTTGTTAATTAACTTTCCAGTTCACAACTCACATTTCTTAACATTTCAAATGTAAAGTTAGCCTAGAACAGTTGTACATTCAGTACTATCAGAATTTACAAGCTTAATTCAACGACATCTAGTTTCAAATAGCTGCAGTACGTATTTTCTCTTTTCAATTATGCATTTGCTCTCTATTCTGATTATTTCAAGTTATGCAAATCAAGCTAGAGAAGAGATTTAATTTAATCAACTGTGGGTTTGCCTACACGGATTTGAATATTAGCTGTCGTCTATATGTAAATGACAAGAGTGAAGAAAACCTGTTGCTAAGCACTGTGACCAATTCCTGATGTGGTCCTTGAAGGTTAACCTTGTCAGACTGTTAGGGAAACAAGAGCATAGGAGAGTCAGAGTCACGTCATTTGAAGTTCAGCTCCATCTTGACACTAATAAGGCACATTCCTTGCTGGTCACAACCCACAGCCCTAAGATGTTTACAGTTCAGAAAACAGCTTGATGATACCTGCAAGGACACACTCCTATGACAATGGAATGTCCAGATGTCCCAATATCCATAACAATGCATGCTTCTAAGGTAATTACACGTATGATTTGATGTATTTACACACTATATGACAAGGAGAGTTTTCTTTGAGTCAGCAAAAAATAAGCAATTTTGCCACGCTGTCAGCCCACCTGCACAGAGACATAGCTTATCTTTTGCATAGAAAAGACCCCCATGTAAGAAAAACAAAACAAAGATGAAGCGTTCCTCCTCTTGCTTTCTGAGGATGCCTACTCTGTAACTGAGTATCTTGCAATCAACTCTCTCTTCTCACTGCACTCTGCGACCCGCCTTACATTGTTTCCTGCGTGACATCCAAGAACCCTCTCTTGGGGTCTGGATTCAGGACTCCCTTTTCTGGCAACAAGACCTCAAAGCCAGACTCAAAAAGTCAGATTGGTTGCGGGAGATTGCTCGGTGTGCTCTGCAGGAGGACACCTCCCCCCAGGTCCGGTGACTGGGGGGATTCTAAAAACCAGATGCTTTTTTAGACATCTGCCTGTCGTTTATGGTTTATGAGATAGAAAGATTGAACAGGAATATGAGAGAGGAGTGAGAGATCGTTTCTGCCTACAAAGAATTCTCCATTCACTCAAATGAAGCTGCGTTCTTTGCATTCCAGACCGAGAAAGGAGGCTAAGGTATCCATCCCCCGAGGAAAAATAGGAGACTAGATACTTGGCGCTGTTAGCAATCTGGGAGGAGCGAGAAACCTTCAAATCACACAAAGGGTCAAGAACAGGGAAATCATCAGCCGAGTGAGTTCTCAGCAGAGGACCACATGAGAAAGGTGGCCACCCCTCTAGCCAATCATAAACAGAAGACTCACTCCTTAAAGTGCGAACATGGCTCTTTGGTGGGGAGAAGAGATAAGAGGTGGATTTTTACGGGGTTTATAAACACACCATCAGCTCATCTTGAAGATGCAAGAGAAGTTTTCAGGCACAGATGTTGTTTTGCTTTAGGAAGCTAGCGATGTGTTCTTCACAGGAAAGCTGACCAAATCCCAGAATTAATTATTCATTGTCTCCTTCCCCCCTCCCCCCCACACTAAACTGGGTCAGGGAGAGAGTTTCATATTTGTGTTGCTGTTACAGCGCCAGCTCAGAAGTAAAATGATTGGCTGAGACTTGGAGCTTAACAATTAACGTTAAATACAGGCAGCTGGCTGTGTTTTGCTTAAAAGCCACAATCAAGGAATCTGGCAATCTGGAATTTTGTGATGGCTGATGCCTGTTTGTTTTTTTTTTCCCCCCATTTGCACAATTGCGAGTCTTCTGGGAACTTTTCTTTTACTGACACTATGGTTTTGCATGTTTAAAAAATTGGCAGACATCCTCGGAGGTAACGCAAGGTGCCTCGGTGCCATACACAGCCAAGGTGTGCAGTTCCGCGGCCACATGATTCATAGTTCTGCTCTGTTTGGTAAAAACAAACACTGAAGACGCGTTATCAGTTTGTTAGTACAATGTTTAATTGTGCTCTTTTTTTCTTTCTGTTCTCACTCCATTAATTGCTCATAAATGGGAAAACAAAAAGGATTGAGTCCTTTTAGCGGTCGGGCTGCTCTGGAGGTGAACTGTATTCTATTGCTTCTAGGGCCACCTTGTGGACAACAAGTGTATTTAGAAATTAGACGTAAAGGATGGATTCATTGGGAAAGCGTAGTAGACTGGTAATATGACTTTGGAATTCTTGGTTATAAAATCTAAGTATAATGATAATGACTTAGTTTTTATTAGAGGAACATTCCAGAAAATGTCCTAATTTAGGAAAGGCTAGTAATTGTGGCGAGTATGGAAATCTACCCATCACCATAAAATATATAATGATAATCCAGATTTTATATTTTATAGTTTATTATCAATCATCTAAATTTCCTTACAATTCTTTCATGTGCTGGGGGTGGAGAAAAACCCAGGAGAGAGAGAGAGAGCCTGTTTTTCAACTATCTCAGTATTTCAGATTTCTTGCTGTTTTCCTCACCCCGCTAGATGGCATCTGGCTGCGTGAAAGAAGTGACATAACCTTGGGGTGGTGGGAGGAGATACTGTGTCCCTGAGCGCCAGTCCTTCATCTGCTAGTTGCAGATGGGCTGGGCCTTCTATGGGTCTCTGCATGGAGCTTGTTGTGTGCAGCTGGTCCCTTCTGGCTGCATGTCAGGTAGGGGTCATGAGTCCCCATGTTCCACAGACCCCATAGCTTTGTGATCTTTGGTCAGCACAGCTAATCTCAGAACCTTTGAGGACACGTTTGTGGATCTTCTGCAGACCATGCATAGGCTCTGGGGCACCAGTAACATTTTCTCAGGATGTCTACGTAGATATCTTATTCACCATTGCTAGTCCTGCCATGTTGGATGTGAGGGTATACCAAAGACCCACTTCCCAAAGACAGGCTTGGGAGTTTCCAAGTTTACCCTAAGGTCGCAGAAAGGGATAGATATCAAAGACATTGGCAACCAACCTCTTCACTCTGTTTTTCTCTCTTCCCTCCCATGTTCCATCTGGGCTAGAAGAGGAAGGTTCTTCTCCTTTCTGTATATCAGAAGTTTTCCTTTCATCACATCTTGCATTCTTTCTTTCTTTTTTTTTTGAGATGGAGTCTCGCTCTGTTGCCCAGGCTGGAGTGCAGTGGCACAGTCTTGGCTCACTGCAACTTCAGCCTCCTGGGTTCAAGTGATTCTTCTGCCTCACCCTCCTGAGAAGCTGAGATTACATGTGTGTGCCACCACGCCCAGCTAATTTTTATATTTTTAGTAGATACGGGGTTTCACCATATTGGCCAGGCTGGTCTTGAACTCCTGACCTCGTGATCTGCCTGCCTTGGCCTCCCAAAGTGCTGGGATTACAGGCATGAGCCACCATGCCCGGCACATCTTGCATTCTTTCTATCCTATGACTTACAGCAAAGCAGCAGAATCAGTATTGCCAAGCTTCACTTAGATTCTTCAGAATTGTCAAAACGATCCTATTTCTAGAGACACAAAAATACAATTTGTGTAGTCAAAGCAGAAAAATCAACTCCTTTTGTGCATTCCTGATGTAATTATTCTAAATCCTCTTAGAGGCAAATGGATGCTTCTGGCAGATTGAGTGAGTATATACTTGGAAATGCAAATAGAAAAACACACCAGTATTTCTCAATAACAAAGCTATTGGAAGATAATAGCATTGAAGATATTATCTTCATTTTATTATGTTATTTTTATTAGTCCCCAAAATGCAAATATTTCATAGTTTGGATAATAACTTGGAAAGCAAATAATGCAGCCTCTGTATTATTTCTCTCCTGCTGTTTCTTTCCTGACTTGACCAAACTAAGATTGGTTGATGTTTGGTTTTGCATTATAACATCCTTAGAAGATAAAGGCAAGGAGACTGGGAGAAGCTGGTGCATTTTAATAGAAGCCTATTGTAAAGACATGAATTTATGCAGGACAGTCTTCTTGCCAATCCAGTACCTACACCAAAACAATATTAGCCCCTTCTAATCAAAAAGGAATTTTTATTTCTTTAGGTCAGTAGTTCTTTTCCTTTTTTGCAACTTCCACCTCCAGGGTTCAAGCAATCTCCTGCCTCAACCTCCCAAGTAGCTGGGATTACAGGCATGTGCCACTATACCTGGCTAAATTTTGTATTTTAAGTAAAGATGGGGTTTCACCATGTGGGCCAGGCTGGTCTCGAACTCTTGACCTCAAGTGATCCGCCCGCCTTGGCCTCCCAAAGTGCTGGGGTTACAGGCGTGAGCCACCATGCCCGGCCTAGGCCAATAGTTCTTAACCCAAAGTGAATAATGTCATTTCACTTGGCAAGCATTTTCTAAGCGCATTTTAGCCTTTGATTTAGATATTCTAATTCACTTGTTCTGAGGTTGGGCCTACAGAGGTCTGAGAACATTCCTTGTTAGGCATCATGGCTGAGGTTTATGGTCTATCCTCTTGTAATCCATTCTATTGGGCACCATCTATTGCTTTGTGCCATCAATTACCTCTTATTCAGTAATGCAGTGTCTTGGCAGGGTGTGAAAAGTCACTTTCAAACTATCAGGGCCTGATGATTCATACTTTCCCCAGAGTCCTCTGCATATCCTGGACACAACCGCTTTCTATTTGTTCATGGAGTGCCCTGGGAACCCCAGCATGTCAAGGGACACAAAGATTCCCTGACACTTCCCTTGATTAACACTAGACTGGGAAGACTATATAGGCATAGAGAGTCCCTGATGGTCTGTAGGATAAAACCATTGAATTCCTGAAAGAAAATCCACTACAAAGGAGGAATAAATAGTAATGTGCCCCTTAAGGACATTTCGGTTGATGATGGACTGAATATATGATGGTGGTCCCATAAGGTTTTCATAGGCAGGCCTGCCTTATACAGGTGTACCACTTTTTAAAAATCTTTCATGCCACATTTTTTACTATACCCTTCCTATGCTTAGATATGTTTAGATACATGAATACCTTCCATCGTGTTATAGTTTCCTATAGTATTCTGCATAGTCACCTGCAGTACAGGTTTGTAGCCTAGAAGGAATAAACTGTACCATATAACCTAGGTGTGTGGTAGGCCGTGCCATCTAGGTTTGCATAAGTGCATGCTATGACGTTCACACAATGATGAAATTGCCTTGCAACACACTTCTTGGAATGTATCACCGTCTTTAAGCAAAGGATGACTATACTAATCGAACATCTACTATGTGCCACATGATGTGTTGGAGATACCTGACAACAAATAGACAAGCAATCGCCATTTCCATGGGGCATGAGAGGGGACAGGCAATTAAAACTGGAATGGGTAAATACCCAAGACAATGTCAGATAGCAATAGGACCTCTGAAGAGTGGTGGGTGTAGCAGGTGAAGGAGCAGGGATCTGGGTGAAGGAGGGGAGCATGGGTCTGCTTCGGTGTGGGGCTGTGCCTCCCCCAGGGCAGGGCACCCCAACATCACCTCCTCCTAGTCCTGCAGCCTCACTTGAGAGTGCTGTGACTCTTAGCAGAGGACAGGTCCTGAGGCATAAAGGAAAGATTGGGGTTCCAAGGGATCCAAATGAAAGGGCTGTGGGACCTTTCTCTGAAAGGTGGACATAAGGGTTGACAGAGGCCAAGCTGCCTGGGAGAAATAAGTGGAGGTGTGGACACAGGCCCACAGCATGTGAAGGTTAGAAGTCTGCAGGAGATTCTTTTTTTTTTGTGACAAGGTCTCGCTCTGTGACCCAGGCTGAAATCCAGTGGTGCGATCTCGGCTCACTGCATCTTGGGCTTAAACCATCCTCCCACCTGAGCCTCCAGGGTAGCTGGGACCACAGGCATGCACCACCACACCAGCTAATTTTTTGTATTTTTAGTAGAGATGTGGTCTCACCATGTTGCCCAGGCTTGTCTCGAACTCCTGAGCTCAAGCAATCCACCCTCCTCAGCCTCCAAAAGTGCTGGGATTACAGGCATGAGCCACCATGCCTGACTTCTACAGGAGAGTCTAGCAGCATGGACTGGAGTCGAAGGCCAGGACAGTGGTGGCAGGCATCAGGGCAGAGGGCTGGTGGGCATGGAAGACCTGGAACACTGGATCTGCAGAGCTCCCCCTGAAATCATCCCTTGGCTCCCATTCGCTCATAATCTGAGCAAGAGAGACCCTAGAAAGGGCCGGGGGGCACTCGGGTTGTCTCTGTATACAATCCTAAGGACTCACATAGATGTTCCTGGAAATAGATAGCAGTCACTGCTAATTAGCTAGCTAGTGGGTGCTCAGAGTATGGAGACTGGTGTATGAGAGGCAATGTGATGGCAAAGTCAAGTTGCCAGCCTCTGAAGCCTGGCCTGTTCTTATCTGTCATATGGTGAGAACTTTGAGGGCAAAGATTCTTTTATTTTGACCACCATGCAAAGTGTCCATGATAGTAGGAAGCAGTAACTCAAGAAATACTTACTAGTTTCTATTTGACTGTTTTGACCTTGGGCTTTATTTTTATTTATTTATTTTTCCATCCAAGGAAGCATCAAAATAAAGGTTGGTGTGTAAATCAGATTGATGTGGGTAAATCAGTAGTTAATAAAATTAAGATTTTTTTCTTCTTGATCCACTTGCAAGTATGACTTGGATAATTTGCAATTATATCCCAGGAAGAATTAAACAATTATATGATGCAAATGAGCTTAAAATGATGCCCTTTGGGATCAAATGCACACAACTGCTTTATCGCTGGAGATTTGCACAGGATTTGTATTTTAGCTGTCTAATGCTAGTAACAAACCACCCTAAAATTTAACGGCTTAAAACAACAACCATTTTATTATCTTTCCCAGTTCTACAAGTTGATTGAGCTCATTTGGAAGAAGCTTCTGCTACACATGATTTTGGCTGTGGCTGCAGTAATTTGGGGGCTTGATTGGGTTAAAATGTCCCAAAGGGCTCATTCACAGAGCTGGCCATTGCTGTGTATAGTGCTGGCCATTGCCTGGGACCTCAGCTAGGGCTTAGTTCTCTTTCATATGGCCTTCTCCATGTGTAGTTTGGGCTTTTTCACAATATAGCATCTTCAGTCTAAGAATAGGCACCCTAAAGGAAGGAAGCAGAAATTGTCAGTTCTCAGAAGGCTGAACTCACTTAAGGCTGCCTTTGAAGGCAGTCCACTTAAGGCTGGACCAATTCTGTTGGTCAAAGAAGTCATAGAGCCAGCCCAGATTCAAGAGGAGATGAAATAAAACTCCACTCACTGTGAGAGTGGCACACATGTGCACAGGGGCCCCATCTTTAGATACTACCTACCACAATATGCAAAATATACTCATCTCCTCTCCTCATATTAGCATCATGGTATTGGCTCAAACAAAGTACAGGATCATATTACAAGCTTCAAGCATGGATAGGAATCCTTGAGTGCAGCTTCTCTGGTGTGGTTTCTTGAGAGAAAATTCCTCTAAACTAGAAAGACAAGTTATCTGCCCTGTATACAACCTCTCACATAAAATGTGAAAAAGGGACAAGATAAATGCAATAAATGCTCCCATTCAAAAAGTGGGAAAACAACAGGCCAATAGCTTTAACTAGTTCGTAGCAATTCTGAAATCCAGCCAGGCATGTGTTGTCATTTTTTGAATCAGGATCTCTTTCATGGTTCTCTGTGGTTCTTGACTCAGCTCTCTAGTGACCTGTTCTTTTCCATAAGAAATTATCTATGCTTGCAGCTGAGTAGGAGACAGTCTCAATCTCCTTTCTCTTTATAAGAGGTTAAGGACCCAGAGACCTCTTTTCATTTTGAACCATCTCCGTATCTTTTAGACCAAGTTAATATAATTCCTTTAAAAACCTTATAGATTTCCTGTGCATCAAGTTATAATTCCAATCCCTTAGATAAATGCTACACTCAGAATTCTCCTTGAGACAGGAGCATCTAAACCTTGGACTGAGATTAAAAATGCTATAGAACAAATCCCTTAAGATTCTTGGAAGCCCTTCTGTCTTGGAAGTGAAGAAGGTTATTGAGGCACTGTCTCAAATCTTTCTGAGGTCTTACGCCTGCACTTTTGATTTGAACATTTTCTCTGAAACTATATTTTACTTGCAGCAACCTGGGTTTAATACTTGCCTTAAGGCCATTTCTTCCTTTGAGAATCTTTTGTTGAGTCCTGAGTTCTCAACGTGTTTTCTAAATTCTGCTCTCAATCTGAGCAGTCCTTTTTTTTGGTTCATCTCTCTTTCCATTGGCTTCATAGTTTGACAGTGTTGTTAAATGTTCTACCAATATATTGTATGAGTTGCCTTTTCTTCAGCCTCCAATAACAATTTCCTCACTCTCCTTCCAGTCTCCTTTAGTGGTTTTTTGAGACCTTTCTGGCTCCCGCCTGCCCCACCCAGTCTTAAAGCCAATGTTGCATGTTTTTGGTTTCTGTCACAGTATCTCACTTCTAGATATCACGTTCTGTTTCAGCTATCAATTACTGTGGAATAAGCCAATTTAAAATATAGTAGCTTAAAACAACAGCCATCTTACTATTCCTAATTCTATGGGTGAAATGGACTTGGGGTCAGTTTTTCTGCTCCATGCGATGTCAGCTGACTCTGCAGTCTTCTGAGGGCTCAACTGGGAAGAAAGACCCAGGAGAGCTCACTCACATGTCTGGCAGTTGGTACTGCATGTTGGCTGGGAGCTGAGCTAGGGGTGTTTACCAAAGACCTTTGTTTTCCCCCATATGGGCCTTGCAATGTAGTTATTTAGGCTTCCTCAAAATTTGATGCCTCAGTTCCAAGAATGAATGTTCCAAGAAGGAGGTAGAAACGGTCAGCTTAACTCCTGAGTTCAAAATTCACCTCTGACATATTTTATCCATCAGAGCAAGGGGCTAGCCCAGATTCAAAGGAAAAGAAGTACACTCCACCTCTCATTAGAGGAATGGATGTACATACAGGCCGGGAGAGTTGATAGCATGGCGGTCATCTTTGGAGACGACCACAGCTGGAGGATGGTGACTGCCTCTGTTAACAAGGAGTCACATGGAACTGGGTGCTACTTTTTCTTGTGTAGAGAAGACAAACATCTCATTTCTAGAACTTTTCAATTATTTTCATATTTTCCCTTTGATTCATCCTACTCACTGAAGGCATGTTAATATCTACCATTTGCACAATTGAAATTTACTCTGTATATACTGAGAATTCACTATAAAAATGCATTTGATGTTTCCTTCAGTTGGGCAAGATTCTTGGTAAAAAGTTAAAAAAATAAGAATTGAGGCCCGAAACAAAGTCTGAATTTAGTATTGATGTGCAGTATAAACTGTTGCCAAAGCATTTTTCTTTTTTTTTTTTTGAGATGGAGTCTCACTCTGTCACCCAGGATGGAGTGTAGTGGTGCGATCTCAGCTCGCTCACTGCAACCTCTTCCTCCCGGATTCAAGCAATTCTCCTGTCTCAGCCTCCACAGTTGCTAGGACTAAAGGCGCACACCACCACGCCTGGCCAATTTTTGTATTTTTAGTAGAGATGGGGTTTCACCATGTTGGTCAGTCTGGTCTCGAACTCCTAACCTCAGGTGACCCACCTGCCTCGGCCTCCCAAAGTGCTGGGATTACAGGCATGAGCCACCGCGCTCGGCAGGTACTAGAATTTTATTGTCGCATTGTTATGTAATAGGAAAGGAGGAGAAGGAAGGGGAGGAGAAGGGGATTACTTAAACGATCTAAAAGTCCACCCATGAGAGAATGGATGGCTACTCTGTAGTAAAACAAGCAAATAAATCATTATATAACAATAAAAATGAATTAGAGCTGCAGGTATCAACATACAAAATCTTACCAACAATGTAAGAATCTTACCAACAAGTAAAGAATTAGAATTGCTAATTCTAATACTATAGGATTAACCCTGGACCTAAGATCGAAATATAAAAACATACATACATAACAATGCGACAATAAAATTCTAGTACTTGCCGGGTGCGGTGGCTCATGCCTGTAATCCCAGCACTTTGGGAGGCCGAGGCGGGCAGATCACCTGAGGTCGGGAGTTCGAGACCAGACTGACCAACATGGAGAAACCCCGTCTCTACTAAAAATACAAAATTAGCTGGGCGTGGTGGCGCATGCCTGTAATCCCAGCTACTAGGTAGGCTGAGGCAGGAGAATCGCTTGAACCTGGGAGGCGGAGGTTGCAGTGAGCTGAGATCGCGCCATTGCACTCCAGCCTGGGCAACAAGAACAAAACTCTATCTCAAAAAAGAAAAAAAAGAAAATACAAAAATGAACTGGGTGTGGTGGCAGGCACCTGTAATCCCAGCTACTCGGGAGGCTGAGGCAAGGGAATCGCTTGAACCTGGCAGGCGGAGGTTGTAGTGAGCCGAGATCGCACCACTGCACTCCAGCCTGGGTCACAGAGTGACACTCCATCTCAAAATAAATAAATAAATAAATAAAATAAAATAAATTAAAATTCTAGTACCTGTCTCCTTGTGAAAATGTGTGAGATTTTTCTTTTCCAGGATCTAGCAGGAGTGGAACTACTGTGTTGTGGAGACTCAGATACCTCTTATGCACAATTCATAGCCTCTTGGCCTGACCTACTTTTCCAGTTATTATAGTGGCAACCGGCTCTGTGAGAGCTCCAAGTGACTTTCCCTTGGTGTTCCCTGATCTGCCCCACCCCCTCCTGTGATGCCTGTCTCTTGCTTTGGCCTGGGATGAGGCATGAAACACTACAGACCATGCTCAGTGTCCAGGCATGCACAGCCATGAAGCATGGCGGAGGCAATGCCACACGGGGCAAACATTTGACCCTGGGACATAGGAGCCAGTGGATAAATTCTTCCGCTTTGCACCCCTGGACTAACTGTCCTGTAGTGCCATTTGCATGGCTTCTTGAAGGGTGATCTCACTAGATCCAGCCACGGGAGCACTCTCTGCAGGTGGCCCCTGCCTCATTCCCCTTCCCTCTCTGTTCCTGAGTCTCACTCTCATCACTACCGAGAGACCACCTATCTCTGGGGTGAGTCCAGCAGAGTCTGCCGGGGTTCTCTTCCTGCCATTGTGAAGGTCCCCACATCCAAGTGGAGTAGAAGGAATGTGGTGGACTTGTGGGGAAACTGCTTATGATCAGTTGAGCTTTTGTGGTGGAAGTTACTCACACTGTAAATTCTACACACAGGAATTTATGGAAATCTGGTCTTTAACTTTGAGTTTGGACAGACAAGTTTGGTGCTAGTGAGATCCTGGTTTAGGGGTTGGTTTGGAGCAGTATGAATCTACTAGGGATTTAGCTGAATATTCAGAATCAGGAGGTTAAAACAGATGTGAATCTGAAGCCTATTGCTGGCTTGGATTAGTAGGCACCAGCCTCAGGGCACATGACTCAGCCAGCCCTGATTCTGCCTTCTCTAAAGCTAACATAATTTTCTGATAGAGTGTGTTGCATTATGGTCTATAATATTATTCATGCTACGAATACTTATTGAGAACCTACTGTATGCCAGATACTATTCTAAGTGCTTTAAAAACATTAATCCTCATGACAGCTCTGAAGTAATAAGTGTTATCTCATATGAGGAAATTGAGGCACAGAGGTTTAATAACTTACCTCAGGTCCCACAGTGGTCAAGCTCTATTTGAACCCAGGAAGCCTACCCCTAGCCCCACACTATTAACCACTGGACTACACTGAGTCTTTTATTAGTTGTTGTTGTTGTTGTTGTTGTTGTTCTTCTTCTTCTTCTTCTTCTTCCTCTTCCTTCTTCTTTCTTCTTCTTCTTCCTTCTTCTTTCTTCTTCTTCTTTCTTCTCTTCTTCCTCTTCTTCTCTCTTCCTCTTCCTCTTCTTCTTTTCTTCTTCTTCCTCTTCTTCCTCTTCCTCTTCTTCTTTTCTTCTTCTTCCTCTTCTTCCTCTTTCTTTCTTTCTTGTTCTTGTTCTTCTTCTTCTTCTCCTTCTTCTCCTTCTCCTCCTCCTCCTCCCCTTTTTCTTCCTTCTTCTTTGAGTCTTTTGTTAGTCCTTCTTCCTCCTCCTCCCCCTCCTTCTTCCCCTCCTCATCCTTCTTCTTCCTCTTCTTCTTCTTCCTCTTGTTGAGACAGGATCTTGCTCCATCACCCAGGCTGGAGTGCAGTGGTGCAATCATGGCTCACTGCAGCCTATGTCTCCCAGGCTCAAGCGATTCTCCTTTCCAGCCTCCCAGGTGGCTGGGACTATAGGCATGCACTACCATACCTGGTTAATTTTTTCTATTCTTTGTAGAGGCAGGTTGTCACTACGTTGTCCAGGCTGGTCTCTGTCTCCTGGGCTCAAATGATCCTCCTACCTCGACTTCCCAAAGTGCTGGGATTACAGGTGCCAGCTACCATACCCAGCCAGTCCTTTCTTCCTTCCTCCCTTCTTTCTTTCATATTTTCATGTCCAAATTGAGGTATAACTAACATGGTAAAAAAAAAATACCCTTTTTAGGCACATAGTTCTGTGAATTTTGGAAAACACATATGCTCATGTAACCACCCCCAAAATCAAGTCATAGACATTCTCATCATCCCAAGGGGTCATTGTGCCTTTTCCTCTACCTAGCGTCTGGCAACCACTGATCCATTCTCCTTCCCTGGAGGTTTGCTTTTTGGAGACTGTCACATGAATGGAATCCTATAGGACGTAGCGTTTTGAGTGGCCTTCTTTCACTTGGCATGAGATTCATTCATGTCGTTGCACATGTTAGCAATGTGTTTGTTTATGGCCGAGGAGCATTCCATTGCATGAATGTATAATAGTTTGTTTCTGCATTTACCAGTGGATGGATAGTTGTATTATTTCAAGTTTTTGATGATTATTAATAAAGCCACTGTAAATATTTATCTGCAGGTATTTGTGTGGACATATGTGTTTTCATGATCTTGGGTGAATACCTAGGAGTGAGATTGCTGGGTCATAAGTGAATATTTAACTTTATAAGAGAAAGCTTTCCCAAAAAGCCTGTGCCATTTTGCATTTCCATCAGCAATGCACAGGTTTTCCAGTTGCTATTATTATTATTTTTTTTTTGAGACAGAATTTTGCTCTGTCACCCAGGCTGGAGTGCAGTAGCACAATCTCGGCTCACTGCAACCTCTGCCTCCCGGGTTCAAGTGATTCTCCTGCCTCAGCCTTCTAAGTAGCTAGGATTATGGGCGCCCACGACCACGACTGGCTAAGTTTTGTATTTTTAGTAGTGATGGGGTTTCACCATGTTGGCCAGGCTGATCTCGAACTCCTGACCTCAAGTGATCCACCCGTCTTAGCCTCCCAAAGTGCTGCGATTACAGGCGTGAGCTACCATGCCCGGCCTTAAGTTATCCATCCTAATAGAGGTGTAGTCTTTTTATGCATTTCGCTAATGACTAATGAGGTAGAGCATGCTTTCATGGGTTTATTTGCTATCTCTTTATCTTCTTTGGAATGTTTTCTTGTAAATAATATTTCATTTTCACTAACCATATGCTTATGAATACATATAACTTATTCCAACTCTACAAGTGAATGTTCATATACCATTCAAGTTTTTTATTTCCAATCATTATTGAAGATGAATAATAGTGTAGTTGTTAGGCACAGGAAGAAGGTTCAAGTTGCAGCTCAGCAACTTCCTAGCTGTGTACTCTAGACACGTTGTTTGAAGCTCTGTGACTCTTTCCTCATCTGTAAAGCGAGGATGATAAGAGCATCTACTAGAAAGAGTTTTTGTGAGGATAAAGTGAAATGCCTCATGTGAGGTTTGTAAACAGTGCCTGACACGTATGTAGTAAATGTTGCATAAGTGTTAGCTATCATCGTGATCTTTATTTTCATCTTCATCAACATCATCATTATCATTATCATCATCATCATCATCCGTGATTGAATTCAACAAAATGTATATGTATATTTTTACATATATAAATGTATATGTTCAACTAACATACATTTAGACAATTCACTCCTTTTAATCTAGTTACTGTAAAGAGACGTCACTTAACATAGGGGCCTCCAATTTCATGTTGCTGATTTCAAAGGCCCAGACGAACCTTTAAAACATTCTTTGGATTAAACAAGCATATAAGCTACTTGCTCCTCACAAACATCTTTAGGTGAATACACATCATTTTAATTAGGTAGAAATATGTCTTTGAGTTTTGTTGGGGACAGCTCAGTATTAAATTTCTGATAGGAAATTATGATGTTGTACGATTGTAATAGGATTTGAATTTGTGGACTAAATCTTTGTGCAAATAGATTTATACACAAACAATTTAATTTAATTCCATTAAATAATTAACTAATGATGTTGGTGACTATGGCAAACAGGACCTCTAAATGGGAGGATGTGGATATGTAATTACTCATTTTGTCCACTGAGAGGAGCCATTTCCATAGCAAAGATGGAACAAAGGTGAAAGGGAGATTGTGCTCACGACCCAATATTAACTTTAGTGTATAAAGTTACTTGTGCGGATGCCTGAAATCACTACAGTCCTACAATACTCAAATAAACCATGTTTTAAAAGTCAATACAATTAGCTGCAGTGATTTAAAACAAAAATCTGTTGAGTTTGGGTGGCAGTACATCTTCCCAGGGAGAGGTAAAGGGTAAAGATCATTTTTTTTTCTCTGTATCTCCTTCAGAAATACCCAGCACCAAATAAAAGTTAGTTGCAGGTAGCAATAGCAATAGAAATGTTTGCTGAGGGTTTGCTGTGTACTAAGTGTGTTGTAAACATTGGCTTATTTAATCCTCACACTGATTCTATAATGTTGGGAATAGTTGCCATCATTCCCATTTCACAGATTGGAAATGGAGGCACAGAGTGGTAAGTCAACCACCTGAGGTCATGGAGCTGGTAAGAAACAGGCAGTCTGGCTCTAAAACCCACGCTTCACTATGCTGTCTTTCAACTGTAAAGTCTGCAAGCCTTGGCTGAATGAGTGAATGAGTGAATGATGGAGAAAGTGAGAGGATGAGACAGTGCAGACAGCTCGTCCAGGCCATGAAATCAGAAGTGTTTTCCCTTGAGACTCAGAGAGAAAAGTCAAAGTGGAAAAGTGGGCCCTCTGAACAGTTGCATGAACACAGCACAAATGTCAAAAGAGAACAGATAAGGAGGAACTTGTTTTGAATATATCTTAATATTGGAAATGATGTCAACAGTCCTTGGGGATAATGATCTTGGGGATAGCAAGAGAAGGTTTTGGCCTAGATGAAGTGAATATGGGGATGAGAAATGCAGTTTCCAGCTGGGCACTGTGGCTCACGCCTGTAATCCCAGTACTTTGGGAGGCTGAGGTGGGCGGATCACAGGGTCAAGGGATTGAGACCATCCTGGCCAACATGGCGAAACCCCATCTCTACTAAAAATACAAAAATTAGCTGGGTGTGGTGGCACACACCTGTAGTCCCAGCTACTCAGGAGGCTGAGACAGGAGAATCGCTTGAACCCGGGAGGCAGAGGTTGGGGTGAGCCGAGATCGCGCCATTGCACTCCAGTCTGGCGACGAGTGAGACTCGTCTCAAAAAAAAAAAAAAAAAAAAAAAAAGAAATGCAGTTCTCGTGAAAAATATGCTGTGTGGTACAAAACTGAACTGTGTTATGGTTTTATCTTTCCATATTTTATTAACATTTCAAAACTTGCCTCATCTTTCTTGACTGTCTTTAAAAGGTTTTTTGTTCCCCTTCTGCATTCCCCTCCCTCCTTTTTTTAAAAATTTTTTGCAGCTGTTTTCAAGCACTCTGGCTTTGTCATATTTTCTTGGCTTTGGTGACACGTGAACCCCAATTTGCCTGGTGATAAAAAAGGTCTCACAAAGAAATCCAAAAAGTTAAAAAAAAAGAAAGCTAGGACAATTTTTCCCACCTTAAAATGATTCTGCCACATTATATTCAACACAGAAAATATCAAAGATGAAAAAGTAAAGTGAATTATTTATAACTCAAAAGAGAGAGAAAATTTCTCTTTTTAGAGACTCTTCTGAGAAAGAATATCTAACATTCGGGGTGAGAGGTGCTTGTGGCCCTTGGAGAATCTTATGACCCATAGCTATGTTCACATTCAGATTTTTTTATTGGCTTAAAAAAAAGTATTTAGAAAAACTAACTTATGGAGACTGCTTGCTTTGCCAAGAGAAATGAGAGAACCCTATTTTATTACGCTTGTGAGTCATCTATTTTCTTGGTTCTGCAAAAAAAATTGTTATGAAACTCATCAAATATTACTTAGGAATAAAACCAGTGTTTGTGATTCATCTATAAAACAAATTAATTCACACAATTCAGTATAATCTTGACATCACAGTGCTGCAAAACAAGGCGTTGTCATTGAAAATCTGCCTGTTTTCAGGTATCAGTTGTTTATGCAGAAGCCTTTCTGGACCCTCTCTTGAGCTTTGTTTCAGCTCAGAATAAGAAACTCAGGCCAGGCACAGTGGCTCATACCTGTAATCCCAGTGTTTTGGGAGGCTGAGGTGGGCAGATCACTTGAGGTCAGGAGTTCAAGACCAGCCTGTCCAACATGGTGAAACCCTGTCTTTACTAAAAATACTAAAATTAGCCAGGCGTGATGGCATGCACCTGTGGTTCCAGGTACTCAGGAGGCTGAGGCAGGAGAATTGCTTGAACCCAGGAGGTGGAGGTTGCAGTGAGCTGAAGTCACACCACTGCACTCCAGCCTGGGTGACAGAGCAAGACTCTGTATCCAAAAAAAAAAAAAAAAAAAAGAAAAAGAAAATGAAAAAGTAAAAGACAGTCAGGCTGTCAGTCATTGGGTTGTGGTCAACTGCCTGAACTGTGTGGCCACCGAGCTGAAGGCTGGAAGGAAAGTGGCCTGTCTTGTGACTTTGATTTAGCAAGGTAGGGGCACCAGTGGCCAATGGGAACCCAGGAGAGTGGGGGCCAGAGCTCAGGAAGATCCCAGAGAAGAGGAGGCAGGTATCAGTTGCAGAGCGCCAAGAATCGTAACCAGAGAACCACATCCGTCAGCAAGTTCCAAAGGCATTGGGTGGGCCTGAGGAGGGTGAGAAAAGTCATCCAGAGCAGGCTCTGTGATCTGTGGAGCCACAAACACAAAATGGGCCACTGCTTGTAGGTTGTGTCCCTGCCACATGTTCTATGACTAGGTCAGGCGGGTTTAAGTACATGGTTGGCTGGAAACCACTAAGGCAAGAAAAAAAAAGAGGACATATCTATGTTATTAAAAAAAAAAAAGCATTTGACTACTTTAAAAAGAAAGTCTGCCTGGAAAATGGCATTGTCAGAAAAACTGAAGACACTCTCTTAAGAGATTAACCCTTGGTCTATGGAGTAGGAGGAAGGGGCTGGGCAGAGAAGAGGTTTTGGGTTGCAAAGTTTCCTCCATGTTTGCCTGCTCACCTGTGCTCTCATGGTCCCTAGAGATTTTCCCTTCACTTTCTTTCTCTGCCATCTCCACCCTTACTATGTTGAGAGGCAGTGGGTGGTGACTCAGAACCAGGGTATCCCAGGGCCCAAGCCTGGGTAGGGTAGCTGGGAGGGAAGGTTGGGGGAACCCATGTGTGTGGTAGGGACTATGCTTCTTTCATACTCTTACACTTTCAGTACATGTTGATTTCAACAGGCTAGTGTGGGCAAGTCTGGGAATCTATACATATATAAGTAATTCATGTATGTTTTGTCTATATAAGATACATATATAGATACATCATATATCTAGACTTATATAGATATACATCATATATCTGTAGCTCAAAGTATTAGTTTGTTTTCATGCTTCTAATAAAGACATACCTGAGACTAGGCAATTTACAAAAGAAAGAGGTTTAATGGACTTATTGTTTCACATGGCTGGGGAGGCCTTATGATCATGGTGGAAGGTGAAAGGCAAGGAGGAGCAAGTCACATCTTACGTGGATGGTGGCAGACAAAGAGAAGGAGCTTGTTTAAGGAAACTCCCGTTTTTAAAACCATCAGATCTCGTGAGACTTATTCACTATCACAAGAACAACACAGGAAAGACCTGTCCCCATGATTCAATTACCTCCCACCAGGTCTCTCCCACAATACCTGCAAATTTAAGATGAGATTTGGGTGGGGACACAGACAAACCATATCACTTGATATACTATTTTTTGGTAGAAAATGTCCCCAGATATATTTCCTTTGGGAACCCACTACTTGGACATATTGGAGGAAGCCTGATATTGATCCATATTCTTTTCCGAGGACAAAGAGCCTAGCATTTTTTTGCATCTTTTTTTACTTCACCTGTGAAACAAGTTCACATTTTTCACATCTTAATGGAGCTTCCTTTTCCAAGAAAAATGATTAACATGGATATCTTTAAAATCATAACAACTTGGGTTCCCCTCCTATCACACTGGGAACTTGAGGAAGATGTGTGATGTGTTTACAGCAGGGGTCCCCAGCCCCCGGTCCATGGACTGTTAGGAACTGGGCCAGGCAGCAGGAGGCACATGGTGGGCAAGCAAGTGAAGCTTCATCTGTATGTACAGTCACTCCCCATCACTCATATTACCACTTGAGCTTTACCTCCTGTCAGATCAGCAGTGGCATTAGATTCTTATGGGATCATGAACCCTATTGTGAACTGCACACATGAGGGATCTAGGTTGCATGCTCCTTATAAGAATCTAATGCCTGATGATCTGTCACTGTCTCCCATCACCCCCAGATGGGACCATCTAGTTGCAGGAAAACAAGCTCAGGGCTCCCACTGGTTCTACATTATGGTGAGTTGTATAATTATTTCATTATATATTACAATATATAATAATAGACATAAAGTGCACAATACATGCAATGTGCTTGAATCATCCCCAAACCATCCCTCCACCCTTGTCCATGGAAAAATTGTCTTCCACAAAACCAGTTCCTGGTGCCAAAAAGGTTGGGGACCTCCAAGTTACAGGATACAACTGTTTTTATTATCATAGCAGACACTTACTACTGTTTTTCATCCTGCTTTATATATTTTTATTAATTTAATCCTCACGACAGTGCTATAGGGTGGATACTCCCCACTTTATAGATGAAGACACTGAGCTACTAAACGCCAGGCTGGCTCTGGGGTCAACTCTCTTAACCACTCTACCAGCCTGTCTCTCAAAATGAAAAGCAATTCATTTGTTTTATTCCCCTTTGTTTTTATACTAGAAAAATGAAATGCAATATCTCCTTCCAAACCTTCTGGAAAATTTGGATATTAAATCTTCTCAACTCAAGGAAAGGGAAACTAGTTTCACTTTGGGGAAGATTTTTGGGTCTAATGGGCTATCAACTCCAGTGTGAGAGTACTGGAAGAAAAATGAGTGTGAGGTGCAAATGCCTTTGGAAGTAAGAAAGGATCTTCAAGACAAAATGAGGTCAGTGAATGGGGGAAGCCAAGGAGGGAAATTGCAGAGGGGATGCATAGGACCTGGGACTTATCCAAAAGAAGTTGCTTGAGGAATAAGAGAGTTCTTATTCTGGGAAGATAATATGGTTTTGATCTGTGTCCCCACCAAATCTCATGTTGAATTGTAATCCCCATTGTTGAAGGTGGGGCCTGGTGGGAGGTGTTTGGGTCATGGGGGCAGATCCCTCATGGTTTGGTATTATCCATCCTCAAGATAGTGAGTAAGTTCTCTCAAATCTCGTTGTTTAAAAAAGTGTGACACCTCTTCCCTCCTGCTCTTGCTCCAGCTTTCACCATGTGAAGTGCCTGCTCCCATTTCACCTTCCGCCATGACTAAAACTCCCTGAGGCCTCCCCAGAAGCTGAGCAGATGCCGGCATCATGCCTGTATAGCCTACAGTACTATGAGCCAATTAAACCTTTTTTCTTTATAAATTACCTAGGTTTAGGTATTTCTTTCTAGCAATGTAAGAACAGCCTAACACAGAAGACTTGGGTGGGTGTTTGGATGTAGCCAAAGACAGGTATGAATGACAAAGTAGCTTGTCACTTCTGTGACTCTCAATGAGCCATGCCTCCTGGCATTCACACCCTTGCGCTGTCTCTTCCTCTTGATCTGATCCAGGTCTGTTAGAATGCTGGTAGAGGGGACCCAGTGCCAGGTGTGGACTTCATCTTTAAGAAGGTTTGGCCATTTCTGATTGTGTATCTTGGAAGGATCGAACTTTGTGGAGAGAGAGAAGCCCATAGATTGCGTGGAGACTGAAGAACCCAGCCAACTGTGAGAATTGAGGCTACAGACTTCTGACTCCCATAAAGTGTCTCTGTCAGCCTTCAGCTACTTGAGCCGATCTAATTGAGGGACCAGATGTATGAGTGAAGAAGTCATCTTGGACATTCTAGCCTCGGCAGACATTGCATGGGACACAGACAAGCCACCCTCTGTGTGCTGTCTGAAATCCTGATCGCAGAATCATGAGCAATGATAAAATGGTTGTTGGGAGAGACCAGCCACTAAGTTTTGGGTAGTTTGTTTCACAGCAATTGATAGCTAAACAAACAAACAAACAAACAAAATTCAGAAAAACCATGCATCATTTGCATGCCCAGGAGCTTCAGAGAAAGGGAGGCTTCATCTGCTGCAGACCTAGCCCCTTCTCTTGATTCCAGCTCGGTGGATCTTAGTGAGATCTTCATTAGCATCCTTCATCTTACCTGTTGGTCACCTAGCTGTAGTGATGCCACAGACATTGCATACATTCTCCCTGGTCACCCCATATAGACAACCCTCTCCTGCTCTTCTTGGGATATTCATAAGTGCAAACAAGTGGAGGGGGTGAAGACTTGTACGTCTGGTGGGAAAGTGTGGTAGTCCATTTTATGTTTTAACTTGGCTGGGCCACTGTACTTGGATATTTGGTCAAACATTATTCTGGATGTTTCTGTGAAGGTGTTTTTTGGATGACATTAATGCTTAAATTGGTGGATTTTGGGTAAAGCAGATTCCCCTTTATAATGTGGGTGGGTCTCATCTAGTCAGTTGAAGACCTTAACAGAGCAAAGACTGACCACCCCCATTCCATCTTGTTGAGCAATAACGGATTCTGCCAACAGGCTGCCTTCAGACTCAAACTGCAACTTCCCTGCATCTCTAGCCTAGCGGCCACCACCATCAAATTTTTAACTCACCAAGCCTCCATAGTTGTGCAAGCCTATTTCTTAAAATGAATCTTTCTCTTTCTCTATATGCATATCCTGTTGGTTCTGCCTCTCTGGAGAATGCTGACCAATAAGGATGGTAAGACTCCTTGCATATATTCTTTGTGTTGGTCAATAGAATATGCTCGAGACTGTCTAAGCTGGCACAGTAGTGAATGACTCTCTGTTACATGTATTAGAACAATTATTGGATTGAGAATTTGGAGCTCTGGGTCAGCCTCTGGCTCTGTTCCTCTCAATCTTAGGAAAACCAATCAACCTTCCTGGGCCTCAGTTTCATTAAGGCTATAGCTCTCAAAACTTTGTGTAATTTAAATATGGTTATTAGGATGAAATAACAATGGGGCCATTGTTACTGCAATAATGAGTGCTTAATCATGGCCCAGGTGGGGACCATATAATAAGCTTTTTAAAAATTTTTAATAAAGAGTTTTTAAAAGTGGGTATATTTTGCACTTTCTACTTTCTGCAGCTTAAGTTGTATGAGCTGAGTAGAAGTAGATTCTGGGGGTTACCATACTTAACCAATTACCCAAGGACATTAACTGGCACACCTGTTCACATTTACCCTTTTATGGCTTGACCTCGGAGCCAATAAAATTACAGTTTACCCAGTTCATTTTCATAATGCACCGATTGCTTTTAATAATACATTTTCTCCCAAGTGTCTGAGTGGACTGGGGATAATGGTCACTTCAGCGTCAGAGTCCACAACTTAAAGGAAAAGCCAATCCGATTCTCTTTTACTTAAGAGGCCTGACCCCTAGGAGATGGTGGCCTTTGTGCCTGGCCTGTTTGCTTTCTGGTTTTAGTGCAGGTTTGCTAGAGTGCTTACTGCTCTGTGTAAGCATGGTAGCCCCTCGGCCCTAGCAGAGCATTGAGGAGAAATGTGGTGGTTCTGTGCACTCCCAGAGCAGTGTCTCAGGTCATTAAGTGGCCACTGAGGAGGGCTGGCTTGGGTCACTTTTACGATATAAAGTAGCTGTGACCTGGAGCCTGTGAATACAGGAGTTTTCCAAAGTGACGTGGACACAGACTTTGCAGTTAACACTTCCTAAGTGCTTTCTGACTCCCAGGAAGATCCCTTTGGTCTTGCTTGCTGGGATCCAGTCTCTGGACAAACACCGATGGTGGATTGATTGCTGCTGTAACATGTGGAGTTCAAGAACCACAGAGATTTAAGACTAGCAAGGCTGTGACCTTAGAAATCCTGGGTTTAGTGGTTTTCAAACTTATTTTGAACTGTGGAGCCTTTTGTTCAGAAGAAATGTGGGGCAGAGGCACAATATGGAAGGCAGGCAGAAGTCTGCACATCAGGTTGAAGTTGCCAAGGGTAGGGGGGTAAAGACCACTACCTCCTGGGGCTCCTCCTCAACCCTCACAAAGACCCCAAGGATGGAGCCTCTGAGGACCAGTGGTGTGGTCCAGCTTCTTCCTTCCACATATGAAGAAATTGAGGGTCTTCCCCCAAGCACTCAGTGAGGGAGTGGAGCAGCCTGGGGTATTTCTTCCAGAGGCTTCTCCCTGAGGAGTCTCTCTACTGCCATCACTCTGCATTTACCCACAGCTTGCAAGAGTTGCAGCATTTTGGTTTATCTGTCCTGTTGTAAACCATGGTAATGTCTTCCCATGATCTCCTGGAAACAGTTCTGAGGTCACATCTTCTTTTTGGAGGTGCTCTGGTAGAGGGACTGAGCCCCAGCCTAGGATTTGGCTGCTCCATGTCCTGGTCCTGCCCTGCTTACTGTGGAGCTTCACGTTGATGGGGAAGTTGCTTTCTTTCAATGGGCCATAGTCTCTTAATCTGGAAAATGAAGATCACAACATCTGGGATAAGAGTTGTATTAGCTTCTTGTTGCTGCTCTAACAAATTAACATGCACTGGATGGGTTGGAGCAACATAACTTGATTCTCTCATGGTTCCAGAGGCCAGATGTCTGAATGCAGTTAGTTTCACCGGCTAAAATCAAGGTGTTGGCAGACCCCCCAACTCCACCCTCTGCCCCTGGAAGTCCTAGAGAAGAATCCACCCCTGCCTTTCCCAGCTCCTGGAAGCTGCCAGCATTCCTTGGCTTGTGGCTTCATCCCTTTTCTCTCCGCCTCCATGGTCGCATTGCCTCCTCTTCTCCCTCTCCCTCCCTCTTATAAGAATACTTGTACTCGTGATTGCATTTAGGGCCCACCTGCTAATCCAGGATAATCTCCCCATCTCAAGATCCTTAACTTAATCACATCTGCAAAGTCTTTGCAGTATAAGGTAATATTTTTAGGTCCAGTAGATTAAGACCTGATCTCTTTGGGGGCCATTATTCAGCCCACCACACCAGTCAACCTCAGGGCCCATTTTTAGCACTCAGGGGATGTGATCTATGCAAAAACGCTTTCTTTATGGCAAAGTTCTAGGAAATGCATTTTTATCAAAGTAATGATAATATTTATTTCACTAGCAGAATATACATGAAAATAGCATAACAGAGAGACATGTTAATAACAATAGAAAGACAAATTGAGATTTTATGAGCGGTAGATTGGAGACACACATTCGTTCTCCAGCATTTATTGAGTTCCTACTCTGTGCCAGGGGTCTTGTAGCATCTTGAGCTCCTTTAGTAAATAATGCAGCCAAAGACCCCTGGCTTCATGGAACTTACATTCTAGCAATGGGACAGAGAATAAACAATAGACTTACTATTATATAAGTGAATAAATGTAGAGTCCCTTAGGAAGTTGGATAATGAATGCTTGGAAAAAAGCAAGAAGACAGTGAGTGCTAGTGGTCAGGGTGGGGTGGGCCAGGGGCCTCACTGAATGGAGATGTCTGAGCTGACCTGCAGGAGTGAGGGGTGCATGCCCACAGGCGCCTGGAGGAGGGTCATCCAGGTTGAGCATGGTTGTGAGAGGCTGCAGTGGACATTTGTGAAAATTGTTAATGGGAATAAAACAGTCAATGCTCAATTTAAAAAATTTTTTTTTTTAACACGATTTCTCTGTTTGCCTGCTTCAGGGATCATGAACTCAAAGCCTCTAGAGGTCAGACACATCAGCAAGGCATGCCTGGGGGAGGCAATTGGAAGCACTAGAGATGGCTGAGAGGGCCTTACTCCACAAAGCCCGGGCTGTTCATCTCTGCAAGATGTAGATCCAGTGGCTGGGTTTCAGAAGGTGGAAGTCCAAAATTTTCATGTGAAATTTCCCAATTTTGAGATGTCAATAGCAATTCATATATTAAAATGGTGCACCTTGGCTGGATGTGGTGGCTCACGTCTGTAGTCCCAGCATTTTGGGAGGTCAAGGCGGGTGGATCACCTGAGGTCAGGAGTTCGAGACCAGCATAGCCAACACTGAAACCCCGTCTTCACTGAAAATACAAAAATTAGCTGGGCATGGTGGCATGCGCCTGTAATCCCAGCTACTTGGGAAGCTAAGGCAGAATAATTGCTTGAATCTGGGAGGCAGAGGCTGCAGTGAGCTGAGATTGCACCATTGCACTCCAGTCTGGGCAAGACAGAGAGAGAGACTGTCTCAATCAATCCATCCATCAATCAATAAATCAGATGGTGCACCAAACTAAATATATTTGAGGGCCAGATTCAGCTCACAAGCTATCATTTTTCAACTTCCAGTTTATGAGATACATTCACCAAAATTCAGCATGCCTGCCTTATCTATGGTGGGTAATGATTTCCCCTAAGTTCAGCCTGAGGAACACAGAGTGGAGGAGACTGAGGTCTGCACCTCATCCTTGAGGTGATGTAGGGTGCACTCTGCAATGGGGGTCCCTGTTATCCTTCCACGAAGCTCTCTGATGTCGGCCCACCCTGGCCACCTTCCACTCTCATCCTTTCATGCTTGGGCTCAGCACTCAGCCTGGTCTTTGGCTGGTCCTTCTAATGTTGTTTTGTGTGCTTCACTTTATTTCATTTCTCACATTGTGAGAATCACAAGGAAAGGAACGTTTCAGAATTAATTTGAGAGGCTTTTCCTTTTTTGAATTTCAATAGTTTTTGGGGTACAGGTGGTTTTTGGTTACATGGATAAGTTCTTTTTTTCTCTCTTCTTAAGACAGGGTCTCGCTGTGTTGCCCAGGCTGGAGTGCAGTGGTGCCATTTTGGCTCACTGCAACCTCCGCTTCCCAGGCTCAGGTGACCCTCCCACCTCAGCCGCCTGAGTAACTGACATGGGATGACAGGCACATGCCACCACAGCTGGCTAATTTTTGTATTTATTGTAGAGATATGGCTTGGCCATGTTGCCCAGCAGGCCTTGAACTCCTGGGATCAAGCAATCTGCCTGCCTCAGCTCCCAAAGTGCTGGGATTACAGGCATGAACCACCGTATCCAGCAGATACATTCTTTAGTGGTGAATTCTGACATTTTAGTGCACTCGTCACCTGAGCAGTGTACACCGTACCCAATCTGTAGTATTTTATCCCTCACCCCACTTCCAACCTCCCTCTCCCCCTGAATCCCCAAAGTCCATTATATAATTCTTATTATGTCTTTGCGTCTTCATAGCTTAGCCTCGGCTTAAAAGTGAGAACATACGGTATTGGTTTTTCATTCCTGAGTTACTTCACTTAGAACAATAGCCTTCAGTTCCATCCAAGTTGCTGCAAAAGACATTATTTCGTTCCTTTTTATGGCTGAGTAGTATTCCATGGTGTACATATACCACATTTTCTTTATTCACTTGTTGGTCCGTGGGCACTTAGATTGCTTCCATATCTTTGCAATTGCAAATTGTGCTGCTATAAACATGCATGTGCATGTGTCTTTTTCATATACTGATTGCTTTTGCATTGGGTAGATACCCAGTAGTGGGGTTGCTGGATCAAATGATAGTTCTACATTTAGTTCTTTAAAGAATCTCCATACTGTTTTCCATAGTGGTTGTACTAATTTGCATTCCCACCAGCAGTGTAAAAGTGGTCTCTTTTCACCACATCCATTCCCACATCTATCGTTTTTTGACTTTTTAATTTAATTATGGCCATTCTTGCAGGAGTAAGGTGGTATTGCATTGTGGATTTCATTTGCATTTGCCTAATGATTCGCGATGTTGAGCATTTTTTTTCATATGTTTGTTGGCTGTTTGTATATCTTTTTTGAGAATTGTCTATTGATATCCTTTGTCCGCTTTTTGATGTAATTATTATTTTTATTTTTTTCTTGCTGATTTCTTCGAGTTTCTTGTAGATTCTGGATACTAGTGCTTTGTCAGATGCATAGTTTGCAAATATTTTCTCCCACTTTGTAAGTTGTCTGTTTACTCTGCTGATTATTTCTTTTGCTGTACAGAAGCTTTTTAGTTTAATTAGGTCTCTTTTTTTGTTGTTGCTGTTGTTGCGTTTGCTTCTGGGGTCTTAGTCATAAATTCTTTTCCTAAACCAATTCCAGAAGAGTTTTTCTGATGTTATCTTCAGCATTTTTATGGTTTCAGGTCTTTACATGTAAGTCTTTGATCCCTTTTGAATAGATTTTTGTATAAGGTGAGAGATGGGGATCCAGTTTTATTCTTTTACATGTGGCTTTCCCGGTGTGTCCTTTGCCCACTTTATGTTTTTGTATGCTTTGTCAAAGATCAGTTGGCTGTAAGTATTTGGCTTTATTTCTGGGTTCTCTCTTTTGTTCCATTGGGTCTACATGCCTATTTTTAATATAAGTACCATGTTGTTTTGGTAAGTGTAGCCTTGTGGCATAATTTGAAGTCAGGTAATGTGATGCCTTTGGATTTCTTCTTTTTGCTTAGTATTGCTTTGGCTATGAGGGCTCTTTTTCCTTTCCATATGAATTTTGGGATTTTTTTCTAATTCTGTGAAGAATGATGATGCTATCTGGATGGGAATTGCATTGAATTTTTAGGTTGCTTTGGGCAGTATAGTCATTTTCACAATGTTGTTTCTTCCCATCCATGAACATGGAATATGTTTCCATTTGTGTCATTTATGATTTCTTTCAGTAATGTTTTGTAGTTTTTCTTGTAGAGGTCTTTCATCTTGGTTAAGTATATTGCTAGTGGTTTTGTTTTGTTTTGTTTTTTTTCAGCTGTTGTAAAAGGAATTGAGTTCTTTATTTTTCTTTTTTCTTTTCTTTTTTTTTTGAGATGGAGTCTCACTCTGTCACCCAGGCTGGAGTGCAGTGGTGCAATCTTGGCTCTCTGCAAGCTCCGCCTCCTGGGTTCACACCATTCTCCTGCCTCAGCCTCCCGAGTAGCTGGGACTACAGGTGCCCACTACCATGCCTGGCTAATTTTTTGTATTTTTAGTAGAGACGGGGTTTCACTGTGTTAGCCAGGATGGTCTCGATCTCCTGACCTCGTGATCCGCCTGTCTTGGCCTCCCAAACTGCTGGGATTACAGGCGTTAGCCACCATGCCTGGCCTAAGGAATTGAGTTCTTGATTTGATTCTCACCTTGGTCGTTGTTGGTGTATAGCAGTGCTACTGATTTGTGTGCATTGGTTTTGTATCCTGAGACTTTACTGAATTTGTTTATTAGATCTGGGAACTTTTTGGATGAGTCTTTATGGTTTTCTAGGCATACGATCATATCATTGGCAGTGACAGTTTGACTTTCTTTATTCTAATTTGGATGCCTTTTATTTATTGCTCTTGTCTGATTGCTCTGGCTAGGACTCGGAAGGCTTTTCATATTGCTTGATAGAGCAAGCATATATGAAAATACTACTTAAATTGCAAAGCACTCTATAAACGTTGGTTGTGGTTTTCACTGTGGTTGCCAGTAGATGTCTTGCTATTATTGTCAGCATAAATGGTAGATTGAACTTAGAGAACAGTTGTAATCTTTTTTTTTTTTTTTTTGGTACCTTAAGGTGATTCAGGACTCACCCTGCAATGTGGGTTTGTGTAGAAATGGCAAGCTATCACCTCCTTTTTGAATAATTGCCCTGTTCTTCTAGTTGTTTTTGTTGAGCAAGGTGGCAGATACTACTATCCTTCTTCAATGTCTGGGTTCCTTCCGCTTGCAGACAGGAAGATTGTAACTCCCTACCCACTTGAAGTTGTCATGGCCATGACTTGTTTTGAACAATAAAATATGAGTGGAAATGTCATGTGTCATTTTCTCAATGAGGCCTTTAATTGATAGTGTGCAAGTCACCATTCTCTTTTCCCTGCTTCAGCAAGGGTAGAAATGATTCGTGATATGGAGCCACAATGCTGAGCCATCACATGGGGGCCAGATATCCTGGAGACTGGCCCTGATTGTTCCTGCCACCAAGATTTGGGGGTTATTTGTTGCCATAGAGTAATGCAGTAATGCAGCCATCTTGACTGATACCTTTTTTTTTTTCTTTTCCTTTTTTTTTTTGAGATGGAGTCTTACTCTGTTGCCCAGGCTGCAGTGCAGTGGCACAATCTCGGCTCACTGCAATCTCTGCCTCCCGGGTTCAAGCAATTCTTGTGCCTCAGCCTCCTGAGTAGCTGGGATTACAGGCGTGTACCACCAAGTCCAGCTAATTTTTATATTTTCTGTAGAGAGAGGGTTTCCCCTTGTTGGCCAGGCTGGTCTCAAACTGCTGACCTCAAGCAATCCACCCGTCTCAACCTCCCAAAGTGCTAGGATTACACATGTGAGCCACTGCATCCAGCCTGACACAAATTATGTATATGCAACTATATGTGTGTGTTAGGCCATTATTTAACAAAAAGTCACTACATGCTATAGAAAGAGCACAGACTTTGGAAGTAGACTTGGGATTCTGTCCTGGCCCCACTGCTTGTTAGCTGAGCATCCTCCAAGACTCAATTTCCTTATTTGTGAGATGGAGAAACAATGACTAGGACCAACTGTGCAAGTTAGGCATTATACAGCACCTTCAGGTTTGAAGTGTGTATGTCTCACTAAGGTGAGACAAGCAGGTGCCTGGGGCACAGAAGGTAGTAAGGTGCTTGCAGAAGGTAGTAAGGTGCTTGCTGTTCAGGCTTATGCAGGAGTTGCCATGCTGTTACAGATGATTGTCAGTGGTAGTCCCTGGAGAAAGATGAGAAGATGAAGCAGTCATGGCTCTGACCATTCAGAAGCTTATGGTCTCCTGTAGGGAGAGGGACTGATGTTTCTCTAGGTAAGCCCCAGAAGATATGACAGAAGTTCGAATGGCAGGAGGCACCAGGAGTGGTGGGAGGACCAGGAACAGATGGATGGCTGAGTGTGAAAGATCGTGGGTACTCACCAGATGCAGGAGAAAAGGTGGGACTTTTCAATCAGAAGGAAAAACAGAAATAAAGCCACCAAGGGATGATGCAGCCTGGGTTATTTGAGGACAGGGACAGGTAGAAACTTGGGAAAGCTGAAAGCAAGGTTTGAAGTAAGGATTGGCATGGGGTGGGCATGGTGGGGATAGGAGTGGGTGGGTGAGATTTGAGGGGAGTGATGGGGGCTAGAGATTTAGCAGGAAGTCAGACTGATATGACAGAAATATTTTTTATTATTTTAAAATATGCACAGTCTCATGACTTTTGCAAAAGCTGCTTTAAGATTACCATCAGTCTTTGTTTCGGTTACTATCGCTGTGTAACACATCACACTGAAGTTTATGAGCTTAAAATAACCATTTTGTGATGCTCGTGGTTTCTGTGGGTCAGGAATTCAGCAAGGGAACCATGGAGACAGTTTATCTTTGCCTTACAAGGCCTGTTCATGAGCATATCTGGCGCCTGTCTGGGAGGACTCGAACATGACTGCAAGCTGGAGTGCATACAAGTGGCCTTTCCATGTGGCTTGTGGCATGCCTTGTGGCATGGTCATCAGACTTCTTATGTGGTGGCTCCAACCACAGGTGTTCTAGCAATCAAGGTGATTCTATCATGACCTAGCCTTGGAAGTCGTGCAGCATCATTTTGCTTCATTCTTTTGGTTACTTGTAAGTTACAAGCCTGTCCAGATTCAAGAAGAGGAAACAAAGACCCCACCTCTCAATGGGAGCAGCATCCAAGTCACATTTTAGAAGGGAGGCAAATGGGAGACACTTTGCAGCCAACTTTGGAAAATACAATCTGCCATAGCACTCACTTAATCATTTTATGCAAATTATGCATTCTGCTAATCTCACTGAGTCTGATATCATAAGTGTATTTTCATGTGTCTAAATAGTGACCTGGCCGGGTGCAGTGGCTCACGCCTGTAATTCCAGCACTTTGGGAGGCCGAGGCTGGTGGATCACGAGGTCAAGAGATCGAGACCATCCTGGCCAATATGGTGAAACTCCATCTCTACTAAAAATATAAAAATTAGCTGGGTGTGGTGGCACATGCCTGTAATCCTAGCTACTCGGGAGGCTGAGGCAGGAGAATCACTTGAACCTGGGAAGCAGAGGTTGCAGTGAGCCAAGATCGGGCCACTGCACTCCAGCCTGGCAACAGAGTGAGACTCTGTCTCAAAAAAGAAAAAAATAAAAATAATAAATAAATAAATAAATAAATAAATAGTGACCTACAGCGTCGACATTTTGGAGTGCTGACAGACATTTTGGAGTGCTGACAGACACTGTCTAGAGCTGCTTCTCCATTGTGAGTTCCACTGTGTGTGCCAGAGCGAGATGAGGGTTTGCCGGTGGTACTCAGTCCATCCAAGACTCAGGCAAAGGTTTCCTGCCAGAAGCTGTTCATCAGAGCACCCACTTCCTTCTGGAGCTTCAGGCTGCTCCACTCTGAATGGAGGGAGTAAACCAGTTGATATCCCAGCAATTCTTAATTTTCATTTACAAAGGATTGACCAGTGTTTTTTTCCCCCTTCAATCAGAGTAAGAAGTCATACTTTAATGAAAATTTCACTGCTAGCCCTGAATCGCCAACTTTTTAAGAAATTAATGCAGCTCTTGCCTTTCAGTTTGTGTTAGCTGTGGTGCTATGAAAGCAAAGCAAAGCAAAGCAAAGCAAACCAAACCAAACAAAATAAAACCGTTAGGGGCCAGGGGTCAGGCTGGGTTATCGGGGGTGTTTGGTGATGCCTTTTCAGTTGAGATCCACAGTTGTCAGCAAACTCCCCATCCACTTTGGAATGTTGTCAGTGAAGAAGCCGGAGGCAATATTTACCCCCAACCAGGCTGAATTACAAATTATTGGCTCAGCTAGACTAAACTAGGACTCATGGAAAAATCTTGCCAGTGCCTTTTAATAGCTGAGTCAGTTTAGAGGTTTGGATGCAAGATGATCAGTATTCTAGACATCGTACTTAGGAAAATTCCAAATTCAAATTCATTCCAATAACTTGCAACATAAATAACTGGATTTGCTCTTGATCTGCCCATTCTTTCCAAGCACTATACCAATTATTTTGGCAGAAAAAAGAGCAAGAGAGAACATTTTATCAGTTCATTTTGCCCTCTTTCACCTGACTAAATGCACTATGAAATGAACTGGGGAAGAGGCAATCCTTTGGCTTATTTAATCAGTGTAGAGGCTTAAGGTGTCAAGCAAAAGAATCCACACATGCCATGGAACTCTATACCAAGATTAGTCGCCATCCTAGACAGAGAGGCGAATGGCCACTGCACTTTACAGTCACAGATATTTCTGCTGTCATGTGATACAGGCATTTCAAAAAACCCTGAGTGATACAAAACTGAACACTAATGAAAACAGGGCTTATGTTTATCTCTACACCCTTGTAACTAGACAACAACAACAACAGATAAACAATCATAATGACATGTTAACACATATAAAAAAACACACACATTAGGCCAGGCGCGGTGGCTCACACCTGTAATCCCAGTACTTTGGGAGGCTGAGGTGGGTGGATCGCCTGACGTCAGGAGTTTGAGACCAGCCTGGCCAACATGGTGAAACCCTGTCTCTACTTAAAAAAATTACAAAAAATTAGCTGGGCATGGCGTTGCGCACCTGTAGTCCCACCTACCTGGGAGGCTGAGGCAGGAGAATCGCTTGAACCCAGTAGGTGGAGGTTGCAGTGAGCCACAACTGTGCCACTGCGCTCCAGCCTGGGCAACAGAGTGAGACTTCTTCTCAAAAATAAAGAAAAAAACAAAAGACACATTAGTTTCTAAAAAAATAAATACTGCTGTAAGACTTGCCCTTTAAAACAATGATGAAAGTAGCTTGATTGAAGCGAGTGTAAGGAGGGGAGAGCCTGCGAGTTCTGGAGACTGGGGTGTAGCCTGCAGAGTTTGGGGAGAACTGAGCAAAGCACTGTTGTCATACAGAGCCTGTGGCCAAACTCAGTGGAGAGGAAGAACATGGGGGTGCATGTGCATCTTGTACAGTCTCATTTTCCTTTGTGGCTTGCAGCATTCAGCCCTATGAGTGTATCATACTTGGTTTTCATTTGTGTTCGACTTTAACACTGAGGACGAATCATGTTATTAATGCATGTAAGTCCTGGGTTGTATTTCCAATTATTCCATTATTTGTTAATTACATATGAAAGAGTTGATATACATTGTGCCAGAACTGGCTGGATTGTGTGTATGTTCAGGCATGACCTGGTTACGGTTAACGTCAAGGGAATTTGCAAGGAGTACTGGCAGGCTGAATATCTCCAAGAGTTCCCCTGTAGTCTTTATTCCACTTTCTTTACATAATTTTCTCTCCTCTTACCCAGAAGAGAAACTCATAGATATCTTTTTGTATTGACTTGTATTTAGTATTATTTTATTTAAAAACTTCTCTCTTTTTAAAAAAGCATTAAATTCATATGTACAAGTTTAGATAGCTTAAACAAGGCTAATGAAAAATTTCAGGGGAAACAAATCCAGGCTCAGATAAACAGAGGATGTTTGGTTTCCTAGTTTCTCTTATTTTAGCCACTATTGGCAGGGGGAAATTATTATCCTGAAGACATATAGATAATGTAGGAAAAACAAAAATTTCAGCTTTTTTTAAAAAGCTATTTTAAGGCCTGGTAAAATTTCAAACATGTTTGCTGTTTTTGGTTTAGTTTTTGCTGAACACTTTGTCTCTTAACTTCAGAATCTCGATTCAAGGGAGGTTTAACCTGCACAACATGCTTCTGATTATTTGTATATAACTCAGCAAAATGGTGTTTGGTCAGAATTATTTTTTCATCTCTTTAATTTTCAATGAACCTCATGTTTTTTTCCCCCCATTTCCTTTCTTTGGCTTTAATTTAATAAATGTCTTTTTCATGAACAATAAAATGTTTGCATTTGGAGAGGCTCAAATTTTGTTGGAACATAAATATTCCCAAAGTGGGACATGATGAATTTCCCATAAGGAATGTTGGGTTGTTTAGAAGCTGGAGGTGTGGTTTGGAAATCTCTGGCTAGTTCTCTTATTTCTTGACTTGCCTTTTTGTTGGTGGTTCTTAAAGCTAATATGGCTGCTTTGGTATTATGAGTAACAGTAAGACGCGTGAACAAGAACAAAAGGCAATCCACCATTACTATTGGTCTCCACTCCCTTTCATAAAAACATTAACTCAGTCTCTAGTGGTTACTTTAAAAAAGAGTACCCCTCAAGGAACAAGTTTCAAGAATCTGAAGTATTTTTCATGGACTAAGAAAGTCACGAGAGTATTTATGATCTGTCAACTCTGAGATAGTGTGAAAGTCTGTTAGGCAGTTTAGCTTATTTTACCTCCTTAATTCTTCTTTTATTTCGTTCTGCCTTCACTCTGCCTCCCTGAGTAAACTTGCTCAGCTCTTCCAGACTTTGTGACTCTGACAACTTGTCAGGGAGCACTTCACTCCCAGACTGCTGGGCTGGAGTGCTGTCCTCAGCAGGAGCCCGTGGGAGGACAGCTGGCATCCGAGGAGACCCGGGCAGGCCCATGGCTCCTCCAAGGGTCCAGGTCCCTGTGGGGGCGGCCGGCTGACAGCCTTCCTCTGCAGAAGGCAGGATTCTGGAACTTGCTCTTGGGCCTCAGCTGTCCCTGACAACTTCTCCAGCAGCTTACATAATGTTGGTGAATTCAGGTGGGAATTCGGATCTGGGGGAAAAAAACCAAGAGAGCGAAAACTGGGAACATGGGATTTATTCTTTGCTTACAATGATCAAATCCTGTCCATGAAAAGCAGGCTCATTTTTTCTCCTACCCATGAAACACATTTCTTCTGGATATTGTCTACACTCAGAAGCTAAAATCTGGAATCATTACTTGTTTGATTTACAGGTACTTTTTAGCTTTAATTTATGATATGGCTTGCCTGGGTTTACACAGCATTTCCTTCAGCCTTCAGCAATGCTTCAACTAAATAAAATTAATAACTTGTTTGGCTTGTAGATTCATTGCCTGAGGTGGGTTGGAAGGTCAAGGAAAACAGAAGGAATGCAGTGATATAAAACTAGTTCAAGAGTAGGATTTGATTTTTAAAAAACAACAGCTTTACTGAGCTATACTTCACATACCATAAGATTCATCCCTTTAAAGTGTACAATTCAGTGGTTCTTTAGTCCATTAGTAAAGATGGGCAACCATCACCATCTAATTCCAGAACATTCATCACCAAAGAAAACCAGTGTTCTTCAGTCACCCTCCATTCCCCTCTCTCCCGGGTACAAATCTATTTTTTCCTTATGGATTTGCCTATAATGGGCAATTCATATAAATGGAATAATATAATATGTGGCCTTATGTAACTGAGTTCTTTCACTTGCCATAATGTTTTCGGGGTTCATCCATCTTGCAGCATGAATTATCACTTTATCTCTTTTTTACTGCTGAACCGTATTTCATTGTATAGATGTGCCACATTTTGTTATCCCATTATCAGTTGATGGACATTTGGAAACATATTTGGCTATTAGGAATAATGTTGCTATGAATGTTTGTGTGCAAGTTTTTATGTGGCTGTAGGTTTTTCATTCTCGTGGGAACACACTTAGGAGTGGAATCATTAGGTCATATGGTAACTCTATATTTAACCTTTTGAAGAGCTACCTGATTGTTTTGCAAAGTAGCTGCACCATGTAATATTCCCACCAGCAGTGTATGAGGGTTCCAATTTCCTTGCACGCTTGTTAATATGTTATGTTTCTTTTTAATTTTAGCTATGATAGTGGGTGTGAAATGGCATCTCATGTTGTTTTGATTTGCATTTCTTTATTGCCTAATGACTTTGAACATCTTTTCATGTGCTTGTTGTATATATTCTTTGGCGAAATGTATATTCAAATCCTTTACCCTTTTTAAAATTGGGTCATTTGCTTTTTTATTATTGAGTTGTAAGAGTTCTTTATACATTCTGGACACAAAGTCCCTTATGTGTGATTTGCAAATATTTTCTCCCATCCTGTGGGTTGTCTTTTCACTTTCTTGGAAATACCTTTGAACACAACATTTTCTAATTTTGATTATGTCCAATTTATCTTTTATTTTTGTCACTTGTGTATTTGATGCCCAAATGCTATGTTTTCTTCTAAGGGTTTTACAGCTTTAGCTCTTATGTTTGGGTCTTTAATCCATTTTGAGTTAATTTTTGTATATAGTGTGAGATAAAGGTCTCCTTTATTCTTTTGCTGTGACTGTCATCGTCCTAGTGCCATTCTTTGAAAAGACTGTTGTTTCCCATTAAATTGTCTTGGCACTCTTGTTGGTTTATTTCTGGACTCTTGATTCCATTTCAGTGATCTATGTGTCTGTCTTTATGCGAGTACTACTCTGCCTTGATTACCATAGTTTTGTAGTTAAGTTTTGAAATCGGAAAGTTTGAGTCCTCCAACTTTTATCCTGCTTTATTCTGAATCTCTTGCATTTCCATGTGCATTTTAGGATCAGCTTATCAATTTCTGCAAAAAAAAAAGCAGTTGGGATTTTGATAGTGATAAAAAGACATTTTAAATGAAGAATAATGCAGAGATCATGACTTGATCACTGCCATTACATTTATCATAAACAATAAGAAAGCAGAATAATTGTGGAGTGTGAATGTAGTCAGTTGGTGAGTTTGAGTGAAGTGAATTGGGGAGTGAATTATAAAGCATGCTTACAATCAGGGAGGTCTGGGCTCCTTCAGGGTGCTCCAATTACTGGAATGATTTGGGGTAATTTTTCTATTATCTTATCTGCAATCTTGAAGTAACAATGGGCACACTGTAGGGTGATTGTAAGCACCAAATCAGGTAAATTTTTCTTAAGCTCTTGGCACTGTGGCTGGAAAACTGCTACCCAGTATATAGTAGCAATTTTTATTGTAATTGGATATTTCCCACTTCTGTTAATCAAAAAAATAAGAAGAAATGAGATGACATAGGTTATGATATAAAGGAGAATTCTTGATACTAAAGTGTGAATAGCTTATTAAAAGAAGACTTGGCCAGGTGTGGTGGCTCACACCTGTAATTCCAGCACTTTGGGAGGCTAAGGTGGGCAGATCACTTGAGCTTGGGAGTTTGAGACCAGCCCGGGCAACATGGCAAAAACTTGTCTCTACCAAAAACACACACACACAAAAAAATTCACTGGGCATGGTGGCATGCATCTGTGGTCCCAGTTGCTCAGGAGGCTGAGGTGGGAGGATGGCTTGAGTCCAGGAGGCAGAGGTTGCAGTGAGCTGAGATCATGCCACTGCACTCTAGCCTGGGTGAGAGTGAGAGCCCACCTCAAAAAAAAAAAAAAAAAAAAGACTTGGTTCTTCACCTGATAGAATCTGAATAAATAGGACAGCATGTAGGGTGGACATTATAAGGCATACTACTTCCTGCGAAGAGAAGACTATAATAGTCTCATGGTTTTTAATTGGTAATCTAAAGTAGGTAAGGTCAAAGCTATTGTACTAAGCTGTTGTTTGCCTTTTCCACTCTCATCCTCTCAGACTGTACAGTGGAGTTTTCCAGTGGCTAGATGATGGGTGATGACATCATTGTTCTGATTGCTAATGGAATGTGTGTTTTTGTATTCTTGTGTTTCAGACATTGTTTTGTTATAATATCAAATATTATACATATCAATAAAAAACCCTTCTGAGCAAAAGTTTTGGGTGTCCTCAACAATTTCTAAAAGTGTAAAGGAATTCTAGACCAGAAAGTTTGAGAAGGGCTGTAATAAGCAAACTTGGATAACAATAATAACAATATATTTTTGAGCACTTTCTACATGCTCAGCACTGGCTAAGTACTGGTTTTGTGTCATCTCACTGGAGCCAACAATTGATAAATCATTGTTGTATCTCAATTTGGTGATGGGGAATCTGACCCTGAGAAGAGTTAAGTGAATTGCTAAGGGTCACATGCTGGTAAGTGGGAGAGCTAGGATTTGAACCCATTGCACCTTTTTTCCTGGGATGCATGTTACGATTCTGCATCCTTGAAGATTGAAGGGATATTGAATTTCACAGAGAACCCCTGCTCTGGGATCTGAGAAGCTGGAAGTCTGAGTTATGCTCTGAGAACACATTTAGAATCCAATTTTGGATTATGAATCTCTAGCTGGTTGATTGGAACAAAAAGCTGAGACCATTATTGAATCCATAATATTCCCATGGTTTTTGCTTTGACACTCCCAGCTCTTTCAAAGAGGGGGTTGTTGGCTGTTCTGTGTTCTTTACCTCAGATTTATGAGTGAAGCAGAGGGAGCTGGCCAGCATGCTGTGAGCCACTCCACTGGGGCACATAAATCATGAGCTCCCTTCTAAGTGAAACTTGGGGTGAGAGAGTAGGACAGCCAGGAAGGTTGGGCTGCACCCCAGGACTCAGGCTCCTTTTGGTGCCAATGTCTCTACTTTTCACATTTAAAAAGAAGAAGACAAGGGATAGCAAAGTGGGGTGGGGGTGGAAAGCTGTCATAGTCACTGTCAAAAAAAAAAAAAAAAGAATAGGAAAAAATATCAGCATTTGCATATTGTGAAAACTTCTTGATTTATACTTATAGAATGCTATGGATACCTGAAATTTACTCAATTAATTTCCAGCCATGAAAAAGCCTTTATTTTATTGCCATTTGTCATGTGTGTGATGCACTGGAGACCCCAAGGCTTGACTGGGCTCATGCCAAAAAGCCATGTGCAAATCCACCTTTGATGGGTGCACTTGCCTCACTGCCTCCAATTTCCTGACACAGAATCTGAAAAGCAAATAATCTGAGTGATTTTGAGATCCCACAGCTGGCTTATAGCACAGACATCATGCTATTTTCCTTTCGCTGATGTTTCAGATTTCTGTATTTTAAGGACTGGCAAAAACTTTTATAAAGGTGAATGGCTAGGAGGAATATAGCAAATGATTGCCAATTTTTTTGTTTTAGCAAGTAAATATATTAAGAAGCCATAACCATGATCTGATGTCAGCACTTCTTATAAGAAAAGGACACTTATGACTATTTTAAAGTCTTTTGAATAGCCTAAATTTAGCTCCATGCACTACTTTCTATATTTTCCTACCTTCTCTTATTTTAAGACAAGATGGGATAAACATTGCCAAAGGCCACTCTTTGTCCTCAGGATGATGTTTGGCTACTGCTGAGCTATACTTATAATTCAAGAAGGAGGAGCATTTCTCTAATGATAGTGATGTTGAGCATAAAAAATATACCTGTTGGCCATTTGCGTATCTTCTTTTGAGAAGTATCTGTCAAGGTCTTTTGTCCATTTAAAAAATCATGCTATTTGTTTTCTCACTATTGAGTTCTTTGAGTTCCTTATATATTCTGGTTGTTAATCCCTTTTCAGATGTATAAGTTGAAAATATTTTCTTCTGTTCTGTAGGTTGTCTCTTCAATTTGTTGATTCTTTCCTTTGGTATGCAAAAGCTTTTTCATTTAATGTAATCCCATTTGTCTATTTTTGCTTTTGTTGCCTGTGCTTTTAGAGTCTTATCAAACCCATAATGAGATATCACCTTGTTCCAGCTAGAAAGACTGTTGTTAAGAAAACAACAACAGGGAGGGGTGGGATAATATACACCAAATAGGGTGGAGTGTATGCTGCTTGGGTGATGGGCACACCAAAATCCACAAATCACCACTAAAGAACTTACTCATGTAACCAAATACCACCTGTACCCCAATAACCTATGGAAAAATAAACAACAACAACAGAAGATAACAAGTGATGGTGAAGATATGGAGAAAAGGGAAACTTTACATACTATTGGTGGGAATGTAAATTAGTACGGCCATTATGGAAAAATGTATGGAGGTTCCTCAAAAAATTAAAAATGGAACTACCATATGATGCAGAAATCCCACTACTGGGTATAGATCCCAAGGAAATGAAATCCATATACCAAATATCTGCACTCTCATGCTTATTATAACATTATTCAAAATAGCCAAGGTATACCTTGAGTCAACCTAAGTATCCGTAAATGGAAGAATGGATTGAAAAATGTATATATACACAATGGAAAGTTATTCTGTCATAAAAATAATGAAATTCTGTCATTTGTGATGACATGTATGAACCTGGAAGACATGATGTTAAGTGAAATAAATAAGACATAGAAAGTCAAATACTGCATAATCTCACTTATATTTGAAATCTAAAAAAAGAAAGATCTCATAGAAATAGACAATAGAACAGTGTTTACCAGAGACTGGGGAGAGAGGAGGAAGGACATAATGATGGGGGGACTGGTCAACAGGTACAAAGTTACATTTAGATAAGAGGAATAAGTTCTGGTGTCTTATTGCACAGCAGTATTACTATAGGTAATAATGTGTATTTCAAAATAGCTAGAAGAGAGGATTGTGAATGTTCTCATTACAAAGAAATGATAAATGTTTGAGATGATGGATATGCTCATTACATTGATTTGATCATTACACAATATATACATGTATCAAAACCTCACATTGTATGCCATAAATGTGTAATATTATGTGTCAATTAAAATTTTTAAAAAAGAAGGAGAAGCATAACCCTCCCATAGCCTCTTTTTTTTTTTTTGAGGTGATTTTTCCCTCTTGTTGCCCAGGCTGGTGTGCCATGGTGTGATCTCGGCTCACTGCAACCTCCACCTCCCGGGTTCAAGTGATTCTCGTGCTTCAGCTTCCCAAGTAGCTGGGATTACAGGTGTCCACCACCATGCCTGGCTAATTTTTTTGTATTTTTAGTAGAGACAGGGTTTCACCATGTTGGCCAGGCTGGTCTCGAACTCCTGACCTCAGGTGATCCACCCAGCTCGGCCACCCAAAGTGCTGGGATTACAGGCGTAAGCCACTGCGCCGACCTCCCCATAGGCTCTTTTTGTGCAGCATAGGGTGTGCCTTGCTTTCTGATCATTTGAATAGCAAGTGTGAATTTTAATGCTTGTATGCTGAGCCCCTAGGCATGGGGCCACAGCCAGTTGCCTAAGAGACTCATGAAGCTATGCCTATGTTCCCACCTGGCCCAGGCTCCTGGCTACCTGTTGGGATGCTGAGAACCTGTGGGGAAGTTTCCATTTCATTTTCACTTGGATCCCAAACCTACACTGTCGCAATGGAGCAAAAAGTTAATGCAACGTTGAATGCCTCCACTAATTGTCTACCTTCTATGATGAGAGCTGTGCAAGTCATCAAGGCTTTAGCTTCCATGTAAGTTGAATTCAGCTGACCAGACTAGATATAGAGAAGTAAATGACCTTACTTGGATTCCTCCATGACCTCCCATAGCAATGATAATCAATAAGGTAGTTATAAATGTATTAGACTGGAATAGGTGAATGGGATTGTACCATTTATCTTTTGTGGTCAAAATGTGAAAAATGTCTCCCCTAAGCTGTTCCATTTACTCCCAAATCTCAGCAAATAAGCAACTGTCAAAGTGCAGACAGCCAGCAGGCTGGTAGAATGACCAAGAGACTGGGTCATTGCAGGCGACTGGCTGACCAGTGTGGTGATCAAAAAGTCTCACTCCTAAATTCTGGATAATTTTAGGAACTCTTAGGCCTCCTTAGGGGAAGTGGGTACTAAGAAATTCTGAATTACCTGGGCTTTAGGGAATTTCCTATAACCGTGGCCAACAGTAAGATGGTGCTACCCTGATCTGTGCATTCAGGACACTGATTCGTCTTCACCATTCTAGACCCGGAGATTGGTCTACTTGCTTTACTGCAGAGATCCTGACCCCCTCTGCCCTAAATTCCCCTATCTGGATTAGTTTTGAAAGCTCTAGGGTTAGTCTAGTCTTTCTGGGGAATGTTGAGGGCTGTTGTGCCTCACAGTGGCAATGTAGTTCAATCAGCTAAATTAAACCAAGCTAACAACTGTTTCCTGAGCACCCATTATGAGCAAGGCTATATGCACATCTCTCAGTCTTGTCAGAGACAAGTACAGAAAAAAGTGGAAAGAAATGGGGACACATCCTTGGAAAGGGTTGAATTGTCAATATTAGAGTTTTTACTTATTTAGCACATGGTTTATTTGGCACATACTATGTGTCAAGGACTTTCAGTTGTGATTGCATTGAACAACACTGCCAGGTGAGTGGTACTCTGTCTCTCTATACAGCTGGATTTCAGACAGGTGAGGTGTCTTGCCTGCATTCACATGGCTAACATGTGGCAGAATTGGAATGTAAGGAGATCTAACTCCAAAATGGACTATAGCATATTATAATGATTCTCAACCTCCATCAGACTCTGTCTAGGAAATAAACTGTGAAGCTACACCTGAAACCACCAAACCCATCTCAAACTCAATGATCTTTTACATTTTACCTCTTTTTTTGTTGTTGTTGTAGCTTTTCTGGGGTTGTGCTGGTTATACCAACCTTATCTCAGCTACCTGAAGGATTGTCGTGCTGGAGAAGACATGTGTGGAGACCCACCTGACCAAAGCTCAACTTCATGAACATAAGAGCTGGAGGAACTGCCTCTCAGACTGTCCAGCTTGCTCAGAAAAGTGGCCTTCCTTTGGCTGGGAGATGGGTAACCATTTTTTCTCTTTATTGCTAAAAAGGCCCATCAGGCTGGGATCTGCCTTCTTGAGCTGTGAATTACAATGGCAGGTTCAAAAGGCTTTCAGCCAACTTGAGTTTTGCAGTCAAATTAGATCCAATTAGAAGTCAGCCTGTAGAATGTGAGCCATTACTAAATTTTTAAAAATGAGCTTTGCCACTTTCTGGACTGTGGCTGTAGAAATATCTGGAGTTTTAATGATCTTCTCTGTCTATTAAAGGATCTGATAGACATGAAGTTTTATAAGGCAAGGACCCAAAATGGATCAGGTTTTTAATGCCAGAATTCCATTAGGCCTGCAATAAACGATGGAGTCAATCTATTTAGCAGATATATTTTTTAGGTGGTGAAACTAAGTAAAGTAATAAGACCTTTTAAATTTAATGTTTATTCCAGGGGCTGATGATTCAAAAGAAAATCTTTCTTAGTATGATGGTAATTTGTTTTTCTGCTGTATTTTTCTTCAGAGACCTGGTTACTTTTCTCTCTTCCCTGAGGGCAATAGTACACTTTTTGCTCTTATATTATGTTGCTTTATGGGAAATAGGTGTGAAGCCCTTGCTGGCACTTTTTCTAGACTGAATTCTCTTTAATTCTGTTACCAGGGCCTGGGGGATGAAGCGAATCCCTCAGACAGCCCTTCACATCTGGTTCAGCCCTATCTGCTTAGTAATGGTCCCACCCTCTCTCATTAAAAGCATTTGATTTGTCCTGAGTATATTATTAGCAATCATAGGACTTGGTTCAAGATTGGATTGAGATAAGGGGTTGAACATATAGTTCTACCATCCTTCTAGTCCTTGAAGTGATTTTTAAAAGGTTGCTAGGAAAGACTAAGTCCTTTGATACAAGATTCCTTCACCAGGGAGCAGAAATGTTGATATACACTTGCAACAGAAAAGAGTATAGGGTTTGGTTTTCTACAGGGTAGAGAATGTGGGGCACTGTGTGTCCCTGTAATCCCAGCCACTGGGGAGGCTGCGGTGGGAGGATCGCTTGAGCCCAGAAGTTTGAATCCAGCTTGGGTAACACAGCAAGACCTTGTCTTTAAGAAAAAAAAATTACATGTAATTTAAAAAATAAAAATAGGGACGGGCGCGGTGGCTCACACCTGTAATCCCAGTACTTTGGGAGGCCGAGGCAGGCACATCACGAGGTCAGGAGATCGAGACCATCCTGGCTAACACAGTGAAACCCCGTCTCTACTAAAAATACAAAAAAATTAGCCGGGCATGGTGGTGGGCACATGTAGTCCCAGCTACTCGGGAGGCTGAGGCAGGAGAATGGCATGACTTTGGGAGATGGAGCTTGCAGTGAGCAGAGATCACGCCACTGCACTCCAGCCTGAGCAACAGAGTGAGACTCCGTCTTAAAAAAAAAAAAAAAAAAGAAAATTAGGGTCAAAGGGCACTCAGGAGACTATCACTGCACAGGTAATCGCCAGTCCAGTGACACTCCAAGCTCATCCATGTTTAGCTGCTTGGGTGCAGGTGAAGACTTAGTATAGTTGAGTTTAACCAGGATTGGATTTGTCAAGTGACTCTGACTTGAGATAAGACACAGGAGAGACGCATGGGGCAGCAGAGATGAAAGAGTGTGCATAGGCTGATGAGAATGACGGGCTCTGGGGTCTAGTCTGCAAAGGAAGAGAAGTGACAAAAGAAAGTGTTCAATCATCTGGAGGTCCCTGGGGGGATGAGGAGCTGTTGAAGATTGATGCTAAGGAAGGAGGAGACAGAGACAGAGGGTGAGAGCCTCAAATGGGAGATGCTGAAGGTGGTGCAGCTACGAGTCATGATGAGGTTCGGGGTGTGACCAGGGGAGCTGCTATTTGTACAGCATGAAGGAAGTTATCATTGTTAAGTTGGACGACCAGGAACACTGTCCTCCTGGACAAAACAAAAAGCACAGATCAAACAGCCACAAAAACCTGTCGCCACCACCACTAAGACACAGTCATATGTGGTTTCATAGAAATGCTCCAAAAACAAAGCAATCCAAGAATATTAGAGATAAAAAGAACAGGCAAATTCTGGCCGAAAGAAAAATTAACCTAATGGTATCAATAGCTGATAAAAATAATGCCTGAGGAAAAAGCATTAGATGAGAAAAATATATATATATTTTTCTTTTGAGACAGAGTTTTGTTCTCATTGCCCAGGTTGGAGTGCAATGGTGTGATCTCAGCTCACTGCAATCTTTGCCTCCCGGTTTCAAGTGATTCTCCAGCCCCAGCCTCCTGAGTAGCTGGGATTACAGACGCCCCCCAACCACGTCCAGCTAATTTTTGTATTTTTAGGAGAGACAGGGTTTTACCATGTTTTCCAGGCAGATCTCGAACTCCCGACCTCAGGTGATCCACCTGCCTCAGCCTCCGAAAGTGCGGGGATTACAGGTGTGAGCCATCGCGCCCAAAGAAAAAGAGTTATTTCTGTTTGATGAAATTGACAGTCCACAAAGAAGATGGAATTATCAAGAATCTTTATGTTCTTAATAATGGAGATTTGAGATATACAGACAGTCAAAATATTAGAGAAACAAATGAATTTGCAACCACAGTGGCAAACATTAGTAAATCAGAGACGGTCATGGTCACGATTCATAAACAGCAGTTTTAAGTGCATCTATTTAGGCAGAGACATTATGCATGCATATTTAACTTGCTCTTATTTTAGAATCTATACCCATTTATAAAAAGCAGCTACTGAATATGCATATTGTGAAAACAGCTAACAAAACTAAAGTCCCATCCACTATTAGAAGACAGTTCAACGTTTATTAATAGGTTGTTGGTTATTTCTATTACATCAAAGCTTAAGTCTTAAAATCTAAAAGCGAAGGAATAAAATCTGCTCCAGTAATTTAAAAGGATTCTGCATCCAACTTTGATTCAATTCCTGTTCATATATAAGACACAAGCCTTAAGAGTCATTAAATTCCCATTTTAGCTGGTTGCCAGCTGTAAGTTAATATACAGACTTTGTTGGCTTATCCTGCTCTATGCTATGCACAGTGCTTTGAGTGCTCTGTTTTCCTTGCCTTGGATTGCCATTCCATACCAGGATTCTCATTTCCTCTGCTCCTGAGTTTTGACTGGCATAATTTTGGAACTTAAAAAAATATGCATCTTCTGTTGTTTTTTCTCATAGCCTTCATTTACATTTTTGTCTATTTTGGATTTTTTTTCTGAAATGTTTTCAATGTACTTTATTTCCTGTTTTTATAAGCTTTATATAACTTCAGAAAAACATAATCCAAGACATATCTTGGTTAGAATAATAACCAAGAGGTTATTATTCATGTATTTATTTATTTACTGTAACATGGAACACAGTGACCTGCAGAGTAGACACTGGGTGTGGCTGTTTGTAGAACTGTCTTTAGAGGATATTAACTAGAGGTGACATTCCAGGGCTTTGCACCTTGGTGACTTGGGAAGGCGGGTGGCAGGATGCAGATGCAGAAAATTAACCTGTATGTGCCACCTACCCTTTTACATCCAAGGCAAAAAGGATGAAATAGTTTATTCTCTCCTTCCATTAGCCCCCATTTCCTTGTTTTTTAAATTAATAGTACTTTATTACATTCAGTACAATGTATAAATCTTTAAGTGTTCAGCACAATGAATTTTGACATTAAATATAAAATATATATAATATATAAAAACATATATAAAATATATATAAAATATATATAATATATTAAAATATATTAAATATAAAACACTTCCAGGCCTGGCATGGCGGCTCACGCCTATAGTCCCAGCACTTTGGGAGGCCAAGGCGAGTGGATCACTTGAGGTTGGGAGTTTGAGACCAGCCTGACCAACATGGAGAAACCCCATCTCTACTAAAAATACAAAATTAGCTGGGCATGGTGGCACATGCCTGTAATCCCAGTTACTGGGAGACTGAGGCAGGAGAATCACTTGAACCCGGGAGGCGGAGGTTGCTGTGAGCCAAGATCACTCCATTGCACTCCAACCCGGGCATGAAGAGTGAGACTCTGTGTCAAAACAAAAACAAACAAAACAACACTTCCATCATTCTAGAAAGTTAACTCATGCTTCTTTCCAGTCAAGTGCTGTTATACAACTGACTTCAAGTAACCACTGACCTGCTTTCAATCCCTATAGATTAGTTCTCTATGTTCAAGGACTTAATATAAATGGAATAATATTAATACATATATATTCTTTAGTTTATCCTTTATTCATTCAGCATTTTTTTTGAAATTTATCTATTTTATTATGTATATCAATAGTCTCTCATTTTTTTTGCTCAGTACTATTCCATTGTATGGATATACCACAGTTTGTCTATCCATTTTCCTATTGATGGATACCTGGGCTGCTTCGAATTTTTGCTTATTGTGAGTAAAGCTGCTATGTACGTACAGGTGTTTTGTGAACATAGTACATTCATTTCTCTTGGTATATAGTCTAGGTGTGTGATTGCTAGGCCATAGAGTAGATGAATATTCCCATTTATCAGAGAGTGGCAATGGGTTTACAAAATGATTGTACAATCTTCAGCATCCAGCAGCAATGTGTGAGAGTTCTAGTTTCTCCACAGCCTTGCCAACACTCAGTAGAGTTGGTTTTCATTTTTAGCCATTCTGGTAAGTGTGGAGAGGTATCTCATTGTGGTTCTGCTTTGCATTTTTGTGGTGACTAATGATGTTGAGCACTCTTTCTTATGTTTATTGACCATTTTAGTATCTTTTTTTGGTGCGTAGTGGTATCTCACTGCTGTTTTGCTTTGCATTTTTATGGTGACTAATGATATTGAGTACTCTTTCATATGCTTATTGACCATTTGAATATCTTTTTTTGTAAAGTGTCTATTCAAATCTTTAACAATTTTGGGGGGTTATTTGTGTTTTTGATATTTCACTTCCCTTTGAAGAGTTAAATAATTAATATGCTTTAATCTAGAGCCAACTGCATGCCTGGTATTTCAAATTTGGTATCTTACTTAATAAATACAACAAACGGTTGAAGTCAGTGTATCAATTCCATTTTACAGAGTAGGAAACCAAGGTTCAAACTGATTGAAAACCACCCTCGAAGTTGAAACTTTCTGACTGGAAGCATTGGGACTCTGGTATTCATTTTCACCAGTTTTGCCTGAGAATAAGGTGGAAGGAAGATATGACGGGAGAATATTCACTATCCTTGAAATCGATTTTGACTTTTTAAAAATAGTTTTTAAAAAATATACTTTTAATTTATATTTATATATTTACAGAAAAGTTGCTAATATGGTACAGAGTTTCTATGTATCCGTTGATTGTATTTATTTATTTAAATGGCTATATTCAGATATAATTCATTTACTTTACAATTCATTCATTTGCAATGTAGAATTCAATGATTTTTAGTATATTCACATATATGTGATGTGCAACCATCACTACCATCCATTTTAGAACATTTTCATCACCCTTTAGTTATCACCTCTCCACACCCCCATAACTCCTCTCAGCCTAAGCAACCACTCATCTACTTCTGTCTCTGTAGATTAACCTGTTCTGGGTATTGCATATGAATTGAATCATATAACATGTTCTCTTTTGTAACTGGCTTCTTTCGGTCCTGGCTTTTTTCAACACTTGTGGCATAAGACTGCTTGTAGTCATCAAGATTCTTGTCCTGCTCTTCCTGGACACTCTGTTGACCACATTTCCAGTCCTTGTAGTTAGGTGTGGCACACGTGTCTGAGTTCGGGTGAATGCAGAGGTGATGTGAGTGTCGTTTCTAGGCCGGGTGCTTTGAAAATCAATCTCAATGAAACATCCTAACGCCCATCCTCACTTTCTTTTCTCTTACTTGGTCCCTAAATGAAAGCAAAACTTTCTCTTGACCTCTATTGGACAAATGTTTATTATGTTAAATTAGCCTCTGAGATTTAGAAGTTGTCTATTACAGAAACTAGTCTTATTTACCTTTCCTCCTAAAACATCTCTAAAAGCCCATATTGTGGAATACTTCTAATGTATCAAGAACTCTGATTGTGCATTGTCTTTTTTTATTAAGGTGTCTTAGGTTGTCCACTCATCCAAGACCAGAAATGAAGAAACTTGATTCCTTTAAGATAGTGCTCTTGGATAGAGTATCAGCACACATTTTTGTTACTTCCAAGCAGTCTTAAAAATAGATTTTGTTCCTAAGCTTATACACCGTATTTAGCTGAAAAGAGTCAGAGAGAACATTCTTAAGGAATAAGTCACATATATCTGAGACATTTATCAACATCCTTATAACAAATTCTTCAAGCTCAAGGTTGATTTCACCATCTTTGCTCCATAATCTCCCTGCACATTGGAGGCTCCGTAGGAAACGCAAGGAACAGAGCTATGTACATTGCAGGGCATTTTGTGAATTATAAAAATCTGCTCAGTTCTAAAGATCAAAACTTCTACCCATCTGGGATGTATAAATCCTATACAGAGAATTTATGAGGGGGTTATCTTGAATTATGTGTTGGGTGTTGGGCTTGGCACATAATAAATATAAATGATCCTCACAGGACAGTAGATTAACATCCAGGGGAAAAAAGTCAGGCATCTGTGGAATTTAAGTGGGAAGATGCCCTACTCTTCTCAGACAGGAAAGAGCTTTCAATCCCCAGGAGATAGAACTCTGATCCTTGTTTTTAAGTCCCTTGCTAACTCCTGCACATGGGAGAAGAAGTGATTTATCTGCTCAGTGATTTGGAAAAGGAACTGTGTAAGTTCGGTTTGCCCCCTAGATCTTCTCATTTTCAGATCTTTCTGCCCACAAAAGGGTGCATCTCCTTTGTACTGTGCTGTTAGCTGGCAATACTGTAGGAGGCCTGTGGGTGGCCAGGTGCACCAGGGGCCAAGGAATGAGTCTGTCCAGCTCTGAAGGCTGTTAGGAAGCCAACTGAGAGTAGACATCTAAGCCATGCCCTCCAGAACAACTTTGATTAGTAATAAAGTTCACACAAGTAAATTGAAACTCCTTGAAAAGGAGGAAAAACTTGCATAAAAGTTAAAATCTGCTGAAGATGGCATATAAGTAAGTGTTGTATGATGTGGGAAAGAATGCAATTATATCAGAAGTTCAGAGAAGTGAGATGCTGCTACAGACCGGAATATTCCTGAGGATCAAGCATGGCCCTGCAGACCATAGTACTCAGATGTGTTTAAGTTTATATACATGGAGACAAAAATGTTTCAGTTTTCCAGAAGTTATTTCTGGTCCCTCCACTTTTTTTCCCTTCTGGTTGTGATTTCTACGTGGCATATAGGAAATGATATAGTTAAATGCACAAAGAAAATCTAAGAATTTTGCCTGGATTCATAATTCTGTGTTCACAAATAATGATCTGTACTTTTGAAATTTCCATAGTACCTCAATGTCAAGGATGTGTCATCGACAGCAGCAATATAAGAGTTGACATGGGCTGTGCGCAGTGGCTCATGCCTGTAATCCCAGTGCCTTGGGAGGCCGAGGCGGGTGGATCACTGAGGTCAGGAGTTCCAGACCAGCCTGGCCTACATGATGAAATCCCGTCTCTACTAAAAATACAAAAATTAGCTGGGCGTGGTGGTGCACACCTGCAGTCCTAGCTACTCAGGAGGCTGAGGCAGGAGAACCGCTTGAACCCCAGAGGGGGAGGTTGCAGTTAGCTGAGACTGTGCCACTGCACTCCAGCCTGGACAACAGAGAGGGACCTTGTCTCAAAAAAAAAAAAAAAAAAAAGAATGGACATGATCTTTAGTCTTTCTTGTCTTTACAGTCTTCACTATATGGTTTTTCCCTATATGTTTCTCATCCAACTGTTCTTGCTCTGTAATGCATCATTCTTTAGAAAAGCAAGTAAGTCAACACTTCGTAAGACATCTTCATGAATCAAAAAAAGAAAGAACACATGCTGGAATAAAGCAAATAGTGAAAGTGGGCATTGCTGTGAAGCTTGGGCATGTGAACACAATAGATGGGATTGTGAAAGCTCTTTGTTCTTCAGATGGATGTTATCCTTCAGTTTGGCTCACCAAAATCTAAGTGACTTTATGGGTGTGCTCCACCACTCTTGGTTCTAATTTCCTTCCATCACCCAAGTGTTGGCAAACAACTGCTCAGCCAATCATAGTGACCTTAATATACTTTAAAGAAGCACATGGAGCCATGAGTGGTAGCGCATACCTGTAGTCCCAGCTACTTGGTAGGCTGAGGTGGGAGGATTGCTTGAGCCCAGGAGTTCGAGGCTATGGTGAGCTGTAATAGTGCCACTGCACCTCAGCCTGGGTGACAGAGCAAGGTATGTCCAAAAAAAAAAAAAAAAAAAAAAAAGCAGCACATTGAAGTAACCTAAAGTTACAACTTCTCTGTAGTGTTTCCCAGAACAATTCCCCAATATGTGTAATTAGTGTCACAACTGGGATAGGGGCAACTTCACTAGAGGCAGAAGTGAGCCTTGTGCCGGAAGTCTTTGGTGTCAGGCTCTGTCCTTCTGATAACCATCCTGCATGTGTAGCCCCTCTTTCTCCTCCTCTTTGTGCTCTCAGCAGGCACTGAGTTGAAGCAACTTTAAGGCTGATTCCAATGTTGCTCAGAGAGCTCAGATTCTTGCCAATCACACAGGTGTTGAGTTTTTTGAGACGCTCTTACCCTGGGCAGGGTCCATTCCATCAGCTTCCTGAGATGGGCTTGCAGGAGGAGAAGGGGAAATCTTTGGTTTTCCTTAGTGTGGTAGCATCTTCCTTTAGATAAGGGTGTTTTGCTTATAGCCATAAGATCAGGCACACATGCCTTTAGGTTTATTGGAGAATATGGAATAAAATTTTAAACCTCAGAGATCAACAGTTTAGAGGCATTGAAGCCAAAGGTATTTAATGGCTCATCAATATTCTTAGATTGGGTCTTTCTATATTGCTCAGGCTGGTCTCTAACTCCTGAGCTCAAGTGATCCTTGCACCTCAGCCTCCTGAGTAGCTGAGACCATAGGTGTGCACCATTGTACCTGGCTATAGTATTCTCAGTAAAATCATACTTCAATTTTATTTAGATTGATTTAAAAAATAACCTAGATAACTTTTATCCATGCTGCCACTGGCCTGCACCTTAACCTGGATAACTTTCGTGATACGGCTTTGTTGTATTCCACAGAAGCAAAGATTCACCTTCTACACATCATGCAATCTCTCCAAGTGTCTAGTTTCATGGAACTAATGACAATCTTTAAAGGACAGATATTTAAATAATATCTAAGGCATTTGTGTCAGACCTGGTAGTTGCTTATCTAATATTTTATTTTATTTTTTTTTACTAACAGAATCATATTTGTTGGGTTGCCAATTAACCTACTATGTATATCTACATTTCCTAGTTCCTCTTTTGAGTAGAGGCGGTCATGTGATATAGTTTCAGCCAGGGATGTCAACAGAAATAACTGAGTGGGGCTTCTGGGAAAGGAATTCTAAAGGGGATTATCTCAACTGGCATGCAGTCTTTTGCCCTTGGCCTTCTATCTTCCTATTGCCTGCAATGGCCATTGTAATTGTTGGTTCTTCAGCAACCATTTGGGGACCATGAAGACAGCATAAGTTTGAAAACTGCGAGCTAAGGATAGGAGCCTGCATCCTGATGACATTGTAGAAATTCCACGCCAGTCATCAATGTCTCATCTCCAGACTTCTTTTAAGCCACTGTTATTTGTGTTTTCTGTTATGTGGTGTCAAAACTCCATTCATAACTGGTAAAATACTCAATTTTCAGATTGCTTTGCTTAGAGGTAAAACAAAAATCGAGTGTCTGGCATGAAAACATTTGTTTTGAACAAAATAGTTTTGGCAAAATTCTAACTTTAAACATTGAGGAGGGGCACACCTATTTATTTATAAATCCTATATAGCATCAAGAAAGCCTGGAAAAAACATCCTTTTGTTTGGCTTAGTTGTCATTACATGCAGGTGAAAGCTGATGTTAGTAGAACTTTCTCTGGGGGTGGTGATAGTGGTGTAATTTAGTGAAAAGAGTAGGGGTTTTGAAATCTGGCATATTTGAGTTTTAATGTAAATCTAAACTCATTATTGTATCTTTCTAAGCCTCGGTTTTCTGATCCATAAAATAAGGAAGGTCTCAAGTTAAAAAGGGAGAATCTGCAAAATACCATACCAAAGGGAACCAGTGAATTACCTGGTACTATATATGATCATTTCCCTGTATTTGTGTCTTGTTTCTTATTCTTTCATCTAATAAATATTGATTAAGTATCTACTATATGCCGGGACTGTTTTGGGTGTTCATTTCTTTGACTCTGAGTTTGCCCTGAATGGAGTTATGGCTTTAGGGCTGAGTATTGAAAGGACTAATGCCATATTTATTTAGTTCATTGGCAGTAACCAGGGAAGAGTGAATTTCAGAGCTTCATCACAAGGTTCCACTTAAGAAACCAAATTGCAGTCTTAGTGGCATAGTGTTTGGTGATTTTCATCCAATACCAGATGTAAGGGCTGGAGATGAGTCTGGCTGACACAGTCACTGTTTAGAAGCTGGAGTGAAACCTTGGAATTTCATCTGGAAAAAGTTGTACTTCTCCAGGAAACAGAGTGGGTTTTGGTACACAGAGACCCTAAAAACTGAAATGAAATGGGGCTCACTTCCTTGTGACTCTAGCCCCCATCATATGTCCCGCAGATGTGAGACCAAGTACTTGAAAATATTTGAAGTCAATGGATTATTTACAACAGGAAAGCACAGATTTTACCCAAGCCAGACCTTAAGAATTTCAGTCCATCTTTCCCAGTTACCTCTCCATGAAGTCGGTCAGTTGGGCTTTCAAATGGGCAGCAATTTAAGACTGTTCGTGAATCATGACATGAAACAAACATTTAGAAGATAGGCTTTGGGTAGGGAGAGGTGGAAAAGTACAGATACTTTACCTTGTGAAGAATTAAATTGTTATTCATTTTTCTTCTTTTATTCATCAGGACATTGGGCTCAAGGGACTTGCAATTGTAAAGAGTAATTATGATGGTAGCTCATATTTGCTGAACATTTTTAAGTGCCAGGACTTTCTCTGGTTTATTATTATCATGAACGACTGCCATTTAGGAAGACAAAGCTTGACTTCAGCCTGTGCTTCCTTGGAAAGCAGTGCTCTGTAGTGGAAAGGATAAGTCATTGGCATCAATGAGACACGAATCTGAGCCCTCACTGTATGGCTTTGAGCACATTATTAAACACCTGTCAACCACAGTAAACGGTACTCTATTGTTCTCTCCATTTTTCATATGAGTAAACTGAGTCTGGAAAGAGTTGAGCCACATGCCCAAGGTCCATAGAAGAGCTGGGGCGGGGTGAAGGGAGTCCAGTACCTGGTTCTTTCCTACACACTGTTATCGGGTAGATGTTAGGGACCTTGTGGGTCATGGAGGGACAGGAAACATGCCCCCTTTTACACATGAGGAAATGAGAGCCCAGAGGGGTTGAACTGGCCATTCCAGTTACTACAGGAATCAGAACGGCAGCTCAGGTATTCCCCTCCAGAGAGGGCATGAGAGGGGTGTACATGGAAGAAAACTAACAGCTCACCAATATTTCATCTTCCATTTTTCATTTCCTGGCTCTGGAACATAAGTCAGGATAAGATCTGGATTAGATCCATTTTCCCAGTTTCCCATATATCACATTTCGACAAGATTTATGGATGTTTTCGCCTGGGCTGGAGCAAACACGGGTGGATTATGAGGTTGTGTTTACATTTTTCTGCTATCTCAGGCAGCATTATGTTAGTCTCCAGCTCCTGGCTCTGTGCCACCTGGATAAGCTTTTGCTATTTGATTCTTTCCATTGTGCACACACTTGTCCCTTCACCTTCTCTGTATCTCTGTACTTTCCTTTGTTATCAGTTACACGTTTTATGCCAGAATGGCTATGGTGTCATTCTCCTGCTTTTGTTTTCTGGTGAGTATGGAGAGATTCTCTTCTAAATAGCTTTGCGTACTGGGGGATTGACATTTGTGATCTTATCTCTCCCTGGATAAAAATACTCCTTCCTGTAGTCTCTCAATTCAGAGCTCATAGTCAGTCTTTTCTCTCCTAATAGCAAATGCTTTGAGTTTTTTAGAAGTTTGCAGAACACTTCCTTTAGATCCTCTATAATGCAGAAAATATTTTTTGCTCAGAGCCCCAGAATCATGTTTTGTGGAATTTTCTTTTTAAAAATAGAGGCCAGGCACAGTGGCTCACGCCTGTAATCCCAGCACTTCGGGAGGCCGAGGTGGGTGGATCATGAGATCAAGAGATTGAGACCATCCTGGCCAACATGGTGAAACCCTGTCTCTACTAAAAATACAAAAATTAGCTGGGCGTGGTGGCACGTGCCTGTAGACCCAGCTACTTGGGAGGCTGAGGTAGGAGAATTGCTTGAACCCAGGAGGCAGAGGTTGCAGTGAGCCGAGATCATGCCATTACACTCCAGCCTGGTGACAGAGCAAAACTCTGTCTCCAAAAAAAAAAAAAAAACAAAAACAAAGAGCAGTTGCAACTGCCAGTGCCTTGGCTCTTGGCTTTTGTTGTTGTTTCCTCTTAGGCCCTAAATGGTAACCACACACAGACTCACATTCCATGGTCCTCAATGACGCCCTCTCCATTTCTCTTTTCCTCTTGAGGTTCATTATTTTCTCCAAATTAAAACGTTCTGGTTGGAATGAGTGAGAAGAAAGAGACAGGGCAGCAGGGAGCTCCAGTTGTGCAGAGGGATTATATCTAGGGGGGTCTTCCTTGCCGGTCTCTGATATGATTAATCGGCCGAAAAGAGCGAGGCTTTGTAGTTTGAGGAGATCGATTTTGAAAGGGTCTGCTCTTGTTACCCAGGACAGTAGGTTTTAAAAACAATTTTTAAGAATATTTTACAGACATTTCAGAGCTTCTGGCTTTATCCCTATGTGAAGCTGCTAGTAGTTCATTTGTTTGTGCATTCATTTGTTCTGCAAATATTGATTGCGTGTTACTGTGCATCAGGTACTGTGTTGGGCCCTGAGAACACTGGGGTAAGCAAAACAGACTGGCCCCTGCTCTCTCAGATCTCACAACAAAGTGAGGGTGACAGATATTAGGCAAATAATCACATGAATAAGTGACCATCTGCACACTGATAGAAAGAGAAGAGGGTCTCCAGGGTGTGCATGCTGTGTGCATGTCAGAGAAGGCTTTCTTCTGAGGAAGAAGACTCCTGAGCTAAGATATGAAGAGTGAGAGTCTGTTGGGTGATGGTTGGGAGGAGGTTTTGGATGTGCTTTTGGTGGAGCAGGTCCCTGTTCCTGACAGAGGGAATGCTGTGCGCAGAGGCCACATGAAGGGATTAGCATGGTGCATGGGAAGAAATACACCTGGGCCAGAGAGGCTGGGTTTCTGAGTGTGAGAAGGTGAGTGGAACCACAGGGATCAGCGGGGTAGCCAGAGCCCAGCGACAGGCTTGGATGAAAGATTTAGTCTTTATCTTTAGGGCCACTGTTGGTTCTACACTGGGAAATGATACGATTAAGTTTGCATTTTAAAAAGATCACTCCTGTTTCAGTGAAGAGAACAGATTTTCAAAAGGCCAGAGTAGATTCATCCAATCATTCATTCACTCATGTATTCAAGAAACATTTATTGGGCTCCAACCATGGGGCAGGGACTTTTCTCTCTACAGTGGTGAGGGAGTTCCCGGCCTCCCAAAACTCATATCTAGTGAGTCAGGACAGATAGTAAACAAATACATAGTTTAAGAGAAAAGATAACTTTGATAGAGGTAAGTGAGTGCAGTGAAAAAAAATCAACCAACAGGAATCCGACAGACAGCACGGAGGCACTATGGTCTATGATCTCTAGTTCTATTGGGTTTTCAGGAAATGCCTTCCTGAGGAGGTGAGAGTTTCCTCCCTAGACGCAGCATTACCCCCTCCCCACCTTTTTTTGAGCCTTGCCTGAAGCAGAGCTGGCCACTTTATTAGCCCTTTACTTGCTAGTCCTCAGATGTGCTGACTGTGTACACGAACCCTTCAATCCCCCCGATTTTCCATGGCCTTTATGGAAGTCAGAGTATTTGAGCTTGAAGGAGCTTTTAGGATTTTCTGATTCAACTCCATCATTTTATAGGACACTAAGCAGAAGGCCAGAGAGGTACTGTTCAAAGAGTGAGCGGTCACCCTGTCCTAGCATCCAGGCCATCTTGTCCTGGGGCCCAAGCCTCCTGGCTCACCATTCAGCACTCCTGGTAAGTGTGAGGCCACAGCTGTGCTCTCTGAGTCCATGGAGGCTGTTTCCAAGATACTCTTCATCCCTGGGTGCATAGAGGACTCCAGATACCTGCAGAAAGTGATTAATGGTCCTTTCTTCCACCCTGGCATCTCCTAATGCAAAAATGTTGGACAGCAACCAATTTAATTTAGAATCCAGAAAATACCACTTTTTTTCCAACCTGGCTTATATTAATGGTATTTTAAAAATGCCCTGCAGCTCTGAAGCATATTTAAGACCATGAAAGAGCATTACGAAGCTTTTGCCCTTTACAGAGTTGCATGGAATGCTAAGTCCAGAAAGGAAAAAAAGGGAAATTCTCTCTTTCCCTTTGGTTTCTTAAGATTTAAAACTCAATAAGCCATTTCTTATTTAAGATTTTGTAAAAATAACTATTTTTTCCCTGTAATTGAGTCTTGTTGCATGAGTTTTAATCTAGAACGTTGTTTTCATGGTTGAGTTGAAAATCCCTTTGGAAATCATGGTGAAACCCAAACTGAAATAGTGCTTATTGAACTAATAATTAAAGTTTCTTTACATTAGCTATCTTAGGAGATTTCTCCTCTTCTCCCTCCCCCCTGGTTTTTTTCAGAAACATTGTTCTGGGAGAAAAATCCCAGTTATCTGAATTCATCAAGTCAAAACCATAAGTCATTGAAGAAAGCATTAGGTGATAATTTTTATCCTTATGAAAAAGCATTTTGTTTAATGAATTTCAGATATAGTGTAGTGCTAAATAAGTTTTTTTCTCTCCTTTTAATGAGATATGTGTTTTATGTTCTTCATTTTCAGATGAAGAAATTGAAGCCCAGAAAAATTAAGTAACTTGTCCAAATCCAAACAGATGAGTTAAAATCATGATGACTGTTTAGTGGCTTGAAGACATTTTGTGTAACATTTCAGCTTCAATAAGAAGACGGGAGCTTGGTGCAAGGATGTTTTACTGGGAGCCTACAGTGGAGCTCAGAAAGTCATGTTCTGGCTGGACGCAGTGGCTTATGCCTACAATCCCAGCACTTTGGGAGGCCAAGGCAGGTGGATTGCTTGAGCTCAGGAGTTCAAGACCAGCCTGGGCGACATGGTGAAACTCCATCTCTGCAAAAAGTACAAAAAATTAGCCAGGTGTCATGAGGTGCAACTGTGGTCCCAGCTACTTGGTGGGCTGAGGCAGGAGAATCCCTTGAGCCCAGGAGGTTGAGGCTGCAGTGAGCCGTGTTGGAGTGAGACCCTGTCTCAAAAAAAAAAAAAAAAAAAAAAAAAAGAAGTCATGTTTGAATATTCCTTTGGGGCTTTTGTTTCCTCATGTTTGCTCTCAAAACATCAGAATGCCACAGAAGTTTGTTAATTCTCTGGATCAGTTGAGGAAGGAAAAGCATCAGCACCTCCTCAAGAATGCCATAGGAGGTGTGTGCTGGGATGCTCTGAGCTCTGCAGCAGTGATGCATGCAGCTGGAGATGTTGAAGGTCAGATGCAGGTGGTCAAGCATTTTAGTTTCCTGTGGCTACTGTAATAACTAAAGTGGCTGAAAACAACAGGAATTCATTATCTTACAGTTCTGGAGACAAGAAGTCCAAAATCACTTTCACTGAACTAGAATTGAGGTGGTGGCAGGACCTTGGTCCCTCTGAAGGCTCTGGGGGTGAATCTGCTCTGTGCCTCTCCCAGGTTCCAGAGGCTGCCAGCATTCCTGGGCTTGTGGCAACATCACTCCACTCTGTGCCTCCATGGCCTCATTATCTCCTCCTTTTCTGTCTGTATCAAATTTCTCCCTGCCTCCCTCTTATAAGGCACATGTGATTGCATTTAGGGCCCATGCAGGTAATCCAAGATGATCTTCCCATGTATAATTATTTGCTTAATCCACATCCGCAAAGAGCCATTTTCCTTAGAAGGTGACATTTACAGCTTCCAGGGATTAGAACCTGACATCTCAGTAAGCCATTATTGAGCCTATCATACTGAGCCTAGATCCCTCCTGTTGGCCTCATATATTCATGGAGGACAAAGGAAAAGGCTAAAGGCCAGAGACCAGCAGAAGAGCGCATTCTTGCTTTCCAGATTCGGGTGAACTGTCATAATCAGTGTCTGGCAGAACAAAAGACTGAGGGAAAAAGCTGAAGCAATGCAAAGCCCCAGAGTGACCACAATGGCATGATTACTGCTGAGTTTGTTTATGAGAGGAAAGAAAGCAGCCATGTTGGAAAGCCTTGGGCGGTTTTCATATCCTGGAAATTATGTAGAAATAGCTGGAGAGGAATGCATCATTCAGGAGTGTAAAACAATTTCTTGTTTAAACAGACCCCAAGGCTTGAGTGGTTAAAAAAATTCCTCCCAGAGAGTGGAAATGAAAAAAGCCCTTCAAAAGGTTATTAATGTGGCCACTTGCAGACAAGGGAACACATCACGCGGAGTCTCTTGCTGATTTTACCCCATGGAGACTGGTTGTGGATGACGAACGATAAAATGGAAGCATCCAGCAGTGGTAACTTAATGTTGTGGTGGGGAATAGTTTTCTTTCCTGACCTCATTTGTAAGAAGGGAATGGAGGAGGATGAAGATGCCTCATTAGTGGAAACTATACACTCCTGTCTATTCACTTGCTGTAGATGAAAGAACACTCCAAGATACTGCTCCAAAAGGAACATTAGCCAAACTAGATCTTCTCTTGTAAATTTCAGAGGCATCTGTAGACATGGGTGACAGGGAAGCCTCCAAGCGATCAACTTCCCTGCCTTTCCAACACCTGAAAATTGGCCCTGAGGTTTTCCATTGAGGTTTTCCAAATACAGGTTGCCAGTGCTTCTGAGTGTGCCCTGGGCCCTGGTGGTTGTTTTTAGGATAGAAAATACTTTTCTCTTACATGGCCACCTGCCCTCTCTCCAGGTTCTGGGGCTTCCTGAAGGCCCAACTGCCTTACCTCTTTTCTCCTCCTCAACCATCATACATTATTCTTATGATGAAGTATGTTCCAGAAATGGTGTTCAGACAAAAATTGTGACCAGGTTCGGTTATCCAACACAACACTGAAAGCGGCTGATTCTAGAATAGAGGTGATTAGGATGATCATTTATTTGGCAATGTTATGATCAAAGATGAATGAGTAGACTAGAAACTGTTTAAATGGCTTCTTCAGCACCCTCAAGTCAATGACTTAGAGCTTCTATCCTGTGTGCTGTGGGTCACTAAAATCTCTCCATCACCTGCCAGTTCCATTCTGTTAAATGTATATTAACAACTTTGGTATATCTTGTTAAGGGCTCTGCAGCAGAGCAATCCCTCTTACTAAACTGTTGGAGCACACCATTGCATACACATTTTTTCCCCTTTGCCAAAGGCAACTCTATCTAGGACAACTCCATTCCATCCATTCCAGGGCATGATGCATAGCAAAACGGAGCAGTCCTGTGACTCCATGCCCTGTCAGTGACAGCTCCAGACAAGACCAGACTCATGGACATGGTGGTGTTTGACCCTTTATTTCTCCCAGGGCTGCACTGTGGAAATATTATTCCTATTCTATCACGTAAATGCCTTTTTATCACTGCCTTTTCAAATAACCAAGTAATTGAAGTGCAGTTGTCTCCCACATTATGTAGGACATTTTTACTAGCCTTGATTATATTTCCATTAGACTTGGTGTAGCTGACTTAGTAACTAGGCCTAGGACAGCAGTGATGGATTTGTCTGATGGTCAGTCATTGAGTGTGAACTCATTGAAACCTTCCAAATATTTGAAATTTTTCTAGATTCAGTTTGGACTCGATGTTTGCAATGAAGCCATCTTTTAAATTCCCTGCCCTAAAGTGCCCTTTTACTCTATGAACAACTCATGCTCAACAGGGCAGAGACATAGTATGACTTCCTCTCTTCTCTACAGCAGCATATTTACCTGCGAGAATGCCGAAGAACAGGCAAATTTCTGCCCAGTAGAGTGATTTTCAGTTGATCAGATTCAGTGGGGACACGTATACCTCCTCATGGGAGAAACAGTGATGTCTCTGGAGGAGTGTTCACAGAGTAAAAAAGTATATTCAACATAATTAATTTTTTCTCAAAATAAATAGCAAGAAGTAGAGGCTTTCCAAATCTCCTAGATGATAAGGGATCATGGATAACAGAAAATAGAGTGGGAAAATGTTATGGGACAGAGCGACCGTATGTCCATGTGTCCCAGTTTATACCAGTTGTTCAGGAATCATTATTTATAGCACCCCTTTTATTCTTCAAGTATTTGTTTAGACATTAAATTATATGATTACCCTAGTTAAACAGAGCTTGGGAAGTACTCATCTGATAGGATCTCCAAAAAGGTTCCCGTGGAGTCCATTTTTGCATTGCTGTAAAGAATACCGGAGAGTGGGTAATTTATAAAGGAAAGAGGTTGATTTGACTCACAGTTCTTCAGATTGTACAAGTCTGGCACCAGCATCTATTCAGCTTCTGGTGAGACCTTAGGAAGATTTTTCTCATAGAAGAAGGAAAAGGGGCAGCAGGCACATCACATGATGAGGGAGAGAGAGAGGGAGAGGAAGCAAGAGAGAGAGAGGAGGGGTGTCAGATTCTTTTAAACAACCAGCTCTCCTGTGAACTAATAGAGTGAGGACTCACTCATTACCACAAGGGCAGTACCAAGCAATTCATGAGGGATCTACTCCAATGACCCAAATACCACCTATCAGGCCAACTTCTGACATTGGAGGTCACATATCAACATGGGGTTTAGAGGGGACACATGTCCAAAGCATATTAGCTCCTAAAGTTGTCCTCAAATTCAAGGTGCAATGTCTGAGAAGAGAGTTTGTGTTAGCAGAATGGCTTCCCAGCAAAATAAGTTTTGGTCATGCATGTTTTACAGGAGAGATCAACTGTGTTTGGAAGAGATCAGATAGTGTTTATGAGCACACTGCATGCCATAATTCTGAAGAATCCAGAGGTAAAAGGTATTTTACAAGAAACAAATATAGTTCTTGTAATGGAAGCATTTAGATGTCACTATGAAGAGGAGTGATGGAAATTCATAGCAAATATAAGGTAGGAATAGAAATGCTCAAAAAATCTATTAGGTGCTTTTTTTTCCCTGACACTTTGGATATCTCCTCTTTAATAATGTTCTTAATTACCATTGTCTTTATATTGCACAAGGTAGACAAGTTGATTCTAACTTGGTTCTGGCTTCCTTCTTCTGCAAAGAGAGAGAGAAATAGCTGAAGGTGAAGCCTTGTAAGTTTGTTGCTCCTACGTTCATTTGGGTCACACGGTGGCTTCTCTCTTGATTATGTGGAGGGCTTGGATTCTTCTAGCCCAAATAAAACTTGGCCACATACCTTTGCTCAACATGCACTGACCTGGGGGAACAATATGTTGTAACACAAGTTGCAATTAGTCATTATTTTTTCAGTTCCTGTGTGAGAAACTATGATTTTGACAACCAAAACAACAACAGCAGCACCAAAACAAGATAAATGTGTGCAGCAAATTTCCTTAAATGAGCATTGCCAGTATATTTTTCTCTTGCTAAATAACCTGCTCCTGGATCTCAACATATTATTCCCCGCCCTCCCTCATTTAATTCAGAAATAAGGGACAACCCTTCCGCAGCAGCTGTCCAGAGACCACCACAGCCTGTGAGAGTCTCCAATGGACAACGGTTGTCTGATTGAGACTCTTCCTGGTGTGTTCAGAAAAACCTGTACTTTTTTTGTTTCAATTAGTTTTATAGACATTTCAAGCTGGGGCCTGCATTTTTTTGTGGTAAGCTCACCCCTCAGCACTCCCCATGGGGCTCACTAACCTTGGCTACCTTCATCGTTTATGGGAGTTGAGCTGTGCATGCTTGAGACTGCCATTTGTTTCTTCTTGCATTGAAATAACTTGCTTTTCTCTTTCAGCAACCCTGGGGTTCAACAATTTGAAACTGCTTCACACCAAGAGCAGAGAAACTCGCTCTGTGATTATCACCTCAGAGAGACACAATACCCAAAACCTGAGAACATTCGCCTTGTTTTGTTAGAGTCAACACATCTGCCAAGTTATCTGTCTTCAGTCAACATGGCTCATAGAAATCCATGCTGAATTATTTTTTAGGAAGTTGGGTTTTGTTGACGATGGAGTTAAATGTTATTCGTGTTAAAGTGAGTCTTTAAGAAGATGGCCGGCTGTGTTTCTACATAGTTTTGACATCTGTCTTCATTTCTCATTTTTCCTCTAAGATGTTCTGCACATATTTGTCAATTTCTGTGGTCTGACTCAGAGCACGGGAAGTGTGGGTAAGTATCAAAAGAAAAATTCTTTGAGAATTTCTTTTGCTCATTCCCTGTTCTTCTGGTAAATGAATGCCTGAAAAGAGAAAGCAGTCAGTTATCTCGGTTTGGTTCAGGGTAACAGGAAAGTTGCCCTGAATTAAACATTTCTGTCCTATTGGCCAGCTGGGGCACTTAAAAATCCCAATCTTTAGACCACACTCTCTTAATTGTGGCATGTGGGTTTCTAGGAGTTGTAATTAAACAGCCCACAGAAGGTGATTTTACAGTTTCAGCTTTTTTTTTTTTTTGAGATGGAGTCGCGCTCTGTCGCCCAGGCTGAAATGCAGTGGCATGATCTGGCTCACTGCAACCTCTGCCTCCTGGGTTCAAGCAGTTCTCCTGCCTCAGCCTCCCAAGTAGCTGGGACTACAGGTGCCTGCCACCATGCCTGGCTCATTTTTGTATTTTTAGTAGAGACAGGGTTTCACTATGTTGGCCAGGCTGGTTTTGAACTTCTGACCTCAGATGATCTGCCCGCCTTTGCTTCCCAAAGTGCTGGGATTACAGGCGTGAGCCACTGCACCCGGCCTACTGTTCCAACTTTTAAGTGTGTCTTCCTCTCCTTCAGATTCAGGCCCTTTGGCCAAGGATAGTGACAACTGATTAAGGCATAACAGGCCTCTGTCAAGCTGCTAATCAAGTTATGGGGCAGTAGGGACCAACATGCATGATGCCAGCAGCAGCCCAGGAATCTACCCACAGGTTAACCTCAGACTCTTAGGAAGACGCTGGGGCACAGGATAATACAAGGAAGAGGGAAAGGGTAGTGAGAAGGACCTACGTCACTCCTCATGTAATTTTCCCTAGTGTTGTCCAAAAAGAGTGTAGACAGGGTTTGTAAAAATATGCACCTGAAAAACCATGAGTGCCTTTATCTGTTGTTTAAAATTTACTTTCAATTTTTTTGGTAACAACTTTATTGACATGTAATTCCTATACTCTACAATTTACTCACTGAAAGTATGCAATTAGATGGTTTTAGCATATTCATTCACAGAGTTGTTCAACCATCATTTAGGAATTTGCTCGCCTTTCTATCCTGCCATTTCCTCTCTCTGGAATGTTCTTACCCCAGTCATCGACTCTCTCCCATTTCATCATTTAAGTCTTTGCTCAAATGTCATATCCAAGACGCTTAGTGCTCTTCCCTTACCAAAATCACCACTCCACCCATTCTCCTGCCTCCATCCTGCTCTAGTGTCTGGACAGCACATCCCCCTCTGCCATGTTCTCGTTTGTCTCCTGCCTGTGGTCCTCAGCTCCTCCAGGGCAGGACGTTTGTCAGGACGTTTGCTGCTGCCCCAGTTTCTGGGCTGGTGCCAGACTAGAATTAGGGGCTGGGAGGAGGAATGGAGGGGGCTGGCTGGCTCTCCTCTCTGCACCCAGCCCGTTGGAGGAGGGAAAGAGACTGGAGCCCTAAACAGACAGGGCTGGCTCCCTACAACTTGCTACTGGGTTGGCCAGGAACGGATGCTGCTATAGTCACCAAGCATTGGCTGAGGTGAAGTGCAAGGAAGCTCAGCATGGGCCTATGGGAACTTGAGCCATATAAATTTCTGTGTGAGCCCAAGAAATTATTTGCCATCTCTGAATGTCTTTAAAATGAGGACATTGGATCTCTGGCTCCTTGTAGTTCTGACACTGGAGTTCTGATGGAATTCTTTGATCAGGTGTAATTGAACAAATGCAGTTAAGGTGTCCCGGAGTGCTTTCTTTCATGGATCCCATCTCTCCAGCTACCTTTGCCACATTAAGCTGCTTATTTGTCCTCCCTCCTCTCCACGCCCAATACACATGCTTTTGTAAAGATAGAGTTTTCTAACGCCTGGGGTCTTAGATCTATACGGCAGGAGAAGGGCTAAATAGAAAGTGTGATTTGGGTGTGCTATTTGAGCTGGAGCTAAATTTGAGTAAAAGCTTTGTCTGTGAGTTTACAAACATACAATTAAGGCTCTCACAGTTATCTAAATCCACTTTCTTGCCTTATAATTTTATGGTTAGAAGCATTACAGTTGTTTTTAGATTTTCATTATAACTGCAGTAGCCACAGACGGAACCAAATAGTGTTTGTTTATTTGTGTGACAAATTATGCCCCTCAGCTAACTATACTGTGTAATTTGCATTGGGTGTGTGTTTTGTGAAAGAAGTATACATTGGTCTGAGGGTCTTTTCTTCTCTTTCCTCTATCTTCTTCCCAAAGCAGTGCTGATAATAGAAAATTGGAAAATAAAAGGCACATTTGTGTACTACACACACGCTTGACTTCAGATTCCACTCCCCACCATTGTAGCTGGGTAAACTTGGGGAAGTCAGCTTATTTCCTCAATTTTTTTTTCACACAGTGAACTTTGTTCTTTTAAAATACCTTATTTACAGATCATCAGTAGGGGAAGAGTAATTTAAAGTATTAGGAACTTCAGGCCAGGAGCAGTGGCTCATCCCAGCACATTGGGAGGCCGAGGGGGGTGGATCACCTGAGGTCAGGAGTTTGAGACCAGCCTGGCAAAACCCCATCTCTACTAAAAATACAAAAAAATTAGCCGGGCGTGGTGGCGCATGCCTGTGGTCCCAGCTACTAGGGATGCTTAGGCAAGAGAATTGCTTGAACCCGGGCAGTGGACGTTGCACTCCAGCCTGGGTGACAGAGCAAGACTCCATCTCAATTAAAAAACAAACAAACAAACAAACAAATAAATAAATAAAGTATTAGGAACTTCAGTGTCACTTGAAGGTTGATTAGAAATGAAAATCATTTCTGATGACTTAGGTACTTCCCAGCTATGAAAACTCCTGTAGTTAGTCAACTCTGCCTCTCTGCTTTTTCTTTAATTTGTTATTTTTTTTATTGTGGAAGAATACATATAACATAAAATTGGCCCTCCTAACCATTTTTAAGTGTAGAATCCAGTGGTATTAAACACATTCATCAAGTTGTGCATCCATTACCTCCATCCATCTTCAGGACACTTTTCATCGTGTAAAACAGAAACTCCACACTCATGAAATAGTAACTCCCAATTTGTCCCTGCTTCAAGCCCCTAGCAACCGCCATTCTCCTTTCTGCCTCTCTGATTTTAACTCTTCTAGGTACCAGGTATAAATGGAAGCATACTGGATTTGCTTTCTGTGACTGGTTCTTTTCATTTAGGTTCATCTATGCTATAAGCTGTGTCAGAATTTCCTTCCTTTTAAGACTGGTGAATACAATATTCCATTGTGGTATATCTACACTGCATTTTGCTTATCTATTCATCTGTCAGTGCACGCTTGGATTGCTTCCATGTTTTGGCTATTGCGAAGAATGCTGCCATGAATGTGGGTGTACAGATATCTCTTTGAGGCCCTGCTTTCTATTCTTTTGGGGATATACCCAGAAGTAGCATTTCCATATCATATGGCAACTCAATTTTTAACCGTATGAGAAACCACTGTACTGTTTTCCACAAAGGTTGTACCATTTCTTTTTTGTTTGTTTGTTTTTAACTTTTATTTTAGGTTTTGGGGTACATGGAAAGGTTTGTTACATAGGTAAACTCATATAATGAGGGTCTGATATACAGATTATTTCATCACCGAAGAATTAAGCCCAGTACCCAATAGTTATCTTTCCTGCTCCTCTGCCTCCTCCCACCCTCCACCTTCAAGGAGGGTCATTGGACATTGCACTCCAGCCCTGGAAACAGAGCGAGACTCTGTCTCAGTTTAAAATAAATAAATAAACAATGTATTAGGAACTTCAGTGTCACTTGAAGGTCGATTAGAAATGAAAATAATCTCCGATGACTTAGGTATTTCCTAGCGATGAAAACTTCCGTAATTAGTCAACTAATTGACTAATTACAGGGTCTGTTGTTTCCTTCTTTGCATTCATAAGTTCTCATCATTTTGCTCCCACTGATTTGCATTTGAGTTCAAACAAGATAATTTCTGAACACCTATTGCAAATTGCTAAATGCTGTCTAAATATCTACTAGAGATGATTAGAATGATGGTTAATAAGTGCTATATTTCACATCAGGTTAAAATTTCTTCCAAGATATCTTTCTTTTATCTGCATGTATAGAATTTAGATCTTAGCATGAATGGGGATGAATTTATTTCCATCTGTCATCTGAGATACTCTATGTGAACAAGGACCACTGTTGATCTGGCTGACCATATAAAATATCAGATAACAAAACCTTGAAAACTCATATTGGGAGTGCATGCTTTTTTCTAGTGCTTCTGGTCCTTTTAAGCAGCCAACAAATTTGCATTGAGACCTTGCTGACTGTGGGTATCGGTGATTTTTGTCCATTGACAATTTTATCTTTAGTTGCTACTTCTTTGGTTTCAAAGAACCACATGTGACAAAAAGTGGCAATGTCTTAGGAAGTAGTTAAGCTGAGTTTATAAAAAAGGAATTGAAAATATGTAAACATTTAAGCAATTTGAATTGATTAGGAACTTGGATGGGGGTAGTGCTTCAGTTTAATATAACTCAAGAGTTCTAGATAAATCATAATTCTTTAGAGGAAGGCTAGTTTGTTCTGGATTCCTGCTGAGATAAAATGATCATGAATTTACAAGTAAAGAATAATGTAAATACCTTAATGTCAAAGTATTGCTTTACAGTTCATACAATACTTCTCAGTAAGTTGTATCCTGAGAGATCTTGTTTCTGCTACATGCCAGCTGATGACCTTAGCAATGACCATCAGGCTGTGGACCTTAATTACCCCCACCCTGGTAGGGTAAGAGGCGTGGTCTGGGCTCATCCTTCCAGCAAAGCTCTGTCTAGCTAAAAAAATCTACAACTCTGGTAACTTCCACTTTTATTCTCTCTGCTTTGTAGATTAGAAATCAGAGGAGGTGTGAGTCTCTCATGATTGGATAGACTGATTTAATTACAATTCTTAGAAAAATATTAATGCCTTTCTTCCTCCATTCCTTGTGTTTTGGGCTCCTGCTGTGAGTCGGGCCTTCTCTAGTGCTGAAGACACGGAGTGAAGAAGGTGGCCTCTGCCCTGGCCTTCTCCTGGGCTCTGGGGTGAGCCACTGTCCTGGATTGCTCTGGACCGAGGGGCTTCCTGCCCAAACTGGGAGAGCCCCGGGCAAACTGGGATAAGTAGGTCACTCTAAGTGGGAGATACTGAGCATAAATGAGTATTTTTTTTTAAAGTGAACAGTTTCAGACAATGACCAGTGTTCTGTGGGAAACCCTCAGGATGATGCAATGCTGAGCATTTTGGGGTGGGGGTGGTGTTGGTGAGCTAACAAGGCCTCTGAGGAGACCACGGATACGCTCCAGGGAAGAGGGATAAGGTGGATGGAGACCTGGTGAGAAATAGAATGTTTGAGAAATAGATCAGTGACCAGGATGAACCCTGTGAGCAAAATCGTATGTTCTGGAGGGAGGGAGAGGTAAGGGCATTGCGGGTCTTAGTAAGGACCCCATACAATAACAATAGCTACTGTTACCTTCTGGCACTTCACTTATTTCATTACAACCAATTCATAATCACCCATTTTACAGATAAGAATACTGAGACATAGAGGCTTTAATGAATCGTATCTAACGTCATGCAGCTTGCAGATGGTGAAACCGAGACTTCAACCCTGATGTTTTGGTGCAGAACCCACAGTTAACTGCACTCACCTGAGGGGAAGCCCCTTGGCCACCGGAAAGCTGTCCCCATCCCTCCAAACTCTTCATCCCCACCAGCACTCACAATCACTCAGGAATAAAGACCAGCTTTGTCATTTGCAGTTGCAGTTTTCACCAAGCCAGTAACGGCGCTGGGGGAGGCCTCTGCTGCATTTGTGGCTTGGTTCCAGTGCTGAATGGGGGTAGTTATAGGATGGCTTAGAAATAGTCACTCTGTGTGTAATCAGGTCACTTCACTGCAAAAACATTTTTGTTTCCGCTTCCTTCCTTTTCTGGGTCTTATCCAGGGAACAGTGTCTCTGACCTTCTAAGCCACAAAGGCCAGAGATAATGGGGCACAGCAGGTTGATGTAGTGAAAGGAGGGGAGAGTCTGTGGTCAGGATGAGTGTGTGGGCACACACACACACACGCGTGGGGAGACAGTCACTACCCAGGGTGTACGTCATAACATATGCTTAGAAAAATACTGCTAAGAAATACACAGAAACTTTCCTAGTGTCGAATTCTCTTTTGTGTGTCTGAGATCTCCCTTCAGGCTCAGAGTAGAGTGGAGGAGACGGGCATTCACTCTGGGCAAGTGCAAAGAAAAGCACGTGAAATTCCTCCCCTTCTTGTCCTCATCCTCATCCTTGCAGCTCACATCCAGCGCCGGCCTGGGCTTCTGTGGTCTGTGTTGACTCTGATTGCCTTGCCAGATGTATCGGCAGTGTTGAGACTGGATTGGTTTACAATTTCTTTCAAATCTGCTTAAGAATGAGAGAGACCTTTTTCTATAGGGGAAACATAATGTGTTCTACTTGATTAGGGCTGGAGGTAAAAAATAAAAGCTATATGGAAAATTCAAAAGATTTAGGTTTTTATTCTAAATTTTAAAACTTACCTATAAGAGATTCGATGGAAAATAATGAGCCCTAAAAAAATATTTTCCAGAATCAATCATGATTTTTTCATGCATATAATGTTGGTTTAAGGCTTGGGAATCAAGAGAAAAATGCAGAAGGAATGTCATATGTTTTACTTTACCACTTTCTCTCCTATTGTTTGCGTTTCACACTCAAATCTCTCTTCCATTATTCTTTGACTTTTATAAATCTACTGAACATAAAGTCTGTTTAATTATAGCATGGTTCACGTGTACTAGAGAGTTATGTTAATAATGAAAATGCTGTTGATTAGTAATCAAAGACAGATTTCGTAAAGAGAGAAAAGGAGGCGAGGAAAGGTTTGGGGCTCAGGAAGGAAAGCCTAACTTCCTTCCTCACCATTCTCCCACAGCTGCAAGGTTTTCCAGGTTACTGTGGCCAGGCCGCAGCTCTGTCTATGCAGTGATGTGGGTGTTGTGCTCTCTCTTTTTTCTGGTAACAATTTTCCCTCCCTCCGTGGCCCCTGTGGACACTGATGTTTGTGTCTCAGTTGGCCCTGGGGTGTGGTGGTGCTGCTGCTGTGAGGAGCACTGGTCACAGCTGGCCTGCATCCTCAGCAGGTCCCCAGGGTGACTTTAGGCAAACCACTTAACCTCTCTGAGCCTCAGTGTTCTTACAAAAAGAAGATGCAGTAACAGCCCCAAAGGGTGGTTAGAATTATTTTAAATATCTCATGTAAAATGCCCAGTGTACATCAGGTGTCCTGCCATCAGAGGGACTCAATGATTTTGATTATTATTATAATTTTAAATCTTGACTGTTGATACGAAGTGAGAAACAAATGAAGTCAAGGCCCCAGGGCACTGCGTTTGAGGCTGTCGGGGCTTGATGTGGTTCCAGGTGTGGCAGGAGTGCTGGGGATGAGCGGGTACCAGTCTCCAGCCTGCCCTCCCCTTGCCCCATCTTGGCACTGTGACGGCTGGCAGCTGGGTTCCCAATCAGGCACTGAGAGGCTATGTGTTCCTTTGTCATAGGGCACGTCCACCTCTGGTGTGTGTTTAGCCCCAGGCAAATCTTGAACTAAGTCTCAGTGTCCCGGGAAAAAGAGCACTGGACTCAGAAGTAGAAGAAATGAGGCCGAGCGTTTCTTTGTGGCTCACGCCTGCAATGCCAGCACTTTGGTAGACCGAGGCAGGTGGATCACCTGAGGTAGGAGTTCGAGACCAGCCTGACAAACATGGTGAAATCCTGTCTCTACGAAAAATACTAAAATTAGCCCGGTGTGGTGGCACATGCCTGTAGTCCCAGCTACTCGGGCCCCTGAGGCAGGAGAATCGCTTGAACACGGGAGGTGGAGGTTAGAGTGAGCCGAGATAGCACCACTGCACTCCAGCCTGGGTGACAGAGTAAGACTCTGTCTCACAAAAAAACAAAACAAAACAAAACAAAAGATATAGAAGAAATGGGCCCTAGTCCCATTCACAAGTCACCTTGGGTGAGCCGTTTCAGAGCGTGGGTTCCTCTGATAGAAAGTTTACATTTTCATATACGTCTTGTGGTTTCTGAAGGGAAGTTAAATGAGAGAATATGTGTGTGAAAATACTTTGCCTACTCAAATAATAATATCAGTGATCATAGAGGTTTTTGTTTTTTTTTCTCCCCAGGGCTCAGTATTCCCCTACTATCTGCCTACTGCCTTTCCAGATCCTCCCTTAAAATGCTTTGCTCAAACCTGTTACATCTTCAAGTTTTTTCAGCTTTCTTTTCGCAGGCTCCATTCCTAATTCATGCACATAATCTGCCATGTGCAGACACAGGCACACACTCATTCAACTTGTCCCATAATCTTTAGGGTCTTGCTTCCTGTTACTTAGCCTGAAGAGTAGCCTGACAATATTTTCAGAGCTACTGATGGGTTGATGTAACCCAAGATTGCCTGTGGTAGAGAATACTGCAGACTAGGGTTTCGCCAATTTTTTTTCAGTCAGGGGCCAGGTGGCTAGGACAGAGTTTTGGAGCAGATGAGGGTTTTGACGCCCCCTCTCTTCCGCCCTTCCATGACTGAGTGTCTCAACCTGGAGGTGCGGGTGGGGCTGTGTAGAGGCTCCCTGAGGAACGCAGGAGGTTGTTGAGCTGTTGATTGGCCTGAGGTGGCTTGAAGGATGGAAATTTACAAGTCGGCCGAGAGCCTTCTCTCTGCCAAGGACTGATTCAGAGTTCAGGGATTAAGCCTCTGGCATGGGGATTAAATTGGGATCTCACATGCACAGATCCCACAGGCACCAGATGCTGGGCTGGGTCTGGCACACACTGTTGGCTCTGAGAAGCTCCTCAACCCCTTGTGGGCATCAAAGTAAAGAAAGAAGTGAGTGGTCCCCCTTTTCTGCATTTAGCCTTGATCTGAGATGAGAACATTCATTGGAAACAACCAAGGAGCATGAAGGAATTTCTTCCCGAGGCCAAGAGTGATGAAACGGCTGAGTGTTAAATGTTCAGTAGGGATACAGAGAAACATGGGCACAAAACTCAGTTTCATCCCCACGGCTCTGTTCCACTGGCTCTATCACGCTGCTTCTTGTGGGCCTGGAAAATGTTCCCCACTTTCCGAAGAGCTGTGTCTTTGCTCAACATCCACATCCCAGCAAACGGGATCCATTTCAAAAGAGGCTTTTGATTACTCATTGTCATTTTTGAACCTCTTGTTGCTGTCGGTCATCAGTAAACAGTGCTCTTAGAAAAGCCTTAAGTGGGAGAGGTTGAAGACGATGCTGTGGGCTGGCACAGCTTTTTGTTTTGCACATGCGGAAATTGAGACTGGGAGTGGAAGGTGAGCAGTTCAGAGTTAAACAACTAATTCGAAGTGAGTTGAGAACTGGAGTCCAGTCCTCTGGGCTTCTGTTCCAGTGTTCATGAGACAGAATGAAACTGCTGCCCTGTAATGATAAGGGTTATGGGGTTACAGGCACCAGTGGTTGATCTGAAACTGTATCACAGAAAGAAAAAGAATTTATTTTTGCTTTTTGACCTTGAGAGGTAAAGAAGTTTTTCCCACCTCTTGTAGATCTAACCTCATCAAATCATACAAAATCAATTTTTGTTTACTTGCATGGAGATTATCTTTTCATACTCATGTATCAGTCAGCATAGGCTGAGTTACATTGTGGTAACAAATGACCCCCAAAGCTTAGTGATTTTCAAACACAAAGTTGGATTTTTCACTCCTGCTATATGTGTGTTGGAAGTTGCTGAGTTTCTGCTGCTTATCTCCTTACTCCAGGACTGAGGTGGACAGAACTCTCTCAATTTCAGGGTTGGGAAATTGTGAGCTGTGGCAGAATCTGGCCTGCTATTGTTTTTGTTAATCAAGTTTTATCGAAAGATAGACATGGTTATTTGTTTATGTACTGTTTTCACACCACCACAACAGGATTAAGTTGTCATAATAGAGGCAGTATGGCCCACAATGAGGATAATCTTTACTTTCTGACCTTTTACAGAGCAAATTGGCTGATCCCTGGTGTATCTGAAACACAGTGATCTGTGGCAGAAGGAAACGAGACAGAGCAAACTGTAGGCTGGTTCTCAAAACTTCTGCCCAGAAGTGACACATGGTCATTTCTACTCACATTTCTTGCACTAAATCAAGACATGTGACATGTGGCCCCTCTTGATGCCAACAAAAAAGGGGCAGGAAATCAGCTGATTCCAACATAATTTGTATTTTATTTGTATCTGTGTCTGTATTCTTGGTTGCAAACAACAGAACTGTACTGTGTTTAATTTAAAGAGAAGGAATATTAATGTAAAGGTTATCAGGGAATCATGCACTTGAGAGGAAGGCTGAAGAAGGGGCCTCTGTGGGGTGCAAGGACACAGAGCCACAGTTCCTCTGGAGGGACGGCCTCCGTAAACTTGCCCTCTGGCATTGCCAGCAGTGGCCCTTCTCCACAGCACTGCTTGTATCTCTGAGGCCACTGTGAGTAACTTTAATTGAACTTTAGCCTGGATGTTACTCCCTCAAGATTCAAAGTGCTGGGTGGGTACTGTTTGTTGACCACCTTTAAAGCATGTGGCCATGTCCTAGCTGCTGGGAGGATTGGGGAGATGAATAACAAGACTTTTTCATCTTGGTAGGAGGAAGGGGCCCTGCTTTCCCTAGAGACTTATGTGTGGAGGAATCTCATCAACATAAGAGGCCACGCTAGGAAGCCTGGGAAGCCTAGGAAGCCCTGTCGTTGTTCACGCGAATGGTCAATTGCTTGCAGTTGGAAGCTGAGTGCGAAGTCTGGCAAATGTCGGTATTGCTTGTGCTTCAACTTCTTAAGTGACATTTTCCTACAGGACGCCTTCAGCAGGGAGCCTGGAAGGATCAGAAGAAGATGGGAGAACTTCCTTCCTGCTGGTCACTTAGGAGCCAGAATGACCTTTGTTACCTGGACTTTTCCTTTTCTCTTCCTCATCATTGTTCCATCCCCACTAAGACCTTCATTATTTTGGAAATATTAAGTTAGAAATCTAGTCATGGCCAGCATGAGAGAGGGACAGGGATGCATACAGGAATCAAACTGAATACATTTTGTGTTTTCATTCCCCGTAGATACTTCTGCTGGTGTCAATCATTGGGACTGGATTATGTCTAAGCATCTTCAACCTCACAGGGGTAATTTGAAAAGTTGAGGAGGGGTTTGCTTTTGAAGAGATAAGCTCATATAATGCAGAATCCAGCCTTTATGGGGATCAGGGGGTCACTCCAACCATGGCCTTCACAAATGGCCTTCAACTGTACCCCTTGGGTTCATATCCAAATGAAATTATTAGTCTAAATGATTGAAAGATAATAATATCTATTATACAATTAAAAACCTGTATCCCCTTCCAGATCATACACCTACAAATTCATGTTTTAAACTAATCTTCCATGTGGTGAGTGACACAATTATATTGCGTCATGCTTTTTTGCATTAAAAATATTAACTTGTGGCTGGGCACGGTGGCTCATGCTTGTAATCCTAGTACTTTGGGAGGCCCAGGTGGGTGGATCACAAGGCCAGGAGTTCGAGACCAGCCTGGCCAATATGGTGAAACCCCGTCTCTACTAAATATACAAAAATTAGCCAGGCGTGGTGGCGCCTGTAGTCCCAGCTACTCGGGAGGCTGAGGCAGGAGAATTGCTTGAACCCGAGAGGCGGAGATTGCAGTGAGCTGAGATCATGCCATTGCACTTCAGCCTGGGCAACAGAGTGATACTCTGTCTCAAAAAAAAAAAAAAAAAAATTAACTTCTGGTCGGATGGGGTGGCTCATGCCTGCAATCCCAGCAGTTTGGGAGGCTGAAGCGGGCAGATCACCTGAGGTCAGGAGTTCAAGACCAGCCTGACCAACATGGTGAAACCCCGTCTCTACTAAAAATACAAAAATTAGCCGGGCGTGGTGGCGGGCGCCTGTAATCCCAGCTAGTAGGGAGGCTGAGGCAGGAGAATCACTTGAACTCAGGAGGCAGAGGTTGCAGTGAGCCAAGAGCATGCCACTGCACTCTAGTCTGGGTGACAGAGTGACATTCCGTCACCAAAAAAAAAAAAAAAAAATTTAACTTGTTTGATGCAAGTATTTTAACCTCAATTTTTAACCCCAATTTAGTATCCTTTTTTGTGTGTGTGTGAGTGTAGAGCCTCAGAATATGGATGTGGCCTGGAAAATTCTTGGCCTTTAATGCTTTCCTATCTGAGCTGACTAGAGAGAAGAGATCTGGATTCTCTAAAGGACATGAAGCCCAGGAGCAGGCAGAGCTAGTGTGATGTTAGAGTTGGGAGTCAGGGGTCTAAGGACTTGAAAGTCTGTTTGTCAGGATTGAGTGTGGTTGTGGATTACGAATGACTGCCTTGTACCCAGTCAATGGTCGAAGGCTTTCCAAAGTGCCAGACACCGGATGGCTTGTCGCTGCACTCATTTGGACATAACCCATGAAAACCATCTTTTTTTTTTTTAATTTAAGTTTTAGGGTACATGTGCACAACGTGCAGGTTTGTTACATATGTATACATATGCCATGTTGGTGTGCTGAGCCCATTAACTCGTCATTTAACCTTAGGTATATCTCCTAATGCTATCCCTACCCCCACCCCACAACAGGCCCTGGTATGTGATGTTCCCCTTCCTGTGTCCATGTGTTCTCATTGTTCAATTCCCACCTATGAGTGAAAACATGCGGTGTTTGGAAAACCATCTTTAAAGTCTCCACTGGTTATGTCAAACATGTTCAAAAATGACTAAAAGAAGATAGTGTATCTGAAGTTGGTATTTTGTCAGCAGGTCCCCATGCTTTATGGATCACATGGTTTTTGTAAGATGGTGGCTGGGCACTGGAGGCAGGGCTGGATCCCAGGGGTCAACAATGACGCAGCAGCCTTCCTACGGCTGTATAATGTGCCATGGCTGGGACAGGCGAGGGCAAGCTCAGGCTGACTAAGTGAGATCCCAGGTTCCCAGGTGGGAGCAGGACAGCTGACTGGCAAGACAGCCAAGGGTCCCAAAAGGAATGGAGTAGAAACAGGCAGGGAAAGGGGACCGCAAGGGGGCAGACTTTTCTTCCTCAGCTCCTCTTAGCTTGAAGGGTTGATAGCACCATCCGGTTCTGGAGCCCAGCCCGCCATTCAGCAGGCCCTGCCCACTTGCCTGTGGAGAGGAGGCTGGGGTTCACAGTTGGCAATCCAGTTTCTTGTTGGAACCAGGACCCTAAAACCATGCCTAGATTCCTTGAATTCTAGACCCAATTCCCCATCCCCTCAGCCCCTGAGTGGCATCCTGGGCCTCAGAATTACTTTTTCAGAACCTTATTTCTGCCAACCAATCTGATTTCTGTTATCTCTGAATCATCTTCTCCCGTCTCCTCTGCAAAATCAGCCCTCCTCAAAGGCCAAGATTAAACTTGTCTACTCCAAAAGAAATGAAATCAGGATTTTTTTTCATATGAAATAGAAAATCATTTATTTACAGTATTTGGTTTTTTTTCTAGGACAAAGTGTAATTTAATTTAATTGAATGCATTTTGTTTATATTACGTTATTTTATTTTATTTTAAGTTATGGGGATACATGTGCAGGATGTGCAAGTTTGTTACACAGGTAAACGTGTGCCATGGTGGTTTGCTGCACCTATCAACCCATCACTTACGTTTTAAGACCAGCGTCCATAAGCTATTTTTCCTAATGCTCTCCCTCCCCTGACCCTACTCCCCAACAGGCCCCAATGTGTGTTGTTCCCCTCCCTGTGTCCATGTATTCTCATTGTTCAGCTCTCACTTACAAGCAAAAACATGCAGTGTTTGATTTTCTGTTCCTGTGTTAGTTTGCTGAGGATAATGACTTCCAGCTCCATCCATGTCCCTGCAAAGGACATGATCTCATTCTGTTTTATGGCTGCATAGTATTCCATGGTGTATATGTACCACATTTTCTTTATTCAGTCTATCATTGATGGGCATTTGGGTTGATTTATGTCTTTGCTATTGTGAATAGGATTGCAATGAACATACGTGTGCATAATATCTTTTTAATAGAGTGATTTATATTCCTTTGGGTATATACCCAGTAATGGGATTGCTGGGTCAAATGGTATTTCTGGTTCTAGGTCTTTGAGGAATTGCCACACTGTCTTCCACAATGGTTGAACTAATTTACATTCCCACCAACAGTGTAAAGGCATTCCTATTTCTCCACAGCCTCGCCAGCATCTCTTGTTTCTTGACTTTTTACTATCGCCATTCTGACTGGTGTGAGATGGTCTCTCATTGTGGTTTTGATGAAATCAGGATTTAAAAGAGATACCTGCACTCCTATGTTCATTGCAGTGTTATTCACTGTAGGTAGAATATGGAACCAACCTAAGCATACTCCAATGGATGGTTGGATAAAGAAAATATGATAAATATACACAATCAAATATGATTCACCCACAAAAAGAAGGAAATACTGTCATTTGCAACAACATGGATGAACCTGGAGGACATTGTGCTAAGTGAAATAAGCCAGGCACAGAAAGAAAAATACCACATGATCTTACTTATGTGACATCTAAACAAATTAGATACATAGAAGCAGAAAGAAGAATTGTGGTTACTCAGGGCTGACAGTTGTGTGTGGAGAATGGGGAGATGTTGGTTACAGGGTACAAAATTTCAGTTAACAGGAATAAGCTCTAGAGATCTATTATACAACATGGTGACTATAGTTAATAATAATGCATTGTATACCTGAAAATTGCTAAGAATGTTCTCGCCACTAAAAAAATAATACATAAGAATTTGAGGTGATAGATATACTGATAAGCTTGACTTAGTCATTCCAGGATGTATACATATGTGAAAAAATCATTTTTTTGTTTTGTTTTTTGAGACAGGGTCTCACTCTGTTGCCTAGGATAGAGTGCAGTGGTGTGATCACAGCTCATTGCAGCCTTTATCTCCTGGGCTCAGGAGGTCCTCCCACCTCAGCTTCCCCAATAGCAGGGACTACAGGTTTGCACCACCATGCCTGGGTAATTTTTTTCTTTTTTTTTTTTTTGAGGCAGGGTTTCGTTCGCCATGTTGCCCAGCCCATGTTTCTCCAACTCCTGGGCTCAACAGATCCGCCTGCTTGGCCTCCCAAAGTGCTGGGATTACACGTGTGAGCCACCATGACCAGCCACATATTGGTTTTACACCATACATTTATATACATTTTCATTTGTCAGTTAAAAAACCCAGCTGGTATATAAGCTCATGTAACTGGGATCCATATTGAGGCCCTGTTTTATTCTCCTTTCTGTTTCTGCAGAGGAGCTTGACCAGAGAAAGAGGCTGAGAACTGCTTCTCTTACCAAGGACCTTCCCCAAGCCAGGCATCTCCGGAGATGGTATGGAGCCTGGGGTAGCTCGGCCAGGCCTTTGATCACCAGTGATGCCATTGCTCTTCCCCGTTTCACGTCTGCTGTGGCTTGCTGCTGAGGCTGCTTTCAGACCTCTGGAATCAGAAAAGGAGGTGACTATATCAGGTAGCCCGCATTTGCCTTTTGTAAGAATACTTTTCATGCTCGATTCTTTAAAATGGTTCCCCCAAATATACAACACCTTGATCCCTATTCCATGTACTATACATGACTAAAGTTTTTGCCCTTCATCCCCACTCTAAAGGTGATTTATTTTTGTTGATAACAAATGAGATATTTTGGTTTGTCATTATCTACTTCATAAAAAAAACAGAATGTTATTACTAATAAATTTAAATTCACAATTTTATTTCATTTAAAAAATGGCCCATATTCAGTAAATCATCATATTTCATTGATGGAGGTAGCTGAGGGATTATCACGTCTAATCCTTAATTTTACAAATGGGGAAACTGAGGCACAGTCTTTGTACAAGCTACTTCTCTCTCCCTTAGTGAGCTTGTCAATTCTCTTCTATGAATTGCTTTTAGCTAAAGGATTAGCAAGTGAAACTATTTTTTTTTTTTTTTTTTGCTGTGGCTCCAGATGGGGTCCAAAGAGGAGTTTCACAGTCTCTTCTGTCTCTTCTCTGGGTTTTATGGAGACTTACTTGAATTTACCCTTATGTGTTAGCCTCTTACAAAACTGCGTCTACCTTAAAAGGGCACAGGAAAGGGTGAAAAGTATTTTTAAAAGGCTAAATAACCACATAGAAGTCATGTAAGTTGACGCATGGGCCGGCGAATGGAATGATGATGTGGCCTTGGAGGCCTGATGGGTCCTCCCGTTGGCATGGTCCCTTCTGCTACTGGCGCTCCTGTGCCTGCAATCCAAACATCTGGGGCCTGGCCAAGGGGATACCGGGGGCTCGAGGAACATGAGGAGCTAAGAGGTGACATGGGGTCCCGGACAGGCAGGCAATGAGGATGTGTGGAGTTGAGTACACGTCAGGGTGGGGGACTGACTGCCCATAATACATTTAAAATGGTGCATTTCAATTGGTGTTTGCCAATTCCTAGTTGTGGCTGTTTGGGGGAGGCTCAAGAAAATGTTTTCACAGCCCTTGGGGATCCTGTAATGAGAATCATGTGTAAACGGAATGTTGACGAAGCCACACCTGGGGCACATTGGACCCACGACAGACACTGATGTGGGAAAAGAGCCGGTACCTTTTGAACCTGACCCATTTTATGAAAAGATGCATATCAAAACAAACAAAGCAACAACAAGAACACTGTGGAGTCTAAGACTGAGGTGTGGTGTCTTGAACAAAAGACAAAAGACTCAGCCACGCTTATGCTAAGAAGGAGAGCCAAGGAAAGAAAATGCTGCAGTCGCAGTCGGAAGGAAAAGACTGTTTCACTTTGGCTTTATGTGCATCCCCCAGAGGGACTATCATGTTACTTTCCCAGTGAAAAGCAGGCACTTTCAAAATGACTGCATAGCAGATGAAAAATGATTCTCATCTGCCTACGGCTGCTGGGAGGTGGAGTGCAGTGCGGGACTCCTATGGGGATATTTGTGGCTCCTCATGTCTCCTGGACCCAGGGTACCAGGACAGTGGACATAAGGGACAATAAAGCTTATTTGAACAAAAATACCATCTTCAGATTCTGCATTCATCACACATTTTGTTCTCTTTGCTACTAGGATGTGGCAATGCAAAAATAATGTCCTGCTGGTCCTTCCAAGGATACCAGAGTTCTGGATTTTATTCTGTCTCAAATGTGGAGCCACTGGAGACTTCCCCAGTCAAACACTGTCCTTACCTTGGCAGAAGGAGCCCTTTATGATGACGTGTTTTCTTCTTTTCACACGCTTTCCCACCCTCATACCTGGGCCCGGTTTACCAAATGAATTCAGTTCAATAAATGCCCTTACTTTTCTTATACCACTGCTCCTTTGCTGGTGCCATTTCCTCTTCTGGCAACCCCTTTTGCCCATTTTTCTGCTCAAAAACTACCTTCCACTTGTCTTGAGTCACAGCTTCCATGTAGTAGCCTGGGGCAGGTTTCCTTGCCATTGCTTGGCATCACAGTGTGCTCACCTCTGTCATAGCCTGCATTGTACCTGATGTAGTTACGTTGGGTGTTGTCTGCATGACCCACTGGACTCTAATCTCCTTGGGTGAAGGAAATGTGCTCGTTCATCTTTGAAACTCCAGTGACCAGTAACTTGGACAGCATCTAGTACATGATAGGTGCTCAATAAATATCACTGATAGGTTGAATAAAAAAATTTCAAGCTCATGGGCTGGTAAAACTCTACCTAATTGCCAGCTTTGGATAAAGACATGGAAAAAGTGATGCATACACAATCTAGTAAAGGTCACTGAATCTAAGGAAGAGAATCCTGGGGTCTTCTATGGTCCACACTGTCTCTGGACATCACTGGAAACAAAAGGCTTGCCAAACAAAATAAATATTTTTCCTCTTTCTTCTGCCTCTACAATCCTACCCATTCATAGCCTAGAGCAAGCCCTATACATTTAAGAAGTTTCCAGTGTCTGAGTTATTGCTCCCCACAGAACTACAAGGGGATCACTTAAAGGCATGGGTTATGGGACTTCATGGTGGACTTGGCTGTATTGTTCAACGCAGTTTTGAGTTCTATCCTTGGAGTGCTTAGAGCCTGATTGTGGTACTACCAGATAAATTACAGTAATAGTTATCAAATTACCAAGAACTCCTGAACTGATGGCTGGTAATACATTTGCAATCTTGTAGCTTGATTTTTCCACATTAATGCAAAGGAATAAATAATATGAAACTTTGGGCACTGGGACAATTTCTGTTGGTATCATAGGACTCTTTCGGTTGTAAATAAAAACCCAACCTTGATGGCTTAAGCAGAGGGTAAAGGAATTTATGTACTCACAGAGCCGAAAAATCAGAGGAAACTGGCTTCAAGCACAGGCTGATTCAGGGGCTCAACGAAATCAAGGCTATCTTTTCCAGTGGCTCAAATTTCTCTTTCCTATATTTGCTTTGTTCTCAGACACTATCTTGTGGCCTTTCAGTAGCTTCAAGGTCATTCTTCCCCAGTTCATATTAAAACAAGAGCCTGTAATCCCAGCACTTCGGGAGGCTGAGGCGGGCAGATCACTTGAGGCCAGGAGTTGGAGACCAGCCTGGCCAACATGGCGAAACCCTGTCTGTATTAAAAATACAAAAATTAGCTGGGCATGCTGGCACAGACCTGTAATACCAGCTATTCGGGAGGCCCAGGCATGAGAATAGCTTGAACCCAGGAGGTGGAGGTTGCAGTGAGCCAAGATAGCATCACTGCACTCCAGCCTGGGTGATAGAGTGAAGCATTTTTTTTTTTTTTTTAAAGTAAAAAGAGAATGTTTCCTCCTAGAATCAGTAGTTCTAGTCCTGGGACTCATTCTGAGCAGGTGCCTTCCCTCACCCCACCATCCCTGTGGCTTTTGTAGGTTGAATGCCTTGATGGTCTAGGTGTGTGACACTTGCTGCATTTATGAGACTGGAGGTGGGGCCCCACCCAAGTTCTACTTCCGGAGGAGGAGGCGTGACCAAGACACCAAAACAAGGTATAATAGATATTGACGGAAAAAAACAATATATGTCCACCCTGTAAGATAGAGGTGTGGGCAGAGCTAGGCTATTCCCAGAGTCCATCAAAGTTCACATGCCACATCCTGATCACGGTCCAGGCCAGCCTTGTACAAAATATTTTCTTACTCAGTACTTAAAGTTTGAGAGATGGCTCTGTTACACGGGATAAAATAAGAATAAGCCCTTGATTAGAGTAAAGGGTGAAGGTACTTTCCATATGCATGTGAGATGCCTTCTTTTTGAACATCCTTTATAACCCCTGACCATAGTAATACAAAGAGGATGTGTTCTAATGACTGCTTCTTTGTCAGAACTTCTTGGTCAGAAGCCAAGCAAGGAAATAGGAGAAGGTCTAAGGCCAGTGGCTCTGCAGGCAGGCAGCGCTGGGCTGGAGTGGAGAGGACTCAGGGCTGGAGGGAGGTGAGGGTGTAGGGATGAACAAGCCTCTCTGTCCCCAATGTCCTGTTGTATCCAGGAGGGGCATCTGTGGGAGGGTCATGATTCATTCATTCATTCATTCATTCTTTCATTCATTCATCTGCCAAACATTTCCTGAGCACCTTCTGTGTACTGGGAATACCTTATAGTACCCAACAAACTATGTTTTCAATCAATGCTTGTTGAATAAATAGAACCTGGGGAAACAGCCTTTCACTTCACAACTAGAGATGAAAGGTTGAACATGAACTATCACTGTTAATGAGTGTTAATGAGCTTCTGCCCTGCTGTAAGTACTGGTAAATAGATCCTTTCTGATTGAATGGAGAGATGGGGTGGTTACTAAAAATCACAACGTTACTAGTAGTTAACGTTGGAGCTTCCTAGATGCTCCCATGCTAATTTCCTTTGTATCCATTATCCCATTTAATCCCCACGACAAATCTGTAACTTGTTACTATTTATTATCCTCATTTTACAGAGTAGGGAATGTAGGCCATGAGAGGTTAACTAACCTCCTACAATCACACAGATATTAACTGATGGAGCCAGGGTCCTCTTAGAAGCCAGTCTGCTTTTAGAACTGGAGCCTTAGTGCTGGAGGGGCTGGGTGGGTAAGCAGGGAATAGGAGCAGAAAGACAAATGTCACAGCTTACCTAACATCATCTACCAGACAAATTGTTTATATTTAACGGAATCAGGCAGCTTCCACTGAGGGCTTTTGTGTTCCATCTTTTTTTGTCATTGTATTTTAAACTCTTACTGTTGGCATCCAAGCAGATCAAAGCCAGGTAGACATCAAGCAGGAGGGCCTTGAGACAGGAGGATGCGGGGAGAAGAGAAGTGAAAAACATGTTTTCCTCTAACCCCGAAGAGTGTCTCCCTGCCTCCTGCCTTCTGTAGCTTCCTTCACCCTTGGATGGAGATTGTGGAAATCCCTACACAGATACTTATTGCTTAGATTTGTTTTCACGAACAAAAGCAAGATGGCGAGTTTGGTCACTTGAGTTTTATCCTGTCCTGCACGGATGTGGGCAAAGAGGATTGTGGAATTAAGCTGAGACTTTAGAAAGCCCTTTCTATGAGAATGTTTTGACATCTGCCAATATACAAACAGAAACCTATGCAATGGCAATCACTGCTTCCTGCTGTTTCTGTAGTTATGCTAAGGGAAGCAGAGAGATGCTGATGTCTGCCAGAAGACTGTTAAGAGGAAATTCACACTGAAAGCGGCAGTGATAAGGACATCTCTTCCTCTGTTTATTAGAAACAAAAAGTATAGGAGAATTCTCCTCTGGAGGCAAGTTGTCGGTGTTTTTATTTCTTGTAGCTATATGGTTGCTAACACAGCTAATGACAATCAAGACTTGGCTTGGTTTAACTGTTTTTGAAGACCGCAAGTTCCTGCCATGTAGATCTGGCCATTGCTTGGAAGCAGCCTGAAAAGTTGCCATATGCACTGTTAGAGCTGCTGTTCCTGGAACTGTTAGGTCTCCATGTGAATTCCAAAATAATCTGTAGCATTTCACTGCTGGGAAGAAGCTCGGAGCTCTTGTTACAGATGGGTGTGACCCTAAATGTCCTAGTGCTTAGTTGACGACAGAGCTGGACCTAGATCAATGCTTTGTCTAACCCGTGCCTTCTCTCACCTCGGAGGTGATGCTTGACCTTGACTGTCAGGCTCCATCCTGTCAAGAGGAAGGATGGGAGCCTCTGCCCAATCATTGTGATCCTCAGACAGCTTTGACTAAATGATCCCCTATGTGCTATGCTGAATGCTTGATGGGCTCTATTTTGCCCAGGCTCCTTTCCACTCAGAAGCACTCTCTGGCTCTAATTTTAGTCTTGTAGGCTGCTGTGGACACACAAGTATTCACCACAGACTGAGCTAGAATTGAGCAAAAACTCCCCTGGGGAAAATGGTCCTGTCTTGTCACCAATTCCCTGAGTCCTTCTATTGCTGTCTATGTTCTTACTTATTTATTTAACTTTAATTGAATCTCATGAAGAGAAGCATCACTGTGCTATGGTGAACAGAAGTGTCTCCGGAGTTCCATTGCTTGGGTCTGAATCTAGGTTCAGCAATTTAACAGCAAGTTCCTTAGGAAAGTCCCTGAAACTCTCTATGCCTCAGATTTCCTCATCTATAAATCAGGATAATAATAGGAACCACCTTAAAGAAATCTCTGTGTACAAAATGAGATAAACATAAATAAAGTACTTAGAGCAGTCCCTGGCACAGAGTAAACATTCACTTTATGTTAATTATTATTATAGAAGTTATATAGACTATACATAGAGTACAAGTGCTTGAGCCTCTTTTCTGATGTGAATTTGGCTATTTATTTGGCTGTGGTATAACTACCTATACATATATCAAAAATGAATGAATGCCAGGCATCTGAGAGCATGCTTTCTCATTAAATTCCTCCATTCATTCACTCATACATTCGCACAACACCTATGCTCTGTGGCAGCCACTGTTAGGATTTGAAGGCCTGAGAAAGAGCAAAATAGATGCTTCTCTGCACTCAGAGTTCACAGTCCAAAAGGGAAGATAGATAACAAGAAAACAATTACACCTTTTTTAAAAAATTAAATACTTGGGTAATTTCTATAAAGGAGGCAGGAAAAGGCTCAGGACAGTGCTAAGGTCTTCAGACCTGCTTCAGCCTGGGGCCAGGGAGGCTCAGGGGGGCTGACCTGTTGCTGTGTTCTGTCTGAGGGTAAGGCAGGACCTGTGGCATTTATCCATTGATCAATCAGACCCACTAAGGTCTTGGCCTTAGTAAACGTTCAGTAAACAGGGAGATATTGGTAGATTCATTGAATCTCATCCTTGAGTGGAAACTTCTGCTTCATCTGCTTTCAACTTTCTCCCACACTCCTTCACAGCCAGACAACCCCAGATTTGGCCACTGCTGATTGCAGAGCAAGAATGCCCTCCAGACCTCCACCTGGCCACACCTACTCAGGCAGGCTTAAGGGTCCCCTCTCACCTCTCAGGGCTGCCATTTCTCTATCCTCTGTCCCCAGCATGATCAATCATTGCCTCCTCTTGTGCCCACAGTAGGTTGCATTGACCTGGCATCTCTATCATAGCATTTTCCACATGAGCTGAGAGGGGATGAGGGGTCTCTGCTAGATTTCACTATGGATGGGCTGTGTCTTATGTTCTGGTTATCTTGCTGCATTACAAAGCACCCCAGAAGTTAATGGTTTAAAACCACAACCATGTAATAGCTCATAATTCTGGAGGTCAAGAATTCAGGTGAAGCCAGTGGTACAGCTCACCTCCGCTCCACTTGGTGTTGCCTGAGGTGGCTCAGCTGGGGCTGGAGGTGTCAACATAGCTTCATTCACATGTCTTGGTCCTGGCTGTTGGCCAGGACATCTCAGTTCTCCTCCATGCAGCGTGATATGGTTTAGCTCTGTGTCCCCACTCAAATCTCATCTTGAATTGTACTCCCATAATTCTCACATGTTGTTGGAGATCATTTGAATCGCGCAGGTGATTTCCTCCATACTGTTTTCATGGTAGTGAACAAGTGTCACGAGATCTGATGGTTTTATCTGGGGTTTCCGCTTTTGCCTCTTTCTCATTTTCTCTTGCTGCCACTGTGTAAGAAGTGCCTTTTGCTGCTCGCCATGATTCTGAGACCTCCCCAGCCATGTGGAACTGTAAGTCTAATTAAACTTCTTTTTCTTCCCAGTCACTTGTATGTCTTTATCAGCAGCATGAACACGGACTAATACACAGCCTCTGTCTCCAGCAGTGTCATCATTCAACAGTCTACCTAGAGTTTTGTTATGTGGCAGCTGGTTCCCAAAGAGGTGAAAATGGAAATTGCAAGCTTGCTTAAGGCCTAGCTAAGAAGTCACATATTGATACCTCAGCGAAAGCAAGACACAGGGCCACCTAGATTCAAGGAGAAGTGATATAGACTCCACCTTTTGACTGCAGGAATGACAAAGTCTCACTGCAGAAAAGGTTGAAGGAGGGGTGGATTACTGCAGCCACCTTTGGTAACATCTTATTTCTTTCTTTCTTTCTTTCTTTTTTTTGAGATGGAGTGTCGCTCTGTTGCCCAGGCTGGACTGCAGTGGCGCGATCTGGGCTCACTGCAACCTCCACCTCTCAGGTTCACACGACTCTCCTCTCTCAGCCTCCCGAGTAGCTGGGACTACAGGCACCTGCTACCACGCCTGGCTAATTTTTTGTATTTTTTAGTAGAGATGGGGTTTCACCATGTTAGCCAGGATGGTCTTGATCTCCTGACCTCGTGATCTGCCCACCTTGGCCTCCCAAAGTGCTGGGATTACAGGCGTGAGCCACAGCGCCTGGCTGACATCTTATTTATTTCTAACAGTTAGCACACCCCTGGAACATAATAGTTACTCAATAGTAGTAAGATCTAGCATTTAATATGCTTCTTTTTTTCTAAGCATTTTACATGCATTATCTCATTGAATCCTCATTACTCTTGGAGGTATTATTATCCCCATTTCACAGAGCAAATTGAAGCTTGGAAATGTTAATCTAATTCTAGCTAATTAGCATTAGCTAATCTAATTCTAGTCTAGTTCTAGCTCCACAGTTTACTAGCTAAATAATCTTGGATAAATTGCCCAAGATTATTTAGCTAGTAAAGGGTGGAACTAGAATTCAGACTCAGGCAGCCTGGCTCCAGAGGTTAAGCATGTAAAGCCTCTATTGAAAGATCAGGTTTTTTGTAGTTTACTCCTCCATGGGATTATTGTATCACCATTATAGTCCTATGGCTGCTTCTGCTGATTCCTTGTTCAGACCTGAGGGAGAGATATTGTACCTGATAGACTGAATTCTTTTGAAACCGGAAGGAACATGAACATGCCCCGCAGGCTGGGCTCTAGCTGTGAACCTACTCCCAGCAACTCTTGCCCTCTTGGGAGGGAAATACCTCTGGTGGCAGATGCCCTGCAATGGGTTGCCAAATGATTCTCAGTGATGTGTTGCCAACTAGTGATGGAATTTTCACGTTTTGGTGAGATTTCCATAAAGTTTATGTTTATTCACTTAAAAGTTGTAAGATTTTGTCCTTCCTACTTTTTTGGGACTCATATTTCATTTTATGAAACTTTTTTTTTTTGAGACAGAGTCTCACTCTGTCACTCACGTTGGAATGCGGTGGTGCAATCTTGGCTCACTGCAACTTCCGCCTCCCGGGTTCAAGCAATTCTTGAACCTCAGGCTCCTGGGTAGTTGGGATTACAGACTTGTGCCACTATGCCAGTCTAATTTTTTTTTGTAATTTTAGTAAAAGACGGGATTTTGCCATGTTGGCCAGGCTGGTCTTGAACACCTGGCCTCATGTGATCCACCAGCCTCAGCCTCCCAAAGTGCTGGAATTACAGACGTTGGCCACCATGCCTGGCCCATTTTATGAAATGGTTTTGAGAGTGAATTGAAGATGTTTTTGAGTGAAGACACCTGGCAATCAAAATGTTGGCAGCCCTGTGTTCATTGCCAAAGTATGCCAACGTTAACATTCTCCTGGTTCTTTGAAATCCCAGAGTCTGAGAACCTCTGCTCCAGCAGAAAATGGGGGCAAGGTGATGGGGCGGTTAAGAACGAGGTGCGGAGGGGTAACACTGACTCTCACCACCAACCCGAGGACATTCGGAATATCACATTGTCTTTTTTCTTACTATTCTTTAGACTTGCTGTTACACGAGCAAGTTAGTGTTGACCATTGGATGGCATTATTTATAGAAAATGATTTCTCAGAAAAAGGTCCGTCATATTGTAAGTGCACAATAAAGGTGGAAGAGCACCATTATTGAACCCTATGAAATTCCTACATGTGATGAAGACTGACATTCTTAGAACTTTTTTTTTTTTTTTTTTTTTTTGAGACGGAGTCTCGCTCTGTTTCCCAGGCTGGAGTGCAGTGGCGCATTCTTGGCCCACTGAAGCCTCCATCTACCGGGTTCAAGTGATTCTCATGCTTCGGCCTCTTGAGTAGCTGGGACTACAAGTGCGTCCCAGCATGCCCAGCTAATTTTTGTATTTTTAGTAGAGATGGGGTTTTACCATGTTGGCCAAGCTGGTCTTGAATTCCTGACCCCAAGTAATCTGCCCACCTCCACCTCTCAAAGTGCTGGGATTACAGGCACGAGTCACCACACTCAGCCTTAGAACTATTTTTTTCTAACTGCCCCGGCCAAGCAATTAACGTTCCAAAACCAGCTCCGTGAGGACAGAGATGTGGAGATGCAGAAATACCAGTGCTAGCTGAGAGCCCTGCGGATTTTCAAAACAAAGTCAAGTTATCAGAATAACAGGTCTTTTCTTTCCAAATCCTCAAGCCAGCTGAGGAATTATCCCTTGGTTCTCAAGAGTCCTGGGTAAAATATTTGAATTATGGCCAAATGCCACTCTTTTAAAGAATTAAATGAAAAACAAAATTATATCAGGTAAAGAATTTAATAGTCTTAAATTGCATCTAGCAAAGGGGATTCTGGGAAGATGGCAGTGAGTAAACATCTCAGATGCCCTCCTTGTCTTACCTCTTCCCATCACTTACCATCTCTCCTGGGCTTGCATGTGGGCAGGACTGGAAGGGTATGATCTTCCATATTGACTCTGCCAGGAGCCAGAGGAGGCCAAGCAGGTGCAGAAATTTGCACCACTGGGTAGGAGTCTAGACATCCAGGGGAGAGCAGTATACCTCCGCATCCCCAGAGATCTGTGGCCCACAGACAGTATGTTGTGCCTCCCTTGTGCATAGTCCTAAGAGGACCTCTAGGCACCCCCCAGGTGTTGGAACTATGGGGGAAGCTGCCTAGTGTGCTAAGTTCCTACCTTCCCCTCAGCCTGGTTGAAGGCAGATCTTTCTGCTGAGCATTCCTGGGGAAAGAGAAGCTTTCTTCTGGTGCTACACAGAGACTAACACTCTGCCAGCAGGAACTTGCACCTCCAACTACTCATCAGGTTGCTACTGCTTAAGGTTCCCCGTCCATCTGACCTGAGCCCTGAGATCGAAGGGAAACAGAAGCAGCAAAGAAAATCAGCAAGAACAAGGTGAAGTCCAAGTCCAAGTGACTGGAGGAGTCAAATAAATCACAACTTGATCAATGAAAATAACACAAAATGAGACACTATGGAGTAAGAAAACTAATTTTTAAATGTAAATATTCAGTAGATCAGTGAAAGAAGAACAATGCTGTTAAGAAAAAAAAAGTATTGGCCTTCAGGATGAAATAAAAGAAAGACTTCAAAACAAAGAGCAAGGGGACATAAAGAAGTAAAATTAAATTAGTAATAAAAATGTCATTGAGGCCAGGTGTGGTGGCTCACACATGTAATCCAATCACTTTGGGAGACTGAGGCAGGAGAATTGCTTGAGGCCAGGAGTTGGAGACCAGCCTGGGCAACATAGCAAGACCCTATCACTACAAGATTGAAAAAATATTAGATGGACATGGTGGTGTGTGTCTGTAGTCCCAGCTACTTAGGAGGATGATATGGGAGAATCCCTTGAGTATAGGAGTTTGAGGCTGCAGTGAGCTATAATTGTGCCACTGTACTCTAGCCTTGGGGACAGAACAAGATCCTGTCTCAAAAAAAGTCATTGATCAGTAATGTAAAGAAAACGATGCCTTACTGGACTTGAGTTAGTTGATGCAGTACTCAACTCTTGGTGTGTCAGGTAAGTGATAGTGTGTGCAGCAGACTTCCTGAGAACAGGGAAGGATATTGTAGTGCTAACCGTAACTCAGATATCATGGTGGTTATCTCAGAGCAAGAATGTATCAATCACTCCACGCTAGAAACAAGTATGCAAAGGAGACAGGAGACAAGTATGCAAAGACAGGCACTGCTCCTTTTTCATGTTTGATCTTGTTGTTCTTTTTACTGGTATGGCAGGCTGTGCCCACTGACAGACATGAGCAAAATGTTCTGGCTTGATGCCAAGAAGAGGGAAACGTTGGCTAGGTATTAAAGAACCTTTTAAACAATGAACTGTTGAAAAACTAGAATGTATCATCTAAGTTGCTGGTTGAGATACCATCCCTTTCAATGTTCAAAGGAAGAACTGAAAACATTGAGCACAGTCAATGGCTTCAGAATGCCAGCTGCCAAGGTCATAAGCTCCCTTGCTTGGAAAATAATAAACTCCCTGAATGTGACTTGGGCAGTTTTTTTCAGTGTTGCATTGGCTCACTGCAAAACTTATTAGCATATCATCAGCCATTTGACCGAGCTATGAATTTTCTTAAATTTAATTTTTGCAGTGGTTACTTGTGATAGAGCTTTGAGGTATATCTCTCCAGAAAGGATTGTGTATATATATATATATACACAATATATATATATACACAAAATATATTTCTCATATATATATATATATATATATATATATATATGAAGAAGGGTGCATATGGGTATTGTAGAAGAGACTACTAGCTGTCCACCACACTTATTCTGCCCATCTTTATACCAGTAAGTCCATAGTTCCCATCTTTCCTGCATTGAGATGTGGCCATGTGACTCAGAGCTCCCTATGGAATAGGAACAGAACAAATACGCACCATATTTAAACTTGATCCATAAAATCTTCACATTTACGCCTCTTGAAACCCCTTTTCAAGCCTGCTGGCTGGATGCAAATGACTCTGAGGCCTTAAGAAAAGCCAGGACTGTAACGTGGAAGGAACTTGAGTTCCTAAATGCTCAGGTGGAGGAGAGCTGTGCACCAGAACCATCCGTGTTTCCTGTTACATCTGCAAGAACCAAGTATTGTTGCGTAAAGTCATTGACAATTTAGTGCTTATTTGTTATAGCAGCTAGTGATGGCCAAAATAAGATGGAAACTGTTGAACTGGCCATTGAATGTGCCTCACAGAAATTTTGTCTTGAAACACTTTGAAAATATTTTCCAAACACACATATCAATTATATGCTGTCTAAAAATAGGCTGCACTTTTTTTTCCAAGTGTGTCTTTGCACTCTCACATTCCTGTCCCCTCCCAAGACTTGATAGAATCAAGCAATTAGCTGGAAAGCAACTTTTCATATCTCATTTAACCATCAACATTTAAATACCTGCCACATATGAGACCTGTGCTGAACTGTGGGATATAGATGTGGTCCTTGTTCTCTGCCTGCTTTCATGGGACTCCAACCTAACATTTTTCTGTGACATATACACAGATAAGTGTCAACTTTGAACACCTTTAATGATAGAGGACCCTATTCCCTCAATCGTTACCCGTTTGACTGTGAAGTAACTATAATAAGAATATCTTCCTGATAGTAATCCAGCTGAAATATCTGCTAATCAGACCCACTCCTAAGAGACATCCAAAAGTTTAAAACATTTTTCTTCCCATTAAGATTTCTCTTCTTCAGGGTAAACATATGGAGATCTTCCCCTCATTCCCAGTTGAACTTGGGTTTGAGGGCCTTCCCCACCTCCTGCAGGAATGGTCAGAATATTCCTGCCTACTATTTTATTTGAATCAATTACTTTTATACACTAGTGTCCCAGAAGGCCAGGGGACAGTGTCTCCCACCACGTTTCCTCTGCCTTAGCCTAGACCTCACCTCTCAGTCCTGGGCCACTACTAGCTCTTTTATTTTATTTTATTTTCAAATGTTTCTTCCCAATCCCTTTTTTTCCTCCAATTATTGACTCATCTTTCCCTAACAAATTAAATTTCCAAAAGCCTGAATTTCATAGTCTTACTCCTATCAATGGCTTACCCAGGTGCTGATTTTAACATGTAACTCGCATATATAAAACCTTGCAGTGGCCTTTTTTAGCCTGTACAGCTTTAAGTCTGGATTCTGTTCTCATTGTCCAGTGTCCCCCTGGGCATTGTAAGGAGGGGCTTTGTCCTGAAGACTGTGCCAAGCCTGCCACGGAGCTTGGATTTTGTTCCCCCAGCCTGTACTTCCTACTGAGGAAGGGAGTGTTCTGGGGGTAGACGCAGAGTCCCGGGTAAGAGAATCAATAGGGTCAACAGCACACGTCTCGAAGCATCAGTTTTTACTTGGAAATGTAGGCAAGGAGCTTTCCTTTAATATTATATAAAATTGCATAAAACGGTATCTCATAATGTTCACACTAATATTTAACGTGGAGTGAGAGAATTTAGAGAGCATTTATTTTTGAGGAGGGCTGATTCAAGCCCTATCCCAGTTATATATTCATTCCTTTATGTCTTTGGATATTTGAAAGCTGCAGCTGTGTTCTTCAAACTGCAGGTCATGATCCATTTGTGAATTTATGAAATAAGTTTAATAGGTTTCAATCAGATTTTTTTCACCAAAAAATGTGGAACAGAACAGAATAGAATAGACTTGCTCAGACAACCAGAGTTCATAGGTGCGTGTGGTTCAGAGTTGTTTGATTCAGTGACTCAGAAATGTTCTTAGGAACTCAGGTTCCTTCTGTCATCCTAAATTTGGTTGGATGTTTTAGTTTTGTTTTGGTTTTGGAGGAGATCTGCTAGGCCTCAGGACCATCTGGGTTGTCTGTGTTGCAAACAGAGAGCAGGGACCACATCTGTATCACAAGGTTCAGCACAGGCCCCAGATGTGGTAGGTATTCAAATACTGTTGTTTAAATGAGATATACCCAAGGTGTCTTTCTTTCTTGTTTTTTTTTTTTGAGATGGAGTTTTGCTCTTGTTGCCCAGGCTGGAGTGCCATGGTGCGATCTCAGCTCATGCCAACCTCTGCCTCAAGGGTTCAAGCGATTCTCCTGCCTCAGCCTCCCAAGTAGCTGGGATTACAGGTATGTGCCACAGCGCCTGGCTAATTTTGTATTTTTAGTAGAGGCAGGATTTCTCCATGTTGGCCAGGCTGGTCTCAAACTCCTGACCTCAGGTGATCTGCCCACCTCGGCCTCCCAAAGTGCTGGGATTACAGGCGTGAACCACTGCGCCCAGCCCAAGGTGTCTTTCCAACTAACTATTTGATTATTCTCTAAAGTCTTAGGAGAGGACAGGGATGTGAGAGTGCAAAGACACACTGGATATAAAAAGCACAGCCTACTTTTAGACAAACATATTAATTGTTTGGAAAATAGTTTCAAATGTTTCAAGACAAAGTTTCTACGGAGCATATACAATGGCCAGTTCAACAGTCCCTACCTCAGTTAAGATACTACTAACTGCTGTAACAAATAAGCACGAAACTGTCAATGATTTGAAGCAATCATTGTTTTGGCATTATCCTAAGGCTAGTTTCCTTCATTTTATTAACATGCTCTATACCAACTTATTTGCCCAACAGGAGAGAAATCTTGGCTTCTCGATTTTCTTTTAAGATTAAGGAATACCTTCTTAGGGTTTGTTTTAAAGAACTGGGTCTCAGTCAGTGCTACTCTTGAGCTCAGAGAAATTTCCTCAATAGGGAATGGAAGTGGTGGACATTGTGGAGTCACACCCAGTGTCTGCTACAGCTAGCGAGGCTGTGTTATGCAGTATAGATTAGGGAGCAAGGCTAGAGAGAAGGGAACCATTTAAAAGGTCGTGGGTGTCTCCCTCCCAGGCTTGTCTACCTCCTGTTTATCCTTCAAAGCCTACTGATAACCCACTTTCTCAGTAAGATCTTGTCAAGTCACATCACTTCAGCTTGCACTGCTCCTACTGTCTCTGAATTTTGTTTACTATCTGAGCCATGCCCTTTGAACGCGTCTGTGTCCTAGCCCTTTAGGGTTTACATTTCTATTTTAAGATACGTGATTGCAGAAGTGATGTGGTCTACTTCCCTATACCTCAGACAGTGCCGGATCAGGCTGTTTTGATTGGGCTGATTGATTCTGGTGGATTATCTTTTCTGATACTGGAAGAATGTTAGAAACTTGACAGACTTGATTTTCTCTGTTTGAGGATTTGGGAGGACTGTGGAAAACTTAGCTCCTCCAGGTAACTTCTTCTAAGGGTGGACATCATTATGAGCAAGCTGGTCTTTGAGTTTAAGCAACATAAACACTTCTATCCCTTTTTTTGGTCATGATTGTTAACAGGTAAAATTTCTCCGAGTTATTCTGGAAGATGAGGATTCCATCTAATACATTTGATAGAGATAATGAATGAAGAATAATGTGGTATTTGTTTGGAATGTACAATTACAGATACTACCAACTAAGATATTAGAAGGTATTATAGGAATCATGAACATATTAAATGTTCATTTTCTATGATAAAATAGCCCTATGCAATAGTGTTTACTAGGACAATAGTGTTTACTAGGACCTGAAATCTTAACACTAATACTCTACTTAAAGTAAGACCTCTATGAGCCCTACTTCAATCTGCTGCAATTCCAAGTTCTAACGAAGTGAAGACACTTGGTGTTCAGGGAATTAATGATTTCCCCTGTGAGAAGTTTTAATCAGGAGAACTTGCCTTTGCACTCATGTGTGAACTAAAGTCCAATGCTTCTTCCTCCCTAATCCTTTACAGCCCTTGCTTTGATCAAAGTAAGCTTATATGAGTTCCAAAGATGGGTTCTGTAGAAAGGAAAGAAAATGTCTTAATTACTTATTTACCAGGAACTGTCAATTAATCCAATCAAGTTTGTGGGAATTTTGTTGCTTAGCCAAATGTCAAAAGGGAGACATTTTTAACAGAAAGGTGTTAGATGCAGCCCAGACACTTGACTCAATTGGTGTATTAGTTGGAAATATATTTATCTACATTTATTTATCTATTTTAATTTTATCCCAAAGTCAAAGATCATATGTTTTTCTAACTGATTAGTGAATGAAGAGAACAAATAAAATAGAGCATGAAATGTGTTACATTTTGTATTCCATACTTCCTTGACAGATGGTTCTTTTGAATGAGAGAGAGATAGACAGAGAGAGAGGTTGACTCAGTGGATGCCATTTGATATAAACCCAATTCCACTTCGGTAAGTCAGAAAGATAGGGAATACAGGGAACACCTAAAAAAATAACAGTTGCTACATTTATTGAACACATAGTCTTTGCTAAGCACTTACTTGCACTGACTCCGTTAATGTAAGAACTCTTAAGAGCCATCCATATCAGTATGCTTGGAATATTCCAGAATAAATATGTCCCTTAATTTATTTAATCTTTCCCACTGTTAAACATTTTAATGTTTTCCTAATTTCATTATTATACACAATTATAAACATTTTAGTGTTTTCTAAGTTTCATTATTACACACTAAATTTCATTATTACACACACAGTTAATAATGAAATAAATTTCATTATTACACACTAATTTCATTATTACACACTCTAAAATTTCATTATTACACACAGTGATAAACATTTTAGTGTTTTCTAAATTTCATTATTACACACTCGGCTGTCATAAGCATTCTTGTTCATGTCTGCAGGAGTTATCCTGGGACAGATACTGAGAAATGGAGTTGCTGCGTCATAGGACATGTGGTTTTAAACATTTCAAGACACACAGCCAAGCTGTAGTCCTCACCACATTATTGTCTAGGTTTTCCTCAATCACATTTAAAACTTTTTTTTTCCAATTCAGTCAATAAATTGCTGTCTCATCATTGCTCCTAGAGATATGGTAGACTAATATTTTGGAGAAATTCTAGAACAACATACTTTTGAGTGTTGGATAATGTATTATAACAAACAAAACCAAAAATCTCTTTTTTAATGGAGGACTGAACTGCCAAGAAAATCAGAAAATTCCTTGGAGACTAGAAACCAAAGGAAAATATGAACCATAGGATAGGTTAGCTTGTATTTTCTCTGGGTATATTTCTCAGTCATAGGTGACCTCTGGCCTGGGTTTTAATGGGTCATATGCTCAGGAACCAGGCAAAAAAGAAAAGATGAGACTCTTCTTCAGTCAGAAAACACTAAAAGGTCACTCTTTTATGTGATAACTAGAAAAAAAAGAATCCTGGCCCAGCAGAGGGAGATGTTAGGGAAACTTCCTGTTTTGGTGTTAGGTAAAATGGAAAATAATTACATTTTAAAATTTCTATGAATCCATGGAAAATTAAAAGGATGATAAGGGAATACAACAAAGAACACTACAGTTACAAGTAATGTAGATGAAATGAACCAATTCTTCGCAAACCACAAAACACCAAAACTCACTTAAGATAAAATAGATAATCTGTAACTATTAAATAAAGTGAATTCATAGCTCAAAACCTTCTAAAACATAAATTTTCAGGACCAGATGGGTTCACTGTTGGTTTCTTCCAAACATTAAAGAAGTGACACAAATTTTCTAATTTCTTCCAGAAAATAGAAGAAGAGGGAATACATGCCAATTCATTTTATGGTGCCGGGCTTACTTTAATGCCAAAAGTAGACAAAGACAGTACTGAGAAAGAAAACCACAGGCCAATATCTTTATGGAATATGAATGCAAAACCACTTAGCCACTTAACAAACTATTAGTGAATCAAATTTAGCAATATATAAACAGAATAAAGCATCACAACCAAGTGGGGTTTATGCCAGAAATGCAAGGCTAGTTCAATACTTGAAAATTAATAAAATCTACCATAGTAACAGTATAAAGGACAAAACTCAATGATTATATCAATTAATGAAGGACAAAAACATTTAACAAACTTCAATATCCATTTATGATTTAAATCTCTCAATATACTAGGAACAGAAAAGAGGTAGGAAATGCAAGAAGAAATGCTGAGCAGAAAGCAAAATGTTCAATGTCTGGATAAAACTAAATAATCACTGGCTAAAACAGTGATAATAATGTCTAATTTGTGGATTAACAGTTCAAGATGGCACTAAATTGTAGAACAATAATTCTATATAAATTAGGAGCAGAGGGATTGTAATGAGAGCATACTAAATTTCTTGTATGACTGAGATGTTAATAAACTTAGATTTTGTGGAGTCAAACATTCATGTTAAAATTTCTAGAGCAGTCACTGAAAGTATAACAGCAAAGTGTATAATTTATATATTAGTGCAAGAGAACAAGGAGATAAGGAGAAAAACAATCTAAAAAAACCTCAAGGAAGGCAAGGCAGGCAATGATAATAATAGAAACAAAACAGCTATCAAAAAATCACTTCAAAAAAGAAAAATAAAATAAATGTTATAGAAATAACAATCTTCAAAATATGATTACAGAAATGTGTCTTAGTCAGGGGCTAGGTTGTACTGGGGCCGTAAACCACCACTATATATCTCACTGGGACCAGGTCCTAATAACAAATATTTATTTCTTGCTCATTCTTCATGTCCATACTGTGGGTTCAGTTTGGTCCCAGGCTCCCAGAGCAGCCTCTGCCCCGACATTGTCAGTTTTTGTGGCAGAGGAAAAGGAAATGAGGCAAAGCATTGCACCTGCCACCTCACTTTTCCCACTTTCCACTGGCAAGTTACATGGCACTGCTTCAGGTGGGTGAGGTATTCTCTCCTTCAGAGAATCTTCCTTCAAGGATGGAAAACAGAATTTTTGGTGAATCCAATCTACCACACAATAAAGCCAAACACGTCAGAAATCATATTGAATGTAAACGTATTAAACTCTCCATTTAAAACAGAAAGATCACTAGAAGTATTTTTGTTGTTGTTGTTGTTGTTGCTTTTTTGAGATAGAGTCTCGCTCTGTCGCCCAGGCTGGAGTGCAGTGACGCGTTCTCGGCTCACTGCAAGCTCCGCCTCCTGGGTTCACGCCATTCTCCCGTCTCAACCTCCCGAGTAGCTGGGACTACAGGCGCTCGCTACGACGCCCGGCTCATTTTTTGTATTTTTAGTAGAGACGAGGTATCACCGTGTTAACCAGGATGGTCTTGATCTCACTAGAAGTATTTTAAAAAGTAACTTCTATATCTTTTATAAAAGTTCCACCTGTAACAAAAGCACACAGAAAGAGAGTCATAAGATGAAGAAAAAAATTAGTTACAGATGAATAGCAACCAAAAAACCAAATAAAACAGAACAAAACAAAAAAACAATCTGGAATGGCCATATTAACATGAATCTAAACAGATTTTAGGGCAAGCAATATTAGCAAAGAGTCACTGTGCTTTGACAAAGATTAAATTTTAAATAGTATGGTCTTAATTATGTATATTAAAATAATGCTGGTGGTCCCAGCTACTCAGGAGGCTGAGGTGGGAGGATTGTAAGCCCGGGAGGTGGAGGTTGCAGTGAACCAAGATATATTTGGCAAATAATTTCAATTTTTGCAGTATTATGAAGGACTGCAAGGGCCTGAACTCGCCTGGAGCACCAGGAAAGGTCTCTGTGTGACGTAACAGGTTGAGTCTGAGGAAGCAAGGGGAGCAGAGGTGGGAAGAATAGAGGGCTCTTGACTGAGAGGAGAATGAACTTAAAAGCTCTGAGAACCTAGGGCATAGCCATGTGTATGTGCACAGTATAAGGTTGAAGTGGGAGAGATAAAGGGAAGAGAGGCACAAGATAAACGGAAACAGTGGCAAGGCCGTATCAGGCAGGGTCTTGTGGTCCATGTTTATTTTCATTTTTTTTTTTTGAGAAGGAGTCTTGCTCTGTCGCCCAGGCTGGAGTGCAGTGGTGTGATCTCGGCTCACTGCAACTTCCGCCTCCTGGGTTTAAGCGATTCACCTGCCTCAGCCTCCTAAGTAGCTGAGATTACAGGTGCCCGCCACCCCACCAGGCTAATTTTTGTATTTTTAGTAGAGAAGAAGTTTCGCCACGGAAGCCAGGCTCGTTTCGACCTCCTGACCTCAGGTGATCCACCCGCCTCAGCTTCCCAAAGTGCTGGGATTACAGGCATTAGCCACTGCACCCGGGCTCCATGTTTATTTTGAACCTTACCCAAGAGTGATAGGAGACCTTTTATTTCTAAATCAGAGGAAAGAGATGATCAGATTGACAATTTTCAAACAGCACTTTAGGTGACATCTGGGGAGCAGAGAAGGCATGAGTGGACGTGGGGACAACACATACCCCTTTTCCCATTGCCATTCTATTTCCGTGTGCTCTCTTTTCCATTGCATTAGATGTATTTTCCTAATTTCATTTTATCTAGAAAAGTAAAGGAGCTTTAAATATACATACAGTTATGTATAAATAACATAATACTGGTATTAATAATAATAACAATGCTAGTTACTATTTAAAGAACACTTACCACATACCAGAAGTAGTTCTAAACACTTTACGTGTATTAGTCCTTTTAACCCTCTTTCTCATGAGGTGGATGGTATTGGGACCCTTGTTTTACAGGAGGAAGTTCATTGCTTGGAGGTAACTCTGGACATTTTGTCTCTACAGTCTCTGCTCTTAACCATCACACTAGATTGACTAGAATTGGGAGAAATAAGAGAACAACTGTTCGAATGCACTTATTCGAAACCATTCTCAAACTCAACAAAGACCCAATGGACGTAAAATGCTGCTCTGGTGTAACCACAGAGGTCAGGTGAGAGGATGACCTAGGTCCAGTGCTGGCCCAGCCTGCATGGCCAACTTAGCGCTGAGATACTGCCATGATCAGCAGACAGCCTCTTTAATACACTGAAACAAGGATTGAAGCAGACTTGAGAGGAGGTTTGTTTTTGAGTCTAGTTGTGTCTAGGAATATCAGATTATCTATTATCTTTCCTTGACTGTACCAAATGTTGATCTGGCCTAGGATGTTGTCCGCTCAGTTCCTTCAACCATTTGGATGCCTGCGGGGCATGACTCAGGGACTGAGGCCAATGCTGAGATTGTGTAGATAATTTCCCTGATAGCCATGGTTTAGACGCTCATCAAATCACAGACCTGCAAATACACTGGGTGTACACAGAGGTGTACACACATTTACTCACTTAAATGACCCTACTCCTTCTGTGAACAAGTTTTCCCTAAGGCTTTGGAAGCCTCTGTCCTTTGGGAAGAGCTGTCTAAAGTCACTTCCCAGGAAGTTAAGAATCTGTTTGTGTTTATAGCCACTGCACTGTAGTCTACACACCCACTGAGTGTCTGCACAGGATCTGTGAGGTTCCATAAAGCTAGGGGGTTTCGCTGTGAGAAACTTTAGGCTGGGGTGGCTTCAGGAGGAAAGCACACTGTAAACATGGAAGTGGGGACACTTCTTGAGGTGGCTGTTGTTTTAACATGTCCTTTGTTAATGTGGCTCCTTTTCATTCACTGTTATTTTTCACTTCTCTCTTTCCATTGTCAGCAGGGCTACGGTCAGGGTCCTTTCTATGAACTGACTCAGATTAGCGTTGGCATCAGCCATGCTGTCTGTTGTGATTCCAAGTACACAATGATCATTGATGGGAGGCCAATGGCTTAGAAATGGATGGCCAGGAAAAATAATTACAGAGCACACTGAGCAATGTTGTTCCATTTCCCTTGTATGGATCTGTGAAGTACAAGTGGCTCTGTCTTTCTCCGAATGTCGTATGATGCATATATTAGGAGTGTGTGATCATTGCTTTGTTAGTCATTTCTTCTGTTTTTGCTAGGACTTTCAGTTTGGCAATTTCATTCAGTCCAATAATCAGTTAATTCAGCTGCTGGCCACCCCAAGCTCCACATTGCCTTCCAAGAAGTCACTCCACACACGAAATGGGATACAGTGTGCCAGGTCATTGCCAGTTCAACTGCAAGAGGAAACTAGAATTGACTGCACTGACTTTGATAGTAACTCATATTACACATACCCTACAATCTGCAAAGCACTTTAAACATAGATTATTTCATTTGCTCCTCTAAAAACTATGAGGAATATTCCAGAAATTTTTCATAATGACTTTCTCTAGGGAGTAAGAGTGTGGGGGCTATTACATGTATCTCAATTGTGTTATTTTTCTTGTGCACATGCAATCTGTTTGTATGTGAAAAAGAAAAAAGATTTAAGAATATCTACAGAGAAAGAATGGCAAAGAATATGTGGCAAGTGTAGCAACTGGCGATTCTGGCTATGGTATATGGAATTCTTTGAACTATTCTTGAAAACTTTCAGTAAGTTTGAAATTATATCAGGATAAAAAGTGAATGATGACATAAAAATATTAAAAGCATGTAATTCTTGGGTAATGCTTAAAATGGGGAATTCCAATAAATTTGCTTGGAATTTCCCTAGGAATCCCAATAAAGCTTAGAATGCAGGCTTTGCTTATAATCATAGATTAAAAATATAATTGAGTGCACTGTAGGCTGAAGGAGAAGTTATTGTATAGTTGAAGCATGACATGAGCTTTTACTGAAATATAAAATGAAGCAAATTCTTTGAATTTTCTTTGTGTTCAGGTGTGCAATTAGAGGGTGACTTACTGCTTTCTTTTGAACATAGTATATTCCATATGTTAGAAGGTGATAATTACATTGTTAGATACCTATTCTATTTTTTACATACTGTAAAATTCATCTGTTTTAAGTGTATAATTCAACTACTTTTTACTAAATTTATAGAGTTGTTCAACCATCACCACAATCCAGCTTTAAAATGTTTCCATCACCCCAGAGGGATCCCCTGGGCCCACTTGCAGTAAATCCCTGTTCCCTCCCCAGATCTAGGCAAATGCACTCTCTGTCTTTATATATAATCTGCCTGTTCCAGACATTTTACACAAGCGGAATCTTGCAATATGCGGTTTTTCTCATCTGGCCTCTTTCACTTAGCAGAATGTTTTCGAGGTCCATCATGACTATTTTTTCTGGGAGTTTTCCCTTGGCATAAGAAGTTACACAGAAAATAAGCAAATACCTTACATTTGCTTCCAGGAATGCAGAAGGCAAGCCACTAATACGTAGTGACAAGTCTCTCACGGCTGAATCTGCATTGACAAGTGCCCAGCCTGAGAATTTTCCTTGTCCAGAAGGTATGTTATTTAAAAAAAATTAATAAAACAAAAAGTTGGTTCAGTGTCTGCTATACCTGCCAGAATCCGGGAGCTTGTCACTGCTTTAATTTCTTAATGATGCAGCAAAGACCTTGAGAGTACAATGATGGAGACCCATGTAATGCAGAAGAGGATGCACAACCCACAGGGAGTCTCCTGTTTTCTGGAATCTACATTTCTTTTTCTTTTTCTTTCTTTCTTTCTTTCTTTTTTTTTTGAGATGGAGTCTCACTCTGTTGCCCAGGCTGGAGTGCAGTGGCACGGTCTCAGCTCAGTGCAACCTCAGCCTCCTGGATTCAAGCGATTCTCCTGCCTCGGCCTCCCAAGTAGCTGGGATTACAGGCGCCAGCCACCACATCTGGTTAATTTTTGTATTTTTAGTAGAGACCGGGTCTCACCATGTTGGCCAAGCTGGTCTCGAACTCCTGACCTCAAATGATTCACTTGCCTTTGCCTCCTAAAGTGCTGGGATTACAGGTATGAGCCACTGTGCCTGGCTGGAATCTACATTTCTTAGAATTATAAGCTCTCTTTCAAATGTGGGAGTTTGTGGGCACAAACCCACTAGCAACTTTATTCCGACAAGCAGCAGAGTGGAGGAATTAATGTTTCTACAATAAAAAATAATGCAATATCTGGGACCTGACTCAGATATCTGTCTCTGAATATGTTTACTCAAAGAACAGCAGAGTGACTCAAAAGACACATATGTTTTGTGATAATGTCTTCTAGTACCAAATGTGAGATGTAAGGGAATGCCTTGGTTTCAAGAGAATATCAGTTTCAGAAAATATTGTATTTGATATAAATGTATACTGCCAATATAAAGTGTTTGTTATTTTTTTTAGTAATTTAAAGCATCAAGTTTACCAGAAAATGGAAAAAAACACGTTAGGTTAAAGAGCTGAGTGGGTTAATTTTTCTTATCAGTTCAGACAGTTTGAAAATGAATTTGCAATGCACACTCTTTTCCTTAAAACTTACCAAAGTTTTAAGGCGCGGTGGCTCACGCCTGTAATCGCAGCACTTTGGGAGGCTGAGGCAGGTGGATTGCCTGAGGCCAGGAGTTTGAGACCAGCCTGGCCAACATGGTGAAACCCTGTCTCTACTAAAAATAAAAAATTAGCCGGGTGTAGTGGCACGCGCCTGTAGTCCCAGCTATTCAGGAGGCTGAGGCAGGAGAATCACTTGAACCCGGGAGGTGGAGGTTGCAGTGAGCTGAGATTGCGCCACTGCACTCCAGCCTGGGTGACAGAGTAAGACTCCATCTCAAAAAAAAAAAAAATTACCAAAGAATTGTAATTCTTTTGTAGAGAATTACAAAACATCTTTCTACATATGTCTGTGTAATGTTTACCCTTTAGGAGCTCCTCGTTAAGCTGCAGGTAGAGGTAGAACAAAAATCTCCTACAAGCATTTGTTACAACAGCTTCCGCAGAACGGAAAGTGAGGTTGATTCAACAGTGCTCTGAAGGGGAGCCTGCGGTGTTATCCACTTGCACTTGCCCTTTCTTACTTTTTGGAACTCTCTTTCAAATTCTCATGTCTCTGACTCAGTCATAAATGTCGTCTATGAAAGTGATGAGGTTTTCACGTCATGCCTGGTTCCTTTGCGGAGTCTGTTCTGTGGCTGTTTGCTTGCTTTATCCACATCACACCTTCTAACTAAGTTGCTTAGGCTGTCACAGCATCATCCAGTGGTCAATTTGCAGTCAGGCCTATGATACTAACATTGCGTGTCACATGTCATCATACCTGAGTCATGCTGGTGTGATTTTCAACATGAGCTATTTCTAAAATTGTGCAGACAATTCTGTTGTCTAGATGTTCCAGGTTTTCAGATGCTGCAATAAAAGCTATTTTACCAAATCTTATTTTTGTTTATTTGTTTACTTGGGACACCCTGATTTAGGATAAAAAAGGTTTGGTAAAAAAAAATTCCACAGCATTTTTCTCAGTGTTTAAGGAATTGTATGATTTTCAGGGATGGAAAAATATTAGTCGGCATCTCTTAAGATCAGGTGTCTGGGCTGCAGATCAGAAGATGTAGTAGACAAATACGTGAAGTTGCAAGTCAATGAGAATAATAATAAAGGCATCTATGTTTAGTACAACTCCAGTCCCAGCCACTGGGACCTGATCATTGTCTCTGATGTGATAAAATCCGCACAGGTGAAGCTGACAAGCAGATGTCGGGGTACCCATGGCATCCTCTGCTCCACCCCATGACTAGTGCCCCAAGAGACTGCAAGACACTGCGTGAATTATTCTGTCATCCACTTGAAAAGCTGGCTTCCTTCGCCAAAGAAACAGTCCAGCAAAATAACACACACACACACACACACACACACACACACATACACACACACACACACAAAGCTGGAGTTCATTGCTGTGGGGGACTGAGTGAGCTAAGGGATTTTAGGAGTAGGCAAACTATCCTATTCCCTGAAGGCATCACAGGATGGAGAAATAATGTTATAAAAGGCCTAAAATTGAGACTAGAAACTTGACACCTTAGAACTTCTACCATGGAATCTAGACTCTTCCACAGAAATGGATGTGGATTGCGCCTAGATTCCCTCTTAAGCTTCATCATTAACTTGGAATTAGGTCCTAGAGGAGTGGGGTGTAGCTCCTGGCCCCAATCTTGCAATGGGGATTAGGATCTTTTTCCCATTAGTTTTTTTGTTTTTTTTTTTTTTAACTTTTTTTATTTTGAGACAGTCTTGCTCTGTCGCCCAAGCTGGAGTGCAGTGGTGCGATCTTGGCTCACTGCAACCTCTGCCTCCTGGGTTCAAGCATATCTCCTGCCTCAGTCCCCCTTCCTGAGTAGTTGGGATTACAGTTGTGAGCCACCATGCCCAACCTAGTTTTGTCATTTTTAATTTTAGAGTGTCCCTGCCCTCCTTTTGCCCATATTTAATTTTTTCTTTCTGCCAGTCATTCCTCGTATTTACGAATTGTAGAGAATTATGCAGATGTGCTGGGCCATCATCATTATCAAAGCAGCATCAGCACTATCATTACCATCATCGTCGTTTGTTGTTGTTGTTACTTCATGGTGACAAGAAACAGCATGTGAAACAGCAGTCACTGCACAAGTACTTAAGGCTTGGGAAGCGTAAACTTGCGGGCACCCTGAGTAAACAGATGGCATCTACGAGCAGATGTTTCTACATGTGCTTCCATGTGCATATTCCCTGTTCCCCCCACCTGTTCTCTTGGGGAAACACCCGGACAAACTATTAGCACAAACACAGCGTTTCTATCCTGAGTCCGCTTCAAACAGGATCCAGCTTTCCATCGGAATGCAGCTGTTATGGCTAGCTGAAGCAAAATCAGTCACCCTGGAGATTCAGTGATGAAATAACTTTCTCAAATTTCTCTGAAGTTGATAAAATTGAAACTCATCCTGAATTGGAGGATTGATAGGACTGATGACAAGTCAGTGTGTGTATGAGAGAGAGTGATTATTGTTCACTTTGGGTAAGATTATAAGGGATCGTAGAAACTTAGCAGGGTGATAGTTTGGAAGAAGAGTAAAGGGAGCTACAGTGTTGACTCAGAATGGTTACAAATTGAAAACTTTTAAGTTTTTTAGTTGAGTGGCCTGATAAAATGTAAGTCTTAAGAATACTATTCTGAAAAAATGCACATAGAATGATTCCAAGAGAGAGGGATTGGAGAAAACCAACGATAATGCAATTGACATACCATAGTCCAGATGAGAGGTTCAGAGCCGAAGGACAGTGACGGAAACAGCTGTGAGTGACATCAGAGGCAGAATAGAACAGCACGTTCACTAACTGGGCACGTGGATGACAACAGAGAGGAGTGCATATCATAAACTTTTGTGAAGTTTATGTAACAGAAATAAGGAAGCTAGAAGGTTTTATGATGGTGAGCTTTGTTTTGTTTATCTTGATTTGAAGGTGTTGAAAGAAATCCATCTAAAAATATCCCGCAGGCATTTGGAAATTAAGTTTGGAGATCAGGAGACATGTCAGGCCAGAAGGATGGTTTAGGGAGAAGTCTGTCTAGAGAAGATAGCTGAAGAACCAAGGACGCGGGGTCTTGCCAAGGAAGAGCGCACAGAGTCAAAAGGAGGATACTGGCCTTGCCACCTGCCTCATTTAGGGGGCAGAGGGTAGAGGTATGCCAGCAAAGTGATGAAAAAGGAAAGGTCATTAAGTAGAAGCAGGAACTAGTAGAAGAGAGTGTCCAACCCCAGGACCATTGTCAATAATTCTACCTTGAATTTCTCTTGGGCTTTAGATTGTCGACTCGTGTATAAGCCGGTCATGGTGGCTCATGCCTGTAATCCCAGAACTTTGGGAGGCCGAGGCGGGAGGATCACCTGAGATTGGGAGTTCGAGACCAGCCTGACCAATGTGGAGAAACCCCATCTCTACTAAAACAAACAAACAAACAAACAAAAATTAGCCTGGCGTGGTGGAGCATGCCTGTAATCCAAGCTACTCGGGAGGGTGAGGCAGGAGAATTGTTTGAACTGGAGAGGCAGAGGTTGCGGTGAGCCGAGATCGTGAATTTGCACACCAGCCTGGGTGACAAGAGCGAGACTCCATCTAAAAAAAAATGTATAGATATGTATACATATGTATACATTCCTGTTTCATAAATTTTATTGGTTTTATGCTATTATTGAATAGGATCAAGTAAAATGTAACTTTTCCTTGAGCCATTGTTATCTTCTGGTCTTCTGTATTCTAAAAGATGAAACATACAAAGACAGTGTCACTTTTAAGTCAGCTGTGTCGAGGGCATGCACGGTCTTTGCTCCTCATCTAATCTCAGCTCCTTCCCTGTGGGGTGCTCCTTTCTCTCCATGCCATTCCTACAGATCCCAGGTCACATAATGGACTCCATCGCTGGGGCTGGATCTTCTTTGACTGGGAGCAAGGAACAACTTCCATATATACAAATCCACTTCTGAAAATCCTGATGTAAATAAAACTTCCAAAGACACTGTGTTTACTTCATTTTCCACCTTCTCCATTTTTCCTTTTACATTTCCTATCCCCATCTTCTCCCTCTCAAGAAAAGATTCCAAGAATTTTCAGGAGACTATCCTCTATTATCAGTTTTATTTTCTTTCTGTTGTACTTTTTTTGTTGACTTGATATTTTCTTTGGCTGATATGCTTCAGATTTTGTGATTTACTTTATTTTAACCTTAATAAATACACGTAGTGGGCGAACATGCAAGAAGCCAGGCCTCTGTCTTCCCGTATTTTTTTCTGGTCTGTAACTGTCCATTAAGGGTGGGTCCCATTGGTGTCTATGATCTCTCATGCTTCAGCAGCTTATATGGCATTTTGTTTACCATGATATAAAACATGCATTCTCAAGAGGCTGTATTAGTCTGTTCTTGCATTGCCATAAAGAAATACCTGAGAGTGGGTAATTTATACAGAAGAGAGGTTTAATTGGCTCACAGTTCTTCAGGTTGTACAGGAAGCATGGTGCTGGCATCTGCTCAGCTTCTAGGGAGTCCTCAGGAAGCTTACAATCATGGTGGAAGGTGTAGAGGGAGCAGTCACATCACATGGAAAGTAAGAGTGAGTGAGAGAGTGAGGAGGGTGCTACACACTTAAATGACCAGATCTTGTGTGAACTCAGAGCAAGAGCTCACTTATCACCAACAGGGTGGCCCAAGACATTCATGAGGGATCTGCCCCCGTGATCCAAACACCTCCCACCAGGCCCCATTGTCAACACTAGGGATTACCTTTCAATACGAGATTTGGGCGGGGACAAATATTCAAACTATATCAGGAGCAGTATCATCTGCAAGGGGGCAATAATTAGTTCCCTAGTGGGAGTGAGAAAATATTAGTCTTTTATGTGTAAATATTTACATCTAGTACAGAAACTGATATGCAGTCTATCTGTGGTATTATAATTTCACTGGGGGATGATTAGAGAAAAAATGTCTAATAATGCTTTTAGAGGGAGATAATGAAAAAAAGATTCATACACACTTGTCTAAGAGAGAAATCACGGTTTTGTCATCAAAAGCTCTTGCTTAAGCCAAACATCATAAATAAATCATGAGACATGACAAAATAGTGGGGGAAAATAGGTACTTTCATCTAAATATTCCCATGTTTTCTGCGCTCTGGTGTGCTTTACACCACGTATTCTCTACCAGTTGTATTCTCTTTTCTAGTAATGTTTTCCCAAAAAACTTGATTCCAGAGTTTAGAAATGTGAGTAACCCTGCCTTCAAATATCTTCTATGATTTGTAAAATCACATTGCAGGCATTTTTGTTTAATTAATTGTGTATATATTTGAGCATATATTTACCTTTTCCCAACAAACCATTGTAATATGTGCAAATACAGGGATATAGGAAGTGCCATAGGGAACAGGGAAGAAACAACAAATACAGAATGCTCGAGAATTTTGAGAACCCCGGGATGGATCCATCAGGATCAGGAACATTTCTCTCTTTTAATCATGCCTGAGTTGCCACATCATGAGCTGCTCCATCCTTTGATGGGGCCTCTCTATTAGCCCATTTGTTAGACCATGTTCTTTTCCTTAACTCTATACCTATTTTGTCACAAACTGACCATTTTTGAAATAAGCCTTGTAAAGCACATCATCACGATATCTCTGTGGGGTTCCTAGTGTTTATTATTTGTGTATTTACTATGTCATTTGCCATACACCATTAAATTTTCCATTTATTTATGCATGTGTTTGTTTATGAGCCCTGTGATGGGGATAAGCACAGAACGTTATGGGGGCATGTTGAGGGAAATGCAATTCAGCTTAGAAGGAGGTAGGGATTCAGTTTCGAGAACAAGGCTCGAGGGAGGAGCCAAGTCTCAGGAACAAAACAAAGAAGTGATTTCCAGAGCTGGATTCAAAAACCAGAAGTACATAGCAGCGAGGGCAACCTAAGTTTGGGGATATTTAAATTGCCCTTGCCTAGAGACAAGGACCAATCTTCTCTGAAGTCATTGACCCCAACCTTCAAGAGAAGATGGCAGGAGGCCTGGATGAGGCTGATGAGACTCGTAGTGTTTCAAATTTGGAACAGAAGGCTCATTATTCTGACAGTGCAGCAGAGGCCCACTAAGGCCCAGGAAGTACCAGAAGTCCCAACCCTGGAGGTGGCCGGGGTTAACAGCCAAATGCCCTGGCCCTCATTTCACCACACTCTTCCTTATACCAAATAATGATTTTCCAGAGTGCAGGTTTTTCTTTTCAAAGTCTATTTCTTGGTTCTTCATGATATTATATGCTGAAACTCTCACCAGCAAAGATTCTGAGATGTCTTAATGGGAATCAGCAAGTGAACTCAAAGCATTAAGGAAGATTAGAAGCTCTCTAAAAGGTTCTGGAAAGGTGATCCTTACTAAAGATCTGTATGATATGCCTAACAATTTGTCTGACTATGGCCTTCTAAAGATGTGTTATGTGTCACCTAAAAGCTCTTGAGGATGAAAGTCTCCAACTTGCAGCCTGGTGATCTTCATGTACTTACATATTTCTCTCCTTTCTCCAATTTTTACTGACTTTTCCTGTATTTCTGGTTTATGAAACTTTACTCATCAATAACAGTAGAGTGAGAAACAATATAATAAGGAGTTATTAGCACCCACATTTTGGGGGATAGAGGTGTCAATGGTAAAAATATTTTATTTTGAAAACTATACTTTTGTACATGACTAACACTTATTGGTAAAAGCATTTGCAAACAAGCTCTTGGTTCTTTTTATTTTAAATACATATATTCCTTTCTCTTTTGCATAAATCTTTGTGCAGAGTAAGTAATCTTTAGCGGCATATATACTTTTGCCCCCACATTTCAGAGTGGGAAAGGTATGAGAGTCATTAGCTGAATGTTTAACAGCAGTTTTTCTGCTTGTGATGTGGGATCACATAAACTTCTCTTCTTTCCACAAGCCTCATGCAGACTTGCTCCAAGTGAACACTTTCCACACAGGCCAGTGTCTGTGCTATGAATTTACCCGCTTTCCCACCAGCCTGAGAGATATTTTAGTCTCAGCCTCTGGTAGCTGAGGCCACCTCTTAAGCAAAAGTGTGCCACTGTGCCAATAGTGAGGCTGCTGTATTTGACGAGGACCACAGCGCCCTGGCAGATAGACCCTGTTCTGATTTGCCAAACCTCCTGGAGGTGAATGAAGGTTTGCTGACTGTGGTCAGGAAGGTCCCAATTATGAATGATTCCCTAACCAAGTGTTGAAAACACTTTACTTTGTAATTAAAATGCAAAACACATACAAACTGCCAAACCCAGCAAAAAAATCTTCAGGAATTTTCCTTGAAAGTTTGGTTTCTTACTTCCTTCAAGCATCTTCCCTCTAAATCTACTTTTATTTCTCTTATTCTTTCATAAACAAAATGATCTTTTTTGATCCTCTTGATTGACATTGTTTTTCAAGAAAAATGGATATAATTTATCTTATTAGTAAAATATATTTTTAGGTACCTGTTCTTCTTTTCACATATCTTAAACCTCATTCTCACTCTATTTTGCTAGTGTTACGAAAATCAACTCTGTAGTGAGGAAAACAGTAGAAAAGACAATTTTCTGGAGAAGGCAATTTTTCTTTTTAATCTGTTGTATTAGTTCGTTCTCATATTTGCTATAAAGAAATACCTGAGACTGGGTAATTTATAAAGAAAGATCTTTAATTGGCTCACAGTTCGCAGGCTGTACAGGAAGCATGGTAGCATCTGCTTCTGGGGAGACCTCAGGGAGTTTTTACTCATGGAGGGAAGGCAAGGTGGGAGCAGGCATCTTACATGACAGGGGCAGAAGCAAGAGAGAGGGGAGGCGCTACACACTTTTAAACAACCAGATCTCATGAGAATTCATGCACTCACTATCATGATAATAGCACCAAGGGGATACTGTTAACCTACTCATGAGAACTCAGCCTCCATGATCCAGTCACCTCCCACCAGGCACCACCTCCAATGCTGGGGACTACTATTCAACATGAGGGTTGGTGTGAGACACGGATCCAAACCATAAGTCTGGTAAGATTTTGCTCTGTGTATTATAAGGCTTCGTTAGTGGGTGCATAAAGTTTAGAATGCCTTTTTGGTGAATTGAATCAGTTATCATTATGTGGTGACCCCATTATTCCTAATAATACTTTACATTTAAATTTGATGTTGTCTGATAGTAATATATCTGTAATAACTTTCTCTGAGTTGGTAGTATTTACCTGGTATTTGTTTTTCCATTTTTACTTTTTCAATTTTTCCGTGGTTTTCCTTTTACTTTCCATATAGCTGGAGTGGAGGTAGGGAGGGCAGGAGACTAATGTGAGCCAAGGTCAGCAAAAGAGAAAGAACTGAGACAAATGAAAGAAAGGACAAATTAAAAAGGGCTCAACTTCAAAAAGTAAAATAGTTCCTTCTTATCTGTGAGAGATACGTTCCAAGACCCCCAATGGATACTGAAACCTCCAATAGAATGGAACCTTATAAATACAGTACTCTGTTTTTTCCTATACATACACACCTAGGAAAATGTTTAATTTATAAATTAGGCACAGTAAAAGATTAGCAACAATAACTAATAATAAAATAGAACAATTTTAACAAGAGACTGTAATAAAAGTTATGTGAATGTGGTCTCTTTCTCTCTCTCTAAAAATGTTTTCATATTTTTGGATCATGGTTGGCCAAGAGTAAGTGAAACCTTGGAACAGGAAACCACAGATAAGGGAGGGCCAGTGGACCTATGGGCTAAGATTTATGCAAATGTATCTGTGCGTCTGGAGCTTCATATACAGAAAATTTAAAGAAGAGAAGAAAAATCTTCTTTAGCTAAAGATCCCATAGAAAAAGTCAAATAACTGTCATCAAACTGGAAGAAACTAGTTTTAACATATGTAGTAGAAAAAGATGAATATAACAACATATGAAGAATGTCTATAGTTTGATAAGAAAAAGTCTATCAGGAAAAAAGATATGAATAGATAACGCACAGAAGATGAACTGGAAATAACAAATAAATGTATTTAAAAATGCACAACTTCACTAGTAATCAAGGAAATGCAAATTAAGATGAGCTTTGATTTTCCATCTCTTAGATTGGGAAATACTCCAAAATTAAATAACATTACGTATTGATAAGGGCATAGAAAAAAAGTAACTCTCTTCTCTAAATTAAATTTCTGGTCAGGGTTTAACTCTGTCTTGCCTTTTTTTGTAGGGCATTTTGCCAAACCTTTTAAAATTGCACATATTGTTTGAGCCAACAATCTCACTTCTTGGTATCTACCCAAAAGAAACACAGCCACATGTGTGCAAGAAGGCATGCAAAAAACTGTTCCCTGTGGTATTTTATAGAATAATTTTTTTCAAAAACCTCTGAATTTCCACTAGTAGGGCAATAATTAAAACTTTCACAATCCATATTATGGAATATTATGCAACAATATTTTAATGCAAGAAATCTATATCTACACTGATGGAAATATCTAAAGACTTCTTGTTAATTAAAAGCATTCACAAAGTAAAAGATTATTCTACTTATGTAAAAATACAGACTTGACACAAATTTTTTATTTATGTATTTTCATCATACATACAAAAAGGGTTGAGTGGATACACACTAAATTCATTACAGGTATTATACCTAGTAAAAGAATGGGGCTGGAGGGAATATTTTTAGAGTGACTTTACTTGAATCTACATTACTTCAATTTCTTACAATCAGAAATGAGCTCATAGTTAACTGTGTAATTAAAGCAATTGTTTTTAAAAAGAAATGATCATATGTTTGACTAATGGGTACATTTTTAGTATGATTTGATGTTCACTGTTTAGATTAATGGGATCACAATGTTTAATGCAATGATGAAATTCTTCTCTAAGCTTAAAGGATAAGGCTAGCACATAGGAAAATCTACTGGTGGACCAAGCAAACTTAAAATTAAGTTCAGTCTTTAGGGAGAAACTTTATGTCTAGAGTAAAACATACAATTAACAACTGTGAGCAAATCTCTCTTCTTTGACCAAAGGGAACACGGATGCTTGATATGGTTTGGATGTTTTGCCTCCTCCAAATCTCATGTTGAAATGTGACCTCTACCACTGGAGGTGGGCCTAGCAGGAGGTGTTTGGATCATGGGGGCAATTCGCTAATGAATGTCTTGGTGCTATCTTCATGGTAATGAGTAAGTTTTTGCTCTATTAGCTCGTGTGAGAACTGGTTGTTTGAAAGAGCCTGGTACCTCATTTTCTCTCTCTCTTACCCTCATTTGCCATGTAAGCCTGCTGCCTCTTCATTTTCCACCATGACTGTAAGCTTCCTGAGGCTTCACCAGAAGTAGATGCTGGTGCCATGCTTCTTGTACAGGCTGCAGAACTGTGATCCAAATGTTTCTTTTCTTTTTAAATTACCCAGTCTGAGATATTCCTATATAGCGATGCAAACTGGACTAAGACAATGCCCTTTTCAGTTGAATTATGGGGAATTCTTGGTAGACAACACTGGCAGGCAGAAGGTGAGTGGAAACGTCTGGAACAGCTCATACTCCCTATTTTAGTTGGTGCGTCTCACTCTCCCAGAATATAAGGATCTTTTTCTTTTGAGTATCCCCTTTGAGGCACTGGGGTAGGTATTACAAGCCTGGTGGCACAGGGCAAATGGTCTGATCCTACAGAAGGTGTCAATGTCTTTAGGATTATAAACTAGTGTAGAGACCCCAAAGCCTACAAACTGAGTGATGAATTTTAATCTGGCTTAGGTTTTTAAAAATTAAACTGAAAATCTGTGCTGCAAGGGACTGGTCTAATCTTCCACTTTACAAAGGAAGTAACTGAGGACCTGAGGGTTAAGTATCCTCCTCAAGATCACTCAGCAGAGAATGACTCTTCTTATATTCTTCAGTGGCTCTGAAGAGATTGTAAATGACCAGGGTAACCTCTCTCAGGATCTAGGGGCTCCTCAACTGCTGCTCGGTGGAGGGACTGATTTAAAGCCTTCTGCTTACTTTGCAATAATTCTGGAGAATGATCAATTCTGAGCAGAGATGTTTAGGTTCAGAGCCCCCAGCTAAAGCTGCATATTTATGGAGAATTCCAGACATTATTTATTGTTTTCCTTTCTCAGGTTGTCATGATATTTTACCATTTAAATTCCACTTTCAAGTGAGATTTTTAAGCCATTATCCCAGTGAACAAAGGAGAGATAAAGCTATCAAAGTATAGAGATTTCAAAGGTTAAAAACTCATAAAACATGGAAATTTAGAATTAAAGCTATTCCAGTTGAATACTTATTAATATAAATCTAAAACAATATTGAGTAATGTCCCCTGTTCTCACATTTCTTTATTTCTTTTTCTTTTGTTTTCTTTTTTTTTTTGAGACAGATTTTCACTCTTGTTGTCCAGACTGGAGTGCAATTGTGTGATCTCTGCTCACTGCAACCTCCACCTTCCAGTTTCAAGCAATTCTCCTGCCTCAGCCTCCAAAGTAGCTGGGATTATAGGCATGCGCCACCATGCCCAGCTAATTTTCTACATTTTAGTAGAGACAGGGTTTCATTATATTGGTTAGGCTGGTCTCAAACTCCTGACCTCAGGTGATCCACCCACCACCTCCTTGGCCTTCCAAAGTGCTGGGATTACAGGTATGAGCCACTGTGCCAGGTGTGTTCTCACATTTCTGAGATATTTACTTACAATAAAGATTAAATAAGGATAGGATATTGGTCTTTGACGTTTACTGAATTTCCTGGGTTGATGTAGGATGCCATTATCATTATAGTTTGTCCAAAATACCAGAAACCTTTCTGTAACAAAAACAAAATTACCTGTTCTATTCCCTTATGTCTTTTGTTACCCTGTCCCTTTATGTATGCATGCACATGCATGTGCATGCACACACACACACAGAGGCAACATTATTTCCAAGCAACAAAACGAAAACAGGACCCGTAAACTCAAAATAAATTGTCACCTTTGTGCTGAAACTGTACATAGCCATGCAGAGCCTTTTTACAGTGTCCAGAGAGATTGTGAAGGCAGGCGACCTGTGCTTGGGGTCCGATTTATGACAGTCTGACTTTGTTACAGGTTCAGCAGAGGACACATCTGGAACCCCTTTCCTGCTGGAGTGGACAGTGGAGGCAGCGCCACAGTGGATTTTCATTGGTGTCTCCCCTGGCTGCCTGGTGGCTGCCTGTCAGAGCCAGCGCCTGAGAACGTGGCTGCTAGTGAAAGTGATTATGTGTTTATGTGACCACAGGTATGTGCCCTTGGTGACAGATCTATTCCATGTTGTACGTTCTGTCAGGCAGTGGGATGTGGGAGGAAGCCGGAGGGAGTGTCCCTGAGGTTGCAACATCACACTCAGGAGAGGGAGGGTCCCTGGGGTACGGAGTCTGGGCTTTGGGAGAATGTGTGTGGCGTTTCTCCTGGATTCTGGCTGAATGAGGTCTTTGGAAATGACACTTCCTCTGCTGTTAAATTTAGCTATGGTTTATCCAATACAGAGGAAGATGGCCTATCTCACAAGTGACACGTCACCAGTTCCCTACTTTGCAAATGCATTTTCTGAGTGTGATAGCCACTGCTTAGCACCGCCCTAACTCTGGTCAGGTGAAGATGATTTCCTCTCTGCCTGCCGGTGAACTCTAAGCCTTGAACACTCCCTGAGTTTCAGGAGAAATCTTCCCACAGACTAGAAGACATCTCTGCTTGGCAAAGCCCAATGACAGCAGGAATGTTCTTTCCCCTTCCTGAAGGTTCCAGGAAGGAAAAGGGCCGTGGGATACCAGCTGACCAGTGTTGTTAAAGGCTGACAGGGAACCCAGGGCCCTGCTGGGCAATGTGGGGAATACCAAGGCAATTGAAGTCACAACATTTGGATGTTGTTGTTTATTTGTTTTTTGCTTTTTATTTTGAGATGCTTCCAGCCCCACAGGGAGATAAAATGGAAAAGTGAGAGGTCTGCTCCGTGCCCTTCCTCATTGCTGTGTGCCCTTCGGGCTGTTCCACAGGTTTTGTTCTTGGCTTTCCCCATCTTCTTCGACACACTCCCCATTTCCAAGCCTCCCACAGTGATTGGCAGTTCCCCCCCCAACCCGAGATCTCTTGATCACTAAACCCGTGTATCTGTCATTTAATATCTTGTGGACATCGCCCTCTTGCCTCATGGGTGCCTTACTGAGCGGTCCCTTGCTGACTCTGGCATTCTCTTCCTCATATTTGCATGTTTCAGTTAAAGGTTCCACGATCCTCCTCGTCCCATAGGTTAAAAATCTCAGGGGCATTTTGACAGTCCCTTCTTAATCACAGCCTTTTGATTTTTACTTCTAAAGTATCTCTTGAATACAGTTTCTTTCCTCCAATGCCAAAGCTTTAGCTTGGATCTTCTGCATTTCTTCCTTGGATGATCAGAGGCACCTGTTAGTGGTCAGTATTATGAGAATAAATTCTCCCTTTTCATAAGAAATATTTTATAAAATCCCCTTTACTGCCCTGAAATGAAATTTGTAAGTGATGTAATCTACTTGCACATGTATTTTAAAAATTCATTTAGAGCCCCAACTTTGATGTAAAAGAAAAATACAATTAAAAAAGAAGTTTATAACATAATAATACATGTTTCAGGACATGAAGACTCGGCATGACAGAATTAAGTGATTGGTTGCTGCACCTCTGTGGAAAATTGTCAGAAATGTGACAGCTGCAAATGCAGCCCACCAAAGGCCTTTAGCATGTTCGATGGGTGGCTCAAATATGGAGAGGGGTGCTGCTGTTGGTGACATAATTTTCCAGTAAGGTGAAAACTCACAGGAAAGTTCTGACCCAAATAAAGTACAATCTTCCCATAATTTATAGGCACAAAGGTTGCATTCCTGAAGAATCCAATATATATTAAAATCATGCCAACCCAGCCCATTTGTTTTTATATGTAAATGTGTAGCAGGACACAGAACGATTCTCTCATGTGGGCAAGTGTCCCTGCATTTTCAGGACATCCAGCACCCCATTTTCTACCCATTCACTGATAGCCATGCCCCAAAGCATTGCCTCAACCAACAAACCCTCCCGCAAGTTTAGAAAATGTATCTTGGCAATTGGTAGTGTTTCTATTGGGAATCACTGCAAAACCTCAATTTACTTAGGTAAAGTTTTACTTAAATAAGCAATGCACAATTGTCGCCTCCTTTTAAAAGATGAAGATTTTTACAGGTGCAGTTAAATTCCGTCTGACTTCCACCCCTACCCTAGTCTACTGCACACTCATTCTAAGAGGCAAGCAATGTCAACAGTTGAGCATATATCATTCCAGAAGTTTTATATATTCACCTACAGTTTATGTATCCATAGAAAATACATGGTACCTGGTGTGAGTTGAATTGTGTCCCCTCCTCCAAACTCATATGTTGAAGTCTTAGCCTCCAGTACATTAGAATGTGACCTTATTTGGGAATAGCACCTTTGAAGATGTAATTAATTAGGTTAAGATGCAGTCATGCTGGAGTAGAGCAGGCCTCTAATCCAGTAATGACTGCTGTCCTTATCTGGGAAAATTCGGATGGAGAGACACACACACAGGAATGGGGTCTCTCTCTGTCAGCCAGTCTGGAGTGCAGTGGCACAATCACTGCTAACTGCAGCCTTGACCTCTTAGGCTGAAGTGATCCTCCTGCCTCAGCATCCCAAGTAACTGAGTCTACAGGTGCATGCCACCATGCCTGGCTAATTTTTTTTTGTTTTTGGATAAGGTCTTCCTATGTTGCCCAGGCTGGACTTGAACTCCTGAGCTCAAGTGATCCTCCTGCCTCGGCCTCCCAAAGTGCTGTTATTACAGGCATGAGCCACTATGCCTCACTGGGGTGATTCTTTAAAGCCAAGGAACACCAAAAATTGCCAGCAAACTGCTAGAATCTATGAGAGAGGCAGGGGACAGATCCTTCCCCCACCACCCTCAAAAGAAACCAACCCTGCCAATATCTTAATCTTAGACTTTGAGCCTCCCGCACTGAAAGTCAATGAATGCATTTCTATTGTTTAAATCCCGCAGTTTCTCTAGAGCTTTGTCATGGCAGCTTTAGCAAAGGAATACAGTACCCTTCTGTGTTTCGGTGCTTTAGGTAGCAAACAGGTAAGAAACTATCCGACTGAGGAGCAGCAAGGGTCTGGAGCTACTGCGATTGGGTGACCTGGGTAGAGACCCTCCTGGAGATTTCACTCTGACTAGAACTGGAAGGACAAACCCACCGCAGGTATAGACTCTTGCATACAAACTGTGTCTTTCCCCTGAGTCCCATCTTACAACAAAAGACATACCTATCAAATCAGATTTGCAATCGAGTTGTTTGTGTCAAAAGAGAAATGTTGTAATTAACCTTGAGACTTTTTTCAAGCAGCACGTTTGCCTTATAAATGAAAAATAATGAATAAGCCAAACTGTACCCAGGGGTATGACAGAGTTTTAACTGGCTTCATGTATAGCCAGTGTGGCTGGGAGAAATGTGATCTCCATTTCATTTCAGATCTTTCTCTGAACCTTCCATATGCATGCATGATGGAATGGGTTCCCAAATACAGCTTGAAATGTAGTGCATGACATACTACCCACGCAAATAAAATGAATAGTTCAAAATTATGGGGCACTGACAGAAAAAGCAGACCTTTTAATATCCAGTTTCATCGAGTAATGCATTTAAAATAATTTGCAAATTGGAAAGGTAATTAAAAGGGTCCTTTTACTCCCCTATGCCACATGTCACAGTCTTTAATGTTTAATGAGAGTTGCTCTTTGAGTCTAGGATTTAGTGAAAGACATTTGGCTTGGACAAGAACTAAGACAAATGCTGCTAACATGATTCTATTCAATTTAGTGCTTTAAATACTTTCAGGAATGGTGGATTATTTTCAAAGTAAGGTTTGTGGAAGCTGGGAATTTTGAAGTATTTTACCTGGAAATTATCTATCGGAATGCTTCTGTATGCTTTAAAAAATGTATACTCTACATATGGACACAAAGAAAGGAACAAGAGACACTGGAGCCTACTTGAGGGTAAGGGTGAGGATTGAAAAACTACCTATTGGGTACTCTGCTTATTACCTGGATGATGAAATAATCTGTGCACTGAAGCCCCGCAACACACATTGACCTATATAACAAATCTGCACATGTGTCCCTGAACCTAAAATAAAAGTAAAAATATGTATATTCTAAATGGAAATTTGTCAATATAAAAAACTTCTGTTAATTTTCTAGATTATAAAATAGTTTGAGCTAACAGAAACCTATAGTATTTTTGGTCTTCATTAAAAACACAATATATTTGTGTATGAACATTACAGAGGTATATATTTTGCTACAGAACTGTACAATTATCCTCCATATCCAACATAATAGAGACAACATTATTTATAATTGTGTGGACATAGTACTGTAAAATCGAAATTTTTATGTCAGTTTCCTTGACTGATTTAAAAACCATTAAAAATATAAATACTCCTCTTCTGTCCCCTTAAATTTACTGTTTTGTTTTTTTTGCATCTTTCAACAACACAGTTAGAATATTAACAAATTCTTAGTGTTTTTCTTATGCCTACTTGTCTCACCTATTTGTCATTTAAAAATTGTTTGGAAAGGTAGAGCAATTTTGGCAATTCAGCAAGATCCTCACATCCTGCTTTGAAGAAGCATTAAATATTTTGTCCAGCTTAGCTGTCTGAAAAGAATGATCAGTTCTGTCATGGTGGGACACCATGGAAGTTCCTTGGGAGGTTGACAAGATCAAATACACCGCACTGCATCTGTGACAGTTTTCTGTGTGGAGTGTCTTTTCCTAATACACCTGTGTGTGCCGCCTTCATCATCACGGCCAGCTTTGATAGTAGCCCTGAGTTATTGGTCCCAGGGCCTGAAGTGTCCTTCTGCCTTTTGCCCTGTCTCACCTTCTCATCCTTTGTGCCTTCAGCAACTTTGTTTCTGTTGCAGAAGAGCCTTTCCTGGGCCTTCACCTCACTGGGTCAAACCACCTCCACCCTCCAGTACCTTCTCTGGACACTATTGTCTTCCCTTTGCTCACTACAGTTGTGACGCCACACTTATTTGTGAAAGGATATTGTGGCTGGCTGTCTGCTTCCATGGTCTGTAAGCTCCAGAAGCACAGGAGCTTTTTAATTTTTTTTGAAGAATCAAAGAGTCAAATCACCTGTTATTAATATTGTGTTTTTTTCATGAAAATTCATTTTAGATGATAAACCTGACCTCATATGGTAAGGTAATCATCTCAAAACCCCATGCAGTTTTTGTTGTTTTTTTTTTGATAAAATATACACTGTATAAAATTTACCATTTTGACCCTTTTAGATATACAATTCAGTGACATTTACTACATTCACATTCACCGTGATCCAGCTCCAGAACTTTCCTATCATCTCAAACTGAAGCTCCGATCCCATTCATCGTGAACTTCCCATTCTCCCCTCACCCCACTGCCTGGCAACCACCATTCTCCTTTCTGTCTCTGTGAATGTCACTGCTCTAGGTGCCTCATAAAAGTGGAATCATGTAAAATTTATCTGGGGCTTTGTTTAATTCTGTTCACCTGATGCTTAATGAAGCACCTGGCCCGTAATAGGCCACTACTAAATACACTTACTAAATACTGGAGAATAAATGAATGAAGCACAGGGTATGAAGTATTTTGATTTGAAGGCATTGCATGAAGGGATTGACTACTCTGGAAAGAAGGAATGATGCTTTTCAAAACATTGACTTGTGTCACTCAGAATCCGCCCTACGCCTCATGGAATGGCCACAGACCAGACCAGCGTGCTCGAGGGCAGAATGCATGCCATGTTTTTAATTATTGAGAGCACTGCCACGGGGAAGGAGCACAGTATTCCAATTCATATGATTAAGGCCTCCTCCAAAAGGGAGCTCAGATGTTGATGTGCTTTTGCATCTTCTTCATTCACTCAGAAACATTGACTGACACACTGGTTGTGCACTTGAGTGTGACGGGATAGAGACAGATGTTTGCTCTGTGCTAGTGGGGTAGGCAGTCTTGAGCACCAGTTTTCAATGTGTGGTTCTCGATTGTTTGCCTCAAAATCACCAGAATGGATGTAGCTTGTCAGCCTTCACTGCAGACAGACTAAGCTCAAATATTTCAGAGGGCGGCAGGAGAAATCTTACACTGGGACAATTTCCTCTGTCCTTCTCACTAATGTTGGAGTCCAGAGAGGCTCAGGAGGGGTGTTTATTAAATGCAATGTCCCCCAATTCGACTTCACCTGGGTCAACTGGTACCAAATCATACAACATTCTAGTGAGGCTTCATCCAGTTCTGAGGTGCCTGCTGTTCACCAGGGCAGCATGCTGGCTCATAATTGGGGGCCCAAGTGCTTGGTGTGTTCTCTGGTCTCTTTCAATAGCTGCTTGTGTGTGTGGATTCTTGAGGCACTAGGTTAAGCCACAGCTGATTATAATGTCTCCAAGGACAGACAGACATTGCTTAGCCACTGGCCTGAGATGCGTGAGCCTGGGCATTTCACTTTACTGCTCTTGGCCAATAAAATGAGGACTAAAATCTCTTTGCCATAGATTGAGAAAATTACACAAAACACTGTAAGGTTCCTAAAACAGGGCCAGTGATTCAGTAAATACTTAAATGATGTTGATCCCCAAGGACATTATTAATTGAGAAACTGCTAATAATGTTCCCCTCAACTACAAAAGTTCTGCAGACTTCTGCAGTTTTCTGAATGAGAGCATAAAATCAAGATAACAAAACTAAGCTCATCCAAAGGTGCTACTATGTGAAGGGAAATGGTAGGGATAGTGCTACAATCTTCATCACATCTGCTGACAGCCCCAGCACAGCCCCACAGGTAGGGCAATTCGAACTTCACGTAACAGCCATGGTCCCAGCAAGAGTTTACCTAGGTGGTTCAAGTAAAGAGACTTGAAGGAAGGTATTACTTTCAGAGGAGCACATAAGGCTAACGGCACAAGCAAGGGATGCTGAGAGACCCATAGGCTCATCACAGCAGGAAGCCATTACCACCTCCCTTAGGCCAGGAAGGACATTGGAAGAAGTGGTGCTACTGGAGCCTACTGAGAGCTGCACTGTGAAAGGGGAGGCTAATGTAGCGGGAACAGCAGTCACGGAGAGATGCTAATATTGCCAAGGCACGGCACCAAACCAGGGAAGAAAGACTCTGACCCTCTCCTCTCCCAACCTCCATGCTCCCAACAGTGCCTGCTATTGGCTAAGTCTGAACAGAAACCAGCCAGGAGCAAGCCACTGGCGGGGGAGCCCAGGTGTTGAGCTACAAGAGAGAAAGGCTGAGAATAGATCAAGAGGAAGGGCTGGCAAATGAGAAAAACAGCACACATCCTTTGCTCGGGTGTTTCTATGGAGAATATTCCCTTTCTGAGAGGCCTTCCTTAGGCCATGCATCAAGCACAGAATGGGATCACAGCAGATTCACATGCAGAAGCACTGTCTGGTCCATTTCACAACAGAGACTTGAAAATCATCCTGAATTGGGAAAGCACAGTGCGAGGCAACACTTGTGTGAAGACCATTCACAGTACTTTGAGTTTTCACTTTATTTTTAAAAATCTGCCTTGTTTCAAAATGTGTTCACATCATAGTCACATCTATTCCATTTTCTGTTGAGAAGTTTTGTCTCTTTTTCCCACTACTTGCTACTGATCATATTGACTCAAGACCATTTGTTCTACAGTTCAGCAGTAAATGGGAGAAAAATGAAAAAACAAATAACATGATCTTTTCAGGGTACTCTGATAATCAATGGCAATCACCTCAAATGCTGATTTGGGTGTACCATAAGCTGTAAGGTGTATACTTTTTTTCAGCATTTGTAAATAACTCTCAAGAATGGAAGGAACCTTCTTTCTGTCTAGTCTAGGGAGGTCTTTGCCACTTCTCATCAATGGTACATCTATGTAACAAAGCTGGTCTTTCATTTGGCAACCTCTAGCTAATCCTAAACTTTTTGGAATGAGATGTGATTTCAGTGCCAAGTTATTCAGGAATGGAGAGACTTCTATTTCTTGGTTTTGTCATGTGCGACGTAAGTAGAGAAGCACTGTGGCCTGCTGGGTGGGGGAGGGTAGAAATAAGTGTGATCTGAAGGTTCTTTTGATGGTAGACAAAGAATGATTCAAGGGATACGTTAACTCTTAGGGTTCTCTGTGGGTCAACAGTGAGGTAATCGGGGAAGCCCCAAGCCCCTACTCTCTATGGAAAGGGTTTTAATTACCCTTGGCAGACTGTTCTTCCTTCTGCAGTGTGCCTTGGTCCAGTGCCATACTTTGGGGATGGCTACTTTGGGCACAATGGCTATTTATCATTTGGGCATTCGAGCTCTAGCCAAATATACAAATCATCTCCCAATCAGACCGATATCAAGGTTTCCACGCTGGGCTATGAATTTCATTACGGGCTTTTAGCACCATGAAGTGGTTTTTCTCACGCATGTCCTCACACCCTAATAATCATGGCTAGTTTTCTGAGGGGAGAAATCTTTTGCTAAAATGCTGCATTTATGCCAACTCAAGTGTGCTTTTATTCAATCAAAGCTCCTGACACCTTCTCTTTAGAGATACATTAGCCACCTTCAAGAATTATATCCTAAAACATTAATAGTTTAGGGGACATCATTGTTGCTGAATCAAACTTGGGTTCACTCCACCCAGTGCACAAAAAAGCCAAACCTGACACCAGGATTTCTGGTGAGAGAAAGTGAGCCTTTTACCGCAAAACACCAAGCAAGGAGAATCGGACAGTTAACACTCAGGACTTGAACTCCTTGATGGCTTCAAGGCAGGGGTGCATTTCAGGAAAGCAGAAGTTATAGGCAAAATTGTAAATCAATGGATGGAAGTCATACACTGGTTTGGCCTCTAAAGGCAGGGTATCTTGAAACGGGAACTTATAGGTCATAGGTGGATTTAGAGATTTTTTGATTTGCAATTGGTTAAGGAAGTAAGGCTTTGTCCAAAAACTTGGGGTCAGCAGAAAGGAATGTTAAGGTTTGGCTTCTGGGCGTGAGTCTCTTCTGGTCCCTCATGAAGAAATTTAGAGCAAGAGCAGTGGTCAGAGCTTAGTCCCCAGTTTTCCTTCATCTGAGGTTTACGCAACAGTGGTTGGCATTCTTTATTTGGTGGGAGTACTGGGTTCTGAAAAACAACGACATATTTCAAGATGTTATATGGAGCTGTTACAGGGAAGCAAATATCTTGTGACTTTAGCTTACTTGGGTGCCTATTGTTTAAGTTATTATTACCTTCTTGTTTAGTGGGTTATTTACTTTTCTAATTGCTGGTTGTAGGGCTAGCTAGGTGCCTTGAATTGTCCTTGAAGGGACTCAAATTTTTTTCTTTATCTCTATGGTTGGGGAGGCAAGGGAGCCCAGCAAGCTCCTAAGAAGTGTCCTTTTCCATCTGATCATTAAGCTCTAAGGCATTTAACTGAGTGATGGGGGCATAGTGAATCCTAAAACTTCATTTCTTTTCTTTTCTTTTTTTTCTTTTTTTTTTTTTTGAGATGGAGTCTCTCTCTGTGGCCCAGGCTGGAGCGCAGTGGCACAATCTTGCCTCACTGCAACCTCCACCTCCAGGGTTCAAACGATTCTCCTCTCTCAGCCTCCAGAGCAACTGGGATTACAGGAACGCACCACCACGCCCAGCTAATTTTTGTATTTCTAGTAGAGAAAGGGTTTCACCATGTTGGCCAGGCTGGTCTCAAACTCCTGACCTCATGTTCTGCCCGCCTTGGCCTCCCAAAGTTCTGGGATTACAGGCATGAGCCACTATGTCCGGCCCTAAAACTTCATTTCTTTCTGTGGTGTGTGTATATTGCAGACTGCATGTGTTTCCCAGGTTTTCCTTTCTTCAATTTGATTATTCTGATGCCTTTTTATAGAATCTTTATAATATCAGTGAGAAGTAGTGGGAAAAGCACATGATTTAGGGTTAGAAAACATGAACTTCAAGTTCTTGATGCCGACCTACGGCAAGTCACTTCACCTCCTTTCTTCATCTTACTTTCTTCATCTGTGAAATAAAGTTGTGATATGTCAGGGGCTCTATCAGGATCAGGCACTGCGAAGCAAGAGGGCAGTTCTAGGAAGCACTGAAGCTTCCTCGTCACTGCAGAAGAGGCTCCGCTGACTCACAGCAAAAGAGCATGAGATGATCAGAATGAAGTCATCAATGTCAGACAAATTTTTCCCAGCTCCCAAACCTTCACAGATGCATCATTCTTTAGGGTATAAAGTCTAAATGCCTTAGTATGATGCCCAAGAACCTCCTTTCTCCAGCCATGCCTGACCCTGACTTGCTCTCAGTGGCTGGATAGTGCTAGCACCATCTGCTATGTGCCTGCCCCACTGTCTGCCCGTTGTCCCTCACCATAGCTTTTCCTGCTGTCAAGATAACCCTCTTTTCCTTTCTTGCCCATTGAGTTGCGGTTCACTGAAGGCCTCCTTTCATGGACTGGCTGAAACCAGCCCTGCTGCTGGGCCCTTAAGTGGTAAGGCTTTAGGAAGGGAGAAAGGGAAGTGAGCTGGCATGTGCCGAAGGATGGTACATTGTTACTGCATTTTATCTTCATACCCACCCTGAAAGAGGTGTTTTTGCCTCACTTTACTTAGGAGAAGGCTGAGGCTCAGTGAGGCTAAGTAATTTGACCACGGTCACATGCTGCTAAGTGACGACTTTCAGATTCAAATTCAGGTCTGTACAGTACCTAAAGCTGCCTCCCCTGCCCAGAACAATGCCATTCTTTTAGTAGTCTTGCAACTATTCTCTAAAAATCGTGGTTAAGTAAACAGAAATTTATTCACTAATATAGCTTGAGAGGTCTTACAACCCTTTCCAGCATCAAATGATTAATTGAAGGCCATTTGTTTTTCATAAACATTGACAACAATAGAGGCCTGAACATAATATTGAGGCAGTTTTTCTTTCTTTCTTCTTTCTTTTCTTTCTTTCTTTCTTTCTTTCTTTCTTTCTTTCTTTCTTTCTTTCATTCTTTCTTTCTTTCTTTTATAAGGTAAAGGATTTGGGATTATTTTTCTAAAACTATGTAATGGTGAAATGGCTAATATTGTTCATATTTAAACTAATGAGTCGTTGGGGTTTACTTCAACTGATCTGGGAGTCACAGTTCAGAGAGAAGCAAATTCCACATTATTTTATTACCAATGTAATTTTCTTAGAATTTAATTGGCTCTGCATGATTTTTTAAAATATGTCTATTTGGGGGGCTCTGCTGGTACTAGCAGCTGCTCCTTCCTTTACAACCAAGCAAAACTGGCTACACTGAGCCAGGTGGGTTGCAGCTGTTTCTCCCGCTGAGGTTTGGGAGGTGGGGGAGCCAAGCTTCCAAGCTGCCTGTTGGAAATGAGGTATTTCAGGCCGCCTTCTGGAGAAACTAACCTCGCATTAGGCTGCATTCACACCAGACAAGAAGTTATCAAATCCCAACACACTGGCAGACACATTCCCAGAGATGGGGAACCACAGTGGTTAAGACTTTTTTTGTTTTTTATTTTTTAAACTGCCTAAGGTGATGATGACTCATTGCAAGGTTAATGCATTTCACCCTTTACCAAAGCTGCAGCCAACATATTTTTCCACCTTTATGACTCATCCTTTTCCCAGGCCTGTTAAATTAATAGGAGCTTAAAGAAAATATACAGGGAAGGTGGAGGCAGTCCCCATAGTCTACCTGATGAGCAGAGATATGTCCCAGCAATTATCTAGAGCTTTCTGCCTTTTCCAGATTTAGGTTTAACATCGAGACTCTGAAGAGTTCCAGTGGAAAATGCACCTATAGCCTTTAGAAAGCTGTGATTCCAGTTTCAGTGTCACCGAATTTCTCTAGTTTCTATGAAATAGGTATCCACTTGATTGAAAAAGGGATCCATTATGAACCAACCAGGGAATATTTTTAATTGTGATGTATCAATAAGTCTAAATCTTTAGAGGGCCTTGAATGTCCATTATAACCTAGCTTATATAATTGTCTCCTACCAATTTCCTGCATTCATCCTGTGCTCCAACTAGACTGTTCTTATGTACCTGAAGCCTGGGTTTTGGGGAGTCCCACCTGTATGCCAGTGTCTCAGTTCTAACTCTTTGACTCATGCAGGTCCAAGTCTTGGATTCCTGGTCTTGGGAGATATTAAACCTAAGACCTCACTGTGACCTCAGGGTAGACAAAGTACCAACTTCTACTTTTTTTACTTTTGTTTTCCTCTTACTCTTCACTTTTGGATTTTATTTAGGCTTATAAGCACATATACGTTTTTAAAAGTATGAAAGTATGTTTGTCCTATTTTATTTAGCTTTCTGGATGTTTTACAGCATTAAGTTTTTCAGGATTTTCAAAGTGCTTTAGAACCCAGATGAACATAAGTAGTCGGTTATCTTGCTTTGGAGACATTATGAGTGTGCACATTTTTCAGTATGCATATGTGCTTTTATATGGGAATTGTCAGTTGCTTTGCTAAAAATGCAAACTAACTTACTACTAGGTCCAGCATAAGTCCCTGAATTGAAGTAACATAGTTCTTTATGGGGATAAACTATATTTTAATTTTAAGAAATAGATTTTAAAGTTTACATTGAATATTTCTGTGGGGTCCATGGCTTAGTTGAATTTCTTAAGTTGTGGTGTACTCTATGACATAGCAAATTTCTAGCACATGATATCATAATACTTTTTGGATTTTGTGGAATGTTTTGCATCTTTCTTTTAATGAATTTTATAATAAAATGGTGTGCATTAAAATGCACAAACAACTTTGCAGTTTAAGGATTGTGTGACCTGAAGAAATGTCCTTTTTCAAGGATCTTGATGATACTGCATGCTGTGACCAGTCATATCTAAACCAGGGAACAGAGCAGTTATGTCCTGATAGTTTCTTTGATCTCAAATTTTCCATTTTAGGAAGAACATAAAATTATCTGACTTTGGCAAGAACCAAGAAGAATCTATTTATTTCTCCAGATTCTCACCTACAAATGAAAACAATCTTCCATGTGATCTTTAAGTGAGGATTAAAAAGATCTTCAAGCCTGATTTTAAAGCTTCAGGTGTCTAACTTTGAAGAAATGTAAATTCCTTGATTTTTTTAAAAACTTCCTCTTCAGGATATGGAGAAATAGGAACACTTTTACACTGTTGGTGGGACTGCAAACTAGTTCAACCATTGTGGAAGTCAGTGTGGCGATTCCTCAGGGATCTAGAACTAGAAATACCATTTGACCCAGCCATCCCATTACTGGGTATATACCCAAAGGATTATAAATCATGCTGCTATAAAGACACATGCACACGTATGTTTATTGCAGCACTATTCACAACAGTAAAGACTTGGAACCAACACAAATATCCAACAACGATAGACTGGATTAAGAAAATGTGCCACATATACACCATGGAATACTATGCAGCCATAAAAAATGATGAGTTCATGTCCTTTGTAGGGACATGGATGAAACTGGAAACCATCATTCTCAGAAAACTATCGCAAGGACAAAAAACCAAACACTGCATGTTCTTATTCATAGGTGGGAATTGAACAATGAGAACATATGGACACAGGAAGGGGAACATCACACACTGGGGACTGTTGTGGGGTGGGGGGAGGGGGGAGGGATAGCATTAGGAGATATACCTAATGTTAAATGACGAATTAATGGGTGCAGCACACCAACATGGCACATGTATACACATGTAACAAACCTGCACATTGTGCACATGTATCCTAAAACTTAAAGTATAATAATAAAAAAAAAATGATGAGTTCATGTCCTTTGTAGGGACATGGATGAAGCTGGAAACCATCATTCTCAGCAAACTATCGCAAGGACAAAAAACCAAACACCGCATGTTCTCATTCATAGGTGGGAATTGAACAATGAGAACACATGGACACAGGAAGGGGAACATCACATACCGGGGCCTGTTGTGGGGTGGGGGTAGCGGGGAGGGATAGCATTAGGAGATATACCTAATGTTAAATGACGAGTTAATGGGTACAGCACACCAACATGGCACATGTATACATAGTATACATATGTAACAAACCTGCACGTTGTGCACATGTACCCTAAAACTTAAAGTATTAAAAAAAAAAAGAACTTCCTCTTCAATCTGCTATGTAGTCGTTTCCTAGTACCACAAACTGGGTGGCTTGAGCAGCAGATATTTATTCTCTCAGTTTTGGAGCCTAGAAATTTGAAATCTAGGAGCTGGCGCCCCCCGTGGCTTGTGGACTTATCACTCCAAGCTGTGCGTTCGTCTTCACATGGCATTCCTCTGTTAAGGAGGTCCTACCCTAATCCAGTACGACCTCATCTTAGTTGATTACAACTGCAAAGATTCTGTTTCTAAATAAGGTAACATTCTAATGATCCAAGTAAATATGAATTTCAGGGGAAACTATTCAACCCACTCTAGTCCAGGAGTGTGGGCTTTGGGCTGGCCAGAAGGAGCACAGGCTCTGGGAAGAGCCAACCACCATCCCAGGCATCTTGTTAAGAGTCCAGATGTCACCTCCCAATGGAGGTGTGAGGTGTAAGGTATAGTTTCATAGGCCAAGGATCTCCTAAACGTGGAGCCTAAATATACAGGCCCTCAGAGAGAAACATATTCATTGTGAAAAGCCATTGGCATTTCACAATAGTTAGGCTTTACTGTGTCCATCCATTTGGGCTATCCTGTAAGCATGGAGCATGTATTTCCAAAAGGTGAAAAAGAACCGAACTGAACTATAAAAGAAATAGGATTGGGGCTACCAGGAGGCACTAATAAGCACAGCGATGTAATTGTTTCCAAAGCTCACTGTCACCTTCCCAAATCTTGAGAATCTCTGACATTTTACTGGGCAATGATGAATGCAAATGAAGCGAAACTGCCTGTAGCCACCACCCTCCACATCTTCCTCAGTTTTCCCAGATTATGACGCTAAGAGTCAGGGCTGTCTACAAATATTACATTTCCTTTAAAACACACATGATTATCAAAAATGAACAGATTAGAAAAGTAAAAATATTCAGATTCCTTTAAAGTCCAAGAGGACTTAAATAGCACTACATTTTTTTTAGCTGGATTGATAGGAGTAGTAACATGGTTTTTCACCAAGAAGTATTAAATGCCAGATCTTCATTCTCCCGCTCCCCATTTTGTCCAGAGAGCAAAAAGAGATACTTTAAAAAAATCCTTCTAGCTGCACAATTTCCATGCTACAAACTAACATTAGCTTTAACCCCACAAACTTGCATTTTCCAATAATGCTTCATTGCAATAAGGTTGGAAACAGGATCAGCACAACTCAGGCTCAAAGGGAAATTGCAGTATCCAAAGGATCGCCTCTTGGAATTCATAACATGTCCTTATTTTGCTAATTTTTTAAAAGAAAGCAATGCCTGACTGCACTTCAGAGGGGATTTTAGAGGAATTGTTGGCTACATACAAAAACTGAAAAATATGACTCAATTTTAATTCCGTAATAGGTCCCTGTGGTTGCTGTCTGTCTTAAAGGAAGGATTAGAGGAAGGAAAATGTTTCTTTCTACTAACCAAACATCGTAGTTAATACTATTCTGACATTAACTTTTTGTTTACCTAGTGTATTAGGTGTAATTGGTGTGTCAAGCTAGTTATTCCTATTAGGGGTCCCCAGTTAAACCACCTTTAAATCAGTTTCAACTTTAGTTGGCCCAATATCCTCACCCACAATGATTTTAATTCTGAAGAAATAATTACTTGGCTTTTCACTCAAGCTTTACCTTTACTTGTGGCTTTAGAAAAAGTGTTGTCAAAGCCACTGGTACAGGTTTTATACCAGAAAGGGAAGAAAGCCTACAGAGAAAAGAGCATCTGTTGATTGGATGGTTCCTATTTAAGATTTAGGAATTTTTATACCAACGATTTGAGGATTTTTGTGCAATTGAGCTGACTTGCTGTTTCCTGCATAAGCTCTGCAAGTTTTCAAATCAAAGGTTGGGGTCAGAGTTAGGGATACAAACACATTACCTGAACTCATGATAAGAAAGAATAAAGCTAATTGTTCATTGCTTCTTATGTCTAAGGTTCAATTCTAAGAATTTTTTGGTGGACAATATAATTTGCTATTTTTCTCAAAATGAAAAGGTCTTATTTTGTTTAAGCTGTTAAAAATAATATTTGGACTGTTAAACATTCGAACAATTGCACCCACATAGAAAGTTAAAAATACCTCAAATTGAGTCACTTAGAGATAACCAGGATTAACTTTTCAGGGTGTATCCTTTCAGGGCTTTTTTTTCCTGTGCAATACATACATTAATACAAAATATACCTGTAGATTATAGTTATAAAATTGGATCATATAATACATATTTTATGATTCAATCACTCGGTGGTAGCTTATGCATATCTTCTGATATCTGAATGTAGATCTTGATCAGAGTTTGCAATGACCCTATAGAACTCCCTATTTTATGGATGAACTTTAACCAGTTCCCTCTTGGTAGATGTGTTATTTTTCTCTGTTACAAGCATGGCTGTTAAACACATTTTGTGCGTATTGTTTTCTTATCTACAATTAGTCTACATTTTGTGTAACTGGAACCAATTATTTGTTGACTTGTGTGTGTCTTTTCCTTATAGATAAATGCAAATCACTCAGGATTGACAACTTCTACAAAACTTGGCCTGATCTCATAGGGGTCAGCTGGAGAGGCGTGGATCTGGGCATCATCCTCACTGTTTCTTCTTATGTCTTCTTGACTTAGTCTCCCTCCTCCTGACTGTAATATACAGGTGTACCAGTGGGCACACACTCATGCATGCATACATACATACACACAAACACACACATCATGCACAGGCATAAACATTTTAGGAAAATGAAGTTCTTCCCCACAACACTGACCAAATACCCTCAAAATGCGGATTTTAACATTTCATGGATACTTCTGCATTTGGGAAGTACGTTTCCGTATTTGGGAAGTGTACTTCTATGGAAAATATGCTTCAAATACCAATTCCAAATGTGAAAAATATTTTTGAGTGTTCTAAAAAACAAAACAATAGAAACCAAACTAAATAACGGAAACACCAGCATTATAAGTAAAACAGATATTAGCCAAACTTTGCAAAAAATTATCTAATCTGAAAAAGGATTATCTTCCAGTAACACTCAATATGTAGTGTCATTGTTAGGAGAAAATGTGATGCCGTGAAACATTACAACCTTAGTACCCAGGCTCATAAACTCTTTGCACTTCTCTCATTAATGTAATAATGCAGTGATAAGTTATTTGCAGAGCACTCATTTGCCTTTTGTTATTTATAATAATACTGCAAGGGAAACTGGAAGTTTATAACCCCCACTTCATAAATGAGGACCCTGAACCCAGAAAGGTGAAATGACTTGTCCAGGGACTTCCTCCAACATGAGGCTCGGGCTGTGGTCTCTGAGTCAGACTTAAACTCTCAACTGCTTTTCTAGTGTTTAATTTATCATTCCATAAAGTCTTTCCATTATGATAGTTCTCCCATTACCTCAGAGTTTGGGTCCATGAGCACCGCTTGGAATGAGATCATTTTCCTATAAAACTTCTGTTAATAAAACTGTTCCATGACTGATTTGTGAAGTATCCATCAGGCATGAATTTGCCTACCAGGTCCTTGACATTTTTAAATGGTATTCTAGGGGCCTGTTTAGGGGAGAAAGAAAGTTGTCTCTGACGTGCGTTAATTCTGGCGCACATCATCACTGGGATCTTGTGTGCTGATGTGCACCCCTCTCCCTCCGTTTCTGGCTATTTCTAAAAACATCTCCTCATGGTTTAAAAAATTTATTTACGTATGTTATTATAAAATATAACAAATTCTGCTTCATTGATAATCCTAAATCTTATGTATTTTCAGCCATAATCACTGTTAACATTTAAACATATTTCTTCCCATTTTTTTCTTTTCTTTCTAATCTTTTTTCTATGTCTATATGTGCTTTTGTGTGGTTTTAAAACTGATGTCATATTGTTTTGAAATGAGGTTCGTATCCTGCGTTTTTGATTTACAGTTTTATCATAGGCATTCCCCACATCATTAAATAAATTAGAGTATATCCTTATAATGGCCTATTATGCAAACATGTCTATAAAAAAGTAATCCTTCTTCTATATTAGGCCATAAGGTTGTTTAAATAAGATTGCAATGATGAAGATAGGTACACCTAAATCTTTTCCTGAGAGTTTCTGGAAATTTATGTCTCCATTGATAATGTATATGATAGTGTATAAGAATGTTGTTTTCATTGTCTCTTCTAAAAACTTTATTACTTTTAAATATTCCATTAAACTTTTTTTGCCAACTTGATAAGCAAAAATGGTAGCGTATTCTATTCTATTTATTTCTTGGACACATCTATGTTTGCTCTTCAGAATTACTTTAGGAGGAATTTCCAGTTCTCTTACTTTGTGGTGTCTTGTGTCTCTCTGGCTCATTTTTCCAGTTTAGGATGAAGAGAAGGCTGTCTCTTCACCCAGGGCCTGTTGGCCAAGGTACCAACCTGCACTTGTCTGCTCCCTATCCACGCACAAGATAAGAATTCTCTCATCTACAATTCCCGGCCCAGCCCCGGTTCCATTCAGTCAGGTTCTGCTGGACTTAGGAGGGGTCTTCTTTCCTTCTCTCTGCCTGTTCTCTGACAACTGCCAATGCCAGAGTACACAACAAAGCCCCCTTCCTCTGCGTGCCCTGCTGCTTGGCCTATTTTGACAGCATTTTACTGGGTAGGCCTACAGCTCCTAGGATGCACTGTATACAACCCCCTTGTGTTATATTCTTTTACTGATGAGAAAGAGATACCAACAGGATGTGGGGGATAGAAGTCATCCTCAAAAATGACACTCCTACAACAGAGGGAGAGTTTTCAAGTTGGTGGAGGCCCTCATCTTTCAGCCAAGGGGTGAATGGTAGGGGACACAGGGAGCCCTGTGGGACAGATGGGGTAGTTGGTTTCAGGTGGGCAAACACAGTCACACACTGGTCTGTAGTTCTTCAAGCAGTAGAAATCCTCCCTAATTCCAACCAACATTAGGTTGATTGCCTGTATTAGTTCCAATGTAAGAAGTTTTCCTCTTTCATTGGATATGTCTTTATAGGTATTTTGTTTGGAATATCAGAAGCCTCCATCAGTGAATTATAACCATGCTCTTAAAACATTTTTTTAAATTGAAAGCTTCCACTGGTTTATTTTAATGGCAATATTTGTTATACGTAACTACTGTTTGTATAGACAGCATACCTTTATATGTTTCTCTTGCTTTAAAATTAGGGAGGCCTTTTGCCACCCAGAGAGCGTATCATCCATTCTTATACCATGTTATGGACTAGCATTTTGTTCAGCAGATGGCTTTTCCCATTTCCTCAGAAGAACCTGCTGGGCAAGGGAGAGAGCCGATGTTTTTTCCTCCCTTAGAACACCATCACATTTACTCTCCACCTCAATGAAGGCCAGCACAACCTCTGGACATTAGCCTGATGCTCTGTGAGGTTTATTAAACACATCAGATGATAAATAGTAGTGCAACCGCAAGCATCCTTCTTTTAAAAACTACTCTCAGTTTGATAAGTAAAAATGGCACCTCTAATCTAATTTTTCAATCTTTGATTACTAATAAATAAACAGAACCACACGTTTGCCATTTACACTTTTTAAATAAATTTTCTTGGAATAGAGTTTCGATTTCTTTGTTTAAGAAGTGTGGTTCTGTTTTGTCTTTTCACTCATCCTGGAGAAGATTCTACCCTAAGTTGCTTGTGGTCTTCTTAGTCCTCAAATATTCTTTCTCAGCCTCCCTCTCGACAAACTGGATGACTTTTTCTAATCACCTTGCAACTCCTTCCCCCTCCCTGAAAACGTTCCTTCACTCAAACTACTTTAAAGAGCCCACAGTCTGACTTCTGCACCTGTCACTCTTCTGCCACCACCCTCTAGAAGGCTGCTATGATGTCCCAAATCAATGCAGTGTCCCTGTTCCCATCCTCCTTTGGTTCCTCTACAGCATTTGGCACTTGTGGCCATCTAGACTCTGACACCCCTTTGGCATCTGAGACCTGGATTCTGCTCCCAAGGTGGGGTCTGTGTGGTGGACAGAGTCAAAACCACAACATTGCCACTGACTTTCTATATGGTGCTGAGAGGTGGAGAGGGGTGCATCATTGTAAAGCCTCTCTGTTTGTAAAACTAAACTTGTAATATCCACCTTATAGCTGTTTGTTGAAGATTGAGTGGAATAACGCAGGTGAGAGCATTTTTATATCATTCTTTAGTATGCATTCACTCAACAACTATGCATTGAGAGCCTACTAAATACCAGGAGTAAAGTGCTGAAAATCAAGGATCCACGGTGACCCTGTCCTCAGGAACTTACAGCTTCATGTGGGAACCTTTGTAAATCAAGTAATTGTACAAAAAGATACATGGTTGCAACTGCAATATGTCTGGAAAGAGAAAACATAAGATGCTGTGAGGGAATATAATGTAAAGATTTGACCCACCCAACCAGAAAGAAGTATGAAGCGCTTCCCTAAAGAAAGGCCACTGAATTGAGAATTATATGTAGAGGGTAGCGAGGCCAACTGATGACAGCAAATGTTCTTAAGCAGGGCAAAGGCCCTGTGACAGAAGGGAACCTAGCAGGCCATGGGATGGAGAGAAGACCACAGTGGCTGAAGCACCAACGGAGGGGAGGGAGAAGGTAGTGCTTGAGAGGTAGATGGGGACAGAACAGACAGAACTTGTGGGGCCTTGCGGGCCGTGATAAACTTTGATGTGTATCGCAAGAGCAATGGAAAGCCTTTAGCGGATGATGCTGTGGTCAAATCTGCATCTCCTGATGCTCTTTCTGGCTACAGTGTGGAGGGAATTGGAAGAGGCCCCCGTGGCCACAGGAGACTGCTTCTCATTTCCCCTTGTGCTCTTCCTTCTGTTGACTCCTACGTATACCCCCTGCCCTTGTGGTTCTGGCCTCTCTACTTGAATTTTTAGCTACCTGCTGGATCTATCTATCTGGTGGCCAGAAATTTAAGTACATCTTCTTAGTTAGTCTCTGCAGATGGAGCCTATGAAAATATCTTCAGTTCCTCCCCTACCTTGGCCCAATCAGTTGTCATGTTACATAAATATCTGGCAGATAATGATGAACATACAGCACCACTGTACGGACTTCCCGCACAGTTTTGAGAATATCTTTCTGGTCCTTAGGCTTATTTGTTTCCCCTTTATCGTACCCAGCGCTATTGCTGCCAGATCAATATTCCAATGGGCACCTCCAATGACTGCTTTTCTCTGATTAGCCTCCCTACATTCTTTTTTTTCTTTTTTTTTTGAGACAGAGTCTCCCTCTGTTGCCCAGGCTGGAGTGCAGTGGCACGATCTTGGCTCACTGCAACTTCTGTCTCCCAGGTTCAAGTGATTCTCCTGCCTCAGCCTCCCGAGTAGCTGGGATTACAGGCATGTGCCACCACGCCCAGCTAATATTTGTATTTTTAGTAGAGATGAGGTTTCACCATGTTAGCCAGGCTGGTCTCGAACTGCTGACCTCAGGTGATCCACCCGTCTCGGCCTCCCAAAGTGCTGGGATTACAGGTGTGAGCCACTGCGCCTGTCCCCTCTCCACATTCTTTACATCTGTTGTGCATTCTAGCCACAGTCCCCTGCTTCTTGCTTTTATTACAGATGTGCTGGGGTGCTCCAGCCCGATGCCATTCTGCCTTTATTTTCATCTGTTGGAATTATAGGCATCTTCTATGCCTCAGCTGAAATACCACTATTGACAAAAAACCTTGTGGACGCTTCCAATCTTACATGAAATTTCCGGTCTTCAAGCCACTTATAGGACTTTACTTCTCCCTTTAATGACACATATCACACTGGGATTTGTATTATCCACATGTAGATATGTGTTACTCTCTCTTCTGAGCTAACTTTTTCCTGGAGATCTGGGATCACAGATGACTCACCTGTGTATGAGTTATAACTTTCATATCTGTGTCTTGTGCAAGGAAGATGCTCAGTACTTATGTATCAAATCAGTGTCTGTTAGGATAATAAATAATTACGCATGTATGAATTAAACCTGTCTATTCTTTATTACCATGGTGTGTTTTCTGCATTCTTTTAGAAGTTTGGAGCAACGAATTATTTTGTTATTCTCATGTGACTATTCCCTCTCTCCCATATTCAAGCATACAAATATGAGGAAGGCATTTTTGAACTGCATGTTATGAAGAGAAAAAAGAAAAAGACAAACCAAACAATTCTTTGTACGTTTCATTTTGGTTAGAAGCCAACATAAATGCTTGTGCTATAAGAACAAGCATATTTCCTGCCGTGAAGGCTTGGCTGTTTATCCTGGGACCCCTCTCTGACACTGGCTGCCCTCGAAAGACTGTTAACCCCTGCTTTGAGCCAGCAAACCAGATGTGGGTTTTTTAAGCAAATTATTGGTTATTTCACCACATGTAGTTTTTGCAGTTAAGTGTTTCCAGCTTTTCAGAGCATTCCACGGGAATAACATCATATTTTTCCTCCAACCTGTTAATTAACATAATTATTTATCAGCCCTAAAACCACAGCTTGAGTTTGTTAAGTGGCTAGCTGAACATATATTCACTGGATGGAGACCAATGCTGCTGGAGAGAACAATTCAGCAATAAAGAAAAAACTGGAGGTCCTTGGGGGAGGGGGAGTGGTGCAACATGCTCCATTCCCTTCTTGCTTCTTGGGACTCATCAGTGTGTGCTTATGCTACACCTTTAGGTGTTGGCTTCACTTCCCCAATAACTTGTCATCAAGTCAATCTACTTTTTCGACTGAAGAGTTTGTCATGTGACCTCTAAGTTCCCATCCAGTTGTTTTTCTTTTTTTAATTTTATTTTTCCATAAGTTATTGGGGGTACAGGTGGTATTTGGTTACATGAGTAAGTTCTTTAGCGGAGATTTGTGAGAACCTGTTGCACCCATCACCCGAGCAGTATACACTGCACCCTATGTGTAGTCTTTTATCCCTCGCCTCCCCTCACTCTTCCCCAGAAGTCCCCAAAGTCTGTTGTATCATTCTTATGCCTTTGCATCCTCATAGCTTAGCTCCGACATATCAGTGACAACATACGATGTTTGGTTTTCCATTCCTCAGTTACTTCACTTAGAATAATAGTCTCTAATCTTATCCAGGTCATGGTGAATGCCATTAATACATTCCATTTTATCCCATCCAGTTCTAATATTTGAAATCTGACATTGTAGATTCAAGGGGTAAAACTGTGAAACTGCAACACCTCAAGACTATTTTTCCTTCACTCTCCAAATCTCATGGCACATTCTTGGGATTAGCAGAAAGTTCTTTCTTTCCCCCGCCCACTGCACTCCTACCCCATGGTGCTGCTTTCCCACCAACTGGGAAAGGATAACAGCACTTTAACAGATTGAATACAGAAACAGAAATGGGAATCCAGCTATCTGCTAATAAGCCAGATATTAAATTAATGAGATTTGCAAAACAGTAAGACAATGCTACCCTTCTCATTAAATATTTTTGGTTTTGGAAAATATACTTACTATTCATATAAGTATGATATTTATGACAACATGTAATATATTTATTGTTATCTTAAGTAAGTTTAAAAAATTATCAGTTTTAATTTCAAATAGAAAACATCAATAAATGCTACCTATATAAAACAGAAGCTTTTTGGGAGCCTTAATAATTTTAAGAGTGTGAAGAAGCACTGGGACTAAAAAGTCTGAGAACCATGGCCTTTCATATATCAAGGATGTGAACAGATCTTATGCTACCAAGCTTTTGTCATTCTATTAGGCAAATGGTAAGTTCCTTAGAAAAGAAGTCAAACACGCTGGGCACGTGTAAGTGTTTAAATACTTTGACAAAAGCCACCATGAGGGGCTCCATCCTTAAGGTGCCACAGTCAACTGAGATTACTTCTAACAGTCCTGAGCCAGCTTGCTCTAGAAACTATAATGCATGTGCTGTTAGGGAAGAAGCTGGAGAGCTGAGGATGAGAGAAGCTGGTAGCTATGGGGCCCAGAGAAGGGAAGGAGAGCCCTGGGATTAAATTAATAAGTTTTGGGGAAATACTTGTGGGCAGGGGTCCTGGGTATCTACAAATTTCCTCCCTTTAGCATTATTCCTTGAGAGCAGAAAACCCGTTTGCAGAATTCAGCTACTGCCTGCACTGTGGTTTTTGTGAAGACAATAATTAGTAGCTTGCAGTGGATTTCATGTGAAAGTTATAGTGGCTCCAGGCTAGACCAGAGATGGATACATGTCCAAATGTTTAAGTCAATGTTTAAATGGCTGAACCATAAAACGTTTGAATTTGATTCCAATTCCCGTAAAGCAGACCCCATCTTGCAACTTCTTGGGACTATATTCTGCTTCTCTCACAGTTCGTTGACAAAACCTCTTTCCTGCCAACAGAGGTTTATTAGCACATTAGTGCTCGCCCTCACATTCCATTTTGAGAAAAACCTCACATACCCACAGCCAAAAGTCATTTTCATTCTATTTGCAGAAGCCAAAGAATAGCATCTTCATATCACTTTGATCAGAGTTACAGTCTCCATAAGAGAAGAAAAAATTGCAGCAACTCTTCAATGAAACAGTTTTTCTTGGACTACTAAAGGTGCATCAGTGATAAGGGTGGAGAGATGTACAGTCCTGTTTTGGGGTCCAAATAAGTCCCTTTAATGTTAATACCCAAATTTCAATGATTTATTGTTCCTTCTCACATTGAATTGCATTGTTAAAATTACCCTCAATGATTTCAGAAGTCCTCAAAATGGGGTGTCTCTGTTATGCTAACGAAGGGGCCCAATCACCTTGGAAATGAACTTAAAAGAGCCTTAGTTAGCCATCTAACCCCAAATAGTATCCTCCCGTTCTAGCACTTTAAAAACTCTACTTAGCGTTATCTGGAATTGTCTTTTTAATTTATACCAGTGTGTGTTCTGACTCACTCCTTCCATTAGAATATAACTCCTGGAGGCAGAAATTCTGTCTTGCTCATACTATTTTCCTGGCACCTAGAACAGTGCCTGGCTTTCAGTATTTGTTGAGTAAAAGAATGAAGTTACAGTGCCCCTTCTGAAAATGCTTTTTCTCCAGGAACAGTCACGCTCCTCTGATGGAGTCCACACTGAACCTCAGTTTTAATCTCTACCAACATTTGTGGTTGTATCTTTGCAAGGACAGGCTCAGAGAGAAGCATAAGGTGGGGTTTCTGCCACGGAATTGCCTGTAGTCTACTTGAGTGCTGTATTGTCAGTTAGGGTCCTGCAGGAACAGAAGATAAACCCTCATTGGGTAATTTGAAGTGAGGCTGATAAAGGGACTATCTATAAAGATATGAGCAAGGTTGAGAGGATCTAATGAAGGATGCTCCTATTCCCTTCAGCTAGTAATGACAGGGAGCTGTTGTCTCCCCAGAACCCCAGGAATGTGGTTCTAAGGAGAGGGCCAGCCAAGTGGACCTGGAATACTCCAGAGGAAACACGGCCAGCTTTGCCACGTGCTTCCATGACAGAGCCAGAATTATGAAGGGAAGCCAGAGAAGCAGAAAACTAACAGAGGGAGAAGGGAGAGAAGAGGGAGAAAGAGTAGAGAATAAAGACTTCTTGGACCTGCATGGTGTGAAAAGAAATGCCTTATGGTCCAACATCTTCTGGATTCAGCGTGTGTTTGTGATTGTCTGATAAGAACATTGCAACGCTCTCAACACCGTGACAACCGTCATTCCCCAGTCGATCCTGAAAAAGTATCTGTAGATCCTTAGGTATCTGGAGTATTTAGAGTATAGCATCTCTTAATATTAATCATCTTTACAGAAGAACCTTCAGGAGTGATGCTAACTCATCTGTGCCACTTAATGCCAGAGTAACAAAGCCCCCATCCACTGAGGACGGAGAGAGCAGATTGTATGGAGAGAGCAGATTGTGTGGAGAGGCAGGGGTTTCTGTCACGTAGAAAGCATCTTGTACAATGTCTGACACACTGCAAGTGACCAAAATGTGGTGAGTAATAATGATATCAGGCTCCCGACAGATAACTTGACTCTTTTAGGTTTCTGAGGCCGGTCTAGAAGCAAGCTGAGCTGGACCTATATCAGAAGACCCCAGCAGCCCTGCCACGAGTTGTACTCAGCGGCAGAAAATCCAGCCAAATTCACACTCAGGCAGTCTGGCTGCAGCCTCTGCTCTCTAAACCTTGTGGGTGCCCCACCCGTAGCCCCTCAGTACTTGCTGTTCTTGGACACACCAGAGGCTGCTTACTGCCAGCCTTATGCTCTCTCCTCAGGGCTTTCTCTGGTTGCAGGCACAAGTAGACCAAAAGTACCAGAGAGTTAAAATCCAGGAACATCTCTCATCTAGCAGCCTAGACTTGGTGACTGAGTACTCCGAAGAGTCTCCACTCAGCTGGGATGGCTCTCAAACTGGTTCTTCACAGTCCTTCCCCGGCTCCTAGCAGGACTGAGTCCTGGCCACCCACAGTGTGACCCTGCTGATTAATGTACCCTGCATTGACTTTCTTCCCATCCCTGGCCCAATATCTGCTTCTTTTCTGGTCCTTCCTGGGATCACATCCTAAATCAACTGCTTGCATTCACATTCTTGTCCCAGAGCGGGTTTGAAAGGAGACCAAGCCTAAGGCACCGCATGCTCCAATCTCCTCACCTTCAATTTCCCCCATGCTTTAATGTTTCCTTTCTCCCAGCAAACTCTTCCACCAGCAAACACTCTCTCCTGTGGGTGATTTATAACTTAGAGTGGATTTAAGCCAATGTATTCCATGTATTTCCAGAGTTTCCTCCATTTAATGGGGAGGTCAACTCAACTCAGCGAGTTTTGCCTCCATCGTCCTCCATCAGCTCTGGGGATTATTCAACAGGGTTGGCTTTCTTCTCTTTCCCGCATCACTCTTCTACTTTCGATTCCAAAGTGTTAGAGCTTTCCCTCCGCTCTCTCCAATGACCTGCTATGTTTTTATCCTTTGGAAAACAACTACCTTTTTTTAAAAAAGAAAGAAAGAACACACATATCATTCTTGTCCCTCTGCTGTCTCCTCTTCAGTGCTAGGTTTGTCCATTGACTTTCAAGGCTTTATATATCATGTTTGGATGGGTGACCTCTAAAGCTATATCTCCACCATTAATTTATCATCCAAGTCCTGGTCTCCCATGGTCTATGGAACATTTCAACATCCATATCTCTTTGTCCCAAATAAAGCCAGTAGATGCAAACGGAATTCTTCATCTTCACTTTAAAACTGTCTTCTTTTCCTAAGCTGCCTACTAATATCAAAGAGAACACCATTCCCACAATCTTTCAGTTTCACACTGTAGTATTCGTGTACATTTACTTCCTCTCTTTTGGCGTTTTAACCCTTTACCACTTCCTAACTCTCCTCTCTAACCACAGACTCTCCCTGTTTCACACTGCCCTATAGAAAGCTGAGTTAGTTTTTCCCAAATTCTGCATTCACTGTGTCATTATGCGGCACAAAAAAATACCGGTAGTAGCTCTCAATGGACTTCGGAATAAAACCCAGGTTTCTCAAAATGTTTGTGCACTTCTCTGTCCTTTTCCTATTTCTAAAAGTTATTTTAGATCTACACAAATCTTGACTAAAAACTATTATTTTATCTTTCTCTATTTCCCTGTTCTCTTCTCCAGCCAGGCTGGTCCACCCAGTGCTCTCCAAACACCGTGGTCGCTTGCATCTGTGGGATTTTGCTGGTGATCCTTCCCTATTTATCTGAGGTAATGTATCTTGACCCTAGCCATTATGTGCTAGGCATTATGCAAAACTCTGACATTGTATATTATCTCATTTGATCCCTATGACAAGTCTGTGTGCTAAGAACTATTATTGCCTATATTTTATAGATAAAGAAATTGAAGAACCATGAAATTAAGGCACATTGCCACATCATACAGTGGGCAAATGCTGGAACAAGGTTAGAATTCCCTTCTGTCTGAATACTGTTTTAAAAAGTACTCCAAACTTGTAGATCCTGTCCATATTGTGTCCTGTCAATGTTAAATGAGAGCACTGTCAAACAGGCCTCCATAAGGAGTACCTGGTTCTCCAGAGAGATGTATTTTTGTTTGACTTTTATTATTATTGCTTAGAATCTAGACTCTGTGGACTTATTTTAACTCAGTAGAGATTGTCAAATTGCAAATGATCTTTTTACAGTAGAGAAGCAAATATTTTTGTCCAGTAGGAAAGGGAACCTCAAATGTTACAGTTTTTGTTGTCCCATAGAACATTAACCAGTTTTGTTTTTGACTTAGCAATCTTATTTCAGTCTTCTGACTCTAATGAACAACACGTACTTTGATTTCTTGTACATTCTGTTGAATCATCTTTACAATATACTGATTCCCCCATTAATGAGCTAAGTAGAACTTTGAAAGCTATGCACTTCATATTTTTATGAGTCATGCTTTTAATGTTTAGAAGATTATACTTTGACAATGTAAAGCCTACACACTTATTGTGCTTAGTAACTGACTCCCAGTTCCAGAATGCTTGCCCCTTATCTATCCAAATCCTCCCCTTTTCTGTCAAATTTAGATGTAGGCTCACCTCTCCTCTTGATATCCACCCCGAATACTTCAGCTCATGCTCATCATTTTTTCTTAGAACTTCTAGAATATTCATTGGTTTTAATGACATAGTACTTTGAATTTTCTCTTATTGTCTTATGCATCTACCGCTCGCTCTATTTCCATCTTGATCTTGATCTCAATCTCAATTTTGCGATCCATCCATCTATCTTCTCCCTCCACTCCCCTGACCCCAAGGTGCTTAGACTAGCTGTGGGCACACAATATGTGTTCAGTAAATACATGTGGAATACAATTTAATTCAGCTTTGCAGGTTAGCCTTTACTACAGCTTAGAATTCTCCTGATTTATATTTAAGTATCTCCAGTCAAAACAGAGAGGCATTGTATCCAAGAACCAGTAGCCTTCTGGAAAGAATAGTAGTGACTAGAAGATTCTGTTATCACACGAGGAGGCAAAATGTCTTCTGCAAGCCCAAGAATCCTAAGAGTTAACTTTAGAATTTGCCCACTTAGCTAAACCTCATTCCAAATGCCACTTTTCTAAAAAGCCAGCCCAGTGGCAATCTGTGCCTTCCCCTTTCAACCACGACTCTGTTTAATTTGAAAACAAGGGCAGATAAAATATGCTAATACACAGCAAGTCTCCCCATTGCTATTCATTGGGAAGTCCCTTTCCAGTGTGAAAGTCCAGTCTTCCGTGAATTCACAAACAAATGATTGCTCTTGTTACTGGCATTCCACACCGGTGATAAAACATGCGAGTGAATCAGCCTCAGCCTAATTGTATGAGTTTTCTTCTGGAAGGTGCTGTGCTTTCCGTCTTGAATCTATATGGAAATGCATCTGTGTGCACATGTAGGTTGTTTTAAAATAAGTGCACGTCTATCTGTCGGGACGTTAATAGGAAATCCTCAGAGACTTCCATTTAGTGGTGCTGGTGGTAGTGATGGTGGTGTGTTTTATAAGTTCAAAGTCTTTGCACTTGAGCTGTAAGAGCCTTCTGTAAGCAGTGGGCTGTTTAGCATACCATGTGGGCCACAGCCTCTGACATCTTTAGCTAGAAAAGCAAAGGGCTGGGAAAAGGAACACGATGGAGTACTAGCAGCCACGAGAGAGCAGGGCTGGAATGCTGGCTCTGACCACAAATTGGTACACGGAACTTGTGTTTTTCATTAGGGTTGCTGGAGTAACGCTGGTTTTTAGCATTCCAAAGGATATTCAGACTTATATTAAATTAAATTCTCCTTTAAAAATCACTCTATGTTGGAATAACATCAAGGATCAGACGGCAATCAAGAAAACTCAGGAAATATAAAACTAAACCTAGCTCTGGCTTTTTCTTATGCTGTTGGTATGAATGTACAGTGTACATTGTCCATGATTCAGACGGTAATCTGGAATGCATCTTACAGATGAAGTTTGCCTAGAGCTTTTAATTGACTAGTTAGCTCAAGTTTTCAAATATTATTTGTGGATTGTAGAAGACAATTCTGAGTGACCATAGTACATTTGTATGCCAGTGCAAAACAAAAACATAAGAATATGTTTCATATTGTGCATAAACACTTAAGTAAGCCATGTATTTGTTTATATATGCTTATATATCCATTTGCGTAATTTACAACTAAAAGTCCCAAACTGGCTAAAATCAAGCAGTTAAGGAACTTGTATCTTATTCTAAAATCAAGCTCTCACTATAAATCAATCCTGTCTTTCTCTTTCTCTCTCTCTGTTTCAAACACATACCCAACAAACATACACCCCACAACACATACACACACAAAATTTATGTGTGCACGTTGATGTTTCTAAGTTCCTAAATAAGCATATATATTAGTCAGATAGGCTTGGCAATGCTGCAGTAGTAGACAACCCCAAAGTCTCGGTAGCTCACCTGAAGTTTTCTCTCTCTGCTATAGCCCTCCATGAATATGGGCAAACAGTTGTCCTCCATGATTGACCTCTGAGCAATCCAGGCTACTTCACTCTTATGGCACTTCCATATTAACACTTGCATCCAAGATTGTAGCAACAAGGAAAGAATAGTCTAGGAAGTTAACCACAGTTAACTACCATATGTTGTTTCCATGCACATTCTATTGGCCAGAGCGACTTGCACTGCCATACCTGACATCAAAGAGAGGGAGAAAGGACATCTTCCCATGTGTCTGAAAGTGGATACTGGTGACTAACAAAAGCCTTATAGCATGATTAATGTAACCTAATGATTATAACTCAAAATCGATCAGGTAATAGCTTCCTCCCCCACCCATCTCTCTCTCTTTCCCTGCCCATTCTCCCTCTTTCTCTATTACACACACACACACTCTCTCTCTCTACTCCAGGGGCATAAGTGAAGTTCTTCTGTTTTCTCCTGAAAATAGACTAATCCAGGTTGATTACAGAAGCCACCGTGCCATTCTTTGCGGGTGGGGTATCGCAGTCTGTACCTTTCTACAAGTGTTTCACATCATATTAATATCTAGTCTTTACTGAGAAAGATTTTCAGGTCCTGTCCTGAGAGTTAGTTCTTAAGGAAAACAGAATTCTTTTTCTGAGTAGCAGTGAAAGAAGTGGGGGAGAAGGAAACGAATTAGCCCAGGATGGGATTGTAGGTGTTCTCCAAGCTAGACTCAAGAATTTCACAATATTGTTGCAGACCAATGATGCTGGTGTAGACTGACAAAATGTATTTTCAGTCCTGATGGCTGAAGGGATCAGTAGATGAGTGGGATGCATTAGGATTTCCAGGTTCTAGAAAGGAGGAGTGAGGGATTCCATTTACAAAAGCCTTTCTTGACAGTGCTTCTCCCCATGAAAACTAAGAGAGAGTAGAATGGGGTAAGGGATTGAAAAGTGGGGAGACGAGAGACCTTCTATGTCTGGGAAGACTTGCCCAGGTATTCAGCTGCACTACAAATAATGGCAAGTGCTTTTGGAATACACAAGGCCCTGTAAGATGTAGCCCCTACATTCCTGTCTTCAGCATTGTCTTGGATCACTCTCCATTGCCTAACCACCTGCCTCCGAACTCTAACCTTCTACCGTGCTGGGCTTTGTTCTGTTCCTTGAGTGAGTAATTCTCCTTTCTGCACAAGGCCTTTGCATAAGCAGTTTCTTTGGCTAAGAATGCTCTTCCTCATCCCTTCTCATCTAAGTAATGCCTGTTCATACTTCAGATCTCAACTCAAATGCTACTTCTCACAGAAGCCTTCCTTGAACCTGAGACAAGGGCAGCACCATCATTACCATATGTCTTTACGTGGATGGGTGTAGTGGTCTGAGTAATGCTTTTTTCCTTCTAGTCTATAAGCTTCATGGGGGATCATATCTGTTTTTCTCACTGTTTTATCTTTATTCTCTATCCCAGTCCTTTGAACATATTAGAAACTCAGTAAATATTTGCTGAGAAATATAGTGTTATAAAAATAAATGATCACAATCTCTAATATTTATATAAGCATATTTCCTAATTTTATACTCAAAATAGATGAGTTGAACAGTGAGAGATAGCCTAGGTTGTGATTCAGGAGCACAAGTGGACTGGTTTCCATAGCTATGACTCTCTATTCAGTACTCTCACCTTGGAAAAGTCACTTATCTTCCCTCACCAGGTCTCATCCTTATGTAAAATTAGTGCTACATTCAATATTTATAAAGAGGTCCTACAAATAAAGAAAATAAGATACACACCAATAGACACATGTATGAACAGAAAATTGGTAGGAAAGGAAATACAAATAATTAAAAATATATTAAAAGACCTTACTCTTTAGTGAAATGAAAAGGAAGCAGAATCACAAAAGAACTCACTTTGTAATTCAAATGTACAGAGGAAATGTTTCCTTTTCCTTTTTCTTGAGATGGAGTTTCGCTCTTGTTGCCCAGGGTGGAGTGCAATGGCGCGATCTTGGCTCACTGCAAACTTTGCTTCCCGGGTTCAAGCAATTCTCCTGCCTCAGCCTCCCGAGTAGCTGGGATTACAGGTGCCCGCCACCAAGCCCGGCTAATTTTTGCATTTTTAGTAGAGACAGGGTTTCACTGTGTTGGCCAGGCTGGTCTTGAACTCCTGACCTTAGGTGATCTGCCCGCCTTGGCCTCCAAAAGTGTTGGGATTACAGGCATGAGCCACCGTGCCTGTGGAAGTGTTTCTTTATTATAGAAAGTAATGTGGTCTTCTTCCAAGTCTCACTCATTGAGCAGCAGGAAAAAAACTACATCATAAAATTTACTCCAATCGAGTAACTACAGTCTAGGCGGATGCAAATTTTAAACAGTCCATTGCAATTTTGCTCAATGGCTTTAGGTAAAAATGCTAATGCTAGTGTCCCAGAGTTCCACTTACTTTCCTGGCTTCTCTACAAAATGACTATGGATGTATAAAGAAGCTTATTGGGTCTTAATAGTGTGGGGTTCAAGGGGAGGAAGCCCCACCTCTGTATGGGATGTCCCTGTAATGTCTTCTTACCCTGGGGCTTCTCTGTCCTGGCCATCTGTTTGCCAGTCTGATGCCAGAGTCTGTATATTATGATTTGTTTGCTGTTTGTTGACTTGTTCATAGTGAGGTAGAGTCAAGGACTAGCTATAGCTCACTTAGGCTCTCATTGACCCTCCCTGTGTGTCTTTGCCATACCCTCCACCTGGCCTCCTGGCCTGCTTCTAGCTTCTGCTGGCAGCCACTTTGCCAGGCCACAGCTGATCTGATGGCAAAATCTCTGTCTCCCAACTCAGCACCCATGCTACATGGGAACCAAGGGAGGCTCATTTTTGGGAGGCTAGCCCAAAAGATGACACCCTCTAGGCTACTACTGTAAAAGCCTAGACTCATGGGGGACTATCCCAGAATGACCCAAAAGGGAGTAGGGATACAGGAACATAATTTTTCTTTTTTTTTTTTTTTTTGAGATGGAGTTTTGCTCTTGCTGCCCAGGCCGGAGTGCAATGGCGTGATTTCGGCTCATCGCAACCTCTGCCTCTGGGTTCAAGTGATTTTCTTGCCTCAGCCTCCCAAGTAGCTTGGATTATAGGCATGCGCCACCATGCGCGGCTAATTTTGTATTTTTAGTAGGGATAGGGTTTCCTCCATGTGGGTCAGGCTGGTCTCAAACTCCCTATCTCAGGTGATCCTCCCACCTTGGCCTCCCAAAGTGCTGGGATTACAGGTGTGAGTCACTGCACCTGGACACAGGAACATATTTTAGGTTTAGTAAGAAAAAAAAAAGCTGAAACTTGAAGAAAGAGGTGACATTTAGCTGGTCTTAAAAAACAGATATGCTCCTTTCCTTAGGGGTGTTAATGAAGACCTGGATTCCACTTTTTTTTTTTTTTTTTTTTGAGACAGAGTCTCACTCTTTCCCCCAGGCCGGACCGCAGTGGCACTATCTTGGCTTATTGCAAGTTCTGCCTCCCGGGTTCATGCCATTCTCCTGCCTCAGCCTCCCAAGTAGCTGGGACTACAGGTGCCCACCACCGTGCCCGGCAAATTTTTTTGTATTTTTAGTAAAGACGGGGATTCACCATATTAGCCAGGATGGTCTTGATCTCCTGACCTTGTGATCTGCCCACCTCGGCCTCCCAAAGCGCTGGGATTGCAGTCGTGAGCCATCGCACCCGGCCTGGAGTCCACTTTTATGCAGCACCCAGATGGGAGCTGAACCACGATTCTCAGGGTGGGACTGGGACTGCATCCCAAGAGCAGTGGCATTGAGCAATTGTAGTACACCTTTATGCCTACGTGTGCCCCAGAATCTTCCGGGAGTTGCCTGTCTTCAAGGGAGAGACAGACTTAAGCCATGAGGCTACAGGCAGACCAGCATGAAATAAAAATAGCCCTTCTAGAATTCTCTGGAAGGCTTAAGCTCTAAAGTCAGTGCTGGTGGTGCCAAAGTGTAAGACGGAACCCCAGCGTCTATTGGAATGAGTTCCCCGCCAGTCCAGTAAAGTAGAATTTAGAATAGATTACATTTGTTTAGGGAGAGAAAATAAATGTGTGGTATTTCTCTCACTCTAATATGTGAACTAAAAATTTTACCCACACACAAGAATGTAAATATCTAAAGAGAGGTTAGGAAAGAGAAGGACTGGATGATTTTCAACAGTCACCTTTCCAGTGGGAATCTTAGAGAACGGTGGTGAAGGCCTTTCTGGTGTTTATTCTGTGTTTATTTGTAATGTTTAGGTCATTCACCACAAGACGCCATTCTGGTATTAGTTGCATCATAAGCACATACAATCAAAAGAGGATAGACCCAGGTAAGATCTAAGAGTTTCTGGCAGCTCTGCTACTCTGTGGTGACTTTCTCCATAGCCAGAAACAGGTGAGAGGGGCCCAGCTCGGGGCACCCTAACTGTTCACCCTCCCTAGTCCTAACCCTCTGTTAAGCTTCACTGTTTGCCTGTGGTTCTTAACCCTGGCTGCCCGGTAAAATCGCTTCTGGGAATTTTTTAAAATGTCACAAATACATAGACCTCTTCCTCGGAGACTGTGAATTGATTGGTCTGGGGTGGGCCTGGGCCTCTGCATTTTTCAAAGCTCCTAAGTTACTCTAATGGCAACCAAAATGGAGAACCACTGCTAGATACTTTCAGGACATCCTAACCCAGCAAAATGTTTCCTGTCTCTGCCTTGGTCTGTGCTAGATCCTCTGTCCTGAATGCAGTCCTGAAATTTTGTCAAAATTTTTTCTGTCCTGGAAGTCTGTTTCCAAAACATACCTTCTCTGTGAAGATTTTGTCCCCGGCTGTTATCTTTCCTTGCTGAGAACTCTTGTTCTTAGCTTTGTTCATCTTCCTATATGATCTATATCATCTTGTTCAATGCCTCAGTGGGTTTTGTCCATCTTCCTATATAATCTTTATTCTGGCACATTTTGCACTGTAGTCAGTTGGGCGTTTGCTTATATACAAGACTGTAAGTTCCCTGAGACCGGGGCAGGGTGTACTCCCCTTTGCCAGGTGCCATGGGGGATACATAGAGCTCTGTCCACAAAGAGTCGTGAGCCAGTCACATTGAAACTCCCTAATTATTTTAGCCAAACTACATCCACATGGACTAAATTAGATAAATGTTTGTGGGAAATGGGAGGATAAATGGATCATATTAGCTTTCAGCAAAAGCATAGCTCGTTACTTTTTTCCCAAGAATGTGTTCTGAAGAGCCACAATCTCCATGCACTTATTGTGGCCACTGGAAGTCAGATGGAGCCCATTGCTGCGATAGTGTCTACTTGAATGTGGTGGGGGAGGGGGGCTGGGATTTAAGAATTCTGATTTCACCAAAATGAGCTCATAAATTAATCTCCTTAATGTCCTTCGGGAGGAAAAAGCACCCACAATTTTAGTCCAAAAAGTACAGGGAAAGCAAGTCCCAGAGAATATATGAATGTCAGTTAAGTAGGAAAGGAGAGAAAAAATATATATTCCTTCCAAAATATGCATGCACACCATGCTGTGATTCCTGGAAATGAAAGTGCTAACGGGAACATTGCATAAACAGATATTATTACATAGTCCACATCAGGATGCAAAGCTAAATTGCAAAAGCCTCTGGATTTACCCACCAGTTTACAGGAAACACAGGGACAGATAAATAGGTTAAATAACAAAATGGGTGCAATCAACAAAATCCAGACTGGGAAACTCGACAGGATGAATGATCTGGTTTTGTTACGAGATAAATTGCAAAGGTGGCAAAAAGAGATGGAGGAATACATTATAGGTTAGAAGAGACCTGAAGAGGCATTGCCAACTCATTGCAATGTATTGTCCTTATTATGATCCTGATTCAAACAACAAACTGTAAAGCAGAAAGCATTTATGAGATGATTAGGGAAAATTGAACACTGAAGACATTTGATAATAGTAAGAAATGACTCATTTTTACAGGTATGATAATAGTATTATAAAATTTAAATAAAGAGGCAAATATTTATATATTAGAGCAACAATTTAGAGTGAAAATTATGACGTCTAGATTTGCTTCAAAATAATACTGGGATGAGTGAGTGAGAGAGGGAATAGATGAAATGAGGGTATAGATGCTGTGAGTTAATTGTTGAATGAGTACATGGGGGGTATTCATCAGGGTTCTCCAGAGAGATAGAAGCAATAGAATTACATATCATGTGAGCCAACACATGCATATGAAGACTGAGGAGTCACATGATCAGTGGTCTGTAAGCTGGAGTCCCAGGAAAGCTGGTGGTGTAATTTAGTCAGAGTCCAAAGGCTCAAGAACTAAGAACACCAGCCTGAGAGGGCAGGAGAAGATGGATCCCAGCTTAAACACAGAGAGCAAATATACCCTTTCTATGCTACTCCTTTTCTTCCACTCAGACTCTCAGTGATTTGAATGACACCTGCTCACACTGTGAGGGTGGATCTTCTTTGCTCAGTCTACCTATTCAAATTCTAATCTCTCTGGAAACATCTACACAGATGAAATTACAAATAATATTTTACCAGTTATCTGGGCATCTCTTAGCCCAGTCAAGTTGACACATTCAAATTAACCATCACGTGTTATTTATTATATGATTCTCTACTTCTGTTACATTTTACAAAATGATCTACAGTATGAACAAAAAGATACAAAAATATATGACAATAATTTAAATATAAGTGAGTTACCAATAAATTCACACAAGCATCACATTTAAACAGTATCTGGGAAATGATGAAAACTGTCAAGTTTCCCCAACCTGTGTCCCCTTGCAGTCTCTAAGGGATAAAGCATTGCCAAGGTTATAATGGAAGAAGCAGGGCAGGAGGGTGGAGATACAGGTTTTTGTTCAAAAAAGTGTTAGACTGGGTATGTAATTAGATGTATTGCCTTAAAAGTGGATTAAAATGGAAACTAGAGTTTCAAAATTTAAGCAGTTTGCCTCAGGCTAAAAACACTGCCTGAGAGTGAAACACAAGCATCTGGAGGTTACAAAGGGAAAAATGGAGGTTTTATGGATTTTCAAGCCTACTGGAAATTAAAAGGGGTAGGGAAGAGATAAATCAGGTGAAAAAAAAAATCACTTGAAAAGTCCAAATCAGAGGATAAGAGGGTCACAGTGGAGCTCCTTGCCCAGGGTCTACACTATCTTGCCCCATGATGGGGGCCCTCCATAGACTGGTAAAGTGGTGATTGCTGTTCCATGATGACACTGGCAAATAATAGTTTTTTTCCCAATTCTCACACCCAAGCCAGCCCTCACACCTATGTTGGAGTGCAGAGAGACTAAGAAAAGCCACATACAACACACACACATACACAATACATACACACAACACACATATATACAAAACACACACTTACATACCTCTCTATTCACACTGAACATTAAAAATGGACCTGTTTCAAAGTGTATGTAAACAGTTAACACAGGCATCATATCTAAACTGAGATCTTTTAAGGACCCAACAATAAACTAGTTTAATCATCATTATTAATCATTATTATTGATAAGTGTGGGCGGTGCTGGTATGTAAGCATAACAACATACAAAAGGGCTCTTGTACGGCCCTTGCTGTTCTACTGTGCTACGCCATATTTGTCTCTACAGAAAAGTAGAAAGCCGGTCTGGATTTTTCCCAGGGGCTCTATTTCTTCAGCTTAGTCATGCATGGAATATGAGAGGGAACTCATAATCCACCTCTGTATATGAATTTGCGGAAAGTGAGAAACAATTAGAGAAATAATGATTAAGATGAACACCAAGCTGAGATGGAGCAAGTCCAGAGGAAAGGGAAGTCAGCCTGGTTTAATGTCAGGTGACTTAAAATGCCTTCCTCCAGCCTTGGAGTTTCTTCTATCCTGGCCTGTTCTCACAGCAGGTGGGCATCAGTTTTACCGGTCAACAAGGATTGTCTCAGGAAAGGGTTATTACAGGAAGACGAATTTTAAAAAGAAAACTGACTCTGAGTGACTCAGCGAAGAGAAAAAATTTATTGGGTCACTGCATTGGCACCTGCCCACACACACATCTTTAAGACAGAATCCCCCAGAACTGCAGGGAGTGGGAAAGGCAGCTAGAGAGGATGAGTGAAAAGAAAGACATTGAGCCCATGAAAAATCATAGAAATGAGAGGGCAGGGAGCATCAAAGACCACTTAACTTCACCTCAACCATCATCCGGGCTGACGTCTGGGCTCATCTGCAGTCATAGCCAGCTGTATTGTGCAGGTTCCACGCCAAGGATCTGGCAAGATTCTTCCTTCTATAGTTGCAGAACCTCAGGAAAACCTCAGGAATTAGAGGACCAAGAATGTCTAAAATGTAGGAGTCGGGGGAGGGATGGGAGTCTTGGTTGAAAATTAATATGAAAAGCAGCCAGACATTGAGATAAAACTGACAATGTGTTAGTATATCTTTGTAAGAGTTTGGGGTGGCTTCTTAAGATATCTAAAACAATTCTTTAAAAAGTTAACCCTAAAAAAACAAAATCTCCTACAAGAAGAGAATGTACTCTTAGTACTGTAGGTGATGTGACTCAATGCCAATAATATTTACACTGCTAGAAAAACACAAGCGATGAAAGTCTATTTATTTAAAATAAAAGTAACAGAATTACATTGGGAAGAGAATGGGTCATATTGTAGGAAGGTGGGGAGAGCTAACTCCTTGCCTTCCATAGCATGAAAACAATGAATCCTTACAACTGACCAGAATCAAGGAATAGCAGGATTCCAGCCGGCTGTTTAAAATATGGACATAAATAACACAAGAAACACTAAAAGTGGTTGGATGTGATTGCCTCTGGGAAGCTAAAATTGAGAATAGAAAGCATGAGGCAGGAATGCTGGATTTCTTTCTTTTTTGGAAGGTGAGGGAGGTTATATTTGGCCTTCTAAGCCACATACATATATTCCTTAGATAAAAAAATTAAAATTGAATTTGAAAAATATAAAGTATTTGTGTATTATTAGGTGATGGTACTAGTGATCAGTTAGCTCTTCTCACTTTGAGAATCTATGATTGTCTATCAAAATATGTAAAAAGCCTCCAGCATTGTACCCAGAGCAGAGGTGCTTGGCCATTGTCGGTTCCCAAAGCTTCCAGATTCAAATATATTTGCCTTCTTTGAGAGTGACTTTGTCTATTGAGGAGCTGATTTCATTTGTGCCATGAAAACTCTGCTTTGGTGCTCCAGTTGAACTTTGCGTTTGTGTGGTTGTACCTGAATGCTAATACCATTTTCAATTAAAAAAACTTTCAACAACAATTTTGTCATTGAGGCACAGCACACGCACTGAAATACACCAGTCCTGAGTGCATAGCTTGATGAATTTTCTCAGAGCGAACACACCCATGTAATCAGGACTCAGATCAAGAAACAGAGCATTACCAACAGCCCTACCAATCACTATTGCCTCTGTCATCTTCAAAGGTGACTCATGTTTTAAATTCCAACCCAAATACAGTATAGTCGGTCATCCATACTTGTTGGTTCTGCATCTTCAGATTTACCTAATTGTGGATCAAAAATATTAGTAAAAAAAGACAATAAAAAATAACAATACAACAATAAAATAATACAAATAAAAAGTAGAGTATAACAACTGTCTACATAGGATTCACATGTGTTAGGTACTTGTAATATAGAGATGATTTAAAGAATACAGAGAATGTGTGTAGGTTACATGCAAATACTACACCATGTTATTTAAAGGAATTGAGCATCCTTGTGTTTTGGTATCCAAATGGGGTTCTGGGACCCATCCCCTACACATACAGAGGAACAACTGCATGTATTCTTCTGTGTCTAGACTTTCCCTCAATAGTTTGCTCATGCAATTCATCAATTACCATGTACCACAATTTATTTATTCATTCTATGGTGAATAATGCTGCTGTGAGCATTCTTGAACATATCTTTTGATGCATTTATATTGGGCAGATACCTAAAGGAGGAGCTGTTATATTCAGCATTGGTAGACATCATCAAGTAGGCTTGCAAGGTGATTTTTCTCAATTTGCAGTCCCAATAGCTGTATATGAGAGTAGCCACTGCTCCACAATTTTGGCCACAACTGCATTGTCAACTTCAAAAATATTAGGCATCTTGGCGAATGGTATCTCATTATGGTTTTAATTTGCATTTTCCCTTTGACTGAAAAGTAGAGAAACTTTTCATAAACTTTATGATTTTCTTTAAAAATTTTATTTTCTTGACTTGGTATTTATGGTGCTTCTTGAACATGACCCAGTATCTATTCAGTTTTGAGAAATTTTCAACCACAACTATTTTAAATGCTACCTGTACCCAACTTTTTTCATCCTTTCCTCCTGGGATTCCAGTTACTTATGCATTAAACTTTTCTACCACATCTCACATATCTTGCATTCTTTCTTGTATTTTCTACTCTCTTTTCTCTTTGTGCTTCATTTTCAATATTTTTTCCCATCTAATTTGATGTTAAACCCATTTGATGAGCTTTTGGTATCAGTTGTTGTATTTTTCAGTTCTAGAATTTCCAGGTTTAAAATACCTTCCAGTTAAAAAAAAATTCCATTTCCTTTAATTCCTTGAACATATTCATCAATATGCTTTTTAAGTCTGTATCTGATAACTCCAGTTTCTGGTTATTTATTTTCTCTTCATTTTTAGTCAATTGGTTTCAAATAAATTCTTATATTCTTGTTTGGCTGGTTTTCTTTTTAAATAAACTTCTTATTTTGGAATAAATTTAGATTTACAAAAAGTTGTAAAAGTAATCTAGACTTCCCTTATGTCTTTCAGCCAGTTTCAGTTTCTCCTACTATCTCATATCACTGTGGTAAATTTGTCAAAATGAAGACACCATCATTGATATGTTACTATTAAACTGAACGCTAGAGCCCTGGATATTTTTGATTGAATACCAGGCATTTTGAATGATGAACTGTGAAGGTAATTTGAAGCTCTGGATATTTTCTTCCTTCAAAGATAATTTATTTATTCTTCTAGTGGGAGGATGGGCTGGGGAAGATTATATTATAAAATTGAAATAATCTGAACATGGATTTCCTTTATCCTGAGGACTGACCCAGTTCTGATTTACCTTTCTCTTTTGGTATAATCTTTTGGAGCTCCAACTAGAGGCCTGGGATATCAGGGCCTCTCCTCCTTGTTGGGCTGTGAACTCTATTTTATTTTTCCCTTCATACCTGTGAGACTGCCAAAGCTCTGTCCACTTCTCAGCCTTGCAGTCACCACTTTCACTTTCAGAATTAATAATCAGCTTGAGGGGAATAGCGGCCCCAAATATGCACATCTTAAGTCCCTTGGCTTTTTTTTTTTTTTTCAGATCTTGAACCTGCAAATTTTCCTTGCCCTGGTTACTCTCTGATGCCTTCAAGAGTGAAATATATATATATATATATATATGTATAAAATATATGTATATACACACAAATATATATACACACATATATGTACACAAATATACACACACACACACACATATATATATGTAAGGATGTTATACAACCTTAAAAAGGAAGAAATTGTGATACATGTTTTAACATGGATGAATCTTGAGGAAATTATACTCAGTGAAAAAAGCCAGCAACAAAATATGTATATATGCGTATGTGTGTGCATGTGCGTCACACCAGGTAACTCATATAAGTGGAGTCATATAGTATTTGTTATTTTGTTGCTGGCTTATTTCACTGAGCATAATTTCCTCAAGATTCATCCATGTTATAACATGTGTCACAGTTTCTTCCTTTTTAAGGATGTGTAACACGCCATTGTATGTGTATACCAAATTCCATTCATCCCTTCATCTATTGATTGACACTTGGGTTGCTTCCACATTCTGACTATTGTAAATAATGCTGCTATGAATGTGAGTATACAAACATCCATTCAAGACCCTGCTTTTAATTCTTTTGGATATATACAGTGAGTCCTCATGCAATGTTGTTGATGGGTTCTTGGAAACTGAGACTTTAAGCAAAACAATGTACTGTACAATGAAATCACTTTTACCATAGACTAATTGATATAAATGAGAGCTAAGTTCCTGTGGCGTATAGTACATTGTTTTGCTGAAAGTCACAGTTTCCAAGAATCTATGGACAACACTACATGAGAACTTACTGTATCCTGAAGTAGAATTGTTAGATCATGTGTTAATTCTATTTTTAAATTTTTGAGGGACTACTGTACTGTTTTCCATGGTGGTGGCAGCATTTTGCATTCCCACCAACAGTACACAAGAGTTTCAATTTCTCCATATTCTTAATAACACTTTTTATTTTGTTTTTAAAAGTTAAAAAAATTTTTTTTGATAGTAGCCATCCTAATGGGTATGAGGTAGTATCTTCTTGTAGTTTTGATCAAAAATGCTTTTGGATGCTTATTTTTCAATGTCCAATTTGGACTATTTTTATATGTAGATAAAACTTATATGTCCCCATAAGTAGTGTGGAGTAAGGGATCTGCTTGGATCACAGTTGCAAATTTTACTTGTCAGGCTTTCCAGATGAGCTAACATGATAAGCCTGTTGGACGTCTGTTTGCCCTGATGGCAAAGGCTCAGTTCAGGCTACAGGCTATGCTGGTACAGTGCTGTCTGTCACTTATTTCTGCCCCAGGCCCAGTCCTTTGGACTCTCATCTGGATCCGACAAAAAAGCACACATTACGTACAAAATTAAAAAAGTGCCTCTGATTAAAAACTCTGTGTGACACTACTTTGTGTATCCCTAAAGGATAAACACACACACAAAAGAGAAAGGAAGTTTTCTGGCTCTGAGTGCATCTTCCAGAGTGGGACCTTTTCCATGGTGAGGCACAGAGAAGGTGGTCAGAGTGTGTGGAGCTGTTCACAAGCTTGCTTCTCCCCAGGAAGAACTCACCTGCATCCTGAGAGCCAGTGGGTGTGGCAAGAGAAATACTTTGTGCTGCAAATGACAGCAGTGCCGGGGGATGTCAAGAGACACCTGACCAGACTTGTTAATAAGCTCATACGAGCTACCCTGGATTGTCTCAGAAATATCTGGGGGAACTTTGAGTGGAAAATAAATTTAGAATGAGCAAAGAGGACTTGTGGGGGTAAAAATACAGATTATCACTATTAATGTGACTCCATTTGAATGAAAAGCTGGTGAAACAGAAGGAAACCTAAGATGCATGCAGATAGTAGTTTTGGTATCGATAGGCCAAATGGCTGTTAGCTGGAGCCTGCTCGGTTTAGCAGCTATCTGAAAATGTCTATCCCCCCACCTCAGCCCTTAACCTTCGCAGACATTCCTGAGATATAAATCAACCACGTTTCTGGAGGCCATTTCTTCTACAGCATTTCTTGCCCTGTTGTACTAAAACAACAACAACCACAACAAAATCCTTCATGTTCATGCATTTTCAGGAAGTGATATCATATGTGCATACTGGTAAAATTAGCCCTAGGGTTTTTCTTTATAGAAACACAACAGAAGAAAGCTTTGTCACGAATTATGATAACTTATTATTGCTGTCATGTAACTGGATAGACAATTATTTCAGTCAAAAAGCCATACTTGTATGTTGTTATGCTTACATACCAGCACAGCCCACATTTATCAATAATAATGATTAATATGATGATTAAACTAGTTTATTATTGGGTCGTTAAAAGATCTCAGTTTAGATATGATGCCTGTGTTAACTGTCTACATACACTTTGGAACAGGTCCAATTTTTAATGCTCAGTGTGAATAGAGAGGTATGTATGTGTGTATTTTGTATATATGTGTGTTGTGTATGTGTGTGTGTTGTATGTGTGTATGTGGTGTGTGTGTGTTGTGCTTGTGTTTCTAATTTGCAAAAAATACCTTTTCTATGTGGGCAAAAACATATGGACATGTACATATACACATTTTTATTAAGAACTTAGAATATGGATGTATAGGGCATAGTTTTTGCCCTTAATGAACTTAGAACCTGATTAGCTATGGAACCAGTGAGTGGTAACTAGGGGAATGTAGACCCTCTTAGGGATGGGAAGAAAGGTTGGCTTGTAACTTGAAGTGCCAGTTGAGTAGGGGTGCTCAGGTTTGATCAGGCTTGAGGGTCAGTAAGAATGCCAGAACTGGCCGGGTGCATTGGCTCATGCCTGTAATTCCAGTACTTTGGGAGGCCGAGGCAGGCAGATCACTGGAGGTCAGGAGTTCAAGACCAGTCCTGCCAACGTGGTGAAACCCCATCTCTACTAAAAATACAAAAATTAGCCAGGTGTGGTGGTTCATGACTATAGTCCCAGCTACTCAGGAGGCTGAGGCATGACAATCACTTGAACCTGGGAGGCGGAGGTTGCAGTAAGCTGAGATCGTGCTACTGGACTCCAGCCTGGGCAACAGAGCTAGACTCCCTCTCAAAAAAAAAAAAAAAAAAAAAAAGGAATGCCAGAACCAAAGGTTAAAGCAACAAAGCTAGTTAGGTTGAGATGGTTCTAGAATGCCTGTGGGAAAATCTGTAAGATAAAGCTCGAGTTGCTTTGGCAAAGGAAATAGTCAGAAGATGATTTCTCAGAGGAAGGGAGAGCACTGGCCTTTAAAAGTAGGGCAACTGGGTTGAAATTTATGTATTAAGTTTCTGATGTACAAAACACTGCAACTTCCTTTATTCTGTATTACTGAACTCATTTTTCTCTGGAGACTTCCAGCTAATATAAACTTGCCAAATTGAAAGTAACACAATCTCTACTGGCTTAATTCAAGTTCAATTCAAGGTTAGTCTCTGTCAGGATGGCTTCTCTTCCTTCCTCTCCTCATTGAGCCCTCAAGCTGGAGGCTCTATGCATGGGAGCGGGAGAGGTGCTTCCATTGTGTTCTGGGAATAGGAGCTGGGAGGACCAGAAATCTGCATCTGGTCTTTGTGCCATCAGGTTCTGTTGGGGGGCTGGCTTTGGCAGCTGATGCATGCATGGACAGCATAAGTTGTTGTCCCTTGTCTCCTCAAAGACAGGTGCCATGGCTGAGGACTTACTCTTGGGGACTTATCCATCTTCCCTAGTTTATTAGGCTTGGCTTTCTGTAGTTCTATAGATTTGGTGAGGTCTTGCCAAGTCTACCAGGCAATCCCAATGTGGGCACACCACCCTAGAGCCCTAGAGCCCTCATGATCTCTTTGCCTCCTGTTGTGGTGATTCTCCCAGGCAGGTTAGACAGTCATCTCTATCAGCTCTCTTTTGTGTGTCAGCCAGCCGTCACACCCAAGATGGAGTGCAGAGAGACTAAGAAAAGCCACTTCAAGCTCATCATCTGTAACTCTTGTACTGCCCTTGCTGTTCTACTGTGCTGCACCATATTGGTCTCTACAGACAAGCAGAACGCCAGTCTGGATGTCCTCAGATTTTCTTTTCATCTATCTGAGGGTTCCATCAGAATTTCCATTGTGCTGCCCTCTCCTTTTGGGTGGAAGCCTAAGGTTAGCAGGAACCCAGGCAGCATTCTCACCATAAGAAACTCCTTCAAATCTCTATCTCCTCCACCTTTTCCCACTCATCTTCTCCAGTGAGAAAGTCCTTTCCTTTCTCTTGGGTAGGAGTTTCTCTTCCTCATATCCTCCTCCTTTTCCACCTTATAGCCATACTGCTTTCTGAGTAGACCAGAACTCACATATAATGGGGACACTTATTAAAGCAGAGACATAAAGATGTATAAGGAGGAATTTAGAAAAGAAAGCCCTCAACAAAAGCCTGGCTTTTAAAAATATTGTCTTCTTTTGGACCCAGAACAATCTACTTTGTGAACTGAAACTGAACAATAATTTCTTTGTTATACCAGGCCATACCTTCCCCTCCTTGTCTGAGACAGAGCCTCATAAATTATCCTCAATACCATATGGGCCACAAGGAATTTTACTTATAGGAAGATTTTTAAAAGCACTGATTATACTTTCAAAATGCCCACTACTTCTATTCCCCAGCTCCCAAATAGACAGACTTCTGAAGCTCCCTCATGCCCATCTTCTCAATCATGGTCTTTTCTGTGTGTTCACTTTGAGATGGACACTAGAAAGAAGATTAACTATACTCAGAAATATAAACATGTATACCCAATAAATAAGCACCTAGAGTGATGTGTGATGATCATATGCTCAGAGGACCACCACATACCTGCTCTACTCCCAACATGATAATATTTGGAGGTGAGGTCTTTGGGAAGTAATTAGATTTAGATGAGATCATTAGGGTTGGGTCCCCATGATGGGATTAGTATCCTTATAAAAAGAGGAAGAGACCAGAGCTCCTTCTCTCTTCACCATACGAGCAAGAAAGCAGCCATTTGCAAAGACAGGAAGAGGATCCTCAACAATAACCAAATCTGCCAGTACCTTGATCTTGGACTTCTCATTTTACAGAACTGTGGGAAACAAATGTCTGATGTTAAAGTCACCCAGTCTAATACAACCCCTAACCTGGCTCTTTCCCACTCCCCCACTTGATTTGTTTTTCTCCCTTTATTTAATACAGATTTTTTTTGATCGTCTGCTTCTCTTTCTTCCTCTTTTTCTCCTTTCCTTCTTTTGTTCTTCCAACTTATTTCACACCCAGTGTTATAACGTGATGCAGCTAGTGCTGTTCTATAAAAAAGTAAGGGCCTCCTGTGAATCAGGAGGAATGTCTTGCTATGGATGGGGGATATTAAGATGGGTCATTATAGTCTATTGGAAGAACAGCTTGGAACTTCATAGATTTATGATTTGCTGGATATAATCTCCTTTTTAAAAATTATAACTGCTGTGTTATGTCATTCTTGCATTGTTAAAAAGACTTACCTGAGACTGGGTAATTTATAAAGAGGAGAGGTTTAATTGGCTCATGATTCTGTACAATAATGGCACCAACATCTGCTTGGCTTCTGGTGAGGTCTCAGAAACATTACAATCATGGTGGAAGGCAAAGGGGAAGCAGGTGCATCACATGGGGGGAGAGAGAGTGAGAGAGAGAGGGGCAGGGGAGGTGCTGCACTTTTAAACAAGAGCTCCTGAACACTCACTCACTATCACGGGAACAGCACCAAGTAATGAGGGATCAGTCGCCATGATCCAATCACTTCCCACCAGGCCCCACCTCCAACATTGGAGATTGCAATTCAACATGAGATTTGGGCAGGACATATATCCAAACTATATCAATTGCCCTTTTGTATGGGTTCTAAGAGTACATATTTCACTGATCCAAAAAAGAACAATGCACACAAACACTCAAGAGACAAACATAGCATGGAAAATAAATCAAAAGGAAACTTTATTATCTAGTCCAAAAGGAAATTTGCTTCCTACCCTGGATCTGTGACTTTGATGGCTACAAACCAGTGGTCTATTTCGTAAGGTAAAAGTCTTTGACATTGTCGGAGTTCAAATGAAATAATATATGTAAATATATCTTAAATAAAAATGTCTATGGAAATGTGCATGGTTGTTATTATCAATGCATGCTTTGTATACTTTAAGTCTCTTTCCTCACCAAGTTCAGAATAATTTCTTTTTTCTCGATTCTATGTACCATAAAAAGCTTGTAAAAGGAAATGTTTTCAAGCAGAAGAAAAAGTGTCTTCAAGACTAAAGATGCTGTGATTTGTTTAATGATGATAACATCTTCAAAGAGCCACCACTTCTTACAAAGCCCTTCTCACTAAACTTATATAATCATATATATCTTTCAAATATAGCTTCAACATACGAATTTTAGAGAAACACATTTAGTCCATAACAGGTGTAGAGGGCAAAAGATACTCAGCCTTATTAGAAAATACCTATTTATTCCTTTAAAATAAAATTTTACTACCATATAGCTTATACACTTTTTATAATCATATGTATAAATAGAAAAATTAGAAGTAAATATGCCAAACATTAATAGCAATAATTCTGGGTTGGAATATGAGTGATTGCTGTTGCTTTTGTTTGTGTTTTATACTTTTCAGACCAGATAAAATTTAGCCAAATAAAAATCAGATCAAATAAAACTTCATGAACTCCATTCTGGCTTTATCAGTGATACCTGGCAGCATTATCCCCTCTCTACAGAAGTTTTTGTATTATTTGGTTAATGCACAACAGCAATCATTGATGGCCGTGACCATACCATAAGTCAAGAAACTTTGCTGAAAACCTACTATGTGCAAATTGTCCTGCATAAGATAGAAAATTTTGCAAAGTTGGTTCAAATTTTTAATCTTGAAAATGAAGATTTTTTTTTTTTGCTAACAAGTACTTGTATGACTTTGGTTCATTTCTCATCTTAGAAAAGCAGAAGACAGCATTTGTAAATGTGGAAAAACACATTTATGCACCCTGGAAAGTTAGTATTGATGCTGGTCATTTTTCAAATAAACAGTTAAACTGAACTTTATCAAGATCAAAGAGTTATTATTGTTAACTCCCAGAATTACTTGGTTCTGTCTGGGTTCTTGTTTTAATTGATTTAAATATTTTATGCTATCAAATTTATGTTTTTCAAGTTCAAAGAAAAGTGGATGATCCAGAGAGATGAATGTTAATGATAAGAAAAGCACAAATTCAATACTCTCAGACTATCTAAATAAAAACACAATATATTTTGATCCTTGGCCTACTAATGAAGGAATTTAATCTCTAGTCGCATAGAGTTTTTGGCCCAGGATTTTGAGAGGTGAAGTTGACCATTTATAAAAGAAGATGGTTGTGAACAATTTGTGCTTGTAAAAATAATTTGTAATTCATACAAATTACAGTTTTTATGTTCTAAGACCAAGTCACATGATGATATTGCCATAAGACTTACTTGCTTATTTAAATGGAGTTGAAACCTTTAGTGTTTGGCTTTCTTATGCATTTTACAAGCTGACAGTGGCAGTTTCTTTATTTTGGTACTAGTATCTAATGATATATTTCAGAGCATCTGGTCATTACTGTGTGTATTTAGAAGAGAGAAGATTGTTTTCAACATGTTTTTAATCCATTATATGCAGATTATTCTACTTCTCATTGACTATGAATAGAGTATGAGTATGACCCTGTCCTAGAAGTGATGTGTTTAAAAGTGAGCATGCCATGGTTTGGATATGGTTTGCTTGTTTCTCTATAAACCCATGTTGAAATTTGATTCCCCATGTGGCAGTGTTGGGAGGCAGTGTCTAGTGGGAAGTATTTGGGTCATGGTGGCAAATCCCTCATGAATAGCTTGGTGCTGTTATCAAGGGAGTAGGTGAGTTCTCTCTCTGGTGAGACTAGATTAGATCTCATGGGAATGAATTAATTTCTGTGAGAGTGGGTTGTTATGAAGTCAGGACATCCCTCGGGTTTTGCCTCTTCATACCTGTCTGTTTCCCTTTTGACCTTCTCCACCATGTTATGACACAGCCTGAAAGCTTTTGCCAGAAGCCAGGGTCATTCCCTGAACTTCCCAGCCTGCAAACCATAAGCCAAAAACACTTCTTTAGTTATAAATTACCCAGTCTCAGGTATTCTGTTATAGCAACAGAAAACGGACAAGAGTGCTTTTGAGTTTGACTCACCTAGTCCTACTTGGGCAAATCTCCTTCCTCTTTGAGCCTCATTTTCTGTACCCATGAAATTAGGATTAAAACGTCTACCTCATAGGGGTATTGTAAGAATTAAATAAGATTATATAAAGGAAGCATTAAGATAATTTCATGATACATAGCTAGTTTTCAATAAAGGATTATTGCTATTTTGTTATTGATGAAGGTAGCTTACTCAAAACCAAACAGTTGTGCCAGTCTCCTTACTGAAAACTTAGCTAAAGGCATTTCTAAGTTGTCACTCCCTCCCCCTCACCCTCCTGCCTGTCTCCTTCATCTGCTCATTCAAAGCATGGCAGGCCAAATCTCTTATTCTGGATGTCATATCCCTCATCATCACTCTTTTCTTTAATCTACTCTTTCAGATATTTACACACACACACAGTGTATATATATATATATACACACACTATTGTATCTATATAGTATATGTAGTGTGTGTGTGTGTGTGTGTATATATATATATACTAGAGATGGGATCTTGCTATGCTGCCCAGGCTGGACTTGAATTCCTGGACTCAAGGAATTCTTTCACCTCAGCCTCCTGAGTAGCTGGGACTACAGGTATGCAACACTGTGCCTAGCTGTGTTTAATAATTTTTAGGCTTGTAAATGGTATTTTAAAAATGTCAATGTCATATTGTTTTTAGTTTCAGAAATATAATTGATTTTTGTATGTTGATCTCGTATCCTGCCACTTTGCTAAATGTACTTATTAGTTTAGGTAGCTTTTTTGTGGATTCTGTAGGATTTTTCCACATAGACAATATGTTGTCTTATGATAAAAGATAATTTCACTTTTTCCTTTCCGATCCGGAAATTTTTTTCCCCACTTGCCTTAATGCACTGGCTAGAAACTCCACACTACAATGTTGAATATATAATGTTGACAACAGATACCCTTTCCTTGCTCCTAATTTGAGGGAGAAAGCATTTAGTCTATTATAATTAAGATACTAGCTGTAGGTGTTTTGTAGATGTTCTTTATTGAGTCAAGAATGTTCACTTTAGTTTGCTGAGAGTTTTTATAAGGGATGGCTGCTTGATTTTGTCAAATCCTTTTCCTGCATCTGTTGAGATGTTTAAATGGTTTGTCTTTTTAGTTTGCTAATATGCTGAATTGCACCGATTGCATTTTGAATATAAGCCTCCATTTAGTCATCATGTATTATATTTATATATATTGTTCTTTGCCTCCATGTTCATAAAGGAAATTGGTCTGCCATTGCCTTTTATTGTAATATCTTTGTCTGATTTTCATTTCCTTTCTGCTTCTTTCTTTAGGTCTCTTGTTTTTCTTTTTTCTCATTTCTTAGGGTGCACACTGAGGGTCAACATATGAGGCCTTTTTTCTTTTTTGATACAAATTATAAATTCTAAGTATGGCTTTATCCTCCTCAGATACATTTAGGTATGCAATGTGTTCACTTTCATTAAGTTAAAAATATCTTCCAATTTTCCTTTTGATTTTCTCTATGACACAAGCTGTTGAGTAATGCATTATTTAGTTTCAAATATTCAGGGGAAATTTTCAGATATCTTTCTGGTTTTGATTTCTAATTTAGTTCTATTGTAATAAAAGAGCATACTTGTTTTGTTTGAACCATTTTAAATTTTTTGATATTTGTTTTATGGCCCAGAATATGTTCCATTGTTCTATTATGGTAAATGTTATACATGCATTTGAAAAGAAATGTGTCTTTTGTTGTCGTTGGATAAACTCTTCTACAAAAATTGATAGTTCTAGTTGGTTAATAGAGTTGTTCAAGTCTTCTACATCCTCACTAATATTCTGTCTATTTATTATTTTGCTGTAATTGTGGATGTTTATTTCTTACTGCAATTTTATCAGTTTGGCTTCATATAATTTGAAGCTCTGTTATTATGCATATAAACATTTGGGATTGTTATGTCCTCCAATGAATGCACCTCTTTATCGTTATCAAATGATCTTCATTATTGATGGTAATAATTTTTTCTCTGAAATTGCCTTTGCCTAATGTTAATATAGCCACTCTAGCTTTCTTTTGATTAATGTTAGCATGCCACATCTTTTTCAACTTTTTTACTTTTAATCTATTTGTGTCTTTATATTTAAAGTGGGTTTGGTGAAGTCAGTATATATAGCTGAATTTTTTTTTTTTTTTTTTGAGACGGAGTCTCACTCTGTCGCCCAGGCTGGAGTGCAGTGGTGCGATCTCGGCTCACTGCAAGCTCTGCCTCCCAGGTTCACGCCATTCTCCTGCCTCAGCCTCCTGAGTAGCTGGGACTACAGGTGCCCGCCACCACGCCCGGCTAATTTTTTGTATTTTTAGTAGAGACGGGGTTTTACCGTGTTAGCCAGGATGGTCTCGATCTCCTGACCTCGTGATCCACCCGCCTCGGCCTCCCAAAGTGCTGGGATTAAAGGCGTGAGCTACCGCGCCCAGCCTATAGCTGAGTTTTACTTTTCTTCAATCTGAATGTCTCGAGTTTAATTAGGAAGTCCATTTACAGTAAATATTTTTATTGATATATTTGGATTTAAGGTAAAAATATTTCTATTTGTTTTACATTTGTGCTATCTGTTCATTGTTCTTTTTCCACTTTCTTTTGGATTGAGTATTTTTATAATTTCATTTCACCTCTTATATTAACCATAGTTCTAATTTTTTATATTTATAATGTTTTGACATCTTCAAGGGCCTTACTGGCTGGAAAGAAACTGCCTCTCCCAGGACTAGCTAATTCTTAGAAATAACTTGGTATACAGCAATCCACAAATTCTGAGTTCATATAACCAACCACCTCCTTTTTCCAACTCTCACACATCAAGTCATTATTTCTCCTTCACTAAATCAACTCAGGGCCAGGTACCAGACAACTAGGGACAAGCCCTATGCCCCAAAGCCTATCAGAATTATTCAGACTAGTCAATCCTAAGCTGTTTCCTCTGACCCACTTGTCTTTCCCACAGAAAACATAATAAAGACTCTGGCTTAGGCTTTCCCCTCACCCCTTTCTGCCTCTTGACCAACAATGGTATTTCCTAACATGGTCCTGCATGGTGTGTTATGTGCCTTCTTCTCAGGAAATGTAAGTTATAAAAATCTTTTAAAAATGACATTAGTGGCCAGGCACGGTGGCTCATGCCTGTAATGCCAGCACTTTGGGAGGCTGAGGCGGGCGGATCATGAGGTCAGGAGATCGAGACCATCTTGGCTAATACGGTGAAACCCCATCTCTACTAAAAATACAAAAAATTAGCCGGGCGTGGTGGCTGGTGCCTGTAGTCCCAGCTACTCTGGAGGCTGAGGCAGGAGAATGGCGTGAACCAGGGAGGCAGAGCTTGCAGTGAGCCAAGATCGCGCCACTGCACTCCAGCCTGGGTGACAGAGTGCGACTCTGTCTCAAAAAAAAAAAAAAAAAAAAAAAAAAAAAGACATTAGCTTCTTTGTGTCATCACTCAGTCACCTCCAAAAATTAAAATGAGTACAAATGATACACCTCATTTGTTGACTTACTACCTACAACTCTGTTGTATTATTTTAGCCTTTGGATTTAAGCTTGACAGTATGCATCTTTAACGTAACACCGTCTATTTTCACGTATAACCTCCTTACAATAGTGTACTTACATTTCCTCTCTCTGAGGTCTTGCACTATTATTGTCAAGTTTTACTATTATATATGTTATAAACCACACACTGTGGTGTTATTTTTATCTTTTAAGCAATTATGCTTTAAAGAGATATAAGTAATAAAAAATCCTATATATTTGCCACAAAATGACCATTTCTGGTGTTCTTCATTCGTTTTACAGTTTCTTATTTCTCTCTGGTATTATTTTCCTAGTGGCTGAAGGACTTCCTACAAAGTTTCTTACAATGAAGGTTTGCTGGTTATAAATTCTTTTAGCTTTTTGTTTCTGAAAAAAAACTTCATTTTCCTGAACTTAAAAAGTTTTAAAATAATCTTTATTTTGAAATCTGTTTTCACTGGGTAGAAATGTTTGGTTGACACATGTTGCCCTTTAGTACTTTAATCATGTTACTCTACTATCCTCTGTCTTACATTGTTTCCAGTGTAAAATCTGCTGTTGTCTTTTTGGTCTCTGGCTGCTTTTAAGATACACTCAATATTGCTAATTTTAAGCAATTTAATGATGATGTACTAGGTATAGTTTTCTTTATGTTTTCTGTGTTTGTAGTACATCGAACTTCTTAGATTTGTGGGTTTATATTCTTCATTAAATTCAAAATATTTTTAGCCTTTATTTCTTCAAATATTTTTTTCTGTCCAACTTCTTTTTCAGGGGCTCCAATTACATATGGATTAGAAGAGTTGAACTTTTTCCTTAGCTCACTGACACCCTGTTACTTTTTTTAGTAGTTTTTTCTTTGTGTTTTATTTTGGATAGTTTCAAGTTTACTAATCTTTTCTTCTGCAATATCTAATCTGATGTTAATTTCAACCTGTGTATTTTTCATCTCAGGCGTTGTAGTTTTCATCTCTAGATATTTAACTGAGTCTTTATTATATTTTCCATGTCTATATTTAAATTTTTCAATTTTTGCCTAGTTCTTGAACATATAAAATACTGTTATAATTACTGCTTTAATATTCTTGTCTATAAATTCTATTGTTTGTCTCATTTCTGAGTCAATTTTGATTGACTATTTTTTTCTCCCGATTATATGTTGTAATTTCATGTTTCTTGGCATGCTTGGTAACTTTTTATTGGACATCAGACATTGCAAATTGTACCTTGTTGGGTCCTGGAAATTTCTGTGTTCTTATAAATATTCTTGAGCTTTATTCTGGGATGCAATTAGGTATAAAAGCAGCTTGATCCTTTTCGGTCTTGTTTTCATCTTTGTTAAGCGAAACCATACCAGTATGTTGTCCATGGCTAATTTTGCCCCACTACTGAGGTAACACCCTTCTGAATACTTTCCACAACGCTCTGTGACTTATGAGGTTTTTCACCCTGGCTACTGGAAACGGAAATCATTCCCAGTCTATGAGAGGTCTAGGGATGGTTCCCTCTGATCCCTGAGTTATTTCTCTAGCCTTGGATAGTTTCTTTGTATACATGTACTGACCAGTATTGAGCAGAAGATTTGAGAGGGACTATTCACAGTTCTTTGGAGCTCTTTGTGAAGTTCTCTCCTTACTGTTATTTTTTTCTGTGAACTTTAGAAGTCTTGGCCTCCCTGGACGCCTACCTCAGGAGGCCTTCAGACTCAGGAACATTGCTGGGCTCCACCTGGGTTTCCTCTCCATGCACCATGACTTGGAAACTCTCCATAGGGAATAAGCTGGGGCCATTATGGAACTTACCACGTTTGTTTACCATCTCTTAGATCACTGCCCTTTGTTGTCTGATTGTGTTGAAAACAACTTTTGCTTATGTTTTGATTACTTTTTAGTTGCTTCAGGTTGATGGACAAATTTTTTCCCTGTTACTGCATCAATCCACATGGGCTTCGGTTCCCTCTCTTGGGTTAGGTTCTTGGCATCAAAGATATCAGGAGGAAACATCCACACTTGTCATCTTCCTGTTCAACTCTCAAAGTCTCTATATAAATTTATGTTCATCAATAAATTAATAAAGAAATTAGCTTTATAATATTTACTATGTGGATCAACACTGCTGATTCACTTGATCTATTTGTCAGAGGTTGTGTGTGGTGCAGTATATGTGAGGCATTCTGAGGGAGGAAAAATGATTCACTGTGGCGCCTCCACCCATTCTATTTAGATGATGGCTATATTGTAGCTCACATTTTTATAGATATCTAGTTAGGCAGAATGCTGGGATCTACTATCTAGTTTTAACTAAACAAATCCTCCGAAGATGGAGACAGTTAGCTCAACAGATTTATGCAAAGACACTGCGGACAGGAGATAAGACTAATAATAAAAGCACAAGAAGGTACTAGAAGAAAAGGAAGACATAACACTTTTTCTAGTCCTAGTTTGAGTGTTCTGATCTATAAACACTGTCAATCCTCATTATTCATAAATTCCATATTTGTGAATTTGTCTACTCACTGAAATTTATTTGTAATCCCCATGTCAATCAATACTCACAGCACTTTTGTGGTAATTCACAGACATGTGCACAGCAGTGAAATAGTTGCATCAACGGACTTGCATGTTGCTAACTGAAGTCACACAAGGTGACGCTCTGCCCTCTTGCTTCAGTTCTCGTATTGTAAGCAAGCGTCCTTTTCAGGGACTATTTAGTGCCATGTTTTTCACGTTTTTGTGCTTTTTATTGATCATGTCACTGAAGAGTAGTGCTGAAGTGCTGTCTGCTGTTCCTAATGCAAGAAGGCTGTGGTGTGCCTTCAGGAGGCAATTTGTGTTAGAGGAGCTTCCTTCTGGCATGACTTATAGTGCTATTGGCCGTAAGTGCATTAAATAAGATGTCTTTAAACAGAAGCACATTAAATAAGGCTATGTAATGATTGGGTGATGAAAATATTGTGACCAAATGTTCACAGGCACCTAACCTTGTATTTCCCCTAAGAACAATGGTTCAGTATTTGCTAATTCATTGTGGTGACTTTATAGAACATAACTATCACAAATAATGAAAATTGACTCTCTATATAAGGAAAACTCCACAAATCTAACCAGATCTTACAAAAAGTGGTCAAAAACAGGAAAATTATCAGGAATATTGCTGAAAATTAGATTTACATGCAGTAATGTTAGCAAGTAATTTCACGGTAAAGAATCTTGTTACTAATAAGACCATTAATGAGCCTACTGATACCAAAAAAACAAATAATACATTTAATAACTAATAATTCAGAACATGAAGACAAATCTCTGTAGAAATATTTAGAGCTATTCAAATTAATGTCACCTCACTACATTATTTTCCAAAATTTTCTAAACTTAATAATAATTACTTAAAAGTCTCTTAATTTTTTAATTTAATAACTGAAGATATAAGTATATATTTGTTTTTCACTGTATAGTAAAAAATATAGCTGAATTACTGCACAAGAACAATTTTGAAACAAACTGATATACATTTCTTTGGTAGCAAATATTATTAAAAGATGACTAGAAAATATTGTCAAAGGTATGGAGAAGCATCCCTTAGGATAAATTATGTCATGTGGGAGGTTTGCACTGCAGATAGAAAGGACAAATATCTAACATGCTCTAGCTTTGGTATTCCTTAGTATTATTTCAAAAATAAAATTTAGGAATACTAACATGTTGTGAACCATTGCAGAAAATGTTATAGGAAAAGATATATTTTTAACAGTAAATTACTTCTTTAATAAAAAATAGTTCACTAATTATCTCACGTAAAATATTTAAAGGAATGAGCAAAATTGAAACTTGATTATACATTTTGATTTTACAAAATTTTAAATTCTCAAGAACAACTGATCTACCATTTGGCAATCATCAGAGTAATAATCATCAGTAGATGTTAAAACTCTGGGTGGACATTTCATGAGGAACAGAATATTGATATAGTTTCAAAGTATCTCCTCCAAAACTACTACTAAACACAAAAGGAGAAGTAAATAGCAATTCGACAGTAGAGAAACAGGGCAAATACTACCTTAACCAAGTGATCTCAGTTAACATCATCAGTAATGGAACAAAAGGACCTCATTTATCTCTTGATAAGATGGGTTGAGAAGGACACAGAATCACTTCTGTGGTATTGTTGCCAAAAATGATTCTAAGCTTGAGGAAATGAACTCAAATTCCTTGAACTTTCCAAAAATAAGGTCATGGGAGACAAAGGAAGAGTAAGAAACCATCCCAAATTAAAACAGACAAGAGTCATGTCAATTAAATGCAGTACGTAATTCTGAATTTGATTCTAAATAAAATTTTTACTTTTATTTTTTGCTAAAAAGGACATTATTGGAATAATTGGTAAAATTTGAATGAAGTTCATAGATTGGATAGCAGTATTCTATCAGTGTTAAGTTCCCGGTTTTGCCCTGTGGTTTTGTAAGACAATGCCCTAGCTCATAGGAAACAAATACTGAACTATGTAGATGTAAAGGAGCATCGTGCCTACACCTGACTTTCAGATCGTTCATTAAAAAATAATATACATACATACATATTTAGAGAGACTGATAAAGCAAATATGACAAAATGATAACTGTTGGGGAATCTATGTGAAGATTATTCAAGAACCCTTTGTACTGTTCTCACAACTACTTCACAATAAAATGTTACAAAAAGTTAATTTTTTTGTGATGACAACTGTGATTAGTAGCATGCCACTTAGCAGATAGTTTTGGAAAAAAATTGTACTTAATCTGCTCCTATTAGGAAAAGTGCCACTTAAACAGTAAGTAGTTAAAAGATTTGCATTTCCCTGATTATTAGTGATGCTGAACTTTTTTTTGTGTTTGTTGGCCATTTGTATATCTTCCTTTGAGAATTGTTTATTTATGTCCATAATCAAAAAATCAAAAAATAATAGATGTTGGTGAGGATGCAGTGAAAAGGGAACACTTTTACACTGCTCGTGGAATGTAAACTAGTACAACCACTATAGAAAACAGTGTGGAGATTCCTTAAAGAATTGAAACTAGAACTACCATTTGACCCAGGAATCCCACTACTGGATATCTACCCAGAGGAAAAAAAGTCATTATATGAAAAAGATGCTTGCATACACATGTTTATAGCAGCACAACTTGCAATTGCAAAGATATGGAACCAGCCCAAATGCCCATCAATCAATGAGTGAACAAAGACATTGTGATATATATATATATATCACATGGATATGTGATATATAAAACATGGACTACTATTCAGCCATAAAAAGGAACAAAATAATGGCATTTGCAGCAAACTGGATGGAACTGGAGACCGTTATTCTAAATGGAGTAACTCAGGAATGGAAAACCAAACATCGTATGTTCTCACTCATAAGTGGGAGCTAAGCTATGAGGATGCAAAGGCATAAGAATGATACGGCAGACTCTGGGGACTCCAGGCAAAGAGTGGGAGGAGGGTGAGGGATAAAAGACTACAAACTGAGTATAGGGCATACTGTTTGGGTGACGGGTGCACCAAAATCTCACAAATCACCAGTAAAGAACTTACTCATGTAACCAAACACCACCTATTCCCCCAAAACCTATGGAAATAAAATTAAAAAATAAGTAATTTAAAGAATGCTTTTTAAATAGAAACTTTGCCCACAAAAGAGCATTTTGGGAATGAATGCTTGAAAATGTTTTTCATTATCATGATTCTGCAAAAATTTTATGAGTATCCTCACACAAAATACTTGTATCTGCACACTTCAATAAAAACATGAGAATAACTTTTCTAACCTGTTGAAAAGTCTCCCAAGTGTGGTATTTCAGTAAAATTCTGTTCTAGATAACTATCACTACATAAGAAACCACTCCAAAACTAAGTGGTTTAAAATAACTTTTTATCTTTCACAGTTTTGCGTATAGACAGGGTTGTCTAGATGGTTCTCATTTGGGGATCTCTTCTACAGCCGCAGTCAGATGGTGAGTGAGATTGAAGTTATCCAACAATCTCTTCACTCTATGTCTGGTATCTGGACTAAGATGACTGGAGCAGCTGGGGCCTGGTCAGTCATCTCTTTCCCTCTTTCTCTGTATTTTGTAATACATATTATTATAGAAAGCCCCAGCAATTTACATCACATGACATTATATTAGCTATCAGTTATCTAGAGATGATTTAAAGTATACAGAAGGATGCATATGGGTTATATGCAAATACTACACCATTTTATATAAAGGACTTGAACATCAACTGATTTGGGTATCTGTGGGGGTCCTGGAACCAATCCCTGGCAGATACCAAGGGATGACCGTACATCCTATTGGGTCTGTTTCTCTGTAAAACACTAACATATAGACAAAAGCCAAACGCTTCTGATGATCAAGTCTCAGAAGCCATGCAGTATCATTTTTACGATATTCTGTGGCTAAAGCAGTCACTAACCAGCCAAGATTCCAGGGAATGGAAGAACAAAGTTCTTATCTCAACAAGGGAGTGGTGTGCATATATAGGAAAGAGATAATGGCAGCCATACTGAGAACATGCTACCAAACTTTGAAATCTAATTTGTTAAAAATACAAAAAATGTGACATGTTCTGATTACTGTTTTTTTGAGAGAGAGAGAGTCTCACTCTGCCACGCACTCCACTCTGCTGGAGTGCGGTGGTGTGATCATAGCTCGCTACAGCCTTGATCTCCTGGGCTCAGGCAATCTTCCTGCTTCAGCCTCCTGAGTAGCTGGAACAACAGGTGTGCACCATCACAGTGGACTGATTTTTAAATTTTTTTGTAGAGACAAGGTCTCAAACTCCTGAGCTCAAACGATCCTCCTGCTTCAACCTCTCAAAATGCTGAGATTACAGGCATGAACCACCCTGCCTAGCCCTAATTACTTTTTAAGGAAAATATATTGATAAATGGGAAAAAGAACATTTCCAGCCAAACTTTTGGAAAATACTTTGTTTAATTTGTGAATGAGATTAAAAATGAATATTATGATTTAGACAGTACAGCCAATGATGTACTTCTTCCCTTAGAGTTTACCTTTGCTCAGCAATATTTTCAGCTACGACAGACAATAAATTGAACTTAGAACCAAAGTTTCCAATGGCTGTATCAAAAAGGGTAGAGTCAATTTTTTTAAAAAAGGGGAACATATTCAATTATTTTATTCTCACTAAAATATTACTATTAAGAATAGTTTTATTGAAAGAAAAACTTTTGAGTGTTAATAAGTATTATAAAATGTTACCTAATTTATAGCCTCCCTTTTAATTTCGATTTTTGTATATAGTTTATAATGCACATAATATATCTGTACAGTTGCATTTTAGAGAGAGGCATCCAACTGTTAGGCTAAGAGCATAGATTCTGGAGCTAGATACCAGGAGTTGAATTCTGGTTCCACTGTTACCTGCTGTGTGACCTTGAACAAGTTACTGGACCTCTCTGCACCTCAGTTTTCTCAACTTCAAATTAGGGGTAATAATAGTGCCTCATCATAGATTACGAGGATTATTTAAGCTAATATAGAGTTTGTCACCGTATTTAGCCATAACAACTACTGTTTAGCAACATCTTTTAAAACAAAAATATGCAGATCATTTGACCTAACAATTCCATGTCTAGATGTGTACTATAGGAAAATACTCATGTGCCTGAGGAACTTTGTACAAGAATGTCTATCGAAATATCATTTTTAATAGGAAAAATATTGGAAACCATCTAAATATATAGGGAAAAAGTTTAATAAATTGTGGCATATAGAAGGGATGGAATATTTCACAGTAGTCAGGTAAATTTACACGTACTGATACAGAAACATCACCAAGATATTAAGTTAAAAATCAAGTTGTGGAATAATGTGTACAACATGATTCTATGTATGTAAAAGACAATCTTGACATTATATATTTCTATATTCATAGTTGTATCTACATATGAATATTTGTATCTACATATATATTTGAATGTAAATATAAATATGTGTACATATGTATTAAAAGGGTCTGGAAGGATATGCCACCGATATGGTTTAGATTTGTGTCCTCACCTGAATCTCAGGTTGAATTGTAATCCCCAATGTTGGAGGAGGGGCCGGCTGGGAGGTGATGGGATCATGGGGGTGGATTTCCCCCTTGCAGTTCTCATGATAGTGAGTTCTCTTGAGATCTGGTTGTTTCAAAGTGTGTAGCACCTCCCCCTTCTCTCTCTTCCCCTTCTCCTGGCCATGTAACACATGCCTGCTTCTCCTTCACCTTCCACCATGATTGTAAGTTTCCTGAGGCCTCCCCAGCTCTGCTTCCTGTACGGCCTGCAGAACCATGAGCCAATTAAATCTCTTTTCTTTATAAATTACCCAGTCTCAGATAGTTCTCTATAGCAATGCAAGAATGAGTTAACACAGTCATCCTTAGTTTACAGGAGAGTCAGTCCAACATGACCGTGGGTTTTTCTATGTTTCATTAATATTTGATAAGGATGCCCCTATATAATGATTATGTAATTAAAGATATGTTTGTCATATCTTTCAAAAAGAGTGAGTGCCACTTCTCCAGATTGTGAAAGGGAGTCACCAAGCTTGACAATTAATTACATGATTGTAGTTACAATGGAGAAAACAGGCAAGTGGGCTTTTTGTTGTTCTTTCTCAAAAACTGTTCATTTCACTCATAACTTCAATGCAGTAAGAATATTTTTTCTTTTTTTTCAACTAGCAAAAGATGGAAAGAGATTTTTTGAAAACATTTACTATAGTTAATGGCAAAAGCAGAAAATCTAAGAACTTGTGCATGTGGTTCCTTTCAAAACTCGCCATGATAATAGTTCATTCAATTAAAAAAAACACTTTAACAATCACTTCCATGGAAGAGAGGTTCCTTTTGCTACTATCAGTTTTTTACTCTTATTTGGTTGAGACAAAAAAAGTAGGGAGACAGGTATTATGGCAGATTATTAAATCTGTATCATATGTTATTCCTAAGTGATAATCACTTTTCCAAAGTCCTGGGTGTAATCATCTCTTGAAATACAGCTTCACTACATGCCTCGAAGTCACTGGCAGTTCTCCAAAGAGACTAAACAGAACTTCAAATATTATTTTAGGACACTGAGGGAAAAGGAGAGAAGTGAGATTGATTTCATTTTAAATGACTGGAGCTGAGCTTTGCAAGGTCCAGTCTTCTCTGCCTTATTCCTGGGGCTTTTGTTTGCCAATTAGGGAGTATAACCTGGATTCAGAAGTTGGGCTAAACCAAGGCCTCATTGTAACAGAGATGGGGAGGAGACACGCTCCCTTCACAGCTGTCCTTGTGTGTCAGCCCAAGTAACAGATGGGAACAGCTGTGCCCCAGCCACATGTGCCCTTGTGAGAAAGCCAGCGCAGATCAGTGACTCCTTGTGATTTCAGAAAAGCAACTTGATCCTCTTATGGAAAGTGATGGCGTTTGTGGTTGTTCCATAAGGTTCAGGAGAACCCTAAGGAGAGATCCCCAGCCTCAAACTCTGTCCTTCAATAGGGGCCAAGCAACCCCAACAAAAATCAAAACCAAATTCCTGAACTAGAGAAGGAAGCACTTCCAATGTGACAGGTGCTCAGGGCTGGGCTTGTGAAGTTTTGCTTTGGGTGCCTGGAAGATGAGAAGAAAACAGAACTCACTTTTCTGTCTGGTTCTGTAGGAAACCACACACACAGAACCAGACACCTAGGAGTGGGCGGATAGTGATCATGCAAGGGCACCCTGTGTGATGAGCAGAAAGCAGTCAGGTGGGGTGTCCTGCAGGGAGGGAGGCAGGCTTCAAGCCCCCAGCAGCTCAGGCCACCAAGAAAAAGGATCCATAACAAAATGCTTTCATCCTCACCAGTGTCCCTGGTGATTCAGGGGCTCTTCCTCCTCGTGGAGATCATGGAAGGCATCTAACAAGCCTGAGATGAAAGAGTATCCCTGCTAATATTAAGTTCCTTAATATTATTGACTTAATAATAAGCCAAGTTAATTGAAACATTGGATAGGTTTACCTCATCCAAACATAAAGGGACCACTATGATAAAGCCCTGGGATTGGACATTAAGGATTATTTCTGTGCTTTGTAGGTTTGTTTTTATTTATTTGGGGGTTTTATTAGGCATACAGTCCAGACTCCCTCCCATCCCTCACTTCTCCTCTGGGCAGCCACTTTTTGTTACCTGTCCTTTGAAGTTTCTTAATGCATATCCAAACAGACACATATAGATCATTGCCTGTCCTTTTATTTATTATATGGTAGCAGGTTATAGAGAGGGTTTCATTTTTTTACAGTTTTATAACTTTCCATTGTATGATGTATAATAATTAATTTAATCAGCATCTTATTGATGGACATTAAGTTTTTTCTAGTTCTTTGTGATTACCAACAATGCAGCCAGGAGTAACACTCCACGTACGTCATTTCACTCATATGCAGGTTTCCTATATGATACATTTATAAAAGTAGAATTGCAGGGCCAAATGGCATGTGGATTTTAGTGATTCAACCAAATTGTTCTAGATGCCCACAAACAATCTATGAGAATTTTCCACATTCTCATAGCGTATATTCACACTTTGAGTTTTGCCATTCTGACAGGTGAAAAGCAGTATCTCAGTGTAATTTCAATTTTGATTTTTCTTATATGAGTGAGGCCGAACATATTTTTATATGGGTAAGAGTTATCTACATTTCCTTTTCCGTAAACTCTTCATATCCTTTGCCCATTTTTTTCTGAGTTGTTGGTCTTTCCCTCTGAATCTAGTAATTTTTAAAAACTGGCTATTGTATTTTTCAGTTTTAAAATTTCCATTTGGTTCTTCCTTACATTTTCTATTTCTCTGCTGTGACTTTCCACTTTGTCATTTGTTTCGAGCATTCATACTTGCTTTAAAATCAGGACATTTGTATAATAGCTGCTTTATGATTCTTGCTGGATAGTTTCAACATCTGTGTAATCTCAATGCTTACAATTGCCTTTTCTCTTTCAAGTTGAGATTTTTATGGTTTTCAGTGTGATGAGATTTTGGATTGCATCCTAGACATTTTCAGTAGTATGTTATATTATTCTGGTTCCCATTTCAGTCTTTGATTTTAGCAGGCACTTGACCTGTTTAAGTTCAGAATGCTTGTTCCGGTTCACTTTGTGAGCTGTGGCTCAAAAGTCATTTCATTTTCAAAGCCTTTACAGTGCTATTTCAATCTGCCCCACTTGGGTGCTACCCTGATGCCAATCTGAAACCCGGGCAGTGTTTCAGACCAGTGTTCAGTTTTTCTGACCCTTGAATCTTTTTGCTGTGTTGTTTCTTGTCTGTTTTGTGCAGGGGCACTCAGAGTTCTACCCAGGATTTCATACACAAATTTAGAAAACTGCTTTCTCCAGTTCTCTCCCCCACATAGTCCTCCCCCAGCCTCTAGTTAGGAGTGGGAAGGGTATGGTCACATTACTGCAGGAGGAGGAATAGATGAGTGGGCTTCATCCACAATGCCCCCCCAGCAGCACATGGTGGCAGGGGGAGGGGTTAGCCAGCACAAAAGGGCAGATGTGGTCAAAATGTTTTTGCTCTGCTGGAAACACTGGTCATTTGGCTAAAAAGAGTTTTCTTGGGGTTTTTAAATTTGTACCCATCTGTGTTTCTGGGTGATAGGCATCTATCTAGAGCCCACACTGCCATACACGGGAGAAAAAATTAATGAACAAAAGAAAACAAACACATAAACAACACCCAAGGCACTCCCTGCTACATGATGCCTTGAGTATGGAGGAAATCGCCAGTTTTTATTTCTTTTTCCAACTTCGGAGTCTTCTGTGGGTTGCTTTATAAATTTTGTCCAGAGCTTTTTGTTATTGTTAGTAGGAAGAATAGGGCGGAACACGCCTTAGTCCATTTAGTCTAGAAACTAAGTTGTGGAGATCTACTCACTTTTTATGAAACTGTCCCCCAGAATCTACTCCGTACCTGCCCCACCTTCCTGCTCCCTGAAAACCCCAGTAGGTCGTTTCTCCACGCCTGGGTCTGGATCATGGCCAGTGATGCTTTCTGACCCCACCTCCCCATGCCTCAGGGGTCACGTGGTCTCCGAATTTAGGTTCCATATCTCATCTAGCAAAGAGGTGAAGGCTTGCATGCTCTATAAACCATGTTATCCCTATACACCATGCTTATCTAGGTAGTAACTGCTGATACAGTCCCCACACTTACCTCCTGAGGACAAACACTAATGCTCAGAGGCAGTGCCATTGAAGCCATAAGAAGGAAATACTTTCATAACCGCCTCATAATATTCAAAGTTTCTCCCCCACTAAGCAGTCAAATTTCACATTATTATGCCCTTTCTCATATCCGCTTCCAAATTATGCTGCCTCAAGCCTGCCAGCCAAAGAAAGGCCCTGTTCCCGAGCCAGCTGTGTCTCAGACAGTCGCTTACCTGCCAAGGCTTGAAGACTACCTCTGCACGGGTAATTAATTCTGTTCTCAGTCAAGGGCTTTCACATGAATCTGTTCCTGGTTTTCTCTATTTATAGGTTATTTTATACTCACAACTCTCCCTCTTTAACAAACAAAAAATAGTATGAAAACAACATCAGCAACAAGAACAAATGAATAAATAAAAACTCCCTGCATCCTGCCGCTCTGCTCTGATTACCACCATCTCTTCTTTCCTTTTCAGACAAGTTTCTTGGAATAGTAATCAATGAGTCCTCATATCCTCCCTGAGATTCATATCCTATCTCAGCTTTGTTTAACTCTCACCACTTCATTAAAGTTCATCAAGGCCTTCAACAAACTGAATATTGCCAACGCCAGAGGGTACTTGCTAGTCCCCCTAACTCCTCACCCTTTCTCAATACTCTCAGCTCTTCTGCTTCTGTGATAGTCCTCTCTTTTTCCTCCCACCTCTGTAATAGTTTTTCACCTTCTTCATGAACTTCTCAGCAGCCCATCATCCCTTCAACATGAATGTTAATAAGATGATGATGACGATGATGATAACCCTCCCCAGCATGTACTGAGCTCTTATGCCAGGTTCTAGGCCAGGTAGCTGGAATGCATCATAACAGTTAATTCTCATAAAAATCCATTTTTGGAATGTGGAAACTGAGAAATGTCAAGTTATTTGCCCAAGTTTAGGCAGCTATTCCATGGCAGAGGATTTAGGTACAGATTTACCAAAGAGATTCATCTTTGGCCTGTTTCACAGCTCACTTTGCATCTTCTCTTTGAATTATTTTGGCTGTTTTCATGGTCTTCCCGAGTGACATCTCTCAAGAGGTTTTTCCAATCTGGGCTTCTGACTCCTAAATCAGACTTTCTCCTGAAGTTGTCAATCTGGATATCCTCTACTGTATTAGTCAGGGTTTTCCGGAGAAACAGAACCTATAGGATAGATAGGTATATCGATAAAAATAAATTTATTATAGGAACTAGCTCATGTGCTGATGGCAGTTGAAAGTTCAACAGATGATCTGCTGTCTGCAGACTGGAGAACCAGGGAAACCAATGATGTGATTCAGTCTAAGTCCAAAGGCCAGCAAATTAGGAGGCTAGTGGTAAAAGTTCCAGTCTAAGTCCAAAAACCTGAGAACCAGGAGTGCTGATATCTGAGGGTAGGAGAAGATGAATGTTTCAGCTCAAGCAGACAGAGAGAGAATTTGCTCTTCTTCTGCTTTTTTGTTCTATTAGGTACTCAAATAATTGGACAATGCCCACACACTGGTGAGGGTGGATCTTCTTTGTGCAGTTTTCTGATTCAAATACTAATCTCTTCTGAGACACAAGCACAGACACATCCAGAAATAAAGTTTTACCAGTGATCTGGGCATCCCATAGCCCAGGCAAGTTGACACACAAAATTAACCATACACTTAGAAACCTCATAGAACTCATAATATTCCCTCCTCTATGCCACCTGATCCTTCTGCTGTGTTCTGGGTCTTTGTGATTGAGATAGCTAGCTTCCACCCAGTCGTACAGGGGAAACACACAAAACATTTTCGACTCCTCCTCTCTCCTTTGCCCTTCACTTATCATAAAGCCTATTAATTTTATTTCCTGTTTCTAGAATCCAGCTTTTCTTCTCACCCCAACTAGCACTCTCAGGCTCAGGTTCTCATACCTTCTCTTTTGGTTATAGCAGTGAATTCCTACAAAGTTTTCCTACTTTCATTTTCTCTTTTTTTAAGTCAGTAAGCTTCACTTAAAGTGTCTTCCCTCCTCCATTCCTTCCCCCTAAAACACCCAAAACATAAACATGGCAATTTGGGTTATCTATTGCTATGTAACAATCCACATGAAAACTTGGAAGTCTAAGATAATTTACGATTGTATCTCCAATTCTGTGGGTTGTTAAGGGGCAATCCTCACTTGGGGTATTTCATGCAGTTGCATTCAGATGGTGGCTTGGAATGGAGTCATCTAAAGGCCTGACTTGGCTGGATGTTCATGATAGCAATGCACAAGATAGTTTTGGCTGGGAGCTCAGCTGGGATGACTGACCAGAGCACCTACATGTGGCATCTCCATGGGGTTTAGACTCTGACCGCATGGCAGTTTGCTTCTAAGAGGAGATGTCATGTTCCAGGAGCAAGTATTCTGAGAGAACTAGGCAGAAGCTGCAGGACTACTTAAGACTTCTTCTTAGAATGTCACTTCTGTTATCTTCCCTAAGCCAAGCAGTTGCTTAGGCCAGCCTAAACTCAAGAAAAGAAAAATTAAAGCCTACCTTTTAATGCAGTGAGCAGTACACATGCACAGAGAGGAAAGCCAGTGAGGCGATTATCTTGGAGACTATCTACCTCAATGACCATATCATTTTCATGTGTCTAACTCCTGAATTGCTCACCAATCACTGGGACATGAAGTCCAAGCTCCCTGTAGTACAATGCATAGACTTTCTAGGGTTTGCAACACTGACTTCTCCAACATCTTTTCCTTCCACTCCCAGCCCTCCATATTTATTGCTTATACATCTCTCTATCCCGCCTCTGCCATAGACCTTAATGGTTATTCCCTCTCACCACCCACCTTAATATCCTTACTAAACCTTCTTTTCTTACTCAACTTCTACTTCATCCTTTAAGGCCACTTAGACACCACATCCTCCAGGAAGCTCTCCTGGAATCCCAGCTTGGGTAGGGTGAGCCACTTTTGTGGGCTTCTGTTGCACCCTTAGTGCACTTATCATAATACTTGTTATAATATAATATTTGTGTTGATATTATACATTCATGTTTCTCTTTCCCTTCACACCCCTAGATGATTAGCCCCTTGAAGGCAGGAGCCATATCCCATCCATCTTTGTACCTTTGGTGCACTTTGGTGTGGTAGCTTTGCAATGTGTCAACTTGCCTAGACAGAACTACATTTCCCAGAATTTCCTCCCCTGCATGTTTCTGGTTAGAGTGAGCCACAAAAGAGCCTCCTATGGGACATGTGAAGGTTGGAGGTGAAGCAGCAGCCTTTTTTGTAGCTCACACATATGCTGTTTGTTGCTGGTGTGGGACAGCAGGCCCCTGCTGTCCTGCTTTGGCCTCTTGGCTCCTGGGCCAGCTCTGTGATAAAGGGCACAAGCTTTTCCTGCAGGACACCCACACCATCAAAGTCAGAGGCAGCAAGAATCGGCATGAATCTCAGTCCATCCTCATGGGTTCCAGCTTGTGCCCGTGGGCTCAATCTTGTCCTTGCTTCCCCACTGCCTGCCTTGTGGACAATGTCCTTACAGAGATTGCTTAGCAAGAACCCACAACTTTGTAAGGTACAAATCCCTGTAACAAAGATACACACACACACGCATGGGTATATATGTATATGTGTGTATAAATGTGTGTCTGTGTGTTTGACATGCATACATAAAACATGTATTACCTCCTAGTGCGTCTGCTTCTGATTGAACTATGACTGACATAGATGAGAGGGTTTATCAGGAAAATTTGAGACATGTCAAAAACAATGACAAATCACCTGCTTTTTAAAATAATCATTGCTGTAATAATATTACAACTAATCATATCTCCATGCCGTCTCTTCACCATCCCACAGGACAGTGTCAGAGAGGCTGGGTTCGAGGCTGGCTCTATCACTTTCTAGCTATGTTTGTTGGGCAAACTCCAAACCTCAGTTTCCTCATCTGTAAAATGTAAGAAACAATTGTGTCTACCTCATGGGTTCATGGAGGATTAAGAGATAATACACTTGGAGGATTAAGAGATAATACACTTGAAATTCTTAGTATGTGCCTAACATGTAATTAATGTTTAAACCAAGTTAGCTAATATTAAGTGTATAAAATACATAACTATTTGTAGATAGCACATTTGTCCCCACAATAATTTATATTCCATCCATGTACATTTACACTCATAATTCAGAAACTGCATTTGTGTTATTGAAGTGCAGAGATTACAGTGCACTTCAGAGGTCATGAGTATAAATATTTTTACACTGTTCCGAATCATTTATGGGTTAAAAAGTTTATAATAAAATATCTCAAAAATTAATAAAATTATAAGATTAAAATTATGTAGGCTGCTTGCTTGTGTTGATGGCATAAACCCAGAATGAGATAACCCCTTCATTCCTTTGGCTCTTTCAGAAATCATCCTTCAGCCTTAGAGTTTTAAACTCTTCCTTCTTTAAAAACTGAATCAGACTGGGCGCAGTGGCTCATCCCTGTAATCCCAGCACTTTGAGAGGCCAAGATGGGTGGATCACTTGCGGTCAGGAGTTCAAGATCAGCCTGGCCAATATGGTGAAACCCTGTCTGTACTGAAAAATATAAAACAATTAGCCGGGGATGGTAGCGCATGCCTGTAATCCCAGCTACTCTGGAGGCTGAGGCAGAAGGGTCGCTTGAACCCAGGAGGCGGAGGCTGCAGTGAGCTGAGATCATGCTACCGCACTCCAGCCTGGGTGACAGAGGGAGACTCCATCTCAAACAAACAAACAACAACAACAACAACACCACCACCAAACCTGAATCTATCTATATATTTAAAACGGCTTTGTAAATTCCAAATCATTTGTCCTTTTCACTTTATCTTTTTAATTTCAGAAGGTAGACATAGCCATGGCATTTAGAACCAGTTTTAATATTGATCTGTCTAGAAGCCTTCCAAGATCCCACTAAAATCTTTACAAAATGAGGAAATGAAGACAGTTTTTAGAAGTCCCATTGGTTCTTAGGGACAGGGCTTGCAGGAATGTGCAAGACAGAGGGTGAGAGAATGACTTGGGATGATGTGACTTTTCTATTCATTTTGCCTTTTGGAACATTCAATTTTTCTGAGCTCTCTTTGTTTATGAATTGAAAATGCTTTTGTTTATTAAGTTAATTAAATTATTTTAAGAACATAAACAATGCGAGATAAGGGACTCAAACATTGTGAGCCTCTCTGTCTCTCTCTGTGCTAACAAACGGTCGGTGTCATAATAAAACAAGTATATTTCTAAATAAGGCAAAAACGCCCGGGTCCTGCCTGATGAAGCAAGAAGCCAGACAGAGCTTCCTACTGTTTCTCCTGCCCCTGACGCACACTGGGACCCTCAGAAACTCAGCGTTATATGACAGAGACAAAAGGTTAGTTCCCAGACAACAATGGACAATGCCTTGATATTTGTTTATCACCCCTCAGTGACTGGGGAAGGCTCTAGATTGTGAGAACTCAAAGCAGGGCTTTCCCATATCTGCCTTAGACTGTAACAATCTGGATATATACATATTCTTACCCCACTACCCTATACACATCTTGAGAGCAAACCACAGTCTGTATTCCCACTTGTCATATAGGAGGCATTACAAATCAATTATATTCTACAGAATAGAGAAACAATTTGCGTTTTTTAGCAAATTAAACTTTAGTTCAAATATAATGTTATATACTTCAAATATTGAGATTAAGCAAACTAAAGCCTCACCCACTCCTTTTTCAGCACCCTTAAATGAGTTCCTAGGAGGCTCCAGAACCTTGTCTTAAAGATAAACGATGAGATGAAAATGCTTGCATTTCTAAATGCTGTTTCCTGAGGAACTCAATGTAATATTCTTAAGGTTCAAGAAGATGGAGTGTATATCTTGAGTCATAGACAGAACACGTTCGTTGTCAGTGCTGGGCTCAGCATGTGACTGATGGGTGCTGATCCTGGCTCTTACAGTCCCCAGATTCTGAGAGCCACCTGGCACAAGGGGCATCCTCCTATGCTGCAGATGGCCAAGGGCAAAGGTCAGAGGGCCTGATGCGCTCTTGACTCTTTCTTGCTTCTATCTTGCCTCTAACTCCCGCCTTCCTACACATGGGCTTCCTTCCATTACCTGAATCACCACAACGCCTAGGAATTCCCAGTAAGCAATCTGTTTAAAATGTAGACCCACTCAACTTCCAGGAGCTCGTGGAAGATGGGTGGGTATACATTTTTAGGAATGAGAAGGGAACTAGTATTTCAGTTCCTATCCTGAAGCATGCATCATCCTCAAATTGAAAAGAAAGTGGATAAAATTAGAACGTGTTCACTGCCTTTGAGGAACTCATGGTCTCATGGAAAGACAGCATGTCCTATCTTGTACTGTGGATTTGTCTTGAGAGCAGATGTGATGTCTTTTCCAGAACTGTTGGGGGCAAGAGTAGGGTTCTCCCAATGCCTAGGATCATTGATCATTGTGATCATGATGCACAAAACAGTCTAGCCTGTTCTTCTTAAGTTTCAAGTAAATTTCAAAGATCCAAGGAAACCCATGTGTCATGACCTCCAAAATAAAATTTGGAGATGAAGAATGATGGCTTTCTGCTCTTAGAGGAGGAACAGATGACAGGAAGCAATGTCACTGGAAGTGGGGTTTCCTCTTTTGTGAAATCCACATATTGCCATTTGTTTCCTGTTGTCCTCGGTGTTTTGTCAGTAGCTTGTGGAGGAGAATGAGCAGAGGTGTGCTTTATTGTGTCTGAGCCACAACGCTGACTTTATGATGACACAGCTGTGTTCTTGCTGTTCACCTTTCATTATTACTTCCATGGAGTTCACTGCTGGCTACTGTACATCACAACATTGACAACCGATGTAACCTCTGACAAGTTTGGCTGTAGCCAGTGGGACCTGCGTTCTAGATGGTTTGATTTGTGCCTGTAGCTTCTTGTTTGGATGATAGATTATACAAACACCCAGGTCATAGCCAATACGCAGTTATACAGCTCACTTTTTTTCGTGTGATTTTGGTTGGGTGTTTTTGTTAACGAGTATTTACAGTTTTTCACACCTAAACTCACAGTATGAAGCTACTCCATGTTTATTGCTTTGCATGGTACTGCAAAACTGCATTTATTGTGCTTTCATCAGAAACGCTTCTTTGAGACATAAACATTGCCTGTTTTTCACTCCGTTTTTAAAAAACAAATTAAGCAGGCACTCATTTATGCAGGTACTTCAGGTAAAAGAGAGGAAAGGTTCCCAAAAGGGATGTGTGGGGGCCACTTGAGGACTGTCTTTCATGTCAATCTCAGCCATTCCTCAGGAATTTCTGTTTTCTTTTTGACACTGCCCAAGTGGCAATCCCACCCTGTCCCCTGTCCCTGACCTTGGACACGGGGAGCAGCACTGTCCCACGGAGGGGGAGACAGAAGAAGGGAAGATGGTGATCCCAGCCACTCCTCAGCCCAATTGGGTTTCCTCAGCAACATCTTACCCCAGACTGTCCTCTCTCTTCGCTCCTCTGCTCCAGAGAGGATGGTTTCCATGTGCTGCTTCTCTGCGATCTTTCTTTCCTCTTATGTCTTTCATTATGAAACCAAAGTGCTAGAGGGATCGAGGACTATGGGGGACCCAAAAAATCCCATGTTCATGAAGAAGGAAGAGAATGCTCGTGGGAGGGGGGCTGAGGCCTGCAGACATGGGGATGGAAAGTTGCCGCCTTAGTCATCTGAGGCTGCTCTAACAGGATACCATACACTGGGTGGCTAATAAGCAACAGATGTTTATTCCCACAGTTCTGGGGGCTGGGAAGCTCAAGAGCAAGGCACCAGCAGATTCAGCATCTGGTGAGGGGCTGTTTCCTGGTTTGTATAGAAGGTGCCTTTTCCCTGTGTCCTCATATGGTGGGAAAGGCAAGGCAGCTCTCTGGTGCCTTTTTTATAAGGGCACTGATCCCACTCATGAGGACTTTCATGCCCTGATCATTTCCCAAAGGCCCCACCTCCTAATACCATCACATTCAGACGGCAGCAGCCTCCTCTTCATTCTGAAAACCTCCCTCAATAACAATCTTCGTTTCAAAAGGATTTCAAGGCAGAGATTTTGATACCCACTGGGGCTTTTATCCTGTTTTTCAGAGGTTTGAGAGGGTTGACAACAGCTGTGGTTGGAATAAGAGGAGTTAATGGTAATGGAAAGGAAGTTGACACCTGAGGAGGACAGTTGGGGTCACAGGATAAAGTGCCTCCAAGGTTTCTATCACTGGGAAAGCTGACTGGCTAACCCTGGCTGCTTGGAATGCCCTGTCTATGCCATTCCACCTTCCTCGCAACTTGGCAGGTCCTCATCCAGACTCCATCCCTGCATTACCTTTCCTGGTCTCCATTAAGATGCAGCCTTCCCGAGGACAAGGGAACTGCTGGGCGACTTAGACAGTGAGGCCCTTTGCTGCTCATCACAACCAGCGTCTCTGGAACCCCAGAAAGGCAGCCTGGGATCAGGCGGAGGCAGACATTACTTATGGATGAAGGGGTAGAGAAAGGGTCAAGGGGTAGAGAGAGGGTCTAGGTGTAAAACGGGCACCAAACCACCACACAGGACTACCCCAGTCAGGATAAAAGGTGAGGCTATTTAAGCATCAGAACGTGCTCCCTCGACCCCAGAGCCTGCCCAGAATGTTGGGGGCTGCCACCTGCTTGCCTGCGAGGCCTCCATGCTCTCGGGAGCTCATGTTCCCATCTGCTTGCTGCAGCACTAATGAAGAAACTCGACTGCCAGGCATGCTTGGAGGAATAACTCATGAAACAGATTGTAAAGCCCAGGCCCATGACTTGCTCTTTTGGGACTTGGCACTTACGTCTCTTTTTCCATTTGCACAGACTGAGCAGGAGGCCAGGCCTCCCCGCCCGGGCCTTGCGAGCTAGGCCCCTTTCCTCTGTCCGCCAGTTCTCCCACTCGGCGGCCCCCACACCCCCAGGAGGAGATGCAGGGGAGCTCTGCTGACGCCGAGGCTGCGCCTGCTCCACATTCCAAGCGGGACACGGCCTGAGTCCCGTGGGCCTTGCCCGGAGGCCCCTGGGTGTGAATCTGTTTCTCCCCACTCGCCGGCTGCCGCGCCGCCTTCAGGCTTTTTTTTTCTCGCTCTCTCTCGCCGTTCCCCGGGCAGGCAGCGTCTGCTTTTCAGCGCGCGGACATTTCCGGCTGGCGGGGGATGGGACCGCGGCCAGCCAGTTCCCGTTCCCGTTCCCGCCTGGCTGCAGGCGCAGCTGCGATGACTTCATGACTCTGCAATGGCCGCGGGGCCGGGAAACAGGGCCGGGATTGTATTAACGGGATGGAAAGTAGCAAGTGTGAAAGACACCCGTGGCAGACTCCACCTCCTGCCTTACTACCTTTTTTTCCAAAATTGCTCTTATCTCCAGCAAAAACTCCCTGAGTGCCTTTTCCCCCTCCTGGCAGCACTGGAAGGAGGGCCGCCTTGGAAAACGTGTCCTCCTCAGACCTGAGTCCCCCGGGCCCTCCTCAGCCAGGATCAATGTAGAGGGAATGCCAAATACTCAACCGCCTTTAGGTGGGGTTTTAGGTTTGAGGGGAAATAATGAAATTTTGCATTTGAATCTGAAAATGAGTCTGGCAGCCTGAGTGGTTGGGTGAAGAAATGGCCCTGTTTCTCCTATTAGCTTGTCCTCCCACCTCGGGGAGAGGCTGACCCGGTGAGGTGGCCACAAGACCCTAAGAGCCCTGCTCCACCGAGTTCCAGAACGCGGAGAACTGAGACCCAGGCACCACGTGACTTGGTTGTCAAGCTGCCTGACATTTCAGTGTGGTGGCAATGGACCTGGTGTGCCTGGGTGGGAGGAACATGTGGACATGGATTGTCAAATATGACTATGTACATGGTGGCATTGCTTGTGATGGTGAAAAATTGGATTGTTTATCAACAGGGAATCAAACAGGGAATAAGTAAAGTGTGTGTGTGCTGTATTTATATGATGGAATTGTATACAGCAGTTAAAATAAATAAAAGCGATCTAGTTGAACTAGCCTGGGATAAGGCTAAAAAAAAAATGAGCAATTTGCAGAATGAAACTGCAGTATGAAACCATTTATGTAAGAAAAGAATGAGGGCGAGGGAGAGAGAAAGAAGAAAAGAAAAAAAACAAGAAAAACCCTCATGAAGAAATACCGCTCTCTGTGCTGCACTATAGGCTACTATAGACTATATATAAAAGGACTGCAAGGCTAAATCCCCAAACCCCAAACTATCCAAGGGGAGGGTTCAGAGGGATAGAAATTGGAGAATGTGGTCAAAAGGCACTTTTGAGTAAATGTCCTAATATTTCAGAAGAGAATGAATTCACTTATTTCTTATGTAATTAAAAATTCATTACAAAATAGGGGAAAATGAAGTGTTAGTGGTTTACAAACTTCATCCATCCAGATTGAGCAGATGTGGAGCTTTGCCATTGACTTATTTGTGAGTAATTAGTGGTTTCGGTTTTTTTTTCTTTTGCTGAGATGCAGCAAATTGATATGATTAAAAGGGTGAGACAAGGTATGTGTGAGTGTGCGTGTTCATAAATCAACAGGTGACTGTGTTAAGTAACCCTCAAGAGAGTCCTTTTCCAAGTAGTTAGTCTGTCATACGTGGCCTTGCTGAGCCGCAGGGTCATCATCCCGTCAGGCCAAACACGGGGCTGCAGCATTTACTGCTCTAATTGTGCTGTTTAGAAACGGGTGAGGCACAAAGGCTAGGGAGCCCTGATCTGTTTTTGGAGTCCTGCCATCTCCCTTTGTACCTTCCACTTGGAAAATCTTGCAGGTAGACATCAATTAGCAATGCAAACACCATGTTGGAAATTCACTTTATTTGGGGGCTTGTTGGGGGGGGGGTGGTCAGGTAAGTGAATAATTTAGCCAAGAATTCTGCAAACCCAAAGGTAGTGATTACTATAGACAGAGATTTTAAAATATGGATGAAGCTTAAAATATGGATGAAGTGTGTGTGTGTGTGTGTGTGTGTGTGTGTGTGTAGAATTAACAATACAAAATTTTAAAATTATTTTAAAAACATTCTTTTATTAAAGGAGAATATTTAAAATTAGAAAATAAATTATAAACTTATTAGGAAATAGCTTGCTTATGTTTTAGAATCAGTATGAATAATACTAGTTGTTTTCAAAAATAATATTTTCCCTAACTATAATAGTTATATTCTCATTGTAGAAAATTCAGTAAAGAAAAGTATAAACAACACAATTAAAAGCAAACAAAAATGAAGCAGTAGCTAACTCCTGATGGTTGAATTATTAATGTTTTCTTTTAGACTTTTCTATTATAAATATAACAAAATCTCCATCCTACTGGTGATATTACTTTGTAGCCTGTTTTTATCATACTGTTAATATGTGAGAGGCCCCCAATCCAGAAGTTTTCCTGTACCTCCTTCCAGCCAGTTTCCTACACACCCCAGGCATTGGTGGCCACTGGTCTGATTTTTATCACTATCGTGTTGCCTTTTTCGGAATGTGATATGAATGGCATCATACAGTATGTAGCCTTTTGTGACAAGCTTCTTTCATTTATCATAATGCTTTTAGAGTCTTCTATGTTGTTTCAAATATCAGAAGTTCTGTCTTTTATGCTGAATAGAACCCCATTGTATGGGCATATTACAATTTGTTTATCTATCATTTGCGGGGATTTGCTGAACATTTAGATCTAGTCTGTGGGTCAAAGTCTGTCACTTGTTTTGGAATACTCTTGGATATTATTTCTTCAAATAATGCTGTGCCCCATCTCAGCCTCTCCTCTCCTTCTGGGACTCAAGTTGCAGCTGTGCTAGGGAGCATTTGATTGGGTTCCTTATATCTCTTATGCTCTATTTTGTTCTTTTCATTTTTTTCTCTTGGTGCATCAGTTGGATCTTTTCTGTAGACTTCAACTACACTGTATTTTTTCTTTCAGATCCTTGAATATTTCTGATGCTATTGCTATGAGGCTGGTGCAAATAGAATCTGAAACTTTACTTCCATCCCTTTTTTGCCTGGTTAATTCTTAGTCATCATCTAGATTTTGCTTCCCCAGGAATGCCTTCTCTGACCTCCAAGATGAAGCCGGATGACAGCCCCTCAAAGTACTAAGCCTCTTTCCTCTTGAACATTAACCAAAGTTGCAGAATTTGTCTGCCTTCCTCTCTAGACCATAAGCTTTACAGGGCAGAGATTGGTCTGCTTTTTGTTTATTGTTGTTTCCCCATCTGTAGCCTGGTTCCTGAAACATAGTAAGATCCTAATATTTTTGAAATGTTCCCCCTTCAGGTAGTTGGGGGTTGGCTTCCTGAGATTCTTTAGGTAACCTCATCATAGCTCGGGGTATCTCATCTATGCCTTTGCACCAAGCATCCCACGCTTGGTGATGGTCTTTACAGAAATGTCTACTGCGTATGGCCTCAGTTGACTTCAGAAATGGAAGATCAAACCAATGCAAGAAGGGCATGATCAGAGATATTTCTGCCATAGCATGGTTAGAATACCAAGCTGAAAACAGAACATAAGCTTGAACATAGCTGTAGTGGATAACCCTCAGACTCATGGGGAACTGTTGGCTCTTTTGGCTGAACTCTTGGTTATAAACTTCTAATTTTGCGGTTGACCTAGAAATTCTCGTTTCTGGAAAATGACTGAGCCAATTCTCTGTTCTCCCAGTTTGCAAAGGAGCTTCTGTTGTTTCTGACTAACATTAACTTGCCACACTGACTTACTTTCACTCTTATTCTCTAGGGGAACAAGGTTTCTTTCTTCCTTCCTTCCTTCCTTTCTTTCTTTCTTTCTTTCTTTTCTTCCTTCCTTCCTTCCTTTCTTCCTTTCTTTCCTTTTCTTTTCCTTCCTTCCTTCTTTCGTTCTCTTTCTCCCTTCCTTCCTTTTTCCTTTTCCTTTCCTCTTTCTTTCTATATGTTCTTCCCTGAGGAAGACAAAAATTTGTAACTTCCTTTCCCTGAGGAAGACAAAAATATATAAGTCCATACAGTATAATTAGAATTTCAACCAAAGGAGCCTCGTTAATACACTTCAGAGGACATAAATTTTTCACTGGGTAAGTAGATGAGTTCAGTGTCCTATATAATATATCAAAATGCCCAGGAAATTTTTCTGGAACATACGTATATAGAAATCTATGAATCTATAGATAATAGCAGTAGTAAGAAGAAGATATAAATGAGAATATAGGTACTATCTCATTTAATCCTCATACGTATCAGAACATAAGGCATTGTTACTAATTTATAGAGATGTGAATTTAAGTACAAGGATTGTAAGTTGCAGGGGTTAACTAATGGTGAAACTGGGAAAGATGCTCAGTGCAGAACCCATGCATAAGACTAAGATGAGAGGAAAAACATGAAGGATATAGATAGTGCTTCTTTAATTTACATTCGCTCTTGTTTTTAGGGAAATTGTACTTTCAGCAAATTTAACTAGCTAATGCATAGTTCTGATCTAATGCGTAGTCTCCACTACCTGAAACCTTCCAGTAGCTCTTTATTGTCTAACCAAAGCCAGGCAAGTTTGCCTGTCATGAGCTTTCCCAGAGACTTTTCATCATTTTCTACATGCCCTGGCACAATGAGAATTTCAAAAGGGGTTAGTTTATCAAACTTATTTTCCTACAGAGTGTCTTTTATCCTGGAGCATCTTTCAGTTTCCCAGTGATCTTGGGAAATGCAACATAGAAAATAAAATTTAAATATCTAAGTCTTGTTCTTCATTTCTTAGTTTATACCTTTCTGGCCATCTCAAAGTTTTGCAAGGGCCAGACGGGGAATGTAAATGAAAGAAGCCAGGAGAAATGAAATGATGGGTGATAATTACCTTCCATAGTAAGAGGAGGGGAGTGGTCTACTAGGAAGTATTTGCTTATTAAAAGGAGAAAACCACTGAATGTCATGTGAAATATAGCCTCAGAATTGCCAGGCAGTTTGATACTCTAAGTGAATTTGGAAACTTGAATTTTGATCTATACTATCATTATTTTTAAAGGATGGCAACTAGTTCAGATTTAAAACTCTCTGTGGGTGAACACTGTGTGAGCCAAGCATGACCCATTTACAAGCTGAATTTGGCTTAAAGACAGCCAGTTTGTGACTTTTCTACATGATGGTATCTCGACTACTTTTTTCTGTTTATCTCTAAAATGACAAAAAATTGTTGAGTATAAACTTCTTATTTTAGGGAGGAGTATACCAATTTTTTTCTATTCATTTTTCAGGATAAATGTCTCTCTCACACACCGCTTTCTTTATATACATGTATGCAAATATAAACCAGTCACACCCATATTTGATTAGCTCATTTTCTAGGTTCACCTCGTTTTGAAGGTTGTGAATATTATGACAAGCTGTGGACTTATCTTCTTTTCTGCATTCCCACATGCAGCAAGTACAGTGATCAGCACTATTTAGTCACAGGCTACTAGACCGGTGTGTAGTTGACTTGAGCTACTTTTTATAGAATCTATTTCTATGTGGTACAACTGGTGGTAGTTTCTGTGTATCCATGTGTTTGCTCCTAATACCTCTGAAAATATCTGCAGAGGAAGTAAAAAATTATCTTGTAGATGAGCTCATTTTGAGCCACTAGGGTAATTGATGGAGGTTTGGAAAACTGGATAGAAGAAAAAATACTGATATTCCCCTTTAAAAGGTGCATGCTTTTATTTTTTTATTTTTATTTTATTTTTTTTGAGACAGAGTCTCACTCTGTCGCCCAGGCTGGAGTGCAGTGGCGTGATCTCGGCTCGCTGCAACCTCCACCTCCCGGGTTCAAGCAATTCTCCTGCCTCAACCTCCTGAGTAGCTGGGATTACAGGCACCTGCTACCATGCCCAATTAATTTTTGTATTTTTAATAGAGACAGGGTTTCACCATGTTGGCCAGGCTGGTCTTGAACTCCTGACCTCAGGTGATCCACCCGCCTTGGCCTCCCAAAGTGCTGGGATTATAGGCATGAGCCACTGTGCCTGGCCTCATGCTTTTAAAAGTAGAGAATAAGTAATTTCTTTTAATCCCATTATAAGTAGAGCTCTAGTTTAAGATACTAATAAAGCGCTTGTTCTGTAGGTGCGGGAATTTCTATTGGCATCAATAGTTTTCAAAGCATGGGGGAATCTAATGTGGCTGTCACCACCATTAACTTCATGCTGAGTATATCTCACCCATTTCTTCTCCCACTCAGTGAGCTTTAATCACTCTTCACTCCTCTGTGAAACCTACTCTGACTGCTTCACCTTCCCTTCTTGTGGAAAGGTAATCACTCCCTTTTCTGCAGCGTATGTGTCTGGTGCAATGAGAGCATCCTATGAACATGCTGTAGGAGAATAACATCTCTGCTTGTCTATTCCTCTCCTCCATATGCAACCATGAGAGCTACAGTGGCCATGTCATCTGTAAATCTCAGTTCTTCATACTGTTCTTCCTACCCAGGAGATGCTCAGTGAACATGGAATGAATGGTTGTTTGAATAAAACATGGAAATTTTGAAAGTAACAGGTAGAATGACGACTAGAACTATCTATCCATGGAACGGACATCTTTGAGCCCTCCATCATTTGGGGGTGTTCAGGTGGAAGTTGGATGACAGCTATGGAAAATATATCTGTAGGAGTTAGAAGACTTGAATGACATCCTCTCCTAGGTCCTTTCTAGTTATGACATAATCAGGGATTTCGGCTTTGCCAGTTTGCTTTGGCACCTGGGTTGTGGAGTTAGGGGAGCTCCTTCCCCCACTTCCCCGGGCCCCAGCCTTACCATGGTCACACACTGCCCAGACTTCTACTTGCCAGCACCTGCATTTTTTGCCTGGGCATTTTTGTCTGGGCTCTGGGGCCTACTCTGACTGAAGAGGGCTGTTGAGGATAAATACCTCAACTCACCTGTCTATTAGGTGGGATCATGCTACCCTGGCGGCCATTGTTTCCCAGGGAGGTCAAGCAAGCTCCAGCTGTCCACAGCAGTAAGTGGCCTGATGACTACTGGCTGGTGTCTCTTCCTGTCTACCTTTCCCACTCCCCTCCTAGTGTTTCCGGGGCCACCCATCACCTCCCAAATAAATGACTTGCACTCAAATCCTTGCCACAGGGTCATCTTCAAGAAAAACCCTAAAAGGTAGTTAGATTCTCAGCAGATTCCTTTCATGGGCTAATTTCTAGGACACCCACATTTATTCTCCAATGCGGAATTAAATTCAACAAATAGCTCCCAGACAGAAGACTTAGAAGTCACAGTGACAGGGGCCATCAGGGGAAATACAGCAGCGGGAATACAGGTGCGCATTTCAGATACTAATTAACAGCTCCCACACCTCAAAGCCGAGGCAACGTCTAGCACTAAAGGAAACAGCGTGATTGAAACTTGCCACAGTACCTGACAGCAACGGCCAGCAACTCTGTAGATGCCACCTTCGTTAACTGCACTAATTACACAACGTGGCATCACTTAAAAACAGTGCACAGCTGAATGATAACACACTTAAACAAACAAGCCAGGGTTCAGTCGTCTCCAGGGATAATTGTGTGGGAACTAGGTAAGGAGACAGGTGAGAGGTAAATTAGAATCCTTGTAGATTGTCCTCTATGGAGCCAGTAAATATGCTGTGGAAGAAATGACTGATTTTACGGTTATAAAACACCCACATAACAGCAGGGGGTGGGGGTTTTATAGGATCCCTCATAATGACCAAGCTATTAAACATCAAGCAGAAGTTGAGCCTTTTTTTTTTGTCTAAGCTGACATTTCTCCAGGGAAAAAGCCTAACTATAGGCATCCTCAAAGCCAATCCAGCCCCAAGAGTGACGAGTCTCATGATTAATGCTGACTCCAGTTCCCTCAGCCTTAGCATGGTCACATGAGCAGCTGAACCAGGAAACTCAATATGGGCAACGCGTGATTGATGAGGAAACCCAGCCTGCTGGGAAATGCCGCTGGAGGGGAAAGAGCCTCAGCATCTGACCTATATAAAACTCCTAGCCTGCTGTGGCTCCTGCTGACAAAATCTACCATCAGGACTGGAAAGAATACATGAGTGGTGGATAAAGGGACTTCTTTCATTCCCTTTGGTTAAAGAGGATCTGTTGCTCTTCTAAAAACAGAGCTCTAGGAGAACCTACTGAAGGCCTCGAAGCCCTAAGCTGAGCCTGGGGACATTGGCATCACATTCCCTGCCTGCTTCAACTTGACCAGAAGACTGTAAGAGCCAAACCATCAATTGTATGCGTTGGAAAAGGTTTCTCTATTTCTGCTCAATTCTGAGAGTCTAGGCAATTGTACAATAAAACACCAGAGAGGAAAAAAATTCAGTGGCCCCATGTCTATAAAAGACTTGAAAAAAAAAACTATTTGTTGGAAAAAAACTTTATTGAGGGCTCTAAATACAGACCGCTGCTGAGCCGGGTCAGAATTAAGGTAATGTTTTTGTTGAGTCTTTTGTTGGCATCTACTTATCAAATGCTACATCAGAATCCAAATGGCAAGTAAGCAAACCTAACTATTATCCATACAATTCCGTAACTCCAGATCATCTGGTTTGAGATCCCCCAAATTCTGAGAGTCAGCTACTTTTCAATTTCAAATTAGTTTAAAGAAATTCCATGTCTAGGGAAGACTTTGCAGGCATCACCACCTTTCCAAGGTCTTTAGAAAAGAATCCCAAACTCCTACAAAACAGAGCCTGGAAGACCTCCTCCATCTTCTGCCTTTTGTTCTGATGGAAGATAAGTCAATGACCACTGCTTTGATGCGACACCATGTACTGTCTTTTCTCCTCAAATTCAAATAAATTTGTCTTAAACAAAATCCTGAACTCAAGATGATATGGTATAAATAAGATCTCCAGGGCTATGCAGGAAAAAGGACTCCTACTCTCAGTTTAAAACATGTGACAATTATATTTGGACTCAGCTAACATGCTGAGGATTGAGTTACACTTATTTGATGTTACATTGATATTAAATTTATTACTTCATTAAATCTTCTCATCCACACTGTAATGTAGATATTAGGATCCTCTTGTTTCTCTGAAGGCCATGCTCACTTGTCCAAGTTCCATCATCTATTCAGGGACAGACTTAGAAAGATCCAAACTGAAAACCCTGCTCTAAGCCCCTAACGTTTTCCATTACAGATGTTTGAGCAATAATTAAATTGAAATGACAGCAGAGGGGAAAATTTGAATGTACGAATAACTTCATTTTCCTGGCTGCTCTTGAAAAGCAAGAGTACAATTTGAACAAGAAATCATTTTGTAAAAATATGAACATCTGAATTTTTTCCTTCTTGCCTGGTGACAGACTCTTGGTCTCCCTCTCAGCTAGGCTTTTCTCCTTTCTCTGCTAGCCTTCTTTTTTCCTAACAAGTTTGAAGCCCCACACCATGTGTGCTCAACGGAGGGAAAAATAAGCAGTATTGCTTTTCAGATGTCCCTAGGAAACCTAATAGGCATTTGATGCTCACTGCACTGAAATGGAAGTTCCTTGTGCAATTCAGCACCCCCCCAGACCCTGATCAGGCTCAGACATCTGCAATCTTTCAGATGCAGAGAATCTATTTCCCCCCACCCCACTTTGGCCTTACATGGGCCCTTTTTCTTTTTATGCATGCAATAGGAAATTTTCAGTATAGTGGTCCTAGCTGGCAAGGTAAGGAATGAAGGAATATTTGGTGCTGGTTTCAAGTGTGATAAAGCAAATAATGACACTCTAAGGAACTGTGAACTATTAAAGAAAATTTATTGCCACATCCACTTAAGCAATCCACGTATTTCCATCTTAAATATAGTCTTTTTAACAGGGTTTGGAAGTTAGAGTGTTGGCATCTACCATTCACAGAGAGCACAAGAGGTGAGGGGGTGGCAAAATTCTGCCAGAGTGAAGACTGAACATGCAGGAAAAGGAGATACCCTTAACCAAGGAATATTAAGATGTTTCTCCCAGCTCCCTCTACCTTCTAGGGGAAAATAAAGAATTAATTCTCATACAACATTAAATTCTTGTTCAGAATTTACTTGCAATAGTTGGCATGTGATTCAATCATTGATTTGTACATAAAGCTGTGCAACATTTTGAAATTTCTAGAGGAGTACTACTAAGATTGCAAAATCCAGGATGCAGTGAGCTTGAATACATTTCATTGTAAGATTGAAAATATTCTGTTATCTGGACAAACAGACTATATATTATAGAGATATATTTTTGGCTACATTTTCTTATATTTTAAAGTTATTTATTGCTTTGGTTTTCTTTTTTCTTTTTCAAGTGGAAGCAAGTACGAGACTGATGAATCCTGTATTCAGTTAAGGAAATGCCCAAATGAGGGAGCCCATTGCTTCTCCAGAAGGAGATAAACATCTACCTCACAGGAGTATTGGATGCTGTCTCTGTGTTGAACCAGCATCATCTCTGATTGACAGGCTGTCCCTGTGGTTCTTGTGCCTTCACTTTTCTGGATTATAATGCATTTACAAACCTAAACATATAGTTATTTGCATAAAACTAAGAGATATCAAATGCAAGATTTATAAAATCAGCATTTGATGCCTCTTTTAGTTTAGGCTTTTGGTCTAAATCTTACAGAACTGATTTGCAGAAACCAGGAGAGAAGCAGAAAGCTGGAGCAGCATTCTTCACCAAACCATCTGGTTTTTGTCATGGGAAACATGTCAGCTTTCATTTGGTGTCACTCAGCTCACCTCAGGCTGTCTAGTCTGAAGCCCAGGCTAAGGGTTCCTCTAGTAAAGCTCCGACTGTATTTCCTCCAGTTAATGCAGCCTGTGAGTGCCTGGTAGTTACCAATCTCCTCTTACTCCCATTTACTCCTTTTTACATGGGCTTTTACATCCACAGACGTTTCAAGGAAGATTAATCACAGAAAGCAGTGTGGGGACGCAGCTGCCAGCAAAAATGCACCAGCAGGCATTCTGCAGCACAGCCCGGATTCTTGCCTAATCCAGCATCGGTACAACCTGGGGCTCTGAAAACAGAACGAACGAAGGACACACCTTTAAATCCAACTGCAAATGTGGTTTATTTATACTGAAGACATTTAAATGTCCCTAGAGCCACAAAAATTATTCTTTTAATTAAGGACATTGCCTTTTATGACTTTCTGAAGGTAATGGTAACATGCACAAAGATTTAATAGTTAGAGGGATTTTGTTTAAGTGCTGATCACTTTCCATGCAATTGAAGCCTATTTCATGGAGAAATGTCTTTGGTTTTTATATTTTTTTTATTATGACAGCCTTTCCTCTAAAGCAATATTTAAAGTAAATTGGCTGATTTGAGCTTAAGGATTATAGGTGTCTGATGACTGTTTCAATTAATCATTATTTAAATGAATTTTGTGAAAACCTAGTTTTGCTGTCCAGTTTGGTAATGACCAGCCGCAGATGCCTATTTAAAATGAATATTAAATGAATTACAATCAAATAAAATTAAGTATTTGGTTTATCAGTGGCAGTAGCCACATTTCAAGTGCTCAATAGCCACATACAGCCAGTGGCTACGATACTGAACACAGAGGTAGAACATTCCCATCATTGTGAAAAGTTCTGTCGATGGCACTGAGTCCTAAAGCATAAAGGCAGGTGGACTGCACAGTGAGCACACTACAGATGTGGGAAGGTGTCAGCACTTGGAAGGTGGGCACCATGTAGCTTAAGGAACGAACAGTGAAAGGTGATGTCCTATCTGGGCAAAGTACCCAGGCAGAGTAGGTTTGATGTATCAGTGTCGAAACAGGTGCATGAAGTTCAAACCTGAACAATTCTGGGCAGGACAATAGAATCTAGTCCATATACCAGGAGCAAACTCAGGGCTAAGAAATGAACAATACCAAAGTCTCTGGAGCAAAAAAAGAATAAGAGAGAAAGACAGAAAATGTAAAAACACAATTGGGATATGGCGGTCATCTAGACTCTCAAGGAATGTTGTATTCAATTCCTGCTGCTGCTTTAACAAATGCCCACAGACTTTCTGGCATAAAACAACACAAATTTGTTATTTTATAGTTCTGTAAGTCAGGAATCTCACTGGGCTAAATGAAGGTGTCGGCAGAGCTGTGTTTCTTCTGGAGGTTCTAGTTTCCTGGCCTGTCTCCAGCTTGTAGAGGCGACTTGCATTCTTTGGCTCTGTGGCCCCTTCCCCCATCCTCAAAGCAGCAGCATAGTCTGTTCGAATCCCCCTTTGACTCTTAGCCCTATTTCCCTCATCAAGTCTTCTTCTCTGAGTCTTATCCCCCCCAACCTCCCTCTTATCAGGACCCTTCTGATCATATTGGAGCTGTTCAGGTAAACCGGGATAATCTCCTCACCTCAAGGTCCATAACCTGAATTACATCTGCAAAGTCCCTTTTGCTATGTAAGGTAACATATCCATAGGTTTTCAGGATTAAAATGTGGACATCTTTGCAGGGAGAAACATTATTCTGCCCATCGCAAGTACAGTAACACCAAAATGCCTGCTTGAGGTCTGGTGACTTCACCAATTTACAATTTAGAGGTTGTAAAACCCACAGAGCAGGAAACAATATATTAATTTATATCCCACCTAGTTTCAGAAATGAATTAATAGTGTATAACAAGATATAACAGAAGATAAAGGGCATGTCATATCACATATAAATAAGGCAAAAAGAGAAAAATGGAACAGGATAAGAACACAATGGAAGAAAGAATGAGATTAGGAAATATGCTCTATAATGACCTCCACTCATCCATCAATACACCTATAGTCATCTTAAAGTCAGAATTCTTTGACTAGAGAATCTAAGTGTGTCCTCAGTGTTACTTGAGTAATTTTGACAAGGAGTGCAACTAGAATTTTCAAATAACCACATCCTGAAGGTCAAAACAACAGAGATGGAAACTGAGCATAGGGGAGGATGTTTGTTTCAATGTAGCAGAGTGAAACTGCCTCTCCCTTTCCCTTAAGATTTGGGAAGATACAGCCAGAGGAAGAAGTGATGCAACTTGCTATGTTTCTTAAAGTCCAACTATATTTGGTCGCTGAGACTTCAAGGGTATTTAGAATTTAGCATTTCCCTTAAGATATTATTTATTGTTTATATTTCACTTAATTCCAGGAATGAGTTAGTGGATTATGAAAACAAGTATAATATAAAATAGAGTGCTAAATACACTTTAGATGAAAGAGAAAAGATACATTAGAGAAAGAATGCCATGAAGGAAGAAATGAAGCTTAAAAAATACATTGTGTATTGATCTAAATCTGTTCAGGTTTAAGATATGGCCCTAACCTGGCCACTTATACAATTGACAATGTTTTTAAGATGGAAAAGAACAAAATGCATCACTGAAAAAGATTTCAATTATTCTTCTAAAGCAAGATATGTAATTCTTCCTGGTGTCCTCCTGAACATTACATAGTGATTGATGTCCTCAACAATGTACTTTCCTTGGATGTTGAAGCCTCATAAGATTTTTTCTATGGCCCTTTGCATAAGATCTTGGTATGCCCAAAGCATAATTTCATAAAAAACAATTCTGTAGAAATCCAATAAAATAAAATTTGCTGACTAGTTTCTTTTTTAAATTGATACATTATATTTATACATATTTATGGGATCCATGCGATATTTGGTTACATATATAGAATATGTAATGATTAAGTCAGGGTATTTAGGATATTTATCACCACTAGCATGTGTCATTTCTGTGTGTTGAGAACATTCCAGATCCTCACTTCTGGCTCTTTTGAAATGTATAGTATATTGTTGTTAACTTATAGTTACCCTACTCTACTATGAAGCATGAGAACTTATTCCTTCCATTTAACTGTAAGTTGGTACCTATTAGCCAATGTCTCCCCCTGCACACACACACACACACACACACACACACACACACACACACATCCTTCTCTTCCTCTGGTGACTATCATTCTACTGTTTACCTCCATGAAATCAATGATTTTAGCCTCCTCATATGAGTGAATACAAGTAATATTTGTCTTTCGGTGCCTGGCTTGTTTAACTAAACAATATTTGCAGTTCCACCCATGTGGCTGCAAATGACATGATTTTGCTCATTTTTATGGCTGAATAGTATTCCACTGTGTAAATACACCACACTTTCTTTATCCATTCATCTGTTGGTGAATACTTTGGTTGATTTCATATCTTTGCTATTGTGAATAGTGTTGCAAGAAACATGGGGATACATATATCTCTTTGATATACTGATTTTCTTTTCTTTGAATGAATACCCAGTAGTGAGATTGCTAGATCTTGTAATAGTTCTATTTTTGGTTTTTTAAGAAAACCCCATACTATTTTTCTTTTTTTTTTTAATTTTATTTTAAGTTCTGTGATATGTGTGCAGAACGTGCAGGTTTGTTACATAGATATACATGTACCATGGTGGTTTGCTGTACCTATCAACCCATCTTCTAGGTTTTAAGCCTGGCCTGCATTAGGTATTTGTCCTAATGCTCTCCCTCCCCTTTTCCCTACCCCCGACAGGCCCCAGTGTGTGATGTTCCCCTCCCTGTGTCCATGTGTTCTCATTGTTAAACTCCCGCTTATGAGTGCAAACATGTGGTGTTTGGTTTTCTGTTCCTGTGTTAGTTTGCAGAGGAGGATGGCTTCCAGCTTCATCCGTGTACCTGCAAAGAACATGAACTCATTTTTTATGGCTGCATAATATTTCATGGTGTGTATGTGCCATATTTTCTTTATCCAGTCTATCATTGATGGGCATTTGGGGTGGTTCCAAGTCTTTGCTATTGTAAATAGTGCTGCAATAAACATACATGTGCATGTGTCTTTATAGTAGAATGATTTATAAACCTTCGGGTACATACCCAGTAATGGGATTGCTGGGTCAAATGGTATTTCTGATTGTAGATCCTTGAGGAATTGCCACACTGTCTTCCACAATGGTTGAACTCATTTACACTCCCACCAACAGTGTGAAAGCATTCCTATTTCTCTGCAGCCTCTCCAGCATCTGTTGTTTCCTGCCTTTTTAATAATCACTATTCTAGCTGGCCTGAGATGGTATCTCATAGTGGTTTCTTTTTGCATTTCTCTAATGACCAGCGATGATGAACTTTTTTTCATATGTTTGTTGCCTGCATAAATGTCTTCTTTTAAGAAGTGTCTGTTCATATACTTTGCCCACTTTTTCATGGGGTTGTTTTTTTCTTGTAAAATCATTTAAGTTCTTTGTAGATCCTGGATATTAGCCCTTTGTCAGATGGGTAGATTGCAAAAATTTTCTCCCATTCTGTAGGTTGCCTGTTCACTCTGGTGATAGTTTCTTTTGCTGTGCAGAAGCTCTTCAGTTTGATTAGATCCCACTTGTCACTTTTGGCTTTTGTTGCAATTGCTTTTGGTGTTTAAGTCATGAAGTCTTTGCCCATGCCTACGTCCTGAATGATATTACCTAGGTTTTCTTCTAGGGTTTTTATGGTTTGGGGTTTTACATTTAAGTCTTTAATCCATCTTGAGTTAATTTTTGTATAAGGTATAAGGAAGGGGTCCAGTTTCTGTTGAGAAAACGCCATACTGTTTTCATAAAGGTTGTACTAATTTACATTCACACTTTCATACTCCAACAGTGTATTTCAGTTCTCTTTTCTCTGCATCCTTGTAAGTATCTGTTATAATAGCCATTCTAACTGGGTAAGATGATATTGTGGTTTTGATTTTTCTCTAATGATTAGTGATGTTGAGCATTTTGTTACTTATCTGTTGGCTATTTGCATGTCTTCTTTTGAGAAATATCTATTAGATCATTTGCTCATGTTTTAATTATATCATTTGTTTTTTGCTGTTGAGTTGTTTGAGTTCTTTGTATATTCTGGAAACTACTCACTTGTTGGATGAATATTTTGCAAATCTTTTTTTTTCATGCAACAGGTACTCTACTGATTGTTTCCCTTGCTGTGCAGAAGCCTTTTAGTATAATATAGTTCCATTTGTCTATTTTTGTTTTTTTATTGCCTATGCTTTTAGGGTCTTCGCCATAGAATTTTTGCCTACAACTATGTCCTGGAATGTTTCTTATATGTTTTCTTCTAGTAGTTTTATAGTTTCAGGTCTTGTGTTTAAGTCTTTAATCCATTTTGCGTATATTTTTGTATATGATAGGAGATAGGGGTCTACTTTCATTCTTCTGCATATGAATATCTAGTTTTCCCAATAACATTTATTGAAGAAAGTGTCCTTTCCCCAATGTATGTTATTGTTGTCTGTCAAAAATTAGTTGGCTGTAAATACATGGGTTTATTTCTGCATTCTCTATTTTGTTCCATTGGTCTATGTGTCTGTTTTCATATTAATACCATGCTGTTTTGGTTACTATAGCCTTGTAGTATATTTTGAAGTCAGGTAGTGCAATGTCTCCATCTTTGTTCTTTTTGCTGAGGATTGCTTTGGCTATTCAGGCTTTTTTTGGTTCCACACAATTTTTTTTGTTTTTTGTATTTCTGTGAAAAACATTGGTTTTTTGGTATTTTGATAGGGATTGCATTGAATCTGTCCATTACTTTGGGCAGTGTGGTCATTTTAACCATATTAATTCTTCCATTCAATGACCATGGGATGTCTTTATATTTGTTTGTGTCTTCTTCAATGTCTTTCATCAATGTTTTGTAGTTTTCCTTGTAGAGATTTTTTACCTCCTTGGTTACATTTATTCCTAGGTACTTTTTTGTAGCCATTGTAAATGAGGTTGCTTTCTTGATTTCTTTTTTAGCCAATTCATTATTGGTGTAGAGAAGCGCTACTGATTTTTGTATGTTAATTTTGTGTCTTGAAACTTTACTGAACTTCTTTATGAGATGTAAGAGTTTTCTGGTAGTGTCTTTAAAATTTTTTAAATATTAGATCATGTCATATGCAAAAAGGGACAATTTAATTTCCTTTTTTATAATTTAGATGCCTTTTATATCTTTTTCTTGCATGATTGCTCTAGCTAGGACTTACAGTACTATGTTGAATAGGAGGGGTGAAAGTGGGCATTCTTGTCTTCTAATTCTTAGACAAAAAGGCTTTTTCCCATTCAGCGTGATGTTGGCTGTAGGTTCATCATATATGATGATGATATATGGCATCTCGTATATGGTATATGGCAACCTAGTCCAACCCATAGCCCACAGGCTGCATGTAGCCCAGGACAGCTTTGAATGTGGCCCAAAACAAATTCATAAACTTTTTAAAAACATTATGAGTTTTTGCAAGTTTTTTTGTTTGTTTGTTTTTTGTTTTGTCTTGCTCATCAGCATCATTAGTTTTATATCCTTCTGTGTGGAGCTCCCATGATGGTTTTACAAAGGTGTCTCTGTCTTGCCAAGAATACAGAAGAAAGAAAGTAATATGAGAAGAAACCATCCCAAAGAGGACAACATGCCATTTCCTAATGATAGACTTTCTTAAATGGGAGAGGAGAAGCTGTCATGTTCAGGGTGTAGTCCACTGTGTAGATGGCATACGCGTGTCAGCTGCTGCATACACTAAGGCACAGAGTTGGGTTTTGCTCTTCTTGCAAGGAGGGGAGGAGGGGCTTTAAATTTTGTGGCCACTGAGAACTATGTCTTAGTCATTACTCAGCTCACTCTAAACAGTGGATATATTGCTTCCTTTCTTTTGTGTTCTCTGACCTGTTTAAGACCTAGAGAAGCAGAGCTAGACACTTCCTGGTGGATGGAAAAGCTGCTTTCTTCTCATCCTTGAGGTCCTAGCCTAACTATCACCTTCTGAGAGACTTACTCCCTGATCCTCAGCTAAGAGACTTCCCCATCTGAATCCACATGTCTTTCTATCACAGCTCTTACTATAACAAAGATGAGAAACAGTGCAGTGTAATGTCAGGTTTGGAAGCACAGATTCAACATGTGAACCATGTGGATTGAAATCCTGGCTCTCCCATACAGGCTGTACAATTTTGAGAAAGGTCCTGAACTGTTTTCTGCCTTAATTTTTTCATGTGCAGAATGAGGCTATTAATTGCTCCTACCTCATGAAGAAATCCTGGCAACTAAATAAGTTAAATAAAGGGCTTAGTGCCTCAAACAGGTAAGGCCTATGTAAATATTCACTATTACTACTTATATATTTGCTTATTTGTTTATGATTTCTCTTCTGCAAAAGACTGTAAGTTCCATTAGGGCAGAGGTTCTATATATAGGTAATTTTTTTCATGTTGAATGAAAGGAAAAACAAGATCCCAATCTTCTATTATAGAAAGATAAAAACAAATTTGAATCCCTTCCTCACACCATATACAAAGATAGAGAGTTGAAGACTCAGTGTGAAAAGTATAGCATTTATTATAAAATTTTGGAGAATATCATTATCATCTTGGGGGTAGGGAAGGTTTTCTTAGGTAATTTTAGAAGTACTTACCATAAAGGAAATAATAAATACATTAAAATTCTGTATAACAAAAAGTATCAGAAACAAAGAGGGAAAAGTTACACTCTTGAAAAAGATATTTGTAACCACATAGCTGATGGAGAAATAGTGTTTGATCACTTAATAGGAAACCTAAGTGGTTAGCAAACACAAGAAGTTAAGCATCATTTGTTATTTGGAAAATGCAAATTAACATTCCAATAATATTTCACATTCATCAATTCACAAGATTTAAAATCTCTGACAAATCCCAAATATTGGAAGTATATGGAGAAATCGCAATTCTAATGCCCTGTTAGCAAAAATGTAAATTTATATAAGTACTTTGAAAATGATGAGCACTGAATTTATTATCGTGACTTCTTTCTGTAGAAAATAGGAGGAGAATGGGACTGGGAAAAAGTCATATACAGTAAGCTTCAACTATATTTGAAATGCATTTTTAAGTACTTTGAAATAAATACGACATAATGCTAAGATTTGCTCAATCCAGCCATTGGGGACAGGCTAGTCACTGAGTTAGTCTCTGTTCTCATTTCTATATATGAAATAACCTTTGTAACTAACAAAGCCAAAAAGTTAAGCATAAAGAAGAGAAGAGGCCTCAGAGAGCATGTGATGCTCTCACACTCCAGGGCATATCCAGACATCTGCAGGGCTGCTAAACCACAGATCACTGGGTCCCATACCAGAGTCTCCAAAGCAGCAGGTCTGGGAAGGGCCTGAGAACCTGCATTTCTGACAAGTTCCCAGGCAGGGCTGGTGCTGCTGATCTGGGTCCCCACTTAGAGAACACTGATCTCATCCAACCCTTTCATTCTAGAGACAAGGAGCTCAGGTTCAGAAACGAGACATCATTTTTCCTCCCTCAAAAAATACTTGTATTAGGCACAGCTCCAGTACTGGTGACACAGATCTTAGCAAAACAGACACAGTCTCTGCCTTCACGGAAATTTTGTTCAGTTACAAAAGGGGTGGAGCATTTAATCAGCACATCCACAAATAAGGAAACAAGATAATTGCAGACAATGGTAAAGTCTAAGAAGAAAATAAAACGGGGTAATGTCAGAAAGAGAGCGTGAGCAGGGTGGGAGTGTCATTGCATGGGATGGTCAGCTGCAGTGTGTGGAGGTGATATTTGTGTTGAGGTAGCAGAGAGGAGAAGGGACAGTTGAGGGAAGATCAGGGGAATGAATTGTGGGCAGAGGAAGGAGAACGTTCCGAACCCGACACAAAAAACAAACAAGGAAATGTAAAGGGCTAGTGAACATATGAAAAGAAGTTTAACATTATTAGGTATCAGAGAAATATTTAGTTATTAACTATTTCCTAAACAAATAATAATTATTAGAGTAAAGCCACTTTGGTTAGATTATAGTGAGCAGAGAGGCACATGGAGACCAAGGTGAGAGGTAGGGATTTTATCCTTGTTGGAGGCCTGGATGTCTTGATGTCTAGGTTTTCATAGTTCATCTCTCCATTCATGCTCCAGGTTCTTCCCACCAGCCCATGCTGCACATGTGTCAAACACAAATTAAATGTAGTGCAAATAAAACACAGCCACCCCTTCCCCACTCTCTGTGTCAGTGCATCACTGCTCTCATGCTCTGCTAAAGCAAATAAAATAAATCTTTCAAAAGAACTCTTTCCACATCTGAAACATTTTTCAAGAGTGTCAGAACAATGGTCAGAGATATTAATTTGCAAATAAAATTTATTATGTTTTTCCTGTGTAGAGGTGTTTTCTTACTTTTGAGAGCCAAGGAGACAGATTACATCTATCATCAGTGAAACATAATAGATATACAGTGACTCAGAGTCCTCCGCGGGCCATCAAAGTGTCATACACAAATTTTCTTGAAAAATTTCTAGTGCTTACATCTTTGATTCATTTAGCCAATGTGTACATATTAAGCCTCGACTTTCCTTGGTGTTTGCATCTTTCTTTGACAGATAGGCACCACTTGATTTTCTCCTTTTGGACTAATATGTGACCCAAACCACCATCTCAGTGTATTTGTAAAAATATTTTAAAATAGTTATCAACGCCATCTTTCATGAGCACATTTGTCTTCAGTTTCTCAATGTTTTTATTTTGCAATTGGTATTGTGGCCCAAAGAAGATGGTCAAAAGATGGATGATGACTAAGTCAATCTGATGCAGGGATTCTATTATTATAAAATGCTCTCATTAGTTAATTTATTCAGGAAACACGTTTCTTGGTCATCTCCTATATTTCAAAGCTATTGGAAAACAGCAGTGAAACAAACAAAGTCATTGAGCCATTGTTATCATGGAGCTCACTTTCTCATGGAGGCAACAGATGACAAACCAGTAAATATCCCATGTCAGGTGGTGGTGAATGTGAAGGAAAAAGAAAACAGGATAAGCAGACAGAAAAAGAAGGAAGTATGTGTATACTTTAAATAAATTAGAGAGGATTGTCTTTGACAGTGACATTTATTTATTTAAAATGGACAAAAACTGTATATATCTATGATGTACAACATGATGACTGGATATATGTGTATACCCAATGTGGAATGGCTAAATTAAGCTAATTAATGTGTCCATCACCTCACATGGTTATCACTTTTTGGTGGTGTGATGCTGACATTTCAGCAAAGCCCTGAATGAAGCCAGATGGACAATATCTGGAAGAAGCAAATAAATAATGATGTCCCGAGATGATAGCCTGAGTGGCTGGAGCAGAGTGAATGTGGGGGAAGAGTTGCAGGATATGAGATAGAGGCAGGGGCCAAATCAGGGAGGGTTTTATAAGCTACAGTGAAAACTTTGAATTTTATTCTGAGAGGGATGGAAGCCCCTGGCAGATTTTGGGCAGAGAAATTATAGGTCCAATTTAGAGCTTAAAAGTACTTTGGTTTCTGCGTTAAAACAAAAGAAAAATAAAGTGCGTGTGTGTGTGTGCACGCACACACACACAAACACACACACTGAAGAAAAGCAGAGGGATAGAATCAGGGAGACCTTAGAAGACTGCTGCAGTAATGTTGGCAAGGAATGATGAAAGCAGAAAAAGAAGGGGATTGAGAAGTGACTAGATTCTGAATATATTCCAAAGACAGAGCCATGAGTAACTAACACTATATTGGAAGCAGGATCTGGTAAGAAAAGGCATCAAGGAAGGGAGGCTTCAAGGAATTGGGCTTGAACAACAGGAAAGATGGAGTTATTTACTGAAATGGGAAAGATGGGGGTAAAGCAAATTTGGGTTGGGTAATAAGAGTTCATCTTTGGACATGCTAAGTTTAAGGTATTTATTTTCTATGTAAGAAGGCAGGTAGATAAATAAGTCTCAAATTCGGGAGAATGACCCAGGCTGCTGATAGACATTTGTGAGCCATTAGCAAGCAAATGGCGTTTACTAGAGATTATATGGAGAGTCTGTATAGACAGAGGAGGGTGGAGACTAAAGGACTGGCCTCTGGAACACAACAACATTTGGAGGTTGAGGGAGGAACAAAAATCCAAGCTGGGCATGGTGGTGCATACTTGTAGTCCCAGCTACTCAGGAGGCTGATATGGGAGAATTGTTTGACCCCAGGAGGCTGAGGCTGCAGTGAGCTATAATCACACCACTGCACTGCAGCATGGGAGAGACAGAAAGATTCTGTCTCTAAAATAAAAAAAGAAGAATCAAATAAAAGTTATAAGAAGGTAATCATATGAGAAGAAAACTAGGAGTAAATGGTGCTTTAGAAACCAAGAGCAAAAAAATGTACTTCAAGGAGAAATGATCAACTGGCATAAATTCTGCAGCTAAACCAAGAAAGAAGTAAGAAATAAACAGGAAGGCTGTGGTAGACAATCGGTTGAACCTGGGAGGCGGAGGTTGCAGTGAGCCCAGATTGAGCCACTGCACTCCAGCCCTGGTGACACTGTGAGACTCCATCTCAAAAGTAAATAAATAAATAAATAAATAATAAATAAGTAAATAAACATTGGATTGGATTGACAGGAGGTTTAGTGGAGTGATAGAGGTAAAAAGCTCTTGGAATGCGTTCAAGAGAGGATCAGAAGAGATAATGTAGAAATAATAAATTTAGAAAATTATTTGGGTAAGTTTTTCTACAAAGAGTAGAGAAATGGGGCAAGTAGTGGGAGGGGGAGATGCTGTCAAGGGACAAGAGGACATGAGGGATGAGAAGCTATGAAAAGATGGAGGGAGCAGTGGTTAGAGGTCCTAGGAGATCAAAGAGTTGGAGTTTGGTTACTGAGGTGTGATCAGAAAAGACAGGAGATGATGGTCAGAAAGTGGAAAGCTTGGCCGGCTGCACTGGCTCATGCCTGTAATCCCAGCACTTTGGGAGGCCGAGGCAGTGGATCACCTGATGTCAGGAGTTCGAGACCAGCCTGACCAACATGGTGAAACCCCGTCTCTACTAAAAATACATAAAATTAGGTGGCATGGTGGTGGGCACCTGTAATTTCAGCTACTTGGGAGGCTGAGGCAGGAGAATAGCTTGAACCCGGGAGGCAGAGGTTGCAGTGAGCTGAGATTGCGCCATTGCACTCCAGCCTGGGTGACAAGGGCAAAACTCCATCTAAAAAAAAAAAAAAAAAAAAGTAGAAAGCTTGGCTTGAAATCAGGATCATGGAAGAGACACAATTAATGGTAAGGAGAAGGTCTAGAGGAGGGTTGATTATTTGGATTGGATAGGTGAGAGTGGAAGCAAGCTCATGGGAGGTAAGAAAGAAGAGGGAGAATTAAGAAACTAAATTATTGGAAAATGTTTTTCTGTGGATGTTGAAATCTTGAAGAATCATAACAGGAGTAGTAGTGGGGAGAATGGCAGTGAAATAAAGAATAAACTCAACTCTTCAAGAAATAAGGAAGAGTGACTAGGCGGTCTGTGGATGACTGTCCCAAGGAGAAGCAACTTGTGGCGCAGTCTCGTGGCCCAAACTTCAGAGAAGCTGAGGTGGGGCGGGAAAGGAAGGGTGTGATGACAGGAGGATAAATGGCCTGGATCAAGGACACGTTCCTCACCTCCAGCCTCAGTGGCATGCAAGGGGGAAAATTAAAAAACAAATAGGAAGGTAAATAGCCATCCCCTTGAGGAGGCTGGAAGGGAAGCAGTGTCTACAGGGCAAAGCCAGTTACCAATTAAATACAGTTGATTCTCAATAAATTTTAAAAAAACATTAATTAATTATTTTCCTTCAACCTCTTCTATATAAAAGCAAAATAAAATCTAGCTATGTCCAAAATATTCATTTTTTAGTTCAACATTGTTGCACAAAACCTTCTAAAAAGTAATTAGTAACCCATTTTCGAGACAGGAAAAGCAAATGGCTTACAAGTTTTTAGAAATCAATCTTTGTGCTGGTGGAATACAGACGAAACTTAAAATGTTCTAGTAGTGACCTCTAAGACCCCAAATGCTCACTGACTGGCATAGGCATTTGGGGGAAATTCTGAGATGACAGAAATGTTCTAAATCTTCATCAAGGTAGTGGCTATATCAGTGTGTATTCAGAGGTAAAATTCACTTAGCTGTGTACTTAATATTTCTGTACTTTAAAAAATATATGCAAATCCTACTTCAATAAAACAAAATGAAAACAATGTGAAATTGATGAATGCTATGGGGGTTTCTCTATGAAGAATGTTCACTTTGTCGCATTATGGGAGACAGACAGAGGGAAATATGGGTGACCTTCTGAACTCATGCATGAAGATAAAAATGCTTGATCAGAGCAGCTCTTCTTTGTGCTGGCCTTGGCATTTAAGACCTGGTTGTATTTTTTCCTTCTCTCCCGATTTCAGGTAAAACTAACAGTCTTCCAAGTCACTGAGTAAACCCTTATATTTTATTTCAGAATGGTTTGTCTTGGCTAAATAAAATTATATTCATGTCTGTGTGTGCATCTGCATGTGTGTGTGTGCGCACGTGAGTGCACATACATCTATGTTTGCTCATGGAGCATGAAGAGCCAGCCAGTTATTTTATGTTATTGTCATTTTACTGGTCTTAAAATAAATGAGTTTATTTGGATTTCTAGAAATGAAACTGCCTACTTGATATCTTATAGCTGTTTGGGACATGAGCTTTCTAAAAATGTTTGCCTTGTCTATGGAAACTGCAAGGAAGAAGATAGCATAAACAAAGTTTTAAAAGAATAAAATGCTACTAAAAGCTAGATTTTTATGTGAATGTCCATCTATTTTTAGAAGCCCTTCAAGTTCTTCATTATCCTTATCTGCAAAATTTTCTTGATTTAAAAAAAGTCTGCTTTTTTATTTTCTTTCAACCTCTTCAATATAAAAGCAAAATAAAATCTAGCTATGTCCAAAATATTCATTTTTTGGTTCAACATTGTTGCACAAAACTTTCTAAAATTTTTCATTCTTGAAGATCATCTTCAGTTTTCTCATCTGTAGAGTCAGATGCAGTCAGAGCTGGAAAAGCAGAGTAGAAATGATCTGGGGCGACTTGGGGATTCTCCTTACATCCTGTTCCATGCCTAGGGAATGTAGGTTTGGGGAGGGAGTCAATTCCTCCACCAAATATGAGCCTGAAGTATGCTTTAATTAGAACACTACAATGATGTATTTCAGATCTGGGTTAATCTTTCCTTTCTGGATAAAAAATGGTGTGCTATTATTTTCTTCATTTGCTTTTGAGAATATTGTGTTGGTTAAATACAGAGAAATGTGTTTGGGGAAATATCGGGCGTGACTCTTGCCCCTTGTTCTGTCTTGACTTCCTCTGAACCTCACCAGATGCCTCTGTGGCCCATTTATGAATCAACATAAATTCTACTTCTCTCTTGATGATTCATGATAGTCTTACAGCAAAGTTTGATTTTCCTGAAGTCTTGATTAAAGGGGGGAACAGGATGACTAATTATCTCCTTCACGTGGTAACTGTGCAGGGAAATGAAGCCTCCACCATAGCCCACATCCGTGAATCTGTTTTTAGTCCATGTAACTATGATTTACACACAGAACTGATTCTTAAAGAGGCTGAATGCCTGTTTTCCATATACTCTACTCCTCAAAAATAGAAAAGTGAATGAGAGAGAGAAAAAAGAAAAACCAGAATGTTATCACACTGAAGGCCTTTTTTTCTTCATTCAACTCTGCTTCATTTTAACACACCTCACTAGTCTTGACTCAGTATCCACTTGTTGAGTTCACTTATTGAAAATAAAAATACCTTCACAAAAATATTTCAGTGCCATAAAGTGAAAGGGCCCTTACTTCCCCCAGAAATTTCCAGAAAAAGTGCCTCGAGAGCTATAAACATCCACACCCTTCTCTGGGTCTGGGGCTGGTGGATCCTGGACAGTAAATCACTGCCAAGGCCCAAGAAAGAGAGTGGCCCGTGGGCAGAGATATTCAGAATGCTGACATTTTAAGGGCTTTTGTGGGGGAAAATGATTTGCAAGTGTTTGGCAAACAAAAGCTCTGTGTAGCTGCATGTCACTTTCGAAGTCAACTTTAGGCTCCTGCAACTTTCGTGTTTATGAGAATGGAAGACCATGATTTAGCCTGATGCAGATGAAAAACTCCTTGTTGCTCTGTGTACAAAGGTTGAGGCTAAGGACCCAGAAGTGGGGTATATAGCCATGAAAACCAGCTGGAGCCTCAGAGAAATGGGGCAAAATCCAGAGGAAAGCAAGGAGAACTTCTTACAGAGGAAATTTACTTGGTCTCACTATTTTGATTGCCTTTGGGCTACTCTCCATAGACATGGACAAGGGCTTTGCAGGTGAAGTGGGGTCAGTTGATGGAGCTCTCAGGCATGTGCACCCCTAGTTGTGTAAAGGGGGTAGAAGTTGATAAGCAGGCTGGGAGAAAAGGTGGTTTTTTTAAATAAGTTCGGACTAAAATGAAAACAATCTGTCAATTATTCAACACGAGATGATAGAAATACACTGAGTAAAAAGAGGGCTCAGGTTTCCATTCCTGTGGGAATCCCGGGCTGAAAATGAGGAATCTACTAGCAAACACAAACCAATAAATCCCAGGCAAGTAAGATAATCAGATAATTTTTTAAAATTATTTATTTATCTATTTATTTTTTGAGATGAGGCCTTGCTCTGTTGCCCCGGCAGGAGTGCAGTGGCACTATCATAGCTCACTGCAGCCTCAACCTTCTGGCCTCAAGTGATCCTCCTAACCCAGCCTCCTGCGTAGGTGGGACCATAGTCACGCACCACCATGCCTGGCTACAATCATCTAGATAATTTTTAACAACCGATTTTGATAGTGTCAATGAAAGTTACTTAGAAAACCAATTATTTCATTGTAGAGAGGAGGAGACTGGGCCAGTCACTTAAGCTTTCCCAACATGCAGCCAGAGATAATCACCCAGGCCCCCTTGATGCCTGGTCGAGGGCTCTGTCCACTCCAGTAGACAAGGCCCATCAATGAACAAACAATTTCTGACACTCAGACACCAGCATTACTAATAAGAAGATGCATGTCCCTGTCCACTTTCCTTTCACCATGATTTTCAGCCTGACTTTGCAGTCTCTTTTCTCCTTCAAATATTTCTTTAGAATTGGGAGGTTATGGAGGGTTAGAGAAGGCAACGAGGGAATAATTCAGAGAATTTTAAGGGAAGGTCTAGAACATCCCATTTCCTGGCCTCTTTTATAGATAATAATTAAAAAAAATGCTTCTAGAAGGAATATTGAAATGCAGATTCTGATGCATGAGGTCTGGGATGGGGCCTGAGAGTCTGGATTTCTACCAAGATCCTGGGGGACACTGACATGGCTGATCCACAGCCCACTCTGCTGAGTATCAAGGGTCGAGATTAAGTGCCTAGCTTCAGACTACATTAGTCAGTGGTTACTCTAGTGGCCATAATAAATACCAATTAATTTTAGATGGTTCAGAGCCATGCAACTTCAAGCAAGTTTTTAAAACCCCCTGAGTTGCGTTTTCCTCACCTATTCACCCTTTTGAATAGTTGAGGGGAGAGCACCGTCTTCATACTGATCTTTTTTTCACAAAGGAAGAGCAGGGTATGAAAAAATATTGAATCAGGAGCCCCTGGGTGACCTAGCCATGTGACCAGAGGAGATACTTTGGACCTCAGTTTGTTTTTCTGAAGTGAGATGTTGGCCTGGGCCACCTTTCAGATTCCTTCTGGCTGGAACTGTTTACCATCCAGAACATAATATTCTTAGTTTAAAGAAATGTAGTGACGTGCGGTCGTGCTGTCTTTCTGTTTGCAGCATATCAATAGTCCATTTAATGCCAAGTAAGAACTTGGAACCAGGAACACAGACCCATAATTATGCATAATTTCTATGGGAAAAATTGTTCAGCTTTCTTGCTCCACTTGATGACATATTTTTCCAAGAACAAAAGGGAGGGAGGAGAGTGATGGCAGCTGTAGATTCGTAACCTTCTGATGAGTGGGAGCCTTCAGGTTTTACCCTTCTTTTGTTCTGTCACCCAAGCGGAGCTCTCTAACTCTTGGATGTAACCCCATGAGATCACCACAGGTCCCTTAATCACAAATTATTCTGAGAACAATCTGTAGTCACTGCATACTCACGTTGGCCACAGTACATGTAAGTGTTTGGCTACCTCATAAGGTAAAGAATCTCAATACTACCCTGTTTTCTCGAAAAAGGAAATTTGGACATGTAGGGTGCCCTCCTGCTTCTTCATAGAGAATCATCCAAGAACAACTCATGCCCCTCTCAGGAAAGTGCTCTCTGGGATCTTCCCTAATGACAATTCCTTTTTTTAAGACAGAGTCTTGCTCTTTTGCCCAGGCTGGAGTGAAGTGGCATGATCTCGGCTCACTGCAACCTCCACCCCCAGGTTCAAGTGATTCTCCTGCCTCAGCCTCCCGAGTAGCTGGGATTATAGGTGCATGCCACCAAGCCCGGCTAATTTTTGTATTTTTAGTAGAGATGGGGTTTCACCATGTTGGCCAGGCTGGTCTCAAACTCCTGACCTCAGGTGATCCACCCACCTTAGCCTCCCAAAGTGCTGGGATTACAGGCATGAGCCACTACACCCGGCCCCTAATGACATTTTGCATATGTATGACAGATGCCATCTTGACAAACTACATTTCCTTCCATCGCATGTGTCCTCACAGTAACCCCGAGAATCTGGTCTCCTCCCCTCCTTCTACAGAGGAAGAGTGAGGGCTCCGTGTGGCGAGGGGTCTGCTTGCGGTGCTGCCCAGAGCGTGGAGGGGCCGGCCAGGGCTGCACTTCAGGCCTCCTTGTTTCCTGTCCTGCGTTTCCTTCATTCCACCAAGGCCATGATTCTGACATCCTGCGAATGCCCTGTGAAGATGTCCTCATGAAATATATGCTCCTTGCTAAGTCTGTTTACTTCTGACTCTGTGGAAAGATTTTAGAGATGTTAGTAACTTTTTTTTCTTTTCTAAAGTCCCTATGGAGAAGTGATTGTATCTGTAGTGCTGCCTTTCTAGGCCCTGGAAGGAATCCAAAGCTGTCACTGTGTTTTCCATCTGGCCCTTTATCAAGAATCTCTGCTGCTTACTATAGCCTGGAGGCCGTCCTGCAAAACCCTGTACAGGGCTGCCAGCAGGTTGGCAGAGCAGGAAGGGCCAACACTGCACAGCTTCGCAATAGAGAGAAAGGATAGGTGGGCACGCAGGTGCACCCCGCTCTAAGACAGGGGCAGGGGCCCCCAAGGAGACTGATTCTCATCCACAAATAACTACCTGCTGGTTTACTCTTTGCTACCTGTAAATTGTAAACAGCTCGAGTAAATACAGTTCAACTTATAAAAAATTAATTTGACTTTTCTAAAATAGTCATAGGTCAAAGGTTTTATTTTTATTCATATTTGTTTATTTATTTGAGACAGAGTCTTCCTCTATTGCCCAGGCTGGAATGCAGTCATACGATCCCTCGAACCTCAATCTCCCAGGTTCAAGTGGATCCTCCCACCTCAGCCTCCCAAGTACCTGGGACTACAGGCATGTGCCACCACACCAGGCTAATTTTTGTATTTTTTGTAGAGATGGGGTTTTTCCATGTTGCCCAGGCTGGTCTTGAACTCCTGGGCTCAAGTGATCCTCCCACTTCTGCCTCCCAAAGTGCTGGGATTGATTACAGGAATGATTCACCGTGCCTGGCCAGTCACAGGTTTTAAAAGCAACACTAAAATGGGACATCTGTATTTCCAAAAGAAGACTAATGGTAAGTGAGTCTTTGCATTAGAGTTTTATCTGTCCCATCTCCCCATGGGTTCCTGGCACCTCAAACACCTCATCAAGAAAAGTGAGATAACAGAAGTCACATCTTTGCAGAAAGTTCAGAAAATCTATATTTATAAAAGGGTTTGCAATAGAGGCTGCTGCTCATGTGTTTCTTCATAAATAGCTAATAGAAGTGAAGTGTTAGAAGGGAATTAATGGCAGGGTCTAGTTACACTGAGGACAACTCAGCCACTGTTACCCCAATTTTTAAAAGCACTTGTAGCCCCCATAGTCATTCCAAATTTAACTCAATCAAAGTGGAAAAGAAGAGGAGCTGGCATTGTCTGGGCATTAATATTGGATGGGCCTTAGTTTGAATCAACTTTCATGTATTAATCACATCCCTGATAATTCAAGAGGACACTCGTTTTTTTCCCCTCCCTCCCATACCCATGCCAGGCGCAGTGGCTCACACCTGTAATACCAGTACTTTGGGAGGCTGTGGCGGGTGGATTACTTGAGGTCAGGAGTTGGAGACCAGCCTGGCCAACATGGTGAGACCCCATCTCTACTAAAAATACAAAAAAACAAAAAACAAAAAACACCAAAAAAACCCGGCATGGGGGTGCATGCCTGTTATCCCAGCTGCTCTGCAGGCTGAGGCAGGAGAATTGCTTGAACCATGAGGTAGTGGTTGCAGTGAGCTGAGATTGCGCCATTGCACTCCAGCCTGGGTGACAGAGTGAGACTCCGTCTCAAAATAACATAAAATAAAATAAAACACATGGGAAGAACTTGTTGTTTAAGGATTCTTGTAGCTGATCCCAGAACTTTGGAGCTGGAGGGGAAGCTAGTAATGACACAGTACCTTTCACAAATGAGGAAACCCCAGATCCAGGGCCATGGACTGATGTGCACTGTGCTCAGGTGCTGGGCAAGGCAGAGCTGAGTCTCCCAGGTGCTGGATCCCTCTTAGCTGCCTCCTCTCCTCAATTCTGCCCTGCCCTGAAATAGACCTTGTGTTCAGAATCTGTGTGCACAAAAACAAGCCCCTAAAGAGAGCACTCTGGGACTCGAACAACTCCAAATTCAGTCGTCTGAGTGACAAGGCAGTTCCCTTCTAAATGTCTCTTCCACTGGGCACAAGGCACCTGTGTTGGTTTCCTGTGGCTACCGTAAGAAAGTATCATAAACTGAGTGACTTAAAACAACAGAAATTTATTTTCTCGCAATTGGAAATGCCCGAAGTCCAAAATCAGGATATCAGCCAGGATGTACACCTTCCAAGGGCTCTAGGGAAGAAAATTTCCTTGCCCCTTGCCGCTGTTGGAGGTTCCAGCCACTCCTTGGCTTGTGGCTGCATCAATCCAATCCAAGGCCCGTGTGGTTACATGGCCTTTCTCTCTGTACCCTGTGTCATCGCCTCCTCTTTCTCTGATAATGACACTTGTCCTTGGAACGAGGGCTTACCGCAGTTATCCCAAGATGATTTTCTCTTCTTAAGGTCCTTAACTTAAAAACATCAGCAAAGATCCTTTTTCCAGGTAAGGTCACCTTCACAGGTTCTAGGCATTAGGATATGGAAATACCTTTCTGAGAATCATCATTCAACCCACCACAAGCACGCATGTAAATAAACTCTCAGAAACAGCCCTAAATCCTCAATGTGGGTATAGCAAGCTCTAGATTTGCATTTGCCAAGGTGTGTTTCTTACACACCCAGATTTGAAGAGCTGTTTTTCAACTGTGTTTCATGGTAAAATAAGTTTGATAATTTGGTAATTTTGGTAAACAAAGTTAAATAGTAAGCAAAAGTTTTTGCGTTGTTTTGTTTTCTTTGTTTAGGTGCAGGATTCCTCAGAACCTTTAAGAAGCTAACAGGCAACATGGCTTTTCAGAAATGGGATATGGTGCGTGGTATTTCCCACGTGAGAATGTTTTGGAATTACATGTTTTGCCTGGGTTTCCCAGAAAGGAGGGCTTGAAACAAGGCTTAAGTGCAAGCTTTCCATTGGCTACTGTGGTCCAGGGAGCCTGAGAGAAGGCCAGGGATTGGGCCAGCAGAGGGAGAGCCAGTGCTAAGTGTGTCCTAGATCCAGGCACCTCTGGGGAGATGTCTCCAAGAGCTGGATGAAATGGGTGTGGGGCTGTCTACTAGAGAAAGGAAGGGGTGGCCGTTATCTACTGATTCTCTCCACAATTAATTAAAGTTCACCCTGCAGGACTGTACCCTCCAGACCCAGGTATCCCCACTGTGTAAGCACAACATCAGCACCTGCAGGAAGCTGGGCAAAGCCTGCACAGAGGCAGTCACACCACAGTTGCTGGCTTGAAGAGACAGCTGAGGCTGAGAGAATCTGGAATTGTGCACTAGAGCTGTCTGTTTTTATCCCATATACGTTAGTTCAGAGAACATCCATCTCATGAGACAAGTGTTCCATGGAAGGCTCTTTGGGAAACCAATTTCATTCTTAACTTGCTATGATACAATCATTTCATTAACAAAATGGGTCTAATCTTACTTGGGTATTCTGGTATTATCACACATGCCCTTAATTCTATACTTAAGGTTCACTATCAATCTAATTTTATAAAATACATTACTATGCTATTTTTTAAGTCAGAAAAGGGTTCATTGTTGAAAGAACTATTTATACACACTGGAAAGCACATTCCTGGAGCTGATTTAATTTTAACTTTATATGTATTCATATCTGCTGACTGCATGCTATGATAACTGGAAGGTTTCTTAGGGGTATGGAGCACTTCCAGTTCTGCTCATTTGGCCAATGTGGTGAATATCATCTTACCAAGAGGGGAGGGAAAATAATACACAGCAGTTTCTTGTCTAAGTCAATGGGAAGAAAAACGAAAGGAAAAGAAAGAATGCTGCCTGGCCCAAATTTCGGGACAGTTACATTAAACAAAAGGATCAGAAAATGGAAATCTATTCCTTTGAAATGGCTGTAATTGGCTGAATGTTGAGGCTGAGAGAAAAGTAATGATGGGGAACCAGGCAGGCGAGATTATTAATTTTCTCTGATGATGAAGGGTATATGTAGTCATATTTGAGAGTCCTTCAAAAGCTTTTGCAAGAAGAGATTCAGACATTGCAGAGAAGCCCATTTTCAAGAGACCTGCTATGCTTATTGGAGTCTGTTTTATGGATGATTGGTTGGTAGAGAGTGGCCTGTGAACACAGTGTGGCTGCGTGCTCTCCATGGGAGGCACACAGGAAGCATGTGATCCAGACAAAGTCAGAAAAGTAAAAATTATCAGAAAACCCCAGAGCTGGCAGTATCAGCTTAACCTGGCTATGGGGTTGCCATCAATGCAACAAGCTAGGATCATGGGTGTCGACAGCACAAGAGGCAGCAGCAAGTGGAGGATGGGATGCAGCTGTGCTGGTCCACGTGTGGTTAAAGGACTCCAGAAATGTTATTTTGGAAGCAGTATGGTGAAAGAAAGAGAACCTAGACTTTGCAGCAAGGTGACTTAAATGAATTTTCTGGATTGTTTGCTTGTGAGCTATGTGGCTTTGGGATAGTATTTAGCTTTTCTGCCTCAGTTTTTAAATCTGTAAAATGGAGGGCATAATATCATGTCATTGAGTGGCAAATAACAGAACACGCTACTCAAACTAGTTTAAATAATACAGGATACTTCCAGGAAGGATGGCTCTGGACACTCCTCCAAATACCTGAAAGTATACTGGAAAAGAAAAGGTATAGTTGGGGCTCAAAGCCACATAAATACATCTAAAGGCCACCAATGGAAAAATAATACAAAGGGTCAGAGGTATAGAAGAAAGCAGCATTGACCAAGAGTTTGGCCTGGGTCGCATTACTACATGCAAAGAAGGCCAGTTCACTGCTTGATGCTAGGGCCTGGGTGGGTCTTGAGGCTACAAATCTATGAGACTAGAAGGGAAAAGCTAAAGGCACAGCATCTTGAATAGGACTTCTGTCAATTCACTCACTGACTTGGTGACATGGTGACATGACATGGGACAGGAGCAGAAAACATCACTGACATAGAACGAGGGACTCAGGGGCTCAGAGAGAGGACAGATAAAAGTTATGTTATTGTATGCATCTAACAACATAGACTTAAAATACAAAAAGCAAGAACTGATGTAATTAAAAGGAGAAATTGACTAATCCACAAACCAATTGGGATATTTTAGTATGCATCAGAAATAATCGGTTGAGAAGACACTAAATTGGAAAGAATATAGAAAATATGAACAGGAAAGTAAAAACTTTGTTCTAACAAATACAGAAACAATCCTACAACTCCAAATGAAGAATATATTTTATTTTCAAGTACATATAAACTATAAAAATGTACTATGTATAGATCAAAGAGAAATTGTCTACAAGTTTCAAATAATCAAAGTATTGCAAATAATGGTTTCCAAATAAAAGCAATTAAAGTAGAAATCAGCAAAAAATGGAATACGAATAGGCTAAATATAGATTAGGCAACTTAGAAATGTGCTTTCAAATAATTCATAGGTGTATTGGTTTCCTATTGCTGCTATTACAAATTACCACAAACTTGGTAGCTGAACATAACAGAAATATATTCTCTTACAGTTCTGGAGACCAGAAGTCTGAAATCAATATCACCAGCCTGAAATCAAGATGTCAGGGCAACGCTCCCTCTGGAGGCTCTAGGGGAGAATTTGCCTTTTTGCCATGTCATAAATTCCAGGAATTAGGATATGTACAGAAAGAGATGTGTGTGCATGTATGTGTGTATACATACATACGTATATTTGTAGAGGAAGCATTATTCAGCCTACTATATGAGTTAAAAAGAAAAATCACAGTGAGAATTGTGAATGACATAGGTCATATATATCAAGGCTTGTGGAATGCAGGAAAATCATGCCTATAGGTAAAATTATAGCCTTATATACAAATATTTTATTTTTAAGGACATTTAAAATAAACTACTTGATTCAACTCAACAAGTTGAATCAGGAATCAAAATACTACCCTCCAAAAGCAAAAGGCCCAGACTGTTTTACTGGCAAGTTTTTGGAAACTTCAAGGAACAAACATTCCACTTCTAGTACAAACATTTGCAGAGTCTATATTTTAAAGGTTTAGCTACCCATATAATTTTATGAAGCTAACAGAACTTTGATATGGAAACTAGACAGAACAGTACAAGAAAAGACAATTACAGACCAATCTTACTTATAATCATGAATGCAAAAATCCTAAATAAAATGCAGAAAACTGGATTCAGCAGTAAAAATATACAATGACAAAGTAGGGTTTATCCCAGTAATATAAGTCTGGATCAACACTAGAAACTCTGTCAATGCAATACACACCATTAACAGATTAAGGTGAAAAAATTGTATAATCGTCTCAATAGATCCCCAAAAACCATAAAATGGAAGTCTTCCCTTATTCATGACTAAAAAGTTAAAAACCCTTAGCAAAACAAAACTAAAAAGAAGCCTTCACATGATAAGGGCATACATGAAACAACTACAGCAAACATCGTATTTAGTAATGAGATTTCAGAAGTTTCCCCACTGGGCTGAGAAAGAAACATGCCTGCATTCACTGTGACTCCTTTAGCATGTCTGGGTTTGGGTGGCCTATGCTAGTTGGCCATTTTCCTTTCTAGCATTGAGGTATGTGTATGCAGGTAGTGGTAGTATCAAGGCATGGGCTATAGTACAACAGCACAGACTCCTGGTTGTCTACAAAACCCACTGTTCTCTACCTCCATTGTAATAGAGTTCCAGTAAGGCATGCAGTAGCCTTACTATAGTCCATATTTCTCCCCTCCCGTGACTGCTCTGTGGTGGGGTGACTAAGTTCTCTCCCACGGAATGCAAAAGGAAGGGGTGTGTGCTACTTAAGCATTTGTATCTTAAGACATGGATGTGCCCCTTTCAAACTCTCCACCCCTTCCCACCATCTGGAACTGGGAAGTGGCAGGGACTCAGCTTCAATCATGCAGGTGATGACAGTACAGGGATGATGAAGTTACAAGAGGAAAGAACGATGTTCCCTGGAAGACCTTGTGGGAGAGCACTGCCTCTCCTTCCTGCATTGCTCATACTGGGGCTAAGTAACAAAGAAACAAAGATGTATTCTAGAAACTGCTGAAGCATTGTGTGTCTTTGTTACAGCAGCTGGGCCCTAACATAATGGGAATTGCACATCCCACATCTGGAAAGCAGGTAATTCTAAAGAGGACCAGAAGGTAGGGACATTGGATCAAGTGATGCTATAGAAAGAATTTCAACAGCACCTTTAATGATTGATTCCTTTAAGAAAAATGCAGAAGAAATTCTAACAGTTTTAAAATGCTGGGCTGTAAGTATACCAATATGCCTTATATTATTTTTCTATTCTTTTCTTCAGGTTTGAAATATCTAATAATAAAGCTGAAAGAAAAATGCAATAAATGGAATGTGTTGGCTATATTCTGACTTTAGAATCATCTCAACTCAGCAGCTCAGTAATATCCCCAGGAATTGTTTTATCTTTGAGTTGGATCTGTCTTCCTTTGGATGGTAGCTTCCCCTTAAAATGTTCTTCCTGGTCTCAAGATAACTACCAGCATCTCCTAGATTTTATGTAGCCTAATTCATTACAAATAAAAAGATCATGATTTCCCTCAGGTGGGTAAAATAGTCCTTCATCAAACATTTTTTGAGATTTTATTATTTGTCAAAAACTATTGGCACAGAAATGACTCTGAGACATGATTCCCTAAATGGAAAAGCACCAAGTCATTATCCTGGGACATCCACAAGTATTTTTTTAAAAAATAGATTGTTTTTTAAAGTGCTCATATTCTGCAATTTATGATGCATGTTAGGCAACTGACTTAGAATTAGCACCCACTCTTCCTCATCCTAGTCTTATATATCCATGAACATAAGATGTTCACACTTTGCTTTAGTTGTTCTCTCTGCTTTCAAAACCCTTTCATTTCTTCTCCACTAGTACAAATCTAAATGTTTCTTCAAAGCCCTCTGAGACATCTTTCTAGGGATTATCAAGAAATGGTATCCACAGGCAAGTCAGTGACTGGAGTGACTTTTCCCTAACTATATTGTCATTGCTTCAGAGTTAGAGCTGCTGGATGTTACCCTCAAGCAAGTTTGTTGTTCCCTCCTTTGTGTCCCCACAGCATTCTGTTTATATCATCAGTATAATACTGAGATGTTAAATTAAATAAGCAGGAGGCCATTAGACTGCAGCTGTCTCTGTACTTTGAGTTCCTACGTAAGAAACTGCAACCTAATTGAATATGAAAACAAACCAAAACCTGACTTAGGAATATAGCAAACCACAATCACAAGCAATCACAAGCAGCCAATCACAAGCAGTCAGGTTCCAGCCTAATACAGGCAGCCAACTCATCGCACCACGCTCAAATATGGCAGACGCCTGGTTGTAGCCAAATCAGGTGATCGCTCTACTTTACAACTGAATCTGGCCTATAAAAACTCACCACTCACACTGCTGGGCTGTCTGAACCTCTTCTGGTTCTGAGTGCTGCCCGGTTCATGAATCACATTTGTTAGGTCAGTGCGAAACTAACTGTAAATCATAATTTCCCAGAAAATTTCTTTTGAAATGCAGATTCTGAACTCCACCAGAGAATTTAGGAACCCAAATTCTAAGAATCTAAGAGATCAACTGACCTGTTGACCAGGGTGTGGCAAAATGTGGCCATGCAATGTTCAGCTGACCCCATCAGTAGGTCACAGCCACCAGCATCCAATAGCTCATGACCAAGGAACATGGTCATCAGGCACCATTCTTTAATTTTACTACTTAGGTAGCCATCTCCAAACACCTGAACTTCTATGAAATGAGCAGAGGCACATTCATAGACATTTTCCACAGGTATTTGCTTACTATATCAAGCACTAACACAGTGCTTGCAATATGTGTCTGCAATAAAGCTGGGAACAAAACATAAGCCTCTCTGTCCAAATGTAGCTTAGAGGCCTCAGGTACAGACAGAAAATAATCTAATCAACAGGTAAACTTGTATGTCAAATGGGGTTAAAGAATCTCCTGTGAATGTTAACTAGCCTGATTCTAAGAAAAACAACTCTTCCATCATTTGCATGTAGTATAAGGAAAGAGAGCCCCCTACCCTTACATGTCAGTGGTGGTATTTAAGCAAAGCCAGGTATGTTGTAGGCACATGCACATTTTGGATGCAGGGATTGGGCTAGACACTTTTGTCAGGCCAGCCAACCTTGAAACTCAAGCATCTTTTGTTCTCTGTCTCTCCTTTCGCACTATCCCCTTTCTTCACAGAACTGTCCAGAATTAATGAGAATGGGCTCCAGGGTAGAAGAGATTGAGGTGGTAAGTGGAAGATTTTCCACATGACCTTGTATTTGGGTAACCAAATGAACTATTAAGTAAGCAATCCCCTTTACATACATTTTAAAAATCATTTTCTAGTTCTTTTAATAAAAACATATTTTAAGAAATTTGTATTTAAGACATAGGAGTACTGGAAAAAAGGATATGGAATCTGTGAACATTAAATAGTATAACTACTTGTGGCCACAGATATTTGAAAACAGTATCACAGTCACATCTGAGCTACCCAGCACATTACTACAGAGAGCACAAAAGAAACAGAGTGAATCAGAGACAGCAGAAACTCCATTTAAGGTCAAAAGTGGCAAGGAGAACATATTTCAGGATGAAAAACAAATATCCAGTTTTATGCTCATCTTTGCATGACTTACTATTTCAGCAACAGTGGGAAACTTTTAAACCACTTATGTGGGGATCATCAGTCAGTAATGAACTTTATGTTCACAAGGAAAATCTTTTTTCCCAACCTTAACCTTTATGACCTGAGTCATATGATAATGCTTTTTTTTCTAGCAATGTGTTTCAAAAGTGTATGAGATTCTGTATTTTTAAAAATTATGGTGCATATACAAAATGAAGAAATTTATATTTTTTCTTAACAATCTGACATGAAAACTAAGCACATGAAAAGCTTGACCTTATAAAAGGGTATTCTTTTTGGAATTGTGGATGAGGGAGGGAAAAAAAGGACTGAGACATGGCAAAGAAAAACAATCCCTCCACACATTCTCATTTTTCAAAGTGCTGAAATTCCCAAACAGCCTGAGGATTACTCTATAAGCTGTCTCTGCAACAAAAATTTCTCTTCTAGTTTGAAATCAAACCTGAGGAATTCCAGGCTTAAAGGAAAACTCTTTCTCTCTCTCTCTCTCTCTCTCTCTCTCTCGCTGTGTGTGTGTGTGCGTGTGTGCACGCTTCAGAGGATTCAACAACTCCACCATCAAAGGCAGGAATTAAAGTCACTCCTTTTAAGACTAATTGACATTTTGGGGAGCAATCTTGCCATTTTCCCCCAAGCCCCAGTATGTGGACTTAGCACCTCCCCAAGAGGGTGATGACACATCTGCATTGGGCACAGTCCAAGCTTTCCATCAGTTAGAATGGCCTGTTTGAGTCCTTGTCTCTTCATGGCTATATTGGATTTCTCCACACAAGAGACAGGTAGTGTGAACCAGAAAATAAAGGATCCCTTATGATATGAGTTAAGAATTTTTCCTTATGTTAAAATTAATTGGAAGCCTAAGCCCCAGGATACACAGTTGAGTGTAGCCAGAGAGGTTTTCTTTTGCTCCGGCAAGCAGCAAGACAATGGCTCTAATATTAATACATCACTCATTTTCCCTTCTCAAAGTGGAAACTGATTTTAAATTTTTATGTATCTCAGGTCTCCCAGGACAAAAACTACTCCTAGGAAGAGAGCAACATATTTTGGGAGGCTCCCATGAACTCTTCAGGGCCACAAGTGGGAAATAACTGTTCCTTGGACAGGAGCCAAAGGCACAGCTTCCAAAATGTCTAACAGCTTCCAGGGGTGGGAGCTAGGGAGAAGATGAGCTGAGAGAACTGGCTTTCATGCATCTGGGGAGATGGAGTCACTTGGGTGTCTGAGCATGTGATGTGACAGCCTGGGAAGGGAATGCTTTTCTGGGACAGAATTAGAACTTCAGGTGCTTGATCTCTGCTCAATCTCACATAATAAGAAAGGAGAGGTGTGTTTATAAGCATGCACACACAAACTTAAATACTTGGTTGGTATATATTCTTTACTTTCTTAAGCTCTGTAATTTAGATTTTGACTCACACAGTTAAAAATAAATTTTTAAGAGTTTCCTGTCAAAATCTTCTAGAAGATTTTTTCCCACTATATAAGCAGGTTCATTGTGTTGAAAAAATTACACTCTGATGAGCTCTGCATTTCTAATGTGCACCAGGCACTGAAAATGCAGTAGAGTGTGTGTGGCAGGGAAGAAAGGAGTGCGCCCAGGACTTTGATGTGAGGAAGGAGTAGCTTTAGGGCGCTGTGGCATCTTTGTTTCAATCACTCCCTTCCCATCACCCTTTTTCTCCTTTCTTTACCTATAACTGTACTCAATTTTCATTTCGTTTAGAAGAAGAATTGGAAGTATGGTGGCCTTACATCAATAGCACTAAGGAATTAATGCCCCATGGGAGCAGCCCTCAGCCAATGACCTCTGGAGTTGGTGTATAAATACCCGCAGGTCCTTTATCCCTTGGGAGGGGTTCCACATGGCTCCCAGAGTTCAGCCAGTGGAAGCTGCTTAATCCTCCACTCTATGCTTCTTTTCCCTATGCCAATCCCTACTCCCCTACCAGTGTATACTACTCTCACCTCCCAAATAAAGTGCTCATACTTGTATCTTTAGCTTAGTGTCAGCTTCTGGAGGGACCCAGAGTAAATCATGTGTCTTCTGGGTACTGAAACGTTGACATGAATCATCAGGTAATGGCCACACTGTCCGGGTTCCCTCCTCTGACAACACCTGAAGCAGTTCTCAGTCTTCATAAAGTCCTGAGTTGCAGGGTTTTGCTCAGTACAAGCTGATCCACATTTTGCAATGATAACTATCAACATTTTACTAGAGTTTAACTCGAGCCTAAACATATAGACAGACAAATTCCGTGCAAGGAATTATCAAAATGACAGTTTCTTCACATTAAGGAATTAGTGAGAGGCCAGGAGGCTGAAAGTTCCATCTTTCCTGTGGGCTTGTCTGGATTCTGCTTCTTACTTTGTCCTAACCTCCCTCCTCTTCAGAGTATCCCTCGTGTTCCTGCCCTACACATTGGCTCTGGAGTTGGTTACTTCCTTGTTTCAGGATCCTCAACAATTTTCGACATTTCTATGATGATTTTTTGGTGTTTCCAGTTACAGTGGCCCACAGCTCACCTGATGAGCAGGATACTGACTAATGTAGTTAATAATTTTCATTGATTCTATTTATGAATGTCTCCGTGTGGTGTATCTTCAAAATACCTTGCAAGATTATGACTCACATGCTCATCACCCACTCCCCACCCCTCCCCTCCCAAAACCATCTCTGGGAAAGTAAGGTTCTTGCTGAGGACAATGAAGAGCCATTGAGCCATTCCTCAGAAGCAAGTGAATGACATGATGAAGAGCTGGGAAGACTGCCACCCTCTGGAGGCAGAGATCAGTTTACAAATCTCCAGTGTCATTCAGACCCTAACTGCAATGAGTGCAATAAAGAAGGTAATATGAGGAATGACCAGAGACAAAAAGCAATTGTATCTTTTCAGAAAAAAAGTGGTTATTTCAAGGATGAGAAATCAACCAATAGCACTGATGATCATAATCATAATTATCAGCTTTTTTTACTATCCATTTTGTGCTAAGAACCATATTAGATATTTCCTCAAGTTGTCTCTAATCCTTCTTCCCCAACAACAACCCTCAAAGGAGGATGTTTTATTTCTTCTTCCTCTCTCTCCCTCACTCCTTCTCTCTCTCCCTCCCTCTTTTTCTTCCTCCTTCTTTTTGTCTATAGCTGAGACTACCAAGACTCACAGCTACTCCATAACAGAACTGGAATTTGAGCCCAGATTTTTCTGGTTCTAAAATCTGTATCTTGTATTCCTTGACTTTTTAAAAAAACAACAATAGAGAGTTTGAGAAATTCTTTCATGGTGAAGTATGAAAACAAATTACCAGCATTTCTGCATTTGAACTTCTGTACAATTAGCAACAATGGTTAATGAGAACTTACCAAGACAATTGACTTTTAAAAAATAGACTTTTTCTCTTCTTTACAAGCAACTGACAAATTCACCCACTCAATAAATATTTGTTGAACAGATTGTGTGCATGAAACCTCCTAGAACAATCAATCAATTATGGTCTTGCATCTAGGATACTCGCAGTTGAACCTCCGATAAGGTCTTTAAAAAGAAGTGGTGATTTCTGAAAGAAATGTAGTTTTTAAAAAGTCACTCTAGCCATATAGGAAGTACCTGGGAACTTTTCCCTCACCATATGTAGTGGGTTTGACTAGGAGGGCCAACTTCATGTTGTACAAATATGGACCAGTTTTAATATTTCCAGCGAATGCTTTCATTTTGTTCATTGAGTCACCATCTGTGTGGGTAGCCAGAAACTAGATAGCTTAGAGAGATCCAGTAAATATTTAGTCATTTATATTTTAAAACTTAGTCCAGTCTAGTTTAAATTCTGACTTCCAATTAGCATAGACAAGACTTAAAAGCAGCTCCTAGGATCTGCCTGTGACAGAGAAAGGCAAGGCCCGCTGTGATCTCTCTCTTTCTCCCCTCCCTCCCTCTCTTCCTCCCTCCATCCCTTCCTCCCTCTTTTCTTTCATCTCTCTCTCCCTCTTTCTCTCTCGCTCTCTCAACTTTATACTTCCTCGGCCATGAATGGGGCTTCTTTTTCCTCCCTACCCTTAGAAATGCTTGTTCCAAGCAGTACCTGTGATCACCTCCCTGAGACTCTAAGCTTCCAGAGGCTTCACAGTGGAAGGGACTGGACAGAAACCACAGATTAAACAAAACAGGCTGCTCAGAAGGAAAAACACACAGGAAGGTATTTCAAAAGCACAATACTCAATGCACTGATTTTTGTCTACGTTTCCTCCGACCTCTTGAATTTAAGAACACATCTGTGTTTTTACCGCCTTCCCCAGCACAGTGCCTGGTTTAAAGTAGGCACCCATGGCTGTTTGTTGAATGAAGGCAATTCAACGGAAGGTATCAGCTGTGGTGAGATTGACCAGCACAGGTAGTATTGAGAAAATGTGTCCTGACCTGGATCTTGATGAAGGCATATGACATGTAAGAGTCAAAGGTGAATGAAGAGGGCAAAACTTTCTGCTTTCAATTGAAAGGCTGAGCATCAACCGTGCACCGGGCATTGCTACTTGGGCTCACTCAGACATAGTGAAGAATAAGGAATGTTTCTGTCCTGAGGAGCTCATAGACTGGTGGAAGGGGCAACATAATGAATCAAAGTGGGTTTTGTTATTTTTTTTAACTTGCCCAAATCCTATAATGGAGACATGATGTTATCATGTTATAATAAAGATAATGAGATAGAGATGTGCAGGTACTAGATTTGTGGGGTCAGTGTGGAGTTTACAAAAGAAGAAATTCCATTAATAATCTGGGAAATCTGAGGAGGAAGGCCCCCCCCTCCCACAGGGCAGGTGAGGAAAGCTATCAGTAGTTGTCATCTCCAGCATCCACACATAAGGAACTAATGTAACATGTCATATTCTTCACCTTGAAAGTTCCACCAAATAGCTAGGCCTGTATCAATTTGCAAGGTGCTAGAAAATTATTGAATGCTCTGTGCATATTTAGAGATATTGAATAAGACAGCCTGAAAAATTTTTACTATTAGATAATGTATGTAATTCTTATTTGAAAAATTTGGTTTTTGGGAGGTTAAAACTGGAATTAATAAGGCTAAGTAATTTTGCTTTGACTCACTGTTCACTCTCAATACATACTGAAGTTCTCGGGGAAGGTGTCCCTGGCAGAATGAGAAATAGTGGCCATTTGACAAAATTCTATACCTCATAGAAACTGCTATAGAATACGTAGAAACTGGGAAAAATTTCCATCTGACATAAGACTTGAGCTCTAAATGGTTCCTGTCCTTTAAAACAAAGTGACAAAATAGACATAAAATAAAAGTTAGGTATCAGCATGTGAAAAAGAATCCCTAGGCCGGCAATACCCAATATAGTAGCTACTAGCCACATGTGGCTACTATTAATAAGTACTTGAAATGTAGCTAATCCCAAATGAGATGTGCTAGAAGTGTAAAACCCATGCTGGATTTCAAAGACTTAATGCAAAAGAAGAAGGAGAAAAAAAGTAAAATATCTCATTAATATTTTTAATGATGATTACCTGATGGAATGATGATATTTTGGGTATATTGAGCTAAATAAAATATATTACTGAATTAATTTTACCTGTTTCTTTTTATGGCTACTAGAAAACTTAACCTTATTCACCAGGCGTGGTGACTCACGCCTGTAATCCCAGCACTTTGGGAGGCTGAGGCGGGCGGATCACGAGGTCAGGAGATCGAGACAATCCTGGCTAACACGGTGAAACCCTGTCTCTACTAAAAATACAAAAAATTAGCCAGGCATGGTGGCGGGCACCGGTAGTCCCAGCTACTCAGGAGGCTGAGGCAGGAGAACGGCTTGAACCCGGGAGGTGGAGCTTGCTGTGAGAGGAGATGGTGCCACTGCACTCCAGCCTGGGTGACAGAGCAAGACTGTCTCAAAAAAAAAAAAAAAAAAAAAAAAAAAAAAAAGAAAGAACACTTAATCTTATTCATGTAGTTTGCACTATTATCTGTTTCTGAGTGCTACTTTAGACTGAGATTTGGAACATTTCCCCCCCTCCTTTTTTTTTTTTTTTAAACAGGAATTGGGAAAGTTTTCTATTAAAGGCAATTGACCTGCTTTAAAAGAAAATCACAACCACATGGGAATATAAAAGAAACTTAATTTCATTTTCTCATGTTTCGTTTTGTTTTTGTAAGAGAAAGATACCTGAAATGTCATGCTCAGTTGATCTTAAAATTTAGAACAGAGAACACAAATATCTTTTTTAAATACAATGTTAAAGGCTCAAAATCCACTTCAGTTCAAGTAGTGCTGATTAAGGGAAGGGAGCAGCGGGATGTGCTGGGGAGAATGAAGAGTGCTATATTTTGGATATTTGTCCCCTTCAGATCTTATGTTGAAACTGGATTCCCAATGTTGGAGGTTCCACCTCATGGCCCGTGTTGTAGTCTCAGGGGTGGATCTCTCATGACTAGATTAATGTCCTCCCCCTCACCATGAGATCTCTGCACATGGCTCTCCTTCACCTTCAGCCAAAAGTGGAAGCAGCCTGAGGCCCTTATTAGGAGCGGATGCTGGTGCCATGCTTCTTATACAGCCTGCAGAACTGTGAAACAAATAAACCTCTTTTTTTTTTTTTTTTGAGATGGAGTCTCTTTCTGTCACCCAGGCTGGAGTGCAGTGGCACCATCTTGGTTCACTGCAACCTCCACCTCCCAGGTTCGAGTAATTCTCCTGCCTCACCCTCCCGAGTAGCTGGGACTACAGGTGCACGCCACCACGCTCAGCTAATTTTTGTATTTTTAGTAGAGACGGGGTTTCAGCATGTTGGCCAGGCTGGTCTTGAACTCCTGACCTTGTGATCCACCCGCCTCGGCCTCCCAAAGTGCTAAGATTACAGCCATGAGCCACCGCGCCTGGACTCTCTTTTCTTTATAAATGACCCAGCCTCAGGTATTCCTTTCTAGCAACACAAAAATGGATGAAGGCAAAGAGGTAATGACTCATTGCTGACTTCAGAGCACTAATTTTACACTCATACTCCTAAAAACCTCGAAGGAAAAAAGATATGCATATGAGACAAACAAATATCTTCTTATACCATATATCACTTATCCATGATAATTACGGCCACTCAGATGAATTACCCCAAATTATGTGCAATGACTGTACCATTCAAAGTCTGCTATGGATATCCTATGGATATCCAACTATCTGCTATCCATAGTAGCCTTTGGTACAGTCATTGCACATGATTTGGGGTATAACAAGATATTCTTCTGTGTATAACAAGATATTCCCTCCTATGAGTGCAGCACGGATTTTTCTGGTCAGGAACAAAGGTTTATTGGGGAAGGAGGAGGAGTAGTCACAGGGTCCGTTTGAGCTTTACCCTCAGTACAACAGGTTTGATTTGGTCATTTCTGTAGCTGCAGGGTCAGCACTGACACACTCCTGCACAGAGCAAAAGAGAAAAGGCATCAGACTCAGACTCCTTGGTTCAGGGTTTTCTCCCCAGATTACTGATGGGGGCCAAGGGCGAAGCTGAGAGCTGCAGGCTTTCACTTGGTGTCCCCATTACCACATATTGCCAGCCCATTGTCTAATGCAACTGTTTAAAACTCTTACCAAAGGCCTTGGACAATGGTTTCCACTTCTACTGCCAACCCAGAGGCCAGGAAATGAGTTATAAAGCATCAGCTTAAGTTCAACACTGTCATTGATGCTATATGTAAACAATACGAAGCATTTTACAATTTTAGGCAATCTGCAAAGCAAAATAAGACAAGCAATAGAAAAAAAAATAAAGAAACGATTGACTTACGAGATGAAATTGACGCACATGATTTTATTCTAGCTCAAACTTCACTTTTCATGGGTGATAAAACTGAGACAGCAAGGGGCTGAGCGATTTTCCAAACCACATCCCCAGTTGGGATTAGATTAGCTCTTAGTGTATCTCCTCTTAGTCTGCCAGGGCTCCTTGGTCACTCCGTAGTAGTTAAACTCCTAGGTAGTTAAACACACTTTGGGCCAGGCACAGTGGCTCATGCCTGTAATCCTAGCATTTTGGGAGCCCAAGGCGGGAGGATCACGAGGTCAGGAGTTCAAGAACAGCATGGCCAACATGGTGAAACCCAGTCTCTACTAAAAATACAAAAATTAGCCGGGCATGGTGGCATGCTCCCAGCTATTCGGGAGGCTGAGGCAGGAGAATCGCTTGAACCCGGGAGGCAGAGGTTGCTGTGAGCTGAGATCGCCCCACTGCACCCCAGCCTGGGTGACAGAGCAAGACTCCATCTCAAACAAACAAACAAACAACCACTTCAGGGCAATCTAACTCACCGTGAATTACCTGCTTTTAGTTCCTTTTCTAAGCATACTAATAGCTGCCCACAGTCTGTTAAATATTTGCTGTACTGGATTTTACTTAAGAATCCTATGAATTATTTTCTTACCATATGAGTTGAATGCTTAAGCAGAATCAGCTAAATTTGTTCCCAAACCTGTCTCTGTCAGTTGTCCGTGTTATTTTAATTGTCTAATTAAATTAAATATAAATCAATGAAAATTAAATTTAGAAAAATAACTTTCTCTATAAAAATTAAGCTTAATGCTTTGAACACTTCTAGGAGAACTGTAAAGTTTTTGGGAAAATAATCTTCAAATTCCGGAGAGATTCTGCTCTCTCATGGTTTTCTTGGTTTTGATTTAAGATCTTGCTTCCTTTAAGAAGAAATTGAAGCTGGGAACTACAAAATACTTATTTTTGTTGTGGTTCGTGTATGAAAGACAATACAAAACTTCAATCAGCTATCTCCGAAATCAAAGAATAATCCTGGCCCTGTATCAAATGTTGGTAAACAAATGTAAATGTGTATATTTTGAATTAAAATAAATTACACAGAGTATGTATCATTTTTGTAGTGTATCTTCATGGTATCTGTATTTTCTGATTGACCTGCTAGGTATTTGTCATATGGCATAAGATAACACGAAAGCTGCTACTGTAAAAGAAAAGGAGAATGTATTACAAAGTATAAAAGGTTAAGCCTGGGCGTGGTGGTTCATGCCTGTAATCCCAGCTACTTGGGATGCTAAGGCATGAGAATTGCTTGAACCAGGGAGGTGGAGGTTGCAGTGAGCCGAAATGGTGCCACTGCTCCCCAGCCTGGGTGACAGAGCGAGACCCTGTCTCAAAAAAAAAAAAAAAAAAAAAAAAAGCCAACATCCCTGCAAAAGTATTTTAGAGCTTTATGAAAGTCGACATTCTTTAATTCAGTGTTCATGGCAACTTTATGGAAAATAACTTCTATCAATGATGAGACTGTGTTTGTCTTTGGACATGACTAATTTGCATTGCCATCAATCATCTACAGCTTACAAAGTTGTAAAATAGTTCAAAATAAAAGACATAGATACCCCATAAGTGTACTTTGGGCACAACACCCAGTTATCTTTTTTGCCAATTTCAAAATCTTCCACGATTTTTTCTGACATGAATATTTTTCTTGGTCACTGGGTTGGTTCAGTTGTTTTGATAAAGCGAAATAAACAGCGGTTGTCAGTCTAAGAAGTAAGTTCTTTTAAAATATCTACTTAACTACTAAATCCTAATCCTTTCACATTTAAAAATAATGGGATCTCACTTGTAGTCACATTTGCATATATCAATCATTTGATGATTTTTCTTGGGAAATTATGAGGCAAATGGAGTCAAAGGTAGGTGAGGAAGTATTAGGTAAGAGAAAGCAGGAGGTAGACAGATAAATGAACTCATTCAACCCTGGAACGTCTCAGGGAAGCAGATAAGATTTAGCCATTTTGCAGAAGAGGAAACATAAACTCTAATAAGTTAAGTAATGCTTAAGAGGTCACAAACGAACAAATGGATTCAACTCAGTTCTTCTGGATCCAAGCCCAGGGCTCTTTCCACCCACAAATACCCTTTCTATGTTCTATCACGAGTTATGAAAACCATTTGTCTCACCTTTTCCCTCTGGGTTGGTGGTAACGACTGGAAGACTGATTCATAGTCTTAGTGCATTATATTAATGTCTCTATGCCAAGTATCCTTATTTGTTGTATGAAGTGCAGTTTGTTTTTATTTTTTATTTTTATTTTTGCCTACAGACTCAATTTTGCTTTTTTACCTTAGAAAGAGGAAAGGAAAGTAGAATTGTTGGGCTTGGCTCTGAGAAAAAAAATAAAAACAGGCTACAAGTCTGCAGAATCTAGGAAGTGCTTTGAGAGTCAGAAGCTGAGCATGAGAGCTTAACAAATTCCCAATACTCATGTGTAGTTAGATATTTTTGTTTCTTTTGTTTGTTTACTGTTTCTGTGTTTCCTATCTGTACCAAGATGTAATCTCTAGAGGCCAAAGTGAAGAAACAGCTTACATAACCATCAATTCTTTTGGCTTTTGGATGAGTAACAGGTGTTTAGTAGTTAAAAAAATTACTCAGAGGTTACAACACCAATTTCTCAGTCTCTCAGCTATCAGTCTTTAGATATATGGCTGTGTGCCCATCAAAACTGTCTTTCTTAAGTGTATGTAGCACTGTCTGATTTTAGATAGTAGGTGATAGGCAAATAGACAGATAAATGATAGAAGATGTTAGATGGATAGATAGACATTTAGATGATAGATAGATAGATATTAATGACACATACATATATACTACCTACATACATAAATACATAGTATAAGTTTTTTTTTCCTTTTTTTAAGTTCAAAGGTACATGTGCAGGATGTGCAGGTTTGTTACAAAGGTAGACGTGTGTCATGGTTGTTTGCTGCACAGATCATCCCATCACCTAGGTTTTAAGCCCAGCATCCATTAGCTATTCTTCCTGATGCTCTCCCTCCTCCCACCCAACCTCCAACAGGCCCCAGTGTGTGGTTCCCCACCGTGTGTCCATGTGTATCATTTAGCTCCTACTTATAAGTGAGAACATGTGGTATTTGGTTGTCTCTTCCTGTGTTAGTTTGCTGAGGATAATGGCCTCTGGTTCCATCCATGTCTTTGCTATTTGTTACAAAGATATTAGTGCCATATAGATCCTGAATTTTGTCTAATCTTAATTTACCTGACATATGTTATGCTCAAGGACCTGTTTTGGCTGCAAGTATGATCAATAGACTCTACATTTTATATATAGGTGATACACAAATAGACAAGTAGCATTAATTCATTCCAATAAACACAGTATAATGAGACAATGATCCAAGGCAATGGCATACTCAAAGTGACAGAAAATCAATAATTCCATCAAGGAAATCCAGAAGAGGCCTCTATATACATATTCTTTTATATTTGTCATAAAGAAAAACCAAAGGCTTCTGTGAATACAACAACAGATGTAACGTAGCATGGTGACTTTTTACTTAGCTAAGGTGGAGCTGGCTTTCCAGACTTGCCTTCACTGTTTAATTCTGAGTCAGGATTGGCCATAGGGAAATGTGTGTGAGATTTCAAAGGTGGCAGTGAGGCAATAGCCATTACACCCCTAAGGTCAGCGTAGGGCACCTGGTGTCACAGCAGCTCCCCATGTGGGTGCTGATTAGTGAGCTCCCCTGATGGCAAGGGCAGTGGCTGGGCTTCAGGTGTCCTGGCTCCTGTCTATCTCCTCCTTCTGCCTGTCTGCATCCTAGGCCAGATGCAGGTGCGCCTTGTGGTGAAGACTGCCAGCTTGTTATCACGAGTCACCTACATAGCTGAGGTTGAAGATAGAGAGACAGATGCAGGCTGGAGAAATGAACTTCAAGTGGGGAGACTGGATTCTGGTCCAGGTATTACCACAGCCTCATTGTGTGTTTCTGGAACATCACTTGACTTCTCTGTATCTCTGTTTTGTCAGATTACATGAACGTTAGTTGCAGCTCCAACTCAAAGTTTGAGAATGTTAATAAAACACCTCCATAGCATCTACAACTTATTGAGACATTATGTTCACCAGGAGTTTTAGAATTAGAAAAAAGTAGCCGGGCGCAGTGGCTCACGCCTCTAATCCCAGCACTTTGGGAGGCCAAGGAGGGCGGTTTGAGACCACCCTGGCCAACATGGTGAAAACCTGTCTCTACTAAAAATACAAAAATTAGCCAGGCGTGGTGGCGCACACCTGTAATCCTGACTACTCAGGAGGCTGAGACAGGAGAATTGGCTTGAACCCAGGAGGCAGAGGTTGCAGTGAGCAGAGATCGCACCACTGTACTCCAGCCTGGGTGACAGAGTGAGACTCTATCTCAAAAAAAAAAAAAAAAAAAAAAAAAAAGAAGAAAGCTAGGAGAATGTTTTTAGTCAAATGAAGCTGTGAATCTAAGATCCCCATTAAAATATAACTTTGCATATTAGTTTTTTTGCAAAGTTTGAAATTAACTTTGAATCATTCAAAATAGCAATCTAAATATTCACTGATGAATGAATGAATTAAGAAAATGTGGTATATACATACAATGGAACATTATTCAGCCTTAAAAAAAAGAAGGCAATTCTGCCGTTTGTGACAACTTGAATGAACCTGGAGTACATTATGGTAAGTGAAATAAGCCAGACACAGAAGACAAATATCACATGACCTCACTTACATGATGAATCTTCAGAGCCAAACCCATAGAAGCAGAGGGAGAACCGTAGTTGCCAGGCGCTGCAGGGAGGGATTAATAGGAAGGAATTAGCCAAAGGTTACAAAGCTTCAGTTATACAAGAAGAATAAGTACTAGACATCTACTGGATAGCATAGCGCCTATTGTTAGAAATGCTGTATTGTACATTTAAACTATTTGCTGACGGCAGATCCTATGTTAAGTGCTCTTATGACAAAAGACTACAAATAATAATAATAATAAATAAAGAAGGCAGGAGGAAACTTTTCTAGGTAATGAATGGGTTTATGGCATAGCTTGCGGTGATGGTTTTCACAAGTGTAACTTATCTCCAAACTCATCAAGTTGTACAGATTAAATATGTAAAGCTCCTTGTATGTCAGTCATTCCTCTGTAAAGTAGTTTAAAAAATAAAAAATAAAATTAACTTTGTTTACTTGATGTTGAAGTACACTTTTGTTATAATGTTTTTAAAAATTATTAATACAGGACAAGTGCACAGTGTCATGTGCCATATGACTAACTCCAAAAATCTAAATTCCCAGAGCATATGTGCCTGTGAAACAGCCAAAAATATCAATTGCTGTAAGACTTGTGCTGTCCTAAATACCTGTAGGTGTCTGAATTACAGGAATCCTGCAACCGTGACACAGCACACGTTTATGCTCTGTTCAGTGAAGGGTGGCAGGAGAGTGTCTGTGGGTCATCTGATAGCCTTCCTTTCTTTGCCCTGCACATTTTTGATAATTTCCCAGGACATCTCATCTGAGCCATTAGGGTACAAACATGTCCCAGGAGCTCTTTCATTCTTATACATCAAATAACACAGATGAAATGCAAAGTTGGAGTAAAAAGCAGATTGGCATGATTGTAGGATAGAATAGGGGCTCTCTGACAACTCTTTTCAATAAGAAGACAATGGGGTGAACTCTGGCAAGACCAATCCATCCACCCCGCAGTGAAAAGCTACATGTTGAAAACATGCTGGTGAGATAATTTTATTTGTCACCACCGTCTCAGTACCATGATCCATCATCAAAGAAATCATGATGGTGTTGATAAGAGCTACTGCAATAACACCACCTTGCATTTCCAAGGGGCCCATTTCTGAGCTGCTATTGTGCTATTTCTTCCCCCATTTAATGACACAGATGTCTACATCCAAATGCACCTGTGTTTAGAAACACAAGGTTCATTATGAGAACAGAGCCCTGAGCCCCTCCTGACCATTCCTCAGGCGAGAACAATGGCCACATACATACATCTGCAGAGCCAGCCAGCCCTGGAATTAACTTCCTCGATGGCAGATGTGTTCTTGGACTTCAAAATTCTAAACCAGTAAGAGCAAATTACAGGATTAAGGGATTTAATTCTTATTACATGAGGAATGCATGCACATTGATTCTTTTCTGCTAGTGATGGGTAAACAATGGTTTTCATTTAAAACACAAATATCTCATTTAACAGAAAGGACAGGGGAGGGCAGGGAATAGAATGTGTAGGTGATTCTCAAAAGGGTTGAAGGAGCTGAGGGGCCATCTCTCAGGGGTCTGGTTTCTTACAAAGTGAGAGTGAATTTCTTTCCGTATCTGAAGCATTTAGTTCAAGAGTTATGCAAACATCTTTCTGGCATCTTATCTGTATTAGGCATTGGGGCCATTCTTGGAGAATTTTTAGTACGGCGAAGAAGAAATATTGGTTCCTCATCCATTTTGCTCATCTCCCTCAGCTGCCCTTAGCTTATTCTGTAGCATCAGTCCTTGGGGTGGTTGTTTGTGTTACCAGGAAATGTGAATAATTTTGGCGAGACAGTTTCCAACACAATTCCTTTGCAAGGATAGAGAACTCAGAAACTAGGCATAGGCCATCGTGAGCAGTAGGGTATGTATTCCTGGGTACCTGGGCTCAAGGTCAGTGCTTCCTCAGCAATTCAACACATGTTTATTAAGTGCCTGCTAGATAGAAGGACCTGCCTGTATTCTAGGAAGGCAGACAGATAGTCTGCAAGTAAGTAATACAAAAAATATCTGACAGTTGTAAGTGTGTTGAAGAGAATACAACTGGGTGATGTGACCAGGTGAATGGGAGACTCATTTAGCTAGGATGGTCTAGGAGGGCTTCTTTGAGGAAATAACATTTAAGCTGAAAACCGATTGACGAAAAGGAGCCAGACACGCAAAGAGGGAAAGGGAAAGGGATTCCAGGTAAGGGGAATTGATTATGCAAAGGCCGTAAGAGAGGAACCCACTTGGCCTCTGCATGACATAGAAAGAAGGTCAGTGCCACTATGATCAGAGTTGGTGTTAGAGAGATGACAAGATCTTATAGGGCCTTGTAGGCCCTGGTGTGGAATTTAGATTTTAATTTATTTTGGTGTTTCTCAAACTTCAGTGTTTGTCAAAACACAGACCAATGGAACAGGGTAGAGAATGCAAAAATAAGGCTGCATACTTACAATTATGTGATCTACAACAAAGCTGACAAAAACAAGCAGTGGGGAAAGTACTTCCTATTCCATAAATTGTGCTGGGATAACTGGCTAGCTATATGCATAAGATTGAAATTGGACCCCTTTCTTACATCATGTACAAAAATTAAGTTAAGATAGATTAAAGACTTAAATGTAAAACCAAGAACTATAAAAACCCTGAAAGACAACCTAGGCAATACCCCTCTGGACATAGAAACAGGCAGAGATTTCATGACAAAGATGACAAAAGCAATCACAATAAAACCAAACACTGACAAATAGGATCTGATTAAAGAGCTTCTGCACAGCAAAGGAAACTATCAACAGAGTAAACAGACAACATACAGAATGGGAGAAAACGCAAGCTATGCAGCTGACAAAGGTTTAATATCCAGCCTCTATAAGGAACTTAAATTTACAAGAAAAAACAACCTCATTACAAGGACATGAATAGACACTTTCCAAAAGAAGACATACACACAGCCAACAAGCATATGAAAAAAACTCAACATTACTGATCATTAGAGAAGTGCAAATCAAAACCACAATGAGATACCATCTCTTACCAGTCAATGGCTATTATTAAAATGGCAAAAAATAACAGATGTTAGCTAGGTTGTGGAGAAAAAAGAATGCTTATACACTCTTGGTGAGAGTGTAAATTAGTTCAACCATTGTAGAAGACAGTGTGACAATTCCTCAAAAACCTAAAAACAGAAATACCATTTGACCCAGCAATCCCATTACTGGATATATACCCAAAGGAATGTAAATTGCTCTATCATAAAGAAGACACATGTACATGCATGTTCACTGCAGCATTATTCACAACAGAAAAGACATGGAATCAATCTAAATGCCCATCAATGGTAGACTGAATAAAGAAAATGTGGTACATATACACCATGGAATACTATGCAGCCATGAAAAAGAATGGCGTCATGTTCTTTGCAAGAACATAAATGAAGCTAGAGGCTATTATCCTTAGCAAACTAATGCAGGAACAGAAAACCAAAACATTTTCTCCCTTATAAGTGGGAACTAAATGATGAGAACACATTAACACAACAGACACGGGGCCTATTGGAAGGTGGAGGGTGGGAGGGGGTAGAGGATAAGGAAAAATAACTAGTGTATACTAGGCTTAATAACTGGGTGACAAAATACTCTGTAAAACAAACCCCCATGACACAAGCTTACCTATATAGCAAACCTGCACATATACCCCTGAACTTGAAATAAAAATTAAATTAAAAAAACAACAACAACACAGATTGCTGAGTCCATCCCTAGAGATTCTTTAGTGGGTCTGAAGTGGGCCCTAAGAATTTGCATTTCTCCAAGCTGCCATATGATTCAGATGGTGCCTGCTCACAAACTACTTTAGAAACAAACAAACAAAAAAACTTTATTGAGAAATAATGTACATACCATACAATTTACCCATTTTAAAGTGTAGAATTTATTTTTAGTATATTGATGGATATGTGCAATTGTCACCACAGTTAATTTTAGAATATTTTCACCCGGCAATGAGAAACCCTTGACTCTGTAGCTAGTTCCCTGCCCTGCTGCCACCCACCCCTCCCCAGCTCTATGCAATCACTCATGTCCTTTCTGTCTCTATTGATTTGCCTGTGCTGGGCATTTTGTAGAAATGGAATTATACAATATGTGGGCTTTTGTGACTGGCTTTTTTCATTTAGCATAATGTCAAGATTCATCCATGTTGTAGCATGTGTCAGAACTTTCTTCCTTTTTATGGACAAATAACCTATAACCTTCCATGATATGGATATACCACATTTTGTTTATTCATTTGTTAATTTACAGACATTTTGGCTGTTTCCATCTCCACTGACCATACTTTGGTTGACACTCATCTAGAAGCAGTTGGAGGACACTCACACGAATTTCCATATTTTAAAAACCACTTAGCTTGCCATGTGGAAAGTGAGCTGCAGAGAGACAGGAATGGCCACAGGGATGCTGGTTGGTAGGTTACTGCCCTGCCAAGGCAAGAGACGACTGTGGTCTAAACTAGTGTGGGTGATAATGTTAAAGAGAAATAGAGGTGGAATCAGCAGGGTTTATTGATGGATGGAATATGAGGTAGTGAGAAATCAACATAGTGCTGGGTTTTGGACTTAAACAACTAAGCAAAGCACAGTGCTATTAACTCAAACGAGAAGATTATTATTATTATTGTTTTAGATTTCTGGGGTCCTGTTTTTGGTGTGGCCATTAAGAGGGTGTTAGTCCAAAGAAATGTTTCCCATCAATAAAGAATGACTACTAATTCTATTTTTTTCCTAATACACCACTCAACCAGTTGTGCATGTTGCTGTATTGTGTTTGTTGTATTATTTGAAAATATTCAGTTCTGCTATAGAAAACAAATGGGATAGATGGAAATCATAAGATGTTTAGGCAAGTAGCTTATGAGGAATATACAGATTCATGACATGTGTTAGATACAGATACGTTAGTAACCTGGGAGACATGTTATGCATGGACAAAAAGAGTCTATGTGCACTACACAAAGAAACAAAGGGAAGTAGGGTGTGCTGTTAACTTTAGGTATTAGCTTGGCTGGATTAAGGGATACCTAGAGGGGTATTATAGCATTTCCTCTGGGTGTGTCTGTGAAGTGTATTCAGAGGTGATTGTGAGTCCGTGGACCGAGTAGGGAAGATCCACTCTCATTGTGGGCAGGCGCCATCTAATCAGCTGGGAGCATGGATAGAACAAAAAGGCAGAGAAAAGATGAATTATTTCTTATTCTCCTGGAGTGGAGACACCTTTCTCTTGTCCTTAAACATCAGAACTCCAGGCCTTTGGGCTCCAGGACTTACTCCAGCATCCTCCCTCAGCCCCATCTCAGCTTCTCAGGCCTCCCCCATTAGACTGAAAATTATACATTGGCTTCCTGCTTCTGAGGCTTTTGGAGTTGAACTTCTTAGCCTCTACAATCATGTTAGCCAATTCCCCTAATAAATCTCTTTCTATCTATCTATCTATCTATCTATCTATCTATCTATCTATCTATCTATCATGTATCTATCTAATCTATTCATCCATCCACCCATCTCATTATCCTATTGGTTCTGTCTCTCTGAAGAGCCCAGACTAATACATAGGGCAATAGAAACTAAATATCCATGAGCTATATGAGGCTCTGAATATTCATGACACCCTAAATATACACGAGTCAAAGAGGCACTCAATATTCATGAGGCCTTACATCAGCTACCCATTAGTGACATCTCTTCTGGCCTAACTTGTCCTCTCCCCAAAAAAGGCAGATAAAATCAAAAGCTATTTATCAGGCTCACAGGCAAGCTACAGCTTGCATCTGTGCAATAGAGTGTGTATTGTTGGCTGCAGCTCATTTCATTCACTGGGCTTGCATTGGGATTGCTGAAGCCTCACTCTTATGTCCTTAACATATGCCTGTCAGTGGGAAGGCTCAGGTAGCAAAGAGGAAGAGAGAGATGGGGTTGATCAATACTGCACGGCGGAGGATTCTGAGAGTGTAGTCCTTCCACCCTTTCGTGTAACTGGGTTAACTTCTTACCCATCTCTTTTCCTTTGCTTCTGACTAATGGTTTTAAATTGAGTTAATAAACTGTGTGACTCAAGGATATTCATTTGGTTTTGTCCAAATTGGTTGGACATTAATTTGTGTCCAAATTCGGTTGGACATTAATTTGTGAGTCTTTCCGTTCTGTGACCACTGGGGGTCTACTTGGAGGCCACTATCTAGATAAACTTCTCGTGCAACCTTACAAACTGTCACATATCAGAGAGCAAGAGAGGAAGAAGGCCACTCCCTGAGATCCAGGGATGGAGATGACATGGAGTTTGTTCTCAGTGCATCAATCTTGTGAGTCAACTGCACTAACTTTAAAGATTTCCTCTTTTGCTCATATTTACCAAACAATGTCCTTGTATTCGAGGACTGCTAATCTGAAATCTGATGAATATATAATATTCATCTGTATTGATTATCCCAAAAAACACATCAGTGAACCACTTACACAAAGAAGGTAGCTACAACTCCAACAACGCAAATGTGGAGTGAATCTATTTCCTTAAGAATTAGTGTAACTGTGACAACTTACAAGAAAATGCTGAATTCTGAAAAAAGCAAAAGCAAAACCAAAAGGAAACAAAACCACTTATAATCAAACCTGGTTGAAAGTAAATGCTCAAGGAAGACACACTCAAGGAGGCTGAGGCAAGAGGATCGCTGGAGCCCAGAAGGTTGAGGCTGCAGTGAGCCACAATAGTGCTACTGCACTCCAGCCTGGGTGACAGAGGGAAACCCTGTCTCAAAAAAAAAAAAAAAAAAAAAAAGAAAAGAAAAAGAAAGACTTGTTCCTTACTAAGAACCAAAGTGCCAAAAGAGGAGAATAACGTTAAGGGTTAGGACTAACTGCTCTCCTCTCTGTATCGCCACCCTTTGAACCTCTTCTTTAGGAATGTATTGATAAAATTTTACAAAAATACAAGATTTGACCTTATTTCACATGCCTTCAAAAACCTATAGAAAACCCAAACCAAAATATTTTATGTAACATATAAATACTAATAAAATGGTTACAAAATAGTTCAGCAAAGGACAGGAAGTCAGACAATTCAAGAAAGAAAAAACAAAATGTTATCCTAGTGATGAGAGGCTCTTGGCACTTAAAATTTTCCATTTGAAATTTTATTCTCCCACTGTGCATTCTGAGAGCTGTCTAACACTTTTGAACAGATTCTAGGTTGGAAAGCAAGGAAAAAAAGTTTTCCATTCAAAGTTCCCACCTTTCAAATCTATTCCCATTTCTTCATTTGGCACAGCCAATATTGGATCTGAGTCTTAGTTCCACATCCATCTGGGGGAGACATTTGGCCAAAATAAGAGGGTTAGCAAATTTTTCCCAGATAATTTATATTACATATTATGTGGCAATTTTGTCCATGTTTAAAAAATACATTTTAAAAGGGCTAGTAATATAAAGTCAAGTACTTAGCAGTCATATTAATTTTTACTCATGAAAACCTTCTATGTGCTTTTACATGTCATCTTGCTATTTTAACCTCAACACAACCCTGTTCAGAAGGTAAAATAGGATAATGTATCATGCCAGGAACTCTTATCTGAGAGATGCTTGAATAGTGCTTTCATCCAAGGGAAGAGCATGGCTTCTTTACTCATGTCTTTCTCCATGTTCTGCCAAACTTCATGAGCTGGTTACACAGATGCCATCTAATGCAGTACAGGAGGGGCCATCAATGCATCCACCTTAACTCATTCAGGGGCCCCATCGTTGCCATGTGTGAGTCCCAGCAGTAAGAGTGAATGATGCTGTCAAACAAGAGCCAACATTCAGGACGACTGTCATTGCACCCTAACATCTAGAGTCTTGGTGGCTTAGCTGCAATTAGGTTGGGAAATAATATGCCTCCCACCTCAAAGATGGACACAAGCTTCTCTGCAGCTCATGCCAGATGATGGCCAGGACTCTCCTATCAAAATAAATGGATATCAAAATCCCTTTCCAGGAGGAACATGAGACATGGGATTACTGACAAGGAAATGCAAGATAGTCAAGGATCTTCAGACAATCATGTTCTGGGAAGCTTGAGGTCAAGGTAAGAGCTTAGAATGGGGACTTTGAGAATTGACTGCAAATCCTGCTCCATTACAGACAAGCTTTTGACTTTGGAAGAATCTCAAAATGGAGAATTTGAGCCAGACAATTTCCAAAGTCCTTTCCAATTTCATCTCAAAAAACAGAATCACTGAAAACCGAATTTGTTCTGCAACGTGCAGTTGACATAACAGGAATTGTTACTGCCTCAACAAAGCATCATACTTCTACTTTTAAAATAGAATGGAATATAACCCAATTACCATGACAAAAACTGGTCATAGCCATCCTAACACAACCAGACTAGATGCATGAAGTGTTGCAGCAAGGAAGGAAGCCATAGGATCAAAAGAATTAACAGACGTCCTGACCTACAAATTCACAGTGTGGATGCTGCCACTGTGAGGAGGGGAATTAGCTGCTCTGGGCTTCAGTCTGAGAAGGAGAACAACAGAGCCATTCTCTTGAGTGGGACATCAGGATCCCAGACAGGGGCGGTCATGCCAACGTAGCACAGAAAATCTCATTTGAATAAATGATTAATTTCATCCACGAGAGAGAAAAGAGATTTGGGACGTTTGACTCCTGGGCATATTTGGGTGTAAGGAGACTGTACAGTGATAAATGAACAATTTGCCAAACTTGTAACTAAAACATGCATTCTTTTTAATAGCTTCCTGTATTGCTGAATCAGGTGGGGGAACCAGTGCTGATGGAAGCATATTTCTCATCCAAATGTATATAGTATCCTCTCTCACTTTGCAGTTTCTGCAAAGTCCCTTGGGAACCAACCTTGGCATTGTGACTTGGGCTGGCTGCACTTGGCTGGGGAACAATTCTGGAACCAACATGCCAGTTGTCCAACACCAAGGGTGCTGTCAGCACTCTGAAGATAGCAACCCTAATCATATTTGTTTTGGCCTCTCAGCCTCAAGGGCAGATGGTTGTCATGCTGACTGAGAGAAAGGTATTGTGACAGGAGCCAAAGCTAGCCAGTAAAGGACCTTGGGAGGCTTCCACACAAAACGACTATTTTCTAGAAACTTTCTAGACATTTCTAGAAACAAATGAGGCAGCAATCTGAGGATCAAAAGTTTTCTCAAATTCACGGTGCAGCAGGACTCAGGTTTGAATGGAGGCCAATAGGAATGTGACATAACGGGCTCCCTCTTGGGTAGAGGTAGCTTCACGACCCTCACCTTGGAAAATTTGGTCCCATCCCCTCATATCATGGGGATTCATCTGGTCGATGTGGCTTTGGGGCATGGTCAACTTCTCTTGCATAAGAGTTAGGGGGAAAACCTTCATGAGGGGTCCACAGAGTGTCACAGATGGCCCTGAAGTTGCTGGACTTGGTATAGGCTTTTCCTGAGAATTCAGTAGCTCCCAAGAGAAAGAGTGAGCTGGGGTTCCACAGGGCCACAATTCCTGATGGGAGCAGTTCTACTTTTCCACATTCTTGATGAGCTCCTGTTTGGAGGAATTATTCCTTGTTATGATATGCAAATCAGAAAATATCTATTGGGCACCTATTTGGCACCCAGCACTATGGGATGACAGGATCCTCAAGGATCTCACCACCTAATCATGAACTTGAACTCTGATTAGGGGCTCACATGCTAATCACATCATCCTACTACAACATGGGATTGTCAGTGGACCACTTAATAACACTCATAAATGAAATATTGCCATTTCTAGTAGTACTTTTATTTTCTAGCTTAGCTCCTAACCTTACATATATGAGTTTTCTAGGGCTGCCATACCTAATTTCCACAAATTGTGTGCCTTAAAATAACAGAAAGGTATCCTCCCACAGTTCTGGAGGCCAGAAGTCTGAAATCAAGGTGCTGGCAGGGTGCCACTTCCTCCAGATTATGAGGAAAGATTGTGACTCCTTCAACATATGGCAGCTGCCAACATTCCTTGGCTTTTGGCTCCATCACTCCAGTCTCTGCCTCTGTGGCCACATTGCTTCCTCCTCTTCTCCTATCTGTGGCTGTCTTGGGAAAATATATGTGATTGCATTTAGGGGTAATTCAGAATACCTTTTCTCATGATCTTTAATGTGATCACATTGGCAAAGCCCCTTTTTCCAAATGAGGTCCATTTAGATGTTCTAGGAATTAGGACCCGGACTTACTCTTTTGGAGACAACTATCTAGCCTACTACATCTTATATTTTACAGTTTTCAAAGAGATCTCACATGCACCATTTTATTTTATCACCTTAATATATTTACAATCCCAGAGCTTGAAAAAAGTAATCCAACTTCGAAGTCTTTCCCAACTTTGATTTTAAAATATAATTTTCACAACTCTATGGCTCACCAGCCTTTTACTTGCCCTAAAAGATGGGAGACAGCCCCATTTATGCTGACCTTTGTCATCTCCTTCCTCTCCACGTCGGTAAATACTTTCAGTTCTTTTTCATCTCCCTCCTCTCATTACAGCCCTTTATAACTAAGCAGAGTGGGACGAGTGCAGAGAAGCACAGGACACACAATTTAATGCTTGTTTCCTGCTAGTAGCTGCCAACCAGACTATGAAGTGTTTTTTGGCCTCTGGCCTCTAGCTCTTCTGAAGATCTGTTAATGAATATATCAGCTTTCCATAGCTGCCACAAATGACCATAAACTTAGTGGCTTAAAATAATACAAATTTATTATTTTATAGTTCTGTCGGTCAGAAGTCTGACATGGGTCTCACTGGGCTAAAATCGAGGTTTCAGCGGGGCTACTTTCCTTTCTGAAGTCCAATGCGGGGAGAATCCATGACCTTTTCCAGCCCCTAGAGGCAGCCCACATTCCCCCATTGGCTTGTGGTCCCTCCCTCCAGTTTCAAAGCCAGTGACGTTGTATCTCATCTGGATAATCCAGATGAGCCCAGTCTAATCTGAAAGACTGTAAGTTTACTCACATCGGTAAAGTCCGCTGTGCCATGTAAGGTGACACATTCACAGGCTCAGGGACTAGAGCGAGGGCCTTCACAACGGGTGGGCACTAGGCCAAGCTGACAGAGAGTGCAAATACAGCTCAGCACGATACATCCGCTTGGGATACTTCACCTCTAGACCATTGAAAAATGGCCTCAGCCAAAGGCCAGGGCGGAGAGGACTGGCATCGGAAAGCCCACGACGAGAAAAGGGGCAAAGCCACCTTGAACACTGGCTCTGGCTCATGGTGGTGCTTGCTTAGGTTCCCTCCCTTTCCTCCCCCTTCTGTGACTTTATTTCCCTTTTCCTTCTTGCCTCCTCTTTCCTCTGTCCTCTAAGCTGAAAGGTGCCAGGAAATATTTCCTGTGAAGGTTTGCCTATTTCTTGTCCTTGAGATACAAACGTGGCTTCCCTCGACCCAGCTCGTCCTTTATGGATTCCTGCACTTGCCCACAGTCCTCTGCCTAGCCAGGGCGAGGCGGGTGAACCTCGGCTTCTCCTTGCTCATCTCTCACCCTTTCATCATGTGGGCGAACAGAGCCTTCCTTAAAGGCCATGAAACATCCTAGAAGAACAGGCCATTGTGTGTTATCAATGGAGGCTTCAGAAACCTCTGGGTCAGGGTTTATAAAAAAATTTTTTAATAGGGAGGTGGGGAGTTTCTGTCTCAATCAGACAATGAGGACATTATCTTTATTTAAGAGAGAGATCACAATCAAATCTGAGACACTGCTTACAGCTTTATCCTCCTCTCTGCTGTACGTTGAGCACTCATCCTCTGCGGATCCCAAACATTGGAAAAGGGAAGGAAAAATAAAAGTGAAAAGTAAATTCTATTCCCACGAAGCAGATTTTACTTTTAAATATGCTCTTTATCTTCATTTTTCACACACACACGCAAATAACGCAGGTAAGTTTTTGATGTAACTACGCTCTCAGAATACCTCTTACATGAAATTAATTATAGGAGTCGGGGCGCCAGGGGAGGGGGAGGGAAAAAGGGGAGACGGTGCAAACGGCGTGGCCGCCATCTCGTTTATGCGCCAGCTTCGCGCGTGCTGCGTTCTCCGTGCTGCGTTCTCCGAGACTCACGCTTCCCCCCTCACCTCCGCGGTGCCTAAGCCTATGCAGTGCCCGACTCCGCAGGAGCACCAGGGCGGCTCCTGCTCTTCCTGGACTCCCTGAAGAGGCGTTTGTCGAAATGTCCACAGAAGGAGGATTTGGTGGTACTAGCCGCAGTGATGCCCAGCAAAGCCTAAAGTCCTTCTGGCTTCGGGTCATGGAAGAAATCTGGAATTTAGCAGTGAAAGATTTCTGAATGCAGGAACTCCCACTGGCTCGTATTAAGAAGATTATGAAACTGGATGAAGATGCGAAGATGATCAGTGCAGAGGCCCCTGTGCTCTTTGCCAGGGCAGCCCAGATTTTTTATCACAGAGTTGACTCTTCGAGCCTGGATTCACACAGAGGATAACAAGTGCCGGACTCTACAGAGAAATGATGTCGCCATGGCAATTACGAAATTTGATCAATTTGATTTTCTCATCGATATTGTTCTAAGAGATGAACTGAAACCTCCAAAGTGTCAGGAGGAGGTGCTGCAGTCTGTAACTCCTGCTGAGCCAGTCCAATACTATTTCACGCTGGCTCAGCAGCCCACCGCCGTCCAAGTCCAGGGACAGCAGCAAGGCCAGACCACCGCCAGCTCCATGACCACCATGCAGCCTGGGCAGATCATCATCGCACAGCTTCAGCAGGGCCAGACCACGCCCGTGACGACGCAGGTTGGAGAAGGTCAGCAGGTGCAGATTGTCCAGGCCCAGCCACAGGGTCAAGCCCAGTAGGCCCAGAGTGGTACTGGATGGACCGTGCAGGTGATGTAGCAGATCCTCACTAATGCAGGAGAGATCCAGCAGATCCCGGTGCAGCTGAAGGCTGGCCAGCTGCAGTGTATCTGCTTAGCCCAGTCTGTATCAGGCACCCAAGTTCTGCAGGGACAGATCCAGACACTTGCCACCAGCACTCAACCGATTACACAGACAGAGGTCCAGCAAAGACAGCAGTAGTTCAGCCAGTTCACAGATGGACAGCAGCTCTACCAGATCCAGCAAGTATCCATACCTGCGGGCCAGGACCTGCCCAGCCCATGTTTTTCCAGTCAGTCAACCAGCCCTCTGATGGGCAGGCCCCCCGGGTGACTGGCGGCTGAGGGCCGGAGCTGGCAAGGCCGAGAACACTCAACACAATTTTTGCCGTACAGCCCCAGGTCATGAACACAGCCTTCTTCCCCGGAGGACCCGGCCGACCTCAGCTCCTCCTGCAGGCTAGGACAATGGTGCACTAGGCCTCATGCCTGGGGGCCGAGATTCTCCAACAGAAAGATGCAATATTTTTTGTTTCCTTTTTTCTCCAAGGAATCAATATTTCAATATGTTGAGCTGTGTGTCCAATGCTATGAAATTAAAATATTAAATCACATATTTGTGGCATTTTCTTGAAGAGTGTGGCTGAAGAAATATTTCTCCTTTTGTTTGTTTTGTTTTGTTTTGTTTCTCACCGCCACTTCTTTTTAGAAGCAAATCTCCCCGTGGGTGTACGATATTTCTTGACCCTTGGAACAGCTGCTGCCCCCAAGATTTGCCATGTTGTTCTACCCTCAGATTGAATTAGGTCAATATGTGTAGCTGCGTTTTCACTAGTCGTCCTCTCCCCATCCCTTGCTCTTACCCCAAAGCTCTGTGTATTTGCATCCAGAGGCCATGGAAATATTCCTTGCATTTAAGAGACAGATTTATTCCCCATGGAGAGTGGGTGGGTTCATTGCCACACTCTTTTCTCCCAGGGACCCAGGACACTAGGACTTTATGTGTTTGCTGCCCTCCTCCCTTTTATTTTTTAAATGCATTAAAAACTGTGCTAGTCCCCTTTCCATGGCCTTCAAACTGCGTGAAATGCAATAAATCTATTTTAGATTAAAAAAATAAATTAATAAGACCTTATCTTACTAAAAAGTTAGCCCTTAGATTTACTAACACAATAAGAGTTGCAAAATAGACATATGGTTTCAGAAACATGCATGTAACTGTTTTTGATTATAAAATTTCTTACTTCCTTAATGATAGGAGTGGAAATGTGGATTTAGCTATCCTGTGGATAGCCACTGCAAAGATGAATTTAGCCCACGGTTTGATGATTGGACTATATTCCTTTCTTTATTCATCTGAACATTTCAACCAGATGGAAGCACTGTGCTAGGTGTTGGGGACAAAATGATGACTAGGCCTATCCCGGCTTTGAGAGTTTCACAGTTAATAATTTCTAAATAATGAAGTAAAGACAAAGAAAGAGAAATCACAGGGCCCCATGAGAGAAAGAGAAGAACATAAAACTTAGCTTGAATGTGAAGAAACGTCAGGAAGGAAGGGATATCCAAGCCGCGTTTTAAAAATCAGCAGAATTTCCAGAAGGTGAATGGAGGGTAAGAGAGTGGGGGCTGAGAAGGTGAGCAAGAGGGAAGATGGAGAGGAAGAGCAAGAATGAGAGCAGGGACATGGCTTGAAAAGGACCTCAAAATGCTGGGTGTTCCTCAAGCACTGCATTAGAGGCCAGCCTGAGAGGGACGTGTGGGGCTGTTGTGCACGTCACGTTTGTTGTCTGTGCTGCATCTTCTCCCCCTTATTCTAGTAATGGCACCTTGGTTTTCTTTGGAGGAATTACTTCTGCTCTAACTTTTTTATGGTTGGGGATAGGGCTCTACCTAACTCAGAGCTCCAAAGATGAGCACATGACCAATGGCTGGCTGCTCAGAACATCCCATCATTTTTGGTACTACTAATGGGTTCAACAAGAGGCAAACGCTCAATGGATTACATAGAATGAGTAACACTAGCTGTTGTAACAGTCTCTAAATCTCAGTGGCTGGTTTCCCCCTCACAAAAACAAACAAACAAAACATTGTGCACGGTCCTGATCAGGTGGTTCTTCAGTATGGCTTCCTCCAAGTGGTGACTCAGGGATCTAGGCTCATTTCATCTAATGGCGCTGTCACCTGCTGAATGTTCTATGCCCAGACAATGAGTGAAGAAGTGAATGTGGAGTGGGTCCAGGTCTGGAGGAGATGGTCTTTATTTTTACTTACATTTCCCTACCTGGCACTGTGCACATGACCAGACCTAGATGCAAGGAACCTGGGAAATGTGCTTAGCTGTGTGCTCGGGAGGAAAAGGAAACATTTTGGGGAGCACATTCTATTGAGTGACTCTTCCACACTCAAGTGGGGCTAATAAGAGCCAATGAGCCCAAGTCTTGGGGTCATTCTTTCCTGAAATAAATGGAAAAAGAGTTTTAGGGAGGCAGAGGTGATAAGGAAAAAGTCTGGTGATGTGGTAGAACCATGTCTGGTGCTTTGGTGAGCTTCTGCGCACCGAGTGAGAAGAACTCACCCAAGAAAGAAAGGAACATGAAAAAAAAAGCTAAGAGAAAAAGAGGGTCCAGGGTAAGGCAGGCAAGATGCCTACAGTGCAAATTTAAGAAGGCAAGCCTGTGTACATGGGCTCTGTCTCTCAGGGCCCTGCTAGAGCAGAGTCAGTACTTGCATGACCTGCTGCCTGAAATCTTGCACCCCAGGCACAAAGATTGCCCAGACCTCACCCTGAGACAGAGAAAATCTTGGCAGTATTATTTGAACTCCTGGATCCAGCTGAAACCAGTCCCATGCGCTGGAATTTTCAGCCACATGAACCAATAAACATACTTTTAAGCTAAAGCTTTTTAAGTTAGGTTTTTGTGCCTTGCTACCAACAGAATTCTGATAAATATGCATTAGTACCATAGAGAACCTGTGAAACGTTTTAAGCAGAAGAGTAGCAGAGAGGGGCCAACATAGTTAACCCAATCTACGTGTAGCACATCCTGCCATTCTCACCGAAAACGGGCACTCATCTCACCTCCATGAAGGTTTTTCTCCACATAAACAGTGTTAATCTTGCCATCAGGATTCGCAACTAAACGCAAATTCAAAAGCTTTCTCTAAATCAAAATAGCCTTTATAAGACTGTATTTGATGCTTTTGACTTTCCTGCTTTTAGCTGAAAGTTTTTGAAGCTGGTACTGCAAGCAAAGGCCTTTCTGTAGCTTTTCTGGCCCCTCCAGGACCAATAAAAACTTGAAATCTTGCAGCAGGAAAATATGCTCCAAGTTAGCACTGAGTCTTAAGGAAGTGAGTAAGTGAAACGAGTGTTTGCTTTTTGGGATTGAATTTGATGCTGGGTAAGAACCAGAAAGTATACATAGTGTATTTGGGGCACTGCCAATGTTAATCCCATAGGTGGCCCCAGTGGGGCAGTGGTGAACGCTACCTTGGAGTCCAGAAATTGAAATAGAATCCACTGTCACTGTAAACTATTTCCTGAGACAGTGATTGTCATTACCAACATTCCCTCTTCTGCTGTTTGTGAATCTCAAGGTTTAGATCAAAGTAACACTGGCAGCAATGGATATAAATAGCACAGTGGGCCATTTTACAGCCACTCTGTGGCCACACAGGGGCTAACTAGGGAGTGGGTAGGCAGGGAATGGTGATGCAATGACTCTCGACTATTACGCAGATCAGTTTCTTTTTACACTGAACAGATATGCCCTAGAATATTATGATACATGCTGCCTTCTTATTATCAAATACCAACGTGTTTCTTTCTGTCAATGGTTTCGTAATTTGCAAGAGAGAGAAAGCAGACATTTCCCTTGAAGCTGTTCCTCCTAATAAGTATCCCAGATCATCTCAGGAATTTCCATTTGTCTTATCTTTTCAGCAATACTGCCAGGAAAAATGTCAGACTTTTCATTTAAAGAAGCCAGAAGGTATTTGAGTTCATATAAAAGATGAGCAACATTTTGGCGGGTTTTTCTTTTTTTAATCTCGCCATTAATTTCAGTGTAGACTGTCCTGTAAGTTAAATGGTAATTTTCCTTCAATCTTTTTATTTGGTCACCAAGTAATCTCTGAATAGATTTGAGAATGAACATTAGGAGGCTTGGATCTCCTGTCTTAGGGAAAATCCCTTAAGGGGTCTATTTCTCACGTGCTCCTGCAGTCAAACAGAAATAAAGCCATGTGACATTGTTGCCTGACAGTTTTATTTAAAGGTGAGTCTTCTTAAATTGACATTAACATATATCTTCGTATTAGTCCACCTTCATACTGCTATGAAGAAATACCCAAGACTGGGTAATTTAAAAAGAAAATGAAGTTTAATGGATTCACAGTTCCACATGGCTGAGGAGGCCTCACAATCACGGTGGAAGGCAAAGGAGGAGCAAAGGCATGTCTTACATGGTGGCAGGCAAGAAAGCATGTGGAGGGGAACTGCCCTTTATAAAACCATCAGACCTCATGAGACTTATTTACTGTCATGGGAACAACATGGGAAAAACTTGCCCTCATAATTCAATTACCTCCTACCAGGCCCCTCCCATGACACCTGGGGATTATGGGAGCTACAATTCAAGATGAGATTTGGGTGGGGACACAGCCAAACCATATCAATCTTCTACCCTAAAAATTGCCTATTATAGATTTCCCTTCTTCTTAGACTGTTCCATGAGACTTTTGGAGCTGAGCCACTCTCTCCTTTTAAGAGGAGTCTTTTTGATCACCAACGTAGATCCAAAAGCTTTTTGCTTTGCATTATTTTTAATCATTATAATTCACCTGGGGATCCCTTAAAATGCTTTAATGAAGACATAATGAGCAGTTATATGTTTAAAAACACTGAACTAGAAGTCTATGCTAAACATAAGGCTCTCTTGTCATTAGTCTAGGTATTTACCTCAGCTTATCTCTTCTTTATTTTACCCAAAATACTACTTGTTCTAATGGAGTCTATCTGCATTCTAGAATCAGAAAGAATTCCTTCTCCTTGACTGCAGTGATCAGGGCTTGGAAGAGCAGACTAGCAAGGATAATGAGCCCATTTTGGGATGCTGTCAAGTAGTGTTCCTTCACACAAATCCCTAACTATTTTGCAAGGTGATTTGGAAAAGAGGTGTTTACCCCATTTGGAATGGCTTTCTTTCTTTTTTTAAACTATTGATATTTTATTTTATTATTTTTTTACTTCTACCTTTTAAGTGCATGTGCAGGTTTGTTATACAGGTAAATGTGTGCCATGGTGGTTTGCTGCACAGATCATCTCATCACCCAGGTATTAAGCCCAGCATCCACTAGCTATTCTTCCTGATGCTCTCTCTCCTTCCACCCACCCTGCCCTCCGACAGGCCCCAGTGTGTGTTGTTTCCCCCCATGTGTCTATGTGTTCTCATCATTTAGCTTCCACTTATAAGTGAGAACATGCAATATTTGATTTTCTGTTCCTGTGTTAGTTTGCTAAGGATCATGTCCTCCAGCTCCATCCATGTTCCTGCAAAGGACATGATCTCCTTACTTTTTATGGCTGCATAGTATTCCATGGTGCGTATGTACCACATTTGCTTTATCCAGTCTATCGCTGACGGACATTTAGGTTGATTCCATGTCTTTGCTATTGTGAATAGTGCTGCAATGAATGTACATGTGCATGTGCCTTTCTGACAGAATGATTTATATTTTGGTGGGTAGGTACCCAGTAATGAGATTGCTGAGTTGAATGGTATTTCTGCCTCTAGGTCTTTCAGGAATTCCCATACTGTCTTCCACAGTGGTTGAACTAATTTACCATCCCACCAGCAGTGTAAAAGCATTCCTTTTTCTCCACAACCTCGCCAGTACCTGTTTTTTTTTGACTCTTTAATATTAATAATGGCCATGCAATGGCTTTCTTCTTTCCTTTGGATTATTTAAAGCCCTCTTGTTTCATCATATAAGACAGAATTCTAGACTTTTGTCAATCATTCATTCACTGATTTATCAAATATTTATGAAGCTCCTACTATGGGCCATGCCCTATTCTAGGCACGTGGGAAACATTGTTGAACAAAATCAATTAAGTCATCAGCCCTCCTGATGCTTATATTCCTGCTTTGAGTCCACATGGGTCTTGCTTTCTCTGAAATACTCCAACATTCACTGCTGAAAGGAACTGGATTCTTACCTATATACCCTGATGGCTGGTGTCCTAATTGTTTCACAAGTGAGACTCACAGGGTCGTGTTAAACGAACAGGCTTTGGAATCCACTGGCCTGTGTCACATCTCACCTTGATAAGGCACTAGCTTGAGCAAAGACCAGAACTCTCTAGGCCTCATTGTCCTCATTTGGAGGTGGCACAAACAAAACCACCTAGTTCACAGAGATCTGTGAGGATCGTATGAGAGTTCCACACGCTGTAGTTAGCCCTGTGGCACACTGAAGTATGCATTTCATATTATTATTTTGTCTTGAATGTGAAACTACGGACTCAAGCAGTCAAGAAATACCTTTAAAATTGCTTCAAACTGACCTCATCCTCCTTCACTGGGCAGGCTAGAAAATTATTTTGAGTCACTCTTGTGACTTCTCCTTCTCTCTATATTTTTTAAAAATCTGAGAAGCTTGTGTTTGGCATTCAGAGGCAGAAAAGGGTCTGTGATTTCCAGACACAAAAGGGTCTGTGTGGCAGATCTCTGCTTTTGGGCCATGCATGAGGCCGAATCTTCAGTGCTTGGGCTCCAGCCTCCCTAGGAGCCCAGTGCCACCACATTACCTCAAAGGCTCTGCAAACTCACTAGGGTGCTTCCAGAGACATGCCTATAGGTCCCTGTTTTGCCAACAACTTTGGAACTTTACCCACTTCCTGGTCTGGGGTAAGCCGGTGCTTCCATCTTTTTGCCCTGAAAGATAAGACTCCTTATAGTCCTTTGTATCAAGGACATCCAGAAAATTTCAATCCATCCAGCCTTTCACAAAGGCAAGAAGAGTTGAATTACCAACCTTAAAAAGCTTCAGGTTCCTACCATAGCACAAACCTCCCTGATGCAAAAGAGTTTACAGGTAGGAAGAGACCTGGAAACAGGCAGGCCAGGGGAGGAAGACTATACTCTACAGACACAATATCCTTTATAAAAATGGATATCTCCATACAATTTCCTACAACATGGAAATATTCTCTGCAGTTGGGACCATGTCTTGTGCTGTTGTGATATTGCTTACATCACCTGACAGACATAGCCATGAACACAGTGAATAGATTTGAAATGCTGGCACAAGGCCTACTCAGTGCATGGGGAGGTCAGGTTGAAATAGTTGAAATGGATGTGACTTACTTCCAGGATTTTGATTTACGAGTCATAGATCCAGGAAACCTCCATGTCCCGCAGTTCACTCCAGATGGCATTCCCTGAAAGGTGTCTGTCTTGGATCTTGTTCATGAAGGGGGAGTTACTAACAAGAGCCAGGAGGACCAGTTCATTTCACAATAAGGTCCTTGTCACCTGGACTCTGAGGCTACTGTTAGCTCTATGTCTTTCTCCCTTTTACTTTTATGCAAATGTTATAAATAAACTATAATACTCATCTTGTGAGATGCCCAGTTCCATTTCCTGATCCTTGGGACACACAGTGCCAACTCTGATGGTAGCATAGTTCCTATGCTCTTTCAAACTCAGCAGTCATAATTGTTTGTTTCTCTTTGAACAATTTGCATTCAGTCTTAATAGAAAGGTGTCAGACTTTATTTCGGAGAACCATCCAGGAAAAAGCAGAAACACACTCAGAAATATTTGTTCAGAGACAATGGAAAAGCAAAATACATATTATTAAGGGTCTGATGTTTATCAAATGACTTCTCCTTCGGCAAATTATGAAGTGCACAGACTTAAGATCCATTTATGTTTTTCTTTTTCTTTTCCTTTTCCTTTTTTTTTTTTTAAGGCGGAGTTTCGCTCTTGTTGCCCAGACTGGAGTGCAATGGCATGATCTTGGCTCACTGCAACCTCTGCCTCCTGGGTTCAAGTGATTCTCCTGTCTCAGCCTCCTGAGTAGCTGGGATTATAGGTGCTGCCACCACGCCTGGCTACTTTTTCGTATTTTTAGTAGAAACCGGGTTTCACCATGTTGGCCAGGCTGGTCTCAAAGAGCTGACCTCAGGTGATCCACCTGCCTAGGCCTCCCAAAGTGCAGGAATTACAGGCATCAGCCACCGTGCCCAGCCCTGTTTAGGTTTTGAAGTGAATATTTTGGAGAAAAACACATGGAGGAATAAAATTCATTTTGATTATCACTGCAGTGGTAAAGAGCACAGACTCTGTGAGCAGATGGCCATGTTCGAATCCCAGCTCCTGCACTCATTATACCTGTGACCCTGGGAGAGTTACTTAGCTTCTCCAGGACCCCCTCACTTCCTCACACATCAAAATATATATAACAACAGATTTGCAATGAGTATTGTAGGGGTGCTGGCACCCCACTCAACCCCCGTTGGCATGCCTTCTCCCTGTGAACACTTATGTCTTCTTACCCCAGGCTCCCTACCTGTCTTTGCAGGGACTTCCTGGCCACCAAGTCATATTCAACACATGAGTGAGGCAGACCGGAGTGCTAGGAAGTCATGGCCCATGGGAGCAGGACTTCTCACCAACAAAACGAGAAGTGGCTAAGTAAGTGCTGCAGCCTTCTGGACCCTGTGGGGAGCTGGGGGGCAGCTCTGAGCCTCTACATCCTCTCTCAGAGGTTCCCAATGGAATGGAGGCCTGGCTGCCCACAGCAGGAACTGTTCATGAACGCACCCTGTACTGGCTTCTATCCCTCCGCACTCTCACCTCTCCAATCTTGCTAGCACTCCTTGGAATCACCTCCCAAGCAAAATTCTGGTCCCTGGGAAACACAATCTAAAACAACTATAGAGTAACATAATGTTATAAAATGCTCTGCACTTTTCACTAAGTCACAGTAAGTATTAGGTAAATATTGGTCAAATGAAAAAAAAAGGCAAAGTATAAGTTATTTTTACCAGCCTGAGATAGTCAAAACATAGGATAACATGCTTTACTGGCTTGGATTTGATGGGAAATCCTGGACCAAGAAAAAGTAATATTTAAGAAAAAGAGTATCTGGTGACATAAGATTAATAGTACTTTATTTATTTATTTATTTATTTATTTATTTATTTATTTATTTAGAGACAGGGTCTCTGTCACCCAGGCTGGAGTGCAGTGGTGCCATCTCAGCTCACGGTAGCCTCTGCCTCCTAGGCTCAAGCAATCTTCCTACCTCAGCCTCCCCAGTAGCTAGGACCAAAGGTGTGTGTCACCATGCCTGGCTAATTTTTGTATTTTTAGTAGAGACAGGGTTTTGCCATGTTGCCCAGGCTGGTCTCAAACTCCTGAGCTCAAGTGATCCACCCGCCTTGGCCTCCCAAAGTGCTGGGATTACAGGTGTGAGCCACTGCGCTTGGCCAACTACCATTTTTTTTTTTTTGAGTGCCTACTATGTGCAGAACAAAAACTTTAGCAAAGCTTATTGGTGAGCCTTAAAATTTTACCTCCAATTTGCCAAATTTCCTAACATTTACATATACACATACAAATTTATACACCCACGTACATACATCTATCTGCATACACACAGCACCCACACTCACGCCATGCTACTCACGCATACACAGACATATTTATGTACATTCATCAATAAGCAATGACTGGAAAGGCCATGGCCAAGGGCAGGATAAATTTCTGTAATAGGCAAGACTGATATTGGGCTGGTACGGTGGAGCCCTAACCTGTATTTAAATACTGCAGTACCCCCACACTGGTTGGTAAGTAATCACTGCCCTTTACATTCAACTATTGCAATGCTTACCAACATTTCGTGAGCAGAAAGTGTAATAGTAAATTTTCAGTATGGAAGTGCTCCAGTCCTAAGTGCAGAAATAATTGGCTTAGATATTCAATTAGAGCAGATTTGTTAGCATTGTCATCATAAAATTCATTTTCAATTGAGCAGCACGATTTTATAAAGTGACCAAGCAACTCTCCATCAAAAGTGGCAATTTTTGTTAAGCATGAGGTCCGATGATCCTAAATGGGAAATATAGTCATAATAATATAATAAAATAAAACAAAATATTTAAAACTACCTTGAAATTGCTAACATTATTTTATGCCCATGTGTTCATGAGTTCCCCATGTATGCATAAGTCAAAATTTAAGAAATATTTAATATAGAACAAACCATGAAAGTATATTTATACAATTAAATTAAACATTAAATAAATCCAAATTAATTAAATCAACTTGATTTAGTTTGAGCAAAATGCCCTCTATTACAGTATTTTTGTTAATTTGAATTTAATTAGCTTTGTAGTTTCATTTGTATTTGATGTGCGAATATGTTTTGAGTTTACAGTTGCATAAGCTTTGCAACTACAGAGGTCACACTTAGGTTTAGGTTTTTACATATTTAAGTGACATTCTAATAAAAATGATTTTTGTCAGGACCAGGGTTCCAGAGCATTTTTCTCCCCTTATAAAGATTTAGTGTCCACTGACTCAAGTTTGGCACTTGCTCAGTGTCTGGGGTGAACCGGCTAACTTTTCTGCGCCTACGTTCCCTCATCTCTAAAACAAAGATGTTCTCTGCTCACCACCCTGCACCCCCAACAACAACAAAACAGACTTTCTGTGGTGTCCCCAAAGCTCCAGCCCTGCTCCTGTCTGGAAAGGTCATGTGGTAAAAGTAACTTGTGTTCTTTTTCCCTTGCCCCTTCACTGGGGAGACAGGTCGTCTTTATCAGCATTGTGTTTTGTTTGTTTTTGCTTTTAATCTGTGAGCGTTTTTTAAAAAACGAAGTCAGATAATTAATAATAATGTAATCTGTATTTCAAAATTTCTGCGACGATAGATTTTGAACGTTCCCACTAGCTTGAGTTCATCATTCTGTATTGTATACATATTTCAACCACCACATTGTACCCTCTAAATATGTACAATTGTTGTTTGTCAATTAAAAAAAAAAGAGTCAGATCTTTAGAATCCCAGAAATGAGCTTCTCACTCAGGCTTGGCTATATCATTTTTGTGGCCCAGTATAAAGTAAAATTGTGGGGGTCCCTGTGCAGAAAGCAGGGAGCAGTGTTAGGAATTAAAATATCAAGCATTTCTCCCCCCATTCCACTCCCTCTTGATCTGCTGTGGTGTTTTATAGTTCCTATTTAGTGTCGCTGCCCGCAGGGCCAGTGCAGACCCTCACAAGCCCACAGAGGCCTTCAATCAAAGCATGAGCGTGTGCATTGGCTGCCATGATCCCCCTCACTTCCCTGGATCAACTTCCCCTGACCCAGGCAGATGGATGGCCCCCTAGGTATTGTCACCCCTGTAACATGCAGTCAAGGCAGATGAGAGGCTTACCTCCACCAAGTCACCCCACCAATGCATCATGATGCTGCTGCCTTGAGACACCTGACAATCCCAGTGCCTGTGCCTAGGCCCCGACCAGGGCCAGTTGCTGGGTGCGGGCAGGGAGGAGGAGGAGGCCGAGCAGGACCCAGAACTCCAGAGAGTAGGAAGGCCAAGAACATGTCCCGAAGAGGACCCTGTGTAAACCAAATCTCCAAGCCCTCAGCCTCAGTGCTTGCTTCCCTGTCTCATCAAATTTTATTTACAAAACACAAAGCCAAAGATGAGATGATTAAGAATATCAAGATGACAACCACAGAATACTAAATTCTAAGGACAACCCTCTTGAGGGCAGGACCCTGTGCAATTGTTCTGGCCTCAGGCCCATGTTCCTGTTTCAAGTTAAGGTAGCCAATAGGCATGCTTATTGCGATGGTCATTTTCCTAATGTGAGGTCTCTCCCTCTAATGACTACACAGAAATCAGAAAATTCACTGCATGCAACAAAAGGTGTACATCTGAATGAGAGAAAATAGATGGGCTCAAGGAGAGCTATAGGTGGCAGAGCCTAACTCCTAAATGGAGCACCTCAGGGCCCTCCATCACCAGGAAACACCAGGCACACTGATGAATGTGCTAATTGCAGGTCTGGGTGGGCAGTGCATGGAGAGGCAGAGTTGGTGTGGGCTGCGTGGGATGTGGTGCAGGGAGGGTAGGCTTTCCTTCTGCTACACACACAACAGCAGTGTGGCTTGCACAGGAGCTGTCACCCTCCTGACAGCCAGGATTTCCCTTGATGTACCCATCTAGGCTGGGCTCTGAATTCATTTTGGTTGTTTTGTTTCCTGCAGGCATTCCGTGGCCAAATGTAAGATGAGAGGTTGAGAATTTCCCAAAATATTCAATTCTGTTTATAACATCTGACTCCTAAAAAGAAAGCCAAATAAGCTGGTGTTATCAACCACCCAAAAAGTCAAATTCCTTTTTTTTTTTTTTTTTTTTTTTTTAGACAGAGTCTGGGTCTGTCGCCAGGCTGGAGTGTAGTGGTGTGATGTCAGCTCACTGCAACCTCCGCCTCCTGGGTTCAAGCGATTCTCCTGCCTCAGCCTCCCGAGTAGCTGGAACTACAGGTGCATACTACCATGCCTGGCTAATTTTTGTATTTTTAGTAGGGACAAGGTTTCACCATGCTGGCCAGGCTGGTCTCGAAATCCTGACCTCGTGATCCATCCACCTTGGCCTCCCAAAGAGCTAGGATTACAGGCGTGATCCACAGTGCCTGGCCTCAAATTCCATTTTAATCCAGAATCTTTTCCTATAGTTAAAATTGCATAACTCCGGGACCTAATGCCTGCACAGGGTACACACCCAATAAATATTTGTTGAATGAATGGCTGAGTTATATGGTTTGGCTGTGGTCCCAACCAAATCTTACCTCAAATTGCAATAATCCCCATGTTTCAAGGGTGGGGCCAGGTGGACATAATTGAATCATGGAGGCAGTTTCCCCCATACTGTTTTTGTCATAGTGAATAAGTCTCATGAGATCTGATGGTTATATAAATGGGAGTTCCCCTGCACACTCTTTCTTGCCTGCTGCCATGTAAGATGTGACTTTGCTCCTCATTTGCCTTCTGCCATGATTGTGAGGCCTCCCCAGCCATATGGAACTGTGCATCCATTAAACCTCTTTCCTTTATAAATTACCCATTCTTGGGTAAGTCTTTATTAGCAGCGTGAGAACAGACTAATACACTAAGTAAACGAATGCATTGATTTGGAGTTTTCGTCTTCGCGTTGACACAATTTTTACCCCCTTACAATAACTAGAAAAGGTAGACAGAACAAGTGTTATTTTCCCATTTTACATATGAGGAAATTGAGATTTGGAAGGATTAAGTACCTTGCTCAAAATTACTCAAAGTTATTGGGCTTCTTGTGCTCAAATGTAGGGCTTTTCTGCTGCTACAGGGTACACAACAAAATTCCACCCTGATGGCTGCGCCACCTGCCCTACTTTGCTCACAAACCACATTTATGGTTATCTTATAAGTTTTGTCTTACAAATTTTGTCTTTTAAGTTTTATCCCTTTGGTGAACCAGGGCAGACAAATTGCATTTTTGTGGACTCTGTTTCATAGGCTAGAGGTGATGATGAGCTATCAACAGTAAAATGCTTTAAGGAAATCATCATCACCATTATCACACACACACACACACACAAACACTGTTAAGAGACATACTTAGCTGTGGAAGTATCTCTCCGTGTTCTTTTGGTACAGAAAACATCCTGTTTTCCAGGGATACACACTTCAGGAGATAGAGGAGTGGACAATCATGCTTAAGTACTCAAATTCTAGGGCTCAATTCGCCAGAATTCCTGCTCTGAACTTTATTCCATATTCCATGAATGACCTTAAGATGTTATTTAGTCTCTCTTGACCTCAGTCTCTCACATGTAAAATTGAGATCATAAAAATAGAAAACTTGGAAGGGTGTTGTGAGATGGGCTGGTAAAGTGCTTACATAGTCCCTAACACGTGGCGAGAGAATAACAGGTGTTCTCTTGTTTCTAGGGCAGGCAGAGACTGCATCAAGGAAGGATGAGGCCAAAGCACTCAGACATAGATTTGTCGTGAAGAATTCCCCTTACATACACATCATTGCACATCTCTGTGCATGTCGTCAGATTAAATCCCACTGTCCAGCTGGCTAAAAAATAAATTAAACATATTAACCCAATTAAATAAAGGTACGAACTTCCGTATTTGCAAGTGCATCTCAATGCTTCTCTATTTTGTATAAGATTCAGCCATAGGGCACGGAATTTGCCCCTAAATCTCAAAACGTTAGTCATTTTGTGTTTCTTTTATCTTTCTCTTTATTTCTTTCCTTCTTTCTTTCAAAAATTAAAGTTGTTTTCTGGCCTTTTGAAAGACAGTTTCAGAAAATAAAGCTGAGATTGAAAAAAATCCTTATGTTGCTTGTTGCTAAATTCATCCCTAACTGTGACTGGGGATCTCATTTAAAATGAAATGACTCAGGACAATTTCTACTGGAAAATGAATTACTCCAGGCTTATGTTTCCTTAAATGTAAGCGTGTGAGGCAATCTCTTTCTACAGCTTCTAAATGAACAGCTGCCTTGAACTTTCTCATAATCAACCACACGAAGCTCTCATCCTTTGCTTAGTTCCTCCTTCAAGATGAATCAGGGAAGGGAAAGATGAAAGGGGCTGGTGGGGAAGCATCCCAGCAATCTTCAGACAAGTGGAATTGAAGGAACACTTTCAGATCCTCTCCCAAAGCCTGGCTGCAGCCAGAAGTGTGAGCTTATTACCACAACAATATTACCACAACAGTGAGCTCCCCATGCCAGCTCAGTTCTCATGGTGGCTTTACAGTGTACACGCCCATTTGCTCATTTCTGCTGTGTGGAAAACAAAACTATCCAAATGTGTGACTTCAGTCACACATTGCTTTTCTTTTGAGATAAAACCTGCTAATGGGTATCTAGGTATAGGTGTACATTTGATTAATGCTAAGCTTCTGAATAGCAGAAAAGGCTAAGAAATCCAAGGAGAGAACAAATCAAGATAAAAGGATATTTTGTGATTCACTCACTTAACGAATATTGAGAACCTTCTGTCTTCCAGACACTGTGCTAGGCTTTGGGAATGGAGACATGAACAAGACAGATGTGAAAACTGCCTTTTGGGGCACTTAGGTTAATGGGGGTAGACAGACATAAACATATCTTTTAGGAAATATATTTTAGGGGCTTATATGTCAAAACAAGCAAGCAAACCACAGCCAGTGCATTTTAGCAGCTTGGTCTTCTTATCTGTGTTGTCATGCTGTGATTACTGGGAATCACCTCAAACCTGAGACTGTTTCTTCATCAGTAAAATGGGGATGATTCTACTTACAGGTTTGTGGTGAGGCTCAGATGAAACGACTGCTCTCTTAAAAGCATTAAGTTTGATTTTCAAATTTTGATAAGATCAATTTTTATTGAGCTGCAATTTTGTATCATGCAATACACTAAAGCACTTCAATAGACAACATCTCACTCAGACTTCATGAGACAACTCCATACAGTTGGCAGAGGCACCAAATGGATGAGCTTAATACTAAGAACTGGTTTCATAGGAACTTATTGCCTTTGCTGGAATACAAGATTCAAATAAACTAATGTGGAATAGGCCCCAATGAAATCAAACTGTTAACTTTTTCATTCTCAGATCCACTAAAAACTGGTTGTTACTTCTTTAATTCTTACTCTCCTTAAGTAGCCAAAATTAGGTTGGAATTAAACCAGTTCTGATTTGGGGATTTCTCTTTTAATACAAATGATGATCCCCTTTGCCTCATACTTGAATGCCTAGGAGTCAACTAAGATTTAAAACACCAATTTGAAGCTGATATAGAGATGCCTTCATTAATGGCTCATCCTTTTAAAGCCTGTGAATCCCTTTGATGGTTGGTGAGTCACTGTTAATTTCAGTTAACTCAGGGGAGAGATATAGGGGAGTTTAGAATGTGGCCACAGTTAGAATTTGGCCCACATAAAAACTTTACATTAGCTTACTCAACATACTTTTTACCTAGGGCGTCTGAGTCTTGGCCATTAGAATCCTAGACACAGACAAGTTTTCACTGCTCAGCATTGGGTTAGGCAGTTAAATCACCTTTGAGCAAGTAGTCAGGGGTCGTTCTAGCTCATGCAACGTCAGCATTTTACTAGGCTACTCTGCTGCCCAGAGAGAAATGTCTGAGAAAGTAGGGAAAAAAATTACAGCCTTTGGATGGTATTTCAAGTCCTTCATGGCCTCCCCAACTATCCTCTCTATGGCCCACTATTTTCATGTTCTTCGAGAAAACTGCATTACACATACACACACACACACACACACACACACACACAATGCCCTAATGTACTGCAAATTTAACAAACACAATTACATATTCATATTTTAGAGAATGCTGTGTCCTGTACTGGGGATGCTTCTCTCCATATTTGTCACCTCACAGAACCTTATTCTTCAAGTTTCAGCTCAAAATTCACATCTCACATCTTAGCAAGACCTTCTTTGATCTTCCCAAGTCAGAATGCATTGTTTTGGATTCTCTACTCCCTTACTCAGACTTCCTGCTTACTAGGGACAGATGGGACAGATGGGGTGGTGGGCACAGATATCCTTACATGGTGGTTAAGACAGACAAATACTGCCAACTTCACAGTATCCAAAAGCAGATCGACTACGGTAAGGGCTAGTCATGTTCATTATGCAGTGGCAGAACAGCTGTGATTAGAGGTACCTCATTAAATTCATCCATATAACAGTTAATTCATCTCCTGGTAACCCATGGTGTGTCATTCTCTCTGACTGGTCTTTTACAAATGTAGGCCCACAATCAACAGCAACATTAGGGTGAGGCCCAACAAACTCTCCATAAATGACAACATCTGTTTACTTCCAAGTCTTGCTATCCTTCTAGCAATTCCAAGGCATGTTCTAACCTCATTCTTATTCTCCAGGCCTTAGCAAAATATCTACCACTAATTTCTTAAGTTTCTGGCAGTGAGTACTTGTACCAGCAATTCCAAAGTCTGCTTAATTTTAAGTCCCACAGCCACAACACATCATCTGATAGAATAGGGCAATAACTTCCAACTAGTCTGGGCATTTCCTGCACGTACTTTCTCTTGATCTCAAAGTACCTTAATATTTTAGAACCTGGGTGTCAGAAGATGTTGGCTGAAAACTAATTTTGAGCTTACCAGTTCTCAAAATGGGTTTCAAACACTGTTGTCATACAAAACTCACACAGCACTACAAAAGTTCACCTCTCCTGCATTCTACCATTCATCGCAACAGCTATTATTTGTCTTTACCACATATCTTCAGCTCTTCAGGATTATTCTGGCAGTCATCAGTGGTTGGATTTAATTGACTCTTTTGTTTTTATACCATTTTTCCAAAAATCTGCCTGCCATGGGGAAAATGCACTCTTAACTTAGGTCTAGGGTAACAGTTAATCCATGGTCTAGAAAATAGCCCCTGATATAGCCTCACTTGAAACCATGATCCATGAGGTACAGCCTTAGAGCAATGGCACAGTCAGAAAATGCATCTGATTAAACCCACAATAATCTTTCAATTACCCACATTCTTTATTTTTATTACAAAGGATGTACAAAACTCACTACAGTTAACATTCCATTTTCTTTCCCGTAAGATTCCCAGAAGTGTCCAACATCTTTGAGGCTTCCCCTCCAGCCCTGCCTTAAGCACCACTTGCCTTTCTCCCCCATGCCTTTCACCATTTCCTCCAACCTCCGTATCTCAAAAGCCCCCAAATCTATGTGAAAATGGCAGAGGGTTAGACAAGGATATAAATGGGATAGGCGAAGCTAGAAATGTTTTAGCAAATAACAGGATAGGAAAGAATGGAACCCTACATATATTAAAATGTCTAGTGATATATGATAAAAGGCTTGGTGATAAATTAGTTGCAAAGTAATACAAACACCCATATGAATTTGGAAGCTTTCTGATTCCATGTCATGTATGGTCTTTGGTGAGTAATTCTTATTCTGGTCTGCAAATTCCCAGTGGATACTAACTTATCCTGAAACTTTTCTGTAGCTGGAACTGTGTGTAAAACCCAGGGAGGTCCTTGATTCTGATTTCAGTGCATGATGGTTTCAGGCCTCTTGAAGAACTGTCTTGATTCCAGTCTTTTCGCATTGGTAAGTGACACGTGCAAACTTCAGGATGAATTTGCTGTGGGTTTGTGCCATGGATTTTCCAGACTTCTTCCCCTTTCTGTTCCCTCACATATTCTTTTACATAAAACTGATTTCTGGCTCATCACAGATGTGGCTTAGTGTTGTTTTCCCGAGGACAAGAACAGTCTGATTTCCATCACTTGGGCTGCTGCAGAAGCCACATGACTCATTCTTTTTGCGAGCTATTTAGATATTTTCTTTCTAAAATAAAGAGAATAGCACCTCTTTAATTTCTTTTTTCTTTTTCTTTTTTCTGTCTTTCTTCTTCTTTTTTTTTTTTTTTTGCTTGTTTGATAGTTTACAATAGTATCTGCCTAAGGGACACTGTGAGTTGAATTGCTTCGGGCGCTCTTTTTAGCTACCTTGTTAGTTTTGACAACTCCACTGTCTAACAGAGAACTAGCAGGCAATCCTGGAAAATAGGCTATTTAAAAAAAAAAATCTAAAACACATCAGTGTTGTGTGTACCGCTAAGAAATTAAAAACCTGTGACATGGTACTCAGATGCACTCTGAGTTTAGAGATATTAAAATGTGAAAAAGCTTGCATTTAGAATCAGTAGAGTATCGTGTATACACACACACAATTTTTGTTACTTTCGCATTTTTGAGTGAGAAGAATATATGGATGGCACAAAATCCAAGAAGTTCCAAAATGGCACCCTTGTGCCAAGTCTTCCTGTTCACCATCTAAGAGACAGCCACTCTTACTGGGTTCTTCTATTGGGCATACATTTTATTGTCATCGTTATTGTTTGCTATTTAGTTTGTTTAAAGTCAGGTTTATGCAAATATACATATAGTAAGATTCACTCTTGTTAGTGTATGGTTCTATGAGTTTGGACAAGTTCACAGGGTCCCTCATGCTCCCTTGTACCCCTCCCTTCCTTAGCCCCCAGGCCTTGATAATTACTAATCTGTTTTCTGTCCTGATGGTTTTTCCTAGTCCAGATGTCATATCAATAGGACCACACAGTAGGTAACCTTTTGAGTGTGACTTTTTCACCTAGAATAATGCATTTGAAATTCATGCGTGTTGCGTGTATCCGAAGTTCATTCCTTTTTATGAGTGTGTTTTCAAGTGCAACTCTTTTGAGCAATTTTTTTAACCTAAATTGTCTGTGGCTGATCTGTGAAAATTGTGTACTATTTCTGTTCTACAAACCTGCTCTAAAATCACATAGGCTGTATATTTTCCAGTGCAGTGACTACTGTGCAGCATCCATGTTAAAATCTTGGGTTTAATTATAATTTAAAGTGCCTTCAAGAGTGGGAAAAAGTGTTACCTTTTCAATACCTGTGAAGCAAAAAGTGGCTTTTAAGGATATGTTTTCAGCCTACCTTCTAAGAATATTCATGATTTAATCTTGGGCCTAGGGTGGCCTCTGGTATGTAATTTAGAAGGATCTGAACAAGGCTTACAAAAATGTATTTTCTCCAATTATGTTTCTTTATTTCTTTGTGTCTCTATATTTTTCTGTCTCTCCACTTTTTTCTCTTTGTCTCTCTCTTTCTCCTGGTAAAAAGTGTTTTCTCACCTAGCAAAAAAACAAATAGGAAATTGGTGCTTTTAAATTTGGATAACCTCGAAATTTATAAACAGTTTTTCTGGATCAATTGCTAGCCATAAACAAAAAAATTAATATGGAATGCATTAACTGGTAAGAGCGTTCTACAGAAAAGTAAATCAAGAAAGAGGACAGGGAGTGCCTGGGGAAAGGTGATCAGTGAGTGTCTCGCCCATACACCATGTGATACTCAAGTACAGCAGATTCCAGGCAGAGGGGAGTAGCAAGGTTGACACCCTGAGATAGGAGCTTGCCCACACATTAACTCCTTTGCTAATGCTTTAAAAGGTAATCTGTTGGAGGTTCCTGACGATAGTAACTGTAAATCCTGAATATCCTTTGGATTAAAAACAAAAACATAACAAAATAGAAATATCAAAGGCCACAGAAAGCCCTAAATTTTGTCTTCACTGAAACTTCTATATTCTTGAGGACAATGACCTTGTCAGGGTTCCTTTAATAGAAGCTCTAACCACTAAATCACAATGCTTCTGCTCCAGCCTCTCAGACTACTCAAGGAGATTGTTGACTCTAATCCCACTTCATTTTTAGTTGAACCAAGGTTATAATGGAAACACACACACACACAAACACACACACACACACACGCTGTACTTTGTGAATGACCCACAAGCCCTCAAATCAAAAAGTCAACTGGAAAGAATGTCTGTGGGTGTGCTATTGCAAAACAGAATAAAATGTTTTCATGATTTATGGCTATATTTTAGAAAGATAATCTCGGAAGCACTTTCCATATTTTCCTCTCATTTCTTGCTGTTGTTTCTCTAAAATCTCTTTCCACTCTTCCTGACTTTCCTCCACAATCATTGACATTAACTGAATTACATGGAGGGGAGATCTTCACCTGGAGCCTGTAGTTTCAGGCTTGAATTATTTTGCAGGAGAGTTTGATAAGTAATTCCTCAGTGGATCTCCCGTTAGGTCCTATGGCACTTAAGGTATTTTTGAAATAAAGCAACATATTCATTCCCCCCAAAACTCCACATTTTGTAAACTTTTGCACCAAATATAACGAAGTTTATGAAAAAAAAAAAGATGAGGAAGGGGAAGAGGCAAAGTGTTCAATGTCCATGCATTTTTTCATCTAGAGCACCAAGGAAAGCAATGATTGGAACCTGGGGAAGATATCATGAACATTCCTGGTGACAGACACTAAAAGTGAATAAAACTGCCAGGGTGAAGACAGCCGCAATACTTGGATTGGCTCAGAGCTGCAAAAGCTGAGTCCAGTCTGGACGGAAGTGGTTACTCTTAAGTTGCCAACTTGCCCTGAGACCAGAGCAGCACAGAGTTGGGAGCCCAAATCTTGACATGGGGTGGGAGGAGGAAAGCCTGACTGTAAGAACTTGTTTCTCATTTTTTTAAAAACATAGCTTAAAGGGCTCCTTCTATGATAGCAGCAGCCAAGTTAAGGGATTTTTCCTTTCCTACGAAGATTATAATCCTACTTTTACCTTTCTGTCTCCTCTTTTCCAGGAAAATTTGTGCATGAGCTAACATGATTTTCCTATGACACTGATGGCATTTCCCTATTTACCATTTGTTTGTGAACTTCTTCACATTACACAAACAACACATTGCAGGAGAACAGACTGTACTTGACCAGTTAGAAAGGGGATTCTCTTAAACTCACAACTTTAATCATTGCCTAGATATAATAACAATGGTAACAATAATAGGGTTGGTTAATTATTTAGTGCTTTCCATGGGCCAGGCACTTTGTTAAAAGTTTTATAGCTATCACCATATTTAATTGTTGCAGTGATCCCATGTCTAAGGAATTTCTATCCCTATTTTCTGCATGATGGAATGGGAGCTGAAGAAAGCTGGATAACTGTACCCATGTTACATAGCCAGCAATGCAGAACTCAAAATTCATTTCCAAAACTCATGCTTGCCTCCAAACCATCTCTCTCTTTTTTAAAAATTTTATTTATTTATTTATTTATTTATTTATTTAATTATTTATTTTGTGAGACGGAGTCTCACTCTGTCTCCCAGGCTGGAGTGCAAATGGTGCAATCTCGGCTCACTGCAAGCTTCTCCTCCTGAGTTCATGCCATTCTCCTGCCTCCGCCTCCCGAGTAGCTGGGACTACAGGCGCCCGCCACCACGCCTGGTTAATTTTTTGTATTTTTAGTAGAGACGGGGTTTCACCGTGTTAGCCAGGATGGTCTCGATCTCCTGACCTCGTGATCTGCCCACTTCGGCCTCCCAAAGTGCTGGGATTACAGGCATGAGCCATTGCACCCAGCCCAAACCATCTCTCTCGAGTCTCTAAACTTTGAGCTGAGTCTTGAAATTCTTATTAATTATAACATTGACTTGAGACCAAGAGATAATTATGAAGTAGGCAAGTTTTGTTGCCAATGGCCCTTCCACGGCCATTTGTCACTACTATCGCCCCTCACTCCCATTATCCACTTCTGTTCTCAAATATCTGTTGTTTCTGACCAATTCCTCTTCACATCCTGGTTACTTGGATTCCGTGCCCTCCCATCCACCCCTAAACTAGCTCCTTCTGAAGTGCCCATGCCACAGAATTCTTCTCTGAGCAACATTTATGATTCCTGTGTTCCGTGTGCCTCAGGTTCCCAATCTCCGCATTCCAAAGGAACAGCTATACACTCTTAGTAGTGCATGTGTAGCATCCAACATCAGCAGGTGCATTTCACACATCGTTCTGTGCTGCATTTTACTAAATGTACTGCAACCAGAATGCCCAGAGAGGTCCACAGAAAACCCTGTCTCTACAAAAAATAAGGAAAAACTAGCCAGGCTTGCTGGCATGCACCCATAGTCCCAGCTACTTAGGATTCTGAGGTGGGAGGATCACTTGAAACTGGGAGGTAGAGGCTGCAGGGAAGCGTGATCACACCACTACACTCCAGCCTGGGTGACAGGGTGAGACCCTGTCTCACTCTGCAGGAGGCTTGGAAACCAAACTGACAGGGTATTTCTATGATTCCAGATAGATAGGCTCAAAAACTGAGAAGGTTTTAAAACAGAAGATTATTATTTGCATTTACTCTTTTTAAAAAAGAAAATAAAGAAATAGCTGGGCATATGTAAAGAATATTATATGTGAAAATGAGACAAGGTATTGATAAAAAGATTTTAAAGGAGAAGGTGAAAGGGAAGCATCATGAAAATCCCAAGTCTAAGATTAGGTTGAGTAGAAGACCCCTTTATGCAGTCTTCAAACACGGTTGAAGCTCAAGGTTACAGGGTCCCTGTGCTGTGGTTACTGAAAGTGCCCCGGGGACGGTGTCAGGAGCCATAATATGCTAAATATCTATGTTTTCTTTCCATGTTCATTCATGTTTAAAACAACCCAATGCCTGATTTTTAAGCTGCAGCTAGAAAAAAAAGAATGTTTTAGAGATGACAATCTTTTGTTGTTTTCTCAAATATTTAATAACTGACAAATCTGACCCAGGTCTCAAACATTACTGTATGTAGAATGCTTGCTGATATGGTGCTGTGTTCCGCACTAATGATAACATTGTGGTAATCTCTTGCTCTCTCAACTCTTGCTCTCCAAATTTTCACCATTTGAACTCAGTAGCTGAACTTTCTAACTCTGTAGTAAACATGAAAAGAAATTTTTGAATAAATTCCTTGCAGTCAAAGATTTGCTGCCTGCTCTCTGAAACTTAAGAGTCAAATGGATTCAGAAACAAGTCAATTCTGCCTCCTGTGCTATTCAATCTCAGTAGCTGAACATTTGATATCTGAAGCAGGAACTGAGTAGAGTGGTGGGAGATGGGTATTTTAATCAACTCCCAAATGCATATTTCATGGGGAAGGAGGAAAGTTGGAGCAAAACAGTATAGATTTGAGAAGGCTTAGTAGATCCCTTTGTTTAATTGTGTTAGGCAATGAATTGTAAATTAATTAATGAGTTATAAACTAGATCCATAATTCTATAAGAAAGCTGAGAAATTATTTGGGAAATTGACATGAGGAAGGAACTATATAGAGATACTATAATATTATATCATGTCAAAATCTCTTCTAGGCTGAGTGTGGGGGCTCATGCCTGTAATCCCAACACTTTTTGAGGCCAAGGCAGGGGGATCGTTTGAGGTCAGAAGTTCGAGTCCAGTCTGGGCAACATGGCAAAACTCTGTCTCTACAAAAAAATAAAGAAAAATTAGCCAGGTGTGGTGGCGTGTGCTTGTGATCCCAGCTACTTAGGATTCTGAGGTGGGAGGATCACTTGAACCTGGGAGGTAGAGGCTACAGTGAGGCATGATCACACCACTGCACTCCAGCCTTGGTGACAGATTGAGACCCTGTCTCAAAACAAAACAAAATCTATTCTAGTTACTCTTTAATAAAATGATTTTAGAATTCCCTACTTTCCTTCCTTCTCCTACCTCTCTTGCATCCTGCTTTTTTGTTTCTTGCTTGATAATCTAAGTGATAATTCTCCACGTTGTCTCTGCATAGAACTCTATTATCTGAATGGTTAACTCAACCAGAAGCATAAATGAAAGTGAGGCTGCTAATGAAACCAGAATTTGCTTCACAAACAGGGAAACATCTGGAAGACTTTGGGAATTACTTTGCTTCTTCAGCTGGGGTTTTGTTTGCCCTTTGCTTCTGATCTGCTCCTAGATTTTCACATATGAGACAGAAAAAAACTTTGACTAAAGCAATGTTTCCCAACCTTGCCGGATCACGAGAATCACCTGGGGACAACTTGTCAAATACACAGACCTTGGCATGACTGAATCAGAATTTCTAGGAACTTGGCTTGGAAATCTGTGTTTTAATAAGAGTTCCAGATGAGCCTCATGATCAAATGGGTTCAGGACTCACTGGACTAAGTCAGGCTTTTGTGTCATGATCTAGAAGCATGAACCAACAGCACAGAGCTCCACTGTGTGCAAGTATGAACAGCACAAGCCATTCACGTGAGGACCTGAGACCTTCATGGGCATCTGAAACTCGGCATTATCATTCACGAGCTTTAGTGTCCATCAGAGAAATCAACTGCCAATTCCCTGCCTTGCTCCAGAAGATTCCAAATCAGTAGGCCCAAGGGGAATGGAATGCTAAGAACAGTTTAAGAAGCACTCATAAATGTCATCTGTCATCTCTGCTTAAAAGCTAGCCCTTTGCAAATTGGTGAAGTAACACAATTTTCCCAATCATCTTTCTCTTCTTCCCCACCCCTTCTTCTCTCTCCCCTGTATTAGTTCCATTTTCATACAGCTATGAAGAGATACCTGAGAATGGGTAATTTATAAAGAAAAGAGGTTTAATGGAATCCCAGTTCCACATGGCTAGGCAGGCCTCACAATCATGGCAGAAGGCAAAGGAAGAGCATGTCTTCCATGGCAGCAGGCAAGGCAGCATGTGCAGGGGAACTGACTTTTATAAAACCATCTGATCTCTTGAGACTTATTCACTACCATAAGAACAGCATGGGAAAAACTCATCCCCATGATTCAATTACCTTCCACTGGGTCCCTCCCATGACATGTGGAGATTATGGGAGCTACAATTCAAGATGAGATTTGGGAGGGGACACAGCCAAACCATATCACCCCCTTTCCAAGGCTGGAAGTGGCCTTATATCACTTCACAAGGGCTTGAGTGCTCAGGCCCCATCAGGAATCCTCCTTTCCCCACAATGTTTCATCCCTTCCTCCCATTTTAGACTATAAACTCCCAGGCTATCCCCTCTCTCCCCCATTTATGCTGAGATCTCCCTAAATTTCTCCAGTCCATCAAGCTATCTCCCTTGAGCTTCAGAGCTTTTAACTTCAAAACTATCTAGAGCTTTTCCACCTGAGTATATCAGGCGTGCTTGAAAATTCACAAGTTTGAGCCACAGACTCCCGTGTTGTGGCTGTCTACCACATGCCTGAGGCAGACATGATGTTTTCTTGATTTTTTTACTCCATGTCACCTTTTCCCCAGCATCATGCCCATCCACAAGTTCTACCAATGCTATCAGCCACACCCAGTTGTCTAAGTACGCTATCGTTGTTTGTTCAGATTTGGGTTTTTGATTGGGAGACTGAGGTGGGTGGATCATGAGGTCAGGAGATTGAGACCATCCTGGCTAACACGGTGAAACCCCGTCTCTACTAAAAATACAAAAAATTAGCCGGGTGTGGTAGTGGGCACCGGTAGTCCCAGCTACTCGGGAGACTGAGGCAGGAGAATGGCATGAACCTGGGAGGTGGAGCTTGCAGTGAGCGGGGATCACAGCACTGCACTCCAGCCTGGGCGACAGAGCAAGACTCTGTTTCAAAAACAAACAAACAAACAAAAAAACAAAAACAAAACAAACAGATTTGGGTTTTGGGGTTTTTTCCTACCCCAAAGGAAAACAACAAACAAGTACGCAAACCCTGCTGCAACCTCTGGCTTTCCTATCTCAGTAAATGGCACCATCATCCACTCCAGAATCTCATGGCAAATAACTTGGAGTCCTTCTTGCCTCCTCAAATCTTCCCTACCCACATCCAATCCATAAGCAAATTCCCTAAAGCCTACCTGTAAAATCTATCCCCAATCTGAACATTTCTCCCTCTCTGCATTGCTCCCACACCGGTCCTTGCCTCCAATACTGGAATGACTGCCCTGTTTTTTCTGCATTCACTCTTGCCACCACCTGGTGACTGTTCACTGTAAAATAACCAAATGATCATTCTGAAATGTAAATCACTATATTAGTCTCCGGTTTAAACTCTTCCAATGGCTTTCCATACACTTAGGATAAAATAGAGTCTCTTTTTTTTTAAGGTGTAATATCACATATCACTGTTATTAAATAATAAATCCATGTGGTTGTAGAATTTTCTGTTCCACTCATCTACATTATTTCTTTATACGATACTCTTTTGCAAAAAATGTAATTAGTTGAAACAAGTCTTAATGAACTTTAGAATCACTTTATTAAGTTATAAGAAGGTGTCTGGCTTTTTAAGTTGAGTGAAAAGTCTGTCAATTCTGAGAAATAACATGTTTTAACATTCAGTTTTATCAATTCAGGAAAAAATTATACATTTTCATTGTTTCAAATATTTTTAATATCCCCTAGCCAAATGTTGTAATTTTTATTTACTAAAATATTTTACTACTTTAAAATGTGTTATTTTCTAAGAGCTTTTAAAATAAGGAATTGCTGTTGAATTTTTTGAAATTCTTTGAGAAAGCATTTCTTGTTGAACCTTATTTTGTGATGCATAATATTAATTGACATTCTAACATTTTAAATTTTTAAATATTTAATCAACAAAATTATCAATTAAATATTTAAAAATTAAAAATGTTAGAATACTATATATATATAGAGAGAGAGAGACAATGTCTATATATATTCAAGATGAAAAATTTGGTAATTTAAAATACATGTACATTGTGTTCTGATGATCACAGTCAAATTAAATACCACATCCATTACCATTCATAGTTATCATTTGTGTGTGTGGTGAGGACACTTAAAATTTGCTTTCTTTTCAAATCCCAAATAAACAACACAGAATTATTAACTACCTATAGTCACCATGCTACACATTAGATCCCCAGAACTTATTTATTTTATAACCCAAAGTTAGTACACTGTAACCAACATCTCCTCATTTCTCCCCCTCCACCCTAGCCCCTGGTAACAACTATTCTACTCTCTGCTTCCATGAGTTTGACTTTTTTAGATTCCACATAGAAGTAAGATCAAAGAAACTGAAAACAACACAAATAAATGGAAAGACATTTCATGCTCATGGGTTGGAATAATTAATATTGTTAAAATGTCCTTACTCCCCAAAGTGGTCTACAGATTGAATGCAATTTCTATCAAAATTCTGTCATTTTTACAGACATAGGAAAAACAATTCTAAATTTTGTATGAAACCACAAAAGATCTCAAATAGCCAAAGCAATCTTGAACAAACAGAACAAAGCTGTAGGCATCACATTCCCTGGTTTCAAACTATATTACAAAGCTATAGAAATCAACAGTATTGTGTTAGCATAAAAAGAGACACATAAACCAATAAAAGAGAATAGAGAGCTCAGAAATAAACTCATGCATATATTGGCAAATAACCTTTGACAAGGGTGCTGATACGTTTGGGTTTTGCGCCCCACCCAAATCTCATCTTGAATTGTAATCCCCATAATCCCCAGGTGTTGTGGGAGGATCTGGGTGGAGGTAATTGAACCATGGGGGCAGTGTTCTCCATGTTGTTCTCACAATAATGAGTGAGCTCTCATGAGATCTGATGGTTTTATAAGCATCTGGCATTTCCCCTGCTGGCACTCACTCTCTCCTGCCACCTTGTGAAGAAGGTGCCTGCTTCTGCTTCGCTTTCTGCCATGATGGTAAGTTCGTTGAGGCCTCTTCAGCCATGCAAAATTGTGTCAATTAAACCTCTTTTCTTTATAAATTACCCAGTCTCTGGTATTTCTTTATAGCAGTGTGAGAATAGACTAACACAGGTGCCAAGAATACACAACAGGAAAAGGACAATCTCTTCAATAAATGTGGTTGGGAAAACTGGGTATCTATTATCAAAAGAATGAATTGGACCTTGTCTTACACCATACACAATGTAAAATGGATTAAAAGCTTAAATATGAAATCTGAAACCATAAAATTTTAGAAAAACACATAAAGAAAATGCTTCTTGACATTGATGTTGGCACTGATTTCTTTCCATGTGACACCAAAAGCGCAAGCAACAAAAGCAAAAATAAACAAGCAGGCCTACATTAAAATAAAAAGCTTCTGTACAGCAAAGGAAATTATTAACAAAATGAAAAGGTAACTTATAGTATGGGAGAAATATTGCAAACCATAATATCTAATAAGGGTTTAATATACAAAATATATAAGGAAGTTGCCCCACTCAATAAAAAATAAAAAACTTGCCCAACTCAAAAAAAAAAAAAAAAAAAGGAAAAAGGCAAAAACAAATAATCTGATTAGCAAATGGGCAAAGGACCCGAATGGGTATTTTTCCAAAGAAGTCATATAAATGTACAACAGGTACATGAAGAAATGATCAACATCACTAATCATCAGGAAAATGCAAATCAAAACCACAATGAGCTATTACCTCACACCTGGCTATTACCAAGAAAATGAGAGATAACAAGTGTTGGCAAGAGTGTGGAGAAAAGGCAACCCTTGTACACTGTTGGCAGGGATATAAATTGGTGCAGTCATTATGGAAAACAATATGAAGGTTACTCAGAAAATTAAAAATAGAACTGACATATGATCCAGCAATTCCACTATTATGTATATTTCCAAAGGAAATGAAATCAGTATCTTGAGATATCTGCACTCTCATATTCATTGCAACATTATTCACAATAACAGAGATGTGGAAACAATCTAAGTGTTAATCCAAGAATGAATAGATAAAGAAAATACAATAGAATGTTATTTAGCCACACGAAAAAAAAGAAAATCCTGTCATTTGCTACAATGTGAGTAAGCCTGGAAGACATTCTACTGATTGAAATAAACCAGATCAAATAGCACATGATCTCACTATACATGGAACCAATCTCTTTTGGAATTCTCCTAAACCCTGTACCATCTGGCTGTGTTGCATCTCTACCTGTATTTCCTGCCCCTCCCACTTCCTTTTCTCTCTGGTCTTCTTGTTGAGAATGTTTGCATTTACTGTACCTCGGCTTGCACCCTTCTCCCTAAGGTCACTGTGGCACACGCACCTTCTCTGCATTCAGGACTCTGCCCACCTGTGTCCCCCTAGGCAAATTGTGACCACCTAGTGAAGATAATCATAAATCTCACTTGGCCCAGGGCCAGTCCCCTCTTATGCTTCTTGTTCTGACATCCTGTTTAATGTATTATTTGGCCCAGAATTTTTTTTGACAGAATATTGTCAATAGTAGAGGCAACAACTTATCTGAGATATATTTAGTTGTCCTGCATTTTGTTCTTTCAGCTTTTGCCATAGCATCACCTGTCTAGTAACCTGTGAGGATCATGTGCAGTTAAAAGCACTTTAACATCTAATTAAATCTGAAAGACCTCTAGGGATTATCCTCTGCTATGGCCTGAATGTTGACATCTCTCAAAATTCATATGTTAAAATCCTAACCCTCAAGGTGACAGTATTAGGAGGTGGGGTGTTTGGGAAGTGATTAGGTCATGAGGAGAGAGCTCTCAGGAATGTGATCCATGTCCATATAAAAGGGGCCCAAAGTAATTCATTAATTTCTTCCATCATGTAAGGACATAGCAGGGAGGCTCCATCTATGAGCCAGAAAGTGGGCTCACCCAACACTGAATCTGCCAGCACCTTGATCTTGGACTTACCAGCCTCCAGAACTGTAAGAAATAAATTTCTGTTGTTTATGAGCCTAGTTTATGGTATTTTGCTGGAGTGTCCTAAGACGCAGTCTTTTTCTGATCTTTTCCAGAAGCAACCTAACACCTATATTTCAAGTATAGATGCAGGGGGCTCACTGATTAAAACAAAGTGTGTATAGGCAACTAACTCTTCCTGGTTATTGGGTGGTGGTGGGTGAAGTCTCTGCCTAGTACTTGGTGCCTTAGTCAATTGTGCCATGGCCTGCATCACAGCCTGCAAGACACACAAAGCTACCAGGCCATTAATCTGCAGAATAAGCAAAATGCGGGAAGTTATACACCGTGTGTATATTGGAGAAATACAAGTTTAGCAAGTCTATCATAGAAGGTGTAGAGAAAGACAGGGGTTCTTGCTAGAGGATTTTTGTCATTTATTGTGTGATATCAATCTCCAGCTATGTGTGTACTGCACTGTTTAGCAAGACATTTTTATTTTTCAATACATCCCTTCAGCAGCAATAAGCTTAGAAAACTGAAAAGGAGTGTTTCATGACAAATTAGGTACTTCATTTCCATGTCTCAAAAAAGTTGATGATAAATGTGCAACTTACACAAAATGTCAGTATCCACCATCACAGGGAACATAGTGATACCAAAGACCATGTGAACCCCAGAAGACGCCATGCAGCTGAAGAAGCATCTGTGTCTACTTCAACATCTCAGTGATTATTTCAAGAAGACTGTGAAATAATGAATTATATGTACATCCAACTTTTCCCTGTATATTTCTGCTTCATAGGCTTCTTAACTTACTGAAAACAGTACTTTTACTACAACGCTTTGTGGTAGGCAGGAAAATGACCCTCCCCACAAGATGTCACACCCTAATCTTTGAAACCTATGAATATGTTACCTTATCTGGTGAATGAGATTGGACTGATGTTACTAAATTTGTAGCTGTTGAGATTAAGAGATTACCTTGAATCATCCAGGAGAGCCCCATCTTATCCCAAGGAGACATGAAGATGCTACGATGCTACACCGCTGGCTTTGAAGATGAAGGAAGGGACCATGAGCCAAGGGGAAAGATGGCCTCTAGAAACTGGAAAAGGCAAAGAAACAGATTGTCTCCTAGTGCGTCCAGAAGAAATATAGCAATGATGTCACCTCAAGGTTAGGCCAGTAAGACTTCTGACCTATAGAACTGTAAGGTTAAAAAAAAAAAGAAGTGTGTTATTTTAAGCCCACTATGTTTACGGTAATTTTGGGGTTTTTTTCTTTATTTTAAAAAAATTTTCCCTTTTCTTCTTATTTTTTAGAGACAGGGTCTTGCTCTGTCGCCCAGGCTGGAGTGCAGTGGCATGATCTCGGCTCATTGTACTCTCCACCTTCAGGGTTCAAACAATCCTCCCACCTCAGCCTCCGGAGTAGCTGTGACTACACGAGCACAGCACCATGCCCGGCTAATTTTTTGAATTTTTTGTGTTTTTTGTAGAGACGGGGTTTCGCCATGTTGCGCCAGCTGGTCTTGTACTCCTGGCCTCAAGTGATCCGCCAGCCTTGACCTCCCAAAGTGCTGGGATTACAGGCATGCACCACCACACCCAGCCAGTTTGTGGTGATTTGTTACAGCAGCAATGGGATATTAATTTGCACTCCAACCAAAACCTGTATTCATGGTATCATCACAAAAACAAATATTTTTATCTTCAATGTGGAGCGTTTTAAGTAAATTTCAATAGTATTCGTGATAATAACATATGGTTTATCTTAGGATGAAGTTTTTAAAAGCTTTACTTTGTTTCCATAAGTTGAATGAAAAAAAAATCAAACAATTATTGGAATTGACTTGGTTGATTTTCTATCCAAAGTATCTGATGATATCATTTAACCATTTGCTCAGTTCTTCTGTTGGTGGAGCCGCCTCAGGAGTCAGGTTAAAACATTTATACATTTCCATAACAAGAAAGACCAGATGTGAAGTAGAACTAAAAATATCCTTCATTTCAAGGTAAGAGTTATTTTTATCGTTTATCAACAGATGAGTTATTTGAATTTCAAATTTATCAACCATAAAAGGCAAAGTTTAAGATGGTAGGCATTTGTATGAATAAAAATAAGTTTATTTAAAAAAACTTTAGAAAAATATTAGTCACACAGAAATAGAGATACATTAGTCTAAGATTAAAGTAATAAATATATTTCTCAGAATATACTAGTTTGCGGGTTTTTAGCACTTATCATACACTTGAAATTATCTAATTTATGTATCGGTGTTCATTATCCATCTTCCCCTGCCCTTGTCAGAATGCAGGCTCCATGAAAGTGTGGCTTTATCTTTATCACGTAGCCAGTACTTAAATATGTACAATAAATGAATAAACCTTCTAGCGATCTTCCTACCTCTGATTTTCACTCCTTGAATCTACTCTCACATGGTAAAGTGTGGAGAGTGTCGTTTCTAAAGCTGGGAGCTTGTTGCCAGGGTGAGGCAAGCGAGGCACTGGGAGACAACATTTAAGGGGGTGCTCATAACTGGGGGCTGCCCCTGCATATACATGGCCAGAGAGTGAATGGTGCCTTACGTTTTGCTAGGCTCCTGGTTTGTCCCACCCTAGTACTGACCTGGCTTATAACTTACTATTTTATTTAAAACCTTTCTGTAAAATCCCTATTTCCCTGGACATAAAACGCAAGCTCTTCAGTGGAGCATGCAAGGTTGTATATAATCTTGTTTGCCTCTGCAGTCTCATCACCCACCACTTGACTTGTTTATATTTAGAGTGCTTTCCTGTAGATAGCATGTGGTTGTGTCTTGCTTTTACAACCAATCTGACAGTCTGCCTTTTTAAAAGTACAGCTTTATGCAATGGGGAAAGGACTCCCTAGTCAATAAATGGTGATGGGATAACTGGCTATCCATATGTAGAAGAATGAAATTGTACCTCTACCTATCACCAAAATTTATTCAAGATGGATTAAAGACTTAAATGCAGCATTTGCTTTTCAGTTCCTGCAATAGTTTGCTAAGGATAATGGGCTCCAACTCCATCCATGCTCTGCAAAAGACATGATCTTGCTAATTTTTGTGGCTGCATGGTATCCCTTGATGTATATGTACCACATTTTCTTTATCCAATCTGTCATTGATGGGCACTTAGGTTGATTCCATATCTTTGCTATCGTGAATAGTGCTGCAATGAACATTCATGTGTATGTGTCTTTATGGTAGAATGCTTTATATTTCTTTTGGTATATACGAAGTAATGGGATTGCTGGGTCTCATTTACACAAAGGACAAAACAACAGACACTGGGGTCTACTTGAGGATGGAAGGTGGGAGGAGGGAGAGGAGCAGAAAAGATAACTATTGGGTACTGGGCTTAACACCTGTTTGATGAAATAATTTATACAACAAACCCCTGTGACATGAGTTTACCTACGTATCAAGCCTTCACATGTACCCCTGAACCTAAAACAGAAGTTTTTTTTAAAAAAAGACTTAAATGTAAGACCTAAAACTATAAAAGTCGTAGAAGAAAACCTAGAAAATACCCTTCTGGACATCAGCTTTGGCAAAGACTTTTTGACTAAGTCCTCCAAAGCAATTGTGACAGAAACAAACACTGACAAACAGAACCTAATTAAAACAGAGAGCTTCTGCACAGTAAAAGAAACTGTCAACAGAGTAAGCAGAAAACCTATAGAATAGGAGAAAATATTCACAATTTATGCACCCAGCATAGGTCTAATATCCAGAATCTATAAGAAACTTAAACAATTCAACAAGAAAAGACAAATAAATTCATTAAAAAGTGGGCAAAGGACATGAGCAGACACTTCTTAAAAGAAGACAAAAAAGCAGCCAACAAACATATGAAAAAATGCTCAACATCACTGATCATCAGAGAAACGTGAATCAAAACCACAATGAGATACCAACTGAGACCAGTCAAAATGGCTTTTATAAAAAAGTTAAATAATAACAGATGTTGGTGAGGCTGCAGAGAAAAGGAAATGCATACACACTGTTGGTGGGAATGTAAATTAATTCAGCCACTGTGGAAAGCAGTTTGGAGATTTCTCAAAGAACCAAAAATAGAACTATCATTTGACCCAGCTATCCCATTACCAGGTATATATCCAAAAGAAAATAAATTGCTCTACCAAAAAGACACATACATTGTATGTTCATTGCAGCACTAGTCACAATAGCAAAGATGTGGAGTCAACCCAGGTGCCTATCAATAGTGGATTGGATAAAGAAACTGTGGTACATATACACCATGGAATACTATGCAGACACAAAAAAGAACAAAATCATGCCTTTTGCAGCAACGTGGATCATCTGGAAGTCATTATCCTAAGCAAATTAATGCAGAAACAGAAAACAAAATGTCGCATGTTCTCACTTATAAGTGGGAGCTAAATATTAGGCACACATGGTCATATAGATGAGAACAATAGACATTGGGGACTACCAGAAAGCAGAGGGAGGCAGGGGGCAAAGGTTGAAAAACTACCTATTGGGTTTTATGCTCACCACCTGGGTGATGGGATCAACCATACCCCAAACCTCAGCATCACGCAATATATCTCTGTAACAAACCTCCTACACATATACCCCCTGAATCTAAAATAAAAGATGAAGTTTTTAAAATTAAAAAATAAAAATATATCACAAAACAATACACCTTTATAAATATACAATTTACAGACCATAACATTGACCCTTTTAAAGTTTACAAGTCAATGGTTTTTATTATAGCTCAGAGTTGTGCAACCAACACCATGGTCCAATTTTAGAACATTCTTATCATTTCCCCCCAGAACTGTCCCCATTAGCAGTCACTCTCCATTCTCCCTCCCACACCAGCTCTATGCAGTCAAGAATCAATTTTGTATACTTGTTCATTCTGGAGGTTTTGTATAAATGGCATCATACAATATGTAGCCTTTTGTGACTGGCTTCTTTCACTTAGTGTAATGTCTTCAAGATTCATCTATGTTGTAGTATGTATTGGTATTTCATTCCTTTTTATTGCTTAATAGTATTCCATTGTAAGAATATATTATACATTATTTATCCTTTCATCAGTTGATGGATATTTGGCTTGTCCCCAATTTGGGATATCATGAATAATCCTACCAAGAACATTTGTGTGTAAGCTTTTGGGTGGACACATATTTTCAGTTTCTTGGGTATATACTTAAGAGCAGAACAGGTGGGTTATATGATAACTCTTTGTTTAATATTTTGGGAAATTTCCAAACTGTTTTTCAGAGTGGCTGTGTCATTTTCCATTCTCACCAGCAGTATATGAGGGTTCCAATTTCTCCATATGCTCGTCAGCACTATCTTTTTTTATTATAGCCATCCTAGTGGATGTGTAGTATCTCATTATCGTTTTTATTTCATTTCCCCAATGACTGATATTGAACACATTTTCATGTGCTTCTTGGTCATTTGTATATTATCTTTGGAAAAATTTCTATTCAACCCCTTTTTCCCTTTTAAAAATTGAGTCATCTGTCTTTTTAAATTGTTAAGTTCTAAAAGCTCTTTATATATTCTAGATACAGGATCTTTATCAAAAATATAATTTGCAAATATTTTCTCCCATTCTGTGTGTTGTTTTTTCACATTCTTGATGGTGTTAGTTGAAGCATAGGAGTTTTTGATTTTGATAAATTCCAATTCAGCTATTTTTCTTCTGTCACCTCTGCTATTTTCTGCCTTTTAAATGGTTTTAGATCATTTTCATTTAGTGTCATCATTGATAGGATTAGATTTAGATCTATCATTATATTTGTTTTTATGTCCTATATATTCTTTTTTTCCTCTCAAAGTCTTTTTTGCCTTCTTTTGGATTAATGGAATATTTATCTTTTTAGTGGTTGCTCTAAGTTTTACAATTTATATCTTTAATGTATTACTTCTTACCTTCAAAAGTATTATAGAATCTCAAGTATAGTCTGAGAGCCTCCTAATTGCGTACTTCCAGGTCTAACCTCCTAGCATCTGTTCAATTTTTTACCACACATTTTATTCTTAATGCCTACATATGTTCTAAATACCATAATACATGGTTTTTTTTTGGCCTTAGATAATAAATTATTGTATAAAGGGATTAAAAGAAAATATTTCTTTATTATTTGCCCTCATTTTCAATCATTTTCAGCACTCTTCCTTTCTTTGTTTAGATTCATATTTGTATGAGGTATCATATTCCTTCTGTCTGAAAAACATTGCTTAACATTTCTTATAATTCAGGTTGCCAGAACTGATTTATCTTAGCTTTTGTTTGCTGAAAAAGTCTTTATTTCACCTTCATTGTCGAAAGATATTATTGCTGGGTATAACATTCTGGGTTGAAAGTTTTTGTTTATTTTAGACATCTACCCATTGTCTTTCAGCTTGCATAATTTACAATATGAAGTCTATGGTAATTCTTTTTTTTTTTAATTTAAAAAAAATTTTTTTTTCTTTTATTATTATACTTTAAGTTTTAGGGTACATGTGCACATTGTGCAGGTTAGTTACATATGTATACATGTGCCATGCTGGTGCACTGCACCCATTAACTTGTCATCTAGCATTAGGTATATCTCCCAATGCTATCCTTCCCCCCTCCCCCACAACAGTCCCCAGAGTGTGATGTTCCCCTTCCTGTGTCCATGTGATCTCATTGTTCAATTCCCACCTATGAGTGAGAACATGCGGTGTTTGGTTTTTTGTTCTTGCGATAGTTTACTGAGAATGATGATTTCCAATTTCATCCATGTCCCTACAAAGGACATGAACTCATCATTTTTTATGGCTGCATAGTATTCCATGGTGTATATGTGCCACATTTTCTTAATCCAGTCTATCATTGTTGGACATTTGGGTTGGTTCCAAGTCTTTGCTATTGTGAATAGTGCCGCAATAAACATACGTGTGCATGTGTCTTTATAGCAGCATGATTTATAGTCCTTTGGGTATATACCCAGTAATGGGATGGCTGGGTCAAATGGTATTTCTAGTTCTAGAGCCCTGAGGAATCGCCACACTGACTTCCACAATGGTCGAACTAGTTTACATTCCCACCAACAGTGTAAAAGTGTTCCTATTTCTCCACATCCTCTCCAGCACCTGTTGTTTCCTGACTTTTTAATGATTGCCATTGTAACTGGTGTGAGATGGTATCTCATTGTGGTTTTGATTTGCATTTCTCGGATGGCCAGTGATGATGAGCATTTTTTCATGTGTTTTTTGGCTGCATAAATGTCTTCTTTTGAGAAGTGTCTATTCATGTCCTTCGCCCACTTTTTGATGGGGTTGTTTGTTTTTTTCTTGTAAATTTGTTTGAGTTCATTGTAGATTCTGGATATTAGCCCTTTGTCAGATGAGTAGGTTGCAAAAATTTTCTCCCATTTTGTAGGTTGCCTGTTCACTCTGACGGTAGTTTCTTTTGCTGTGCAGAAGCTCTTTAGTTTAATGAGATCCCATTTGTCAATTTTGGCTTTTGTTGCCATTGCTTTTGGTGTTTTAGACACGAAGTCCTTGCCCATGCCTATGTCCTGAATGGTAATGCCTAGGTTTTCTTCTAGGGTTTTTATGGTTTTAGGTCTAACATTTAAGTCTTTAATCCATCTTGAATTGATTTTTATATAAGGTGTAAGGAAGGGATCCAGTTTCAGCTTTCTACATATGGGTAGCCAATTTTCCCAGCACCATTTATTAAATAGGGAATCCTTTCCCCATTGCTTGTTTTTCTCAGGTTTGTCAAAGATCAGATAGTTGTAGATATGTGGCGTTATTTCTGAGGGCTCTGTTCTGTTCCATTGATCTATATCTCTGTTTTGGTACCAGTACCATGCTGTTTTGGTTACTGTAGCCTTGTAGTATAGTTTGAAGTCAGGTAGTGTGATGCCTCCAGCTTTGTTCTTTTGGCTTAGGATTGACTTGGCGATGCGGGCTCTTTTTTGGTTCCATATGAACTTTAAAGTAGTTTTTTCCAATTCTGTGAAGAAAGGCATTGGATGGCATTGAATCTGTAAATTACCTTGGGCAGTATGGCCATTTTCACGATATTGATTCTTCCTACCCATGAGCATGGAATGTTCTTCCATTTGTTTGTATCCTCTTTTATTTCCTTGAGCAGAGGTTTGTAGTTCTCCTTGAAGAGGTCCTTCACATCCCTTGTAAGTTGGATTCCTAGGTATTTTATTCTCTTTGAAGCAATTGTGAATGGGAGTTCACTCATGATTTGGCTCTCTGTTTGTCTGTTATTGGTGTATAAGAATGCTTGTGATTTTTGTACATTGATTTTGTATCCTGAGACTTTGCTGAAGTTGCTTATCAGCTTAAGGAGATTTTGGGCTGAGACAATGGGGTTTTCTAGATATACAATCATGTTGCCTGCAAACAGGGACAATTTGACTTCCTCTTTTCCTAATTGAATACCCTTTATTTCCTTCTCCTGCCTAATTGCCCTGGCCAGAACTTCCAACACTATGTTGAATAGGAGTGGTGAGAGAGGGCATCCCTGTCTTGTGCCAGTTTTCAAAGGGAATGCTTCCAGTTTTTGCCCATTCAGTATGATATTGGCTGTGGGTTTGTCATAGATAGCTCTTATTATTTTGGAATACGTCCCATCAATACCTAATTTATTGAGAGTTTTTAGCATGAAGGGTTGTTGAATTTTGTCAAAGGCCTTTTCTGCATCTGTTGAGATAATCATGTGATTTTTTGTCTTTGGCTCTGTTTATATGCTGGATTACATTTATTGATTTGTGTATATTGAACCAGCCTTGCATCCCAGGGATGAAGCCCACTTGATCATGGTGGATAAGCTTTTTGATGTGCTGCTGGATTCGGTTTGCCAGTATTTTATTGAGGATTTTTGCATCAATGTTCATCAAGGATATTGGTCTAAAATTCTCTTTTTTGGTTGTGTCTCTGCCCGGCTTTGGTATCAGAATGATGCTGGCCTCATAAAATGAGTTAGGGAGGATTCCCTCTTTTTCTATCGATTGGAATAGTTTCAGAAGGAATGGTACCAGTTCCTCCTTGTACTTCTGGTAGAATTCGGCTGTGAATCCGTCTGGTCCTGGACTCTTTTTGGTTGGTAAGCTATTGATTATTGCCACAATTTCAGATCCTGTTATTGGTCTATTCAGAGATTCAACTTCTTCCTGGTTTAGTCTTGGGAGAGTGTATGTGTCGAGGAATTTATCCATTTCTTCTAGATTTTCTAGTTTATTTGCATAGAGGTGTTTGTAGTATTCTCTGATGGTAGTTTGTATTTCTGTGGGATCGGTGGTGATATCCCCTTTATCATTTTTTATTGCATCTATTTGATTCTTCTCTCTTTTTTTCTTTATTAGTCTTGCTAGCAGTCTATCTATTTTGTTGATCCTTTCAAAAAACCAGCTCCTGGATTCATTAATTTTTTGAAGGGTTTTTTGTGTCTCTATTTCCTTCAGTTCTGCTCTGATTTTAGTTATTTCTTGCCTTCTGCTAGCTTTTGAATGTGTTTGCTCTTGCTTTTCTAGTTCTTTTAATTGTGACGTTAGGGTGTCAAATTTGGATCTTTCCTGCTTTCTCTTGTGGGCATTTAGTGCTATAAATTTCCCTCTACACACTGCTTTGAATGTCTCCCAGAGATTCTGGTATGTTGTGTCTTTGTTCTCATTGGTTTCAAAGAACATCTTTATTTCTGCCTTCATTTCGTTATATACCCAGTAGTCATTCAGGAGCAGGTTGTTCAGTTTCCATGTAGTTGAGCGGTTTTGAGTGAGATTCTTAATCCTGAGTTCTAGTTTGATTGCACTGTGGTCTGAGAGATAGTTTGTTATAATTTCTGTTCTTTTACATTTGCTGAGGAGAGCTTTACTTCCAAGTATGTGGTCAATTTTGGAATAGGTGTGGTGTGGTGCTGAAAAAAAGGTATATTCTGTTGATTTGGGGTGGAGAGCTCTGTAGATGTCTATTAGGTCAGCTTGGTGCAGAGCTGAGTTCAATTCCTGGGTATCCTTGTTGACTTTCTGTCTCATTGATCTGTCTAATGTTGACAGTGGGGTGTTAAAGTCTCCCATTATTAATGTGTGGGAGTCTAAGTCTCTTTGTAGGTCACTCAGGACTTGCTTTATGAATCTGGGTGCTCCTGTGTCGGGTGCATATATATTTAGTATAGTTAGCTCTTCTTGTTGAATTGATCCCTTTACCATTATGTAATGGCCTTCTTTGTCTCTTTTGATCTTTGTTGGTTTAAAGTCTGTTTTATCAGAGACTAGGATTGCAACCCCTGCCTTTTTTTGTTTTCCATTTGCTTGGTAGATTTTCCTCCATCCTTTTATTTTGAGCCTATGTGTGTCTCTGCACGTGAGATGGGTTTCCTGAATACAGCACACTGATGGGTTTTGACTCTTTATCCAATTTGCCAGTCTGTGTCTTTTAATTGGAGCATTTAGTCCATTTACATTTAAAGTTAATATTGTTATGTGTGAATTTGATCCTGTACTTATGATGTTGGCTGGTTATTTTGCTCGTTAGTTGATGCAGTTTCTTCCTAGTCTCGATGGTCTTTACATTTTGGCATGATTTTGCAGTGGCTGGTACCGGTTGTTCCTTTCCATGTTTAGCGCTTCCTTCAGGAGCTCTTTTAGGGCAGGCCTGGTGGTGACAAAATCTCTCAGCATTTGCTTGTCTGTAAAGTATTTTATTTCTCCTTCTCTTATGAAGCTTAGTTTGGCTGGATATGAAATTCTGGGTTGAAAATTCTTTTCTTTAAGAATGTTGAATATTGGCCCCCACTCTCTTCTGGCTTGTAGGGTTTCTGCCGAGAGATCCGCTGTTAGTCTGATGGGCTTCCCTTTGAGGGTAACCCGACCTTTCTCTCTGGCTGCCCTTAACATTTTTTCCTTCATTTCAACTTTGGTGAATCTGACAATTATGTGTCTTGGAGTTGCTCTTCTAGAGGACTATCTTTGTGGTGTTCTCTGTATTTCCTGAATCTGAACGTTGGCCTGCCTTGCTAGATTGGGGAAGTTCTCCTGGATAATATCCTGCAGAGTGTTTTCCAACTTGGTTCCATTCTCCCCATCACTTTCAGGTACACCAATCAGACGTAGATTTGGTCTTTTCACATAGTCCCATATTTCTTGGAGGCTTTGCTCATTTCTTTTTATTCTTTTTTCTCTAAACTTCCCTTCTTGCTTCATTTCATTCATTTCATCTTCCATCGCTGATACCCTTTCTTCCAGTTGATCGCATCGGCTCCTGAGGCTTCTGCATTCTTCACATAGTTCTCGAGCCTTGGTTTTCAGCTCCATCAGCTCCTTTAAGCACTTCTCTGTATTGGTTATTCTAGTTATACATTCTTCTAAATTTTTTTCAAAGTTTTCAACTTCTCTGCCTTTGGTTTGAATGTCCTCCCATAGCTCAGAGTAATTTGATCGTCTGAAGCCTTCTCTCAGCTCGTCAAAGTCATTCTCTGTCCAGCTTTGTTCCGTTGCTGGTGAGGAACTGCGTTCCTTTGGAGGAGGAGAGGCGCTCTGCTTTTTAGAGTTTCCAGTTTTTCTGTTCTGTTTTTTCCCCATCTTTGTGGTTTTATCTACTTTTGGTCTTTGATGATGGTGATATACAGATGGGTTTTTGGTGTGGATGTGTTTTCTGTTTGTTAGTTTTCCTTCTAACAGACAGGACCCTCAGCTGCGGGTCTGTTGGAGTACCCTGCCATGTGAGGTGTCAGTGTGCCCCTGTTGGGGGGTGCCTCCCAGTTAGGCTGCTCGGGGGTCAGGGGTCAGGCACCCACTTGAGGAGGCAGTCTGCCCCTTCTCAGATCTCCAGCTGCGTGCTGGGAGAACCACTGCTCTCTTCAAAGCTGTCAGACAGGGACATTTAAGTCTGCAGAGGTTACTGCTGTCTTTTTGTTTGTCTGTGCCCTACCCCCAGAGGTGGAGCCTACAGAGGCAGGCAGGTCTCCTTGAGCTGTGGTGGGCTCCACCCAGTTCGAGCTTCCCGGCTGCTTTGTTTACCTAAGCAAGCCTGGGCAATGGCGGGCGCCCCTCCCCCAGCCTCGCTGCCGCCTTGCAGTTTGATCTCAGACTGCTGTGCTAGCAATCAGCGAGACTCCGTGGTCGTAGGACCCTCCGAGCCGGGTGCCGGAAATAATCTCGTGGTGCGCCCTTTTTTTTAAGCCCGTCGGAAAAGCGCAGTATTCAGGTGGGAGTGGCCTGATTTTCCAGGTGCGTCTGTCACCCCTTTCTCTGACTAGGAAAGGGAACTCCCTGACCCCTTGCGCTTCCCGAGTGAGGCAATGCCTTGCCCTGCTTCAGCTCGCGCACGGTGCGCGCACCCACTGACCTGCGCCCACTGTCTGGCACTCCCTAGTGAGATGAACCCGGTACCTCAGATGGAAATGCAGAAATCACCCGTCTTCTGCGTCGCTCACGCTGGGAGCTGTAGACCAGAGCTCTTCCTATTCGGCCATCTTGGCTCCTCCGTTCCGTCTATGGTAATACTTTTCTTTCTTCCTGTCGTGTTTCTCTGGCTACCTTTAATATTTCCTTTTTATCTTTGATTTTCAGCAGTTTGATCCTGAAGTATACTTGCACTTTGTATCCTTTTTCTTTTTCCTCTTCCTTTCCTCCTCGTTTCTTTGTCTTTCATGTTTATAAAGTTCTTTTTTCCTGGGTTTGTTTCAGTTTGAATAATTTCTCTCAAACTATTTTCAAATTTACTGATGTTTGCCCTCTTGGCAACGTACAGTCTGTGCATGGGCCCTAGAAAAAAATTTTTTTTACAAAAAACTCTGATTTGTTTTTTAATTTCTAGTGTCTCAACTGAGACTTTAAAAAATGCTATTCATCTCTGCTGAAATACCTCATTTGTTTAATTAATGTTTCATTCAACCCTTTAAAATTATGCTCTCTTCCCTGATGGTAGAATGCTGTGGTTTTTGTTGTTGTTGTTATTGTTTTCATCATTGTTTTAATCTTTTTCCACTCTAAACTAAACTTTGTAAGGACAAGGACTTGGTTTAATTCACTGTCATATTCCAAATACTCATTACTATAGTAATGCTTTAACAAATTGTAATTGAATGAACAAACGAACACACTGCCATGTTTACTGCCATGGTTTAAAGTGTTGCCACTTCCTGATAAAATGTACATTAGTATCTGTTTCTGTCCTATATCTCAAAAAAATTACTAAACATAACGATTTATGCCTAAATAAGATAATCTAGGCTAAAACATTCAGACTCTAAAAATCAAAAGTGAATGCATTAAATATGAGGTAGGAGCAGTAATGAATGATCAGAATGTTTTAGAAAAGCATAAATACCAAAGTTCCCTACTGCAATGAACAACCATAGTTTCTGGTCATTAGTTTTAAAGACTGGAATTCATTGGAAGGCAACTGATAGCTCATAGAACTGACAGGAAACTAGCAAATAGAAATTAAAGAATAGGTGAGAATGACGCTGCTCTGGGGGTCCAAGGACCCAATCACTTTGTAAGAGGCCTGGTCAGACCAAGACACTGCTATTGACATAAGACTCCTGCATAAATAGACTCCACCACTGACTCTCCCTGGAAGCCACTGTCCCTAGCCGCTGATTGTTTTGGCTCATCCCTTTTGGTCTTCAGCAGTGGTAGGCAAAGTATAACAGCCACTATTGGTGGCCTGCCGCTATTCCCTCCTCTCATTTCACTGCAAGCCTCCACACTTTCTATTGTCAGCACCTGCACCCCTTAGCCTGAGGGAGCCCTCAACCAAGGGTATTTGTATTAGTCAGGGCTATCCAGAGAAGCCAAACCAAAAGGCTGTGTGTGTGTGTGTGTGTGTGTGTGTATGTGAAGACAGAGACAGACAGAGAAAAGAGATATTTTAGTAAGTTCATTCACAGGATTTCACAAATCCGAAATCTGTGGGGCAGGCTGGAGATCCAGGATAGAGCTGACATTTCAGCTTAAGCCTGGAAGCAGTCTGCAGGCAGTCAATTTCTCTTAAGTCCTTAGCAACTCATTGGGTAAAGCCCAGTGACATTATGGAGGGTAATCTGCTGTATTCAAAATCTAGTGATTTAAACATTAGTCATATCTAAAAATATACCTGCACAGCAATATCTAGACTGGTGTTTAACCAAACATGTGGGCACCATAGTCTAGTCAAGTAGACATGTAACATTAACCGTCACAGTGTTAATGTTTAAGTTCCCCAGCTTCCTCATCCTTCTGGTGTGAAAACCCTGAGAGTTGTGTTATAGGCTGTTTCCCAGAGTTTCTCATGAGGATTAAGCTCCTGTTGCCTACAGTGATGACTCGCTTGATAATGCAGCATTTATTGTTTTTTTCTCCTTTGCTGTTTTACTTTCCTGCCATTTTACCAGTGTCTTTTGGAGTCATTTTCAAAGTAAACTCCTTGCAAGTAACTTATTGTCTCTCAGTTTGCTTCTGAGATAATTCAAACAGAGATACAGAGCATAGAATTACCACAGCAGCACATACAATAAGGGATTTCTCCTAAAAAGAAAAAGGACATTTGGGATGCTGGACAATCAAAAAGTATTTTTCTACTTATAGCACAGGTGACATTTAGACATTGATCTCTACTGAAGTTTTCTTTCTGAATCCATCTTTTTTTGTTAGATCATTAATAAAAAAATTTTTTTAAGTTAGAGAAGTAATTGTCTTCTTAATCACGATAATAAACATTAGAGACACTCACTTATTAAAAGAATTATTAAGTGGCCAAAAGAATACTGACAATTTCATTGAAAACAAAAGTATAAAACAAAAAAAAGCCTGAATTTTTGTACCAAAATTGACCATGTAGTATAATGATCTTAAGGGTAGAAATTTTGTCTCTATATATGTACTTATGTTTTCATTTATTAAGCAAGGCATAGCATTTAATCGTGGCTGGTGACTGTTTTTGTATTGTTGTTAAGTAATTACTTTCATGTAACTTATCAGAAAATTGGCTACTTTTTGACTCTCAAATGTTTTATGAAGGTAGTGTAGTTAAATGTTTAATTTATGCAAAAAATACAAAAACATCTACTATTATGTGTTTACTAATTAAGAGCATCTTGTTCTTAATATAACAGTTTTCTATAAGAATATTTCCTGCTCTTATAACCTGCTTTTATATCTTTGGCAGCATTTTTGAGGTCATAAACTCTACTAAAATATTTTGAAAAAGAAATCGGTGAATTGTATAATTGAGGTAGGATAATTATATAAATGAGGAGGCCATATACAGTATGAATTTTGTATTTAAAAGGCATATTAAATAAAATGAAGGGTGGTAGGTTGGTTATTTACTTTGAAAATGACTCCAAAAGACACTGGTAAAATGGTGGGAAAGTAAAACAGCACAGGAGAAAAAAAAATAATGGTGAAATGTACCACAGTTTAAGTAGGAGTAATGTCTGAAGTGACAGAAATCATTGTCCTAAGTTTTCCAGGACAACCTGACAAAAAGAATGTTTGAAAACAGAAATATCTGTCACAATATGTCTGATTTTTTATTCAAAATATGGATCTCATCACCCTAGTTTCTGGTCTCATTGTTTTTAGATTTATCTGCACTCCTATTCCCAATATTCTTCATTGAACATATTCTCTTACTCTTGATTTATAGTTCATGATTAACTGGCCAAGTTTTATTGAGAGAATCCTCAGTCTGAATATCAATGCACTGGTTATAATTGCCACGCACTTACATTGATGCATCATTTATTTTGAAATAAAAGTTTTTAAAATGTGCTAACAGTCTTCTCTCCTAAACTGTGGAACCATGGTTTATAACTCTAAGGCCTTCCTTGTCACATAAGTGTCAGTGTTTGTACTTGAATCTTTCACTTCTGAATGAGGTATATGGGTAGGCTCTCTATGGCTGATTTGGATCTGTAGAAAACCTTGCAAAGCAAGTAAAGCTATTTGCCTTCCAAATCAGGTCCTTCTTACATAGAAATAGTCTTAGGCAGTTGGCTCACCTTGTCATTTCTGACTGAGTTTTAGTAATAAGAAGGTTTTGAGCACATAACTATTCAGATGAATGAGAATTCTTAGTACATTATGGCTAGTAAGCAATCTCTTAGAAACCAACAACATTGTTGAAATTAGATGACAGTCTCTCTCAGCACAGAGGCCTAGTTACCTTCATTGGCAACTTCTTGGTAGGATGAAGCAGTTTGGGTGAAGTATGTCAAACCCATTCACTATAGCCAGAGGGATTTTTCCATCAGTGTGATGTCATTACAGAATAAATAAATAGTAAAATTTTGAAAATGATTATTATTTGATGAGGCAATAAATAGCAGTCATTAAGGACAAAGGCTTTTTAAATAGGCTGATATGACGTTTACACCCCATCTAACCAACTAACTAAATAAGGAACGTACTGAGTCTCCATTCTCTCTGCTATAAAACAGCAACAATAATAACTTACCTCAGAAGGCTGTGTGAGTATTAAATGAGATAAAACATTGTGAGTGCTAGCTTAGCACCTGGCACATAGGACTGCTCAAATAAGCCCCAAAGGGTGCAGAGTGACTGTGTCACCATATTGGTTGCATAAAACAATTATATTCAAGGCTTGTTTTTCTTGTCTTTGCTATCAGCTCTTAACATATTATAGCTGTTCTATGTCTTGGAATGCAAAAAAATCATCAAAACACCAAGGTCTACTCTTAGAAATGTGATCACTTTTGTCAAGAAAAATGTATTTGAAAATTCTCTCCATCACTAGTTTCTAATTCTATCACTAAGGTGAGTGTGCGTACCCAGGGGATAGCAAGATGCTCCAACTGAATGAACAAAGAAATATGATTTTCTATGTCAATTTTCCCTCTTTTGTGTTTCACTTTTCTGTTAGTGCAGTAGGATGTATACAGAATTTATAAATAAATATGCACGTATGGGGGGTACTGCTCTGAGTACACAACCTTTTGGAAACCATTGTTCTAGAACAGGAGCTGGCAAACTAAGGCCCATGGGTCAAATCTGGTCCATTGCTTACTTTCAGAAATAAATAAAGTTTTATTGGAACCACAGCCGTACCCATTTATTTACATATTTTCAAAGGTCACTTTTGCACTACAATGGCAGAGTTGAATAGTTGCAACAGTGACTGAATGGCCTGCACAGCCTAAAATAATTACTAACTGACACTTTAGAGAAAATGTTTGCCAAACCCTGTTCTAGAAAATGATTTGTATAGGAGGAGAATCATAATGCATACTGAGACCTGGTTTTTATACCTGTTCACACGAGTACTCAGACCCACCAGCCAACTTGGGAAGGTGGATGATGTTTCCCAGTTCCTTGCTACTCAGTGTGGTCCAAGGACTGGCAGCATTAGTGTCATCTGGAAGCCTGTTTGAAATATAGATTCTTTGGTCCCATCTCAGACCTATCAGAATCTGCTTTTGAACAAGACCTTCAAGACATATGTGTGTACATTAAAGTTTAAGAAATATCAGTCAAATTTATATAACTGTTAGGTGGCATGTTGGTGAAATACTTAGAAATGCCAAGGCACTATAAGTGGACCTTAGTTTTCTATTTCTCATTGTACATAAATCTGCCTCTTGCATTGCACCAATGCACTGATTGGCCATATATAGAGAACTAGGGGAGCTGGCATGGTCTGGCTCTCCTCCAGTTAATATTTATATATGGAAAGACTGAGTCAGCAGTATATGAGCTTTGCGATCTGTCTTTTTTATGAAAAGAAAAGAAAGTATCTTATTCCTGAAAGTTAAACCTTAGCGATGTGTTTATTGTTGGAGAAACATATACTACATTGAAGGAAAATTGATCTCTAGATTTTTGTTGCCATAGTTAAAAAAAAAATTCTTAACAGTTATAAAAGAAGGTTAAAGACAGGGTTTTTGTCCCCTACCTCACAAAGACGACATGCATGTAAGGTTCACTGTAGGAGGGCAGTGCAGGGCAGAATGAGCTTCCTAAACACATGGGGAGAAACCAAGGCTCCCACTCAGGACTGGGCACCTGGGCCTGTGAGCATGAAAGGAGCATCGGATCAGGCTCATTGTACATTTCTGGCTTGGAGCTGGCTGACCCTTTCCTTCTTGAGGTTTTGTCAAGGGGTTTCCAGTTTTCCTAATTAACTATTAATGAGGTGGGTGTAATTTATTGACTAGGGTGAGGTAAACTAGCTGTGCCTGGAGTTGAGTTATGTTTCCTGAGGGAAAAGAAAACTTATGAAATAAATCATTCTCTCTTTAATTAGCAGCTTTGGCTAGCTCACTTGAAATGACTGCGCAAAATGTGAAAAGAAGCCAGAAGTTTAGTCAGAAATCTAAACGTGGGTCTCATTTGCTGCTTACTGAGAGATTTATGCAGTTCAGGGTGAATGTGTCGGGGGACCTGGGTGAGTTGCATGAAGCACCGTAATGAAATGTTCTCCTTCTGCTGTGACTCTGGACAAAGCCTGAAGTAGGTTCCTTCCTTCTTTATTCCAGTGCATGCTCCAAATGGAAAAAGCCAGAGGACCCCAGATAGAAGAGGGGAACTAATTAATGTGTTTTCCAACCTTTTAGCTTTATCTTCCTGTCAACTTATGTGCACCATTAGGTCTATGTATCATTTTTACTTTCTTAACACAGAGTGCCTATTCTCTGACTTTAATACTACAAGCTATTGGATATAACTGCACCCAAGCTGGAAGCAAACCTTTATGTATTGATCAGTACAGGAAAAGATATATTTGTTGTTTCAGTTCTGGTCAACATTCATTGGGTGCCTACTAGAACGTGTCAGATACTGTACTAGGGGGATGTAAAAATGACTCTACCCGGTAGGGGATCATAGATGCTGGGGGGAGAAGAATCTTTTAGAGTTCATGAGAAAAAACAAAACGAAACTGATTATGAAGTTTTAACTTTCTCAACAGACTAAGAGTAACTGAGATAATTTTCTTCATCTCACAATATTGATCATGCTTAAAAGCTCAAAAGAACATTGACCCCTTGCCTTCCCCCAGTTACTATCTCCAGCCTAAAAACTGCATAAGGAAAATGTATTCATTCTTCTTCCTGGTATTTCTCAGTAGAGCCTATTAGACTTTTTCAAGGTAGAGCCCACTCACACCTTGAGAATGAGTTTCAACTTGAACCTGCCCTTTCTGGGGTTAGAATCTACCTTCTATGGCCAAACACGGTTTTCTGCCTTGAAGAAGAATGACCTGACAAGCGTTGTGGACACCCAATGGCTCACTGAAACGTTTTGACGAATGAATCAAAAACATATGGATTACGTTTTCTTGAACATACTGGTGATTTTCACAGAAAATGAATTTGGCCCCAAGCATTTTGTTCTCCTGAACTTTCCGTCTGGACTCCAAACATTAGCAGGAGGCTGGGCAGAGATGTAGTTGGCCCAGTGTTTTCGGGCTGATATGTGGATTTTATTAAAACCTGCAGCTTCTTTCCTGACTCCTTGTTTGAACGTTTTTGTGAGGGGTCCGCTGCAGACGAGCACACTTTTAGCTTCTCGAAGTCATCCCTTTCCCCAAATGGCGACCTTTTTACTCCTTGGAAACAGAGGAAAGAAGAATTCCCATGCTTTCCTAGGAAAGGCTCATTCCCCTATCTCAGACCTCTAGGAACAAAATTACCCCCACGTGCTACCATTTTAAAAAGAACAAAACAAAAGGGTTCTGGGAGCCTTTTTCCTGCCACAGAGCTATTATGAAAATCTAGCTCATGTTTCTATTTCGATCCCATTCACCTTTGTCAGCTAATACTTCATATTCGTTAAATCCAAACCTTGACACTCCAGTTTCTTTTCCGTGCCTTGGTGTGGAAGAAAGAACCAGCTTTTCCCAGAGGCCGACATCTTTCCTCGTCCCCTTGACTAAAGCCACTCTGCCCACCTGCTGCCGAGAAAGCAGAGGCCAGTTCAAACCTGGGCATGGCCCTTGCCGAACAGGGGCTGAGAGCTCATTTGAAGAAGAACAGACCACTAATAAATCGCATGGTCATTACCCTTTATGCATACTTGTTCTAATAGGTGTCGCAGATTCCTGCCTCCTAATAAGGAAAGGAAGTAGAAAAACACATAAATTCTCTCAAGGGAGTCAGACAGCCTGAAGCCACACTCGACAGCTGCAAACGTTACCATGAGCACAAAAGCAAAACAGGGTTTAAAAAAGTGATACATTGCCAGGGATTTTGGCAAGATTTCCTTGAATCCAGACTATGTTTTGCACTGTTTCAGTTGAAAAGAAGAACAGCACTCCTGCCTGCCACATGTGATGGAATTTGGAGATTAAATAAACAACAGTGTTAATTGATCTAAAAGGGCTTGATTGAAAGCATCCTAACATTTCCCTTTACCTTGTTTTGTTTGTTTGCCTGCTTGCATGATTAGTTATTTTTTCTTTCTTTTCTTTTTCTTTCTTTCTTTCTTTCTTTCTTTTTCTTTCTTTTCTTTCTTTCCTTCCTTCCTTCCTTTCTTTCTTCCTTTCTTTCTTTCTCTTCCTTCCTTCCTTCTCTCTTTTTCTTTCTTTTTCTTCTTTCTTTTAAAAAACCTTAGCAGTTCAAGTTAGAGGTGTTTTTTTCTTTTCTTTTCTTTTTTTTTTTTTTTTTTTGCCTCCAATGCCACCACATCATTCAGTCTAACTATTGAGCATTGCAGGTTTGCTCAGGGGACGATTCTTGCCCTCCCCACCCCCTCTTCCTTTCTTCTTTTCTGGATTTACTTTCTCTGGGATGGTCTGGAGATTTGCTAGAGATGTACTGCCTACATATGTGGTGACTGCAAAAGGGGAAATTCATGTGCCTGTTGAAAAGGCCATTAGTCTACCCCATGAGAATTTAAGGGCTTATGAAGAAAATTCATCAGAATATTTAAGGCCAGAGTTCAAAGGGGACCCAAAAATCCAGAGCAGCAGATATAAATTGCTGCACATTCTGATTTTGTCCAAATTTGTTTTGTTAATTAAGACTGAGTCTTTCCTATGAGCTAGAATTAATTTTCCACAAAGAATACATTCTAGACTTTATTTCACAATTATTTCATTTCATTTAGTCTTGTTCACACTGATTTTAGGAAGTTACTTTTGAGAAGAATGCATGATTCTGAGCTTGGGTTTTTGTTGTTGTTTATTTTTAAAGTAATTTGTTTCATCTAATTTTGCACAAATGGAAGCTGAAACATTGCATTGCTAGAGGGTCTCTTATTCACATAAGAAGCAGAACTCCACAGAATTCCATGTCTTCATTAAATAATCAGAAAGGGCTTTCATCCATTACTTGGCATATTTTAATGCTTGTACTGAAATGCAGCATCAAATAAATGCTCTATTTCCTCCCTGATTGGGACCTATTTCCATTTTTCTAGCCAGAAACTTAGTCTAGGAAGACATGAAGTCAGGCCTCAGCTCCATTTTCTAGCATCCAGCTGGTATTTTTCTTTCTCTATTTTGTATCATAGGATAATCAAGGTATTTTACAGAGTTTCACATTTCTCAAAGGCCACATAGGCAGACATGGTAAACAAAATAGCTAAAAATCCTAGGTCCAGTGGTTTTCAAAATGTTTCAAGAAACTCAAAGATTCCATAATCATGCTTCAGATGTTGAAAACTTCAATTTCAAATTAATAGCTTATGGAAAACTATGGCAATCTCTATTAAAATTAAAAATACATACAATGTTTGACCTAGCACCTATACTTTGGTGGAATCCTTCCATTAGAAATAAAATGCCTCAGTACATTAGGATGGATCTATCTATCTATCTATCTATCTATCTATCTATCTATCTATCATCTATCTATATCTATCACCCATCTTCCTATCCATCCATCTGTCCATCTATCCACACACACACAGGATTATTAGAACATTGTTTACTTTATTAAGGAGCTGGAAACAATCTGAATAGCTAGTAATAGGGTAAAGACTGAAAACAGGGTGCCCCATCCTTGCAGGATATTTCTGATGTATCATTAAGTGAGACCCTCCATAAATAAATGATACAGGTGCCAGTCCTCATCCACAATCACAGATGAAACATTCTTTTCTCTCTCAAACATCTTTATTGTCCTTATTTATGCTGACATTTAGCTTTCATGCCTTCAGCATAAAGGAGTTTTAGGTAAGATTTAATTAAAAAAAAAAAAAAAAAGCCCTACCAGATAATGAGCCCTTCAGAGAGAGAGAGGAACACAGCTGGGAGGGGCCATGGGCATCTCACCTCCATTGGTAATGTTTCATTCTTAAGGTGATGGTTACTACAAGAGTAGTCATTATGTCAGTCTTTATATTCTTTTGCATGTCTGAAACATTTCTCTTTTTTGACAGGGTCTCACTCTGTCACCCAGGCTGGAGTGCACTGATACCATCTTGGTTCACTGCAGCCTTAACCTCCTGGGCTGAAGGCATCCTTCCACTTCAGTCTCCCAAGTAGCTGGGATTACAGGCACCTGCCACCACACCCGGATAATTTTCTGTACTTTTTTTGTAGAGATGGGGTTTCACCATGTTGCCTAGGCTGGTCTCAAACTCTTGGGCTAAAGGGATCCACCTGTCTCTGCCTCCCAAAGTACTGGGATTACAAATGTGAGCCACCGTGCCTGGCCTCATAATTTTTAAAAAGATAGTTGAGCTTTAAAATGTGCAGAAGTTCCTAGGCTGGTATATCATAATCATCATGGGAAACACAGGGTAAGAGGAGCTATCACAATAAATCCAAGGATATCACACCTATCTTCAACATCTAGGCTTCCCTACCACCCTCCATACAAGACATCCCAGAGGAGCAAAATCATTTAACTTTTAGACATATTACAGTATGTTGATAATCACAGCATAAGAGATAACATTGACATTAATTAGCTAAGAGAGATTTAGCTATGATTATGGTCAAACATAGGTCACATTTCTATTTGCTGTGATGGAAACATCATAACTGCTTATCAAGATAGACACATAGAGCATCATCTCATAGAAAAATCGGCTGACATCTGATCATGTCCTAGTGCCCAGGGGCAGGCTGAGTAGAAGTACTGTCTCCCAACTATACCATAGTGACACAGAGAAAGCATTGAACCCACGATTCTGGAATCAGATACATGGATTACAGAAGTAAATGATGGTAGAACTATCAGGTATAATCTCTGCCTCTTGCAGGAATTTTTTTTTTTTTTTTGAGACGGAGTCTCACTCTGTCGCCCAGGCTGGAGTGCAGTGGTGCAATCTCAGCTCACTGCAAGCTCCGCCCCCGGGTTCACGCCATTCTCCTGCCTCAGCCTCCCAAGTAGCTGGGACTACAGGCGCCCGACACCACGCCCGGCTAATTTTTTGTATTTTTAGTAGAGACGGGGTTTCACCATGTTAGCCAGGATGGACTTGATCTCCTGACCTTGTGATCCACCCACCTTGGCCTCCCAAAGTGCTGGGATTACAGGCGTGAGCCTCCTCGCCCGGCTGCAGGAATTTTTAAGGGAGCAGATCCATGAGTTTGAATGGCCTGTGGTAATTGCGGCTGGCTGGAGACATAGTTTTTCCTCCAGATCTGGCTTTCTGACTCCCATTCCAGTTCCTTTTCACTATATTACACTTCACATCGTCAATCACAGGGCCTCGCCCAGCTCACTTGAATCAAATAATCATCCTAAGATATCAGTTTGCTTAATTATATTTAATTTCCCAAACTTCCTTCTGGGATAGGAAGCAAAATTCAACTGGGTATGGGTTTTCTCTTGTAAATATTTAGAGGAACTGTACTGAGTGTTAGAATAAGTGTCTATTTCTTGTCAGAGAAAGTTGCCTTTCAGTGGTGATGAACCAAGGCCATTTGCCATCCAGAACAAGCCATATAGCTCTGGAACGAGCTGTTAACATCTAGATTGTGCTGCTCCACTTTTTAAAGAACTCAGAGTATAACTCTACAAGTTTCTTTATGATCATGGTATCTCCCCCTGCCAGGTAAGTATAAAAAGTTATTTCAATTAGAGTTTATGGCAGTCATCAAATAAGGTCAGTGTTGCTAACTAGATCTGTTTATTATTTTAGTCGTCATTTATATATGATGATTTAATTTTAATTAACCTGGATGCATTGTATTGTAAAATATTCTGGTTCCGTATAGTAGGGTGGGAAGGGAATTATATTGCTGACTTGCATTAAAGTCAGCACTAAGAGGCAGGTTGAGTAGAAAGAACTCGCAGACACACAGGCCTCAGATGGGTCCACTACAAAAGGGGGAGGAGAAGTAGAAAGAGGAAGTTGGCTCTTAAAGAAGGAAAGAGAACAAAGGAGAGGCAAGCACAGAGAACGTGATAGAATTAGACATAAGCAGACTGTTCAGAGAAATGAGATTTGATCAGAAAAATAGAAAAGCACGTGCAGACAGCTTCTGAGTAGTAAAACTGTGTTGTATTCTGCTTTGTTTTATCACAAAGACTCATTCTTTTTATTATTATTATTATTATTATACTTCAAGTTCTAGGGTACAAATGCACAACATGCAGGTTTGTTACATATGTATACATGTGCCATGTTGGTGTGCTGCACCCATTAACTCGTCATTTACATTAGGTATATCTCCTAATGGTATCCCTCCCCACTCCACCCACCCCACAACAGGCCCTAGTGTGTGATGTGCCCCTTCCTGTGTCCATGTGTTCTCATTGTTCAATTCCCACCTATGAGTGAGAGCATGTGGTGTTTGGTTTTTTGTCCTTGTGATAGTTTGCTGAGAATGATGGTTTCCAGCTTCATCCATGTCCCTACAAAGGACATGAACTCATCATTTTTATGGCTGCATAGTATTCCGTGGTGTATATGTGCCACATTTTCTTAATCCAGTCTATCATTGTTGGACATTTGGGTTGGTTCCAGGTCTTTGCTATCGTGAATAGTGCTGCAATAAACATATGTGTGCATGTGTCTTTATAGCAGCATGATTTATAATCCTTTGGGTATAAGCCCAGTATTGGGATGGCTGGGTCAAATGGTATTTCTAGTTCTAGATCCCTGAGAAATCGCCACACCGTCTTCCACAATGGTTGAACCAGTTTACAGTCCCACCAACAGTGTAAGTGTTCCTATTTCTCCACATCCTCTCCAGCACCTGTTGTTTCCTGACTTTTTAATGATCGCCATTCTAACTGGTGTGAGATGGTATCTTATTGTGGTTTTGATTTGCGTTTCTCTGATGGCCAGTGATGATGAGCATTTTTTCATGTGTCTGTTGGCTGTGTAAATGTCTTCTTTTGAGAAGTGTCTGTTCATATCCTTCACCCACTTGTTGATGGGGTTGTTTGTTTTTATCTTGTAAATTTGTTTGAGTTCCACAAAGACTCATGCTTATCAGCCAGAAATCAGCAGACATAGAACACAAATACCAAGCAGTAGGGAGACAAGAGTAATCCTAGGGTCAATACATGAAATGATACAGAATTTTGCCCTTTTATTGTTACACTTGTTTGTGATGTACTTGTTTATTTCTATTTGAAATGGACAAGTAATTGATCATGTCTTCATCCCACAACTGAAGCCCTCCTTTTCTGCCCTAACCCAGCACCTCCTCCTGTATTGCCTTTCCCTTTTGGGGATACCTATGCAGGAGGCCTCTCAACTTGAACCATAACTTTTTTTTTTAGTGCTTAATAAATTAATTTCATTCGTTCATTTATTTTTTTTTTCTTTTCAATTTTTATTTTAACTTCTGGGTGTACATGTGTAAGTTTGTTACAAAAGTATATTGTATGATGCTGGGATTTAGAGCACGATTGAACCTGTCCCTCGGTGGTGAGCACAGTACCCCTTAGGTATTTCTCAACCCTGGCTTCCCTTCCTCTCTCCCTCTCTAGTAGTCCTCAGTGTCTACTTTTTCCATCTTTATGTTCATGTGTGCCCGGTGTTTAGCTCCCACTTGTAAGTGAGAACATGCCATACTGGGTTTTCTGTTTCTGTGTTAGTTTGCTTAGGACAATGGCCTCCAGCTGTTTCCATGTTGTTGCAAAGGACATGATTTTGTGTTTTTTTATGGCTGTATAGTATTCCATGGTATATTTGTACCACATTTTCTTTTTCCAATCCAGCATTGATGGGCACTTGGGTTGGTTCCATGTCTTTGCTATTGTGAATACTGCTGCAATAAATATACAGGTGCGTGTGTCTTTTTGGTAGAATTATTTATTTTCCTTTAAATATATACTTAGTAATGGGATTGCTGAGCTCAACTGCTATGAATATGGAAATTTTAATAGAGCTATGATCCTTCTCACTTCCTAATAATACTTCCAAATTGTTTCTTAAAGTCTGCTCTACATCTACTCCCCTTGCCCAATTCAGGCCTTCATGATGTCTCACCTGGACCATTGAAATAGACTCCTCCCTCCTCTTCTTGCCTTTACTCTTAACCGTCTCAATGTATTTTTCACAGAGAAGCCAGAGTGCCAGATTTCTAGAAGGAAATCTCAGCATGTCACTTTCTTGATAAGAACCTATCAATTACTTCATGAGCTACAAAATAAATTCATTTCCATATATAGATTATGTGAATAGATTCATTTATCTGTGTAACTCTTGTTCCTCATATAAGATTTAGTTAGGGCTTCACCTTTTCTAAAAACTAGCGAGAAGATCTTGCTTTTTCTACTTTAGAGTGCTGTGTAAACCATCATCATTGCACACCTTACATTATATTGTAACTACCTGTGCAATACATTTGTTTCTTTTATTACATTATAAACTCCCTTAGGGAAGTTGCAGCTCTTATAAAAACTTTTTGGGAGCTTAACACAGTAGTATCTGGCATATGATAACAGGTCAAAAAACGATAATTGGACAAATCTTTTTCTTATAAAAATACTATTGAGTGCTAAGTGGTTTAAAATAAACCAGGTTTTTCCATGAGCAGAGCTTCCTATTTCTAAATGAAATCAACCCTAAAAATAGGAGCTACTAGATATCAGAAACTAGAGATGTACAGTGTGCATAAAGAAGTCACAAATGTTCTCATTATGATGTTAATTTTCTTTTAAAAAGAAGGAAATGAAAACAGTGTTGATGTTCTAAATCAAGACATATGGTTGCCTCAGGAAGCAATTCTTATTTAATATCAGCTTTATTGAGATGTAATTAATATACACTATTTTAAAATACATAATTCATTGTTGTTTAATATATCCACAAAGTTGTACAGCCATCACCTGTGTCTCATTGTAGGACATTTTTATCACCCTACAAAGAAATTCTGTACCCTTTCAGAGACGCTCCACAATGCCTCCTCCTCCAACCCCTGGCAACACTAATCTGCTTTTCATCTCTACGGACTTGCATATTTTTGGACTTTTCACATAAATGTAATCATATAATGTGGCTTATTGTGTCTGGCTTCTTTCATTTAGCATAATGATTTTAAAAGTTCAACCATGTTGTTCCATGTATCAGTATTTCATTCCTTTTTACGGCTGAATAATATTCCATTGTGTGTGGATAGACCACATTTTGTTTGTCTGCTTATCAGTTGAAGAACTTTTGGGTTGTTTCTGCTTTTTGACAATTATGAACAATGCTTCCATGAACACTCATTTACAAGTTTTTGTATGAATACGTGTCTTCAGTTCTCTTGAGTGTACAGCAGGGAGTGGAAATGCTGGATCATATGATAACTTTGTACATATTTAGCATTTTGAGAAACTTCCAAACTATTTTCAGAGTGGCTGCACTATTTTACAATTCAAACAGCAATGTATGAGACCTTTAATTTCTTCATATCTTCATGAATACATTTTTTAAAATTTTAGCCTTCCTCATAGTTGTGAAGTAGTGTCTGCTTGTGGTTTTGATTTACAATTCCATAGAGACTAATGGTGTTGAGCATCCTTTCATGTGCTTGTTAGTCATTTGTACATACCCTTTGAAGAAATATCAATTGAAATCCCTTGCTTATTTTAAAATTGGGTTATTTGTTTTGTTGTTGGATTATAAGTGTTCTTTTTATATTATGCATTCAAGTTCTTTATCAGAGAATGTGCATATATTTTCCCCATTCTGTGGTTTGTCTTTTCACTTTCTTGATGCTATTATTTGAATCACAGTGGTTTTACATTTTGATTGAGGTCAATTTACCAATTTTCTCTGCTTTTGATGCCATATCTAAGACTTCTGGTATCATGTAAAGTCACAAAGATTTGCCCCTATGTTTTTTGCTAAGTGTTTTATAATTTTTGTTGTCACATTTAGTTCTTTGATCCATTTGAGTGAATTCTTATATGTTGTGAGGTAGGGGTCCAACTTTATTCTTTTGCATGTGGATAGGCAGTTTTCCCAGCGTTATTTGTTAAAAAGACTGTGCTTTCTCATTTAATTGTCTTGACATCCCTGATTTTGTAGAAAATCAGTTGACCATAAATGTGAGGATATTTTCTGGATTCTCAATTTTATTCCATTGGTCTATGTTTAGCTTTATACCAGTATCACACTCTTTTGATTATTGTAGCTTTACAGTAAGTTTTGGAATTGAAAATTGTGATTCCTTTTTGTTCTTTTTTTCAACACTATTTTGGATATTATGAGTCCTTTCCTTTTCTGTATAATAAAGAGTGTGGCTGGCCTTTGTCCTCAATTCCTGGGAGATAACTTCTGAGCCCTTGGAATTTCTCAAAAATAGTAGTTTCTTTGTTGTTCATTGTGGGCCTTTGGACCACACCTGTTAGTTTGTGCTGACAAGGTCACTCAAAATGAGTCTGTAGATAGTTTATGATAAGAAAATAACTCAGGATGGGGACGGTCCATGCTAGAAAGACCAACCATATGATTAGAAGGCTAGGGCTTTGAGCCATATTATAGCATACCTGACTTGGGGGAGGAGATGGGAGGTTAGAGATTGAGTTCAACCATGTGGCCAATGTTTTCATCAATTATACCTATGTAAAGAAGCCTCAGTAAGAACTCTGGACACTGAAGCTTAAATAAACAACGGTGAACTTCTCTGGTTGGCAATTCATTTTGAGGGAGTAGGAGCACATTTCAATGCCTAAAGGGTGGCACATCCTAAGGAAGATGGAAGCTACACATTTGGAATCCTCTCAGACTTTTTTTCATGTGTCTCCTCCTTTGGCTGGTTCTAATTTATATATAATTAAAATACTTCTTTATTTGCGGAAATGAAGCATTGTCATAAGTATAGCATTTTCCTGTGTTCTGTGAGTCATTCCAGTAAGTTATCAAACTTTCTCAAACTCAAAGGCAGTTGTGGAAACTTGAATTTTTATCCAGCTTGTGAGAAGTGAGGATGGACTTGGGGACCCCTGAACTTGCAGCTGGTGTCTGGGTTAGGGCAGTATCATAGAGGACTGTGTCCTTAACCTCGAGTTAGGCTAACTCCAGGTAATCTTCATATAAATTTTAGGATAAGCTTATCAATTTCTGCAAAAAAAGAAAGCTGGAATTTTACTGAACCTGTAGATCAGTTGAGGAACTTTGCCATCTTAACAGTAGTAAGTCTTCTAATCCACGAACAGGGGATTGTTTTACATTTATTTAATATTCTTTCATTTCTTTTAATTATATTTTGTAATTTTCACTGCATAAGTATTTCACATCCTTGGTTAAATTTGTTCTTAGCTGTTGTTGTTTTTTTAAAATGCTTTTGAAAATGGAATTGCTTTCATAATTTTATTTTTAGGATGTTGATTGTTAGTGTATAAAAATACAATCGATTTTTGTAGATTGATTGATATGGTTTGGATCTGTATTTCCACCAAATCACATGTCGAATTGTAATCCCAGTGTTGGAGGTGGGCCTAGTAGGAGGTGATTGGATCATGGCGGTGGATTTCTCATGAATGGTTTAGCACCATCCTCCCTTGGTACTGCTCTTAGGATAGTGAGTGAGTTCTCATATGATCTGGATGTTAAAATGTATGTAGCAACTTCCCCTTCTCTTTCTCTTGCTACTGCTCCCACCATGTGGTATGCCTTGCTTCCCCTTTGCCTTCTGCCATGATTGGAAGCTTCCTGAGGACTCCCCAGAAGCAGAAGCCACTATGCTTTCTGTACAGCCTGCAGAACCATAAGCCAATGAAACCTCTTTTATTTAAAAATTGCCCAGTCTCAGATTTTGTTTTGTTTTGTTGTTGTTGTTGTTTTTGAGACAGGGTCTCACTCTGTTGCCCTGGCTGGAGTGCAGTGGCACTATCTCGGCTCCCTGCAACCTCTGCCTCCTGGGCTCAAGCAATTCTCCCACCCCAGCCTCCCAAGTGGCTGGGATTACAGGCGCCCACCACCATGCCCAGCTAATTTTTTGTATTTTTAGTAGAGATGGGTTTTCACCATTTTGGCCAGGCTGGTCTCGAACTCCTGACCTCAAGTGATCCGCCTGCCTTGGCATCCCAAAGTGCTGGGATTATAGGCATGAGCCACCGCACCCAGCCCCAGTCTCAGGTATTTCTTCATAGCAATATGAGGATGGACTAATACACTGATCTTGTATCCTGTAAACTTGATGAATTTATTTACTAGTTCTAATAGTTTTTTAGTGGATGCCTTAGGATTTTCTATATATAAGAATATGTCTTTTCAGAATAGAAATAGTTTTACTTCTTTCAGTCCAGTCTGGTTGTCTTTTATTTCTTTTTATTGCCTAATAATTCTGGATATAACTCTCAGTACAGTGTTGAATAGAAGTGTCAAGAGTAGACATCCTTGTATTTTTCTTGATCTTAAGGGGAAAGCATTAAGTATAATGTTGGCTGTGGGTTTTTCACAGATGGCCTTTATCAGGTTGAGGAAGTTCCCTTTTATTCCTAGTTCTTTGAGTATTTTTATTAAGAAAAGGTAACTATTGTTTTGTGAAGAGCCAAGAAGAACAGCTGAATGAAACACCCTATAAAGCAACAATATGAGGCCTCTTCCATTTAGTTACTTCCTTATTTTCCATACCAGTTGTGAATCTTGAGAACAGAACCTCTGAATTGTAGGCAGTTGCCAATTTATAGCAAGCATGTTACTCTGCTGCCATTGGAAACTTACAATGAGACACATAGCTCCCTATTAACCTGTGGGCTATAAATTTGTTCTTCTGAGAATACCCAGGGGAAAGAATAAAGGTAAGGGGATGTAGAGAGCAGATTACTCTTCTCAGTACATCCAGTCCCCTCTCTAAGCAACTGTGCTGGGAGCTTACACACACACACACACACACAATTTCACAACAGCAAATACATTTTCTTCCTTATCTGTGACTGGTCAGAACACTAAACTATTAATATCTCCAACTAGATTGTCCTTAACTTTGTACAAAGGTGAAAAGATACCCTCCTACCCTCTATTGACCTGCATGCAAATCATCTAATCAAGAAAATATCCTGTTAAAATGCTCCTGATTTCTGAATGTATGAGCAGCAAAGGGGCCCTGAATCAGAAATAATTATTTCAAGGAAGTACCTTTACAGTTCCAAGAAAGTTCCTGCTTCTTTATGAAAACAAATTCTCTCTAACTGAGATATTAATTTCCTCAAACAGGAGGTGCTTAGGAAGAAAGGACAGGGGATTGAGAATGGGAGATCCTTTACTCCCAGTAGGGGTTAGTCAACTCTCCATACCATCCATGCATCCTCATAAGCATGACCTTTTGTAGTCACCCGACCCTAACAACACAAGAAAGGAATTTTAAAAGGAGGTTTAGAGAGAGCAACTGTGCCAAAGACAGCAGTGACGGAATATTCACTTAGAAAAAGATAACTCTCTGATTGTGATATTGCTGTTTGCATTATTCTAGGTATGCAGTGAAGACTCTGCTTCCTCTTGCACATCTAGTCTGATTGATTGTAGTGACTGTCTTGCGAGGCTGGGTCAGGGCTCAGGGAAACAAAGTGCAGTGATGAATTGGCAATGCCTGGCAAGACCAGAGGCAGAAGATATGTGGTCCTGCCTGACTGTTTCTCCAGGGTCATTAGTAATAAACTTCCCTATTTAGTAGAAGAAGAAAGTAACAAAGTGGGATTGAGAATTGACTTTGAATTTTAGCTGGAGTTCCACTGTTGCAGATATTCTTGGATAGAATGCAAGGAAAAATACATTTACTTTTCATGATCTGGGAAACTCATCGAGACAATTGCCTTAATTTTTTTTCCTTTGTGTTGTTATGAATACCACTGCTATTTCCTTCTGAACAGGTAGTAACATGGTTTTGTTAACTCAAAGAATACAGACTTTGAGTCTCTTTCACACATATCTAAAACCACCCCTGGGACAGCATGGTATGAAAGGAAAGCCAGTTTCTTATTTTCCTCTCTGACCATTCCATTTTGTCTTGGCTGCAAGCGATGCTGTTGTGAAGCTCAGGTTAGGAGAGAAACAAAGCAACATCTCTAAGTGGTGTTAAGATGAGCCAGAGCTCTGGGAGGTACACCAGGGCATGAACAAGTGCCGTGTAAGCCCTCAGGAGCACTTCCAGCTGATGTGCCATGGAAGGAGGTCAGAATAGCTGATGGAAAACATAAAACTGCATAGTGATTGCCATGTAGCCCATGCACAGAAGTTTCGATGGTGTGTGTGTTCTCCAAGACCGCCAGTCCAGGGTTCAAATCCTGGCTGTGCACCCGCAAAATTCAGAAGGTCCTGGACAATGTTTTATTCCATCTTTGAATTTCCTCACCTGTAAAAAAAAAAATAGGTGGGGGGCAGTAAGAATACCTAATTTACTGGATAAGTGGAGGAGTAAGTGAAATGATATATAGATAATGAACATACAATAGGGTGTGAGTGTGTGCATAAAATTTTGTATATATTTCATGCAGGTAACATTTTGGACATCAGGGATTAGAGATCCTCTGAAGTAGATTCGATCTTCAATACTAGGTTTTCTAACTTAAATTGGAATTCAGTGTAAATAAGGGAAAATATTAAAATCAGGCTGAAGAAAAGCAACATAGACTAAAGGGAGTTTGTGGAACCAGGGAGAAAAAGCTAAGAGAAACAGAAAAATGTGATTTCTCCTCCAGCAACAAGGGCATCGGCAGGCATACTCCACACCTCTATGGTGCCTGGCAGAGGACACACTAGGTATGATGTCAATGCCTCCCCATCTAGAATGAAAATCTTCCATCACTGGAGGGTCCACTAAAAGACCAGGTGTGCCTGAGTCCCACAACATCATATGTGTTCCTACTGACTCAAATGACAATCACTTCATGTGTCCATTTGACATGTAACGTCTTGAGCCTTCTTCAGTATTTGTGAAATTGGCTTCAGTTGCAAAACTCAAAAGACAGAGGCTGGGGGCCTTATGTTCATGGTTCATAGTCTCAGGCTGCCCTAAAACCTCCCAAATTTTAGCTAGAAAGAACTCTTGATTTACAATTACGCCATGATGGATTACCTGAAAACTCAACCTTCAGGCAAACTGTGATTAACTTGACCAAAGACATCTGGGAGAGCCATCGATGGCCTGAAATTATGATCTTAGTATTCTAGCCTGAAACTAGACACCACTGGAATTGCCCTTCTGCAAGACTTCAGCACAGGGGCCTTTGTTTGCTATCTCAACAGTTTTTTGTTTTTTCTTGGAACAGTACAGCAAAAAACACATCCACAGGAACAGCCTATAAAGAATCAAAGATGACTGTCCAGCTTAGCAGAAGTTGCTTTTTAGAAAACAAACTTCATCTTGCTTAAATGCTGGGAGAAAAGCAATTAATGCCTTAATGATTAGCAACTGCCAAATAAGTAAGTTTGTCAGAGCCATGGACTAAGTATAAAATTTAGTGCTTGAAAAATCATATGCTCACAATTAGCTGGGCTTTGCTGCTGGATACTGTAAAATCACAACATGCTGTCAAGATTCATTTTCAGGGGCTATTATCGGCAGTGAGTAAAGGTTGAAATGAAATGCAAAACAGGTTTACAGGTGCTAACATGAGCAATTTATCAGCATGCAGCAGGCTCCCCTTTGTTCTCTGGACAGCCCTGGGGACTTTGGTGCCTTCTTTTGCGCTGGGGAGTTGATGATCCAGCAGCGGCCCCAGAAGTAGGACTTAGAAAGAAGCTAAAGAAATTAAAAAAAAAATCAGTAAACCCTCTCACCCAAAGGAGCCTTCGAAGAAACTATTTGGGCTTAAAAACTACAGTTGTAGGGACAAGCTACATATTTTCTTTCTGTCCATTTCCCTCCTAGCCAATACATTGCCCTCTAATCTGGGTCACTTGTTCTAAGGGAATTTGATTTTTTTTTTTTTTTTGTCTCCACAAAGTCTAAAACCCTATGCCAATGAGGACAAGAAGCCTACAGAGCTTATGCCCATTTGCTCTAGAGGATAGGGCTTATTCATGGAAGAAAAATCAGCAAATTCATCCATTTACTTTAGTTTGGGAGTGCCTTAGGAACACAGCAAATGGGTGAAGTAAAAGTATCTAGGTGTATAAAATTAAGTCAACTTTCCAAAAGGGCCAGGGACAACGAAGCAACAAGAAGATAAAACCATTTGAAGATAACTGTTGTGGAGGCCTTTCACATTTTGAAAGACCAAACTCATCCTTTTAAAATAAAATCAATGTAAATTAGGGGATTATATTTAACTCTGAATCATAAACACTGAAAATTTTACTAGAATTTAAACTTCTCCAATGAATTAGAAATATTTTCTTCCAATGAGAAACAAGTGGTTGGGGTTAGCAGCAAATATATAAGAATAACACATCTTAGAGGATATTTTCACATGGCAGAGGAAGAATGGAACAAGTTGTGGGGTTCACCTTGGGGTGAAGGACCTCGGTCTGTCACGCCTGGCTCTTGCCATTGCCATTCCGGCTGTTGTCAGTGTCTCTCCTTATCCCTGGACCTTTCTCCTACATTTCACCCCCTGGAAAGTCCATTCTTTCAATATTGGCTTCCTTTGTAATTTTCATCAGCCATTCATTCTCTGTTTAGTTGGTTTCCACTGATGAACAGGGGTGATGGTGGTGCGAAGGGAAAGAAAGTAAAAGAGGTGAGAGGCGAAGTAATGTGCAGAGCAGTCAAAACCAAGCCTTACAAGAGCCAAAAATAGAGCCCTTGAAATCATAAATATCATGGAGATCACTTCAGATAGTATGTCTCCTTCCTAGTCTTCAGGCGCACCCTGAAGCTTCCATTCTAGCAGGTCAAGGTCCTGCTTTTGACCTTGCCTTAGGTCAAAAGCAGGTTTCATGAAGGGATAATGGAGAGGAAAAACATCCATACTTAAAATAAAGATTTGCTTTCCTGTGGAATTGTGAAAGCTTTTGTATAAACAACTCAATTTAGGACTTTTACTTTGGACCCTTGGAGGTGTTAATAGTTTACATGGAATGCCCCTAAAGAAAAACCACTGTTGACATTAAAAATCTGCTGTGGTTCACCTTATACTTGCATCACAGAGAGGCCATGTCCTGATGAACTTCAAGTTCAGTCAAAACTTTAAGAGGTATTTCCCTAAATAGATTTGCTATCTTCCTAGGCATTAAGGAATAATCATATTTTCATTAGACATTTTTCTCAAGTCAATGAGATATTTCTTCCTGTTTCATGGGTCTAAGGGAAGATGAGTATTTTTCACTTGGAGGCCAGCAGAGAAAAGGTGAAAGGGGAAAAGCAAGAGAAGCAGGAAGGTGCCCTTGCTTGCAGCCACAGGCAGTCATGCTGCAACACTCTCTTGCTCTCCCTTCCTCGAATTCCTCCTGAATGGGTCAGGAAACAATGAGAGACATGGGAAATTAATATATTTCATTTGCAGGGAGCAAAGGTGGCTCTGGACTTGCATTCCTGCTCATGATGCTCACAGATAAAGGGGTGCTCTTTCAAGGATAAGGGGAGTACCTGGAATGGAGTTGTAATGAGGACATGGGAAAGCTGGGGAGCTTTTTACAGATTACCTCTTTATTTGTTCCTGTTTCATGATAAAATATGTTACGATCTTAGATCATTGGCATAGTTGGAACTACCATTAATAGGTATGAAATATTCTTAGAAAGTTAATGATCCATTACATTTGGAAACAGTAAAGTCCAGCAGATATTATTGAATCAAGGCTAACATTGATAGAGTCCAGGAGCCCATCTGCTTTTAACTCTACTTTGAGCCTTAACTCTACCTTGCAGAGTTCTCCATGTAGCAGAGCTCAATAAATGTTTGCTGTTGAATTAAGTGACTAGAATTGAATACAGGATGAAGGCCACATTGTAAAGTTGTGGGAAACAATGGATTTCTTTTCAGAAAATAATGTTGGCTAGCCATTTGAAGAAAATACTAATTTTCATATGATTTAAAAGAGAATTTTCAGATGAATGAAAAGGCCAAATGTAAAGTCCAAATTTGTAAATGTAGAAGAAAATAAAGGAGACTCTCTTTACAAGCTTGATATGGGGACAGTCTTCCTAAAGAAGATAGAATACCCAGAACCCATAATGGAAAAGAAAATCAGATATAATGACCTTAAGGAAATTTTTTTGAGGAATGAAATACACTATAAACAGCATTAAAACACACACACGCACACACACACACACATGCACGCACACACACAAAACACAAAACAGTCTGGGAAAAAGTATTTGCAAAATATATAACTGTTAAAGGAAAGACAACAGACAAACCACACAATAGAACAAGGGTCAAAGGATATGAGTAGTTAATCCACAGAAGAAAATTCAGATAATCAACAAACACTTGAAAAGACACGCAACCTCACCAACAATCAAGAAAACACAGACAAAAAGAAAGACAAGATAGTATTTCTGCTGCCCACTTGACTGAAAAAAATGAAAACCATTGTGAATCTAGTGTTGGCATCCTGAAGACTCCCTTGCAGCATGCTGCTAGGACTGTACATTGGTAAATTTGTGTAGGTAAATACTGAAATGTAAAACATGTGAATTACTTCACATCTATAGACAAACACCTGATGCATTTACTGCAGTAGAGTTAGCAAGACACAGGGGGACTAAAAGATCCAGAACTACATTATTTTTGTAGAGGGTGAGCAAAAGTCAGGAAGTAGTGTAGGGTAAATTGGGTACTGTAGTGTAGGCAATGAATGGGTTAAAGAAAGGGCCATGGGAAAGGGGAAGGGAGGGAGAGTTAGAGGGAGGAGCCTTCCAAGGACCAAGGGAGAGTCTTCATGGTACTGCTCCCATGGCCCAAACCATTGGCCAAGAAGTCGTTCCTGGGCTGCAATCCACTCACACGCGTTTTGTTTATTGGGCTTACATTTTCTTGTAGCAGCCATCACCTGCAACTCTTTGTTTTGCCACAGTCAGCACCACTTACTCCCCATTGTTTCCATCTGGCCAGGGTGATTCATTTATGTTTTTGAGCTGGCCTGTGTCAAAAATTTCACGTATTTTTGTCCCATGCCCTCTGGATTAAGCCTGCATTGTTTGTTGTGCAAGAAAATAAGATAGTGAGACCTGGAGTGCAACCTGATCTCATCCCTCATCCTCTATCCCTCTCCTGGACTTGTACATGTTTGGGAAAGTACCTGGATTCCCATGGAGTCCAAAGGGTAAAACATATCCAGACAGATAAGAAGTAACCCATCCCCATGCCATCCACAGGTCATCACTAAGACTCTGGGGGTAACGATGAGGGCCCAGAAACATCTGCCCTCAGGTGCCAACCTAGATGGCAGGCCCCAGAGTGGAGCTTGAGAGATTCCCTATGGAATGGGAAAGGCTCAAACTCCCTGTAGGTTGCAGATAAATGACAGGGACTATCAAACTTTATGTTTAGACATCATTTTTATTGTTTCTTGATTCTGTGATGTTTACAGAACACAGGACATGTACTTGTCTTTCAGAAGTTTACCCCTGAGTCCCAGAAACAAAGGCATACAAACTCAGTTGATAGAAACTTCACTTTTCCCTTTACCCTTGGACTATCTCATTTTTGTCCCCTCCCCTTCTTTCACACCCCATCTTGAATCCCTCAGCAAACTGTTAGTGCCACCTGCAGAATAGATCCAGTGACTGACCACTTCTCACCACTTTCCCTGCTACTGCTTTGGTCTAAGTAAATCCTCTTCCTACCTGGTCTCCCTGCTTCCACCCTTGCCTGGCCTCAATCTAGTCTCAACATGGCAGCTAGAGTGACCTTCAAAAGTCAGAGGCCAACAGTTCTTCATTTAAAATCCTGCAATGGCTCCCCCTTCAGCCAGACTAAGTCAAGATCTTCATAATGGTCCAGGAGACCCCATGTAATCTGTACCCCTCCACCCCATGACCTCTCTGACCTCACTCTCACTGGGCCCCCATCCCTCTCACAGCTGCACTGCTGTTCCCCCACCCCTCCCCTCCCACTTGTTCTCTCCCTCTTCAGGACTCCTGCACCATTCATTCTGCCTGCCCAGGCCACTCCCTTTGCTTGGCTAACCTACTTTTCTTTTGCAAGCCTTTGAAAGTCACCTTCTCAGTGAGACTGACACAGAACCATCCCCAACTAAAATTGCAGTCTGCTCTCTCCATATCTCCCTACCATGCTGTGTGTTTTCCAAAGGGCTTAAAATACCATGTATTTTACTTATTTATTATGTTTATTCTCCACCTACTAGAATTTTAGCTCCTCAAGAACAGAGATTTTTTTAACCTGTTTTGTTCCCTGGTATATATAATCCAGAGGGCTGTGAATGAATGAATGAATGAATGAATGAATGTATTTATGAACGAAATGGTCATTAACTGATATGGATGGCTGTGTCCCCACCAAAATCTCATTTTGTATTATAGTTCCCATAATCCCCACATGTGGTGGGAGGGACTCGGTGGGAGGTAATTTAATCATAAGGGGATTACCCTAATGCTCTTCTCATGATAGTAAGTGAGTTCTTATGAGATCTGATGGTTTTATAAGGGGCTTTTCCCCATTTTGCTCAGCACTTCTCCTTGCTGCTGCCATGCGAAGAAGGACGTACTTCCCTTTCTGCCATAATTGTAAGTTTCCAGAGGCTTCCCCAGCCATGCAGAACTTGAGTCAACTAAACCTCTTTCCTTTCTAAATTACCCAGTCTCTGGTATGTCTTTATTAGCAGTGTGAGAATGGACTAATATATTAACAAAAACTTCATTTGTTAAATATCTAGCAAGAAGCACAGATTAGTGCTAAAAATGTAATGAAATGGAGATGTCAGGTTTTCATAAATAAAGATGTATCACCAAAGTGCAAAAGGCCTTAATTTGAGGAATGGTTTATCCTTCCAGGTTGAATTCATACAGTTTAAGGACAATAGTGTGCAATTTAAAGATAGTGTGGTTCAAAAATAAAGACAACTCCCAACTTTTTTACCCTCTCCTGAACTTTGGTATTTGTTTATCCAAGTACTGGATTGACTTATTAGAACTAGGTATTTGGAATTATATTTCAGGAATTCATAACTGCTTTTAATTACTGTAGCAAATATCTAAGCACAAGAAAATAAACTACAAAAAGATTAACAGGTATTAAGTACTATTTGACAGTGGATTCAAATGCTGTCAGATCTAAAAACTCAAGTCATGCATTTTCCAGCTGTTTTAAGTCTCAGAGCAGAGCTGAATGTCCTGAAAACTTATGTTTCTACAGAGAAGATTATTAGCACCAACTGGGAATCGTCAGGTTGGCTCCAAAGTGGCTAATCTCAGAGATGCTGCTCCAGGAAAAAACTTTTTTCTCATAATTACAGGAGATTGCAACCACGGAAAAATAAAAGGCAGGAGAAATGGAGAAGTAGATACTCTGGAAATGTAATCTTGGTTAAAGAGAGAGAAACCACCTGACACAGAGAAAACAAAAAGCTATGTTTCCTCAGCCATGCACACAATTTAGTCCTGCTATTCTATTCTGTGAATATCTGAAAGGGAGATAGTCGTAGCTCACATTTTTAACCTAAATAGAATTACCTTTTGTGACTGTTGGCAACCTAGATTTGCTTAGAGTTTCTAGATATGAGTGTGAACTTATTTAAAAGTATTTTATTGTATTCAGGTTTTCGGTGCCTATTTTAACATTTTTTTCTTGTTTAAAAAATGCTCATTTTAGAGAATTCACACTGAAAAGCACAAAGAAAAAAACTAAAATCACCTCTAACATCACCATATCATTAACATTCTGACATTATTTCTTTTCAGTCTTTTTCCTCTGCTTGTATGATGACTCCAGACCTCCATCTAAATTTTCAACAGGTTGTCTTTCATGTCTACCCAGTGACCTCTAAACATTTTTGATATGACTGAGGGGTCAACCCCCTTTCTTATCATCACTTGGTGGAGAAAATACCAGGACTTTTAACCATTGGCTAGAATGCTCCATTCTGGGGACTGTTACCTTTACTGCTGACAAACTCAGGAAGTCTGCAGCAAGGCCAGTTCAACGCAGGACCCTGGAGGGAGGGTCTTCAGTAGAACAAGAGTCTGGAGGTCTAAAACATTCATCACTACGTGAAACACAAGTCTCACTGCCAGGTCACTGGTAGAAGTTTCTCTGGAAGAGGAGGCTTAAAGGCAAAAGGAAGGTCCTCCTTGCATTGCTGCTCAGGCCATGCAACTACAGCCTGGATCGCTCCTTGTATTTGCCCACTCAGCAGATACACCGGGTTTGTGTCAAGGCCCTTCTGCTGGGGTGGTCAAGTCAGGAGGAGGTTAACGTTAGCTGTACATTGTGCCTCAATCCAGCCTCTCCCTGGAACAACTTCAACCCTGGTTTTGGGCTCAATACCAACTATCAACCAATCTAAATGCAACTTTGTCATCACCAAGCAGAATGTTAGTAGAGCTCTATAATGGGAATATTGGAGAGGTTGCCTCATCACCTCCCTAAGAACTTGACCATGCAGTGGGTTAATGGGGGTGGGCATGTGCTTTATTTATTCATTTCATAAATACCACTGACTCCTATTTTTTTAATCACACTGTGGTGTCAACCAATCTCTTCTGTCCTTCTTCTCTGAAATGATTCAAAGCACGTTGCTGCAAGTGAGTTATTGTAAATTGTCTCTTATTTATTAAAACAGGATTGAATACAATTCTGTAATTAGACAGCAGTTTTGTTTTTTTTTTTTGAAGGGAGACATGACTTTATTAGAAAAATAAAAAACAACTGAGGTGATGGGTTGGTCTTCAGCGGATGCCTTGGTGGATGAAGCTGCTTTTGGCTGCACTGGCCTTCTCCCGCTCCCGCCGCCACACAGGGTCCAACTCAAAACAGTGCCATAGCCTCGGGGTCTCATCTGCTGCTGCAGATGCCACTGTGGCCCCATCTGGGCTCATGGTCAGAGTCAGGACCCGGGATGTGTGACCTTTGAGTTCAGCCACCTTGGCCATGGTTGGGTACTTCCAAATAACCAGCTGGTTCTGTGCAAAGCCATGGCCTGAGATGAGCTCCTTGTAGTGGGGAGACCAGAGGATGGAGCACACCTGGGAAAGGGCATCCACGGCACTCAGACAGGCCCCAGAGCACACGTTCCAGATGCAAATATGTCGATCACTGGTGCCCCCTCCTGTTGCCGGGACATTGGACTGCCAGGGACACCATGCTACGGCCTTGACAGCCCCTTGAAGGGTGAATGTCTGCAGAGGAACCCAGCCACCCTCTCCAAGAGCACTAGGCCACACTTTGACCAAGTTATCATTGCCACCACTGGCCAAATGTCGTCCATCTGGGACCCAGCGCAGCCCACACACTTCCTGGCTGTGGCCACTCAGTGTGGCCACGTGGTGTTCTGCCACCCGAACATCATGGTGGTGGATGTGGCCAGAATGTGAACCACTGGATAGGATATAGCTGTTCCAGCTTAGGGAGCCCACTCGGGCAGAGTGACTGGTCATATTTCGAAGCCGTTTCTGCTGCTGCACATCCCATAGCTGCACCTCAGCACTGCTGATGCCCACAGCCAAGTAGTTGCCCTCTTTGATCCAGGCCGCAGAGTATACATATTTCCCAGTCTGCTCCATTTGCAAAAGCTGCAGGATGTCACCAGAGCTTGCGCTCCACAGGTACACACTGTTGTCCAGCGCCACGGCCAATACATTCCCAGAGCTCCAGTCCACAAGGTTCAGGTAGTAGTCATTTCGGATTTCAGGGGCATCCAGGTTATGGTCTGGCAGGGAAGGAATGTAATGGTAGGTCTTCCGGCTGGAGCCAGGAGTGGCCTTTTGGCTGTAGAGTACTTTCAGTCTGTTCTGGTAACCCTCTGGCGCATTTTGTGGTTTTCCACTGAGCCGAAGGATCTTGGCTTCCTCTACATCAAAACCGTTCAGGTTCAAAGTCCAGGCTTTCTGATGTTCCTTCTTGGTGGGCGTCTGGCTGTTTTCAGGCTGGTTCTCCTTTCTCAGGAGGAAGCTGGCCACCTCCATCTGGGCAGCACTGTGAGGGGGGATATAGCGGTTACCGCCAGGTTTGCTAGGAGTGGTCTGACCCTTGGAACTGGATTTGCCAGGAGTTCGGCCTGGAGTCCTGCCGGCGCCGTGGGATCGGTTGGCGGCCCGCATGGGTGAGGGCGCCGGGCCTGTGGCTTTCTTGGCTTTGCGCTGCCAGCGAGCAGGGGGTGCATTGGGGATGGGTGCATCCAGTTGAAGCAGCGAGTCAGGTCACTCTCGAACGCGAATTGTGCCAGGGGAGCGCCCGCAGGGGGAGGGGGCCTTGCAGATGGTGACTACGGAGCCCGTGCCCTCCGGAGCAAGTTGCAGTTCCGACCCTAGACAGCAGTTTTTAAAAGCATCAAAAACAAAAAACAAAAAACAAAAAAACCAGGCAAGGAGTGAATATCATTGTCAGCTCCATTGCTTCATTATCAAATGGTTTTCAGCCACAGCTTATTCATGATGGTGTAGACACTGTTTTGAACATAAATAAATTATATTTAGGTACCACGGTATAAAAATCTTGAAAATGTTTTGAAATATACGCAAAAATATAAAACAAAGGATATTATGATAGACACATACATGTGTATATTCACATATACATGTATATATATGTTCATGTACATTTCTATGTGTGTATATAAATATGAGTACATTTTTGTATATATACATAAATGTATGAGCACCAATATTTCTCTCTCTCAGGGAACATTCCTATATACCTATTTTTTAAAAATCCTGGTTAAAGAATATATTTTCTACCTTGCAATATGTTACAATTGAAAGTGGGCATTGTTAACAAAATAGAAGAGAATAATTCTACAGAGAACATCTAAACCATTCACACAAACAGCAACTAATACCCATGAATGAACAAACAAAATATGTACACTATTTGTGTATGATGGTTGATTTCATACTTAGAGGCTCTGTATAAGAAAAAGGACAGGAAGAAAAAGGCTTTTCATATTCAGGAACATCTTGATACTTCAAGAAATATGTGAAGGAAAGAGAGGAAGGGGTGGGCCAAACATCACTGGGATGAAATTTCTGGCATGAAAGAGTGCGGGTGAAGACCTGATGTTGTGAGTGAAAAAACACATGAAAGTATAATGCAAACACCAGATGGCTTGAGAGAGAGAGAGAGAGAGAGAGATTTCATAGGTCCTAGGAAGAGACAGGACATTTGCAGGATACTGACAGCCCGTCATCTTTCCAGAATATTGAGAAAAATTCAAGTTTTAACCTATATTTGTTCTTTATAGAGTCCCTTTATGTAATTCTGCTTTAAAACAATTCTTTCAGAAGGAATAAATGCAATTTATTTGCTATCCAATAGAGCTACAGGGATTTCCATCAGTGACTTCTTCCTTTGAGAATAATTATCTCGGGAGTTAAACAGTACAGACATTATGGCATGTGAAGATGCCTCAATGGCTTTGCAGGAAAAGCAAGTTTGCACAACAGCAACAGACAGCATCAGAAGTGGCCCTCTGAAACAGGAACAGGATTGGGAATTCCAAATCAAATTTTTCTGCTCCTAAACCTTATAAACCTTTCTTCTCTGTGCTATTTGCTCCCCATCTTCAGTCCCCAGTGAAGATGTCCATCCTTTTACCCTAAGATATTCTTGAAATTTATTTTTGGAAGCAGTCTTCCTTCTCTCTGGCTCTAATCCTTTCTCTTTCTTCCCTATTAGAGTCCAACCAGGATGGCGACTTGACTGGATTTTACAGTTTCATTGACACGCATGAGCTCTATCAAACTTCTGGGAGTTTTTCTGAAATGTTTACACGGAAGGCACCTGGAGCCCATTGAATTTCCCTCTTCAAATGCTTAAGTTTTCTTCTGTCTTGGTGGCTACTGCCTCCTTCTCACTTTCTGCCTTAGGTCAAGATAAATGAGTTTTTCACCAAGAAAGCCATATGGATCTCTGAGGTTTTGAACTCTAACCAATGCTATCTCATTGATTGCCTTTGGATTTCAGGGTCTTATTTTACGTCAACCTCAGCCTCTCTCTTCTGCAGTTCCATATCCGCATGAGCTACAAGAGTCCCATGTAGGTCCCTTCCTCTGCTAATAGCTGCCTCATTGTACTGCTTCTGTGTTCACTTTAGAGATAGAGGATCAAATGGTAGAAACTTTTGGCAAACTTTTGACCAGAGAATGGCTTACATGGGAATTAATTATGCACTTGTTCGTTTTACTCTATAGAACAATCCCATCTGTATTGGATCTGTATGTTCCATCTCCCATGTGAAAGAAGCACCCTACAAAGATAACTTCAGTCTGGGCACAGTGGTTCACACCTGTAATCCCAGAACTTTGGGAGCCTGAGTGGGGAGGATCTTTTGAGCCCAGGAGTTCGAGACTAGTCTGGGCAACAAAGAGAGACCCTGTTTCTAAAACAAAAACAAAAACAAAGATATCTTCAGAGCCTGTTCAGTCTTTGGTCCTGGTTTAGATATAGGTATATAGAGAGAGCTATTTGAGTAATCAATTCCCAATATGGTATGATTTGAGCATTTGGAGAGGTCTTCTTTACATATCATAGTCCTTAGATTATTACCAATAAATATTTTTCTTTTGGGGTTAACATTACAGTAATAATATATTTTGAATCTAAAATTTGGATGGAGACACAGGACACAGAATATATAATGCTCAAAAAATGTAATGCTCAATGAAGTGAATGTCTCTATCATATTCTTTTTTGTTGTTGTTGTTGTTATATAGATGAGGCCTTCCTATATTGTCCAGGCTGGTCTCAAACACCCAGCTTTGCCTCCTTATGTGCCAGGAAAACAGGCCTGAGCCACCAAGACTCTCAATATATTATTAAAATATAAACAAATTACTTGAAGTGGTACCCCTCAAAATAATGTCATTTTCACTTTAATGTAAATTAGTCTTACTATAAAATCACTTTCCTGCTTTCAACAAGTTGCAATGTAAGACGGGACATTCTCTGAAATGGAGAGAAGATAAACATGAAGTAAGAAGCTTTGTCCCCAGCAGGCTTTTCCTGGCAGAAAATATGGACATCTGGGTGGTGTCATAGTCAGGAGGCCAGGAGGAAGGATTTGCCAAAATGGGTAAACTGGGCAGTGCATGAAAACTGGTGCCTTTTCTCCTATGGGCCATCATCCTGTTGATAGTGAGGTACCAAGAGAAGTGCTGACGGTAAAGCCCTGTGTCCTCCCCATCCATGATCTTGGCCGAAAGCATTAACCCCCGAAGAGTCTCGGTGCTTCTAGAGACTTCCTGGTCTGAAGTGACTGCCTGTTGTGGACAAAAGCTGAAAACAAACAACATAAAAACAAACTAAAAAGGTCAGTTACTCAAGGATCTAGACAACTAGCCAACACCTCCACAAACAAATGGGAGCTTAATAGACTTCGCAAAATTACTTTTTATCTAGTTGTTTTTTTTTTTTTTTTTTTTTTGCTTATTTAATAAAGTTGAAAATACAATGCAGTTCTGCGAGGCATTTTTTTTTTCTTTCATTGTGTCATTTACTGCTTTGCTTAAGGGGGAAAAGTCTTTTATACTCTTGCCAAAAAAGAAGCAGGGGAGGACTAAGAAGGAATGTTTTATTTGGGATTCCTGTCTGTATCCGTCAAAATGGAAGAATTGGCAAGATGATATTGAAATAATGGTGGATAGTCTTGCTGGCCTCATTTTTGACACTTTCTTGAAAAGGCTGCTTATTAGATTATGCAAAGCTCTTAAAAATTCAAAGAACTCTTACTTTGACAAAACATTTTTCCATCATCTGGTTAGAATTTCTGGGCCAGTTAGCTCAGATCTACTATTTCCTCCCCATGTGTTGTTCTGCAAACCATGAGGAGAGAGGGTCATTATTTCGCAGGAGTCAGGAATGGGATGCAATTATGGGGCCTGTGGACAGGAGAGATGGTATCTTCTCCCAAGCTCACTAGCATAGAAGGCCACTTGTCTACATTAAGGAGCTGCTGATTGAATTTGGCCTGGTATATCCTACAAATGCCTTATCAGCCAACTCTCCTCTTCTGTTTATTTAGAAAGAAGCCATTGTGTGATGTGGTTATTCTTATGAGGCCTGCAGAACAAGTGCTGCCTTTGACATGCTGAGTGTGCAGTGTACACATATGCCCTCGTCTATGAGTTCACATGCACACAAACACACGCACAGCCCCAAATGCCCTCCTGCCTGGTATGAAGGGGAAAGCCTCAGATGGGGGCCTGCATCTCTGTAATTCAAGCAGATGGATTTGGAGCTGGCCAGAGGGTTTGCTCTCCTCAGTCTCTTCCTTAATATCTTGGGGGTCAGTTTATATTCAGAAATCCAGTGTATAGGAACGCTGGAATAGCTGCAATTTGGGGTAATTTGCCTGGGTTTGCATTTGTGCTTTCTTTGGCTTAATCTGCTTAATTGAGACCTGAACTCTGGCTGGCTGCCAGTATTCACAAAGCATGTGGGCACCAGACTGATTGACCTCTATTTCTGTCAACCGAAAATGCCATCCCTCCCACTCCTTTAGCCTCTCACCCCAGGAAAAGTCGTATACTGAACCTACTTGCCTGAAAATGAATTAAAATTTTCAGTAAATAAAGAGAGAAAGTAAATGTACCCATTTTCACACTTATCCCTCATTCTCCAAAGCTGGAAACATGTTAACAAAAGAAATGTGTCATCTAAAAGGGAAATCAATACTGGGCCAAAATTCATTCTCATTTACCAGAAGAGAGTTCACTTAGAAAGAAATATTCAGACACGTATTGACACGTCTGCTAGCAGCTCCCATCCTCAAGCAGCCTTGGGAATGCCAGACAAAGTTTCCTGGACCTTATTTAACTCGAGAAAGGGAGAGGGATGCATGCACAGTGTACTCTCATACAAGACAGCATGAAAAGACATAGATCTATTTTAGACGTAAAAGCAATCTGTACAGAGAGGGGATTCATTTTGTTCTGGGAGTTGGGGAAGGAAGGTTCATGGAGGAGTCCCCTTCTAAACTGAAACTCTCTTCTGTCAGGAACACACTGCGCACAGACATGGAATAGCTAAATGGGAGCACTACTTTCACTTTCCAGGTGTGAATTGAAAAATACCACACACACACACACACACGTGTATAAATATATATGTATGTGGTATGTGTGTACATGTATATACGTATTTCTATGTGTGTGTACATATGTAAATGTACATATATAAGGAGTGAGAAATTGTTGGGTTTTTTTAATACTGTCTTTAAAATGGTATCTCTTTTAAATTGTTGAAGCATTATGATAAATTTAGGAGATGTTAAACAATACTTAATTTATGGAGATATAGGCATATATGCCATTATTGGTCAGGTTTATATCTACTTACTGACAGAATAGACATAATTTTCCACCATGCTTATAGCTATATGTGATGAGAAAAATTGTTGTCTTTCTATTAATTTCAGTATTTTTTCTTTCAGCAACACTACTACAGAGGTGCTCTACCTTACCTTCAAATAATATGTCTGAAAACACTGGTGGGATTTCTGGCAGACAGTAACTATATCTGAGGTTCATATATGGCAGGTGCACAACCAGCCCAGTGCAGCCTGTGGTGGTAGAGCATGACTTCCCTCGTTCGAATCCTGGCTCTACCTTGTTCGCACTGCCTGATCCTGTAGTTACTTTAAGCTTTAATTTTCTTCTCTATAAAACAAAGATCATGACTAGGCCTACCTCTTGGGATTGTTACAAGTCTTTAGTGGGATGATAAGGTCAGCCCAACATATCTGTGGGTTCTGAATCCAAGAATTAAACTATCTGGGGATGGAAAATATTTGGAAAAAAATAACAGTACAAGAGGAAATAATATAAATAAAATACCAATATAGTATAACGATTAATTATATTGCATTTACATTGTATTAGGTATTATAAGTAACCTAGAAATTATTTAAAACATACAGGAGGATATGCATAGGTTATACCCAAATTTATTCATTTTATATCAGGGACTGGAGCTTCAGCAGATTTTGATATCTTGGGGGTGTGTGGAGGGTGGGGGAGTGAGGAAGTGGTCCTGGAACCAATCCCCCATGGATACTGAAGGATAACAGTATATACTAAACATATTGTACATCCTTGGTACAGAGAAAGCATTCTAAAAATGTTATCTATCATCATATACAGAGTGTAATAAATACTTGGACACGCAGTACACAACTTAGACAACATAATTATGATTTCCTTAGAATTGTTTTATTTTACTTTTCTAACCTGAAAGTACAATTAAATTACTAGAATATCATAGAGAAAGCAATTGACCAACACTTTCTTTTATATGTATAGTATTGGCTTTATTTCCAGTTCTGCTGTGATTCAAGTCCTGCTAATTCAAGGGCAGGGAGATTGGTAAAGGCTGGGCAAAGGGATCTTTCTCAATTGCTGCAGTTCATCAAGACAGATTCGATATCAATGAGAACAGTATTTTGAGAGTCTTATTATCCATAGTGCTTCTATCTAATGAATCACAGGAGACAGATCTCCATAATTTAACAAAGCATTCAGGTAAATTCAATGAAAACAAGTCATTATTGGATGTTTTGACTTGTAAATCTCCTCCACCAACTCCTGAATTCCTTGAAGTTAGCCATATTCATCACAGTACCTCCCACAGCCCATGGCAGCATGTTGGGCTCTACCTAGGACTTTTGCCATGAAGAAGGAATGAAACAAATGCAGCAGCTCCCTATAGTTGGGTGCAGGTCACATGATGTATGACTTGGTCAGCTTGAGCCAATGACACAGAGTTATGTGGCCTTTGCCTGCTCACGAACCTTCAATAGCTCTCTCTGACCAAGAAATCAAGCCCAAAATCTTTAATCTGTGTAGAAAAAGATGATATTTACAGTCTTTCTGCAAGGCAGTAGGTTAGGCTCTGAGAATACAAACATGAGCGACTCAATCTTTGTGTTAGGGAGCAGTGCTAGTGCCAGAGGGCCTAGGAATGTTACCTATTAGAGATTGATGGGAAAGAACCCAGATCATCTGGGTTTTTCATCTGAGAAAAAAAAAATCATAAATGCTCACAACGGTGTGATATGGACTATTGTCTTAAGTATTTCTAAGGAAACGCGGATATTCAGTTAACAAAGTTTCCATCCAACATGGAGGTAGAGAGTGGAAAGATAGACAACAGGGACTGGAAAGAGTGAGTGGGGGCAGGGATAAGATGAAGAGAAGTGGATTAAAAGGTACAAACATAGAATAAGACAGAAGAAATAAATTCAATGTTTAATAGCAGAATAGGGTGACTATACTTAACAAAAATGTATTGTACTTGGGTGGTAGACATCCTAAACACCCTGACTTGATCACTATGCCTTATATACATGTAACAAAACTTTTCATGTACCCCTAACAAATTAACAAATTAACAAACAAAACAAAACAACCCAAAGGTTCCAACTAGTTTTATAATTTCAAGATATTTCCACTCACATTGTGAAGACTTTCTTGATCACCCTGCCTTCTCATAGTCTAGTTCTTTATCTTTCAAATTTCTAGAACAATGGTCATCTGTGTGCCTTTACTGGCATAGGACACAGTAAGGTGTAGGGTTCATTATGTTTTCTGTATAAATGCACCAGCTCCCAATCTTGATTCTAAGCTTGGTCAAGCCCTAGATTCTTCTCCTGTGATGAAACATGACTCAATCCCAACATAAACATCTATGAACACCTTGCCACCTCACAGTCCCTTGTCAAGTGAGTACTTCATTCTTAGTAGGCCTTTTGGGACTTAAATTAGTCAATATGTGAAGTTTCCATGTTTCTTGGTTTCTGCAGTGGTGATAATGTTTGGTTAGCAATATCCCAGTGTACTTTATTGCTCTGCAAGAAATTCCCTCAGGCCTGTAGAAGAACATCCTTATGCTGTATGTCAGACAAGAGTTATTTTAGTTACCTGAACTGAGATACCACTGTCTGCTGAGTAAACATTCTGTTCAGGGGTTAATGTGTTCTCTCTGAACCATTGCTCCAGGAATTTGGAAGATGGATAACTAGACTATCAGAAGGTAGGGTGATCAAGAAAGTCTTTGTGATGTGGGTGGCAATATTTTGAAATCATAGAATTAAATTGAGCCTTTGGATTTGGGGAGGGTTTTGAGGGTGTTTTATTTGTGCAAATGTATGGGGTACATGAAATTTTTGCTACATTTATATACTGGGTGGGGTCTCTCCAGTTTATGTTTTATGTTGTATGTGAAGCTACTGCGACAAGTAGGAAGAAGGAAATAATGAATTTGAGTAAAAATTAATAACAAAGAAAACGAATGTACAAATAACACATTTACGAATAAACAAGTATGCCATAAAGAGACTTGAGAATACCAAATGTAAGTTATTGAAAAAGGAAAGTAAAATTGACAAACCTGAGGTATGACAGAACAAAAATAATGGTCTAAAAAATAGATTGAACCTTCAGTCTTTGCAAAAATGGAAGATCGGGAACAAGATCTCAGGATCAACCTGAAGCAAACAAAACAGAAAAAAATATGTGAAATAATGGTTTTCAATACACTGGACATCAGCAATGAAACACAGTGATCTATGAGAGAAAAGAAAATAAATCAGGTAAGGCAGGGTTGTTTCACAGTTCTGCCTTACAAGAGATTCCAGGCCATGACCTGGGGTTGGAGATCACAGTAGAGTCACCAAGTTGAGGAGTTAAAGCTAAAAATCTGAACAGATGAAAGTGGCTGGAGTTTACTGGGAAGCATACTAGAGAGGGCATCTGCACACAGAGATCTATAGAGATTTTCCTTTATTTATTCAACAGAGCAGTAATCAGAGCATGTTTGTGAAGAAACTGCCCAAAGTTGGGGAAAGAACTTCCCTAAAGACTTGGAAAGAGCAGTGTCTGGAACTCACATAAGGCAGGTAATGGTGCCTGTACTCACCATTAAACTAAAAAAAAAATGTAATTCACCTAGCATTGGGTAGAGTATTTAGAAGGGATTTAGCTCAGTAGTTTGAATAATTAGCACTAGACTGAACACTGTTCTGGTCCTTTTTAACAAATCTTAAAATCCAGACCTAAAATGATCAAACTGTCTGCAAATAACACAATTGTATTCCAGAAAAAAAGCTCAAGATATTCAAAAGAAAGCAAAAAGTATCCAGAGCTCAACAAGGTAAAATCCACAATGTCTAGCATCCAATAAAAAATTATCAGGCATTTAAAGAAGCAGGAAAATATGAACCATAGTGAGAAGGAAAAAAATCAAACAATCAAAATATTAAACATTGCAAAAGGAAAGACTGGTGAGTTAAAGACATCGCAAGATAAACTATCTAAAGTAAAACGCAGAAGAAAAAATGACTCAAAACAAGAGAAAATAACAAAAACAACAGAGCATCATTGATGTGTGGAACAACATCAAATGACCTAATATACCTGTAATTGAAATTTCCAAAGAGGGGAAATATGAGACAATGACTTTTTAAAGAAATAATGGCTAAACCTTTTTCAAGTAGATAAAAAGCTATAAATTCACAGATTGAAGAATCTCAATGAACTTCAAGCCGAAGGAACATGAAGAAAACCACACCAAATTATAATGTAGTAAAATTACTCAAAGTCTGTAAAAAGAGAAAATCTTAAAGATTTTTCTTCCTCTGGAAATAATGCCAGCAAGAAGACAATGGAGTAGCATTCTTAAAATACTGAAAGAAAAAAAAGTCAACATGGAATTTCATACCTAACAAAAAATATTTTCAAAAATAAAAAAAGTTTTTTAAGTATACCAAAGCTGAAAAAATTCATCACCAGCACCTTCGGGCAGAAGGAAAACGATAGCAGGTGGAAATATGGATCTACACAAAGAAATGAACAACACTAGAAATTATAACTACGTGGTTAGCATATATTTTTATTATTTATTATTAAGTCTAAATAAATATTGTTTAAACAAAAATATTACAAAATCATGTGGAGTTTATAACATGTAGAAGCAAAATAGATGACAAGAATCGCACAATTACTGGAGGAAAATGAAAGTATACTACAATAAAGTTTTTATACTATGTGTTAAATAATATAATATGACTAGAACATAGAATGTGATAAGTTGAAGATGTTTACTATAAACCCTAAAGCAACCACTAAATTAGCAAAATAAAGTTATAGCTAATAAGCAAACAAAGAAGATGAAATAGAATTTTAAAATACTTGATATAAAAAAAGGCAAAAAAAGAGTTTTTTTGAAACAAAGAACAAATGGGACAATTAGATATTCAATACCAAAGTGGTAGATTTGAACTTAATACATATTAATAATCACAGTAAATGTAAATGATCTAAATACATAAATTAAAAAGCAAAGATCATCAGATTGGATAAAAAAGATCCAAATATATGCTGCATACAAGATATAGTAACATAATATAATATAAATCATATATGTAATGTCAATATAAAGATACATTGGGTTAAAAGAAGAAGGATGGAAAAAAGATATAGCAAGCTAACATTAACTGAAAGTAGAAATAGATAATTTCAGCTAGAAATTTCTAACTGAAAGTAATAATAGACAAATCCATGATTATAACTGGAAATATTGACACCTTTCACTAATTGATAGAGTGAGTAGAAAGTCAGTAATAATATAAAAGACTTGAACAACACTGTCAACTAACTTGACCTAATTCACAGTTACAGAACATCCCACTCAACAATAGCAGAAAACACATGATTTTTAAGTGTGCCACGAATGATTACCAAGATAGACCATACTCTGTGCCTTATAACAAGTCTCAATATACATAAAAGAATGCAAGTCATACAAAGTATTATCTCTGACCACAATGGAATTAAATTTAAAACAGGTAACAGAAAAATATCTAGAGAAAAAAATGGATACAAAGGGGGAACATAACTTCACATTCTGCTGAGATTTAAATAATAAGGGGTTATTAACACAACTTTAATCTGACTTGAAGATGTAAACGAAAAGTAGAAGTTTCTGGAAAAATAAGCTGTATTACAAAAATAAAATAATGATTTAAAAAATCAGTATTTTATCTTCCTCTAAAAGGTCTAGAATTAAGTGCCTTTGTAGTGAATTCTGCCAAGTATTTAAGGAGCAATTAATTTCAATAATACATAAATTATTCCAGCTGGTGAAAAGAGGAAACTGTCTTCAACTCACTTTATAAGTATTATATAATCCTTGTACCAACCAGGCAAGGACAGTATAGGAAAGAAAAGGCATCAGCCAATCATACTAAATTCATTAATGTTTATAGAAGATATCATGACCAAGTTAACTCAGAAATGTAAGGCTGGCTTAACACTCAAAAAAATCAAAGTAAAGGAAAAACTACAGTAACAAAAAGCAGATCCATGGTTTACTGGGGCTGGAGAGAAGGTGAGTATTAACTGCAAAGGGGCCTGATAAACTTTTTGTGGTGATGGAAAAGTTCTAAACCTGTTTATTGTGTTATTCGCATACATTTACCAAAACTTACTGGACTGGATACTCTAATAGGGTAAATTTTATTATATATAAATTATGCCTCAATATACCTGATTTTAAAATATCAAAATAATAAATCTTTATACTAAATTTTAATAATCATGTGATCATCTCAATAGAAATGCAATGGAGACATTTTGATAAAATTTAACATTGATCTATAATAAAATCTCTTAATAAACTAGAAATGAAACAAATCTCTTAACCTCATAAAGACTCTCTACAGAAAACTTACAACAAACATACCCAATTATGAAAGGCTGATGCAAGAGCAAAGACCAAAGGCCAGAGTAGTGCCAATACTGGAAATCATAAAGAGTGCAGCAAGGCATAGAAAAAAATTAAACCTGTAAAGATTGTGGAAAAGAAATAAAATTATCTTTATGATGAGTTATAACACAATTGCATAGAAAATCCAGTAGAATAGGCCAGGGCGCGGTGGCTCACGCCTGTAATGCCAGCAGTTTGGGAAGCCAAAGCAGTCGGATCACCTGAGGTCAGGAGTTTGAGACCAGCCTGGCCAACATGGTGAAACTCTGTCTCTACTAAAAATACCAAAAATTAGCTGGGCATGGTGGTGGGAGCCTGTAATCCCAGCTACTCAGGAGGCTGAGACAGGAGAATTGCTTGAACCCGGGAACCGGAGGTTGCAGTGAGCTGAGATCATGCCACTGCACTCCAGCCTGGGCAACAAGAGCGAAACTCCGTCTCCAGAAAAAAAAAAAAAAAGAAAATCAAATTGAATAAATAAACTCTTAGACATTCTAAGAGATTTTAACAGGTTTACTGAATACAAATCTACATTTTAAAAATCCATTAAAGTTTTCTATGTGAAATAGTTAAAAATGTATATATTTTTAAAAATACCATTTATAACAGCATCAAAAATATTAAATACCTAGATATGAATCTAAACAAAAGATAAGGCCTCTAAAAAGACAATTATAAAATGTTATTGGAAGAAGCCATAAATTGGTGAAAAAATAGATCATATTCATAGATTGGAAGTTATAATACAAGAAAGCTGTAAACTTGCCCAAATTGATTTAAGGATAAAAAATTTTGCCTTTTATTTTTTCATACCTGACAAGTTAACTGAAAAATATAGGTGGAAGCACAAATGAACAAGAATATCCAAAACACCCCTGGATTTAAAAACAAAAGAAACAGGGTTGGGAGTGGGTATTTGCCTAATCAGATACCAAGAATTACTACAAAATTATATAATTAAGACAGTTGAGTATCATTGGAGAAAAAATGCATATCAATCAAATGCATATAATTTTCATATCATAAATCAAATAAAAATTTGATTTATGACAGAGCTAGCATTATAGTTCAATGAAAGAGAGAATAGGCTTTTCAACAAATCATGTTAAAACAATTGGTTCAATTTTTATGGAGAAAAGTTAAGTCGACTGTCCTTCAGAATATGCACAAAACTCAATTCCAGGTATATTACAACCTAATTTTGAAAGGCAAAACTTTGATAATTTTAGAAGAAAATATAAGGAGAATATCATCATAACTTTGGGATAGAAAATGATTACTTAAAATGCAAACTTTATAGACATACAGAAAGAAATTGATATATTAGATTACATATATATATTTTATACTTTAAGTTCTGGGGTACATATGCAGAACATGCAGGTTTGTTACATAGGTATACACGTGCCATGGTGGTTTGCTGCACCCATCAACCCGTGATTTACATTAGGTATTTCTTCTAATGCTATCTCTCCCCTAACCCACCATCCCCTGACAGACCCCAATGTGTGATGTTCTGCTCTCTTTGTTCAACTCCCACTTATGAGTGAGAACATGTGGTGTTTAGTTTTCTGTTCTTATGTTAGTTTGCTGAGAATGATGTTTTCCAGCTTCATCCATATCCCTGCAAAGGACATGAACTCATCCTTTTTTATGGCTGCATAATATTCCATGGTGTATATGTGCCACATTTTCTTTATCCAGTCTATCATTGATGGACATTTGGTTTGGTTCTAAGTCTTTGCTATTGTGAACAGTGCCACAATAAACATATGTGTGCATGTGTCTTCGTAGTAGAATGATTTATAATCCTTTGGGTATCTACCCAGTAATGGGATTGTTGGGTCAAATGGTATTTCTAGTTCTAGATCCTTGAGGAATCACCACACTGTCTTCCATAATGATTGAACTAATTTACACTCCCACCAACAATGTAAAAGTGTTCCTATTTCTCCACATCCTCTCCAGCATCTGTTGTTTCCTGACTTTTTAATGATTACCATTCTAACTGGTGTGAGATGGTATCTCATTGTGGTTTTGATTTGAATTTCTCTAATGACCAGTGATGATGAGCTTTTTCTTCACATGTCTGTTGGCTGCATAAATTTCCTCTTTTGAGAAGTGTCTGTTCATATCCTTTGCCCAATTTTTAATGGGGTTGCTTGTTTTTTTTTCTTGTAAATTTGTTTAAGTTCTTTGTAGATTCTGGATATTAGCCCTTTGTCAGGTGGATAGATTGCAAAAAATTTCTCCCATTCCATAGGTTGCCTGTTCACTCTGATGATAGTTTCTTTGGCTGTGCAGAAGCTCTTTAGTTTATAGATTACATATATTTTTAAAAGTCTGTCAATCAAAACGTGACCACAAGAAAATGACAAGAGAAGTCAAAGCTGGAAAAGGACATATATCACACAAATTATTGACAACAATCTTATATCCAGAATGTAAAACAAGTTTACATAAATTAATATTAGTCAAAAACAGAGAAATGGGAGAAGACATAAACAGCTATTTCACAGAAAAAGAAACGTGAGTGGTTCATAAACAGAAAGCGGCAGATTATATTCCTAAGGGAAACAAACCAAAATCTAATGAGATACCATTTCTCACATCCCAGATTGGCAAACATTTAGAAAGTTAGTAAGTGTTGGTGAAGTTATAGAGTTAGAGAAACTCTCATACAATGCAGGTGAGAATATAACTTGGTTCAACCACTTGGAAAATAGTTCAGATAGGGCATTGACATTGGGTATGTAAATATGCACATCCTCTTTCACTCAGCAATTCCAGGAAGCATACCAGCGAATATCGTGTACATGTTCACCGGAGGTCATACTAAGAATGTTTCTATAGCTTTATTCAAAATAGCAGAAAACTAGAAACAGCAAAAATAACCATCAAACAATAGACTGAATGAACAGAGATAGTCTCAGGTAATAGACTATCAAACAGCAATAAAAGCCAACGAACTTCAGCCTTATACATCAAATTGATGAATCTCAAAAACATAAAGAACGAATTGCCCATAATTTTATTTATATTAGAGTCAAATATGTGAAACTAAACAATTAATTTTCTTAAAAGGAAAGATTGGTACAGAGTATAGGGGAGTGGCTGCCCCTGGCGATGGAAGAGGGAATGGGATCAAGAAGAGATATCTAGGGCAGAAGTCTGCAAATGCTTTCTATAAAGGGCCAGACAGTATCTATTTTTGGCTTTGTGGGCCATATGTCTCTGTTGCAACTACTCAATTTTACTGTTGTAACAAGAAAGCAAGACAGATAATATGTAAATAAATGGCCATGGCTGAGTCCCAATAAAGTTTTATTTACAAAAACAGGCCGTGGGCTGGATGTGGCCTGAGGCCCATAAATCTGCCAACCCCCGATCCAACATATTAGTAATGAATTTATGGATGTTCAATAATTATTATTTAAAGAGTATATACACACATTACACACATTCACGTGCATTCACTATTTATGCATGCTGTATTCCATAGTAAAACCTTAAAAATATATAAGCTAGATAAATGGGTTTTATTTTTTCCGTTGCCTAAAAGAACCTAGCCAAATGCCACCATGTTGACTTCTCAGGCAGAGCTTGAAAGGTGAAAGACCCCATTGCTGAAAAGTAAAGAAAATGGGAATCAATCCAAATGTCACCCAAGGCCTGGCATGTAGCACACGTCAATACCTAGTATTATTATTATTACTTTATTATTTCCCAGCCATCCTAAATCTTAATAGCCATTCTTTCATTGAGTTTTTCAGTTCCACACTCTTTGCTTCACCTCTGTAGATGGGACCTGTTTTCCTTCTGAGAAGGGATTGTCACCAGGTTATCACCCCCACACCTAGGATACCTTTGCATAGTATCTGAAGCTGGATTATTTGGGCTCAATTTGTAGTTCTACCACATAGCAGTGTGTTGCCTTGAACAAATTACTTAAATTCTTGGGGTCTCAGTTTCTTCATCTGTAAAATAAGGATAATAATAGGATTTGTCTCAGGATTATAATGAGGGTTAAATAAGTTAATACTTGTATAGTGCTTAGAACAGTGTCTGGTACACAGTAAGCTCTATGTAGATTTTACTTTTTATCACTAATAACAAATTGATTAACTTTATTAACATACAATTTTAATATTATGTCTCATCACTCTAGAGATAGTCTCCCTTAGAAATGGAGAACTGTATGACAGGTTTTTCTATGGAGTACTACTGTGTATTTGGATTCTTAAAAATGCAAAGATATAACGTAGAATAATTGATTTGAGCTTTGTTTTCATGAGTTTTACTTCTCTCTCTGCTCCCTTCGTTTCTAATTTTTTTATTATTGTTCAGTACAAGTATGATAAAAATTATCCACATCTGTTATTTATCTTTCCATCCTGGGGCAAGGCAAATGTGTATAGTTCCCCCTAGGATAACACGAACCATATGGAGCCTATGGAATTATATGTATTATCAGTTTATAAATTCAGACTTTGCCAAAGACTGTCCACAAGCAGCCCAGAGTTCTGGGGTGCAAGAGTTTGCACTGGGATGTTTATATTCAGCAAACATATTGGTGTAAAACATGCTTGCAGCTGGTGCCTCCTCAGAGAGAGGGGGCTTGACGGTGCTTTGCTGCACATTAGGATCGCCTCAGAAACTTTAAAAAATATCAGTGCTGAGGCCATACTCCATACCAATTAAAATAGAATCTGTTGGGTAGGATCAGTGGTATCAGTATTTTTGGTTTTCCAAATTCTCCAGGTGATTCCATTGTGTAGACAAGCTTGAGAACCACCAAAAGCTTTAGAAAAGAAGATTTTGCATCTTTTTGGCCCCTATAGGAAAATGCCTAGGAACACAAACACACCCTCATTTGGAACCAGTTTTTGCCATCTCCAGTATACAATGCACACGCCTGGGTAGAAATTTCATCCTGCTCAAATCCCAATTAGCATCCCTGAAGTACTATACCTCAAGAATATCCTTCTTAACAACAGCAAGCACTGATTTGACTAGACTAAAGATGATTTAATCTAGCCATATTGAGAGGGAGAAAGAAAAGAGAGAGAGAGTAAAGAAACGCAATCCCCATCCATCCAATTTTCAAGTCAATTGCTACTCATTCAACGAATTACATCCTGGGCTTAACACAAATTCTGTATCTGTTACCCTTAATCACATGCAGTTGTTCCTCAAACAGAGAACAGAAGGTGACAACCAAGGTAAGCTCCTTACATCAGCTGGCTCCAATTCAGTGTCCTGGAAAGAGTCATGCAGAATTGTGGGTCACTTTTCAGAGGACGGTCCATGGATGCCACTCTTAAGGCAATTTGCTTTGATTTCCTACGAGCAATTTCACTTTCATGAAAATCTCTGGGTCCTGCAATTCCTTATGTTGGTCTCAGTGCCTACAGAATCCTTTCCCAAGTTTTCCTCTTGTTGCAGAGAAACAATGAGGCATTTAAGTTACTAGCAAGAGCTGTGTTGCCATCAAGAATTGAATTCCTCATTTTGTTTTCTTAAATATTAAATAGAAGTAATATTTCAGCCGGGTGTGATGACTCATGCCTATAATCACAGCCCTTTAGGAAGCTGAGGCAGGTGGATCACCTGAGGTCAGGAGTTCGAGGCCAGCCTGGCCAACATGGTCAAAGTCCGTCTCTACCAAAAATACAAAAATTAGCTGGGCATGGTGGTGGGCACCTGTAATCCCAGCTACTCGGGAGGCTGAGGCAGGAGTATCGCTTGAACCTGGGAGGCGGAGGTTGCAGTGAGCTGAGATCGTATCACTGCACTCTAGCCTGGGTGACAAAAGCGAAACTCCATCTCAAAAAAAAAAAAATAGAAATAATATTTCAAACAATAATTTTCCTTTGTATGTTAAGTTGCTTTGCTGTATAGAACCTGTTCCTGACTGCTTTAGGTAAACGATTTTAGTGATTACAGATTATCTGTAAAATGAGTAATTATTTAATAACATGATCTCCAAGGCTATTTCTAGTCCTTAAATCTAAAATGATCTGAATTTGAGCATTTAGAGGTGGTAGTATAGTTGAAAGACAGACAAAAGTTCAAGTACCAATTTCAGTACATATTTTGGACAAGTTACTTATTTTTTCTGGGCCTCAATTCCTACACCTCTAAACAAGGAGCTGATTATGGTATTTGCCTCCTACGTCTGGAAAGTCAGGTAGCAAAGCATGGGTTCTAGAGTTAGGCTGCATGGCTTGAACCACAGTCCGAGCAGACTAGGCTATGTCACTTTGAACAAGGTATGTAACATCCTTCTACTTCATTTCCTTCACCTGTAAAATTGGAATATGACAATGAATATTTCATAAGGGAATCATGAAATGATGTAAGTTAATGGATATTAAATTTAGCACAAAACGTGTGTTAAATAACAAACATTTAAAAATAACTATCGCTATCATCACCATGTCATCAGTGTAAAATAAGATTGCACAGATAAAGTACAGATGCTAGAGACGTGCACACTATCATCCTCCTTGTCTTCCCCTCCCCTTATTTCCATAAGATTCTCCAGCTGCGACATCTTCCTAACATCTTAGATTTAACCTGTGGGATCCCTGAGGATATGGAAAATTGGCTCATTTTTCACTCTCTAATGCTATTCCCTGTACTCAGTAAACACTCAGGGAATGAATAAATGAATGAATAAAAATGTTCGCGAATTAAGTGAGGGATGTGATAAACTGGGAAGTGATGATGAAGTGAGAGTCCTTACAGAAGCCTCAGAGAAGAGATGTGAAATTATTTATACAGAGGGAGGAGGGGAAAAATTAATGGATAATAACAAAAGTTCTTAAGGAGCACGTGAGAAAGAAATTAAACTTCCCCATCTATGAATATGCCTAATGGAGTCAAAAGTTATATGTAGCATTAAGCCCATCCTCATACTTCACCAGCAGTGTGGCTGTCAGGGGCTTTCAGGGACTTTCTGTGGGAGATCAAAGCTGCCTTCCATGATGTCAACACAGAAGCTTAAATGTTCAGTTTATATACTTGTGACTAAATAATACACATCTAGATAGAGGAAAACTAAGAAAGTCACTATGGGTTCTAAATGACAAGTGTGGAAAGCACACATCTATCCTTCACTTTCAGATCCCCTTTGAACAGCCACACCAATACAAAAACAAAGAAGAAATACCTGTCCAAGGGACTATTTAAGAATGTCATACGTATACTAAAAATCTTAAGCACGCATCTATCCTTCACTTTCAGATCCCCTTTGAACTGTCACACCAATACAAAAACAAAGAAGAAATACCTGTCCAAGGGACTATTTAAGAATGTCATACGTATACTAAAAATCTTGAGGAATTTCTGTGAGATGTCTGGGAAACAGGGCAGATTGAGGAAAAAGTCTGCCAATCACAATTCACTGCATGAGAAGGTGCCATTTTCTCAGCAGAATCTCACCAACTTCTAAGTGCCAGAGCTAAGGTCAGTCTATAACACAGCATTTGTAGGAAAAGTTTGATCCTAGCAGGCACTGAAGGTCACTTGGAGTAAGGACCCCATGAACACACTCACTCCCAATTATCCTGATGTCTGAAAGTAGGATCAGGCAATAAACAGGGAATTTGAAGAGGCAGTTATGCCAAGGGGAGGTGGGAGTCTCAGAACCAGCTGGGAAACCAGTGACAAACAGGAAAAAAAGAACTCTTTGGAACCCAGGTGACACTGCCTCTAGCTCTGACTCCTTCCTTATTTCTTTTCATTTTCTGAAATTTTGTGTTAGTGAAATAAAATTACAGAAAATCTAATCTTTTCCCTTCTCTCTTTACCTACACCACTCAATGCCTTAAAAATATTTCTTAGTTTTCCAAAAAGGTAAAATACAAAATTTTCTTTCTGCAGGAATGAGCAAATGGACACAAAGTGCCAGGCACAGAAATTAAAAATGTCTTCTAAAGGTTTTAAGGAATCAGAAACAATATCCTCTCAAGAAACAGAATTATTATGTGAAATATGTCTGGAAATAAACTTAAGAAAGTCTGGAATTAATATTCTTGATAGGATTTAGAAAACTATTAAATAAGCAGTCAGACGAGAGGGAAATGCAACTTGAGATAAGAATATAATTGTGTAATTTGAAACCCTAGTAATGGCAGGGAGAGGCTGAGAACATATTGCAGCAAAGAGAAACAGTGATGCCCAAGTTAACTTTCAGAAAAAGAAAAATACATATATTTGCTTTTACTTTCATGAAAAAAACTGTGGAAGGTACACAAAATACAATAAAGGTAATTAAATATTGTTGGTAGTAACAGTGGTAATGGGCAGATGGGAGTGGAATGGGAGAGAAACTTCCACCTAAAAAAGAAACTTGTGTAAAAGAACCTTATATGCCTGATCTCTGCTACAAGTTTGCTATTTTAAATTACTGATATTAGTGGTATCACAGAATATTTGTTCTTCTGTGTCTGGCTTATTTTGTTTGATATAATGTCTCTCAGCTTCATCCATGTGGCAAATAACAGGATTTCCTTCTTTTTTAAGCATTAAGCCAACCCCCTTTTTAAGGCTGAATAATATTCCATTGTATGTATGTATCACATTTTCTTTGTCATTTATCTGTTCATGGACATTTAAGTTGTTTCTGTGTCTTTGCTATTGTAAATAATACCATAATGAATGTGAGTGTGCAGACAGCTCTTGGAGAATTTGGTTTCAGTTTTGCAGGGTATATACCAAGAAGAGGGATTGCTGGATCATCTGGTAGTTCTTTTTTTAAGTTTTTGAGGAACTGCTATACTGTTTTCCACTGTGGCTATATCAATTTATAGTTCCAGAAAAAGGTGTACAAGAGTTTCCTTTTCCCTATTTTTTTGATAATAGCCATCCAAAAGGTGTGAGGTATTACTTCATTGTGGTTTTAATTTGCATTTCCCTTATAATTAATAATATTGAGTATTTTTTATATATTTGTTTAAGATTATTTATGTTTTTTTACAAAGTGTCTATTCGGGTCTTCTGCCCATTTTAAAAGTCAGATTGTTTTTCTGCTATTGAGTTGTAGAACTAACTCATATATTTTAAATATTAACTTTTAATCAGATGTATGATTTGCAAATATTTTCTCCCATTCCACAGGTTGCCTCTTCATTCTGTTGTTTCCTTTGCTGTGCAGCAGCTTTTTAGGTTGATGTAGTCCCATTTATTTATTTTTGCTTTTGTTGCCTGTGCTTTTGGTGTCATATTCAGGAAATTATTACTAAGGTCAATATGAAGAATCTAGAAATTTGTATTTATTTAACTTTTGAACAAAGTTAATGTGTTACATATTCAAAAAATAAATAAAAACCATGAAAATTTCTATTTTAAAACATGCTATTTAAAAAGGTAATGCCAGAAGAAAAGATAATACTTTAAAGTGACTTCTGAAGAGAATAAATACAAGTAATATATGAGATACTGCCATTTTTTTCAAAAGCTTTTAGCTTTTGACTTGTAAAACTGTGCATATGTATTTTTACATCAAAAACACAAAATTAAAAACTTCTCCAAGAAATTGAAGAAAAAAGATTATAGAGTTAGTGAGATCTTTCGATATAATAGAAAAAAAACGTATTGAACTAAAAGCAGGGGTGTCCAATCTTTTGGCTTCCCTGGACCATACTGGAAGAAGAATTGTCTTGGGCCATACATAAAATACACTAATACTAATGATAGCTGATAAACTAAAAAAAAAAAAAAAAAGGGGGCCAAAAAATCATTTATGTTGGGCTGCATTTGAAGCTGTCCTGTGGGCTGCAGGTTGGACAAATTTGAACTAAAGCATTTGTGTTGTTAAAGCAAATAGGCTCACTGAATATGAGGCAAAATAAATAAACAAAGACAGACATGGAGACAAATCCTTTGGAAACATATTTTTGAGAGGATATAGCAAAAGATTTCATACTGGCAAAAGATTCTCCTCTACAATACTAAATCGTAGCTACTGCTTTTTCCTGTTTCCATCTTCAGCACCAGAATATCTTTCTCTTTTTTTTTGAATGGAGTCTCGTTCTGTCTCCCAGGCTGAGTGCAGTGGCGCGTTCTCACCTCACTGCAACCTCTGTCTCCTGGGTTCAAGCAATTCTCCTGCTTCAGCCTCCCGTGTAGCTGGGACTAAAGGCATGTGCCACCACACCCAGCTAATTATTTTGTATTTTTAGTAGAGACAGGGTTTCACCATGTTGGTCAGGCTCATCTTGAACTCTTGACCTCAAATGATCTGCCCGCCTCAGCCTCCCAAAGTGCTGGGATTACAGGCTTGAGCCACCGCACCCGGCCAGCACCAGCAATATCTTAATGGCAAGCATTTATGATTGCTAAGATCCAGGCACAGTGCTTAGGGTTTGCATGTGATTTTTCCTTAAATCTTCAGGACCATGCCATGAGATGGGAATTTAAGTATCAGAAATGCTAAATAACTTACTCAAGGACACAAAGCCAAGAGCTGAACTGATGCATTCTGACTAGATGATCAATATTCCTTATCACTGAACTCTATAGGAATAAAAAAAATAAGGTTGTAGTTTACAACCCCAACTGCAAATTAGAATCTCCTAGAAAGATTTTTAAAATCTTGCTTCACTAATGGTGAGTCTGGCTTAACTTGTCTGAGGAAAGAGTGTGGATATTAAATTTATTGAATAACATTTAAATTCTAGTGTGAAGCCAAATTTGACAGCCACTACATCAGAGCAAAACCTAGGGAGTTTTGAGGATAAAAAATGTGCTCTAAGCAGGATTAAATAAGGTGAATGAAGTCCTGAGGTGCAAAATTTTAATGAACACCCAAAAATTCAGTAATCAGGAGAAACAATATTTACTGCAATTTTTAAAAATAAGAATTAAATGAAATGTAATGAATTATAATTCATGCTGGATGAAATACTAAAATTTTAAATTGGGGAGATCTGATGTTGCACTTGTATGACTCACCCCACCCTAATCTTGCCTTGTCAAACTCTATTTCAAATTTTTATATTTTGTCTATCATAGATTTTAGCATAATTTTTATTTTTAAAAATACTTCATTAAAGTATTCTGTCTCTTGATATTTTAGGTTTGTGTTTGTTTGATTTTGGCTTTCTGACATGAAGAATAGGGAAAAGTACATCCACTCCATCTTTCTGGGTGTCCTAAGAGTTTTACATCTAATGAAACAGTCAAGTGAAAGCAAGTGAAAGTCATCCTCAGAAATTAAAGTCTTCAAGTAGAGTTTCACATATATACTCTTCTTTCAAACATTGCTCAAAGGGCCAAGCATGGTGACTCACACCTGTAATCTAATCTCAGCACTTTGGGAGGCCAACATGAGTGGATCACTTGAGGCCAGGAGTTTGAGACCAGCCTGGCCAACACAGCGAAACCCCATCTCTACGAAAAATAAAAATTAGCCGGTTATGGTGGTGCGTGCCTATAACACCAACTACTTGGGAGACTGAGGCAGGAGAATCGGTTGAACTGGGAAGGCAGAAGTTTCAGTGAGCCAAGATCGTGCCATTGCACTCCAGCCTGGGTAACAGAGTGAGACTCTGTCTCAAAGAAACAAAACAAAACAAAAGAAACAAAAAAAATTGTTCAAAGAAATACTATAACATATTCAAGAATGAGGAAGGCGTAGTATTTTCATCAAAGATGAACAATGAAATCAGAAAACTACAAATAAGTCTAAATAATTATTGTTAATGTGAATATTAAGCATAATGCAAATATCAACAATAAGTCTTAAAATAGAAGACATATACTATAAAAAATACTGTGTATCTAAAATTCTAATATATAAAAAATTGAAAAGAAATATAGAAAAAGCAGAAATAAAAATATATTAAATGTATTACCTTTCAGAGAGGAAATGAAGCGATTCTACTTTGTTCTTTGCAATTTGCTTTTTTCAAGTGAAACTCACGTAATGTAAAATTAGCCATCTTACAGTGAACAATTCAGTGGCATTTAGTACATTGAGAATATTGTGCAACCACCACTTCTATCTAATTCTAAAACATTTCATCACCCCAAAAGGAAACCCTATACCCATTAAGCAATTGTCCTATTCTCCTTTCTCCCAGCCCTTGGTAACCGTCAATCTGAATTCTATCTCTATGGATTTACTCATTCTGGACATTTCATGTAAATGGAATTATGCCATACTTTTGTGTCTGGCTTCCTTTACTTAGCAGAATGTTTTCAAGGTTTTTCATGTTGTAGCACACATCAGTAAAACATTATTTTTATGATTGAATAAAATTCCATTGTATGCATAACGACATTTTATTCATCCATTCATTGATGGACAATTGGGCTGTTTTTACCCTTTGAGTATTGTTAATAGTGCTGCTATGATCATGTGTGTACATGTATTTCTTTGAGTCTCCATTTTCCAATTCTTAGAATAAAACATAGGAATCTTGGATTTAACAATGATTCTTAGATGTGATACTAAAAGCACAAGCAAAAAAGAAGATGAATAAATGGACTTAATAAAAAATAAAAACTTTTGTGCATCAAAGGACATTGTCAAGAAAGTGAAAAGACAACCCACAGAATGGGAGAAAATATTTGCAAATTATGATTTGATAAGGGTCTAGTATCCAAAATACATACAGAACTCTTACAATTCAACAGCAAAAAAAAAAGCACCCAATTTTTTAAATGGCAAATGACTTGAAGAAACACTTCTTCAAATAAGCTATACAAGCAGCCAACAAGCACTTGAAAAGATGCTCAACATCATTAGTCATTAAGGAAATACAAATCAAAACCACAATGAGGTACCCCTTCACACCCACTAGGATAGCTATTAACCAAAAAGGAAAATAACAAGTGTTGGTGAAGATGTGGAGAAACTAGAGTCCTCATATATTGCTGGTTGGAATGCAGAATGGTTCAGGCACTTTGGGACAGTCTGGCAGTTCTCAAAAGAAATAAACATATTAAGTTTGTATCCTAGCAACATCCCCTTTCAAGGTACCAGTTTCTGCGGTAGGTATGGCCAGCTAAGTTGCAATGAGAAAGGGTTGTTGTGCTAATACAGATGAAAGAGCATGGTGGCTTAGACTAGAGTTTTAGCAATAGAAATGACAGGACATGGTCAGATTCCAGATGGAACTGAGACACAGAATCAACAGGACAGACTGATACATGGCATATGGGGGGACTGGGAAAATTGGTAAATAACCTTCCAGGTTTTTGGTCTGCATAACTGGGTGAGTTGGTGAGGGGTAGGGGGGGACACATTTTCTGAAATAGGAACATTTGACATTTGACCTGAATGAAATACAAAAGACGAAAAGCAAGTATTTCTGGGAAGAATGTAGCAAAAAGAAGAAACAGTAAGTGCAGAGACTTGAGGAATGAAATGAGCTTGGCTAATTTGTGGAACGAAAAGAAGGTTAATGTGGCTATGCTGAGAGTTGGGGGTTTTCTTGCCACTGAAAAAAGATCACTTCAGTTTGCCCTCTTTAAAATGATAAGAATTACTGAACGTTTTAATTAAGTACAGTACTAATTACTGTACATGGTATACCCAAAACAGGATGAGATATTATCAACTTTAAAACTTGCTGAAATTGATTTGTAATTTAAAAAAACATACCTTTAGTTATGAGGTAGATGATTTTAAATTATTTTCTGAAAAGTTCAACAGTTCTAAATCATTTTGTGTACATTTTTTCGTGTCTTCAAACAAGGCAGGCAAACACTGTTTTTAAAAAACAAGTATACACTTAAAAAATAGGTATACACTTTCAAAAAGTTCAAAGAAGTATTCAAGGCCTTATCTACTAGAAACAGAATCTTCACAAAGTAATATTATTCAAGTAATTACAGATTGATAATATTAAGATTTAATATTTGAGTAATTCAAAAGACAGCAAAATCTTATTTTACCTCTTATATTTCAGTGTTGTCCAGGCCTTAGCTTGGTTAAAATACTTAGTTGTTAGAACTGTATGGCAAAACCCGATAGCGCAAGTGGAGTGCTAAAAGTTAGACCACTGAGCCTAAGGCCACAGAACAAGGCAGAGGCTGGATGAGGAGGGTCTCACAGACCAAATCTGGTTGTGGGGGATCTGGTTGGCATGAATTACAGCCACCAAATCTTCACATCACATGTTCTGCTGTGTTAGTTTAGACACTGCCTAAGTAGGTTTCTACCATACAGAATTATTTTTGGCACGAGCACCCACTTTCATATGCTAAATAAGTATGTTCAAACTTCTCTCCTTCTCTTTGAATATAATGTTTCCTAGGTCTAATGTAGACAATCACAATATTTTGTATTCAGAGAAAACTTTTGATGCATGAGATTTCAAGTCTGTACTTTGGCAAAATAAACAGCTCTAATAATTCTCCCAGGTCCCTGATGTCCCAATTGCATTGGAACTTGCAGTTTTCTTGGCAGGGGCGGGGAGGGGGGCCACTGGGCCAGTTCAGATACCATTCTGCCTCTATCCCCCCAACTCCTTCATATTAGATAATATGCTAAAGAACTGCACATCATACATTTTCTTCTGAGAAGTTTTCTCCAGGAAGTTGAGCTTCCATGGAGGGTCACCTCCTTTTAAAGACCTTCCTTACTCTTCCTCCTACTTCCCCCGCTCCTAACTTCCACTCCCTGCTCTAGTACCCCCAGCAAAATTAATTCCTTCCTCCTTTTCAAGCTCCACCTTACCCTGTTGGAATCTCTACCATGGCTTGGTTGTCAGGATTATGAGCTTTGCAATTAGAAAGACCTAGATGTGAATTCTAGCTACTCCATTAACTAGCTGTGTGCATTTGGGTCTCAGAGGCTCACCTCTAACACAGGCATGACAGTTGGACTGACCACAAAGAATTGTTATAAATATCATAAAAGGCAGTATTTACAAAGTACTTGGGACAGTACCTGGGGCAGGGGAGGTGCTTGATCACTGGTAGTCATTAACAGTAGTAATCCCAGTAGTGTTTCAACATTGTTATCACTATTTTGGCAATTATGATAGCTTTTTGCGTATACAGTTGCCCCCTTCTCCGACTCCCATTCATGGGTTCCACATATGTAGATTCAATAAACCTCGAATAAAAAATATTTGGAAAAAAATTTCACCTGTGTTAAGCATGTACAGACTTTTTTTGTTATTGTCCCTTAAACAATACAGTATAATAACTATTTACATAGCATTTACATTGTATTAGATGACTTAGAGTATAAGGGAGGATGTGCATAAGTTATATGCAAATACTATGCCATTTAATATAAAGGACTTGAGAATCCACAGATTTTAGTATCCATAGGAGGTCCTGACACCAATCCCCAATGGATACTGAGGGACGATTGGACGTGTTCACTTATCTTTCTTTACTGAGTTGTCACATATCTTTCTCTACTGAGTTGTTGCTAAGCCCTGTAATGACAGGGCACTAACTTATTTGACCTTGTTTTCCCACCACCTAATTGAGGACCTTAATAAATGTTGATTGAATTTACGAATGAACTACTTTTGCTCACGGCTAGCATTTTCAGTCTTTTTTCTACTCTCTAGACAACTTATAATCCACAAATAATCAACAAATGACTCAGTTACAACCTCCTTTCCCTGCAAGTTGTTTATCCAATCAGTGACACTGACAGATTTGAAATTCAGCTCAGGCCAAAAGGGTAAGTCAAATAGGCTCACAGCTAACAGGAGAGAATGGAATTGCTTGGACAGCCATAAGTAAAATCATTCAATCTTTAGTAATGAGAACTATTTGGTTTTTACTATTTCTTTATGTCTGAATTACAACATCTTCAAGATAATTAATTTTACAATATTATATCACAATATTGGCTTTTTCCCACCATCCCTTCCATCATCATTAGCATATTTGTATTCATCCTTGTGCTGTCACCTCATAGGGTCAAGATGGCTGCCAGTTCTCTAGGCATTACATCCACCATCAACAACTAAGTGGAAAGTAGTAGACAAAAGGCTTTTTTCTCTTGGGGCTCCACCTTAAAACTTCCATTTTTATTTCTTTGGCTAAAAGTGGTTATCATTTATACTCCCCCTAGAGCACTCATTGGTAAAGAAGAATGGAGCTAGTATCATTACATTAGATCAACCAGAATTTGTCCACTGGGTCTGGGTCTTCCCTCATGTTGAGAGACCTCTGCTGGCTACATGGACCCAAAATCTAGGCCCTTTGTGCAGAGAAGAAGGTACTAAATGGCTGTTTGGTTGGAAATGAACTGCATCACAATTATTATCAAGAACTTACAGATAAGAACATAGAGGCTCAGAGAAGTTAAACAATACCATCAGCAGTACACAGCTCATGAATAAAATGCAAGATTTCAATCTTCAATGCCATCATCAAATTAAGCAGTTCTTAATATATATAAGGCTTGCAAAAAAAGAAGGGAACCCCTTGGAATTAGGGCATTCCTGAAGAAGCAAGTTAGTAGAAGAGTGAAGAGAAAAGGAAAAGTTTTACTTAGCTGTCTACTATAAGCCAGGTAGTATGTTATTTACACTGTTTCCAGACTTAGAACAATTGATTTTACAAAGAAGGGCCCAGAGAAGTTAGGTAACTAGCCCAAGGTCACACAGTTTGTTAATATGTTACAACTATTGAAAAGCAGGTATTCTCATTCACAGCCCATGATCTTTGCATGCCATTGCCCTGTCCTTTTGTGTAAGCACACAAAATGGGTGTTTGGAATCAAAACTTACACCATGAGAGGGAAAGTCCAAAATTGAGCCAAGGGATTGCTGGGAGAAGGAAGGTAGAGAGTAGATGGCCGTCCAGGAATCCCTGTGTTCCTCTAATTGCCTGATGCTGTGTTTTCAGACAGGATTCATTGTCCGCTGCCCACTGAACTAGTCCCTCAGAAACAACTCTGCTTCTGACATTTTCCCATAAAGCTGTCACAATCCAAATTCTTACTTATTTAAAACTAGTTATTTGTTTAAAGCCATATGAACACAGTGGTGGCTGGGGGTGGCTGGGGGCCAGCAGAGTGATCTAAATGGCCTAAATTATATGGAACCCTCATTTTCTATCCTGACAGCCTGCCTCTGAGATAGAGTCTGGGTCCAAGAGTGGAAATCAATTTTGAGCTGAGGCGTGCTAATAATTACTTCTGCAAAGCTCTTGCTGCCATATCTAATTCTCTCTGCGGGAATTCTCTGTGATGAGGGATTAGATGAGAGATAAGAAGTTTAAAAGAGCAAATATCAAAGTATCTTTCTAGAAGTTTCTGTTGGGAGTAAGAATGGGACTCTGTGGATAAGTAAAACTTCAGAGGCAGGCAGCCTTGGTTTGCAATGCTAGCTTTACCATGTACTGGCTTAAGATTGTCAAGCTATTAAATTTCTCCATGAATTTTATTGGTAAAAGTAAGACCGACAAAATTGGCCCTTTGAACGCCTGTGGGCATAGCGCAAAGTAAAGCTCAGCCCATTGCTTGGTACACAGCAGGTGCTGTTTACTGTCACATCTTCCCAAAAGCTCCCTTCTCAACTGGCTCTCTTCCACCTATTTGGATAAGGGCTGAAGAGCTGTTCAGATACCTGCTCCAAGGCCAGGTATCTAATGCCCAGTTGTAGAGGCATGCAAAGCAGGCTGACGGCGCCCTTAACATTTGGTAGTCATCAGATAAAAGAGACCCTGATGCCATAGGTCAGATTCTGACATTACAGCTAAGGGAAGCCAGTTGCCTAGAAATGGAGAAACTGGCTGGCAATTAAGCAAATTTATAGATATTTCTAAAACTCCTAGGAGCCTAGATTTAGCAGGGAAGGAGAGGTAGGAGTAGTGGTGTATTTTACCAAAAGCTCAAATAAATCCAAACCCAACAGAATCACTGCTCAGAGACGTAAAAAGACAAGAAAACAATGAAAGGGCAGAAAAAGATTACTTTTCAAAGGTTTTCTGGTTGGGACAGCAGGCACACACATACTCTGTTTCTTTTCTTCATCTTCTCAGGCTGGCCCCAGGGTCAGAGGAAGAACCATCCTCCTCTGGTTTGTTTTTATCGACAGCCTCCAAAGGAAAGATTTGGGAGAAATTTTTTTTTTGCCAATTTGGATAATGTCTTGCCCTCTAATCCAGAAAGTGGATTTTTTTTTTCACCCAGCCTTGGAAATCAATGCCAGTTTGTTTATTTATGTATTTATGTATTTATTTATTTATTTCTGTAGAAATTTTGCACAATTTAAATATGTGCATTTTCACATTGGCTTCGTTTTTCTTTTATTTGCATAGATTTCCAACTTAATCAGGAATGGCTGGATACTGTAACTTTTTGGCACAAATAGCAAAAAGAAAGGGGGGTAAGTGTGGGGGGAGTTCTTTTCCAGGACTGAACTGTTTGCACTCTTTGTTTTGATGGTGCCACCTGACCCCCCTGGGAAGGGTTGAGTTTCTCCACATCCATCACGCCTACAGAGGGCTGTGTCAAAAGCCCGACCAGGCCTCCCCCTTGCCCATCTATGGCTGATTATTCACTGCATTGTGTTCTGAAGACGCACAGGCTGTCACGGAAAAGGTGCCTTCCTGCCTAGCCGCTCAGGACATTGACTCTTGTGAGCCGACTTTCCTCTCTTATTCCCATATCTATGACCTTCTCTTACTGTTCAGAGCCGTTTCAAGTGTGAGCTTGCAAGGTATCGTTTTTCCAAAAATGTTGGCCCATAACCATCAGCATTCAGATATGAGTAAAAGATATGTTGGTAATAAAGCCAAACATAACAATTAATGCGTCAGGATTCCAAAGCACATTTTGCAATACCAGCTCATGTTGCAGCTGATGTCAGAATGTACATGCTGTTAATCTAATGAAAGGGCACAGGGATTTCTCTAAGTCCTGCACATATGAAGACGCTATCAGATCATCTGACTTTTTGTTTGAGCACATTGTGTACCACATTGAAAGTATTCCAGCTTGATTTCTATCCTTCGAAAAATTCTCTCCTTATCTGCTGAAGTCAGATTTGGATATATTCGCAAGGGAGTAAAGATTTAGCTGATCAGAATTGGAGTCATTAAGCAGGCCTGGAAATTCCCTATCAGGCACCCACGCCAGTGTTTCTTGGTGCTGCATAGGTTAAGAATTTGGAAGGAATGGGGCAATGGGCCAAACAATCTCATCTCTGAGGTTTTTTTTCCTGAAATTGATGAAGGCACTGTGCAATCACGCAGGATGAAACATTGCAACTAACTAGATTGCCTTTAGTACCTTACCCTAATTAAGCCAGTATTGAAACTGTATATAAGCAGTGTACCAGGAATTGCAAACTCAGGTGCCCAGAGGACCACATAGGACAGTTGGAGGGGATGCGAGATGGTACAGTAGTGGGGACAGTGACAACCAGAGAGAGCATTCTTTGTCTAGAGGGACATTCACTACTCTTCTATCCTGAAAATGCAAATATGGCAAGATTTTCTATTTTTTTCCAAGAAAAGTCAAAAATCCTGATGTTTAGGATACATTTTTAAATCTTGGCTACCAATTCAATTAAAAAACTCCATGCAAGTAAAGAGTCTGACTGCTGAATTTGGCCCATATGATATTAGCTTTTAATCTCCACAACAGACTAGAACTTGGAAATTTGTTTCTACACACACAATTTGAAGCTTGACAAGTTGAGAGTTATAGTGACCTTTTTCTTGTGACTTCTTGGACAGTCTGTCACTCAGTCCTGCACAAAGAATGATTCAAGATAAGGGCTTCTTACCCATAGGCATCCCGGGGTCCTTCACCACAGTTAACACACATTGGGGGTTGATTCAATGATGCTGCTCTTTGTTTCCTATGACTGCTAGCCCAAATTGCCACAACCTTGGTGGCTTAAAACAACACTAATTTGCTTCTTGACAGTTCCGTTGGCTGGAATTCTGACATGGTTCTCACTGGGCTAAAATCAAGTGATGGGCAGAGTTGCATTCCTTTCTGGAGATTCTGGGGGATAATCCATCTCCTTGCCTTTTCCAGCTTCTCGACACTCCTGCATTCCTTCCCCTTCCTCCATCTTCAAGGCCAGCAGTGGCAGGCTGAGTCCTCACACGACGTCCATCCTATCTTGCTTCCATCACCATGTTCCTTCGGACTTTGGTTCTTCTGCCTCTTCCTCCACATTTCAGGTTGCTTCTGATTACGTTGGGCCCTCCTGGATGATCTCCCTGTTTTAAAGTCAGCTGATTAGCAACTTTATTGCCCTTTGCCATGTAGCCTAACATATTTTCAGGAAGGCCTGTTGAGATGTGGATGGGAGAACCTGGGGTTGAAGCTTTAAAGGGAGACCAGTGAGCCACTGGCTTTTAACCTAGGAAACTCATGTTCCATTGACTCTTTGGGAACCTTCCCATGAATGACAGCAAATTTCTGGTGACTTACTACCTGGTTGCTTATCTAACGTGAGGGCTGTAGACGGCCTTTGCTTCTTGTCATCATTTCTCCTCTTATTGAGTTTGGGAATCACTGGCCATTCCAGAGTAACCAAAACCAGAGTACAAACAGCGTTACATGGGGCAAAGAGATCAGCAAGGGATGAACATAGAACCAAGTGTTCTCAATGTCTGCTTTAAATGCCTGCTTTTATGGAAGATGTACAATGGTCTTACCATTCATCATTTTCGTAAGTCATATGATATTTCAGCATGCCATTCATCCCATTATTTTTGCATTGAACCAAAGCAAGTTTTCTTCAACTGCAATTTTCTTCCCTAATCTTTGGAGGCTCATACTATCCCCTCCAATTAGCTGCTCAGCTCCTCTGCCTGAAAAAGATAAAAAGATTCAGGTAGCAAATGCCATTTCCTGTCTACTCACTTAAAATCCCTAAAACCAAGGACTTTGTTTTGTTTCTTTTCTTTGCATTTTTGTTTTTCAATTTGCTAAACCTTTATTGAATGGCTTCACTGTCTGTAACACTCCATTAGGGTTGGGATGGGAAGACTAATTTTTCAAAGTAAATTAAATGTCTTCTATTCCTCATTTTCTTATTGAGTATACAACTGGGTAAAAGTGGAAACAGGGGAGAAAATGAGTGAATGTTGGAGAGTGGAGAATGCTGCCTGGGGACTAAGAATGGATCTAATGAGCTTCAAAATATCAACTGGAATGTTGCTATTACAGTCTGGTTTTCTGCCTTAAATATTATTTTGTGCTACAATTGAAAGGAGAGAATATTCCACGTTGGGTGAAAAAGTTGAAAGTAATGCAACATGGCAGGTCAGGGTCAGTGCTGTGGTGTGAATGATGGGGCAATTGAGAATGGGTCTCCCTTAGATTCCACCTCATTTTTTGCAGTTTTTGGCCAATGCCTTGATCAGAACTTCTTTTCATGGTCATAAATATGTGCCAACTTGTGAAATTCAAGAGAAAAAAGTACTCTATCAAAATAAAACCACAAAATTCTGAATGTTGGTTATTGATGTTGCATGTAGCTGATTGTATTGCAATTTATTTAAAAATAAACCTGTCTTCCCCTTGAGGCTGAGGTGTTGAGGAAGCAATGAGTCCTGAATTAACTTGTCCTTCCAAACTTGAGTCATACTTAGCACCTGCTAGGTGCTTAATGAAAATGTGATTTAGGTTCTGCCTTTCACTCCTCTGAATTCCATTCTCCCACCAGCTTATGATATCACAAAAACACGGTGCTAGGCAGGATTTTGGCCCCCATGACTTTCACCCCATGTTTTATGCTTGTGATTATGTTATGTAATTAAGGTTGATAATCGACCTTCAAATAAGGAGATTATCCTGGATAAACAGCGTGAGCCCTGGGTAATCACAGGGTGCTTGAGAGTGGAAATGGAAGGTAGACAGATGAATCAGAAGAGAAGTGCAGCATGAGAAGATTCTGATCCTGAACTGTGTAGGGGTTGGACCATTGCAAGGCGTGGAGAGAGGTCTTTGAGAGCTAAAGCTGACCCCAGCTGACAGCCAAAAAGGAAACGGGAACCCCAGTCCTACAACCACATGGAACTGAATTCTGCCAACAATCCAAATAAGCCTGGAAGCAGATTGTCCCCCAAAGCCTCCAGAAGGAATGAAGTCTTGCCAATGCCTTGATTCTAGTCAGGTGAGACCATGTCAGACTCTGACCTACAGAACTGGAAGGTAATAAATTTGTATTGTGCTAAGCTACTAAGTTTGCAGTAATTTGTTACAATAGCAATAGATAACTAATTTTAAAAAACTATTTGTAGATCCCTAAAAATCCTTCTTGTAGACACTTTGTTTCTGGTCTCTCTGAAAAGAAGTGTCCCCTCCCTCCTCCTAACCACAGAGCACCTGCTATCCATTTGACACTTGTAGCATAAGACTTACCATAACATTAGCTCAATTTTCTTGTACCGTATCTGACGCAATTGACTGTAAGTTCCTTGAAAGTAAGGACCAGGTATTAGTCATGTTTCTCTCTTTTTGCATAAGGCTTAAGGGAAGCCATTTATTTCTGACAAGAAGGAGTCCAGAACTTATTTGGGAGAGAGGTGGTAGCAGGCTTGACTATGGGAATTGTTTCACAGGCTGGGGTCTACAATGGGTGGCAGTGTTCAGCTCTAGTCCACCAGGAGGGTCACTGCCAAACCTGAAGGACAACCAAGTCAGATACAGCAGCTACCATAGGAACCCAGATATCTGAAGCCAGGAAATGAAAGCAAGTACACGCATGTTGGGAGCAGCAGGGAAGGACCTGGAAGATTACATAAAACATCTGCTGAGTTGAAAGATTTGCCTTTGGAGCCCAGTAGGATATAGTTGACCTGACTTAAAGGGCCCAGGACCTCATGGGTGTCCAGGGATAGCCACTTTCCTAGCTGGCAAGCTATAGGCATCTCCCTATCACCAGACTACCATCAAGATAATAGCCTTCAAGCAATGTATTATCTCTAATAACCTAGGGAGTAACTCCCCACAAAGAATTCTAGAGTCTGAATTTATAACTAACTAACCTTGAGTGGGTCTTGCACCATTTCACTTGATTCCATAATCTGAGTCTAAAGCTTCAAAAATCAGATCTGTTCCCCCACCTCCCCTCCACCCGCTACCACACTCACGTTCCCACTTGGCTAGCCTGGAAAGTTCAACTGTAGAGACTACCTTCTATTTGGATCTCAGTCAACCCTAGGCGCTCTCGTGGTTGTCTCAGAAATATGGATCGTCCGCAAATCAGACTTTTCAGCTCACCAATCCCAAGTGGTAACCTCTCCAGCCAAGTCACCCCTGGAAACATATTTTCAACTCTTTTAGCAGAGAAACATATTTGGATCTCTGCCTATTTTGCAAAGGCTTAGCATCAAATTACATACTCAGGGCTTCTGTTTTTTTAATATTATGTGTCTGTACTATTTAAACATACATGGAAAGTAGTACTTCTTTCCTAACAAACTAAAGCTTGCTGGCGCCAGAGTTGCGTTGGTGACTGTGACTGTTGTGTGAGTCGTGTCACTGGGATGCAGTTAAAGGCCTCAGCAAAGTGGTCTGAATGCTCAGGATGGAGCCAGCTGGATTGGGACAGGGAATGTGGCCCTTCCCTTTGCTTTTCTGGAAAGCGTGATCATCACTGCTCCTACAAAGACTTCCCATTAATTACTCAAATGTCACATCCTGTGTCTCCAAGCTGACCACAGTAAGCCTTTGGATATTGAAATGTTATTCTCCTTTTATTTGTGGATACTCTTTTCATTCAATATTTTTCCTGTCTATAATCTTTTTTTTTTTTTAGTTTAGAAAACATTCTTAGCCTAGGTATCTAGGCTATGTGAGCACATGTGCTTTGTAACACTACATATTTCAAGAGGAAAAGAAAGAGATTTTTGGAACATATTTTCCAAGTCTCAACTGATTAAGAATCTATTTTATCTTCTATGTCCATGAACAGTTCACCAATGATGTGGCCCAAGTCTTTTACCCTTGAATATCATATAGCGTCATTAGTGCAGACTTCCCTTGGGAATTAAGGAAGATTTGAGCAGCAGCTGCACTGAAGCTTATGGTCCCACAGTCCAGGGAGGAAAAGTTAGCTGAATAAATTAACAATATAAATAACACTTCAGAGGTTTTTTAAAACCAGTTAAGAAAACAAGCTATCTCCAATCCTCCATATGAATTATTAACATTCTAAATTCTAATACTAAATTTGTTATTTTGTTTTATTAAGCCAGGCATTTTCATTTTCCCTGCTAGGAAGGCCCTTATTAACATAGCTTAAGTTATTATATCTATCCGAAATAAGTATAACTATATATCTTTAAAAATTAATACTTTTTAAACATTTTCAACCAGAATTTTGCCCCATTTAATGATGTTTGACTCCAGCTTTAATTACATAATATGCTGTCTGGCTGTTCCCTTCCTTTCTTTCCCTTAAGAACCTCATTTTGACTTTGGACAGCTTTCTTTTTGCTTGACAAGTGTCGCAAAGTCCTTGCTTAATTTACCTGGATTCCCAGTGCTGGCTGATGAACAAGTTGTGTTTCCTAGGAGGCTGTGATGGTAAAGTGGACTCACAGAATCTGTGCCATCCAGCTCAGCCATGCCCTCATCAAACAGAACTCACTCTCCTGTAGGCCTGCCACAAGTGGAGGCAGGAGCTCACATTTTTGGTTCACCTACTATGTGCCACATGGTACAAATCACTAGAAATGCATTACCATATTTCATTCTCCAAAGACACCTAAGACAAAAGTGCCATTGTCCTGATAATTTCCTACTCTACTTAGAAGAGCAGGGTTTTAGGCTAAGGACCATCTGATCCCAAGGATCATATGAGTATATGTAAATAAATTGGTCCCTTAAGTCCAATAAAAGATCCAATAAATTACAACATCCTTTAAAGAAAAGCAGAAACAATTTCACAAGTCAACCACTTCAGTGGAACTAAATATTTTGTTGAATTTAAGGAAAGAATTGTCTTACACGTAGTACTTTAAATTGTAATAAAGAGTTTTGAGTGAAACAATGACAGGCCTGAAAATTCTTGTAAACTGAATATTTTGGAGGTGATTCAGATAAATATTAAGTCAGGAGGTTGTTTCTTCTTTTGCTTTTCAGAGTTATTTTCTGACTTTCACCTGATTAGGGTGAGATGAAATTTTTTGGCTTCCCCTCAAACCTGCAAGTTTTGTCATAGCAATGAGAGAAAAGCATGGCATGGGTGAATCATCTTTAGAATATGGAAAGCTTTCAGGCATGTCATTTCCCTGTTCTAAATGCTTTAAGGAATCCCTGATGTCCACAGTAGAATAATCTAAGCTCCTTGGCAGAGCAGACAAAGGCTACAGAATCCCACTGTGACTTGCTGTGCAGCCTCTCCCCTGGCCCTCTACACCTGCATTCGGTAACAGAGACACCACTCCAGGCCCTCATGGTCTGGATGTCATTCTGTCTGCCCAGGGAGGCCATCTCCACTCTACTTCAAGCATCATAAACCACTGCCCTCCTCACTTGTTTCTGTCCTACCCAACTCTATTCCTGCCTCAACAGGGCATCTGCCTTTGTGTATTGTAATCCCGGGGCTGTGTGTTGATTTCTCACTAGATGTCAAGCCTTCTGAGGACAGACACTGTGTCTTTTCAGCTCAGCATCCCCACAGTTTTACTAAGTCACTTTGCCTATTGTGGAATGAACAACCTTCCTCTGAACCCACTCTGAGGTCTATAAGCCCAGGTTTAAGCAATAGAAGTTAAGGACAAAATGGCAAAATAAGAAAACTGACCTTTTATACATTGGGTGGTCTATGAAATTCTAGATGAAATTTTGTACATCTGAGCATCGGTTTCCTCATCTATAAAATGTAAGAGTCTACATAATTGGCTCTAAATGATGTCACCCACAGCTAGAAGGAGCTAGAGTCAAAGGATGACCTCCCATCTCCAGATCCTCGTTTATTTTCCTTTTATCACAGGTCCTGTTTATCACAGGTCTAGTCTTGACACTGTAGCCAAAATCTTAGCAATGTGAATTCCTTTAGGTCCGTTGAGCCCTAAATCTCCAGTTTCAACATTTTTTAAGCGATTTTGTTAGAAAGAAATAAGCACTGGGCACATTACAATTCAGGGACAGCCCGATGATGAAAACTACAGATCGTGTGGTACTGGAACTAACACAAGGAAAACCTTTTCTTCCTTCTTTCTTTATAAAATGTATAAACTGTGGCTGTCTATGCAGCAAAATATTCTTGAGGTATAAGATATCAGTAAATAGCTATTCATAATATCCTGAAATATACAACTTTCAAAATTGAAAAAAAAATTTAAAGGAAATATGTAATACTAAGAGGATTGGAGATGGTTAATAGTTAATAGTTTAGAGGTGGAGTTAATAGTTATCGACAGTTATATTCACTGTGTTGTCTCCTAAGTAAAAGAATGCATGGAGTCGACTTAGGAATTTAGTTACAAAGAATAATAAAATGCATTTCAAAAGCAAAATTATTGGATCCAGATAAAAAAAATTTCAGGCCCAATTGTGTGCTGCAAATAATAGAAAGAAAGTTGTAACTTCAAATATTTCATAACCAATTTAAAAGAAAGACTTCCTTCAAAGTAAAAATCATAGTATTTTACAAATTAGAAGATATTTTCACTATCTGAACTTCAGACACATGGAGAAACTATATACAGTACACAGCTGTCTTTACATTGCCCTTTTTGTTACTATAAAGTACAGTAAAAAGAGACCAATCCCTGTAGAAATGAGATATGCTCTTTTTTGTCAAAAGGAGTTGCACTTTCATGATTTCCCACAAAACAGCTGCAAAAATACCTACAGTAGGGCATCTGGAATTCTTAAAAGTGACTTGAGGATTTGTGGCTAATGAAACATTGTGAAATAACACTCACCATGTTGTAAAAACTACCCTTAACCATTTATTGGTATTTTTTAAGACAAAAATGAAAGGTGCCCTAAGCATATTAGCCTAGCTTGATTAGAAGAAAACACTAAAGTGACAAAGAAATAATGTAAATAAATGCCTTGCCAGAAACAAATCTTGACACAGTAGACATTTAAGTCTCTTTTGAAAGTTATGAAGAACAGTGCGGTAAAATCATAACGTGACGGCTGTCGCTTAAGTGTTTGATCAGATTGTGGGACATCATCAGTAATAACTTTCATGTTCTTAAAAAATGTGGTTTCCTATTGAGACTGAGCATTGTTCCCAGGGAAAAAAAAAGATGGAATTCTCTTAAAGATGTTTTTCATTTTTACCTCTCGCAAAGCAGGACTATCAAAATGAAAGCAATGGCCTTTTCATGAGAACTTGGGTCAAATAAACCACATATTGTTCCATCTTAAAATGAAACATCTGGTTGATTTAAGAAGAAAACGAGCTTAATTATTCTTGAGCATCTAACAGAGAGAGGTTAACTTCTAAATCTATATGTCTTTCCAAGCTAAACATGGAGGGGGGAAAAAAACTATGAAGTTATTTTTGACTCAGGAAAGTAGATCTGGAGGTAATTTAGTGAACACAAATTACCATTGACAAGGGAAGAAATAATTTATTCTCCTGGTGAGTCTTTTTTATTTGAGTGGGCAGTGTGGAGCTGTCAGCAGAGAAAAGGCATTTGGATGGATTTAAAATAATTGAAACCCAAGTCCAAAATCCTATAAGATATCCAAGGTATCATATATAGTTGTGACACTCCTTGGAGAAGTTTAACTTCTAAACTGAAGCATGAGGGTGAAGCCATGAGATATAAATTTGGGTAGAGGAGAGTTCACAACTTGGAGATAAACAGGTTGGAGGGATAGCCATCCTAAAGTATTTCTTAACAAATCCTTTTCTTTTAGCCTCACTTTCCATTTTTTCCTTGGGTTGTCAACCTAAAAGTCTCTTCTCACTTGAGTATTTATGGATGTCTTCTTGGAAGTCCTATCTCAGCTCAAGTGCTCCTCCCTATGGCCCCTTCCTTGAAGGTGGACCTTGACTCGCTGTTGATGGTCATTACCAAGCATAATCCCCTTGGAAGGGTGTTGTCCTTTCCCAGCTGGAACCATAAGGCATGGGTGGGATGAGGCATTGATTTGGAACCTGGCCAAGCTTCCCTCAATGTCCTGTTTCCTCTTCTTCACTTGCGTGTCACTGAAGACTAAAGGGATGATCAGATTTTCCTGAAGATATGGAGTAACTTCAAGGCAACTACATCCTAAGAGAAAAAAACTTTAAAAAAACTTACAATTATACTTTAAAACTGTCTTCTCTCACCGTTCTGGCGGAAAGCACCTATAGTTGAAAGGAAAAGTGCCTTCATAAGGGATCTCCTCCAGGTCACACTCAAGTTATTCACCTTGACCTTGACCACCTGACCTGTACCTCCCTCCACCATTTCTTCTTCTAATCTCCATGGTGTGAAACTCTGCAGGCTTTTTGGCCCTTATCACAGGCTCAACTCACGATCTGTCCTTTTCCCTGCCCAGCACTATACTTCCTCCAGTTTAGAACACTTTCCTCTCTGAGAGGAACAGCAGACTAGAAGGAATTGTGATTGCTGGTAATTAGCCTTTTAAGTCAATGAACAAGCCATCTAGCTTCCTTTACATGATGGAGAGACTGTTGAACACACATACTTACATATCTCACAGAGACAAACTTTAAATCTCAGAGAGTATCAACTAAACTTGGAGGGAGAGGAGTAATTACCTGACTGCACCATAATTTGCAAAACTGCCTCTCTCCCAGTGGAGTTTTACTTCACCATATTACACAGAGCTCTGTTAATGCAATCCCTTAAACCCCAACAATGCTCTCATTCTTTCTTTACCATCTACAAGGAATAACCGTATAGCTTTGGTTAGAACACTCTTTTAACTTCACAAATACTCCTCCGACACTTTGAGGTTGCCAAATACATCAAATTCTTATCTGAGTGTCATCGTAGTCTTTTTCTGGGGTAAGGAAGTTATAGTGACACCTGAAATTATTTTATTGATGAAGATTTCATAGCTGGCTATTGGTCATATAATCAAACGCAACGTGGGTAGTCACATGGATAATCTCAAATAATTTATGCTCAAAATAATCTTAATCTAATGGTTTATGTATATTGGAAGTGAGATATGTTAAAAATTTGAAAATCTACTATAACTCAGAGAACAGTGAAGCTCTACTTTAAATACCAAATGCAAGAAGCCCTGAAGACTAGCAGCATATTTGCAACGACTCTTCAATGCCACATCCATGTTTCTGGGGATTGAAGTGATCTACCTCATCATTAGGAATATTCTGGAACTCAGGCAAGTCCTATCTCTAGCTCTGTGATTCTCAAACTCTTTCTTAAGGGAGAGGTGTGTGTGTGTGACGAGGAGGAAGAGGAGCAGTAGCAACAATGTGTGTGTATGTGAGAAGAGGAGAGAGATGAAACATAGGGAAGGGCTACCAAATGCTTTTCATGGCAAAGATGGCTCAGGAAAGCCAAGTTTCATGAAGAATCAGGAATGTCTATAGAAGCTCTATATATTCAGGACCCACCTTAAGCAAAACTGTCAATTTGGTCAACTATACTTTGTAAGACTAGGTGGTAAACTAGTCTTACCAGGAGTTAGGTTGTATGACAAATCATTTGCTCAATGAATCCCACAAAATAGGGAAAGCAGAACATCCCTCATATTACCTATACTTTTCCTCACTGAAATTTCTTGGTTTCATGCTTCTGCCTTTATTGTTTAAATTGGTGTGGGGAGGGAAGGGCAAGAGAGAGAGCAAGCAGAGAGAGAGAAAGATCATTTGCTAAGGAGGATCTGAGTCCCAGGGATGGGGAGAGGAGTTGTAGGCAAGGATCACCAGAGAGGAAGCTTGGAATAAGCAGCTTGAGGCCCCGTTTCTAGCACAGTTGCCTATGCATTGTGGGATCTACCATGTTTACACCAGGGAAAAGAATTGAATCTACATTAGTAGGTTGGTTTTATGTGTGTTTAATGCCCCATGTAAGAGAAATGAAGATTATCTCTACTTTAAAAATAAATTAATAATAAATTCAGGCACTAGAGTTCATTTTCAATTGCATTATGAAAGATTAATAATGTAACTAAAACAAAGACATTTGACTTTATTTCTAAAGGTGATATTAACTTAGGAATTCAAAATACTGACTAAGATGAATGCAAAGTGATCAGGTGACTTTAATATTATGCTGAACAGCAAATCTTAAAAATGAGTGCTACTAATGGGTCTTTTTTTTTTTTAAAGGATAAGAACACTGATTCCCAGCCATGGTTTGGAGTTGTTAGGAGAGCTTTCTGATCATCCAAGGACTCTTAAGGAATTCGCCATTTTAAGTCCTCTGAAAAAAATACAGATATTTGTTACTCACTATTTGATTATTTCAGTGGGGGGTTAGAATGTTAGGTGGAATCATGAAATAAGGCCAAATAATTTAACGTTGCAACTCACTTAATAAAATTAAATCCAGGATACACAAGTCACTGAGTTGGGAGAGAACTTTCTGGAAAAGTTACAATTAAAGCAAGAGGGCTTCTCATCAAGACAGGGCCTCAGGACTTTGGCACTGAGGCATAGCCTTGTTTCCAGGGAAAGAAAAGAAGTTTTACACATTCTTTGAACTTATCTTCACTGCTTTAAAAAAGAGAACAAGATGGAGAGCTAAAGCCAGAGAAAGAAAGGGAGGAAGAGAATGTTAAGGAAACTATGACACATAAGGGATAAAAAGAAGGAACATCTGCAGGACAATTAGCAAATTCCTTCACAAACAGAACATTTAAATCTTTAAACTTTTCAACACCAACTAGGCTACATTGCTTTCAAAATACTGTTTACTGTTATTTTCTATTCTAAATTCAGGAACTTCTTTACAGAGGAACATGGGGAGAGAGAGAGGAGAACCACCTTCTTATGGAACTACCATTTTAAATCTCAATCTATCATGAATGTTCGGTATTTTGTTTCCACCGAGAGGGGAAAATAGCTTTAAATATAACTTCCAGGCCTGCTAGATATTCAATTTTGCCCACGCTTTAAATCCAATTAATGTGATATCCAAAGGCACCACTTTTTAACAAACCAAACAGATGGTGTATTTCACCTCCTTCGGTTACTAAGGAAAGTTAAGGGATGAATTGGATTTTTCATCTGGCACACGTAAAAAGGAACTTCAAATGATTGTGTCTCATATCTAGCTGGGAGAATGGTGAACCGGCAAACAATTAGCTTACAAGATTGAATGGGTTTCAAGAAGAAAATGGAGGTGAGATCAGTTTTTATACTTAAAAATTTAAGAATAAAAGTATACTTTAAGTATAAAAGAATAAGAGAGGTAAGCTAAGGAAATGAAGCTTGCCTCCTATCAGAGTAAATAAATGAAAACAAATAGAAAGCCCCACAAGCCTTCCCTACTGGGCTAATGCAGTGCAAGAAGGGTCCCCATCCCTAAGGCAACAGGACAAGCAGGTAGTAGCTCAGACAACAGCATCTGGAATGGCCATGGCTTTATCCGTCACTCCTCCTTAACTCCTTGTCACCCATCCCTCCTCCCCTCCTCTTCTCTTTCTCCTCCACCCCTTTCTTCTTTTCATGTTATCAGAGGATACTCTGATGGTAAGTTAGGGTTACTACACCTCCACTGATCCCACAACTGGAATTTAACAACCTCATTCCCTCTGAGGCTAACATAGGAGGCAGTTTGACAGGAAAGCAAGAGTCTAGGAGTATCAAGGAAGAGCGGTAAAAGACGCTTGTTATTCCAAACTCTGATGTTCACCTCTAAGAGGCATTAGATGATTTCAGTTAGTGAAAATGATCAATTTCTTGGCATCCCTTAAAATACCATGATTTATAACATCAATAAGAATTTGCATACATGTCCTTTAGTAAGTAAAAATATGCACAACTCTTCAGTCACCACAGGCCATTTGTGATGAACCTAGCCAGTAGCTTATTTGCTCACAGGAAGTATCAGTTACATCATGAAAAATCACAAAAGGCTGCTCTCATAGCTCCCATCTTCTGTGTCTTCCTCATCATTCCTAGGGAATTGGTTATCAGTGTGTGGACCTCACAGGTCTCATAGGTCAATGCCTGATGCTATAGAAAAGGTCTTAATCGGCCGGGTGCGCTGGCTCATGCCTGTAATCCCAGCACTTTGGGAGGCTGAGGCAGGCAGATCACGAGGTCAGGAGATTGAGACCATCCTGGCTAACACAGTGAAACCCCATCTCTACTAAAAATACAAAAAAATTAGCTGGGCGTGGTGGCAGGCACCTGTAGTCCCAGCTACTTGGGAGGCTGAGGCAGGAGAATGGTGTGAACCTGGGAGGCGGAGCTTGCAGTGAGCTGAGATGGCCCCACTGTGCTCCATCCTGGGTGACAGAGCCAGACTCTGTCTCAAAAAAAAAAAAAAAAAAGGTCTTAATCACTCACTTAGCTCAACACCAGACTGCCTATATCAAGGGCAGGAGGAAACATGGCTCACCTGCTCTTCTGATCCCAACTTTTCCTGCCAAATGAATCAGTTGAAATAATAATAACAATAATTTATTTGGATGGAATTTTTGGTGCTCTGTGAGAATATGTACCAGCAGGCGATTTGATGGCACCCCCATATAACAAGCCTTGACATTAACACTGATCAAACAAGAACATTAATAAATGTTTTTGTCTCCTAATATCTCTTATTAAGTGCAGGCAATAAATCAATTGTGCTGATTACATTCCACTGACCTGAAAAGAACGCTCTTCAGATCGTCTCATCTTTTTAGATGCTGGCTGTGTAACAATCAATAACTATTCACCTACAAACTTGTGTTGTGCATAGTAGGTACCCACTGAATGTTTGTTGAACTAAAAGAAAGACCCCTAAACTATATCTTACCAAAATCTCTTAAAGGCAATTCATAGGCATCTGAAATATTCCTAAGTGTGACAAAAACTAGCGTAATTATATTTATCAGGATCCACCTAAGAAGGCAGAAACCACTGTGGGTACATCAAAGAGAGAGAATTAAATTCCTTACATAGATAATAGATGCTAGGAAGCTGAACCAGGCACAGCGGTGTAACCCAGAGATCTGCATGAGCAGGGAGCTGCCACGTCTCCAAGGCTAGAAGGACAGAGAGAAAGATCATAGTTACCTGAGCCCAAGGGTCAGGTCACAGGAACCAGTGAGAACTATGGCAGCCAAGTGGGTAATGGAGGTGTGGAGTTGGGGGATGCTGCTTGAGGCAAAGAGGGACAGGAAAAACATCCTGGATTCTCCCTTCTTTCTTTCTCCTTTGTCCCTCACCAGTGCCTCCCCTCAGCCAAACCCTGCTGAAAAACAGCTTACAAGGAAGCCTGAGAAAGTCAGCCAGCAGGGTAAAGCTCTCAGTGATGTAGAAGAGGGGAGAGAAGGGGAAGGACAGGGACTGGATCTGGAGCCAATGGCTCAAGGATGGCACAATGGTGGAGTGTCAGCTTAGGTAACATTAACATTAACTGGCTAAATACATTCAGAAAAGAGAGAGGCACTGTTGTCCCTGACACATTATAATGTAGGTGCTCAAAACAGCTTATGTCACATATACATTTAGCTATGCACACAAATATCAGAATGACTCAAAGAAGTCACCAAGAAGCTCATACACAAAATGGAGAATAGGAACATTTGAAATGACATCAAATAATTTTAGACACATTTCTCTCCAGCGTTGCCTAAACAATCAAAAGGGATCACTCTGCACATGTGTAGTGTTGAAATCGGCATCCTGGATCCAAGGCAGCTAACTACTTAATCTTCTTTCTCTTTAGGAAAGCAAAGGCTGGCAGCCTTGGGAAGCTGGCTGCCCACGGAATGCACATTTCCCACCAATCTATTTCACCCAGGCTTTTTACCAGTTCTTGGAGCCTACGGTGTCTGGCTTGTGGCTAGACCACAATTCTGACAGGAATTGTGAGTGGGGGCCACGCCAGGCTGACTTCACCGTGATGATATCAGAGCTGAGGCGGGGTTGCCAGTCTCGACATGCTGATGTCAAAGCCAGCCCACTCCTCCAACCTGCTTGGTTTCTTGGCTAAAATAATTGGCCAACATTAAACCAGGGACTAAAGACCAAATGATTGTTTAAGGCCCCAGCAGACCAGTTTCCCAGCAGCTGCTCAAAGCACTTGATAGCACATCATGTACAATGAGGCAAGTGAGGCAAGATGTTGGAGTCAGAGAGATCTAGCTCCATATCCCAGTTGATTGCTAGCACTATGGCTCTGGGCATCTCAAGCCATGCATCTGCAAATAGGTAGAATGATGTTAGGATTAAGGGCATGGTGCACATATAAACCTAGTACACTCTAGCGTAGAGTAGGTATTCAGCCCACCACATCTCCTGAAAATATGAATGCTCAATAAAAATTAATCATCAATGGCTGGGTGTGGTGGCTTACGCCTGTAATCCCAGCACTTTGGGAGGCCGAGGAAGGTGGATCACGAGGTCAGAAGATCGAGACCATCCTGGTTAACGTGGTGAAACCCCGTCTCCACTGAAAATACAAAAAATTAGCTGGGCGTGGTGGCGGGCGCCTGTAGTCCCAGCTACTCGGGAGGCTGAGGCAGGAGAATGGCACGAACTCGGGAGGCGGAGCTCGCAGTGAGCCAAGATCATGCCACTGCACTCCAGCCTGGGCAACAGAGCGAGACTCCGTCTCAAAAAAAAAAAAAAAATTAATCATCAATAATAATGATAATCCTTGGCTGGGCGCGGTGGTTCACCTCTGTAATCCCAGCACTTTGGGAGGTTGAGGCAGGGAGATCACAAGGTCAGGAGTTCGAGACCAACATGGCCAACATAGTGAAACCTTGTCTCTACTAAAAATACAAAAATTAGCTGGGTGTGGTGGTGTGCGCCAGTAATCCCAGCTACTGGGGAGGCTGAGGCAGGAGAATTGCTTGAACCCAGGAGGTGAAGGTTGCAGTGAGCCGAGATCATGCCACTGCACTCCAGCCTGGATGACAGAGCAAGACTCTGTCTCAAAATAAATAAATAAATAAATAAATAAATAAATAAATAAAATCCATGAAGGAGATAGTTTTGCAAGGTGGAATATTGGGCTAATCACTAAAATAAAATTGCAATGTAAATGGCAAAATCAGTTGCCCAAATGTATTAGTCTGTTCTTACCCTGCTATAAAGAAATACCTGAGACCAGGTAATTTATAAAGAAAAGAAGTGTAATTGGCTCATGGTTCCACAGACTGTACAGGAACGTGGTGTCGGCATCTGCTCGGCTTCTGGGCAGGCCTCCAGAAAACTTACAAACATGGTGGAAGGCAAAGTGGCAGAGAGCACTTCAAACGGCCAGAGCAGGAGGAAGGGGGAGCAGGAAGGTGCCTCACACTTTTCAACAACCAGATTTCTCGTAAGAACTCGCCCACTATACAGTACCAAGGATGGGTGGTGCTAAACCATTCATGAGAACAACGCCCCCATGATGCAATCACCTCCCACCAGACCCTACCTCCAGCATTAGGGATTAAAATTGGACATGAAATTTGAGCAGGGAGACAGATTTAAACCATAGCACCATGTGTGTTTAATAAATATGTCCTTCTCTTGCTTGAGACACAGAGTTCCCCAGGTTGTTTATTTGGCAACTGACCCTACCAACCAGGCTTCCCGCACTCTCAGATGATAATCCTGATTCATAAAGTCAACAGCCCCTAGACAGGAACTTTCTACCCTGGGTCAATACATAGGAAATCATTAGTAACACCGTTACCCCCCTGATTTCACTGTTAACTGAGAAAAAACAGTCCTAAATATGTTTCACTTTGAATATGAAGACTCTGCTTTACTGGCTATATATGACATTGGAGCATTAATATTTGCTGTAGTAAAAATTCAGAGACTAGGCTGAGCACTGCGACTCAAGCCTGTAATCCAAGCACTTTGGGAGGCTGAGGCAGGTGGATCACCTGAGGTCAGGAGTTCGAGACCAGGCTGGCCAAAATGGTGAAACTCCGTCTCTACTAAAAATACAAAAATTAGCCAGGTGTGGTGGCACACACCTGTAATCCCAGCTACTCAGGAGGTTGAGGCAGGAGAATTGCTTGAGCCCAGGAGGCAGAGGTTGCAGTGAGTTGAAATTGTGCCACTGCACTCCAGCCTGGAAGACAGAGCAAGACTCTGACTCAAAAAAAAAAAAAAAAGAATTCCGAGACTACAAACCTCAAAGGAGATTACTATTTCCTAAGGCAGCACTCTCAAACAATTACATCTAAACCTTGCTTGCTGTTCCCTTTCTTCTTTAGCTTCCCTGCCCTCCTATTTTTTCCTTCTTGCCCTATATAGTTGTACCATTAAATTAGACACATAAAATTATTTGTAGCAAAGTATCCAACAGGCTGTCTAAAAAATGTGAGTCATATCCAAGTAATTATTTTAAGGATTTTGTTATTTCAAAATTTGAGAAATCTGCACATGAGAAGAGTCCAAAAGCTAGGCAACTGCTTTTCTTTCAAGGGGTATGTTGACATATTCAGCAAATAATTTCCAAAACACCATGATATGTTTGAAGTTGTTTTTCTCTCTAGACAATTGTGTCACTAGAAAATCACATTTGTACTGTATATTTTCTTAGATTGGCTTGCCAGGTGACTGGAAATAAAAGGCAGGTTCTTAAAAATTACCTCCTCTGAGGCCTATCTCCCCCAATCGAGGGGGTTCAGTGCATTCCAACTGTACATTTTTTGCTTTAACGCCCTGTGTGGCCTTGCTCAGTTTAGATTTGAACCCAGTTCAAAAAAGCACAAGTCCAGGAAAAGATTATGCAAGACTTCCGTGTTTACGCTGCGCTGTACATTCTTAGCAATACTAGCCATGTCATCCATAAACTTCAATCTAAATCTTATAAGATTACCAATCAACTTCTCGGCAAATATGACAAATTTCAAGACAAGAATGGAGAAAATTGTTGAAAAACAATGTTTTCCAAGAAGTTTATAGACGATAATGAACACGAGTGCATTTATGAAACCAGTGAAGCAAACGTTTATGGAGTGTCTCCTTTAGGCCTCACACTGTTGCTACGTGCTCAGAGAAACACACAAGTGAGTGAGACCTAACTCTAATACTTATATTAATATACTTGAATATTTAATACTCTAATACTGTACTCATAGATATAATACAATATTATTCCACTTAGTGGTATAAAAGAACAGCCATTTTACTATGCTCACAGATTGTCTGGCTAAGTACACTGGACATAGGAAATCAGATGGGAGTGATCTGTTTCTACTCTACAACATCTGAGGTCTAAGCTCAAAAGACCTGAACAGCTACAGGTGAACTGACCAACTGACCAATTGCAGGGGGATGGAATCATCTGGGTGATTCTTTCTACACATCTGACATTTGGCCTGGGAGGATTTGAAGGCAGGACTCAGTTGGAACTGCAGATTGGAGCACCTACTTATTGCCTCTCCATGTAGTTTGAGGATCCCCCCACCATGGCAGCCTCAAAGTACTTGTACTTCTTACGTGGCAGCTCTGAACTCCAAGGGCAAGGGTTCCTGTGAGCAAGGCAGAAGCTAGATCACTTTGTGTACCTAGCCTTGGAAGCACTACTTCTGTTGTATTCTACTGATCAAAGCAGTCGCAAGACTGCTCATAGTTAGGGGTTGGGGGAACATAGACCTTACTCTCCACGGAAGCAGTGTTAAAGAATGTGTAGCGATGTTTAAAATGGCCACAGACGGCTCTTATTAATACCTGCATTCTACAGATAAGAAAACCGAGGCATGGAGATGCAAAGTAACTTGTGCAGGATTACTTATTAAGCAGGAAGTAGAGCCAAGTTACAAACCCAGCCCACCTGGCTCAAGAGCCCATGTTCTTTCCTAGTGGCTACGCTGCCTCTTAATTCAGTCTTGCCATTTATTCAACAAATGTTTATGAAGGTTTATGTGCTGGTCTCTGTTCAAGGCTCAGGGGCTCTAGCACTAAACAAACTATATAAATGCCCTTCTCTTAACGTTTTACATTCTGTTTGTGGGTGACAGATAATAGAAAAGTAAGTATATAATATACCAAGTGATAAGGGCTAATTAAAAAACTAAGCAGAACAAGGCAGGTAGAGAGTCACAACTAGTTACTTGATTAATGTTATTCCATGTAGGGAGGTCATGAAAGGCCTCTGTGAAGATGACACAGTGACATTATTGGAATAATAATAATAATAGTCCATCATGTGGATTTTTGGAAGGATTGTATTTAAGGCAAGGAATACCACCTCCCAACCTTGATGGAGAGGGAAGGACAGAGGAAGTTAAGTCCACCAACAGCAGAGTGAATGGCAGGAACAAAGGACCAGATTTGGGAGCCGGCTTGCCAAATATAAGTGACAACACAGCCACCTGAAGGTCTCCAGCAGATTGCTTGTGGGCCAGTGAGAAGAGATGAGGTCAGGGAGGTGCTGGGGGATGGGATCACGTAGGACCCTGTAGGCCACTGTAAGAACTTTGGCTTTGACTTGGAATGAATTGGGGGAACTATTAAAGGGATCTGAGCAGAGAAGTGACATGATCTGAATAGTTTATGAAGAACAAGGGTAGAAGCAGGGACAAGTTAGGAAGCTGTTGTCGTAGGTTAGGCCAAGGATAATGTTGGTTGGGCCAAAATGGTCAAGTTGGAGGCAATGAAAAATAGAAAGATTGTTGATTGATTTTGAAAGTATAGCTGCAGGATTTGGTTATGGGACTATGGAAGAAATGGGAGTTCAAGAATCGCTTCAGAGCCTTGTCCTGAGTTGTAACTTGCTGAGATGGGGAAGAGGCTGGGGGAGAAGTAGGTTTGAGGAAAATGGAAACTCCAGCTTGTGCTTTTGATGTGCTCCATTGACAGTGACTATTGGACTTCTGAGTGGAGATGTTGAGGAGGCAGAAAAACAAATCTGAAACTAAGGGGAGCAGCCTCCTTGAATGAAACCTTGGAGTCATCCTCCCTTCCTTCTATTACAGTGGGTAGCTAGTTAGGCATGAGCAGGGCAGCAGAGGGCTCCCCCAGCCAAGAGTGTCAGGTCACCATCAGGAGATGGTCAGGCAGTTGTTACAGTTTCTCTAAAATAATAATTGGTCGCAGCAAGAACCAGAGAAAGGCAGTCTCCCAACAGAAAAAAAAACCTTAAACTGGTGATCAGCAGCTTCCTGATAAGATCTCAGGAGCTGTGGGAGTGAGCTCAAGCGTATGCATTAAGAAGAGGCGAAATGGTGGCGTTTAACTGGTATATGACCTTCTAGGAACATTGGAATGGTAAGGGAAGAACGCCTCAAGTGAGCATACGTACAACTCCAGTAGACACACTAGGCATGTGGCCCCTCCCAAGTGCCTGCAGTAGACACACTGCACATGTGCACAGCCCACCCCAAGGGAAGAATCAGGGGAGAATCGGGGGAGAAGGGATACAACCCTTCAGAAGCATGCCAACGTTTAAAACCCCGAGTCAAAGTTCAAACAGTACACTTGATCTCTCAAATTGCCCACTTGGCCCTCTTCCAAATGTACTTTACTTCCTTTCCTTCCTGCTCTGCAGCTTTTTAATAAAGTTTAACTCCTGCTCTAAAACTTGCCTCAGTCTCTCACTCTGCCCTTTGTCCCTCGGTCTAATTATTTCTTCCGAGGAGGCAAGAATTGAGGTTGCTGCAGACCCGTTTGGATTTGCCTCCGCTAACTTACTTTGGTGTCACGTGATACAGAAACATTCCGCTGCTAACACTTCCTTTATTTATTATTTCCACTCAGTTACTAAACACTGTCATTTCTTGCCTTGAAAACAATCTTTCTTGCCTGCCCTTCTTTTTATATTCACTGCTCCCTCCTTATACATAAGCACTCTTTTCACCCTGGTTCATGGCCATCTCATCTTAATTAGTACTGCTGCCTCTCTTCCCTCCAATCAGTCCTAACAGGCTCATCTTCAAATGCTGCTCTGTTGTCACTCATCTGCCCAGAAACTTCCACAACCATCCAAGTTTCCTTAGCAAGAGTCCTCAGACTCCAGTGTGCAGAAGAAATCACTGTAGATGGTACCATGTGGAGTTCGGCAGGCTCTGCTACCAGAGTCTTCTGCAGGTCCAGTAGATGTCCTGGAATCTGCATTTATGAAATAACCCAGGGAAGTTCTATTCAGGCTCGAGATAGGTCACTGTGGTGGTAGAGGGATCTTCTTGCTTCAGGTTAGCTGGTGAGGCTGTGAAGGACAGGGACTGTCTCACATTCACCTAGAGCGGCACAGCACCAGGACATGGCAGATGGGCAGTAAAGAGTCATATACACAGAACTGCATGAGTTTCTATTCAAGAGCTAATAGGTGTGTGCTCATAGATATTAGACAAATAAAGCATCTCATCTGTAGTTTGATTTAATTTAGCCAATATGTGTATCATGCTAGAAACTCAACTCTTCAGTTAATAATTTTATGCTCTGAACTTCCTTTTACAGGTTAAGAAATTTGAGTCTTAGTGAGTTTAACTAATTCCTATAAGGCTGAGATTCAAACCCTGGCTGTTCCTAGCATCTGTGCTGATAACCAACCACCTCCCCTGGGGAAGTCCCCAGTGAGTAGCTCTCTCATTTCTATTAAAAATCCTGGAAAAAGTTGCTTTTACTTACTTTTTTCACTGTCTCCTCATGTTCTCTTCCCAATTCACTATAATCAGATTTTATCTCATTTTACTTGTCAGGGTCACTAATGATCAAAATCTTGCTCTACCCAATGCAATGGTCACTTCTCAGTCTTCAGCTTATGTGACCTTTCCACAGCATTGGACATGACCAATCACCTCCTTCTTTCCAAAGTGCTTTTTGATATTTTCAATCTTAGTCTTTCTCTTATCTCCATATATATATACTCATTTGATTGTTCAAAAACCATCTCGAACTTATCCTGCGCCAAGAGCACTTTTAATTTCCCACCCCCAAAATCGGGTTAGATTTGAATCAGAGAAGTCAGAATATGGCATCTAGCACTCAAAAGCAATGGGAAAGAGAAGAGGTTCAGCCCACCAACATTGCGCTTTGCCATTGATGAGGTATTGTACAAGCTGGTTAGGCATCAATGGCACCCTGAACCTTTTTCTCTATGTAGTAGCTCCATGACTCACTCCACAAAGCTCAAGTTCTCATTAAGCTTGTTACATTATGCCTAAGAAGCTTCCCTACACATGAGATAGACATTTTATTCACAATCATCATTTTAAAACTGATGCCATGGCCAGAGAAAAGGTGGACATTGAGGAGAGAGCAGAATCGAAAGGGACCAGCTAGGTGACCCCAGAGCCTAATCTTGCCCTATTATCTGCTGACACAAATGTAATATGAGGCATATCCAGCATCAATCTCATGGTCGTAGCAACTGAAATAGAGACCGGTTCCTGAGAAATAGAACTAGACCACAGACAGGCAGTGGGGCGTCTCTCTCCTTCCTTCAGGGAAGCATATGGTTACCGGTTGCTTCACGTTTAACTGCTGTGGACCACTGGGTCTTCCTCAGCTGTTTCTCTCTGCTCCTCTCTCCAGTTAAGCTTGCTCTGTTTGCACATGGCCTCCCCTGTCAGCCAGCTCCCAATCTATGCCACATTTCAAGCCAATCTCCATGTCTCTTGGTTCAAATCCCAAAGAGAGGAATCAGATTGGTTGCTAGACAATGGGTTGGCTGACCTTGAGTCAGATGCCAAACCTGTGGCCATTAAAAGCTGAGCTGTGTTTTTCAAACATGAACATCTGGGCTTATGAGATCTATGAGTCTGGGCATTTCTCACTGAAAGGAAATATTTTATAGTAAATTCCAATGGTATGGATTATGTAATGACAAATAGCAAAGCAAGATCATGTTTTCCTGATACATTCTTCTTGAGAGTAAAGTTTACTTATAATGATCAGCGAAAATTACAGAAGTAGGAATCAAATGTACTGTAAAGAAAGCACTGAAGTTAAAAAAGGAGAAAGACTGATTTGAAAAGCACAGGTGGAAATGAAGAGGGAAAGAACATAATTCACTAAGTGCAATGTCTCCCTGAGTATGTGTATACACGTGAGACTGTAGATCAGCAGCGAAGGGATGAACCAATTTTTGGAGAAACAAAAATGCCAAGGGGGAAAAAATAGCAAAATATGGGTTGGATGATAGCCAATTTCTCAGCTCCAGACATCTGGAGACAAGACACGGAAAGGTGAGGAGCTGCCCTTGCTGCAGTTCTTGACTCCGTGTGACTGGTTACTGGGGATATTTACATTAAATTAATGTGGCTGGCTATGGCTGTGTTCAGCACTTGGATAAGCGGTTAAATAATCAGTGTGGTTTGGCTGCTGGTTTCTTTACTGTGGTTAAATAATTGGTGTTGTCTTGGTTGCTAGCTACTTTAAAAATGTATATGTGCACTTGTTTCTCTCTCTTTTTTCCTCCCTCTTGAGCAATTTTGACAAGCCCTTGGCAGAGAAGTGGCTGATCAGCTTTTAAAGGGAGGCTTTTCTTCCACCTTGTTTATGCTTCCCCCAGATGTTTCTCAAAGATTTGAGAATCGCATAGATTTTTCCTCCAGGACCTAGAAGGTCCTAGGAAGGAATTCACTTCACTTCTTTTGTTTGTAGAATAGAGATAAGGCTAAGCCTGAGGGCATCTGCCGTTTTCCAGAAATTCCAGAAACGAACTCCGCTTTTGTAATGATAGGTCACTCAGTTCTCAGATTTACCATGAAAATGGGGAAAGAAAATTATGAGAGCCATTGGATAAAATGAACTACGAGGAGGCATTTCCTCTTGTTAGTTATTGCTAGACCTCTAGAACAGAGACCAGCTTCTGACACAAATTGGTGTGCAATTTTTTTTTTTTTTTTTTCTAAGACAGTGTCTCGCTCTGTTGCCCAGATGGGAGTGCAGTGGCGCGATCTCGGCTCACTGCAAGCTCCGCCTCCCGCGTTCACGCCATTCTCCTGCCTCAGCCTCCTGAGTAGCTGGGACTACAATCGCCTGCCACGGATCCCGGCTTTTTTTTTTTTTTTTTTTTTGGATTTTTAGTACAGACGGGGTTTCACTGTGTTAGCCAGGATGGTCTCGATCTCCGGACCTCATGATTCGCCTGCCTCCGCCTCCCAAAGTGCTGGGATTACAGGCTTGAGCCACCGCGCCCGGCCGGTGTGCAATATTTGTTCGATGAATAAAGAATAACAACAGCAAAAATGCATAATTCAAGATTGACATAACGTCTGTTCCAGAAAGTTGGTTCATTTGGTCACTTTGTTAATGTGTTTAATAATTGTTAAACTACCACAAACTGCTCTGCCCTGGGACCATAGGAAACCTTCTTGCTTCCATATGGCTCTGTCTCTTTCCTTCCTTCCAAACCAAGGGTCAAGAGTGGATTTGAGGGTACAAGAAGGGGCAATTAACCCTCTTAGAGCAGCAAACTGGCTGTGACAGTGAGGCAGTAGACAGCTTAGGTCCAGAGACAAGCCTCTACCTGACAAACACAACAAATGCAAAGGAAAGCAAAATCTTCACTGGCTGCTCAGAAACCACAAGATTCTCAGGGTTCCATAGTGTATGGAAACTCAATGCTCTGAATTTGGTCAGATACAGAATGGAAACAGGTGTTTCAGAGCAGGAAGTTAGGGAGGAAAGAGCGAAGCTTTGTTTCTCAAATATGTCCCATCAATAATAGGATAATTTCATCTCAAACAGAAGTCCAGATATTTTATGTCAGTCATTCAGTGATTATCCAGATAAAAAATGTTGATTTTTTTTCTAGTATGTCTCTAGTGAGAGGGAAGGGAGTTCCTAAAATTTTAAATGAAATCTGGGAGGATTCTTCAGAATTAACTGATTTTGCCATTTTAGTAAGAAAACTTATTCCTTTTCATAAAAAGTAATAATTTTTTGACAATTACTGATCAAGTGGAGGAAAATGCAAACCTTTAACCAAGCCTGTTGGCACTGTGCTATATAGTACAGGGAGGTGGGGGATGACAGAGGACAGGGGCTTGGGAGAGCACTTTCTGGGTGCCCTCACTTATGAGTTGGACGATGTTGGATCACTTAACCTCCTTGCAGTTAAATGTATTCAGTCTTTACTTTATTAACTTCCTGAGGACTTAAATAATAATGTATGACTTACATATAATAAGAGAAATTAAAATTAAAGCTACAATGGCATAAATTTTCACTTATCAGATTGGCAAAGATCCAAAAGCTTAATAATAACATGTAATGTTGGTGATGATATTAGGAAACACTCTCATACACTGGCACAACTTCTACAGGGAATAATGGACCTATCAGAGATACATAGATAGAACAATTGATCTAGCACAGTTTAAAATGAACCTCCTCTTTGACTCAGTAATTCCACTTCTACGAATGTAAACTATGGCTGCATTAAAATATTTATGAGATGACAAATGTGCAAGAATATTCATTGCCGCATTGGAATAACAAAGAATTTGAATTTAAATATTCAACAATAAGGGACTAAGGGACTGCTTAAATAATTTATGGAACACTCGAAAGCAGAACGCTACATACTCATCAAAAAGGATAAGCAAGGAATACATCAGCTTTTTACAAAGTGACATGGAACAGTGCCCAAAATACACTGTTAAGTAAAAAAACAAGGCAAAGATTGTTGTTTTTAAAAAGATTCTTATATATGTGTATACATGTAATATCTCTGGAAATGCATGCCAGAAATTGATAACAGTGGCTAAAGGAAGTGGCAGTCTCGGTGCAAAGATAAGTGGAAGCTTGCTAAAATTATACAATAAAAAAAAATTCTTTTGCATTTTGTACTATATATGTGTAAAGGATTTTGATAATTAAATGTATGTCTATGAGTGAAACAAAGATATGTTACATAAGGTCACCTATCACAAAGTTCACTAATCAAGAGAAAACAGACCAGAATGCTTGGCCCAGGGCAGGTACTCAAGAAATATTTCCAGATGGATAACTGAATTATAAGAAGTACTATTTCAACATAAGTAGTTAATCATTTGAGGAGATGTGTACCACAGAGAGACCAACTTTTGAATTCAAATGGCATGCAAAATCTCACTTAATTTTTTAAATAATGGGCAAAAAAGAAATACTAAATCCAGAAGCTTTAAGAAGTGAAGCTGTAAATGAAAAAATTTGATTTAAGATCCCTTCTAGGTTAATACAGAATGCTTCCAGGGAATTTAGGGAGATGAAACTCTGTATGATATTCTAATGGTGAATACATGACATTATACATTTGTCAAAATGCATAGAATGAACAACACTAAGAAGGAACTAATGTAAATCGAAGACTTTAGTTAATAATAAAATACCAGTATTGGTTCATCAATTGTAACGAGTGTACCACAGTAATATAATACAGAATGTAAATAATAGAGGAAACAGTTGGGGGGAGTAGGAATTGTGCGGGAACCCTCTGTACTTTCCAATCAATTTTTCTAAAATTGCCTTAAAACTAAAAGTGCTTTTTAAAAAAAGTCTAGTAATAAAGAAAGAAAAGAGGAACAGAGATGGAAGACTTGAAGAAAACATTATTTGCCTTCCTAGAACATACAGTGGGAACTCAATAAACATCTGTTGGATTCAACTGAATCAAATTCAGTGAGAAATGAGCAGGTAAGTGTGCATATAAATTTAAAATTTAGGAAAAGTGTGAACTCATCAATGAGGTGTTTGATGAAGTCCTAGGATATATATTTCATTAAAATGAATTAGATGGCTTGTAATCTTTATCAATAAGATTACAGATTTTTCCCAAGACATTTATGACAATTACAGATTTTCAGCAGTAAATATGTAAGCAATGGTAGTACTTTTCTCAAATTGTCTAGAGAAGCATTAACCTGAAACTTACAAATTTTGTACAAGCTTGTTACTAGATTTTTTTTTTCCTGTGGATAGGTTTTTTTGGGATGTCTATTGTCTTTATGTAAATCCTCACAAGATAAAAAGCAGACTTTTGAGGCATTTGATAAGTTCTCTTACAAACTATGTTATTTTTATTTAGAAAACAATTTATCTAGATTTATGAAAGAGTTAAATTATTTAAAAGTTTTTTTTTTGTTTTTGTTTTTTTTTTGAGACAGAGTTTTGCTCTATTACCAGGCTGGATGGAGTGCAGTGGTTTCATCTTAGCTCACTGCAACTTCAGACTCCCTGGTTCAAGTGCTTCTCTTGCCTCAGCCTCCTGAGTAGCTGGGATTACAGGCATGCACCACTACGCCCAGCTAATTTTTGTACTTTTAGTAGAGATGAGGTTTCACCATGTTGGCCAGGATGGTCTTGATCTCCTGGCCTCGTGATCTGCCTGCCTCGGCCACCCGAAGTGCTGGGATTACATGCATGAGCCACAGCATCCAGCCAAAAGTTTCTTCTTAATTTCAGTAGTGAGAAGCTAGATTTGGAAATAAGGCCTAGCACGACTTTGAAACATACTAACTATGCATATTGTAGAATCGGCCCCAATTATTGGAGAATTTAGTAGGTAATGCCCAAATGTGCCCAAGGTACTCTCTTGGGGGAAAAAATGCTCTTGGTAGAAATATGGTTGTACTGCTAACTGGCTAACTGCAATCCACTGAGGTTGAAGCATGTTGTGCCTCAAATGTTCTATGTTGTATCTTGCCAATGGCTTTAAGTCTCTATTTCATTAATATCTCTTTTCAAAAAGTATGAAAGTCGAGTTTCCTGATAATTGGAGCTCCTACTAATTTTGTGGGTATTTCCTCATGTTATTAGATATTGAAACTGAGCCAGGATCTTGATCTCCCCAGTTCCAAAGCAATGATGAGGGGGTGTGTTTTCTGCTCCATAGAGAACAGTAGGCTGATGATGTTAAACAGCTGCTCTGTCTCTGTTGATACACTCATCAGTGAAAGCGGGATCGTGTTGTCATTTTGCATCTTGGAGTTGTTATCCATGTTCTCTGAAGAATTAGAAGTTTGTTCCTTCCATTTTTATTAATCTTTACACAGCGCCAAATCCTTATGTTCCTGTGCCAGACAACTTATTTACCTCTAAAACCAAAGAAAATAACCAGTATCCATTTCTTTTTTGTATTTTAATGTATATATTTCACAGTGCTTCTCAAATTGTCTGTTCTGAAACTGCAGAATTTTTTTGTCTATCACAGATAGTTTGTAAAACAAAATTTTTGAAGTTACTAGAAAAAAGAATACCTACAAAATAGAAGCCTTAAATTTTATTATTAGCTTCAACTGACATCATATTACTCTATGAGATAGCTATAAAAGTATTCAAATGCCTGCTCTAATGAGCTGAGTGGTCCATCTCATCATGGACCACTACAAAGCACTGGATCACATTTGTGGAGCCCTGGTGTAGCGGCTGATTTTTCTCATCATGACAGCGTTGGTTTTCCTTCAGGAAGTGCTCTCTCTCTCTCTTTTTTTTTCTCTCTCTCTCTTTCTCATCTCTTTCACTAAGGTATATGGGCACATGGCCCAGATCAATTGAGGTTCCAAAACTTTTGCTAGAACTTTTGGAGGAAAAAAGTAATTATTTCTATTGGAATGGCTAGAATGCAGATAGTGTCCTTCCTTATCAGTATTTATTATTATTGGAAAGATTCTCAGGAATGGGTTGGGCCAAACAGTATTTGTATTTTACATTTTAAAGGTATTGCCAAAAAAGAATCCAACATTTCACATTTACACAAGCAACTTTTGAAGGTATCTTTATAAGAACTGGCTGTCAAAGTGCTTTCACATTTTAGTCGGTCTATGGAGTGTTAAAGTAATATCTCATTGTTTTCTAATTTCTTTTCATCTAACTACTAGTTAAATTAAACATTTTTTCACTTGTTTGCTGACAATTTGGGTTTATGCTTCTGTGAATTGTCTGTTTCTATCTTTCACCCATTTTCCCTTGGTTTGTCCTTTTCCTGTTTTTTTTTGTTTTGTTTTGTTTTGTTTTGAGACTGAGTCTTGCTCTATCGCCCAGGCTGAGGTGTGGCAAAATCTCAGCTCACTGCAACCTCCACCTCCCGGGTTCAAGCAATCCTCCTGCTTCAGCCTCCCGAGTAGCTGGGATTACAGGCACCTGCCACCAAGCCTGGCTAATTTTCGCATTTTTTCTTTTTTTAGTAAAGATGGGGTTTTGCCATGCCAGGCTGATCTCGAACTCCTGACCTCAAGTGATCCGTCTGCCTCAGCCTCCCAAAGTGGTCGGATTACAGGCGTGAGTCACCGTGCCTGGCCTTTTTCCTGTAAATTTCTAAGAGCTCTTTGTTTACTAGAAAAATTTGTCTTTTTCATCCACTATCTTAGTTTGGGCTGCTATAACAGAATATCATAGACTGGGTGGCTTAAGCAACAAACATGGATTTCTCAGCGTTGACTACAGTTACAAAGAGTATGTGCACATAGAAAGGGGGCGGTGAGACTTTACATGTATTATCCAGGAGTAGAGCGTCAAAAGGGAGACTTTCTCTTGTAATCCCTTAAAGCTGGGGGACAGAAGCATTTCTCTGCTAAAGAGACCAACATACCAAAGTCCCCGGAGAAGGGCAGGATGGAGATGCCATGGTGGATACTCAGAAGAGAAATTCCAGTTTGTGTGTATGTGTGTGCACGAATGAGTATGCATGAGTGCATGCATGGGTATATGTTGTGCCTGTGTGTGCCTGCATGAGTGTGCACGTGTACATCCATATATGTATGTGAGTACATGCATCATATGTATGTGTATGTGAGTGCATGTGTGTGTGCGCATATACGTTTGTGTTTGGGGGCACAGGCAAGAATAGATGGGGTTAAGTATTTGGAATGGGTCTTTCAAACTGCGTTTTGTTTTTTGTTTTTTTTTTCGAGACAGGGTCTTGCTCTGTCATCCAGGCTGGAGTGCAGTGGCGATCATAGCTCACTGTAGCCTTAACCTCCTGGGCTCAAGTGATCCTCCCTCCCCAGCCTCCTGAGTAGCTAGAATTATAGGCACGCATCACCATGTCTGGCTAATTTTTGTCCTCCCTCCACAGCCTCCTGAGTAGCTAGAATTATAGGCACGCATCACCATGTCTGGCTAATTTTTGTGGGTGTTCTTTGGTAGAGATGGGGTCTCACGATGTTGCCTAGGCTGGTCTCAAACTCCTGGCTCTAGTGATCTTCTTGCCTAGGCCTCTCAAAGTTCTGGGATTACAGGAATGAGCCACTGCACCAGACCTCAAACTGCTGTAACACTGGTAGTGACCTTGGACTTTTTCCTGAGGAGTCACAGTAAATTTTTAAGTGGAGTAGTGATTTCATCCGACTCATTTAACATCAGCATGGAGGATTGCTTTAGAGTAGTTATTCCAAAATGCTGTCTGAAGATGCAAAAGTTGCTGAAGAAGTTTCCCCTGTGTCGTAAATTCAGTTAAAATGAAAAAAAAAAATAGGACAATATAGTAAGTCCTTTAAATATCTAAATGTATTCAACTTGCCTGTATTCTCTGGTTATTCCTTCTCTGCCTTTGGGGTTTCAAATCCTCTTTATTTAATAAGACTCTGGTGTTAACAGATGGTAGTAGTAGGTTTGTTTGTTTGTTAATGCTTGATAAAATAAAAAGTTGGCATCTTTTTTTAAAAGATATTCCAGATTTTTTTTTGAAAATAAACGGATCTTTGAAATCTCAAAATCTAGGAACCACTGATTTTGAGTGGTTGAGGCAGAAATATGCCTTTGTGTGTGTGTTTGTTTTTTTCCATAGTACACATTCCTTGGCCCCTGGGGAAGAATTCAAGTGTAATGAAGTTGGCACAGGCATATGTATTTTGAAAAAGCTCCCGAGTCCTTTAGAGATGCTTCTCTGGTTTACAATCCCTGGTTTGGAGGAGAGTTGGGAAAGACCTGGTATTCAGCAATGAAGAAAACTTTGAAGAAACCAGGACATGAGAAGACAGGAAGGGTGAATGTGAACAACATTTTTCTTAGATGGAATTAATAGGGCTCAAAGATGCGAAGATGGTCCTTGCCGAAGATATAAGCAAAGCTGGGGTTCAGGATGAGGCTCCAGATCATTAGCTGGAAGAATGACCCTGCTTTACTGTGCATGAAAGGGATTTCCTTCTACATGAGGTTCCCATCCTTCTATCTTGTTCCCAAGAATTAATTCTTCTTAAGAAGGCAACAGACAAAGGGAAGACTTTTGTGAAGAATGAGGTAAACATTCAGGATACAAAGTCTAATGTAGAATTCTAGAGTAGATGGTGCTTGGTTTCCATGCAGTATCTGCCACAAACTGAAGTATTAATATTTTCTGGTTTTAAGAATGCAAGTAAAGAAAGAAAACAAGAGAGTGGATGTGATATGGTTTGGCTCTGTGTCCCCACCTAAATCTCATGTTGAATTATAATCTCCAGTGTTGGAGGAGGGACCTGGTGGGAGGTGATTGGATCATGGGGGAGGGATGGAGGGAGTTCCCCCATACTGTTCTTGTGAGAGTGAGTTCTCAAAAGATCTGGCTGTTTGCAAATGTGTAGCATCCCTCTCCTTTGCTCTCTCTCTCCTGCCAGCCATGTGAAGAAGTGCTTGCTTCCCCTTGCCTTCAGCCATGATTGTAAGCTTCCTGAGGCCTCCCCAGAGGCAGAAGCCTATAAAGCCTTCTGAACCATGAGCAGATTAAACCTATTTTTTAAATAAATTACCCAGTCTTTATAGTAGTGTGAGAACACACTAATACAGGGTGTCTGTGACTTAAGACTTCTGCTAAGTGGTTAGAGCCTCTGACAACTCCAAATGGCCAAGTGACATATTGTTGAGTCCTCTGAGGGCAGAAGTCTATCTCCTCCTACTTTATCTGGGTTATGTTGCTAAAGCACCAAAAGGTAATTGGTATTTGTTGATTGAGGTTTTTGTTCTTTCACTGAACCAGTCAACCCTTTTGGAAATATAATTTTATATTTTAAAACTTCAGAACTATTCTGTATTCTTTAATCTCTCAGGGTCTTTATTACTGTTCTTTGTAGTAGAAATGATTTGGACTAGTTCTGAGTTGGCTGATTTAGAAGACAAGAAGTGATGATTCTTCATTCATTCAACTTATCAAATATTTTATTGACACCTATGATGAGCCATTAATTGAATGTAGAATGTGAAGAAAAGGAAAGAATTCAGGTGGATACTAGCATCTTTCACCTAAGCAATTGGACAGGAAGAAAAGTTCTAATGCTCTATTGTTGCATAACAAACCATCTCAAAACTGAGTGGCTTAAAAGAATTTTTTTTGTTATTTCTTAGGATTCTTTGGGTTGACTGAGCTAAGCTCTGCTCTTCTTGCTTGAGGCAAGACCAGAACTAGAGAAAGGTGAGTGTAGTGTCTAAAGTACAAAATTTAAGGAGGCACTCACTCTTGGAGTCTTGGAGCCCAATTATGAAGGTCAATGCCTCCTTACATTTTGCACCAAAATGCCTCACTTGCTTCACGCTGATCTTGACCCTGGCTTGGGGTCTCTCTCATGTGTCTTCAGTAGGATGGCAGCTAGAGCTGGAGTCATCTGAAGGTTCAACTGGGCTGGACATCCAAGTTAGTGTCTCCACTCACAAGTCTGGTGCCTTCTTCACTCACATGGCTGAAACAGCAGGGAGCTGGCCAGGCATCTCTTTCCTTCTCCATGTATCCTCTACACATAGTAAGCATGGGCTTCCTCACAGCATGCGAGTCTGAAGGTGGTCCAGATGTCTTACGTGGTGACTGGCTTCTGCAGAGCAAGTATTCCAAGAGGCCTGATAAGGTTTGGCTCTGTGTTCCCACCCAAATCTCATCTTGTAGCTCCCATAATTCCCACATATTGTGGGGGGGACCCAGTGGGAGATGACTGAATCATGGGGGTGTATCTTTCCCATGCTGTTTTCATGACAGTGAATGGGTCTCATGAGATATGATGGTTTTAAAAACAGGAGTTTCTCTGCACAAGCCCTCTCGTTGCCTGCTGCCATCCATGTAAGATGTGATTTGCTCCTCCTTGCCTTCCACCATAATTGTGAGGCCTCCCCAGCCATGTGGAACTGTAAGTCCAGTAAACCTCTTTCTTTGTAAATTGCCCAATCTTGGGTATATCTTTATCAGCAGTGTGAAAACGGACTAATACAAGGCCCGAGTAGAAGCTGCAAGGCTTCTTGTGATCTAGCCTTGGAGGCCCCAGAATGTCAGTCACTTTCACTATGTCCTATTGGTCAAAGTCAGTAAGGCCTACCCAAGACTCAAGGGGAAGGGGATTATACTCTGCCTTTTGATCTGAGTAGTAATGATGTAAAGATAGGGAGAAAAGTGATGGAGACCAATTTTGGAGGGTTTCTACCACAGTAAGCCCAGTAAACAAATAGGTTTTGGGGATGGAAAATTAGAAGTGCTCTTGGGAAAGCTTAAGTTTGAGATGTCCTTGGAACCAAGTGAATATATACATATGGAGATCAGAGAAAGACTGAGATTGAAAACATCAAATTAGGAGATGCAATTTAAAATCAAGGCACTAGATGTGGTTACCTAAGGAGTTGAGAGACAGAAGGAGCCACCAGGCAGTAAAATGAGAGAACAGGGGAGTGTGGAGTTTCGGAAGCCAAAATTTTAGAAAGCACTTTGAAAAGAAGGAGGTGATCAGTCATGGCCAATGCTGCTGAAACGTCATATAAGCTGAGGACTGAGAAGTGACAATCGGGTAGAGCAAGGTTTTGGTCACTAGCGACTCTACATAATCGAATGGAACTCGATTATGTAGAGTGAATCGAGTGGGGAAAGTGAGTAAAAGCAAGATTTTCAAGTTTTCATGAAAATGGGATAGTGACTGAATAGGGACATGGAGTCTAGAAGGTTTTACTATTATGTTTTTTTAAGATAGAAGACAGTATAGCCTATTGTGGTGAATGGAAATGACACAGTAAAAAAGTGGGCTGAGAACCCCTCAGGCTTGCAATGCTAATGCTATGTGACTGGGATGCAGAAGTCCCCAAAGCATGCAGAGCTCTTGGGCCTCCCTTAAACCCCACTGAGAGCTGTATCGAGGCCAAGGTGGGGCAAGTGTTACCAAAAACACAGCAACTACACAGAAAAGAAACATGTTAACTTTGAGAGCAGTGGTTCTCAAAGTTTGAGAGCAGCATTCCCTGAGAACTTGTTAGAAATGCATATTCTTGGGACCCACCAGTCCAACTAAATCAGAAACTCCAAAAACTAGGGATCTGAGTTTTAGGATATGTGCTAAGGTTTGGGTCCCACTATTCTAAAGGAACTCGACAAAAATTCAAGTAAAGATGAAACCGAGTGCTGACTTTGTTCCTTATGGGCCTAAAATAACAAAGCTTTAAAGACAAGAGGGGATTTTTCAATTGTCTAATTGGCTTCGAACCTTACCTGTGGAGGGATCCCAGACACAGAGAAGGTGTCTGAGTTGTCCAAGTCCTCCAGGCCGGACTGAGAGGACAACTCCAAATAATAGAGAAAAAAAAAGAGACAGAGAGCCAGGGATATGGTTGTTTTGATGTGCCATGAAGTTGCAGCCTTTCTGGATTTTTTTAGTATCGATTTATATTGCTGTTTGTCTACCAATACTCAAATCAGAGCAAGACGGTCCGCCTTACCTCAGTCTGGCTCTTTTAAGGTTTGATTTTGGTTTTGGGGACTGCAGAGGTGCAGCTTCCCACGGCAGACCAAGCGCCTCTGAGGGACGCAGCAGCTTCAGCAGGTACAGGAAGACTTCCCGCAGCCGGAGGAATCTCCTAGTGCTGGGCCTCCGGCTGTGACTTTTGCCATTTCAAATTCACTTGGCCTCTAGGGAGAGGCGGACAGCCCGACGCTGAGCGCGTCGGAGCCCCGGCTCCCTCTGCTTCTGGAGAGGAGATTTAGCCTTAATTTTTGTGACAGATGGAGTTGATAGTCTCTCCACGGAAAGGGGAGGAAAAAAGCGCCAGTTTTTGACAGGCCGCAGACGCCCGCTGCCTCTGGTGGCGGAAGGCTGCGTTGCGCCCCAGTTAAGGTAGCTCGGAAACTCCCTCGCCGAGAAGGCAGAGGTTTCCTCTGCAGAGCAGCCTCCTTTAAATATACTGAGGGGCTGAAACTTACACTTTAATATAAACCTTTGGTGCGTGCCCATTTATTCCTTCTTCTGTCTTGTGACTGCGGCCAGGTGGTACTTGCTCGACATTCCTGAATATTTTTAATGCTAGTTAAATTTTTTCATTATTGCACGTGTTGCAAGCTTATCTTCCTAAGAAATTATTTCGGTTGATTGGATTTCGGTCTTGCAATTTGAAAACGATGCCTGGCGCACGGGCGGTACCTGCCAGATGGCCTAGCTGGGGCTGGGGGGTGGCGGGCGGGTTGTAAGCATCTCATCAACATCTCCCTAATAAAGTGTGTGCTTCTTTCTTGTATGCTTCTTTAAAACAGTTTCAGTCTCACATTTTATCTCTGGATTCTCCCCTTCCCCTCTGTGGTGATCGAGACCCAAAGACAGGGAGCCTGGAAGATAAACTGAGTTCTGAATCCAGTCGAAAGCACAGATGGGGGCCAGCGAGAATTAATAAAACTACAAAAAAAAAAAAAAAAAAAAAAGGCCCGTGGCTGAGCCGGATGCAAACAGCTGCCCCTAAGCCCTGCCCGCTGGTTCTGTGCGCGAGCTGGGGCTGCATATCCGAGCCTCCTTAAGAGTAGGAGGAGCTCCGGGCCTCCGTCAGGCTCCCTAAGCCGTTCCTTTCAAGCCCTGAATGCCTGAATGTGAGCTGCCCACCACCCTCCCGCCCTCCCCCACTCCGCAACCCCACTCCAGCGGCTCGTAAAAAAAAAAAAAAAAAAAAAAAAAAACTTTCAACAACAACAGGCAGGACCAATAGCATCTCGAAAAGCCGGGAAAGGGGGCCGAGCAAAGGGCGAAAGAGAGTGGAGAAAGGAGAAAGCGGGCAGGCTCGGAGCGCGCGGGGCCGGGGCTCGGCGAGCCGAAGGAGCGTTGCTAATGTTTTTGTTTGTTTGCTTTTCCATGCATGCATAATGAGGGGGCACCGCGGCACCACGCGGGGGCTCCCGGCCCACTTTTGTATTTAAAGCCTCGCTGCTAACGAGTCTGCAGCCGGGCTCAGCGGATCCGCTCCCCGGGCTCTTGGTCACCCGAGAAGCTGCCGCCGAGTGAAGCCAGGGAGCCGCTCTCCGGCAGCGCCGACTTTCTTGTTCTCCCCGCGCCTCCCGGAAAGAGCTCCCCGGAGCTCTGCGGAGGCCGGGGTTGCCGCGGGCGGAGGGGGAGGGGACGCGGGGCGACCGGGCCGCGGGAAGGCGGGCAGCGCGCGGACGCCGGGCCAGGAAGCGGCGCGATGCGAGAGACCGCGGCGGCGGTGGCGGCGGCGCGGCACTGAGCCCAGGAGGAAGGAGCCGCCGCGGCCGCAGCGCGAGCAGCCGGCACGGGGACAGCCGGCCGCACAACGGATCTGCAGGCGCGGAGCAAAATGCACCCGCCGCGCCGCGCGGTCCTGCAGCCCCGCCACGGCCTCGCGGCCCGCACCCCCCCGGGGCGACAGTGAGCCTCTCCCGCCACCACCGGGGGCCGAGCGGAGGGCTCTCGGGTGGGAGAGCGGGACCAGATCTCGGCAGCTGTTCATTTCCAGGAAGCCACCGCAGCCAGAGCGAAAGGGGACCTTCTGCCACCAGCGGGGCATCAGCCAGCGGCGCGCATGGATTTATGAAGACACTCATGCAAGAAGTGGGCAGGACTTGGACAAACTTTTCCACCGGCTCCGCGTCCGCCGCTCCCCGCGCCTCGTCTCCTTTCCCCTCCTCTCCCGGCGGCCGCCGCTGCCCGCGATGGTGGCCGCGCTGCTGGGCGGCGGCGGCGAGGCCCGCGGGGGGACAGTGCCGGGCGCCTGGCTGTGCCTGATGGCGCTGCTGCAGCTGCTGGGCTCGGCGCCGCGGGGATCGGGGCTGGCGCACGGCCGCCGCCTCATCTGCTGGCAGGCGCTGCTGCAGTGCCAGGGGGAGCCGGAGTGCAGCTACGCCTACAACCAGTACGCGGAGGCGTGCGCGCCGGTGCTGGCGCAGCACGGCGGGGGCGACGCGCCCGGGGCCGCCGCCGCCGCTTTCCCGGCCTCGGCCGCCTCCTTCTCGTCGCGCTGGCGCTGCCCGAGTCACTGCATCTCGGCCCTCATTCAGCTCAACCACACGCGCCGCGGGCCCGCCCTGGAGGACTGTGACTGCGCGCAGGACGAGAACTGCAAGTCCACCAAGCGCGCCATTGAGCCGTGCCTGCCCCGGACGAGCGGCGGCGGCGCGGGCGGCCCCGGCGCGGGCGGGGTCATGGGCTGCACCGAGGCCCGGCGGCGCTGCGACCGCGACAGCCGCTGTAACCTGGCGCTGAGCCGCTACCTGACCTACTGCGGCAAGGTCTTCAACGGGCTGCGCTGCACGGACGAATGCCGCACGGTCATTGAGGACATGCTGGCTATGCCCAAGGCGGCGCTGCTCAACGACTGCGTGTGCGACGGCCTCGAGCGGCCCATCTGCGAGTCGGTCAAGGAGAACATGGCCCGCCTGTGCTTCGGCGCCGAGCTGGGCAACGGCCCCGGCAGCAGCGGCTCGGACGGGGGCCTGGACGACTACTACGATGAGGACTACGATGACGAGCAGCGCACCGGGGGCGCGGGTGGTGAGCAGCCGCTGGACGACGACGACGGCGTCCCGCACCCACCGCGCCCGGGCAGCGGCGCTGCTGCATCGGGCGGCCGCGGGGACCTGCCTTATGGGCCTGGGCGCAGGAGCAGCGGCGGCGGCGGCCGCTTGGCGCCCCGGGGCGCCTGGACCCCACTCGCCTCCATCTTGCTGCTGCTGCTTGGGCCGCTCTTTTAGCTCTCGCGCCCCCCGCCGTTGGCTGCGGGAGAGCCCGCGTCCCACTCCCGTGCTCGCCTCGACCCCGCGCCGGGCACCTGTGGCTTGGGACAGATAGAGGGGATGGTTGGGGATACTTCCCAAAACTTTTTCCAAGTCAACTTGGTGTAGCCGGTTCCCCGGCCACGACTCTGGGCACTTCCCCTGAAGCTCCTCTCCGGAGCTTGACTTCTTGGACCTCCTCCCCCGCCCCAATTCCAAGCTCCAGAAACTCCCAACTCGTCTGCCGTCCAGAAACCTAGCTGCAGTGTTCAGGACGTCCGGGAGGAAGCAAGCATGTGGGGGACAGAACAGTAGTCCTGGACTCGAAAGGGAAGGTGCTGACCAGTGGGGCCTTAGCAATTTGAAGGGTTGGGAAGGAGGAATTATATTTGCAAAGGGGCTGTCTATTAGCATATTTCCTTTGAGGGGGGGGAAAAAGTGCCAGTATCGACTTTTACAGATTGTGGCCAGTGAGGATATTATAATCCTATGTAAACAGAAAAGTCCCACTTACCGATTCATTCTTTCACTGTTTGTATCTGCGCCCAGAATTCTCAGTGACGTGGGGGTGAGGGTGGGTGGCGATTGCCTTAGAGGGAACCCCTAAATTGGTTTTGGAAAGTTTGAGCCCTTGACCTTAATTTCATTGCTACCACTCTGATCTCTTAGCACATTTCTTAGGATTAAGGGTCCAAAAATGCTGATCTAAGGGGTTGCCATGGTGTTGAACAATGCAACTTTTTATTTAAAAAAGCTCTGCACTGCCATGTATGAAAGTCTCTTTATGATGTTTGTTTTTTTTGTCATTTTTGTTCTTTACATCAAGAAATTTTATGTTTAAATATGCGGAGAATGTATATTGCCTCTGCTCCTATCAGGGTTGCTAAACCCTGGTACATCGTATATAAAATGTATTAAAACTGGGGTTTGTTACCAGTTGCTGTACTTTGTATATAGAATTTTTATAAATTGTATGCTTCAGAAATAATTTATTTTTAAAAAGAAATTAAAAGTTTTAAACTCACATCCATATTACACCTTTCCCCCCGAAATGTATAGAATCCATTTGTCACCAGGAATCAAAACCCACAGTCCATTGTGAAGTGTGCTATATTTAGAACAGTCTTAAAATGTACAGTGTATTTTATAGAATTGAAGTTAACATTCTTATTTTCAAGAGAATTTATGGACGTTGTAGAAATGTACAAATGCATTTCCAAACTGCCTTAAACGTTGTATTTTTATAGACATGTTTTTTAAAAATCCTAAGTTTTTAAATAACTATGGATTTGTGTATTTTTTTTGGTTATTTGTTTTATTAAAACATGTACATCAGTAAAGAGTTTTAAACAATGAATATGGTGTAGTTACTTTCCAGAGTTACATTGTGGTTAACCCAATAATGGGTGAGGAGGGGGGTTGAGGGGGCACTGAGAATCTATCAACCATCAACTGAAATGAAAATACAGTACAAGACAAGAAATGCAGGATATTATTTCTGCCTTTAATTTAATGAACAATTAGACATCTGTAAATGAGGCAGCCAAAAATATGTAATTGACTGGCTTCTATTGGTGTTTGCATTTGTGGAGAGAATTCACAAAATAGTGTCTCCTGTACATAATTTGAGGATAACTCAGACATGTTGCCCCGCCTCCCCCTTTTCCCCTGAGACCTCCCCTCTTTGTATCCCCCTTCCCATCACCCCTTACCCCCAAGAGTATCCTCTCTGGCTACTAGCCATTCTCAATCAAACATGCCAATAACATCTGTTACCAATAGGTTTTAGGAAGCTTGCAAGCTCAATACTTCAAAGTCATTTTCACACTTTTGGTGAAAAAGTACAAAATTTTGTTGCAAAACATTCAGACCAGCAAAAGTAAACACACAGGGGAAAGGAACAATCACCAGAACTTGTAATATTGTTGTGAGGAGTTGTTTAGCAGTGGCTGAAGGCTGGGTTCCTGCCAGAGCTACTGATCTACACTCAAACGCCCTTAGATAAATAATTACACTCTTAAGCTGTGTCGAGTGCTGATACACTTGACCTTGTAAATAGAAATGTTTGCAGTAGGAATAAACTCCGGCATTGGAAAATCTTTTAAACATTAACACAAAAGAGAGCGCTCTGTCCTCTGGGGATTTGAGCCTGAACCTCGCCAAGCTAGGCACTTGCAAGGGGGAAAAAAAGTTTATTTATCTTCTATTCCTGGTGTTTATTTAAAGCTTTTCATTTTAAACGCGGTGATTGGAAGGCAAGTCGGGAGTTTAAAAGTCACCACAAATAAACTTTGTCTGAGGGGTCGACAGATTAGCAAGATCTGGTGTCTCTTTATTTGATATTAACATGTGCTGAAAAAACATAACCAGATTTCTCTGCTGCCTAAAGTAATTAACGAAGCTATGCCCCCATTCTGACTTCCTCATACCCACTCCCACCCCCCTACTTTCAAGGTTTCTTGTGCTTCTAACTCGCTCTTTTCCCAGCTTTTATGGAGGTATTCAAGACACTTCTTGGTGCACCTAAAACCACGATTTCTATATGTATAGTATTAGAAAGTCTAAGATAGCTGTAGTGTCAGACTTCAGCCCAGGAGAGTGGTGTGTGGTTGGAATCTCCAGTCACCTGAATGGTTGAGTAAACATATTGTTAAAACAAAGCTGAGAGCGTTGTTTCTTTGGGAAGCGAACAAAGAGTATTCCCAGAGACTTGTAAATGAAATCAGCTTTCTTTACAAAACGACAAGTTAGCAGTGCTCCTGCGTTTGTCGTTAAATATATTTAAATCATCTCCATCTCATGTTATTTTAACACATTCTTGACTAAAAGTTAAGTCTTTGTCCCAGTAAAAGGCCCAGTTTTCCCCAGTAAGAAGTAAAAGGCATTAGCACTAGAAAAGGCCTGATAATTAACTGCTACAATAAACTCACAACTTGATTTTACAGGGTCCTGTCAAAAGCATCTGCCTGGAATAAATCAACACAACTCGCTCTTGGGGAGAGAGGACACGAGGCTTTATGCTTTCTTCCTTAAAGAAAGTGAACATTGATTGGTGGTCCATTTTAATTTAAACAATTATACACTGGAGCCCAGGAGTCCTCTGGTACCCCTACAGACCTAGCGGAGGTTGTTGAGATATTAGAACCCTTCGGCTAGTGGTTATGAGATTGCATATTGCCATCTGCTTCTAAGCAGAAAGGATTTTTACAGATGTTGACATCTGTAATATCTCACGCTCTCTGGGGAGCCTTTTGGAATTTTGGACATTTGGCCATCTCAAATGTCCCATGGAGAATGGCTGGAAGTCCCATTAATGAAAGAAAAGGTATCTCTGGCTTTTCCTGGGGATTCTCAAAAAGCATCACCCTTCTAACAGAACTCTGCCAGAGTGAGAGGAACTCCTTCTAGATTTCATGTAAAATCATGAGTCCTCACGGCCTTTCCCATTTCCCCAGTTAGCAGGTTTGAATTCTCAGTGACAGTTTATTTGTCTTTGGAGGCACTTCAGTGACAAATGTTTAAGGGAGTGTGGGACAATGGTCGAGAACAAGGAGGCAGTTCATTGAACTGACAGTGACCATACAGTAAATAGAAGGAGGTTCAGGCTTCACTGCTCACCCGAGCACACAGCAACGCTTTTGTATATAATCACAATGGACATAACATAAGGTCTCTGTTTATTTTAAACAATATATAGCGATGTACGTGAGCAATACACGTATGCAAAGTGGAAACGTGTCTGTAGGGAAATAAGTTCTTCTACTAAGTAGCAGGACTTCTCTGTACTTGGACAGCAACGCTTCAAATGTCTAGAAGGATGGACATAGCTCCTGGCCCTGACTGCCACAAATTTAAGGGACCACCAGGCTCTAACACATCTAGGGTGCACCGCCATTCTCCAGATGGGGTCCCTGTGAGTGAAGACAGAATCTTTCCATCTCTCTGCCTTGAAGAGTCAGGAGAACCCTCATGGGAGTGAGCTTTCTCTGTTCCTTGCCACCATCTGTATTCACACCCTCACCCCATCCCAGCAATGTTACAGAGCATCAAATAAAAATAGATCCCCAAAATACAATGAGGACTTTCAGAAACCTCGAACATTGTATTAAAATTTTGTCTACTTTTACACTTTGGCTTTGCATTGTTAGCTTGTTGAGTTCATTGTGGAGGCTCTCTAACAAAATAACCTCATGTATCTCTTTTCAACCCATAAAAAGAAAAGCCTGCGTTATTTGTGTTTTGACCTCTTACACCAAGGGACATCAGAACTCTTGCCAATTGACCCTGTTTCTCCCAGCTACTCAAAGCAAGGTTGTGGGAGGGCATCAGGTTGCAAATGCCTTGTGGCCAATGTAGTTAAGGAGGGTTGAGTTTCCAGTGGGTCTTGTTGCCTTGTGAGTGAAGTAAAGTTGGACTTTACTGTAATCTATTTGAGAGATTGCCTCTGGAAGACAGTGGAAAAGGTTCACCCTTGACTATCTGAATGACATAAGTCATGTGCTATTAGCATAAATACCTTCCTTCTAAGCATCAATTTAATCAATTTCTTAAATAACAGAATGATCTACTACAAAATAGTGGACTGTATACACTATATTTTGGCACAAAGATGGTCATTCTCCCACTAGTAACCAGGGGCTCTAAATAAATGATTTCAACAATGTTTTATTAAAGGACGACAAGAGCCCTCGAGCTGCATTAATCGGGGAGAAGTCGAGTGGCACTTTTGTTATGGAAATGTTAAGCACATAATAGCACGGCCAAACAATGTGCAGCCACTTCATTCTTTCAGCCATGCTGACACCTCTTAAAGGGGAACTGCAGGGAAGGATGTGGGAAAGATTTGCTTTCCGAGGAAGCTTTCAGCTAATATTTTGGAGGGCTACCTTCAAACCCTGTGTAATATGCATGCAAGAGAATCCAGAAGGGCTGCTGAGATGCAGAAAGTGTTTTCTCCACTTATTTCAGGAGCATGGGTTCCATAATAAAATCAAATGTCTATGTTTTTGATACGGCATTCACCAAAACAATACTTTACTGATTTTGTTGTTCTAAGAGTTCAATTTTATAAAGTTGATCAAAGACAGCTACTCTCAGTGGTGCTGGTATTTACTATAGTTATCTATAGCATGTTCTCCTTAAGCAAACAGATAGCATCTACATAATGTTGTCAAGGACATCTTCAATCTGTAATAAAAAATAAAATGCTATTATAGACAACTTTATGTTCTCTGGTTATCAGTATGTGTCCTTACAAGTTTATCTTTTATTTAAATTTTAGAAGTGCTATAGGATATTTATGGGTTCTTGGATACCAGAATGGGGTTAATACCACAACTAAATCTGATTGTATATTTTATCCCTGATTAGATGTTACTAAGCATCAAAATGAGGAACAATTTCAGTGAGATTTGAGGTCTTTGTCATAGACATTTCTTTTAGAAAAATGCCAGCCTTTGGGTTTTAATCCATGTCACTTCTTACCTGCCAGTTAGTTTCACTGATGTGGAGCATCCTTCTGTAACAAACATTGAAGTGAGTTTTGCAAAGACTAAAACTTATGTCCATAATCCTGAACAGGTGCTGGGGGGTATAAAAAGAGTTCCAGAGGCATTTCCTGAGTGTGTGCTATGTGTGGGTGTATCCATGTGAATATGATACAGTCACGTCCATTGACAAGCTGACACTCAGAATAAGGAGATAGGCACACATAGAAACTTATTATATGACATGGCAAGCATAGAAGAGGATCACAGCACAATGCTGGGTTTAGGGAAAGCTTCTTGGAGAAGGTGACATTGAAGGTAAATCTAAAGACAGGCATGGAAGGCAGCCAAGAGAAAGGTGGGGAAGGCCATTGGATTAGAGGTAATAAAAGAGAAAACTTCAGTTGCATTAAATGTAAGAGTTTAATTAAGCAAAGAACGCTTTGCAAATTGGTCAGCCTCCTGAGCCACAGTAGATTGGGGTACTCCAGCGCAGCCACGTGCTGGAAGAAGATTTATAGACAGAAAAAGGACAGTGACATACAGAAAATGGAAGTGAGGGACAGAAACAGCTGGATTGGTTACATCTCAGTGTTTGCCTTATTTACACACAGTTCAAACAGTTGGCTATACTGGATTGGCCAAAACTTGGTGATTGGCACAAGAGTAGGCTACGGTCTGTTCACATCTCCACTTGTTATGGTACAGGGAAACCTTTAGGCTGAACTTACAATATGTAAGGAGACAGCATTAGGCTAAACTTGATTTAACAGGGAGAACAGCGTGCCCAAAGGCATACAGGGATGAATCAGCATGGTGCTGTGCATGAGACCACCTGTTCCCACCAAAGTAGAAAGTAGCAGGGGCCTGAAAGAATTGTTCATGCCAAGTCATTGAAGCCTTGAAGGACATGCTAGGCATAGACTTTACCCTACACAATGAGAAAGATTGGGAATCCTTGGGTGTTCCCAGCTGAAAGCTCGAAAGTTCACTTTTTTGCACAGAGCATATGTTAGCTGTAAGGGAAAAAGTCCAGATATGAGAGAACAGTTCAGAGGCTACTGCAGGGTCCAGTGAACAAAGGCCAGGGTTGGAACTCAAGGAGTGTCAGTGAAGGGGAGGAAGAAGTCAGGTTCAAGACACCATAATTGGTCAAATATGGGGCATTCAGGGAGGGAAGAGGCCAAAATGACTGCTGGGTTTCTGGCTCAGGTAACCAGTGGATGATGTCACCTTTGATCCTAGAGGAAGAAAGGTGGGAGAGCAAGTGATGTGTGAGGACATATAGGATGCCCTGTTGGTGGTGCACTGCAGGAAACCAGCTACAGGCCTAAAGTTCAGGCAGAAGTCAGCCTTGCATAGTGGTCACTGTGAAAACTGAGGGAGAAAGATGTGCAGTGGGAAGAGGAAGGGGTGTCCAGAGAGTACTCCTAGCAGGGATGAAAGAAAGTCAGAGGTGTCTGAGGAAAGCAGGAACAAGGAATAATAATAACATTTCTGGGCACGTACACTTAAATATTAAAATGCTTAAGGGACCAATACTATAAGCAAAGCTTAGAAAGCAAGATGAATTCACTGAATTTCTAAGAAAACGTAACTGATCAAAATATTATTCATTTTAACAATAATAGTAATCATAATTGTAATTACAACTAATTCCAGGAAAATTAAAATGACCAAGTTACACCATTATATTCAAATAATAATAATAATCAATGATTGTTCACATTATTAAGTGATTATTATTTACCATGACAATGCCGAGCACGTAACATGTATCACATTATTTCATCATTACTACATCTTTATGAATAATAATTGTTATTTTTATTGTTATTTTTGTTATCACAACCACTGTAAAAGTGAGGGAGCAGATGCTTAAATGACTTGACCATAGTCATTCAGTGGGAAAGCTGGTGAATATAAAATCTAGGTCTCTTTGCATCAAGAGGTTGTGATTATAACTTTAATACCTTACTGATTCTCAAAATGTAAAAAGCCCAAAGAACCCAAGAACATTTGAAATATTGGGCAAAATTCAAATAACTTTTTCTTTTCTTTCTTTTTTTTTTTTTTTGAGACAAGATCTCACTCTGTCACCCAACCTGGAGTGCAGTGGTGTAATCATGACTCACTGCAGCCTCAGCCTCCCATGCTCAAGCAATCCTCTCACCTCAGCCTCCTGAGTAGATAAAAATATAGATGTGCACCACCACGCCCAACTAAATTGTTTAAATTTTTTGTGGAGATGGAGTCTCACTATGTTGCCCAGGCTGGTCTTGAACTCCTGGGCTCAAACAACCCTCTGGCCTTGGCCTCCCAAATTGTTGGGATCACAGGCATAAGCCACCACATCTGGCTCCAGTGACTTTTTCTAATCATCTGTCTATGAGAGGAAATGTGTCTTAATGTTAGCAGTCAATGATGTAATTGTTAGTCGTTATTATTTTCTTCCTTACAGATTTAAATGTTCTCTAAATTTCATCAATGAGTATATATTATCCTGCTTTCACAATGAAAATGTTTTTAAAATATTATTCAGAACCATGAAGAAGAAACAACAGAATGTGGATTGAGTCCCTGTGGGTGCTAACCTGCCCCTGACAACCATTACCTATACTTTGGAGGAACGGGCCCTCTTTTTCCCTTATTCGCTTAGTAGACTTTGGATTCATGAAGAAGAAGTTTGTATTCATAAAATAACACAAACTCTGAAACTGTTCTATATGAAAAATATATGATGTATGAAAATAAATCATAACACAAAAGTGTTAGAGTGAGAAGACTTGATAAATTGTTTACTCATTCATTCAATCAAAATTTATTGAGCACCACTTACTATGGGCTAAGCACCATGCTGGGCTCTAGGGATACAACAGTGAACCAAAGAGTAAACTTTCCTGCTATCTATGAGTGTGGGTCAACACTAGAAACCTGCTTTTTGGAACCCCCCTCTCTTGTCTTCTGTAACAAGCCCATTCTTCCTCTACTAAAGAATGATTGCACCTTTCTTTTTTTTTCTCTCTACATCTGTTCATTAACCTTTTTGTTTATCTTCTCTTTCTCAAAATATGTTTATGCCTTACAGATATTTGTGGGAAAATATTAGCTCTCATATTAATCTTCTGGGTTTTTAAAAATGTGTTTTATGAGTGGAAGACTTCAGTCCTATAATATTTCAGTATATTTAAAAAGTGTATGAAAGTACAGCTGTCTTATTTTAGGGAAGTTCTGTTAGAAGGGCTAAGCCAAAAATTGTTATGGCACTTTCAGGGGCTAAATTATGCCCTGATTCTTGACATGTACTAAAATGAAAATATACTGTTATATTCTAGAAGGACAAGTTATTTATAGTAACTAAATTAATCATAACATTTCACATTGCATATTATTTTAAAAATAATTATGAGTAAGTTCTAGAAATACATAGACTCATATTTCATGTAAATTGCCAAAGGGGGTCCTTGCTCACTGTCTCCTGATTTTTCTCTATTTCACAAAATCCAGCCTATTGAAACCAATAGTATTTTAAGGCAAAACAAGAGGAAAAAAAACTGCCAATATTTAGGTTACTGCCAGGAAATTCATGATTTTGTTATTTGGCCTCTGCTGCATAATAGACCACCCCAAAACTTAATAGCTTAAAGTTTTTAGTCATTCCTTTGATCCCAATTTTGGATCTCCTTTGTTGGATCAATAATTTGGGCTGGGCTCAGCAAAGTAATAATCTTGACCTTTTCTTGGCTAATTTGGCTGTAGTTAGCTGCTAGGTCAGGGTAGGGAGGGTTGGTTCCTGGTGGCCTCATTCACATGTCTGGCAATTGGCTGGGTTGACAGTGACAACTGGACTACATGTCTCACATCTAGCAAGGTAACCCAAGTTTCTTATTGTGACAGCTAGAGTCCAAAAACAGCAAGAGAGGGGAAGCCCCCGTTTGCAAGAACTGTTTTTTTCTTTTTTTTTGAGACGGAGTCTCGCCCTATCGCCAGGCTGGAGTGCAGTGGCACGATCTCAGGTTACTGCAACCTCTGCCTCCCGGGTTCAAGAGATTCTTCTTCCTCAGCCTCCCAAGTAGTTGGGTCTACAGGCGCACGCTACCACACCTGGCTAATTTTTGTATTTTTAGTAGAGAGGGGGTTTCACCATATTGGCCAGGCTGGTCTCGAACTCCAGACCTTGTGATCTGCCCGCCTCAGCCTCCCAAAGTGCTGGGATTACAGGGGGGAGCCACCACGACCGGCCTGCAAGAACTTTTTAAGCTTCCGCTAGCAGCACATGTGCGAGCATCTATATGAAATTCACATGACCAAGCCCAGCTTCAAGAGGTGGAGAAATAGACTCGACCTCTCTGTGGGAAGACAGGCAGCAGCCTTTGCATAGAGGTGAGCATTTGGGGATGTTAAGAATTATGACAGCCATTCTATAAACGATCTTCTACAACAATGGATCATTTTCCCTGGGTTCTGTTCCCACATCTTTTGTTGGCATGATAGGAAGAAAGAGTAGTAAGAAAGCAGTTCATTGTTTTGGTTTTCAGAATTTATAGAACTTCAGAGCCAAAAAGCCAGAAAAGACCTGAAATACCGATCTACTATTTTATTCACCAAACACTTGCATTGATTTGGTTTCTAGTAGGACCTGCTTCTATATCAAAACATTTCACATAATCCTGCATTGTTTGCCTTCCAGGTGAGTTTTAGAATTAGCTTGTGAAGTTTATTTTAAAAAGCTTTTGTTGAGATTTTGATTGGAATTGGATGGGATTTACAGATCCATCCAATTCCAGCTTGATAACAGTGAATCTTTCCATCTTTCCAGTTAGATAAATATTATAGTTATCTATAAACAGGTCTTGCTGAAGGTTTTGTATCTTTTTAAAACTCAGGTCTTGTTTATTTCTTCTTAGATTTATTCCTAGGTATTTTGTAGTTTCTGCTAGATTATTATTATTATTATCATTATTATTATTATTATTACACTATTTTATTATTACAATGAGTACGGGCCAGGTGTGGTGGCTCACGCCTATAATCCCAGCACTTTGGGTCTACTAAAAATACAAAAAAAATTAGCTGGGTGTGGTGGTGGGCGCCTGTAATCTCAGCTCCTTGGGAGGCTGAGGCAGGAGAATCACTTGAACCAGGGAGGCGGAGGGTGCAGTGAGCCGAGATCATCCCATTGCACTCCAGCCTTGGCAACAAGACCAAAACTCCATCTCAAAAAAAAAGAAAAAAAAAATTGAGTACATAGGAAACTATTGGTTTTTATACATTGATGTTGTGTCTAAATACTTGGCTGAACTCTTATGAGGTCTAACTATTGGCAGTAGACTCTCTTTGATTTCCTAGACATAAATATAATAATGTTTTCTATCTAGGAAATGGTAAACTTTAAAAGTTTAATTATAAGGTAGACTGTGAAACCATATCAATAAACATTTCATAATCTGTTACATTAAATTCTATTATTCTATCTTGCACTTTTAATGGATCATTCATTCATGCATCATTTTGTAACATCATGCCTCAATCTTTTGAAAGATATTTGTCACTGAATTATGAAGATTTTCCAAGTGTTGACACATTTAATCTCATAATAGTAAATAAATCACATTTGTTAATATCCCCACTGATTCCATCATATAATTCTCTGTTTAAAAATGTCAATCTCACAGTATAGGATAAAAGTTTTTTCTGAAGTTCTAATTTTTACATGAATACCACATTTTTACTATTGACAACAAATTCTGTTATTTTCCTTAAATTGTGTTTGTTTTTGATAAATATTTGTCAAATATCCAAGTCTGAAAAACTTAATTTCCCTTACAGTTATGTTTTTGCAGTCTCTTCACGTAAAAATGGTGTTCCATGAAAAAAAAAAAAAAGTGGCTAATTCTATTTGTAACTCGACCACAAGCTTTTTTCTTAAGAAAAACATTTTATCCATACTTCCCATTTAATCATCAGAATGTTAAAAAGAGATCAGATAAAATTGTTGCTACTTTATTTGAGGTTATTCTTAGGTGAAAGAGTCAATATTTTGTGCAAATACATAGCAGGGAAGAATACTGGTACAGTGTGGTGCAATTGCCTTTGTGCTAATTCACAATGAGTTTTACCCACCATTGTTTTTTGCTCCATCAGTGCAAATAGATGTCAACAGTGCAAAAGGAAAATTGAGCTTTGGGATTATTTGACCCCATGGCCTCCCTGAAAGAAGCTTAGGAATCCTCCAGAAATCTATACACTACACTTTAAAAATGGCTGATATATTTTTACTTTTTAATATATATAATATTTATGTCACATAATTACTTTTCATGTCTTATTGTTGTAGCTAGGATTTCCACTTAAATAGGAGGGTATGATAATGGCTATTCTTGCATGCTGACTTCAGGGATGGCATTTGTAATGTTTTTTATTATGATGCTGGGTATAGGTTTCTAATTTATGCTTTATCAAGTTAAAGAATTTTTTATTCAGTTTATTTTTTGTTTATTGATCTATTGTGAAATTCTATTCTTTTTGTTTTTTTTTCTTCTTCTTTTTGAGGCATGGTCTTGCTGTGCCCTGCAGGCTGGAATGCAGTGACTCAATCACAGCTTACTGTAGCTTCCATCTCCCAGGCTCAAGTGATCCTCCTGCCTCAGTCTCCTGAGTGGCTAGAACCTCAGGCACGTGCTGCCATGCCTGGCCAATTTTTTTTATTTTTAGTTGAGATGAAGTCTCACTATGTTGGCCAGGTTGGTCTCAAACTTCAAGCTATCCTCCCACCTTGGCCTCCCAAAATGCTAGGATTACAGGTGTGAGCCACTGCACCTAGCCCTATTCTTGAACTATTGTTGGTGATCTATATTTTCATATAGATAAAATAAAATCACTTTATCTAGGTTTCCAATATATTAATATTACATTGTGGAAGATATTCTCTTTCAGTTTTTAACATTTTCTGATCCTGTGTTTATATCTTCCTTCTTTTTTAAGCTTCTATGTGCCTTCTTTCTTTGGAAGTTTTGCTTGTATTATTGGTCTTTTCTTTTCTTTTTTTTGAGACAGAGTCTCGCTGTGAGGCCCAGGCTGGAGTGCAGTGGCACAATCTCGGCTCACTGCAACCTCCGCCTCCTGGGTTCAAGCGATTCTCTTGCCCCAGACTCCTGAGTAGCTGGGATTACAGGTGCTTACCACCATTACCAACTAATTTTTTTGTAATTTTAGTAGAGACGGGGTTTCACCATATTGGCCAGGCTGGTCTCGAACTCCTGACTGCAAATGATCTGCCCGCTTTGGCCTCCCAAAGGGCTGGGATTACAGGCATGAGCCACCGTGTCCAGCCTATTGGTCCTTTCAAATAGCAAGTTTTTAGTTTCATCTATCAAATGTATTCTATGATTGGTTTTTTCTTATCTTAATAATTTCTGCTGTACCATTCTTGATTGCATTTTTCTACTTTATGTTTCTGTTATTTTCCTGGGTTCCTCAGCTAAATGTTTAGCTTATTTATTTTCATTTTTTCATGTGCTCTAACAAGTTCATTTCTAAATGTTACTTTTCTTTTGTGCAACTTTTGGGTTACAGGTTTTGACGTGCTATTTCCTTATTATAATTTATTTGCAAAGAGTACGTACTTCCTATTTTGATTGTCTCTTTAGCCTCAGAATTATCTATGTTATAATTTTGTAGGTATTATTTTCTCATTTTACAGCATTTTTGATTAACGAACACAGCCTAATAACTTCTGCTGTATGCAACTTCATGCTATTTAATGTATGGCTGTTAATATGATAAAATGTTAAATTTATATTAGGTGCATTAAAAAGAAATGTGTAATCTCTGATTTTGTCTGAGTTCTTCTTTACAACAGTGTATCAATTTACTTATCTTAATTCTCTGTATTTCTTTTTCTGTTATTTTCTTTAGGAGATATGTTAATATTTCCTGTCACACTATGGATCCATCAGTTTTTCCTCTTATTTCTGTCAGATTTTATGTATATATTTTGAAGGTATAGTGTTAAATGCATTTAGGTACATGACTTTTATCTTTATGGAAGAATATATTTTTTAACAATATGAACCTTAATTTTGCCCTTTTAATAATGTTTGCCTTTAATTTTATTTTGTGTAAGAATGTCGCATCAGGGCTGGGCGTGGTGGCTCACGCCAGTAATCCCAGCACTTTGGGAGGCCAAGGTGGGCGGATCACCTGAGTTGGAGACCAGCCTGGCCAACATGATGAAACCCCCTCTCTGCTAAAAATACAAAAATTAGCCTGGCGTGGTGGTGTGTGCCTGTAATCCCAGCTACTAGGGAGGTTAAGGCAGAAGAATTGTTTGAACCCAGGAGGCGGAGGTTGCACTGAGCCAAGATCGTGCCACTGCACTCCAGCCTGGGTGACAGAGCAAGACTCCTTCTCAAAAACAAAAACAAAAACAAACAAACAAAAAAAATTGCACCTGCTTTTATTTTGTTAACTGTTTTTTGAAGAAACTTCACTTTGCTTTTTCTTTGTAGAGAGTAACATGCACACATTAAAAATTTTAAAGACGCAGTTAATGAAAAATAAGACACTAAAAGCCACCCATAATGATAACACCTATAGATAATCTAAGTACATTTACATGTAACCTTTTGAGCTTTTCTATATATTTAAATTAAAATTAAAAAGTACATTCTACTTTATAAGTTGTGTCATCATACTCACAATCCCTCTAATACCACTTTAGGGAGTGGTAGCTTTTTAAATATCTTCCTCTTTGTATTAGTCCATTTTCATGCTGCTGATAAAGACATACCCAAGACTGGGCAATTTAAAAAAGAAAGGTTTAATTGACTTACAGTTCCATGTGGCTGGGGAAGCCTCACAATCATGGCAGAAGGTAAAAGGCATGTCTCACATAGCAGCAGACAAGAGAAGAGAGAGCTTGTGCAGGGAAACTCCCATTTTTAAAACCATCAGATCTTGTGAGACTTATTCACTATCATGAGAACAATACGGGAAACACCCATCCCATGATTCAATCATCACCCGCTGGGTGCCTCCCACAACATGTGGGAATTATGGGAGTACACGATGAGATTTGGGTGGGGACACAGAGCCAAACCATAATCGCTTGTCAATCCATTTATCTTCTTGTAATTTAGGTCTTGTAATGAGCACATAGTTGGGTAGTATGAATTTTGTTTGATTGATTGGTACCATTTTTTTAAATCCAATGGAGCTTTTTATTTCTTCATAGCAATTCAAAAACTATTTATATTTACTGGTTACTGGTTTGTTTTGATACATTCTCACCATTTTACTTTATGTTTTAAATTTGCCATGCTTTCATGGTTTTTTTTTCTCAAAAATCTCCCATTGATAGCCTTTGTTGGACTGACTATGTATGCTTGTTGCTGTTTTATTAATTTTTAAATTTAATTTTTGTGGGTACATAGTAGGTGTATACATTTATAGAGCATATGAGTTTTTTTTTTTTTGAGACAGAGCAGAGTCTCACTGTAGGCATGCAATACATAATAATCACATCATGGAAAATTTATCCCTTATGTTACAAACAATCCAATTATACTCTTTTAGTTATTTTTAAATGTACAGTGAAATTATTATTGGCTATAGTCATCCTGTTGTGCTATCAAATACTCGATCTTATTCATTTTTTTCTAACTTTTTTTATACGTATTAACCATCCCTTTCTCCCCTGGTCCCCTCCCACTACCCTTCTCTGTTTCTGATAACCATCCTTCTACTCTATATCTTCAAGAGTTCAATTATTTTGATTTTTAGATCCCACAAATAAATGAGAACATATAATATTTGCCTTTCTATGCCTGGATTATTTCACTTACTATAATGACCTCCAGTTTCATCCATGTTATTGTAAATTACTGGATATCATTCTTTTTTATGGCTGAATGGTACTCCATTGTGTATATGCACCACATTCTCTTTACCCATTCATCTGTTGATGGACACTTAGGTTGCTTCCAAATCTTAACTATTGTGAATAGTGCTGCAACAAACGTGGGAGTGCAGATATCTCTTCAATATACTGATTTCCTTTATTTTGGGTATATATCATTCAGTAGGATTTCTAGATCAAATGGTAGCTCTATTTTTAGTTTTTTGAGGAACCTCTGAACTGTTCTCCATAGTGGTTGTACTAATTTACATACCCACCAACAGTGTATGAGGGTTCCATTTTCTCCACATCCTCACCAGCATTTGTTATGGCCTGTCTTTTGCATATAAGCCAGTTTAACTGGGGTGGGATGATATCTCATTATAGTTTTGATTTGCATTTCTTTGATGATCAATCATGTTGAGTATCTTTTCATATGCCTGTTTGCCATTTGTATATCTTCTTTTGAGAAAGGTCTATTTACATCTTTTGCCCATTTTTTTGATTATTAGGTTTTTTCCTATAGAGTTGTTTGAGTTCCTTAAAACTTCTGGTTATTAATCCCTTGTCAGATGAGTAGTTTGCGAATATTTTCTCCCAGTCTGTGTGTTGTCTCTTCACTTTGTTGATTGTTTCCTTTGCTGTGCAGAAGCTTTTTTATATTTTTTATTTATTTTTTATTTTTTGAGATGGAATCTCTCTTTCTCTTGCCCAGGCTGGAGTGCCGTGGTGCAATCACGACTCACTGCAAACTCTGCCTCCCGGGCTCAAGTGATGCTCCCACCTCAGCCTCCTGAGTAACTGGGATGATGGCGTGCGCTACCACGCCTGGCTAATTTTTGTATTTTTAGTAGAGACAGGGTTTCACCATGTTAGCCAGCCTGGTCTCAAACTTCTGACCTCAGGTGATCTGCCTGCCTTGGCCTTCCGAAGTTCTGGGATTACAGGTGTGAGCCACCACACCCAACCAGAAGCTTTTTTAACTTGATATGATTCCAGTTGTTCATGTTTGCTTTGGTTGCTTGTGCCTGTGGGATATTACTTAAGACATTTTTGCCCAGACCAATGTCCTGGAGAGTTTCCCCAATGATTTCTTGCAATAGTTTCATAGTTTGAGATCTTAGATTTAAGTCTTAAATCCATTTATTTGATTTTTGTATATGGTAAGAGATAGGGGTCTAGTTTTCTTTTTTTAATTAATTGGTTTTTTTTTTGGAGTCAGAGTCTCACTCTGTCACTGAGGCTACAGTGCAAGTGGTGTGATCTCGGCTCACTGCAACCTCTGCCTCCCGGGTTCAAGTGATTCTCGAGCCTCAGCCTCCTGAGTAGCTGGGATTACAGGTACCTACTACCATGCCTTGCTAATTTTTGTATTTTTTTGTAGAGACAGAGTTTCACCATATTGGCCAGGCTGGTCTCAAACTCCTGACCTCAAATGATCTACCGGCATCAGCCTCCCAACGTGCTAGGATTACAGGCATGAGCCACTGTGCCCAACCTCATTTCATTCTTCTGCATATGCATATCCAGTTTTCCCAGCAAAATTTATTTAAGAGACTGTCTTTTCTCCAATGTATGTTCTTGGCACCTTTGTTGAAAATGAGGTGTGTGGATTTGTTTCTGGGTTCTTTATTCTGTTCCATTGGTCTATGTGTCTGTTTTTATACCAGTGCCATGTGATTTTGGTTATTATAGCTCTATAGCATAATTTGAAATCAGGTAATGTGATTCCTCCAGGTTTGTTCCTTCTGCTTAGGATAGTTTTGGCTATTCTGGGTCTTTTGTGGCTCCATATAAATTTCAGAATTTTTTTTTTTCTGTGAAGAATCCCATTGGTATTTTGAAAGGGATTTCGTTGAATCTGTAGATTGCTTTGGATAGTATGGACATTTTAATATTGATTCTTCCAATCCGTGAAGAAGGAATATCTTTCCACTTTTTTGTGTCCTCTTCAATTTCTTTCATCAGTGTTTTATAGTTTTCTTTATAGAGATCTTCTTTCACTTCTGTGGTTAATTCCTAGGCATTTAATTTTATTTGTGCTATTGAGATTAGTTTTTAAACTTCTTTTTCAGATTGTGCACTGTTGGTATATAGAAATGCTACTGAGTTTTGTATGTTGATTTTGTATCCTGCAACTTCACTGAATTTGTTTATAAGCTCTAGCAGTTTTATGGTGGAGTCTTCAGGTTCTGCTGAATATATAATAAGATCATATCATCTGCAAACAAAGATAATTTGACTCCTTCATTTCTAATTTGGATTTCCTTTATTTCTTTCTCTTATCTGATTGCTTTAGCTGGGACTTCCAGTACTATGTTGAATAGCAATGGTGAAAGTGGTCATCCTTGTCGTATTCCAGATCTTGGAGGAAAGGCTTTCAGTTTTTCCCCCTTCAGCATGTTAATAGCTGTGGATCTGTAATATATGGCTTTTATTATGTTGAGGATGTTTGTGGCTGTTTTCTCACACCTTCCCCCTTTCCCCAATTATTTGAAGTTATAAATTATACTTCTACTTTGTCTAGTGTTTTACCTTAAAACTTAGCCCATGTATTTAACTATTATTTTCTCTCAATGTCTAAGTGTTGGAAAGTTTCATATCTTCCTCCTAAAGAAAACAATAACTTTTCCTAAGCCTTCTTCTTTTACCATTTTCACCATTTCCATATTGTATCCTATAAATTGTTTTTCCTGTTTTGCTATTCATATTTTTTGTAATCAATCTTTACTTGGAATTAACAATACATGTTACTGCTTTCTTTGTGAAGAACAGCAAAAACGGAAGTATTTAAACATTTCTACCTTACATAATTGTCATGAGAATTTGAGATACAAGGAAAGGAATAAAGCTTATTTTACCAGGTGGAACCGAAGTCCCTTTTAGGGAAAAAATAGACTGTGTAGGAAGAACCTTGATAAGTCATTGGATAGCAGCATGGAGGGAGGCTCCAGAATAGAAAGGTTGAATGGAGAACACAATAAGATAATTCAAGTGCTTTTTGTAAGTAAACAATAATTTGTGGTGGAGAAATCAGAAGAGAGAAGAGAAGGGCATGAGAGAGGAGAGTAATATAGGACATAGCAACATGGCCAGACACAGAAGACTGGGGTGACTTACAGACAATGGGGACTATCTAATCTTCTCTTTAAATTATCTGCTGCATAAAATTTACATGTGTATCCTTTGCTATTATCTATGAACTCTAATAAAAATATACCACCCATCACTACCCCTTACTGAATGTTCCTGATTTTTGTAACTGACTGAAGAATGCGGTTCCTTAGACAAAGAGTTTTGTCTCACTGTGGGCTGGTGCTGGAGTGGACATAAAGAGATCCACAATGCAGAGGGAAAATAACAGTGCAAGAAAAGCAGAATGGCTGGGCCTGGTGGCTCATGCTTATAATCCCAGCACTTTGTGAGGCAAAGATGGGAGAATTGCTTGAGTCCAGGAGTTCAATATCAACCTGCACAACACAGCGAGGCCCTGTCTCTACAAAAATAAATAAATAAATAAATAAATAATTAGCTGGATGTGGTGGTGTGCACCTGTAGTCCCAGCTACTTGGGAGGCTGAGGTGGGAGGATGGCTTGAGCTTGGGAGGTTGAGGCTACAGTGAGCTGTAATTGCACTACTGCACCCCAGCCTGGGTGACAGAAAGAGGCCCTGTTCCCAAAAGAAAAAAAAGAAAAGCAGAAAATTAGATTCAGAGGGGACTAGAAAAAAAATGATACTCTGAGAATTCATCAGATGCTTGGGGAAAGGACGAGACTCCATAGAATTCCAAGAATGAAAATTCAAACTGCTCTTACTTATATCTTCATGTGCAGGAACATGGGGCATATGGTCAGTGAACAGTAGTGGTTACTAAGATTGCGAAATTGAGATGATGATCTTCGCCGTTCCTTCAGCAGAGGGTAAAATGTGCACCTCATGAGTGCATACAATGAAGTTCATTCTGTGCACCAGAAAGGCCCAATCAAATGTGAGGTGCTATTATGATTAGTGGACCCACAAATTATGTGACCCTAGTGTAGGATTAGAGTCATCTCAAAGGTATTGGGTCCTGAGAACATCTCTTCTTCAGCTTCTGATACAAACATTTTCCACTGGGAATGGGTGACAAAGGCAGCTTTCATTAGTGATAAAGTTTCAAGAGTCTGTATGTGTTAGTCCTATATTTAGCCTTATTTACTGAGTCTCATTTTAAATATTCATTTCTAACTTAAGGTTATACAAAACATCCCAGAGCCAAGCCAAATCTTCTGGAATAGATTCTTTTTTGCCAAGTAAATGAATTCCAGACATGCCATCTGACTTCAATTTGTTTGTAATGTTTCTCCCAGGAAGCAAACATGCTTGGTCTTAAGTGAGGCTTTAGCCCTTTCAAGCTATTCATTCAACCAATATTCACTAAGTGTCTCATGTGTGCCAGGAACTATGCTGCATGCTATGGAGACAATGTCATAATTATCATTGTCGTCATCATCACCACTGGTCAGCCACAAATAGCAGAGTTAAGGTGTGGTGAGGGGAGAAGCATGCTTCAGTCACCCCCACAGTTGTATCAATCCCCCCACAACCATCCAAATATTGATATGAGCTACACGAGAATGATGGCAGGCTGGCTAAGTCAACACTTAGAAACAAGAAAAGGGCCAGGTGTGGTTGCTCACACCTGTAATCTCAGCACTTTGGAAGGCTAGAGCAGGAGAATTGCTTGAGGCCAGGAGTTCTAGAACAGCCTGGGTAACACAGTGAGACCTCTGGCTCTACAAAAAATAAGAATAAAAATGTTAGCTGGGCTTGGTGCTGAGTGTCTGTAGTCCGAGTTACTCAGGAGACTGAGGCAGGAGGATTGCTTGAGCCTAGAAGTTAAAGGCTACAGTGAGCTCTGATCACACCACTGCACTCCAGTCTGGGTGACAGAGCAAGACCCTGTCTCCAAAAAATCTAAACATATTTTTAAAATAAAAAAAAGAAACAGGAAAAGTTTCCCAGTCTCCCCTGTCAACCATATTGATGGTGCCCCTAAGCTCCTGGATATAGAAATTTTGGGATGTCATTGGCAGCAGCAATTTCTCCAGCTTCCTCTTTTAGTTCCTCTGCTTCAGCCTCTGTTTTTCTTCCATTGTCTCCACTTCCCCACAATGCCTGTCATCCAGCAGCTCAGGCTGTGACTGTAGGGGACAGTCCATGCTACACTTGATGTGGCTGCCATTGCTGGGACATGTCTATGCAACCAAGCTGCAGTGGGGGACTTGTTGCCTTTGGCCTAACATGACCCGCACCAAACTCGAGCGTCCCTAGTGCCTATTGTTGAGGATGCAAGATGTTATGGTTGAATTATGCTCCTCCCCAAATTCACAGATTGAAGTCCTAACCTCTAGTACCTCTGAATATGAACTTATTTAGAAACAGGGTCATTGCGGATGTAACTTACTTATGTTAAAATAAAATCATGCTGGAGTGGACCAATATGACTGGTGACCTTGCTTTGAAAAGGGGGAACTTTGCACACAAACACATGCACACAGGAAGAACACATGTGACGATGAAGGCAGAGATTAGGGTGATGCCAAGCCGAGGAATGCCAAAGATGGCCAGCAAACCTTCAGAAGCTGGTGGAGAGGCATGAAACAGATGCCTCCTCCCAGCCCTCAGAAGGAACCAACTCTGTCTACACCTTGAACGTGGAGTTCTAACCTCCAGGACTGAGTCAATTTCTGTTGTTTAAGCATTCAGTTTGTGGTGCTTCGTTAACAGCCGCCCCAGCCAACTAATACAGGGGATTTCAAAAGAAGTTGGATTTGGAGTGGTGACAGCATTGTGGTTACATTTTTGACTTCCTTTATTGAGAATTCTACTGTTGGTGGACTCTATTGTTAGGCTTTGCTTTTAAGAAAGCTCATTCCCCCTAAAGCAAGTATCTTATCATATAATAATATCATATTATATACGACAACTCCTTCCCTCCCTCCCTCCCTCCCTCCCTCCCTTCCTTCCTTCCTTCCTTCCTTCCTTCCTTCTTTTTCAGACAGAGTTTCACTCTTGTCGCCCAGGCTGGAGTGCAATGGTGCAATCTCGGCTCACTGCAACCTCTGCCTCCTGGGTTCAAGAGATTTTCCTGCCTCAGCCTCCTGGGTAGCTAGGATTACAGGCATGTGCCACCACGCCTGGCTAATTTTGTATTTTATTAAAGACGGGGTTTCTCTATGTTGGTCAGGCTGGTCTCAAACTCCCCATCTCAGGTGATCCACCCACCTGGGCCTCCCAAAGTGTTGGGATTACAGGCATGAGCCACCGCACCCAGCTGGCAACAGCTTCTTTTAAGGCCACATTAATTACAACAGGGGTCAAAACTTTAATCCAATATTTCCCACACTTTAGTGTACATAAAAGTTATCTGGGGAGCTTGTTCAAAATGCAGATTTCTAGGCTCCACTCTTCTTCCTACTGAATCAGAATCTCTGAGGGCCAAGCCTTGAGAATCTGTTTTTGTCAAGCACCCTAGGAGAGTCTATTGATCACACTTTGAGGGACACTGACAAGAGCTGAAGGAACTATGAGATTTCATGCAAAGTCTGTTTGATGAAGTGGAAGCATCTTTTGGTGTATGTCTTAGTTTGTTTTTTGCTGCTATAAAAGGATACCACAGACTAGATAATTTATTTAAACAAAGAATTTTATCTCTTACAGTTCTGGGAAGTCCAAGATCAAGAGGCCACATCAGGTGAGGGCCTTTGTGTTTCATCATCTCATTGTGGAAGGCAGAAGGGCAAAAAAGCATGAGAGAGAGAGAGAGAAAGAGAAGGAGACCAAATATTCTTTTATCAGAATCCCACTCCTGTATACGTAGCTCACTCCCTCAATAATGGCATTAATTTGTTCATGAGAGCAGAATCCCCGTGACCTAATCACCTCTTGAGGTCCCACCTCTCAACGCTTGCACTGGGGATTAAGTTTCCAACACATAAACTTTAGGGACACATTCAAACCATAGCAGCGTAGTTCTATGGAGAGTCCTGAAATCCCACTACAGAAGCAGTAATCTTTCTAGCTAACATCTAAGAGAATATCCCCAAAGTACTCATTATGCATCTTAGTTAAAATGATCTTATTAGAGAACTCCACAAAAACCACACAATTATAGTTTAATGAAGTAGAAAATTACTTCTAATTGGGTTTGTTTCCCCAAGTAAAGGCAAGAGTCAGGGAGAGTCAGCAGTTGTTGTTTTTTTTCATTTATTCAGTGAATGTTCAGCACCCTTTTAGGCACTGGAGAAAAAAAGCAGTGATTGAACACATCCCCGCCTTCGCTGAGCCTCCAGCCTAGAAGGGAAAGCAAACGAGAAACCGAGGGCAGATGAGAACGCTAGATGCTCTTGCCACTCACTCCCTTAACACCGTTGCATCTCAGTTTTCCCTGTGTAGAAAATGGGTGTGCAGTGAGATTAAAACATACACCTAAAATGTGCATATATATGTATGAAACTCTGACATATTTTTAGAGAACAAAAAGATGACACAATGATTAACTTAAATGTCAGATTAGAGATTTAAAGTACTGCTCTAAAAAAGTAAACGGTGCTACTGCTCTGTGTGACTTACTCATTCCTTCATACACATTTTGCCTGTGCTCCTGGCTAGAGGAAGAACATATCTGAAGGTTGGATGGTGTTAATTCCTCCCTTTAAGAGGCAACACCCAGGACAGAGATGTGTTTCTGATTTGCTCCGTTATCCTAACATTTCTACAAGGACTCCAGAGAGATTAAGTTTCAAGAGAAGATTTAATCATAGGTGTTCAAACTACATGGAAAGGTGCTAGTAAAAGAGTTAACATTCCAAATCACATTAAAAAGCAAAGAAAATCAGAATTAGAATTCTCGTTCATAACAATGACTAAATATTAGTTTGCTATGTTATTCAATAAAGTTCAGGAGACAGTCAAATAGCATGTAGAGGGTAAAATAGGCTGTATTTAAAATTTAAGGCTAATTCGATTTTGATAGATGATGCCAAAATAATTCCCCCAGTGAGTACTACGTTAAAACTTAACATGATTTTAGTTGTGTAAATTGTTTTGCCAATGTTTACATACATTTTCTTTTAATATCCATAAGTGTATCTTTCTCAAATCCCAATGCTAGATTTGAAAATAGAACTTTTTAGGAAAAGCAGCAATCATCTACTACCATTCATCCACTCCAAACAGGAAGAGACAAACTATATAATTTAGCAGCAAAAGCTTGTTTTTCTTCTAAGTTCCTAGTCTCGCATTTCAGGGTTTTGTGTGGCGTTTTAGAAAGAACGTCAAAGACACGGTTCCTAAACCCACGGGCACCATAAGAGGATACAACATGCCTATTAATAATTGTATTACTCTTCTATTATTGCTAAGAAGAATGATGGGCTGGAAGCGTTGGCCCCCAAGCCAAATTTATCCTGAAATGTTTTCAATTAACTCTTGGCACCGGCAGGAAAGCATCAAACCTTTCCCAGGCTGAAATATGGAAAATCTGCAGGGAACATCTCAGCAGGAGAGGAATTTCATTAAAATGAGCACATCATAATCCAATGACTTCTGCTCCCCCTTTAAGCCTCCCTATTGATAAGGAGTCCTGGGCGATTTTTATGGATTTGCGAAGAGAAATTATTTCATAAGATCTTTTCAGAGAGGTTGCTTTGGCCTGGTCCTTTGAATTATTATCTGCTTGGTGATTAAAAAATGGTCAGACATTTGGCTTAATTGTGACTGCTCCTAAGAGGCTGGATAAGAGGGAGTCGAGGCGAGATGAAGTTTCATCCTCAGACAGCTGCTTTCTGCGGTCACTGAGGAGCTGCCACCTGGCCCGTTTTCCCAGGTCTCCATAAAGTGACACACTGTTACAACCCATGTTTCCAACGACCTGCTTGCAGAGGGGAGTAGCAGCCTTCTAAAGGAATGAGATAAGCAAGCGCACCATCCAACAGCTTTCCAGGGGCAAATCCATCTCAGAAAAAATTAAACTGCCCTCCTGGGTAGGGTGGTGGGGGCGGGGGGTGGGGTAGCTGGAAGCCGCTGGGGGAAGCGGTGCCGGGAAATAAAGAAATTTATCAGCTGGGCTCAGTGCCTCACACCTGTAATCCCAGCACTTTGGGAGGCTGAGGTCAGCGGATCACGAGGTCAGGAGATCAAGACTATCCTGGCCAACATGGTGAAAACTTATCTCTACTAAAATACAATAATAATAAAATAATAATAATAATAATTAGCTGAGCATGGTGGCGCATGCCTGTAGTCCCAGCTACTCCAGAGGCTGAGGAAGGAGAACCACTTGAACCCAGGAGGCAGAGGTTGCAGTGAGCCGAGATCGCGCCATTGCACTCCAGCCTGGTGACGGAGCGAGACTCCATGTCAAAAAAAAAAAAAAAAAAAAAATTAACTATGGATTTTGAAAAAATGTATGCCTCTGTCCTCAACCTCTTACCCTAACTCTCCTGCATTCTATTGTTAAACGTGTCATGAGAAATAAAAGAGAGCCTTGGTCTCCCCACCTATGTAAATCATAATCATGGTAATACTATCCAGTCAGAAAGTATCTGTGCTGTGAATGTTAAGAGACACTACATATAAAATGCTGAGGAAGTGTTAGTTGTTATAATATTTTTAAAACATCAAAATACTTGATCAGAACAACTCAAAACCAAGTGAAGTCATCAAAAACAAGGAAAGCCTGGGAAGCTATCAGCCAAGAGGAGCCCACAGAGACATGACAAGTAAATACAGCCTGGATGAGATCCTGCAACGGGAAAAATAAAAATCAGAAACAGGTAAAAACCAGGCATGGTGGCTCACACCTGTAATCCCAGCACTTTGGGAGGGCAAGGTGGGCGGATTATGAGGTCAGGAGATCGAGACCATCCTGGCTAACACAGTGAAACTCCATCTCTACTGAAAATACAAAAAATTAGCCGTGTGTGATGGCGGGCGCCTGTAGTCCCAGCTACTCGGAAGGCCGAGGCAGGAGAATCGCGTGAACCCGGGAGGTGGAGGTTGCAGTGAGCCAAGATCATGCCACTGTACTCCAGCCTGGGAGACAGAGTGAGACTCCATCTCAAAACAACAACAGCAACAACAACAACAACAACAACAAAACTCAAGAAGTCTAAAAAAACTATGGATTTTAGTTAATAACAGTATATCCATATTAGTTCGTTAATTAAAACAAATGTAACATACAAATATAATGTGGGCCTGGTGCAGTGGCTCACACCAGTAATCCCAACACTTTGGGAGGGCAAAGCAGGAGAATTGCCTGAGATTAGGAGTTCGAGACCAGCCTGGGCAACATAATGAGACCCCCCATCTCTACCAAAGAAGAAAAAAGTTAACCGGACACGGTGATGCGCCTGTAGTACCAGCTACTCAGCTACTCAGGAGGCTGTGGTGGGAGAATCTCTTGGGCCCAGGAGACCCAGGCTACAATGAACTGTGATGACGTTCCAGCCTCGGTAACAGAGTGAACTTGTCTCAAAAAAAAAAAAAAAAAAGAACATGTTAGTAGTAGTGAACACTGAGTGAGGGCATATCTGGGAACTCTTTCTACTATTTTCTCAATTTTCCTGTAAATGTAAAACTATTCCCAAAAAATAAAGTTTATTAAAAACAAACAAAAAAGTAAATCATTACTTGAAATTATAAGGTGATCTATTATGGACAGTATTTCATTCTAATAAAAGCAAGATCACATATGCATTTTAAACTAGATGACTAAAGAACGTTTGCCTCGGCCAGGCACAGTGGCTCACACCTGTAATCCCAGCACTTTGGGAGGCTGAGGCAGGTGGATCACGAGGTAAGGACAGCCTGACCAACATAGTGAAACTCCGTCTCTACCAAAAATACAAAAAAAAAAAAAAAAAAAAAATTAGCCAGGCTTGGTAGTGTGCGCCTGTAATCCCAGCTACTCAGGAGGCTGCGATAGGAGAATCACTTGAACCTGGGAGGCAGAGGTTGCAGTGAGCCGAGATCACGCCACTGCACTCTAGCCTGAGGGACAGAGCAAGACTCTGTCTCAAAAAAAAAAAAAAAAAAAAAAAATTTGCCTTTTACTGCTCTTCCCTCTTACTGCCCCCCACCCATATACACAACATGCTCCAGCTACAACTGAGATGCTGGTCATTTACTGTGGCTCACATGTAGTGAGGGTGCAGTACATTTGTCACTCAAGTTTACCTATATATGTATCTTATCTCTCAAGCTGTGTCAGCTGCCACCTTCCAGGGTCAGCCCCAGGTCTGTTCTGTCTGTGTCCCTTTTTATGTCCAGTGACCTACAGGACACACCTTCTCAACTTCATCACCTGGACTTTGAAACAAAACAGAAACCTCTGAGCTTTCTTTTCCCATAGCACACACCTTTCCCAACTTCCTTAGTTGATCATCATGACTGATACTAAAACCACAGGCTGCTCTAGGCAGGCAAATGAGGAATGCTTAGACTCTCTTCCCTCTCCTTCCACGTGCCCTGTTACCAAAGCCCTGTGCTGATGCCGCATTTGCCTCTTCCATCCATTTCTTTAGTTGTTACCCTATTCCAGCCTCTCAAATCTAGGTTATTTCAACTTCATCCATTTTTATCTTTTTGCAAACCCCGATATCTGATTGGAAAATCTTTTCCAAACATCATTTTCACTATGCTGCTTGTACATTTAATAAGAAAATATATGGCCTGTTTTTTTGTTTTGTTTTGTTTTTTGTTTTTTGGGGTTTTTTCTCTGAAGCAGTGGTTCTCAAACTTGCATCCAAATGGGAGAACTTACTAAAATGCAGATTGCTGAGCCCCAGCCCCAGGGTCCCCAGTTCAATAGGTCTGGAGCAGAGGCCTGAGGACCACATTTGGAGAATCATGGCTCTGAAGTACCAACTCCAAACCCTTCTGTCTAGATTTTAGTATTTCTCTCTCTCTCTTTCTCCCAACACTCTACATTACTCTCAAGTACCTGCCATGGCTCCAGGTCCTCAGTCATATTAATATTTGTTCACTCCTTGTTTGTCCCTCCTCTGCTTCGTTTCCTTCCAGTTTTCCTTTCCCCACTGTTCCTTATTTTTCACCCTTGCACACCAATTTGAGAGTTTTCTCTTGCAGTCTATTTCCCAAATCAATTTATCCCACCCTTAGGAGTTAGAGAGTACCCTCCCCTCAAACCACACAGTCAACCAACCATCCAAACAACAAGCTCACCATGAGCCACAGACAAGCATAGGCAAGACGATTCATGTGGTTCTGTCCTCTTCACCAGGACAACTGCTTCCAGACCCACTGAACCAGAGTCTCCAGAGGTGGGGCCCAAGAGGCTGGATTTCTCAAAGCCCCCAGGCTTGCAGGTGGTGTTTGAGAACTACTGGTCTATACTCATGCCCTTTACTTTCCCAACATCCAACCATTTCTTAACACCTTGAAATTGGCTTTGGCCCCACCAGTCCATTGAAATAGTTTTCTTGAAGGTTATCACTGATTTTTCTAATAAATTAATCCAATAGTTTTGCCTATTGATGATCACATGTCCTTCTTAATTACTTTCTCCACCTAGGCTTTCCTGGCACCACATTTTTCTGCTTCTTTTAGGAATCTATTCTAATTCCTTTCAATCTTCCCACCCTGTAATGCAAGCATTGTTCAAGACCCTATTTTTGGCCATTTTCTTTTCACTGTATATATTCTTCTTTCTGGAAATCTCACCTACTTGCACTCTGTCTCTCTCTCTCTTTCAATTCCCAACTCCTTACAGATGATTTCCAAGTTTTTTCTCCAGCTCAGCCTCTCTTTTGATGGCTCTTCTCCATTTCTATCCATGTGCTGTATGTGTCCAACTATGGGTCATCATTCCTGGAACCTTCCTCATTGCCTTAACATGCAAAACTTTTCTTCTTCCTATGTTTTTTATTTGTGTTAAGGCCGCCATCACTCTTGAGGAAACCTAGTCACCTCATGCTTAATCCATGGCATCAATCACCTTTGACTCCCTGGTCTGCTCCACGTCATACATCTAAAGTGTATGAATCTCAGCTGGGCACAGTGGCTCACTCCTGTAATCCCAACATTTTGGGAGGCTGGGGTGGGAAAATCTCTTGAGCCCAGGAGTTCAAGACCAGCCTGGGCAACAGTGAGACCTTGTCTCTATTTTTTTACATAAATAAATGAATAAATACATATAAATAGTAATAAACAAAGTGTATGAATCTCATGGATGCTGACCTTTTCATTGTCTGAGACACACTCCCCCATTCATTCATGTTGCTATGATTCCAGCTTGGAATTGGAGCTGGTACTGCCTCACTAGTGTCTTGGACTCAGACTCATGCTTGCCCAATCTTTGCCACAAACTATATTCAGATATACATATCATGTTGCTGCTTATTTATAACTCTACCTCATTTTAGCCTGAGGATTTATGGTAATATTGATAAATATATTCAATAAAAGATAAAATATAAAGTATAAAAGTCAGAATCATGGAAAAATAAATATCAGAGTGGAAGATCACAAACTAGCAGAAACTGATTGCAGATTATAAAGGCCATAATATTTAGCCAGGTAAAAACAAATGGCAGATTTGCACTGAGCATCCTGGGAGACAAATGGAAAAAGAAAACAATTAGATGATTCTATTCCCTATAAAGAGTAAACTTAAGAGTTTCTCAGAAGCAAAAAAGAGAATAAATTTTCCAAGTGAAGGTTCTTTAAAGGGAGCCACTAGATTACTTTTTCTAAAGCATAGCTCCAATTATAATATTTTTCTGATTAAAACTTTTAAAAGTATCCTCCTATGAGCTGAAAGAACTAATTCTAAATTTCATAGATTGTGGTTTGAGTTTTGGGGATGATTAAATACCATGTTATCTTTCAGTCTTCTCTCTCATCACTTTCTCTTGTGGTCCCTGCATTCCAGGCAAGCAGAATTACCTCCAGTACATGGGCCCTGCCTTTGACTTCCCAGAGTCCACATCCAAGCCCGGGTATCAGGAACACTTCTCCCCAGTGCCTGTTCCATAAAGACCAGCTGAACTGCCATCTCCTGGGATCTCTTCTTAGTTCTCTCTTCTAGTTTTCTCCCTATCTGATCCTCTGTGGCTTTGTCTGTAATCCTTTGGTTGACATTTATGTCATTCGGCCTCCTGCCTCTCCTAGTGGATCTTCAGGTCTTCCAAAGCACAGGCTGAGACTGTGGGTTCCTCCACAGCACAGGCCTTTTTGCTGAAGTCCCACGGGCTAAACACTGAGGCTCAGACCTGAAATGTGAGGAACTGCATGGGATTCTTGATGGAACTGTTCAATATGAAAATGTAAATTTCTCCGAAGACAATTAAAAAAAAGTTTTTATTCATTTCATTATGTATGAATTCCAAACAACATGGAGAAACGCTAAACTGGCTTCTGTTAGTTTATTCTGCTAGTTAGAGTCAAGAGCCATCATTCTGGACGTTGTCTTAGGGCCCCTCAAGCTACAACGGTCTCACCTCTCAGGAGCTCACCTCCATGCTCAAGAAGTAGTTTTTAAAGAATGAATTGTCTCTCAAGATTTTGTCAAAAATCTTATGTGCAAAATCACATGAGACATTTCAGACATTTTCTATAGCTAGTCGAACAGAGGGTTTTTTTTTAAAAAAAAAAACAGAAAAAAAAACTGTGTTTGACTAGTTCTTTCTTATAATCCTCACCATCATTTATAGCAATGTGGTCAAATGGAATAATTCCAGATATTTAAAAAATACATTCCTCCTTTTGTCTTTACTCAAAATGTCTACAGCTGATAAATAAAGGGTATTTATTAATCACCATTTTAAATGGCCCAGTGTAATTTGTTTCATAATCTCCAGTGATGGCAATTTGAGGCAGTAACTTTCTCAGTCCCTCGAAAATGTATAATTTCTGCATTCTAGCTGGAAAATACATTTTTTTCTTTGTATTATTTCTGCATTCTAGCTGGAAAATACTTTTTTTTCTTTGTATCATTTCTGCCTTCCAGCTGGAAAATGCATTTTTCTTTTCTTTTCCTTTTCTTTTCGTCCCCTCCTTCTTTCTCTTTTTACTTCTTTCTTTCTTCCCTCCTTCCATCCTCTCCCCATCACCTTCCTTCCTCTTTCCATTCTCCCTTTCTTTTTTTTGTAGTATTCAGAGTTTGGGCAGTGCATTCTCAGAATTTACTTCAATCTCTTAGTACACTAAACTTTTTTAAAAAAGCTTCCATATGTGTTTAATTAAATTATTTTATTCTCATAATGCTCTATGAAGGCAGCAATACTATGATGCCCTTTTACAGAAGAAACTACACAGAGAAAGGTGAAGTCACTTGTTCTAGGTCACACAGCTAGTCAGTGCTATAGATGAATTTAAACATAGGCTGCCTGGCCCTAGAGTCTATGTTCTTAACTTTGACACTCTCTACAGACTAAGCTACACTTAAATGTAACTCCTGGTTTCCTGCCCTATCCATCTCTGAACACTGATTTCACTCTAATTACCTAGTTCGATCCTCACAGCAACTCTGTGAGGCCCAAAGAATGGGTATTACCATCGGCCCATTTTGCAGATGAGAAAACTGAGGCTGAGAGAAGGAAAGAGATTTAACTAAGATCCAATTTAGATTGGTGGTTGAGCTGACTCAAGCTGGAGAAACCTCCTTTTGGCTGGTATTTCTCCTAATAGATATTTTTTCCAATAAACATATTATTTCACATATACGTGAAATACACATGTATAATCAGAGTTATTGAGACATAACTCATACTATGAATTCAGTCATTGAAAGTGTAGAATTCAGTGACTTTTTAGTATATTTACAGACATGTGCAATTATTTCCACCATCTCATTTTAGAACATTTTCATCAACCCAGAAGGAAGCCCAGTTCCCATTAGCAGTCACCCCAATATTTTCTCTCCCTCCAGCCCTAAGGAATCACTATACTTTTCATCTCTGTGGATTTGCCTATCCTGGACATTTTATATGAATGGAATCATATCATATTTGGTCTTTTGTAGCTGGCTTCTTTCACTTAGCGTAATGACTTCAAGGTTCATCCATGTCATAGTGTATATCAGTCCTTCATTCCTTTTTATTGCCAAATACTCTCCCATTGTACACACACATCCCATTTTGTCTATCCATTCATCAATTGATGGGCACTTGTATTGTTTCCACTTTTTGGTTATTATGAATAAAGTTGCTATGAACATATGTCTATGAGTTTTTGTGTAAACACATATTTTCATCTCTTGGGTGAGAAGTAAAGTGGAAATGCTGGGTTAACTTAGTAACTCTATCCCTAACTTTTTTTTAGAAACTGCCAAATTGTTTTCCAAAGCAGCTGTACCCTTAAAATTCCTACCAAAGATCCGGGATGGTTGCACTCCCTCTACATGCTTATTGTCACTTGGCATGATCTGTCTTTTTTTATTTCAACCATCCTGGTAGCTATGAAGTAGTATCTCATGTGGTTCTGATTTAATTTACCTGTAACTAGTAATATTGTACATCTTTTCTTGTGTGTATTGACAGTTTATATACCTTCTTTGGAGAAATGTCTATTCAAATCCTCTGGCCTATTTAAATTTGTATTACTTGTCTTTATTTCTTAGTTTGGGTTCTTTATACACCCTGGATCCCAACCCTCGTACCCAGATTTGCAAATATTTTCTCTCATTCTGTGGGTTATCTTTTCAATTCTCGATGCTCTCACTTATAGCACAATAGTTTTTAATTTTAATTAAATCCAGTTTACCTATTTTTTGTTTTGTTGTTTGTGCTTGTGGTGTCCTATCTAAGAAACCACTCCCTAACCCAAGTTTATGAAGATTTACTTTGGAGTTTTCTTCCAAGAGTTTTATAGTTTTCACAATTACATTTGGGTATATGGTATTTGGCCCATTTTCATTTCATTTTTGTGTACGTTATGAAGTAGGCAACCAACTTCAATCTTTTCTCTAGGATTTCCAATAGTCTCAGTACCATTTGTTGAAAATATTATTATTTTCACCATTGAATTCCCTTGGAACTCTTGTAGAAAATCAACTAACCATAAATGTAAGAGTTTATTTCTGAACTCTCATTTCTACTCCATTGATCTAGATGTTTATTGTTATGTCTTGATTACTGTAAGTTTCCAAACTTTCTTCCTTTTCAGGATTATTTTGACTCTTCTGGATCCCTTGCATTTTCATAAGAATTTTAAAATCAGCTTGTCGATTTCTACAAAATGTCAATTGGCATTTTGATTGAGATTGCATTGAATAGGTAGAACAATTTGGGCAGTATTCCCATCTTAACAACATTAAGTCTTCTGATCCAAAGCATGAGATGTCTTTTCATTCGTTTAGATCTAATTTAATTTCCTTCAACAAAACTTGTAGGTTTTGATGTATGAGTTATTTCATTAAATCTATTACTAAGTATTTTTGGATGCTATTCTAAATGGAATTGTTTTTTAAATTTTATTTTTATTTTTGAGTTGTTTGTTGTTAGTGAAGAGAAATATGATTGATTCTTTGCATTAATCTTGCATCTTGCAACATCAGTGAACTTGTTCATTACTTCTAAAATCCATAGAGACTCAAGTCTCTTATATGAAATGACATAGTACAATTTGCCCTTCACATCTGCAGGTTCCGCATCCATGGATTCAACCCAACTCAGATGGAAAATGTGTACAGTCAGCCCACCATATCCACAGGTTTCCACCCATAGTTGGTTGAATCCGCAGATGCAAAAACCTGTGGAGGGCCACAGAGGGCCACTTCCTCTTTTTGTTGATTCTTTGGGATTCTCTATATTCAAGATTATAATATCTGTCAGTAGAGTAGTTTTACTTCTTCCAATCTGGATGACTTTCGTTTCTTTTTCTTGCTTAACTGCCTTGGCTAGAACCTCCAATACAATGTTGATTTGAAATGACAAGAACAGACATGTTTTTCTTGCTCCTGATCTTAGAGGGAAAAACACTCAGACTATAAATGTTAACTGTGATACCAGCTCTGAATTTTTCATAGGTAGCCTCCCTCGGGTTAAGAAAGTTTCCTTCTATTTCAAGTTTGTTGAGTGTATTTTTCTTCATATTATGAAAGGCTGCTGGATTTAGTCAAATGCTTTTTCTGCATCTAGGCAGATATGGTTTTTGTTTTTTTATTCTATCAATATAATTGATTTTCAGATGTCAAACAAACCTTGTGTTCCTTAATAAATCCTTCTTGGCCATGATGCATAATCGTTTTTATATATTGTTGGATTCAGCTTGCTAGTATTTTTTTTGAAGATTTTGACTCTTATATTCATAAGGGATATTGGCCTTTAGTTTTCTTGAGATATCTTTGTCTGCTTTTGATATCAGGTTAATACTGGCCTCATAAGAGGAGTTGCTTTCAAGATTACCTGTTTTTGACTTTTGGCAGTTTGATTATGATGTGTTTAGGTGTGAATTTGCTTGTGTTTATCCTACTTGAAGCTTTTTTTTTTTTTTTTGACAGAGTCTTGCTCTGTCGCCCAGGCTGGAGTACAGTGGTGCAATCTTGGCTCACTGCAAGCTCCGCCTCCCGGGTTCACACCATTCTCCTGCCTCAGCCTCCCCAGTAGCTGGGACTACAGGCACCCACAACCATGCCTGGCTAATTTTTATGTATTTTTAGTAGAGACAGGATCTCACCGTGTTAGCCAGGATGGTCTCTATCTCCTGACCTTGTGATCTGTCCGCCTCAGCCTCCCAAAATGCTGGGATTACAGGCTTGAGCCACCGCGCCTGGCCCCTACTTGGCGCTTTTGAGCTTATTTCAAATTAATCTTTTTAATCAAATTTTTAAAGTTTTTGGCCATTATTTCTTTAGATATTCTATTCGCCCCCCACCCCTCTCTCTCACTAGAATTCCCATTATGCAGATGTTGGGATGTCGGATAGTGCGTTAGGAATTTCTGAGACTCTGTTCATTTTTATTCATTTTTTCTCTCTATTCATTAGACCAGATCATCTCAATTAACCTGTCTTCAAGTTCTCTAATCTTTATCCTTTCAGTTTATATTTTCTGTTGAGTCCCTTTTGCACATTTTCCATTTCTGTAATTTTATCTGGTTTTTTAAAAAATAATTTCTATTTCTTTATTGGTATTCTCTATTTTGTGAAGCACTTTTTCTATATATTCCTCTTCCTCTTTAGTCATGGCTTCCTTTAGTCCTTTGAACATATTTATAATAGCTGATTTGAAGTCTTTGTTTTGTAAGGCAAATATCTGGATCCTTTCTGATAAACATTCAATTGGCTAGTTTTTTCCCCTGTGTATGAAACATAATTTCTTGTTTCTTTGCATGTATTGTAAGTTCTTGTTGAAACTGAACATTTTAGATAATATAGTGCGGCAACTCTGGAAGTCAAATTACCCTCATCCCAACCCCCAATTTGTTTTGTTTGCTTTGTTGTTGCTGCTGCTGATTGCTCATTTAGTGCTTTTCCTGGACTAATCCTATAAAATCTATAGTCTTTGCGGTGTGAGTAACTGAAAACTCATCTCAGTTAGCTTAGTAATCAGTGAATGATTGGTCAGAGATTTGCTTACAGGCCCTAAAACAATAAGTCTTTCATCTTTTGTCAAAGGGGCCTGAGTTTGCCTGGGAATACACGCTCAATGCTGTAACATTTTACAACTCTGCCTTAGCCTTCACTTCCTGCTTGTGCAGGGCCTCAAGTTCAGCCAGAGATGAGAGTTTGGGGTCCTGTGAGGTCTTTCCTCGTCATGCACATAGCTCTATACATGTATGCAGTTTTGTAAATCCCCAGGAATATGTCAGAGTTTTTCAAAGCCCCCTACAAACATCTCATTCTTCAGGCTCTCCTTTCAGGTTTTGGTAAGGGTCTCATTTTCCCTAAGTGGTAGAACAGTCTTAGGCAGCTATAATGTTAACAATTTCCTCTGATTGTTTTCAGCAAATGCCCTGGGGTTAGGGTTTCCCTGTGGGTGAGCTCCAGGTTAGGTCAAATGAAGGCACAGCCTTGCAAATGGTGCTTTTCCAAGGAGCTGCAAGACAGTTCAAATAATGGCAATGCTCTTGGGATAGGACTCCAAAGCTGGCTTCCTCCCTCTAGTGACAGCTACCATAGTTGGAGGCTGCTGGTTTTCATGACTACCGTGGAGCTGTGGAGAGAGGAAAGTGAGTAGGCAAGTTTAAAATGTACCTAAAATTCTGATGTCACTGAAGACACACAAGCCAGCTCACCCAGACAAGGCAAGCCCAGGAGGCTGGTGAGAGCTCCATGGTACCACAGCAGTACCCCCGGAGTCCCAGGACCAGGCCCTGAGCTCACCCATCTATGGACTGAACTTTGCCAAAGATAACTCTTAGCTGGTAGGAAAGGTTTATTTATTTCTTAAATAAACACTTTAGATTATTGCAGGCTTTGGTTAATTTCCAGAGTCATGAAAATGTTGATTTTGACCATTTTGCCAGTGTTTTTGTTGCTTTTATGGAGAAATGGATTTACAGAGGTTCTCATTCTATGATTCAGATAGTATGGCCATCCACTGAACTCTTGAAAGTTGATTTTTTGCATCTGAAATAGGATTGGATGAGTCATAGCCAAACATCTGTAATAACCAAAAGGTTTCCTGGCACTGGAATTTTCCTTCTTCTGATGTCTATGAATACAGTTGCCTGATAAAGCTAGATTGTTCATGCTATCATACACTGAGATTGGAAGTAATTGCAGAGGATGTCTCCTTTAGTTCTCTTATTTGCAGTCACAGGTATTTATAATAAACCCTTGAAAGCTGTGGCATTATTTTGAAGCTACTTATGTATTCATTAAGCAGTCTTGAAAGTTGGGACATTCCTACTTCTCTTCAGTTGAAAAGAAGTTAGGTAATAAGATTGATTAAATTCAGGTAACTGGGTAAAGATTAAACTTAGCATACTAAACCCTGCCTGATATAGTAGTGTTTTTTTCACCTGTGATAGACAGAGTAATTCCCCACCCCCATCCAGGAAGAAAATGTAAAAAGATATCTACATTATAAGTTCCCAGAACTTGTGATACACATGACAATCACATTGCAGATGGGATTAAGTTAAGGATCTTGAGATGGGAAGAGTGTCTTGGATTACCCAGGTGAGTCCAAGGTAATCACAAGAGGTTTTTTGTTGTTGTTGTTGTTGTTTATTTATTTTTTAAGACAGAGTCTCACTCTGTCACCCAGGCTGGAGTGCAGTGGCTCGATCTCAGCTCACTGCAACCTCGGCCTCCCAGGTTCAAGTGATTATCCTGCGTCAGCCTCCTGAGTAGCTGGGAATACAGGTGCCCGCCACCACACCCGGCTAATTTTTGTATTTTTAGTAGAGAGGCGGTTTCATCATATTGGCTAGGCTGGTCTTGAACTCCAGTCAAAAGAGTTCTTATAAGTGAAAAAGGGGCTGGAAGTGATGGCTCACACCCATAATCCCAGCACTTTGAGAGGCTGAAGCAGGTGGATCACTTGAGATCAAGAGTTTGAGACTTAACAAAACTTTTTAAAAATCTAGCATCAATTTGTTTCAGCTTGAGATGATATTGGAGGACCTCCAGCTGTAAATGCCACAAATAACTACTTCACCACTTGCAGGGTTCCTTCTCACAGGTAGTGCCTTGATCACATGTTTGGAAATCACAAAGCAGGCTCTGGAGAGACACATGTGCTTGTCACATAGATTCTGAATGGATCTGATGCCATCCGCCCACAACTACACCCCGCCTCTTTGTGCCTGTGGGTTTTATTCCTAGGAGTAGATTCTCCAGCTTTGTTTGTGTAGCACACAACTTCACAAATTACCTTATGCTATAATTTGAACTGAGAAGGTAAAATACAATCTCTGTTTTCTGGCAAGTGCCAGTAGAAGAAAACGGAGGTAACTTTGCAGAGTAAGTCATAGCTACAAGAAATTTAATAACTCTTTGAAATGCTATTTATAAGAAAATAAAATTGAAGACAGATTCTATCAGAAAAAATAGTTTTATTTTGATGACACTTTAAAACAGAATAATTTTAGAAAATGATTTTTTAAATTCAGAATGTCAGTATATATGGTTGAAGGAACTTGTCATTTTCATTCATCCATCCTGCACAGAAATGTTTTGAGCTTATTACAAAAATACCCCTCGATTATAACCTCAGCCATTTTCTTATTTTTGTTATCCCTTACTAAAAGACTTAGCTTCAAGTTTATTTTCAATAAGTTTTATTTTCATTTTTATTTGCTGAACCTTGTAGAGAAAGACAACATTTTGTCACTAAAGTACACCAACAGTTACAACAAGGCTGGCTTATAAAGAACATTCTTATCCTGATTTTGTTCAAATGCAAGTGCTGATACAATTTGATTAAAGTAGCTGTAAAATATGCCAGGTATGTGGGAGGTAGAAGTATGGAAAGGGTCTGAGAAATCCTAATCCTGCAGCTCTCAGGACTGCAAGAGTTAGACCCCAGCTGGTGTAAATGGATTAAAAATCTTTTCTCATTTCAAAGGTTTGATCTCAACAAGGGCTTGATTTGATGAAATCACAGTGGCAGCTTGGATTTGAAAACTATTTAGAGTGGAACTTCCTAAAGTTTACATGTGAGGAAAGAATTGGCAGAGGCATAAATGCGGGGTGACCATGTATTTATATGGTGTGTTTCACTGGAGGTCTATTTGTAAAGGGATGAAGAATGTAAAAAAAAAATTGAAAGTGAGGATAAGTATCAGGTTACTTGTGTAACAGAAGAATGTTTTTATAATTCTTGGCTTGAAAGGTGAAAGAGTGGATATGCTTTTAAGAAACAGGATCTCCTTCAGTAAAAGTCATTTAACATGTTATCTCCCTCCACCTCCTCCTTATATCACTCCCAATACATACTCCCAGACCCTTGCACTACAAGTTAATTTCTCCTTAATTGTCTGCTATAATTTGTGACAAACACTACAAATAGACACAGGAGAGCAAAACAAAAACAAAAGCAAAAACATGGTGCATTAATAGATGGTAAACAAAACCTAGAAAGTGAAGACTGGCCCACATATATGTCTTTAAGACCTAAATTCTTAAGGGTTTCCAACTATTTTCTCTGGAAATGGGATTCATCTTCTTTCAACTGAGTTGGGGCTACTACTAGTTTTACTGATAATTTACATCTCTGTTGTCTCTGTGGCGATCTGAAAGTCGTTAACACTGTCTGCCATTTCCCACCCCTCCATACAATGTCAACAGAAACTCTGGCAAATTATATTTTTTCCTATAGGCATAGTCCAGGCAGCATCTGGAACAGAAAAGGTGTTGGGGAAAATTGGGTTCAACATTCTGCACAAATTCTGGGATGATGCTAGAGGCTAGCAACATAGCAGTGGTGGATATGACACCTGATGAAACAGAAAGCCATGGCTCAAATCAGCCATGCTTCTCAGAGTTAGCAAATCAAGTGCAGAAATCACTGAGCAAAATTCTTTTTACACATAAGAAATCCACAAGATGTAAATTAAACACCTCTAGATTTTTAAAAAAACTGTCTAAGGCTTTATATTCGCATTCAGTTCTATATTTATCTTGAACATAAAGAGGTTATGGAAAACACTAGGTCTTCCACAAAAGACACAATTTAGGATTAATAGGAGGTTAGAGTTTGTACCAGGTAGTATGTGAACAATACTGTACCTTAGAAATATAGAACCTTGATATTTGTGGGGTAACAAATGAGCAACAACATAGAGGGAAGAGAAGGATTAGGCAAAAAAGTGAGCAGACAAAGAGGGGTATCTGCAAACACAACATTAAGCCTTGACATCTTAGGTTCTCATTATGGGAGGAGCCCTGAGTAATTTGATCAGGATGAGCTCCCATCCTCCAAGTCACTGGAAGGTCAAGATGCATAGGGAAATTGCTGCCAACTCAGGCACCACTCTGCCCAGGCCCCTGGTGTACCCTTTCCTGTGGAAGCACTCAATTCTGGAGGCCGGTGGTAGCACTTGAGTCTCTGTTGGGGAGCTGCTGGAACCTATGTTACCTCAACACAGCCTGGTGATCCATGGCCCACCCCACCCAGCCACTATTGAAATCAATAACCCAAGAGTGTGGGGCATAAGTACTACAGTTCCTCTGCCCCGTGGTGGGAATCTTTCTGAAGGATGAAGGATGTGTGTTACATCACTTTCAGAGCTTTCTGGGAAGATTGCAAATCAGTTGCCCTCAGTGTTACCTGGCTCAATAATGCCCCCTCCTTCAGTGCCTTTCCTTCCCTATGTCACCTCCCCACCCTTGCTGGTGTTCCCTTTATCTCCAAAAAATATTACATGCCCTTAAACTATGTCTCACACTCTAACAGGGAACCCTTTTAGAATCATTGCATGGGGGGTATTTGTTTTCTTTAGTCCTCAAGAGACAACTAGAAATCAGATAGAAATAGAGGTGAAGAGCTAGAGAATCAGTTTATGCAATCTGGCTACAGTGGGAAGCTTTCCTGAGCAAAAACTCCACTTTCATGACTCACTAGGCAGGAACCGTGGGTAAAGTACTCCCTGTCACTGAGCTTCATCTATAAAATATAGAGAGGACCCCTTTTTTGAGATCCATGAGCATCGAGACACAATTCCAAGTAGGTGTGCAATACCTAATGCTCTTTTCCAGTGTACACTGTAATCTTCACTTTTGCTCTGAGCTCCTCCAATCCCATGGTGACTTACTTGGTGCATGCCTGGCTGAGAAGAGTAGGGAAATTAAGACTTATGGGACAACTCTTAGCCAATGGGAAAAATGGAGGCTGTGGATAAATGCCCCTGTCTTCAAGCAGGTAATTCTAGGAAGCATTTGGGACACTTCTCTGAAAGTCTAGGTAGAATTGATCCCCTTGCTCTCAGTGGTAAGCTTGATAATTCACCCTTTAATGGGCCTTTGTTCCTTTCTTGTCTCATTTCCCCACACTTTTATCCCTGCTTCCTGGGATCATACCCCCACATAAACTGCCTGGACCCATGTCCTTCCCTTAGGGTCTTTTTTGGGGAGGAGACCATATTAAAACATGTTGGCTGCAAGATTTTTCTAAAGTTCACATCATATTAGAGATATTGCCATGTGATAAGCAGGCATCCATACAATTCCGTAAGAATATTTTCAAAGGAGAGCACCACCATTGCTGCCACCCCGAGGATGCCTGCACCTCTCTCTGTGCTCCTGAGTTGCTCATGCCACTCTCAAATATCCTCTTTGGAAGTCTTCAGACCCAGTTTAGGAACTGCATCAGGAAGTCAGAAGCTAGCTCATTAGGGAAGGAGAAGGAAGGTTAGGGTTTATGAGGTGGAGAATTGCCCCTGGAGTGAGGCTGCTGGACTGCAGAGGAGTCTGCCTACAGCCCGGAGCCCCCTGGGACTTCAGGCGACCCCATTCACACACGTCATTTCTCCACCCATGGGGCTAAGCTTCAGGGAATTCCTCAACTCACATGGGTACCCATTGAACCCCTCAAATTAAGGGGTCGCCTTTCCCTATCACCTTCATGAAAGGTATGCTAATATTTAAATATTTTATAGAGACAGGGTCTTGCCATGTTGCCCAGCGTGGTTTCAAGCGATCCTCCTGCCTCAGCCTCCCAAACTGTTGGGATTACAGGTGTGAGCCACCACACCTGGCCTCCTTTCGGGTCTTAGACCAAGAAAATCAAAATTTTGCCCTACTCTTAGATGTTTCCTCCAAAGCACCTAATCTTTAAAAATATTATAAAATGTGATTGCTTTAAAAGTTTCCATCCCAGCTGAGTCAGTCTCTCAAAACCTTAATGTTTTTCATGGTACAGCGATTATATCCTTCATGTCAACAACTGCTCTCTAGTTTACCAGGTGGTTTTATTTAATTCCTGGATATTTTGCAGGAAAGAGTTGGCTCAGGTAGGCCCTGGGTGGTGAGAAGAGAAGCCAGGGAGTGGGGCAGTGTGTGGGCAGAGTGGGGACCCCAAAACAAGGCGGTCCCTTAACCCATAGGAAATGCCAGCCAGACTCTTCAAAACCAATAGTGCATTCTTCCCCTTCACCCTGCTGGAGAAGCACTACAAGGGTTTAATTTTTCACATTGTAAGCATGTTTCCCATCTCTTGGGGTGATGCAGACTATGCAAATAGACAAATGTGTGTTTCTTTATTTAGATTGCTTTTTCAATTTGTTCAGCAGAGAGGGCTATAAGTGAATGATGTTAAAGGCTTTATATTCTGTCTTTCTCTGTGTGTGTGTGTGGCGGGGGGTGGGCCCTGAACCCTGAAGGTTCTTAGGAGGCCATGTGTGTATAAGTCACCATCAGCATGGGAGCGGAGCTCAGGGCTGCAGAGCAGCTGCTCTCTTATTTTGCTGGGAGCTCTCTTCACCTTCCCCTCCCGCAAAGAGAAAAGAGCAGCAGCCACAGCTACACTAGTGATTAACTTTGGAAGGAAATTAAGGCTTGACCGCTGCTGCTGACCTGACGGGAGAGTCACCTCCAAGCAGACTGGGCTGGCCCAACAACAGGGAGTGAGCAGCAGCAGGTGGAAGCACTCAGACAGGGCGCTGCTGGCATCAGGTCGGGAGGGGTTCGACTCAGGGCTAGGACACGAGGAGGAAGGAGGAGGAGAAGGGGATAAGCAGAAGAGAAGGAGGCAAAAGATGTGTGTGTGTGTGTGTGTGTGTGTTGGGGGGTGGGTGGAGAACAAAAGACACCATTTTGCCAGCTCTTCTCTGAAAGGCAATCATCTCCACTTACTGTCTCAATAGCCCAGGCTCAAAGCACAGCAGCCTGTGGGCCAACTTCTGCCTGTTCTGGGATGTGCACTTCCCAGCAGGAAGGTGAAAGGGCCGAGGGGAGATCGCTGGAGAGGCTGGGAGGAGGGAGGAGAGGGGAGGGGCGGGGACGAGGTTGAAGGGGGAGAGAATAAGCGCGGATGGAGAGGAGTAGGGGTGGGAAGGAATAGAGAAAAAAAGAGGAGGGGTGGGGGAGGGGAGAGAAAAGAAAGGGGAAAACCCCCTTGCTGACACGGGGCATAACTTAATTTTCACGGTGCCGGGACAGCTGTATCGTGTAATCTGCCATGGCATGCCGTTAAAGCTTCAATGACTTTACTGACCCAGAAGGGAGACTCAGACCGTGGAGAGGCTTTTGAAAAGAAGTGGTGATCTTTCACGATTTATGAGCTTGTCTTAAAGAAACAGACTCCACTCACTTTAAATTAATCACCCTTTCCAGGGTGCATAGAAATGGGGGTCTTGGTGCCGCGCGCTGGGAAGGCCCCTGTGAGATGGGGTAGCTTTGACCCCGGGCTCGGCGGCGGTGGAGGTGAGGGTGGCGGTGGAGGTGAGGGTGCTGGAGGGGACGGTTTTTCCATTTCGTCCCTTTCCCAGCCCGCGCGCCCCCGCAGAGGCCGGGGGAAGAGGGAAGAGGGCCCGGGCTGCAGGACTGCCACTTGCAGAGGAAGGGGCATCGTCCCCTTAGGGAGGCCCGGGGAGGTCAGAGCAGGGATAGCTGGCAGGGGGTGGGAGAGAGCCTGTGTGTGGTGGGGAAGGGCCGCATTCACGTTCCTGCACTTGCATTCATTGTGCAAGAGGAAAAAAGAAACCAGGAGAAATATAAGGCATTTCACACCCTGATGAAATGCGAGACCTCCCGTGTGATTAAACCGCTGAAAGGAAAAGTGGGGTGTTACCAGACCCGTGTGATCCTCCCTCAGTTTCCATATTTCTGAGAACAAAAAGGTGAAAACCTCACCCTAATGTGCAGATACTGATTGCTTAAATTTCGACAGATGCATATTTCCCCCAAAAGGAACGTTTCCTAGAACAGACAAACCTAGAATTACCAGCCATAATGTCCTAGAAAAGAATCCTAATACGAGGAATGTTCTCTAACTTAATACAACCAAGCAAAAGACTGCATTTATATTTCAAACACCTTTGCAAACTGCAAAACTTTCTCTTGGTAATTCACCTACCTCTGCAGAGGACAAATGAGTCTACAGAAGGGAACTCCTGCGTGTTTTTCCCTTCATTTCATTTGAGATTGTCCTTTGTACCTGTTTTGCATGGCCAGCGGCTTCTGCATTTTAACACATTTTGGAGGGTTTTTGTAGTTCTGTGATTTCACCAACAGCTATGTAAGACTGGTTATCTTTGAGCAGCTTCAGAAGGGTTGAAGCCTCCTAAAAGATCTGCTACTCAGTGAAACCTTTTCTGATGGTAAAAATGGGATCCAGTTAAAGGAAATTTCAAAGACAACAAATGGGGTAAATCTGTTCTTTATAATTTTGATAAAATATTGTATCTGGTCTCTGTATAGTGATTAGAACCATTTCTTCTTAACCAATGGTGTTGGTCTATATTTTAAAGTTTAGCACCAGTCAACAGACATCTACAGATGCTTGTATGGAGGGGCCTGAAGAGAACAGAAGAAGAAGCTGGCCATGCTCCCCACCCACCTTGTGAGAGGATCGGACATAGCCCTGCACCATCTCTGGGATACCCTAAGCCTTCCGAGCTCTTCAATGAGGTAATGTGGCCTCCAATGGGGTATCACTGGAGGTGCTCTTCTTGTGCCCACCACCAGTCAGGGTTTGGTGGTTTAAATTTCATTTTTCTTTCTTTCTTTTTTTTCTTTTTGTTTGAGATGGAGTCTCGCTGTGTCACCCAGGCTAGAGTGCAATGGCATGATCTCAACTCACTGCAACCTCCACCTCCTGGGTTCAAGCGATTCTCTTGCCTCAGCCTCCCGAGTAGCTGGGACTACAAGCGCCTGCCACCACACCTGGCTAATTTTGTATTTTCAGTAGAGACAGGGTTTTGCCATATTGGTCAGGCTGACCTCAAACTCCTCACCTCAGGTGATCCACCCACCTTGGCCTCCCAAAGTGCTGGGATTACAGGCGTGAGCCACCGTGCCCAGCCAATGGTTTAAATTTCTCAAATACAAGCTACAGTACTGTCATGACATTGTTGATTTTATACAGTTTGTCTGCTAACATTGCAAATTGGGTAGTCAGAGTTGGGCAGTTCTCTATGACTTGTTTTTGACTGACCATCTGACTGGAAAACTTCAATACCATGCAGGTCCTCTAGACTGGAGCCCCAGTATGCATCATTTTAAAAAGCTTCTTTAAAATATGTATGGATATGAATTTCACATAGCATAAAATCAATCATTCTAAAGTGGACAATTCAGTAATTTACTACATTCAAAATAGTGTGCAACCACCACATCTGTCTGGTTCCCATACATTTCTCTCTCTCCAGAATAAAACCCTATACTCATTAAGCAGTTCCCCTTTCCCCCTCCCTCAAGCCCCTGACAACCACCATTCTGTATTCTGTCTCTTTGGATTTACCTATTTTTAGTATTTCATGTAAATGAAATAATACAATGTGTGACCTTCTGCACCTGGCTCAGGACTGCATATATTTAAGATGGATGTTCTTGCTGGTGGAGGCACAATGTCCCTCTAAGGACAGACTTGGCGCTTTTTTCCCTAAAAGCTTTGCATTTTAAGTATCATCACACAACTTCACAACATCAAGCATGAAACACTTAATAATTCATTTCACCTTACAATCCGTCTTACAGCGACAATTTATTTATCTATTTATTATTTATTTATTTATTTATTTATTTATTTATTTTGAGATGGAGTCTTGCTCTGTTGCCCAGGGTGGAGTGTAGTGCCGCCATCTCAGCTCACTGCAACCTCTGCCACTTGGGTTCAAGTGATTCTCCTGCCTCAGCCTCCCGAGTAGTTGGGACTACAGGTATGCGCCACCAAGCCCGGCTAATTTTTGTATTTTTAGTAGAGACAGAGTTTTGCCATTTTGGCTAGGATGGTCTCGAACTCCTGACCTCAGGTGATCCACCCACCTTGGCCTCCCAAAGTCCTGAGATTACAGGCGTGAGCCACCATGCCCAGCCTAGAAGCAACAATTTAAATTTTTTGTGACTCTTAATTTTTATTGAGTTTTTTCTCAATAAATATTTTTTAAATTAAGGTTTAATGTTGTGGGAAGTCAGGGACCCCAAACAGAGGGACTGGCTGAAGCCATGGCAGAAGAACGTAGATTGTGAAGATTTCATGGACATTTATTAGTTCCCCAAATTAATACTTTTGTTATTTCTTATGCCTGTCTTTACTGCAATCTCTAAACATAAATTGTAAAGATTTCATGGACACATCACTTCCCCAATCAATACCCTTGTGATTTCCTATGCCTGTCTTTACTTTAATCTCTTAATCCTGTCAGCTTAGGAGGATGTATATCGCCTCAGGACTCTGTAATAATTGCATTAACTGCACAAATTGTACAGCATGTGTGTTTGAGTAATATGAAATGTGCGCACCTTGAAAAAAGAACAGGATAACAGCAATTGTTCAAGGAATAAGAGAGATAACCTTAAACTCTGACCACCGGTGAGCCGGGCAGAACAGAGCCATATTTCTCTTCTCTCAAAAGCAAATGGGAGAAATATTGCTGAATTCTTTTTCTCAGCATGGAACATCCCTGAGAAAGAGAATGCGCACCTGGGGGTGGGTCTCTGAACTGGCCCGCCTGGGCATGGTTGTCTCGTATGGTTGAGACTGCAGAGGTGAAATAGACTCCAGTCTCCCATAGTGTTCCCAGGCTTATTAGGAAGAGGAAATTCCCGCCTAATAAATTTTGGTCAGACCAGTTGATCTCAAAACCCTGTCTCCTGATAAGATGTTATCAATGACAGTGGTGCCCGAAACTTCATTAGCAATTTTAATTTCACCTCGGTCATGTGGTCCTGTGATCTCGCCCTGCCTCTGCTTGCCTCATGATATTCTATTACCTTGCAAAGTACTTGATGTCTGTGACCCACACCTATTCACATACTCCCTCCCCTTTTGAAACTCCCTAATAAAAACCTGGTGGTTTTTGCGGCTTGTGGGGCATCACGGAACCTACCGACATGTGATGTCTCCCCCGGACGCCCAGCTTTAAAATTTCTCTCTTTTGTACTCTGTCCCTTTTTTTCTCAAGCTGGCCGATGCTTAAGGAAAATAGAAAAGAACCTACATAAATATTGGGGCAGATATTCACAATATCTGACAGATTCCCCAATAGTTTAATACAATCTTTATGGATTAAATCTACCTATGTAGATGCACCTTGATTGTAATGACAGAATACATGAAATATTTTGCTCTTCTTCCAGATGTTGCTTTCTATTTACTTCTGCATGTGCCTAATACTTACATGTGTTTGTTTTTCTCTTTGCACTGCATATCAATGCATTAATATATTATAATTTTCCACACCTTTCTTTTTTTTATCCTTTTGATATTACCATGCTAAACATCTTCATTCGTAAAATTGCTTGGATTTTTCATATTACTGGTATTTCTTTAGGACAGATTTCTAGAAATGGCATTATTGAATCAAAAGTATGGATTTAAAAAACTTTTTTCCATGAATGAAGTAGTTAATGTTTGTTCTAATCACAGCTCTGAAAGAACATTTGACACTTACATTGGAATAAAAACCGCAGCCTTTCAGTGTCAGCTTCATCACATCACATACTCAGATCAGAACACTTCCAAGTTTCAAAGAAGCAGAGATGGCTAGCCAGCATGGATACACAGTGCACTGCCTACGATGATGACTGACTATCCATCTGTGCACATTCCCCACTACCTTCAGATTGCAAAGATCTCACAACACCCTGGGATCCACTTTAGGAGAGTAGAAGGGAAATTCTGCAAAAGGATAGCAGGTCTCTGGGGAGCCTATGCTTCAATGCCTGTCAGAAGGCAGCATAGAAGTGTGTCTCTCATCTGCCACCTGGCAGCGAGCTCAGGGCATCCCATTACAGCCAGGAGTAAAGATGCTTTTCCAGTATAATGGCACAAGGCCATTTCATAACATCACCAGTCCCCCCGAACACTCACAGACGAGCATAGAGCTGGTGTTGCAGGAGCTCTTACCTGAGAGTTCAATGAAAATATCACTACAGGAAAACAAAAATGCTGTTCTTTAATATCTACAGAAGGGAAGGTGAGGCCCAGAAATACCTGTAAGGGAGTGGATCAACACTGGCAGGAATGTGTACCATTCAAGGGGGGCTCACCAGGAAACAGCAGGCATGGTTGTTCCTGGATGTTTTCTGAGATGCTTATTCTTATAAGGAGGAAAATAATAAATTCACCTTTAACCTGAATTCATTATTAAACCAAGGTATTTGACAGCACAAAATGTCCAGTTTACTTGGGAGACATGAATTGGTTACAGTTCCAAACTGGTCAGAACAAAATTTGGATGAAGTGGGATTTTGTGTGAACTAGAAGGATACTTTAAGACATTTATTCAGAAACATAAGTCCAGTGATGGTCATCTATCCTGTTCTCTCCTGAGGTGTTGGCTGCACCTCAACGGGGCTTGTCAGTGACAAGAAGATGCTAATCAAAAGCATTTAAAGTTGATTTCCTTCTGTTCAGAATTCCTGGCATTTCCTAATGCTTCATGGAAATGTTAGGCTTTGAGATGTGGAGTCAGTTTCACAGATGGAGCCTCCTCCTTTGGCCTCTCTGCAGCAGGACTCCCCCAGTGTCTCTTGGTTTCTATTCTCCACAACCTAGGCTTGCCTGGTGTGGTGGGTTGCCATGGCAATGGCTGTGGCCCCCAATTCTACTGGACCTCATGACTCCAGTACCATTAGCATCCTGATACAGCTTCCGGGTCTCTTCATTCAATTCATGATATAGAGATCTGATGCCTGGTTCCATGTGGCCACATGTCACTTTGGTCTAATCAGCCAGCCATGATGGCCCAGACAGGGTCACCTGGCTTAAACATGACCATTTAAACTCATCTCTTTAGCCACTTCCAAAAAAGCAGCATGGATGCACTAGGCAGGCATCCCACTTCACCATTAAAGGTGGATTTTTGTGCTTTTTCTTTTTTGGCTTTTAACTCTTTCATTTGTTCATCCATCCATTCATTCCTTAATTTACTCAACTAACATTTAATGAGTGCCTACTTTCTGCCAGGTGCTGGCTGGGCTTACCACTGTAGTTACAAAATAAACAAGATACAGTCTCTGGTGACTAGGAGCTCTCAGTCTAGCAAGAGAGGCAGACACAGAAGGGTGGATGCTCATTTGGGCTTGGAGAGCAGGGAAGGCCCACGCACAAGGGCTGAGGAAGATCACACATCAAGGTATGTGCTGGGGACTCTAGCAGTTTATTTGAGGAGCATTATGTGGATGTGGCTGGAGAGATAGGCAAGGGCCAGACACAAGGTCACAAATGCATTGTTAAGTAGCTGTGACTTTAGCACACTCATCAGCATTTTCCAAAAGGTGGGTCATAGACCCCCTCCAGGGGTTCAAGAAGGTGTTCCTGGAGATCCAGCTATCAAAGATGCTATAGGATCTATTTAAAGTTCTATTAAGATAATTAATAAATGATATATTTCTTTTATTGCCTTAAAAAAGGCAGCCAGTGTGCATGGCAATTAGTGGAGGCCAATGAACAGGCTTAAAATTACTACTTGGCTTAAAATTATTAATTGTTTTGGGTTTTGGCCATACAGAAGCTTAACACATGAATTGTTGCTTTGATGAAGAATCATAAGGAACAAAGGAGTCAAAACAGAGCACATTAATGAGGAGACTAAAAGTGAAAATAATTCTGAAAAATTACCTCCAGACCATCATCACCAGATCAGAAAACATGGCTCTAATCCAAATCCTTCTGTAGCACACCAGGGACTTCAAAACACAAGGTGGAAAGAGAAGACATTCATGTTTATATTCACTTTTACATTACATTTAATAATAATAAGGACCACTTACACTCACAATGCTTCATTTGTAAAATGATTGTAGTCAAAGGTCTGAAACCTTTTATTTTCATCTCTTAGAAACAATGCAATTATTTATATATATATTTATATATAAAATATATAAATATATATTATATAATATATAAAATATTTATAATATGATTATTTTTTAAATAATACAATTATTTTTTAAAAAATAAACAAAATAATTTTTAAGTGTAAAGTTCCAGAATTCCAGATATCAGGTCATAAAAGGACATTTGTTTCAATTGCAAAGCTAAGACAAACAGTTCAATATCAGTCTGCAATTTAATATACATTTTTACCCAAACCAAACAAAATATAATACATCATTGGTAATATGCTCATCAACAAATAATGCTTTTTCTTACAAAATTAATTTACACTCACCTGAGGGCACGAGTCACATTAACTGGGAAAAAGTTGAAACTTGTCTTTATATACCACGAATATTAACTTTTTGTTTTAGAAGTTAATTTTATAACCTATGAAAATATACCTATATAAAACATTTTACTTGAGATAATTTTTTCCTCATTCATTAAAAAATTTAACAAATAATCAAAAAAGTTCTTAAGGAACTGTCTTAATCCATTTGTGTTGCTATAACAGAACACTGCAGATTAGGTAATTTGTAAAGAACAGAAATTTATTCCTCTCAGTTCTGGAGACTGAGAAATACAAGTTCAAGACGCCAGCATCTGGTGAGGGCTCCTCCTTGCTTCTAAGATGGCACCTTGAATGCCGAGTCCTCCAGAGGGGAGAAATGCCGCATCTTCACATGGCAGAATTCAAAAGACCAAAACTGGGACAAATAATTCCCTTTATCAGGCCCTTCTATAAGGGGACCCAATCCCATTCACGAGGGAGGAGCCCTCATGGTCTAATCACCTCTTACAGGCCCCACTCCTTAATACGATCACACTGGCAGAACCTGAATTTTGGAAGAGACACATTCAAACCATAACAGGGCCTTCACTAGATTATTCATTATAATGAAAAGTGTTTTTGGAAAGTTACAAAAGTTAAATCAGTTATTGAGATTGACAGAAAGCCAATGGAAAACTTAAATAGGAGAATAACTTGATCCAGGAGGGCACCTGGGTCCCTTCTTGGTGTTAGTGTTACAGGAAAGGGGTCCAGATCCAGACCCCAAGAGAGGGTTCTTATTTGTCACATAAGAAAGAATTTAGGGCAAGTCTGTAGAATAAAGTGAAAGCAAGTTTGTTAAGAAAGTATAGAAATAAAAGAATGGTTACTCCATAGACAGAGCAGCCCTGAGGGCTGCTGGTTGCCCATTTTTGTGGTTATTTCTTGATGATATGCCAAACAAAGGGTGGATTATTCATGCCTCCCATTTTTAGACCATATAGGGTAACTTCCTGACATGGCCATGGCATTTGTAAACTGTCACGGTGCTGGTGGGAGTGTAGCAGTGAGGATGACCAGCGGTCAGTCTCGTAGCCATCTTGGTTTTGGTGGGTTTTAACTGGCTTCTTTACTGCAACCTGTTTTATCAGCAAAGTCTTTATGACCTGTATCTTGTGCTGACCTCTTACCTCATCCTGTGACTTAGAATGCCTTAACCATCTGGGAATGCAGCCCAGCAGGTCTAGGCCTCACTTTACCCAGCTCCTATTCAAGATGGAGTTGCTCTGGTTCCCACGCCTCTGACACTAGTACCCTCAACTCTGTTCAAAGGCAGATTCCAGAACCCACTGTGTATCATTTACTAGAGGAAGGTTTGATGTTAGAAAATGTCCCTGCTTGCTTTGAGATGAATTCAATTTACACAATCACAGGCACCAAATTGCCACCTTTTGTTGCCCTACTCTTTGGGTCAACAAAGTGGCCAACAGAGAAGTGTCTGGAATTCACACTGTTCATATACACCACTGCAATTATCTTCTCACAAAGAATGTCTTTTATGGGGGAAACTGCAATGATATCACCAGAAGGACGTCACTGCATTATCTGGGCCAGGAAACCTGCAGCGCATCTGGAAGCTGGTGAGGGCAACAGATCAGATGATTATTGCCACTGAAAAGACAGTGTGTTACTCAGAGTTCCCAAAAGGAGCTGGGCATGCCAGGCCACACAGGACCACATAGGGGAGCACTGGGGTCTGTTAGGAGGCAGAGGAAGCAAAAAGAAGCATGAGGAAGGATGGTTTCCACAGTAAGAAATGGGCAAGACAGGGCAAACAGGATCAGGATTGGCTATTTTGAGTAATTTCAGCAGGCCCTGGAGAGTAGGGACTTTCTCTAGGCCTCAGGTACCTGGCCCTGGAGTGATTAAGGAAGGGGAAAAGCGGCTTGGAGTGTGAGAGCTAGTTAGAGGAGGTGGGGGGTGGGCATGTTGTCTGGGCTCAGGATTGGTTGGTTTGCATAGGAAAGGTGTGCTGGCATGTGGGTTGTCTACTGTCTCTAGGAATCTGCTAGCCTAGGGAGGAGCAGTCTGTAGGTTTAGCAAGGCACCAAGACACAAAAGCATTGGAGAAACAGAAAATAACAAGGCGTGATTAATTCAACACTTTAAAGCCACTGAATAGATGCCAAATCTGGTGACTTGGAATTAACTATAATGGTAGCGTATGGAAGTGGGGAGCAGGGGTAGAGAAGGAAATGTGGCGCATTAAAGCTTCTTAGCACAGTCCACAAATGACCTTGCCTTTTCCATGAATGCATATTAATCAATAGGACTGTATTAGGAAATTCTACTTTCTTTTTTTTGAGACGGAGTCTCTCTTGTTGCCCAGGCTGGATTGCAGTGGCACGATCTTGGCTCACTGCAACCTCTGCCTCCCGGGTTCAAGCAATTCTCTTGCCCCAGCCTCCTGAGTAGCTAGGACTACAGGCACTCGCAACCACACCAGCTAACTTTTTTATTTTTAGTAGAGACAGGGTTTCACCATATTGGCCAGGCTGGTCTCGAACTCTTGACCTTGTGATCTGCCCACCTAGGCCTTGCAAAGTGCTGGGATTACAGGCATGAGCCACTGTGCCTGCCCTACTTTCTTTAATAAATGAAACCCAGGCATCCTCTGTCACATATAGGGAAAGAGAGCATGGGCAGGAAAAGATGCTGGGCTACACAGCTCCAATCTTGGTTCTCTGTATAGGATCCACATTCCCCTGAGTGATTTTTGCTGGAAATTTCTGCTACTAGCATATTAGCTTGGAGGAGTAGCTGTTCTTCCTTTAGCACTCTGATACATATATGCCTCTTATAATTGGCTGAGCAATAGGAATGCACAAAAACCAAACAAACAAAAAGGTTTCTTGAGGCAAGAGCGGAGCAAAAGAGAAATAAAAATAGGTACTATCTTTTCAATTTCTGGCTTATAAAATGGAGATTGCTCATTTTGAGCCTGTGGCTCCTCCCAGGGGTCCCTTCCTGCCCAGCACCAGGTTGTGCCCAATGGCAGTGGTCATCTCTAACCTACACCACTGGAGTGAACTCTTAGACATTCAAGTTTCTCAAAGTAAAGACCAAGGAAAGGAGCGACATTGTCTCTTCCATCCTTTCAATCCCACTCTCCTAATTCCTCTTTCCTGTCTAAGGAATCCGGCCCTTATCTGGGTGGATGACCTCATCCTTAGGAATGTTCTTCACCCACAGGGATTTCATCTCACCCCTGCAGGTCTCAACAGAACAAATGCATCTCAGTCAAATATAACAATTCAGAATGATAAGATACCCGCCCCAAGATTCCAGGCCCCTTTTGTACATACCCTTTATAATCTCTGGGACTTTGACTCTGATGAAATAGTCACTCCCATGATTAGGTTATGCTATATGGTTCAGTTGGTGTTAGGAAAGGAAAACTATCCTTGGTCTGCCTGACCCAATCAGGTGATGATCCCTTGAAAGGCACTGGAGAAATAGATTTGAAGGGTGACAGAGATTGACATAGAGAGTCTCTAATGCTGACTTAGAAGACAGAAAGGGCCATGCAGCAAGGATTATGAGTGGCCTTTAGGAATGATTAATTCAACACTTTAAAGCCACTGAATAGATGTGAGAGTGGCTCCTGGCTGACAGACAGCAATGAAACTGGGAACTCAGTCCTACAACTGCAACTCACTGGATGTAACCTTAGAAGAGGACACCCCACTCCAGGTGAGAACACAGCCTGGTTCTCACCTTGACTTTAGCCTTGTGAGACCCTGAACAGAAAAACACAACGTGCCTGTATTTTTGACCTCAGAACTGTGAGCTAACAGTGGGAACTACACATAACCCACAAACTATCTCATCTTTGCCACAAGACACAAAACATCTGGATATGTCTACGTCACACATGTGAACATCTCCAAATCAGTATATCTTGGACCGAGAACCACTTTTCTATTGTCAAGATAGGAGGAACATTTTTGCCACTGATGGATCAATGTGATGATGCCATTCAGAAAGTAATGAGTACCATTTGAAGCCACTGAGTTTGTGGTGACTTGTTATGCAATAATAGAAAAACGAGACAACTCTCGCCTTCTTTAGTGAAGCACATCTAATTAGGCCATGATGTCCAGAAAGTCTATTGCAGAAGGAGAATTGATGGCAGTGGGTTCTGTTGCAAAATGTTTCAATGTGTTCTGGGGTCTGCAATGAAAATATCAGCTCAAATCTATTTATGACACAAACCCACTGCCTCTAACTTATTATCTCATTACTCGCTGATGGTGAAAAAAGCAGTTTGCCTTATCTAGTTACTAATCAATTGATGCCTTAAATCTACCTCTTTCCAGGCAATGATGAAGTTAACAAAGTAATTCTAGGTGTTGCTATCTGCTCTTAATCCTGCCCAAACTTACTAGGAGACCTACCCAGGAACCTATGAGTTAGGTCATAAGAGGGCCAAAGAGTAAGTGGAACCATGTGGCATCACCACATTGATCTATCAGTGGAAAAGATGTTCCTCCTGTCTTGACAATAGAAAAATGGTTCTCGGTCTACAGGCCAAAATATACTGACCTGGAGATGTCCACATGTGTAATGTAGGCATATCCAGATGTTTTGTGTCTTGCAGTAAGGATGAGATAGTTTGTGGGTTATAAGTAGTTCCCATTGTTAGCTAAAATACCAGCCCGATGAAACCACTAATTTAGAGAGCCAGATGGCATTGGTTTTTAGCTAGACTTCCTGATGATAAACAAAATGAAGAAAACACACGTTTTTGTTTTCTGACTACCAAAACTGCTGACAAGGAGTCATCTGGTGTATCCACATTTACAGCTTCAAAGAGGAGTTCTCAGGGCAGGTGAAAATATTTTTAGTTAAAAGGGAAAGGGTACCATGTATGACATCTGTTTGAGTTCAGATATGTTGCATGATTTCCGTGAGCACTAACTTAATCTCTAGTTTTATACCAGAGAGAGAAAGCTGAGACTTTCTTAAAATTTTTCGACCTCTTTGAGTCTTTGTTTCTAGTCTAGAAAATGAAATGATTCCTGTTTTGTAGGATTGTTGTGAGATTTGAATAAAATAATGTAAGTAATAAAATAATGTAAGTAAAATACTTTGTACAATGCCTGGCACATATTAAACCACAAATGAGAGTAATAATCATCACCATTATCACCATCATCATCACCATCACCATTGTTATCATCATCTTCATTAACATTATTAAAAACAACATCTTTACTGAAAGCTTGCTGCTTGTTAGCTCACCTTAATTCACCTGGCTTCAATATTACCTAAAACACCTCTGTATTTACATATTCAAAAATATTAAGCAACTGGCTGGGCTCAGTGGCTCATGCCTGTAATCCCAGCACTTTGGGAGGCTGAGGTGGGCGGATCACCTGAGGTCAGGAGTTTGAGACCAGAGTGGCCAACATGACGAAACCCCGTCTCTACTAAAAATACAAAAATTAGCCAGGCGTAGTGGCAGGCACCTGTAATCCCAGCTACTCGGGAGACTGAGGCAGGATAATCGCCTGAACTTGGAGGGGGCAGAGGTTGCAGTGAGCCAAGATCGTGCCACTGCACTCCAGCCTGGGTGACAGAGCGAGACTCTGTCTCAAAACCAAAAAAAGCAAGTAAGACAAAAGGCACAGTGGATAGATATAATAAAGGTCTCCCAAGTGGCTAGTTCTTGCCTAACTTTTCATTCCAAGGTCATAAAATACTCTGCCTCTTTATTTAAAATAAATATATTGATCTCTTCTGGGGCAAGCATGTCCCCAGCATCTTTATATAAGGTCATTAGTTTTAAAGAAATCATCTTCATATTGCAGTTCCTTTTCTGTCATTCCTGAGATTTTCCCTTCTATGGGCATGACTTTAGTCAGCGGCTCCCATGACCATCCCAAACCCTGTCTCCACATTATCATTCAGTATAAATTGTAGGGAGGTGGGGGAACCTGTATTAATGAAGACAAGACTGTAATTCTTTTCTCACTACAAAATCTTTTCCTAAAATCTAATGTATTCAGATTGACTTCTGCATAGCTTTTCCTTAATTATAAGATAATGTTTTCTTGTTTGTCTTTATATGTCTTGTGCTTTGGAGGGATATTTTTTATTTGTTGTTTACATGTTTGAAGTTGATCCCATTGTTCATAATTAAAACAAAGCTGGGGAATGGGAATAATGAAGGTAGGAAAAGTAGAAAGTAGACTAGGCATAGAGGTTTTGTAGTCTATGAAACTTAACTGTACATTACCATCACGATGATTCTTACATGTAAAATGGCACTGATGTCATCTTTATTTAGTGTGCTTTCTTTTTAGCTTGTTTGTTTTGCACATGGTATATACATCCAAAAGTTATAAAACAGTAAAAAAAAAAGTGAAGAGAGGCTCACCCACTCCTCTTTACAGTACCTACTCCTTCCTTCCTCTCAGAGGCAGTTGCTACTAGCAGTCACTATATATCCTTCCAGCATCTGGCAAGTAGTTAACATTAAAAAATTGTGGTACGTGTTAGTCACATGGTTCTACACCATGCTTTTTTCACTTTGACAGTATATATAGAATGCTTTATTATTCTTTTTAATGGGTACATAGTATTCCAGTGTGTGGATGAACCATAATTTAGTGCATCCTCTTCTGATGAACATTTTCATTGTTTTCAATGTTTGACTATTATAAACAATGCTACTGGAAATATTATTTAGAAACATCATTTCAGTGGGCTGTCTTTATTTATTTAGTTTTTTGAGACAGAGTCTCGCTCTGTCTCCCAGGCTGGGCGTGATCTTGGCTCACTGCAAGCTCTGCCTCCTGCGTTCATGCCATTCTCTTGCCTCAACCTCCTGAGTAGCTGGGACTACAGGCGCCTGCCACCACGCCCGGCTAATTTTTTTTGCATTTTTTTAGTAGAGACGGGGTTACACCGTGTTAGCCAGGATGGTCTCGATCTCCTGACCTCGTGATCCACCCACCTTGGCCTCCCAAAGTGCTGGGATTACAGGCATGAGCCACCGCGCCTGGCCTATTTTTACTTTTTATGAAAATTCTCAAAAGTATTTATAAGTATTCAGTGGATGCCTAGTAAATTCAGTCCCTTCAAAATTAATTTTTGTTGTAAAGTATTAAGCTCCTCCACCAGGATTCCCATTTAAACACAACTTTTTATCCAAAAACATTGAGAAACCATTGTCAGATGGCTTTTTTTGTGTGGTAAGAGAAAATATTCCTCTCTCAAAGCCACCTTAAATTTGATTGCTATTTCCTGCCAAGCAAAATAGCAGAGCAAACCTGTGCTCCATAGTTATTTTCTAGCTAAATCATCCCCTGCAGCCCAGAATTCTCGAGGTTTATACTCTTCCCTGGCTGTCCTCCTGCCATTCTGCCCACTTACTTGTGTGTCACACAGGTATTCCCAGACAAAAAAAAAAAAAGTGAAAAAAGTTAAGAATATTTTTTGCCTTTATAATAAACATTATATAAGCAATTGGAGTTTTCTTCATAATCTATACATGGGCTGTATATATAAAATGATCACAAAATCATTTATGAACTATCTGCCTCATCATGAGACTACAGTGACTGTTGTTACACATGTGTGTGCAGACATGCCTGAAGCATGTAAATGAGCATTTGCCCATGGACTGTATCTACACAATAATAATTAGAATAAACATGCCATGCCATGGGCTAGTTTAATTATCACTCAAGGAGTATTCACAGAAAACCTCTATACATCCATCACTCATTTCTCCTATCTCTTTGTTTACTCATGGCTACCTTCGAGAAATATAAAGTTATGTGAATCCAATTTAACTTTCAGCAACGTGCCACAGAGTGGCAGAAACTTCTGATACTTGCATCAAACATTTAACTGATTTTCTCATAGTACTGATTGGTTGGTAATTGAATCAGCTTGTATTAAGATGACTTGTCCAGGAGTTGTAGGACTGTGGGGCTCAAGAGAGCTTCAAGATGATCATGTTCAATCTTTTATCTCACTGATGAGAAAAACGAAGCCATGGAATAGACTGTTACCTGCTCAGGATAAGACAGCAAGCTCAGACGAGAATTCCGACTTCCTGATCCCTGGTTAGGATCTTTCCTTTTTGTAAGTCAAATGGATCAGTTGTTACTTAGGCTATTTTTACTCTCTTAAAGTTTGTTTCCGTATTATGCCCAATAATAGGTGTACTGTATGTGCGCTTACATAAGTTTTGAGAAATATTTAATCTCTGAAGGGTATTTTAAAAATCACCTGGCCCATAATACTTTTTTTCCCTCTAATTACCAATGCTATTATTCTGTCTTTCTTGCAGTCACTCTGTTCCATTGGTGACCTCCCAAACAAAACAGAGATGTGACAGGTAAATTGAGCTATTAGTATGTGTGTTTTCCCATTTCAGCATCATTCCCTTTCTGTTCCAAGAAGGTCCTTTGACTGCCTGGCCCCAGGGGAGGTTTCTTTTGTTTTCAGGAGCCCTGAGGGAGTTGAGGGCTGTGCTAAAGGAGAGGATAGAGCAGCACAGCCAAGAAGATGGGGTGCTGGGGTCCCCCAAATTGGAAAAGTATGGGGCTCCTTGGTCTACAGGTTCTATGGAGAGGGTGGAGTAGGCAGTGGAAGTCTGGCTATGGGTGGTCCTTGGGGGTAGACAAGGCCCCCGGCTCATTTCCTACCCAAAGAGAAACCAGGAATGCTGGATTTCAGGATCTCTTATTGATTTGGCCAATGGGACCTTAGTTTTAATCAGAAGTCCAAATACCAAAGCTCTTTCCACCTAGCATTGAGCTCTGCTTGAGATCCCTGGGATGTTTGCAAAACCCTGCAGGGTGTATGGGGAGGGCCTTGTATTAATTATCTCTCACCTTGTGACAACCACCCCATGACTTAGTGACTTAACTCAACAGAAAGTCATTTCTTTTGCTCATTAATCTGCAATTGAGGTTAGTCTCCTCTCTGCTCCACCCCCGGTCAGCTGGAGTAGCTTGGTTTTGGGCTGGATAACGTGCTTTCAAACTGGCTTAGCATGTGGCTGGAAAGTTGGTTCTGGCCGTTGGCTGGGAGCTCTGCTAGGGCCATGGGCTGAGGATCTGATCTGCCCTACACAGGCCTCTCCAAAGGATGCTTGGGCTTCCTCTTACAGCCTGTGGCTGGTCTCCAATACCAGGTGTCCCACAAGACCCAGGGAGAACCAATCTCGGAAGTAACATGGTGTCAATTCTGCCTCCTCAGGAGCAGGGACCTCATCCCTCAATGGGAGGATTATGTATAGGAGGATTGTCAAAACCACACTGTTAAGTAGAGCATGTAGGATGGGATGTATTCTTTGACGATTCTTGGAAAATAGAGTCTGCCATATTCCCAAATGACTGAGATGTCCAGTATGGGAGAGGTGTGCGGAGCTAGCGTTGTTCAAAATTTTATAGACTTCACAGTGTGTCAGTTCTCTCAGGCTTCTACAACAAAACACCAGAAACGGGGTGGCTTATAAGCAAGGGAAATTTATTTCTCACAGTTCTGGAGCCTGAGAAGTTTAAGATCAAGGTGCCAGCAAATATGGTGTCTGACAAGGCCCCACTTCCCTCTTCCTGGACCTGTCTTTTAGCTTCTTTGCTGGAAGGAGTGAGGGAGCTCCCTCAGGTCTCTTTTGAAGGCCATTAATCCCATTCATGAGGGCTCTGCCCCCATGACCTAATCATCCCCCGAAGACCCCACCTCCTCATACGATTACCTTGAAGATTAGGGCTTCAACATATGAATTTTGGGGGACACAGGCAGACACTTAGACCATAGCACAGTGTGTACAGAGAGATTCATTTTGCCTCAATTTGCACCAGTGTCATCTTCCTATTCTAATTGTTTGTCAAAAGAATTACATTTACACATAGCAATGTACAGAAAATATTGCAGAGGGGCTTTCTCTTCATTTTGTGTTTATTTACAATTGATTAATTTCTTTCTGTTCCACAGATTTCTCATCAAAGTGGTCATTTATTTTTAATCAAATAGCTTAGCGGCTCTTACTATTTAGCTATAAATTTTACCGTATAGTTCTTCCCTAATATAATTTATCATCTGCATTTCAACATTATTTTTTCTTAACTTGGGCACACCTGCAGGTCCATTTAAAGGTGCTGGTGAAGTGATTACAAATCTCCCCACGGCAAACAAACCTCTGGCATATTTACGAAGGCAAAGATTCTTCAATTTACTCACAGTAAGTCATCTCAGGTAAAACTCAAGAAACCTAAGTCAGAGTTGTCCTTTGCTTGGTTTAGCTGCTCTCGATGGTTTGAAAAAAATGCCGACTGTGAAGACAACCCTGGGAGGAAAATGCCTTAAGGTGATTAAGGGAAAAGTATCCTTTCCTTCCGCTCACAAAAAAGCAAAACAAGGTACAGCCCTCCCTGAAATGCCTTTTGTAGTCTTTCCCTCTTTTTCTTAGATCACAGCTCTCCTTAGAGTCATCGTTTAAATGCAAATGCAAGGGAAAAATAGGAATCTCTTCAGGAAGTCTCCAACACCTTGCTGGGGAGGCGGGAACTGTTGGAAGCAGGCCTATTATCAGGGACTGGAAATGTGGGGCAGCAGGGAGGGGAGGGTGCAGGAAGCCCTCTCATGGCTGTCTTTGCAGACTCTTAATGTCTCCCTGCTTTCTCCAGGTGGCATTTGTTTCTAAAGATGAAGCAGCGGTTGGTTAGTCAATACCATTCGTATATCTTGGATTTAAATTAAAAAAGATTTTGGGAGTTCAAGACCAGCCTGGCCAACATGGCAACATCCCGTCTCTACTAAAAATACAAAAATTAGCTGGGCGTGGTGGCGGGCACCTGTAATCCCAGCTACTTGAGAGGCTGAGGCAGGATAATCGCTTGAACCCAGGAGGCGGAGGTTGCAGTGAGCCAATACTGCACCGTTGCACTCCAGCCTGGTCAACAGAGTGAAACTCCATTAGGAAAGAAAGAAAGAAAGGAAAGTAAGAAAGAAAGATAGAAAGAAGAAAGAAAGAAAGAAAGAGAGAAAAGAAAGAAAGAAAGAAAAAAGAAAGAAAGGAAAGAAAGAGGGAGAGAGAGAAAGAAAGGGAAAGAAAGAAAGAAAGAGAGAAAGAAAGAAAAAGAAAGGAAGAGAGAGGAAGGAAGGAAGGAAGGAAGGAAGGAAGGAAGGAAGGAAGGAAGGAAGGAAGGAAGGAAGGATACACTTTGGAAAAAAGTCTCTTTTTATAGCTAACCAGCAGCTTCTATCCGCACCTCATTTTCTACATCAGAATGGAATTTATCAGGCTGCTTTAACTTCACCCTCAGGCCTGGGGTGAAGTTAAATAATGAATCATTTCCAGTGGCCTTTTATCCTCAGAGGCCCGATTCATCAACACCAGAATTCTCTTCCACCTGCATAAGCGTCTCTCAGCTATGGACAACACATTGCAAGGTTTAACTATTCCAGAGTGAGACATGATAGTAATTTCCAAGAATGATAGCTCTGGAAGGAAAGGAAGCAGAGAGGAGAGGCCTCAGTGGATGTCTGCTGGGCCCATGGCCTCACCTAAGGAAAGCTGGCCTCTGGGATTGGGTGTCTCCAGATCCGGCCACAGTGGATCAGACATGAAAGGACTCCTCCCATGCAGCTGGTCTTCAGACTGGCCAGCAGGCCTGGGGCAGCTCTGCCCAACTGGGATAGGTGGTTCTGTCTCACTGGATCAGTTACAGTTTGCTGGGAACAGGGGTGGGCAGTCAACATGCCTCCAAAACTTGCAGACGGAGTCAACAACTTAGAGCAGGAAAAGAAGCAGAGTATCACGCAGACAGATGAAAAGGCACTGAGTTACTATAAGCCAAAGATTCAGGAGGTCAGAAGCTACGTAGGAAGAGAAGAGCCTAGATTTGTGCTTCTTCAAACTTTAATGTGCATACATGTCTTATGGGAGTCTTGCTGAAATGTTGATTTTGATCTGACAGCTCTGGGGTGGGACCTGAGACTCTGCATTTCTAATGGGCTTCAGGTGCCTCCAGATGCTGCTTCACAGGCCATATCTTGTTGCAAGGGTTCAGAAAACCAACAACTCTCAGCCTGTGGCTGAGCACTAGAATTGTCTGAGAAGTTCGTAAAAATCCCGTCTCCAGGAGTGGGATCTGGGCATCTGTCTCTTAACATCTCCAGGCAATTCCACAGCACAGCCAAGGTTGAAATCATTGTCTGGGAGTGAAGTTTTCTGCTGGTTGAGAAGTGGCAGATACTGAATCGGCCCCATCATTGAGTGTCCAGAAAGGAGCAGCAGGTGTCTTTCCAAGGACATGCCTACTGCACTTGCTGTATGTCTTGATCATATGCTCTGGCTCCCATAAGGTATCTGCTTCTGTTTATTTTTTTTTTAATTTCATTAGTTGTTGGCTTACAGGTGGCTTTTGTTATATGGATAAATTCTTCAGTGGTGATTTCTGAGATTTTAGTGCACCCATCACCCACGCGTCTGTTTTCATCGCCATCATCAATCCAGTTAACCCAAACATATCACTGTTTGGGTTACAGCATGGAAGAATTCAGCGAGGATGACAATAGTAATGTTTCTTTTACTTCATCTATGAAATATACAACCAGGACCAGAGGGTGTCTACCTAAGGAATTCCAAGTCTCATGGGGAGTTGCGTTATTTGTCCACAATTCTGCATTCATGTGGCCCCCATATTGGCATTCTATGCACTGATTTTTTTTTATAGAAACATCTTTCATCTTTTTTTAAGGCAAGTGAATAAATGTTTCAAGCCATGGCATAAATCTACATACTTTTAGGATCCTGCCTAGTGTGCAGCTTCATCATGTCTGTTTTCTGACACTTCTCAGAAGAAGAAACCATCTCTAACATTCCAAAGGGGGCAGAGCTCAGAAGTGCAGCTGAGAAAGCAGTTTGAGAACCCAAGACCAAATATGCTGAATCCCTTGAAGATGGAAGAAGTTTCTCCAAAATAACCAAGTATTTTTTGAGCTGGGAGTAATTACGTTGTGGGAGATAGAAGGAAGTATAACATAGTTACTTGCCTTTAAGGAGCAAATATTCTGACCAGATAGAAACAAAGGCATGTACGTTGCTCACCAGAGAGACAAATCATTTACTCTGGGATGAAGCAAAGAGCTCAAGTGGTGAGACATAATATGAGCCTTGATTTTTCAGCTCCTTAAATCTCAGAATGAGGAATTCCGAATATTAGAATGCCTCTGAAGGAAGCAGAGTATACTCATTAAGAACATGGTCTCTAACGCCAGATAGATGAGAGACCAAAGGCTGGGGCTTCCACTTACTACCTCTGTGAAGTTGAACCACTTCGTTTTTCACTTCTGTCAAGGGGAGTCATTGCAAGGATGAACTAAGGCAGGCCTGGCACTGAGAAAGTAGCCAGGTAGTGTAGCCAGAGGTGTCCATTGTTAGGTAGTGAGAAATTTTTGAAAGCTTTAAAACAGTGTGGGGAAGAAGGATGTGAACAACACAAAGAGAATGATTTTGAAAGATGAATGTAACAGGAGTGTCAGCCTTTGGAGGCATCTGTGCTGGGGAGAAGCCGGTAAATGCAGAAGCGAATCAGAGAGTCAAGGAGGGGAGCTTTGAAGACAGGAGCGCATTTGTTGCAATGGTAGCAAGATAAGGTTGATAAGACCTGGGAGTATGTGAAAATTTGAGACAAATAGGTTAATAAGTCATCTCAAAGACAAGGAGAAGTCAAAGTGATGAGCTGTGAGTTTTGGGTACCCATGAGAATAGACTTTAAAGGTCTTAGGGAGGTGAAACACACTCCACTTACCTCCTCAATGCACTCTTCATGAGATACACAGACTAGGAGATACTGGAGAAGTTTCTATATTCAGGTGGTTCCTTGGGGCACAGCCGTTATATGCATGCTGCATTGTTTAATTGTAAAACACTGGCTATAAAAAGACGTTTGAGCTTTTAGGTCACACACACCCAAGTGCTAGGTAAAATGTGAAAAGTAAGCTGACGTTTTCTCTTATTCCTCTGCAGTAGAAAAATGAAATTTTGTTTGTTTTGTTTTGTTTTGAGAGCCTTGCTCTGTCGCCTAGGCTGGAGTGCAGTGGCATGATCTTGGCTCACAGTAATCTCCACCTCCTGGGTTCAAGTGATTCTCCTGCCTCAGCCTTCCAAGTAGCTGGGACTACAGGTGCATACTACCACGTCTGGCTAATTTTTGTATTTTTAGTAGAGACAGGGTTTCACCGGGTTGGCCTCAGCTGATCTGCCCACTTCGGCCTCCCAAAGTGCTGAGACTACAGGTGTGGGCCACTGTGCCTGGCCAGGAATTTTAAGATATAAGATGAAAATGAGAAAGTTAAGAGCAGTCCAAATAAGCATTGGGATGCTGAGCTTCAGAAAATAAAAATTTTCACACATTTATCAGTCCTCCTGCCAAGTAGCCATTAAGTATAGATTTTGAACTTTCATCATGCTGGAAATTCCCTGAGACCATGAAAGGTCAGAGATGGACTGTCTTTGAGGCTGGTTGGACAAATGGGTAGTCTAGATGATTAAGGACTTATGTTTTCTTCTTGCACAGCAAATTTCTTTCCAAAAATTAAATAGTTTCTGCCACAAGGAAAATCTGTGCTATTTTCATCAGTTCCCCTTCTATTTGTTTTTCCTGAAGTGCTATGAGATTTCTAAAACAAAGTATAAAATATGAATGCTGTGAATTCTTGCTATTGTTCATAAACTTTATTTGGAAATACTCCATTTGGACTTTTCCACTTTTCCTTCTGTTACTAAAAACAAGCTATCAACTTTTCTATAAGAATTTTTTGCCTGTAGTTACCCTATAATTTTTTATTTAATCAAAATACTTACAACATTCTTGTTTTTCATTAATTCATGCTTTTTTTTTTTTTTTTGGTAATGGGGTCTTAGGCCCAGGCTAGTCTCAAATTCCTAAGCTCAAGTGATTCTCTCACCTCAGTTTCCCAAATAGCTAGGATTACCAGTGCATGCCACCCAGATTAATTCATTTATTATTTTAATGGCTTAGGGTTGCTTTTCCAGATGATAAAAAGGTAAAAATTATTTTATAAGAGTATAATCAACTGAACATTATTACAATTCCCTCTTGGTATAGGTACAAAAGGAATGAGGGCGGTGGAAGGAAAATTGACTTTCATTACTTCTTATGTTAATACTTTATAGAAGTACTTTATACTTTAAATACTTTAAGAAGAATGATTGGTTATCAACATTAATGACTAGGTATAGAATACTAAAAAATTATAATAAATAAGAACAAAGCAATGAGGAGCCTCAATGGAGGGAAATTTCTCAATATCTGCAGCATGACAAAGGCATATTTCCCTGGAGCCAACAATTGCCCTGTAGGAACATATCCTGTGGATAGACCTGTAAGTGCTCAAAATGCATTTGCAGATAACTAGAATGTTCCCAACCATGTGCTGGGTAACGTATAGGACACGGGAGAAGAAAAGGATAAACTGGTGTCTCTCAAGTGAGACAAGTGAGAGAGGAGGTTCAGTCCTGACTCAGATGGGGAAGCAGAGTCAGAGGAGAATGACCAACTGCAAGGAGCTGAGAGCCTTCTGCAGGAAATCCCAGGTTAAAGCTCTGTAGCGTAGAGGTAAGACTTTGGGTAGAAAACGCAGACAGGCAGCTGCAGCTTATCCCTTGTAATAATTACATTTTCTAGTTTCTGTGTTCGATGTTTTGATATCTGAGCCTTGCTAACTCAAGAGAAACTACTGCTCCCAGGGCAGTTAATTCCTAGAGATAGCAAACAGCTTGCCTGGGAGTGCCCCTTTCATCTGCACACCAACCAATCTAGAGCCCACACTCTCCAGTCATTCTGGGTATAGGTAAAAAAGGAATAGGGCAATGGAAGGAAAATTGATTTTCATTACTTCCTATTTTAATAAGTTATAGACATACAGATAAGAGAATGATCAGTTAACAACACTAACTTACTAAGTAAAGAATACTACAAAATTTTAATAATTAAGAACAAAGTAATGAGGAGCCTCAATGGAGGGGAATTTCTCAGATTCTGCCGCATGACAAATGCGTATTTCCCTGGTTTGGATCTGTGTCCCGACCCAAATCTCATGTTCAGCTGTAATCTCGTTGTTGAAGGTGGGGCCTGGTGGGAGGTGATTGGATCATAGGGGTGAAGTTCTCATGTATGGTTTAGCACCATCCCTTTGGTGCTGTTTTCAGGACAGAGTCCTCACGAGATCTGGTTGTATAAAAGTGTGTGGCACCTCCACCCCTGCTTCCTGCTGCTGCAGCCATATGAAGATGCCTGCTCTGGCTTTACCTTCTGCCATGAGTAAAAGCTCCCTAAGGCCTCCCCAGAAGCAGATGCTGCCATGCTTCCTGTATAGCCTGTGGAACTGTGAGACAATTAATTCTCTTTTCTTATAATTTACCCAGTCTCAGGTATTTCTTTACAGCAGGAAGAGAATGGACGAATACATCTAGAGCCAACAATTCCCCTGTAGGATCATATCCTATGGATAGACTCATTCTGTGGATAGCCACCAATCACTTTCTTTATTTGGCTCTCCCACTCAGGGCCATTATCCACCTGTCTCAATCACCCCTCGGCCAGGTGTCAGACAGAAACAGTGGCTAAGTCCCAGAGCCCATTGAAATTACTCAAACTAGCCAATCCTAAACCTGCTTCTTCTACCTCATGGGTTCCTCCTCATGGAAACCACAGTAAAGAATCTTGCCCATGTTTTCCCCTGGCTCCCTCTGCCTTCTGATGACCCTGGTGCTTCCCCACGTACCCCGCATGGCTTGTCATGCCTCCTGTTCCTAGCAGTCTGTGAACATTGACTTCATAATAGTCATTTCCGTGTCTGCATGTCTTTCATGCCTGATTAAAACAAATCCCAGACATATTTTTAAACTTCCTTGAGAATAACTTTCAAATAACTTGAACTCTTTGGAAATAAAAAGGAACTCCAGAGATGTGACAATTCCCCTGTCCTAAAGACAAGTATTCAGAAGCCCATAGTCTAGAAAACGAAGTTTGGCATGTTATGTGTGCACATGATGGGGAAGGGGAAGAAGTTAGTGTCTTTGATGATCTTTAAGTTTCCTCTTGTATGTATTAGTCTATATAATCAGACATATTCTATATAATCAGTAGAAGCCCGATGTTGTGCTATTTATTTCTGTGCCCATGCACTTTCATTCAGTTTTGTATACACAGCGTGTATGCTGTGTTCTGTGTAGTGCCTAGCACATTGCTAGTACTTTCAGAAGATTAAGGCCCAACAAAATCTGAATATCATGCTCTCCCATCATGAATTGCATCTAGTGTCTAATTTTCTGAGTGTTCCTAATCTCCCTTTGTCTGATGTGCTTACCTCAAAATATTGGCAGGTGGGTGGAGTAGAGGGCTCAATGGGGGAGAGGGCAGCATTAACTAGACAGGTACTAGCACCAGAGGTTGGGTTCCTCTTTCATCTGAGCCTATTGTGAGGAGCTTCTTACCATTGGCTACAAAAATTACCTCCAAGGTACAGAATGAGGACTCAGAGTCAAAGCCAATTGGGAAAAGGTAAGGTACAAAGAAAATAAAAATGTGACCAAAATTCAGGATCCATAAGTGGGATTTGGTGGGAATTTCAGAGCTGAGCATTTGGAAACTACAAGGAAGAAGTCAGAGCAAAAAAGATTAGGAATCAGCTAAATAAATTCTTGTGTGATTTATGAAGCAGCCTGGGGCTCCCTTGGCTGGTGGGTAAGAGTGTGATCCTTAGGGGTCCAAGTTGGCGGAAGGGTCAATGAAGGCAAAATGAACGTGTGTCTTAGGTTGAGTTCCTCTGGAAATGTATTCTGAGAGTGTGCAGAGTTGGGGAGTGCTCTCAGGAACAACATCTATAAGGAAGTGAGGAAAGTCAAATGGGGCAGAGGGGGGAGTTGAACGACAATGCAGTTGCAGCCAAGGCCTTGGGTAATCTATATGTCACTCTGTAACTGGGATGGCAGTTTAGAGTTGTCCAGAGCTGAGGTGAGAAAGCTGGGCTTTTGTACCTCCTCTATGGATCTGGACTACTCTGGAGCAGGGGACATAACTTGAGTGAGGCAACCTCACTTCTACCAAAGGCAATTCCTGGGGATGCAACTGTGAGCTCAGCAGCCAACACTCAAGACAACTGGAGGAATGAGAACCTCAATCCTGGTGAGGGATCTGGGTGGCATCCATGACAGCATCCGATTAAATAGAAAATTGGCAGTACTATTTTTGGAATTATGGATTTTACAACTCAAGTCTGTCTTATTATCCAAATCAATGTGAAAATGTTAAATTCTGCTGGACCAGGAACTAGGATGCTTCAAACCTGTCCATGATACGTTCTTATAGCTGCCATAAACGTCTTAAGAACCCACATACGATTCGGCCTGATAGCCCGAGGAGGTGTTATTCTAACTGATGTCTCTGCTGACTCTGCTAAGCTGGGGAGCTTGGTTGCAGTACACTGGGTGTCTGGCTAGGAAGTTGTTTCCATGCCTAGCCAAAGGTGAAGGACCCAGGGTGGTCACCTGAAATGTGTTTGTCAGATGCAGGTCATCCTTCCTGGGAATCTTTGGCCTTATTTCCCAGATCCCTCTGGCTCAAACATGTGATGATTTAAATCAAGATGCTTGGAAGCAATGGGAAATAATCCACTAGAATGTGTCTGCTGCTTCCCTGCTTGCCTACGGTCCCACCCTCTCCAGCACACACGCAGACAGACACACACAAGTACAGTACTGTTCTACCATATCCTTAATTTTACAGATCTCCTGCTGAAGGTTCTGACTAATGGTAAGTTATTTGTTCAGAAAGATTTTATGGCTCTCATAAAACGTCAATTACAGTTTTAAAATAACTTGTAGTTTTTCTGTAACATGATGCTGCCATCTTGGTTCCCAGAGGGTGTATTAAATTCAAGTAGCAATAACAAATCATTTAAGCAATAAATAAATAACCTGAGATGGAGCGTTGTTAAGAGTTAATAGTCTCCCATACACTCAATAGAGGTTGAGGCTCCACTCAATTAAAGTGACCCCGGGAGAGGGGGGGGCACAGGGGCCAAACTGCACCCAGTCGTTTTGTTGAAGGTATTCAACCCGCACACATTCATTTCCTTCTTTATGTTGTCTCTTTTCAGCAGGGAAGGCTCTCTGCAGTCCCTGGTTCCAGAGAACAATTACGGTACAGTCTCAGAGAACAGAGAGAAAGCTGGGGTCATAAATATGTTAAATGGGTGCGTGGGTTTAAGTGGCTTTGTAAACGAAACACGGAGGAAAACTCAGACTAATTAATGAATATGAAGCAGCGGGAAGGCTGGAGGTTTCTGGGGGACAGTCTTCTTGTGGGGTGAAGATGTGACATCTGTAGAATTATTTTCCTCCAGGAAGGGACACTTGCTTATTTCAAAAACTTTTTTTCAAGATCTCAAAGTGGCTTTGTGGAGAATATCAGATGTGGATGAAAACACGCAAAAAGTATTTAAAAGTGAAATCCTCTTAAGTTGCAATTTCTCTGATCATTATAACCTGGGCCCGAAAGAATGATCTTACAGATTTTTAAAAAGTGTTATCCTTGTATTCTGAGAGAGAGACATCATGCTAATCTAGAAAAGAAGATGAATTGCATATTTTTTAATACAGAGTCACAGCTCATTGCAGTATATAGACTCTCTCCTAATAAGTGGCATTTGTTGAATATTAAATTCCATTTGGATCAAATCAAGGATTAAGATTTTATGATGTGGCATTTCTGCAATGTTCTAAAATATTTCAGTTTCTCTGTTTGGAGAAGTTACTATTTTTCCTTTTGTTCCTTCTTCACCTTTTCTTGAAAAATTTATTGGCACAAATATCTTATCTGCATAGGATGTTAAAGGTTCCCCGCATGCCTTCTATGACCCGTGTTTACCTACAAATGACTTCCTGATCTTTCTGTGTGAGACAAGCCAGTGCTAGTAATCTGAAATGTCCCTGAACTTGGGGGATGCTGACACTGTAGGAGCCAGTCAGAGAACAACCACCAAACATAGGCCACAGCAGAGACGCAGATGGACAAAGGAGTCAGGGAGGAGAGAAAGACTCAGACAATGATGGGAAAAGTAGACAGGCACAAAGAAAGCCACAGAGAAAAACAAAAACAAAATCAAAAAAACTCAGAAGCAACAGAAAAGTGGCAAACAGTAATACTGCTTCTAGGATGCGCCCAGACTTCCTTGTTTAATTGACTAAATGTCAGAGCTGTGAGCAACAGATTAAATAGTTGATCTAATTTGATTGTTAAGATAGAAAAATAAGCAGACCAACCTCACTTTAAGCTGTTTCAGCAGTCTTAGTTGCAATGATAAACAAACGAAACCTTGCTAAATCTTGTCTATATTGATTCAACCAACTCATTTTATTTTTATTGCATTTAAAGCTGAAGAATTACTTTTGTAATCCTTAAATGTAATTCATAAATGACATCTATTCTTCACAAAGAAATAGTACATGTTTTATTGAACACCTACTATATTAAAGGTAGGGGATTAAGGCTTTGCACAAAGAATACAAAGATGTATAAGAACTCTAATTGATCTTAAAATATTAAGGAAATAGATGGTCAAGGTTACATGATAAACATATGTCAAACTAAATGATATCAAGATAAGAACTGAATAGTACAAGAAACAACAGAAGAACTGTCACAAGAAAAAACTCTTGATAAATTGCTTAATGAGGGTTACATGATTATAAATGTTTTGAGGTCTGAAAGGAGAAGACTTGGGAGTTACAGTAATCATTGATTATTCCATGGAGATGATGACATGCTTTAGGCCTTCAAGGACCTCTGATTCCCTTATAGGTGAAAAGAAGAAAAGGATTTGGGGACATTTATTTACATATTATTTGTTGCTATTGTTTGATTTATAAGGAACAATGAAATCATAAACATATTAATAGTAGTATGATGTGATTTGTATTTTGTCTTAAATTTTCAACTTATACACAAATACAAAGAAAAGTTATCCAGGCAGTCTTCAGGCTGCAATGAAACTATTCTATGGAAGAAAGTGATTCTGCAAATAGTTACGCAAAAAAATGATAGTAACTCTCAAATACCTATCTCTTTGGTCAGCATCTGTATATACAAACTATCAAAAGACTATTTTATGTGTGGTCTTTGCTATGTCAGAATGGAATAATGTCCTTCTCCCCTGAATACCTTATAGCTCTCAGAGCATGATTTAAACACTCAAATGTCTATCAAACAGAGAAGAAAAACAGATCAGTATTTGCCTAGAGTTGAGGGTGGGAGCAGGGAATAACTCTTACCTGGGCACAAGGGAATTTGGGCAGTGATGGAAATGTTCTAAAAAATTACACTGTGGTAATGATTGTACAATTCAATACATTAACTAAAATCATTGAATTGTACATTGATTACAGGCAAATTTAATGATTTGTAAATTATAATTCAATAAAGCTATCTTTTTAAAGTGTCAACCAGGCCAGGGTGGTAATGTAACGCAACCCCAGGTTCTATGTTTTGGATGAAGATGCACTCTTTTTGCATGGTAAACGTTTAAGAGTGTCCCTCAGCCTCACTAAGATTTAGCAATATCCCATATTTCATGAAACCCAGGATTTTCTTGTCCTATTTTTCATTTTCTAATTTTTATAGAGACATGAGTATAGAAAAACCTTTTTTAAATTAGAGGAAAAGAACGTGAGAAATGACAATCCAAGATTTCTCACTGTGGAGCCTTGGTAGAGAGCGGTGGGGCCATGATACCTGGAGGGGTGTGTCCCGTGTCAAGGGGACGACCACTACTCAGCTCCATTGGTTGTTACAGGGTGGGGAGGGGAAGTCGCCAGATTTTCTACTTCTCCAAGAGAATGTTATAATGAAATCTTCCGATTTTAAGATGTTGGTTCAGACTTTTAAAACAAAACACAGTGTGGTCCAAACAAAATGGGAGCAATTCAGTCGATGAGATGAAAGTCCACAGCCTTTGCTTTATAGTCAGAAGCTTACAGTGTAGTGCTTAATTGTGGATTTCCTAGTTTTGCTCACTGTTGTTCTATGTGGGCTAATTTTGACTCCCCAACTTTTTATAGTTCCTGGAGCTGGAGGTTGGGGTAAGGGTTTTGGGCCTGATAAATACATGTGTGTGCATGTATGTGTGTGTGTACTGGTCTCAACCCAGTGCCTAGCTTTGTGCCAAATATATATTAGAAATGCACTGTCAGTATTGTTGATTTCATTAATATAATCAAAATATCATGCAAATAAGTGTTTTCTTGAAGGCTAGCTCAAATATGCATGCTACTTCACCCATCTAGTAAGATATAGTCTGGACTCAATCTCAAGTCTAAGCAGACATCACTTAAAGTGACAATGACCTGTCACGTTTTCCCTGGCCAGATCTAGCATACAAGAAAATAAAATAATAATTTTCTGTATTGGGCCATCATATTATTTCTGAAATGTGGCAGAGACTAGATAGATTCTTACCAAATGCTGTTTCTTCTTTCTGTACATAAAGACTACATTTCCCATTATCTCTTGCAGTTAGTTTGAAGTCACTTGACTATATTTTAGGCATGGAATTTGAGCAGACATATTCCAGGACTGGCTTTAGAAGTCTCCTGCATGAACCTCCATACCACTTCTCTTCCCATGCTATAGCATTTGTGGAGGATACATGTTAGAATAGAGTCATCACATGATGGAAGGAACCTGGGTTCCTGAGTCACAGTGTGGAGGAGAGTCACCAAGGAGAGCCATCTGGCCTACATCAGACTAAGACAGGTAATAAATGAATATATTTGTGTTAAGCCACTGAGATTTGAGGATTATTTGTTATATAGAAACTAGCATTATGTATCCTGTGCTTTTTTAGGGATAGTCTGAAAAAAATTGATTACACATGTAGGTGGTTCAGACCCTTCTGATGTAATTAATAACAACAGATTGCCAAATAATCATACACTTTTCATGTTAACAAAACTCCTTTGCATACTATTTTATGTAACACTCACAACACAACCCTGTGAGGGAACAGGATGAGGCTTATCACCATTGGGACAGATAGGAAACTGGGGGGCAGAAAGGTAAAGGGAAGCAGCTGGGATTTAAACCTGAATATTCTGAGTCCTCATTTAGCTTCCTGTTCATCTACCACTGTTTGTGTTTAAGGAGCGAATCCCCAAAGAGGTGGAAAGAATCCTTAAACTTAAGTTATCTGATTATCTTTTCATATTCGTATTTTAATTGCAAAATTACACTCAATATTGATGCCACGTCTTCAACATGGCCTGGGTTCTTGCGCTAATGTTAATTACTATTGCTTCAATTAGGCTTCTGTAAAAAGAGAAGGGGTTGTGCAACTTCATCTACTGCATTTTAGGATTGATGACATATAAAAACTTGGATTTTTATAGTGTAATGTATCTCCTGCAAAAGTATGAAATTGCTCAGAATTTTTCATCTATAAGGTAAAATACATGGTGTATAATTATAAGTACAATCTGCCCCATTTTAAAATAACTTCTTTCTCAATTAGTGGTGTATACACTGACAAAAATTTCCTTTGTGGGGACAAAATTAATAATATTTTATAAATATGATCCACTAAAAAATTAAACACTTTCAAAACTGTTTTTCTCCAAAGAGAAGAAATAAAATACCAAAAACGAATAAGCTCAGGGAATTTCCAAACTTTTATATTCTATGGTCCCACTTACATTCTATCTCTTTGGTCAAGCTTTCCTTGCTCCCCTGTCTGAAATAGCACATTTTAAATCCATTATGGTTCTGTCAATTTTTTTAGGATTGCACTGAGTGCAGCCTACTGTGTACCACACCTAGGTGGTTCTAAACCCCCAGAAAATGTTTGGCAATGTTTGAGAACTGATGCATTGTCACCGGGCTGCCTATTCCGAAGGGCCCCATGTTTCATTTTAATGCTCTGTTGCTGCCCCTTATCATTCTTAATAATTTTATCTTTGAGCTTGTATTTTGTAAGTAAAGTCTGATGGGACCATGGAGAATGTGCATAAGAAAGATGTAGAATATGTGGGTATGCCTTTTCTTGCCACCCCATTCACGTATAGTAGCATTCATGATGCCTCATGAGCACAGAATTCCGGTGGTCTACCATGAGTGGGAGTTCAGTGAGACTCAAAAGTTGTACAAATTAAGTGTTTCATCTATACCAATGTAGCTCCACTAGGCTGTACTTTCTGCTTGAACCAGAGCCTTCTTTGAGTGCAGGAAAACACAAGCAATGAAGGAATCTTGTCATATTCTTTCTTATTCAGGCCATTTTCCTGTATTAGCCAACCACTTGTCCTGCAAATGATGACACAGAGAGAAAAGGAAAGATAGGGCAATGCATAGTTCCTTTTCCTTCCAGATCTTCCTTACTCAGCAGTAAGTTGAAGGTAGAGAGAGTTTGTGGAATGTGTGCATATTTTTTATTTTATTTTTTGAGACGAAGTTTCACTCTTGTTGCCCAGGCTGGAGTGCAGTGGCACGATCTTGGCTCACTGCAACCTCTGCCTCCAAGGTTCAAGCGATTCTCCTGCCTCAGCCTTCTGAGTAGCTGGGATTACAGGCATGCACCACCATGCCTGGATAATTTTTTGTATGTTTAGTATAGATGGGGTTTCACCATGTTGGCCAGGCTGGTCTCGAACTCCTGACCTCAGGTGATCCGCTCACCTTGGCCTCCCAAAGTGCTGGGATTATAGGCATGAGCCACTGTGCCCAGCTGAATGTGTGCATATTTTGTGCAACATTTTCACTATTCTAGTAAGAGTGACATGCATGTGCCTGCATGAACTATGACATAGGAGTTGGGTAATTTTTTTTTTTTTTTAGTTGGAGTGTGACTCTGTCATCCAGGCTGGAGTGCAGTGGCACAATCTCGGCTCACTGCAGCCTCTGCCTCCCAGGTTCAAGCGATTCTCCTGCTTCAGTCTCCCGAGTAGCTGGGATTACAGGCACACGCCACCATATCTGGCTAATTTTTTGTATTTTTACTGGAGACGGGCTGGCCTTGAAATCCTGACCTCAGGTGATCCACCCACCTTGGCCTCCCAAAGTCCTGGGATTATAGGCGTGAGCCACTGCACTCAGCTATATCATTTCTTTATATGAGCTAAATGCTGTTATATTTGTGGTTAAAACTGGCATTCTGTAATATAAAGATAAACAGTACAATTCATGCTAATAAGTTAAAGTTTTTATTTTTCTTTACTTGGAGTGACATTAAATAGCAAATAAAAAATATTAATACCTAGGCAAGTTGAGAGAGAGAGACGGTGGAAGAGAGGAGAAGCTGCCCATTTTAGTACCTTTGATGTTACTTTTTCCCTGCTTTTTCAACAAGGGGCCTACATTTTCATTTTGCACTGCGTCCTAAAAATTGTGCAGTCACACTAATGGAGACAGTTTTGATGGTCACAACTGGGATTGGGGATGCTACCAGCATCTAGCAGGAAAAGGCCAAAGATGCTGCTAAATGCCCTGCAATGCACAGGACAATCTTTACCACGGAGCCAAAAATGTCCATGGTGCAAAAGTTGAGAAACCCTGTGGCATTTGGGTCCATTTATAACTTTTCCAACTAAATGTCCAGTCCCTTAGGTCATGGGCCATTGCTGCTTTTTCCAACTCATGTAGCATCCAGTACACTTTCTGGTACCATTGGTGGAATTTTTTTTAAAAGTGATCAATACTTGTTCTCTGGGGTAGGGGGAAGGGGGAGCGGGGAGGGATAGCATTAGGAGATATACCTAATGTTAAATGACAAGTTAATGGGTGCACACCAACATGGCACATGTATACATATGTAACTAACCTGCACGTTGTGCACATGTACCCTAAAACTTAAAGTATAAAAGAAAGAAAAAAAAGGAATAGTCTTTCAATATTCTTTGCTTGTTATATCATCATCCTTGTCATACAGGCTTATTAAACAATTTGCAGAGCTTGCAGATGACTTGTGTGCTTCAAGTCAGTGGCGAAGCTGGAAACAGAAGTCTTATCTCTGATCTTCAGAGATAGACTTAGATTTATTATTTCCATCAGAATTAATATGTGGCTGAAAAGGCATAATTTAGAATTGAAAAGATTTTACTACTAAAGTTAGGGGGCAGGCACCAGTGAAAGCAAATATTAATTTAGTTCCCGACTTATGGACACTGATATTGGGTGCTTTATATTTAATCCTTTGTTAAAAATGGTTATTCTTTTTTATAATGCTTATTCTTTTTTATAATTTTTTATAAATGGTTATTCCGTTTTGTAGGTGAGAAACTTGAGGCTCAGAGAGATTCAGTAACTCATCCAAGTTCATATGTCTAAACAACGTAGACTCAGGTCTGCGTGACTCTGAAACATGTGACCCAGGACCAGGCCTCCCTGCAGTTACACTTCACCACTGAGGACTACAATATGAACCCTGAGGTTGAAATGCCAGTCCCATTCCACATTTATGAAGTGCCCACACTGATGGGGTACAACATACCCGGTCCAAACCAAGACACCTTTGAGAGTGAAAGGGGAGTTACTAATCTGTATGCTGGGACAATAGCATATTATTAACTAGAACTGCTCCAGTGACATGGGGACCTACTATGATCATCCCCAACCCCCAGGAACCTCTTGGAAGAGGGTCTCTTAGCAACACAAGGGAAGCATCCTGGTCAGGGCATCTGCTTCCCCAGAGCAACCACTGACATGTCTACTATGTTTACTTGGTAGAAAGAAGTAACAAGGGAAAGAAACAGGCAAGGCATTTTACAATTCATCATAAAATGAGTGCTGGGACCATATTTTTTGCTTCAAAAACAGTAGTCAAAACAATTCAGCTGTAGTCCTGGTATCATAGAACACACATATCCTAGCAAATCTCAAATACAATTGTTTATCAGTTTATTGTCCACAGAAGAGCTTCTAATTATAGGCCTGTGCCAGATTCTCCTTATCCTGTGGTGTCTCTTGGGCAGCATACGTGGGCATGCAAATGTGACGAGAAGAATTCTGATTCCTCACGCCTATTTAAACATCCCCTGGAAGTTGTGAAACTCCTATTCTGGGTTCATGCCACAAACATGATGTGGCTAATTAAAGAGACTAAAATCAAAAGAACCACAGCTCTTTCTTTCAAAAAACTGTACTTCTCTTCCTCTTTCTGCTCCTCCTTCTTCTCTTATAGAGCTCTTACTACCAAATACATGCAAATTAGACATGCATTACTGGAAGAAACTGGAGGAAAAGGAGCTGATGACTTTAGTGGGGCAGAAGGTCCAAATATAGGGCAGGAATCCAGCCCCACACGACTCGCTTATTTGAATATCCCCTGCTATTCATATTCTACTCACCTCCTGTCCCCCAAATTTCTGCTGGGCACTGGCCAAAACTCTGAGATATGAATCTAAATTTGATGTTCAGCACACGTTTCTTCCCATTCATGAAGATCCATGACTACAAAGACTAGGAAATTAGAATCTAGGCCCCAGACCTTGCTTTGGACTACAGTATTTCCATATATTGGCTCAGGGATACTTAGAGAGCTGGATTTGCGATGTCACGCCTGAGAGCCTGCTGGTTGCCAGCGGGGGTCTCCTTCTTGGCTGAGGAAGGCAGTGGCTCAGAGACCTGCTCTTTGTCTGAGGTCACACAGACTCTTGGCAGCAGACCTCTTCAGTTCAAGCTTGCTTGCTTCTGGAGTCCTGCCAAGCCTCACACTAAGAAAACGACGGCATTTAATTAGGGGGAAACACCTCTTGCTACATGAAAGAGAAGGGAGAAATGGGAAAAATTAATTCATTGCTATGTAATAGGTGTAAAACACTTTAAATATGTAGAGGTTGCCATTTAGCTAAAAAAAAAAAAGTCAGCTTATTAGACAGCAGTGTAGATAGATATCTTGACAGCTTTTGCACGTTGGTAGCAGCCTAGGGCAACATGGACACTAGAAAGCCGTTGCAATAAACCTCTGAGCTTTGCCCTATAAAAAATGTCAGACTAATAAATCACATTTTTTAATGACCAAGGAGGGAGGAGATCAATACGCTCTAGGAAGCCATCTACATAAGGGTCATCTGGTGCTATTTAATGTAGGCTCACTAAAGGTGGCAAAGATTTCACAACCATCTACCGTTCAATGTTAAGATCCACATTAGAACATGAAAGTTATATTAACTTTTAGGCCAGGAATCTTGGAGGAAACTCTCCTATTCTTAGGCACTATTTAGTCTTTCAGATTGTTTATGTGTTTGTAAATAGCCCTATGTTTTCAAACTGTTTTCTGTCTTCTGAGTCTTTAATATGTAGAAAATAATATTTTCTTTGGTTCCATTAACCAGAGTTTTTAAAAACATTTCTAAATATGGCAATTATTTAGCATATTGAAACAACAACAGGAACTCAATTAAACAAAAGAGTGAAATTTACTGCTGAGGCAATGAATGGAAGAGTATACCCAATAGACCTGCAGGCTTCAGTGTTAGCAAAGATCAAACTGTCAAACTCAAAGAAAAATAGATCCCTTAAAAGAAATAATCCAAGGCTTATCATTATTCTTAGCGGCTTTTTCTTCCTATTCCTCATACCTCGCTACTCCTGAATTATATATACGTTCACAAACATTCTCATTGGAGGGGAAAAATGCTAAATTTGACATCTTTTATAAGTTATTCATTTTAGCAAAAGTTTCAAAATTGCCTTACTTAATGAGTTTCTCTTCACCAGTACAAAAGATACAAATAAGACACAGTGATGGGCAGTGAAGGAAGGTCTTTTGAGGTCTTGGTGAGGCTGTTTAGCAGGGATTGAAGACCACTTCTGATGCTCACTCTAAAAGAAATATTTTAAGCAAACCATAAAAGTGGGCTTGACCCTTCCATGGGCCCATCATAAATCAATTGTTAAAGCAAGGGTGAAAACTGGGGAGGAGGTCAGAGGTGGGAGAGAGGCCAAAGAGAAAGGACAGTGTGAGAAACTAGAGCGAAACCAGAGAAGAGAATAGGGTAATCTTTTGGTTGAGCAGCATCATTAATTCAGAAATTGTGTTTATGCTGCTTAGAACTGTACTGTAATGAAATTATAGCCATATGCAAAATTCCCGTAGCAGGACCTAAAACCTAGGGTTGTTTTAACTCTGAGGCTCCTGTTCAGCAACAGGTAGATTGAAACTTGGTTAAAAGTAAGTATCAATCTACCCTAAGTCTTTGGGAAAATTCCTCCAAATATACAGGAAAGTTTATGCCACTATTTCCTATGTGTCATTAAAGGATACGCCTTAAGATGAGTGGGTGGTATTCAGACATAAATACCTCACTCGTGGTATCTCAAAGCATGTAGTTTTGCCCTAGTCTGAGAATGGCAGCCTTTAACTTTTTGCCAAATTGATCTTATACTCACAAGAAAACACTTCGTGATAACCCCTTCATTAGGAGAAAAGAATATAGAATGACAAGTTAGTGTGTTGACTAATCTAAAAAATAGAAACTTCTGCTTTTGTAGAAAATTTTGTATCAAATGTAGAGTTTGAATGATCTATATATCTAGTCATTTGTTTCCTTAGGGTGGAATCAAGTTTGAAGCCCAGACAATTAAACTGATTCACATTTAAATGAAAGGTGGCTCGATTGATTTGTAACGACACAATTTATTTGGTAATAATGACATTCCTTGCATTTGGCCAAGAAAACAAAGGTTGATTTATTTCCTAATAACAAAGACAAATGGCCCTTCTGCTCCAACCTCTTCCTTATTCTCAGTGGTTTAGGGGCAGGTTGTCAGCAGACTCTGCTCTGTTCTCTATCTTGCTGGAGGAGGATTCTAGACAAAAACTTTTAGAAACATGCCCAGAAAAGTCCCAATAATGGAAATTAGACAGTTGTACACATACCTGAAAGTTTTAAAGAGCCATGTGCTTTTTTTTTCTACTTGCAGTTGCACAACTTGGTATCGAAAACAAAGGGTTGTGCTAGAAAAATTACACACCTTACGCAAAGCACCTTAATGTTGTCATTTGCAAAGATACAGCTCTGGTTAACATATGTTTTTGAGACTAATCTTAGAAGACTCAGATAAATAGGAGTGAATATAATAATGTCATCATTATTATAATGATAATGCTCATATTTTAAAAAATTATCCTTTAAAAATGGTCCAATGTTTAATGCAAGTGTTTCACTTTAAATAGGAGTTTTAAATGCAAATACAAGTGGAATAACTGGGAAGTGTCTATTTAAGCTTAATAAGTAACGATAAAAAATAATATGAAGACAAACAGATAAAATAAATCCATTTTTAGTAAATATGTGGTTCCTATTTCTATGTGACAGAATCACAGTACTAAGCTTATTTAAAACAAGTTTTCTATTTTATTTTAATATGTTTTTAAATGTTCAGAGAAAGCAGGGTGGTTACTTGGGGCCTTTAAGAAACAAAGTCCTTTAGTGACTTAGAGAATTTTCTGGGGCCAGCTAGACAGAGTAGGCTTTTCTAGTGTGAGGGAGACCCTGGCCAGGGAAAAAGAGGCCAAGGAAACCAAGTGAGTTGGAGTGGTGTCCTGGTGTGGTTTGCAGAAGATCTTTTTCCCAAGCAGGAAAAGTGCAGTAATGTGAAATGTAAAGTGGAGTGTATAACCTTATCTTTATTTCTCTCTGAAAACAGAGAAACGTTTGCATTTTGACACTGAAAGTTTGCTGGGAACTGATACAGGTAGCTGTTAGAAGAGCTGAGAGAAGAACCAAGGCAGCAAATTGCTCCTTGCTTTCCAACGCAACATTCATTCATTCAACAAACAAGTCCCTACTATGTGCCAGTGGTGGTGGGACAGGTGACTAAAGCACAGGTGACTAAAGGGAAAGAGACTAAAGCACACTTGTGACAGTGATTGGAGCTGAGGAGGAGGTAAATAGAGCAATGCCACAGAGCAGGAACAGTGAAACTCAGAGGTCTACAGTCAGACAGGTGACCTATGTGAAAAGGTGCCAGGGAGGCCTCATAGAAGGAAGCCTGCTGTTTAGCTCATGCAAAGAAAACATTTTAAAAGAAAAAGTTTTAGCTTGGGCAACATGGTGAGACAGTGGCTCTACAAAAAATACAAAAATTAGCCTGGTGCGGTGGCACATACCTGTAGTCCCAGCTACTCGGGAGGCTGCGGTGGGAGGATCACCTGAGCCCAGGAGGCAGAGGTTGCAGTGAGCCATGACTGCACCATTGCACTCCAGCCTGCACTCCAGCCTAGAGTGAGACTCCATCTAAAAAAGAAGTTAAAAAAATCAGAGAGGTTTAGCATGCAATGAACAATCAAATGTATGACTAAAATTCATAAGCAATGATAAGTGCTAACATACTGTCATTTGGGTTTTGGGTTAATTTCCATGAAAGAAATAAGGATAATGTATTAGAGCTTAAGTCCTTTTTTATTCTTTTGGTTTTATACTCTAATTCCCCTTCCTTCTTTCCTCCCTCCCTGATGGAGACAATCACTGTCGTGACTTTGGTGTTATTCTTTCAGTCCTTGTTGCTACACGTATATGTGCTGCCTGACAGCAGCATTGCTTTGCGTTTTTAAAATGTATATAAATTGCATCATTCTGTACGTAAAATTCTGTTATTTGCTTTTTTATTTAGCAGTATGTTTTGAGAATTATCTATGTTAATTTTTATGGATCTAATTCATTCATTTTGTTGGCCATGCAGTATTCCATCAGATTAATGAGAGTTTGACTTTTTTACAAATTTTACTGTCACATAGCATGCCTCACTCAACATTTATGTATATGTCTCCTTGTGCACAGATGCAAGGGTTTCCTTAAGGATTACACCTAGAAGTAGAATTACTAGATGGATGTAGGATATTGGGTAGACACCAGATATTCCAGATACTGAGGAACTGTGTTCCAAAGTGATTGGACACATTTATAGTCCCTTTAGGAGTGTGAGGCTTCTCCTTTACCTGATGCTTGCCAGCATCTGATATTGTACATCAGTTTTATTGTTACCAAATGATATTTTTTTCACATTGTCATATGAAAACTATATTATTTCTCTGATTACCAGTAATGTAAAATGATTTTTCATACATTTATTGGTCATTTGGTTCTTCTATTTTGTGAATTCCCTGTTTCTATCCTTTGCTGAATTGTCTATCAGATTTTTCACATTTCTCCTTGTTAATTTGTATCAGCTATTTACACATTCTGGATTCTGAGATTATATACACACACACACACAACATATGCACAAAGACACATATATGCACATATGTGTATTTAAAATTCTACTAAGCACATAAAAAAGACCTAAATTAATGGGGAAAAAATCAAGTCCTTGGAGAAGAAAATAACATTCTAAGGATGTGAATCATCCTCAAATTAATCTATTAATTTAAGAAAATTCTAATAAAAATTTAAGCAACATTTTTTTTGTAGCATGGGACACAGAATCCACATATTAGAGTAAAAAGAAAAGCAAGAACAACTAAGACAACCTTTAAAAACCGAGAAAGGACAGGACGCATGTTCTATAAGGAGACAAGAATTATTGTAAATTATAGTTACATATAACTGTAATTAACATATGTGCAATATATGCACATATATTAATAGATTATATATACACTTACACAATATACACACAATATATATGTGTATATATATCAGTTTATATCTGATCTATACAGAGTCATCCCTCGATATTGAGGGAGATTTGTTCTAGGACTCCTCATTGCTACCAAAATCCGAGGATGCTCAAGTCTCTGATATAAAATGGTGTATGTAGTATTTGCATATAATTTATGCACATGCTCCAATATATTTTAAATTATCTGTATATTACTTATAATACCTAATTCAATGTAAATGCTATGTTAATACTGGTTATACTGTATTGTTTAGGGAATAATGACAAGAAAAAAAGTCTGTACAAGGTCAGTACAGACACAATTATTTTTTCAAATATTTTTAATTTATGCTTGGTTGAATCCATGCATGCAGAGCCCATGGATATGAAGGGCTGGCTGTACTAATATACGTGTATTCTGTAAGGTGTGCAACTACAAACTTACAGAAAAAGTTAATAGCATTAATTTATATACATAGTAATCAACCAGCTAGAAGATATAATTGAGGCCTCAGGCTAGGTAACATAAACATAAATACTCAGAAATAAGTTTATTGAGAAATACTGATAGATTTAAAACTTCTACTAAGCACATAAAAGAAGACCTAGATTAATGGGGAAAAAAATCAAGTTCTTGGGAAAAAAATAACATTCTAAAGATGCAAATTATCCTCAAATTAACCTATTAATTTAATAAAATTCTAATAAAAATTCAAGCAACATTTATTTTGTAGCATGGGACACAGAATCGACATATTAGAGTAAAAATAAAATCAAGAGCAACTAAGACAACCTTCAAAAACTGAGAAAGGAGGCAGGACACCGTGGCTCATGCCTGTAATCCCAGCACTTTGGGAGTCCAAGGTGGGTGAATCACCTGAGGTCAGGAGTCGAGACCAGCCTGGCCAACATGGCGAAACCTCATTTCTACTAAAAATACAAAAATTAGCTGGGCATGGTGGCGCATGTCTCTAATCCCAGCTACTCGAGAGGCTGAGGCAGGAGAATCGCTTGAACCCAGGAGGTGGAGGTTGTAGTGAGCCTAGATCGCGCCACTGCACTCCAGCCTGGACGACAGAGCAAGACTTAGTCTCAAAAAAAAAAAAAAAAAAAAAGAAAGGAGAGGAAGCATGTCCTGTAAGGAGACAAGAATTATTGTAAATTACAGTAATGATATCTATGTGCATTCGTAAAAAAGACACACAAGGAGACATTGGTCCTCAGTGTATCTCCACAAATTTTTATTATAAAAACTTTCCTATATTCTATACTGCTACTTATTTAGCCATTAAATAATTCATCCTGTAATTTTAAAATAAAATTTTAAAAAGCAATTTTAGGTCCACAGCAACATTGAGTGAAAGGTACAGAGAGTTTCCATATCCCCCCACCCTACAAATTCTCAGCCTCCCCTATTATCCACATCCCCCACCAGAGTGCTGCATTTGATACAATTCATGAGCCTACGTTGACACATCATTATCATTCTTTAATTTTTAATAAATAATTCTACTTTAAAGGGAGAAAGAAGCATCATAGTCTGGCTGATATCTTAAAGTTTCTAAGACCCAGGAAGAGCCACTGCTCTCTTGAACCAAGAAAAACACCATCTTCTACCGGCTGACTCAAGAAATACAGGAGGAATTAACTAGCTTCTCTAGGGCTATTTCCTTACATGTGACAGCCAGTTATACATGAAGATATTACACTCAAAGAATCATATGAGAATATAATGGGATTTTTTTTCAAATACTATCCTCATAGTATCTATATTACAAACTAGGTGTTACCATCTCCATTGAACAGATAAGCAAGCAGAGGCTCAACAAAGTAAGATACTTTCCCAAGAACACAAAGAGAAAGGGCAGAATCAGAACTCCCAGTTAGGTCTAGAAAATGCCAATCCTGCACCCGCCATCTTGCTTGATGCCCACTGTCAACTCCACTTACACTGACCCTGGGCTCACTTGGAGAATTGCAGCCATTGATGACTTGGAGTTCTGTAAGACTGGGATTCAAGAACTATAGAACACAATTCCTAGAACTTAGAGTGGGTTGTCTGTGGCCACATGCTTTGGGGTGTCCAAGCCTCCTGGGCTGCACCATTTCAACATGTCCTTGGAGCATGTTAGTGGCACTTCATTTTGCTTCTGCTTAGCTTCAAGGATTTCATGTGCTTATGTCAAGCATTAGTTGCATGTTCCTGCAGTTTAAACAAGTATAGTGTCATGACAAGAGTAAACCATTAACGCAATGGTAGTACAAATCAGTAGCCTGAAAAAACAGTAGGGAGGTAGTGATCAAGGTATCTTCTACACCATTTTTTTTCATTCACTTGGTCCCTGGAACTCTAGTTTCTTTTCCACTCCTTGATCATGGGAAGCTCTTTTTTTCCCCCCCTCAACAAGGTCTTTATATTTACTGTTCCTTCTGCCTTAAAACTGACCTACCAATTTGTGAATGGCTGCCTGTTGTTCTTTAGGCCTTGAGTCAAATAGCAGCATCTCGGAAAAGCCTGCTATAATCACCCTTGGTCACAAGGCTCTAGTTACTCTCTATCATGTCCCCTGGTTGTTTCTTTTCTACCAGTTATCTCAATCTGAAATAATCTTATTGATTCATTGTCTTGAAGCTAATACCTCTTGCTCTCTGTTAAATACCCAGCACCTAGACTAGAGCCTAGAAAATGATGGTAGCTCAGTAAAAATGTGTTAAATAAGTCATTGAGGGAGCAATCTTTACTAGAGATAGAGAAATGATCAGAAAACCTTTTCCAGCTACATTTCCAAGAAAGAGATTTAGCGATGAAAATGGGTGGTCTGACATACTTTTATTCAGTTCCAAAGCCCTGGTCAGTAAATACTGGCTTCAGAGGCCAAAGAAACCTGAGACTTGACTGGCTCTGGGATTGCACTGCAGCTCAGAAAACCCCCACATGCAAGCAGAACAGGGGTTATTCGGACCCCCCTCTCTCTGCTCCTTTGGCATGCATTCTGGGCCCTGTAAAGTTTGCCATTTACTGGGTTTTGTCAGATCAACACAAAGTAAATATTTTCAGTTCCTGAATGCTGGTGAGAGCATGGGAGGGATCAAGTGACGGTGCCTGGGAGTAAACTCGATCTCCGTGCAACAGCAGGCTCAGTTCCATGCTCTCTGTGGAGCCAGGCCGATTAGTGGCACATGGCTAGGGCTAAGATCTGGTATTAAATGCAGTCATTTATCCTCAAGATCATTAGTTTATTCATGTAAATTAACACTGTTCATGGGCTCCAGTTTCTGATCAATCTTTTGGAAATCTATCAAAATATTTGAAAAAATTATTCGAGTGGTAAATTGAACATTATAGGTCAACTTCTGATATCCAAGTGAAAGACACAGAAGACTTAAAATAAAGAAAAACATATCTACCATAAGAAGTTTGTTCTTAGCACAACCACGAGGATCAAGTTTGAAAAATGCTCTCCATTGGGACTAAATGTCCATAAGAACTACAGTTCATCAAAATCATCTAGCTCCAGCAGCCCTGTGACATGCAGGAAGAAGTTTATGCAGCTCTATGAAAGAAATCAACACCAGTAACAAATCAAGTGTCACTGCATGCTCCATGGCTTATAAATACCCCTAACCATACATAGATGCTGGTGGATCACGCAGCATGAGAACAGAAAGGTGGTGGGGAAAGACACGTAGCAAGTCAGGAAGAGGAGTTAAAACAGCTCTGCCAAATGATCATAACGGAAAAGAAAATGTTGGTTGCCCTGAGCTCAAGTGTGTGAAAATCACACTTCTCCATAGATTAAAAAGTACCTATAAAAATTACCAAAAGCTGTGACTATTTATCCCTGCAACAGAACAAGATTCTGGCATCTGTTTGAACCCAGGAAGAGTAATATGCCCTGAAGCTCAGAGTCTGATCGCTGTTCTCGTGCAGAGTGGGTGGTAGCTAAGCCCTCCAAGATGCTCTGTTCTTCTTGGCCAACAGGAGAGAATATTAGGGCTTGCCCAAACAGGCCCCAACAAGGCACTTTTATTTAGTTTCTAGCATGATTAATCTAATTTGTTTTAGGTTCTGGGAAACTGGCTATACTACAAGGTAGCTTTCTGGAAACTTAGGAAAACTTACATCCAAAAATTCTTGTGCAAATTAGACATTAATGGGCCAATTGTACATGTTTCAAATCAGCAAGCTGCTCCATAGGTGAAATTGATCTATTTAGAAAAGGTTTAGAATTTAGAAAAAATTAGGTTTCAGGAAAATAGTATATCTTCTTTTAAACCTTTCTTTTCCAAGCTCACTTTTAAGGGATCATTGGGATTCCCCACTAAGAAAGTTACTGTGTCTATCATCAGAAAGGTGGTATCAGATGGCACCCCCTTCTGCTGATGTGTTAGGATTTTGAAGGATTTGTTAATCTTAGAGAAGCCTCTCTCTTAGACTGCTTTCTGTGCTGGGAGTGCAGGTAGTGGGAGAGTCCCAGAGGTGGGGCATGGCTCTGGAGTGGAAGCACCCAGTCCTGCAGAAGCAAATGATGGAAAGGGAACACAGCTCACAGCATAGAAAATAGTTTCCTAGATGAATTAAATCATTTCCCTAAAGAAACATGGCCCAAGATCTAATGAGAAAGCCAGTTAGAAAAGCTCCATCTTCTGATTTGTGGTCCACAGCCATCTCAATTCTGTAGTGTAGGCAGTCTGTTTGGGTAGTCCCAGTGGGTTCAATTCTAGAAGCCACCAGATTGAAACTGGTCCAACCAGCTAGTTTTAGGACAGAAGTTTTCCAACCCAGGACTTCATATTCCATCCTTACCCTCCAAAATCCAGAAACCATTTTTAAAAATACTTATTTCTATCTTCTAAAAGTAGATTGTAAACCCAAACCATGCCTCTAAAAGGATCCACAGACCAAGGCCTTCTCTACTTACCCTAGACCTCTTAGCTGTAGGTAGAAATAATGTAGGCTTTTCAGATGCTTAAAAACATGTCCCACTTGGGAGGAGATGGCTCCAGATAAGATCTTTTGGCAGGTGCCTATTAGGCTCAATTCCATGGCTTTCCTCCAAGATGATTTTATTTTTAAACAGAATCAAATTTTATGCTGTAGCCATGCTAGGAATATAGTAGATGAAACTGTTCTTTTCTCAAAACAGCTTTCTTTTATTTCATAAAGAACACATTTAACCCTTCTTTCTTGTCTATGAAATAACTCAAAATGGAATTCTCTTTACAGTGGAGCTTTGTTTTAAAGTAAGAAAGATCTTACCACCTCTATCCATGCTATGGGCAGAAGAGATTGTTTAAAATCCTTGACAATATTAAATGTGGGATGTAGTGCTCATTAAAATTATACCTTATCTTTGTTCAGATGCATAGCCCAAGAGACACAGATGTTATAAACAAACCATTATAGTAGCTTCTATTTGAAAGAACTGGTATTAAATGTAGTCATTTATCCTCAAGATCATTAGTTTATTCATGTAAATTAACACTGTTCATGGGCTCCAGTTTCTGATCAATCTTTTGGAAATCTATCAAAATATTTGAAAAAATTATTTGAGTGGTAAATTGAATATTATAGGTCAACTTCTGATATCCAAGTGAAAGACACAGAAGCCTTAAAATAAAGAAAAACATATCTACCATGAGAAGTTTATTCTTAGCACAACCATGAGGATCAAGTTTCAAGAATGCTCTCCATTGGGACTGTATGTCCATAAGAACTACAGTTTATCAAAATCATCTAGCTCTCTGTGGCCCTCAGGTGGTATCTGGTCATTCTGGCCATAGACTAGCTACAGAACTAGCTTTCAAAAAGCAGTTCATCTCAACCAGCTTCAAGATTAAATCAGAAAATCAGATCAGATCCAATTTACCTATAAAATCTCCATTCCAGCATTTAACAATGCACTATAGTTGCTCAGTCTGTCTGTCAACTTGTCAACATAAGTTTATTTAGCTAAGAAAACAGGTGAGTTTTAATCTCTTCTGTAAGGGCCATGACAATAGTAATCTCCGTGTTGTGTTCCTATGCATGCAAACTCTAGAGTTTTAGTTTGCTTTCCTTCAGTAGAATGTAAGCTTCACTGAGGGCAAGAACCTCTGCCTTGTTTGCTTGTTTGTTTGTTTGTTTGTTTGTTTGTTTTTCCCCACTGTTCCTTTCTCAGAACCTAGATCAGAGCCTGACATGCAGTAAGCACTCAATACGTATCTGGTGAATGAATGAATGAATGGATACTCAGGCGTGGGGTTTCTGCTTTGTATGGTTGGCTGGGGGATTCCACTCCCACTACTGGGACACCCTGCTTGGTTACAATGCAAGGCGTGCCTCTCTTTGGCTACCTTATTTTTTACTTTGGAGATTTGTTTCTAAAAGGTGGGCATGGGTGCTTCGTTTCCTCTAGTCATAAACAATAGAAGTAGACCAATGTTATGAACCTCGCTTTCAAGGAAAGAGAAAATGTGTCAGCTGCTCTTGAACTTCCCAGGGATACTTACATTAGATAGTATAGCCATGCAGCCAATACATCTTTCTTCATATGATTTAGAAAAATATTCCCAGCAGGTATTCTCTGTGGCTGGAGAGTTCACAGATTTTTTTTTTTTTTTGATTTCCTCTGCTCAATACCCAGGACAGAAGAAAGCAAGGGTAAAATGCCACAAGATTGATTTTACTGGGTCTGTCTTGATTTGACCAGGACAGATGAAATCTTGCACTCTCCACCTCCCGCTACAAGGAAAAGTACGACATGAATGGGCTTCCCAAGCCAGTGCTGGCCTCTACTGGTGTGGGGGCAGAGAAAATCAGAAGGCCGCTGGAAAATGGCCCTTCATTCCAACCAAGATGGCAGCCTGGGGCAGAAACATACACTCACCTGAGAGTGCTTTGGTTTCTTAACATTTCAGGAACTAACATGAACTAACATCCACCTTCTATTATCTCCTATTAGAGATATGTACACACTCAGGTAGAGAGCCAGAATCGATTTGCTGCAGTTTTTCTACAAAATTACCAAAAGCGATGGGAACAGAGCAATGACCAGTTGACTTTAGATCTCACTGCCTTAGTATAGAGACTGGCATATTGACAGATGCTGGCCAATGTTTGTTGAATGCTAGAGTGACCGAGAAGTCCTGGTTTGCCTGGAACGTTCTCAATTTTAGTAGCAAAATTTTTATGTCTCAGGAAAATCTTCTGTCCAGGTCAAACTGGGATAGTTGGTCACTCTATTCAGAATGCCACAGTGATGCATGGATTTACAGAATTCTGAGTTAAGTTCAGGTTACCGCTTGCAAATCAGTGCAGTGTACCAAAATGCCTGGCATAAATTTGTTTGTAAAAAAACAAACAAACATAAATTGTTCTATTAAAACATCAACATATTTTTTGAACTGTGTGAAAAATGTTTTGTTTCTTTTTTCAAATACCTGTCAGAATAATCAGTTAGCACAAAAGACTAAAAGATGGTGAATAGAAAAGAACAACATCAAATAAGAAGCATGACAAATGATTCTGGTTACAGAAGCAAACATATTGTTTTCATTTCCCCAAACTGTTACCTGTCAAGTAACTTATTGCAGACACAATAGGGTCAGGGCTGTAGGCTGGATATTTTGATATGAAAAGATAATTTTTTAAAAAAATGCTAGGAAAGAAAGACCATTAAATATTTCCTTACTCTTCCTTTCAAAAACAAAAATAAATTTGTCAAAAGAAATATCGCATCATTGTTTTAAACACATTTTGCATGTTTAGAATTTCCTCCAATAAAATGCCACAGAGAATGCACATTTTACAGCCCTAAACATATTTAATATACTGTTTTTACAACAGCTGTTGCTTTCACAGAACTTTAACCCTGCTGTGTAAATGCATCACCAGGAAAATACCCAGGTTGTCATGGAGACAACCTCAGCACAGAGCCCTTTGCTCCGTTGAACTGGTGTCAGCTTTCAGCCTCCCTGCATTCCAGTCTGGCATCAACCCCAGGCTACAGCTCAGACTTCATTAGAGGTCCTGATGAAGGACAGCGAAGGAATCCAGGGCAATTACTAGAACTGTAAGACCTCTTTCCATCAACACACCTGATGGGAGAACTAAAAATTAATTCCAGAGGGAGTGATGGTATTAATCAAGATTTTCTGGCATCTTCCTCCAAGAACCCTAGATAGACCCAGCTGTCTTTTCCTAGCCAATTTTAGGCCCATCCATTGTCTTAGCAGGGAGAGATAATATTACAGCTGACATTTGGAAGATTATTTAAAGTATCACGTGGCAAATGTTACAAGTGTAAGGCCAAATTTTCAGTGTTGCTAAGTTAGTGAAATTTCTATCACTACTTGAAGAAAAGAACCATAGTTGCATTGAATCCTTCCTGCTGGTAATTCATGATAGCATTTTCTAAAAAACATTGAATATTTGACTTTAAACAAAACTGAGTTCAAAGGGGTGGCACAAAAAATGGTGGATAAAGTAAAATGATGATCACACAGTTCTTGTAAAGTATTGCAGAAAAGACAAAATGAATTTTTTAGCCTAGCTGACTGCTTTAGAAAGCAAATTAAAACAAAGTTTTCTAAAGCAACTTGGTTTTATGGTCTCATAGTTACAAGTGAGTTATGATTCTGTTTTTGTTGTTGTTGTTGTTGTTGTTTTTAGAAGGACTCTCGCTCTGTTGCCCAGGCTGCAGTGCAGTGGCGGGATCTCGGCTCACTGCAAGCTCGGCCTCCTGGGTTCGTGCCATTCTCCTGCCTCAGCCTCCCGTGTAGCTGGGACTACAGGCGCCCACCACCACGCCCAGCTAATTTTTTTGTAGTTTTAGTAGAGACAGGGTTTCACTGTGTTAGCCAGGGTGGTCTCTATCTCCTGACCTTGTGATCCGCCCTCCTCGGCCTCCCAAAGTGCTGGGATTACAGGCATGAGCCATCGCACCCGGCCGAGTTATGTTTCTTTTACCCCGGAAAAGTTCTTAAATTTGGTCACAGGAAGATTCAAAAATTGATATATTTTATAAAACCTTTACATATATATGATTTATCCAAACAAAGCACCTCCTGGGTCATAAAGGGAACTTACCAGAATTGTTATCAGTGAACTAACCAGAAATCAAAGACACAAAATGAACTCAGTACTCTAATCATCCAATGGCCTTATGTGGTGGCAAGGCTAACAGTAAATGGACAGAGAGTAGGCATTTGCAAAGCTAAGTTTATGTTGAGTTGACCTTAGACATCTGAACAAATCAGGTTTGTAGTTAGACCAAAGACGTGTGCATAAATAAACCTGAAATGTATGGCAATTGTCATGTTTAATAAACTGATTAAAAGGGAAGGAAAAGATAAAATTTATTGTAATTTGCTCTCTTACTGTTCGCTTCGTATTATTTATTCATTCAACAATGATTTACTGAGCACATATTTTGTGCCATTGCCTGTACTTGATGTATAATGATACATCTATTAATAAGTATGATATTGCTCACATGAAACTTAGGTTTTTCTGAGCTGTTGTTCATTGGGCACGTATATTTTTTCTCATATTGTGATATTTTCACCTCTGTATTTCCATATTTACCAATTCCTTGACAGCAGAGGTTTGCAACTAAAATAAGTTGTGTTTTAAATAAGTGTTCTCTTTTAAATGAAATTGCCACCAGAAAGAATTTTACAGGGCATGCAAGAAATATAACTTTTCCCATTTTTAGTCCATTTTCTGACCAGTAGATTTATGTCCCATCCTGATCACTCCCTTTTTCCATCAGATTTGGCCCAGAAGGTCAGCATTAGATAGACTTATTAACAAAAATCAATGTCAAAGAACAAAGGGATGCCCCAATTAAGGTTGTTTTAAATAGTGAGACATAGGTGCTATTCCAAACAAGACATTTTAAAAGTCAATGGCAGTGTAATAATTTTGAAATATTAAGCAATGTGTTTCTTGTCCTCTTTGAATACCTCACTTGTGGCTCTGTGGACATTACTTTTGGAGAGACATGTGACAGAGCTAAAGCATATAAAAATTAGATGACATGGTTGATGTATACCATGGAATACTATGCAGTCATAAAAAGAATGAAGTCGTGTCCTTTACAGCAACATGGATGCAGCTGGAGGTCATAATCTTCAGCAAATTAATGCAGAAACAGAAAAACAAACACCGCATATTCTCACTTATAAATGGGAGCTAAACACTGGGTGCATATGGACACAAAAATGGCAACAGTAGACACTAGGGACTATAAGGGAGGGAGGTAGGGAAGGAGGCCAGGGTTAAAGACCACCTATTGGGTTCTGTGCACACTACCTGGGTGATGGGATCAATTGTACCATAAACCTCTGCACCACACACTGTATTCCTGTAATAATCCTGCAAATGTGCCCCTTGAAGCTAAAATAAAAGTTGAAATACAAAATAACCAGCTAGCATCATAATGACAGGATCAAATTCACACATAACAATATTAACCTTAAATGTAAACAGGCTAAATGCCCCAATTAAAAGGCACAGACTGGCAAACTGGATAGAGTCAAGACCCATCAGAAGACCCATCAGTGTGCTGTATTCAGGAGACCCATCTCACATGCAAAGGCACACATAGGTTCAAAACAAACAAATGGAGGAAAATTTACCAAGCAAATGGAAACCAAAAAAAAAAAAAAAAAAAAAAAAAAAAAAAAAAAGAAAGAAAGAAAGAAAAGAAAAAAAAAAGCAGGGATTTCAATTCTAGTCTCTGGTAAAGCAGACTTTAAACCAACAAAGATCAAAAAAGACCAAGAAGGGCATTACATAATGGTAAAGGGATCAATGCAATAAGAAGAGTTAATGATCCTAAATATATATGCACTCAATACAGGAGCACCCTGATTCATAAAGTAAGTTCTTAGAGACTTAGACTCCCACACAATAATAGTGGGAGACTTTAACACCCCATTGTCAATATTAGACAGATCAATGACACAGAAAATTAACAAGGATATTCAGGACTTAAACTCAGCTCTGGACCAGGTGGACCTAATGGACATCTACAGAACTCTCCACCCCATATCAACAGAATATACATTTTTCTCAGCACCACATAGCACTTATTGACCACATAATTGGAAGTAAAACACTCCTCAGCAAATGCAAAAGAATGGAAATCATAACAAACACTCTCTCAGACCACAGTGCAATCAAATTAGAACTCAGGATTAAGAAACTCACTCAAAACTGCACAACTACATGGAAACTGAACAACCTGCTCCTGAATGACTACTGGGTAAATAACAAAATTAAGGCAGAAACAAATAAGTTACTTGAAACCAATGAGAACAAAGACACAACATACCAGAATCTCTGGGACATAGCTAAAGCAGTGCGTAGAGGGAAATTTATAGCACTAAATGCCCACAAGAGAAAGCAGGAAAGATCAAAAATTGACACCCTAACATCACAATTAAAAGAACTAGAGAAGCAAGAGCAAGCAAATTCAAAAGTTAGCAGAAGACAAGAAATAACTAAGATCAGAGCAGAATTGAAAGAGATAGAGACATGAAAAACCCTTTAAAAAATCAATGAATCCAGGAGCTGATTTTTTGAAAAGATTAACAAAATAGACTCCTAGCAAGACTAATAAAGAAGAAAAGAGAGAAGAATCAAATAGACACAATAAAAAATGATAAAGGGGATATCACCACTGATCCCACAGAAATACAAACTACCATCAGAGAATACTATAAACACCTCTATGCAAGTGAACTAGAAAATCCAGAAGAAATGGAAAATTCCTGGATACATACACCCTCCCAAGACTAAACCAGGAAGAAGTCCAATCCCTGAACAGACCAATAACAAGTTCTGAAATTCAGACAGTAATTAATAGTCTACCAACCAAAAAAAGCCCAGGACCAGTTGGATTCATAGCCAAATTCTACCAGAGATATGAAGAGGAGCTGGAATCATTCCTTCTGAAACTATTCCAAATAATAGAAAAAGAGGGACTCCTCCCTAACTCATTTTATGAGGCCAGCATCATTCTGATACCAAAACCTGGCAGAGACACAACAGAAAAAGAAAATTTCAGGCCAATATCCATGATGAACTTCGATGCGAAAATCCTCAATAAAATACTGGCAAACCAAATCCAGCAGCAAATCAAAAAGCTTATCCACCACGATCAAGTCGGCTTCATCCCTGGGATGCAAAGTTGGTTCAACATATGCAAATCAATAAATGTAACCCATCACATAAACAGAACCAATGACAAAAAACACATGAATATCTCAATAGATGCAGAAAAGGCCTTTGATAAAATTCAACACCCCTTCATGCTAAAAACACTCGATAAACTAGGTATTAATGGAACGTATCTCAAAATAATAAGAGCTATTTATGAAAAATCCACAGCCAATATCATCCTGAATGGCCAAAGCTGGAAGCATTCCCTTCGAAAATGGGCGCAAGACAAAGATGCCCTCTCTCACCACTCCTATTCAACAGAGTATTGGAAGTTCTGGCCAGGGCAATCAGGAAAGAGAAAGAAATAAAGCGTATTCAGATAGGAAGAGAGGAAGTCAAATTTTCTCTGTTTGCAGATGACATTGTATATTTAGAAAACCCCATCATCTCAGCCCCAAAACTCCTTAAGCTGATAAAGAACTTCAGCAAAGTCTCAGGATACAAAATCAATGTACAAAAATCATATGCATTCTTATATACGAATAATAGACAAACAGAGAGCCAAATCATGAGTGGACTCCCATTCACAATTGCTACAAAGAGAATAAAATACCTAGGAATCCAACTTATAAGGGATGTGAAGGAACTCTTCAAGGAGAACTACAAACCACTGCTCAAGGAAATAAGAAAGGACACAAACAAATGGAAAACCATTCCAGGCACGTGGATAGAAAGAATCAATATTGTGAAAATGACCATACTGCCCAAAGTAATTTATAGATTCAATGCTATTATCATCAAGCTACCATTGACTTTCTTCACAGAATTAGAAAAAACTACTTTAAATTTCATATGGAACCAAAAAAGAGCCTGTATAGCCAAGACAATCCTAAGCAAAAGAACAAAGCTGGAGGCATCACGCTACCTGACTTCAAACTATACTACAAGTCTACAGTAACCAAAACAGCATGGTACTGGTACGAAAACAGATATATAGATCAACGTAACAGAACAGAGTCCTCAGAAATAACACCACACATCTACAACCATCTGATCTTTGACAAACCTGACAAAAAAACAAGCAATAGGGAAAGGATTTCCTATTTAATAAACAGTGTTGGGAAAACTGGCTAGCCATATGCAGAAAACTGAAACTGGACCCCTTCCTTATACCTTATACAAAAATTAACTCAAGATGGATCAAAGACTTAAATGTAAGACCTTGAATCATAAAAGTCCTAGAAGAAAACCTAGGCAACACCATGGCAAAACCTAGGCATGGGCAAAGACTTCATAACTAAAACACCAAAAGCAATGGCAACAAAAGCCAAAATTGACAAATGGGATTGAATTAAACTAAAGAGCTTCTGCACAGCAAAAGAAACTATCAGAATGAACAGGCAACCTACAGAATGGGAGAAAATTTTTGCAATCTATCCATCTGACAAAGGGCTGATATCCAGAATCTACAAGGAACTTAAACAAATTTACAAGAAAAAAACAACCCCATCAAATAGTGGGTGAAGAATATGAACAGACACTTCTCAAAAGAAGACATTTATGCGGCCAACAAACATATGAAAAAAATCTCATCATCACTGGTCATTAGAAAAATGCAAATCAAAATGACAATGAGATAGCATCTCACACCTGTTAGAATGGTGATCGTTAAAAGTCAGTAAACAACAGATGCTGGAAAGGATGTGGAGAAATAGGAATGCTTTTACACTTTGGTGGGTGCGTAAATTAGTTCAACCATTGTGGAAGACAGTGTGGTGATTCCTCAAAGACCTAGAACCAGAAATAACATTTGACCCAGCAATCCCATTGCTGTGTATATACCCAAAGGATTTCAAATTATTCTACTGTAAAGACACATGCACACACATGTTTATTGCAGCACTATTCATAATAGCAAAGACTTGGTACCAACCCAAATGGCCATCAATGATAGACTGGATTAAGAAAAGGTGGCACACATATACATGGAATACTATGCAGCCATAAAAAAGGATGAGTTCATGTCCTTTGGAGGGACATGGATGAAGCTGGAAACCATCAGTCTCAGCAAACTAACACAGGAACAGAAAACCAAACACTGCATGTTCTCCCTCATAAGTGGGAGTTGAACAATGAGAACACATGGACACAGGGAGGGGAACATCTCACACCAGGGCCTGTCGGAGGTGAGGGGCTAAGGGAGGGTTAGCATTAGGAGAAATACCTAATGTAGATGACAGGTTGATGGGTGCAGCAAACCACCATGGCATGTGTATACCTATGTAACAAACATGCATGTTCTGCACATGTATCCCAGAACTTAAAGTATAATTTTAAAAAAGTTGAAATTAAAAAAATAAAAAGCAGAGAAAAATGTCGTTTTCCTGTTATTGGCTTTCAAAATTCTGATCCCTTAGGGAGACATAGAGGGCTCCTGCAGAGAGAACACATTTGGGGAACACATGACTTTGAGTAGAGCTTCTTAGATTCCCCCAGGCTTAAGGTGGGGGAGGGGTCATGGACTGAGATGAAGGGGAAGGAGAGGAGGGTAGAGAGGTGGGAGGGGCTGGAGGACAGCAAGCTGGACTTAGTAGAGACTGAGTGGAGGAACGAGGACTGTCTCAACCAAAGGCCACCATGAGAGGCATGATTAAGTGTCCAGGCACTGGGTAGGACTAAGAGACCAAGTAATCAGAGTATTACCCAGTGACAACTTAGCAGGAGTAGCACTTATATGAGTCTTCCAATTTTCTTTTTCCCTGTCTCACATACTTGGGAATGGGCTTAGTTATGTTGCCATAACCAGCAGCCCAAATTTTCACTGGAGGTTGATGTCTTACTCACAATACTTACCTGTTGGGCATTGGCTGGACGCTCTCCTCCATTGTCATCGCTCATGAGAGCCCATGGTGATATTTCAGTCACTGTCTGGGCCTCAACTGGGTGAGCTGGCAGAAGGGGAATGGGATGCTGGTGGTGCACCTGTCTAGAAGTCTACAGAACTAGCCTGAGATCCACCTGGGGCCAGATCAGAGCTTCACTCTGCTCCTGGTACCAACATGCAATGGCAGCCTCACCGGGAAAAAGCCTCATTAGGAACAAGCAGATATGCTTCCTAGAGCGAAATCATTTTGTTTGCTTTTGTTTTTGTTTGACCATCCACTCAGTTGAATTGCTTATAATAAACCAGAAATGCATAATTAATGTCTTATCTGAAAAATGACAAAAGTCAAAGTTGTCTGCAATGATCAGAGTTGAAAAATTGCCTGGAAGTAATTCCTAATGTTCACAATGCCTGGTTCTTCTTTTTTTTTATTTTTTTTGAGATGCAGTCTGGCTCTGTCGCCCAGGCTGGAGTGCAGTGGCGCGATCTCGGCTCACTGCAAGCTCCGCCTCCCGGGTTCACGCCATTCTCCTGCCTCAGCCTCCCAAGTAGCTGGGACTACAGGCGCCCGCCACCACGCCTGGCTAATTTTTTGTATTTTTTTTTTAGTAGAGACGGGGTCTCACCGTGTTAGCCAGGATGTTGAGGATGGTTTTGATCTCCTGACCTCGTGATCTGCCCTCCTCGGCCTCCCAAAGTGCTGGGATTACAGGCGTGAGTCACTGCACCCAGCCGAGAAACATCTAAACAAGCTTATTATGTTCAGTCATAAAGAATTTTCTCCTTATACCAGTGTTTTATCTTTGTTTTTCAGAGATTGAGAAAATACAAACTTTATTAGTTTGATTTTTAGGATTCGCAAATACAGTTACCAGTTTGTTGCAAACTCTCAACTCTATTTTTCTGGCCACTTACTATATTGCTTTTAGCATTTGTATTCTTAGGAGATAATAATAAAAGGCAGAAGGTCGTGATCCCCTACTTGGTCAAATTTCAGGATTTACCAGTTGAGTATAGAACACAGAACATCACCTTCAGTATCTCACCCAGGCTTGCTTATTTTTGTTACTCAGTCCTATTGATTATTTTTTGTGAATTGTTCATTCTACCAATCCTTTTATATTTTTATTACTTATTTGTAGAAGCTTCTGTTATATTAAAGATATTGATCTCATTGTTCTTGATGCAAATTACAAGGGTCAGGAGTTGGGTAAGTATTACGGATTCCTGTTGCAAACAGTAATTGTTAGTACAAGTAAAATATTATGTTTCAATTTTAAAAATGGTTGTTCTGGGAGAGCTGAGATCAACAGCTGTGTCAGAATGTTCTGCACTGAATCATCCTTGTTCATCTGCTTGAAATGCGTTCTATCCTCCCTTGAAGTCTCGTTCTACAAATCACTTACCGTTTGGAGCCTAGCTGTCTCTCTTCCCCTAGGAAGCCTCTCCCCATCACTCTCTCTGCACTCACAGCCCTGCCCTCTGTGTCTGTAGCACCGCAGCCCATAGCTCACCATCACGGTGTTTGGTCACAGACCCCCTCACATGATTATTTATACATTTTATGTATTTATGTCTCCACTCCAGGAACTGGGTCTCCTGCTTCCTTGACGTCTTCCACAAACCCCACCACACTCATGTGGCTACAGACCAGGTGTTTCTAATGCGATGGTAACCTGTAGGTTTGGTTCCCTTCCTCCATTTTTGTTGCACGTGGTGCTAGGCCCAGAGCCAGTGCTCAGTAATGGTCAATGGATTAGATGGAGGTTATGAGAAACGAAAGGGACCCCTCCAGCACAAAATGTCTTCAATTTGTCACTGATAGAATGGAATGGGAACATTCTACCTCCTGCTCGTGTTCTGCATGGTAGACTAGCATCGAGAGGCCTTAGGATCTCTTCAGAATCGTTAAATATAACAATAACAATAGCAGAGAGATAGAGCAATCTTTAGTGAGTTTCTGTTACTTGCAACCATGAGTTTTGAATAATCCTGTGATGACTTTTTGGTAGCACAGGAAAAGTACAGGTGCCATATAATTTTAAAAATTAGGATTGATCATGCTGTCCCTAATATTCTCTTAACTTTCTATCCTCATTTAATAACATACAGTAAAAAGATTGTCATGCCATTACACATTTTTCTATGTGATTTTTATTTGTTATGTAACTATTATATTATGATTATGGAACATTTGAGTTGCTCTAAAATTTTCAGTATTTTAAACAATCCTATGATAAATGATCTTACTTGTATACCTTGGAGCAACATTCCTGGTTATTTGATAAATATAAATTCTCAAAAGTTTGGGGATCAAAGAGCATCCTCATTGTCACATAGTGATCAATTGTCTTCCATGGTGCTGTATCAATTTACAGTTCCTTCCCATCACTCACTACTGCTTGGGCCTCACTTTTCCACACCCTAATCAGCACTACCTTCTTATCAGGGTCTCTTGAGCTAGACTTCAGGGCTACAGGATTTTTGCAAATTGTTCATTCTTCCCTACAGGGCCTAGGTCCTCTACTGGCCAAGGATGTGACCCAGCCACGCAACCTGAGGCACATGACTTCACCTCGCTGGCCCCAGTTCTAGTTCCCTCATCTGTGAAGTGGGTATGAGGTTCTCATGCCACGATGGTTGTGCAGTCTCCTCTTTGCTGTGCAATTCAGCCTTTGGGTACTTTTCATAACCTACCTACCCTCCTACTCAGCCAAAATAACGTGGCTTATATGCCTTTTGCGTTTAGTCCATTCTGCATCCAACAGCTACTTGCATGGTGTTATTTGAGAGCATTTCCAGAACAACTGTCCAAAAATCTCTCCTGCTAAAATGTCATGGAATTTGAAATTCTAATGTTGGAAATGATGAAGAATACCATCCTTTGTTAAAACACACTGCAAAACATTACAAGGCTTCAAAAGAGCTACCGAAACAGAGTTTTCATAGAGGAAGAGAAAATTATAAAAGCAGAATTGATCTAAAGTTTTGTAATCACATTTTTAATTAATTAATTAATTAATTAATTATTTTGAGACAGAGTTTTGCTCTTGTCACCCAGGCCTGAGTGCAGTGGGATGATCTTGGTTTACTGCAACCTCCGCCTCCTGAGTTCAAGAAATTCTCCTGCCTTAGCCTCCCAAGTAGCTGGGATTGCAGGTACCCACCATCACAACTGGCTACTTTTTGTATTTTTAGTAGAGACAGGGTTTCACCATGTTGGCCAGGCTGGTCTCAAACTCCTGACCACAGGTGATCCTCCCACCTCGGCCTCCCAAAGTACTGGGATTACAGGCATTAGCCACTGCGCCAGCCCTGTCATCACGTTTTTTAGATTGGGATAGTTGAGAAACATCAATTGCTGCTATGGCAACCTGGATAGATTAAATTCTGGTTAATAAATATATTTTTAAATCTTATATCTTGAAGTTATTCTGCATATCTGGACACATACAGTGATCCAAAAGGTGAGCATCTTCCTCTGTTCTGAGTCTCAAATCAGACAAGCTCTGAAGAATAGGGTTATAGGTACTAAAATTAGGAAAAAATATATGCAAGCTTTTATAAATATATTCACTAAGATAAAGCAATGAAGATATAATAGCTCCAGGATCTCAATCCCCAACAGTTTTGAGTATACATTTATTTTATTTTTAAAGTTGCAGATGAAATGCCTCTGAAGAGGCACTTTCTTTTTCTGAATGAGTTCCTCCATGTTTGGGGCCCTTGCTTTTATGACTCCAGGTCTATGTGCCGTGATTTAAAATCCTGGGGCTAAGTGTCTTTGGCAATTTATAATTGTTTTAGTTTTTAGAAAGTTAATAACTAGTGTAGGTGGGATAAAATTGCCCAGGGCCCTTAACAGGGGTTGGGTCTACCCCATAATCAAACCCATTATTTGGATGGCAAAATATTGAATACTCAAACCGAGTAGAATAAGTAAAGATTACATGTAGCCTTCAAGTCACATCAGGTTTTGCTTTGAAACAAGTGAGAAGGAATCTTTAGGGCTCCAAAGCTTTTTGGATGTTGGATTTGTGAGGAAGGGAACGTGGCTTTGTACAGATAACATTGGTTTGCAATATCCATACCATATTAAGGAGGCAAATGAGATTCCTAGGAAACATTTCCTTTTCAAAATAAGTTTAAATGTTCAACCTACACTATCTAGAAATAAGCTTTCATTTATTAAACAACTATTTATTGCAATCCTTGGCTGTGCCAAGGCCTGTGCTAGGCACTGGGGGAGATCAATGAACAGATAAACACAGCTCTTGTCCCCATGCAGATAAGCTTGGCAGAATCTGTAGTTATGTAGATACACCGAAATTTAACATGAATGGAAAAAGCTAGACATGTCACATTTCTTTTAGAGCTGATTTATAATTCCTATTAAGTTACCCTGATTTCAGCCCACGACTGATTGTCAAAGCTATTAGAAGCCCGTTGCTTATGAGCTGCATTTAAAACCTGCTCATTCAAAAAAGTAAAAAATAAAAAAATAAAAGTGCATGCAAAACTATAAAGGAGCTTTCAGCTTTCATGTCTAGGTTTTCTTTTGGATGAAAATTTTCATTACCATTATTTACTTTTCAAGCACATATTTTTCACCAGGTGCTAGGGAACATAGCAAGATAAGACCCACTACTTTGCTGTAGTAGAAGCAAGGATCTGATATACATTTTGCCCCTGTTTCAGGGAACTTGGACCCCATCCCAACACTTAGGGGACTGCTTACTTTCCCCTAGCTACTTGGATCACAGAGGCATGAGAACATACAACTCTGATGCAAAAGCTGCCGAGGCTGTAGAGAAGGAGGCAGTGGACACAGCCTTTCTAGCTACCAGGAAGCAAGCTTCAGCCTGCACAGTCAAAGGGCAGAAAAGTGTGGAACAGAGCCAAGATGCAGTGGTGCAGCACAGAATATCACAGATAGGATACTGGTCTGGGATAGGGGAGGAATCCTGTGCAAATGGAGGTGGGAATATGGAGGGATACAAAATAACATATTCAGATGTCGCTCTAATCTTGCTGTAATACAGCTCCTGCCAAGATGGTCTGGTCTCCTAACAGGAGCGGTTGATGGTGAGACTGGATGGCCCAGCTCATGGGGGGCTTTTTATCCCCTTGGACGGGGCCAGCTGGGATACAAGCCAGGCAACACAGTGGGGAAGGGACGGGGAGAGTGGACCAAGTAGGAAACTAGCAAACTTCAAGAGTTTCTTTGGAAACCTCTGTGTTATTTTGAGACTGCCTCTAGCAACTAGAGGCTTAAGCAACTTTTCACATATACATGACTTGGCCACCAGAAATGGGTAAGGGATCCTACATGCTACTTAGTAGAGCTCATTCTCCAGGGGGAGTGTGTCTTTTAAAGCAGAGACATCTTTATGGAGACAAAGAGCTCAGAAGGGGTTTAAAGCATTTGTTGACTGGGCAGGCCATCAAAAAGTGGCCACGGGGCGGATGAGTGAAGGCAGGAACGTCTAGTGGGCGTCTGCCAAGACAGATGACTGGAAGGAGCAGAGGCCGCATGCTCCTAAATGCCTCAACATTCTGTGGGCACTGGGACTTAGCACAACCTCAGAGGAATTTATGGGGGAACCATAGCTTGATTACAATAAGGTTTCCACAATGCTGGTGGAAAGAGGGCTCAAATAGGAATTAGTTGACCCTTGAACAATAAAGAGCTTAGGGGTACCAATCCCTTCACAGTCAAAAGTCCTAGTATAACTTTTGACCCTGCAAAAACTTAACTACTAATAGCCTACTATTAATCAGAAGCCTCACCAACAACATAGTCAGTTAACACATATTTTATACATTATATGTATTATATATGGTGTTCCAACAATAAAGTAAGCTAGAGAAAAGAAAATGCTATTAAGAAAATCATAAGGAAGAGAAAATATACTTACTATTCATTAAGTGGAAGTAGAACATCATCAAGGTCTTCATCCTCATCATCATCACATTAAGCAGGCTGAGGAGGAGGAGGAAGAGGAGGGGTTGGTCTTGCTGTCACAAGGGTGGCAGAGGTGGGAGAACATCTATGTATAAGTGGACCTGCACAGTTCAAACCTGTGTTGTTCAAGGGTCCACTGGAATTTGAATCTTAGAGAAAGAAGTCATACTTCTCCTGTACCTAAAGTTATAAACTAAGATTTTTACCTGTTTCACATATATTTAATCTGATGAAAAGGAGGCATAGATAAGGTGCCAGGGCCTGGATTGAGAGTTGGAAAATACAAGATTATGAAAATCTTTAAGTATCTGTAGAATCCCCTTGTAGAAGACGGATTTGACATGTTCTATGGGTGATACATTTACAACAATGGCTGGAAATGGCAGCTTTTACACTCAGAATAAAGTTGTTCCAGTTGTTGGGAATGCCCAAAATGGAACGATTCTCATCGGGAAGCAGTGAGGTAAAACTCCTGGCTTTTGGAAGAATTTGATCCTTTAAAAGGAGATTAGAAAATTATTGGGATGAGAGATCTAGCTATCTAAGATGCCAAAAAAAGAAAGTCTAACGTAAGATGGAGGTTTGGGCTATATGCATCTCAGGGACAAGAGGGGGAGAGGGTACCAACATGGGTTGAGCACCTAGTATGTCCTCTAGTGGACATTAGTTTTGTTCTTGTATTTGTTTTTGTTTGGCCACCCATCTCCTGAGTCCCTCTTCTGAGCTTGAAAATTTTCCTACCTTGCAAGTGTTGCTGTTAGAGACACCTTGCTATAGAATTTGAAAATGCTAGTTAATCACTCTCACAACCACCCTTGCCAACAGTGCAAGCTCCAGCGTCTGGGGATTGGTGACAATGGCAACAGCATCTCAATCTTTTCCTAAGAGATATCTGAGCCTTATTCACCAGCCCTCATAGACAGGCTGTTTCCTGTTTTGTGGGAGTATTTTATTATGAAGAATTTCAAAAGCACACAGGCACATGTACCCACACAGAACAGCAAAATAAATCACCATGTATTCATAACTGAGGTGCAACAATAATCAATGTTTTGCCAATCCTGTTTTTTTCTACACTCCTCCACGTCCCTCCTCCTATGACTTCTTTCCCTAGAGTTTTTTGATGTGAATCTCAGACATTGTGTTATTTTACCAGTAAATACGTTAGTATGCTAGTCTCTATTAGAGCCTCTACAAGAACAGTAACCGTCATGACAATTTTACACCTAAAAAAATTCACAGTAATTCCTTAATGTCATCCCAAACCCAGCCTTATTCCAGTTCTTCTAATTGTCTTTTCATGGTGGTTGCTTGAATCACGATTCAAGTGAAGTCCACCAATTACCTTTGGTTGTTATGTCTCTGATGTCTATTTTATTCAACAACAGCTCCTCTGTTTTTTTTTTTTAATACCATTGATTTGTTGGTGAAACAGTTCGTTTTCCCTGTAGAACTCAATATCCTTGCAATAAATTCCCTTTCTGCTTAAATCAGCCAAACTGGACTTCAGTTAATTGCAACTAAGAATTGTGACTGAAACACAAGCCTTTTAGGGTTCCCAGTTTTACAGAGGAGGAAATTGAGGTTCATAGGGGTTAAGTAACTTGCTAAGTTTTCAAAGCTAGTAAGTGTCACAGCTGGAATTGAAATTCAAGGCTCTCTCACTCAATGTCTATTCTATAATCATCAGACTTTCTCCTAGCTCCCTTCCAGTGCTAACATTCTAATATTTCATGCCCCTTTCCTCAGTCCTCAATTCATTTCAGCCAGCAGGACACCTCAGGGGTCCAGAACACCTGGGTTCCCACTGCCAGCAATGATGATCTCTGCTCAGCTCAGCTGCTCCCTGAAACCACTGACTGGGGACAGGAAAGGGGTCCAATAATTGTTGGCTTTGTTACAGTCCATTAGCTTCCTGCCAGAATACAGTTGCAGATGTGGGTAAATAGAAATGTAGTCTATGCATGTATCTTTATCTTAACTAAGCCAGTGGTTCTCAAAGTGCAGGCCCCAGAACAGCAGCATCAGCATTACCTGGGAATTTGTTAGAATTCCCTGGACCCACTGAGTCAGAAACTGTGGGGGTGGGGACCAGCCATCTATGTTTTAACAAGCCTTCTTCATGATTCTGTTCAAGTTTGAGGACCACTGCAGGAGGCCTTACCACCTGTGCCTTCCCATAACATCACATTCCTTAAAAATATAAAGTTGCTGTTCTTTTCTCTACCTGCTCACATAGAATTTCCAACATTGCACATTGAATGCTCTTTCTTTAGTAGCTAGAAATCTTTTATCTACCACTGAGTTTGCTGGTAGACTTTGGTATTTATAAAAATGTTATTCTTTTTTGAAATGTCATTATAATTTAATCTCTCATTTCTTATATTAAAATCACAGCATTGAATGAAGTCCCACATCTCAGACACTAAGGCCTTGTTCTTACTTTGTGAGACTCGTATTTGTTGGAGCTAGAAACTTTGGCTTTCAGGCAAATGGCTCAAGACAACCTTCAAATCTACAGAAACTCATGGAGAGTGTGGGCCTTGCAAAAGAGCCTGTTTGGGCCAGTGGGCTCCCCACCCTTGGCTTGGTCTCTGGTTTCATTCAGCTCTACAGGCAAATGGGAGACAGGGAAGGATCTAGAAAGCCTGAAGAGGCAAATAAAGGTAGGTACGGGAATGTTTGCTGAGTTGAGGGAAGGCCTGAAACTTTGCAAAAATCTTTAAAAGTCATTAAGATTTTTGTGTTCTGGTTGTGGTATTCTGTTGTAAGCCCCATTTGCCCTCTCTTATTTTATGCCTATTTCCTTACACATAACCATTCTGCTAAAATTCCCATGGCTGGATCCTTGCCATCTCATTCATGATGGATAAAACCAGGCACTTGGCTGATGGTCCTGCTGACCTCAGTTGCCCACTCCCGACAGGGCAGCATCTGCCGGCCCTCCCCAGGGCTCCCCTGGGCATCAGCCTCCAGGCCTTGGGACAACACGCCCAGGTCATGGGGCCACACTGACCTGTCCGCAGCAGTGTGTTTGGCTTCCTGCTCAGCCTCAGCTCTGTGTTCACATTTCAGGTCCCACTGGGAGATGTGAAAAACTGCAGGAGTGTTCTTTGCAAGGCACCATCTGTTTTTCCTCTCCTGTTCCAGCCTTTTTCCTCCTAATCTTCATTCTTTTCCAGGACACAGTGATACATCAAGAATTATTTAATACTTTCCTTCTCAACCAATTCACAGTTTCCTCCCTCTGTAACTTTCTGGGCCACACTGAATTTCCCGCCAGCGAGAAACAGGCTAATCTTACCACATGATGTCAAATTGCAGCTATGCCGCACGCACACGTAGGCACAGGAGTGCGTGCGCACACTCGCACACAGAATGTCTTTAGGTTTGCCTCACCATTCCACAGTGTTTTCCCTTCAGAAAGTTAATGAAATCTCTCCATGGCACTAAAACCACCAATACTGATTCTACTTAGTAACAAATTGGACGTTTCTGGGAAGGGTTTCCCGTGTAATGTTTGGGCTTAATGTTTGTAGTTTGTGTCGGGTCATGACTTATCCAAGACATCACTCCCCTTCATTAAGTGAAAAGTAAATACATCTCCAGTGTTACAAAAACAAGCTGCTATTTCCCCAGAGTCAGTTATCTGAATCCAAGCCCTCTTTCTTGGAGCCTGAAGACCACAGTCTTTACACAATGAATAGGCACGGATGTGTGTGCCAAGGTGCCTGGCCTAAGAGAACAATGAAAAAAAACCCTCTTTTATCCCCCACCTTCTCTGGGTCTCTCCATTTCTTTTGGGGCTGTCATGGGTTCTTAACATGATATAAGAAGGTGCCTGAGGATCATTTACTTCTCTTGGCATGGGAACATTGCGGGGGTTTATGCTTCCCCATCAATCTCTGCTCTTGGCTCCTTCTCACCAGGCTCCAGAATGAAAAATGAGAATGCTTCAATCTCGCATATTAAACCATAACTAATTATTATTAGATCGGTTTTCACTTTTTTCACAACCCAAATGTCAAAGGCAAAGGTCTTAATTTACTAGCTCCAGTGGGCTGCAAGCTAGGGTGAAAAGGAGGACTGGAGATTCCAGGCTGACTGCAATGGGCTCAAAATCTCCAGCAAGCAAAACAGCTTTCGGCCACTTGAAGGCATGGACTCCAGTCTGTTCACCGGATCGCCCCTTACACGCTCTCAATGTTGCTCACATTCTCTGAACAGAGGAAAGATGCCTGCGGGAAGCAGGAGTTGCTCGGCGCTCTGGTATGACACCACGTAAAAGCCAGGCAGGCACTGAGAGTTTAGGGCCACCAAATGTCACAGCTGGAAGAGACCCCTCAGATAGCCTGCGAGCACCACAAACTCCTCCAATTACCAGTGAGCAAACCAAGGTTTGCAGAGGGGCCTGCTATGGTAACAGCCACAAACCTCTCTGTTTCAGGCTTCCTCTTTCCTCAGTGATCTGGACCATGTCCACCTCTTGGCCATCACAGAGCAGAGGAAAGGGTCATGGATCAATGGAAAGTGCAAGAGTAAATCCGGAGGTCTTAAATTCTACTCTTATGTTTTGGCACCTAGAAAAAATGTAAGCTAATCCAAATCTTATTTATATTAAATTCTCCCAAAAGGCATGGAAAGTCAGAGAATCAGAACAGATGCAAACACACTCAGTACACTGTGGAGCCCTGAGTCAGACTGGGCCATTACATCAAACGCTGTTGAGCATGGGGGTAAACAATCTGGGGTCTGAGATGTGATGGGCCTAGTACTCAGTCCCCACTCTGCCTGTCACAAATGTTAACCTTGGGCAACCACAGTCTCTCCAAAGGCTGAGTTCTGGTTGGTAAAGGAGTAAGAATAGCACCTCGCTTGTGGGATTTCTATGAAAATTTAAAGGGCTTAATATAGTTCTTAGTACATAAATCTTAGATAATGTTATTATTTCATTACAGTTAATACTAGATGTGGCATTGGGAGAAAATATTCTGGGTGTATTGAGTATCCAATTAAAATTACTAGAAAACTATTAGGCACTTAAAGACATGAAATTAAGAAATAAATAATTTTATATCATCATGGGACCCTACCTTTTGAGACTCACCTCCTCTAAAGGAAATGTCAAAACCGTATATGAGTACAAGTTACTTTCTCGCTTCTGTTACTCATAAAAGCTCACTGAGTGAGCAAATCCTCCTCAGCCCCTGTTGCCTTCCTTCCTTGTGGTCTTAGAGTCCTGAAGTGGCCTCTGGGGACCAAAGGGACTCCCCTGCACTGTAAGTAAGGCAGTAGGGATCTCACGAACGAGCACTGTGCTTTCTTGTCACCTGTAGAGCAGGATGACTTGAATGTCAGCTCTTACAGTCAGCATGTCTGTGAGTGCCTGTAACATATCTAGACAGCAGGAATGTTCCATAGAGAGGGGATAGAGATTTCTCTGCAGGAACAGGAGGTGAAGGAATGGAATGAGGAGTGGTATGGATGAATAAAAAAGACCGGGTGAGCATGAATAGAAAATAGAATTTCCCCTCCTTGCCAAATCAGAGAGGGATTAGCTTGTGATCTTATGAGTTTGGAAGGTTTTGTTTGTTCATTTTGGTGCTGGTTGGGGGAGCATTAGGGGAGCAGACAAGGCCACCTGAATTAGAGCTGGGAGAAGGCAGCTATTAGTATACAGATTATGAATTCTAAAGAGACAAGGACAAGGCCATTTGAAGTGGGTAGTATCAGGGCTGAGAAATGCCAAGAGTACAAATCTTTATCTTTAATGACCCCAAATGAAGTGACAGCTCTCACAAGGCTAGAAACATGAAAAGGAGGCAAAGGACTTCCTGGCTTCAAAGGAAAGACACTAAATTAATATTACATTTTGCATTTTTGTTGATAAATTCTGTGCCACTGATGGCTATCAGATACAAGGGTGGGCTAAGAACAGAGCCCAGTTTCAAGAAGCAACTGTTTTCTAGGCCTAAGGATATTAAAGCAGTTAGGATAGAAGACACCAAGCTTGCCGCTCTGCTTACACCACATGTAGTTAAATGTATTACATAGGTGCATACATATACATGTACTTTTTTCTTAATCCTTGAAAGATAATCAAATTATGGTTTGGGGGGAATGGAGTCCTTTTGGTGACATAACTTTACTTTCTTTCTCTCTTTTTTTTTTTTTTTTGAGATGGAGTCTTGCTCCGTCACCAGGCTGGAGTGCAGTGGTGTGATCTCGGCTCACTGCAACCTCTGTTTCCCAGGTTCAAGCAATTCTCCTGCCTCAGCCTCCCGAGTAGCTGGGATTACAGGCGTGTGCCACCACGCCCAGCTCATTTTTCTATTTTTAGTAGAGATGGGGTTTCACTATATTGATCAGGCTGGTCTTGATCTCGTGACCTCATGATCCACCCGCCTCGGCCTCCCAAAGTGCTGGGATTACAGGCATGAGCCACCGTGCCCGGCCTACTGTCTTTCTCATTCTTATCTCAAAACCGAGAGAATCAGTTTTTTGGTTTTCTTTCTTTTTTTTTTTTTCCCCATGGATAGCAAGTTCCACATCCCTCAACTTTGGCAGGGTTCACATGAGGAAAGTGAGATTTTGGATCTCTGAAACTGAAATCCACAGTCCTTGCTGCTAGTTCTTAAATTCATAATTCACACAAAATGTACTGTGATGGTTGGTATCTGTGTCAGGCAGGAGATCCTAGGCTTTCCTGCAGGACAAGCAACTTCAAACTTTTAGCAACAGAAGTCTGCTTCTGGCTCACCAGGTCCTCTGCAGGTCTGGTCTCATTGACAATCCTAGGAACTGTTTAGTTTTCTGTGCGATTGGCTAGTGTTGTTCCTTCATGCACTCAAAGGCAGCTAAACAGAGGCAAGGCATTAAATGTTTTTCCCTGGAGGTAATAATGCCACTTCTGCTCACATTTTATTGGCTGAAGTAAATCACATGGTCATGCCTATCTTCAACGGAGTAAAAAACTTAAATTTCCAAAAGGAGAGAAGAATTACAGTAATCCTACTGCAATGCCACTGAGTCATTCTGAAAGTGAAAAAGCACACAAATGCACTGTCCTACCTAAACAGTCTCATAATTCAGAGACATTAGCCATTCTTCAGGGCCAATGTATCCAACTCCTCAGCATCTGCAACCACCCCTCGCACTCTATTAGACACCATATGTTCATTATCCTGACAATGGATGGCTCTTTCCTTAGGCAGCAACTGATAGTCAATAATACACCTCAATTAAACTCAAATTTTGCTCATTTATGCCGGAATTTTGGCATAGCTTAGTTAGAAACTTAGAATTTTATATACCTATAGAAATCAGTCAAATGGTGGTCAGGCACAGTGGCTCACGCCTGTAATTCCAGCAGTTTGGGTGGCCAAGGAGGGCAGATTGCTTGAGGTCAGGAGTTCAAGACCAGCCTGGCCAACATGGTGAAACTCCATCTCTACTAAAAATACAAAAATTAGCCAGGCGTGGTGGCAGGCACCTATAGTCCCAGCTACTTGGGAGGCTGAGGCAGGAGAATCGCTTGAACCTGGGAGGCCGAGGTGGCAGTGAGCCTAGATTGTGCCATTGCTCTCCAGCCTGGGCAAAAAGAGTGAAACTCTATCTCAAAAAAAAAAAAAAAAAAAAAAAAGAAAATTAAAAAAAAGAAAGAAATTAGCCAAATGGCCCCAAAATTCTGTTGCCATGTCCACTTATGCAACCTTACTGCCATGACACACATAAGAGTGGCCATTATTCTGTTGACTTGGGTTTCTGAGGCAATGCTTGTGAGATTATTCGTTTTCTTGTAAGAGTTTTACCTAAAACTTGATTGAGATACAACCATGGGACAATGCGTCCCAGGTTATCACTTCTAAGAATATACCTCTTCTTTCTACTTAATTGTCATTCTTTTTTCTATAGTAATATAATTATTTAAACTAGATACAAATAACTATTAATTAGTGAAATAATAGCTTACTTATGCAGACACAATTTTCTTTGCAAGCTCCACTATTTGAGAATCTTGAAGGAACTTAAATAATAAGGTTGTGGGCAGTTTGTGTATTTATGACAATTTTCCTATGATTTTAATAAGCTTCATATGGTTAGTCAGGAGCACATCAAACTCAGGATTGGGAAGGAGTCCTTCCCTCACAACATAACAGCAATGAAAAAGACAAGAAAGTATAAAAAGCAAATCCAAGGATTTGAAGAGTAGAGCAGTCTAGAAGTCCAGAGTTATTTGGTAAGGGAAAAATTATCCCATCCATCTTACTGTCTCTGACGGGCAACAAAACACAGTAAGAATATAGTGTACAATGAAGATCTCAAACAATAGTTATGTTTCATACTTTTTAAAAAAGTTACCACATATAATAGCAGCAGAAAAGTATAAGATACATAGGAAAGAATTTAACAAAAGATGTGCAAGACTTAAAAAGGTTGTAAAACTATGCTGAAAGACATCTAAGGAAACCTAAATAAATTTTATATATATATATATATATATATATATATATATATATATATATTTTTTTTTTTTTTTTTTTTTTGAGGTGGAGTTTCGCTCTGTCGCCCAGGCTGGAGTGCAGTGGCGCCATCTTGGCTCACTGCAAGCTCCGCCTCCTGAGTAGCTGGGACTACAGGCGCCTGCCACCATGCCCAGCTAATTTTTTTTTTTGCATTTTTAGTAGGACGGGGTTTCACTGTGTTAGCCAGGATGGTCTCGATCTCCTGACCTTGTGATCCGCCTGCCTCGGTCTCCCAAAGATAAATTCGATATTTTTTAACAGCAAAAAACTAAAAATAAACCAAATATCCACTGAAAATAAATAAATAAGATATACCATACACCTGGAGGAGAAGACTCAATTTCATAAATATACCACTTCTCAAATTAATATACCATTTCTCAAATTAATCTATAAATTCAGAGCAAATTCTTCTGGAGACTTAACAAGTTAATTCTAATATGTATATAGGAAAGCAAAAGGCAAGAATAGCAAAGACACTCAGAAGAGAATGAAGGGTGAGGAGGTGATTGCCCCACCAGTGTTCAGGCTTAGTGAAAAGGTATAATAAATAAATCAATATGGTACCGGTGCAGATAGAGGCTAATAAGCCAAAGAAATCAGAAGAGAGGGCCTGGAAATAGACCCATGCATAAATAGAAATGTCATACGTGGCTGGTAGCATTGAAGATCTAGGAAAAAAGGATGAATGAAGGACCACATAGTGCAGAATTAACTGGTTATCCTTGTGAGAAATAAAAAGAAATTAGATCCCTCCCACACACAATGCATAAAACCAGTGTCAGATGGATTTAAGGATTAAATGTGAAAAGAAGAAATTTAAAACTTTTCAAAGACAGTATAGGATAACTTCTGTGTTTGTGGTGGTGGTTGTTTTAATTTCACTGTGGTAAAGGATTTCTTAAGACAAAGGAGGCCAAGCCATAAAGGAAAAGGTAGAAAAACTAGATTACATTAAATATAAATTTATGTTTATCAAAGAACACAATAAAAAATAAAAACATGAAAACCTGTAAACTGAGAGATAATTGTATTATATACATGTGACATATTAATACATATATGTATGTATGCATGTGTGTCTGTGTATATACACAAAACAAACAAAACTATGTATATGTATATACACAAAACAAACACAGAAAATAGAAAACAAAATAGAAAAATAAGCAAAGACAAGGGTAGGCAATTCACAAAAGAGTAAATCCAAATGGTCAATAAACATATAAAAGGATATTCAATCAGAGAAATGCCAAATGACATCACAATATACCCTTTTTTACTCACCAAAATGGACAAAGACATCACCTTGAGATGTGACAGAGTAGGGTGGTACGACCACTATAGCAAATCACGTGTTGGCTGGGCATGGTGGCTCACACCTGTAATCCCAGCACTTTGGGAGGCCAAGGTGGGCAGATCACTTGAGGTCAGGGGTTCAAGACCAGCCTGGCCAACATGGTGAAACCCCGTCTCTACTAAATATACAAAATTAGCCAGGCATGGTGGTGCATGCCCGTAATCCCAGCTACTGGGGAGGCTGAGATAGGAGAATCACTTGAACCCAAGAGGCAGAGTTTGCAGTGAGCCAAGATTGTACTGCTGCACTACAGCCTGGGTGACAGAGTGAGAGTGTCTCAAAAAAAAAAAAAAAAAAGAAAGAAAGAAAATCTCACGTTCTCTGGTCAATGTGAAGATACATCTTCCTCGTGACTCAACACTCCATTTCCAGGTGCAGGAGAACCATCCACACACCTGCCCAGGAGACATGGCTAAGATGCTCGTACATTTGTTATTTTTAATAGCAAAATTCTAAAAAGGGTCTGAGGGGAATGAATAAATCAATCAATCATGGTGCAGTCATGCATGGAATATTATGCAGTAAAATAACTGAATTCCAGCTATTTGTATTTATCTGAATAAATTTTAAATGTATCATGTTGGCCGGGTGTGGTGTCTCACGCCTGTAATCCTGGCACTTTGGGAGGCTGAGGTGGGCAGATCACAAGGTCAGAAGTTCAAGACCAGCCTGGCCAAGATGGTGAAACCCCATCTGTACTAAAAATACAAAAAATTAGCCAGGCATGGTGGCACATGCCTGTAATCCCAGCTACTCAGGAGGCTGAGGCAGGAGAATTGCTTGAACTCGGGAGGCAGAGGTTGCAGTGAGCTGAGATTGTGCCACTGCGCTCCAGCCTGGGACAGAGCGAGACTCTGTCTCAAAACAAAGAAATATAATGTAGACAATGTTCACATATATATCTGTTTATATAAATATATATCTGAATATATATACAATATAGATTTATCTGTATATATATATTTTATACATATATGTATATATTATACATAATGTATTTAGATATATGTATTATATCTCTATATATCTATAAAATATCTATAGATATAAAAATCCATCTATCTAGGAAAAACACATACAATATGATTCCATTGATGTGAAATTCCAGAACAGACAAAACTAAGTGATATCTTGTTTAGAGATATAGTCACATAAAATAAAACCTATGAAGAAACACAAGAGGATGATCCATAGCAATTCAAGAAAATGGTCTACTCTTGGGAGAGGGATGGCGATCCAACCTGGGAGGGCATACAGGGAGCTTCAGAGGAATTGGCATTATTCAATTTCTTAGGCTTAATGAGGAATGTGTGGGTTTTCATATGTATTGCATATTCAATATTATTATTAAATACATATCAATATGTTTTATATATTATTTTATTACTACATGAATTAAATATTCTATAATAGATGTCATTGACAATTTCTAGTGATTGGTTTGTATGAGGATTGTAGCATGTTGATTCAATAATAATAATTTTAAAGTATATGAATAAGATAAACAATATGTATTGTTGTTATCCTCAGGAATCTCCAAAATGAATGAACTACTCACATAAAGGATTAGGTTGAGAGTATCACTAATGAGATTATAAAAATATCTTTTATCTCTTTAAAAATGTTTATTTGTTCTACTCATGAAATGTTTAAAATGCATATTCCCTAGCATGACACTGAGAAGTCACTCAATAAATATTTGTTCAACAAGTGAGCAAACGGATGGAAATAAGCAAATTCTTCCATGTGCTAGTTATTTTTGTACATATTACCAGTTGCAACCACCCCAGGCATACCCATAGGTCTGCTGTAAAATTCTGCTACGTGTGCTGAGTCTTCCCCAGGTCCTGAGTCAATGGAAGCCCAGACAGTTGGGTGGAATGGGAATTTCCTCTCCATTGTTGACTCAGGGTCTAGCTAATGTCTGCTGTCTTGACCTGGTGTCCAGTGTGCCTGGGGTGAACTTAGCCTAGGGACACAGCACCAGACATAGCTGTTATTTTCACCCCACTAAGTATGTTTCTTTTTTGGAGACTTGGGGCTGCCTGGGGACGTGGAAAGGGTCACCTTATGGACCAGAAGATGCCATCTCTTACAAGGATCCTGAAGGTGCAGGGTGGTAGGCCTCTGATTTGCTGTCTGAGGGGTGTTGTCCTAGCAGAGGATGTGTGCTGAGGCCTGGGCTTCCATTTTAACACAACAGTGATGGGTCATGTACACAATAAAATGAAACAGGCCCACATGGAGAGAAGATCAAATGAGCAGAAAGAAAAAGAGACAAAAAATATGAAGAGAGAAGTTGCATAATGACCTCTTTGTTCTTGTGAGGGTAGGTGTTTCAATAAGCCCCTGAATAACAATAACATCAACAAATAAAAACAATAGAAAATTAATGCTAACAGTAACACTTACATAGCATTTTCTTCATATCAAGCACTGTTCTAAGCACACTAAACATATAATTCATTGAATCCGTGGCTATGGGTTAGAGGTTCCCATTTTACAGCTGACAAAACTGAGTCATAGATATTTTAGCTAACTTGCTCAAGCTAAGTGTGGAGGAATGACTGGAATCCAGGAGTCTTCAGGTGGATATCATTACTTGTAGACATTCCCTAACTAACTGAATAAAAGGCATCCTTTTGAGAAAGCTGTACTGTTGGCCCACTCTGTAAGCCCCAAGCATTGTAAATGGTTGGACAGGCCCTCTGCCTGGGGCCCCCCTACCCTGATCATACAATGACTGCATTTTTGCCATTAGATACTTCTTAATGTGTGGCTTCCTCTCCTAGCCATAGCCTGTTATTATGCAATTTTGCATATTTGGAAGCGTCTTTTTTTTTTTCATGAAAACAAAGTAAATGAAAAATTTGTTCTGGGCTGTGCTATGCTTTTGGGAGGCATGCATTATTCCCTTATTTAATTATTGGAATTATTTTATTTTTCTAGTTCTGTTTCCCCGGTCTAGATGTTGGGCAAGGTAGACAAGCCTTTCAGCATGACATCTTGCTCAGTTTTTTATTTATTCCTTTGTTTGTTTTGCAGAACACTTCACATGTTTCAGAACCAGCATTTTTAAGAACACAAGTTTGGGAAGAGCTTTGTGTTTCAGTTATTCAGATTCCCTTCTGGTTGCTAGAATTCACTTGGAAGATGGCTGCAAATGCTGCTTGTAAAAGGCTCTGAAAAGTCCTTGGCCGAAGAAACTTGATTACCCTTTTTTACTTTATTGTTCTCCAAACAGAGTTTTCAAATTTTTTCCTTTTTAAAGAATTTCTCATAAGGTCCCAGGAGTTGATGCTCTGAGGAAATGCAACTAAGAGAAAGCTCCTCTACAGTGAAGATGTCATGAGGACTCGGCTCCCTTCTGAGTAAACCCCATGGGGTCATGGAGCAAAAACACGCCCTTGATTGAAGATGCACTTGACTTTGTAGAGCTCTTGAGGTTTGGTGGGAAAAGCCCAGATATTGGCATCATAGAGATCAGGTACCAGCTTGGTGCCTGAGAAAAAATATTAGACAATCCAGGTTTCAGTTCCCTTCTGGGTAAACCCCATGGGATCGTGGAGACAGTTACATAAGATCATCTATTTAAATCTAAACAGAGTGACATATAATAGGTACTCAGAAAAGGGAAGATCATATGTTTTGTGGGTGGCAGCAAAAAAATAGGGAGTCAAAATGAATCTGATGGTCTGCTGAGAGAAGAGTAAGCCTTCTGTATACTTGATTTCTTCATCCAATTGACCCTTCCATGCTCAACCACAGCAGACAAGACCTTCCACAGGTCGAAAGGGGTATAGGGATAGCAGAATAGCATATCAAACAACCTGCATTAAAAACAAACACAGAGCAGAGTGCTTCGTTGCTTCCATCCACATTTGTCTCCTTACCCTCTAAGTTGGGACATTTTGTCCTTCCTATGTCTAAGGATGGCTCATTAGTTAATGAACCCCTTTTTCCTGGTAAGGAGAAAGGGAGGAGGGGAGACAGAATACTGCTTTTCTGCCCTTTCATTTAGGAAAGGTCTTGTTAGGACTGCTGCATGCCCCACTGGAGGAGGGAGCTGCCTGCTAGCCTGGATACTCAATCCCACTCTGCAGTTCACCACTCAGAAGGACAAGGGTGCTCTTGAGCAGGAAAGTGCTAGCCTTTCATTGCAGGCCAATTTCAAAGCCTCTTCTATGGGGCTCACAAACAAGACTGATGTGGCTTTGCCTTTGTCCATGGGTCTGCTAGGCCTCTAGTAAGACAACTCTTGAGCAATGGAATAAGCCCTTGATCTGGGACAGGGGTTGGCTAACTCTGTCAAGGACCATGAAGTAAACATTTCTGGCTTTTCAGGCCATATCATCTCTGTTGCAACTACTCAACACTGCCCTTGCAGCAACAAAGTGGCCATGGATGATGGGCAAACGTGGTTTTCCAAGGAAACTTCACTTACAGACACAGAAATTTGGATTTTAAATATTTTTCCTGTATTGTGAAGTTTTTTTCTCCAATCATTCAAAAAAGTAAAACCCATTCTTACATGTTGTACCAGACAAAAAGTACATGGTGGGTTGGATTCAATCCATGGCTGCCATTTGCTGAGCCCTGAGCTAGGACATCAAGGTATAGCCCAGAACATTCTGGATGAGGTACTTTGGACAAGCCTTTTACCTTCTGGAAACGTACTTTAAAGAGAATATCAGCCAGCAATGGGATAGAATGAGATCATATCTATGAAATTGCTCTGATAACTATACAGTGTTTTTTAACATAAATTAACAATATTATCAAAGTAAGTCTTCATGTAGAAATGTTAATTCCAACTTAGACAGGCATGTGAATTGTCCAGGGATCATTTAAAGAGGGAGAATTTCAACCTTTGTGGGGAAAAAAGTAGTTCAAATGGTCTTTTCTAAACCTTTTTTATTTTGTAGGGAACAACAACCTCAACCAAAATGTGATTTGTGGTTTGGGATGTTGAAGTTTTTTTTTTTCTTTTTGCCACCACTCACATTATTTTAAAAGTTGTAAAATCAACCACATATTCAACTTCTCAAATTATTATTTACTACCATTTAATTAATTGCACCACTAGTGGAAGCTTCTCTTTTGCAGTTACCCCCTTTTCTGTACAATATGTAAGACAGGTATCCCAACATCAATGAAAACAGAAGCAAATGCAGCACTTTCCAAATATGAATAATCTCCCAGCCTCAGTTTGACAGGTATTCTGGAGTCTGGAGTAGGACGAAATAAAAAGATGAGGTCTCACGCTGAACCCTCTAAGTCTTACATTCCCTTAAGCTTTCTTCCAGCGGGTGTAGAGAGTAGCACTCACACAGGGCTGCTGTGGCCTGCTCCAAAGAAGGTGGGCTTTACAAGTGTCACATGAGGAGAGGCCACTGGACCAAGCATAGGGTTCTCATTTTCAAAGGCACGTTCCCAGCAGGATGACAGTTACAACTCTGATAGATGGAGAGAAGGAACAGGCAACAGGCACTGCAAGGAAGAGAGGAATGAGGCAGCCAGAGGAAGGAAGGGAAGACCAAAGAGATGTGAGTACGCTTCATTTTATTTTTCTATAAAAATGAAAAATGCAGAAGTTGACATCAAGATGGCTAGGGAGATCTGATCTAAAGGAATTACCTGCAGTTGTACTGCTCATTTAACAACTCAAATTTAACCATAGGCCCAAGAGAAAGGGTGGTGGGGTTGGGGAAGGAAGGGCAGAAGAAGAGAGAGGAAGGGAGAACAAGACAGGGAGTGGAGAGGGAGAAGCAGGAAAGAAAAGGTGTAGGGAGGAGAAAAGGAGAGGGAAAGGACAGGATGAAGGAGGGAAAAACAGAAAATAACATGAAGAGAGCAGAACCACCTTGCACCCCATGATTTCACTCATTGAGGCAGCTCTGGGGTGAGACAGGAGTAGGAGGTGTGTCTTCTGCACCCCAGGGAGACTTGCTCCTTTGCAAACTGTGGGCATCTTCCATCTGGTGTTTACAGATGCATATTTTCCATTCCACCAGTGCAAGTCAACTACTTAGTGCTATAAAAGCACTCAAACAGATACAGCGTTCCTGCTTCCCCCTTGCCTTCTACCCTTGCCCTCTTTCTCTTCTTTTCTGTTTTTCTTCTACCTCCTTTTTACCATAAACTTTGACTAACCAATAAACTTCAACATTTGCCAAAACAGTTCTCACAGGTTATTGGGATTGCACCAAACATCCCAAGCAAGAGACACAAAAACAGGAACAAACTATCACCAACCATAAGTTTTCTTAAAGATGAAAATTGCCACCTGATGCAAAAACTGCAAGGACATGTACTCAATCCACCCCCACCCTTTGAAAACCTTGGTTCTGCTTAAACAGATAAGTTTCAGGTTCTCCCTGATATGCCCCTGTGGAATAGAGTCTTTAGAACCTATTTAGTCTCTAAATAGAGACTCTATTTAGACCCAACCTCTGCTTGAGTCACTTAAATCATTTTCTTTTGACAGTACTCAATAAAAGACTCAGTCTACTCCGATCCTGAAAAAAGCCTGGGTTCTTGGTCACCCACATGTTGCCTTCCTGAAATATTTATGAAATCCTTTGCACCTGTGGCTCTGTCATGAGGGTGACTCCTTGCACAGGACCTTGAAGGATTTCAGTGTGAGCTTCCACACCCTTCTTTTTAGCATCCTCAAATGGCTCCCACATTTTCATGAATGTAACAGACCAGTAGTTCTTAACAGAATATTGTATTAGGAGACCTAGGGATGGTGGCGTTAGGGCTAGAGGAGGAGTCAAGAGTTTGGGGTTGTAATAGTTAATTTTATGTATCAATCTGACTGTGCTGAAGGATGCCCAGACAGCTGGAAATCATTACTTTGGGTGTGTCATTGAGGACGTTTTTAGATGAAATTAGAATTTAAATAAGTGGACTGAGTAAGGAAGGTCTGTCCTCACCAGTGTGGGAAGGCACCATCCAATCCATTGAGGGCTCAGATAGAACCAAAAGGCAGAGGAAGAGTGAACTCTCACTCTCTCTCTTCTTGGGCTAGGACATCCATTCTCTCCCATCCTTGGACATTGATGCTCCTGGTTCTCAGGCCTTCAGACTCTGGACTTACACGAGGGCCCTCCTCTGCCAGTTCTCAGGCCTTTGAACTTGGCTGAATCAAACCACCAACTTTCCTGGTTCTCCAGCTTGCAGATGGCATGTCATGGGACTTCGCAACCTCCACAATCACGTGATCTAATTCTCATCACAAATCTCCTCTTCTATACATCTGTCTATATCCTATTGGCTCTGCTTCTCTGGAAGACCCTGACTGATACAGGGGTTGTACACCCAGCCTCATTTCAACTAGGGATCCTCTAGTTTTGCTTGTTGGACATGTGAGTTCACTTGAACAAATTTTAATAAATAAAACTTGGAAAACCACCCTAGAGACTGAAAAATACACCAAGAAGACTGAAGGCAGGTCACAGGTTACTCAGGCAGCCAAAGGATGGAGAAAATGGCTCTGTCTTTTGAGCCCTGAAAGTCATGTATTTATTCATTGCCTACCCCACTTCCTTATGGACAACAGGCTCTCACAGAGTTACTTCCCAGGCCAGAACCACCACCCTCCTTGCCTGGAAACATGACATGTAACCACCTGTTGTCTGTGTGAGGGCATTTAGTGTGCATCACAGAGAATGGAAAAGGGAGGAGCTTCAAGGCAGGGAAACATAGGCTAAGACCCCTGGCTCTGCCGTTTACGACACCTAGAACTTTCAGATACTTTGTTTAACTTCTGTAAGCCTCAGTTTCCTTTGTGAAAAAAAATGAAGATGCAAATACCTACCTCTTTAAGTCAAAAATTGTTTTCCCTTCCCCTTCTCTTTTTAGAAAAATATCCACTTGACTTTCATTAAGTAAAATGAGTTTGTTAACTTGTTCAGAAAAGATAAACTCAGTTTTTTTTTTTTAAGTGCAGTCATCTAATAGTACAACATAGCACAAAATGTCTTTAGTTCCAGCATCGGTTTCATAAAGGAAAAATGGGCCTAGGGTAAAGAAACTGAGGATAGGTCACTATTGGGGCATACTCATCAGATACCATCTCAGGTAAAATTGCCTTTTTATTTTTTGCCCTTTATTTATTTGTTCCTTTTTAATAGGCTTCCTTGTTTTGAGAACAGTTTTAGATTTACAGAAAAACTGAGAAGACAGTATGGGGAGTTCTCATTCTCCCCACAGCCAGTTTCCCCTCTGATTAACATTTTTCATTAGTATGATTACCTCGTTACAATTAATGAGCCAGTATCAACACATTATTAAGTAAAAGCCAGACTTTATTCTGATTTCCCCAGTTTTTCCCTAATGTTTCTTTTCTGTTCCAGGACTCCATCCAGGAAACCACATCACCTCCAGTTGTTGTGTCTCCCTAGGTACCCCTTGGCTGTGACAGTCTCTCAGACTTTCCTTGTTTCAATTACCTTGACTGTTTGGAGGAGTACTGGCCAGGTATTTCATAGCATGCCCTATTACTTGAATTTTCTGGGGGATTTTTGCATGATAAAACTGGGGTTATGAGTTATTGGGAGGAAGACCTCATTCTCATAGTCTCGATAAACATGACTTTTCAGCATTGGGGTTGGCCTTGGTCCCCCCACTGAGGTAATGTTCGTCAGGCTTTTTCACTGCAAAGTTTCTCCTCCCACTCTCTACTGGACATGTTGGAAGGAGGTCTGAGGAACCCATCACTCTTGCTTTCATGTAGGTCCTCCTGGTTTCTCCTCCCCCAGTCTTCCAGATCGGCTTCCCTTCAGTGCATATACTGCATAAACATTGGACTCCTGCTATTTCCCTTGCCATTTTGGTAAATTTCAAAGTTTTCTAAATGTTCTCAAAATGTCTTTTCTTTCACCCAAGTCATCATGAACTTTCCAGTTTTCAGCAAAGCATAACTTTTCCTCTGACCTCACAAAGAAAATGTGGGATGACTGTACACTCACAACCACACTCTTGCTGTGTCCAACCCTTCCTGCTACAATCCCAAGTCAACTTGCATGGATCAGCAGGAGAATGAATTGCAATTTCCCAGACCAAGTTTTCTTTTAGGCAATGATGTTACCACATAGAATGAGCAAGACAGTGTGGATATGCATCCACAGGAGATGATTGTATTAGTCAGCCTAGGGTACACGCTTGCTGCAGTAAGAAATAAACCCCAAATCTCAGTGACTAAATATATAGTGTTGGTTTAGTCTTCACTCTTGCAGTGTCCACTGTAGGTCTGGTGATTCTCAAGGACAGCTTACCTTGATGTGGAGACACAGCAATCCATGCCTCTTTAATTCCATGTCTCCTGGCACTGTGATCCCCTCAGAAGGGGAAGAGATAGCTGGAGAGTTGCATTCACTGGTGATAGACTCCCCATGACTCTTGCATTCACAATCCATAGGCCAGAACAGATCACATGGCCCCACCTATCTGCAAGTGGACAGGGGTCGTGGGTGGCCAGGAAAGGCCAGAGAACTGGGCATTGTTGAGCACTAGTAATGCCTACTACAATGACTAAGTCAGAACAAGAAGGTACTTATGGACCCATGATACCCACAGCATTCTTGGAACATAGTCTTAAGTCCACCCTTTCATACATAAATTGTATTTTTCTTTTTGTGATCTCATTCTGTGCCTGGCACAAAGCTCTGCCAAACTCCTTCCCAGATTATCTCCTAAGGTGCAGTAGCTCAGTAAGCCAAATGTTGCCCCATTCCAATGACCTTTAACTTTGCTTTAATGTGCTTTTTCTCCCTCATTATAATGTAACTCATTGTTACAAAACATGATAAGTGCAGCATGCCTAGTATGGCTATTGCTAGAAACTTAATCCTACTTGGTTAAAAGCCCACTGTGTTCTTGGCTCACCTCACTTTTTTAGTGCAAAAATACAAAACTTTCTACAGTTTATTCTTGCTTTTTTTTTGTCTCTCCATAAGGATACATGGAAGTACTCTCATTTCTAAATTTGCTAACTTAACTCCTTTTTTTCTGCTCACCAAATCTGATAACTTTTCCTCCTTCTCTTTTCTAAATGTCTCACCTTCCCCACCCGACTTTTCCCTCTGCCTATTCAATACTGGACCACCCACGCTGTCCTCACTTCCCAAGTCTGGACCTCAATTTCATCATCTGTAAAGTGGGAGGTTAGGGTGAGCTATTTATTTCCTTCCAGGTCTGCTGGTCTCACAGTGTTTGCACAAACTTTCTCCGTTGGTGTCCCCTGGGGCATCCTCATCATCAAGATGTTACCCCCTTAAACTCATGGAACGGCCAATGAGGCAGTGAAAACCTGACATGTTTTAAAACTGAAATAAAAACCCTGTAAGTTTTACTTTGAATTTGAAATTTCTCCCATTTTACTTTTCTTTCATTTTCTCATAACAGCTTTCCATGAATTGAATCATTTGGAATCATTCTTTAAATGACATAATTAGTTATACAGTTTACTTTTGGATTTCAGTACTGCTGTGAATCATAAACAGTGAAAATATCAAATTCTCCTGAAAAAAATAATGAAGTTGATTTGTATTTATTTTCCTTCCATGGAGTTACAAAGGACTTAGTTACTTGAAACAGAACTAAATTAAATGACTGAGTTAATTTTGAAGTTAACAGCTACATGGATGAGATGCTTATGTAGAAACATGATATAAAGGAATATTTTTAGAGAATGAGATCACCTTAAGAGTATTATTATGTTTTAGTCATTCCTCTTAAAGGGATGACCGAACACTGAAGGACAAAATCAGGTTTGCCTCATTTGTCATGGTTACTTATTAAGTAACTTGAACATTTTAAAGCATTTAGCCAAATTTAACTTTTAGACCAATGGCGAGGAATGTGATGAGTTTCTCGCCAAAGCAAAGGATGTACCCTTGACACTGCTCAGCAGTGGCTGCTGGTCCACAGTCCTTCTCACTCACAGAGGATTCTGAGTGTTCGTGATGATGAAGTCTGTCCACAGTTCATTCTTCAGGGGTCTGGATTGCAGGTAGAAATGAAATGCACAGATACGGGGAACACAATTTTCCCAACAGCTTCTGTCTCTTACCTTTTTGTTCTGGGTTCTGTTGCTAGTGCTGAAATGCAGAGAAAGTGCCTCAGCTGCTGGGGAGTTCTCTGTCAGCCAGCGTACTCCAATCCATATTATCTGCATCATTGAACTCCAATTAGTGCGTGATTTCCACTTTGGTGCTGATTGAAGATTTTCAGTATTGTTAAACAGAATCCCAGGCTTTCAACTGCAGGAGTTTAGGGCTGCGGGTTTTGCTGTAGAATTCCCCTCAGGCCCCGAGAGGCAGATCTGCCTGGGGTGAGAGCCCTCAGTATCAGTTTCTGATTATGCCATTTTTTCAGTTGTGTGATCTGGGATGAATCATTTGTCATCATGATTTTATGAGAAAACGGAAGGGCTGGGATGCCATTGTTACCTGAAAAAGGCGTTTGTAAACAATAAAATGTTGTGATTTATGATAGCACCATAGTAATCCAGACAGACAAATAGATCAATGGAAACCAAGAAGAGGGCTCAAAGACAGGCCCACACAAAGTGCCAGGTCATTTGGTGCTGAGAAGATTCTGTTTTGTGTTTTTAACAAATAGCCATGGGACAATTGGACACCCATGTGCAAAATAATGAACTTCCACCGTACCTTCCATCAAATCAAAATTAACTCACAATGGATATGGACCTAAGTGTCAAACTACAGCTATAAAGTTTCCAGAGATAAACATGGGGAAATATCTTTGCAACTTTGGAGTAAGGAAGGAAAACACAGACATAAATGAAGAAATATGATAAATTGAACTTTATCAAAATTTGAAATCTCTGCTTCTTAAAAGTCACCATTAAAGGATAAAAAGGCCACACACAATGTGGGAGGGAGAAAAATATTCACAATGCATATATCTGAGAAAGAACTCGAGTCTAGAATACATAAATATCTCCTATCACTCAAAAATAAGACGACTCCCCATTTTTGTTAAAAGAGGGGAGGGTGCAAATGAACATGTCATGAAAGAACAGACATGTCACAAAAGAAAATGTATAAATGGTCAATAAATACATGAAAATGTGCTCAGCATCCTTAGTTATTACGAAAAAGCAAATTAAAACCACCGAATTATCACTACACACCAGTAAGAATGGCTAAAATTTACTAAGTGTTGGCAAGGATATGGAGACTTTCACACACTGCTGGTGGGACCCTAAGGTAAACAACCACTTTGGAAAACAGTCTGGCAGTTTCTTGTAAATAAAATGTGTGATCATTGCCAAATGATCCAGCAATTCTACTTCTATGTATCTGCTCTAGAAAAATAAGGACACATGCTCCCACAAAAACTTGTACCAAAAGTTTACTGCAGCTTTATTCAGAATAACCAGAAATTGAAAATATCCTAAATTTTTATCAACACCTGACGGTGTAAACAAACAATGGTATATCCACACACTGTAATACTACTCAGTAATAAAAAGGAACAAACCACTTACACACAACAACATGGATAAGTTTCACAAACATTATGCTGAGCAAAAGAAACCAGATACAAATGAATATATTCAGTATGATTACATTTATGTAGATTCTAGAAACTACTAAACTCATCTGTAGTGACAGAAAGCAGACCAGTGGTTGCCTGGGGTCAGAGTGGACTAAGGACTGACTGTAAAGTAGTAGAAGGGAACTTTCTGGAGTGATGAAACTGTTGTATATCTTGGTAATGGTGGTGGTTACACGGGTATGTATCTCCATAAAAACTCATCAAACTAAAAATAAAAAAAAAAAATTTAAGGTAGCTGAAAATGTTATACAAATGTAAGTTGCCAGGGAAGATAGAAGCTGGAATGTAAGCATAACTGCATATGTATAATATTGTCACAGTCCTTGGGGTGTCTTTTCCAGCCAGAAGCCTCTGTGACCAGTGGCACCTTTGCTAGAATTTTGCTCAGGCCTTTTGGGCTCATTCTGCTTACTCGGCCTGGCAGGTTGCACGTGGCTTGTGCTACTGGCCTGGATCCTATACCTGTCAAGGGTGAGCCAGGCACAGAGTGGTGAGGGGTGCATGTGTGAGCAAGCGTGGGGTTCGGCCACTGTGCACAGCCATGCACACTGACAGTCACACTGGCTGCTTCAGTGGGGTGGGCAGCTTCAGGTGCTGGCACAGGTGCCGGCTCTGTGCAAACCTGCAGCTGGATCAGGTGCACCTCAAGAGACTTCTGCTGTAGGCATATGCGTCTGGACAAGGGGACTGCAGGTGGCACCTGGAAGCTTGGAAATGCCAGAAACCACAGAGCCCCAAAAAGGGTGTCACAGCCCTGCTTCAGGGAGCCCTTGGTCTGGGCTCCCCAAAGGGCTACCACTCTTCTCTCCTTCTCATCCACAACATGGTGAGTAGGGAGGTGTGTTTCAGCCCTGTTTGTGTTACAGCTCTTTCAGTCCCGCTATTCAGCAGAACCCAAGTTTTTGTCCCGTGTCCAGGAAGAATGAGGTACATGGACAACTGGAGGGTGAGCAAGGTGAAGAGGAGCTTCACTGAGTAACAGAACAGCTCAGAGGAGACCTGGAGATGGTAGCTCCTTTCTGCAGGCAGGTCGTTATTTAGTCTGTGAGATTGTGGCTGAGTCTGGGATTTTATGTGCTTCAGAGCAGAGGAAGTGTGTGCCAATTGGTCCATGGGCTGCCATGGTTGGGCTCAGATAAAGCACCATAAATTCTCACTCTGGACCTTGGAGTCCACCTGGAAGTGGCAGCCTGGGCCCCATGCTTCAGGCCGTTCCTGGATTGAAGGTGGGACTTCATCAGGTAGACCTGCCCCTTTCTACCCAGGAGCTTGTCTGCCTCCTGCTGCCATCTACATACCATCCACAGCACCCAGGCTGTTTGTGCCAAGGGGCACCTGCAGGGCCCCATCCCCACCCTTGGCCTCCATCCTGTGCTCATCAGTGCCCAAAGTCCAGATGGGGTCCAGGTGACAGGGGTCTGGCATGTGAGTGCTGCCCTGAATGTATGCACACCTGGTTGGGTTGTGACAGCACCCAGGCTTGGCCATAACTTTGCTCAGCCCTGGAGCAGGCACTGGGAGTGGAGAGAGGCCAGGCAGTAGGAGCAGGCACTTCTGAGCCTGCAGGGAAAGGGGGCTTCTGAGCCTGCAGGGAAAGGGGGCTTCTTGGTGCCCAAGAGCTCACGGATGCCCAGGTCTGCAGCCACATCTGGGCTGCTGTAGCTGCCAGAGAGGTTGGGGCTCCCACCTGTGTCCAGCTCCCACTGGCTCCATGGAGCATGCAGCCCCGGTGGTGTCTTCCTGGTGGCAGCCAGCGTCTTCACAGCGACCATTCCAGATGGGCTGCCATTGCCATTAACATTTGAATATATATGTTCTATTAAGAATGTAGATGCTGAGTTCAGATTCCAAGTCTGTCTCTTGTCATTTCTAGCCATATGACCTTGGGCAAATTATTCAATCTTCCACACCCCCCGTTTTCAAATCTGTAAAACGAGTACTATAATAGTATCTACCTCATACAGCTTTTATGAACTAATAGAGGCCAAGTGTTTATAACAGGTACCATTGCAGAGTAAGGGGTTGTAAATATTAAGTGTTTCCATTATTAACGGACTCTGATTAGTCTTTTATTTCTGTCTGCTAATAACCAGATTATATCTAATCTCCAGTGAATAGACACAGAAGCAAAGGGCCTCATGGACCCAGGCCCTACTGTTGTCATCTCATTTCTTACCTTGAATCCAACAAGTCTGCTCCTTTCCCAGGAGCTTTAAGAACAAAGAGTACAGTTGAAGCAAATCCTTTTCCATCTGAGCATTCCCACCACATCAGGAATCCTCCAGATAGTTTTCAGGTGCCAATGAGAGGCTTTCTTATTCTCCAGTAGAACCTACACCAGTGGGAGGCGACAGCATTCACAGCTGTTTGCCATGTGGATGTATCAATTCCCCCAAGCTGCCGAGTGAGAGACAGCCCCTTGCCTGCACCTCCACATGATCAGCAGGGTCTCCTTGGGCCTCTGGGGAACTTCACTGGCAATGGGGAGATAAAGCGAAGGACAAGCCTGAAGTTTCTTGCTCCTCGGGGTAACTTTTGACCATATGAAATGGAGATCTATCATTCCACGCCACATCAGTAACCACGCAAGTAGGTGGTTATAAACCCTCACTGCCCAACAGGCACTGTTTAAAACACTTGACATCCATTAGTTCATAAAAGCTCTATGAGGCAGAGACTATTATAGTACCCATTTTACAGATTTGAAAACTGAGGGTCTAGACAATTGAATAACTTGCTCGAGGTCATATGGCTAGGAATGATAAGAGACAGATGTGGGATCTGAACTCAGCATCTACATTCTTAATAGAATATATACACTCAAATATTATACATATGCAGTTACTTATATTCCAGCTTCTTCCCTGGAAATTTACAGCCTTTTCAGCTATCTTTGAAATCAATTTTATTTATTCTAAGTTTGATTAGTTTTTATAGAGATACATACTCATCTTCTGTGTCCTTCTGAGCCAGCCCTTACCTCCCTGAAGGACCCTTCAGCCAGGCCTAGCCCTTGAATGTCTCCTGGCCAGAGTTTGATGGGACAGGGAGTTGAGCTGGGGTCGGATGTTATGAGGCTGGACTGCACCCTCTTTCCTGGCCCCTGCCTTCTTCAGATCATTTTACTTGCCCCCTACTCCCTACCAGTACCCTACTGGGGCCAAAGTCCTGTCCTGAACAACCCCCTTGCTTAGGCATGGACCTGGCTCCTTGCCAGTTTCAACTTCCTGAAGGTTGGGCTCTACTTCCCATATCCCCTTCCACTGACAAGAATTAGGCATCCTGGTCAGCTGGAAAGACATAGGCTTTCAAGAAACACAGCCCTCAGTGCAAATTCTGATCAGCCTCTTTTAAGCAGTGTGGTTTGGATGAGATCTTAGCCTCTCTGAGCTTCAGTTTGCCCTTCTATGAAATGATAAGATAATGTGCACCTTGGAGATTGTTAGAGAGTGTGAATTACACCACCCCTGTCATTTTAACACAATGCCTGACCCATGGCAGGCATTCAATTCATGATGGATATAAACACCCTATTTCATCCATTTAAAATGCACACATCCTTTCCTAATTTCACATCTCTGAAATCAGGAGGCACGCTACAGCCAGTGACTCTCACAACCACTACAGGCCGGAGACAGGTGTGATGTGGCTGTCATCTCCTGCCATGCCTATTGTTCCTGAAAGCTGGATGGTATGTCTAGAGTCGAGACCATGAGCTTGATGTTTTTGTCAACCAAGCATTTGAGGACTGTTTCAGGAAGGAAGAGGAGTCCCGACTGTAGGCCATACGCCGTCCATTGTCACCTGCACGGGAGGTGAGGGAAGCATCAGCTCAGATCTTGCTGAGTGGGTTTCAGACTTCAAAGGAAGCCCCAGCGACCACACTGCAGCCATCTTTCTGAAGTGCCGCGGCCCCAGCCCTCTCCTCCTGGCAGCCTAGAGGACGATCCTGGACATTGACAGCTTTGCGTCAAGAAAATTATTCAGCCGATCACGCTCTGTATGTAAAGAAGGTTTAGCAAGTCCATAACTAATGTTTCTGTTTTCTTTCTTGTATAAGCACAAGAATGATATAAAGATAATAATCTCTATTTAAATAAGCCTAAAAGAGCTCTTTCAATAAGTAGTAAATCAACCTAAGTGGTTTGAAATGCTGTGTTATATTTGAGTATCGAGCCTATGTTTTTTCTTTTTTAATGGTATATAAAATAGAGAGGTCCAGGCACAGTGGCTCACATCTGTAATACCAACACTTTGGGAAGCTGAGTCAGGAGGATCACTTGAACCCAGGAGGATCACTTGAACCCAGGAGGTCAAAGCTGCAGTGAGCCATGATTTCTCCACTTCACTCCAGCCTGGGTGACAGAGTGAGACCTTGTCTCAAAACAATAAAAATAAAAAATAAAGGGCACCTTTCTATTGATGAGATGAAACAAACACAAATAGGACTGCCTACATCATGATTATTTTCTCCCTACTGACTTGGGAAGTGACTTTTGTCCTGGAATCCCTTTGTGATGAAGCCCTCGTGGGATGGCAGCAAGCTGTCCTCACATTGCTTTGGTGTGCCGGCTGCCCTCGGGCCTTGTACAGGAGCGATGCTACTTCCCCAGCCCCAGCTTGGTGCTCTCTCGGCTGTTTCCATTTCTTCCAAGCATCCCCCTGAGCTCCCAATATAGGCAAACTGTGTACTGTGTATTTGTCTCATATTTAAGATCTAGCCTATCCCAGTTATGACATCTACAATATAAAAACTTGGACTAGTCATTTGCTTTATCTGCTGCAGAAGACAGAACTTACTCTTTTCCTGAAATCCAGAAGAAGAGATGATCAGTGGTGTTACACTTTAAGATGTGTCCTCTCTAAACTGCAGCTCTCAACTCTGATGGCGAATTAGAACCCCCAAGAGAGTCTTTGAAAATACTGATGTTTGGGCTCTCCCCGCCACCCCCTCCCAGCCCACCCCCCTTCACCCCGACCAATTAAATAAGACTCCTGAGGGATGAAGGCCTCAGGCATTGGTGGGTTCTGCAAGCTCCCAACTACTTCTGGTTGCAATGAGTTACATAAAAGCCCTGATTTAGACTTTGGGCCATGCTGACTTACCTTGGAATAGAGCTGGGCCCTCCTCCTGTCTCCTACACTAAGGCCTAATTTCTGGATGGCTTAAGAAGTAAGCTGGGGAATTTGGCATTTTAATTATTTCCATTCCTGTTTAATTGTTTAATGGAGTTACCAGAAGAGTGCGGAAACAGCTATCGGGTTAATGCTACAGAACTTGAACAGTGACCGGTAACTTCAAATCCCACTGTTAAGCTCTGATGTCTCCTTTTACAATGGAAATAAGTGAGTTTTCCGGTTTGGGTTTATGGTTTTTGTGGTAAAATGTACATGTTTATAAAACTTACCATTTTCACCATTTTTAAGTGTATGGTACAGTGACATTAAGTACATTCATGCTGTTGTGTAACCATCACCACCATCCATCTCCCAAATGTTTTCATCTCCTCAAGTGGAAACTTCATGCCCATTTGCTATGATCTGAACATTTGTGTCCCACGAAACTTCCTCTGTTGAAACCTAATCACCAATGTGATGGCATTAGGTAGTGAAACCTTTGGGAAGGGATTGGGTCATAAGGGCTGAGCCCTCGTGAATGGGATCAATGCCTTCATAAAAGAGGAGAGCTGCCTTATCCCTTCCACTTTGTGAGGACACAACGAGAAGGAAGGACCAGAAATCGGGCCCTCATCCAACATCAAACCTGCTGGCACTTTGATCTGGACTTCCAAGATTCCAGAACTGTGAGAAATAGATGTCTGCTGTTTTTAAGCAACCCAGTGTGTAGTATTCTGTTAGAGCAGTGTTAATGGACTAGTGCACCATTTAAGCAGTAACTCCCCATTTCCCTCTCTCCCCTAGCCTGTGGCAACCTTCATTCCACTTTCTGTCTCTATGATTCTGCTACAAGAGCAGAATAAGGAGAGGGGAGAGAAATATCAAGAAAAAGATGAGTGAAAAAGACAATCTAGGTAACTTAGCTGAATTTCCTTTGTTATGGGTTAAAACTCACTCTGGAGTGATGGGTGTCCTCACTGTGCCTTCTTTGCCAGATGCAAACCCAGATTGACTTGGAGAATCTGTCACCAAACCAGGGCATGAGCATGGAGATAAGTGGCAGGAAGGAAAGTTTTAAAGAAAATGAGTTCAGGATGTTGAGTGTGAAGTAAAGCAAGTATGTGGGACTATATCATTTCCTGGGGTATAGCGTTGAGCATGCTTTTTTTTTTTTTTTTCTGAGATGGAGTTTCACTCTTTTTGCCCAGGGTGGAGTGCAGTGGCATGATCTCGGCTCATGGCACCCTCCGCCTCCTGGGTTCAAGTGATTCTCCTGCCTCAGCCTCCCAAGTAGCTGGAATTACAGGCATGCGCCACCACGCCTGGCTAATTTTTTTGTATTTTTAGTAGAGACAGGGTTTCGCCATGTTGACCAGGCTGGTCTAGAACTCCTGACCTTGTGATCTGCCTGCCTCAGCCTCCCAAAGTGCTGGGATTACAGCTGTGAGCCACTGCGCCTGGCTAAGCCTGCTTTTATGAGACATGGTTGAGGGGAAGCATGAATGGAAAGAGAGTTGCAAAGTGAATTTGACCCTAAACTGTAAGAAAGATTATTTAGTCTAAAATTCCCTCTGAAATGAAGAGTCACTTTGAGAAAAATCATTGCACTTTTCAGGCATTGTTCTGTGGGGAGACATACAAGGGAATTGCTCAAGCTGTTCCCCACTGTCGGAAGCCCCCTGGTTTACCCGGTAGACAGTGTTGCCCCCTTTTATTCCTCCCTGGCTCCCTTTACCGTAGCCCTCAGCAATGTCCTCCACCAGACAGGGGGCTCCAGGGAAGGGAGAGGTTGTTAGGAGCAATGGCCATTGTGCAATTTCCCATGGAAGCTATGGATAATCATATGCTCATGGGATGCAAAACACATGCCTGTCAACACCCAAATAGGCTGTCGTGCTTGGGCCTTGGTTGCCACCCTGGTTTTTAATTTTATGTCTGCCACGTCATCATTGTTTGCTAAATAAACATACAATTACAGAGCATGAGTTTAAAGTTTCCAGTAGGGAAAAAAAAGTGGCCAATATATCTGAATATGATGACCCTTTTAAAGCCTGACAAATTAAGTTTTAGTGGCAAGCAAGCAAGAAGGGTGTGTGTGTGTGTGTGTCTGTGTGTGTGTTGAGGAGAACCAATATTAAAAATGTGAAAGACTTTATACCAGTGGTCCCTGGCCTCCAATGACCCCTGCCTCCTGGTATTCATGCCCTGGGCAGCCCCTTCCACAGCACATAGGGTTGGTCTGCATGATCGATAGAATGCAGAAAAGTGATGGCAGGTTACCTTCAGAGATTTGGTTCAAACAGTCTGTGATTTCCACGTTGGGCTCTCTCTGGAAACACTCCCTGTGGAGGAAGATGCCACATTTGAGGACATTCGGGCAGCCTATGGAAAGGCCCGTGTGGTGAGGAGCTGATGTCAGCAGTCAATGAGGAGCTGAGACCTGCCAACATCCCATTCAAAGCAGTGGGACTCCTCGCTGAGCAATCTCCACCCACAGGAGACACCTGAACCAGAATCATCAAGCTCAGCTGCCTCCAGATTCCTGACCTTTAGAAACTGCAACTTAGGCTGGGCACGGTGGCTCACACCTGTAATCCCAGCACTTTGGGAGGCCGAAGTGGGTGGATCCCGAGGTCAGGAGTTCAAGACCAGCCTGGCTAAGATGGTGAAAGCCTGTCTCTACTAAAAATACAAAAATTAGCCAGGCATGGTGGCATGCACCTGTAATCCTAGCTACTCAGGAGGCTGAGGCAGAGAATTGCTTAAACCTGGGAGGCAGAGAGTGCGGTGAGCTGAGAGCATGAGTTTAAAGTGCCACTGCACTCCAGCCTGGGTGACAGAGCAAGACTCCATCTCAAAACAAAGCAAAACTGCAACATAATACATGTTTGTTGTCTTGAGCTGCTAAGTTTGGGGTAATTTTTTATGCAGCCATAGATAAGACACTAATTTGCATAATCATTTTCTCACCTAATCTAGAAACTAGGTGTTGGCTTTGCAGGAGGGATGATTTATAGAATGCCAAGAAAGGTGATTGGAAAGACAAGACGGAAGGCATGTGATCTGACCGTCACATCTTGCCGTCCTCTTGGGACACTCGCTGTGAGTCCTGAAGGAGGTGACGCAGGAGGACTACCTTTCAGAGGAAGTTTATGAATGGCTCCTGTTCCCAGCGGGAACCTGGGGAAAAATAAAGATATTGGATCTTTCATCTAGAATTTTAAAAAAGGACAAAGTAATGAAATGTTAAATCTGAGTGGTATCTACAGATATTCAAGCAAGCAATAACAAACATCTTCCTATATTCAAGATGAAAACCCCTGAGCATGATGGCATTGCAAAGAAATTTCTATGAGAATCTAGGTGATGCTTTACCTCAAACAGCTACTTTCTAGTAGCCAGTTGAAAAATATTTAAATAAAAAAAAACAAAAACACCAAGCTGTGTTTGTAACTGCTGTATTGAAAGTTTTTCTCAACAACCAGGGAAAATGGTAGTAACAGCCTCCTTCAGTGTCCAGCACATGTGAAGGGCATCCACATGTCAGGTGGCTGCCTCAGTCCGTTCAAGTTGCTATAACAAATTGCCATAGACTGGGTGGCTTATGAACAACAGTCATTTATCCCTCACAGTTCTGGAAGCTGGGAAGTCCTAGGTCAAGTTGCCGGCAAATTCAAATGTCAGGTGAGGGCTCACTTCCTGGTTCACAGATGGAGCCTTCTTACTGTGTCCTCACATGGAAAAGGAGGAAGGAAGCTCTCTGGGTCTCTTTTATAAGGGCACTAATCCCATTCATGACAGCTGCATCCTCATGACTGATCATGTCTCAAAGGCCCCACCTTCTAATGCCATCGCTTGGGGGTTAGGATTTCAACATATGAATTTTGGGGGAAGAAAAACATTCAGCCTATAGCAGTAGTGCTCACAGACCACTGCCCCCACTCAGCACTCACTTTCAGTCCTTCCTTGGCTCAGCCCAGCCTTTGGCCTTGCCCAGGGTGGAAGCTCATCCTACCACTTCATTTAGCATCCAAGGGTCCCTTCAAGCTAACCATGGACCAGGCACCCAAGGATGGAGCAGAACCAGTTCTGCAGGCCTGCTGGGCATCTCTGTCCATTGGAAAGTCAGTTTATTCTGATGGTGTAGAGTAGGTAACAGTGTAAGATGAAATCACAGCCCTCCCTCTGATCCTCCTCTCCATGACCTCAGCTGGCACTGCCCCACTGCCAGGGGCTGTCCCCCAGAATTCCACCCTGGGCATCCTGACCCCAGAATTGTTCTTCTCCACACTATTTCACCCCACCCTCCATCCCCAGGGAACCCCCCTTACACACTGTCTTCATCCTCAATCCCAAGGTTGTATTCCCTATTGTCACTAGGTCTTATAATCTGTTAAAACCAAATCCCAAGTCATTAGCCACCAAAAAAAGAGAGGAGAGAGGCAGCGACCCACTCATTCCAAAGCAGCAGACAAAGGAAAGAAGCAACTCCCCACCACAGGGACATTGTTGTTTCCATGGTAACCCCGGTTAAACACTGACATCCTTCTACATGTACATTATCTCATTTAACCTTTCAAATCGACTCAGGAGGCAGATACTATTCTTCTCCATTCATTTCCAGGTGAGGAAACTGAGACTGAGAGAAGGTGCCAGCAACAGCCTGTGAGTGGCTGGAACTGGAAGCTAGGTCTTTTGTCTCCATGGGCTCTGCAGGCTCTTGACCCCACTCCATTCCGACACCATCTGATTCCCATTCCAGCTGCTGCCCTAGCAAAGTCATCTCAAACACTGTTAAAGGGAAATGTCTAAGTGCCAGAGTTTACAAAAAGCAAAATCCATCGGCTGATCAATTTTTCTCGGCAACTTCCCTGTGGGAGTCAGAATCCTTTCGTTGGACGACTGAGTGTTTATTACAGGACCCCACGAAGATCAGCGGCTCAGGCGCATTTGCGACTCAGCTGTCTGTAGCATCCTTGCATGGCCTCTTTATGACAACCAAGTCCCCTTGCAGCTGCTCCCAAGGCTATGGCAGGGTCAGAAAAAGAAACTCAAGGCTATCCTTTGCTGGTGACAATTTTCCCCCTCTTTTAAAAAACAGTCATAAATCTTCAGACATTCCTAAGACCCTCTCCTATTTTGAATTTTGGGGCAGTTGCGGATGAAAGCCGTGTGAGTTTCAGACATTTACACTTAGACATCTTGTGTTCTTTAACACGACAGGGTGCATTGATGGAAGGAAAGGTAATGTCCACAAAAATGCCTTGGGCAAGATGTCAGAAAACGTCAATCAAAAAGGTAAATGATGGCCAGGTGTGGTGGCTCATGCCTGTAATGCCAGCAGTATGGGAGGCAGAGGCAGAAGGATTGCTTGAGGCCAGAAGTTTGAGGCTGCAGCGAGCTGTGATCATACCACTGCATTCCAGCCTGGGAAAGACCGTGAGATTGTGTCTCAAAAGAAAAAAAAAAGGAAAATGATAAAGATAATAATAACAGTAATAAAAAATAGCTAACATTCATTCAGCACTTACTATATGCTAACCACTATTCTAAGCATTTTATACGTATTAACTTATCTGTTCTCCAAACAATACTATGAATCAGATACTAATTCTTATGGTCGTACTTTTCAGACAAAGAAACTGAGACAACAAAAGGTTAAAATAACTCGTCCAAGGGTCACAGAACTACCAAGAGACAAATCTAAGATCCAGCTCATGTAGGCTGGATCCATTAAGCATTTAAATGCTAGGATAGGCCGGGTGTAGTGATTTGTGCCTGTAATCCCTTTGGGAGGCCACGGCGGGCAAATCACTCGAGGGCAGATCACTTCGAGACCAGCCTGACCAACATGGTGAAACCCCATCTCTACTAAAAATGCAAAAATCAGCTGGGCGTGGTGGTGGGTGCCTGTAATCCCAGCTACTCGGGAGGCTGAGGCAGGAGAATTGCATGAACCTGGGAAGCAGAGGTTGCAGTGAGCCAAGATCACACCACTGCACTCCAGCTTGGGCGACAAAGCTAGACTCCGTCTCAGAGAAAAAAAAAAAAAAAAAAGCTAAGATATTCTGAGAAGATTATAGCTAAAAACTGTAATTATTTAGCTACTGGGGAAAGCCATAGCTATTACTGAAGAAAATATCTAACATATTAGTTATTACAATAGTACCACATAACTAGGAAAGGGAGAGTAATTGCTTATAATAGATCAGATACACAGAACTGATGCCTACATTTCACAGCCAACATGCATCGTGAAGCCCATGCAGCGCTGCCTCGTGCCTGTAACCTCAGATTCCTTACCATGAGCAGAAAGCTCAGTGGGTCCCTGGGCTAGGATTCAGGAACATTCTCTTATGAAGGGCAGGTGTTTTCCGATAACCTTGAAATCTGGTGAAAACTCCATGGATGTCTGATTTAATTTGTGTTTGCATAAACCTCACCCCAGATTGAAATTCCTGCAGGCCCATGAAGAAAGTGGTGTTCAGTGATCCTCTGTGCCAGCCCAGAATGCCTAACAGAAGTCTGAGAAAAGGCCAATAACAGTCTTTTTGGGAGGGGGAAGAAAAAAAAAACAGAATTAGCAATTCAGACAGGCAAAGGGACGGGTGGGTGTGCCGGTTTGCAAAATCATTCGGGTGCAATGAGCCCAGCCTCCCTTCCCCCAGTGTATAGAGCTTCAGAAGTATCCTGCTAATGCTTGTAAATCTTCAAATCTTCCTGAATGTCAAGTTAAAAAATATCATTTCCTACTCTCCCTGTCCCGTGTCTGTCCAGCGTTGAATGCTCTAGCAGAGATAATGCAGCAACTTGGGCCTACTGCTCCGGAGAGCTGAACTGCAGCTTCATAAACCTGCCATGTGAATCCATGATGTCATCTGTTCCCTCCGAGTTTGGGCTCCTGAGCCCCAGACCACCCACGCTGGCAGCCTATTCTCTCCCTGCGTCGTCAGGGAGAGACCTGCCTTTATAAATGATTCGAGGTCGAAACGGAGAACGTAGCTTGAATTGTTATACAAAAATGCTGCCAAAGACAGCGATAAGCATTTGGACGTGTCGATGTGGTGATTTTTTTCTCATTTGAACTCTGAAATTCTCTCTAACTGACGGTGGAAAGGCTGAGAGACAGAGTGAGGCGAGGGAGGTTTCAGAAACAGGCCTGAGAATCTGTAACGGACAGTAAGCAAGAGGGAAAAAGAAGTAAAATGTTGGAAGCCTTTGAAATATTGGGGGGTTCAGTAATTAGATCAACGTTTTAGATTCACATTTAGATGACATTTTCCCCCCACTCTTGGTTTGAAGAAGAAAATTGTCCTGGGGGAGGGCGGTGTCTGTATTGCATTTTTCAAAACAATTTGCAGCTATAAGGAAACTAGGGCATTTGATTATTTTTGCCTAATCTTTAACTGAAAAGGAGAAAGAAGCTCATTTGGGATCACAGAGTGTGAAGAGCACCATGAAGGCCCATGTACGAAGTATCCATGCTCCCATCTGCCCCTGCGATGCAACTGAGGCCCTGGACAGTGTAAGCCTTGAACAGTGACGGAGCTTGTCTGCTTTTTTCCCATGGGGGAGCAGACGTGAAATATAGGGGCAAGGAGGGAATATAATCAGATTCTAAATTTATAACACTGAAGACATGCTTGATGGAAATAAATTAACACAGAAAGTAAAAAGCCAGTTCCGTGATGTCTCTACTAAGGGAATAAGTCATGCCAAGTTTGGGGACATATCCTCTCTAGCCCATGCATGCCTTTAGCAGTCTGGTGAAGCTTATGGGTAACTTCTCAAAATAGTGTTTTTATATGAATTTAGCAAAAATACATAGGATAACCTAGGCAATCAATTATATCAAAATGCATCTGTCAAAATATTATTGAAACACTCAATATATATTTTAGTATGTGTGCTTCTTTATTGACTCTTTAAATAACAAGATCTGGTGCTGAGTTAATTACTACTATAATTCCAAAGTACTGAAGAGCAAAAACCAATGTTTTCAGATATTTGTAGCAATTGTATAGGATATGAAAAGATCTGAGATTTCTGTTGGTGACAAAGTCACAAGTAGTGCTCTTACAGTTGTTGCTGGTCACATATAATTGAAGGAAATGCTGAATTTCAGCTAGAGGTCAAAAGTAGAGATATATATGTTTTTTCTCAGTCAAGTTCATGGATGCCCCTGTTACGAGCCCCTATCCTAAGAAAGATGGATCCAGGCGGCCCAGTCAGGCTTGGTGATGAAGATTGGAGCACTGTAGAGGAGAGGAGGGTCAGTTTAGTCTAGTGAAGTGTGTGATCTCCTATTTGTCTTTTAAATCTTTTTCTAAATAAAAAGTTTGAAAGAATTGTTTCCCCCAAAACTCCTTGAGATACTGGGGCACAAGAAACTATTCTCTGAGGCCTCTCTGACAAATTGTAAAACAAATGCATGTTCTCCTTCTCTTTGGGGTAGAACATCCGCAGGGAGCTCTGACGAGAGAAGGCTGTGGTGCCAGGGGAAGACCATGGCCTGGCAATCCCTCATCGAAGTTTTAGCAGTGCATGGCCAAAACGGCAGTATCCAGTAGAAATGGAATAGGCAGAAGAAACAAAAGGAAATGGAAAAAACCCCAAGGTATCTCAGTTGGGCCAATTAGACTGGTTTGTGACCACACGTGAGTGTTCTTTTGGAGAGCCTTGGAAATTCATAGGGTGAAGAAGGCCTCTAGCTTGGGTCTTGCATTTGCAGGAAAAGATAACAGGGGAGGATTGTGGATGGCCTTTGTTGGTTGCCTACCTGCATTCATTTCACTTTCACCCTCCCCTCCCCTTCCTAACAGTACCGAGGTCTCATCCTGCATCTGCCCCTCCTCTACCCAGCCCATGTCATCTATGTTTTGGTGGAAGCTTCAGGAGAAGGGCATGGTTGACTGAAGCGGTGCTCTAGTCTCCTGGACACAATTTTTGGTTGAGGGGTGGACATGTCACCTAAGCTGATACAATTAAGGTGACTTTCAGACTGTCACTGGGAAGGCTGGGCAGAAGCATTCTCTTTGTCCTTGAATTAGCAGGGTGTAGATGTGAATCCTGAACCAACCATGGCCATTTTGCTATTGAAAGGGAGGCCAGCCCAGTGATGATGCTAATGTGCCGACCAGGATGTAGCCAAGGAGATCTCAGAGAAATGAGCCAAGGTCTCTGGATGAAACAAACCCCAAAGTGCAGCCCACAGTTGGATTTCCAGGGAAAAGAGTCAATGGACTTCCCTCCTGCTTAAACCAATTTAGGTAAGGCTTTCTTCTACTGCAGCTCAAAGTATCCTGAGTGAGAAAGCAGGATTCCTGGTCTAGCCTAAGTATGCAGTCACGAAGCATTATGTTCTCCAAGGAGTTTCCAGCATTTCCCAAAGTTTTGCTCACACATCTACTGCTCTGTCTGCCCTTCCATGTGACATCTTCATGGGGCTGAGACAGGATGTGTGTCTCAGGGTCCAAAATCCCAGAATGAATTCTCAGCTCCATCACTAACGTGACCTAGACAGGACAGTTTACCACTCTGAGCTTTAAGGTTCTTATCTGTAAAATCAAGCCACAGATATAAATGATTAGAGTAACTGATCCCAAAGCCTTTTCCACCTAATAGAGATCCAAGTATATCACTAAGAGGAGGACTAGGTTTAATATTCAACCTTGTTTCCCTTATGGCTTGGAAAAGTATTTACCCTTCTAAGATATATTCAGAGCTATGTTAATATTAGAGAACTGAGGATTTTATATGACCATGAATGTTAGTAGCCAAGGGAATATAAAGTGTCATATTTATAGATTTTTCTGTCATTTACAGGTCATTCAGGAAGTTCTACATACCAAGAATTATAGTAGCAGCAACTGTATAGAAACAACAGAATGATATAGTCTTTGTCTTTAGAGAGCTTCCAATTTAGTTAGGGAGACAGCAGGACTGCACTGTACAGTGATGTAGGATGTGCGCTGATCAACTCTGAGAGGGCTGCCTTTCATGCCGATATCTCTGTGACAGCTCAGGAAGAAAAACAACTAAAAAATAATAATTGTAAAAAGAGCAAAATGTTGGACAGTAAATACCCTACGATTCTGTCTGTGTGAGGAAAGGATGGTGAGATAAGGTAGATCTCTGTCTATACCTATAGATAATCTCAGAAAAGAGATGTAAGAAACCTTCATAGAGGTTAGCTCTGGGAAATGTGACTGAAGGGAAGTTGGGATGGGGAAGAGGTAAACTTCTATTGAGTACTCTATACCCCTCTATCCTATGAGAAAAATTGTTTCCTATGAGAAAATTTTACCGTATATCAAAATAAAACTTTCAAAATCCAGCAATTCCAGTCTAGTTGAGTAAGTGCGCTGCTGAGATACTTCTGATGCTGCAACATCATGGAGGCGAATCTAGTCCTGCCTGGGATAACCAGAGGATTCCCAGGGTAGAGGATGTTTTGATTGAGGCTAAAAAGATGAATAGAAGGCATTCAACTGAAGGAGGAAGAGAAGAGCATTTCAGACAAAGGGAATTGCATGTACAAAGCACAGAGGCAAAAGAGCTGGTTGCTTGTTCAGAAACTGAGATTTTGGTATAAGTGAAGCATAGAGGATGTGTGGGAAACTGATAAGAGTTGGGGCTGCAGACATGGTGCGGTGCTCAATGTGCAATTATATTAAGGCAGTTGGCGTGAGTGCACTGTAGGGTTTCAAGTAGGGAGAGACAAGCTTCTGCTTGGTTTTTATGTCATTCTCAGAGTAGTTTGGAGGCTAAGATGGGGAAGACATGTACATACATGCACCCACACTTACATACACTCACATGCATATACACGCATGTACCCACACATACATACACACACATGCATATGTGCACATGCACCAACAAATACACACACGCATATGCACACATGCACCCCAACACACATGCATATGCACACACGCATCCACACATAGGTACACAGACATGCATTCGCACACAAGCACCTACGCATACACACACATGCATATGTGCACATGCACCCACACATACACACACGCATATGCACACATGCACCCACACATACACAAACACATGTGCACATGCACTCACATATACACACACAGATGCATAAGCACAATGCACCCACACACATGCACATACATGCATATGTACACTTGTGCACACATGCATCCACCCCAACAAATACATATGCACACGTGCACACATGCACCTCCACACATACATACATGTGCACACATGCACCCATCCACACACATGCATATTGTACACATACACCACACATACACACACATGCATATGCACACACACACCCACACATACACACACATATGCATATGCACACATGTGGCACACCTGCACCCACCCCCCCACAAAATACATACGCACATATGTGCACACATGCACCCACACACACATACACACGTGCACACATCCACCCTCACACGCATGCATATCCACACATGCACCCACACATGCATCGCATATCCACAATCCACCTACACACACATGCATATCCACACATCCACCTACACACACATGCATATCCACACATGCACCTACACACACATACACATTTGCACACATGCACCCACACACACTCATGCATGTGTTCACATACACCCACACATACATACCCACACATGCATATGCACACATGTACCCACACATACATGCACACACATGCATATACATACATGTGCACACATACAAAACCTACATCCAAATGTTATGGAAACTTTTATCTGTCTTTCCTTATTTTTTCCACTTTCTTTTTCATAGTCAGATCTTTGATCTATCTAGAATTTATGTTTGTTTATGGTGTTAAGTAGCTTTGCTTTGTCCCAATACCACAAAGTTAATAAACTATCCTTTTTTAAATAACCTGAAATGTCACCTTTGTTATACATTAAATGCCTATAGCTTTCAGAGATGGCTTCTGAACACTTCAAGTAAGTAATCTATTTCATACCATGCTTTTCAAAGTACTATAGTTTCGCACTATTTTCTGACATCTGATAACTCCAGTGCTTCCTTATTATTTTCTTTTCCAAAATCTTTACTGGTTTCATAAATATTCTCCCAGATTAACTTTACAATAAATCTGCTAGGCTAAAAAGGAAGAAATATTTGTAATTTTCCTTGAAAATGCATTTAATATAGAAACTAAATTGGGCAGAATTTAGCAGTTAGTAGAATTTACCATTATAAATTCTTAAGTTCATTAAATCTAAAATTGCTAATGAATCAATGTGTCACTTTTTAGAAGACAATAATTGTTTTAAAAAGTACATTTGGCTGGGTGCAGTAGCTCACGCCTGTAATCTCAGCACTTTGGGAGGCCGAGGCAGGCAGATCACGAGGTCAACAGATCAAGACCATCCTGGCCAACATGGTGAAACCCAGTCTCTACTGAAAATACAAAAATTAGCTGGGCGCAGTGGTGCACGCCTGTAATCCCAGCTACTCAGAGGCTGAGGCAGAAGAATTGCTTGAATTCTCCACCAGGAGGTGGAGGTTGCAGTGAGCCGAGATCATGCCACTGCACTCCAGCCTGGGTGACAGAGCGAGACTCCATCTCAAAAAAAAAAAAATTAAAAAAGTATGTTTAGAAAAGAGCACAGAAGCAATTTTAGTATGTGGGTTTTCCCCCAACCAATGTTTAAAAAGATCCTTTATCATGGAGACCCAGTGTAAAATATCCCAGGACTTTGTAAAATAACAGGCACAGGCCAGTGATAATTCCATTACCACCATGACACATTTCCTCACAGCCTTCCAAGCGTCAGCAAAACATCTCCTGAAACAGTCTCATTTACTTCTGAGAGCAACAGCTCCCCAGCAAAGCTACACCACCCTACTAAACTTTCAGGTGAGGGTTCTTATTTTTTTTAAGGGCATCTCCTCCACAGAACTCCAAAATAGTGTCTGCTCTGAACTGGGGAGCCTTAGCAGCCTGAGGACAGAGTCAGCCTCATATTTTAAGAGGTCTGATTACATTTTTGATGAATGCAAAAGTCTCTTTCTGCTGGATGTGAAAATGACTTCATTCCCTGTCCAGCAAGTCATAAGGGAAAGAAATGGTTCTCTTTAGGAGTTTAAACGTATTACTTAATGTAATGACATCTGCCAAGCGAATGTTAGGAAAAGTACACTGAGCTCCATGGCCAAATTCCATGGCAACAGCTGGCAAATCACAGGTGTTGGCCAGGAAAGCCTCCAGCCCTGCTTAAATGTTCCGGGGAGAGTTCTTTATTATTTTAAACACCACGTTTGAAAAGTGCTTAATTTGCTGGGATTCAAAACATTCCTCATGGGCAAAGTGCAATGTAAAGAACGTTCCAGGAGAAAGTCATGTCAACCTAACTTTTTATTTGCAAACAGGGTGGTTAGAAAACAAAGTGCTTAAGCATTTTCTGACAGTGATGTTGCCATGAATAATTTAGGAAGGCTATGAAGGAAAATAATTCTCTCAGTTAAACCAACCATAATGGGAGATCTTTGATATTAGCCGGGAGAGGTGGACATTTCTTGGCAAACTCAGTGCCTCTATCCTGAGGTGGAGGGGAGTCAGTGTGAGGAGAGGCAAGACCCATGGAAGAGACTTTGAAGATCCAACAGTAGGTGTAACCTTCAGGGTAGGGTTGGAACCTTCAGGGTCCACAAGTATTTTGAAGGTAACTTAGTATACAACTCACATCTGTGACAGGAGTTCCAGGCCCACTGCCCATGGCCCAAGCCTAAAGAGTGAAAAAAAAGTCACCTAGAGGGGCAAAGCTTTTGGGTTCTAAATTCTTCTTCACGTAAAAACATGTCTGAGAACACATGTGCTGCAGCCATGCCTGGGTAAGGCTTCCCTGTGCAGGCACCTGATTTAATTTGGATCCTACTGTTACACATGGGCTCAACCACTCATTCATGGTCACTTTTCAAATACTCAGTGAGCACCTACTGAATTCCATGAGCTGTGCTAAAGCGAAGGTACGCAAGGGAAAACAGACACATCCTTATCCTTGAGGGGCTGTGGATGAGTGAGGGGACAGAGAAGTCAGAATAGTGACAGTACAGAGGGATCGTTAACTCCCAAAAGGCATGAATGGGAAGACTTTCCCAGGCCATGAGACTTCTCCATTCACCATGTCTATGCCTCCCACTGCACTTCTAAAGACAGACCAAGTCCTTGGCCTTAGGAATCAATCCGCATCATCCCTCTAACCCCAACAATCTGTGTGAGAATAAACCTATTATCCCACCTGGAAAAACCACAACTTTCTTCAGCATTGTGCAAACTGAAGCTGGCGGGGTAAACTCCCCTCTCTGCTCACCCTCTGGGCCATGGAGGCCAGCTATGGCGGGAAAGAGTGAAGCCAACTCCACTTAACGATGAGGCAGAGACATTGATTCCTGACAGCACCAAGTCCCAGGACAAGGCCACCCCAGGGCCAGCTCCATCTCAACCCTTTCTGCATTTGAGTATTTGGTTCAATAAATGCCCCATCTCCTTTTATTTTTCCTTAAACTAATTTGAATTGGTAGTCTGTCATTTGTCACCAGGAGAGTGCTGTTTACTACATGTGCCAAAATATGGATACGTGCAGGGGCAGCATAAGCACTCAGGTGGGTGGGTGCACTGAGCCCAGGGTAGGGGCCTGGCCAGAGCGAGGCTTCCTGGTGGAAATGACATGGGAACAAGAGTTGTAACTAATTACAACTGGACCTCTGAGCAATTCTGTTCCATTGCTTTATTTTCCTTTATAAAACAAACAAACTTCCTTTCTCTTCCTTTCTCCTCTGAGAAGTGGGTTTCACATATGGGTACACATGCGCACACGCACATACACACACACATTGATGACACTCTAGTGGGGCAGGGACATGAGATCAGTGTCCAGTATTGTTTTCCTTGGTGATGGGAGTGAGCTGACCAATGAGCAGAGCTGTGGAAGGTGGATGTCTCAGAGTTCAGGTGTAGGACTGGCATTGCCGGGCTGCCATTGTTCTCTCCATGGACAGCAGAGGCAGTGGCAGGACCAAGCTTGTGCCACCTTTAGCAGACTGTGTCCCGACCACACTTGCCCTTCAGTGGTCACCAGCCAGGCCTTCCCTCCCAAGGATTGTTGCTGGCTGTGCTTGCCTTTCCTAATCACTCCCCACCATCACTCCCCTGGAGAAAAGGGCCAAGGTCCTTCCTGAATGGCACAAGGACCCAGCAACTGGACAGGGCAGGGAAAAGCAGTTTCAATGCAGGGAATCAGAGCTGCAAAAGCATAGGAGCGTGGAGCATCATGTATATTATCTGCAGAGAACTTCAAGAGGTGCATTTGTGCTGAACCATAAATCGCCAGCAACCAGCAAGGTATGCATATGTGAGCTTCAAAGGCCCCATCAAGGGAAAGTGTTTTGCACTTGGAAGGTGTCTACCGATGCTATTTTCTATCATTACACATATTGCAGGGTGGTTGTGGGACCCAAATGAGATCATACTCCTATAAAGTGGCTCTGGAGGCTGGAAGAGCACTGTACACATGCTAACTAACAGAGTGTGGGGTGTGGCTAGAGTACATTTCAGACCGCAAAGGAATACAAAAAATCAAAATAACAGCGAATTTCTGTTAAATCCACAGTATTAAATGTGTTTGCATATTGGACATTTTAATGAAAATACTTCCCATCACTCCTTTACAGATAAATGAATGATTTCATTGTCTATTAAAATGTTTCTTTGCTAGTAATTAATTATACCACCAAGCTTCAGGCTGGGGACCTGAGAGTTATTTTTGTTGACTTACACATCACCAAAAACACTCAATATGGCCTCTAAAATATAGGCATATGTATGCATGAATAGATGGATGGATGGATGGTTGGATGGATGTGTCTATACATAATTTTTTGTTTTCAAATTTGTATCCATTATCTTAGGACATCATTACTTTTCTCCTGAAATGTTACAGTGGTTTCTTAGCTGCTTGCTCTGTCTCCAGCCTCCTACCTCTCTGCTCTCAAATCCATCATTTCCACAGCTGCTCAGAAGCTCAACAGCATTTTAATTACTCCACCCAATTTGACAGTAATGTGGGTTCTCTCATTGTGAAAAGGCGTAAAATAAGAGTAAAAAGCACAACCACAAGAAAGAAGAAGGAAAATTATTTATTCCAGGTGCTTTGATTATTTACCTAAATATCCAAGAGAATTAGCTAAAACATCACTGGAACTAACAGGAAAATTTGATAATGTTGCTTGATATCAATAAATACCAAAAGGCCAATTATTTCCCTACCTACCTGCAAAAACCAGACAGGCAGAATATAGCATGGAAAATAAAAGCTGCCGATCTTTGGGGTATCACAGAGATGCTGAGTATTGTCCCTCTGGGCTCCAAATAATTTTGATTGTGCCCAGAGCCCCACAAAATCTCCCATGAAAGCAGCTCTTCAGTTTCTGGTCTCTCTCCACTAAGATGGAGGCCTGACCCAGCTCCAAAGTCAAAGTGGGACATAGACATCTTGGCAATCCTGTTACCTTTCCAAAAAAGCCTAAAATAAAAGAAGTGTACAGAAATGCTTCCCTGCCCCCTTCATAGAAATACCTTTCTCCTTTTCACATGCAAAGCAATTTTAGCACCCGATAACTCCATTTTCATAGACTATGAAGACCCAGTTCTATACACATCTACCAAGTGTCCCCTGGGGATGGTTTGCCCTGGACAGTCTGCTGTTAAGAAGTATTTTAGTTGGCTGGGTGCAGTGGCTCACACCTATAATGTCAGCACTTTGGGAGGCCGAGGCGGGTGGATCATCTGAGGTCAGGAGTTCAAGACCAGCCTGAACAACATGGTGAAACCCTGTCTCTGCTAAAAATACAAAAATTAGCCAGGCGTGGTGCCATGTGCCTGCAGTCCCAGCTACTTGGGAGGCTGAGGCAGGAGAATTGCTTGAATCTGGGAGGCGGAGGTTGCAGTGAGCCAAGATCACACCACTGAACTCCAGCCTGGGCGACAGAGCAAGACTCCGACTCAAAAAGAAAATAAGAGAAGTATTTAAGTCTCCACCTCCTGCCAAATAACAGTGATTGCAACTTTTAATAAAATATTGCTTTCTTCTTTACCCATCAAGTTTGGAAAACCTTAAAGTATCTGAATATCCACAGCATTGCTGAGGATGGGGAGGTCTTCGCAGATCAAGGCCTGAGTTGCCTTCATTTAGTTGGCTTTGACCTTGCTTAAGCTGCGACATGAAGAACAAGTAGAAGTTCAGAGGATAGGAGGGGATGGAGCTGATAAAAGAGAGTGGTCAGGGCAGAGAAAAGAGCCTGGGGGGGAAACAGGAGGTGCGAAGGGCTCAATAGCAGGTGAGTGCGCTGAAGGAGCAGCTCATGTCGCCGTAGTGAGAGCCAGGAAAGTGTGCATAAGTAGTAGTTCCTGACCAGTGGAAAAAAAAAGCTTTTCTATCCAGGTTCTGATTCCAACAAGGCGCCTGCTGTCTCTGCTGCTCCCCAAAAGGAACACAGGTAGTGATGGCGACAGCTATGAAGAGACCAAGAAATATCCCAACCCCATTCTTCAAATGCTGGAATTCACAACTCCTGCCATTATAGCAAATCTCCAAAAGTAACCATGTTCAGAAAAGCTGGCAGAAATTAATGAGTTCTCAACTTTTGCAGGGGAATTTCATGGGGTTTTGTGGAGTCCATGTACAGAATACAAACTTCCTACTCTAAGTGCTTGACCTCACAGAGGCCGGCCTCAACAATGGCCATGCATGGATGGAGTTAAAATGCCCAGGTTTCAAGTCAGCAGTATGCAACAAGACCTTCAATACATCAGTTATGTTAAACAGAAGTTTTTATTTAAAGGCAATTAATTGCAGCCGCAACATATAAATATTTTAAAAAGGAAACAAACTACTGGCTAGATAGTAGACAGAGTTGTTTTTTCAATCTGTCTTTCTAGTGCAGCCAGAAAATAAAAAGCTAAAATCTTGTAAATAATATTTAACAATATGGAGCAAGTCTCAAAATACACTAAGTGAAAACTTGATCAAACAGCATACTAATTAAAATTTCCATATGATGACACATGTACTATGAAAATATAAAACTCAGCAGGCAATACTCTAAAATATTCACATTTGTTATCTCTGACAGGCATGGTTTTAGGTGGTTTGCTTTTCTTGTTACCCTTTTCTGTTTTTTTTCAAGTGTTTAAAAATAAACATGTAATATTGTCACAGTCAGGGAAAAAAGAATATTCATAACAGCCTACATTTTACATGGCAATGAGTATTCCTGAACTGGGTGTGCATCTGAATCACACAGCGGTCTTTGTGCAAATAAACGAAGGGCCAATTTTCCTGAGTGTTTGAGAAACAATAAAGTTTTTCTGTGAGATTTATCTGTCCGTGTCTTTGGGCACAAAAACACAGACACAGATGCACATGTTTTTTTTTTTCCTGTTGTGCAGCCCTAGAATATTTGGGCGTTTGGCTCCAAGTCTGAAATTCCAGTTGTTGCCTCCAAATCTGGGAGCCCTTTACGTCCGTGAAACACAAGCTGCAGCTCCCCTGGGAGAACACGCTCCTCAGCTTCCTGCCTCATCGCAAAGAAAACTGCCCTTGTGTGCATAGCCCTCACCACCAGGGCCAGCAAATGAGAACAGCTTGGAAAAACAGCGAGATGCTTGCAATAGTTTGTTTGGTGTCTCAGAAAATAAAATCCATCTTTCTTCACCAGATGAGAGTCATCGCTTTCAGATGATTTTGGAAGAGGAGTCATTCCCTACATTGAATCTGGAAGGCTGGCTGGGTTTCCAGGACTGTGTTTTCATGGACATGAAGAAGAATTTTACGAGAAAAACAATTGCAGAGGGCTTGATTTCTATAGGATTTTTATCTCCTGCAGATTCTTCCAGCTGGACCCTTCTTCCAGATGTTTGTGAGACCTATTTAATCAGATTCTCCAGGGATGGGGCTCTGGCATTCACTTTCGCAAGGTTTACAGGTGATTCTGATGTATAGCAAAGTTTGAGAATGCCTGCTACAGCAGGACGACAAAGGGGGGCTTTATGTAGAAAAACGATGGCAATGAAAGCACACATTGCATTTGCAGTAGAGATATTTAAAGGCAATCTTAAAAATGATTTTTTAAGAAGACTGTCTCCTCGGCTAGAAAGGGTTGCATACCATTATTTCACTTCATTCACAGATCCCTCTCACAGTCTGAATAGAAACAATGAAGCAACCCTAAGGCACACTCAGTCAGGGCCCTAGGATGCCACATAAATCAGCTCAGGGCAAGCTGGCCCAAGTGAGGGTGAGTGCCGCAGAGGTGAAACAGCCCGTCTGGTGACCAAACGCTTTTTGCCTATTAACTGCACGTGTTGACTTTGTGTGGGGACCTGGAGAGTCCAGTTGCCACAAACACGGGGGTCAACAGCCACTTGGCAGCCTCTTCACCCTGAGCAAGTGCTGAATTAAATACAACTAGCATTTAAACAGCTCAGCATCCTCCTGGAGAGCCACTCTGCGAGGTGGGGTAAACACATGCCCTGATTTGTGAATGGGGTTTAGGCCCATTGCCCAGGTGTAATTCTTAATAGCTCCCCCTTCACACTCAGAAGTACCCTGGTTTTGTAGATAAGTTGTATGATCACCTGGCTTCAAGGTGAAGGTGATGGCCTGTTGGCTTAGGGAGCTGAGGCGAGGGAGGAGAGCTGATAATTCCTCTGCACTCCCACAAAACAGTTATGAAGCAATCGTAGTGCTTCCAGCACAGCCACAGCTCCCTCCTTTAGCAAGCAGCAAAAAGAACTCCTTGGGAAATCTCCCTCCTCATTCTTTCTCCCCACCCCCTTGCACTCTGTCTCTCTATATATGTATTTAACTCTTTCAGTTTCTTTAATATCCATCATTGTCATCTGAGCAGCACAACGGAGTAACTGTATGTCAATTTTCACTTTGTAGCATACACTCTTTATTCCCAAATTACCCCAGTAACCCAAATAAGAAAGGAGAAAATGCACAAAGAATTACTGTGGCCATCTGGAATGCATAATGTGGAAAGATCTGCAATACATTACATGGTCTGGAAAGTGGCTGGTTGAATTCCAGAGAGCTCAGATAGACTTCAAAGTCTGGCTGTACATCAGTGAAACTGCTGATCTGCTCCAATATTTAAAGTGGGTGTAGATGAATGAATTTATTACAGTTTTTATCTTCTGGGCTCAGATTGGGAAATGGGATCATAGTCAGGCTCTCCTTTAATTTCATGCTGAATTTTTTTCTTAGATTTTATTTTTCTCCACCTTAATGCTGTACTGTTTCTTAATTTTTCTTTTGAACTGAAACGTACCTTCCTGAAAACTGACTGATGTGCATTAATAAAGTAACTCTGTAGAGACTAATGGCCTAATCACGAGCTATTTTGCATAAAGGATCTCAATTCCAAATATATGTATATAAAACTCCTGACTTTTCTCTCTCTCTCTGTCTCTCTGATGGAGCAAGTCAATAGATCTGAACTCAACTGCATGGAATTTATTTCTAGAGTTGAATTTGGGTGATATCTAGTTATAGTTGCTGATTAAAAATATAAATAAAAGCAGGACTCAGGAAATATTTGGAAACACTTGATTTAAGTCAAGAGTCTGCTGTCAGGAACTCCCTTCAGGAAGAGATGAAAGAGCAATTCTTTAGGTTCCACCGCCTCAGAATCCCTTTGAGAGGCAAGCTTCTTCTCATCTCTGCCAACTTGGTTGCTTTTATCTTTATACAAATTTTTCTTGATCCTTGAAAGAACCTTAACACATACAATTTTAAGCCAACTCCATAGGAAATGTCTGTGCTCCCCCACCTTCAAGAACTTCGGGGTTCTATTTCTAAACTCTAAACACAATCTCACCAGCAATTAAATATTTCTTCTGGATCTCTTTTTGAATGGGGAAGAAAAGAATTATTTTTCACACATACATAAAGGAAAGAAATATACTAGTAAGGTAAAGTTAAGAGCATCATGATAACCTACAGCTGCTGCTTTCCTTCTCTATTTTGCCAAGTATCCATTATAAATTTCTTGGATTTCTATAATAATTAGATTATCAAAACATAGCTGAAGTTCCTACTAAAATTTTCAAAACTAGCCCAGGACAAGAGGAGCAAATCCTGAACTGGTAGAGTTTGACTTCCAGGTCCCCCATCAAGCTCCTGGGAACCGCCTTTTTTTTCAGAGGCACTTTCTCTACTTTCTTCCCATAGTAATCAAAGAATGAGATATTCACTCTTAAATGAGCTTTCCCCTTCAGGCATCTTTTCTATTTGAAAAGGGAGTTAAGGCATAAACTTTCTTCAACTCAAAGGGATGAATCTCTCATGTAGGCCATGGATAAAGAAAATTTTGTGGGGCACAGGGGCTTCTGACAATTATGTCATGAGAGTGTTTTCCAATACTCAAAGAATAGCATTAGCTAAAGTAGTTGCTAGAGGTCAGTGATGTTTATGGAAGGCCTCAATATATTGTCCAGCCATGTATTGTATTCCCAACCGAGTTCCACCATAAGACTTCTGAACAATAGCTAACAGGCAACTTGTGGTGGTTTCCTAGGGCTCCCTTAACAAGATAACACAAACTGTGTGGCTTAAAACAAGAGAAATTCGTTATATCACAGTTCTAGAGGCCAGAAGTCTGAAACCAAGGTGTCAGCAAAACCATGCTCCTTCCAAAGCCTCTAGGAGAGTATCCTTCCTTGCCTCTTCCAGCCCTGGACTTTCTTTGGCTCCTGGCAGCATAACTTCACTCTCCGCCTCTGTTGTCACATGGCCGCCTTCACCCCATGTGTCTCTATATGGCCTTCCCTCTCTGTGTGTCTCTGTGTCCAAGTTTTCTCTTCTTCTAAGGACATCAGTCACTGTAGGTTAAGACCCATCCCAATGACCTCATCTGAACCCAGTTGTATCTGCAAAGACCCTATTTTTAAATGAGGTCACACTCACTGGAACTAGGGGTTAGAACTTCAACATATATTTCTGGAGTAGACACAATTCAACCCATGACATGCTCCTAGACATAACAACTGAAGAAGAATGAAGACCAGGATCATATCCTACAGGGCAACCCTTAGCTCCTCCTTGATAGAAAGATGTAATTCAACCTTGAAAAGCCAAGGACAAATAATTCTAGACAACTCTAGAGACTCTAGATGGCTCTAGAGTAGTGAAAAGACAGGTCATTCCATGTCTGCCTCAGTCATGGAATGACTGTAAATCAGGAACTATAAAGCTCACCTGCTCTACTTTTCTCTGCAGAGCCACGTAAATGTGAGTCATCACAAATTATGATTCACCTCTGAGACACCCTGAGACAGGGCTAGAGAAGATGACCCTGGGACCCTCGATTGTATCTTGGATCATTTCAGCCCAATCTTGTTTTGATTAGCAATCAGAGCTAAAATTCTGCATCGTGGCACAAGTGGAAAGGTGTACTTTTTAAACACCACAGTTGAAAACCATATAGATGGGTTCCAAGAAGGAGGTATGTGATCCTTGAAGGCAGGAATTATGTTAAACTCATCTTCATAGACCAATGACCTGACAGGCACTCAAGGAAAGCTTGATTAATAAATAAAGGCCCTTTTTACTGGGAGCTTACAGATATTAACTGACTTGCCAAGGAGTCAGAGTCAGGGATTTGAACTCAGGTCTTCTGCATCCCCACTGGGAAGTCTTTACATCATACCGGAGGTTCACCAACTTTGGCAGGCAGGAAATCTCTGGAGGTTGGGAGGGCTTGTTAAAACACAGATTGATGATCTCCATCCCTTGATGAGAGCCCCTGTGTAAGGGTGGCCCCCATGTTCATGGCCCCCATGACTGGGTTTCAGGTGATGCCAATGCTGTTGATGGAGGGCCACACTTTGAGGACCACTGTGCACTGCTGAATATTAGGGTCACCTGGAGAGCTTTTCGATTTCATTGACCTGGGACAGGGCTTGGCCACTGGCAGATCAAGAAGCTCACCTGGGGATTCTGATGTGCAGCCTGAGCTGGAGGCTGTCCTTTGCTCCTCAGCCACCTAACAATTGGACTCTGGTATACATCGACCCCCAGTTCCACTTGGGCAGAAGCAAGAGAATTGTTACTATCTGAGCACAACCAGGGCATGCTTGCCACCACAGTTCAGCTTCTTCCCATCCCATACCCCTCAACTCACTGCGACTCTGTCCTTCAACCATTCTCTTAAGTGAAGGGAAAGAAATCTCTAAGAAAATGTATTCACACTCTGTGGGCAATGAGAAGGGATCCAGAAAGTAAGACAGACTTGTTTACCTGTTTATCTGTTTCACCCTAGACCCCACAGTCAGGCACAGGATCCCCCTAGGGGTCGTTTCAATCCCTCACCTAACTAGCTGGGCACTTTCTCCTGGCTAAACTTGCAAAGTAGCCATCCTCCCAGTTAGAATTAATTTGCCCCTCAGATCGCTCACTGCACTTCGTTCCAACTTTACATATTCTATCTGGATGGAGTAATTTATACTTACTACTACCGTCACCCATTACCACCCTGTGGAATCCTAGGAAATGGGAACCTCAATTTGTATATCTTAGCATTCCTCCATAAACCCTAGCTCAAATCTTGTGCATAGTAAATTCTCTAGTCCAGTACTGAATTGGATTCAGCTTGGGCTTTAATCTCTGTTCCTAATATGAGCTATGCCAAGGGATAGACATTTTATTAGTCATTTATACTTTAGTATGAATGTGTTTTCATCCCTTTCATGAGACTGTGTTATAAAAATTACACAGCACAAGTGTATGGTGACAGGGATGGGAAGCAGGAATTACAATAACAACAAGTTCTATTGATCAGCTTTCCCCTCCACTCTCAGGAAACGTGAACTCTGTTGAGGCATGTGGCTCATCCTGCTACCCGTGAACTAGTGACTGAAGTGGGTTCAAAACTAAAGGCTTGCCTAAGTAATGATTATTTTTCAAGAATTACATTTTAGTGTCCCTCATTAGCCCCCCGAATCATTCTCCTTCTCTCTGGAAAATTCTTACCCAAAGTGCTCTCACCCAGCAATGATTCCTTCTTCATTGAAAAGTTTTCCATTTCACCCTCACATGGTTCTTGATTTCTGCACATTTTCTTTTTTGCAGAAAGAAAGGGATCCTCCCTGTGGATTTGCATTCAATCTTTAAGACAAGTTTTGCATAATATCATGCCCTATAGGAACTTCACAAATAAAGAATCAAAGTTTTCCCTATGGTTCTAATTATCCAGTTGTATAATTCACACGCAGCTGCCTTCAAAGCCACTTGTTTCTGCAACCGAGAGGGGAGTCTGCCTTCCACCCAGGCAGCTTTGAGAGAAGTGCTAAGAAATGGCCTTGCCAGACGATGAACCTTTCAAAGGCTTAGATTCCTGTATTTTATCTCATTCCAAGTGAACTCCTTTCTGAGTGGGGCATGTTCAGACATAGATATAGACACAGAAAAAAATTGTAGTGATGACCTGGGACCATCAGATGATCTTCAAAACATCTAGACTTAATTGTTCAGTGAAAAAGGCAGAACATTTAGAACCAGTCACAACCTCAGAGGTCTCATACGTGGGATGGGAACAGACCATGACCCCACGAGCTGTGTGGAAAGAAAGTACCTAGCACAGGGCCAAGCTCACAGCAAGTGCTCAAAATCTGTTGTTCCCTGTTCGCCCTGCTGTTTCTCTTCTTGTCGGCCATATCTGTAAGTAAAGATGCTGCAGCTTCATTCAAGCATCCATCCAGGATTTCACCGGAGTGCTTTTCCTCTAGTCTGCGTCAAATCTTCCTACTTTAAGTTTGAGTAGACAAGTAGAACAGCTCACTTTTCTCTTCTTCTCTATTCCTAAAAAAATTGTTTGACATCTCAGCATCTTTGGTTGGTCTGTGAAAAATAAGGAAAACAATGTCTACCCTGCCTGTACTTTTGTAGCGATATTAAATTGATATAAAGTATATAAAAATGCTTTGGTATTGTTTAGGTCAACATATATAGGTATTGTTTAGATATTGTCTAGGCCAACATGCAATTTGGTATTGTTGAGGTCAACATGTAGGTATTGTTTAGGTATTATCTAGGCCAACATATTATTTTTCAGCATTGCTGCCTTAGTTCAATTATTTATTGCCTTTTAACTGTATATGGAAACCAGTCCTCACTAGGCCCTTCACACCTAGTGGTGTTTCCATCCCACCCCATGTGCCTACCACATCAAGACCAAACCTCACTGTCATTAATTTCTCCCCTAACACCCCATTTCTCAGGTGTCTCGGCACAGCTTAGAGGGAAGAAAAGCTGGAGAAAATGTTTGCAATGTAAAAAAACTGGCAAGAGACTCGTAACAACAAGTACCATCCAATAGAACTTTCTACAGTGCGGAAAGTGTTCTCTATCTGCATCGTCCGGGACAGCAGCCACTAGCCGTATGTGGCTAGGAAGACTGAAGAATGCATTTTTAATTAATTTAATTAATGTAAATTTAATAGGTTAGTGGCTACCATATTGAAAAGCGCAGACAGAGACTTTTAATAAACCTGTATCTACCTCAACTTAGGGATCCTATCGAAGTGCGGGTTCTGTTTCTGACACGCTCCTGGGTGCAGCTGCTGCTTCTGGACCAGAGATCACACTCTGAGCAGCAAGGGTCTATCCTAGACTATACAAACAGCTTTTGGACAGGGTCGGTAGCTGCGTAGCCATGAGCCAGCCATCAATTTCCTGGACATATATCCCAAAGATGTTGTCACACAGGTCTGTAAGGGCTGGTATAAGAAGTCTGTGATGGGGAAGCAGAGCGGAGCCATGCATCCATCACTGGAGAGTGGGTGGGTGAAACGTGGTGGATGCACAGCACGGAGTATGAGTCAGCACTGGGAAGCAATGTGTTTGACGTGCCTGTGGCGACATGGATGAATCTCAGAGGTGATAGCACTGAGCAAAAAACTATGAATCTGCGGAAGACATATAACCCAATGCCATGTTTACAAACTAAAATGCCTGCCACAAAATAAGAAGTCACGTTTTGTCAAAACACATACAGGCCGAGCGCAGTGACTCACGCCTGTAATCCTAGCAATGTGGGAGGCTGAGCTGTGTGTATCCCTTCAGCCCAGGAGTTCGAGACGAGCCTGGGCAACATAGTGAGACCCCACCTCTAAAAAGTGTAAAAATTATTTTTTAAAAAATTATTTTAAGAAACCACATACAAATAAAAAAATACATCTTAAACACTTTAGATCGATTGCCGATGGTGAAAGTGAGATGGCAGAATGGGAGTGTGAAATGAGGATACCCAGGAAAAATAAAGCAGGAAAATTGCTAGCATGGGCTGTGACAGTATGGCATGTAGCAAGGGAGAAGTCTGGAAGTCAGGACGTCCCCAGCTGGTGCCGGCTGCCTTACCTACCCTCTCTCCTACTGCGCCCCACATCAACCCTCCCGCCACTGCTGACACATCCATCCAATAGCTCTCCTGCAGACATGTGTGAGCCATTCCCTCAGACTCCTTTTTCCAGCCAGGAATCTCTCCAAGCTCCTGAACTCACCTGCATCTATCTGAAACTTAGGCTAGCTTCTTTGGGAAGCTTTCTTTGGGAAACCACCCCCCTCCCCCAACATCAAAACCAAAATGATCACTTCGTTCTCTGACATCCTGTCGCCCCTATATTCTGCACCTCTCCTCTGGCACAGATCACAGACTGACTTACACCAGTGGCTGCCATTGTGTAAAGACATAAAACAAAGCACAGAACAAAGAGAGCATTGCCAGTGAGGCCAGTCCCTGCCGGCTGGTCAGCTGCCTGAACACAGGTCAGCACCTTGTCCCTGTTTGGGATCCTCAGCAGCGTCTGCTATCATATTTTTCAAAGACCTACTTGAAAAGAGCTGACTCAATCTTCATCTGTGAAACTACTCCTGTATGAAAAGAAAGTGCATTATTTGCTTCTTACCCAGAAGGTAATGTACGTGAGGGGAGAATTCAGAATTGAAGAAGTCAGGAGCTTTTGGGAAAACACAGTTTGCAGACCAATGTCACTAGTAACCCTTATAAATATTTTTATATCTATTAAACTAAAGCAATAAAGATAGCATACTCAATAATGTCAATCATAATTTATATATCCCAAAATTGTATTACTTTCAGTGGCAGAAACTGCAATTACTTTTGCATCAACCTAATAATAATAATGAACACAGTTCAGTTTATTACAATTTACTATTGCTTAGAGTCCAGAATTTCTTCAGGATATCTTCCTTCAGCGGTTTTAACGTGACCCTTGTAAATCTGGCATTCTTTGTATATAAACACTGAGTATGTATTCTGTTTCCAGCTGTACACTCTGCAGGTTATAGAATCCCCATTGTATAGGTGATGAAACAGAGGGTCAAAAGCAATAAAGGAACTTCCTCATGGCTGTCAGCTAGTTAGCAACAGTGCAATGTTTCAAACCAGGTTCGTGTGGCTCCCAAACGCATCCCGTTTCAACTATCTACTGCTGCCCAGGAGTTTTCTAGTGTGTCTGATTCTCCAAGCAAATGTCTATTGGATATTATAACTCTGAACACTCAAGTCACAAAAAGACGTGGTTCATAACCCACATAAATCAGTGATTCTCAAATGTGCATGCACTTTTAGAATCATCTGTGATTGCAATGTAATTGGTCTGGGGGTAGGATCTGGGCATCCTGTAGTTTTAAGCTTCCAGGTGATTCCAATGTGTGTCTGGCATTGAAAACCACTGGCATAGACTCAGAAAATATACCCAGATGTGAATCCATATATGCCAGAATTTCTCTTATGGGAAGGGATTCCTGTAATAAAGTTGTCCTCAATCCCTTTTTTTTCCCCCTAACTTAAATCTTTGTAGTTGCAAGTTTTTAACCTCTTCTTCCAACATGTTTACATTTTCTGTCATCTCTCTCCAGCTTCTTCTTGCCTTTTTGGAAAACAAATACCAAAATTAGAAATACTCTGTAAGGGCCTGATAAGTGCAGAGTGTCATAGCAGTGATTTAAAAGCTACAAAGCAGGACTGCATTAGTCAAGGTAAGCCGACTGCTGTAACCAATATCCCCCAGACTCTGGCTTAACAAAGTAGAAGTTTGTTTCTCACTCTCCCAATAGTTCAGCAGACAGCCTTCTATGGAGAGACTCAGGGACCCAGGCTTTTCACACCCTGTGGTTTTTCTGTCCCCTACAGCTCAAATTCCTCTGCTGGATCATTAATACCTGGCTGACAAATGGGAAAGAGAAGTACAACAGGGAATCCCACCTTACGAGAAAGGATTTTAGGGCCAGTCCTAGAAAGCAGCACATCCTCTCTGCCTACATAGTACTTGGCCAGAATTTGGTCCAGAAGTTGGCTACACCTAACTGCAAGGGAGGTCAAGAAATATAGTCTTGTTGTGTGCCCACAAGAAATATAAAAATGGGTTTTGGTGTGCATATAGCAGTCTATGTCACAAGGGCCTTTTAATCCTTCTAATATCAAGCTATACTTCTCCCATCAAAAGCCTCATGTTGCTGTTTAATTAAACTTAAATTCTATAGAGAAATCAGTATAATATTTACTGAAGGCCAACTATGTTGCAGGCATGAGTTGGGTAGGTTACATATATTATGGCACACTCTCTTGCCTTGCCTCCTGAAACCATGCAGAATCACTCTACCAGCGTACGTGATCACCTCTGTTATACGGCATCAGAATGTCTTACTCTTTGGTATTCTTTAACATCTGTTGGAAAAAAATGTCTTTTGATGTCAAGATCTTTTTGGTCAGTTGCTATTAATTTTCATTTTATCAAACACAGACTGCTATAAGATTAAGGTGGATTATCTCAGAGTGTTTCAAACTCTAATAAATCTGGGTGAGTATTTTGGCCTCATTGGACAAAAAGTTTCTTCATTTGTATTTCAAGTAAAATGGAGGGTTTTGTATTCTGTCTACCAGAAGAAAAGCTCTAGCCTGGGAAAAATTCCTCACATGCTCAACCAAATTTCTCATCTCAAATCTGTTCCTACTCAATTCTTACATTTCCAGGCAGTGAATCCAACTTATAGATCACCCCAAGTCTGTTTTTGCACTTTCTTAAAAAGGGTGGAAGGGGTAGATGGAAGAGATAAAATGCGAGGCTTTGCTGTTAGACCTTCCATTCATTCAACATATTTTAGCCAAGTCTCACTTGGATCTGGGCACAGAACTAGATGTTGGGAAGGGGGCAGCCATGGAGAAGGCCTCAGAAATCACTGTTAAGAAGCTCCCAATATTTTGTAGGGGGTGGAATACACGACCCACCCTGATATCCCATTATGTCCACTCAAGGTATGCTAAAAATTAAGAGTTATAGAGACACAGGGGAGGTAGATTTAAGTGTTACAGATATGTAGTGGAAACTAACTCAGCTGGAGAAGAAGGAAATGAAGTGGCAGTGGAAGTGGTATTTGAGGTGAATCTTAAGGGGTAGTGGCAGCTTTTAAAACAGAGAAGGAGTGGAAAGGCTTTCCAGGCAAAGGGAGTGACACGATCAAAGGCACTTCTAGAAGCACATGACCTGGAATGGCCAGTAATTGGGTGACACTCAGATGTGGCACTCAGGGAGGACAGCAGGGAGAGATTTTGCTATTGGAAGAAGTAAGAAATCATTAAAGTTTGCTGCTGGTGTTGTTACTTTTTTGTTTATATCATTGTTGATGTTTTCTTTTAAAGAGTAAGTAGAAAGAAAGCATCTGGGGCTAGGAACCCATCAGTAAACTGCCACAGAAAGGATGAGAAAACAGGAGCAGTAAGCAACCCAGGATTCCCATGTCCCAGGACGGGGCACTGGCAATGTGGTGGCAACATTAACCAACAGAGCATTGAGAGGGGACTTCTGGGTAGGGTGACCAATGAAATCAATCAAGACAGGACTGAAGCCTGTATTAGTTCATTCTCACATTGCTGTAAAGAACTGCCCAAGACTGGATAATTTACAAAGAAAAGAGGTTTAATTGATTCACAGTTCCTCATGGCTGGGGAGGCCTCAGGAAACTTACAATCATGGCAGAAGGGAAAGCAGGCACGTTTTACGTGGCAGCAGGCAAGAGATTGTGGGGAAAAAATGAAGGGGAAAGAGCCCCTTATAAAACCATCGGATCTCATGAGAACTCACTATCATGAGAACAGCATGGGGGAAACCACACCCATGTTCCAATCACCTCCCACCAGGTTCCTCCCTCAACACCCAGGGATTACAATTCAAGATGAGATTTGGATGGAGACACTAAACCAAACTATATCAAAGCTGTAACAGAAGAGAGTTATGAAACAGCTCTCCTGAATTTCTCAGTGGGAGATTGTGGACTCCTCATGCCCTATTGCAACAGATACCAGAATGCTGACTGTGTCTTTTGATGGTGATTGTAATGACGTAGAAAGGAAGTAACATTTGGTTTAAGAATAAGAATTTAAGAATGGGCTGTAGGTCTGAGCTGCTATTAGCTGTAAAACCGTAAGAAACGTGTCACTTAATTTCTGTGTTACAGAATATTCATCTGTAAATTAAAGCTGTTATAATAGGTAACCTCCAAAGTATGGTTCTAGGATCCTGCTCTGAGGACTGGTGCTAATTCATAATGAAAAGTCCACAAAGAAAAGAGGAAAAAACTGCTATAGGATCATACAGATAAGCATTTAGGTGGATAGACAATAACTAGATAGCTAGATGAAAGTTAGGTGAAGAAAGATCTGTGAGTTAGAAATTAAAATTTTTGTTTTCTGGAAAGGACTTTCCTATATTTCCTATATTCCAATATAAATCCTTACTTCATATTTGGTGTTAAAATGATTTTTCTTTTGTAAGATAGTACCAAGAGTAGATAGCAATTGCTTTAAACTTTCATAAAACCCTCAAATTTTCTAGACATCTATTGTGCTTACTTTTTTTTCATTAAAAAAATCTTCTTAATCTGCACAATTCAATAGTGTGAGAGCCACTTTCCTCAAATTTCTCCCAGCTATAGGGCCACAGGCCACTGTGACACAGGGTCATTTTCTTTTGACAGCCCCTGACCCTGGACCACATGCTCACCCTGGCCGTGTGAGGAGATCCTTGTCTAGAGAGCACCATGTGCCTGCCCACTGATGAGGGTAAGGCGATCCCACCCCAACCCAGAAATTAGGGGATTTGCTTCTGAGGACCTTCAAAGAAACTCTACATTTCTTTTTCTGCCTTTCTCCTTTATTCTTTTTATTCTCTCATACACATCAAAAACCAAATAAAAGAAAAAGAAAGGCAAGAAAACAGTGGGAGGAGAGAAAATTTGTTCTCCAGATGATATTTCTGTTCATTCTAGGATGCTTTAAACCCACAACTTCCCCAAAGCCCTCCCCTGGCCTCCCACTGGAGCTGAACTGAGGTCTTCTGTTACATAGCCATGGAATTGCTGGGCATGACAAATTCTTTCTTCCAAAGAGACGTTTGCAGGAGGAAGACATAGAGGTCAGTTATGCTAAAGTTTCATTCAATATATGATCAGATAACACAGATTAAGTTGATGTATGACAGGATCTCAGACTATGGGACAATTATACAGTACCTCAACTAAAACCTCTGAAGAAACACCTATTTCCCCCACAGGGAAATTAAAGGCAGCATCACAAGGTTACACATTGGCCTAATCCTGTTGTGTGCCTACTGGTCATAACAGACACAATAGTTAATGATAGCTATTATTTTTCAGACATTTACTATGGATTAAACACCATATGACAGCCTTTAAAATGGGATTTATTGCTCTCTCAATTTACAGATGAGAAAACTGGGATTCAGGGAAGCTAGTGCTTTGCTCAGAATTATACAACTAGTCAGTAAAGGGGGTGGAATTTGAATTCAGATTTGTCCAATGACAAGCTCTAATTGCTGGGCAATTTTCAGTAAGTCCTCCACCATCCCAAGGCCTAGACAATGGCCTTGAAGAAATGGTCCTATTCACTAGCTGATGGAGGATCTAGACTTGCAAACAATTAATTACACTACAGTACAGATTAAGAAGAGGGATATAATGCAGGGAGCTAGATGAGCTATCCATCACCTCAGAGAAGCCTTCTGTCAAGGTTGATATTTGAGGATCAGTTGGCATGTGCTCAGGAGCAACTCAATGTGCCTTAGAATATTATTTATTCTTAGATTATTATTTCACAATGAGGATGGTCAAAGTCATGTTCAAAGGCAGAATTCAGGCTTTACCTTTATAATGTGAGACTATTAGTGTCCAGTAGAAAATTAAGTCTTTTCTTTCCAGGTCAGCTTGCTTCTGAGGTAGCACACACAGCTCTCAATGTTGGCCAATGAATGGCAACTAGGCGCCACCATCAACCACAATAATAAAGTCAGAGACCCACCCTGCACCTTCAAAGATGACAAAGAATGATCAAGGTTACAGCCTTCCTTGGAAGAGGCTAAGGGGACAGAAAAGGGTGGGGTGGGAAGAGCTGGGGGCAAAAGAGGTGCTTGATAGAGAGCCCATGGTTTCTGAGTAGGGCAAGCAGCAAGATGGAGGAACATGCATGTAGACATTCAGAGAAAGTTCAGATGGAGGTGAATGAGACTGAAGGTAGATCTTTTTGTCAGAGATTTGAGTGTGTTTAAATGCTGATGGGGGTAGAGAGAAAGATATTGAAGATACAGGTAAGAGAAGAGACACCTGGTAGAGAAACGTTCTTAGATTTGTGGATAGGGATGGGGTTGGGAGGCACAAGTGGAGGGATAGGCCACAGCAGAAAGAGAGACAGAGGACACTGTGGGCCCAAATGCAGATGGGTTTTTAATTTGCTGTTGGGACACAGAGGAGTGATTGGCCAGTGTCTTGTCTTTTCTCTGTGAAGTAGTTGAGGGCACCTGCTGAGGGGAAAGTTTAAAATCATCACCCAGGACAGGAGAGAGCACCATGACAGGAGTCACACGGGGGCAGATGGGGCAGTGCTGAGGCCCCATCCACCTGCAGGGAGACCACCTGGCCCACAGCTTTGAAGCTGATATCCTCTGGCCGCCTCTGCCCTGGTGGCCAGGAGCACAGGAAAGAGAGGGTTGGGGTTTTACCAGGCAGATGGCTGAGACAATCAACCTAAAGGATTCGGAATTAGGGATGGAAGTGAAGTCAAAGGGCATCCCATGTAGCAAGGATATAGTCCTATAACCTCTGAGGATTTGCAAACTTCTGAAATTCTGTTAGAACATTGTGTTCAGTCATAGGGACCCAGTGCCTTCAGGTGGCTTTGGGGACACTAACTGACCCTAAACCAGTGTCTTTTCCACTCTTCCCCTGTGCTCTGGCTGGCTTATCCTGGTTGGGTTCTCAGTATTATCAATTATCTCCTCCCCCAAGGAATAGCCAACAAGATAAGGTTACCATGGCCTTTATTTGGGGTCTTGGAGTGAGAAATACAGGTCTTTGTGATCTAGAAAAAACTGAGTTTGAGTGAAATTCCTGCAATTCTGCAGAGAGACACAGCTCTGAAGACTATGAAATATGTAGACATTGCTAGTGTTGTTGTTCTTTGTTTTCATAGAAAGAACACAGGTTCGTCTTTTCATTTTTTTATTTATAAAGCAATAGATGAATCATGTGCATTTAATAAAATTAAGTAAGTATACAAAGTAAAAAAAGTGAAGCTACCCTTTTACCCATACCCCTCATACAATTCCACTTTCTTGCCAGCACATAACTACAAAAAAACAAATTGGTGTATAGTCAACTTCTTGTATGTATTTATAATTCTATGTATTCATTATATACATTTAATTACATATTTTTATGTATTTGTAATATATTTAATTATATAATATATTACATATTCTATATTATGTAATACATAATTATATAGTTACTTATATATGTAATTATATATTTCAAATCATACATTTTATATGTAAATTGAATATATATTATCTATTATATATAACTGTATGCATAATGTATAACTTTATATATTATAAGTAATTATAAACATATATAATTTAATTGTATTTATGTAATTATAATATATATGAATGTATAATTCTATATTCATCTTTTTCATAAATTGTAACAGAAAATATATATTTTTCTATAATCACTTTTTCCATTAACAAGGGAGAATTTTCCATGTCAGGGAATATAAATTTCTTTTTAGAATTTTAATTATAAAATATTTAAAAGACAGAGAAAATAGAGAATGGAAAATAATCTATGTTCACACAACCTATATAAGTATAAACAAATAAATAATATATAAAATAAATAACTATAAATAATTTATATTGATATTTCATCAAATTTTTTAAAGAAGTGAAACTTTAGATAAAGTTGAATTACCTTTTTCAGCCCACCCAATTCTATTCCTTTCTCTAGTTTCCCAGAAGAAGACATAATCTTGAGAACTGTTGAGTACATTTTTTTGTTTCTGTTTTTGTTTTAACCACATATGTATGTTTCCATAAACTAATTACGGTATTGTTCTGAGAGTTTTAAAAACACAGAAATGGTTTCATATTGTATGTGCCTTTCTGTGACTTACTTTTCTTGCTCGGAGTTAATTTTCTAGATGGTCCTTGGTCACAGCACTCTAGTTTTCTTTTCCTGGGTCTACAAAGCAAGTAACATACGTTGTGTCCATGTGCATACGGTTTCTACAATTTGCACATTCCAGTTCTGGCAATCCTGAGGAACAACAATGTCATATATACTTTTTTTTCCCTTGCAAACAGACGTCATGGTGAATGCAAATTCCAATAATCCTAAAGAAGGCAATATGTCAGCCAAGTGGGTAAATCCAAGCCCATAAGCCTCAACCTAAAAGAAGTTAGTGGACCTAGGGAAACTCAGATTGTCTTAACCCATTCATTCAGGGAAAAGGTGTGGTCAGTCAGAAAACCCTAAAACTTGTATTATGTTTTTTTCATGGTATTTTTATGCAGTTTTTCATATGTCACACATTTATATCACTTTAATGGTAAAAATTATGAGAAACACATAAGCTTGATATTTAGGGTTATTTGTGTGTGCTTTAATTTGTATTCCAAACACCAGGAAGAAGACTACTTCACTAGATATAAGGAAAGCCTTATTGTTGGTTTATGAAATGATAGTATTAAATGGCCCGTCTTACAGAATGCTGGAGTAGGATGATGATTAGAGCCACAAAAGAGAAACTGTGCTTCTTTTCTACTGTCTGACCACTTTCCTAACAAATAGTTAATAGTCGTGATAATTACTGGTTTCTTCAAGTAAGACTCTGCATCTCAAAATATATGAAAATCACCAGCAAACCCTGCTATTGTTCATGATGTTTTGCCACTACATTTTAAAAGTTCCAGATTTTTAATGAAGGTCAGATTCCTTCATAATAGGAAAATATCTGTCATAAACACTGCAAATATTTACAGGGCTAAGCTGGCAGTATACAGCCTCCTCTCTCCCTTTCTTAATTGAAACTGAATGTACAAGGGCAAACACAACATGAAAAGAGCAAATGAAGCAGGTCACAGAATGCCTACATGAAGAGCACATCACCAACTCAGAAATTCTTCAGGTTGGGCAAAGAAAACACGTGTGGGAAGTTCCTAGCAATCTGAGGTTCATTGGCAGACTCTTTGGTATACGTTATTCAATAACAGTCTCTTTTCCTTTGTTCTTTTGATTGCAGATATTTTTTGTTTCCCCGTGAAGGATTCCTGGGCCTCAGTGTTATTTTTCTCTGATAAACTTCTCCACATCTTTATTCCATCTAATTTAATTCAACATACAATATTAACTGTACCTCATATTGAAATAACATTTATATCTGACCAGAAATATTAAGATCGGTGATGCCAAAAAACAGAGGGACTGAAAAGATTCAATCAACTTTTTGGTAAAAGACATTAGAGAACTTCAGAGGATGTTTATAGTGGTAGAGGCTTAATTAAAAGAAACACTGTCTTCCAATCTCTCTTCCTTAGTCCCACTATCAAAATTAAAAGGGAAATAAAAATATTTAGAAAATATTTTAAACTAAATGAAATGAAAATATAACATATGGAAAAATTTGTAGAATTAAGCTAAAGCAGTACATAGAGGGACAGGTATAGCACCAAAATGCCTTTATTAGAAAAGAAGAAAGTCTCAAATCAATGACCTGATCTTTCACCTTGAGAAAATCAATAAAATCAAGAGTTGGTTCTGTGGTTCTTTAAGAAGATTATTAAAACTGACAAACCTCTAGCCACAGACCTCTAGCCACCCCGATCAGGACAAAAATGAGAAAAGATACAAATTACCAATATTATGAATGAGGGAGGCAACATCATTACAAATTACCCATATATTAAAATGATAGTAATGAAATATTATCAATAACTTTAGGAGGATAAATTCTAGAACTTACATAAAATGGAAACATTTCTTGAATCTCACAAATTACCAAAGTTCATTTAAGGTAAATAGATAACCTGAAGGCCCTATAGTATATGTATTAAGGAATTTGTATATGTATTAAGAAATTTGTAACTTAAAACCTTAAAACAAATAAAATTCCAGGCCCAGATGGCTTCACTAGCAAATTCTACCAAGCATTTAAGAAATAAATAATATGAATTCAACACAAAATCTTCTAGAAAATTGAAGAGGAGGGAATACTTTACAACTCAGTTTATGAGGGAAGCAGTACACTAATACCAAAACCAAACAAAAACCTTACAAGAAAAAAAAATAAATTAATGTCCCTCATAAATACGATGCAAATATTATTAGCAAACTTTCGCAAACTGAACCCAACAGGGATATTGTATCATGGCAAGAATGCTAAAATGGTTTAACATTAGAAAGTCAATCAACGTAAAACACTCCACTAACAGACTAAAAAAGAAAAACCATACAATCATCTCAATCGTTTTGACAAAATTCAACATCAAATTCTGATAAAAATTCACAAAAACCAGGAATATAAAAGAATAGCCTTAGCATGACAAAAGACATCTACAAAAAAACCTATAGCTAACATCATTCTTAGTGGAGAAAAATTTAATTATTTCTCCCTACAACTACGAACAAGGCAAAGACGTTCACTCTCGCTACTTCTATTCAACATCATATTGGAGATTTTAGTCAGTACAACAAGGCGAGAAAACTTTTAAATGACATCCAGATTAGAAAGGAAAAAGTAAAACCGTCTTCATGCATGGACAACATGAACATTTATATAGAAAACATTATGGAATCTACTAAAATTAATAAATGAGTTTACCAAGATTACAGAATAAAGTCAATATATAAAAGTCAATTGTGTTGCTAAATACCAACAATGAGAAATCAGAAATTATAATCTAAATAAATGCAATTTATAATAACATCACAATATTAAATACTTAGGGATAAATTTGACAAAAGATGTGAAAGACCTATAGGTTGAAATAAATTGCTGAGAGAAATTAAAGAAGACTCAAATAAGTAGACAGGTACACCTTGTTCAAGGGTCAGAAGAGACACTACTTTTAAAATGTCTGTTCTCCCCAAATTGATCTAGAGAGTCAATGTAATCTTAATCAATAACCTAGAAGGCTGTTCTTTTGGTAGAAATTGGCAAGCTGAGTCTAAAATTAATAAGGAAATGCAAAGGACCTCAAACAACCCAAATTATTTTGAAAAAGAATAAAGTTGGAGTAATCACACTGCCTCACTTCATAGAAAGCTATATGCTTTATGTGACAATTCTTCAGGTTGAGCAAAGGAAACACAATGTGGGAAGGTCCTAGTTATAAAGCTATGTGAAGTGAGGCAGTGTGATTAATATAAAGCTTACTGTAAAGCTATAGTAATCAAGAAAATGTGGTATTGGTGTCAACAGAGACAAATATAACATGAAATAAAAGAGTCCAGAAATAGACCTACATACACATATGATTAACTGATTTTTGACATAGGTACAAAGGCAATTCAGTGGAGAAAGGATAATCTTTTAAATAAACTATGCTAAGTCAATTGGATAACCACATGCAAAAATGAAACAAAACAAATAAACCTTGAACCAAGTTTTACGCCATACACAAAAGTTAGCTCAAAATAGAACATACACCTAAGGGTAAGACTTAAAACTTCTAGAAAGAAATGTAGGAGAAGTCTTTGCAACTTCTAGTTAGGCAAAGATTACTTAGCTACAACACTAAAAGCACAAAACATAAAATAAAAAAATATATAATGAACTTCATCAAAATTTACAACTTCTGCTCCTTGAAAGATATTATTAAGAGAATAGAAAGACAAGCCACAGACTAGGAGGAAATATTTGCAAATTATATATCTGATAAAGGAATTATATCCATAAAGTATAAAAACACTGCAAACTTAATAATAAGAAAACAAAGAACTCAAAATAAGCAAAAGATTTAAGCCTATACTTCACCAAAGAAGACATAGAAATGATAAGTAAGCACATAAAAAGATTACCAGCACCACTAGTCACTACGGAAATGAAAATTAAAACCACAATGAGATGACACTATACATCTATTAAAATGTCTAAACTTAAAAAGACTGCCACATCAAATGTGGGCAAGGACGAGTAACAAATGGATCTCAAATGTGCTGCAGCTGGGAATGTAAAATGCTACAATCACTTTAGAAAACAGTTTGGCAGTTTCTTAAAAAGTTAAACATATACCTAAAAAAATTTCTAGCTACTGCATTCCTAGGTTCTTACCATGAGAAAAGAAAAGATACGAATTTATACTCAAATGTTCACAGAAGATTTGTTTTTCATACTAAAGAAACAAAACCGGAAACAATCTCTATGGCCATCAACAATGATAAGTTGTGCTATATCTATATAATGGGATATTACTTTGCAATGAAAAGAAATGAGCAATGTTACGTACAAAAGAGGATACATCTCAAGTATAATGATGAGTGAAAGAAATCAGACAAAAAGGTAAATATTATATTTTTTCATTTATATAAAATTCTAGAAAATGCAAACCAATCTATAGTGACAGAAGGCACTTTGGTGGTTGTATGGAGATGTGGGGTGGAGGCAATTACAAAGAGGCATGAGAAAACTTTTGGGGTGATGGATACATTTAGTATGTTAACTGTGGTGATGGTCTTACAGGTATATATGTATGTCAAACCTTATCAAATTATACACTTTAAAGGTGTGTCATTTTTTGGTAAGTCAATCATAACTCAATAAAGCTGTCAAAATTCATTGACTTAAAAAACTTAATCCAAATATTATCAGATTTGAATAAATATCCTTAAATTAGGAAAACCGTTTAAAAGTGTGCCTTGAACAACAAGTACCTTGGTGAGTTGGTCAACGGAGACTGAGTTTATTATGACCTCCCGGATTTGTGCTCTTTCTTGTTTTTTGTTTGCCTTTAGCAACAGCCAGTACAGTATCCCTCTTCCCCCACTGGTTGCATCTTTGGGTAGAGAGGGGGTTAGAGGATCTCCTGTGATCCTACAGATTCTTCATACTCCAGAAACAATTTTGGTCCTAGGTTCCCTTACCCCCCCTTCCTATTACCACTTTTCAAGTGAACAATGATTATTATTAAAAGCTCCCTCTTGTTAAGCATCTACTATGTGCCAGGCAATTGACATATATTAACACAAATGCTCAGAATAATTCTGTGAGCTATATTTTTCCATTTTTCAGATCCATTAACTTGCCTCAAACTACCATTGCTAGCAAACAACAGGGATTCAATCAGGACCTAGACTTGTCCATCAAAACACAATTTGCTGGATAAATGTCGCTGTGGTGGCAGATGCATCAGTGCTCTGGTGACAACACATGTGCCATCTCTGATCAAGAAAAGAGACAAACAAGGGAGGGGCTGGGAGCCTGGATTTGTTCCCCTCAGTGTGTTTCCCCCTTGAGGCTTCAGAACTGGCCTTTAAAAAACATTTAGCCAAGTCCTCAATGTGTTTTACCAAACACTTTTCCCCTTGATTTTTAAACCCATGTGTTATTTCATGAATAATAGAAACCATATGTCTCTGACATATTTACACTTAAATCATCAACATGTTGTTTTGTCAGAACTTTTTGACGTCTTCTGAGATTTTTTTTTTAAATGGGACCCTCCTAGAAGCAGCAAGTCCCCATCACAAATAAACAAATTAAAACAAGAAAAAGCCTGAGTCAGGATGCATTTTCAGGCTGGCCGTGTGGGATGGATTTGAGACTTGGCAAATTGCATCATTCTCCCCTGGCTCCAGGAGGGGCTGGGAATAGAATCTGGTGTCCGATGGTCATTTTGGAATTGCTTAATTCTGTTTCCAGCTTCAGATGAAACCATGAAAACTTGAGTTCCATAAGTACCAATCTGGTGACACAGTAAAACTTGTTTTTGGAATCTTGGCAAGCCAAACGCAAAAGAGAGGAGTTAAATCAATGTGATGTGGTGAAGCTTAAGTCTTAAGGTAAAAGACCTTGAGAAGACGACCCTTTTGTCGTTCAGAGGAGCTATCTGTGTTATCTCTACCAGGAGTAGATAATAAGGAGAGAGAACAAGCACTCCAACAAGCTAGAGCCTCCTACCTTGTTGGGGACATTACGCTGACCTTACCCATAATTCACACAGCCTGTACCCCTAGAATTCTTCTGAAGACAAAGGTAGTTTCTCAGTCTTCACCCTTTCTGAAAGTTCTTTTCACAGCATTAAGTACATTGGAGAGAAGTCAAGTGCATTTCAGAGTATTTCTCTCAGTATCACCAGGATGGCGCTGGTGATGAATGGACAGAAGTCGTCACTATGGTCAGATGTCTGGTTCCAGATCCCAGCCCTGACACTTACCAGCTGTGTGACTTGGGAAAGGTCTTTAACCTCTCCAAAGCTTAATTTCTTCATCAGAAGAAGGGGCATAAGAATGACACTACTCCATTGATTTGGTGTGTGAATTAGTGATTACTGTAATGTGACGTCTAACAAACAAGAGGTTCATAATAAATTGAAGTTGTTATTCTGACACCTGAAAGAATGAGAAGAAAAATCTTTAAGTGATGATTAAAAAAAACAGTATTTTCTATTTCAGGGTATTGCTAATATAAACCATTTAGAAAACTATACAATTATTCAATTTGAGAGATGGGATCACCAAACAGTGAGATAGCTTCCCTGTGCAGTTTCTTCCCAAGTGCTACTTGATTTCCACTCTACTAAGCATCTATTTATCGCATAAGTCACTGTTTTTTTCTCCAAAGTGTATGAAGACATCTATATTATGTATTTTGAAAATCTATGTATTCTTAACAATTTTAGAGTTGGAATATGGTCCAATGCCCCATTTGATAATTGAGGAGGAAAGTGGAGCCAGCAATGTTGACGAATTTTTCGAAGGTCGCATTGATCTTTAGTAGCATTTTGGGATGAGACCTAGGTTTCTGAGCTTGTAAGCCAGTATTCTTGTGACATCATTCTCTTTGCTAATCTGTGGTACCTGTTTTGTCTGCTCTTCTTTCTTTTAACCTCATTACTGTACTTAAAACATAATCCAGAATCAATTTGCTGTGTTTCTAAAAAATACCCTTGTCAACTCTACAGATGTACCTGGCTCTGTCAGTGCAGGATCCTGGCCAGAGCATGATGGAAGGTTTTGTCCCAGAGGAGTACTCAAACTTGCGGTGCCGGTGGAATGTTAGGCAACACTGCAGTCAGCCGACACATGGGGAGGTCTGCTTGTGATTACTAGAAAACTCTGGGGAACTGAAGGGTTTGGGAAACATTTTTGTAGGGTTTTGCTAAAGGAAAAAAAACAAAGCAAATCTGGTATATGTTAATTGAAAGATTATTCCAGAAGAGTGTCCAAAAATATAAAATAAAAATTGCCAAATTCAAGAATGTCTAAAGTATGGAACTTTGCTGGGATGCTTTTGTGCATTGAGCTAAGTGACAACATCTTCATTCAAGCCAGACTCAGGAGAGTTTGGCGTCAACAGTCTCCACTTTCCACCCCATTCCCACTGCATCCTGCTCTGCCTTCTTAATGTAGGTCTCCTGAACGAGGCCAAGGGCCCAGATTATCTTGATTACTTTTGGCTTTAAGTTTACTCAAAGTTATCCCATTTGGCACTTCACCAGAATGATGTGGTCCAAGGCTCCAAGAAGCCCCTACCTCTGTGCAGTGGGAGAACTTGGGGCAAAATAAGAAAGGCAGACATAGCTTGGAGCCTAGAGGCACAGATGTTTCCAAGAGGAAATGGTCACCAACATGTTCTGCAAAGGGGAAACGTGCCCTTTCTTTGAGTGAAGGGAAAAAGATGAAAGCATCATCCTTGGAGAAATATTGCTGCTTGGAGTAAGGGGAGGGCTATCCAGGGGGAGTTGAAGTCACGGCAGCTGGAACGTCCCCCCAGCCCACCTCAACCAAGGCACATCTTGGCCATCCCACAGCTTTCTGGACAGCTTACCTTGGGATGCAGCCCAGATGTTCCCAGCTGTGGAGCCAGGCATAGGGTGGGAAAATGCAGGGGTCCGTGAGGATGTCAACCACCTACTCTCAATGTCAGCTGACCCCTTCCCACGAGAAACTCAAGACAATAACAATAAAATGGATAAATGACTTTAAATCTGTTCTTGTTTTTTCTCTGCCTCTTGGCTGATAGTTGCAGGTACCTCGATTTTAGAACCTGTGGCTATTTAACCTTGATTTTACAACTTAGGTATAGCAGATGGCTAGGTACCCACCCATAACACACTGGCACTCAAGGTCAATGGCTTGATTTCTTGCCATAGCCACCTGGGACCCTGTGGAGAGTCTGCTCTGGCCATTGTTCTGCTCATGTGTCATGGAGTTCACTGGCCCAGGGACAGCCCACCTCCAATGGCATATGGACAAATAACCCAGATGGGACAACTTGAGCTGTGTCCTACAGAGTACCTGCAAAATACAGCCCGAGTTGCCATCAGTGGTAAACAGGTCATTAGCACGCACTAAAGAGTCCTCCCACAACTTCCACTTCTCCTTCTCCACCCTTCTACCAGTGCTTCCTAGGATCACTGTTTAAACAAACAACTTGCTCTGAATCCTTGCTTGAGTGTCAGCTTCTGGGGGACCTAACATAAAATATTAAGTTTCTGTTACTCAATAAATGCTCATCAAATGTTCATGCACCAAGCATCATGCTGAATGCTAGGAATATAGAGAAGGAAAGAGTAACACTAGAACGAGTAAGGTGCAGTTGCTCAGTCCCTGTCCTCAGGGTACTTGCATGTTTTTTAAAGGTGATAAAGGCAGATACACAACATATATCAAATGACAGAAAGTGAAAATTTCCATAAAAGAAGAATAGATGGGGACGTAGTTCCATTCTACTACATGTGGCTTACCAGTTTTCCCAGCACCATTTACGGAATGGAGTGTCCTTTCCCCAATTTCTGTTTTTGTATGCTTTGTCGAAAATCAGTTGGCTGTAAGTATTTGCCTGTATTTCTGGGTTCTCTATCTTGTTCCATTCATCTAAGTGCCTATTATTACAGCGGTATCATATTGTTTTGGTAGCCGTAGTCTTGTGGGTGTAATTTGAAGTCAGGTAATATGATGTCTCCAGATTTGTTCTTTTTGCTTAGTATTGTTTTGGCAAGGTAGGCTCTTTTTTGGTTCCCTATTAATTTTAGGATTGTTTTTTCTAGTTCTGTGAAAAATCATGATGGAATTTTGATGGGAATTGCATTGAATCTGTAGATTGCTTTGGCTAGTATGGTCATTTTCATATTATTGATTCTTCCCATCCATGAGCATGGGATGTGTATCCATTTGTTTGTGTCATCTGTGATTTCTTTCAGCAGTGTTTTGTAGTTTTCCTTGTAGAGATCTTTCACCTCCTTGGGTAAGTACATTCCTAAGTATTTTATTTTTTTGCAGCTGTTGTAAAAGGGATTCAGTTTTTGGTTTAATTCTCAGATTGATCTTTGTTGAGGTGTAGCAGTGCTACTGATTTGTATACATTGATTTTGTAACCTGAGACTTTACTGAATTCATTCATCACATCTAGGAGCCTTTAGGATGAGTGTTTACAGTTTTCTAGGTATACAACCACATCATGAGTGAACAGCAACAGTTTTCCTCTTTTCCAATTTGGATGGCCTTGATCTATTTTGCTTGCCTGATTGCCCTGGCTAGGCCTTTCAGTACTATGTTGAATAGGAGTGGTGAAAGTGGGCATCCTTGTCTTGTTCCACTTCTCAAGGGGAATGTTTTCAACTTTTTCCCATTCAGTATAATGTTGGCTGTGAGTTTGTCATACATGGCTTTTATTACTTTGAGGTAAGTCCCTTCTATGTCTGTTTTGTTGAGGGTTTTTATCATAAAGCAATGTTGGATTTCATCAAATTCATTTTCTGCATTTCTATTGAGATGATCATATGGCTTTTATTTTTAATTTTCTTTATGTGACGCAACACTTTTATTAACTTCCATATGTTAAACCATCCCTGCATCCCTGGGACGAAACCCACTTAATCATGATATATTATCTTCTTGATGTGCTGTTGGCTTCAGTTAGATAGTATTTTGTTAAGGATTTTTGAATCTGTTTTCATCAAGGATATTGGTCTATAGTTTATTGTTGTTGTTGTTATATCCTTTCCTGTTTTGTTGTTAGGGTGATACTGGCTTCATAGAACAATTTAGGGAGGAATTCCTCTTCCCCTATCTTTTGGAACTAAGTCCCCCCCGCAATCTTATACAAAAATAAACTCAAGATGGATCAAAGACTTAAATCTAAGACCTGAAACCATAAAAATTCTAGAAGATAACATTGGGAAAACTCTTCCGCACATTGGCTTAGGCAAAGAATTCATGAATAAGACCCCAAAAGCAAATGCAAATAATAATAATAATAATAAATTGGATCTAATTACACTAAAAAGCTTCTGCACCACAAAAGAAATAATCAGCAAAGTAAACAGAAAATCCACAGAGTGGGTGAAAATATTTGCAAGCTATGCATCCGACAAAGGACTGGTATCCAGAATCTACAAGGAACTCAAACAAATCTGCAAGGAAAAAAGGAAATAATCCCATCAAAAATAGGCAAAGGACATGAATAGACATTTCTAAAAAGAACATATACAAACAGCCAACAAACATATGAAAATAATGCTCAACATCACTAATCATCAGGGAAATGCAAATCAAAACCACAATGTAATACCACCTTACTCCTGCAAGAATGGCCATAATCAAAAAATCAAAAAACAGTAGATGTTGGCATGGATGCAGTGATCAGGGAACACTTCTACACTGCTGGTGGGAATGTAAACCAGTATAAACATTATGGAAAACAGTGTGGAGATTCCTTAAAGAACTAAAAATAGAACTGTCATTTGATCCAGAAATCTCACTACTAGGTATCTACCCAAAGGAAAAGAAGTCATTATATGAAAAAGACATGTGCACATATATTTATAGGAGCACAGTTTGCGATTGCAAGGATGTGGAATCAACCTAAGTGCCCATTGACAGAGTGGTTATAATGGAATACTACTCAGCCATAAAAAAGGAACGAAATAACGTATTTTGTGAAACTTGGATGGAGCTGGAGACCATTATTCTATGTGAAGTCACTCAGAAATAGAAAACTGTATATTCTCAAATATAGGTGGAATCTAAGCTATGGGGATGCAAAAACATAGAGTGATATAATGGACTTTGGGGACTCACAGGTGGGAGGTTGGAAGGGGAGTGAGGGATAAAAGATGGCATATGCCTGCCATGTACACTGCTCGGGGGACTGGTGCACTAAAATATCAGAATTCCCCACTAAAGAACTCATCCATGTAACAAAAATCACCTGTACTCCAAAAACTATTGGAATAAAAATAAGAAGAAGAATAGAAAAAATAGTCTGGGAATTCAGGAGAGGAAACAAGGAAGTAACTGGGAAAGCATTGGGAAGCTGGGAAAGGTAGTGATGAGGCAGGTTACAGTTCACCCCAAAGGAGAGGTGTTACTTAGACAAGTAGATGCAGGTGAAGAATGCCTCTCCGAGGAGACACCCAAGGGCACCGCCCTGGCCCCAGCTGGCAGACCCTGGTGAGGTCTGAGTCCCCATCCTGGCCAGGTAGCTATGGGGGTTCAAGGGAGCTCAGCTCAATAAAGAAAACAAACTTTGCTGTACAATTTAGCCTCCCTTGAGAGTCTCCTGAATGTAAGTTATATTAAGGCAACTGACAGTTCTCAGAAGGGGAGAAAGCAAGAGAGTATGTAAACCATGTCTTTCATTTTCTGCATTCTGATGTTTTGACCTCTGAGGTCTTGCTGGCCCTGGAGGGACTGTTCCTCCCAGGCTTGGTCAGTTCCTAGAGACAGTGAAAACCTCATCTGTTAGCTGCTTTTTAAATACAAGCCCATGTCCCAACCAACTTCTCTATCCGGCTCCCATACTCCAAGTTGCTATTCACCTGGCCTCTGCACCCTACGAGGGGCGAGTCCCTTCCTAACTCATTGTACTTGCAAACTAATGGGTCTGCACCATATTTCCCTTTATGTATGAAGGTAGAAATGAGGTCCCCATTTGTGGAGAGAGAAGGACAAAGAGAGGGAAGAGGGGAAGACATAAAATGTCATGAAGAGATATTTATTAAACACTTAATCTATGCAAGACTCTGGAAAGTCGTACACAGACAGTGAAGAGAGTTTTGAAGGCAATAATAACAGATACAAAGTGCTTATGCAACAGGCACTGACCTTCAGACCGAACATATATTAATTCACTTTCAACCCCACAACACCCTGATGAGGCAGGTACTAGTTTTGCAACTGCCCTTTTATGGATGCAGTAACGGAGGGACAGGAATTTCAGTAACTTGCTTGAGGTCACAAAGCTAGCAAACAGCAAAGCTGTCTTTGAATCTTTGTAGCCTGTGTTGCAGAATCTATGTGCATTAACACGATGCTCTGGGTAGAAAGTGACCAACTTCAGGGCATGTGACTGCTCAGTAGTAGCTCCATCAAAGGGTCAGCTGAGAAATAAAAGAAGACAAAAAAATCTTTTTAGCTACTTGGCAAGAAAATTACATGAAAGGAAAGCTTCAGATTAGTGTTGAGCTCTCCTCTTTCTGGGGTAAGCCTACTCCTTATTATCTTTTATTGGTATCCTCATTACCATATCAAATTAAGAGTTGACATTGGGTCACCCTTCTGCCACTTTGCCCCAAGCCCTGCTCTCATTCAGCCAGGTTAAACCGTCTCCTTTAATTACCAGTTGGAGCTCAGTCTTGCACAAGGAGAGCTGGGTGATAAATTAAAACAAGGAACCTTTGTTTGGTGCACGCAGTTGGGCATCACAGTCACCTTAATTATGCAATGATGTCACCCGCGGCCGAAGGGAAGTTCTAAGGGCTTAATCACTGGGAGGCCTGGGAGGCCGTGAGTAATGAGCAATGAGCATTGTTGCATGGGTGCAATGCACCTCCTTTCGTGGGCAGAGCCAAAAGGGGGGCAGGGAGTCAGTGGGAGGAGCCCTTTCTCCCATGAGGAAGGCAGGATAGCGCAGTAGACCAGAGCATGGGCAAAATGGGTTTGGGTTTGAATCCTGGCTCCAGCATGACATAGCTGTGTGTCCTTGGAGAAGTCCCTTCAGTTTGCTTCAGATAATGGGGTAATGATAGCTAATTTGCAAGATCATGAGGAACAAATGAGACAGTGGATTTTAGTGTCTACGACAGTTTCCAGACAAATGAAGCACTTGGTGTTTGTGTCACAAGAGGAGGGAGATGCCCTTTGACATTAAGAATATCTACATTACTACCCAAGAAAAGTGCAAGGGGGACTTTCTGCCATTGCCCAGGCACGTCCCCGAGACCTGGGCTTATGACCCTACCCTATGCCCTCGGCAAGTTACTTCATCTCTGTGAGCCTCAATCTCCCCTTTTGTAAAACGGTCCTAAGATTTGTGAGGCTTGACTATGAGATAATGAATGTCAGAGAACCCCACACAGTGCCTTCATTTATTTCCAAGTTGGGAAGGGAAAGAAACGTTTGGGGAACACAGCAAGTGAGGCCCAGGGTTTCTTCCCAACCATGTGAAAGTTTTATCATAACCAGCTTCCAGACCAAGCCTTCAACCGCTCTGCTTCACCAGCCTTTCATCCCACAGAAGCGTTGTTGTTCCCCTTTTGTTTCCTCTTGCCAGTTCATGGGCTGCTGGAACTGAAGAATCCCTTCGGCTGTGACCCTCTCCTTCCCATTCCCCTGCTTCCTCCTGCAGGCCTGCATGGGCAAGGTGAGTCCTGCCCCTCCTCCTGCAGCTGCTGCTGCTGTCCCCTCCCACCACAGGCTTCCATTATGTGCCTTGTCACCCTCCAGGTGAATCCCCACTCTCCAACTTCTTTGCGTCCTTACTCTCCTAGCCTCAGGTTTTCAGTTCTGCCCAAGAGCAGACAGGAAACCTCTTCCTCAGTTTGGGGGAAGGCGAGACGCAGCTGTGCCACAGCCTCCTACCCTGAGGTGGACAGAACTCCCACTCCGGGCAGGGCGGGGTGGCTCATGCCCGTAACTGCAGCACTTCGGGAGGCAGAGGTGGGCAGATCACTTGAGGTCAGGAGTTCGAGACCAGTCTGGCCAACGTGGTGAAACCAAGTCTCTACTAAAAAATACAACACAATTAGCTGGATGTGGTGGTGCACCCCTGTAGTCTTAGCTACTGAGGCACAAGGATCGCTTGATCCTGGGAGATGGAGGTTGCAGTGAGCCCAGGTCGTGCCACTGCACTCCAGTCTGGGCAGCATGCACACATCCACACACACTCACACACACTCATGCACACGCTAACACACATACATATGCAGTCACACAGTCACACACTCTCACACCCATATTCTCCCCACACAGACCCAGACACATCCACACACTCAGGTATTCACACTCACATACTCCCCCCATACACACACTCATGTACATAAACACATTCCGCACAGTCACACACTGTCTCACACAGACACACACACACACATACATGCTCACACACATACACAGATGTATCTGCACACTCAGTCACACACACACAGACATACGTTCAGGCACTCACACACACAAGTACACTCATTTATAGTCATACACTCTCTCACACAGACACCCATATAAACAGACACACATTCTCTCACACAGACACTTTCACACACATATACACACTCGCATACACAGATGTACCTGCACACTCAGTCACACACACACAGACCTACACTCAGGCACTCACACACACAAACACACTCATTTACAGTCATACGCTCTCACACAGACACGCATATACACAGACGCACACTCACTCATACACATATACACACCCACATACACACACACTCACATATACACACAAATACACACTATACACATTCGCGCAGTCACACGCATGGTGTGCCGCCAATGGATGAGGGCCCCCAGCCTGTCACAGAAGTTTCTGGAGATGATTCCAGATGTGTCTTTGAGCAGTGAGGGAAAGGGCTTGGCACCCCAGCAGTTGTGAGCCATGTCACAGTGATGACGCGGCAGCTTCATTGGATCCAGAGCCAGCCCCACTGGTGCGAGCTTCTGGGAAATGTCTCTGCCATAGAGACAAGGCCACCCATGGAAACTGCTGCCTTCCTGCTGATCCACATCGCGAATCCTATTTATAGTGTCAGTCCTGTGAAACAAATGTTTTCAACCCTACATCTGCAAGTGATCCTGGCATGTGCGCACATCCATTTTTGGCCTCAGTATGCAATACCCCACTTGGATATTCCTAAGGGTATCAAGGAGAAGGTACTCTCAGCTGCCACAAACACTGCTGAGCAGGAGGCGGAATCCACGCCGGTGGCAAGTCATGTCCACATACAGAAATCAAAGGGGGTGGCTTCTGTCACTGTCCAGGCCACCTTCGATGTGCTGGTTGGGGGAGATGTGTTTCCCACGGGGGATGGAGTGGGTAGATGGGACAGAACACTCCCATGGTTGCGACAGTTCTTCTACTCAAGAGCCACATGCTTTATCATGTCAAATGGTGAAAATATTTTGTTTTCTACCTAGCTTAGGGACTTCCCATTCTGGCAGGGATTACGTGGATACCAGAGCAAGCCGACTGCCTAGGAATGTGAGCAAACTGGCTGCGAAGGGAGCCCTCAAGACCCAACAAGCTGCTGCATTTTGAATACGAGGAGTCCGTTCTCAGTTCTCTTTTTCTTCAGGCTTTACAGGGATGCAATTTCCTGCCTTGTGAATATGACACTGAAGATAGATTTTACCAGATTTCTGTCTCTGTCATGAATTTTCTCAGTCCTCTTAGAAATATCCTTCAATTGTTTGTGAATTAGTTTCTTCAGCTAAAGAGTCAGCAGAAAACATGATATTTCACCCTCCGGCTTATCCCCAACCTCACCTGTTAAATACACCCAGCCACACTGAATCCAACCCCTCAGGCCTCTGTGCCTTTGCTCATGCTGTCTTCCCTGCCCAGAGTAGACTTCCTTCCCTTTCTACTTCCCTTTTAGGTGCAGCTTACAAGAGCCACAATTCTAGTAAAGCCTGCCTGAACCATTCCAGAAAAATATAAGTTACCTTCCTATATTATTTTGCTGTGACTGCTGTAACAAATTTCCTCAAACTGGCTGGCTTGAAACAACAGAAATGTATTCTACCTCAGTTCGGAAGGCCAGAACTCTGAAATCAAGGCATTGGCAGGGCCATGTTCCCTACGGGGATGGAAAGTCCACTTCTCGCATCCTCCAGGTTCTGTCTCCAGGCATACCTTGGCTTGTGGCTGCATCACTCTAATCTCTGCCTCTGTCTTCACATCACCTACTCCTCTGCGTGTCTCAAATCTCTCTCTGCCTATCTCTTATCAGGACATTTGTCTTGGGACTGAGGACCCACCCAGGAAATCCAGGAAGATCTCATCTCAACATCTTTAATTAATTACATCTGCAAAGACCCTTTTTCCAAATAAAGTATTATCCTTAGGGTCCAGGGATTTGGACCTAGACCGATCTTTTTGGGGGCCACCACTCCACACCCCTTTCATATACCATAATGCACACTACCAAAACCAATCCATCGTTATGGTACTTATTACACTGAGCCATAAAACGTCCTCCCACTTTGATAGTTAGGCCTTGAGCTACATAGACTCGATTGACTTCTCCTTTCAAAGAACAACCTCATTACGCAATTGTTGCAGTAGACTCAGTAATAAATATAAAGCCAGCGTCTCCTCTGGCCCATTCAAATCCAGCTGCACTGTCACTCTCTGCTCCATCAAGGCGGCCAGGGTTTAGCAGTTTGGTGTGTGTTGGCATTTAGCACTCAAGTTAAACACTTCATCTGTGTTTTAAATCCACCTCTGTTCTTACTAGCACAGGGCTATTAAATCAGTGCTACTTACCACCAATGCAATTTGCAAATGAATCTTAATTGTAAATGCAAAAATGGCAAAGAAATTTTGTGGCAGTCCTTAGCTATCGGTGCTGATCAGATGACCCAGAGTAAGATTGTTGTTGTTTTTTTTTTGCCATTATAATTTAAAACAAAACACATTTTAGGTTTGCAGACAGAGTTGTCAGATCCCTACAGATACTCATACACCCCAATTTGAAAAGCCCTTTGTAATGTCCTTCTCCTGTCACTTGCTTCCTCCAACCTACCTCCTCCAACGAGCTCTGGGGGCTTGTTTAGCCTTCACCCGCCCTAATTTCATTGCTTCACTATGTTGAATCCAGCAGGTTTATAGTATGTTTTCACATCTGGCTGGTCAAAATCCTCCCTGCCACCCCTTCTTATTCCTCCTTTTCAAGTTTTTATTGGAAATTCTTACACATTTGTACTTTCATAAATACTTCAAATCAAGAAGTCCAATTCCTAAAGCCCCACAGAAAAAGAGGAGGGATTCTGATGGGAAATGACTTTCGTGTATCCATGCACAGAGGAGACTTAAGATATTAAGTCTCTCCTCCAGGAACATGATGTATTTCTCCATTTGTTTCTACCTTGTTTTAAGTCTTTCAATAAAGTTTTACAGTTTTCATTGTTATTCAATTCATTCCTGATGATTTCATAGTTTTTGTGTCTATTATAAATGGGATATTTTTTCTATTCCTTTTTCTAACCATTTATGTCTATATCGGGGAAAGAACTCTTGAGTTTATGTATACAAACACAACTACATATACCTTATCAAAATCTCACTTCTAAATGGTTTTTAAATAATCTTTCACATTTCCTAAGAATACATTAATTATCTGAAAACAAGATCATTTTGAGGAACTTTAATTATAATGTATCTTGCTAGAACCTTCAAATTATGTGAAATAATAGGGCACCCACTCTTATCTTTGATTTAATAAAAATAGTTAAAGCATTTTAATGTGTTTCTCATAGTCTTTAGGACGTCTCTGTTTTACTGTTTACCTCTGTCTGAGCTGAGGCAGAGTTTTGATGAAGAACGTCTTCAAAATGTTATCAAGTTCTTCTTTAGAATCTACTGATACAATTATTTTGTTTTTCTCCTTTAATTAAATTAATAATTATGTTTCTGAATTTTCTAATGGTGAACTGTTCTTTCAATTATAAACCCTAAGATAGGGTTTGGCTGTGTCCCTACTCAAATCTCATCTTGAATTGTAGCTCCCATAATTCCCACATGTTGTGGGAGGGACCCAGTGAGAGATCATTGATTCATAGGTGTGGTTTCTCCATACTGTTCTCGTGGTAGTGAATAAGTCTCTCTAGATCTGATGGCTATATATATATTTTATATGTAAGGGGAAATCCCTTTTCTTTGTCTCTCATTTTCCTTTTGTCTCCCACCATGTAAGACGTGCCTTTCACCTTCCACCATGATTGTGAGGCCTCCTCAGCCATGTGGAACTGTGAGTCCATTAAACCTCTTTTCCTTTATAAATTACCCAGTCTTGAATATATTTTTATCAGCAGCATGAAAACAGACTAATACACCCTACTGGGTCATGCTGTAATTGTCATTCTTCTACTGTCTTGCTGGATTATATTTGCCAATTTCTTATTTAAAATCTGTCACTTTATTCATAGGTTTATTGTTCTATAGTCTTTGTTTCAGTGCTATCTTTCTCAAATTTTGATATTAAGACTGTAATAGATTTGAAATAAATTGAAGAAATTATAACTTTCTATAGACAAGAAAAGTTTTAAAAACCTAAGAATTAGCTATTCTTTGAATATAAGATGGATGTTAGCTGTGAAAATCCTCAGAACTGAGAATATTTTTATGTTTCTTTTCCTAACACCATTGAGCCAATTTTGTTGCTTCATCTTTTGTTAGAAAATCATCAACTTTAATATTTTTCAAATGTATTATTGTAGAGTTGCATAAACACAGTTTTTTCTTATTTAGTATCCATAGTTATGCCTCATTTTTCATACTTAATGTTGTATTTTTTGTTTTCTATCTGTTTTACCTACCAGTCTAGTATTTTATCTATTTTATCTTTTAAACAACTAAATTTTTATTTTATTTTTCTGTTTTATCTTTTATATTACATTAATTTCAAGTTTTATTTTTATTAATCCTTTACTTATAACCCCTTCTGCTCTACTGTGTTGTTCTTTATCTACATTTTTCTTTCTTTTCTCTTCTTGAGACAGGGTCTCACTCTCTTGCCCAGGTTGGAGTGCAGTGGCATGATCACAGCTCTCGATCACAGTGCAGCCTCGATCTTCCAAGCTCAAGCAACCCTTCCACTTCTGCCTCCAGAGTAGCCGAGACCACAGACAAGTGCCACCATGCTCAGCTAATGTGTATACTTTTTGTGGAGATGGGGTTTCACTATGTTGCCCAGGCTGGCCTGGAACTCCTGAGCTCAAGTGATCTGCCTGCCTCAGCCTCCCAAACTGCTGCAATTACAGGTGTGAGCCACCATGACCCGCCTCCAATCAGTGTTTTCTATTAACAGTTTGTAAATTCTTCTATTTATTTTAACCTTCAGTGTTTCAGATAAGAAGTCCAATACAAATCTGATTTTCTACACAGTAGTCCTCCTGTATCCTTGGTTTCACTTTCTGAGGTTTCGGTTACCTGCCATCAACTGCGGTCAACCGAGGTCTAAAAATATTAAGTAGGAAATTCCAGAAATTAACAATTTGTAAGTTTTGTTACACCGTTATACTTAACAATTTGTAAGTTTTGTGCACTGTTCTGAGTATGGTGATGAAATCTCACGCAGTCCTCCTCCTCCCGCCAGGATGTGAATTATTTGGTGTATCTTCGCTGGATGGTTACCCACCCTTTAGTGGCTTAGTAGCCCTCTCAGTTATCAGATCAACTGCTGTGGTATCGTAGTGCTTGTTCTCAAGTAACCCGTATCTTAACTAAATAAGGGCCTTGAAGCACAAGAGTAGTGATGCTGGCATGTTGTTATAATTGTTCTATTTTATTGTCTGTTATTTTTGTTGATGCCTTACTATGACTAATTTACAAAATAAACTTTATCGTGTGTATGTATAAGAAAAAACATAATATACTATCCACTGTATCAGGCATCCACTGGGGGTCTTGGAATGTATCCCCCCTTGAATACGAAAGCCCACAAGTTTATAAGCTTTTACTTCAATGCTTATATTTAAGAAATTTCACCAGGAAATGTCTAGATCTGATGTCCAATGTGATAGTGACTAGCCACATATGACTGTTTAAATGCGAATGTTAATAAATTAAAACTAAGTAAAATTTAAAAGTCAGTTTCTTCATCATACCAGTCATTTCAAGTGATCAATAGCCCGTGTGGCTGGTGGCTGCCATACTGAACTGCACAGAACATTTTCACCACTGCAGGAAGTTCTATTGGCCAGCTCTGGTCTGGTCTATATTACTATTATTATCATCATTAATGTTATTATTAATCATGCATGGCACTTGCCAAGATCTTTCAATTTTAAAATGGAGGTTTTCTCCAGTTCATGTTTTCTTTTATGAATTTTTTATTACTTCTTTATTCTTTTTTTCTGTTGAAATTCCTCACTATTGCATAAAATATTTTCTTGAGTCTCCAACTCTCTTACAGTTTTCCTCATTGCTTTCTTTTTTCCTTCCTTCCTTCCCTCCTTCCCTCCTTCCTTCCTTTTTTCCTTTTCTTCATTTGCATTTTTTATTACAAGACATTTAATTATTGGCCATGATTTTTGTCTTTACAATTCTCCTATTAAACGTTTTAACTTGCAAACATGTATTTTAGTTTTAAAATTCCTTTTAGGGGTTCTGTGAATGCATCTCTTTGAGAGGTGTTTTTTTGTTTGTTTTTTTTGTTTTTTTTTTTTTGTTTTTTTTTTAACTAAAGTACCCTTTTGTCTCTTCCACTCTGGGGAGCCACAGCCCTGATTGCTCAGGTTGATCCTCCTCCCTGTTTATTTTATTCCTTTACATATGGCGGACTTTTTCTTGCTTCCCAGTAGCTGTGACACTCTCTGTGGCAACACACACAGTTTCTGCAATGAGATGGTAGCAGCAGTCGGTTGGCACAGTGTCTCTCATCCAGGCACCAGTGCAGTGGCCTCTCTGGCTGCGGTGCCCAGGGTTCTCACTTTCTAATTCACCCCCTCAAGCACATAGGAGGCAATGAGAGCCAGTCTTTGAGACGCCTTCTTCTGGATCCCAGGCTCTTGGAGACTCAGATTTTATGTTATGCATGATTGAAAGAGAATTCAAGAATGATTCTTGGTGGAACTTTGATAAAAGTTAAATCCAATTGTTTGCCTTAAAACACAGTAGGAATTTTTCTCCCAAAAACCACTGGTTAGAGTGAGAAAGATATTTCTCACAAGAGTACAAATTGGTCCAAGCTTTCTGGAAGACGACTTGGCAATATACTTCAAAATTCCTAAAATGCAAATTCTTTCTAACCAGGCAATTATATATTTATGTGTTTATTCTGAGGAAATAGTTGAGGATGTACACAAACATTTAACTATAAGAAAAGAGTTTAATACTCTTTAGGCTAGTAAAACATAGATAGACAGACAGATAGATAGATAGGAGATAGATAGATAGATAGATAGATAGATAGATAGATAGATAGATGTAGGTAGAGAAACAGAAACAACCTAAATATGCAATAACAGCAAGTCAGCTGCAAAAACTATAGTGTACATACCAATGTAAAACTATGCAGTCATTTACAATGATATTATAGAAGATTTTCATGATTATAGGATTAACTAAATAGCACATACAAGCTAATATGTGCAGTATGATTCCATCTCATGCTGTATCCAGATCTATAATTCTCTATTTCTATTTGTCTTTATATACATAAATTATAGAAGGATATAATATACAAAAGTGTTAAGAGTGATAGTTGAGTAATGTTTAATCACTTAAATTTTTATTTTATTTTAAAACAAGGAACACCTTTTGCTTGAGTGATTTTCAAAAATAGTAAACTTATTTTAAAAGGCTTAGACTAGAACTCCAACTGAACTTTTCAAAATTATGTTTAAGGTTCCTAGCAGACCACGTAATTACCTGATCCCAGCTCCCTATTCTTGATGTTTCCAGATTTATTCTCATCTCAGCTGAGTCTTCCTCCCCCAAATCTCCTTCCACCATCCCATCCCTGTTAGATGTTGATGAGCTGGTTTACAATGCGATCATCATCATCTTAAGGAAGTCATACTGACTTGGAGTGAGGCTTTTTTCCCCATTCCCCTCCCCAGGTCTTTCTCCAGTCTCCTGTTTTACCAGTGAAAGGTCCAAGGGAGCAGGAATGGGGAAGTCAGGGCAGTTCTACATGCAGGCTGGAGCTGAGGGTTGGGGATGCAGCAGCTGAGGCTGTTTGGAGCTGCCTGTGGTACTGTCCATCATTAAGAGGGAGTGGTGAAGGTGGCAGGGCTGAGCCCATCACCAGGGCAATCATGGTATGCAGGGCACCAGGTCAGACCAGGGCCAGCCTCAAAGATCACTGATGACAATTTACCTGCTGGTTTGGGCTCCTTTAATGTCCCCTAGTTAGCAGTGACATTAGTTTGAGTCTGGGATGGAAGGATAGAAATTTTAAATCTGCTATGGCCTGCTCAGTGCTATTGTAGGCACCAAGCAGTGAGACAGAAACTTGTCAGTATTTTCTCCCCACCAGGCTGCTTGAAGAAAGTGCGAGGACTGAGCAACATGAGAGAACACTGAGTCACTCTCCTGATGCTGTTGTTTTCCTGGATGCGAGTTTTGCAAGATGGCACACAGCACACTCGGCAGCCTACGTTCTCTTTAATGTTCAATACCACGTGCACACGCTGTGTCTTGGAAGCTGTCTCTTTGCACGTGACAGATACTGCATGGATGGAGCCTTCCCCAGGAAGACAGAGATTCCTACTGCCAGGACATTTGGCTTTCTGATGTTGGCTGTCATGAGCAGCCTGTCAGTGATGGCACATGGGGCCTGAGAGTCTCAAGACTTCTCCCACTCACCAGCTACTGTCATCTCTCTCCCTCCAGCATCAGCCCATAGAGTGGGAGCCCCTCCAGGGCAGGAATCTTCCTTTCTCTCTGTAGCCAGAGAGCCACCCCAGGGCCTGATGCACAGCAAATGCTCAGTTTTGTGCTGAAGGCATGAGCAAGAGACGAGAGGCACACATGAGGGCAGAAGTTGCCCCGTGACCTGTGTCCTTGCCCACGGGCGCTTCCAGTCGCGGGGGCTCACTGAAGGATGAGACAAGAGGGACACACCTGAGTCTTAAGCAGAGCGTTCAGGAGGGTCAAAGTGGCAATTCCCTCATGGTAGAGAGGGCACCCAGGTCTGGTTTTATTCAAGTGAAGTGGCATTCTCTGGGGTCCCAAGGGCCCTTGGATTTTTGAAATAAAATCTTCATGATTTGTTGCCTTTAGACCAGTGCTCTGGATCTTGTCAAGATGCAGATTCTCATTAGTCTGGGGTGGGGAGTGATATTCTGTGTTTCTAGCAAGCTCCCAGGCATTGCTGCTACTGCTGCTGGTTCGCGGCTCCCACTCTGAGTAGTGAGATTTGAGAAACACAAATAATACAAGAATTTTTCTATGATTAGAGTAGCTTTCCTCAGACTTCCAACTTGATTTTCTGCCTACAAGAAGATGCTAAATGTCAGAAGATGAGTAGACGGGCCGATCAACAAACACACCACTTTTTTTTTTTTTCTTTTTTTCTGAGATGACGTCTCACTCTGTCGCCCAGGCTGGAGTGCAATGGCGCGATCTTGGCTCATTGCAACCTCCGACTCCCTGGTTCAAGCGATTCTCCTGCCTGAGCCTCCCAAGTATCTGGGATTACAGGCACCCACCACCATGCCCAGCTAATTTTGTAGTTTTAGTAGAGATGAGGTTTCGCCATGTTGGTCAGGCTGGTCACAAACCACCTCTTTCAAGTTCACCAGGTTTCAGCAAAGAGACTCTTTATATTCGCCACACCTGTGAAGCTCATTCTCGGCATTAAAGGGGTTAAAGAAGCCAGAGACAGTGAGAGACAGCCCCCTTTTCATGGCATTTCTAACAAGCTGAACCTGATCCAAACCTTGTTTAATGAGCACGTATTTTATACAAATAAGCTCACAGGCGTGTCCTCATCTCTAATTAAATCAGAAAGGAAACGTTTGTTCTAATTGGACTGCATAGCTCAAGAATTAATTGTGAGATTGTTTAGAATTGCAATCTTGTGACCCGTTCACCAAAAGAAAAAAAGAAAAAAACAAAACCTACTTTAGAAGGCTCACTCTATGTAATTTTTTCTGCACTTTTTCTTTCTTTTTAATTCCTGGAAAGCTTAGTCCAAATTGAACCGATGATTTGCAAACAAAAGAGAAAACTTCTAAGGGCAGCTTGCTGTGCAGTTTTTTGAAAGCCCTGGCAAAGGCGAAGATAACAACTCAATTTAGCATGATATTCTAATGTGCCCTTGAGAAAGTGCCCTCATAATTAAGGATTTGCACAATTTCTATTGGGATGGGGGAGGAATCGTGTGCCACATTATTTATCAATATCAAAAGAGTCACTTTGGAATTCAGCAGTCTGGAGTGCCTGCAAACAACAGATATTCTCACCCAATGCTAATCTCAAGCCACATTTAGCCAAAATGCAAGAGGTTTTTATTGGCACATGTGGTGCCCTTGGGTGGCATTGATTACCATCGGGTTTCTAAAGGATTATTTGACAGGGCTTAGCACAATCAGCTCATGAACTGCCCTCCTCTGCTCCGCCTCTCCCTTTTGCATCTTGTTGGTACAGCTTCCTGAGAAACGCTGGTTGTCTGCTGCTAATTCAGCTCATCCAGTTGCAGAGGGAACAAGCTGGCCCTTTGCCCTACAAAAAAAAAAAAAAAAAAAGAAGCAAAAAAAAAAAAAAGAGGCTATAATTGTGTCATTTCTGACTGCATACCCTGAGCCCCTGGAAACCAGGGGCAGGTGTGTTTCAGAGGGTTGGGCAGGCTGGCACCAAGGTGATCTCTCACACCCAGTCCATTGGTGCAGCTCTGCTCCTTAGCTGTGCTTTGGTTGCTAATACTCTGCCAGGGGCAAAAGGAAACCCAGATCACTGCCAAGAACTAGCTTGAGCTTGTGGTGCTGACACTTGGAAAAGTCTTGCTTTGACTTGCATATGGAAGGAGGATACTTCAAGTTGAGTGTCAGTGATGGGCAAAAGGGAGATGCCTGCAATGGCCTTCCCACAAAATGTCCGCTTCATGTTAATAGCACTTTAAGAGAGCATGTTCATGAGCAAGTCAGATTTCTGCCGGGTGCTTTGCCATCTCACAGCCTTTACTTTCACCACCATGAGCAACGCTTCTACGGCTGCTCACTCTCCAGTGCAAAACCTGGCTGTCTCCAAGTGGTACGGATGGAAAATGATGACGACTTTTCCAGAAGCATATAACATGAAGCAACCCAAAGCAGGCTGTAGTGATTGAGTATGGAGAATGGATCTAAAACCAGGAGAACCATTTTACTTTGGGAATAGATTTCAATAAATATGAAGACAGACACACTGGCTGATCAGTGTGCCCAACACACACGGCATCAGCCATCTCTGAAGCAGCCTCCGCATTGCCAGCAGTAACCTTGCATGAGGATGATAAATGGGAACCCAAAGACAAAATCCTTCCCTCTAAGGAGGAAGTGATAAAGGGCAAAACTAACAATTGGAAACTCTGAGTAGACTATAAGTGACCTTCTTCTTAGATTGTGAGGTCTTTCAGGGCTGGCTCTGGTCTCTGTGTTCCCAGAATCCAGCATGGAATTCCATCCTAGGGGCTCAGCAAATATTTCTAGAATGAATGGACAGATGTAAGACAGACTATAATTAACGTGAAGCAAAGACAACCGCTGCTATAGCAGTTCAGAAGGGGATAGACTAGTGTGGGATTGAATGAGGAAGGATCCTGGAGAAAGAATTAAGCCTCCTTTAAGAGTGTGATCCTGTCATGAGGTCAGGAGATGGAGACCATCCTGGCCAACATGGTGAAACACTGTCTCTACTAAAAATACAAAAATTAGCTGGGCATGGTGGCGTGTACCTGTAATCACAGCTACTCAGGAGGCTGAGGCAGGAGAATCGTTTGAACCTGGGAGTCGGAGGTTGCAGTGAGCCAAGACTGAGCGACTGCACTCCAGCCTGGTGGCAGAGCGAGACTCCATCTCAAAAAAAAAAAAAAAAAAGAAAAAAGAAAAAAAAAGAGAGTGATCCTGAATATCCTGTGGCCCATACATCCCCTGATTCCTATTCCAGGCCTTTCCCCAACTCTTCTGAGTTTCCTGAGACCATAGACTGTCTCAGGCTTCATTCACTCACTGCCAAGAAAATTCAATTTACCCACATCTAAACCCACTGCCCACATTGGGTAACAATCTTAGCATCTTGTGTTTAATACATGCAAAATCTAAAAGACCATAAAAACAAAAAGAGATGCGAATCTGTGTTTTGTTTGCTGCACCAAAGAATTTTATCTATCAAAACTTTCTAATCTTATATTTTACATATATGCAATACAATGCGTACATCAGAATGTTTAAAATACTTTCAAATGTAATTGTTTAAGTAAGATATACTTAAAATACATGTTGTATCAATCAGGATAGGTTAGGCTATGCAGTGGTAACAAATGGTCTCTGAAATCTAGATGGCTTAACATGCACAAGTTTGTTTCTCACTCTGCTGTATCTTCAGAGGTATGGCAGGGACAGGAGTTTTGCTTTATAGAAATCAGGCCCTATCATGTCAAGCATCTCCAGACCCCACAGGAAGAGAATAGACAGCTATTAAGGGTCACACACCAACTCTTCTATGCCTTAGCCCTGAAATGACATATGCCATTTCCACTTGCTGCCCATTGGTCAGAGCTAGTCACATGATCTGCTTAACCACAGTGGGCCAGGCATGGGGGACAGTTGATGGAACGTGTGTTGAGCTCCATCACCTCTGCCACACACATTTGTTCATTCCCTCCTGGAACCACTCTCTATCATGACATTTCAGAACCACCAAAGAGGTGGATTCTTTGCTCTAATGAAGGGTCATCCCCAAAGAAAAGATGTTTCCCTTCCCCTGGAGTCTTGAGAGACATGGGGTGGTGGGTAAAGGCTATGGATTAAAAACCAAATACTTGGTATGGAATTGCCACTGGCATCCCGGCTACCCTAGCAGACAGGAGTTCCAAAAACAAAATAAAGAGGAAAATGCTGTCACCACTGGGTTTAAAACTTAACAGGAAAGTCATTAACCCCTACCAGTCAAACCCCAACTACTGGCTAAGAGGCCTCTTTGATCTTCTCCGTGTACCTCTCAGTTGGGTGATACATGTTTTGGGGGGTTTTTGTTGTTTTTTTTGAGATGGAATCTTGCTGTGTTGCCCAGGCTGGAGTGCAGTGACACGATCTTGACTCACTACAACCTCCACCTCCTGGGTTCAAGCCATTCTCCTGCCTCAGCCTCCCGAGTAGCTGGGACTACAGGCACGTGCCACCACGCCCAGCTAATTTTTTGTATTTTTAGTAAAGATAGGGTTTCACCATGTTAGCCAGGATGGTCTCTATCTCCTGACCTCATGATCTTACTGCCTTGGCCTCCCAAAGTGCTGGGGTTACAGGTGTGAGCCACTGCACCCAGCCATTCCCTAACAGGTTTGACCACAGGCCAGAGTCCACAGAGGACAGGCAGGCTCAGGAGCTGGCAGGGAGCTGCTGAGGCTAGAGAAGCTGTTTGGTCCAATCTTCACATCAGGAGAGCTCCGATTTTGTTTTTGTTGTCATTTCTATCTAGGGATAGCATACAATTCCAGAAATAGACCAAGTAAACTGAACACTTAAAACATATCATAAGGTGTTTTTAAAGACCCATTTGTAGGTGTTTCTTCATTTTTAAAAATACTGGAAACCTTAAAAAATGGGAAGTTTGAAACCTCAAAAATCTCTGGACCTCTGAGATACCTAACCAGGGATAGATAATCCAGTGAGTTACTTGGCAAAATCCATTGCAAATACATGTGGCATCTGCCACCTGGAGATGAGCTGCTCTAATTCAAGACCTCCGCACACTCATGAACAAACCCACCTCAGCAGGGGTATCAACCACAGCAGAGAAAGGCAGGGAGACTTACCCGCGGTGCAGACCTTCAAAGACAGGTTTCCACCCGGATGGCTTGTACTCGGCCTTCAGCACCTCCAGGGGTGGCAGTGGGATGGTGGCAAGGAGTGGGAGCTCTGGCTGCCAAAACCTTGCAGTACAATTTAGAGAAGTTGGTCTGATTTGGAGGATTGAGAAAACACAGGATTCAGCCAGTGTGAAGACTATTGCCTTTCAGTGCTAGAAGGGTGGTCCCTGGGGGTGGAGGTCTGGCCCAAGGCCCACTCAAGTCCCATCACCTGAACAAATATCTCCGTCACATCGACGTCACTGGTGAAAACAGCTGAGGTTCAGCTAAAGCATCTGCTAATGAATCGTTTACATGGTGTCAGCTCTCCCACTGGGGGAGTCCATCCTGTACTCTGACACTATTTTTCTTAAATGAAAAAAGAAAACTCAGAGTGGTATTTATCTAGGTTAACTGACTAAGTCAGCACAGTTGGCTCAATCAGCTTAAAGAGACCTCACTGATCACCAGCTCCAAATAATCTCAAAACCAGCCTCTGTATCCTCCTCCTCTGAAGGACAGATGCAAACCAAAGGCTAAGTCCTGTGGGTACCAAAACCACTGCTCCCTGTAATGGGGAGATGCAAAGATGAGCTGCCTCTAAAGGTTCCCAACCAGGTGACAAGCAGGGGAAGACTGCCTGGCCTTTGGGTAGGGCGGGGGAGGCTTAATGGGAAACTGGGTGCTCTCTGTGCCCCCAGCCCAGGGCTGCCTGGGAACTTAGGGAGGTGTAGGAGCCCAGGCCGCAGGCGTGTGGCATAAGTGTAGACACGCTGAACCTGGGCCAACTTCAGCAAAGGCTAAAGTGAAATTGGGTTATGCGGGCAATTGCTTTGCTTTCTTCTGCCAGTGGCAACTGTGTTTTAAACTGTATTTTGCATTAACGTATGGAAAATGGGGTTGAGTTTCTTGTACAAGGTAGCAGGCATGGCCAGTTTCAGGCTATTTTCTAAGCTAAGAAAACACTTACTTGAGCTTTCTAAAAGGTATTTTTACCCCAACTTTTAAAGGTGTGTCAATTAAAAGCATTTAATAAGTGCCTGATTGGGCATAGCTGTAGATACACTATGTAACAGAGGGTTCACAGACACAGGTTTATGAGGCTTTATTATCTGGTATCAATGAAGCCAATATGATGTATATTTTGCAAATTTGAAAAATTTCAAGAAAGTCTTAGATGGTAAATTTATGATAGAAGATGTCTCTCGCCTTAGAAGAATTCTTTCGTAGTTACATACTCAGTCATCTCCTTTATAGACATTGTACTCTCTAATTCTTCCCTTCCTTACAGTTTAACCATTCCTTATACTTCCAGAAAATTCTCCAAGGAATGTTGAGGCTGTGCTTCTATATTTAGAAGCACTGGAAAACCCTACTTTTGGAAACTTGGGGATTTGTTTGTGTTTTGGAAATAATGTACATCTGAACAACTCCTGTAGTTGTGTTTCTCTGGGTTACATCACCCCTAGAAGAACTAATTTGAAATATACAAAGTAAAGAAAGCAACACCAGGTTGAAGTTTATCCAAGCAAATGATGAGGTTAATACAGGGTCAGACTCTTCTGCAAATCCCTCAGCTTCCGTGACATCATCCTCCAGGCTATGGACAAACCATGTGACCTGTTACTTATCACTGACGAGCAAATGGACTCTTGCCAGTGGATTCTTCAAAACCTTCTTTCTCTTGCAGCATTGTTCCATTCAATGAATTTATACAGATTATGTCTATTAGAACAAAGAGTTGGAGCCATTCATTAAAAACCATGAGGTTCAGAATAATGATTCTAACTCATCTGCTTGAGTTGGGATTCTCTGCAGCAGTGAACATAGAAGAAGATCAGAAAGAACAAATGTCTATTTTTTAAAGACACATGGATATACATCTCTGGGCCTGTGCAGTTTACTTAGCATCTGCATGCTTTCTAAAGTAAAGTACATAAGCCAACAGCATAGTTACTGCCAAACAAGCTCTCAAATTCCTGTATTTATACTAAAAGGAAGCAAAATTCTAAGCAAAAAGAAGAAGAAATTGTTTATAAAGATCTAATCGGAGAAGAAAAACTTTCTCACTGGGATGGTATGCAAACTCATTCTAAAATAATAAGCCAATGTTAGGGAGGCACTGTGATTTTAGATTTTTCTTTAACAGATATATTATGAGCACTTCTTATGTGTCAGGCACTGTGACAGGTGCTATAGATATTACAGTAAGCAAGGCAAACTTGGCTTTGCTCTTGGAGTAGTCACAATAAACGAATTTGAATAAAAGGACTTATTAATAAAAGAATTACAAATTGCGATAAGTGCTACAAAGGAAACTAACACAGGACTGACTTAGAGACTGGCAAGTTATCAGAAAAAGCCCCTCTGAGGATGTCATACTTAAGCTGAGGTCTGGAGTATGACGAGGGGAAGAGGGCAGAGTGTTTCCAAGCAGAAGAACAGCACAGCCAGAGACCCAGAGACAAGGAATCATTGTGCACATTTGAGAAACTAAAAGAAGGCCAGCATGGCTGAACCTGAGTGACCAAAGGTGAGAGTGAGATAAACTGCAGTTAGAGATGTGCAGGGACTGGATTGTCAGAGCTTTCCACACCACTGTGGATTGTGGATTTTACTCCATGTGCAGTTAGAAGGATTGTAACTAGCAATCATGATAGAACCTGGCTTACATCATTAGATTACGCTGAATGCTGTGTGGAGAATGGGTTGGATGGTAGGGATTTTTGTTCATTTTCTGTTACTATAACTCAATACTTGAGACTGGGTGTTTATAAAGAAAAAAAAATTATGTCTTACAATTGTGGAGGCTGGGAAGTCCAAGACTTAGTAGCTGCATTTGGAGAGGACCTTCTTGCTGGTAGGGGCTCCCTGCAGAGTCCTGAGGTGGTGCAAGGCATCACATGGTGAGGGAGCTCACAAGAGATGGCCAAATTGACTTTTATAACAGATCCCCTCTCGTGATAACTACCTCACTCCCTCCATAACCCACTAATTTATTAATCCATGAATAGATTAATCCATCTATGAGGGCCCTCATGACCCAATCACTTCTTAAAGGCTCCACTTCATAATATTGTTACACTGGGAAAGTTTCAGCATGAGTTTTGGAGGGGACAAGTATTCAAATCATAGCAGTAGGTAAAGAAGAAGAAATAAAAAATTCAGGAACTTTTGGAATAGTCTACATATGAGATAACAGTGACCTGGGAGAGCACACTCTTGGGGATGGAGAGGCATGGATTGGTTGGAGACCTACCCTGCTGTGGAACCAACAGGACTGGAAGTAGATGTGGACTAAAGAAAGCACTCCAGGGTGACTTCCAACTGCCAGCTTTAACAACCAGGTGGATGATGGTGACATTTACTGAGATGAGGGACGTTGTGAGGAGTAAAATGTTGGGTGCACGACCAAGAGCTTTGTTTCAGACAAATTTAGATATATGTGCAAGACAGCCAAGGAGAAAGAGTGTGTAGGCAGTTAGATACATGAGTCTGGAGCTTAAAAATCTAACTTTGGAAGTCATAGGCATACAACAGTATTTAACATCTGGAAATGAATGTGTCCACCTGGTGTTAGAGCACAGAGTGAGAAAAGGGGCTGGGACTGAGGATTTTGAACTGCCACCACGTTCAATTAAGTAGTTGATACATAGCCAGCAAAAGAAATAGCTTTCGTTGTTTTAGCCCTGGCTCTGTCACTAAGAAGCCTGTGTCCATGAGCAGGCATCGAGCAGATCCCAAAGGTTCCTTATTGCTTTACCATTCTATGATTTTACCAAAAGGCATTTTCTCAACCTTGCAATGAGAGGAATGTTGGGTGAATTCAGGATTGAGGTTATAGATGTCAGCTAGAGTGACACCCATCTTATATCCTCATATTTCTGCAGACAAAATTCTCAGTAAATAATAGTCCTCATATTTGTGTGGAAAGAACCATCAGACCATAGCAAAGAAAGCTGTAGAGAATGGAAGGACCAGTGGTGGGTATCTGTCAACTTAGGGGTTAAATTCAAGTGTGTCTTTTGCATGGGAACGTAACTGGGAAAAGATTAGGAGAAGAGCCAGGGAAATTCCCTGTCCAATCAAGCACACCATCGTTTTTTTGACCAACAAAGCAGGTATTTCTTGTTCTGGATTTTGTGAAAATAAAGCAGGATGGCCTATCTTGTCCTTAGATCACCTAAAGCAGATGCTTCTCAGGTCAGTGGGAGAGAACCTAGCTCAGTGGCATTCTGTTAAGAAGAGCTTCTAAGAGGTGAAAGTCATAGAAAGTTTATGGTCACATTGAATTACATTTGGCTTATGTGTGTGTTCCTCGAGACCCTGAGTCGCTCTCTCCCGCAGGTATGGGAAGCTATGTTGGGGAAATCAATAGCGAGCTGTGCCATGCTGTCCCCGGCAGTGATTCACTTACCATGAGGGAAAACTGTTTTACAGGAGAAAACACATTTACTTTGGTTCATTCACTGAAAGCAGTGCTTTAGTTGACATTCTGCCGTACTTATTGGTATGTGTTGGGACCCTGCCAGCCTACCTGCTGGAAGACCCGCGGTACCTGATCCATAAGGACTCAGCTGCTTTCCACTCTATCTCCCACTTCCCAACAAGCACCTCTTCATGGTGCATTTCTGTCTTTTTTTTTTTTTTTTAATTTATTTTTGAGACGGAGTCTCGCTCTGTCGCCCAGGCTGGAGTGCAGTGGCGCAATCTCGGCTCACTTCAAGCTCCGCCTCCCGGGTTCACGCCATTCTCCTGCCTCAGCCTTCCGAGTAGCTGGGACTACAGGCGCCCGCCACCACGCCAGGCTAATTTTTTGTATCTTTAGTAGAGACAGGGTTTCACCGTGTTAGCCAGGATGGTCTCGATCTCCTGACCTCGTGATCCGCCCGCCTCGGCCTCCCAAAGTGCTGGGATTACAGGCGGGAGACATCACGCCCGGCCTTCATGCTCAATTTCCTCTTCCATCTTCCCCATTCTACACCGTAGGGTCTTTTGTGCCGAAGACGAACTACCCAAGAGGAGGCCACCTCCCTGTCTCTACCTTCCCTCATTCCCCTGACGGCAAGCACACAGGTTCTTTACCTAAAAAAAAAAAAAATGCATTTTTTTATAATGACCAAAATTAGTTAGTGTCCACTGTAGAATGAAGTAGAAAATGCATGTAAGTTTAAAGGAAAAAAAATGAAAGTAGCCATATTTCCAGAACCCCAATATTATTACCATTAATCTCTTGGGTAAGATTTTTCCAGATCTTTCTCAATGAATACTAATTTATATATGTTTTATTTCATTTTTCTTCACTTTTCATTCTCTTTTCTCTCCCCTCGCTCACTCTGTTCCTGGAGTCTGGTCATACTGAAGGGGCCTTGATGGGCATCTCAAAACAGGAAAGGAAATCGAATCATTTAGCCCACCAAGCCGGAGAGCTGCAAGGAGGAAGAGGTCATTCAGGTGGTGTGGAAGCTCCAGATGGTTTCAACCATGACCCCACCCACAGGGATGGAATGATGAGGACAGCCACTTCTCCCACCTCCTGGTCCCTGCATGCCTGGGAGGAGATGAATAGCAGATGACCAGCATCAAAAAAGAAAAATTGGGACTTACAGAAAGAGCCAGGACCAACCCTTACTGGGTATGGTTTATGAGCACTTCCCAGCTTGCATGCTTATTCCACATAATCTTCATAATTACAGGCATCACTACAATTGCTATTCCCATTTCACTGGTGAAAAAACTGAGGCTTAAAGAGGTTGAATATTCAGAGGCCAAGGGAAGGGGAAAGCAAGATGAGAGTCAAAGGGTTCAGGGCTCACTTCTCCTAGGGGAAGGGCTCCAGCAATTCTAGAAGACTCCACTTCCAAGGAGGAGCTATGGTCCAGTTCCAAAGACTCAGAGAACAACTCTTTAGTCCCACACCCTTGGATAATTAAATTCTTTAAAGCTTGGTTCCCTCACTGATAACTCAAACTAATAAAGCACCATTTAGTTGTGAGACCTAAATGAGATCGTACATGCGAAGGGTTGTGCACACTGCCTGGCCAGGGCCAAGCACCCAAGATGTGGGCACTGCCATCATTGTTATTATTCCAGTGCTGCCAATTATTTTTCTAAAACATTGTAATATATACAGAGCATTGCATTGGACAGATTCACTTAATTTATTTATTTAATCCCCTGTTATGGGACATGTAGCTTGTTCACAAATTTTTTACCATAACTTCTCTTAATTATCGTAGGGAGAGCCAGCAGGGGATGTTGGAAATACAAAAGTGGGAAAGGAACGTGGCTTATTGCATCCTATGAAGTTGGGGGCTCTTTCCTAGGGAGGCCCCTCCGCTTTGATGACTGAGGGGAGTTCACCAACCTCCACCCGATCTCACATAAATGCAAGAGGAATCTACCCCACACGCTGAAGCAGGCCTGCCCGCAGCATTTGCAGGCTTAGAAAACAGTCCCAGTGGAGGTCACACATAAATACTTAGAATATAGAAACCAAGCTCACAAACTGCCTGATACGTAATCTTCTATCCTCCTGCCTTCATCATGACCTAGAAGGCAAACTTCCAACACGGAATTTGCAGAATTCTTGGAGTTCCATGTTGAAACTGGCACCTAGGGTTGCACACATTGGACTGCCCTTTAGAGGACAGACATGGGGAAAGATCCTATGCAGGCCGTGGAAGCGGGCTTGAGGTCCTTGCACAGGGAATTCTGGAGTCTAGAAAGGGGGCACTCTAGAAAGGATTTCTGGAAGGGTCATACCTCCTTCTAGACCGCACTCTGGGAGGGCACATCCTCTTTGCCCCTTGATCCTATGGGGAGCAGCAAGGCCAGAGAAGGGTCAGAGTAAGGCCCTATAAAGCAACAGGTCCAGGATAGAGGTGGCTTTCATTCAGGTCTAAGTAGAGGCAGAACTTCCTAGGTGAAGCCCTCTTTTCTAGCTGTTAAACGTATAGACCACTACAGGGAATTGACCTCAAGTAGGTACTTCCTTTCATTCATTCATCTTCCAACAAGTATTGTATTGATCAACTACATGCTAGGTAGGGATACAGCAGTGAAAAGACAAATTTCTTGCTTTCATGACACTTAGATTCTTACTCCACATAATGATAATTACACAGATAAATAATACTGCTACTTCAGAAGATGATGAGCACTGTGAGGCCATGGCCATGGAAGCAGGGCAATCAGAGACAGCGGGGATCCCCAGCCTGATTTACTTTGAGTATGGCCTCTTTGAGATCTCTTTGAGAAGGTGACTTTTGACTCAAGACATAAATGTCAAGAAGGATCCAGCCATGTAAAGTCCTGAGGGCACAGGGAATAGCAGGTGCAAAGTCCCTGAGGCAGGACAAAGCTTATAGTGTTAGAGAAGCCGAAAGAAAGTCAATGGGCTCGAGTCCAGTGACCAAAAGGAAATGGGCAAGAGATGAGGAAAGAGAGGCAACCGACACTAGGTCAAGGTATATAACTATATTTTATGGCAGATTATTGTTCAAAGTGTCATGAAAAGCCACTAGATATCCAGTGACCTGATTTATGTTATTGAATAATACCCCATGCTGCTATGTAAAGAACAAGGAAAGAAAATAGTGGATGAAAGCAGGCATACAACACAAGAGGCCTAGTCCAGGTGAGATTTAGTAATGTCTGGATGAGTCAGTAGCTGCAAAGGTGGGAAGACATGGAAAATTCAGGATATATGTTTTGGAGCTAGAGCTGAGAGAACTTCGTGATGGATTAGATGTGGAAGGTAAGGTAAGGAGGGGAATCAGAGATGAAGCCTAGATTCAGATCTGCTTAACTGTGTTGTGAGTGGTGTCATTAACAGAGACATGGCACAGGAAGAGTCTTCTGAGAAAGACAGAAGGAGGAGGTGTGGGTAAATCCGTGGCTCCTTATGGGCATGCTAAATTTTTAATGTCTATGAGAGTAGAGATGTCAGGGAAGCAACCGAATAAATGGGTCCTCTTGGCTCCAGGTCAGGGATAGAGATGGGAAGATGGGAATCATCTGCATAGGGATGGTGTTTAAAGTCATGGACCAGGGGAATCACCTGGGATGCCAAGAGAAGGAGTTCCAGGATATAACTCTGGGGGTGCCCTAAAGTTCAGATATGGAGAAGGGAGGGAGAAGTCAGCAGGAACTCAAGGATTCTCCCATGAAATAGAAAAGAAACCAGGAGAGGACAAAGACATAGAAACCAAGAGAACTGACTGAGAAGTCCTCATCTGCAAGTGTCTCTGTCCTCCTAGAGGGATGGTTGCCTCTGCCCTATGCCAAAAGAGGCAGAGGAAATGGTGCCAACACCTTATTACCACTGGGAAAATAATCTCAGGATGGTCACATTTCAGGGTGAAGAATGGGCCAATCCTAGGCCACGCCATTTCAAGGTGAAGAATAGGCCAATCCTTGGCCAAAGCACCATTTTGCTCCCTTCTGAGAAGTAGAAACTGGCTCATACAAAAAAAAAATGCTGACGGTGAAGGGACTTGACAATCAAGGGTCATGGGCGCACCATTCAGAATGGGCCAGGCTCTGCTGCAGGGACAGATGAGCCCTAGAATTTCAGTAGCATAGCACAATAAAGCCTTATTTCTTGCTTGCATCAAAGTCTAAAGGGATTCAGACTGCTGTCCTCCATCCTGTAGGCTTTTGGAACATGTGCTTTTTGAGATTGCTAAGGTAGGAAAAGAAAGGGATGGAGGAAACAAATGCCCTCTTAGCCAGAAAGATATATACAGTGCCCCCGCTTTAATTCACTAGGACAAGTCACATGACCTGATCTAATTGCAAGGGAGGCTGGAAAATGGAGAGGGGCATAGGGAATATCCAGGAAGTAGGAATCATCTCTGCCACAATCAGCCACATACAAAATTAAAGCGAGTAAATCGATCTTTGCCCTCTTCCTATCTGGAAACCTGTGCCACTCTTTCTTTTCACCCTTTCTCTGCAAATGCAAGCTCCTAGACTGCCTCATTCCCTCAGAACTTGACTGTCCATCACTTGAGAATCAGTAGCACCAGAAGAAGACACTGCTTCCTCGGGAATCCGTTATTATCTATTAAAATGCAAAGCAAGTCTGTGTAATGACAGCACTTCTGGCCCAGTAGCAGGAAGAGTGAGGTGCCAACATAAATTATACATTTATCCAATTTGTGTTATAATGATGCTTCCTTTCATTGGATGCTCATTGTGTATTGCCACTTACTATATTTTATTGTTATTACTATTTTTTTTTGAAAGTAGCAATAGTCAAGTCAAATCCCAAGTCTGAGACTTAGTGACCTTGAGCAAGTTACTTAACCTCTCAATCCTTCTATTTGCTCAACCATTTAAAATAAAGATAGTAATGCCACCTCCCTCACAGGCTTGTAGAAGATAAGAAATGACAGATGCAAGGTTCAAGTCATAAGACAGGTGCTCAAAACACAATGGCAAAAGCAGCACTGTTATAATAAAGAGCTGTTCGAACAGACAGACTAACAATTATGGTTTTAAGGAACCAGGGTGGCAAACCCAGTTTGCCCACTGGACACTCTTTCCTGAGAGAAAGACAGAAGCTGGCAGAAGAGAAAAAGGAAGTCAAGTAATTCCATAGGAGCCCTTTGAAAGGTTTGAGGCCCTGTTCCAGGTCTGGAGTGCAGCTGTGTGCACAGCCTGCAGAAACCACAAAGCAACCAGAAGCCCACACCAAATGGCCCTTCCATGGAGGGACTATAGGTTGCATCTCGATACTGTTTTCCCTCTAGCGAGCTTCAATTCCCCTCTGAATCCGTGCTTGGCAACCAAACAATGTTTTCATCCAAGGGAAGAGGTGGGTGGCATGCTAAGAATATTGACACAGCAGTGGCTTAATTAAATCTTTAGTTGGAAAAACACAGCTAATAGGTGGAGCTTTCCCTTGTGTTCCTCTCTGAGCAGCCAGCTTGCCGGGAGTCTGAGCTCTTGCCATCCATCCCCTAGTACCAGGGCTGGAGTTAATACCATCACTCTTGCCATGACGTCACTTTGAAAGGTGCTGAAGTGTTGTTTGAAAACACAACCCAGATCTTGAAATCAGACACCTTCAGTGGAGAAACTCCCAGGGTAGAAATTCTGGGTGTGACCTTAGGCCAAGCAGAGACTTGGATGAAGTGACTCATGGTGTAGTGAGATACGAGTCGCAATAGGAGCTGGAACAGAGGTGGCAGAGGAACCCCGGGAGACAGAGGACTCACATTCTTGCCTCTCCAAGTCACCTACAGGCTGGCACCTGATCTTTCCTGTTAGACTGCATTTCTAGGTCACTTCAAGTTGAGAAATTCTGGGATCCCATACCAAGGGACAGGGAGGAAAACCAGCAGGAGAGGCCATCAGACCTTTATTTGATACAAGCCTCCAAAGTTTCCATTTCTTCCTCCTTCAATACCAGGACCAAGCATATTTCCCAATTCCTGTCGTGTTTCATGATATTTAATGTTTTTTAAGCATTTACAATGTGCCAGACCTGCACTGTCTAATACGGCAGTTGTTAGCCACACTTGGCTGTGCAGTGCTTAAAATGTGACTGGCTGAATTGAGATGTAAGAATAAAACACACACCAGATTCTGAAGATTTTATTTAAAAAAATGTAAAATATCTTATTAATAATTTTTTACATTGATGACACATTAGAATGATAATATTTTGTTGTTAAATATATATATACTATTATGTTTATATATAGCAAGACAATATACAGAAAGTTAAGGAAAATATTTAAGTTAATTTCACCATTTCTTGGCATTTTAAAATTGTGGCTATTAGGAATTTAGGATTGCTCGTGTGGCTCACATGAGGTTTCCATTGGACAGCCCTGTGGTGTTAGACTGTGCCGAGTACTTTTCATATATCACCTCATCTAACCTTCAAACAGCATCCTTGAGGTCATCTGCGTTTTACAGATGGGACCCTGCCCAAGGCCCCATGCTCCTCACCTCCCTGACTCCCCTCTTTACCTCCCGCCCCTTACTCACTTGCTCTACACCAGAGGCTCAGCTTCCTCTGTGTTCCCAGAAGTTCCAGGCACAGGTCAGCCTTGGGGCCTTTTATTCTTTTCTTTTTTTTATTATACTTTAGGTTTTAGGGTACATGTGCACAACGTGCAGGATAGTTACATATGTATACATGTGCCATGTTGGTGTGCTGCACCCAGTAACTCGTCATTTAACATTAGGTATATCTCCAAATGCTATCCCTCCCCTCTCCCCCCACCCCACAACAGGCCCCAGTGTGATGTTCCCCTTCCTGTGTCCATGTGTTCTCACGTTTCAATTCCCACCTATGAGTGAGAAAATGAGGTGTTTGGTTTTTTGTCCTTGCGATAGTTTGCTGAGAATGATGGTTTCCAGCTTCATCCATGTCCCTTATGGGGCCTTTCTTCAACTGTCCCCTCTATCTGGAATGTTCTCCGTTCAGAGAGCTCCTTGGCAAATCCTTGGTTGATATTATCCAAATAGAGACTACATTTCAGCAGAATTTTAATGAATGACGCCCAGCTGCCTTCAAATTTTACTCTGTGTCTTCCCTCTGAAATGTATCCTGACCGTCCAACCTTTGCAACCCCCAATTTCCTCTCCTGCTCTACTTTGTTTTTTGTTTTTTTAAGAAGACAGAGTCTCATTCTGTCCCCCAGGTTGGAGTGCAGTGGTGTGATCACAGCTTACCGCAGCCTCCAACTCCTGGGTCCAAGGTATCCTCCTGCCTCTGCCTCCGGAGTAGCTGGGATTTTGGGCATGAGCCGTGACTCCTAGCTCTGCTGTACTATGTTTTTACTAGCACTGTTTTCTAATATCACACAATTTATTCACTGAATATGCTCCTGAGTCTGCCAGGGCTAAAATGTAAGCTATCTAAGGGCAGAGACCTTGGTCAGTTTTGTGCCTTGCTAAAACCTAATCCCCTAGGACAGCGCCTAGCACTGAGTAGAGCTAATATCAGTTTGTAGGATGAATGACTGTGGTCCCTGATCTTCAGAGGTCATAGCTCAGTAGGGGAAACATCACAAATAAGAGTAGTGCCCACTGAGGGGATGTGTGATGGTGCAGGAGGCTCAGATGCAGGCAGCTAGGGAGATCAGTGATGCCTAGGGAAATAACACTGCATTTACTTAGCTAGAAGTTACTGAGCCCTTCCTCCAGACCAGGACTGGACCAGCCATCGAGGACATGGCGGCAAAGCCATTACCCAAATGGGAATCAAGTTTGGCAGAATTTTAACTAATAATCCCTAGTTCTTAACATCTATATTTTATCCCATCACCTGTGGAGTCCAGAGCACTTTAAATCTGACCTTGAAAATTAAGCAGGATGAGACGCTTGGGAAGAACATTCCTGAAATGATTTACCCATTTAAAGGTTCCCCCATGAAATAATGCACCATATGTTCAAGGGACAACTAGGACTTCTTTATGGCTAGCATTTTTGATGAATAAAAGAGGGTGGTGGTAACAAATCTGAAAAAGTAGCCCAAGTCAACTGTGTGTGCCATGCTGAGGTGGTGAGACTTCCATCAGCAATAAGAAGGTATCTGAGATTTTAAAGTAGGAAACACCATCCAATTTATTTTTGAAAGACATAGTGGTGGCCATTTGGAGAATGGACAAGAGCAGGAGCCACTTAGGAGTCTGAAAAGCAGGCTGTATGAAAGAGAAGAGCTCCCACTGAGGGAGTGAGAGGGGAGACACTGAGAGGGATGGATAGGAGCAGAGACTCTAGGAGCGGAAGGGACAGGAACTAGGAGGATACCACAGGGGAGCTATGGAAAGAGGCTCTTGGGTGACTCCGATGGCTTCAGCATGGATGACTGGATGAATGGCAGAGTCACTGTCTGAGATGGAGAACAGGACAGAACACAGAGATCACGTCTAACCGAGGACCTCTTATGTTTGAGGTTTCTCTGCACCCCCTGGCAGAAATGAAGAAGAGAGCATCTGACAGATCTGACTGTGGAAGCTAAGGTGGAAACCACAGGTAGATGAGAACCCCAAAGACAGGCTGGAGAGAAATGGCAGAGGGCAGAGACCTGGGAAATGCCAAGGTTGAGGTGTACGTGGAAGAACCTGAGCCAGTGAGTGACTGGAGGGAGGAGCCAGAGGAAAACACCCATGAGAATGATGACATGGAAGTGAAGGGAGGAAAGAAAGTGTAAGAAGAATGAGTTTTCCCATGGGACAGTGTGTTTCTTGGACCAGTGCCCAAAGCCTATTGCATGAGTCAGGGAGGAAACACACAGCACACTCAAACTGGATAGCCTAAGCCAGGCGTGGTGGCTCACACCTGTAATCCCAGCACTTTGGGAGGCCGAGGCGGGCAGATCACAAGGTCAAGAGTTTGAGACCAGCCTGGCCAATATGGTGAAACCCTGTCTCTACTAAAAATACAAAAATTAGCTGGGCATGGTGGCACGCGCCTGTAGTCCCAGCTATTTGGGAGGCTGAGGTAGAAGAATTGCTTGAACCCGGGAGGCGGAGGTTGCAGTGAGCAGAGATCATGCCATTGCACTCCAGCCTGGGTGGCAGAGTGAGACTCCGTCCAAAAAAAAAAATGGGGTAGCCTAGGAGAATTTAACAAAGGGATTGTTCACAAAGATGTGGGCAAGTTGTAGGGAAATCAGAAGGGACAGTGCAGTAACTTCGAGGGTAATAATGATGGGCTTGAATAAAAGCGATTGACGTCGGTGAGTAAGAGGTGGTTCGTCGATTTTTATGAGAGAGATTTCCATGGGGCATAAACACAGATGCCCACATACAAGGAGCTGTGGGAATTGAGAAAACATGCAGAACACAGCCAGCTCCAGCAAGGAGGTGGGTGGTGCCGGGAAGGATCAAGCAGAGTGGCTTGGTGACGTGGTAGGGTCACAGGTTTTGTCTTAGGATAGCAAAGACTTGCTTGTGTTTGTAACATAAATCTGTGAAGCTTGTGATGAGGAAAAGTTTAATGGTTGAAGAGGGATAAAGGAAAACTAAAAGGTCTGGGAAGAGGGGCCCAGCAGTACACCATCACTCATTATAAAAAGTACAAAATTGTGTCATGAAAGTTTTCCCAGAGGCTGAGGCAGGAGATAATTTTGGTTGAGCAAAACCATCATCTCCATTTGACTGAAGAAGAAGCAGGCTTATGAAATTAAAAACCCCTTTCAGAAGCTCGCAGGGCACTTCCTCTCATGTCTCATTGGCTAGAACTTGTCTCATAGTCTTTTGTAAGCCAATACAAGAGAATGAAATTATCATGATGCTTTAGACCAACCTAGATTTACTCCTGAGCTGGACATAGAGTCACTTCCTCTGATAAGGAGGTGTTTACCTAAATAAGTTGAGGCTCACCAGGCAATTAGTAAAGTCTGTTACAGGAATAACTATTTTTGTCTGGGATTCCATGTACTTTAATTTCATATCTGAATTCTGTTTGAAATTACCTTGAGTATCACCCATAGGGTACAGCTGACAACCAATAAAATGCAGCTTTGCTTGGCTCTAAAAGAAGGTTTGTGATGATAAATCAGATAGAGAGAGATGTGGGGCTGGGTCTGCACCAGGGTCCAGAAGGCAAAGGAGGTAGCTTAGAGTCTAGATACTCAGACTGGAAGATTGTTTCCTAGCCAGCAACCAAGGCCTTTCAGCCATTTCTCCTCATCAGAAGTGTCTTCCTATGTATCCTCTTCCCACAGGAAGCCAACTTCAGGATGGCCAGAACTTGAAAAATCTGTGATCAGTACAGTATCAATAGCAAAAGCAGCCTAATACAAAACCTTTCTTAGGGACATCTATATTTATATGGGAGAAAATACCTCAATGCAAAGGAAAAACGTGCTAACAGTGACATTTGAGGTGTGGGGCAGGGCAAGCATGGTGATTATTTGAGATAGGAGACCTTTCTTCTTTTAACTGGCATATTCTCAAATTGCACCTTGCAGATACACCTATTCTCTGCTCGTCATGCATGTATGACATGTATCTTAAATACAGATGATTACCAAGTAACAAGATTAAGATTCATTTGTCACTTATGAAATCCATCTTGCTGCACTTCAGCTAGAGTGTCATATGCCCCAGTTTGCCCAGAAAGGTGCCAGTTTACCTGTTGACCAGAATAATTAATAGTAGTACCCCCTTCACTCTCAAAATTAAATGCTTATTGTAATTACACTAACCTATATGCATAAGTATCCTTAAATATATGTGTATGCGTGCACACAGAACATGTATGCACATGAGTGGGAGAGAGACTACGTGCATTAAAAATGCACACAGTAGAACTTGGAATCCATTTTCCTTCAGAAACAATACCACACAGGGTGGTTGGGTTTGTAAACCAAAAGATGTCTCAATTAATTTAGAAGTTTATTTTGCCAAGGTTATGAATTGTGACTCATGGCACATCCTCCAGAGGGCCTATGAGCATGTGCCCAAGGTGGCTGGGCTACAGCTCACTTTTATACATTTTAGTGAGACCTAAGACATCAATCAGTACATGTGAGATATACATTGGTTCGCTCTGGAAAGGTGGGATAATGTAAAGTGTTGCGGGAGGTGGGCTTACAGGGGGTTTTATAGGTGGATTCAAATATTTTTTTGGTTGGCAATTGGTTGAAAGAGTTAAGTTATATCTAAAGACTTGGAATCAATAGAAAGGAGTGTCTGGGTTAAGATAAGGGGTTGTGGAGACCAAAGTTCTTATTTTGTACATAAAGTCTCATAGGTGGCTGCCCTTAGAGGCAATGGCAAATGTTTCCTATTTAGACTTTTAACAGGTGCTGGGCTCTCAGCCAATCTCTTTAGGATCAGAAAATACCTGGAAAGGGAAGGGAATTCTCTATAGAATGTAAATTTCCCCCACAAGAGACAGCTTTGCATATTTCTTTGACAAAAACACGTCAAAGAAATATATTTGGGGCTAAAACACTTTGATTTATTTCAAGGCCCTACTATCTATCCTGTGATGCTATCCTAGAGTCAGGTTGGAATTTGGTATCTTACTGCTACAAAGAGTCTGTTCTGTCGGTCTTAGGATCTTTGTTTTAATGTTAATGCTTGTCAGTTGTGCCTGAACTCCAAAGGGTGGAGACCATAATGAGCTATGTCTGACACCCCCTTCCCACAGGGTCTCAACTGGTTTTTCAGGTTTCAGTGGGTCCCCTTGGCTGACAGGAGGGTTCCATTAAGTCAGTTGGAGGACTTAGAATTTTATTTTTGGTTTACAGATTCTAAGACCTTTTAGAAAACCATTTTATGATTGCAGATCCCCAGTCTGCCCTCTTTCATCCTGCTCCACCCAAAAGGCTGATCTGAATGGTCTGCACTCACTGGCCCCTTTGTTCTCTGGCTTCTGGTTGGGTTCACCCAATGGGTGGGGGGAGATGGAGATTTAGATGTTGACTCCCTGGCTCCCTGCTCACTTAGCACAAGCTGACTGTGTCTCTCCACTGAAGATGGTCTGGCAGGTGGCCGTACCCACAAAGCTGTCTCCTCCAAGTTTTGATAACTACTCCTGTCATTGCCTCTTGAGGCCCAGCATGACACCTGAGGTTTCCCATTGACATTCTCCATGTGACTGCATCATCCCTTGTGATTTCTCTACATGCTGCCAACATCTCTGTAAACAATCCCTTTATTAAACTCTCTTAAATTATCCAGTTTGAGTGTGTCATGTGTTTCCTCCCTGACTCATGTAAGATCCTTTTGCAGGCTGCTCCAAGATATCAACTACCATGTAAAACATTGCTCCCTGGGAAAATTTACTTCAAGGAGCAAGTCAGATTGCCAGGAAATTATCCATTCCCAATGTTGCCCCAGCAGGAAAAGGGGATCTCACCCTCTCAAGTTGAGTAAATGGGGGTAAGCTGCCCCACCTCCAGTAGTTCTTGACATTCCAGTAGTTCCATGAAACCAGATGGAATGGCTGCATGGTGGCCAGGACTGCAGGCAGCAGCAATAGGAAAGGCCAAAGGAAGAGGCTGGATCCCTACAGTCATCGTGTTCATGTGCAGGGACTGAGCTCAACTGAGGGTTTGCAAGTCAGGGGTGGCTTGAGCACATGTCCCTATGTGCATAGTAATATTAACTCATTCATCATGTATTTATTGAGTGGCTCTTATGCACCAAACATTGTGCTTGGAAGATTTTACATCCATATCTCTTTAAGCCTCAAAACACCCAAGAAGTAGAAATTTTGTTTACAGCTAAAGAAACTACATATACTTTGGGATGGTTAATTTTACGTGTCAACTTGACTGGGTTGAGGGACGCCTAGAGGGCTGGTGAAGTGTTGTTTCTGGGTGTGTTTGTGAGGGTGTTGCCAGAGGAGATTGCCATTTGAGTCAGTGGACTGGGAGAGGGAGAGGGTGCGTAATGTGGATGGGCACTATCCAGTCAGCTGCCAGTGCAGCTAGAACGGGGCGGGTGGAAGAAGATGGATAAATGTGCTTGCTGAGTCTTCTGGCTCTCTTTCTTCTTCCCATGCCAGACGCTTGCTTCTCCTCCTCCTCATGTTGGACATCAGACTCCAGGTTCTTTGGCCTTAGGGCTCTGAAACTTGCACTGACGGCTGCCCAGGGAGCTTTGGGCCTCCAGCCACAGACTGAAGGATGCACTGTTGGCTTCCCAGATTTTGAGGCTTTCGGGCTTGGACTGAGCCACTATTGGCTTTTCTCTTTCCCTAGCTTGCAGGCAGCCTATTGTGGGACTTCAGCTTGTAATTATGTGAGCCAATTCTCCCTAATAAACTCCCTTTTATATATACATATATCATGTTTGTTCTATCCTTCTGGAGAGCTCTGACTAGTACATGTATTTATATTTATCTGTCTTTCCACACACATATACAAAAACACGCACAAACAATATCAAACAACCAGCAATGAAAATTTGATCTTAAAGGTACAAAAGCTTAACCAACTGCCTCCAGAAACTGAGATCCAGAGAAGTTAAGTGGCTCACCGGGGAAGACACACAGGAAAGCCCTGGTAGAAATCAGTGGCTTTCACACCAGACTTAGAGGATGTCTATCTGACTGGTCAGCCATCCTTCTTCAATGCATATGTCATTTCCTATCAATTAACATGTCACTAGATAGATACATGTATGCCCATGAAGAAACAGCCCTCCTATTCAAACAATGAACTCATCCCATTCATAATTCCCATGAGAGTGTAGGAAAAGGACAGAACCCAGGGGACTCTGTCGTGCCCACTGTGGGAAGAGTCACACTGATAAAAGTACACTGGAGCCTCTGTGACCAAGAACGTCATTTCTGGCAGGCTGAAGAGAGAAGACCAAGATGGCCAAGGGGACAATGTACACATACAAGAAGGAGGACAACTGAGCAAAGAAAATGCACTGCCACATTCAGTTCGGATTCAACGCAGTCCGCAGGGAAACTGTAGCCTCATTTGCTGCAGATGCCTTAGTGAGATGCTGCAGACCACATTTCACGGGAGCCATAAAATGTGCCCTCGCAATGGACATGCTCAGGGTGCTGGCCTCAGTCTCTTTCCTCATTGGCTCTATTGTCTGTTTCGTATCCCTGTCAACTCTTCAGAGATTTCTCTTTTCCCCCACTACTCTTGTCCCCGAGCCTCTCTCACCAACTGCTGGGCCAGCTAGACATCTTCCTAGAAGTAGGAAGGGAAATACCGTATGTCCTCCTGTCTTCTCATCCCCACCCTGTTTAACACCAAATGCTAATCAACACAGTGTTCTCTCAAGCCCTGATACCTTGAAAATGCCAGGAAGAATTAATCCATGAAATGCAATTCCCTCTTGGTTTCATTCGTCCTCATCTCACAGTTTGTGCAGTTTGGGCAGAACACACAGCAATCAGATGGCTGCCAGGATACTTGTAAATCCCATTACTGTTCCCTGGAGGTGCACCCCTATTGGAGCCAAAAAATGACTCATGGATGATCAGTTTCACGGTGCTAAACCCCAATCCCATGACAACATCATACCTCATCAGCTTTGACATTCTTTTTTGCAACTGAATCTTTAACAGAACTGGATTTTCATTTACAGCCACTCTCAAGAAGCAATATTAACTGCATGGGGTAATTCTCCAACCAAGATCAGAGGCCTTAACTTATAATCTGGATAGGGTACTGAAATCAAGAGACAATATAGCACTATGGATTGTGGCATGCCCTTATAATTATCCTAGGCAGGTCTGAGTGAGTACTTATTTTTTTTTATAACAGTATTAGGTTCCTTTTATGAGCAGAAAATTGACTGCTCCCCACCAGTCCCTTAGAGATGTGATCCATGTTAGTATTCATTTTAAAGATACAAGAAAAACACTTAAATAGTTTTGAGAATGAAATTTACAGTGAATTTTGTGGCTCCCTCTACAATTCTTTAGTTTCAAGGTCAAAGCTTGCCTGATAATATCAACATTAAGAAAGACCTAAAAACAATAATATTAAAATTATAGTTGCTTAGTATTTAGCACCTAGTCTTTAAAAGTCCTTGTTCTAAGTACTGTACATATTATCTTGTTTAATCCTCACACTAATCTTATAAAATAGGACTGCTATTATCCCCATCTTATTAATGAGAAAACTAGAACTTTAAGAGGCCAAAATAAATAAATGTTCAAGGTCACATGGCTAAGTGTGGCAATGTCAGGATTCAAGTCAGATCTCTCTGACATCAGAACCCTCTTCTTCACCTCTAAACAAAACTGGAGCAGAGGCAAATGAGATATGATTTACTCTTCTCCCATCTTTTCTGACTTATGTTTGTTTTTCCATTTTTCCTCTTTCTGCAATGTTTGGAAGACTGAGGAGTACAGTTCAAGTCTCAAAACAATTTAACAACTGCTTGAGTCAGAGGCAGTTGACCTTAGAATAACTGGGCAGGTTTTTATTTGAAGCTCTATTTGTTGAATCATAGCTTATCTCCAAAGAGAAGTATTTGGATGCCAAAAAGAAAAAGTGAGGAAAGAAAGATAACACCTAAATTCAGCCCAACATAAACAATGTTGAAATATCTGGAATACATGAGGGCTTTCCACATGAATGATTTATATGATTAGGGAAACAATATGTGGTGACGAGTGTGTGTGTGTGTGTGTATGTGTATGTTATAGGGACAGGGTCAGGATGAAGGGAATAATATCCCATTATAAGGAAGTTAGTCTAAATCTCTCAGATTTCCTTTCATTTAAAATTTTTAGAAAACTTGTAAGTCCTCCCCTGCCAGAAGAAAAATTAACGTGTCTATGCACTTGTTCATTTAATGTATGAGTTCATTTATTTATTCTTTCATCAAACATTTACTCATTCACATTTAAGAGTCTGAACATATATACCATTAAGTTGCAATATACTATATATATATATATATATTCCAATTTTGTGGGAAAAATATATAATGCAACGTAATATTTTATAGTAGTTACATATCACATATTATATTTAATTCAATATAATGTTTTATACTTTATTAAAATCACATCATATTATATACTCTGCCTAGGTTATAGATCCAGTATTTATTTTAATGTTACATACAAACATTAAAGTTATAGAGTTATAGGTGGTTTTTTCTTTTGTATTTTTTGGTTCGCCTAAATTTTCTATAATAAATGTATATTATGTACTTAGAAATGTAACAATATTTATTTTCAAGAACACAGCCTGATAACTAAACTATCCTACTTTCTTATTTCACAAATGAAAAAGCCCAGGCTTTCCTATGATAGTATCAGCTCTGTTAAAGAAACATTCAGCCTCTATGAACTTGTTACAAACCTTTGTCTTCAGAATTCTACATCTCCACCTATTAAGTACTTTCTAAGCAGGTGGGGAAAGGACTGTGGGCTCACACACACATACACGCTCACTCACACTGGAGAATAAGGAGAATGCAGGTTATCACCCTGAGTGGCGCAGTTTGACAGCTGCAGCTTCTCAGTGGTGGCCTCTGAAAACCTGAGAAGTCGTGATCTGCCTGCACCCACCTGAGCATTCATCATCCCCTTTATATAAATGAAAACAGCAGCAGCAGCAGCCAGCCCCATCAGCCCTATAGAGAGACACTGAACATGTCAGTCTAACTGCAAATGTAACTGAGCGCATATTGCCCTTACATGGCAAAGGAAGTTCTCCCCCAAATCTTAATCTAGAAGGGAATGGGTACTGATTTCAGCAGAATGGGATCATCAGACATAGCTGCCATGGAGGAAGGCACTAGGAAGAGATTGCTGACAAGGCAGTGTGTTTTCTAAAGGCAAACACTGGACAAAATCTCTCCCTGCGATCGCGAGACTCACAGAGACAGGACAGCTGGGTGAGTCAGCTGGCTTCTCCCCAGAATGAGCATCAAAACACTTGCCACCCTAAATATGTATCAGGGTTGAGATCCACATGCCAGCTTCTGGGACAAGCAGGGTCTCCCTCAGCTGTGCCATTGGATTGGTTCCTCTTGTTAAAATAGTTAGAAAATTAAGACTCTTTTAATAAGCTTTAATAAGCTTCAGATATGCTGCAAGCATCAAAAGCAACACATGTCTGTTATGGCGGCTATTGTAAACCTAGAACTAAGGAAGATGCAAATATAAAAAATGATCTCTCCCTCCCCAAGAACTTAGCAGGAGAAGTAAGATTGAAGAACATGCAATAACCAGAAAATACTGCAAGAAAGTGTATTTCCATAAATGTATATACTAAGTATGAATTAGCCCCACAACACTTGAGTATAAGAGATGTACTACTTTCATTCTTCCAGATCAGGCAAATCTGGTTCCCAGTCTTTATCTATCTGACTAACAGAACATCTGGCATCAGTATTTGTAGGCTCCTTTCTCTCCTCCATCACATTCTGGAAGAATCCCTGGTTATCCTGGCCCTTCGTGTGTGTTGAGAGACATGGACTCTTTTTTTTTTTTTTTCTGAGACAGAGTTTCTCTCTTGTTGCCCAGGCTGGTGCAACCGCTGCCTCCCAGGTTCAAGCAATTCTCCTGCCTTAGCCTCCCAAGTGCTGGGATTATAGGCACCTGCCTCCACACCCAGCTAATTTTTGTATTTTTAGTGGAGATGTGGTTTCATCATGTTGGCCAGGCTGGTCTCGAACTCCTGACCTTGGGTGATCCACCCGCCTTGGCCTCCCAAAGTGCTGGGATTACAGGCGTGAGCCACCACACTGGCCTCGAGACATGAATTCTACCACACCTTCTTTGACTAAGCCCACTGTTGAGTCAGCTCTTCCTTTATCATGGGTCAGTCACTAACACACACACAACAGGTCCAAAATGTATATAAATACCACACTTCTCAAGGTATGGAACTCAGCGCCAGGCTGGGCTTCGACATTGGAGATCAGTCCCTAGACAGCCCCTAGACACCTACTCCAAGGCCCTGCTCCCTCCCAGGGTTCTGTGGGGAGGGCATCCCTCACTCCTTCTCATCTCAGTTTTTCTCTTTTGAAAGAGTGAAAACAAGACAAAACTAATATCTCAATAGATTTTTCACAGATATATATGTGTATGTGATATGTACCCTGCAAAGCACAGGATCTTACTTGAAAAGACAATTAATTTCCCATGCAATGCCAGAGCAAACGGAATTATTCCATAAGCCAATAGCTTTTCCCAGGGTCACCCTAAATTCCCCTACCCATATCACATACTTGGCTGGAAAGCCAAGGCTGGCCTGGACAGCATACCGGAGAGTGTTTTGAACTCCTCCTTGGCCAATGTGAAATGACTTTTGGTCAAGGAGACATTGTTGAAGGCCAGAACACACACTTTTGGCCTGCAGTCCTCTCTCTCTCTCACCTTTATTAATTTTTCTTTGTTGGACCTTTCTTATACAGGTAGGGATTAAGTAACATTGTGCTTCTAAGCCATCTCAAGAATTCCCCCCAATACTTAACTCTCTATGCTTCTTTTCTCTTAAGTCCTTGTTTTCTTATATTCTTTCACCCAAGTCATGATCAATCTGGCAGAGTCTTTGTTCATATCCTCCTGGGAAATGAAGTGGTGGTGGTGAGTTTAGCTTCAGAAAGACCTGAAATGGAGCATAAATTCCAGTTCTAATAATTACAAGCTGTGAGACCTTGGACAATTCCCTAACCTCTCAGAACTCCATTTCCTCGGCTGTGCGATGCTAATTCCTCCCTGGGAGTACGGCTGTGAGCCTTGAATGAGGGGCTGGGTGAACTCACCACCACGTCCCTTTCCCTGACTGTGCTAAGGGATGCTATGGAAAACGCTCCCTCATATCTGAGTGGAAGGGGATGACCAGGGAATTCACTGCACCATACTCACTCTTACTACCAACTGTTGGGGCAGAGAAAAGACTATACTTGGGGGAAACTGCTCAACTTACTATGAATGATAAAAGCTTCCCTTTCTCACGTCTAAATTCCTCTCAGGCTCAGTGTTTCAGAAATGCAGTTTTATAATTGATATGGTTTGGCTGTGTCCCCACCCAAATTTCACCTTGAATAGTAATAATCCCCACATGTCAAGGGCGTGACCAGGTGGAGATAGTTGAATCATAGAGGCTGTTTCCCCCATACTGTTCTTGTGGTAGTGAATAAGTCTCATGAAATCTGGTGATTTTATGAAGGACAGTTCCCCTGCACACACTCTCTTGTCCGCCACCATGTAAGATGTGCCTTTGCTTCTCCTTTGCCTTCTGCCATGACTGTGAGGCCTCCCCAGCCATCTGGAATTGTGAATCCATTAAACCTCTTTCCTTTATAAATTACCCAGTCTTGGGTATGTCTTTATTAGCAGCGTGAGAACAGACTATTACAATGATAATGTTATTTTAGTTACTTCATATTCCCAGGTGTAAAATATCAATCTTTATGAAGTTATTACCACTTGCAAGAAATTATTCCAAAATTTGAGCAGTGTCTTGCCATTTTTAGAGGTAAGTGGTTAGTTTTCCTGAAATTTATGGTCAGCCAAGATAGGACTCTTCTTCATAGATGAGACAGGTCAAATTCTCCCATCTCCAGGCAAAAAGAGACGTCTTCAAGGATATCAGTCAGACATTTATACTTCTACCTCTGTCCCTTTGAGAGCAGAATAAGTACAGGACTTCTGCCAAGTTCCCAGGAGTAACCCCAGGATCTGCATCAAGGAGATGCTTCATTGCTGCATGAAGTAGATGACACAAGCCCATAAAGACTTTGCTGCTCCTCCCATTGAGCAGAGCATCATCATCTTTTCATTCTGGGCTGCCCTGTGACTGGCTTTTGACAAATAGAATGTAGTGAAATTAATGTTGTATAAATTCTTGAGCCTTGGCCTAAAGAGGCCTTGTAGCTTCTGTTCTTGCCATCTTGGAAAGCAACCTTGAGACTGCTATGTAAGGAAGCTTGTCCAGCCTCCTGGAGGATGAGAGGCTATGTGGAGGAGAATCCAGGCATCCAGGCCAAGAGCCAGCACCACCTGCCAATCTTGTGTGGGAGGCCATCTTGAGCCCTCTGGCCCAGCTGGCTCCCAAGATGAGTGCAGCCACATAAGTGAGCCCCAGGAAAAACCAGCAGAGGAACCGTGCCACCAACCTACAGCATCTTGAAAAACAGTATTTCATTGTCATTTAAAATCACTACTTTTGGGGGTGGTTTATTACACAGAAAAGTTCCAAAAGTATTTTCTATAAGAAATCAATTCTTCAACCTTGATCCCCATGTATTAAGGATCGAGGTCAAAGCAGGTTTCAGGCATAGCAGATTAGGACTCCACTGGCAGGATGGGATTTGGAGTCAGAAATAATGTCTCCTCCTAATTGATATGACTACCCTGGCCTCGTACCTTAAATGCCCACTCTGTTCTTTTAAGTTCAGTATTGTGCTATTCCAAAAAGTTCCTACTGAACTTGAAGAATGTCAAAAGGATAAAGAGTAATACACTAATTTATTAAAGATAATTTATACATAGGTTTTTATTTATATAACAAGTTTTTGAGCACTGGGTTGGCAGAGAATACAAAGATTAAAATGATGATGATGATGATAATGGCACTCCAGTCACAAAGGCAGTGTGCAGTCTATTAGGAAAAAGATATGCAGGCTATCAGTACCTTTGTCAGACCACTGGGAAAGTTATGAAAGTGTGCAGGAAAAAGAAACTACTCCTGATTGGGAAAATCGAGGAATGGTTCCTAAAAATGACATTTGATTGGGATCTTTAAGGAAAGATAGGATTTAGTAGGACGGGGGAACTCTTGTAGTTTATCAAATTAAATACAGATGCAAACGTGTATAAATTGAACATATATGTAGTAATATAAATATAAAGCAATTTTTTTTTGAGATGGAGTCTCACTGTCACCCAGGCTGGAGTGCAATGGCGTGATCTCGGCTCACTGTAAGCTCCGCCTCCCGGGTTCAAGCCATTCTCCTGCCTCAGCCTCCCGAGTAGCTGGGACTACAGGTGCCCAACCCCACGCCTGGCTAATTTTGTTTTTGTATTTTTAGTAGAGACGGGGTTTCACCGTGTTAGCCAGGATGGTCTCGATCTCCTGACCTCATGATCCACCCGCCTTGGCCTTCCAAAGTGCTGGGATTACAGGTGTGAGCCACCGCGCCCGGTAAAAGCAGTTTTATAATGTGTGTGTGTGTGTGTGTGTGTGTACGCGCACATGTGTGTGTGTACAGCAGAGGCCAGAGAAAAGGAACCTTAGAGGTTTTTACTGTCAGGGAACGGCCTGAGCATTTGGCTTTTCTCTGAGGAGTCAGACCCAATTGTGGAGCCTAGGCCTGTCTGTCCTAGACTGCCCGATAGCATCATGAGGATGCTGAGGGAAGGATGAGTCTGGGAATGGAGATGCAAGGGCCACATGAAAGAGGGTTATACAGTGCATAGCATGTGCCTGGTTTAGCCAAGTGCTCTATAAATATTTGTTTGAGTTTAATGGGAGGCGATACAAGAGCTCCTCTCACAAGCACGAGGTATCACCATCCACTACTAGACCCTTAGAGATTCCTGGTTCCACTTTTTGTTTTCTCTGCTTTTCACATTCCCGACGTCTTCTGCTGTTTGTTCTTCCTTACTTTTATGAAGCTGTTATTTCATACTCTGCACCAGCTCCATACAACATAAAGAATCATAATTTCTCAGCTGGTCATTTCCTCTAATTCAACTAATAATGAAATAAATGAACAGGGAAGGTGAGAGATAATAGATAAAGAAATAAGTGCACACACATGCACAAGCAAACACACATGTAGTCGACAAAATTAGGGTGGCCACTTTTTATATGTGAGAATGTTCTCACACTGTTAATCTCATACCAGCCCTCCTACCTAATCCAGTATTTGTTGAAATCAAGTGGTTTTCAATTGAGGGCGATTTTTGTGCCCCAGGGGACATTTGACAACATTTGGAGACTCTTTTGGTTGTCACAACTGGGAAGGTGCTACTGTTCTCTAGTGTGTCCAGGCCAGGGATGCTGCTGGCCATCCTGCAAGGCACAGGTTGGCCTCCCACAACAGACAATTATCCGGCCTAAAATGTCACTGGTACCAAGGCCAAGACACATGTTTGAACCCAACTCTTACACCATATTTACTTTTTTTAAAATAATAAACTTCGTTTTTAGGATAGTTTTAGATTTACATGAAAAACTATGAAGATAGTATAAGAAGTTCTCATATATCCCATATTCACTTCCCCCATTATTAACTTCTTACATTGGTATGGTCCATTTGTCATAGTTAATGAACCAATCCTGATACACTATCCAAAGCTAATTATTTAGATTATTAACTGAAGTCCATACTTAATTCAAATTTTCTTAGTTTTTTTTTTTTTCTAGTGTCCTTTTTGTGTTCCAGGCTCACAACCAGTACACCACATTACATTATTCCTCAATTCCTCTTGGTTGTTTCTCAAACTTTCCTTGTTTTTGATGACCTTGACAATTTTGGGAGGTACTGGTCAGGTATTTTGTCTAATGTTCTTCAATTGGGATTGGTCTGATGTTTTTCTCGTCATTAGTTTGGGTTTGGGGGTTTTGGGAGAAAGACCAGAGTGCCATTCTATCAAGGGTGTATCTTATCAACGTGTCTTATCACTGTAGATGTTGCCCTCGGTCACTGACTGGGGTACTGCTTGTCAGGTTTCTCCACTGTAAACCCAGTAAACCCGCTCTTTTTCCCCGTCCCCTTTCCATACTGTACCTTTTTGAAGGAAGTCACAATGTGTGGCCCACCCTTATCAGTGGCAAGTGATGTTTCACCTCTTCAATGGCAGAGTATCTCCATAAATTATTTGGAAACCTTCTGCACATAAAACTTGCTCTCCTCCCCCATTTATTTATTCAATCACTTACTTATATCTGTGTGAATTCACGGATATTTATGTTATACTTTGGGTTATGACACTATACTATTTTATTTATTTTCTTGCCCAAATTGTTCCAAATTTGGCCATTGGTAGCTCTTTCAGTTGGCTCCTGTGTCCCTTTGACATTCCCCATTATTATTAATATTATGATATTGTTCTTGTTATTGTTTGGGCAATTCCTTATTTGGGGGACTATAAGATGTTCCTTTCATTTCCCAATCCTAGGATCACACATTTATCCAGTGAGTTGTGGTTCTTCTCACTGGAGAACAGTATTAGAAACTAAGATCTGGGTGCTAAGTATGCTCATTACTACTGGGCCATATTTACCTTCCATTTTAAAAACCTTAAGTATATAGTAGGTCTTGAGATATTAGCTAGTAATAGTAATACATGTAGATAACCTATAAATATAAACATATTAGGAACATGTGTCCCATTTTTTTTTCACTCAAGCATAATGGAAAAAAAATGCTTGGCAACTACTGCTCTAGAATACTGTCATTAATGGGACTCCGCGCTAAAAAATCCTGCCCTCTGTGAGTCCCAGGATCTCATACTCCTGAGACAGACAATCTATTGCTCCAGAGCTGGGCATCCACTCCTCAGCCAGGATGGTAAGACCTGGCTCCTGCAGGTCACCTCGTGCAGTCAGGGGCTGGGGCAGCTGCCGAGAGGGAGTTGTTGCTGTGAAGTGAGCACTTCCTTCAAGAGATGCCACTGCAGAGTGATAGGAGGGGATGTGGTCAGGGAGGAGGGGGAGGAGGAAGCAAGAGATGGGGGGTGGGTGGAGTGAGTTAACTCTGACTTCAAGCTAGGGGACCTCTCAGATTCCTCCCTGTACCACATATTGGTTCTGTTCTCATCTCAGGCACCATCTCCTGGTTACCTGCCCCTTTCACACGGGGCACCAAGGGAGAGACTGGGGATTGGCCAGTGCTTCTCAGTTGGGAGAACAACAAGAGAACAAGAAACAAGAACAAGACAGCAGAAGAACAAGAGCAAGAGAGCAAGCACTCTTCTACTGCTGGGAAGAGTAGCTTGTATATATGTAAACACATGAACACAGAATGTTACAGAAAATCAAGAGGACTGTTGGGGGCTGAGTCCATCCACTCACACTCCCCCCCATCAGCCCCGCACTCATGGGCCTCTCCATAAGCTTTTGTAAATGACCTTATTCATCTTCAAAGCAGGCAGGTCTTGTAGTTGACACGGGTAAATGTTGGTCTTCTTTTTCTCCTTTTTTAGAAAATACGCTGAAAAATAAAGTGTCTTACTTTTAAAGAGAACATTCCCAGAAATCCTGTTGCTACTGCTGGCTGCAGAGATGGCAAATCATAATTGGTGACTAATATAGGAGTTTGATCTTTATCCCAAATTTGTTGGGATGTTAGCAGTGATTTGGCAGTGGCTATAGTAAATAATGGGCTGGGTGCGAAAGTTCCCAAAGATTTCATCCTGGGTAGGACAAGACTAGGTTTCACTTGAGAGCAGCCTTCCACCTGAGAAGTGGCCTATTCTTTCTTGACTTTCCTAATAAGAGTGTAAGGTGTCATGACCTGAGATTTTGCCTCAGGTCTGGAAAGATAAGCTCATGAATATTTATCCATCTGGATCTAGACACAGAGTGGCCAAATGGGGTCCCAAACCCACCTTCCATTTTGGTCCTTCCAAACCCTCCATCTGTGAAGCTTGCTTCCCAGCAGCTGGAATTCCAGCAGGGAAGAACCCCTGAGGCGTCTACCCCAGTCCGCAGCCCTCTCCTCCCCTTACCTGAGGCTGTCACAGAACACTCCTCCCCACAGCCTGGCCAGGGGAACAAATGAATTCTGTCCATGAACCCACAAGACTTCAGTCTGGGGTTAAAAGCATAGAAAATCATAGTATCAGCTATCATTGTTGCAGCTCTAATGTTACCCTAGTCAAATCACTGCTGATTAAAACCAGCCCTGTTAATAAACCACAGGCTTTATTTCCCCTCAAATGTCTATAACCACTTTCTTCAACCCCTATTAAAAGGCAAAACCCAAAGAAAAACACAGCTTTGGAGCCCAAGTGCTGCTTATTCCCCAGAGGAGAAAAAAATAAGCATGAAAAAAAAAATGGTTCTTTTTTCCTCACCTTTCCCCCACTTAATGGAATCAAACCTTTTAATAACTAAAGGGAGAAATCAATAAAAAGCAGGCGGGTGTTATCAGTGGCCTGTAACGTTAGAGCAGCTTGAAAACAGTCCTCCTCTGCCTCCCAAAACGAATGCATTTGCCAGCAATTCCCTGCGTCTGACTCACATCCTTATTACCTCCTTCTCCTCTTGCTTTCCCCTTAAGGGACTGATTTTTCCTCCCATCTAAGCCAAAAAGAATTTCTTTGGATTAAGAAGACTGATGAAAGCATTTTTAATATTTGAGCTCAGGTTTGCAAGCTCCATAAAACTGACTTCTCCTGTTGCCTGCTTTGTCTCCCCTCACCTGCCTTGTCTGTAGTTTTCTCCTTCATTTGCTCTACAGAAACCAGCCAGGGACCCTCTCCAGAGCGGGGTGCGGTGGTGGGGGGGGGTCTCTGGCCCCCTGGCAGCTTCCCCTGCAGCACTGGCTGCAGGCTCTGCTCTGCTGGCTCCAGAGGCAGGATGTGACATCTTTCAAAACCCTCAGAAACTGGGGAGAGGGGAACTTATGTGACAACCTTCATGTTGATGCCGTGTGTCTTTCAAGTAAAGACCGGTTTGACAAGTGCTGAGTGGCTCAGAGGGGAACATGTTTCAAGCCTAGAGGGGAAAGTCTTGACAATTCATTCCAGGGAAAACTGGAACCTTCTCCACCCACCCTGCCTTTGACTAAGGAGGTGGAAAGGAAGGGAGGCCTGAATATAATGGCCTTTGTTCCTAGTTCTTCCCACATTTGCATCACTGTTACAACACTGCTTTCCCTTGCTCCTCAAATTAATGGTAGCTTTGCCAACATTATCTTAAATTCCTGGAACCTTGAAATTACCACACGTAGACAGTGCTTTGCTGGAGTAACCTTGCCAGGAACTGCTCAATTAAATGGTTTTTGGGAGACAAGGGACCCAGCTTAAAAAAAAATAGTGGTGATTGGGCCACTCTGCTACTGTTCTGAGCTTGCGTTCTGAGATTTGATCGCCCCATTGGGAAGCTACGCAACACCAGGCAACTCTTTCACCCCATTATCATACCAAAAGTCCCGCTGGCTTCCCGGCAAAGCATCATTTTGAAAGAGTGAAAAAGCATCTGCCATCAAATGCCTCACTCTATGATATTTTCCATCCATTTTCATATCCAGTCAAGTCATCATCCAGAGAATAATTATTTTTGGATGATGGCAATGTACTAAATGACAGATTGATGTGTATCTGTGTGTGTAAGTGTGTATTTTAGGGGACATGATAAATGTCATCTCAAGGTATAATTCCGAGAAAGGACCGGCTGACACAGAACCACCAATCAGTGCAATAAATCACACAAGAAAATCGTTGCTGTAATGGAGAGATGAGCACTTTTGTCTAGATCAGTGGATTTTACAGTGTGAGTCCTCTATTTTTTCCAGTGGTTGTGCTCTAGAAATTTTAATATTTATGACGTTAATGGTTTTTTAAACATGATGTGTTTTAGCAACAAAAACAGCCAAAATATCATTTTATTGGTGTTTCTTCAAAAGAGTGGGGAAATTAATATACTTTCTGCCAGAAACTTCTTTTCCATAAATTACAGTATTTATTCTTGATACAGTTCCATGGTGTACGTATTATAAACCAAATGAGGTGCAAAGAGACTGTGTCACTTACCCAAGGTTATTTATCATCATCCCCATGATGGTCATTATCCTCCCCATATCTACTCTTTATTTAGCACCAACTTTAGACTAGGAACTCTTTGAGATATATTATAAGCAGAATTTCTAATGCTATCAATAACACTGCAATGTAGGTATTTTGAGTTTCAGTTCATAAATGACTAAACTGAAGTTCAAAGATTCATCAACTTGTCCCCAGCAACACAATTAATAAGAGACAGACTGGAGATTCACATTCATGTCAATGACTTCTGAGGCTCATGGTGTGCTGCTTTTAAAATATGTCTACAAATTCTTTGATATTCCTCCCTTCATAAGGTGGACATTAATTTTTCTACCCTTAAAAGTAGATTGTACTTAGAGGCCCACTTCGAAACTGTGTGACTTCCAAAATTAGGTCAATTTATTGTGACTTCTTGTTTCTTCTCTCTCTCTTACTCTCTCACGTGAGTGTGCATGCAAACCTATGCACTTGGTTTGCTCTTGAGGAAGCCAGCTGCCACGTCATGAAGACACTCAAGAAGCCCTATGGAGACACCCAGTGACAAAGAGCTGAGGCCTTTTGCAATATCCATGGGACAGAGCCATCTTGGAAGGAGATGCTCCAGCCCCAATTGAGCCTTCATAGGGCTGCAGCCCCAGCTGACACCTTGTCTGCAACCTCGTGAGAGATTTTGAACCAGAACCACCCGGTTAAGCCACTCCTGAATTCTGATCTGCAGAACTGTGAGATAATAACTGTTGTTTTAATCTGCTAAATTCTGGAGTAATTTGTTATGTAGCAATAGATAACTAATGCACATATTTCCTCAAAAGTAACTCCATTTGCCCATGGAACAAACATGGAGCAGGCATGGTTGAACCCAGTTTCCCATGGCACAACTAAAATAAAAGCTTATTTGTTTTCCATTCGCCACACCCATGTGTGTCCAGTGGTACACAAAATTAAGTGAGATGAAGAAATTAAAGCCCATTTCCAGCCTCCTCCAGACTCAGCACACTAAAAATGTACTTAGTACCCTGAAACTTCATGACTTGTCACCCTGACTCTCCAGAGAATCACGAGGAGCTAAAGTTGACTATCTGCTGTTCGACTCAGTTTCCCATGGTTCAAACCAAAGCACAAAGTAGTGTTGCTTATTGGGTCTACATTTAAACATTCTGAAGTCTCCAAACAATGAAGTAAAAAGTCTTATTCCACGAGTCCTGTGATATTATGGCACAACCCTTTTTACTAGGCTGACACCACTTGACTGAGAAGACTGGAGACTGACCACCGAGATCCCTCAAAGGCACTTTTGATTGGCAGAAAATGTCCCTCTGATGAATTGAATGACCTGAACATGCCTCTCAAATACCCACCGAAGCCTGAGGACATTTGGCGATATTCAGACATACCTACATTAAAGACTGAGTGTCTCAGTGTCATCTTTGCCAAGACATTGATAAAAACACGGAAACACTGTAGCTTGAGAAATGTACACGATATAAATGAACTTGCTCTCAGAGATACAGAATCTAATACGGTCCAGACGAAAAGTTCAAACAGTCTGGACAAGTTTCCAAACTTTATCAGGATTTCTGGGACATCCAAACTCATTCTTCCTGTCACTGCTTTTTCAGCACTTAGAAGTTCTTGCACGAAAGATTAAAAATGTGGAGGTTTTGCCTCTTCATAGAACTGCAAATAAAATATTCCCAAGAAAAGGTCTCCTTGATAAATAAACACATGATTTTCATTTGCCTGGCTCTGCAAAAGTGCTTTTAAAGTAATCCAGGTGAAATCTCCACGGGCCACAACTCACAGGCTGCCTGTTCCCCGATCCTAGCATGAGGACAGCACATAACATGTTTTTTTCCTTCCTCTTTTTAATCAAATGCATTACAGCATGCTATTACTCTTGGGGCTGTGTTTCTCCAGATGATTTTCCAGCACCACTGTGGACTCCATTCAGAAGGAAATGGAACAGTATTTTCCAGTTTAGTACCTTAAATCAGTTTGTTTTCCCCAGGCCTCTGTACATGCTGACCTCACTTTCACTGAACTCCAAGAGACCAAGTCTGTATCACGCCAGACTGGATCAACTATGCCTGGGGTTATACACTGATGCCAAAATATAAGTAGCTTTCTCTCCCCATTGCAGGAAGTAGGGGTTTGAATATTGAAGGCTGGAACAATACCTTGAACTTCTTTTGTCATAGATTCATAGTGGCCATGCAATAGGCTAACTCAAATCCATAAAATATATTCATATAAGATTTTTTAATGATTCTGTCCAGGTCATATCCATCTTGGTTTGAAATTCTAATGGTGGCACAACTAAAATAAAAGCCTATTCATTTTCCATGCACCACACCTGCAATCCCAACAGCTCCAGGCTAGCGCAGTCAAAGCTCACATCCATCTTCTCTCTAGGACAACCATTGGTTCCTTAGTAAGAATCTCCCTTCAGCAGCCAATGGTAATAGCTACACCCACTCCTCTAAATCTGTTACTTGAAGCCCAAAGGACAGGAGAAAGCTTTCCCTCTGATGGCACCCCCAGTCCCAGAACAGCTCCAGAAAACAATTGATATCTGCATTGATATTATCCTAGTTGATAATAATAACAACAGATAATGCCACGTATTAGATAGTTACTATGTGCCAGGCCTGGTGCTATATGCTTCATCTCATTTAACCCTCATAACAGTCTTATTTGTCCTTAAATAAGCTGAAATTAATTGGTCCTTTTTAATAAACTAAAAATGAAGTTGAGGGGTTATGTAATGTGTCCAAGGTCACATGGTTAATAAAGGGTAGAGTGTGAGGGTCTGGGAACCTAAGTCTGAACAAGACACAAGCAAGAACTAAAGGACAGCCTTTGGAAATTCCAGCACTGTATGACGATCTCCAGGAGAGTCATGCAGAAACCATAGTGTCCTGGAAGAGGGTGCGATTAACTGGGTAAGTTGAATGGGTGGGAAGGCTGGGAGGCGGACTTCTCAGAAGCAAAGGTACTTCAGCTTGATCTTGAATGATGAGTAGACATTGACAAGGCTGATATGGAGAAAGGAGCAGTGAGAGGCTGGAGGGGTATTCGAAGAGATGGTACACAGTGTCACAAGTGTAACAGGGGCAGAGAACGTCTGAGAAGGGACAGAGAATGGAGGACAAGGACAATCATGTGGCCTGGGATCAGATCATCAGGGCTTCTTATGTCCACCTAAGGACTGTATTTTACACTGTGGGTGACAGCATCCCATTAAAGATAGTCATTACAAATTTCTATACATTGAAAAGATGTCTCTGCAGAAAGCCGGGGCTGGAAAGAGGGTGGCCAGTTGCCTGTTCTAAGTAATTAGAACTTAGAGACTGGGAGGAGAGTTGTAAAACAGATTTAGGAGGTAGACTTAGCAGCTATGAACTTGAAGGGAAAGCAAGTAGTGGTGGAAAGAAAGTTGGATTTTAGGATAATATTCAGTTGGTGCAAAAGTAATTGTGGTTTTTGTGATTACTTTTAATTGTAAAAACCTCAATTACTTTTGCACCAACCTAATAATAATGTTTCTCAGTGGATGGTAGCAACCCAAAGGATGCAAGGAAAAACTATTTTTTGTTGGGGGGAATGTAGAGCTAATTTTTATTATGGCGTGCTTTCCATGAAATGCTGACAATTTCCATCTGGATGCGCTGGAGGCACCTCAGAGAAGATCTGGAAGGCTGGCTGAGATGTAGCCATCAGTCTGATTCTGGAACCCTTTAGGGGAAAAGTTGACATCCAAATCTCCCCCATCTGTTGAGAGCATGAGAGAGGAATCTTCACAAAGCCTGTCTCATCCTACAGAGGACCTGGAGGGCTTGGAGTAGAAGACTTTGCCTCATGCAACCAGCCCTGTTCACCTTTCAGCATCTTGTCCGGGCCTCTCAGCCAGACACCACAGTGAAAAAAGCACTCCACAGGGTGTAACTGATGAATAATACCCAGATGGAACCCACAGCCCTTCTTCCCAGAGGATGTCTGTACTTGGAATTACAGAGGAAACAGGAAGGTCTAGTTCAATCAAACTAACATTCATTTGGCAGTTACTATGCAACAGTCACTGTATGGAACATTAATACTCAAAGGTAAGACCGTGGTTCCTCCTTCCTAAAGGAGTTCACAGTCTACACAGGACTAACAGAATGATGGGGGCACTAAGGACTATGGTGGTGGAGAAAACCCAGGTCAGAAGGGCAGCAAAGGATGGGGTCCTCCTTGTCTAAGCTCAGTGTGACCAAATCCTGTTCACAGTCAATAAAGACAAACCAAGTCTGGAACTCAGGACACAATTAGGGAAGCTTCCATTTTCAGACCAAGTGGCTGAAACGTCCACTGCTGTGTCCTTCTCCTTCCTAACATTTTTATTCCAAGTAAAATCGGCGAGTTGTTGGTGGTCATTTGCTTCATGCCTGTGTCTCCAGCAGGACTGTGGATCGTTTGCTTATTGCTGTAACTCCTTTGCTTAGTATCGTTGCAGGTATATAATCGGTGTTTAAGGAAATACTTGCTGAAGGAAAAGCTTCTGGAAGAGGTTGGAGAAGGAAAAAGAAGGCAAATATATGAACACAGCCCTCCAGGCTGGGCGCGGTGGCTCACGCCTGTAATCCCAGCACTTTGGGAGCCCGAGGCTGGTGGATCACTTGAGGTGAGGAGTTCAAGACCAGCCTGGCCAACATAGTGAAACCCCGTCTCTACTAAAAACACAAAAATTAGCCGAGTGTGGAGGCACGCGTCTGTAGTCCCAGCTACTTGGGAGGCTGAGGTAGGAGAATTGCTTAAACCGGGGAGGTGGGGGTTGCAGTGAGCCAAGATCACGCCACTGCACTTCAGCCTGGGCGACAGGGTGAGACTCCATCTCAAAAAAAAAAAAATACAGCCCCCCTAGAGAAGCCATCCAGCCCCCTCCCCATGCATGCAGACACCAAAAATGAGCACTTCACAAAGCAGACTTCATTCCACCAGCCCTTTCTTCAGGTCTGAAATTTCTCACAAAGACTACCTCTATAAGCAGTAAAAATAAAGGAATCTGCCTGGAAAAAAACACACTTTAGGAAATATTATTCATCTCCCTGAGATGCATTCCCCATTTATTTCTCCTCTTGGATTTTCATTCCGGAGACCTTATCCTCTAAATGCTTTCTATCCATAAATAATCCATGTCCATTTCAAAGGCTCCAGCTATCCATGACCACTCGAGAATTATAATGAAACGTGGCTCTTGACTCTGGCCACCTCTGACTTTCGCATGATCTCCTAATGACGCAGCTAACTGAGTGCAATGTGGAGCTTCTCTGGATGAGATCATCTGGATTGCATGGGAGTGAGCTTTATGTGCAACTGGACATTTAGAGATTGACAGACCTGAAATACAGCATATGTTGTGTTGTAAAAAATGCAGAGTAAACTGACATAAGAAATTATTTTCGTGGTAGATATGCTCCTTGAAGGCAAGTCTGTACCTTCTTTACATGACCTACCCTAGCTACCCCACTGAAATTCACTCTTTGAGGAAAATTGTTCTATCAGTCATTTACACTTTAGTAAGAACTTTAGCCAAGGTGCTACATCTGTAGAAGCATTTGTCTCTTATATCTCATTTTAGTTATAAAATGAAAGAAAGTCATTGGGAAAGAAATTCCAGGAATCTGTAACAGATAGGACAAAAAAATACTTGGGAGAAGCAAGGGGAAGTTCCTGGTTTCCAAACCACTTGTTACTGACCCATCCAATAGATTAGAAAAGCCGACCTTGGTCCACATTTCCTAGGCTGTACTTAGATTCTCAATATATCTCTCAGAGACAATGTCTTTGGATAAAATACTTTATAAAAGAGAGTTGAATTTGCTAATGAAAATAATGCTAAGTGTAATAGAATGGGCAGTATTACATGGTTTGCAGCTAATTTATCTATGTGCTAGAGGAATGATAATGAACTAAAAAGACCCTAAGACAGCCGAGTGTAGTAGTGTACACCTGTAGTTCCAGCTACTTGGGAGGCTGAGGCAGGAGGGTAACATGAGCCCAGAAGTTTGAGCCCAGCCTGGGCAACATAGCAAGATTCCATCTTTAAAAAATATATTAATTAAAAATACTAAAAAAATCATAAGACATTTTTAGCATGTTTTAAACAGAATTTTCTCCCTGCTTATATTTAGAGATAATAATATTTAGCAAGCCTATTTTGGAGCAGTTTTTTCCCTTTCTGTGGCCTGTGGGCCCATCTGTTCTTCATAAAAATTTGGCTTTAACTCCCACATTGTTAAACTGTGAAACAATGATATAAGTGACTTCACTTCAGTTTGCGAGGGATTGGATGGCTTCTCTCTTAGGTGGAGTGGTCTATTTCATCTCCTTAGCACATTCTTTGACTGTAGGCTGAAGTGAAGTCCAGGATTTTGACATTTCCTATAAGTTTGGTTTGTTCAGCAAGAATACATAAGCCCCCACTCCTTTCCTTATGTTGTATCAGGATGGGTGAAACCCACTGAGGGACATATCTTGGCCCTCCCCGGGAAGGGTAGGGACAAGTGAGAGGTAAGATCCGTGCTAATTTGTGGGATAAATTGGAGAAGGAACATCATTTATGTTCACTGGTCAGCCTCCTCTTCTTTAATTTACAGGAGAAAGAGGACATCAACATAAATTCCCGGGTTCACAAAGAATATCATCTGATCTTATAATTGGAGCTTGGAGACCATCTAAACCAATGCTTTCATTCTTAGTCACAAATGGCCAGTTACTGAGTCACTTCTCCAAGGTCTTCCATGTAGTAAGTGACAGGCCTGGACTCAAAACCAAGTTTCTGACTCCTTAAGTTCAATCGCCAAACATTCCTAGAGTTTTTACTGCAGAGAATATATACAGGATTTGCCAATACCACATCTACAGAACATGAAGTGAAGTGGAAACTTAAACCACTCTCTAGAATAATTCAGGCAAACCAGGCAAGTTGAGAGAATTATTTTTCCTTTAATTGATCAAGAAAATTCAACTCATGAGAACCCAAACCAAGAAAATGTAATGCTTACGCCTTTTATACATTTTATCATTGTTTATAAGAAAGCTAATACACTTAGAGATAGATACTACAAATGAGAAAACTTCTAAATATAATGGATTCAGTTCTTCCATTTCCATTTAGGACATCTTTCCAGAGGAAATATCTGCTTTTCCAGCAGATATCTTCCTTTTACCTTGGGTTAAGTCTAGGAAGGGGAAGATTTCCAGTTCCAGTTTGCATCGCAGAATGTCTTCCTTGAATGCTTGCTTTTTAAAGTACCTGTTGGCATCCACAGGGCTAAAGATTTGAGACTTATCAGCAAATGTCAGAGAAGATAGAAACTGCCCACTTTCCGAGCAGTTCTTACTCACCCTCAACAGTGTTTCTCGTGGGGTGTCAATGCCATGGGCTATACATAAGCTTGGAGATCACTCTTTGTGAAACCAAAAGAAGGCAAGGCTGGTCACCTTCCCTGCTATTTCCACTGTCCTCATGAGATGTGTTAGGATCTGCTGCTTTAACATTCTGGACTCCAGAAAGTGGCGTTGCTCTCAGCCCACTCCCTTGCATTCCTTCTCAGGGGCACGACACCTTCCAAGCTAGCAATAAAAGCTCAGATTGTCAACAGGGCCCAGCTAGATCTAGTTTGTGGTGGTCCTCCCTTTGGGGTTTTCACACTGAAATCCAGAGCAAAGCAATTTCTGAGTTTAGATTTTTCCAATTGTGTCCTTTTGGGAAAAGTCCACATTCTCCTATTTTATCCAATGAATTCCCCGAGTCTAAGTCATCCATCTTTAAGCCACTGGGTAGCATGGCTCTTTCCATAGTTCAGAGAGAACCATACTTCAGGCATCTTCCTGGCATCAAAACTTCCAGTGAAAGCCAGGTGTGGTGGCTCATACCTGTAATCCCAGTGCTCAGGGAGGCCATGGGTGAGAGGACCTCTTGAGGCCAGGAGTTTGAGACCAGCCTGGGAAACATAGCAAGATCTCATCTTTAAAAAAAATAAAACAGTCATGCATGGTAGCGCACTCCTATAGTCCCAACTACTCAGGAGGCTGAAGTGAGAGGATCACTTAAGCCCAGGAGTTTGAGGCTGCAACGAGCTATGAACACGCCAGTGCACTCTAGCCTGGGTGACAAAACAAGACCCCTCCAAAAAACTTCCAATGATCCGTTTATTCATTCACTTACTCAATAATTATTTTGGGTAAACAACTGTACTCTATATCATGCACAAAAGAGACATAAGTCCCTGCCCTTACTGTGGCTTACACTAAAAGACAGAGATAGCCAATAATTAAGAAAGAGTATACACTGATATATATGTAATGTTATGTATATATGTGTGTATATGTGTGTTATATAAAATTATGCACACACACATATATACAAATTTACACACACAAACATATATATATATATACACAATATTAAATTGTGATACGTGCTATAAACAGGGTATTTGAAATGCTATGAGAAAGAACAAACAAAGGAAACCTACTTATATTAGGGGTAAGTTAAAGGAGGTGATATTTAATGTAAGACCCAAAGAATGTGAGGGGGTCAGTTCCATAAATAGGGGAATAAAAGATCCAGGCAAAAGAGCAATAGTTGAGTAGTTTCTAGGGAAGGAAAAATGCATCAGCTAGTTTCTGACCCTCACCAAGTTCTCCTTCCTTCCTTCTTCATTTCCCTATGCTTCTTTTCTTCTTGCCCCATACCTGGCTCTCAGCATTCTCTTGCCTTTTCCCTATTATTGATCTAGGCCCCATTGGGTCCCTGGGGTCCTGAGGATGGCTTCCAGACCATAAGCTCCTTATGTCAGCCTGTTCCTATGAAACTTGGAGTCATCTTCAGCACAAAAGCATGCAAAGACATACTCTTCAGAGAAACAAACTTGTCTTAGTAAATGATCTTCTGAACACAAAGCCAATAGGTAGCCTGGCTTTGTCCAAGAGCAAAGCTTCATCACACACACCTTTATTGTGCAAATGAAATCTATTTTCAGAGGGCCATGAAAAGGCAGTTTTTGAAAACCAACCAGATATGAAGATACTGAAAGAACCTGAAGGCATAGGAATATAGATAGAACAGAGGCTTTCCTTCATCTTCTTCCTTCTTGAGTCAAAGCAGCTTTCAACTAAGAAAGCTTTTTAAAAATTCCTTAATCTGGGAACCTATGGAATGGAAGTCTACGAAGATCTTCAGAGGGTCCACGAACATCCTAAGTTGCATGCAAAAATTTCTCTATGTGCATATGTACATTTTTTTCCTAGGTGTACGTGGAAGGGGTAGTAGTCCAGTTTTTGCTAGGTTCAGCAGGGGCGCATTGGTTTGTGTGAAAATGTAATACTTGAACAGAAAAAAGAAAAAGAGAGAGAGATGCTGTCCTGCATGAAGAGGTGTTGGCCTTGTCACTTCTCCATGCACATCTCCTGTAAGACCCCCAGCCCGGCTCTGCAGAGCACTGTTTCAAAACTCTTGCTATAAGCATCACTTAAATAAAATTCTAAATTCAAAGGTTTTGAGCTATTTTTTGCCCACAGACACTCCCTTCAACAGCTGTGGATGGCATGTGGTCCAGGCCTATCAAAATGAGGAACTCATAAAGGAATTAGGAGATGACTAACATCTGCAAATGACTTTGGGACTTTCTTTACAATGCTTTGTCTAGAAGCACTTACTTTTCATCCAAGAAAACAGGTTAAATCCATTCTCCAAGCACGTCAGTTAGAGTTAACTACAAAAGCAGGAATTGGTGTATACTCAGAACCAATAACATCTAGACATTTTAAGCTCTCCGAGAGTTCAATAAAAAATAAGCTTTTATAGTCTAATAAAAAAATTTACTCACGCCTATAATCCTAGCACTTTGGGAGGCCGAGGCAGGTGGATTACCTGAGGTCAGGAGTTTGAGACCAGCCTGGCCAACATCGTGAAACCCCATCTCTACCAAAAATACCAAAATTAGCCAAGGGTGGTGGCAAGTGTCTGTAATCCCAGCTACTCGGGAGGCTGAGGCAGGAGAATCACTTGAACCTGGGAGGTGGAGGTTGCAGTGAGCCGAGATCGTGCCATAACACTCCACCCTGGGCAACAAGAGCAAAACTCTCTCAAAAAAAAAAAAAAAAAAAATGCCAGGTGCGGTGGCTCATGCCTGTAATCTCAGCACTTTGGGAGGCTGAGGTGGGTGGATCATGAAGTCAGGAGTTCGAGACCAGCCTGGCTAACATGATGAAACCCCCTTTCTACTAAAAAAATACAAAAAAATTAGCCGGGCTTAGTGGTGGGAGCCTGTAATCCCAGCTACTCAGGAGGCTGAGGCAGGAGAATTACTTGAACCCGGGAGGCAGAGGTTGCAGTGAGCCAAGATTGTGCCATTACACTCCAGCCCAGGCAACAGTGCAAAACTGTCTCAAAAAAAAAAAAAATTACTTTAGCCTTAAATTCACAGAGACTAAAACATGGAAATAGTTGGATTAAACATGGGGACAGAGGAAAAACATGGGATAATGTTGGTCAAGTTCATACTACCCAAATGATAAAAGAAATTATAATTCATAATTTTGGTAATTTTAAGCATTCACTAGATTCCTCTAAAGATATTTTTCAGCATAAACCATATGCAAAGCTTTTGTACCAGTCTGGGCTTTTGGTGGCAAACAACAAAAAGGGGCACCGAAAGAAAGAACTTATGAGACAAATGGAGGGAAGTTTGGGAAATGTGTGAGACAGCTAGAGAGCAAGACTTGGAAGGAACCCAGGAAGGCGGAGAGCAGCCATGATCCAGCCACAGGAGCAACAGTCATAGGACATGCCCAATGGTGCCGGGGACCTCAGAGACACTGTCACCACCACACCACCTTTAGGCCCTTCATTCCACGGCACTGGACACTTGCCTCTGCAGTTAGATCTGTATCATTTCCCACAGACCCTCTGGAGAGTCCATATCGGGCGCCATCAACTTCTACCTTTCCTGGGATTCCCTCTCTAAAGAGAAAAGCATTCAGTGGCAGGCAGCCAATTATTTGTTTTCTGAATGTCTTTGGCAACATTATACCAAAAATGTGAGAATACACATGTGCTGCTCTGAGAAAGAGACAATGTGAGGATCTTCACAGCTGACACCAGGATTTCCTTTAAGAAGCAACTGTGTTAAGTAAAATTCTTTTATCAGAGTCTTGGAAAAGGTAAGCCTTGTGAGTGTCACAGGCTCCTCCTGCACCCAGGCTAACGAGAAGGGAAGTTGTTCTGAAAGTTGAAAGGACACCAACTGCAGGTCCCAGACCACCTGCGAGGGGAGGGAAGTGAAGCTGGGAGGGAGAGACGGGGAAGGAAGCAGCAGAGCTCCCGCTGGTGGAAGGCTGAGAACTCAGTGATGTGGTCACCCCATGACTGCTTCACCCAACAATTTTCTTTTTCTGGAAAGTCTATCAAACTCATGAGACCTCAGTGTGAGAAATAAGTACATTCCTCATTACGGAAGCAAAGATGTTTCTTATTGGGAACAAAATGATGCCATCAAACTCAACAAGTGAACAAAGTCAGGTAAGCAGAGAAAGTCAGGAGAATGTGGCCCCCCGTGTTACACACACACACACACACACACACGCTTACATTCCCCATATTCAGCAGAAATCTAGAGAGGGCCTCAGACTTCCACCAACCTAAGAGTGGATGCAGAAACATCCAAAGCAGTTAGGGGACAAAGTGACACCTAAGCTACCCAGAGATGAACAATCTAGTAAAAAAGACAAACTCATAGAAAAGTAAGATTAAATGAATGCAGTCACAGTGTATCCAAATTCAGTGGGAAGTTCAACAGATGGAACAATTTACTCTAACAGAGAAAGGGACACATATTGTGTCCTTGTGAATAAAATATTGTGAATAATATTTTAAGGTAAACTTTAATTAATGAGCAGAGTTTTGACAAGCAGAAGAGTGGCCTGGGGTAATATGCAGGGAATAACATAAGAAAAGAAATAGGCAGATACAAATGTGCAACAGCTCAGGAAACAGGCTACTTCATGGAGGTTACATGTCACGATGGCCTTAAGGTAGGTTGAGCAGCCTCATCGTGGCAACTTTGAGCACCTACTAAGGATGTGGGACTTTATTCCCTTATAGGGCCATAGGAAGCCATGGCATGTTTCAACAAGGAGAAAGAAATATCTGATCTGCGTTTTAGAAAGATGATCATTTGTGGTGGTATGTAGAGCATGCTAATTTAGTAAGAGATTAGAGAGACAGAGAACAGCTGAAAGGTTATTGTGATAACATAAACAAGAATTGCCCACAGCTTGAGGCCAAGCAGTGGCAAGAGGGCAGAGATATGATGTGCACTGGGGATAAACTATGTATAACTGACTGACTGGCAGACACACAGCAAGAGGGGAAGAATAGTTGAAGTCATGCCAATGTGTATAAAATGGACAATGAGAAGAGGAAGAGCTGGGACTTGAAAACAAAGGCTCCACTTAGTGAAGTTAAGGAAGCAAACATAATTTGGGAGTGTCCAATTTTATCAAATGTATCACAGAATCTGTTTTTGAGCTAAAATGTAAACCATGGCTATAATTCCCCAAAGTTAGTGTTCTGTCCTGAGATTATTGCAAACCAAGTCACCTGCCAGATTTCTTCAAAAATCTTGGGTTGTTGGAAATAGAATTTCATGCATTCTCACCTTAGGGGCTGGTGGACGCCCTCATCTCTTCTCTGATGAGATGGCCCAGTGGTAATAGCCCAGCAGGGAGTGGAACCTTCAGGTCCAGAGGTATAGATGTGGGAACGAAGGTACATTCCCAGAGTGGAGAATGAAGACAGGACAGAAGTGAGGAACTCTGAAGCCCATCTCTAAAGGGTGAGCCAAAAGGGATCAGCCAACAAAAGAGGAAAAGGGACAACAGATTTAGAACTGAAAGGAAAGGGATAGGAAGTGATCGGGAAAACAGCGGAGCTCATTCACGTTGTCAGAAGGGTCTCTGCCTTCTCCTTTGAGAACTTTCTCACATACCAAAGCAGTCTTCCATCTGGCTCTGGAGAGATGTAGCTAACAACGAGATTTTTCCAGCAAGGGCAGCAACAACACTGCCATAATCATAGATGAAAGTGGACATTCTGACATTAATCTGAGGCCCCTACCTGGCTTCCACCAACTCCTAAGGTGGGAACGCATGAAATTCTATTTCCAACAACCCAAGACTTTTGAAGAAATCTGGCAGGCAACTTGGTTTGCAATAACCTCAGGACAGAACACTAACTTTGGTGAATTATAGACGTAGTTTCATTTTAGCTCAAAAACAGATTCTGTGATACATTTGATAAAATTGGACTCTCCCAAATTAAGTTTGCTTCCAGCCTGGGTGAGTTAGCCCACTGAAGGATCAATGGCCACCAAAAAAGAAAAGTAAATAAATAGTTCTGATAATAAAGGTACAATCAAAGCTCTAAACTAATATAGGACGAGGGCTTGGGGGTTGGGGGGAAGAGCTAGTAGGTCTTCAGCCCATGCCTAGAGGTGAAATGCAAATGTACTTCCAGAGATGGTTCCCCTCCCAGGCAGGGTGATGGGGCTGAGGGGGGAGCCCCGTGTTTAATGAACTTGAAGCAGGAGGGCTTCTACCCAGGAAAGGGCTGAAGACAGTAGTTCTCAAACTTGAGAGGACATCAGGATCACCTGGAAGGCTTATTAAAACAGAGATCACTGAGACCCCTCCCCGACTCCAGGATTTCCAATTCAGGAAGTCTGAGGTCAGACCTGAGAATTTACTCTTTAGTAAGTTCCCATGTAATGTTGATGATGCTGGTCTGGAGACCACACTCTGTTAACCACTGATTAAAAGACAAGGAACTGTGGGTTTAGCTGGATTGGTGAGTCTCATACAATCATCTTAAGAGTGGAGGAGGGAATCTTGAGTCCTGGCATGAACTAGTACAGCCCAGAGTTGGTTTGTCCTGCCTGCTCTTCCAGGGAGGTTTGGGCTGGGGTTTGGGCATTGCCTCAGCAGGTAGACTCTGTAGAGGATGAGAGGGTATACCAGCAGACCCCCCTAATGCCACCAGCAGTACAGAACCCAATGGCATGGCCAGTGAATTTGGTGATTATTAATTTTCATCAAATACATGTAAGTGTCCCCTCATGGGGAATAGAACCACCTTTTATTCATGGTTTTCACTTTCAAAATACCTAGCTCACAGTACATTTTTCATTGATTTTATTAGTAGTAGAATAAGCTACTTCTGATAAAACGTCAACTAATTACTGTTTCTTTATCATCTCCCTACAAAAGATCATACCAATTCACATCATCTAAGGAACTTTTCTTTTTTGTAAACATTAGAAATAAAATCTTGGAAGACTAAGGTGGATAGATAAGAGGAGAGGAGTTCCCTTTTCCAATAAATCGGTCCAAGAATTAAGCAACAGAACCCTTAACATTTCAAAAAAATCACACAAACACATGATTACACAAAACATAAAACTGAAGGCAAAATTCACTGTATAAGTAACAAAAAAGACCTTATAGAGCTTGGGTAGCACAATATTTTGGTGTTAGGTGATTCACACGATGCACTTAAGAGGTTTAAATGGGAAAATATTACAGCAGGTCAGCCTTTCCATACTTGTTGCCAATGTTTACTTCAGTTCCGGTAACACAGTAGGCTTGGGTATTTTTCTTTTCAGTACGTTGAAGAATATGAGTAACATATGTGGCGTGTGTTGATACTTGTTGATCCAGAGCTCAGAAATGTTAACCTAAAGAGAGTAAGCCTTGGAGGAGACTGGATGCTGGACAGCCTTGGATTCTGATTCATTTGAGACTCGGCATAGAGATGAGGCCACGATCTCCCCCACCCGTTACATTGCAGAGGATGAAAAGGGGATGTAATACAATACTACACCTCCAGGTATCAGAGTACAGAAAAAAAAGTGTTTATTTTTTGCTTGGAGAAAGGTGAAACTTGTGAACACATTTAATGGAATAAAACATTTTGTGAGAGCTGTAGGCAGTTGTGATTGCTCGAGTGCCTCTTCTGCATCATGGAACCAGGATTGAAGAGAAGAGCTCAGCCCCAAAGGAAAGGAACAGAATTGCTTCTGGAAGCAACCATGAGAGCTTCCACTCTCCGTGAGAAAAGAATAGCAGAGGAGGAAACGGTGGCCCTGGAAAGAGCTTGCTGTCCAAGAGGCAAAGGAGACTGGCGGACACAGAGCTAAGAAAGGTAAGGTGGCAACAAGGAAAGACATTGTTCTGGCTGAGTAACATCTCCATAAGTTGCATCTTTTCAGCAATTTTGTTCAGGTACCATGCTGTGTGGTGGTTGCTGTAACTATGATGAAAAAGATGTTCTGGTAAAGGCAATGATAGAGCCTGAGGCCCAGAGGGAAGGAAGTCACAGGGAGGTCCCCTGCCTCTGAGCTTCATCCCCACAAGCACCCAGCAGCTCTCCCACTGCTCACAATACTGTGAAAGAGAAAAACACAGAGTAGATTCTTCCAACACAAATTGGGTGAGCCCAGGTGATCTGAAGGGAGAGCACCTAAGGTAGAGAGTGAGGGTCAGCGATTCAGAGAAGATCTTTAGAGCTGGGGCTGACACATATAGGACTTAAATGATGGGTACAAGTCAGGGCACTCGTCAATTCTATTCATCAAGCAGAACTCTACAAACAGACTGCAGTTAGGCTATCCGCCAAAGAGACTTCTACCTGTCAGGCTGCTTTATGGTTGGTTTTTTCCCAACCTTGAGAAGGTCAAGTGCAGCTGCAGTTATGTCTCGCTAAGCAATAGGAGTACTTTCTGAGAGATGCATTTGGCATTTTTGTTGTTGTGCAGACATCTTAGAGTGTACTTATACAAACCTAAATTGTATTGCCTACTACACACCCAGGCTGTATGGTGTAGTCTGTTGCATCTAGGCTGTAAGTTGGAACAGCCTGTTACCATACTGAATACCATAGGCAATTGTAACACATCGTATTTGTGTCTCCAAACAATCTAAACATAGAGAAGGTACAATTAAAATATGATATAAAAGATAAAACATGGTACACCTCTATGGGGCACTTACTATACATGGAGCTTGCAGGACTGGAAGTTGCTCTTGGTGAGTCGGTGAGTGAGTGGTGAGTGAATGTGAAGTCCTAGGGCATGACTGTACACTACTGTAGGCTTTATCAACACTGGACACTTAAGTGACACTAGATTTATAAAATATATATATTTTTCTTTATTCAATAATAAATTAACCTTAGCTTACTATAGCATTTTTACTTTATAAACTTTTTAATTTTTTTAACTTTTTGACTCTTATAGTAACAACTTAGCTTAAAATTCTTACACATTGTATAGCTACACAGAAATATTTTCTCTCCTTATGTCCTTATTCTATGTGTTTTTCTATTTTAAAATGTTTTTTCTTATTAAATTTTTTGTTACAAACTAAGACATATGCACACACAATAGCCTAGGCTACACAGCATCAGGATCATCAATATCACTCTCTTTCACTTCCTCATCCTGTCCTTTGAAAGATTTTCAAGGAGCCATCATCTCCCATGGTAACCATGCCTTCTTCTGGATACCTTCTGAAGAATCAGCCTAAGACTGTTTTACAGTTAACTTTACATACATATACATATGTGTGTGTACGTGTGTGTGTGTGTGTGTGTGTCTAAGTAGAAGGGGTACACTCTAAAATGCTAAAAAGTATAGTAAAAAAACAGTAATAGAGTTGCTTATTGTCATTATTAAATATTATACACTATTCATAATTGTATATGCTATACTTTTATATGAATAGCAGTGCAGTAGGTTTCTTTATACCAGCATCACTACAAACATATGAGTCATGCATTGTCTACGTTTTGACAGCTACGACGTCACTAGGCAAGATGAATTTTTCAGCTCCTTTGTCTTATGGGACCACTATGGTATATGTGGTTTGTCATCAACCAAAACGTTGTTATGCAGCACATGATTGTACTGTATATTCGTAGAAGCAGAACCCAGTTCCCTCTATCCTGGGTCATCAGAAAAATAAACTCAGAATTTACCACCAACATATTTCTGTTGGTTTAAAGAATGGCTTTGTAGGGAACTGCCTCTGAGTTTTCTGTCCTTTAGGTAAATATTGCAAAAATGGCCCACCTTGAGGAAGGACAAAGGTCAAAGTATTTTTGAACTTGCTACAGAGAAAATAAATTTACTGAGGCAACAAAGGTTGAAGATGTTAGAAAAACATATAGAATTAGCAATAGACTATAAGAATCAAAGATGATAGTAAGGTGTTGTGTGATCTTAACAGGGTCCCTGGGCAACATTGCCAACTGGCTAAATCACAGTCCCTGAAACTGGATCATGTTTATTCAGGGGGTCCCCACAATGGTGCTCTGAAATACACTCTGATTTCATCAAAGTATTTTCAGAGATTATTTCAGAAACTCTGTCAACAACTTTTCTGAGACACTCCTGATTTCAAATTTTTACTGGATTCTGCCTTCAGCCAATCATTTCCTGCCTCTGGGTACCAATTTCCTTCTCTATAAAATGAAAGTGTTAATGAAATTAATTCAAACATACCATTCCTCTTTTAGTACTCAGTGAGGCCTATAACTCATCTTTCATACATGTTACCTTTATTTTTGGAGCCAAAAAATTAATTACATAGGTAATAAATGCATTTTCTTTATAAAAGAAAAAACATAATAAATTAAACCCAGCTTTATCACTCCCTATCACAGCTTCCTCCCTCTCTCTTCTAATCATCATTAGCTTGCCAACTTTTTAAAAAATACTTTTACTTACATATATTTGCTCACGGAAAACATAAAGCCCTGTTTAATTTGTGTGTTTTCACACGAATTGTACTCCTTAAACATATAATTCTGTAATTTGCTTCTTGTTTATGTTACAATACTCATGAAGTGGTTTCCACCTGAGTGTAGACAGGACTACCTTGTTCTGGAGTATGAATGCATCATCACCTTTTCATCAGGCTAATGTGCATCATTTTATTCTACTGAGCATCTTTAAAAATGCCTCCTTGCGCCCACATGGAAGTGTATGCTGAAGTAAATCATGCATAATGAACTTGCTGGGTCATGGATATGAATTCTTTAAATTTTAGCAAATACCAAATTGTCACAAGTGACTACCCCAGTTAATGCCAGCAGTTCATAAGTATTTCCTCTTCTCATGAGAAGATTCTTTCTCATATCTACCATTACAAACTTTTGCAGCCAGATGGGTAAAAAAAAATGGCATCTCATATTTGTGTGATCCTGATTACTGGGAATGTTGAGTACCTCTTCACATGTTACTTCTTTTGATTGCAGTTTACATATGGTACCCACTCAGGTATACTGGGTATGGTCTCAGAAGGTCTGATTCAAATCCTGTCTCTCGTATTTACTGGCTGGGTCAAGTCACTGAATCCCTTTGTCCACAGTTTTCTCAGCTATAAAAGGAGAATAAAGATACCCGTTCTACCTCAGCAACAAAAGTTGATTGCGTACTTCCTGGGCACTGTTCTACGGCAAGATTGTGAAGAGTTATGTAACTGTATCAGGCAGAGTGAGATTAGAGGAGAAGAATCACTACAGTGATATAAAATAAGGGATTTGTTATGAGAATTTGACCTTACACAACGATAGGTGATGATTAAACAGTCTGTGTAAGGCTGTTGTGTCTGTGTTGGCTCTAAAGTCAGCAGGGCAGGCAGCTGGGAAAGAAAGACGGAATTGAAATGGGGGAGAGTGGGACAAAAGTGGATCCCATGGCAATGAGCTTGAACCCACGAGGATGGACTGAAATCCGTATTGGTTTCTCCAAACATCCCATTAAAGGATGTGATTCTGGCACCTTTCTCATCACAGAACAAAATCTACACTTGGCCCAGGAATTGGAGAAGCTACCAACAAGGTGCTTCTGCACCCCCGAATGTCACTTCTACCTCTCACTTCTTGTGGTGCAAGCCAACCTGGAACCATGCAGGTAGAGAATTCTGGGAAATGTAGTTTCACCTCGGCCAAGTGCCCACACTACAAATCCATCAGAGCAACTTCAGGAAATTATAACAAATGTGAAACATGCAAGTTGCAGATCCATTATGGAAATGTATGATCTGTGCACATATTGTTCATTCCATTTGACAGGCTGCATCTCTATACACTTGTCCATGAGGAGTGAGATCAAGGGAGAGTGATGATCCATTTTCTATGCATTAGGAGGCCAAAAGAAAACAAGATTTTATGAGGGGAGAGACTGACAACATAGGCTGAAATAAAATCTGGGGATCTATAGGCTGCTTCACAGGGAAACAGAAGAAAGCTGAACCTACTTCCCTTTTCTATAGATTCCAGCCACACGTGAGTGCCTGGAGAATCCAACCGTGTGGATTTCCTGATTGCCAAGTGAAGTACATCTTTGTCTTTTGAAACAGTCCAGTTTTACAGGAAAGAATTAAAAAATGAGGATCATATTAGCACTACACTAATTATGAACTGGAATGTGTCAGCCAAGAATGAATTACAAGCTGGCCAGGGCCTGCAAACTCTAGCTGGATAAAGTTCAGACATGCAGCTGTGAGCCCTCCTGGAAGCTGGCCACCATTTATTACGGTGGCGCCTGGCAACAGGCTCGTCGTTAAGGGTCTGTCAGCCTTTCCATTAGAAGCTCCATCTTTTCAGGATTCTCCAGCTCTCCCCTTTTAAATCACATAAAGTAGAAACTTCTATATAGCTCGTCAAAAATGAGGACATTTTGTTGTGTTGTGGTTATTGTTGTTGTTGTTGTTGTTGTTTTTAGATTCTGAGAAACTTAAATCTGGTTCTGCCATTTACTGTACAATTAAAAAGAAAAACCAAGAAAGCCGAAGTTAATAGACAGATTGTCAGTTTGGTTCCAATTTTTCCTACAGAAATAAACTTCTTTTTCTTTTCCCTTTCTGAAACCATCCTGAGAAAGGAAAATATACTCACTACAGACAAAGTGTTCTGCCTAAAAGATTAAATCTGTCTTGAAGTAAGTCCAAAGACAGCTAAAGGTGGGGAAAGTTAGCTGTCCATTTCTTGGTATGAGATTGTGAGCTTGATAACATAATACAAATCAAGGAACAGTTTTATGCTTAAGAAGCATTCTTCCACTGAAAAACTCACACTAGCAATATTGCGTTAAACAATAGAACTTTTATCGTTTCTCGGCCTTTTGGCTAAGAACAAGTGTAGTAACAATAGAACTTACTCATAAGTGGGTGATAAAAATGGGTGGACATGGACACAGACAGTGGAATGATAGGATAGGTAGGGTGAAGGGTGGGAGCAGGGTAGATAATGAGAAATTACTAAGCAGGTATAATGTACATCATTCAGGTGATGGCTACCCTAAAAGCCCTGACTTGGCCACTATGCTGTTACAAAACTGTGCTTTGTACCCCATAAATGTATACAAATTTTTAAAAAATAGAACTTGCAGTAATTCCTCAGCTCTGATTGTAAGATACAATATGGTTTCAATAACAACTATTCAGAAAAAATAAGAAGAAAAAAAGAGAAATGGAAGGAGGGAGGGAAAGGAAGAAAATTACCTCCACAAACGTACTCACTGGTGTTAAGATGCATCCCAATTTCAGAAGAAAATACACACACACACACACACACACACACACACACGGTGGAGAAATGTCTTCCTACATATAACTCACTCTCATTTGCAAAACACTTTCAACCAAATTTTGCCAAATCATTCTTCTCTGCCCTAGATGAAATACCGGGAAGATTCCATAGTAAAGTGCCAAGCTGTTATCTAATTTAAAATTTCTCACCTGGCCTTGCTTGGGCAAGAACCAGCTTGGAAACCTGCAGGAGTGGATGGGGTGTGATGAGCCTCTCTGTGATTTTTTTTTTTTTTTTAATCTGGCTCTTTCTCTTCTCCTCCTTCCCTCCCTCTGCTGACTCTGGCTTCTCCGTGTTTCAAATGAGATAAGGATTTGGAGAAAAAGGTATCATAGACCTTTTACATAGAGAGTAAGTCATCTTATAGCTAGTTCACCAAAGACTGGCTTACCTTGGGAGCACCCAAACATGCCTGCTGTCTGCGATGTTTTTAAAGAAGTACATTTAGCCAACATTTGTGGTAATTCACCAAGAGAGGTCTGGTAGACTTCCACTCTAGACTTCCAGGTTATGCTGTGGGTTTGTCTGGTACCTTAGGAAACTCACGGAAAGAAAACAGAGTTCTCCCATAAACATGTGGTTAAATCTGAGAGATGACCAGCTGATAGCCTCCCCCCGCCATACCTGACCCTTTTCAGACACAGGGTGACTATTTCCTTGTTCAGGGCAGCATGTAGGGCATTCACTGATAAAACTGTAGCAAGGGATGTTGCTTCTTCCAGTCTTCCGTTAGTAACACCCCTACTGGCAACTTGGTATACCAGACAGTTGTGTCATGGCCAGTACCACAGACTATACCACAGCCTTCAATGTGCAGAAAGGCATGAGGCTGCCAAGCGGGAGAATCAGTGGGAAAGATGAAAAATTGTAGGCTGGTTGTATGTGAAATATATGTCGAAAACAGAGCTGAGAAATCTTGCAATATAGAGAGTAGTGTGAATATATATATTGCAATATAGAGAGTAGTGTGAATATATATATTGCAATATAGAAAGTAGTGTGAATATAGAGAGTATAGTAGTAGTATAGCTTTTATTACAAAGGTTTCCTGTGTGTTATATATATAGCATAAACCTACAACAATTTATTTCATTCTTTGGTAAGTAAATATATTGTAGATAACAAGAGCCAGACTTCTCATCATTGGAGAAAGAAGTTACAGATAAACAAAAGGACAGGCTAGAATGAACATGCATGCTGAATTGGGAGGTATCAGTATGAACTCCTGCACTCAATATGAATTCATATATATGCAGATAGGTAGATATAGAAATATAAGTGTATTTGTGTGTACATGTTTCCTAGCTGTGAGACAGCCTCGGAGCAATGACAATCCCATAGCAATTTCAGCAGCCCTAGTGTCTGGATCTTGGTTCCCATATACCATTTTCCAACGAAAGAAACAAGGTTCCTTGGAAAAGAGGTTGATTCCAAGGCTGGGACAGGAAAATTAAAAGATGAGCTTGAAAGATCTTGTGCTGCCAGGAAATAAGAAAATGCTCAAGAAAGGATGGGACATGCCAAAAGACAAAGACACAACTTGGAGGAGATCCCCACGGGCAAGCTGCCATAATTGGAGCAAAGAAAGTATTAATTTTAGTACTGGATCATAGCCCATAGAATAAAATAATTGTCTAGGATTGTATATTGATATTAACGAATAATTGAATCAACAAATAAATGGGGGAGGAAGGGACAGCTCTTGCTTACAGAAGAATCCCAGTTAATGAATATAGAAGGAATGAGAGTTTCCTTTGTAAGCTCCCTTTGGGGTTCTGCAAAGAATAAAGTAACATGATGCTTACATGTATGTTTGCTCCTGAAAGGGCTGTGGGCTAAGACTCTACAAGCTTCCATCCCAAGGATTGCTTGGCCCAGGTATTGTGCTCCACAATCCACTCCCTTCTCCCATATAGTTTTCTACCTAGAAGAGATACATGGTTTCTACACAAGACCTAGTTGTGTTGCACACTCCAAGGAAAGTCCACCATATTGTTTTCCAGGGCATTCTTTTCAAACAAAAAACAAGTCAAAAATTATTTCTGTTCTTCCACTTCTAAAAAAAATTGACAATATTTCCCTGTGTACACAATGTTTCTATGGTGTCTCTAGTAAATTATTTTCACATGTTGTCTGCAGACCCACTGACTCTGCTGAAAGCCCACCCCTTCTCATGCCTGGGATGACCTCTCACCCAAGAGGTCAGTACCCAAAAGGCAGCATGAGCCAACTGCATTGTGTGTTCCATTACCCATGAGATTATGAATAATTGTGGATAATTGCTGAGGCAAATGAGTTATAGCTAATTACTAGCATGTTCTTAATCCCAGCAACCAGTGAAAGCCAAAGCTCACTGCCATTTCACTCTTGACTATAATGAATGCAACTTGCAGTTTTCGTTGATGCCAAAACAGTCACTATCGTGAACAGAGCCTGAAATCCCAAGGGAATTAGATAGATAAGTTTTTAAATGGGGAGGATTTTTCTTTCTCCACTTTTAATTTACTGCCAGGTATTTTTAAAGGCAACTCAACTTCCTTTTCACCCTAAGCAATTGCATGGGCCTTCTGTTATAGTTTGCAAACATTATTTAGAGATACCTGATTCTATAACCTGCTAAAAAAATACAATATTATGATAATTTAAGGTATCATTTGTAAGGATAAAATGAAATAATAGATTTTAATGTTCTTTGGAAAGATAAAAAAGCACAGTGTAATTACAGAGTATCATCATTATCTCCTTAAAACTATTATCTATAATGTCTTGTATAAAATGTAATTTTTAAATTACTGCATGTAATGTTGTCAAAAATAATCAGCACAAACCTGGATAATCATAACATGTAGACTTTCTTCAACAAGGAATCCTAGAGTATTTCCTCTCATTTTCTAAATCTGTATCTTATTTGATCTAATTTGAAGAGCTTTCAGTTTCTTAAGAAAGAGTTAGCTTTGAGACGGGTAGCACAGACAGACAGAAGCACAGGACATTACACAGCAGCAAAGCCAAGACTAGAATCCTGGTCTTCTGATAAGTAATGAAGTGATCCTGGGAAAAGCTTGTAATCATTTTGAGTCACAGTTTTTATACCCTCTAAAATGGGATATAACATATCTAAGAATGTCACAAGTATAAAGTGAAATATAAAGGAAAGAGCACTTTGAAATGTCAGGTGTACATTCAATCAAAACTTATATAAACAGAATTCACTATTCATAATAACAGCAATAGGTAATTTCATCATGAAATGAGGCCATTGAACCTCTTTTCCAGTCATAACTGTTTTAATACCACATTTCTGTATTTCAGGGGTTTTGGCGAGGGTGACAGTTTTGTTTGAGCTGCAAAACCAAATGAGAGAAAGGTGGTTGTTACCAATTGTCCTCTGATTTGAGCCTGAGAGAAGGGCTGGTTTAGCAACTTGCATATCTCCAGCTTTTTTTTTTTAATTTGGTTTGAAGCCAGCATCACCTCGCTTTATCTAGAAGTCTCTCTTTCTGAAATAAGTGCAGTTCTCCAGGGAGACAGTGGCCACAGTCAGACAAGGAACTTCAGGAAGAATTCCTCTTAGTCTTTTTTCCAAAGGAAGTTTGGACTTTCCAAAGGAAGTCCAGGTCCTGAAGGCCTGAATGAATTTGGAGAAAAGACAGAGGATGTAAATGCAATCGCTGAGTCATCTTTACTAATAATTCCTATCTTGCCAGAATCCAGACCTCAGTAGCCTCTTCCTAATGTTCAAAAATAAAAGTAAAGTCAGGCAAATTTATAAAGTATATACTTGCTCAGCCAACTAATATTTATGGACTGCCTACTGTGTGCAGTGTGTGCTCTAGGTTCTAGAGACTCCGTAGTGAACAAGACAGACATTTATCTTTTATTCTAGCAGAGTGAACAATAGGAAACAAATAAACAAGAAGATGTCAGGTTGTAACACTTCCTTTCCACATCATTAGAAAAGGCCATGCCATGGAGGAAACTGGGTGATCAGGGACGTCCTCTCTGAAGTGACATTATAACCTAAAACCTCAGTGACAGGAAGGATCAAGAAGCTTACCCTATCTCTCTTCCTTTACTCAGCTCCTTTCCGTCTCCCTTTCCTCTACCATAGATCTGGGAAACTTATACTGCAACAGCCTTCCAAGGCCAGGCCTTCCACTAAGCAGGCCATTCCCTTGACTTCTAGTTTCATTTATTCAACAGACTGAAAAAGGGTGGTAGCCTCTGTTCACTGTCTCTGCCCGAAGTATTGGATGATCCTCAGAACAGCACTATGATGCTGGTATTATTAAATCTATTTTACTGCTTGGGCACAAGAATAACAACAACTAATATTTATTAGGTGCTTACACTGTGCCACACAGATCAATGCAAAGAAGCAATGGCCGCAGCTGTCACCAGGCTTAGGACTGGGGACCTTTTACATTTTCCTGGGCTTGTAAAGACTGCAGGGATTGTGTGCAACCTAAAGGAAGGTGATTAATGTTGGGAACCTTCAAAATCAACTGATAAATGCTGTATATACTTTGGCAGTGAAAGACTGAGCCAGATTTATTTCTATTTAAAAATATATGTATAGGGCAGTCATGGTGACATGTGCCTGTAGTCCCAGCTACTCAGGTGGCTGAGGCACGAGAACCACTTGAACCTAGGAGGTGGAGGTTGCATTGAGCTGAGATCATGCCACTGCACTCCAACCTGGGCAACAGAGCGAGACTCTGCCTCAAAAATGAAAAAAAATATATGTATAGTATTTTGTATATCTTATGTAACTAAGATATATAAGATGTGAAATAATAACAATATATACAATATTACTAGCACCTGAGTATTTCCAATCAAACTAATTTAATCATGTCATTCTTCAGTTCATTAAAACTTCAATGATTTCCTATTTCTCACATTAGAAATGTCAAACCAAATGGATACAGGCACGCCAATATTTTGGGGGGAGGTGAGGAGACACACACAATGTCATAAACACCAGAAATTTTTTCAATAAAAATCTCAGATTCCTGAATTTCTTTGAAAAAAAAAAAAACAACAACAGAAGTTCTGACATTTTTTAGCCCCCACATCACCAGCTAGAACTGAACAGCAACTGTCCACAGATTTCCATAAACAGCAGTTTTATTAAATGTTAGTTTTACACAATTTTCTAATTTTTGTATCGCTTTCTTCTTTGATTCAGGGAAGTTTGAGGTGTATTTTTAAATATCTAGGCCCACAGTGTGTCCTAAAGTTATTTTTTGTTATAGATTTTTAGCTTAACTCCATTCTGTTTCTATAATGTGGTCCATATGACACTCATTCATAATTTTTATTGGGAATTACCTTATCCCTCACACCCAGGTCAGTTTTCATAAACCCTCTGAATGTACTCCACTGGTTGTGGAAGTATTCCATATATGTCCATTAGAGCTGCTTAATCTATACATTTACTGATTCTTTATCTGCCTTGTCTATAAATGGCTAAGGAAATAGTCTGAAAATCTCCCACTATGATGGATGATTTGTCCATTTCTGCAATTTAGTCAAATGTTGAAGTTTTTAAATTAGACATCTTGTAATGATCTCCAGAATGTCTTTTGCCTTAAAATAGATTTTTGTCTAGTATTAATCTGGCTATAACAGTTTTCTTGAGTTTGTATCGTCTGGTATAATTTTTTCCATCCATTTACTTTCAACCTTCTATAACCTTTTATTTGAACTTATAACTCCACAAATCCATATCTGAATTTGTAGCACTGATGTTTATTTGTTGATGTTTTCAAACCAGTCTGACACTTTTTGACTTTTAACTATAAATTTTACTCAACTAATATTCATTTTCTTAATATTGCATTTGGATTAATTTTTACCACTTAGTTTTGTATTTTCTTTAACTTTTTAACTTTTCCCCCTTGTTCTGCCTCCTTTTGACTTGATAGTGTTGCTTTTCCCCTCCTCATTTCACTTTTTTCCTCTTCTCACTTGAAAATCATACTTTATATGTTAATTCTGTTAGCAGTATATTAGAAATGATCAACATGCATATTTATTAACTTTAAAAAATAGAGGCTAATCAATATTTTTACCTTCCTTTGAAAATAAATGAAACAGAGCATTTAAACATTGGTCACATGCCTCCTGATTTATATGCTATGTATTTGAGGATTTTATTGCTATATCGATCTTATATACCCATAGGATAGATTTTTAATTTGTTTATGTAGTCTGTGTTTATCTATATTTACCCAAAAGTACACTGTATTATTTATTCATTGTTCCTTTTTGTATCTTGGGTACTCCTTCTCGGCTCATTTTTTCCTTCCTGAAATATAGTCCTTAGGCATTAATGGGGAGCTAGTCACAGTAAACACTCTCAGGTTTTTGCCAGTTCTGTTGCTTGTTTTTTCTTTTCTTTCTTTCTTTTTTTTTTTCTTTTTTGGGATAGAGTTTCGTTCTTCTGGCCCAGGCTGGAGTGCAATGGCACAATCTTGGCTCACTGCAACCTCCGCCTCCCAGGTTCAAGTGATTCTCCTGCCTCACCCTCCCGAGTACCTGAGATTATAGGCACGCGCCACCACGCCCAGCAAATTTTTGTTTTAGTAGAGACAGGGTTTCATCATGTTGGCCAGGCTGGTCTCAAACTCCTGACCTCGTGATCCGCCCACCTTGGCCTCCCAAAGTGCTGGGATTATAGGCGTGAGCCACCGTGTCCCGCCTTGTTTGTTTTTTTTTTAAAATATCTTCATTTTGGCTTCATTTTCAACAGGTACTTGTAATAGATATTTAATTCTATATTTAATTTTTGTTGTCAATTATTTTTTCTTCAGTATATTGAGGAATATTATTACTTTTTCTTCTGGCTTCCACTGTTGCTATTGAGAAGTTATATAAGTGAACACACCTCTACAGATAACCTTTCTTTCCTCTCGAGCTGCTTTTTCTTTTTCTGATTGCTTTCAAGATCAGCTCTTTGTCTTTGGTTATTTTCAGTTTCACTAGGATGTTTTCAGATGAAATTTCATTTTAATCCAGCTTGAAGTTCCTCGAGCTACCTAAACATAAGGATTGTAGCTATTCATCAATTAAGGAAACTTCTCAGCTACTATCTCTTTGAATATTATCTCTCTCCAGTTTTCTCTATTTTATCTTTCTGGATTTTCACTTAACACTTATTAGACCTTCATACTATATCCTCTATGGCTAAACTTCTCTTTTGTACATTTTATCTTTTTATTTTTGTGCTATTTCCTGAGTAATGTCTTCAGATCTATCTTCTAGTTCACTAATTTTCTTGTTGGCTGTTTTTAATTTGCTGTTTACCTGAGTTTTAAAATGTAATACTACGTATTTTTATTTATACAAGTTTTATTTGGTTTTATTATAAAAATCTGCCTTGGCCAGGCACAGTGGCTCACACCTGTAATCCCAGCACTTTGGGAGGCCGAGGTGGGTGAATCACTTGAGCCCAGGAGTTTCAGACCAGACTGGGCAATATGATGAAACCCCATCTCTACAAAAGATACAAAAATTAGCCAGGTTTGGTGGTGTGTGCCTGTAATCCTAGCTACTTGGGAGGCTGAAGCAGGAGGATCGCTTGAGCCTGTGAGTTCGAGGCTGCAGTGAGCTATGATCATGCCATCGCACACAGCCTGGGCAACAGAGTGAGATCCTGTCTCAAAAAAAAAAAATCTGCCTCATCAATATTCATAGTTTCTTGTTCTTTTACCATGATTTCAGTATCTTCACTGGTTTATTTAAATGTGTGAAATATATTTGTTTTATAGTCTGTGTCTGTTGAGCCTGCAGTTTTTACAAACCTGATTCTGCCATTTGCTGGCTTTCTGTTGTCTCTCTCTCATAGTGTCCAATTTTCTTGTATGTTTTATGATTTAAAAAAATTTTTTTTAAATTGTGAGCTCATGTTTCTTTCAGAATTCTCTGAAACCTGTGTTTAACATGCATCCTCAAAAAAGGGTCTGTTTGCTTCCATCAGTTGCCTGCAGGTGCTTATCAACGTAGGACATCTTTTTACTAAATTTCCATCCTGAAATTTTGTTAAGACTACTCATACAGTGTGAATTATGGCCTCCAAATACAAGCCCATTCTGGATTATGAATAGGAATTCTCATATGAGGCTTTTATTTTTCCTCGTCATCTTTTACAGAATTCAGGGCAAAGTCTAAAGCAGTCAAGTCCCCTTTGTGGGGTTGGGCTTTCTAGTTTGCCCTTTGTGAGCATTAACCTTTAGGGTGTCATTGTTCTTCAGGGTTCCCCAATCAGATTTCTCACCTGTCTGGATTCTAGGTTTGGCCTGTGACTTCCATACTACAGTCCATTAAAACCAAGTCTGTAGAACACCATACACTGACAGATGTACCCAAGCCAAAAAAAAAATAGGTGTTCTCTCATCATTTCTTAGCTTCGGTATTTTCTTTGCTGTCAGCTCAGCTATGCTTTTTAAATGTTTTATTTTAAAATACATTTCATTCATCATTTTAAGTGTTAGGCACCTGGAGGGACACATGCATAGTCTAGAGTGCTTTTTGGCTAACACTATTTATTTATTTATGGAGTTATCCTTCTTTCCCAACCAGATTATAAGTACTCAAACTGCTCTATTCTGCTACACTAGTAATTCCTTGCACACATTAAACAGTTAATAAATGTTTCTTGTTTGAAATAAATCTATTCTCTATTATCTGAATAAAATTCTGAAAAGACTTACAGAGAAACAACATAAGTTCTCCCTCTTGGCTTTTCATTTTTAATTCTTTTCTCATACATAGAAATGTCTCTGTTTGATTAACACACAGTCTTTATACACACTATGTTAATTAAAAATACTCCTCTGGTTTCATGTACCAAGTAACCTAATTTTTACCTGAAAACTCAAATTAACAGGGCACCAGTCCGATATCAGCTATTGGAAATAAGATGATTATATAAAGTACAAGACTTGACTTGTCAATGAAATTTATTTATCTCTAGGCATCTTGTAGAAGTCATTATCCAGTGGTATCAAACGTATACCCAAGTGATCCTGACATCAGAGTTGAATGACCCCATGCCTGAGGCAAGAGAATGTAGCCACGGTTTTTTAATCTTAGAAAAAAAGTCATCCAAATATTTATTTATACTCCAAATTAAATCCATGCTTGTTTTTAACAACGTTTTAAATAATTTACCAATTAAATTGCACATCACTATCATCACACCAATTTCATAGTCAAACTGTGTAAGATGTACAACATTTGTTCAATGGCTTTGTCTACTTCCAAAACATAGGTGTGTACCCGATTTTTGGAAGCCACATTATAATGTTCAAAATGAAGAGAAATGTGAAAACTTACAAAAAACAGACTGCTCTGCCAAGAGATCCCAACTCTCTTTCATCAGCTCAGCCCTTCCACTTCCTAACCCCACATAAGGCTCTAATTCAGAAGTAGCAAGCTTAATTGACTAGGAGGACTTGCTTGGAATGCCAGTGAGTACAAAGGGCAAGGTAGGGACCCTGGCAAGGCAAAGAGAACTGGTCCTGTCCAAAGGGGCAGGCCTGCCCTTCACCTCCAGCCAATTGTTTCCATGTGGAAGTATAGGGGAGGGCTGCAGATCTCCCAAACCAAGCCTCCAGATTTTTATGTAAGTTAACCTAATTTTATAAGTTTGTCTCAATCAGATGAAGAGAAACTGCATGATTCATAAAAGTGTGAAATAAAACATGGAAGATGATTTTCCTAATCTTAGAATGGAAAAAAAATCTTTTTAGGTATGGCAGGAAACAAAGAAAAAAACACAAAACATGGCTATATAAAAAAATTTTAAATTCTGCATAACAAAAAACAGCAAGCTCACATGCAAAAGCCAGTAAAGATGCACATATGCAGGCAAAATGCTAATGTTCTTAATACAAAAGTGCTGTTGGAAGCAAATTTCTTATATATATGTTATATATTCTATTAGAAAATTATTGGCAACAATATGGAGATACGGTTTACAGAAAAGGAAACACAAGTGGTTCTCGTACACATGAGAAGACAAATAACATCACCCTTGATAAGAGAAATGCTAATTATATTACAATGAGATACCATATTTCACTGACTAATTTGGCAAAGATCAAAGAGCTTCAAATCACACTTTTGGCAAAGTGATGGAAAACAGGCCTCACATACATTGTTGGGGGATTATAAGTTGAAAAAAGCCTATGGGCAGACATTTGGTAGAATTTATCAAATTTACAACTATGCAATCCTTTTCATCTAGCAAGTCATTTTTGTATATAGATATACAAAATAAGCCAATGACACACCTACAAAGGTATTTACTGCGGTATTCTCTGTGCACACTCTAAAATGTAAAGCCTCTGAATTTACTTAATTTAAGCTAAAATTAAGGGTAAGTAAAGGGAAAACATGGCCTGGGGGAAGATAGCCAGAGTTTGAACCCAGAGCCAAATTGCAATGAAGAGAATAACAGGGCAAGCTGCACCTCTGCCACCAGAATGTAGAGGCAGGATGAGGTTTATTTAGGTGAACAGGAAGAAAATTAATATGTTCACAGCCTCTGAGCTCATATGCTTCAGTAAGACACACTTAACGTGTGTCTCTTCTATCCAGGCTGTACTAAGCATCATCCTTACATGTTCTCTTTTAATCCTTACAAAAACACTTGAAGGAGAGTACCTTTCCTCTTGCTTTTAGGGATGCCAATATCCAGAGAAGTTCAGCAACTTGCCCAGCTTACATAGCTTATATAGACGTGTCTAATACCATAGGTAAGAAAACACAGGGTGAAGAACTTTGGCCTGAGAACCAGATTCCTCATTATTTAAGTAAAATTATCTTTTACAAGCTGTGTACCCTTGGACCAGTTATTTAGTTCCATGGGACTCAGTTTTGTCATCTGCAAAATGGTAGTGATAATAGTGACTACTTAAGAGAGTTATTGAAAGGCTTAAGTGAGTGGAATTCTTGAAGAAGTATCTTAAACATGTCCTAATGTGACAGACTGTATTTTCCAAAGATGCCTGTAACAAAGATGACCCCCATTGCATGTGCTCTTTTTTGAAGTGACTTTGACACTCCTCCATCAAGAGGTGCACTCTATTTCTCTACTCGCTTCAACCTGCGCATACCATGGGTCTGCTTTGACCAAACGAATGTGGAGGAAGAGGCCGGGCACAATGGCCTATGCCTATAATTCCAGCACTTTGAGAGGCCAAGGTAGGAGGATTGCTTGAGTCCAGAAATTCAAGACCAGCCTGGGTAACATAATGAGACCCTGTCTCTAAAAAAAAAAAAAAAAAAAAAAAAAAAAGAATCAGCTAGGCATGTTGGCACATGCCTGTAGTCCCAGTGAATTGGGTGGCCGAAGTGGGAGGATTGCTTGAGCCTAGGAAGTCGTGGCTGTAGTGAGCCATGACTGTGCCACTGCACTCCAGCCTGGGCGACAGAGCTAGACTCTGTCTCAGAAAACAAAGAAAGAAAGAAAGAAACAAACAAACAAACAACGAAAAATAGGGAGGAAGTGATGCTGTGCCACTTCTGAGCATAGCCCATAAGTGACCTGGCAGTTTTCGCTTCTGCCTCTTAGAAACTAGCTGCCGCAAAAGAAGTAAAACTGTTCTGAGACAGCCATGATGTGAGAAGCTCAAGCCACATGGAGGCAGGCTGGAGGAGGAAATGCCATGTGAAGGGAGAGAAACCAAAAAGCAGGGAGGAGTCAGATACTGTGATTGCAGAAGCCACCCAGGGAGTGGAGCCTCCGGTGCCAGTTGCCCCTGCGGACATCATGTGGAGCAGAGACAAACCACCCAGCCAAGCCATTCCCAAAGTCCTGACCCACAAGATCATGAGCAAAGCAAAATGGCTGTTTTAAACCACTAAGTTTTGGTGTCATTTGTTACACAGTAATAGATAACCAAAGCATCTAGTATAAGGTGCTTGAGAAATGATGTTATTATTTTATACTCACTCTTATGCTACTCTTACTATTATTTTTAACTCCCATAAAAACACTATAATAAATAGCTGTAATAATTTCTTTGGTAAAAACAAATTTTTAATCATTTTTAAAATGATATATTAACTGGTCACAAAAGGTCTTCAGTAATTCCCCAAAGATTAAAAAACATGAAGGAAGGAATAAACTAGCTCTAACTCTAATTCAATTAGTATTATTGAGAGATACTAGAGATACTAGACTTGTGCAGAGCAAGATTGATTTTTATTTTTATTTATTTATTTATTTATTTTTGAGACAAAGTCTTGCTCTGTCACCCAGGCTAAAGTGCAATGGTGCGGTCTCAGCTCACTGGAACCTCCACCTCCTGGGTTCAAGGGATTCTCCTGCTTCAGCCTCCCAAGTAGCTGGGGTTACAGGCACGCACCACCATGCCCAGCTAATTTAAGACTGATTTCTAGAGTACAAAGATAAACCAAAAATGTTCTTATATTTCTTGGATCTTTAGAGCAAATATTCACGAGAATGAACATGGGGAGAAGACTAGAGATGCATTTCTGCCTGCGTATACGTTTACCACTGAATTCTTATTATATAAAGTTACTCACACAACGGGACTGAGATAAAGACTCTTAAATGTGAAAACTCTGCTGTAAAATGTAAACAAAGACAACTAGTTGGATATCCCTTTTTCTCATCCACAATTTGGCTGGTAAATACACTCAGGCTACATTAGTAAAACACAGTTAAACTGCAGCAGACATAGTACAATAACATCTTCTCAACACTATCATATTCAGATGGACCCACAGAACATTGTTATAATCTCTGTGATCTTTAATTAGTCTCTGTAGCCTGGTAATCCCGAGAACCTTTAGGGTAACACCTCGACCCCTGGCTCCTGCATTGGAATTGTTTTGTAATGAAGGGACAATGGCTTTGCTTCTACTAATGAAGAATTCCCTTTGTATGCCTCCCCATTCCTCCTCAGCAGACCTTTGCCTGTAGTAGATGCTCAGTCTACTTAAAAATTAATTGAATTAAGCTTAAAAATGAAAAAAAGACCCAGTCTTGTTTTTCATTTTTTGTTTTTCTTTTTTTTTGAGATGGAGTCTCGCTCTGTCTCCCAGGCTGGAGTGCAGGAGCTCTATCTCGGCTCACTGCATGGCTCCCGGGTTCACACCATTCTCCTGCCTCAGCCTCCTGAGTAGTTGGGACTACAGGAGCCCACCACCACTCCCGGCTAATTTTTTTGTATTTTCAGTAAAGACAGGGTTTCACCGTGTCAGCCAGGACGGTCTCCATCTCCTGACCTCGTGATCCGCCCGCCTCGGCCTCCCAAAGTGCTGGGATTACAGGCATGAGCCACGGCGCCCGGCCCCCAGTCTTGTTTTAAGAGAGATTTCAGTCTAACGCATAAATAAATCAGCAAACAGCTACTGACCTGGTATACAAACGGCCTTGGCAGGGACTTAAACCATTTGTTTAAAGAGTAATGAGCCATTTACATGATCAAACCCTTTATCCCTAAGTGCAATTTCTGCTGTGTCTTATGCCTAGAAACAGGAAATGGGTTCTAGATTATGGGTCCTGGGTGCTGAGATCACAGCTTTTGATTTTTTAAAAATGTTATATACGGAAATTGACATAGAGAACAACAATTGAATAATAGTTACCAGTCATTATATGCTCACTGTGTGCCAAGCATGGTGTAAACCACTTTCCACATATTATTTTATTTAATCTTTACATCAATAGAGTTAAAAGAGTGTTATCTGGCTTTTGTATCTTAAGAAACTAAGGTTTAAAGAAAACTTAAATAGTATCCCCCTTCTCCCTCTCCTGCACCCACCAGAACCAAAAATATAAAAGATAGAGTGAAGTTAATGTATCTCATTTTGGACCACTGGGCATCCCTCCTCATGTGATGCTAAAGGGATTTCAATGACAGGACCCTCCTCCCGACCACATGAGTAGCTCATCGGATTTGTTCTCTCAGACCCTTGGCTGTTGTCCCTAAAGTCATAGGGACAGCAGTAATGTGGGTGAGTCACCCAAAAGCAGCATCTTGAGATAGTCTATAAGTTCTGTGCTCTCAAACCCTCAAGGCTTCCTTGAAGTTGAGTGGGCAACTCATTATTTCTTCTTCTAATTTTGTTAGCCACCCAATATCTTTCCAACAATTGCTTCATTCTTTACCAGACTGTATTTACGTTGTATACATGCAGACAACCACAGCTGATAACGTAGTGACAAAGAGTACAATGAAAGAAATGTGGTTATCATACTGAGATGAGGCACAAAAGAAGTGGGATTCCTATCTGTGATCTGAGAGGGTTGGGAACCAGCCCATGTGAGCACTAAGAGCTACTTCTGAATGCACAGGATGAATTAAAGCTACAGAATACATGCGGAAACCTTGGAGTTTCCAGCCCGTGGCATGGAAAACAACACCACACATGGCTTTTCTGTGAGTGCTGAAAATGTTTCTTATCTTCTTAGAGTTGAGATGATGGAAAGCCAAAACCCAAAAGACTGATACTGTTGTTCACTGACTCCAAATACCAGTTAAATCCTTGCAAAGTCTATTTGCAAATCTTGTCCTTGATCAGGAAGGAGCAGAATTCCCAGAACTGGAACAGTGGCATCTGGAGGGAATGCAGAACCTGGAGAAGCCCCAACTTGATACCAACTCATTTTCACAAGAAAACAATAAAGTGAATCATATTCTGCACCTATTTTGCATAAAAGAAAATATTTTATAGACAAGGAAAATTTACAGGTTTCACACTATAAGTGGCAGAGCCAGAATTCAAACCAGAAAGTCCTACCCAAAGCCCATGCCTTTAACCAGGGTTCAGCAAACTCTTTCAGAAGTCTCTACCAGGGGGACTCTACTCTGCCACTGCAGTGCTAACACAGCTATAAACAATATGTAAACATATGGGCATGACTGGGATCCAATGAAACAATTTATGGACACTGAAGTTTGAATTTTACAAAATTTTTACATGCCACTAAATATTATTCATTGATTTTTCAATGTAAGTTTAAAATGTAAAAACCATTCTTAGCTTGTGAGCCACACAAAAGCAGACATTACTATAGTTTGCTAACTCTTGCTCTTACACTGCATTAGCAGAATCAAAGCCAATATTTGCAAGTGGATCCATGATTCCTTGAAAATATATCCATGAAAGGCTTTTTCTAGATAAAGGCAGCATGCGTTTATTCTCTGGCTTATGAGCAGTAGGGTCTCATTCTGTCAAGTGATGGCAAAGCATACTTCTAAATTGTTCATGTAGGCCACATGTGCAGCTGTAAACAGGACAGACAGTTAGGTATTCATCTAAAAAATGAAAGAAGATCACGTTAGAAGAAGGAACTTGAGGGTTTGGGAAAAGCACCCATGCTGACCTGAGGCCAGCTGGAATGGAGATTTCTGCCAAGGAACTAAAATACAAAGAGCCAGGCATGTTTACTTTGAATCCTATAAATGATTTATGAGAACTTTAATATGGCTACTGAGTATACTTGTAAGCTTGTTAGACATTTTATTTTTTCTGACCAGGGAAACATTTGTAAACTGAAGACCCTGATGTGTGAGCTCAGATTTCAGAGTCAAAGGTATATTTCAGCATTCTGGAAGTTCCCCTCTTACCCATCTCCTCCCTTCTGCTATTTTGACCAATGTCCATTTCTCCATGGTCACCAAAACTCAGATGTTACTAATATAAAGAAAGACTCAGTCTTTACTAAGAATTCCACATCTTCTTGCAAGAAAGGCAAAGAAGGCAAGAATGGGGTGGAGATGGTGGTCAGAAGCAACTCTAGATTTGGTCACAGAGGTAAGATACACTCAACCGGTATGCAGACAGAATCTTATTGCCATCTTCATATAAGTGGCTGAGAATGTTGAACTTTTTAGAAAGCCAGCCCAAATTCACCACATTTAGGTTTATTACAGGATAGCAGCTGAAAAGATTTGTACCCTCCATCCCCTGTGAACCACACCTTGCGATTCAAGAAAAGAAACTGGAGAGGTAAATGTCTTCCTTTGATTCTACTCCATTTTTGTTTTATTTTCATGAGTCTCTGTTTATAAAAGAATTTTAAAGATACATCCTCACAGTTTTGTTTTGTTTTTTTGAGTCAGAGTCTCGCTCTGTGGCCCAGGCTGGATGGAGTCAGGTGGTGCTATCTTGGCTGACTGCAACCTCCAGCTCCCAGGCTCAAGCGATTCTAGTGCCTCAGCCTTCCGAGTAGCTGGGATTACAGGCATGCTCCCCCTGCCCAGGTAATTTTTGTAATGACAGGGTTTCACCATCTTAGTCAGGCTGGTCTCAAACTCCTGGCCTCAAGCGATCTGCCCACCTTGGCCTCCCAAAGTGCTGGGATTACAGGTGTCAGCCACCACACCCGGCCTCATTTTCTATTTACTAATTTATATGTGGAATAGCAGAAAGGAGTAGAGATAGAAAGATAAAGAGTATTGGCTAAGAAGTATAGGGTTAATAGAGATATCAAGAACTGTTCAAGGGGTTTGACCACTGAATTTCTACCAGGCATTCAGATGCAGAGACAACAGAGTTTTCAAAGTCCTTATTTTCAGAAAGCTAATCTAATGAAGTAGAATAAAATATGTACAATAAATGATGATGTTTTAAGTCCAGACTAGCAAGGGTACACTCTTTTAGCACTGTAAAATAAAAGATATGAAGATCTAATACTGTTTTTGTTTGTTGCCATCTAGATATTTTCCTAAAGCCCAAAACAATTTGAGGACCTCTTTCGCCATCCCTCCTAGAGCTTCAGAATCTGAAGATCCATGCTCCTATCCCATCCTTTGTAGGGGTAATAGAAAATTATTATCATTTTCATCAAAAACTGGATACAATAGGGAATGAGAGTTTGGGGGAGGGCAAGGGATGGCAACTCTGGTCCTTGGGTCAAAGTGGCCAGCTGCCTGTTTCTGTATGGCAAACAAGTTAACAGGGGTTTTTTTACATTTCTAAATAGTTGGAAAAAATAAAAAGAACAATATTTTGTGATGTAATAATTATATAACATTCACATTTTAGTGTCCATAAGTAAGGTTCACCAGAACACAAATGCCCGCATTTGTCTGTACATGGTCTATGGCTGTCTGGCACTGCAACAGCAGAGTCGAGTGGTCCAGCAGAGACCACATGGCCCAAAGCCTAACGTCTTTACTCTCTGGCCCTTTGCAGGAAAGGTTTGCCAACCGCTGGGTGAGATAAATAAAAGAGATAAAAAGAGAAAGACCGAGGAGGAGAGAAAAGAGCAACATGAGAGTAAGGGGCCAATCCAGGGGCCACTTTCATTTCTGACTGTGAGACTACGTGTAAGGGGAACCTGAAGAACCAGGAAGTAACACCGGTGTCCTCAAAGAGATCAGGACAACATGGATAAACTAGGAAATCCACTTGTGAATTTCTCTATGGAATGCATCATATTGTTTAAATCCAAATTAGGGACAGACTGAACATTCTTTGCAATTCCACCTATGTGCTGCAGCAGCTGACAGGAAGCCAACTTTGCCACAGATGAAACCTTCTCTAAAAAGTACAGTAAGTCTGTGTGTGTTTGGGAGGAAGGGGTGCTTATGTGACAGATGCAGATTGCAAATGCATTTTATTTTAATTATTAGTACAAATTTGTGGGCTACGTGAGAAAATTTTTACATGTATATATAATGGGTAGTGATCATGTCAGGGCATTTGAGGTGTCCTCACCTGAGTACAATACATTTTTTATGTATAGTTATCCTGCCCTGTTATCAAACTTTAAATTTATTCTTTCTATTTTACTGGCAAACACATTTTTAAAAGGTCTGTAGTGGGGAGTGAACTGATGCAGATGACAGAGGCTTAGCTTTTTATTCTATGTGCTTCTGTAGCACTTAATTACATTCATGCCACATAATAATGTTTCAGTCAACAACAGACTGCATATTGATGATGGTCCCATAATATTATACTGGAGCTAAAAATTCCTATTGTCTAGTGACATTATAGCTGTCATAATGTGCAGCACACTACCTTTTCTGTTTAGATACACAAATACTTAACGTTGTGTTACAATTGCCCACAGTATTCCATACAGTAACAGCTTGTATGGGTTTGTAGCCTAGGTGTGTATTAGGCTATACCATCTAGGTTTGTGTAAGTAAACTTATAATGCTGACACAATCACAAAATTGCCTAATGACACATTTCTTTTTTTTTTTTCTTTTTTTTTTGAGACAGAGTCTCACTCTGTCACCAGGCTGGAGTGCAATGGCACAATCTCAGCTCACTGCAACCTCCGCCTCCCAGTTTCAACTGATTCTCCTACCTCAGCCTCCTAAGTAGCTGGGATTACAGGCGAACACCATCATGCCCAGCTAATTTTTGTATTTTTAGTAGAGATGGGGTTTCACCATGTTGGCCAGGATGGTCTCAATCTCTCGACCTCAAGATCCACCTGCCTCGGCCTCCCAAAGTGCCGGGATTACAGGTGTGAGCCACCGCACCCAGCCTGACACATTTCTTAGAACATATTCACACCATTAAGAAACAAATGACTGTATTACAATAAGCATTTTTAGTAATTTAATAAAACAATACAAATTGAATGTAAAAAGAAAACATATGCACCATTAAAGAATTATAATCACAAGTTTTGCATACTCAAAGATAATGAAAATCCCTATTTGACTATACAATAAAAAGGAAGTAGAAGAGGCAAATCAGGAAATGCTTTAGAAGAACATGACATTTTCAATAAGCCTTTGAGGATCAATAAGATTTGACAAGGTGAAGAGGGCATCCTATGCCAAAGAAACAAACAAAGGCACAGGGGTGCAAGGGCTCCTGCCCATGGTGAAGAAAGGATCTCCCCAGACGGTCTTCAGGCTTACTGACTTTGGAAATGGAATGTATTTGCAAGGTTGAATTAGTGGTATGGACAGATACACTTCAAAAAATAATCAGCTATAAGGGAATGTTTAATTACTTGCCATCACACATTGTAGCTTATAAGAAAAATAGAAAAAGGGAGGTAAGAACATTTCTAGTATGCTAATATAGATGCTGAAGATATTGCACCATCTTGAAGAAATCTAGCCACACTTGCTTACCAATGCTTTGCAGGACAATAACCAAATGCAAATCAATCCAACAACTTTGATTTCCAAATCAATTAGCAGTCATATCTTTTCTGATGCAAACAAACATGAGCAAAGCCAGCTTCCAGGTTTAATAGAAGGTTATTTTGCTTTCCTATTCACATGGTCTACCAGCACTTCTCAACCACATATCGAAATGTTGTTTCTCAGACCCTTCTCTAGGCCTGTCAGATCAGTATCTCCACAGGTGGAGACTGAAAATTTTTATTTTTATTAAGTTCCCAGGTGATATTTACAGACTAAAGTTTGAAAACCTCAATTCTAAAATTTCCACAGCCTTGTTTTATAACCTCTATGGTTAATAATCCTGCCAATGGCAAGTTGGAGCATCTGGAGACCTTGCTTCTAACTTGATCTTTCCAATCAATAGTAACTGCAAGTTATGGAATGTAAGGTCACATTCTTTCTGGCTTGTGAGTGCTCCATCAGGAGCTACATGGACTTAGAATCAGCAATGTTTCTCTTCTTTCCCAAACCTTTCTCCTACAGTTTCTAAGGAAAATAAATGGAATAACATACATAAAGCTTTCAGCACAGGGCCTGATACTTAGGAGATGGCAATAAATGCTGGCTGGTTTCCTCCATTCAATTCATCTCTTAAATCTCATAGTGGTTTGTCTTGAGGATTCCCAAAAGAATGGTGGGGAATTATTGCAGGTCCTTAAAATGTAGCAGCAGTGAGTGACTCCAAGGCTCCCAGACTCTTAGATGCTTTTCCTCTAGGTCTACGGTTGAAGACAACACACTCTTCGTGGTACTGACAGTTAATGGCTCCTCACTTACTTCTATGCTGTCAACCTTGAGCTATTCTCTTTTCAACATTTGGTCAATGGTGGAGTCCATGATTCCAGTGGAATCTAACCCTGAGGTCAACGCTGGGGATGAAGCAGGGATGTGAGAGCCTGGAACCTGCCTTCCCCCATTGTCCCCTCCACACACTTCTACATGCATCAAACTGGGGCCCACCAGGGGCCCCAGTTTGGAAACCATTCTCTAAGTCTTGGAGTGTGTTGGAATCTAACTGATAGAAGAAATGAGGTATGAAAGTTATAAAAGCCCAGATTCCAGAGCATTGGAGAGAAAGCAAAGCTCCACATGAAAAAAATAATAATCACTTGTAACTACAATGCTTTCATTATAAAATGAATATTTAAAATAAAAGTAACCTAATTATATTATTAATGACTTTGAGAGAAGTTCTCACTGACCTCATTGCCCTAAAACAACTGCTGCCGTTAACTACTTGGGACATTTGGAAAGATGATAATTGTCAAAAAGGACAAGTGTAGAATCATACAAAGTTGAATAAAGTTCCCAAGCATAATAACATATCAAAGTTATGCTATAGGATGAGAGAGCTATCTCAGGGATGCTCTATCACAGAATGCAAAGAAACTGGGGCTTTCTCCCAAACCACTGGACCTCAGGATCTGAGGCTGCTTCTCCAAGTATGGCCAGGGTCCTAAAGAAGGGCAGAGGGGTAGGAAAAGGGATGGAGAGAAGGAGAAGAGGGAAGGAGACAGACAGCCCATTGAGAGAAGAGAACTTCAGGATGGCCAACAGAGGTGGGCTCTGCATGGGTTACCAGCCTCTCAACCAGATGCCTGTTTGTCATCAGCTAATTGCAAGACTTACTCTCTGGTGCAGAATTGGACTTATATACTCTCCAGTACTTATTTTTGTTTTGTGTTGTTGTTTGCTGTTGTTGTTGTTGTTGTTGTTTTGAGACAGGGTCTTGCTCTGTCACCCAGGCTGGAGTACAATGGTATAATCATAGCTCGCTGCAGCCTCAAACTCCTTGGCTCAAGCAATCCTCCCACCTCAGCCTCCCTAGTAGCTGAGACTATAGGCACGTGCTACCACACCTGGTTAATTTTTTAATTTTTTTGTAGAGACGGTGTCTCACTATGTTGCCCACGCTGGTCTCAAACTCCTGGCCTCAAGTGATACTCCCACCTCGGCCTCCAAAAGTGTTGGGATTACAGGCATGAGCCCCCACACCTGGCTCCCTCCCATACTTCAGATACTTGACTAAGAAGCTACATAATCAGTTTCACTGTCCTTTAGCAGTTCCTGGCACCTTTGGCATAAAGCCCTAATTATTTAAGGCAGCTGGTAAAGTTCCTATTAACACATCCAGACTTGTTCCTTCCCAACCCTTTCTCCATCATCACCATTCTCCCCCTAACCTTCAACATTTACAGAACATCTTCTGTATGTCGTGCTAAAAAGACTATGTGCCCAATGCTGAAGAATCACCGGTCATCAAAATGTCCACTCAGGAATAGCCACCCTCTGACTCCTTCAAGGCCTTCACTCATGTTATCACACTGTTCCCTCCACCTGGAAATTTCTTTTCCCCTCCTCTGACTAGCTCTAATTCTTCCACCAGACAGGAGCGTAATTGCTTCTCCCTTAGGAAGACTTCCCTTAACTGACTAAGCTAGCTGCTTCATCCATGCTGAGGGAGCACATGCCCCTCCTCCAGGCTTTATCACAAAATTTCATGCTATTACTTTCCTTTTTGGCTGGAATAGGACAAGTGGGAGAGGAGAAATTGTGTTTATGATCCAGCCTTTGTCAATGGGGGCCATCCAAGGAAATTAAGCCCTATAGAAAACGGGTGACTATTTTCTCAATCCTGTTGTTACCAGTTAAAGGTGTCCAGGTTCTCAGCGTTTTTGAACAAAAAATTGGACAAAATGCACAAACAAAGCAAGGAAAGAAAGAAGCCACAAAAGCAGAGATTTATTGAAAATGAAAGTATACTCCACAGAGTGGGAGCAGGCCTGAGCACAGGGGTTCAAGGCCCCGATTACAGAATTCTCTGGTGTTTAAATACCCTCCAGAGGTTTCCCATTGGTTACCTGGTGTGCACCCTATGGAAATGAAGTCATGGCCCACAATCAGAGGCTGAAGTGAAGTTACAAAGGTTACACCCTACGCAAGCATCTGATTGGTTGTGGAAATCAACCAATCAGAGGCTAAAATGAAGTAATAAAATTAACTTCTATGCAAATGAAGACTTGGCCGGCAATCAGTCTGGTTGGTTGTGGAAAGCAACCAGTCAGAGGCTGAAGTGAAGTTACAAAGTTACATTCCTATGCCAATGTCTGGTGCAGAAAACAGCCAATTCGAGATACTTTCCATTTTCTATCAATTCGAGATACTTTCCATTTTCTATCTGCCACAGAGAAAATGGGTGTGTGTCGGGGCGGGGGGTGCTTTGCAAACGGAGTAGCCTCTGGTCCTTTTGTTAGTTAGGTGTGGAAAGTTGGGGTTTTCCTTTTGATTTAGTTCTAAGAAGTCAGCTCAAATCGGCCTTAGGTTCCCTGCCTCCAGACCCTATTCTCTTGCTTCACTCCCATGGATACCATGTAGCCAGCATCTTTCTAGATGGGTAGGAAAAACATTAAGATATACTATAGATGCCTTGGGCATTAGGGTTCAATTCTCTCAGAGAACCCCATGGAGAAGGGCCAGCTATCCACCCACATGGTGTTTGACACACAGTAGCTCTCAGTCAATGTGTGTTTAGTTCAACTAAATGACTAAGGTCTCCAGGTTTGGGGGCAAGGAGAAGGATTCACTGTGTCCTCACCAGTTTATAGGAATAAAACTGGCAAGGAAAAGAAGAGCTAAGCTTTAAAATGCTGGATAGCCTAAATGAGCTGTGATTCTTTCAGCACCAAATATGCATTATGTCCACAGGTTCCAGGCCTGAATGACTTCTCACCTCGCCTTCATTCACTGTCAGCTTTTACTGACTAGGTGCTTTTATGACTTTCCCTTGCAGATACCCCTGTTTCTAATTAGAGCCAGGGGCCTGACCCCTGGAGAGCTGATAACAATTTTGCCCTTCGATGTACCTTATTGGCTAACTGGAAAAGGCAGGTTAATGGTGTCTGCATGGAAGGTATATTATTAGAAGTGAGTCTGTGAAGCAAACTCCCCGTGACTCTAATCTTCAGAATGCTGACTCCTGAGGTCAGTAATTGGGCACCACAGAATTCACTGGAGCAGCAGGCCTAAGCCTGTCTTCAGACCTCTTTGAAATGCAGTTCCTGAGGTCAGAGAAATAATTGCTTCATTTGAAGGGGGTGGAAAGAGATGAGAGGAGAAAAAACAACCTTCATTATTTCTCCAATTTATCAATGCACCATGTTCTCAATATCCTGGTCTAATTAAAATAACACAGGCTGCTTGAGAAACTCAATCATTTCCACAGTGATTCTTGTCAGTTTGCTCCTCCTGCCAGCTCAGAGATGCCTAATGGCAGATAAGCCTGAAGCCCGAGACCCCCTCGCTTAGCCATTAATTCAGCGACCAGGGTGCCATGATGCTCATTAAAGTTCTTTACCCCTGTTATATGAAAACTCTTAATTAACAGGGAGGATATTTTAATGTCAATGCTTTGCAACTTTCCAAAGAGAAATGCCAATGTAATCAACCTGAACCCTTGACCACCCCTCCCAAGGCGAATCTGCCCTTCCTCTCAAACCCCAGGGACTGATTCTGGACTCCGTACGCCATCAGAAGAGACTCTGCATGCCTGGTATTGGCTCTCAGGGAAGGGCTTGAAAAATGACTCAGAGTTCAGCCACTGTACTGCAACCCTGGTAATCTGAGAAAAGTTCCAGGCAAGATCCTGAGATCCACCTTTTGTGCTCAAATGCCATTAAAAAAAAAAGGCACGAAGAAAAGGGAATGTTGCTCTGTTGCTCCTCTTTCAACTGACTCTGCACATCTCCTGTAGGCCAGACTTAATTCAGCCTCACAGAAAAAGAAAAAGACAAAAATTAGTGCAAAAGGGATGTGAAAGGAATAAACAAAAATTCACACGTTGGGCAAAAAAAGAAGCAGGGGAAAAGTTAAAGAAAAAAAAAGACTCAATCCTGCAATTGCACCAACAGTATCAAGTTCTCCGGTCCCTGCAGGAGACCCTGCATGCACCCTGCGGGAGACCCTGGTCTGGCCCTGGATGGCTGAGTGTACAGCACAGAGGATCCACTGCAGAGGCAAGGGGGTGACCTCTGGCCTGGTCGCCTCAGGGACCTGCACCATGGATCTTTAATCCAAGCAGCTTTGGAGGCTGGCCTCTGATTATAGCTTCCATACCCATGCAAGCTCCCCTCTGCTCTAGCTCCCCACATTTCCAGTATGTTCCCAGATTACCACTCTCAGAGCCAGAGCTGAGTGCTTTGTAAGACATCAGGTCCTTTGAGTTCCTGCTCCTTCCGTATCTGACCCAGAATCTATCCGACCAGCCACTGAGATGGCTCTTGTGACTGGCCTTGCTTGCTGGTGAACCATTAGCCCTGGTAGGGCAGAAGATCTCACTTCTGGCACCAGCCAGCATGCTTAAGTGGTGGGAAAATAAGTTAAGAGATGACATGAAAGGAAGGGTTGTGGATATAAACCAGCTTCATCTGACATAAGAAAATATTTTAAAATAAAAGCTGCTTTTCTTCCTGTACCCTAATATGCCAGTGTTATAAGTGTTATTAAGGTAATTTTAAAGATTGTTTAAAATTTTCCTCTCTTGTTTAGCTTAATTGCAAGGCAGATGCAAATGTCCCCTCTTGCTCATCAGGTCACAGCAGAAAAGTATTAGAAAGGAATATATCAAAGCTCAGAGGCTGGAATTTTAAAAATGAGATTCAGATGTGTCTATAAATATGACAGGGAGATGCAAGGAGACCCTTGAAGCCAGTGTGGGCAAAGCATGCCTGGAATTTGGTCTGTGACCTCACCTGGCCATTTGCTTCATTAAATCTCCTGCTTTCGGGCACACATGGGTCTGGGGGTCAGCCGGTATGTTTTCATCCCATTTACGATATGCAATATTGTTTGCTCGCCTTAGGGGCTGCTGAGCCTTCTGCCTCCTGCTCAAGTGTCATGACTCAGCCAAACTGAAGAGGCAGGAAACAGAGCTGGATGGATCACTGGTTTGATCTCAAGAGAAAAATCCCTTGTTGTGACTTCTTTCAGAGGCAGGAGATTGTTGGAGGCTGGGAGGAGGGGGCATGAGGTAGAGTCAGAAAAGGCCAGGAGGCTAGTATTTACTATGCTTCCAGCCTTGACTCCTGCTCCTGTATGCCACCTGCACATCCCCACACCTATCCTGCTTCTGCATGCCACCTGCATATCCACACACTTATCCTGCTCCTGTATACCACCTGCACATCTGCATACCTATCCTGCTCCTGCATGCTACCTAAATGTATACTCATCTCTCCAGAGTGAATTTGAAAAAGTGCCCAGGAGTGAAACGCAAGGAGATGGCATAAAAAAAACCCAGCAGGTATTCTAGAGGAAGATGATTCTAGGTTCAATACATGGGTCTTCCCCTCGTTAGTGAGCTGTGCTTAGCCAAGTGATTTGGCTTTTCTGTGCCTTGGTTTTCTCATCTGTAAAATGGGAATAATAATATTCATGTGTCATAATTTCCAAAAGGAACAAGTACAAAAACACAGGCAAAGGGCTTGGCATGGACAATTGTTTGATTATTTTCTTTCCTCCTCCATATCATCTACTATAGAATCATCAACTGTGGGGCAAGAGAAGACCTGAGAAATATAACTATATTCTCTTAGCAACAGGGAGCAACAGAAGCAAGAGGAAAGATGATGAAATCAAGCCTCTTTAGCCTAAGAACCACTAGCAGTGAGAAGAGAGGTTTGGGGTGAGAAAGCAGATGCATGGAACACTTGCCCATTTACTTCCAAAAACATTAAATCCCTTTTCACAACTGATCACTCAACTGAGCGACTAAGGTGCTCACTATCTGTTGGAGTTTGTTTTCCAAAAAGCCTGAGCACTCATGGAACTACCTTATGGGAACTTCCTTAGGGATGACCTTGCTTAATAGGTAAACCTGCTTAATCGCCAACCAACAGGCTCATCCTCTACGGGTCCCAGGAGTCCCCCTTCCTGTGTCGTAGCCTGTCACCATGTCACAAAGTCCGGCTCTCCTATCTTCTTTCTGGAGGTGCAGACTTTTGCCGTGAGGTCCCTGAGACGGGGAGAGAGAGAGAGAGAGAGAATAAGAGGCCCCACTCACTCAGGCTATGGCCCAGCTCTTGCTTCATCCCATGCCAAAGAGGACTTTCTCCCCAGGATGATCAGCCCTAAGGGTCTCCATTCACTTATCACTCCCTCTTGGCCCAAGGGCACTTAGCAATCACTAATTATACTAGTCCAACTTCAGTATGTTCAGGAATACTCATTTTCATGCATGACTACGTGTAGTCCAGTTTGTTTTTATACACTATCCTCCTGCGCAAGTGAAGGATACACTGCATAAACTTCCTGAAGTCCTCTCCATCTCAGCTCTGGGTCTCCTGAACATAACCACTCCAAAAAGAACCCACACCGTTTCCTAAGAACAGACAACAGAGACTTCTCAAGTTTCATGACTGCAATGGAATTGGCAGTTGGGGTGTTTTCCTTCCCTTTCCTTTTATTCCAGCTACATAGAAGACAGAAGACTTTTTCCATGCAGCGCTCTGCTGGTTTATAGGACACAGACAGTGTGGGGGACAGGTCTTGATAGCCTTCTTTAACATGCCTCCCCTAAACTACTTTATCTCCCACTTGAAGGAGAAAAGTGAAGAAAAAATAACCTTTCTTCAGAATCTAAGTTATCCATCTTTGTAAGTGTTATAAATGGGGCAGAAATGGACAGTGGAAAAGCCAAAATGTAAGTATTTAAAAGTACCTTCCCACACTCTATTGTGTACTACACTCTGGAGATACTATGTTTTGTCCGAGAACCACCACCTCCAAGAAGGAGCTGTTTGTGCTCCACAGATGGACTGTCTCCTTTACGGAATCCTGAATGCCATATGTGTCAGAGAGCCAGACCCAAATTCACAAAAAATTATCGGTGGATTTAGGCTCTTCAGGTCCGGACCATCTCCCTTCGACCTGCATCTTGTGGGCAGGCCTTCAGACTGCAGTTAGGTTTAGATTTATAGAGGATTTTTCAAGATGTGTCAGGATTTTTCTTGGGTTTCCTTTTCAAATAAATCCTCCAGCCTTGAGTCCTCAGTGTCTGAGTCGGCTCAACTAAAAGCATATTCATTTCTGTGGGAATGTTAGAACGAAGAAGGAGGGGTGGAGGTCGGGGTGGATTTTTCTTTCTACTCACAGCTGCCTCTAATCTCAGAATCCAAATCCCCAAAGCTGATAGATCATCATTCAAGTTGGTTGAATCCAGGGCATCTTGGCAACATTTCAGATCTTTTGGCTGGCAGAAGTTGTAAGTTCTCTCATGTTCACTGGGATTTGATACCACCTTAAACAATCTTTTAGATGAATCATTTAAATTAAAATAAACTGAAATAAAATATTTCAGTGACTTAAAAAAAGAAATCATGTTTACATCCTCTTCTTCCTACCATGGTTCAAAAGAAGAACTTTAAAGGTTTCTTGCTTGAAGTAGCCCTCTGGGTGAGCCTTTAAGCAGTCATGCAGTGCAAAATGAATTCTGCAAGATCTTGCATAGTATGTTGAGTATAAAATATAAATATTTTGGAAATCATCACTGATTATAGATGCATAACATTATCTTGCTTGACTGGCAGAATGATATTTGGTGATAGAATACACCCTATTTTTAGAAATAAAAATTCTCTCAGAAATACTAATCATTTTCTCAAACATTTTTCCTGTCCCAAAACACCTGATAAGACACATTCTCTTCAGTCATAAGAGCTGGCATGGATTGGGGATAAAGGAGAAAGTGGGTGTTCCATAAAGGAGGTAATAGGCTCTGCCTATCATAACCTGCCAGGAAGACAAGGCAGTTTTCAAAAGCCCCAGAGGACAAGGGGATGTGCCCATCTATCCTCCCCAGCAGCTCTTCCTTCCTGCCTTTGAATAAAACACAAAGTGAAAATATTCACTGCCCCCAAAACAACTAAACAACAAAAGGCTGCTGAGGCATCTACCACTTACAACAGACCCTTAAAATGATCATTTACCCAACCATGCCACATTTACTAGGAAGGGCTGCAAAAAGTCCTTCACACCACCCCATTAAGGAATATAACATAATATATACATCTTAGTATAACTGGACAGTAATTATTATGGTTCTGCATGTGCTATTAAATTTAAAATATATTTGCTACTTGTTAGTGATTACAGTTTATATTTATAAAGCTAGTTTAACAGCTTCTACTAAGAATATATATAATTTTTTTCTTTTCACTACCACTTTTTCATTTGTTTCCCTTACATGCATCCTCTATCATTTAACCAAATTTTCATGTAAAACTGTTAGACAAGGAAAAGTGAAATGTTTTACTCCCACTATTTTCTCAGAGTATCCTAAACACAATAAACATAAATGGCCTAGATTTTTTTAAAAAATGTAGACTATGAATATAATAAATCATCCATTGCTTAATAGTTTTCATTTAAATCACTTGGAAATAGTTTTATGCTGCCTCCTACCCTCCCTTTACTCCAGAGAGAAAAAATAAAAGCAAATAAAATACTAATCATGGCTGTTAAGAGTACAATATACAGTCAGCCGAACCCCCTAGAGTGTGAACCAGTAAGTTTAAGTCAAGTAATCAAGTTTGCAGAAGATTTCCCAAATTAAAAGTTTGACTTAGACCTTTTATTTCTGAAGAGACTTATTTCCTGTTCTCATCTTATTTCTTAAGCTACCACCAGAAAAGAAGTTGAAGGAGTCTGTGAGAGAATTTCCACTCTACCCCAAATAGCACAGTTTTGGGGTAGCCTCATTGTCGATGTGCTTGAAGCTGCATAACCAGGGAGGAAGCATAGTATCCACTCATGTGTTTGTCATTGAGAGGAAAACTAGTTCCATATGTCCGCGCACACACACCTCATTTTGTGTCTGGCCTTCAGACAAGTAACATCACATAGCAATGTCAAGGAAACAGGGACATAGCAGTCTGGTTTTACTTAAACCTATGTACAAGAAAAAATACATTTAGATGACCTATCCAAAAGGTGTTTTGACTTTATTCCAAGTGGCCAATAGAACTTGTGCGAAATAAGTCAATTTTGTATCCCCTAAAAAATATGAACCATTAATATTTTCAATTATAAGATTTGTTTTAATCAAGTGTTCAAATAAATCTCCAATGAGTTTTCTCCCTTCTTTCCTAGGTTAAAAACTCATGTGTCCAAGAAGAGAAAAAGAATTCTGTTGAATTCACTATTGAAGTTTAGAAATGAGAAGAAAGGGATGGTGTGCTGCAGGGGGAGAGCTGAGAAGGAATGCCATTAGAACAGAAAGAGGAATTTGGATACAAGTACTGGAAGTCACATAGCAATTTGGGAGCAGGGTTCTTAAACACACATGCACATAGACACACATATACAACCCTATTTAGCAACCTGTTGGGATTACTCCATGAGATTCTTATTCTCGCAGCTCTCAGACTAGGCCCAGTTATAGGAATTGATCATAATTCATCTACTTCAAGCCTATTTATATGATTTGCACAAGTTCACAAAAATTTTGCCAATTTGCCTGTGAAATGCACATGTCAATTACCCTTCAATGGTTCAACAACCCAGCACCCTGAGCTCACTGGCATCTCACAGAGCACTGAGAGACTTTGTCTTCAGTCCACCCCAAAGTACCCCAGCCCTGCCATCAATAATCACACAAATGAGTTTCCTCAGAGTCAGACAAGGAGTGTCAGCAGTGAATTGTTGGGGAGATCTGGGAACTCCCCATGGCTCAATGGGTGTTCCCGAATTTCACTCTCCAGGCTATCACTTTTTCCAAGTTTCCTTATTGCTCTATTACCAGGAAAAAAACAGGGTGTTGAAAAGAGCCAGGCTGCTCTCACACCCCAAATGACCTGTAGCAGAGGCAGCAACAGGCCAAAACATGCACAAGAGTGAAGATGTTTTTCTTCCCCAGATTTCTCCCTGCTGCTTGTGAAGTTGGAAGCACTGTTGCTGGCTCAGTGGGAAGAGGCAACAGTTGTCTTGTGCACCTGTGCCCTAAATCTCCTCTACTGGTGATGAGCCCTTTACATTGCCAGGGATGCAATTTCCCCTCCCTCAAGTTTCTCCCTTCCAATAGAACTTGTGTGTATGAAAGCTGAATTAACCACATTCTGACTTCAGGAATGCAACGGTCTCTTTCAAAATGTTTCCAAAACAAGGGAGCAATGGCAGCTATTAATCCAAGAACTTAGATCCAACAATTCTCTCCAAAAATACAAAATAACAATTTTCAGCCCAGCAAGAATGTATGACAAGTAAATTGATTTATGAAAACGCATTAGCATTTTACACAGAAAAAAATAAAGATTTCTTAAAGATAAACTGTATTACTTGCAAGCTGCTTACTTTCAGCCAACTATATAGGAAAATTGCCATGGATTCGCATTTTATAACTGAATATGATATATTAAAGTAGAATTTAATTATAATTAGATATATAGCATTAAATTAAGGCTAGAATTCATTAATTACTATATTATGGCTAATAATTTTAATCATATTTAAAAAGTTATTCAAAGGCATAATATTATTATTGTTGGTTCATTTCACTACTGATCTCCACCTATGGCCTTACCAAATACAGAGATGGCGATGTAAAATTAAAGCATCCTAGTTAGAACCCACAAAATAAATGTCCCACATGGCCACATACCCATTTTGATTCTTTTTATATATAAATCTAATTTGATTTTGGATGTTGGGCTTTATTGTCCATGTTTTATTACAAAATTTTAACTAACATGATACTGACAAAACTTTTTCTTCTTAGCTGTAGATTGATTTGATCAGCTAAAAGGAAAGTGGAGGAGTGAATCCTTGGGTTTAAATTGTGAGGAAGTGAGGCACAGTCATTACGAGACAGCTAGGGTGGAACATTACCAGCTGTAGCTGTGTGACTTCAGGCCAGTTACCACACTGTTACTCACTTTCCTAATCTATACAGTGGGAATAAAAATAGTATATCTCTCAGAAAGTTTTAGTAATGATTTCACAAATTAATATATATAAAGTTCTTAGAACAGGAAATACATAGCAAGCACACAGTAAATCCTAACTCCTTTTGTAACGTACCAGAATTTTCAACCTCTTACTGGATTTTTCTATTTGACTGCACCTCCAGGTCAACACATCTAAAAAGGCATTGTTCCTTTTCTCTTCAGGGCAGCTCCCCTCCCAGCTTCCTGGGAAATATAGCTCAGGGCAGTGCTGCTGCCCCCGTTCGATAACCATAGAAGTGTCACCAACTCATTCAAGCTGTCACCAAACCTCTTGATTCTTCCTACAACACTGGTTGCCTATGTCAACTCCTCTCCATTCCAGCCTCCACCTTCCAATGGAGACCCTCATTACTGCCAACCTTAGTATCCCCACAACTTTCTTGGGAGCTCCTCACCCCCAGGAATGCTGTCTTCCTGTTTCTCAAAACAATGTCAGCTGCATCTTCTTGAAAGGCCACTGCCATGGTGTCGCCTTCAATCTTGATTCTGGCATAAGGGCCCTCTGCAGTCTGTCCCCAAATGACCTTCCAACTTTGGCTCTCATCATTCCTCTAAGCCAATCTATTCCGACAGGCTACTCATCCAACACCTGGGCTATTGTGGAGCATCAGGTGCAAGAAGCAGAGCCTCTCTCGAGGTGACCTCAGTCAATGGAGGCATAGAATGGGCAGCCATGGGTAGGGAATGTACCTGGTTCTGTGTACCAGAAATACAAGGTCAGGACACCATCTCAGCACCAATGCTGCTTTGCTTCACAAAGAGGCTAGAGAAAATGTCAGTACTGAAGACATACTTATACTGAAAAATCATTCGTTGTTTGTCTGAAATATAAATTTACCTGGACATTCCATTTTATTTTGTTCTTGGGTGGTGGTTGTTCTGCTTCAGCATTTTGTGTTTGCTAAATCTAGCAACCCCGCCACACAGACAACCAGGAGGACATTAAGGTCTTTGGTTTACAACAGCAGCCTCAGTGTCCCAACAAAAGAAATTACACTGTCCAATGCCTGCAGGAGCTGGGTAGGCAGTGTGAATGTGTGCAGCAGGGCCTGTGTGGGATAACGCATGATGACTCACACTCATCTCAAGTGTGGGGGTCCCCCCGGGGAGCAGTGGACATGTAATACACTGGTGTGCACTACACATGCTCCATCTAAAGTGAGTAGTTCCTACTCACCTCTAGCTATTGCTGCAATCAGGGATGTGGCAGAAATATTCCAAAATTTCCCACGTTTGAGATCTTCATATTTGAAAACCTTTGATATTTCAATGCTGGCAACTAATTTAATAATAAAATATTGTTCTGGCAACCCTATGTGGATGGACCAAAAAAGGGGCACATTGGCCACCCCAACCAACCACCCTGCGGGTTGCGACCTCTGCTTTGCAGCAACAATGGAGGTCAGGCCTCAACTGAGGATAGGTGCCCTGTGCCCCAGCCCCAGCCTTCATTATGGTGGCTCAGCTGCACTTCTGCTCTTGACCAACTGGCTCTCTTGGTGCATCTTGATTTAAACTCTTTGAAAGACAGGACCTGATTGGGCTGGCCAGTCACCTTCCAGCATGCATCAGTCTTAGTCAGACTCTCCTAGGTCTTTGGCCAGCCTAGGGAAGGGTGCTGTCTAATCTAATCCACCGTGCCCTTATAAGGTCCAGACAGTTCCTCTTTCCACCGTCTTCTGTCCTACCACAAAGCCCTCCTACATGCCCCCTCTGAAGTCATGCCTCCCTCTCCTTCACCACCAAATTCACACCTTTACACACTTCAGATCTCAGCTCAGTGCCATTTCCTCACAGACTCCTTTCCTGGACTCTTTGAAGAGGTAAAACGCCATCACTATAAGACCTGAGCGCACCCTGCAGCCAAGGTTGCTACTCAAAACCTTGACTGGTACTGTGCAGATATTGACCAACCAGAACCTAGGCCCCATTAGAATGGATGCTGGGACAAGATCATGGAGGCTTCCTTCTGGACCAGGAATTAACCACTTAGTACTAACACACAGGTAGGGGGAGCAGTCCCAGGGGTACTGGAGACAGGGCTTGAAGGGTCCAGGACACAGGGGAGTGGGCGCTCTGGGAGCCCATGGCAACAGCTCTACAGCTGTATAACACCCCTCCCCAAAACTCCGTAGCTTTAAACAACAATTGATTCTTTCTCACAATTTTTCAGTCTGGACTGGCTTCAGCAGGGTGATCTTCCTGCTCCCCGTGTGTTTACTGGGGCAGGAATGTCCAAGATGGCTTCCCCAATCACGTGCCTGGTGTCTCAGCTGGGGTGGCTGAAGAGTGGAGACATGGCTGGGCATTGCTGCCTCCATAGAGCCTGTCCCTCAGACCAGCTTGGTTTCTTCACACCATGGTGGTCTCTGGATAGTTGGGCTTTTCATATGGCCAATGGCTTCTAAGAGGGTAGAAGTAGATCTGCCCGTTCTCTTAAGGCTTTGGCTCAGAAGTCTCAGTGTCCCTCCAGTACGCTGTTCAAAGCAATTCCCAAGGCCAGTCCTGATTCAAGGGAGGGGAAAGACTTCACCTCTTGAGGGGCAGAACAGCATTGTGTGTACAGAGGGAAGCAAAGTGAAGGACGGCAGAATACACATCAGCCATGTATGTCCCTCTCCTTCGGGTCACTGTTGCAATTTTACATTTGTTTGTGATTTATTTGAGAAGAGTCTCCCAGATGGCAGGGACCGTGACTACACATGCTCACTGCTGTATCTCTCGTGTCTAGCATGGTGTTGATCACATTGCAGAATTTAAAATGCATTTGTTGAATGAACGAATATCCCCTTCAAGATGCAGCAGCCACAGTCACATTGAACTGCTTCAGAGACTGAAATGCTTCCATTTTTGTGTGGTGAAAGTTTGATAAAGGGTTTTTAGAGGGAGTGGGATACAGAAAGCTTTGATTCAGCGTTCTTGCTGGCAGAAGACCTAGTTTTGCTTGAAGGCTCTAGAATGCATATTTTGGCACTGGATCCCAGATGTCTGTGGGAGGCCTTAGGGTGGGGGAGAACTGAAGTGAGAGAAAAGGACTTAATACAATAGGATTCCCCCCATGCCTCCCGTTTTATGGATGTTCTTAGCACCCAGCACAGATTTCCTACAACTGATAAAATCATCAATAACAGGAACCACCCACCAAGACTTGCTGGAGCAACCGCCCAGGAAGGCTCTCCTTAAGCAAGAATTAAGAACTTCCTCAAGTTTGGGATGCTTAGTGTGGGGTAAAGGTTGTATTTGGGAGGCAGCCTGGGGTAAAGAAAAGAACAGAGCATCAGAAAAACTGGGTTTCTTTCCAGCTTTCCCATGCACTAAGGAATAGCCCTGAATAAGGCACTTCTCCTAGCACCAAATCACCTTCCAAAATCCTTTGAGGGCTCAGCCAGCTTCAGGTCTAACGCTCTCCTGACGCACTTAGTTAAGCCATGCTCTGTCTTGTAATGGGATATAAAAATCCCACCCTTCCAACCTCTTTGCTCCCATCGGTAATGCCCCATCTTCCTGCCGATCCAACCTGGAACAGTGAGACTTGTCGTTGATTGAGTCACTCTCTCATCTGCCACATCCACTCACTCCCCAGGTGTTGAGATGCTTGCCTCCTGGGTCTCCTACCTCCCACATCCATTCCAGGCCTGCCGCCTCTCCCCTGTCCAGGTCTTCCTGGATCGCAGACATGGCTTGGTTCCTGCCATCCCTGATTCCAGACACCCTTGCCAGAGGGCGATCAGGATGAAGCTCCTGAGGTTGGAGTTCCAAGCGCACTCACTTGCCTGGGCTCCTTTCCAAGGCCCAGGAAGAGGCGAGCATTTCACTGACAAGGTTACATGTTTGTGTAAGATATTTTAACCACCGTGATTGTGACCCCTGTCATTTTTCACCCGTTTCCCTCATGTTGAATGGCGGTGGGGTGTCTGCAGGTCTTTTATGATATGCTGATAAAGGGAAGTGGAGTTGGTGATACATTCAGTTCGGGTTCAGTGGAACATGTTTGTGTGGTTTACTTAAAGGTGCCCGCATTGGTTGAAAGCAAATAGTGAGGTTTAGAAACTGTTTTGATTATACTCAGAACATTTTGGGGAATAAAAAGCAGTAATGCAAAGAAATTATAAATGTTTGAGATGATGGATATGCTAATTACCCTGCTCTGATCACTATGCAGTGTATGTATTGAAACATCACTATATACCCTATAAATATGGACAATTATGGGTCAAAAATAAATAAAAATTTAAAATAAATAAAATTAAACTGTATCTCCTAAAAAAACCCCTGAAAACTCACATGTATTCCTACATTTAAATCAACTCTACATAATAACAAATAAATAAATACAAAACAGTAATACATTAGGAAGAAAAGACAGATTTTGAATAAAAGTGATAAATAGGCTCTTGGATTATTTGATAATTTGATTAATAATTTGAATCATGTGGACACAATGGAAACAATTTTAATTTCTTGCTGATTTGGCACAAAATACCAATGTCAACAAGTTTAGCCCAAACCTCATAATACACATTACAGTGAGGACATGGACGATAAAATGTTTGATGAGTGTAATGATTGAAAAGAGTATTTGAGATTAGTCAACACATAAGACAGCTTGAAATCTGAGAGCTCTTACAACTCATGTATGAAAGAAGCTGGATGGAGGTTTGTGCAACTTTAGCAACAACCCTAAATCTTTATCTCACATTACCCCCAGGAAGGCATCAGGCTGAAAGGAACTTTCTTAAACCATCAATTTTTTTTATTTGATTTACCATGTCAAGGAAAAACTGAATTATATTTCTATCGTGATATAGAAGATGATATGCAAAATCACTGTCATGTGAAGAGACTTTTAAAGACTATATAGCCCCTGCCTCAAATAAAAAGCAGGAAAAAAGTCATAGGAATACCCCAGGCAATTATTTGAAAAGTCATTTTACATCTTTAGATTTTTTATGACATTTTACCATTTTTTTATTTTGTAATTTGTTATGGTTTCCTTTCTCAGTCTATGAAAATATTCTTTTTTCATTCCTAATTTTGTATTTATAAGTTTGTATGCCTTTTCTTAAAGAGGACCCTAAAGTACATGAGCAGCGAGCCATATAAAACCTGAGCTACCTTGCCAATAGTCAATTCCCCTTCCTTTCTCCTAAGAGAATACAAATGTATTCAGGGACCCACTTTCTTCTGTCTGACCTTGGGTTTCAAGGGAGGTGGTTCCAGCTGTACTCCCATAGGACCCCATTCCCCTTCCAGTAACTGCTTTAGGCATACACATGTGGTGTAACTCTGGGCGATGAATAGGAAGAAAAGTCTACTGGGGGAGTTGGTGAAAGGTTTGCTTCTTTGATTAAAGCTTTATATTTTTTATTTTTGTTTTAAAAGCCACCCAGGGTGGAGTGCCCTATCTTTGTCATCTGGACTTTGTTGTGTTTGGATGTGATTTCTGGAATCGTAGCAGCCATCTTGTGACAGGGAGGACAGCCAGCCTCAGAACAAGCCAACCAGCAGAGAATGATGGAGGGAAAAGAGCCAGCCCCAGCCCCACATTCAGACTTCTGTGTGAAGTAATGATATGTTTTCTTTTTCTTAAAGCCAGTTGAGTCAAAGTTTCTATTACTTGTATCTCAAAGCTTCTCAATGGATACACTTTCTCTCAAAGCTCTCCATTGCCTCTGACAACCCTCTTGGGGTGATTTTTTTTGCACAGTTAAAATAAGGGATGATCAGAGAATGATTTCACAAATCACATGGTTTGCCATACAAAGACAAAGTTTTGCTTTCATTCATAAAGCTTAAGAAGAGAGTAACAAGGACAAATCTCATTGAAAATATACTCAATAGACTTTATTGTGTACCATTATTTTGTACATGGTATACGTTGCATACTGTACTGTATATATAGTGTGCAGTGTACATTATTGTGTACTATTAATGTGGTACAGTAACCACTTAGCTTCAATTTTGTTAGAGTCCAATTATTAAAGTCTGGTTGCTCAATGACGATAGATGCAAGCCTCGGTGGAATGTAAGTCTAATTAAAGTTTGAGGTGTAGCTTTATACAAGAGGTTCTTGGAAGAGAAGGCTCAATCAACACAGTGAACAACACAGTGAAGATCTATAATGACATGCAAGAATGCTTAGTGCTTGAGAGGTGCTAATGTAGGCTGGTGAGGCTCCAGAGATCAGCTCCAAAGCCAATAGGGTGTGGCCCTGCCATAGCCTGAGCTCTCAGATTTTAAAGAGGCGGCTGACGGAGTGCACCCTGCCACAACCTAAGCTCCCAAAGTCTCTGTCAAACTCTTAGGTTTATACGTATGATGGAGTCCAGTGGTTGAGATCAGTAACTCACATATGGAGTCTGATAAAGTGGAACCATCACATTCCCAAGGGGCAGGGCAAGTTCTTAGCACAGCAAAACACATGTCACTCACGTAGCAAACTGTGGAAGTGTATGGAGTCTTTTCAAAGCTATACAACAGTTGTTTTCTAGTCTCTTGGTATTTGCACCCATCCTCCCCACCCTACCGTATTTCTGAGGACTCACAGCCACACAGCCTCTAATCTTAATGGGACATGTGCTGTGTGTACTCCTTCCCACATTTCATGTGCACAGGCTCACCTGTCTGGTTTCCCTCCCCTTTATCTTCGGGGTACCATATCCAACTCAAGCTCTGAGGCCCATGTGAGCCTTCTCTGATTAGTTCAGCTGAATCATCTCTTTTTTCTGTATATTTCTATAGCATCTACAGTTCTTTATCACATAATATGGTGTATGATACTGAATTATACAAAATGATAGAAAAGCATTCTACCTCTGTTAGCCTTGTCTTCTTAACTGTTTTCCCATGAAGGAAGAAATCAATCCATATATATCTTTTCTATCTCTAAAGATACAGTAAGAATTACACAAACACTTATCCAAATTCCACCGTCTGAGAAATTTAAAATTAAAATTATTTGCAGTATAATCCATATTTCTCAATTACTGACCTGTCAATTTTGCACCCAGTATGGCTTGAAAAAAGCTGCAGATGATGTTAAAGGGCCAGTCAGCCCACCCATGACGCTGATAGCTGATGCTACAAACGAGTCACAAAACCAGAATTTGAAATTGAATAAAAACTAATAGCAATGTTGGACTGAAAAGCAATTATTTATATTTATATATAAATGTGTATGAGTACTGCATGATGAATAACTATCAATAATTGCTTTAGAAGCCATTTACAATGTTTTAAAAGTAATCACCTCAGCCTGGCCAACATAGAGAAACTTTGTCTCAGCTAAAAATACAAGAATTAGCCAGGCATAGTGGCGCATGCCTATAGTCCCAGCTACTCGGGAGGCTAAGGCACAAGAATCGCTTGAACCTGGGAGGCAGAGTTTGCAGTGAGCCATGATTGCACCACTGTACTCCAGCCTGGGCAACAGAGCAAGCCTCTATCTAAAAAAAAAAAAAAAGTAACTACCTCTTATGCTGTGCATTGGGACAACTGGCTAAATTAGCATTGGCATCTTTATAAATGAAGACAAATGTACATGTATTCTACATAGACCAAAGCTGAAACAAGGCAGGCAGCTGCATTGTTTTTTAGATGGTCCTCAACTTATGATGGCTTGACTTATGATTTGTCTACTTTACAATGGTACGAAAGCAAAATGCATTCAGTAGAAATCAAACTTCAAATTTTGAGTTTTGATCTTTCCCCAGGATGTTGATAAACAGTACAATACTCTTGGGATGCTGGGCAGTGACAGTGAGCTGCAGCTCCCAGCCAGCCCTGTGATCACGAGGGTAAGCAACCCACACCCTACAGTGTGCCGTGTTGCCAGATAATTTGCCCAACTGTAGGCTAAGGTAAGTGTTCTGAGCATGTTTAAGGGAGGCTGAGCTAAGCTATGATGCTTGGTAGGTTAGGTGTATTACATGTATTTTCTACTTAATGATATCTTCAACCTGTGATGGGCTTATCAGGACGTAGTTCCATCATAAATCAAGGAGAATCTATATAATGCATATTTATTATTTTTCATGTCACTGAAATATGCTATTGTATTTGACTTCACAGTAGTGTACTTATAAGCATTTCTCCTGTTACATTTCAAGTGTGCAGGTTTCTCTCTTCTGAGCTCTGAGTCAGGAAATCTGCTGGCTGTGGATCGTGGATCACACCACAAGCCTTCTCACCCCACACCCCACCACATCCTGTGCCTTTTGACAGAGACAGCTGCTCCACACCCACTGAAACACTCAAGGAATGCTCAATGATACATATCTACATATATTCACTCATTCATTCATAGTTATTTAGGGACACAGTGATAAACTGATTCAGTCTTTGCTATGATGGATTTTAGAGTCTAGTTTAGGGAGCAAGCATTAACCAACAATCAAAAAATAAATATGTGTACATATAACACTCATTTTAACACCACTTTACATAAACTCTCAGTTCTAACGCAGAATTAGAATCTCAGTGCTAAAGCACTGAGTCTTTATCTTACGCAATGAATATCCATGAAGAAGATTCTGGAGGTCCAGTGAAGTCCTATGGAGAGAAGAGCAGATCCAATTGCAGAGACCCAATCTTCAGGAAACCTAGTTACCAACTTTAATAAGTTCCTCCTTTGTTTTTGTTTTTTTTTCTAAATGGACTGTAATCTGTGTATGCCGTTTCTTCATACTACATTGAGTCATCCTCTTGCTAGGCTTAAAACAGGTGCACTCACTAGAACAGGTTATGTTCAGCCGAGGTAACAGGCACTCCTAAAATGACAGTAGCTGAAAACAGCAAAGGTTTATTTCTCATGTTACGTGTCCTTCACTTTGGAACACATTCTTCTTTTTACTATCTTCACTCAAGAACTCAAGCTGAGGAAGTTTCATTTCTGAAGAAAAAAAGAAGATGAACTGTTCTAGCTTGAAACACTTATCACATCTCATTGGCCAGATCAGGTCAGATGGCTCTGCTCAACCACAGAGGGGGACAGGAAACAGCTTTTTGTGTGTCTTGAAGGAAAGAAGAATTGGGTACCAGTGTAGCACTAATGACTACCTCAGTGTGTTTCACAGGATCAAAGTCACCTGAAAGGAAGGCTGGTGTCAGCCCAGGAGCAGCCAAATCCCATTGTACCACTGTTTTTTCTTGGGTGGCATCTTTGATTGGATAATATCCTGCCTTTCTTTACTTACTCCACAGTAAAGATCCCTCTCAAGGCAATTGATACTCATTTGAAAAACTAAAACCACATATACTCAAAAGGGTCTTCTACAGAAGATAGCTATGAGAATTATGTATGATCATTGTATGTTTTCTTGAGGATGCCTGGGGGCTAGGACTATTGAGGACATCCACAGATGAAGAGGAGGCAGCAGCCAGTGCCCAGGTCCCAGCGTATAGAAGATGCACACAGGACTGAGTTCTCCTTTCAGTCCAAAAGGAAAAGATGGGTGCTGGAGCTCAGCTTTGGCCCTTTCAGGTAGTAAATGATGCAACTGTGTTGACTGCATCATGTGGAGGGAGAAGTTGCTGGCTTGCTTGTTTTTTAAAGACGTTTCATCACCAGCCCCTAACTACAGCCCCACAGGCCACACTTTGCTCACTAACAATGACTTCAGAAACTCAAGAGCTGTGCTGTTCAATATGGTAGCCACCAGCCACATGTAGCTCTTTAGATTTCATTAAATACAATTTAAAATGTAATTCCTTGGTTGCACTAGCCACTTTACAAGTGCTTAATAGCAACATAGAGCTAGTGGCTACCATAATTCTACAACACAAATATAGACTGTTTCTATCATCACATGAAGTTTATTGGATAGAGCTATTCTACAAGACCCAGGTTTGAGAACAGGACACCATCTCTGATGTACTATTGCCAGAATAATAGAACTTGAATTTTATCAAGACTATGATTCAAGGAAATGCAGAAACTGGAAGAACATGTAAAAATGGCCGGGCGCAGTGGCTCCCACCTGTAATTCCAGCACTTTGGGAGGCCGAGGTGGGCAGATCATCTGAGGTCAGGAGTTCGAGACCAGCATGGCCAACATGGCAAAACACCGCCTCTACTAAAAATATAAAAATTAGCTGGGCATGGTGGTGGGTGCCTGTAATCCCAGCTACTCAGGAGGCTGAGGCTGGAGAATCACTTGAACCCGGGAGGTGGAGGTTGCAGTCAGCCGACATCGCACCACTGCACTCCAGCCTGGGCAACAGAGAGAGTCTCCATCTCAACAACAACAACAACAAAAAATTCCTGCGTGACACAGAAACAATCGTCAAAGTGCAGGCTGTGGGAAACTCCAAGTGCAGGCTGCAGGAAACTCAAAGAGACAATTCAGTTTCTAAAAATTACAGAAAAAAAAGACAAAAGAGGAAATCTATGAATACTTATAAGACACATCTAACAATGACAATGTGAGGATCTTACTGGAATAGATTCAAACATAAAGCTATAAAAGTATGTATGATAAGCATGAGATAACTGGAATTTGAACACTGCTTAATTGATGATATTAAAGGTGGATATTTTATTAATTTACTTCAGATATGATCATGGTTTTGTGGTAATGGCATAGTAAAAGGTCCTTATCATTTAGACATGTGTACTGGGATATTTACAAAATAAATTATATAATGTCTGGGATTTGCATCAAAATAATTTGGGTAGGGGGATGAATGAGTGTGTGGATGGGATAGGATTGGCCATGGATTGATGATTGTTGGCTCTCACTGATGGGTTTAGAGGTGTTCATTTGATTATTCTGACTACTCTTGCATATGTTCAAAATTCTCCATAATGGGAGGTTAAAAATAAAACTGAGTGAGTCTGCCATTTGATCCAGCAATGCACTCCTTGGTATTTACCCAAAAGAGTTCAAAACTATGTTCACACATAAAATGCTCCACATAGATGTTTACAGCAGCTTTATTCACAATTGCCAAAATTTGGAGGTAACCAGATGACCTTCAGTAGGTGAATACATAAACTGTGGTACATCTAAACGAAGGAATATTATTCAGCTCTAAAAAGAAATGAGCTATCAAGCCACAAAAGACGTGGAAGACCCTTTAGTGCATATTATTAAGTAAAAGAAGCCGATGTGCAAAGGCTACATATCACACGATTCCAACTCTATGACATTCTGGAAAAGGTAAGGCTAAATAGATCAGTGGGGAGAAGAAGGGATGAATAGGTGGAGCACAGAAGATGTTTAGGGCAGTGACAGCACTCTGTATGATACTACAGTGCTGGATACACACAACTACACATTTGTCCAAGTCTATAGAATGTACAACACCAACAGTAAACCCTAATGTAAACTAAGGACTGTGGGTGATGATAACGTACTGATGTAGGCTCATCAAATGTAACAAATGGACCATGTTGGTGGGAATGTTGATAATGGCATCAACTGTGCATGTGTGGAGGCAGGGGGTATAAGGGAAATCTTTATACCTTCTGCTCTATTTCACTGTGAACATAAAACTTCTCTAAAACAAAGTCTATTTAAAAAAAAAAACCTACAGTGAGATACTAAATATATAGTAAAGTAGGACCACGGTGAAGAGAGTTACAGAGAATGGAGATTGTCCCTGAATTCTTTCTCCAGGCACTCCACAGGGACATTGCCCTTGGCCTTGGCTTTTCTCAACAGTCCTTGGAGAGGATCTGCTTCACACACAGCCCTGAACAAAGGCATCTGGAAACCAGAGAACACAGGATGGGAGATGAAGCTTGGTAATGTGGATAAACCCAGGCCCGGGGATTTCTGAAGCAGGTCACCCCCACTTTGTGCATATGAATATCTCAAACCCAATAGCACCATTCTGGGAAGCAGAGAAAAAGGAGGATTTATCCAAACTCCATGCAAAAGTGGAGTTTGGATAAGTCACCTGGATGCCTGTTTGGACAATTTCTAATGGGAGAAAGAACTTTACATGCTACACCACAGTGTGAGTCCTGTGGAAACAGATAAGTTGGTAAGAGAAGTGTTTCACCCTGGTCAGCCTTAATGACCCAATGGGGTTTCACTCCACAGATCATTTGTGAGACCTTTAAGGGAGGGAGGAATGTGACAAAAGTAGGAATTAATATCTATTAGGTGGTCACTGTAACTGGTGCTCTGTGAGTGTTGGCTAGATATTTTTTATGATGTATCATTATACGGTTTTCCTCTTGTGTTTTTCCTTTCCTTTCTGTAATCGCTGACTCAAGGGAGGATAAATGGAGGCAGCCTGAAAATCTCCCCGACCATCATCTCCCAGGAATCTAAGCCGCAAGACCCTAGGGGATTGAAGAGCAGGAATGAGGTCTTTGCCAGGCGTAAGGGGTTCAGCAGGACTCCTCCTTTGCTCCCCCCTCCCCTAAGTGTTCCCTAGCCTAGCGGAGGGGTGGGAAGAGTAAGACCAGTAGGCCTCTCCTGGCAATGCCACAGAGGAAGGGGCAGGATCCCAGAGGAGCGGCTGCATGTCCATCCAGACAGAGCAGATGCCAGGAGTCTCCGAAGGTCCCCTACCTGAGTGGGTCCTGAATTCTTTAAGGAGCTACACTCAAATCTCAGCACTTTGGGAGGCCAAGACAAGAGGATTGCTTGAGCTCAGGAGTTCGAGACCAGCCTGGGCAACATAATGAGACTTCGTCTCTACAAAAAATTTAAAAATTAGCCAGGCATGATGGCACACACTTGTAGTCCCAGCTATTCAGGAGGCTGAGGTGGGAGGATCACTTCAGCCCTGGAGGTCAAGGCTGCAGTGAGCCACGATTATGCCACTGCACTCCAGCCTGGGCGACAGAGTGAGACCCTGTCTCAAAAAAAGAAAAAGAAAAGAAAAAAAAGAGCTACTGTGTAGACATGGCTCTTGGTTCTTGGCAGTAACTTGATCACCCTGCCTCATGTAATTTTGGCATTACAAGGTATTCCTGAGTTGGCACACATCTGGGAGGGGTCTGAAAGAGGAAGACTATGGTTATCATGTCTGCTTGTCTAAGAAAAAGAAACTTTCGACTTAAAACTGCTATAGGAAATGATAAATAACAGAAAAGAAAATAATTATTCTTTTCAAACATCTGAGCTGGTGACTGATTCATAAAGTACAACCAATAGACTATCCCATGCATTTTAATCCTCCAATACCCTTATGAGGTCAAAGGCCCTCTGTCATGTGTGATTTATTCTTTCACTGATTCATTCTAGCCACAGCCACTGAGTCCCTTGGGACCCAGGCATTCTCCTTGGTGCTGAAAAGAACAGGGAACAAAACAGATGAAGTCTCTGCCCTCATAGAGCTTTCAACCTAATGGGGTAATAAAAAAATACACAAATAAACAAACAAGATCAATACAAACTGGGATAGGCATTGTTCACATCATATCATAACCTGGATGATGTGATCAAGAATTCTTGGCCCATAAACAGGATAAACAAGATTGGGAAGGCCTCTCCAAGGAGGTATTTTATGAGCTAAGACTTCAAGCATGGGAATAACCTAGCCATGCAAAGAGTTGGGAGACAAAACGAAAAAAACAGGAACTGCAAAGACTTGAGAACATATTTGAGAAATAAAAAGGAAGGCAGTGTAGTCAGCCTCTGAAGAGTGAAGGTGAAGACTGGGGAGGAGAGATTGGAGGGAGAAGTGAGATCATTCAGAATCTTGCAGAGCAAGATAGAGAGCTTGAATTTTATTCTTAAAACAATGAGAAGCCATGGATTAATTTTAAGTAGGGGATTTGCCTAAGACTGGTACATGGATTAAATAAATTAATATATGTAATACACTTAGAACAGTGGCTGGCAAACCAAGCACTGTAAAAACATTCTTATTTTTATCCTCATTTGTATTGTTAAAGATGATAGAGAAGCACCAGGTAGACCAGTTGAGAGGCTATTTTCATAATCCTTTTTGGAGCTGAACCACGGTAATGGCTGTGAAATTGAAGAGAAATTGATGTACGTAACAAAACTGTAACTCAGGCATAATAAATAGGACTTTCTGATGATCAAGAAAAAAAAAGGAATGGAGGACTCCTTCTGGGTTTCTGTCGTGTCATCTGTCAGATCCATTAATTAATCTAAAGAGGACTGCAGAAGAAACCAATTCAGGAGGAAAAAATCAAAATTCAATTTCATTCTGTTGAGTTTGAGATGCCTATCAGATATCTAAGTGGGAACATCAAACATGTTACTATCCCTGTTGCACCATGGAGAAACTGAAGCTCCTTTACAATGAGGAAGCTGAGATTTAGAGAGACCATGTAATCTGCTCAAAGTTGAACAGTGGTTGAGAGGTAGAGTCAAGCCTGGAATCTAGGCTAAGAACCCCTTTAAAACCAGAGATCTCATTCTCTCATAGTTAAACACCTGTAGGTGGAGCCCCAGGTTCCTTGTTGATGTAACTGGAAAACAGAATCAATGACAGCAGAACCATCAGTACTGATAGGGTTTGGCTCTGTGTCCCCACCCAAATCTCATCTCAAATTGGGAGGGACAGACCTCCAGGGAGGGAACTGGTGAGAAGTGATTGATCATGGGGTTGGTTTCCTCCATGCTGTTCTCATGATAGTGAGGGAGTTCTCATGAGATCTGATGGTTTAAAAGTGGCAGTTTCCCCTGAGCTCTCTCTCTCCTGCTGTCTTGTGAAGAAGGGACCTGCTTCCCCTTCTTCTTCCACCATGATTGTAAGTTTCCTGAGGCCTCCTCAGCCATGCAGAACTGTGAGCTAATTAACCCTCTTTTGTTTATAAATTACCCAGTTTCAGGTAGTATCTTTATAGCAGTGTGAAAACGGACTAATACAAATACAATCATCTACAAGTCACCTGCACACTGCTGGAATTTCAGAAACCCCAGGGCAGTGCATGAGCCAGCAACGGAGGCCATAAAATGTCATCTGACCCTTGGTGGGCAGATAATTCACCTAGGCAAGAAGGAAAGGCCAAGCAAGAATTGTGTTCAGTTAAAGGGGGTGACATTAGCTTACTAGGCCTTGGTTTCCTATCTGTAAAATAGGTATGGAAACCTAACTAATACACACAGTGTTGGGTCTGATATAAAGGACTATTGAAAAAAAGAAAGAAAGAGTTGGAGCATATGCTTCATACGCCTTCCAAGGGCTACATGTTCTTTACCCCTTACCATCAAAATAAAGTTTAAACCAGGAGGGTGGGGGAAACAGACATGAGGAGTTAATGTTTAATGGGTATAGAGTTTCAGCAAGGATAATTACAGACTGCTGGAGATGGATAGTGGTGATGGTTGCACAACAATGAGAGTATACTAATGTCACAAAACTGTACACTTAAAAATGATTAAAATGGTAAATTTTATGTTATGTATATTTTACCACAATAAAAGAAAATTTGCTTATATTATTGAATCAAAGTTGGCTTAATATACTTTTATTGTGTTTACATCATATAGAGCTAGGCAGTGAGTCAGACTCAGTTGTTATGCCTTCACACATGAGGGAGGACTGGTTCTTACTTGGACAGGAAAGGTGCTGGAATCAAGAAATAAGCTATAAATAAAACCATGGAGGTTGTTTTTTTAATTTGAATTAGGGGCTAGATTTCAAATTGCATCTTATTTTATCTGAACAGGATCATTTTGGGCAAGCAAGCATCTGTCTGGGTTAGTTTATGATTCCCCTGAGGGCCAAGTTATGCCTTTGCCTGTCTTTTCAGTATTTTCTCAGTGCCTCACATATGAAAGTGCTGTTACATTGCCGGGAAAATTGACTAGAGAAATCTAATGATGGTATAAGTCACTGTTAGAGAAAGAAAGAGAGACAAAACTAGAGAGAGAAAAAACTAGAGCACCCACCATCCAAAACTCTCATGGAACTGAGGTAGGAGGTGGGACTTGACTCCAGAGGCAGGGTTCAGACACCAGACCAGATTGAGGACTAGCTAAAACAGGGCTGGGGCAGAAGCAGCTTTCCAATCAGACGTGCCCACCAGTGTGCCATGGCAATTTATCATTGCCATGGCAACACCCGGGAGTTACCACCCCTTTCCATGGCAATGGTCCAATGACCCCAAAATTACTACCCCTTCCCTAGAAATTTCTTAATAAACTATCCCTCAATCTGCATGCAATTAAAAGTGGGTATAGATATGACTGCAAGACTGTCCTAAGCTGCTACTTTCTGCCTACTGGGTAGCTCTGCTCTGCAGGAGCAGTCACAGAGCTGTAACACCATCAGTGCAGTAACACTGCCACTTCAATAAAGCTGTTTTCTTCTACCTCTGGCTTGCCTTGAATTATTTCCTGGGCAAAGCCAAGAACCCTCATGGGCTAAGTCCCACTTTGAGCCCCACTTGTCCTGCATTAAAACCATCATAAGTCAGGGACCCCCCATTCTGTACTACAAACAACTCTACACACATAAAATTGACACTTAGAGGACATGAACCAATTTCTCACAACTTACCCAACATTGGAATCGATCATTGGAAAATTTGAATAGCCCTACAACTACTAATGAAATTGGCTTTGTAATTTAAAAATTCCCCAAAAAGAGATCTCCAGGTCCAGGTGGTTTCATTGGAGAATGTTTAAAGAAGAACTAGCATTAATTCTACATAATCTCTTCCAGAAAATAGAAGAGGAGGTTATACTTACCAATTCATTTTATGAAGCTTCTATTACCCTGGTGCCAAAACCAGATAAAGACAATAAAGCAGTACAAAAAAGGAGAAGGAAAAGAAAACACAGACCAATATCCCTTATGAATTTAGATGCAAAACTTCTTGACAAAATATTAGCAGATAAAATTCAGCAATACAAAAAAATAATTATACACCATGACGAAGTGGGCTTTATTCTCAGATATGCAAAACCAATTGATATTTGAAAATCAATCAACAAGATCTACCATATTAATAAGTTAAAGAAGAAAAAAGTCACATGATCTTATCAATTGATACAGAAAAATCATTTGACGAAATCCAATACCCATTCATGATGAAAATTCCCAGAAAAACAGGAATAGAGAAGAACTTCTAGAACTTGATAAAGAGCATCTACAAAAAAAATTTACAGCCAAAATTATACCTGATGGTGAAAGACTGAATGCTTCTCCTCCAAGAATGAAATCAGACAAGGATATCTGCATGCATCATTAATCCAATGTAGTACTGGACGTTCTAGCCAAGACAATAAGGCAAGAAATGTAAATAAAGGCATATAGCTTGGAAAGGAAGAAATAAAATTGCCTCTACATGCAGACAGATTTTCCTACAGAGAAGATCTCAAGATAGTTACCAAAAAAAATTCCTAAAACTAATAAGTGACTTCTACAAGGCTGCAGGATATAAGATCAATATATACAAATTAATTGCGTGTCTATACATTATGAATAAACACAGGGTAACAAATTTTAAAGCACTATCATTTCCAGTAGCTCAAAAAACAAAGCAGGTGTAAATCTAACAAAATATGTATAGGACTCACATGCTTAAAACATCAAAATACTGATGAAAGAAATCAAAGACATAGTATATCTCACATGGACATGGACTAGAACCCTCCACATAGTAAAGATGTCAATTCTCCCAAATTAAATAAAGATTTAAGGCAGTTCCTACCAAAACACTGCCAAGATTTTTTTATAGATACAGATGAGATTATTCTAAAATTTATATGGAAATGCAAAAGAAACTAGAAGAGTTAAACAATTTTGAAAAAGAAGAATGAAGTAAGAAGAATCAGTCCACTCGATTTCAAAACATATTAATCAAAACATACATTAATCAAGACTGTAGTATTGGTGGAAAGATAGACACACAGATCAACAGAATAGAATAAAGAACCCAGAAACAGACACATAAATATACTCAACTTTTTGACAAATGTGCCACTCATTTAATGGAGGAAGGATAGTCTTGTCAATAAATGGTGCTAAAGTAATTGGGCATTCACCAATAAAAAAAATAAAACTTGATTTAAGTTTATACCTTATACGAAACTTAACACAAGATGTATTATGGACTTAAGTGTAAAATGTAAAACTTTTGGGAAATAATGTAGGAGGAAATCTTCAGTATCGAGGGCTAAGTAAAGAATTCATACACTACATGTCAAAGCACAATGCATAAAAGAAAAAAAATTGATAAACTGAACTTCACCAAAATTAAAAACTTTAACTCTGTGAAAATCCCTGGTAAGAAAATGGAAAAAAAAAAAAAAGAAACAGATACAGACTGAGAGAATATATTTACAAATCACATCTCTCACAAGATACTAGTATCTAGAATGTATACAAAATTCTGAAAACTCAATAACAATAAAGCAAGCAGTATAATTAGAAAGTGGGCAAACAACATAAACAGATATTTCACCAAGGAGGAAGTACGGATGGCAAATAAGCACGTGAAAACTTGTTCCGCATCATTCGCCTCTAGGGAAATGCAAATTCAAACCACAGTGAGATATTGCTACACACCTAATGTGAATGATATAAATAAAAATTTATGACAACACCAAATGCCGAGGAAGATACAGAGAAACCAGGTCACTCATACATTGCTGGTGGGAGTGCAAAATGCTGCAGCCACTCTGGAAAACAGTTTGGTGGTTTTAGAAAAACATTAAACATCAACTTTCATATGGCCCAGCAATTATAAACCTGCACATTTATCCCAGAATAATGAAAACTCACGTTCACACAAAAACCTATCCATGAATATTCATAGCTGCTTTATTCTTAATAGACAAACATTGGAAGCAATCTAAATGTCCTTCAATAGGTAAATGGTTAAACAATTAGTATAACTACCTCATGAAGTAATACTACCCAGCAGTGAAGAAATGAACTGCTGGCCCATACAACATCTTGGATGAATTTTTAGAGAATTATGTTAAGTGAGAAAAGTCAATCCTACCAGGCTACATACTGTATGTTTCCATTTATAAAACATGCTTGAAATGACAAAATTATAGAAATGGAGAACAGATGAGTGATTGCCAGGAGGTTATGGACAGGGAAGATAGAAGGGAACTAGGTGTATCTATAAAAGAGCGACATGAGAGATGCTTGTGGAGATGGAAATGTTCTGTATTTTCACTGCATCAATGTCAATATCCTGATTGTGATATTGAACTACAGCTATGCAAGATATCATCATTGGGAGAAACAGGGTAAAGGGTTTGAGAAATATCTCTGCATTATTTCTTACAACTGCACATGAATCTACAATTATCTCAAAAAAATAGTTTAATTTAAAAAGTTTTGTTCACTAATTTGCTCAAATATGTATTGAGCCACTCATGCATTAAAACCAAATGGGCTTCCACAGTTTACAGCTGACATTTCAGCAGTGGGATTATAAAATAAGATATATGAGCTTGCCTATGGGCTGGAGAAAGGATTTTCTTGGAGGGCGAATTCAAATTGTGAAGCAGAAAAACATGTTCAGTCAGCTCTTCAGCAAAGAGGGAGTGCTGTGTTGGTAAAATTCTCTGTTGCTGCACCCAGATGTTCCAAAACGATGGGCTGGCTGAGGTGTGATGTTCTCAGAAGACCATCTTCCCCACCTCGGGTCAACCTGCACCCTACACTCTCAGTTTGCTCTCTCAGGAGAGAATAGGCCTTCGGAGCCCCGTGGGATGCTGGATGTTAGGTTTCTGGGCTCCCAGTGGAACCTGCCCAAATTAGCCCAGAGCATGATGGCAGTGAGGGCAGGTGGCCCCGGGTTGAGAGCACGGCTTTGGAGACACACATACCTGAGTTTTTGTTGTTTCTTGTCCACCTATTGGTATGCAATCTTGACCAAATTACCTATCTTTCCTAAACCTGTTTTTCATCCACAAAGTGAAGTATCTACTTCCTGAGCTGGTTCTTTCATTTGTTTAATACACTTTAATAGCACACCTAGAATGGGTCAATGACTGTTGTAGAGACTAGAGAAATCCCAGTAAACAACACAGAAGAAAGGAAGGAAGGGAGGGAGGGAGGGAGGAAGGAAGGAAGGAAAGAAGGAAGGAAGGAAGGAAGGAAGGAAGGAAGGAAGGAAGGGAGGAAGGAAATCTTGAGGGTATTCAGATAACAAATGAAATAAATAAAATACATAGTATATCCAATAGCGATTAATACTTTTCAAAGGGAAATAAAAAGCAGAAAAGGAGGCTAAGATGTGCTGAGGAATGAAGAGAGGGTTTGATTTTAAAAAGTGTAAGTCCTCATTGAAAAGGTAACAGTTTGAGCTTATTATGAATGGCGTGAGAAAGCCATGCAGCTAGTTGCAAGTTTTAATGAGAAAAGGAGAGGATTAAATGAGATAATATTGGTAATAGGCTTAGTATAATATAATGCTTGGGACACAGAAAATGTTCAATAAATGTTAATAAGAGAGACACTGAAAGAAAAATTAATTATAGACCAGTAGAATAAATTCTACCCATAATACTGTAAATGCAGGTGGCTTCAGATGTCATAAAACTACTTAGTACTTGCAGAACCCTGCCTGACTGCCCTATCATCTAAGGTTATGTCTTAAAACCTGGTCCACAATTCACCTGCATCAGCATCACCTGGATCTTGTTAGGAATGCACATTCTCAGGCCTGCTGAATCAGTCCCTGTAGGTGGAGCCCAGGAGCACGCATGCTCACTAGCTCTTTAGGGAATTCTAATGATGGCTAGATTTTGAGAACCATCAGCCTGGAAGGAACAGGCCCACTTATCATGTGACCTTGAGAATGACACTCCTGACAATGTCCACACATATCTCAATCCTTACACTATGGTAAGTACAGTCATGTGTCACCTAACGGCAGGGACACATTCTGAGAAACACAACTGTAGGTGATTTCTTCATTGTGTAAACATCGTAGAGCATACTTATACACATCTAGAAAGTATAGCCTCCTACACAGCTAGGCTATATGGTATGGCCTATGCTCCTAGGTTACAAACTTGGGCAGCATGGTACTACACTGAATACTGTAGGCAACTGAAACACAATGGCAGCTATGTGTGTACCTAAACATATCTAAACATAGAATAGGTACAGTACAAATACAGTATAAAATATTTCATTTTAGGGCTGAGTGCAGGGGCTCATGCCTGTAATCCCAGCACTTTGGGAGGTCAAGGCCGGCAGATCACTCAAGAGTTTGAGACCAACCTGGGCAACATATCAGGACTCTGTCTTGTAAAAATAAAAAAATATATATTTAAAAAAATTACTTTTTTAACAATACACCTTTATAGGGCACTTGCCGTGAATGGACCTTGCAGGACTGGAAGTTGCTCTGGGTGAGTTCATGAGTGAGTGGTGGGTGAACGTGAAGGCCTAGGGCATGACTGTGCATTATTGCAGATGTTATAAACACTGGACACTTAGGTTACCCTAAATTTATGTTTAAAATTTCTTTCTTCAATAATAAATTAACCCTAGTTTATTGTAACTGTTTTACTTTTTAAAGTTTTCTTTTTCTTTTTCTGTTTTTTTTTCTTTTTTTTTTTTTGAGATGAAGTCTTGTTCTGTCACCCAGGCTGGAGTGCAGTGGTGCAATCTCGGCTCACTACAACCTCCACCTCCCAGGTTCAAGCAATTCTCTACCTCAGCCTCCCAAGTAGCTGGGATTACAGGTGCCCGCCACCACGCCCAGCTAATTTTTGTATTTTTAGTAGAGACTTGGTTTCACCATCTTGGCCAGGCTGGCCTTGAACTCCTGACCTCATGATCCACCTGCCTCGGCGTCCCAAAGTGCTGGGATTACAAGCGTGAGCCACCACACCTGGCCTAAAGTTTTCTTTTTTAAGCTTTTTGACTCTTTTATGATAACATTTAGCTTGAAACCCAAACACATTTTACAGCTTTACAAAAACATTTTTCTTTATATCATTTTTCTATAAGCTTTTTCTATTTTTTAAGCTTTTACTTTTTACTTTGTAAACTTTTTTGCTAAAACCTAAGACTAAAAACACACCTAGGCCTACACAGGGTCAGGATCATCAATATCACTGTCTTCCACCTCCATATCTTCTCCCACTGGAAGGTCTTCAGGGACAGAAGCACACGTGGAGCCATCTGGTCCTAGAATAACAATCCCTTCTGCTATTATACCTTCTGAAGGACCTGCCTGAGGCTCTTTTACAGTTAACTTTTTTTTTCAGTAGATGTACACTCAAAATAATAATAAAAAGTATAGTATTGTAAATACACAAATGAATAACAGTCATTTATTATCATTATCAAGTAGTATGCACTGCACATACGTATGTATGTGTCCGACTGTTATACAGCCAGCATCGCAGTAGGTTTGTTTCTGCCAGGATCACCATAAACACGTGAACAATGCCTTGTGCTATGACATTACCACAGTTATCATGTCTCTAAGTGATAGGATTTTTTCAGCTCCATCTAATCTTATGGGACCACTGTCATATACTAGCCCTGTCTTGACCGAGACATTGTTATCTGGCCAATGACTATGATTTTTCTATTTGTCATAAGGGACACTGAGCCTCAAAGAATTCAGGTGGGCCTGGAACTCTAACCCAAGTCAGTAAGCCTCTCAACCTCCCATTCTTTCCACTGTCCTCCTGGCTTTGCTTGCCAGGAACACAAACAGGCAGCAAGGAGGGGGAGTCCCTTACCCTGGGGCTCCTTGAACCCAAGACCTACAGCTCTCCGCAGCATCCCCATGGAGACACAGATGCTCAGTTTCCTCTACTCAGAGATATTGGAATATACAATTGAAAAAAAAAAAAAAGAAAGAAAGAGTGGCTTGCTCACCTAAAGTTCAATTTTTTTGCTTATGATAATTTGTGTTAAAAACCAAAGGAACTGTCACAAAACAAATCAGGCCTTCGTCTGAGCCTTCACAGATCTGTCAGTCCCTGCCAGGGCCTGGCATCCGCGCTCTTGTAACATCCGATGCTGGACCATGCGCTTCCCAAAACCTCCTACGCCAGAGCCAGGGCCCTCCGCGGTCCTGCAGGCCTATTCAGTTTGTGCAGTGGAGGGGAGGGGACACAGTTCCCGGGGTTAAGAGCTGGCAGTGGGGCGCGCAGAAGCCCAGCTACCACCGCCAGGGACAGTCATTCAGAGCTCCATGTGGGTCTCTTTTGTGCCGGTGGGTGAGGCTTCCCACCATCGGTTCCGGTGACTTGGAACGCCAAGGGCCTAAACTTAATTAACTTCTCCGGGCCGGGACTTTTCCATCTCAGCCCGCATCCTGCTTCGTGGGGCGGCGGGATGCAAGGGCTCCCTGCACAAACAGAAGGCCAGGGACCTTAGTGGGAGCATCGGCAAATACAACAGGGCCAGTGGCATCCTCATTAAACTCTGATTAGCAAGTGGACTTGATCCAGGCCAAATCAGAGCTGAATGAGATTTCTTTCTTTCTTCTTCTTCTTCTTTTTTTTTTTTTTTTTTTTGCTGCCAGTTGATCAGATGTAGGCAATTAAGAACCCCCACACCTCCAGCTCTTGTATTTTTTTGAAGCGGGGAGCTCATACCAGTCAAGCCATAAAGACACTATTGTCCTAAGAACAATATTCCCCACTAATCTCACTTCTGGCAATTTACTTTTTCTTCCCAAGCAGATTTAGAAACTTAAAAAAAAAATCTTTGAAAGAGTACGGGGGAGGAATACTCCATGGTATCTAATCCTATCGCAAAGTGGGAGTTTTCTTGTTCCATTCAGCTTTTCTTTGAATGAGCACTGGATAAATAAACTACTGCATGGTCACATGGAGGTAGAGACCGTGAGGATCCAATTATGCATATGGAGGCGTGTGCATTCTGGTTTGCAAATCAAACACAAAGAGTGCAGCACAAGCTCCCTTAAATCAATCCTCACTACAAATTTACAAACCTTCAAGGTGAGATTTGCTTTTGTTAAGTGCTTAAGGGCAATTATTACCTTTCTTTAATTTTCTGCTGGTAATTAGACTCCCAATCCAGTCCAACCTGGTCTGTACCTGGAAGGCAGCCGTACTTTTTGGTGTGATAGTCCTCAAAACCAGCCAGCCAGCCTTGGGAGGATTCCTGAGAACTCAGAGAACTTTTTCAGCCTGAGGGCCAACAAGTCTGACAGGCATACACTGAGAAGCTGTGTCGTGTTTTGCCTTTAAAGAGAGATGAAAGACAAAGGGAGATGGAGAGAAGAGTAAAGAAAGGGTAAAAGGAAAGACAGAAACTCTGAGTGGAGAAGAAATAAGGCAAGAAAGACAATGAGGATTACCTAAAACTAAGAGTTTTTTTTGTTTTTTTTTTTGTTTTTTTTTTAAAGGGAGCCGGCTCACGTTGCTACTGTATTAACACTTTTATACTCACTTACAGGACTCATGTTAATGAGTCCAGTGCCTCTGGGCCCCCATGCCTCAATGCATCTGGGCTATTGCATTGAATGAGGAAGCTAAGAGTCTCTCTGAAAAGAAAAACTAAAGGGGAAAGAAAGCAAGGGAACCGAAAAGCCCTGAAAAATAGCTAACCAAAAAGCTACACCTTTCACCATGCCCCAGAGGTCAACCAACTTGGCAGGCAAGACAGACCCGGGAAAGAATTGCCAACAGCTCCAGCCTCCTCAGACCCGACACGAAGGCCAAGCCAGGAATTCTGCTGCTCATCTCGCGTCTGTGACCGTGATGGCAAGATCCATCTCCCACCAGCCAGCATGGCATCCTCTGGGTCTTTTCTAAGGAGAAGCTATTTTTCAACTGGTGAGCTATTGAGAATTAGGATGGCATGCCTACCTGGGGCTGGGGGTGGGGTTAATGATAGTGAGCTGGTGAAAGAACTAGATTGGGAATCTGGGGTGCAGGACTTCATTAAGAAGTATCTGTGTTACTATGGAGAAAACCAGGGGAGAAATGGAGTAAGGTGGGCAACCTCACTAGTGCCCAGGGTCATCAAAGACCAGTGGAGACGTTCCAAGCCCAGTAAGACACAAGAAATGGAAGTTTTCGTCTGTAAATTTAGTCTTTTCTCATGAGATAAATCTTTCTTCCCCAAGATGAAGGTAAAGAACGTATCCTTCTATGACGTAAGGTTTTAAATCATGTAGATCCCCCTTCAGATCCTGGCCCCGCCACTCACCAGCTAACAGTGTTGATAAAAGTCTTTAATCTGTATGAGCCTTAGTTTTTCTCATCTATAAAATAAAGAGAGTCCCTCCTTGAGAGGATTATACAAAATAATGTATGCAAATCACCTAACATGTGCATGTGACTGACACTCAAATCATCTGTATGGGAAATTTTGTCTAATAAATTATTAATATCCAGTGATTGTGTTTAAGAGACTGGGTTAAAAAGAGAAGCCAGTACTATTTCCCAAGAAGAATAGCAATGTCATTGACAAAATAATAGATAGATTTAAATATAGAGAGGTATGTATGAAAGCATTGCTGTAATTCACAAATGTGATATGCATTAACTGAGTGACCATAACATGTCTTCTACCCAGTCTCCACTGAACAGCAACTATTTGATAGGAGCTGTACATATGAACAAGCACCACATCCAGAGGACTTTCCATTTGGGGGTGACTTAGCAACATAGCGACCCTACAAGGCAGAATGTGGTAAGAGGCAAAGGGGCTGAACAATGAAACGCAGGAGCGCGTTGAGGAAGGAGAGATTAGTTCCAGATAGGAGGATTAGGAGAGGCTTTAGGTTGGAGCTGGCATTAAACCAAGACTTGAAGCTAGGTAGAAATAAGAAGAAAGAGCATTCTGAGAGGAGGGAACAGTGTGAATGCAGGAAATGCAAGGTATGCCTGAGAAATGGTGAGAGGTACCGCCTGCCAGGAGCGAGGCTATATAGATGGGTTAGATCCTCCAAGGGCTCATTTGCCGGGAGAGTGGGACCTTTATCTTGTCAGCGGTGGACAGAACACAGTTGTGCTTGAGGAATATCCCTCCAGAAGCACATGTGTGGATCAGAGGTGGGAAGACACCAAAAGCCAGGGACCAGCAGAGGCCTTTGCAGCAAAAGGAAAAATAACAGCCTGAAGCTGGGTTATGGGGATGCTTATGAGGGTGTGGATTCATACTTATCAGGGCACTGTCATCGAGAGGACTGGCATTCTATTGAATGTGCGGGGTGAGGTAGAGGGAAGAGGTGTAGAGAACATTGAGAATCTGAACAGTGGCAACTGCAACAGGCCAGAAATGTTATTCTGTAAACACTGAGATCGGAAGACAATTGGAAAGGTCAATGTATTCAATTTGGGACATCCTAAGTGTTAGGTTTTTGTTTAAGTATGGCATCTCAGCCAGTCACTTGTCAGATGCTACTGCTATATGCATTACTCAGAGCAGCAATTAACCCCGGGGGCCTACCTTGAAAATTAGGATGTTTGGGGTCAAGTCAGAAAAACAGAAACGCATACAGGTCTCTTACACCAAAGGAACTTAATGCCACAAACTAACACAAAGATGATGTAAGAGCTGAGAAGCCCAACAAGAGATGCTGAGGCAACCTAAAGCTCAGAAGAGCACAAAGCTGATGCCTCCCCTAAGGCTAGAGGGACAATGAGTGGTGAAGGGCTCACCAGAGCCCAAAAGCTTAAGCCACCTAGCAGGAGTTAGCAGGAGTTAGGGCTAGACCCACAGAGCAAGAGGAGAAGGAGGTATTGCAAAACCTCTGTGCACAACAAAAAAGAGCTTCTCTCATTTTTCTCTCATGCACAAGGAGTGGGGCTTGTAGGCATGAAAAGTTTCTTGCAGAGGGAGGAAAGGTGCCTTGGAGAAGAGATGGAAGGAGAGCAAGTACTAGAGGATGACCCAGAGAGCTGGCAGCAGCATCCCAGGGCCTGGGATGAGAGCCTGGGACAGAGGGGAGAGTGAGTGCCTATAAGTTCTTAACCTCCCTACCCCAGAGGGCCATGGTAAGTCAGGGAAAGAAGAGGTGCCCACAGCTCCCCTTCCTCTGTGTATCTCCTGAAATCAGTGCCCAATGGCATCCACAGTGTCAAAGCTGGATGGGTAGCTTCTGACCCCACATCCACACGCGGTCCCATCCTCCCATGCACTCTCCACATTCCTGGGGCCACGGCACAGTACAGTGACTTTGTCCTCATTTCGCCATTGTGCTTTTTGTCACTAAGGGAATCTGCCCCATTTATGTCCCTGCTACCCCATTCAAGGAGAACACCTGTGAGCTACGGTGCATCAGTGGTTTTGAAACGTTTGTGTATGACCTTTCTCTGATGCTTCTCTTTTTGTCTGTGTGGTTTGAAAAGTCCAGTGATTCTCAGGACTCTTATTAAAGCTTTTTCAGAGATATCCATTGAAGTAGGTTGGGGAGTTCCTGGAAAAATGATGATATTAAAAGGTCATATCCAGAGGGGACCACAAAGATCATCCAATCCAGTGTTTCCCAGATGTTCCCATGACCATCACCTGGGGCTTTTAATAGAATCTTAGATTCCCAGGCCTTACCCCAGATCTACTGAATTGGATCCTCCAGATGATTCCTAAGATCATGCAAGTTGAGGGGACATTTATTTAATGCAAGTTGTTCATCTCAACAAGGAGGCCCAGAGAGTGAGGTGATCCAACACCTTCATCTCAACAGTGAGGCCAAAAGAGGTGAGGGGCTTCCCCCAAGAATTCACAGATTCTGTCTGGGAGAAATGGGATGAGAATCCAGGTGCCCACAGTCTGAGCCTAGTTTATCTTATAAAATATCCCAGGAGAGGAAAGTGCTATAGATGGTTAAATGCAAGGTTGATCGACCAAGACTTTTGGAGTTGTTTTTTTTTTTTTTCCAACAGGCTTGATTTTCACTATATATTTATTCATTAAAAAAGAAAAAAATAGCAATTTTTCAAATCTGTTTCTGTGTATACCTCAGAAAGCAGGCTGACCTGGATATATGTATATATATATGAACATACCCAGGCCCTACAACTATCAAGTGGCAAGAAACTATTGGGTGAATGAATGAATGCCAGTATCCCAGGAACTGACTGGACTGCTGGTTTTCTGATCCAGAAAGTCATGGCCACATATATTTTCTGCTCAGAAGCAAGCCTTTCACCCTGGAGATTCTGAGTCTACAATGGCAGGAGTGCTGATTTGCTGTGCTTTCCAAACCAGCCCTGTGAAGGGAAGGATTTTTGTGTGGCCATTCTTCTTAAAAAACCTGTGAATGGTTCTTTTACCAGCATTTCCCGAGTATGGAAGTGTGGGCAAAGAGATTCTCAGAGTTAATTAACCACCCGCACCTCCCTCCTTCTTGTTTGCCCAGCTCATTCAAACACATAAATGCCACTACAAACAACCACTAAATCTACAGAGGCTTGTTCTGGCTGTCAAACACAGCCATAAAAATAATATGCCCTCCAGCATGGGAGGGAAGGCAAGAAGGGAAGGCACTCACTAATTTTCAACAATCCCTCCTTAGAGACATAATCTTCAAATAAATATTTAACTTGCTCTGTCTTTGGTCTTAGATTATTTACAAATCAGGCTTTCAAGGCATTTAAAATGATCCTTCCTTGAGCTATTTGCACACCTACAGTTGCCCGGAGGTAGGAATGAGCCTTCCCGAGGCCGGAGGCTGGCCTCCTGCATTACCATACATGGCCTGCATGCCAGTTAGGAGCAGGCAGGCTCCAGGGCGGCTGGCAGCCTGTGCACTCTGTCAGGTTCATCGCCCTCCACCATGGTTAATACAGGGGATGGGCAGACCAGCCCACCTGCAGAACCTTGCCATCCAGTGCTCTTAGAGAGAAGTAGGACGCAGAATTTCAATCCTGCAGTCATTCAGAACACCGGGATTAAGAGAAGTAACTCCTGGGACTGAGGAGTTGGAAAAGAAACAGGGCAGGGAACTTGCTGTGAGAAAAAAGTTGAGATGAGGGTTCATGGGCAACTAGAAATGTGTTTGAGTTTGACAGTGGAGGTAGAAATAAAAGATAATATGAATATATGGTAATACGAAGGGTCATACGAACGCCTTCCGATCTTCTGATGACATCTTCCAAGAGTAACTGAAACTCTCAAGAGGTTAATAGGTTGTCCAAGGAAGGAAGGGATTTGAAGCCAAATAAGTGTGAACCCCTATGTGTGAACCCACATGTATTCCTCCTTTTGGAGACATGGGAGCAGAGGTTGGGAAACCTTTTCTCTAAAAGGCCAAAAAGTACATATTTTCTGCTTTGTGTGCTATTTGGTCACTGAGGTAGCTACTCACCTCTGCCACTGTAGCAAGAATGCAGCCATGGAGAATATGTCAACAAATGAGCATGGCTGTGTTCCAATAAAACTTTACTTGCAAAAGCAGGTGGCAGGTCAGATTTGGCCTATGAGCCACACTTTGCTGTTCCCTTCACTAGAATGTTAAAAGCTCCGAGAAGTCCTGCATTAAAGAAATCTTCTTTTTTAATTGTCTTGTTTTATTTATTTATTTTACAGAGAGTTTCACTATGTTGCCTAGGCTGGACTCTAACTCCTGGGCTCAAGCAATCCTCCTGCCTCAGCCTCTCAGGTAGCCTGGACTACAGGCATGTGCCACCATACTCATCAAGAAATCTTCAACTTCATCTAATCCATTTTTTTCCTCAATAATTTGGCCATAAAACCCTTCTTTATCCCCACATATTTATCGATATCATGTACTAAGCTAGTGTTCCACAGAACAATTTGGGAAACGGTACCCTGGGGAATGGACTGGGAAAGAAGAAAAGCTATAGGCAAAAGGTGTAATGCCTTGGTAAGCTGAATATCTAATGCTAGAGCTAAATCTTTGGTCAACTGAGAAAAAAATCATCCTCCACTTCTGAATGGGCAGCAAATAAGTAGCAGTAGGAAGAAAGTGATAATCAGAGACCAAAGCAAATTTCAGTGATAGAATCACAAATCTATAGCAGGCCTAAGGAGGCACATGGCACCAGCTGGGACACACAGGACAGGCACACAATCAACCAGGATACAGGCTCACAGCCAACATGATTCTGACTGTTGCTCAAGCTCCTGATGGTTCTCAAGGCTGCCCAGAGTACAATGGAAAGCATATTAATCAGACAGGCTATTGCTTCAACCAACAATTTCAAACACAACAGATCTTATAAAGTTCCAAGAGGGGTTCCTGGTCAGTGGGAAGCTCTCATCCACACAGCAATTCAGGGACCCAGGCACTTTCTTTTTGTGGCCCTGCCATTCCCTAGGGTCTCAGAGTCCTCTGCTGCAACCTCTAACATCTGACCAGCCGTCAAGGAAGAGAGAGAGGGCCTGGAGGATGGGGCTGACAGTCTTTATGGCCCAGACAGCTCTGTGAATACCTTCAGGGCCTGCACAAATTGCATTACAGCAGGGGGCCCAAGGCAAGAGCTTTTGCTTCCCTGAGAACTTCAAGCATAAATATATAGGCTCTATAGGTTTACACACTGAGTCTAACTTGATCTTCATTTTAATTTCCATTTGCCATGAGTTCCTTTTATTCAGTTTATTCTCTTTTAGTGTCTCAATTAAGCTATTCTGTATCTTTTTTTTTTTGGCATGGGGAGAAATAATTAAATAAAATGTAACATTAAGTTAAATTTCAAGGGGGAAAAAGAAAAGAAATGCCCATTGCTGTGGAGATCATTGGGAAGAAAGCAGAGTAGAGCTTCCTGAAAGCTTCGTGAGCCTTTTTCTTTTTGGGATGGGGTCAAGCGTGAGTGGCTGTCTCCAGGTTAGACTCCCAGTGTACCCACTCCACAGGACGTGCAGCATCAACGCTGCATCAGTCCAGAGGCTGACCCAGAGAGAGGAATCCAGAGCTCCGCCCCTTCTTTCAATCATCTCGCTGCAGGCACCAACCTCCTTCACAAATAGCTGTGCCCTCTTTGCATGAGTCTGGGGGGATTCTGAACCACAGCCAAGGGGAGGTGGAGGCCATCTTAAGGTGGGCCAGATCCCACCCCCACGGGCAAGACTGCCACCTTGTGGTCCCTGATGCCCAGCCGCTCACGTTTGACCCAAGCTGGAGCCGACAAGCACAGGCTGAACAAGCCCAGCCGGCAAACACTAAATTCTAACTAGGAAAAAATGGTGGGGAGGGAGGAGGAGAAATTAATTTAAGTTAGAAAAAATTCTGGAATACCAGCTGCTATCTTTCCGAGGAGTCTTAAAGACACATTGGAGGGCACAAACTTATGTGTTTCTTTCGATATTTCTAACCTACTGCTAATATTTTTTTCATCAGGGAAACATTTCGTCTTGTAAAAGTTGGATGTCATGAACTGTGGTTTTAGAAAACAAACTAGAGACAATTGGAAGGCCACACATACTTAAAACTGCACGCCCTCTCACCACAAATGAAGTCATATATTACTGCACCCCCCTCCTCCCCCACATAGGGTCCTTTCAGAATGTCAATCATAACATTGAATTTGCCTCCCGTAAGTTCTCCATTATTGCCGCATTTCGCATAAAATGATGACTAGGAAATGATAAGAATAATTCATATACATATTTATATGTATGCACATACATATATGCATACATATTACATATGTATGTGGTATAAGTACATACTACAAATATGTTCCCAAATTACAAATATATTCTCATTTAATCCTCGCAGCAACCCTGTGAGTCAGGCATGGCAGAAATTCCTCCCGTTTTGCAGATGAGGAGGCCAAAGTCAGCAGGGTGAATAGGTCGTGTTGAGCCAGGGAGCCTCAGAGCAGGACCTGGACACAGATCAGCCGAATCTCCTCCCCTGCCTGCTGCCTCCGATAACAAGAGTGGAGAGTAACAGCCTGCTAGGTGTCAGCAGCATTCACTTCGTATATTATGCTTATCCACACTTAGGTCCACAGCCACACTTCCAGTGTAAGTTATTCTTATCTCCTAGTCGCTGCTTTCAGGGAGTGGGAAGAAAGAAACCAGAACACAGAGATGGCTGAGCTGTAAGCTTCCCAGCAGCCAAGGGCAGGAGGCCGGTCCATGGGTTCAAAGCTGTGTGAGACACACCAGAGCAGACATGGATCAAGTTGCCTTCCCTGTAGTTCTCTATCTGTCCCTAATATCCCCTCCTGACATCAGATCTAACCACCCACAACTGTGATGTCAGGGACCTGACACTTTAAGTACAAATCAAACACATGCACACAAACACATACACATTTCGAAAACTGTAAGAGAACTGAGGCAATGATCTGCTTACTTAGATAAAACATTTTTGACTTCCAGAATATATGGATCACTTCAGAGGATGCAGTGTTTTACCCCGAATCCATTAAAATGCCAGACCCTCATTCCTTTCCTTCTGCACATTTGACATGAGGAGAGTCCTGGTGGGCGAACGAGGAAAGTGCTGGGTGAATGCACTGCGCACTGTACACAGGCATTTCCAGCCATAGCAGGTGCCTGGTGACCTATTCTCACATCAGTTTATACCAGGGAAACCTGATTCTCATGCCTCTGTCACATTCCACCAAATGACTTAGTGTCTCCTGGTAGAAAGCTCCACTCCTAAATCTCACAAAGTGAAAAAGATCAGTGTTCTCTACAGAATTCTAGAGGTGTCTGTGAACTCAAAGGCATCTGATAGATAAACCCAAGATCTATGACTTTCTCTAAAATTATGGCTGCTCCTACCTTTCTTCTAGAAGCATTACTCTTTTCTTAGGAAATGGTAGTAGACTGCCATAACAAAATACCACTGGCTGGGTGGCTTACACAACTAAAATTTATTTCTCACAGTTCTAGAGGCTGGAAGTCCAAGATCAAGCTGCCAGCAGGGTTGGTATCAGTAGAGAGCTCTCTCCCTGGCTTGCAGATAACCATCTTCTCACTGTGACCTTATATGGCCTTTCCACTGTGCTCCCAGAAGAAAGAGAAAAATCTCTCTCTGCCTCTGCTTATAAAGCCACTAATCCCATCAAGAGGTCCCCACCCTCGTGAGCTCATCTAACCCTAATTACCCCCCAAAGGGTTCACCTCCAGATACCATCACACTGGGGGTTGGGACTTCAACATATGAATTGGTGGGGCTGGGGGAGACATAAATATTTAGTCTGTAACAGAAATTATCATGTTTACAATGTCGAGAAAAGACAAGTATTTTTTAAAATGTTCCATGACTCTGGCTCCACATGCATGATCAAAGCAAATTTATGTAAAGTGTATTCCTTGAAGGAAAGGAAAAAAGGAATGTACAAAAAAAACCCACAGAGAAATTAGGACTGGAAATTAGGATTTCTCTCTGGGGCCTCCCAGAGAATTTTACAGACTACCATGCCTTACAGATTCCCATGCTAGATCTCCTCCAAGTATTTCTCAAGTGCAAGAGCCAACATTGAGAGCCAACATCATCCTCCTTGTGGAACTGGGTACCCTTTGAATGGTCAATTACTGAGAAACAAGATCATCACCCAGACCAAAAAGACAATGAAATAAGGCTGGAAATACAGAATGTTGGTTTATACGTTGAGTCAGTGACTGCATGGAAGCCACAGGACAGGCTGTGATCTCCCTCCCATGTTCTTGATGTCCTTGTCACACCCTGTTATGGGCTGAACTGTGTTCTCCCAAGATTTGTACATTGAAATCCTAACCTGAATCTCTCAGAATGTGACTGTATTTGGAGAAAGGGCCCTTAAAGATGTGATCAAGTTAAAATGAGGCTGTTAGAGTGGGCCCTAATCCAATATGACTGATGTCCTTACCAGAGATGCTAGAACAGAGATGAAAGGCCATGTGAGGACAGTGTAGAGGCAGTGCAAGCCAGGGAGAGATGCCTCAGGAGAAGCCACACCTGCTGACACCATGATCTTGGATTTCCAGCCTCGAGAATAACCACACCTGCACACGCCTTGCTGTTGGACTTCCAGCCTCTCACTGCCTCCAGTGAGAGGCAGTGCAAGCCAGGGAGAGAGGCCTCGGGAGAAACCACACCTGCTGACACCTTGATCTTGGACTTCCAGCCTCCAGAACAATGAGAAAATAAATTTCTGTTGTGTAAGCCTCACAGCCCATAGTATGTTGTTATGGCAGCCCTGGCAGATTAATACACACCTTATTAAGCCTTAGAGCAGGAGAAGGGAATGATTTCACCTTGAAATGAGAAGGTTTGGGGTTTAAGTCAGGCTTTGCCACTAAGTCAAAAAAGTTAGGATTACCAGGAGTCACTTTGTCATTGTGAGGCTCTTTCTAGCATTCTGCATGGGTCTACTGACTTTTTATTACGGAACAGATACAGCCCCAGCCCTGTACAGCATGGCCTGCCATGGCCACAAGGCCTTCATGCAGCAGCATCACAAGCTACAAGTACATTGCCTGGGACTTGAGATATGATAGGGGGAAAGAAAATCTGCATTCTCAAGTGGCAGGAATTAATGAGCTGAGAAGCAGTGATGTGGGTTGTGTCACTCTCCCTAATTGGGTCTAGTTGAGGGCAGGGATAATTTTTGCCTGGAAACCTTTGTGATTCTGAACGCTCAGGTATTCACTCCACCCCACACCCCTTCTTCTCACACACACCTCTCTCCCTGGAGTTGCTCTGGCTTGGAATTCCGCCAAACTCCCACCCAACTCCCAATTAAATATATTATGCAAGGTCTGGCCTGATGGAGAAAGCCCTCACTTGCTAAGGGGCTTAAATCACTTGACATGTGCATGCCAATTTTCTCCTCCATATCACATTTACTGATTAGCCTTTTCTTTGTCCCTTTTTAAGAAAATGACTGTGACTCATTATTTTTAAAGAAGCCTTGATGGGGTTTGGCTAAGATACAAAACAATATTTCTACCAAAGGCAAAGAACATGGATTCTTCCAAGGGATAAAAGGAGGAGCCACCTAAAGCCACCTAAGTCGAGGTGAACTAATACTACTCCATGTGCCCAGTATCCCTCCATGTGTCCCCACTCCTGGCCAGGCAACTGCCAGTGTGCACATGAATTCAAAGCACTCTCATTGTCAGGGAAGCTACGGCTTTCCTCTTGTCTTGTCTTTTCTTGCTTGCTAATTAACATTGCAACCTAAGTAAGTGTGTCTTATGTGTAGAAAGAGAAAAAAAAAAAACAGTGACCCCATAAAGTGATAGTGTTGAGTCAGATCTTTCTAAACCCCACCTTTTTCAACCAAAAGATTCTTGAATAATAGATTGGAAATGACCAGAGGGCGGCAGAGGGGGGACAGGGGTGGGGGTGGGGAATAAAAGCTTTTGAATAATGAGAAAATTTCCAAGCAACCCTTAGTTTATAAGTGACACCTGTTTCAGTCCGAAACTAGGTCATCGAGTTTAAATTTCCAATCAATAATAAAGGGATTTTATTTTTAAGATCACACATAAGCAGAGAGCATTCTTATTTGGAGGAGTAGCTCAGAAAACTTCCCAGAACAGCTTAAGTCCATACAATAATAAGTAGAAAGATAAATATCTAGACTAAAAGAGAGTAAAACAATACTGGGTCTTAAAAGAGAAAATCTGTCGGGACCAGTGGCTCACACCTGTAATCCCAGCACTTTGGGAGGCTGAGGTGGGTGGATCACTTGAGGCCAGGAGTTCAAGACCAGTCTGGCCAACATGGTGAAACTCTGTCTCTATTAAAAATACAAAAATTAGCCAGGTATGGTGGCATGTGCCTGTAATCCCAGCTACTTGGGAGGTTGAGGTGGGAGAATCGCTTGAACCCGGGAGGCAGAGTTTGCAGTGAGCAGAGATGGTGGCACTGTACTCCAGCCTGGGCAACAGAGTGAGATCCTGTCTCAAAAAAAAAAAAAAAAAAAAAAGGCAGAAAATCTACTCTGTATTAAAAAAAAAACCCTAAATGTTGTGCAATTTGAGGCAGAGACTGGCAACTCCAGTAGTGTTAAGAGCTCTGGGGCCGGCCAGATGTGGGCCAAATGGTGAGGCTCATGGAAAAGCAGCAGAATACAGGGCCAGGACGCAGTGGACAGGGTTATGACCAGGTCCAAGTCAGACAGGACTCTGGCCACTCCTGGAGAAGGCGCCCCTGTCCCCGAGAACATCACCCAGGAGTCACACACACATGCAGGATGTGCCATTCCTTCCCGAGTTTGAGCCACAGTTCACTTCAGTGGGTTTGGGGGAGTTTCCTGGGATCTCTGATGAGAGCCATACTGAGTGGGAGCACTGTGAGTCCCATGTAAAGGGGGCAAGCAGCCTTCATCTGTGTCCTCTATAAACACGTGAGTAAAGACAGACTTAAGAAACAAGACACAAAGACCCTCCAAAGATCTGTGACCTCCAAAGACCTCCTTTCGGATTGGATTTTCCAAAGAGAGAGTAATGAGCAGATGATCCTCTATCCAGCTTGGAGCCCACTTACAATTACAATAAATCATAATCACCTTCGCTACCCAGGGAATGGTCCTCGGCTCCTTGATGTATGACAATCTAATCCACGATGTTCTATAACTGAATCTAGGTGGGCTCCTCCCCAGTTAACGATTCACTCCACAAAGAGCATCTTCCGCAGAGACCTGGACCAACAACAAAAAAATTAATTTCAATGAGGTGACACTAAAGGATCTGAGAGGATTAATAAAAATATTACCTAGAGACAAACCAGTTTGAGAAACAAGGGTTACATCAAGCAAAGCACATAGCGCCTGTCAACAGTATTCTTTTCCTTTATTATTTTTAAATAGCTCTGAGTTACCCCAGGAGGACTTGTGAGCGCCCTCCCCAGAGGTGTTGAAAAGAACCCGGTTTAGTTGTGCATTTACTTGTGTTTACTGGATTTCATGCAAATTAGGGGTGAGGAGAGACTAAATGTTTTCTTTTGATCCTTCCTATGTTTGCCTCTAGGCATAATATTTTGGACACTTTTCTGAGTTTGCTTCAATTTTCACCCACTCCTTTCCCCATAGATTTTGTCTCCTTGCCTTTTTTTCTTTTCTTTTTTTTTTTTTTTGATGGGGTTTCACTCTATCTCCCAGCCTGGAGTATAGGGGTGCCATATGCCTCACAGCCTCGACCTCCTGGGCTTAAGGGATTCTCCCACCTCACCCTCCTGAGTAGCTGGAATCACAGGCATGCACCACCACACCTGGCTATATTTTTAAATTTTTTGTAAAGATGGGGTCTCCCTATGTTGCCCAGGTTGGTCTCCAACTCCTGGGCTCAAGCGATCCTCCTGCCTCAGCTTCCCAAAGTGCTGGGATTCCAGTCATAAGCAAGGGCACCAGGCTCTTTCCTTGATTTTTATAACTACTTTCCTATAAATAAGAAACAGCTCCACGGCAGTTCATTTGCCTAGTCAATTCTTCCTCTCAGGCTTCTTGATATTTGGGTTGGCAAAGAATAAAAATATAAAGCTCCCAAACCTGTAAGGGATTCTAAAAGTCTAAAATTCCCTGAAAGAACAGAGGCACAATAGTTTCCCACTTGATAATGTGACTTTCGTCACCTTCTACAGCCCTGGAATAGAGGAATGAGGCAGCAGGTCTATGTTGTGGCACCAGAAGGATGGATGGATAAGATCTGCTGCATTTCCCAGTTACAGGCAGCTGATGGGGAGCAGAGCTGGTCAGCTGGCCATATTCAGTAGCTCTTTGTGTTTCATGAAAATGTGTAGAACCCTTAAACACTACTCTAAAAATAGGCCTATCCCTTGACTTCATCATGGTAAAGACCATAAATGAATCTTAGTCTACCAACTCAGATAAAGAGGAAACAGCCCATGTCCACTTCTTTTAAATCCACTTAAATTAGCCTAAAGAGAGAATTCAGTCTTAGCCATTATCAGGCACCCTTCCCTCCTTAGGGGCACAATTGTTCATAAAACTCATGCAATGTCTAGACAATGGAAAGGGGAGTTCTTCTAGCCATTCATTGCTACATAACAAAATATCCCAAAAGTGCAGTGGCATAAAACAGAAAAGACTCATATTATTATTATCATTATTATTATTTTGGGAGACAGGGTCCCATTGTTTCACCCAGGCTGGGGATCAGTGGTGCAATCATAGCTCACTGCAACTTCAAATAAAAGACTCATATAGGCCGGGCACAATGGCTCACGCCTGTAATCCCAGCGCTTTGGGAGGCTGAGGCAGGTGGATCACCTGAGGTCAGGAGTTTGAGACCAACCTGGCCAACATACTGAAACCTCATCTCTACTAAAAATACAAAACTTAGCCAGGCCTGGTGGTGGGTGCCTGTAATTCTAGCTACTTAGGAGGCTGAGGCACGAGAATCTCTTGAACCCAGGAGGCGGAGGTTGCAGTGATCCAAGATCGCATTACTGCACTCCAGCCTGGACAACAGAGTGAGACTTTATGTCAAAAAAAAAAAAAAAAGACTCATATAAGTCCATTTGTATGGAATTTCTAGAAAAGAAGGAACTGCAGAGTCAGAAAGCAGATCTGAAGTTGTCTGGGATTGGGATGAGGAGAGGAAACTAATGACAAAAAGCACAATGAAATTTTTGGGTGATGGACGTGTCTTAAAATACCTTGATAAGGCTCATTTAAAAAAAAATTAGTGGCATAAGACAACAACCATTTCAGTACAATCATGAATGCTGTGGTTAGGAATTCAGTTGGGGCACTCTGTGCATGCTTGTCTCTGTTCCACAATGTTTGGGGACTCAGATGGGAAGAAGAAGAGCAAGAGGCTGGAATCATCTGGAAGCTGTTCAGGATGGCTGCAAAACTGAGCCTGGCCAATGCTGTCGACTGGAGTGCTTACACACGGCCTGTCCACCGAGCTTGGGTTTCTTACAGCATAGCAGCCAGCTGGGTCCTGGAATGGAGCACCCCTGGAAGGAGTGCCCAGAGAACTTACTTGCCAAAGACCAAAACTGATATAGTTAGGCTCTGTGTCCCTACCCAAATCTCATCTTGAATTATAATCCCCATATTCCCCATAATCCCCACGTGTCAAGGGAAAGACCAGGTGGAGGTAATTGAATCATGGGGGCTTTTTCCCCCATACTGTTCTCTTGATAGTGAGTGAGTTCTGAGATCTGATGGATTTATAAGAGGCTCTTCCCCCTTCACCGGGCACTTCTTCCTGCTGCCTTGTGAAGAAGGTGCCTTGCTTCCCCTTTGGATGATTGTAAGTTTCCTGAGGCCTCCCTAGCCATGCTGAACTGTAAGTTAATTAAATCTATTTTCTTTATAAATTACCGAGTCTCGGGCAGTTCTTTATAGCAGTATGAAAATGGACTAATACAAAAGCAGAAGCTGCACGACTTCAGGTTACAAGCCAATCTCTAGGCCAGCCCAGATGCAAGTGGAGAGAAACTAGACCTCACCCCTCTATAGAGTGTGGCAGGGCCACATCAAAGAAGGGCATGTAGGATGGAAGATATTGTGGAGTCCACCTTTGGAAAACAGAATCTGCTACCAGACCCTATTCTTCTCACTGCCACAAGCCCCAAGGTCTCCCTGTGGGTGAACAGGCTTTTCTTTTTCAAGGGGTAACAGAGACCATTTACAAAGAGAAATCCTCATGCTGAAGTCCTGCCTTCCCAACAGCACCAGAAAGCCTTTTGCCTCCTGAGGTCTTGCTGAGACATTTCACTTTATAGGCACAAGTCCCATCACTTGAGAAACTGCTGGCCTCTGACCACACCTCTGATTTAGAAACTGCACCTTGCTGCTGCTGTCACTGCTCAGCTCTCCAATGCACTCGTCCCCCTTCCCATTCCCTCAAGGACACCTCAGGAAATGTCTTCAATGGGCTTTACATTTCATAAAATACAAAAAGAGGAGGCTCTCAAACAGCAGCACTGATTATGGGTTCTGTAAAATCTCTAAAGCTGGGGAAAGAGAGATAGAGAGATTGGGTGAGATGGAGAGAGAACCTGTCATTCTTTTTTCAACTGGGGAAGGCAAGTGACAGAACAAAACACACATCAATTTTCCAGTAAATCATTCTAGCTCAATTGCTGAGTGTACATGTGTGCAAAGCGTGCATGCACGAGACTTATAAAAGGCTCTGCAGTAACTTGCATGCATTTTTCAAATAAAAGTACTGCTTAGAAGCAGAATGTAATAAATAAGGAGGAGGGGAGGAGCTGGTTTCACCTAGAGAAGAAATATTTAATTTTTTGTATTTTTTTTGGATAGTTAATGCCATATTTCATACTTGTGGGAGATAACACTCTAAATTTTTTTAATCCACAAATACTTTCAACATAACCCATCAATGACAGTTTAGAGATCATTTTTAAACAAACTCACTATCATATATATAGATATATAGATATATATATAATTTATTTATTTATTTATTTATTTATTTATTTATTTATTTATTTTTTGAGACAGAGTCTTGCTCTGTCACCTAGGCTGGAGTGGAGTGCAATGATGTGATCTTGGCTCACTGCAACTTCTGCCTCCCGGGTTCAAGTGCTTCTCCTGCCTCAGCCTCCCAAGTAGCTGGGATTACAGGTGCCCACCACCATGCCCAGCTAATTTTTTGTATTTTTAGTAGACACGGGGTTGGTCACCATGTTGGTCAGTCTGGTCTCGAACTTCTGACCTTGTGATTCATCTGCCTCAGCCTCCCAAAGTGCTGCAATTATAGGTGTGAGCCACCACCCCCAGCCATATTTTTATGTATGAAGGAGTTCTTTAAGTGACCAGAATAAAATGTGCTGTACTCCAGGCAAAGTTTAAGGGGGTATGGAGAATCAAGATTTTATTGAGCATGAAACCAGAGTGTGCAAGCAGCTTTCCATTTATTATATAGTTTAATCTTTCCTATTATGTGAGACAACTATTTGTATCTTATCCTGTTTTTCAGATTTGGAAACTGGGGCTAAAGAGGTTAAACAACGAGGAAGTCAGGCCATAAATGACAGGATTGGGAATGAAATGCAGACCTGAGCACAGCTTAACCTGGAGTTGCCTGTAACACAGGAGTTGGATCCCAAGGCTTGGGAATGTCCCAATACCTGTCAGGTGCCTCTCAGTCTGATAAACTGGAATGATAAATTGAGACCCACTAAACAGAGACATTCTGAGAGGCCAGCAACATCTTTCCTTCCAGATCCATTTTGTCCTTCTGGACCCAGCTTAGAATGTCATTCATATGGGAATTCTTCCAATTAACTACATCCTCACCCAACCAAGTGAGGGCTTTGTAATATGCCTTGCGAAATCTTCCCTCAGCAGCACTCTATCCTTCTTCTTCTTTTTTTTTTTTCTTTTTTGAGAGGGAGTTTCACTCTTGTTGCCCAGGCTAGAGTGCAATGACGCGATCTTGGCTCACTGCAACCTCCACCTCCCAGGTTCAAGCGATTCACCTGCCTCAGCCTCCCAAGTAGCTGAGATTACAGGCATGTGCCACCACATCTGGCTAATTTTGTATTTTTAGTAGAGACAGGGTTTCTCCATGTTGGTCAAGCTGGTCTCAAACTCCCGACCTCAGGTAATCCATCCACTTTGGCCTCCAAACGTGCTGGGATTACAGGCATAAGCCACCACACCCAGCTTTCCTTATTCTTAACAGCATAGAACCTTCTAGACTATAAACGTTTTTAAGTGTCTATCTCTCACAATATACTCTACGCTTTCTGAGGGGAGACACTGTGTCTACTCAGCATTTGTCCTGGTGCTGGGCACATAGCCGGTGCTCAAACGCTTGTGGAACACATGGATTAAAGTTCACTCAGACACAGTTAGTGCCAGAGCCCCTCCCACAGGTCTCACTAAGCATGACATTACACTTACACATCATAAAGGTCTTTTTGTGAGAAGAGATGGACACAATGACTACACAAAAGTTTAAAACACATAAACGAAAATTAAAAGAGAGTTCACGGCCTAGAAGAAAATATTTGCAAAGTCAACACAAGATTAAATCCTTAATATTTAAAGAATTCCTACAAATCAATATTAAAAGATGCATAGCACAATAGATAAATAACAAGATTATGCTGAACACATGGAAAGGGTTCTTTGATAACTGTTTGACCAACTCTGCATTTTGTTGAAGGCCTGAATGTTTAGCTTACAAAATAAAATAACGTGGTATCTCTCCTTGAGGAGCTTACAGTCTAGAAGAGAGTCCAACAATTAACATATAAAATCATATAACCCATAATGAGTGATACTATATGGTCTCATGGCAGACTGAAAAGATCAGGGAAAGTCAGGAAAGACTTCACCAAGGGCAAAGTTTGTCAATTGAGACTTAGACAATGAGCAGAACATTTTTTTCAGGTAATCAAACATGTATTAATTTTTAATGACATTTTATGTAAGTAAAAATAAACAAAATTGCTATTCGCATACAACCAAAAAGTAATTAAAGAACAAAATAAAAAAAACTAATTAAATACAAAGTGAAAGAGTGGTTGTTGATTTCTAAGACCTCCTCCAGCTTTAAAAATGTCAATTTTTATCACTCAAAACATTCACTGAGTACCTGCAAAGTGCTCAGCTCTGAATTGGTTATGGAGGTAAAGGGATGATAAAGTGATGTTCAATTCATAAGAAGCTTACAACCTCAGAAGGAAACCAAACTAATGAACTGAAAATGTGCACCTGGCAGTGCCCAGGTCAACAGGCCATTCAAAGTGTTTATCTAGGCATCACATTGTATGGTGCAGACTCGAAAGATGAAGGCAAAAAATGAGGCAGTCAAAATCAACACATGCTCTCAGATTTGTAAGCTTATGTATGAGCTGCAAATATTCAGCCATATTAGTAACATCTTCAGTGAATCTTATTTTTTAAAATAGTCAAGTTATATGAAATCTAAATTCTGGCAAATACATATATATAAACTAACACAATATGTGAGTATTGAATGATGATAGGCACTACAAACGTTGGTCGTAAAACAAAAGTGGAACTTGAGTTGGGCCTAACAGACACGTTGGATTGGGCTCATGGAAGAGATTAGGAAGAATATTAGCGATAGGAAGAGGCCACCAAAGGTTATGGGATTCCCCTCCATTCTGAAAGACTTAAACAATCCTACATCGTTCTTATTACCCTTGCTTATTAGCCATAAAATGCCCAGGGATAAATGAAGTTTGCTCTTCTCACACCTATAATCCCAGCACTTTGGGAGGCCGAGATGGGCAGATCACGAGATCAAGAGATCAAGGCCATCCTGGCCAACAAGGTGAAACCCTGTCCTACTAAAAAATACAAAAATTAGCCGGGCGTGGTGGCAGGCACCTGTAGTCCCAGCTACTCGGGAGGCTGAGGCAGGAGAATCGCTTGAACCTGGGAGGCGGAGGTTGCAGTGAACCAAGATCGCGCCAGTGCACTGCAGCCTGGATGACAGTGGGAGACTCCGTCTCAAATAAATAAATAATAAAATAAAGTTTGCTCTTGAAAATCACTGGAGAAGCTCTGAGAGGAAACTAACCTCACATGGCTTACGAAAGCAGAAGTATCCAGGAGGCCATCAGGAACACCAAAGACTTCCACAGACTGGACATTCAAAACTTCTGAACTTTTGCCTCTAATGAGTCTGGTTGTACACTGTTTACTTTCAAAAAGAAAAAAGTACTATGAGAAAATAGCACTTCCAAAAATCTTAGAGGGTATCTAAGAGAGGTGAGTTTACAAGGCAAATGGAAGTAGAATACTAGAAACTAGAACCTTGGAAGAGGCAGTGGGGAGAAAATGAACTGGGGGAGGTTGAGGGAACGGAGGAAAACCAGCTCTTGTTAAGTTTACAGCCAATTAACATTTGCCATACTGCAGACTGCAGTGTTTAGCAAGGGCTCCTCAATATTAAAGGCAGCTCTTTGAACAATAGAGTCCTTTTTTTCTGCAGTTCACAGCTGTCAGAGATCATTTAACTCCCTATATATTTCCAAAAAGTGATGCCTTTAATAGGCAGCATAAACACTGGGGTTAGAGCACATTGAGGCTTGACTTGGACGCACGGTGTTAGGGCACAGCTCGCATCTGTCAAGGTCTGGAAACGAGGCCTAAGTAAATAGGCCTTAAACTACATTTAGAAAAAGAATGCAAGAAAAAAAAAAGGAGAGAGGGAGGGTGGGGTGGAAGGGGGAAAGATGAGGAAGACAGAGAAAGGGAGGGAGGGAGCAGGAAAGAAAGGAAATTATACAAGGATGAAAGAGAGAGACTAAACTTCTGCCAGGGAAGCTGAAAATGCATTAATTAAAACTTCAAGTAACTTCTGAAAATGGTTCCTTTCCATTCAAATGTAAACTTAGTCATAAAGAAACATGTTAAATCTCACATGTCAGGCCCAAACAAATTTCCTAGTTATTAGGAATTCAACCAGAGCTCTTATTATCTCAATAGTTTATATTTAATTTCCAATTTGTTTTTCTTCTTTTACAACAGATCCAGGTATCACATATAACATGTGCTGATTTTTCTGTTCCTCTGAATATTTTCAATGGCCTTACTGTTCTCCAAGACCAATAAAACCAGTGGTGTGACGTTCCTCCCTTTGGAGTAGGATTCTGTATTAGAAATATAAATCCAATACAGTTATTAAAGAGAGACTATGAAACTTAAGAAAAAGGCTCACACTTCTAATTAGGCAAATGTGGCCTGCAAGTTTAAATGTTTTTTGAGCTCAGCAGTGTTTGTAAAAATATAAGAATCTTAAAACAATCTTCCTTTCAAATGAATAGTGGGAAGTAATAAACTGGTCTTCATAACATGATGTTAAGTAAAATTCTAAATGCATTCAGGAATTTTATATATAACCTTTAAAATAACTAACCTTTATAAAGTGAATTTATGGGAAAATATCGGCTAAGTTTATCTTCTTAAGTAATACCTGTATATGTACAAAAGCATAAAAAACTCAGCAATCCACAAAGTTCCAAGAAAGAAACAACTCACTTCAAACCATGACAGCCAGAAATAAGCAATGGTAAGAGTCTAGGAATATTGTTTTTACGGAATCTCTCCAAACCAACAGAAGAAGAATTAATACGTTAGATTTGATAGAGATATCTATAAATGGATAAAGATAGACACAAAAATGATTTCATTAAAATAAAATTATGTAATAGTTATCCTTTAAAAATACTTGATCTTATTTTAGGTGCATTTACAAAGATAAAAGAAACCGAAGTAAAAGTGAGGACATTGCAGAATTTCAGATAAATGTTTCTTTCTTTGCCATCTGAGATCCAGAAAGAAATTAAGTCATTATCAGCCTGGAGTCATCATCTGTGGCTGCCAGTTTTAAAAAATACATATTTTATTTTTAAATAGTTTGGATTGATTCCCCACTAAAAAAGATGAGACCCAGGCTGGGCATGGTGGCTCACACCTGTAATCCCAGCACTTTGGGAGGCTCAGGTAGGTGGATCACTTGAGGACAGGAATTCGAGACCAGCCTGGCCAACATGGTGAAACCCTGTCTCTACTAAAAATACAAAAATTAGCTGGGCGTGGTAGTGGGTGCCTGTAATCCCAGCTACTCAGGATGCTGAGGCAGGAGAATTGCTTGAACCCGGAAGGTGAGGTTGCAGTGAGTGGAGATTGTGCCACTGCACTCTAGCCTGAGTTAAAAAGTGAGACTCTGTCTCAAAAAAAAAAAAAAAAATTGAGACCCTCTTTTACTTCCTCCTACCTCCAATCTCCCTCCCAATTTTTGTTGCTTTATATTATTTCTATTTCATCAGAGTTTGAGACCTTTACATAAATCATAATTCCCCCATTCATTTCTTCTTAGATGTATATTTGAATGGAATCCACACTCACAACTAGTCTTTCTACTACCATCGGTCCATCCTTGACTTCTCCATCTTGATTCATTCCTTGCCCCAGATTATATATATATATATATATATATATATATATATATATATTTTTTTTTTTTTTTTTTTTTTTACATAGGCAAACACTTTTTTTGTAAAATATATTAGAAAGCTTCCAGTTTAGTGTGAACAATGGAAGTTGGGTAGTTGTAATTGTGCGTTTAGTGAGAGTTAGGGAAAACATAATCTGCTTAGGCACCTCGGACTTTAAAACACTGGAGACGTAATTTGTGAGAGGACTTGATGTGCCTCCTAAGGGAAACCATGCGAAAACTTCAGGGGCTGACAGGAGAGGCCTCTAAGACAGGGTTAAGGCTCCAGATCAGGGTGTGGGGAGATGCCGGCCTCATCCAGTCTTTTAGAAAGGCCCAGTTAGGTAGCAAATGCCTCTGGAAGTCAGAAGGTCTGAGAGTCTGCCTTGATACATTTATTATTGAGAGGCGAGGACTATTTTTTAGGGGTGATCTGTCGCCTCGCCATGCCACTTCTGTTTAGATGTTTAAAAGTTACCCCAGGCTGGGCGTGGTGTGGAGGTTCATGTCTGTAATCCTAGCACTTTGGGAGGCCAAGGTGGGTGGATCACCTGAGACCAGCCTAGCCAACATGGTGAAACCTCATCTCTACTAAAAATACAAAAATTAGCCGGGCATGGTGGTGGGCACCTGTAATTCCAGCTACTTGGGAGACTGAGACAGGAGAATTGCTTGAACCAGGAAGCGGGGGTTGCAGTGAGCCGAGATGGCATCACTGTACTCCAGCCTGGGCAACAGAGCAAAAACTCCATCTCAAAAATAAATAAATTAATTAATAAATAAATTAAATTAAATTAAATAACCCCAAACTCAGCCTATCAAAACTTGAAGATACCACAAAAATTCATACCCATAAGGATAGTTATAATTTCAAAATAGGGGAGTAAGAGTGTTGGCAAAGATGTAGAAAAATTGGAAGCTTTGTACATTGCTGGTAGGGGTGTAAAATGGTGCTGCTTCTGTGGAAAACAATATGGTGGTTCCTCAAAAAGTTAAACTTACAACACAGCAATTCCACCACTAGATATATTCCCAACACAAGAGTGGATAAACAAACTGCAGCACATACATACACTGAAATATTATTCACTTTCAAAAAAGGAATGAAGTACTCATTTATATTATGACATAGATGACCTATTGTATGATTTCCCTACCATGTGGCTCTCCTCTGTCTTTCCTAGTTAAGTGAGGAGGCGTCCTCATCTCCTTCATTGCACAGGTCAGACATGTTCTCTCCCTTACTTTTATATCGTGTATCCAATTCATATTCATCTTTCTCCACTGTCAACATTCTAATCGGCATTATTTCTTAGGGTGATAAGTGAGGGCCCCTTTTCAGTCCATTGTCCAAAATACAGAAACATACCTGTAAAACAGAACTTGCATGACTAAATGGCCTCATGCAATTTTTGAATTATTATGACTATTTTACTCCAAAAAGGGATATTTCTCAGTTTTCCATATAAGAGAGTCATATGAGCAGAAAAGCAGATTTAGCAAACTTTTTTTTTGTAAAGGGACAGATAGGAATTGTTTTCGGCTTCACAGACCACACAATCTCTGTTGCAACAACTCACCCCTGCCATTGACAGCAGTGAAAAGCAGCCATGGATAATATGGAAATCAGTGAATGCAGCTATGTCTCAATAAAACTCTATTCATAGAAATGGGGGGTGGACATTAAAAGAAAAATTAATACCAATCTTTCTCAAACTCATCTAAAAAAATAGAAAAGGGGTGAACACTTCCTAACTCATTCTATGAGGCCAGCAAGGGCCTAGTATCCAGAATATATAAAGAACTCTTTCAACTAAACAACAAAAAGACAACCCAAATAAAATAGGGCAAAGACTTGAATATATATTTCTTCAACGAAAATGTAAAAATGACCAACAAGCCCATGAAAAGATGCTCAATCTCAGTCATTAGGGAAATGCAAATCTAAATCACAGTGAGACACCACTTCACACCCACTAGGATGGTTATAACTTGTAAAAAGGGGGAAAAGGAGGAAGCCAGGTGTGGTGCTGCCTGCCTAGTCCTAGCTACTCAGGAGGCTGAGGAAGGAAGATCACTTGACACCTGGAGTTTGAGGCCAACCTGAGTAATATAGCAAGACCCTGCCTCTAAATATATACATACATATATATTATATATATATATATATTTTTTTTTTAAGCTGGGCCCATATGGTGGCATGCACCTGTAGTCCCAGCTACTCGGGAGACTGAGGCAGGAGAATCATTTGAGCCCAGTTGGAGGCTGCCTTGAGCTATAATCACACCAGTTGTTTGTAGGAATGTAAAATGATGCAGCTGTGGTGGGAAACAGTTTGACAGTTCCTCTAAAAGCTGAACATACAACTCAGCATTTCCACCACTAGATATATACCCAAAATAACTGATAACGGGGTCTCAAATAAATAGCAAATAGTGTTCATAGCAACACTATTTACAATAGAAAAGGGGTAGGAACAAACTCAAATGCCCATCAACAAAAGAATGGATAAACAAATTGTGGCATATACCTATAATGAAATATTATTCAGTTATGAAAAAGCAGTGAAGTACTCACTCATACTACAACATAAATAACCTCAAAGACATTATGCTACTTGAAATGGGCCATCCACAAAAGATCACATGGTGTGTGCTTCTATTGGTATGAAATACACAGAATAGGTAAAATCCATAGAGATAAAAAGTAGATTGGTGGCTAAGAGGGGCTGGGGAAAGAGGGGAATGGAGAGTAACCACTTAACAGCTTAGGAGTTTCCTTTTGGGGCAATGAAAATGTTTTGAAAGTCAATAGAGGTGGTGATTGCATGATGTTGTGAATGTACTAATTGCCACCGAGTTGTTCACTCTAAAATGGTTAATTTTATGTTATATAAATTTCATCTCAATAAATTTAAGGAAAAATTTAAATTTACAAAAACAGGTAGGTCGCATTTGGCTTAGGGTCCCTAAGTTGCTAAGTCCTGATCTAGACTGGTTAAGGAGTTCACCACTAGCTCTAACAGCGCCTTTCTCACTGATCCTGGGACTAACAGTTCTACCTACCCCAGGCCTCTTCTTCTCCAGGAAGCCATTCTTGAACCTTCTACCCTGACCCTGCCTGGTATAGTTAGTTGTCCATCCAGTAGGGACTCCTCCAGCCATGTCACCATTATCTCTGTATGTCTTCATTTCTTCTATTGAACTTTGGGCTTTCAGAAAGCATAGACTGGATTTCATTCCTCTTTCCAGCTCCAGTGCCCTTTCAGTGCCTGACACATAATAGGCACCCGGTAAGTGTTGTGTAATGAACAGATAAATGAATAAATAATTATCAGAGACATCTGACCTTTCTGGCTGTTGGTTTGTTCACATGTAAAGTGAAGAAAATAATGCCTTATTTTTCCTTCACAGTGGTTAATTGTATAATTGGGCCATTCAGTCCTTATATGAACCTAAACATAGCCATGATTAGATATTATGTGGTTAACCTCAGTTTTCATTAAAATATGTAATTGGTGATAACAGAAATAAGCAGGTTGTCAGAAGAAATTACTGTAGTTTTCAGTTGGGTCTAGCATATTTCTTCCCCTTTGTTTGCTTAAAGTTTTCTTCACATTTTCCAAGTATAAAATTGTGGCTCATGCCTATAATCCCAGCACTCTGGGAGGCTGAGGCTGGTGGATCACTTGAGGCCAAGGGTTCAAGACCAGCCTGGCCAACATGGTAAAACCTCGTCTCTACAAGAATACAAAAATTAGCCAAGTGTGGTGGTGTGCACATGTAGTCCCAGCTACTTGGGAGGCTGAGACATGAGAACTGCTTGAACCCGAGAGGCAGAGGTTGCAGTGAGCTGAGATCATGCCACTGCACTCCAGCCTGGACATCACAGTGAGACCCTGTCTCCAAAAAAAAAAAAAAAAGTAAACATATTCAGAAAAATATTGAAAGTTAATATTTATCCCATCTTTCCCTATGCCCCATCTTATTACTCATAAGTTATTCTTTTAATAATTTGTTTTTAATCCCCCATAACTATGAATATGAATTTATATCTCTATTTTTTATTTATAAACTACAATATTAAATATTAAAGATCAGAAAAGAAAAATAAGGAAGGACAATACGCATAAAACAAGTCTGTCCTGGGAAAACTGGTATTTTCACCCAAATTGTAACCCCATCTTGACCCCCCTAGATTGTACATCTAAGGATAACAACAACTTTATTCAGTTCTGCGCATCTCAAGAACTCCTACCATGGTGTGTTGTATAAAGTAGCTGATACTACTTGTAGAATGAATAAATTCAAGCTTGTTCTCTACCCTCTAAAATTAAAACAAAAAGTAGAAGAAGATTTAGTTTGCACTGCCTCCATCTCTCCTCAAACGTCCTCAGCAGAGTTGCTGGGAATAAAAGAGTGAGTAAGAAGACATGCCCCTCCCCTCAGGGAACCCCCATTCTTAGTTGGGGAGAAAGACAAACAAGTGTAAATTGTAATTCAATCCTATAAAAAGAATCAAGAAGCTGAAAACAAAACCAAAGCATGTAAAAATATGAAGGAGCTGGCCAGGTGAAAAGTGGAGGTTATTCTGGGGATTAAATAAAACAATGTGTATGAAAGCACTGTGTAAACTCTAATATGTCATACCAACTCCAGGTCTTGCCATTGCTGCTGTTAGCAAAACTCTGAGAGAAATTCTATCTTCTTTTTCCTGCTGGAGTTGGTAGTGGCCAGAAATGCTATGGCACTCTTTCCAAAAAGGTTTTCTTTTTCCATTGGAATAAATGGCCCAAGGAGCCAGTACTGTAACAGATGCCCATGTCACACCTATTATAACTTTCTTTGAAGAAACGTCCAAAGCAAAAAAAGGCATTGCCATTTTTTCTTTTTTCTTCTTATTTTATTTATGTTTTTATTTATTTTGAGGTAAGATCTCTCTCTGTCGCCCAGGCTGGAGTGTAGTGGCTCACTACAGCCTCAGCCTCCCAAACTCAAGTGAGCCTCCCGCCTCAGCCCCCTGAGTAGCTGGGACTACAGGCACACACCTTCACATGCAACTAATTTTGTTTTTTATTTTTTGTAGAGATGAGGTTTCGCCATGTTGCCCAGGCTGGTCTTGAACTCCCAGGCCCAAGCGATCCTCCTGCCTCGGCCTCCCAAAGTGCTTTACAAAGGGATTACAGGCATGAGCCACCACGCCTGGGCCATTATTAAACTGAATTCATAACTAAGCACTTAATCTTCCCACATTCAATGCAATTACAGTTTCATGTGACCACAGAGCTGGTGGAACCTATGACTACACACAGCACTCACATACACATGCACACACACATGCTCACATAGACACATACAACTAGAGAGTTCTCGAATTCTCACTGAGCTGATGCACAGAGCAGGAGACAGAGAAATCAGTCCATGAATCCGAGTATGAAAATCCAGAAAGTAACATTTAAAGGAAAACAGAAGAAAATACACATTTCAAGAAAGGCTTAAGCCTTTCTGGAAAGAGGAGAGAGATGCATTTTTTAGAGTGCTGAGCAGCTGCAAATACTTATCTATCTTGAATCAGCCAACCATGATTCTTACAATCAGCCCCAACATGTAGTGCAGAGAGAGCAGGGTTTGTCATGAAGATCTTCAAAGACCTTCGATGCAGAGGACTTTGGTAACAGCGTCAGTTCCCTATCTTCCTAGTAAATAGCACTCCCATCCACCAAGTGTCCAAGCCAGAAACCTAGGAGATGTTCTCAACTCGTCCATTCCTTCATTCCCTTCTCTCACTCAGTCACCATGTTCTCATACCTCCTTAATCTCTCCTAAAGGTATCAATCTGTGGGCACTCCCCTTGCTACTGTTAGAGTTCAGTGCAATTCTCTCTCAGTTAGACCTGTTACAAAAGCCTCCTCACTGGTCCTTTTCACTTTGACTTTACCCATTCCAGCGTGTGTTCCTTATTCTACATTCAATGTGTTTCCTGAAACACAAATTTGGGATTTACAACACAATGGTTAAGAACTCGGGCTCCAGGTCAGAATGCCTGGGTTCAATTCCACACACCACCACTTACCAGCTCTGTGACTTTGATCAAGTTACTTCTTGTTATATGCTGAGTTGAGACTGCATTTGGAGATGGGGTCTTTAAAGAGGTAGTTAAGTTAAAATGAAGTCATTAGTGTAGACCTTAATCCAATCTGACTGGTGTCTTTATGAGAAGAGGAGGTCAGGGCACAAACAGGTGCAGGGGGAAGACCACGTGAAGACATAAGAAAAAGACAGCCATCTGCAATCCAAGGGCAGAGACCAGGAGAAACCAGCTCTGCCGTCACCTTGATCTTGGACTTCTGGCCTCCAGAATTGTTAGAAAATAATTTTTTGGGACAGGCGCAGTGGCTCACGCCTGTAATCCTAACACTTTGAGAGGCCAAGGTGGGCAGATCACTTGATGTCAGGAGTTCAAAACCAGCCTGGCCAACATGGTGAAACCCTGTCTCTACTAAAAATACAAAAAATTAGCCAGGCATGGTGGAAGATGCCTGTAATCCCAGCTACTCGGGAGGCTGAGGTAGGAGAATCACTTGAACCTGGGAGGTGGAGGTTGCAGCAAGCCGAGGTCATGCCACTACACTCCAGCCTGAGCGACAGAGCAAGACTCTGTCTCAAAAAGTAATAATAAATAATAATAATAATAATTTTTTTGTTGCTTAAGCCACCCAGTCTGTAGTACTTTATTCTAGCAGCCTCAGCAAGCTAATAGACTCTACTCTCTAAAGCCCATCTTTGCATGGCAAAATGGAAATAATAATAGTATCTCTCTCAGAGAATTGTTGGGAGAATCAACTGCAATACTGTGTATGTTACACCTAGAACATTGTCTAACACATAAGTCATACAAAGGAGCAGTGAAAAAGATAGTGATGATGACGATGCTACCTCCTTACCTAAAATTCTTCATTGGCTCCACATTGCCCAAAAAAAGAAAGTCCAAACTTATTAGCACGCTCCACGGCACTAAATGACCCAGACAGTGCATGCCCCTCAGCTCACCTCTTGCATGTGCTACAGCCATTCCAAACTGCTTAGAGTTTCCAGAGCACCTGCTGTCCCATTGTCCCAGGCTTTCTGATGCCTGCCTTTCTTCCTAACAGCCTTTTCCTACAGCATTGCTTACTCTCATCTTCGAACAACTGCTCAGCTAGGATGTCATCTCCTCAAGGATCTTTCTGTACTCACTTCTGCCCCCTGCTGAAATAAGAGCCCACAACACCCTGTCATTAATTTTATTTTACCACCTATCACTCTGTATGATAGTTGCATATGTCCTATCAGACTTTTCCAAAGGACCTTCTATTCCTTCAGCGATTACGCCTGATTCATTATTGAATCCCCAGTGTAGATCCTAACATGTGCCATGAACTAACTCATTAAATATTTGTGGAAGGAATGAATGATTCTGACCCTATGTCATCAGCCATGTTTTCAGTGGGGGCCTTGCCTGCTCGTTCCCACAGCACACTCAATGAGAATCTCACAAGGCATGACAATGCATGCTCAGGTGCCAGAATTCAGGACTAAGTCTCTGGTAGATAACTGTGTGTTTCAAAATCATTGCAAGAGGATACAAAGGAATGTATTATATTTGACAGGAAAAACCCTGGTGTGCAAACAATACATCTATGTAAGCTGCAAAAGAATGATTGTAAGCTTTTTTGAAAAAGAGGATGAGATGTGTTCAGTAACTCTGAGGAATTTGTTATTTACAAGCACGTTGCTGGTATTTTGGCCATCAGGCATTTCTCTCAAATGAAATGCCAAGAATGTGCCTGAGAACAACAGATGCCTTTCATTTGGAGGCCCAGCTCTGCTCCTGACAGAAAGTGTGTCCCCATAAGGTACACGCTGCTTGCCCCAAACATGCTGGCCCAGAAGGCATTACCCATCCCTCCCTCTCATTTCCTCCGCAGCAGCACCAGCCCCTGTGAGGAAGACTCGGAGGTCAGTCTACACCCAGCCATTCCCCCACATACATGCTGACTAAACTATCCTGAGTAAACCAGTCGAGGCCTTATAGCCCCCCAAAACATTTGCATGATGATGTTACTTTTTAAATTCAGTATCAGCCTGGGTGTGGTGGCTCATGCCTGTAATCCCAGCACTTTGGGAGGACGAGGTGGGAGGATCACTTGAGGTCAGGAGCTCGAGACCAGTCTGACCAACATGGCAAAACCCTGTCTTTACTAAAAATACAAAAATTAGCTGGGCATGGTGGTGAATGCCTGTAATCCCACCTACTCGGGAGGCTGAGGCAGGAGAATCATTTGAACCTGGAAGACAGAGGTTGCAGTGAGCCAAGATTGCACCACTGCACTCCAGCCTGGGTTACGGAGTAAGACTCTGTGTCTAAATAAATAAATAAATAAATTCAGCATCAGGAATTTTGAACTGAGGGGCTTTCTCTCACTGATATGTTTCCATTTATGTCTTAATTGCCAAGACTTTGAGACTCACATTGAGTATCTAATCACAATGACTATGTTAGCCGATGCCTCAGGTCTGTTTCCTTCCTCACTTCTGTATGATATTGAATTGTCCAGTTTTACTCTAATAATATTCAGTATGCTGGCAGAGGGCATGGGTCTGGGCTCTGAAGTCAGACTGCCTAGGTTTGGATCCCGGCTCTGCCCCTCATCAGCCGTGTAAACTTGGGGAAGCTAATTAACCTTTCTGTGCCTCAGTCTCCTTATCTGTAAAATGGGGACAGTTAAATGAGTTAATACACATAAACAGAAAACACAGATATGAAGATACAGAAATGTATGTAAAAAATAGAACAGTGACTGGTACAAAGTCATTGCTATGGCAGAATTTTTTATATGTAGTTATTAATATAAGTTGCTTGAATATCTTTGGGAAGCAGTTTAAGTATAAATTATAAATATATGATAATATTAGTAAAACATATTTGCTTTAGGAATGTATAGCTTATAATTTTTCTGATTGGTACAGAGTCATTGCTACAACAGAATTTTTTTATATATAGTTATTAATATAAATTGCTTCAAATATCTTTGGGAAGCAGTTTGAGTATAAATTGTAAATATATGATATTAGTAAAACATATTTGCTCTAGGAGTGCTTAGCCTGTAATTTTTCTTTTTGATAACACAATTGACAGAACAAATTTGATTCAGGACCTCATGATGTATGCACACACACATACACACACACACAAACACACACGCTATATTTACCTTGAAAACAAAACTACAGCAATATTCTAATCCTAAATGTGAGTTTTTTGTATTTGGAATTCTGTGATTTGAATTGCTGCAAAATCTATGTCTACTGGACCACTGCCACTTCTTACATTTTACTATGTTTGAATAATTTGGGTCTCAAAGGAGAATCATGGTTTAAAAAGCCAAATAAAGAGAATAATGTGTTAATAAGCTTATCTTTATTGGAGGGGTAGCCCTGTAAACTAAACATGAGCTCAGACATCAGACTGTGCTGGCAAAAGGTCACAGATCCTGATGTCTATTTTAAAAACTACTTTCCATACCTACCTACCTGGCAACAAAAATGTCAAAACAGTTCATGGACAATTAAAAACTTTTTTTGTTCTGGAAGTGTTTGATTCAAATTTCATTTCAGGGATAATGTACTATCTGGCTCTAGAGGCCTTGCCCAGGGAAACAGTGGTGAATGTGATGAGCCCAGGTTCTCCTTAGAGAAATGAGCCACCAAGAGGGTGGCCTTGGCAGGTAAACAGGTAATTATCATGCTGTGTGGAATCTCACCTTCTTGTGCTGGAAGCAAGAGAAAAGATATGTGAGCTCAGGTAGGATACCTAACTTCAAGCCACAATACGCATTTCCAATATTAGCTACAGTTTGCAGAGAACTCACATTTCATGCTGTATCTGCCAGTCACAGAAACCTAGGTGAGAACAAAAACAAACCTATTAGCCACTTTTAAGTGGCTGAGTTCATATTTTCAGTGAAAACACTTGGGGTTGGCAATGACCACTAAATCATCTATTGCTCTGCTTCCCCGCCAACTCTCAAAATATTTTTACACCCTTGGCACTCATACCTTTGTTTACATTGTTTTCATTATGACTATTGATCAAGTAAGAAATATTTATTGAGCACCAACTCTTTGTGATAGAAATTATGGCATATCCAGAAGTAAAGCCATAGCAAACTTAGCTTTTGCAAGACTTAAGATGCTAAATACTATACTTAAAAAAAAAAAAGTGTAGGATGATACAAACAGAAGCGCTCAAGTCTACAATTCAGACTTACCCAGCATGCACTGGCATGGGGGTAAGGTTTGAAATGACCCATGAAAACTAGAGAATAAATGGACGTGTAAGGGATGGAAAGTGTTGCTGCGTGAGAAAGGCAGGGCAAAGGAGCTGGTAGGTAGACATAGAAGAGCAAATAGCAAAGATCTGAAGTTGGGAATGAGCTTGTCATCTTTGTACAAAATCAGGAAATCAGGCTAGAGTTGGGGCCTATACACAGGTGGGGTCAGATCAGAACCCCCCCCCCGCCACAACATACCTCTCTCTTTGGTGTGTCTGTGCTTGCACACATGCTGCTCAACTGTCTCCACTGTCTCCACCACCACACTGCACACAACTCAACTAATTGATGTCCTCAAATAATAGAAACCCATTTTCTAGGCTGGACGTGGTGGCTCATGCCTGTAATCTCAGCACTTCGGGAGGCCGAGGTGGGCGGATCACGAGGTCAAGAGATCAAGACCACCCTGGCTAACACGGTGAAACACTGTCTCTACTAAAAATACAAAAAACTAGCCGGGCATGGTGGCATGCGCCTGTAATCCCAGCTACTTGAGAGGCTGAGGCAGGAGAATCACTTGAACCCAGGAGGAGGTGGAGGTTGCAGTGAGCTGAGATCATACTACTACACTCCAGCCTGGGCAACAGAACGAGACTCCATCTCAAAAAAAAAAAAAGAAAGAAATCCATTTTCCATTTTCTACATCGAGTCGTTGGGAAGTGATTTCATAATTATAATCTTATATTGTTAATTCTGTATTATAAAATAAGAATAAGTGTGTATTTATTTATACCCTGCTGTTTTCCAAAGTTTATTTAAGATAGTTTGCAGAAGTAACATAAAGAACAATGAAAGAGCATGAAAAAGCTCTAGATAAGAGAAATAATAAAGAGAAAACAAAAGTATGTATTAAGTTGAGCCAGAAATAAGCTTAGTACTAATTATAGGTCACATGGGGCCATAAATTTGTCTTCTGGCAGCATGGAGAGAGAAACCCGATGGTTATGGGAAAGTGGTCATTTAATCTGTCATAGTCACACATATCGTTAAAGCCATTAGAAGCATTAAGAACCATCCATGTCCAACCCTATCATTTCAAGATGTGACAGGTGGGGCTCTGGAGCCTATGAGTATGATCACAGAGCTAGTTAGGGCAGAATAGAAGTCAACTTTCAGAAGTGTGGAAATTATTCCGAGAGGAGATTAAGAATCAAAATTAAACCAATGAATAGAAATCACCTTTCTAAGGATTTGAAACCTCCTTTGAGAGCAGTGGAATTTCTTCTGCAAAAGGCACCACAAAGATGCGAATTAAGGAGTATTCTAAGCTTCTAATTAGATTACCTTAATTGTTGTTGCTACATTCAACTATAATACCTGAAAGAATGCTTGAAATCCAGCATAGTCTTTAGGAGATGGTGTGTTTCTTGTATATGATTCAGCATCAGCAATAAACTATATCTGCACAGATAGCTCACAGAAAGATCCATTTTCTGGTACTTTGGGACAGGCATTTTTGGTTTGTTTGGGTTTTTATTCATTTGAGGGAGTGTTGTAACCACATATCCTCACCCTGGTGGAAAAATGTGTTTTCACTAAAACTATAATTTACTACTTCAAGTCTGCCCCCTTCATAACAAAATGGTGACTCTACAGGAAAGGCCTAATTATGAAACTTTGTTGTTGTAATGACAGAAAAAAGGAATAATATTTAAGCATTGTTAACTTGGTGCAAAGAATCCTTGTTAGAGCTGGTGATACAGCTGTAATGCCCAATTGATATAACAGCAAGAAAGAAATGGGGCATCCTGCTCATGTGATTGAGATAAAGACTAAGCAGAATTGAAGGAGGGCCACCAAAGACATTTTGTGAGAGATTTGGAAGATGGAAGTGAAGCAGCCTGATAATATTACACTCAGAAGGTTGGTGGAGGTCTCGTAGGTGCTACTGTAGCTCCTGCTTCTCTCTGTGGAACTTCCTATTGACACAGGCAGCAGCTGGGCCTGCAGCTGCTCCATTTCCCCAGATTCTCCTTCACCTTCTCCAACCCCTGAGCCAGGTACCTTCTTTGCTAGACACCACCCACATCATTGAGGTGGAAAGAGCTGAGAGACTGACAAGAGCTCTAGTCCATCCCCATGGTCTTGCTCCTGCTGGTGGGTCCCAGCTTGTCCTTGCTGTTCCCGCTTTGATGCTCTGTCCCTTCCAACTGTTTCAACACCAGGCACAAAGACCATCTCACCAGCTCCCACAAGGGCCCAAGGGCAAATCCCTCTCATATGCCCTCATAAATGCCGAGTTGTTCTGCTTTGGGACAGCAGTGAGGGAATTCTAGCCAATAAATACAGACGGAATCACGGAATTAGAAAGTCATCCTTTTCCAGCCCTTAATGATCATCAGTGGTTAATAGAACCATCAGGTGAAAGACTGATAAGGAACTGTAGAATGGATGGGTCAGGCTGGCAATACCTTAAGCCACTGATCAACATTAACCTCAAACAATGGCTATCAAATAGTAGTCACCTCCTACTGTGAGGCAATAGGGAGGAGAGAGCCCCCATCTGTGGTACATTCTAGCCACAAACATTGAAGCTGAATCTAATCAAGGCTCCAGGTGAAGCTAACAGTTTACAGGAAACACAGGGCTAGAAGAACATGGCAAATGACACCAGCAGATACAATCATCAAAGTCCAGAATGTAGGGAACTGGACAGAACAGTTTCCTCCCAGCCTAGATACCTTGGGGCCATCTTTGACTCTTCAAATCCCTACATGTTGATTCCCAAAATATTTCCAAACCCTGTTATTATTCCTTTGCTATCTCTCTTAAATATACCCTTTCTCTTCCTTCTTGAGAATTATGTCACTAATTTATTTTTTGTTCTTATGAGCAGTCTCTTCATTTTAATAGTGTTTATTATACTTTTTAAGTAAATATTAATGTGTGTTTGTTTAATATGCGTCTCCCTCACTCAATTCTAAGAGCCCTATGAAGGCAAAGGACCTGACTCTTGTTCTCATCGATTACCCTGACATACGTTAAGTATGCCACAGTGATATATTCAAGACTTAATGCTTGATTGACAGAATGAATAAATGAATACATGCACCAATCTTTCAGGCTTCTATGTTATTTCCGGACTTTTTTCATTTTCGTTTCAATTCATCTTACATACTGTTACAGTAGGTCACTAGTTAGACATGAGAGCAAGGCAGGAGAGGGCTCCCCCCAGCCCCCACCCCGTCCCCCATCAGAAATGTCAGGTGACAATCAGATGATGGTCAGGCAGTTGTTAAACTGCCTCACTAAAAAATAATTGGCCACAGCTGGCACCAGGGAAAGGCCATCTCCACTGACATCTTATTTGTCAGACCAAGCATAAATGTTAATCTCACCCCAAAAAAACACCTTCACAGAAACATCCAAAATGTTTATCCTAATAATGTTTTTCTGGACACCATGGCCCAGCCAAGTTGACACACATAAAATTAACCATTCTACCCTTCATTTCTTACCTACCCAAAGGCATTTTCCACCAGCCTGCAATTTTTCTGCTTCATGGTTTCCCATGCCTGCCACCTTCATTCCTGAGTCAGCTCTTTCCTGGAGCTGCCTCCACCCCACTTAGGAATCCTCTCCTTCCTCTGTCTGATTCTTGGACACCCACCCATTTCCAACAATTCCACTGCACCACCTTTTCTGGCCTCCCCTAGAGTTGTCATTTTGCCCAAGGGCCCCAAAATTTAGCTCTCTAAAATCATAGATTATTAGAGTTGCAAAGAACCTCAAAGTAAATTAAGTAAATTCAACCCCTTTCATTTTTATTCCACAAAACAAAACTCAAAAGAAATAAAGTGGCAGTTATGAGCTACATAGGAAGCCAGATCCAGCCCCTGTGAACTAACTCCCAGTCCCATGCTCCTTCAGCTCCACACACAGAGGGGGCTCGACTGAAGAGTATTTGAGGGCCCATGTTTCACTGAGTTCTCCAGAGCAGTGGATCCCAAAGTAGGGTGAGCATAATTCCCCTGGAGTGCACAAGACTTCTGGTAAGAAAATAATAGAACTTCTAGTTATTTTTATTCTTCACTTATTCTTCTAAATGTTCTACTTCTCTGGGAGTTTTAATATACATTATATATTGGTACAGGAGGACATGTATATAATTGATAAATAAATGCAATGTCTCTACAGAGGTGCGTGCTTTCATATATTAATATATAAAATGTTTTTAACTGCTAGAGTTGTACCACACACACTCATGCACACAACTGGTAGCATCTGCCTCTAGACTGCCAATCCTAAAATATATATCTATTGCCTATTGTGAACCAAGGAACTGTTGGGCCATTTTGAAGGAGGGCTCCCTCCTCTGTTTTTGAAATGACTATTTTTTAAAGCCTTTCAGTAAACCCCATGGCTTCAGGCAGTTTCAATCTGTTCAAATTCCTGAGGACACTTAAAGGCAATAGCTTCATTTAGAGAAGTCTTTCTTAAGAATTGTAGGGAGGGTAAGTGGGAGAGAAGGCTAAAGATCATGACCCCTACTTGCTAGAACACCTGGGCAATATTTTCCTATGAGCTCACTGATGGTGAGTTTATTTTGGTAACTTTCTGGAGATGACTCAAGTTCTAATTGAAAAGCAAGCATGTGTATACTGGGAGAGAAGAAAAACAGCAACTGCTAGAATGAACGCACGGCCACGTTATGACTGACAAGAGCTCTGCTCACACCAGAACACACATACTTGTCTAACTCTGGATATGCATTCAAATTTAAATGTTTATAATTCCTCTCTAGGTCCAAAAATGCAACAAAAAAAAACCTTTGAAACAAAAGGTTCATTTGCTCATTCTGGACAACAGGTACGAAAGAAGGCTGACTGCCAGAATTCAAATGATTTTTATTGCTATTCCTCATGGAAGCATATTTTAGTTAAAACAACTTAGCAATTAGCTTTCCTCCTACCCCAACCAAAAAAAAGTTAAACACAAGTCATTGATTTGCTGATTGTTCCCACCTTCAAGTTTAGGTCCCTGCAGATATTGACTATAAATTAGTTCTACTTCTCATGGACAGCAACAAAGAAAAAAATTAGACAAAGTACATTTAACAGGTTTGTTTATTTGAGCAAAGAATGATTCTCAAATTGAGCAGCCCTTAGAATCAAGAAGAGGTTCAGAGAACTCCGCTCTGCAATGTGGGCAGTGAGTGTTTATAAACAGAAAATGGCTGAAGAATACAGAAACAAGGAACAAAAAGCAAATTGGCCATTTCGAAGTTACTTTCCTTGTAAGGGTTAAAGCAGACAGTGCTTCCTTATCAAGCCAGCTAAAACTAGCCTGTTAGGGGATTTGACCATTACCACTCTCTCCTGATCTCTTGGAAAATCAGATAAACAACTTAGTTTTGGCTTGGTGGCACAGAACTTTAGCATAAATGGCTCCAGTTTGGTTTGGTCAGTAGGGGTCCAGTGAAGGAGCTCAGTCCAAACCTATGGCATCTTATAAATTTAACAACAGTCTATTTTGGAAATTATTGTGTTCTTCTCAGTACACATAAAGAATAAAAAGAATAAGCTTTGTTTCCTTAAACTTAAGCAAAATTTTTCAAAATTATACCTAATTTTTCCATAAAACTTAAGAAACAAACCCCCAAAAAATAATTATCTGGGTGCTCTGGAAGTTGCTAATTCTATAATATTTCTTCAAGACAAAAATTCCTGATTACAGAATTTACCAAAAGCAATTAATTGCCTTCAGTAGTTTATTCCTGTGATTTAGCTCTATTCTATCGATACAGTCAAATCAGCTGGAAGGGGAACTAATTATGTTTATAAAGAACTATTCAGGAAAGCACTGCTGGATAGCTACAGATGTTCCCACACCTGTTGACTATATCCCAAATCCAGCACAATCCTCTGTACAGGAAATTATTATTCGTTCTCCCTGGTTTCCTTCCTGTAGTCAGAAATATGTCGAACAATGACATAATGCAAAAGCGTTTGCTCATCTAGGATTACAATACACAGAGAATGTGATCCCAGAGGTTCAGTGCTGCCTGGAATCTTACCAACATCTGCAAGGTGAGTTAGGGACCCGAAAAGCAAAAAAATACTTTCCCCAAGGATAGATGAGTCATACTCCTCACTGTGAGACACTTGGAATACAAGGCAGAAAAGAAAGAAGAGAACACACGTTAACATCCAGCAATAATCCTTAATCACAGCTTGTACAAAGTTACTTGGATGACTTGAATATGGGGAAATTTTTTTTCTTTCAAAAGTAAAATCAAACAATCATCAAGTCTAAAAATACGTTTGAAATAAAAGTCAATTCTGTATTTTATCTGTGAGTTGAGTCTCTAACATGTTTAAAACCTAGATAAAAGTGTTAAAAACAAACAAACAAAAATCATCAATTATTAAGACATTTGCCTCTATTGGAGAAGCATGTACCAGGGACAGATGTGAAAAAAACAGCATCAGTAGCAGCTTAGAAGTCAACAGAGCAGAACTGCACAGGTAAAAGGGGCCTCTGCCTGGAATGATGGCAGAAGAAAGAGTTTGGAGGAACTCTACTAATCAGGGAAAAATATTGTTTGAATTCTTGAACCATGAAAAAAAAATAGGATTTGGTTGATGAAACTCATTCTAGTTGGGGTGGAGATAGTTTATTTTCCCTTTTTGCAGATATGTGACCTTTGGCTGGCCAGTCAACTCAGCTGTTTGGAGCTTGATATTTAATTAGGTCAATGCCCAGGATTCAAGACCCACAGCCCAGTTAGCAATAAACATCACAATGAGAAAGCTTTTGTTCATGAGCAGAGATTGATCTACTATCCCTAAACAGTCTCCTTCTAGAAGTAAGACCCCTTTTGCCAAACAAAAGACTATAATAAATTTAGAGTAAAATGCTAAACATAATTGGAAAGAGGAAATGTTCCATGTGACCCTGGGTAAGTTATCTAACCTCTCTGAATCTTGGTTTTCACATGTTTAAATTGCAACCTATAATACTATCGACTAGATAGGGTTGTTGTAAAGATTAAATGAGTTACTTTGTGGAAAACTCTTAGAAGAGTGTGGGACATAAAGTAAGTGCTCGATAAATGTTAGTTACAATTAATACTATTTTTTAAAAATATTAGCGGTGGGTCAGAATTTTTGTCTTTTGTGAAAGCATGCTACTTAACAAGAATCAAGAAAACTGATATTGGAAATTGAAGAAGTGATTAAGAACTTAAACAATAGTTAAGCAATAGGATTCAGCGGGTCTTAGCCTGACCAAAGTGGCAAAGTTTTTAAAGAAGCCTAAGCGAGGCTGTAAAAATAAAAGGGATCCAGAAGACTCACTCGATTAATATTTTAAAAAACAGTACGATTTAGAATCTGTATGTTTGCTATTTGGGCTTTTCTTGAGGCAGAGACGTGATGGTAAGAACACAGAGTGAAGCTAGAACCCTCCCCTGTCTGCATTATCCTCGCAAAAGATTCCTTTTGCTGTAACCCGGCTAAAAACAGTTCCCACTTGTGTAAGGCTGGGTTTGCAGGTGGAAGGACAAAATCCAAAAGGCTGAGGAGAAAAAAGACCTGCCTCAAAATGTGAATTTGTGTCCATGTGCTTTCTCTCGCATCCCACCCCTTCTCAGAGGTCTGCTCTTCTGTGTGGGGTGGGGTAGGAGGCGGGATGTTGAGTGAGGTGGGGCTGTTGGGGTAGTTGCTGAATCAGTCCAGTGGGATCAGAAGCTAAGTAAACTTCCTCTGCAACAATAAAGACCTGCTAAACAAAGGATTATCCCCAAGTGGGGGAAAAAAAGGATGTCTTTGCTGTCAGTCATCGCTCCCTTCAGGGAAAAGCCTCCTGAAAGGCAGACTCAGATGCTTACAAATAGAGCAGCTTTCCCAAATCTGATTATGAGCCCTTTGGGCTTTGAAAATTATGGCAGCTTATGAAAAGTAACCACAGAGTCCTCTGTGGGTGTGGAGTAGGGCTCTGGGGTAGCCTCCTGGGAGGGGAATGAATTCAAGCCCAGCCTTCCAGGTCTTGTTGCCAAATAAAAACAGCTTTCCATCGACACAGAGCCATTTGCAGCTTTGGCTTAAAAAAAAAAGTGAGTTCTTTTTGTTGTTTTGTTTTGCTTTGTTTCAGTTGTGTAGATATTTGTGGCTAATACAAAATCAGACCTCTCCTAAAGATATAAAGAATGCAAACACAATATAAAATAGTACAAACAGAGGACAATGTTAAGTGTTTCTCCCATAAAGAAATGTGAAATGTGCGGGTTTTTGTTTATTTTTTCCATCACAAATTACCCCCAGAGAGCTAGAGGCTAAGGTGGGACTGGTACAACCACTGTCCCTCCTCTGCCATGACAGACCTTGTTAATCAATCATGGTACTGTTTCTTCTAAACAAAACATTCCAAGCATTTAGCCATCCATCAGAGATGGCACAGAAGTGGAGGCCAAATTGAGAAAAATCTGGGAATCTCTGAATAAAGATAAAAATATATATATATTTATAAAAGAACACTTTAGACTGGGCACCAAAATGCTGAGAAAAGAACACTAGATTGGAACAAAGGTTATTACACTGCAATGTACATCAGAACCACCTGAAGGGCTTGCTAAAACACATTGCTGGGCCCCATCCCTAGAATTTCTAATTGAGTAGGTTTGGGGCTTCAGAGAGCTTGCATTTCTAACAAGCTGCCAGGTGATGTTGATGCTGCTAGTCCAGGAACTGCATTTGAGAACCACTGGACTAGGGTTTAAGAATACTATGGTGGGCTGATCATGGCTCCCAAAGATATGTCCATGTCCTAATCCCTGGAACCCACAAACATGACCTTACGTGGTAAAGTTTCTGTGGGTGTGAATAATCAAAGATCTTGAGATGAGGAGATTATACCAGATTATCTGATGGGCCCTGCTATAGAATGAGTGTTTGTGTCCCACCAAAGCTCATTTGTTGAAGTTGAAACCCTCAGTGGAGTGGTATTTGGAGGTGGGGCCTTTGGGAGGTAATTAGATCCAGCTGACATCATGTGGGTGAGGCCCCCATGATGGGATTCGTGTCCTTATAGGAAGAGGAAGAGACCAGCACTCTCTCTGTGCCATGTGAGGACACAGAAAGAAGGCAGCCACCTGCAAACCAGGAGCAGGGCCCTCTGCAGGAGCCTGGCCATGCTGGTGATCTGAGCTTGGACTTTCCATCCTCCAGAACCATGAGAAATGAATGTCTGCTGTTTAAGTTACCCAGGCTACGAAATTTTGTCGTAGAAGCCCAAGGAGACTAAAACAGGCCCTAAATACCATCACAAGTATTCTTGTAAGAGAAAGAGGGAGATGGAGACAGAAGAGAAGGAGGCAGTGTGGCCACAGGAGCAGAGATGGGAGTAATGCCTCCAAAAGCCTAGGAATGGTGGCTGAAAGAGGCAAGGAACAGATTCTCCTCTGAGCCTCCAGAGAAAATATGGCCCTGCAGACACCTTGATTTCAACCCAGTGAAACTGACTTTGGACTTCTGACTTCCAGAACTGTGAAAGAACAATTGTGTTTTCAGCCCTCAAGTTTCTGGTAATTTGTTACAGCAGCCATAGAAAAGTAACACATTGTCTTAAAGCTGAGAGGCTAAATCTGCAAAGCAGACACTAGAACTCACAACCTCTGCAGCAATTTGCCCAGAGTGGTCAGGAGTTGGTCAGAAACTGCCAGCTTCTCTAACTGTTGACTCCGCTTTTAAATTTAACCAACCAGAGAAAACCAAGTATGTCCCTGAACCAATCACATAAGATTGCCCTGCTTCTAGTTAGCCTGCCTCCAACTTCCTCATGCCAACAACCTCCTATCAGAGCATCCCTGACACCTTCCCATCTTGTTCACAACAAAACTTTCCGACTCTCCTGCCTGCCTTTAAGTCTCTACCAAGTACTAGTGTTGGTGGCTGACCCTTGCTATAGCAAGCTCTGAATAAATGGCTTCAGTTTGTTCTCAGTTATGTAATTTTTGTTTATTTCCACAAATCCTTTGTCTCAGTAAATTCATACTCATTTTTTTCTACCATACGAAGTAGTTCATTGCTCATAGAAGATATTTAACGATTATTTTCAAGGCTGTAGCAAATTTAGTACAACCTCCCTTATTATTGATGAGGAAACTAGGACCTGAAAAGAGAAGCTGATTTGCTAAAGGCTATGTTGGAAGGAAAGATTAGAAGTCACATGTCTTGACTCCAAATCCCATGTTTTTTCACTGGGAGATTGACTTACTGCTCCCAGTACGTCCCCCAGTCCACCTGCTCCATGCCATGGCCTTGGAGTCTAGGGAGTATACTTTCCTGTCCCTTGACTTTGAGCTTGGCCATGTGACTTGCTTTGAGCAATGGTATGTCAACACTCCTCACCCAAGCAAGAATTGAAATATGCCTCACAGTTGGACTTGGCATGTTGCACATTGTGAGAAGAACATGCCTCACTTGTCCCCTGGTCCAAGGAGGATGAGACACTCATGGAGCAGATGCCCATTCAGCATCCAGCCTGCAGCCAAGTGCAACAGCTGGCCTAGATTAACCAATCCTGGCTGACCTATAGATGCATGAGCAAGAAGTTTTTATGGTGTGTGCTATGGTATGAATATTTGTCCCCTCCCAAATTCATGTTGAAACTTAATACCCAATATAACAGTATCAAGAGGTGGGGCCTTTCAGAGGTAACTGGGACATGAAGGCACATTAATCCATCCTGCCTTCATGTATGGATTCATCCATTCATGGATTAATGAATTAATGAGTTATCATAGGAGAAGGCAAGTTATCACAGGAGTAGGCAAGTTATCACAAGAGTGGGTTTGTTATAAAAGCCAGTTTGGCTCTCAGTGAGCCCCTCTGTCTATGTGATACCCTGAACCACCTCAGTACTCTACAGAGGGTCCTCACCAGCAAGAAGCCCTCACCAAATGTGACCTCTCAGCTTTGGACTTCCCAGCCTCAGTCTCTAGAACTGTAAGAAATAACCTTCTTTCCTTTATAAGTTACCTACTTTTAGTTATTTAGTTATAGCAACAGAAAACAGACTAAGACAATATACCCCGAGGCTTGCGGGTATTTTCAAGCAGCAAGCTGATTATTACAACTATCAATTATTTGAAATAAAATGTGTGACTTGGAAAGGAAAGCTCAAAAATAGAAAGGTGTTTATTCATAGAAAAAAAAAAGAGGGAGAGAGAAAATCTCAGTAGGACTGCGTGTACTAGTTATCTGTGCCCCATAACAAATTACCACAAACTTAGTGGCTTATCATCTCACAGTTTCTGTGGGTCAGGAGGGCTTCTGCTAAAGGTCTCACAGGCTGCAATCAACGCGTCAGCCAGGGCTGGGTTCTCACCAGAGGCTCCACTAGGGAAGTGTCCACTTCCCTGCTTATGTGATTGTTGGAGGCATTTGACTCCTTTCAGCTGAGTCCATGGCAGTTTGCTTCTTCGAAGCCAACAAATGAAGAGAGAGCAGAACACATCTGCTAGTGAGACAGGGTCTTTTTTAACCCAACGTCATCACAGAGTGGCCTCCCATTGCCTTTGCCATGTTCCGTTGGTCAGAAGCAAGTCAGAAGCCCTGCCCATACTTAAGGGGCGAGATCACACAAAGGCATGAGTGGAAGGAGGCAAGCACCTCAGGGAAGGGGATGACCGAGCCTGTTTACCGACGTTCACCTTCTATCCCCCACGCATGATCCATATCAACTGTTCATCCATTCCTATGTCATGGCGGTCTTGGACCTGTGCTATTGAAGAGTTGGCCAGGAGAACTTGAGGAAAGATGGAAGGAAATAGTGATATGTTCTGGAAAATAAAAAGCTGAATGAAGCTACATTAGCTCTTTGTTTCCTTTTTAAGGATCTTCATGGTCGGGCACAGTGGCTCATGCCTGTAATTCCAGCACTTTGGGAGGCCGAGGCAGGTGGATCACGAGGTCAGGAGTTTGAGACCAGCCTGGCCAAGATGGTGAAAACCCGTCTCTACTAAAAATACAAAAATTAGCCAGGCGCAGTGGCAGGCACCTGTAATTCCAGCTACTCGAGAGGCTGAGCCAGGAGAATCACTTGAAACCAGGGGACAGAGGTTGCAGTGAGCCGAGATTGTGCCACTGCACTCTAGTATGGGTGACAGAGTGAGACTCCATCTCAATAAAAAAGCATCTTCGTTACATTTAGTAGGAAAATGTGACCCAGGAACTCTGCCTTTTGTTACGTGCCTTAGAGAGAACCACTAGCATGGGAAACTTCTACACAAGGCTCAGCATTTGTCATATCAAGAACTAGAAAAAACCTATCTGCCCAGCAATAGAAAAATCGTTAAATAGATTTTGGTCTTCTGTACTCTGGAATACCTTGTATTAGTTTAAATTAAAAGGGCAAATTTGAAGTATATTGTTGAGTGAAAAAAGATAAAGAATGCACATGCAGTATGACACTACGTGTATAAATACTCATGTAGACAAAACATGGAATATTTTCTAAGTATAAAATGCACAGTGTAACATCTGGAAAGACGTATAGTAGTAACAGTACTGGTCAGTTAAGAGCTCCTCAGCTGACAAGAACTGTGTCAGGGGAGGGACCAAAGGAGAGTCTGGTCATAGGTAATGTTTTGGCTTTTTGTGTGTAGAGAATGTATTTTTATATTACTTACATAGTGAACTATTAAAGGAGTATAAATTAGAGATTCTATATATGGCATCTATATAGCTGTATAGATTGCAATGGTTTAAAAATATATCCACTCTCAGCCGGGCACAGTGGCTCACACCTGTAATCCCAACACTTTGGGAGACCAAGGCGGGCAGATCACCTGAGGTCAGGAGTTCAGGACCAGCCTGGCCAACATGGCGAAACCCCATCTCTACAAAAATACAAAAAAATTAGCTGGGCATGATGGCAGGTGCTTGTAATCCCAGATACTCAGGAGGCTGAGGCTGGAGAATTGCTTGAACCCGGGAGGCAGAGGTTGCAGTGAGCCATAATCATGCCATTGCACTCCAGCCTAAGGGACAGAGCAAGACTCCATCTCAAAAAAAATATATATATATGTATATATATATATATATATATATATATATATATATATCACTCTCATCGCACTACTGAAAATAAAGAAAAAAATTAATGATAGTACATTTTAAAATTAAACAAAAATATGTCCACAAATTCTTTGATACATCTACCAGCAAGAGATGGGACTCAATTCCCTCCCTTTAAGTGTAGACTGGACTTGGTGATTTGCTTCTACAGAATAGATTAAAGCAGCAGTAATGGCATGTCCCTTCCAAGATTAAGTTGTAAAAACACTGTGGCATGTGGCTGCTTTCTCTGTCTTCTCTCTCTCTCTCCCTTTCTCTCTCTCCTCTCTCTCTGTCTCCTGTCTCTCTCTCTCTCTCTGTCTCTCTCCCTCTCTCTCCACTCACTTTACAGGAAGCCATGCTGTGAAAAGGTCTATGTGGTGAGGAACTGAAGCGTCCTGCCAACACCCATAGGAGTGAGCTTGGAAGTTGCTCCTCTAGTTCCAGTCAAATCTGCAGACACTGGAGCCCTGGCAGATATTAAAATGTTTGTCACTTTAAGCTGGTAAATTTAACAGTAATTTGTTACACAGCAATAGATAACTAATACATAGGTTCATTAGACTAGTAGTGGCCCTTTGCAACAAGGTGGTGTTTTCAACCTGGAGCACGTGAAAGTGTTTTGAATGATAGAAAGTATATCTCAATTCAGTTCAACAAATATTCATGTGCCAGGAATTATGAAAGGTATGAAGTTAAAATAAAGTTCTTGTTTTCAGTGCACTCACAATCACTAGACATGGAAACTCCTGTTTCATCAGGAAAAAAATATAACCAAAGCTCTACCAAACCTTTCTTGCATGATAACAATCACCAAAATTCTAGCATCCGCCTTGTCAAAAATGTTCTCGAAGTTTCAGATAGACAGAGGAAATAAATTTCAAGATCTATTACACAGCAGGATGACTATAGTCAATAATAAAGTACTCTATATTTCTAAATAACTATGAGAATAAATTTCAAATGTCTCACCATAAAAACGATAGGTAAACAAGATGATGGGTATGTTAAATTTGCTTGATTTAATCATTCCACATTGTCTACATATATTAAAACATCACATTGTAACCCATAAATGTATAGAATCATGATTTATCAATTAAAAATATTAATTTTAATACAATTTTTTTTGAGACAGAGTCTCACTCTGTCTCCCAGGCTGGAGTGCAGTGGCGTGATTTCGGCTCACTGCAACCTCTACCTCCTGGTTCAAGCAATTCTCCTGCCTCAACCTCCTGAGTAGCTGGGATTACAGGCATGCACCACCACACTCGGCTAATTTTTGTATCTTTAGTAGAGACGGGGTTTCACCATGTTGGCCAGATTAGTCTCCAACTCCTGACCTGAAGTGATCCACTCACCTTGGCCTCCCAAAGTGCTGGGATTACAGGCGTGATCCATGGTGCCTGGCCTTTAATACAAATTTTTAATGTTCTTCTGGTCCACCTGTAGTGGAATTTTCCTTTGGCTTTTAGAATGCATTCTTACAAGCTCTAGTGCCAGAATCACATCAACAATTTGACAGCTGCCCAATGACTAATGATGAAAAATACGACATCCACATGTTAGCAGTGGGTGTTGGGGTTACTGGTGACTTAATTTTCTTTATTGTGATTCTCTTTTCCAAATTTTCTGCCGTAACTGTGTACTAATTTGAAAAGCAAGGCTGGGTGTCGTGGCTCATGCCTGTAATCCCAGCACTTTGGGAGGCCAAGGCGGGTGGATCGCCTGAGGTCAGGATTTGAGACCAGCCTGGCCAACATGGTGAAACCCCATCTGTACTAAAAATACAAAAAAAATTAGCCGGGCATGGTGGCGGGTGCCTGTAATCCTAACTACTTGGGAGGCTGAGGCAGGAGAATCACTTGAACCCGGGGGGAGGCAGAGATTGCAGTGAGCCGAGATCGCACCACTGCACTCCAGCCTGGGCAACAAGAGCGAAATTCTGTCTCAAAAAAACACAAAAAACAAACAAAAAAAGTAAGTGCTAATTCTTTTTAAATGCCACCACATATCAATCAATTAACAAAAATGTCTTTTTCTCTGTTGACATTCAGAACCTGGTTTCACTGAGTCCCCACCTCATGCTGTGGAAAGGTCTATGTGGTAAGGAACTGAAGCCTCCTGCCGACAGCCACAGGAGTGAGCTTGGAAGTTGATCCTTTAGTTCCAGTCAAATCCAGTTCACCACAAAGTACTTAATTTTAGCCAATGTGGCCCCAAACATTTCTCAAAGGCAGCTGGGTAAGCCCTGTGATGGGCTTATGTCCTATAAGCAAACAAGTCAAACGTTATTACCTGATGGAAAAGTTTCCTTGATTTTGAGATCTTTCTGAGTCTAGGGTCTTGTGTCTTGTTTCTAAGGCTCAGACCTAGAAACAGAAGGTGGGCAGGGCCCTGGATCCTCAAACCTCTGGGAGCCATTTGAGGCACCCCTTTTTATTCTCGAAATTGTCCCGTTTTGGACAGTAAGTCAGAGGGTCACCTAACTGCATTGAGAAGGAAACCCTTGGGAACCTTCTCAAGTCTCCATAGCTCAGCCAAGTTTCTCTTCCAAGCTATACCATGCAGGGCCTGACACAGCTACCAACCCTTGGGACTGCAGGTAGTCATTAGGGAAAATCTTTCAGGAGGAAGATTCCACTCTCTCCTAGAAAATGACAAAGTGCCCTTCCAATCTCAATGCTAATGATTCGGGTTTTGATGTTAATTCTCAAAAGCTCAGGTCAGTGAAGATGGGGAAGCTGCTTCCCATGAAGTCATACCCTCAGCTCTGGGCTGAGTTAGATATTCCATAGTCAGAGCCAGTGAATGGTAGCAATGTGTTCTCCCACTGAGACTAAATCTCTCCAAGCACCCTGCATTTCTGTCCAGTGAGTTGAGTCTACCAAGCTTTTGGAGGTGTCAAGACGATGGCACATTTTACTGAAAACAAGTCACTCCCATCAGCTTCACAATCAGTAAAGGCAAGAAAAGGAGCAGACTTCACATCTGCTCTACCTGGAAGCTTTTCCATCCTGCAGATAAGCCCTAGGCTGCCAGTACAGGCCCCCACTCTTTTAGGAGTGTTCTTCCTCACCGCTGATGCCATGATGGGGAGAGTCCATGGAACTGGCTTTCCTGGAGATGTTCGTAATAAACAGGGGAGAGAAAACACAGAAATTGCCATTCAGTTCAACACACTGGGTGATGAAAGAGAGAGGATAAGAGGGGAGTTGCATATACTTAGCCTCTTTCAAGTGCCAGATGGTTGGCTGGCGTCTTTGAATCGTGCCTTCACAATGTTCCATAGGACTGGCCTCAGGTAATTAATTCTCACGCTGAGTAGAGAAGGTCAGGGCGGTTTTATCGCGCAGTTATAAATTTCTCCGTTTACTCCAAGAGTGGAACCTTAAGCTGAAATAATTCATCCAATTATTTCCCAGAGTACCCCCATCCCCACCTTGTCAGTGATACACAACGTGACCGGGCAGGTCATTTCTTTTTTCTGGGCCACCTTTTCCCAAAGGGATTGAAACAAATGATCTCTAGGCACCCTTCCTATTTTGAGGGTCCCTGATATCTGAAACTACCACCCCGTTCTCCTAATAATGAAAAATGTCATTCAGTTGGCCCTGAAGAGCTGGCCCTCTGAGCTGTTCCTTGTTCTCGGACCTGTAAAGGGTCCTGGAGGATGCCAGTGGTGGATTTGGATGAGGAGCATGTCTCAGGAAGGCGAGCGACCCCAAGTGGTTAGGCCAGGAAGTAAGCCCTTGGATTTGAGTTACGGATGGATTTCCCATGAATGTGAGACATATATTTTTAAAATCCTTGAGACCTATTTCACAAGTCATAAGAGATAAATGTCTGAAGAAAACACATGAAATGCTCCAGTAGGTAGTAGGTCTCCAGAGAGGTTTTACCAAGAATGGCAGAACAAACGGGAGTTGAAGAAAAGGTCAGAAAAAAAGGAATCACTTTTCATTTAAATCAGCATAAAACTATGGATTGGAGAAGAACAAAGACTAGAAATCACTGACCACTAGACTGCTAGAGCCTACTTGAAATCAAGGACCCTCAGATAGTGCTGGGACAAGAGCCTTGTGGCCTCTGAGGTCCAGACACTCAGGGTCTATTTCTGGTGTTATCCTCTGGAAGGTGATCGCCTCATCTGTATCTTGTTCACAACATCGGCAAAGCCATTCCCAAGTGAATTGCTCCCTTCTCTGCTCACATCACTCTTCACTTGTAGCCGATGGGTAAAATTCTGTCTTGCATTATAGTTTGCTCATTCAAATAATGTAGGTATTCAGCCAATACTTAATGACTCCCTAGAATGTGTAAACTTGAGGCTGAGAATATAACAATAATCACAATAGACACAGCCCCTCCCCTCCTAGAGCTCACAGAGCTTAGAAACTAGCGAGTGAGCAAGACTTTAAACTTAGCATCACAGAAGTCAATGTAGAAATACAATTTTAAATGTGCAATGATAGGAAAATACAGGCTTCTGTAAGAGTGTCTAACAGGGTTACCTGATGGGGTCTTCAAAGGTAGGTTGCAAAAGTTGCATTTGTCCCCAACTATTTTACAAGCAAGCTCCCTGTAGGTATGATCCCATATTTATCTTTGCCTCTCCTACAGCCCTAGTCAGTGGCATATAGTAGCAGCTCAATAAATGTCTGCTGCAAGAAAGAAGTTACCAGACCAATTCAGTGCCAGGTCTTACTCCCACTTGAGTTAATAAAAAGCTCTAGTTACATGCTTCTAAAAGATATAACCTGTAATGTTTGCTTTTACTCCTTTTCAAGGAAGAAGTTCTAGAGTTCCAAACATTTTAAGAGAGGATTCAAGGGAGAAAGTTTGTGTAGCTAATGATCCAGCTTGGTATGGTTTATCTCAAAGCCAGGGGAGTTTTTGCTGCTTCACCCTGTCAGCAGGGAACGGGCTCTGAAGATATGGGAGATTACAGGAGCTTTCAGGACAAAGGCACATAAATCAAAAAGAATGAAAAGAAAACAAGATCCTTGATCCTCCTCCTGTTAATGTTCTTTTAAAAGTATTTTGTGAGAGGGTGGGGTGGGGAGGGTAAGGTAAACAAAGTTTTTAAATGGGAGTTAAGCCAGACGTTAAACAGCTGAAGCAAGCGTACAGCCTGGGTCTGTCTCTCTGTCTCTCTCTTTCTCTTTCTCTTTCTCTCTCTCTCCTTATTTCTTTCTTGCTGTTAACAATCCAAAATGATTAATAATTGAAAAATGATATCAGATGTCAAAGAGATAAGCCATTTCTTCCCTCTCATTTCAGTTCCTGTTTGGGTCAGAAACCCCAAGCTGTACATAGATCTCCTTTGATGCTGAAATGCTTTGGGCTCCACGGAATAAATTAAGACAAGAGTGCAAAATAGTGATGAGCAGGTCAGAGTATCCGGAGCAGAGTTGCTTTCTTCCAAAAGAAACAGAATAGATCTGATTTGGATTTTAATATTAACTCATCAACAAAGATGTCTAAGAGCTATGGAGGTCTCACGCCCTCTATAATAAATGAAGGAGGGACCCAAGCCCCCTTACCAGAAACCTAGGCAGAAGTCATTCCACTCCAGGCCCCTCAGGCTTCTGGTCTTCTCTAAGATGCATGACTAGAACCTAAAGATACAGAAAAGTTCATTTCTGCCCCTGAAACTTCCACCGGTGGTCTACAACCATACACAGCAGATCACTTCCTCAGAAATTAGAGTTGCCATATAAAATTCAAGATATACAGTTACATTTGAATTTCAGATAGGCAATAATTTTTTTTTAGTATAAGTATGGTCAAAATGTTGCTAATTTGGGGTGTCCTGTACTTTAATGTTACAGGACTTCTATGCTAAATCTGGCAACTCTTCCAAGTATCAAACTCAATAGACCTTAAAAATGTATGTTTACGGCCGGGCGCAGTGGCTCACGCCTGTAATCCCAGCACTTTGGGAGGCTGAGGCGGGTGGATCATGAGGTCAGGAGTTCGAGACCAGCCTGGCCAACATGGTGAAATCCTGTCTCTACTAAAAATACAAAAAATTAGCTGGGCTCCGTGGCAGGCGCCTGTAATCCCAGCTACTTGGGAGGCTGAGGCAGGAGAATCACTTGAACCTGGGGGGCGGAGGTTGCAGTGAGTTAAGATCGTACCACTGCACTCCAGCCTGGGTGACAGAGTGAGACTCCATCTCAAAAAAAAAGGAAAAAAAAGTATGTTTACCAGATAAAGTACAGGACAGCCAGTTATATTTGAATTTCAGATAAACAACAAATCATTTTTTACTATACCCATGTCCCATGCTGCAATATTTGGAACTCACATATTATTTAAAAATTACTTGCTTCCTATCTGAAATTCAAATTTAACTGAGCATTCTGTATTTTTACTTACTGCGTTTGCCAACTCTACTCACATGTTCCCTCCAACAGTTTCATGGAAGTAAAGCTAAGAAAAGAAAAAAAATAAGGGCATTCTGAGCTGAGATGAAAAGTCCAGAAAAAACAAGTCGGTGAAGGGGATGTGGAGGAGACAGCAGCGGGTCAGTCATACCTCTTTCCTTTAATAACTAAGGTTCCAAAATCGTGAGCTTAGAGATAGCTCTACTATTCTTATATTTTTGAAAATATTATATCTGAATTATTTCCCCTTTTCTGTGTTGTTTATTTGCTCTCTCTAATCAACCTTATCAGATAGTTTTTTTAAAGGATCAAATTTCAATTCTAAGAAGTTTGCCTGTTTCATTCATTTTTGCTTTTATCTTTATTATTTTCTTTGGATTTATTTTGGGCTATTTGTTGTTGTTGGTGATTGTTTGTTGTTTTACTTTCTTGGGTTGAAACATTTTGCATATAGATTTTGTCATTATCATTAAGGTTTCTTTTTTTTATCCAGGTATTTAGAAGTGAGTATTTTGTGTTATGAAAATAAGAGCCTTTTCTTTTCTTTTCCTTTGGTTATTTCCTTTTTTTTTTTTAATCCAGTGATGCTCCTTTATGGCAGTGTTTTTACTTTCATGCTTCATAATTCGGGGATATGAGCTCATTTACAACAAAAGGAGGTTTTCACATGTGTCTTCCATCCCCAGCCCATGGAGATATCTAGGAGTGGTTTTGATTTTACTTTGCTGAGCCCCACGGCCCTCACTAGCCCAGGACATCAGCTTAGTTTCCACACTGTCACTGTGGTTTAAATCCACCTGCAAGCTGCCCCCTGCATGCTGCCCCCGCTGTGGGCTTGAGGCTCTGATTTGTCAGGGTCGTTCTGTGAACTAAGGTCACACTGAGAGTGTCAGGCCTGGGTTTAGACTTTGTGCACCATATGAGAGAAAAGAAACATAGTTCAAGTGTTTCATGGGCTCAAGTCTCGTGGCTTCTTCCATTTACTCACTGGCTGATTTTGGGCAAGTTGTTTAACTTTTTTTTTTTTGAGAAGGAGTCTTGCTCTGTCGCCCAGGCTGGAGTGCAGTGGCACCATCCCCGCTCACTGCAAGCTCCACTTCCCGGGTTCACGCCATTCTCCTGCCTCAGTCTCCTGAATAGCTGGGACTACAGGCGCCTGCCACCATACCTGGCTAATTTTTTGTATTTTTAGTAGAGGCAGGGTTTCACCGTGTTTGCCAGGATGGTCTCGATCTCCCGACCTCGTGATGTGCCCACGTTGGCCTCCCAACGTGCTGGGATTACAGGTGTGAGCCACCGTGCCCAGCCAAGTTGTTTGACTTCTATAAGCATCAACTTTCCCATCTTGAAATGGAAAGGGTAGAAACAGTACCAACCTCCTAGGATTTTTTGAAAGATGAAATGAAGAGTCTTGGCACAGAGTAAGTGCTCAATAAATGTTAATGATGATTGTGGTTACCTTTGTATTGTTATTATGGTTAAGAATGTAATTTTTTAAAACTGTAGTCTTAAATTCACGGGTACATGTGCAGGACGTGCAGTTTTTAACATAGGTAAGCATGTGTCATGGAGGTTTGTGGTTGTACAGATTATTTCATCACCCAGGTACTAAGCCTAGTATCCATTAGTTATTTTTTCTGCTCCTCTCCCTCCTCTTACCCTCTGCCCTCCAGTGGGCCCCAGTGTCTGTTGTTCCCCTCTATGTGTCCGTGTGTTCTCATCATTTAGCTCCCACTTATAAGTGAGAACATGTGGTATTTGGTTTTCTGTTCCTGTGTTAGTTTGCTAAGGATAATGGCCTCCTGCTCCATCCATGTCTTTGCAAAGGACATAATCTTGTTCTTTTTATGGCTGCATAGTAATTCATGGTGTATATGTATCACATTTTCTTTATCCAGTCTGTCACTGATGGACATTCAGGTTGATTCCATGTCTTTGCTATTGTGAATAGCGCTGCAGTGAACATATGCATGCATATGTCTTTATAATAGAATGATTTATATTCCTTTGGGTATATACCCAGTAATGGGATTGCTGAGCCAAATGATATTTCTGTCTTTCAGTCTTTGGGGAATCGCCACACAGTCTTTCACAATGGTTGAACTAATTTACACTCCCATCAACAGTGTAAAAGTGTCCCTTTTTCTCCACAACCTTGCTGGCATCTGTTATTTTTTTACTTTTTAACAATAGCCAAGGAATGTAAATATTAGTGAGGCACAAAAATTGGTGCACTGTATGCACATACAGAGAACAGTATACACCTAATAAATGTTAACTCTGTTGGTGGCTGCTCATTTCAAATAACAAGAATGTTTCTATTTGACTCATTCATTTACTCTTTCAATATGTGTATCCACCATGTGCAGGGCATCAGGCTAAAGCCAACACAGTGATAGCGGGTAGCTTTTGTGAGAATGCCTTGATAAAGATGAAAATTGCATAGCACCACCAAAGGAGTGTGTGTGTGTGTATGTGTGTGTGTGTGTAAACAGGGGCAACATGTCATTAATGTGATGGTGATGAAAATGACAGCTACAATAACAGGCGAGCTATTGTTGTTGTTGTTTGGGGGTAGAAGAGAGAAGTCCTAAGCACACACACAAATACAGATCATAAACAAGGATGGACATCTCTTCTGAGAAAACAGGGGAGCAGAAGGAGTAGTTTAAGTCCCAGATGAGTTTTGAGGGGTAAAGAAACATTTCAAACATCCTCATCCCTCAGAGTGCTGGGAGACACGGCCATCTTCTGTGTATATTAACTGAAAGCTTATGAAGGATGCATTTAATTTAAAGACAATTAGGAGCATAGCATTTGTCTTAGTGCTTTTGTAAGTGTTTTGTTTGCCTACTTTGGTGAGTTTGTTCTTGATTATTAAGCTTTTACTATTATTTATTTCACATGTTAGGAGGATATAAAGCTAAAATGTATATCTTTTCCTTAGTCTACTCTTCAAAGTGGAATCCATATGGAAAATCAGCAAGGATTCAAATACATCTTTCAAAATTATATTCATAATTCTATTTTTAAGATTGGGACACATTATTATGGGGGCAATCAGATATTTCCAATCTTGCTAAGATGTTGTTATCCAAAAAGGATAATAATGATTATGCAAGCAGCATTGGTCAATAGAAATACAATGTGACCCACACATTGTATTTTCAATTTTCTAGTAGCCACATTTAAAAAAGAAAAAAAGAAGCAGATGAAATTAATGTTAATAATGTATTTTATTTTACCCCAATAAATCAAAAGTAATATCATTTCATCATGTAATTAATATAAAATATTGAAATATCTTATGTTTTTCTTTTTCTCATTAAGAAAAAGAATATAAAATATTTCAAACTCTAGCACTTCTCAATTTAGATGCTAAATTTTCATCAGAAATACTTCATCTGCATTTATTTCATAAAATGTACAATTGAAAAAGTAAATGTATGTACTCAAGTTGTTCTAAAGATACTTAAAAGCTTCCCAATAATTGAAGCAGTTATCATTTTAAAATTTAAGTTTAAATAAATAAATAGAATTTGAAAACCAGGCTCAGTTGCACTAGTCACATTTCAAGTAATAGATATTTGATGGCACAGATGAAAAGTGTAGCTCCAAACACCCTGCCCCCAGTATTTAACCCTTAAGTTGCACCGTCCATTTCTAGTCTAGTGCTGTGTTTCCTGTTCTTCCCTGAGTGCCACTCACTTACTCTGTATACAGTGAGGCCGGCCCTGTGGAAGATAAAGATGGAAGACAGATTAAAAAGAGGAGAGGTTGGCTGGGCTCAGTGGCTCACACCTGTAATTGCAGCACATTGGGAGGCCGAGGTGGGTGGATCGCTTGAGACCGGGAGTTAGAGACCAGCCCTGGGCATCATGGCAAAACCTTGTCTCTACAAAAAACACAAAAATTAGCCAGGCGTGGTGACGTGCACCTGTAATCCCAGCTACTTGGGAGGCTGAGGTGGGAGAATCACTTGTGCTGGGAAGCGGAGATTGCAGTGAGCCGAGATTAATCGCCCCGCTGCACTCCAGCCTGGGCCACAGAACGAAACTGTCTCAAAAAACAAAAACAAAAACAAAAACAAAACAAAAAAAAAGTGGGGGGGGAGAGAGAGAAAAGGGATTTACAACCAATGCATTCCAAAGGAACAAAGCTAATTCATCACCTGAACTCTCGTGACATTTTCTCGACACTACATTCAGAAGTTCCACAGGAATCCCACCTGCACATGATTTGGGGGTGTTTCTGCACCTAGCTTTTCATATTTCATGGTGGTGGGGATGGAGCCTTGTGCTTCGTAAGTATTCAGCAAATGCGTATTGGATGAACAGCAGGGCAGAGACAGAGGGGAGAGGATGCTGGAGGAGGGGAGCCCCCAGGTAGCTCTGCTTAGATGACCGACCAGATTCTATCTCCTGCCCCACCCCACTGCCTTTGGTGGTGGCACAGAACTGGCACAGCCAGGACCTGGGCCTGGGCTGTTCTCAGGCATCAGTTTGAGGGGATGAAATAGAGCAGAGTATCCATCCCAGTAGAGATAATCCAGAGACTAAAAGGCCCGCCTGAAACAGAGACCAAAGCACAGACCTTTGGGAATTGCTGAGAGCACTTCCAGAAGCTTGAGAAACACTTAGAAATAAGTATACAGGAATAAATGTGGTTGCACAAACTCAAATGATTCCAACACGGAGGAGATGACAGGAACTCCTTTTTAAAAAGTCCTCAGGAATCACACAAAGAGCTCTCAGACTACTTTCACTTTGAGAAGGTCATGTGCAAAGGTGAAAACGAAGATGCGTAAGTGTTGCCCACCTATAGGAAGAAAGTCAGCAGAGCCAAAGCCCAAAACGAGCTTAGGGGAGGGGGAAAACGATGCTTAGCATATAAACAGGATGTTCTATTAGTTTCCTATGCTACTGTAACACATGACCACAAACCCAGTGGCTTAAAATAACACAGATTTATTATCTTACAGTTATGGAGGTCAGAAGTCCAAAATCAGTTTCACTGGGCTAAAATCAAGGTGTCCGTGGGCCTGTGTTTCTTCTAGAGCCTCTAGGGGAAAATCCATTTCCTTGTCTTCTCCAGCTTCCAGAAGCTTCCCGCGTTCTTTGGCTTGTGGACCAACCTGGCTCCAGTCTCTGCTCCTATGGTCACATCTCCTCCTTTCTCTGATCTTCCTGTCTCCCTCTTATAAGAAATCTTGTGGTCAGGCATGGTGGCTCACACCTGTAACCCCAGCACTTTGGGAGGCCGAGGCTGGTGGATTACCAGAGGTCAGGAGTTCAAGACCAGCCTAGCTAACATGGTGAAACCCCGTCTTTACTAAAAATTCAAAAATTAGCCAGAGGTGGTGGCTGGCACCTGTAATCTCAGCTACCTGGGAGGCTGAGGCAGGAGAATCACTTGAACCTGGAAGGCAGAGGTTGCGGTGAGCCAAGATCACGCCATTGCACTCCAGCCTGGGCAACGAGAGCGAGACTCCATATCAGAAAAACAAAACAAAACAAAACAAATCTTGTGATGATATTGGGCCCACCAGAGTATGCCAAAATAATCTCCCCATCTCAACTTCCCAGTTTAATCACATTTGCAAAATTTCCTTTATCTGGGTTCTGGAGATTAGCACATGAGCCAATGGTGTCATGCTAAGAGATAACGAAGAGGAAGTGGATCTCCTTAATTCCAATATTGCTTCCAGCATCTCTGACACGGTGACTGATCCCTGAGCTCATAAACTCAGGACTCATGCCTCCTTTCCCAGCCCTTCTGGGCTAATATATCTTGAGTCCCCCAAGGTCCCCATGGCTCATTGCACATTCCTTTGTTATAGTAATTAATCACTCAACAAATATGTATTGAGCACCTACACATGGAGACCATATTCTCGTTACCTAGGATACATGAGCCAACAGAGTAATCCAAAGCTCTTACCTTCAAAGTTTTACCCCACTAGTGGGAGAAGGCACACAATAAATAAAATAAGGAAATGATGTAGCGTATTTGGAAGTAGTTAAGTGCTATAAAGAAAAATAAGGCAGGTTGGGCCTGGCAGCTCATGTCTGTAATCCCAGCACTTTGGGAGGTTGAGGTGGGAGGGTTGCTTGAAGCCCGGAGTTCGAGACCACCTTGGGCAACATAGCAAGACTCTGTCTCTACAAATAAGAAAAGTAGCCAGGCTTGGTGGGATGCACCTGTAGTCTCAGCTACTCAGGAGGTTGAGGTGTCAGGATCCCTTGAACCCAGGAGTTTGAGGCTGCAATGAGCCATGAGCATGCCACTGCACTCCAGCCTGGGTGACAAAGTAAGACCCTGTCTCTTAAAACATAAGATAGGATAAAATAAAAGAGCAGAGAAGTGGGTTACAGAGTTCCGTGTTGGAGGTTAGCTGCAGTGCTAAACAGAGTGGTTAGGAAAGGTTGGCTGAGAAGATGGCATTAGAGCAGAAGCTTGAAGGGTGTGAGGGAGCCACATAGATTCAACAAATAATGCAGCAGCCCTGAGTGAGAGCAGTCCTGGGCGATCTCCAGCACAGGGAGGCAAAGGGGCAGAGGCAGAACATGAGGACAGCTTGGAAATGGGAGGGCCAGCTGGCCAGAGGCTTATCACTTCGGGTGGTGCAGGGCTGTGAGCTCTGGAAAGCCAGGACACTGGTGTTCCTCACACTTCACACAGCATGAGCATCATAGTTAGCACTTGAGGACTGTGGCTGAAAGAAAGAACCTCGGTTTGATTCTCCACTGGGCAAGAAAATGAGGCACGGCTCCCTCTCCACCTTCACTGCATGCTTCCCTTTCCCTTCTGCATCAGGGACAGAGGCCAGGGTGTCTGTCACTGAGCTGTGTGCAGAAACCCAAGTGCCCAGCATGCATGGCACCGCTCTCCCCCTCAGGCTGAGAAGTAGGCTTTGCCATTGCCTGGAGCCATAATCTCGTGCACCCTGCTCCACTGTCCTGCTGACCTGCTCAGCCACTGACTGCCTGTTCCTCTCTCTTAACCTCAGCCAATGCCATCCCACCTCAGCCAACAGCCCTGGCGAGGCCTTCCTCCTCTCGTTATCTGCAGGGTGCACAAGCCTCAGCTGAAGCCTGGAGAAACTGGAAGAATGGATGGGGAATAAAGGAGGTGTAAGAAGCTAGGGTGGGGAGCAGAGTTGAGAAACAGACTGAGGCTGTTCCTGGGGAACAGGAGCAACAGGAGAGAGGACATGACGAAGCCCCTTGGTTCCAGAGTGCTGCGGAATAACAAAGGGTTAAGCCATTTGCATTACTGTATTTGTGTGCAGGCCTCAGAGGGCCCCCGGAGCCGCTCTTGGGTGGTCCAGTACAGTCTCAGGCAGCAACCTATTAGTGGTAACTCGGCGTGATTTATGCAGCTGTCAAGCTGCCTTCACCAGGACAAGTGAATTGCGGGCACCGGCCGGCAGCCCGTGCTCCTTCCGAGAGGGTAAGTAAATGAAGGCCAAAGAGAAAGAAAACAGCCCAAGGTGCCACCCCTGGTCCTCTGGGTCTTCTAATAACGAGTCCCCTCTATAGAATAACATCCAGCTTCTCACAGGAGACTGCTCTTACAGAGCCCCACTGTCTGTCGCAGACCGCTGGGAGCGGCCGCTTCATGGCCCGGCCAGGCCAGGAGGGCAGGGAGTGCTGGCTAGGAGCCACCCACCACGGATGGAATGGGAGACACTAGGCTGAAAGACAGCAGGACTCTCGGGCCATCCAGCTAGAGTGGAATGGCATGGACACTGGGCCTCTATTTTAGGCCTGAGAGTGATGGGGCAATGCTGGGGCATGGACTGTCCTCCTGCAGCCAACGGAAGCGCTGTCATGCACAGATGCCACCCACGAGGTCCTGAGGCTGCTGTACTCAAAAGGTACAAAGCCTTGCTGTGCCAGGCCTCCTCCAGCAACCGCCACACCTCATTTACCATTCCCTATGGACGGGTCGACCGGCGGGCTCAGGCCTGTAAGCATCTTGCGGCTGCGCTGGGAATGCTGTGAGGGCAGAATTCATTTCCAAGTTGGGTATGAGAGCCTGGTCTAAGCATCTGATGTTCCTGATGTTGATCCCCTCCTTAGGCTGGGGACCTTCCCGGGGTTAGTTCTTTCATAACACACACACATGCATGCATCCCTACATATACACCTGTTACCCTCAGAGGGTACCAAGGAGTGGGCTGCCTGTCTCTTTCAGTGTTTGATTGACAGTGGAGTAGCCAGAGACATGTGCAAAATTTTAGAGGCCTGGGGGAGTGAGTGTGTGTGTGTGTGTGTGTGTGTGTGTATGAGAGAGAGAGAGAGAGAAGCCAACAGCAAGACTTCACTTTTTAATAACATCACGGATTTCTTTCATGGTCCCCTTTTCTCCCCCAGCCAACTGGCATGTGGTGTATTGTGTTTGTGGCATGGCAGTGGAAGGCAGGTGTTTCACATTGAATTTGATTCCCAGCCAGGACATTTCAGAGGTTGGGGGTGTGGGGGATGCAGAGACAGATTCCTGGTTGTTGCTGAAACTCAGGAATAAGAGAAATGAGCTGAGCGCTTTCAGCAAATGATAACCCTGAACTACATTTTATTCCCTCCTTTCTCATTTAATACCTTTGCCTGCTCTTGCCTCTGTAGGATCCTTCACTCCAGAATGGGGGTGCCCTGAGGAAGAAGTCTCTTCGCTGGACTTAGACACAGGTGGCACCAGCAGCTGCATGTTCCCTGAGTTTCTTGACTTGGCAAGAGGTCTGCGAATTTAGTCTTTTAACAGTCCTTTCAGCACAGGCAGGAGGGGACAATGGGCATTTTTAATAGGCTTCCTGTTTGTTCAGATAGGAAGCTGCTAAGGCCTCAGTTCGAAAGGGTGCCTGGAGGCAAATGTGCCAACTCGCCCTCCAAGCACCTGATTGCTCCCTATTTGCAAGAAACCTTGAGTGCCCATTCAACCGGAAGTTTGAAAGTTTGACAGTTTAGTTCGGGGCATGGCAGGGCTTGTACTTACCATTGCCAGGGGCCTTTTAAGGGCCCTTGCACCCTTCTGTTTTCCAGGGCACCATTCTTCTGCTCTGGTTCTGAGAATAAAGGGAACAGCTGCACTGGAAGTCAGGACTATAGCAAGCTTGGCCAACAGGCCTGTTACAATTCCCATCTCAGCCCTCTCGCCCACACCACCACGTCCGGTCATTATACACAGCGCTTGCTTCCTTGAGTTTGCTTCTATTTTCAAATCTAAAATGCAGAACTTCTATGTTATCCTCCAGAGACCTGTGAGAGCCTCCCTCATTGGACTCTCTCGCACCACATCACACCCTATTTGGGTTCACACAATACAAGGAGCCTTTGGGGGATTTGTTTTCTGGACAGTTTCCCCAGAGACACCAAGCAGAGAAAATCACGGAAGTGGAAAGGGTTTTTTCCATTTTCAGTTGCTCTTTAGAAAAAAAAAAAAAGGCCAGAGACAGAGGCACAAACCGTTGTTGTTGCTTTTCAGGCACACTCTGTGGGTGAGGCCATGCCTGGATGTAACAGTGGAGGGAGCCCAGAGTGATTTTTTTTTCTGTAACATTTCACATTTAAGGCCCTTTCTAACAACATAGGGGTTACTTTCTTTTCCATAAAGTTGAGAAAAGGTTAAATTTCACACCCATCATGCACTGTCTTCTGCAGGAGCTGTGAAGTCAGGCCAACTTCTTCACTGTTCCTACACATCTCAACCCCATCAAGCCTCATCCAGGTCACTGTAACAGCTTCCCAGAAATCCACTGACATGGTTTGGCTGTGTCCCCACCCAAATCTCACTTTGAATTGTAATAATCCCCACGTGTCAAAAGCAGGGCCAGATGGAGATAATTGGATCATGGGAGCAGTTTCCCCCATACTGTTCTCATGGTAGTGAATATGTCTCATGAGATCTGATGGCTTTATAAATGGGAGTGCCCCCACACAAGCTCTGTCTTGCCTGCTGCCATGTAAGACATGCCTTGCTTCTTCTTTGCTTTCTGCCATGATTGCGAGGCCTCCCTAGCCATGTAGAATCTGAGTCAATTAAACCTATTTCCCTTACAAATTACAAATTACCCAGTCTTGGGTATGTCTTTATTAGCAGCATGAGAACAGACTAATACATCCACCCTTCCTGCCTTTACCATGATCATCTTCTTAAAATACAAGCCAGATCTCACTTCCTCTAAAATCTTCACTAGCGCTCCCTCTGCCTAAGCCTCAAACTTGAGAGTGGTATCAAAAGCCCTCAACAGGATAAATCTATGCAGTGTCTTTTTCTATCTGCTCCCTGCAGAAGATATAGGTGATATGTGATAATTTGGAATGGCCAGGAGGCAAGCACAAAAATAAGATTAAAAATGTGTAGATTTGATTAGGGCTAATACTTGTGGAAGACAAAATGAGTTGGAGAAGGCTGGAAGAACCAAGGCTATGATGGCAGTTTGACCCCCAAGTGAAGGAGAGAGGGATGGGAAAGTCTGCTAGAAATGTCTCAGACTACTGGAGAATCTAAGACAATTGCAGCAAGGCCTTTGGGGAACAATGACAGCCAACAAAAAAGTTCCATGGCTCCTAGGAATGGGCCAGTCTTAGTATCCCTGTCTCACTCTGTCACTGGCCAGGAGCAGGCTGTGGGAAATACATGTGGCCTTGGAGAAACCCAATGTGTATTTCAGAGAGCAGCCATTGGGGCCCTAGGTCCATACACTCCCTGGAGTGATTCCATCTGTCTGTGCATCTGCTTATGCCTTTTTCCTTGCCTGTCATACTTTTATTCCAATTCTACTCATCTTTCAAGACTCAACTCAAGTGCCGTCTTCTCCATGAAGCCTTTCATCTACAGTGATGATACTTTACCTGCCCCTCTATTATAGCATCCCTTAATTAGAACTCAGTGCTTGCAAGTCTCTCTCCTCTCTGTCCTTGAGAACAGCCACTATTTCACTGATTTGCACATGAAAAATTCTGGCACTATGGATCACATCTATTCATTTATTTATCTATTTGACCAAAATTTATTACTTGTTTATTACTGTGTGCCACATACTGTAATGGGCTCTGTTAGTTGAACCACATGTAAGACAGAGAAGGAGCTTACTTTCCAATCTCGTTCAACAAATGAAGGAAAAAATAGTAAAGGAATAAAGGAAGAGGGAAAATATCCTGATATAAACATGTTCCAAGGGGCACTGCTACAGGAAAGATTAAAGGAGGTAGAAATTATTCTAGGCACTGAAATGTTATAATTGAAGTCAAACTTGGATGAGGGCAAGATGATACTAATAATTTGGTGGTTCTGAGGTTGGATGTCAAGTCAAACAAAAGACTAAATCTTGAGAGCTCTCTTTTAAGAGTTGAGTCAAATCCTTATGTAATAAATGATACAATGCCAATTTTTTTTTAAGTTCAAAAGACATGACTCTCATACAAATACAAAGTAAGCACATGTCAGTGATTATTTAACTCATTGGGGAGGGAACTAGCAGGATGACAACGCAGGGAGTCAGAGCAGTAAGCTAAAGTGGATATGACATCTGCCTCAAGGGACAGGGAAGAAAGGGGAGGGTGCTGGGTTGAGAGTAGCTAGTATTCGGGTTTGCAAAAATACACATCAGTACATGAGGTCTTTGGATACCTAAGTTAGGGAGCTGAAGCTGAGACCCCCACAAAAGTTGATAGTCTCAAAGGGCTGCAACCCAGTGAAAGAAAGATATGCAAACTTCAACGACCCCACTAGCCCAGCAAAATTACCAGGAAGTTTATATCCGTAATGGTTCAAATGGGCAAAAAAATCCTCTGTGCCAGTATCTTGCTCTAGTTTAAATCTTTTATTTTAACTTTGCACATGGGATATATAGTCTCAAGTCCAAGCCAAGAAATTAACAAAGAAACATAAAGCAAAAGCTCTTTGAAACACATCTTCCATTAAGACTTACAAAGTGCTTGAGAAAACAATCCACCAAGGATGAAAAGTGGTAGACAGAGCAGGATGATTAACTCATCAAGGGCTTCAGATAACAGAAAAGCAATGTTATATAAACTGTAAAGGAAGTAGGTTTGAAGTATTAAAAATATAAGGAAAGAATTAGATTCCATGAAATGAAGTCTAAGTGAACAGGCGGATATAAAAAAGAACCACATGAAACTTCTATAAATGGAAAATATTTTTATTAAAATTAAAAAGTGAATGTGCAGTTTAAACAGCAGATTATGTAAGACAAATTTGAAAAAATTATCCAGAATACAATACAGAAAAATAATGCCATATAAAATATAAAACAAGTTAAGAAACATGGAGGATACTTGAGCTGGTCCAACACATGACTAGTAGGAATAGAGACAATATTCAAAGAAATAATGTCCAAGAGCTTTCTCACACAGATGAAAGATATACATCCCCAGATTTAATAAGCATAAATCCTAAGCAGAATAAATAAAACCAACACCTAGAACAGTACATTAAAACTGCAAAACACCAATCTTAAAGAGAAATTATTTAAAGCAACTAAAGAGAAAAGAGAGATTACCTGCAAAGAGAAAATGAAGAATAACTAACATAATTAAACTGCTGCAATAGAAGCCATGAGACAGTGGAATATTGTGAAAATCCTGAGAGACAGAAGTGTTCACCCTGAAATTCTATATTCAGATAATTTTTTTTTTTTTTTGAGATGGAGTCTCGCTTTGTTGCCCAGGCTGGAGTGCAGTGGAGCTATCTCAGCTCACTGCAGCCTCTGCCTCCCGGGTTGAAGCGATTCTCCTGCCTCAGCCTCCAGAGAAGCTGGGATTACAGATGCCCACCACACCTGGCAAATTTTGTATTTTTAGTAGAGATGGGACTTCTCCATGTTGGTCTCAAACTCCTGACCCCAGGTGTTCCACCCACCTCGGCCTCCAAAAGTGCTAGGATTACAGGCATGAGTAACTGCACCCAGCTGAAATTTTCTACTTTATTCTTTAACCAAGAACACAAAAAGACATTTCTGCCAGGTAAATGCTGACATAATTTATAATTCACAGATCTGCACTGAAAAACACTTAAAAGGATGTGCTGGCAGGGTGCACTGGCTCACACCTGTAATCCCAGCACTCTGGGAGGCCGAGGCAGGCAGATCACCTGAGGTCAGGAGTTCCAGACCAGCTTGACCAACATGAAGAAACCCTGTCTCTACTAAAAATACAAAATTAGCCAGGCGTGGTGGTGCATGTCTGTAAACCCAGCTACTCGGGAGGCTGAGGCAGGAGAATCTCTTGAACCCAGTAGGCGGAGGTTGTGGTGAGCCAAGATGGCACCACTGCACTCCAGCCTGGGGAACAAGAGCAAAACTCCATCTCAAAAAAGAAAAAAAAGGATGTGTGTTGTAAGAGGACAGGTTATGCCAAAGGAAAGATGCAAATACAAGAGCCGAGGATCCACCAATATGGTGCTTAAAATTTAAATCTAAATAAACGTTAGCTGTAAAATTAATAGCAAAATTAATGAGTCACTTAGAATAGTTTAAACCTAGATGGATTTAAAGTACTTAACAAAAATAACATGCGAACCATTGGGGGATGGCAAGATTAAGATCTTTATTGTATTGTTCAAACAGAGGCTAGACCCAATAGATCTTAACAAAGATGTATATTAAAATTTAAGGGTCCTAAATACAATGTGGTATCCTGTATTAAATCTTGGAACAGAAAAAGGGCACTAGTGGAAAAACTTGTAAAATCCAGAGATCATCTGGAGTTTAATTAATAGTAATGCTAATGCATCAGTGTTGTGGGTGATTGTTTTTGTTTTCCACAAATGCAACATGGTATCAATGTATAAGATGTCATGGTAAATAAGATGTTAACATAGAAAATGGTGAGAGGTAGAAAAAACTCTCTATTCTATATTTGTAACTTTTCTGTAAATCAAATTATTGCAGAATAAAAACTTTACTAAAATACAAATAAAATTTATAAATGTAAAGATAACCAATAAAGACTGAAATGATAAAGTATTACCTCCAAATTTGTAGAGAGTAGAGGGAAATTGTATTAGTCAGAGTTCTCTAGAGGGACAGAACTAATAGGATAGGTGTATATATGAGAGGGAGTTTATTAAGGAGAATTGACTCACACGATCACAAGGTAAAGTCCCACGATAGGCCGTCTGCAAGTTGAGGAGCAAGGAAGCCAGTAGTGACTCAGTCCAAGTCCCAAAACCTCAAAAGTAAGGAGGCTGCGAGTGCAGCCTTCAGCCTGTGGCCAAAGGTCTGAGAGCCCCTGGCAAACCACTGGTGTAAGTCCAAGAGTCCAATAGCAGAAGAACTTGGAATCTGATGTTAGAAGGGAGGAAGCATCCAACATGGGAGAAAGATGAAGGCCAGAAGACTCAGCAAATCAGCTTCTTCCACCTTCTTCTGCCTGCTTTTTCTGGCTTCACTGGCAGCCGATTGGATGGTGCCCACCCACATTATGGGTGGGTCTTCCTGAAGGTGGGTCTTCCCCTCCCATTCCACTGATTCAAATGTTAATCTCTTCTGGCAACACCCAGAAACACCCAGAAACAATACTTTGCAACCTTCAATCCAATCAATTTGACATAATATTAACCATCACAGAAATATAGAGAAATCTTGAGAGAATAGAATAGAAGATAAGAAAAAAGAAAAAGAAAGGTATTTATCATAAGTAGAAAGCAATGAATTTAAGTATCACAAAGGGGGCTCGAAAAAGATAAAAGCAGAAATTTATGAATTATAAAATAATAAAAAAGATAAGCTAATTAAAAGCATGAAGATATATTAATAATTCCTTAATTTAGAAAGAAAGGGAGAAAGAGAGAAAAAAGAGAAAGAAAAGAAAGTGCAAGAAAGAAGTAAATCATCAGGTAAACAAACTTTTTAAAAGAGAAAAACAAAATCAGAAAATAACTACAGATATAGAGGAAACTAAAAAGACTATGAGAGCCCTCACTCAGCTGTATGTAAATCAACTGTCTACGAAGACCTAGGTGACAGGATTTTTCTTTTGCCCGTTTGATCCTCCCTCTGCCCTTGTCCTGCCTGCTGTGTGTCAGGTTGAACTATATGGGCCACATCAACCCCTCTGGTTTCCAGTTGCTTCGGGTTCAGCCAAGGGGAAGGTGTGAGAGGGGAGCAACAAGGAGGGAGGGACTGTTTCCCAGTCCCCTCCCAGTGAGCTGCTGTGGACGACTCCCTCACTCCACACAAGGGCACAGCTCCCCTGGAAATCCTCTCCTGCAGCTGTTCTCCTAGGTTCCCAAAACAGTTTACTCTCCTCTTCCCAGCAGATAACACCTTTCCAGGTTGACTTTCCTTCATCCTGCCCACAATTTTGTGAATTGTCATTTTATTAAACTCTCTTGCATTGACCCTTTTGAGGTTCTCTATTGGGACCTTGCCTAGATAACTTTTAGATGAAATAGAAATGGCCAAGAATGACAGAGAAAATGTGCAGAAAATGTAAATCAATCAAAAGCCATAGCAGAAATTGAGAAAATTATCAAAGAATTAAATTCCCTCATCCCATCTGCCTCAAAAGTGTCAAGGGTGTATGGGGGCCAAAAGGGAGGACAAGGGGGGAGTTGGAATGTCTTTGTATTATTGACATAGAAGATATTACAAGTTATTGACAAACTGGATGTGAAAGAAGAGGACGTGAGCAAGCCTAATACATGAGGAAGTGCGGCATCTTGTGCCTCTTCTCTTGTCTCATGTATCATAACTCTACTTAGCTTCTTCTTATATTAGCGGAAGAATAATCTGTTAAAATGGCAATGGAGAAAATTCCAAGCCCCAAGTGTTACAGCTAGTCAGGCATGAGCAGGGTAGGAGAGGGTTCCCCCAAGACCCCACCCAAACCAGGAATGTCAGGTGACCATCAGGTGATGGTCATGCAGCTGTTACCTGTCTCTCTTAAATAATCATTGGTCACAGCCAGCACCAGGGAAAGGCAGTCTCCCAATGGATGGAAACACCTGAAACTAATTATCAGCAGCTTCCCAATAAGATCTCAGGAGTTGGGCGAAATGAGATCCTATTGGGTCTCATGACATGGGTCAAGTATGCACATTGAGAAGCAAAATGGCAGAGTTTAACTGGCATATGACCTTCTAGAAACATTTGACTGGTAAGGGAAGAAAGCCTCAAATGAGCATGTGCACAACTCCAGTAAACACACTACACATGCTCCCCTCCCAAGTGCTGGCAGGCCATTGCTCATGCAGATGGCCTACTGCAAGGGAAGAATCATGAGAGAAGGGACACAAGACCCCAGAAGTATGCCAATGTATAAAACCCTAAGTCACAAGGTCAAACTGCACACTTGATCTCACAAGTCTCCCACTTGGCCCTCTTCCAAATGTACTTTACTTCCTTTCATTTCTGCTCTCAAACTTTTTAATAAACTTTCACTCCTGCTCTAAAACTTGCCTTCATCTCTCCTTCTGCCTTAGGCCCCTCAGTCAAATTCTTTCTTCTGAGGCGGCAAGAATTGAGTTTGCTGCAGACCTGTACAGATTTGCCACCGCTAACACAAGTTAGCATTGCTTTGATCACTGCTGTTAGAGTCAAGAGTATAATTTCTTCCTTTAGAGGACTGGAGTGTTGATCACATTTGGAGTAGAGTGCCAAAGGCAGAATTTCCCAAAGGATGCTCCATACAACATTGTTCCATGAAATTGTTCATGAAAAAATGTTCTGTGTTTGCAGGAGATGCCAGGGTGCTTTGCCCAGATTCCCTCCTCGGGACTGATGCACCCATCTCCCAGCTGTTGAGACCCACAGCAGCACCCCTGTCTTGGAACTGCCTTCAGCATAGGGAACCGCTTCAAAGAGGGGGCAACCAGCAGCCAATGATGCTGATGCAGGAATACAAAAGCCCAGCCTCCTTGCCCAAATTCAGAACACCCTGAAGGCCCCATCCCAGTTCTAGAGCTCCTGGTAGCATCAGTGGAGGACTCAATTGCAGCTGTGTGGCAGCTCAGCTTCTACCTCTGCCCAATCTTGCCTTCCTCGCTTCCACACAGACATGACTTCCCAAGGACATTCCCCAATAAATATTCTTCATGCAATTCTCCATCACAGTTTCTGTTTTCAGGAAACCCAATCTAAGACAATGAATAAATGCATCTGGGAAGCAAACCGTACCTTCTACCACCAATAATCTGCAGTGTTTCAAGACGTATATTAGGATATCAAGATCTCTGAGATGTCCCATTGTACAAAATTTGGATTTGCTTGACCCAGCAATTATCACATGTGTTTGCCCACAGAATCTTTTTTAAATGCATACTAATACCCCGTGGAACATGTTTTGGAAATACTGATTAAAAGATCAGAGAAATCAATAAGTTATGAATCAATTTGCAGGTAAGCAATGTTTTCTTTTTTTTTTTTTTTTTTTAAGTTTTGGAAAAAGCTAATTGAAAAACCAAGAGATTGGTCTCTACCTGTAATCACGAAGAGTCCCTCCAGGATGGTAGGGCATCATCAAGTATTGGAAAGAGCCTGGGAACTGGTTAAATCCCACTCTGTATGTCCTGGCTATGTGGTCTTGATCTAGTGAGTCCCTTATATCTACCGTACAGGGTTAATGTAAGAGGAAGAGATTTGTAAATAAATAGAGGTAATGCATGCAACTGATAGAGACTATAAAAGCATAGAGATAATATAAAGTAATCAATAAAATTAGAAATTAGAATTTTTCTAGTAATTCTTTCTTACTGCCTGTGTTGTTTTCTCTATTCTTTATTCTCACTCTTCTCTAAATGATTGTATTAACTATGAATAATGAAAAAGACATAGAACATTTACAAGATTATAATAGAGAAAAACACAGGACCCAAATTCTCTCAAAATTTCACTGTCACTTTGGTCACTATGGACTTACATAAAGACTATGATGCATTGATTCACTTGGCCCCAAAAAGGAGATGCTAGAGCTTTGGTCTTCTATCTATGATGCCATATTTAAGAGTATGACATTTATCCATGGTCATACTCTTAAAATGAAAATACATTAAGAGAAGAAAACAATTAACATAGTGAAGAGACAACTCAGAATGGGAAAAATATTTGTAAACATACATCTGATAAGGGGCTAATATCCAAAATACATAAGAACTCAAACAACTCAATAGCAAGAAAATAACCCAATTTTTTAGAAAAACGGACAAAGGAGTTGAACAGACATTTCTCAAAAGAAATAGAAATAGCAAACAGATATATATGAAAAATGTTCAAAATCTCTAATCATCAGAGAAATGTGAATTAAAATTGCAATGAGATATCACCTCATACCTTTTGGAATAGCTATTATCAAAAAGACAAATGATAAGTATTGGTGAGGATGTGGAGAAAAGGGGACCCTGCATACCACTGGTGGGAATGTAAATTAGTACAGCCATTTTGGAAAATAGTATGAAGGTTGATATGGTTAGACTCTGTGTCCCCACTCAAATCTCATCTTGAATTGTAATCCCTGTAATCCCCATGTGTCAAGGCAGAGACCCGGTGGAGGTAACTGAATCATGGGGACAGTTTCCCCCAAGCTGTTCGCATGATAGTGAGTGAGTTCTCACAAGATCTCATGGTTTTATATGGAGCTCTTTCCCCTTCACTCAGCACTTCTCCTTCCTGCCGTCTTGTGAAGAAGGTGCCTTGCTTCCCCTTTGTCTTCTGCCATAATTGTAAGTGTCCAGAGGCCTCTCCAGCTATGCTGAACTGTGAGTCAATTAAACCTCCTTCCTTTATAAATTACCCAGTCTCGAGCAGTTCTGTATAGCAGTATGAAAACAGGCTAATATAGTAAATACAGTAAATTGGTACCAAGGTAGTGGGCCACTGCTATAAAGATACCTGAAAATGTGGGAGCAACTTTGGAACTGGATAACAGGCAGAGGTTGGAACAGTTTGGAGGACTCAGAAGAAGACAGAAAAATGTGGAAAAGTTTGCAACTTCATAGAGACTTGTTGAATGGCTTTGACCAAGTGGACAATGAACTCCAGGCTGAGGTGGTCTCAGATGGAGACAAGAAACTTACGGGGAACTGGAGCAAAGTTGACTCTCACTATGCTTTAGCAACGAGAGGGGACTGTACCCTACAAAGCACAGGGGCTGAGCTTCCCAAGGCCGTGGGAGCCCACTTCTTGCATCGGCATGCCCTGGATGTGAGACATGGAGTCAAAGGAGATCATTTTGGAGCTTTAATATTTGACTGCCCAGCTGGGTTTTGGACTTGCATTGGGCCTGTAGCCTCTTTGTTTTGGCCAGTTTATCCCATTTGGAGTGGGTGTATTTACCAATGCCTGTACCCCCATTGTATCTAGGAAGTAACTTATGTTCTTTTGATTTTACAGATTCATAGGCAAAAGGGACTTGCCTTGTCTCAGATGAAACTTTGGGCTTGGACTTTTGGGTTAATGCTGGAAAAAATTAAGACTTTGGGGGACTGTTGGGAAGGCATGATAGGTTCTGAAATGTGAAAGAGACATGAGATTTGGGAGGTGTCAGGAGTGAAATGATATGGTTAGGCTTTATTTCCCCACCCAAATCTCATCTTGAATTGCAATCCCCATAATCCCCACATGTCAATGGAGAGATGAGGTGGAGTAATTGCATCATGAGAGTGGTTTCTCCCATGCTATTCTCATGATAACATGTGAGTTCTCATGAGATCTGATGGTTTTATAAGGGGCTCTTCCCCTTTCACTCAGCACTTCTCCTTCCTGCCACCTTGTGAAGAAGATTCTTTACTTCCCCTTTGCCTTCTGCCATGATTCTAAGTATCCTGAGGCCTCCCCAGCCATGCTGAACTGTGAGTCAATTAAACCTCTGTCCTTTATAAATTACCCAGTCTCAGGCAGTTCTTTACAGCAGTATGAAAATGGACTAATACAGAGGTTCCTCAAAAAACTAAATGTAGAATTGCCATATGATACAATAACTCCACTTCTAGATATATAGCCAAAAGAATTGAAATCTGTATGTTGAAGAGCTATCTGCACTCCCAGTTCATTTCAGCATTATTTACAATAGTCAAGATATGGAAGCAACCCAAGTGTTCATCAATGGATAAAGAAACTGTTTTGTCTATACACAATGGAATACTATAAAGCCTTTAAAAAGAAAGAAATTCTGTCATTCTTGACAATGCAGATGGAACGGGAGGACATTAGGCTAAGCCAGGCACAGAAAGACATATACAGTATGATCCCTTTTATATATGGGATCTAAAAAAGTCCATGTCATAGAAAGAGAGAGGGGAAAGGTAGTTACCAGAGATCGACAGAGGGGGAAGAATGAGGAAAAAGAAAATGTTGATCAAAGAATGCAAAATGTCAGTACTGGAAAAATAAGTTTTAGTCATCTATTGCACTACATGGTGACCACAGCTGATAATAATGTATTATATATCACAAAATTGCTTAAAAATGGATTTTTAACGTTCTCCCCACAAAAAAAAGAGAGTTGGTAAGGTGAGGGATATCAGGTTAATCATCCGTATTGACTCTTTCTGCAATGTGTAAAATATCACATTGTACCCCATAAAAATACACCATTATTATTTGTCAATTAAAAACAAAATAAAGTAAGGTGAGTCTTGTAGACAGAAAAAAATTGAAATATTTTGGGACTGGGTTTGTTGCAAATTGATCCTGTGTTCCTTTTAGGACCCATGAATGAATGAATGAATGAATGAATGAATGAACGAATGAATGAATGAACGAACGAACAAATAGATGATACAGGACATCAGGAGAAGACCTGGAGAGAACAAATCCCCAAGAAGTCCTTGCTGTGGCCTCTAAACTGGGAAATATTACCAACTGTGTGCAACTGGTTATTTCACTTTAGTTTTGATATTGAACCAAAAGGTTTGCGTTTTCATTCCTCTTCATTCTTTTTTTTTTTTACTTTTTCTCATCTTTTTAAAGAATTTTCTGGCAAAGTCCAGCCCTTCCAGTCAAGCCTAGATTTGGTTGGGGAGTTGCTCACAGACAGAAAAATAGACCACACAGAGGCGCCGATACAGGATTAACATTTGGCTCTCCTCTTCTCTTACGTCTTTTTTTTTTCTTTTCTGTTTAAGCTCATAGATGATTTCAGCTCTCACTAGAATCTTTACTGAAAGTCAGTACAGTTACACATATGGTGAAGCTCAAAGCAGCCAGTTTTGCCATTTGTTCACACTCCTTGGAAAAAGACTAACATGACCTCCCTCATCTCACCGTATGGAGAGCTGCCTCACACGCATCACCCATGGCTCCCAATGCAGTACCGTGCACATTTTATCCCTGAGATGACACCTATGAGGTAGCATGTCATCTCTTTTTATCTAGGGCACAGATTCTAAAAGTTTCATGAAACTGAGACCAAGATACCATGGCTAATCCAGCTCCACTAGAGAGTACAACACTCACTTTCTCCTCTGAGGCCAATTTTCCTCATAAAACCAAATGAAGCCTCATAAAATAATTTCCTCCGGTGACAAAAAAGTAGCATCACCATAACACACACATAAATCTGGTGCGCCCACCTTTTTAAATCACTTCCTATGATATAAAAGGCAGTACTTTTTTTTAAACCACCTCCTGTCTCTCCAATATGTTTACAGTCTGAGTCATGTCACCCAGTGGTATACACAGTAATAAAACATGTAAGAAGAAAAAAATGGAAGATGAAAGCTTCTTCATCTCTGGGGTGTTTCTCTCTGAAAATCTTGCTTTCCCTGTCTGGGAAGTCACTCCTCCACTGAGCCACCTCATGTTTACAACCCGGTGATGAGAACATAAAGTCTAGACTCCTAAGTCATTTCACATTTCAACTCTGTTTGAAATGCTTTCCTGTTTGCCAGAAACTGATTTTGATCTCTCTTCTTCTAATTATTCCAGTCTGAAGTCAGAGAGAAATAAAAATGACCCCAGGAATCCTGTCATTCATAGAGAGAGATAGACACTCTTGTTTATTTGTTAATTTTCATATTTTTTCCTGTCCCGTACTTTCTCCCCAGTGTTTAGATCTCCCTTGAAAGGGCTTCATATTTTACTAAGCAAAATTATTTTCTATTTTACTACAGTTCCATTTTTTAAACACTTTAAAAGATGGGTTTTTGCTAAAGTAGGCTAAAAGAACTTATTCCTGTTGAGTTCGGTGTTCCTTAAAAAATAAATGCAAACCACAGGGTCATGAAATCAATACAATCTAAAGGGGAAAAGACCTAGGTAGCTAGGTCCATTCCAATCCCTTCCTGCTCCATGACACTACATGTGTCTGTGTTGGTTAGCAAGCCATAACCTGTCAAAGAGGAAGGAATCCCAGCACACACGGACCTGACTTCTCTCTGTGTCCCATACCTGCCCCTTTCCCACGTGCTGTAGGCTTTCCTTGCCTCTAAGCACTGCTCTGTGCCAAGCTCCTGCTCAGTGCTTTGACTCTGTAGCTCCTAAGGGAGAGCTGGGCAGCATCCCTCCCATCCCCCAGAGTGGGGACTCCTTGACTTCTCTTCCTGCACCCAGCACATCTAACCATGGCTCTCACAGAGACATGTCCTACTATTCAGAAGACTCTGCCATGTCAATAGCATTAATATCTTCCTGAATTTAAAAGGAATGAAGGGAGTGTTTTCCATTGGGGGAAAAGCATCAATTTTGGAGTTAGACAGACCTGGATTAGAATCCTGGCTCTGACATGTAGTAACTGAGATTCTGTGTGAGTTATAAGCGTCCCTAAACCTCAGTTTCCTCATCTTGGAAATGGGAATAACATCTATTCCTCTGTGCTTTAGAGGATTACAAGAAACAACGTATGTCTCATCTGTACTTCTGGAGATCACATTGTCTGGTACATTATCAGGTGTTCAATAACAAATGTTCATTCCCTACCCCTTTCCAGAACTTCCATCCTTTTCCCCATCAGCTACAGGATAAACCGACTTCTAATTTACATGCTTTGCACTGTTATTGACTAAAACATATCTCCAATCTAACTTTAGAATCTGTTTAGGGAGTGGCATCAGTAATCCCAGCCCACCCTCTCAAGTTGGCTGTAACAAAAGACAGCATCATTTTGCTGGCCAAAGAGAACATCTTTGATGTTGGTTTAATCCGGTGGGCATTTATTGAACCTGCAATCATACTGGGCATTGTGCTATGTGCTTAAGGACACAGAAATGCATGGAAGACATAGTAATGAGTATTCTGCTATAACATCAAGCCGTATCCTCTCCTTTCCTCACTGAGCGAATCTCATCCATTGTCCTCATACGTCTTTGGAGAAATGTAAAATTTTCAGAAAATTTGCAGCCATAAAACAAAGAAACGTCCTGCAGTAGGCTGTTGCTTGGCAAGTGATAGGAATAGGTGAGGAAATATTGTAATGGAAGCAACTTGCTTTTTTAAATTCCCATTGAAAGCTGAAGTCTCTCGACATGTTTTGGACGATAAAATATATTGGTCGGGCACAGTGGCTCACACCTGTAATCTCAGCACTTTGGAAGGCAGAGGAGGTTGGATCACCTGAGGTCGGGAGTTTGAGACCAGCCTGACCAACATGGAGAAACCTCGTCTTTACTAAAAATACAAAATTAGCAGGGCATGTTGGCACATGCCTGTAATCCCAGCTACTCAGGAAGGCTGAGGCAGGAGAATCGCTTGAACTCGGGAGATGGAGTTTGTGGTGAGCCGAGATAGCGCCATTGCACTCCAGCCTGGGCAACAAGAGTGAAACTCTATTTCAAAAAAAAAAAAAAAAAAAAGAGAGAGAGAAAGAAAGTAAAGAAAATACATTATATGAGGCAGGACAAAAGTTATTACCATGAAAGTTTCCACCATCTTTCCTCACTTCTCCTGCAGAACCAAAGGGGAGAGAAAGAGGAGTAGTTTGTTTGTAAAATGATTCTGTTGTGTACACTAACTTCTTAGGGAAATGTGTTGAAACTTAATATATCTTTGCATGAAACTGTACACTAGTGAGCTTTAAAAATCTAACCTATACATGCTGAGGTTTGCCAGTTTATGATAAGCTGACAGAAGTATAAGAACATAGGAAACCACTGATGTGGAGGTTAAGAGGACCATTGTCTTTTCTGTGGTGGTTTCATCCATGGGATTGAGCCGATAAGGAAAGCACCTAATTTCTCATTTATTTGTGGCTGTTCTATACAAACCAACTTCTTTCCCATCCTACTGAACAAACCAAGAAGAAAGAACAGTGAGATAGTGAATACTGCCTGTCCTATGCTCAGAGGATCCCAGAAAGTTTGGCTAGATCAGACCCTGAGGCACAATATCTGCTACCCTTCAATGTAACCTCTCAACACCAACTCCTTTGTGTTATCAAAAAATTGCTTTCTATTATCAAAAGAATGTAGTAACAGTGTCTTCTCATTATCACAGTCTCTCTCTGCTTTATACCAGTCTTTCAAAAACTTCTGCCTTAGGTTTAAACTCAATAAGACTTGGGGGAGCACAAATAATTTGCCAAAATTCTTCTAGTGACTCAGTCGGGCCATTTACTTTGTTTTCTTCTGTTCTTTAACAAAAGTCCACTGAGATTTTCATTGAACTTGGGATAGTTGGAGAGGAATTTTGACCAAAATGAACTGGCTGATTTGGATGCCATGGCGACCAAGGAGGTTGGCATCCCAAGGAAGTGCCAAGGTTGAATGCGGAGGTCATCCTAACCGCTGAGGTGTTTCATGTTTCACCTCGGGCATCTGACAATTCTTCACTGCAACTCTTTCTTATAGAATTTCCTTGCCTTTTACTCAAATAAGCGCATCAAGGTTCATCCTTCCCTGCTCCTTTTTGAAAATAGACTAAAGAAAGAGGGCTTGCTTTTTCAGCCCCTTCAGACTTACGGCAGTCACCCAATCCTCTGTTGTCACTATAGCTTAAGTCTGGGCTATGGGAAACTCAGGGCACTGCACTGCTTATACTGACAGTCAGCAAAACACACAACTTCCTTCTGTCTGTATTTTCTATATTTTACTATCGATATACTCCACGCGTTCGATGAGATTGCCATTCTTCTTGCTTTTTAAGTGTTGTCTTCTCCCTCACACAGACACGATCATCTCTTCACATGTGCATAGTTGTCACATGCATGACAGTGATGTGACACAGCAAAGGACACAGCGCAGGAGAGACCAAGAGCTGCTCAGAGCAGGGACCGCAGCAGCTTCCCCGCCGGTAAAGGAAGCTGCCCTGGTTTTCAAGCCCTTAAGAAGCTATGCCCTTGCCAGAATCATCATCACCCCCACATCAGGGTAAGGACTGGTTAGGCTGTGTAAGAGGTTCACCTTCCTCATTCTCGACAGAGGGACTGTACTCTCCTGGCCCTTGCACTGTATTTACTTTGTGTTATTAGATGTTTATGGCATCTGGCAACTGGCAGCAGAATTGACTACTCTAAAGGGGAAGGCTTGCTGGAGGGAGGACTGATGCTTTAACTGGCCAATTCATTAATGAATATTTTTATCTTATGGCGGTTCCCTTGACAACCTCATATCTGCAGAGACACCAGTAAAAAATAACTGGGTAATAGGCTGGGCACAGTGGCTCATGCCTGTAATCTTATCATTTTGGGAAACCGAGGTAGGAGGACCACTTGAGCCCACGAGTTTGAGACCAGCCTGAGCAACAAAGTAAGACTCCCGTCTCTACAAAACAAAAAAAATTAATTGGCCCAGCATGGTGGCTGGCTTACACCTGTTGCCCCAGCTACTCAAGAGGCTAAGGCGGGAGGATCACTAGAGCCCAGGAGTTCACTGATGCAAGTGAGCTATGATACCTCCACTGCACTCCAGCCTGGGTGACAGAGCGAGACATTGTCTCAAAAACAAAAACAAAGACAAACTGGATAATTCAGGACTCCCCACAATCTAGAAAAGTGTTGATTGATTGACATTAGTAGGCCATAAACGTGCCAATGCTCTTTGGCCTCTAGCAGCAACTGTACCGCAGTACCACACAGTATCACTGTATCACAGTACCACACAGTACCACTGTACCACAGTACCACACAGTACCGCTGTACCATAGTACCACACAGTACCACTGTACCACAGTACCATGTGGTAGTCCCTTGAGAGAGAAATATGTCTAGTACCTCACTGGAAAATTCTAATAGTGCTGTTTACCATTATGTTGGCATGTAATGAATGGAAATAAGGTGTTTCAAAATGAATTTTCCTATTGAACAATTTTAAAAATTCTTTTGGGGAATTCAAAGCCAGGTAAACCACTTGTCTTAAATATGTTTTTCATCATTCAAAATTATTTCGTAATTCTATTTTTTTCCTAATTTTCATTGTGAAAGGCAGGAAGGAGGAGAGTCTTAGGTAGGAGAAAAGCAATGTTTTTCCCATTTGTTTTTCCTGAACCTTCGTGTCTCTCATACAGCTAAGTAGCCCCACTACTTTCGCTCTCTTCTCTGTCTTCTTCCTCCTATTCCATCTCCTCTACCCATTGGGACCCAAGGTGTTAAGATGTGTCTGCAGGCTTAACACACTGGCCTTGCCTCTACTTCTCCCAAGCAGCCAAAGACCACCTGTGCTTTCTACAGGCTTTTGTTTTCTACTGCTGTTTAACAGACGCATCATCACACTGCAATCATAGAAGCCTCAGTAACACCTTGAGAAACAGCTTCTATATTAGTCCATCTTTGCACAAGTCTGGTCAATTTATATGTTGCCCATCTATTTTGTACATTTGAAAAAGCACTTTTCACAAATGGGAAACTATGTCTTGTCAAAAAGACACAAACCTGAAGAAGTCCTGGAGGTTCAAATTTAATTTCTGCTAGAAACAGACACCTCCTGGTACTCAGCAAATTTAAAGTTGGACAAATCAGTCCTCTCATCCTAACTTTTGACACTGGGGCCACCTGAAACCAAGAATTCTCTGAATCACAGAGCAGCTGTCGGAGCAGCTGGACTTTTTTGTTACTAGACCAGATTTAAATCTATGCCAGAGCTCTGTGGTTCCTTAGCAGAGGGCGTTTATACAAACTCACATGCCTGCATGCCTGTGCCCAGCACATCCATGTGCACACGTACACACATACATGAAGTAAAGGCTTGAAGTTTTCAAATGTATTAATTTATCCTATTTTAGCTTAAAAATGTGTTTTCTTTCTATGACTACTCCATAGATATTGACTGCTGATAAATGCATTCTTTCTATTCCAGTATAGTTGTTAAACTAAACATTAACATGATTATTTCTGTATGTGCGTGTACGAGCATATGTTTATTTTTGCTCTAAATAGCACCTGCCTATGGCAAATATATTTTTCCATCACTGGTAGAGTAAATTTGCCTTTACTGACTTTTGCTGAGCCACTGTAAAAAGAATGTTTCCCCTGAATAAAGGATTTTTCCATGTCCTTGCTCCTGACGATAAAATCACGAAGGCAGTTGCACACAACTAAGGCAGAAGCAGCCCAAGGTCCCCATGTGCCTGCACAGACACCTCCTGCTGGGCACCTAGGATCTTCCCTCTGTTTCTCCCTTGGAAGCATCAACTGTCAATGAGCACCTGGCCCGGGTTCATCCAGGATGATGAGGCAAGGCTAAGGAATTGCATTGTGATCACTATTGTGCTCAGGGGCCAGGGCAACTAGGCATGTCTACACATTGCAATATAAACAGAATAAGCAGCCTTGAGGCAGCAGTTGGCTTGGGCCAGCCCTGGCTGAGGAGGTATCATGTGGTGCGACTCCTTCTTTCCCAGGGGTGCACTGGCTCTCAGTTAAAGCAGTGGTTTATCCCTCCAGTGATGAGTCAAGCTCTCTTCTCCTTTTTCTCCCCCCATTGCCTGATCCTTTGCTTGACTCACAGAGTTTGTTATTGCCTTCCCAGCAACATGAAAAGGCCGGCAGGAAACCTTCAGCTGACCAGACTTGCTGCTTGTACCTCCCCACCTCACTTAGCTCACCCTTGCAGTTCTTTCCTTCCATGGTATTTGTGCATCATTTTCCCTACCGGTATTACTTTGCAATCATTCCAGTTTTGCTTAGTAGATGATATCTATCTTACATGAAAATAATGATCCCAGGTAGGAAAGCATTTGACATTTATTATCTGAATTGCCCACTGAATGTTATCGAAGTGCCCACCCCAAGGAAGTTAAAACAACACCTATTGTAGATTCCTATAATGCATTTTCCAGAGTGTGGTTGCATAATTTATCCAGGTTCATACAAACAGAAGGTGGGAAAACCAAATTGCAAACCTGAGTCTGATCTCAATCCAGCCTCCTTTTCACCACAGAAGGCTGTACTTTTTTCTTTTTTTTTAAATTGAGGTAAAATTCATGTAACTTAACATTAACCATTATAAAGTGTAAAATTCAGTGTCATTTAGTACATTCACAATGTTCTGCTACCACCACACTTACCAAATTTCAAAATATTTTTATCACCCCAAAAGAAACTTCCATACACATCAGCAGTCATTTCCCTTTCATCTCTTTCCCCACCCCTGGCAACCACAAGTCTTATTTCTGTCTCTTTGGATTTGCTTTTAGCAGATATTTCATATAAATGAAATCATACAACATGTGATCTTTTCTGTGTGGCTTATTTCACTCAGCATAATTTTTTTGTTTGTTTGTTTTTTGTTTGTTTGTTTTGAGACCCAGTTTCACTCTTGTTGCCCAGGCTGGAGTGCAGTGGTGTCATCTCAGCTCACCGCAACCTCTGCCTCCTGGGTTCAAGCAATTCTCCTGCCTCAGCCTCCCAAGTAGCTGGGATTACAGGCATGCACCAACACACCCGGCTAATTTTGTATTTTTAGGAGAGATGGAGTTTCTCCATGTTGGTCAGGCTGGTCTTGAACTCCCGACCTCAGGTGATCCTCCCACCTCGGCCTCCCAAAGTACTGGGATTACAGGCGTGAGCCCCCGTGCCTGGCCGGCATATGTTTGAGGCTCACTCATGTTATGGTCTGAATCAGTACTTCGTTCCCTTTTGGACTGAATAATAGTCAGTTGCATGCATTTACCACACTTTGTTAATCCATTCTTCCATTGATGGACATTTGGGTGGTTTCCACCTTTTGGCTATTGTGAATAGTGCTGCTATGAACCAGTGTGCATCTATTTATTTGAGTCTCTGTTTTCAATTCTTTGGGATATGCACCAAGGTGTGGAAGTGCTGGGTCCTACTGTAATTCTATGTTTAACTTTTTGAGGAACTGCCAGACTGTTTTCCATAGCAGCTGCACCATTTTACATTCCTAGCAGCAATGCACAGAGCTCCAGTTTCTCCACATCCTTGCCAATGCTTGTTATTCTCCTTTTTTTTTATTATAACCGTTTCAGTGGGTTTGACATGGTATCTCATTGTGATTTTGATTTGCATTTCCCTAATGACTAATCACGTTGACCATCTTTTCATGTGCTTAGTGGCCATTTGCACATCTTTTTTGGAGAAATGTCTATTCAAGTCCTTTGCCCCTTTTTAAATTGAGTTATTTGTCTTTTTTGGTTGAGTTATAAGAGGTTTTTTAAAAAATATATTCTGGATACTACACTCTTACCAAATATAGGATTTATAAATATTTCCTCCACTGTATAGTTTGTCTTTTCACTTTCTCAATAATTTGGGTTGACGCACAAAAGTTTTTAATTTTGAAGAAGTTCAATTTATCAATTTTTTCTCTTGTTGCTTGCACTTTTGGTGTCATTTTCCTTCTTTTTTTAATCCAAAGTACCTAAAGTAGCACCATACACCTCGTAGGAGTCAACACAAATGTTTATCAAATAATTTGCTGTAATTATTTGACTGAAGAGAATGAGGTCTAATTTCCTATCCAACTGAAACATTCTGGGACTCTAAGACTGTTTTTAGTTCATGATTAAATCATTTTACCCAAACCAATAATGGTTTCTCATTAGACTTTTAGAAAAAATTAATAAATTCTTAGTTTTGCTATACATGTATCTTTGTTTTGAAGAAAGAAATCATTAAATTGCTAGTCGTCCCACTTGGGAATCTTCAATGTCTTTTTGTTGTTGTTGTTCTTGGCTACTCAACAATTCTGACTTCCCTTAAAAAATATAAACCTTTAGGTATATTTTTCCCAAGCATAAATTATGAGAGGGAGGGAGTAACCTGAACATTTAATTGTGTTATAATTGCTCTTGGATTGCCACACCACCTCTGGTTTATTATTTCAAAGGAAATGATACCATCTCAATCTTTCTGTGTTGATTTATGGTTACACTTTGCAGGAGAGTAATTTATCTGGTTAATAAATCCAAGATAAATTTTCCAAATACATGAGAGAGGAGACAGCCAACATTTGCTTTGTCCCTCATTATTCTTCATCCTAAATGAATGGCATAGATGAATATTACTGCCAAGAACAAGCAATCCCCTCCATTGCAATTACTCCCTACCTTCTTCACCTCCTAGTCAAGGCTTTACAAGGCTTTCTACCATAATTCTTATTCAGGTCACAGGGAAACATGGCTCAGACTCAGTGGCTACTAATCTAATGATCCATTTAGAATGCTCACATTCATATCTACTAGTTATTTTAAAAGTAATTTCTGGTTAAGCACAGTGGCTTGTACCTATAATCCTCGTGCTTTGAGGGGCTGAAAGAGAAGGATTACTTCAGGCCAGAAGTTCCAGATCAGCCTGGGCAATATAGCAAGAACCTCATCTCTAAAATAAATTTTTAAAAATTATCCAGGTGTGTTAGCACATGCCTATAGACCCAGCTACTGAGGAGGCTGAGGCAGGATGATCACTTCAGCCTAGGATTTTGAGGTTACAGTGAGCTGTGATCATGCCACTGCACTCCAGGCTGGGCCACAGAGAAAGGCTCCACCTCTGAAAGGAAGAAGAAGAAGAGGAGGAAGAGGAGGAGGAGGAAGAAGAAGAACAATAAGAGGAGGAGGAGGAGGAATAAGAAGAAGAAGAAGAAGAGGAGGAGGAGGAGGGAGAGAGAGAGGGAGAGAAGGAGGAGGAGGAACTGAAAAAATAATAAAAAGAAATTTCTCATTTATTTGTGCAACCTAATTCAAGTAATATACTGATCCATCTTCCAGGGAAAATGTGCATCACATAACTATGATTCTTTCTAAAAGAAAAAACTAACTGCTCAGTTGGATCTGGGGAAAATATGAGAACTAGACTTATAATAAAAGCATTGCATTTGAGATGTGCATTTTCTCTGGAAGCTGGGTATAGAAAAGTATATAGAAATCATATAGGAAAATATTTCACAAAATTATAATTATTAGTTTCTCAGGAAATAGAGGCCCTCATAGAACGCTGAATGTATTTCTTAGACCTGGACCAATCACATTTTAATAATGGTGGATGGATTTTTAATTTGAAACGCATATATAAAGCTGGGCATGGTGGCACACCCCTGTAGTTCCAGCTACTTTAGAGGCTGAGGCAGGAGGATAGCTTGATCCCAGAAATTCAAGACCAGACTAGGCAACATAGCAAGACCCTATCTCAAAAAATAAATAAAGCACACACACACACATAACCTTTAAACAATCAAGAAAAAAAACCTTTCTGATTACATTTTCTCATTTGTGAAATGAGAATAATGATAATATCTATGCACAGGAGAGTTGATGGGATTAAGCAAGTGTGAGTAACACCTTAAAAATAACAAGTACTTCATATATTTTGACCACTTTTTAAAATCTCTTATCTTAGTAACATCAGAAGATAGAAAAAAATGGAGATAAAAGGTGACTGTTTTTAATTGCAGCTCTTCTTTCTGTCCTTTCTTCTCCACACATGACTTTTCTACTGTTCTCTCTCTGTACTAGTGGATATGTGTGTGATATTCTTTGGCTGTGTCCCCACCCAAATCTCATCTTGAATTCCCATGTGTTGTGTGAGGGACCCAGGGGGAGGTAATTGAATCATGGGGGCAAGTCTTTCCCATGCTGTTCTCATGATAGTGAGTAAGTCTCATGAGATCTAATGGTTTTAAAAACAGGAGTTCCCCTGAACAAGCTTCTCTCTTCTCTTGTCTGCCACCATGTGAGATGTGCCTTTCACCTTCCACCACGATTGTGAGGCCTCCTCAGCCACGTGGAACTGTAAGTCCAATAAAACTTTCTTTTGTAAATTGCCTAGTCTCAAGTATGTCTTTATCAGCAGTGTGAAAATGGATTAATACAGTGTGTGTGTATGTGTGTGTACCAGTTCATGTGTACATGTATGCCCAAGCCAGTAAAAGTAAATAATGTGATTCTAATGATTATACCTGATCACAGTGGCCAGATACCAGAATTCACAAGCAATTCAATGTGCATCAATGAGGAAAACAATTTTCTTAAAAGCAATCACATGTGCCACATTTCATAATACTCTGCCATTGTCTGTAGTCCAGTACTTACCACATTGTGCTAACATTTTTATTGTGCTTGTCTCTATCCCCATCCTTACCCAGCTCCCACTGAACTAAGGCAGTCATCTCGTCTTATTCTTCCTGGTGTCTCAAACCCATACAACCACATAAATGTTGACTGGATGAGCAAATGGAGTTAGCAAGTATGAAAGAACTGCTCGAAATATGGTGCAGTTTCTAAGGTGATAAAACAACTGCCATCCATATTCATACTCATATTCATATCCATTGAGGGGAAGGTGTTTCCCTAGCTTCCCACACAATCAGATTCCCAAGTTAATCAGAAATGATACGGCACTGGAGTGTTGTAAAAATTATATATTTTTAGTAGAACAATAGAGTCAAATTGGGTCTTAGAAATCATCTAATCTAGCCACCTCACTCTTAAAAAGGGAGACTAGACCCAGAAAGATTAAGGTTAAGTTGGAATTCATTAAAATTTAAAATATCTGCTCTGCAAAAGATACTGTGAAGAGAATGAGAAGACAAACTACAGACTGGAAGAATTTTGCAAAACACATATCTGATAAAGTACTGTTATCCAAATATACTTCAGTGCTAAAAAGAAATAAGCTACCAAGCTATGAAAAGACATGGAGGAGCCTTAAATACATATCACTAAGTGGGAGAGGCCAGTCTGAAAAAGCAATGTATTGCGTGCTTTCAACTATAGAACACCCTGGGAAAGGCAAAACTATAGAAATGATTTAAAAAAATCAGTGATTGGAGGCAGAGCACAGAGGACTTGTAGGGCAGTGAAACTACTCTATATGATATGATGCTAGGTAAATGTCATCTTACATTTGTCAAAACCCACAGAATGCATAATACCAAGAGTGAACCCTAAACTATGGACTTCAGGTCCTAATGATATACAATGTAGGTTTATCAATTATGACAAAGGTACCACTTTGAGGCAAGATGTTGATAATGGGGGAGCTATATACATGTGGGAGCAGGAGATATATGGGAACTCTGTACTTTCTGCTTAATTTTACTGTTAACCTAAAACTGCTCTAAAAAATAAAGTCTATTTAAAAAGATCAATGACGACAATAGCAACAAAATATCTGAGACAGCAGTATGCATCTGACTCACTTTTAATTAGAGGAAAGATTGCCTTTTGGGCTGGGTGTGGTGGCTCACATCTGTAATCCCAGCATTTTGAGAGCCCAAGGCAGGTGGATTACCTGAGGTCAGGAGTTTAAGACCATCCTGGCCAACATGGTGAAACCCCGTCTCTATTAAAAATACAAAAATTAGCCGGGAATGATAGCGGGTGCCTGTAATCCCAGCTACTCAGGAGGCTGAGGCGGGAAAATGCTTGAACCTAGGAGGCGGAGCTTGCAGTGAGCACAGATGACGCCGTTGAGCTCCAGCCTGGGAAACAGAGCAAGACTCCATCTCAAAAAAAATAAAAATAAAAAATAAAAAATTGCCTTTTGGAGGTAGGAATGCCAGATTTAGCAAAATACAGTCATGGGTCACTTAACATCAGAGATAAGTTCTGAGATATTAGGCCATTTTGTCCTTGTGCAAACATCAGAGTATACTTACACAAACCTAGATAGTATAGCCTACTACACACAGGCCATACGGTAGAGCCTGTTACTCCAAGGCTATAAACCTGTACAGCATGTTACGTACTGAATACTATAGACAATTGGAACACAAAGGTAAGTATTTGTGTATCTAAATATAACTAAACATAGAAAACGTACAGTAAAAATATGGTATTATAAGCTTATGGGACCACTGTTGTATATGCAGTCCATCATTGACCAAAACATCCTTATACAGCACATGACTAAAAATATCAGATGCCTGGTTAAACTTGAATCTTGGGTGAAGAATGAATAATTTTTAGTCCCAAATATTATGAGACATACTTACACTAAAACAATTATTTATTTTTAATTTGAAATTCAAATTTAACTTGGCATCCTGTACTTTATCTGGCCACAATATTTGTAGGGAAATTGGCATTTCACAATTGGGCTGTAGCCCCATCTTAATTCCTGAGCCTGAAGACATGTTTCTCTACTGGGAAAGTTTCATTGAACAGTCTCTGAAAGGAAAACTCTTGAGCAATTAGAGAAGAATAGGATGCCTGCCTTGTCAACAAGATTGGCTCTCTCATCCCCCGCAGCAAGTGGGGTCATGGCCACATCCTCCTATCCATCCTTCGTTCCATTTATGAAAGCTAGCTATGTAAAACATATTGCTTTACTCTACAGATGAGTTCCTGAATGGAGTATAAGTGAAATCACATCTTTACTGGAATAGGAGAACATCTTTACTTAAAACAACCATGGAAATAAACACCACACACACATACAAAATCCCATCCTCTCTTACCACAAAAGACCACTCTCTAATTCAAACTATATTGCATTTCCATCACAGTTTTCCTGAAACTGGGAGATACACACAGATATATATAAAATCTTGATCATAGCCTGGCATAAAAGACCACAAGTATTTTTAACTGTTTTCAATGAAAAAAAAAAAAAATCTGCATTCCCTCCTCACAGCTCACTTCCACTAAGCATTCCAGTACCACCTGCTTCTGTTTAAGCAAAGAGTTGCCCAACGTTTTTTCCCCAAATTGCGTTCAATTTAATTATGGCTTTTGTTTTAACCCACACCACTTGGTGATTAAGGCAATAGCCAAAACCAAAAAGAACCCCAGAAACTGAAATAAAAGTTTGTTTCAAACACTTTGAGAAGTTATCTTCATTTCCATATATTCCTTGTCCCTGCAATACAGCCAACAGTGACATTAAAAACTCTCCAGGGAAAATATCACTGTTATAACCATTTAGAGATAAGTTACTACCATGCGTTCTCTTGGGAAACCTGAAAGGATTCTCTAAGGTTTCTGGATACTTTAAGTCAGGGTCTGGCTCTTCTTGGTTATTTATGAATTACATCAGAACCACATAAAATTTCATGGCAAAGACACAGTGGAAATGCCTTTATGCATACAGCTGGTTAATGTGCATGGATTATTCATGAAGCACCACCAACCCAAGCTAGTCTAAAGGAAACAACAGGACAAAGGGCTCAGCAACCAGCCTGACTCACTGGAAATCTGATCTGATGAAGTTAGTGTAGTCATCAGAACTGAGGCCACCATCAGATCTGATTTCTGATGAGTTTCAGCTGAATCTAAGCAGCAAATGGGAAGCAGCTGTCATTGCTGATGCTACAGGGATGGGAACCTGGGCCTCTCTGTTCAGAGATCCAGCCCTCCAAGATCTACAAGTCTTAGGGATTAAAGGACACTCAGTAATATACCCTGAAAAATTCATGGGTATGAGCTCAGCTGCATGACTCTTAATGAACAGCCAGCTCATTTTTTGAAGGGGCAAAGACTGGGAACAAGGCCATGTAAGCATGTGTAAAGAAGCATCCCAACAGAACCTAAAAGACATAAGAGCTTTCTCCAGGGAATGGTGCAAAGCTAAGCATCAAGGACAGAATGTGGCCTCTGGGTTTCTGCCTTATTTAAAATCCAAGCTAGTTTTTTGTGTTCTCTTTTTGTAGAAGGAGGTTGAAATATGCCGAGAGCATAATGAACTTTATCAGAGGAAGGCACAGATGCAGTACACAAATATTCCTTGACTTATGATGGGGTTACATCCCGATAAACCCAGCATAAATTGAAAATATCATGAATTGAAAATGCTTTTAATACACCTAACCTACCGAGCATCATAGCTAGCCTACCTTAAATGCATTCAGAACACTTACATTAGCCTATAGTTGGGCAAAATCTTCTAGCACAAAGCCTACTTTAAAACAAAGTGTTCAGCCTCTCATGTAATTTATTGAACACCATACTGAAAGTGAAAAACTTCCAGTATTGGTATCTGAAGTAGGGTTTCTACTGGATGTATATTGTTTTCACACCACTGTAAAGTCAAAAAATTGTAAGCAGAACCATCATAAGTCGGGGAACATCTGTACTCCTGCGGCCATAAAGAAGAATGAGGAGGTTCAGATCGGGCTCCAAAACTTCAGAAAGGTTCAGATCGGTGCTTAAAAGCCAACCTTCAAGCCAGTGTCCAATATGGATGAAGCCACTGAATGCTAACACATATGGTAATGGTTCTGCGTTCTCATAGCTAGAAGCTAGAGGTAAAGAATTATCTTGGAAGAAAGGAAATAGAATAAGATACACAGCTAAAGAAGATAAGAACAAGAAAGAGATAAGAAGATAATCCCCAATGGAGAGTGGTGAGTGATGCAAAATCACCCACGTGTTTCTCATGGGAATGTGTCATTGGCACGTGGAGCACCATCTGTGTTGGGCATAAGGATGCCCCAATCAGGCCCCCTTTACTGAACGAATCTCAGCCATTGGGAGTGCTACTGGCATAAATCTTCACTGTCAGCCCCTTCCTAGGACTGCCTCAGCTGCAGATAGCCACTTTGTCTGAGGTTATGCCCCTTCCTGGGGCAGCCCATATCTGATTGCTGTTCTATCTTAGCCCAAGTCGGGCCAACTCTGAAGAGCCATCCTAGCTCCAGAGCTGCCATGAAGTCAACTAAGACAGCCATCGGCCTGTATTCTGCCTACTACTGATTCCTCTTCCTTTCTATGACATTTCCCTTCCGAGGGACACTCCTAGATAAACTTCCCACACACCAAACTCCATCACAAAAATCCACATCCTAGGAAACTCAACCTGCAACACCATCTTCATCTGAGATTTCCTTGACAACTTTCTAGAGCAAACTTGCTAAATCTCCAGCTGCATCAATGGGTGATGCTTGGACAATGCATTTCTCATGCCCCAAAATCACTCACAAGAAGCTTGGATCATCAGCTTATTGGAGCATTTGACTAAAGAACATGTGTTTCTTGGATAGGAGAGTCATTGTCATTGGAGAAACTGTTACCAAAAAAAGAGGAGCAGCATAGAGGGCCGGCTGAAATCAGTTTGGCAAGGGGGAACATTGTTTGGTTTTTGGTTTTGTTTGTTTGTGTGTTTTCAGCTGTGTGAATCATTCTGGCCATAGAGACCTGACTTAATAATAGTGATCCACCATAGATCCCTTTAATTAAAAGCCAGGAAGAAAGGAATACTAATATAGTATTCCAATTTTGTTTGACATGCATCACTGTCTCCACTTGAAGAGCGTAGGGAGAGAGGGACCTGTGAATACAGACAAGGGCAGAACCTTCTCTTCCTTTAAACCCCTTGTACTCTCTTAGAAGTGTAAACCTGAGCATTAACTTCAGGCTCAGCCCTGAGTCCCGAGAAGCTTGGCCCCTCTCCCACTTTGATCTCTTAGCAAACTCCCCACCATGCTTCCTTAAACACCTAGCAATATACACTTCCATGGAAAAGGCAAAGCTCCATCTCTGAGCCTGAACCTGCTCTCAGCTATTGGCCAGAGCATAGGCATAGGAGCCTGTTTTCAAACCAACAGGGATTCCAGAAGACCATTGCCAGATAGGCTGAGCACCCCTGCATTAGAACAAAACTAGAATCTGTGGTGCTCCCTGTGTTCAGACACTGAGATTGTCATTGGAAAATGGAGAAGCTAGAAGGGACAAAAATTTGGCACTTGTTCTTTGAATACTCAGACATCTCTGGGCTCCATCCAGTCACCACCTGTCACTTCCACGAAGCAGCCCTCAGGACATGCTGTACTCTCTGTATTTTGTTTTAGGGATCATGTTGCTTAGTCAACTTTTCAACAAAGATGGTCTTCTTGGCCAATGGTCCCAGAAGGACCAATGTCAACCTAAGATGACACAACTGAACAGTTGCGCACACGTCATGGCCCTCCCTGCCAACTGAGAGGGGTGCAGGGAGACCATGAAAGAAGGTTGTGGAGACCAGAAGGCATAGCAGGAAATGCTGGATCAAATTACTTTTCCGCTCCAGCTGGAGGGAACAACTGCCTCTCTTGAACATTCAAGGGCAGTGGAGCCAGAGTAACAAAGTAGACTAACAGGAAGGACGCTGAGAAATGAGTCTGATTATGGCACTGACATTTGGATGTCAGAGACCAATTCTGGGCTCTCTCTGGAATGAGGTCCTTCTGAATATTAAAAGCCCTACTTTAGGATTTGTAAGGATTACTGAGAATACTTGTTTAAAAAGCTGATCATGGTCCCTACTTCTAGAGTTTCTGATTCAATGAGTATGGAGTGAAAGACAGGAGTCTATTGATTTTATTTATTTTTAAAGTGAGCCATAGGTGATTCAGATACATAGATCATGGTTTGAGAAACAGAGTTTGCATCTATAGGGAGGATTTTCCTCTCCCATTTGCTGTATACTTCCTTCCCAGCATGCCAGTCTGGTTTATTTGCATAACAGGCAAGCATAAATGCCTTAAAAGCTTGGTAGGATTTGAACAAACACAATTGTTCTAAAGGAGAGTTGGATAGGAAGTAATAATAATTAAGCTCTGACTACATGCTAGGAACTGTGCTGGCAGCTGAACTTAATATGTTTATGTAATTCTTACGAGATCCCTGAGTAAAGAAGCATCTTAGTTTTACAAATGGAGAAACTGAGGCTTTGAGAAGTTAAATAGGTCATTTGCCAAGGATCATGGAGCTAAATGACAGAGCAAGAATTTAAACCCAGGTAAATCTGCCTCTGAAAGCAAACCTTCCTAAGCCAAAGAATCGTCCAGGACATTTGAAGTCCAGATTCTCCATCCACTTCTCTGGAGATTCCTACTTAGTATCTTTGCAGCAGAGCCCTGAAATCTGTAACTCTGATTTACCCTCAGGTGATTCTTACCCTATGAGTTAGGAAAAGGCTCGACTATCCCTACTGCCCCTCATAGAATGCACATATCTTGGAGTTCCTTTCAGTAGAATTAGGTGGCTCAAAAAGATACACGTTTACAGCTGGGTGAAGTGGTTCACGCCTGTAATCCTAGCACTTTGGGAGGATGAGGCGGCCAGATCACTTGAGGCCCGGAGTTCGAGACCAGCTTGGCCAACATGCTGAAACTCCATCTCTACTAAAAATACAAACAATTACTCAGGCGTGGTTGCAGGCGCCTGTAATCTCAGCTACTCGGGAGGTTGAGGCATGAGAATCGCTTGAGCCCACGAGGCAGAGGTTGCGGTGAGCCAATGTCGCGCCACTGCACTCCAGTCTGAGTGACAGAGAAAGACTCCATCTCAAAACAAACAAAACAAAAGATACAAGTTTTCATCCTTTGCTTTTAGGGCAAAAGCGTTGGTTTTGAAAAGATCTGACAATTTCCTCCAAAACTTCTCTTGAGAAATAGATGTGTTGCTCTTCAGATGGCTTCCTTCCCTACATTATTTCTTTCCGTAGAGGAAAAATCATTGGATTGGGATGAAGGAATTTCTAAAGCTCTGTAATAACATTTAAGTGTGGGCAACATTTTTTGCATGACCCCCAGTAATAAAAAACAGCAAGTGGGTTGAAAAAGTGGCCACAGAATTAGCACAACTGCTGTGTTCCCTGCAGATTAATTGCTTGGTGGAAAGATCAAGTTTCTACACTCCAGCATCCCAATATTCTCTAGTCGTTCTCTAACTTTAGGCTGCATCAGAATTATGAAGAAGAGGTGGGCTGCTGTTAAAAATACAGGTGCCCAGGCCCCACTCAGTAGAGATTTCAATTTAGTGGGTTCATAGTGGGACTCAAAACTCTGCATTTTGGAAGAGCACCTGGGGTTATTCTTATGCAAATGCATACAAACTACAATTCAAAAAACTATGGTAGTATGTCAAGACAGCTTTAAATTCTTCTTGGAAGTAAGGAAAGGATGCATGGTAGAATAGATGGATGCATAAGAGAATATCAATCAACACAGACAGATCATGAGATTGACTGGAAAAAGTATTATCATTACTAGTTTAGTAATCCTACCAATTAATAAAAATAATTTAACTGTTGATTCAGGAATAATGCTGAATATATAACAGATATGGCTGCCTACATCCTTAGGGGGAAAAGGGTGTGTTATACTATGAAGGTATGGGCAGGTCTCTCACTCATGGAACAGTACTCCAAGAAACTATCTTGAGGTAGTTATCTGAAGCAAATTCTATTTTACTATCGATGTCTATGATAAAATTCGGCTGTTCTCTAAGAAGAATAATAGTATCCCTGGAATACAATAAAATAGCAGTGGATGACACAATAAACATTTATAATTCAAAACTTCTGGCATTTGGATGAAACAGCAATAGTATTTCACAATTTAATAATAACCCTGCTTTGTGTTATTACATATTGAAGGTTAAAGTAGGGTCATTTTCTCAGTAAAATATGTAATAAAGTGAGCATCACAAATCAAATGGGGAATGAAGGGAATATTTAATAAATGTCATAACAGTTGGTTAGCAATCTGGGGGAAAAGTCAATTTGGCTTGTTTTCTTATATGATTTACCAAAATAAATGCTAGATAGATAAAGCTTTTAAAACTAGGAAAAATGCAAATAAAAAGGATTTGAGATGCCTTAAAGTACTTATTCTAGTTATCCTACTAAAATATGAGCTTCTTGAAGGCAGGAATTTTTGTTGTTGTTCACTTGACAGACCCACAGTGCCAAGAATGGTACCCAGCATTTTGTTGGTGTTCAATAAATGTCTAATGAATGAACCAATAAGTCAGTGGTTTAAGTGTCTTGTGAGAAGAAGGACTTTGTAATTGAAAAACAATAGAAAAAATGACAAAATGTTTTGAATTAACAGATTTGAAAGAGTTGAAACTTGTAAAAATCAAAATATTAAAAGCCAAAAACCAACACAGTGAAACATTTGCAGGATAAACATAATAATGATTTTATAACTTGACTGTATAAAAAGCTCATACCAGATAAGGTATACATAAATCAACAAACTCTTGTCCTTTAAGCTCTCATTTACTGCTGATAGGAGTGTCATCAGTATGACATTTCTGGAAGATAATCTAATAATGTATATAAAATATAAACATCATACCAATTACACACCTATCTGAACACAGTCCTCCCTTGGTATCCCGGGAGGATTGGTTCCAGGACCCCTTGGATACTGAAATCCACAGATGCTCAGGTCACACATATAAAATGGCATAGTATTTGCATATAGCCTATGCACATCTCCCAATATACTTTAAATCATCTGCTGATTACTTATAACATCTAATAATACCAATGTAAATGCTATACAAATTGTTGTTATACTGTTTTTTACTTGTAATTTTTTTTTTCTTTTCTTTTTTTTTTTTTTTTTAGACGGAGTCTCACTCTGTTCCCAGGCTGGAGTGCAGTGGCACGATCTCGGCTCACTGCAAGCTCCACCTCCCGGGTTCAAGCGATTCTCCTGCCTCGGCCTCCCAAGTAGCTGGGACTATAGGCACGCGCCACCATGCCCAGCTAGTTTTTGTATTTTTAGTAGAGACAGGGTTTCAATATGCTGGCCAGGATGGTCTTGATCTCTCAACCTCGTGATCCGCCCACCTTGGCCTCACAAAGTGCTGGGATTACAGGCATGAGCCACCTCGCCTGGCCTGTTTTCTATTTTTACTTGTGTATGTGCATGTATTGTGTACCTGTGTGTGTGTGAACCAGTGTTTGTGTATGGGCGTGTGTGCATATTTACCTGAATAGTCTGGGAACTTTTGCCTATTTTATGTAGGTTTTCATTTTTTCAAATCCCAGCCAGAAGCTAAATACAATTGGTAACCATTAAGCACTAGTTTTACTCCAAAGGAGTGGAATCATCCATATTTACTCTAATAAAAGTATGCAGCCCTTAAGTAAAGTTTTTCTTCATTTAAAATAAAAAAACTATACAGTTAGACTTCCCTTGTATTCATTACACAAAATGAGTTCTGCTTTTAAAACTTTGACACTCAATAGTTATTTTTACAAGTTAAGATTCCAGTTTTAAAAGAAAAAGGAAGTCCTCTGCTCCAGTACTTTTCCAAATATTTTCCATCTGCAGTTAATTGACTCTGTGACACAAAACGCGAGAATACAGAAGGCCGATGGTACTGTTAATTCCAGCCATCCACCCTCTAGAGATTTACCTGAAGGTGAACCCACAGGTCTGAGATAGTGTATGTGTAAGAACAAAGTAATGTTCATCACAACATGGTTTTTACAGCTAAAAACATTGGAAACATCCAAAAGTCCATCAATAGGAACCCCACACTCAAGACCACAATGGAACCCTAGGGAACCTTTAAAAGCCATTTTTAACTGCCAGTTTAGCATCTTTTTTAAAAGACAATACTCAGTGCTGGTAAACTATGTCTTCACTTATTGGTGCCTCCCAAATACCACACATTTGAAAGATAATTGTCAATTAAAATCTACCTAGTCCTGTCCATGTCCTTTACCCCAGGAATCCCTATTCCATGCTCCACTGTCAGTTTCAAATAAAAAACCCTTCTCTTCTTAACACCTAGGCCAAGCACGGGTGCCTATCCATTCTTCCCCATCCATCTGGAGCCACTCTCCCACCTGCTTCACACATCCTCACTTTTGACCTCAGGATTTCTTTTCCTGTTTATGGCCTGTCCTCATTCCTCAAATTGAATGGATCATTTTCTTATTAGCTCCTTTTGAATGACGCATGGCAAGCCCTAACACATTCCAACAGAAAGATCATTGTAATCCTTGATTTTCTTTTTGTATATTGTTTTCTACTAGATCACAAAGTTTTGCATCTCATGTCTAGTTTGGAATTAAATTTGATGTAAAAGCTGGAAATTTTAAAATGTCTTGAGACAATTCCCTATGACATAAGTCATTTTTCACTAATAGGCTAACGCTGTGTGATAATTTCAAGTTATTGTTCTGTTTTGGTTTATGAGTTAATGCTATTTACATGAGTCCTTATACACTGCAAACTGCAATCATTCTTCATCTTCCCACAGATCACACATAACCATCTCCAGACATGTCACATATGTCACATGGCAATAGAATTAAGGAAGGGAATGAATCTCCAAGTCCTATCTAAAATCAGGCAGAACCCAACAGGGTCCCAAGGCCAACATAGACTCTTGAGCCATTCTATCACAAAGTGACTAGTGAGTGTCCTTTGGCCAGATATCCCCAAACACACGCGGAAATGCAGCAATGATTCATCATTTAAGCAAGTATTTGCATTATTAATGTAGTAAGTGTATGTATAAATATATGTAAACTTCTGGAGATCCTGTACATTTGACATTAAGAGTAGAAACTGTATTTGGCTTATCCCTTTACAACAAAAATCTCCTTGAATGCTTTTTTCTCTATCAATTTTCCATTCTTTAATGGAAAATTTTAAGCAAAGAAAACACCACAGTGAAACTTGTTAGCTTGAGGATGTATTTGCATCTACAGAGAAGATGCTTGAAAAGGCAACCCCACACTTCAGCTCTGCATAGAGCAACCCTTATAATACTTAAAATATTTTTTTTTAAAAAAACACGTTTTTAAATATTGAAAACATTTTGGCATGAGGTCTCACTTGTTTGGCAGAGGTTGAGATGAAAGAGCTGTTTACATAACCAGCACATTCTGCCAATAGGTTTCCTTAGTTCTCTAACATATTCACATTTTACATGGCAACTATGAGTATTTAGCTCCAAGGGAAACTGGTCAGAGTTATTTGGCTTTCTCAAGGGTATCAGAATCATTTTTTCTTAGTAAACCAATTTTATTCATTTGTTGATCTACATCTTCTGAGTCACTCTCTTGGGCCAATCATTGGCCCACAATAAGTGGGCTATGCCTTTTGATCATATTAGCTAGAAAGAGCTCCAGGTTTCCTCTCCATAATGAAAATTTTTGAGCCTAACAATAGTCAAAATCTTTTAAATTATGAAAAAAGTCTAAAGCTTTCAAAGCCTATACCCTTTAAACTCTATTCTCAGCAGCATTCAAGGCAACTAAGTATTCCTTCTCTAGAAACATGTTTCTCTCCTGGCTTCTGGGAGGGGATTCTCTCCCGGCTTTTGTCCTACCTTCCTGGGGCCTGAATCTGGATTTCTTTGGTGCGCTTACCTTCCTGCGCCTGATCTCTAAACACTGGAGCTCCTGTGGGCTGCTCACTCCCAGACCCTGGTTCTTCTATTCTTCCTACACTCTCTCCCTGATGTGACCACCTCTATCCCTATGGCTCTAAATACCTTCTAGGTGGTAACAATTCCCCAGTATTAATCTTCAGCTCAAAACCCTCCTCTGACCTCCAAAGTCCAGCAGCCTTTTACAGGTTATTTGGAGTCTCCTCTGCATCTGAAACTTAACATGTCCCAACTGAACTCATGACTTCTCCTGCTCCCTAGGAAGCCTGTTCTTCCTTAGAGTTTGCCAACACATAAAATGGCACTGCCATCTGCCAAGCTGTTTGAGCCAAACCCAAAAGTCATTGTTGATTTTGTCCTTTGACCCCACTCACTACCTTCAATTAAGAATCTGTTGCTACTACCTCAAAAAAACATCTTGATATCAGGTGTGATATTCAAACTATTTAACTACTGGTACTGATGGTCACTTGCCATGGGTACTGCCATGGGTACTGTGTTCCCCACTGGTCCCATTTGGGGAGGCAGAGGGCACATTTGAGACTCAGTGGGCTGGTTAGAGGGCCAGAGGATGCTAGGGTGGCCCTCCTCAGAGTCCACCTTTTGGCTACTGTGAATAATGTTGCTATGAACGTTGGTATACAAATATCTGTTTGAGTGCCTGCTTTCATTTCTTTTAGGCATAGACCCAGAAGCGGGGATTGCTGGATCATATGGTAATTAATTCTACGTTTAATTTTTTGAGGAAAAAATTTACATTCCCACCATCAGTGCACAAGGGAATGTGAAATATGGTATAGCTGCTGTGGAAAACAGTACAGCAGTTCCTCAAAAAATTAAATTAGGCCAGGCACAGTGGCTCACATCTATAATCCTAACACTTTGGGAGACCGAGGTGGGCAGATCACTTGAGGTCAGGAGTTCAAGACCAGCCTGGTCAACATGATAAAACCTTGTCTCTACTAAAAATACAAAAATTAGCCGGGTGTGGTGGCGGGTGCCTGTAATCCCAGCTACTCAGGAGGCTGAGGCAGGAGAATTGCTGGAACCTGGGAGGTGCAGGCTACAGTGAGCCAAGATCATACCACTGCACTCCAGCCTGTGCAATGGAGCAAGGCTCCATCTCAAAGAAAAAAAAAATTAAATGAGTCCACCTTCTTCACATCCTCACCAATATTGAGGTTATTTTCTGGGTTTTTAAAAAAATAATAACCACCCTAGTGGGTGTGAAGTGGTATCTCACTGTGGTTTTGTTTTGCATTTCCCTAATCACCAATGATGGTGAGCATCCCTTCACGTGCTTCTTGGCCATCTGTGTATTTTCTTAGGAGAGATGCCTATTCATGTTCTTTGCTGAGTTTTAAATTGTTTTTTTTTTCCTGTCATTGAGTTCTGAGAGCTCTTCATACATTCTGGATATTAACCTCTTATCAAATATATAGTTTGAAAATATTTTCTCCCATTCTGGGATACTATCCTTTGATCCAGAAAAGTTTTCCATTTTGATAAAGCCTAATTTGTCTATTTTTTCTTTTTTTTTTTTCTGTGTCTTTGGTGTTGTATCTAGGAAATCACTGCCAAATCCTATGTTGTGAAGTTTTATCCCTGTTTTCTCCTAAGAGTTTCATAGTTTTAGCTCTAATAATTAAGTATTTGATCCACTTTGAGTTAATTTCTGTATATTGTGTAAGATAAGGGTCTGACTGCACTCTTTCGGATGCAGACAATTTTCCTGGTACCATTTGTTGAAAAGTCTGTCCTTTTCCCCACTAAATGGTCTTGACACTTGTCAAAAATCATTTGACCATACATGCAAGGATTTACAGTCGTGCATCACATAATGATGGAGATATCATCTGAGAAACATGGTGATTTCATCATGCAAACATCACAGAGTGCACTTACACAAACCTATATGGTATAGCCTACTGCACACCTATGCTAGATGGTGTAGCCTATTGCTCCTGGGCTACAAACTCATATGGCATGTTGATGTACTGAATACTGTAGGCAACTATAATACAATGGTAAGTACTTCGTGCATCTAGACACATCTAAACATAGAAAAGTTACAATAAAAGTACAGCTTAAAAGATAAAAAGTGGTGCACCTATATAAGGGACTTACCATGCATGGAGCTTGCAGGACTGGCAGTTGCTGTGGGTGAGTCAGTGAGTGAATGGAGCGTGAATATGAAGGCCTGGGATGCTACTGTGCACTACCATACACTTTATAACTACTGTACACTTAGGCTACACTATATTGATACAAACATTTTTCTTTATTCAATAACAAAGTAATTTTAGCCTACTGTAACCTTTTTATTTTATAAACTTTTAATATTTTTATATTTTTGACTCAATAAGGCCAGGCACGGTGGCTCATGCCTGTAATTCCAGCACTTTGGAAGGCCGAGGCAGGTGGATCTCCTGAGGTCAGGAGTTCAAGACCAGCCTGACCAATATGGTGAAACCCCGTCTCTACCAAAAATACAAAAATCAGCTGGGCATGGCAGCAGGCACCTGTAGTCCCAGCTACTTGGGAGGCTGAGACAGGACAATTGCTTGAACCCGGGAGGTGGAGGTTGCAGTGAGCCAAGATCGTGCCACTGCACTCCAGCCTGGGTGACCAAGTGAGACTCAGTCTGATAAAAAAGAAAAAAAAAAACACTTAGATTAAAACACACATTGTTCAGCTGTACAAAAATATTTTTTCTTTATGTTTTTATTCTATAAGCTTTTTTCTATTTTTATTTTTTACTTTTTAAACTTTTTAATTAAAAACTAAGACATGAACATATTAATATGGCTTGGCTGTGTCCCCATCCAAATCTCATTTTGAATTCCCACATGTTGTGGGAGGAACCCAGTGGGAGGCAATTGAATCATGGGGGCAGGTCTTTCCTGTGCTGTTCTGGTGATAGTGAGTGAGTCTCATGAGATCTGATGGTTTTAAAAACGAGATTCTGCCTGCACAAGCTCTCTTCTCTTGTCTGCCACCATGTGAGAGGTGCCTTTCAACTTCCGCTATGCTTGTGAGGCCTCCCCAGCCACGTGAAACTGTAAGTCCATTAAACCTCTTTCTTTTGTAAATTGCCCAGTCTCGGGTATGTCTTTATCAGCAGCATGAAAATGGACTAATACACATACACATTAGCTGAGGCCTCCACAGGGTCACGATCACCAATATCACTGTCTTCCACCTCCACATCTTGTCCCACTGGAAGGCCTTCGGGGGCAGTAACACGCATGGAGCTGTCATCTCCTGTGATAACAATCCCTTCTGCTGGAACACCTCCTGAAGGGCCTGCCTGAGGCTGTTTCACAGTTAACTTTCTTTATTAAGTGGGAATACACGCTAAAATAAAAATAAAAAGCATAGTATAGTAAATACATAAACCAGTAACATCATTTTTTATTATAAGTATTATGTAGTGTACATAGTTGTATGTGGTAGACTTTTATAAGAGTGACAACACAGTAGGTTTGTCTATACCAGCATCACCATAAACAAGTGAGTAATGCCTTACACTACACCTTTAGGATGGCTATGATGTCGCTAAGCAATAGGAGTTTTTCAGCTCCATTATAATCTTATGGGACCACTGTCGTATATGCAGTCAGTCATTGACCAAAATATCATATGCTGTGCATAACTGTCTTTCTTTCTTTCTTTCTTTCTTTCTTTCTTTCTTTCTTTCTTTCTTTCTTTCTTTCTTTCTTTCTTTCTTTTTTTTGAGACAGAGTCTCACTCTGTTGCCCAGGCTGGAGTGCAGTCATGAGATCTCAGCTCACTGCAACCTCTGCCTCCCAGGTTCAAGTGATTCTCCTGCCTCAGCCTCCTGAGTAGCTGCGATTACAGGCACATGCCATCACGCCCAACTAATTTTCGTATTCTTAGTAAAGACGGGGTTTTGCCATGTTGGCCAGGCTGCTCTTGAACTCCTGATTTCAGGTGATCCCCCCCACCTCAGCCTCCCAAAGTGCTGGGATTACAGGTGTGAGGCACCAGGCCCAGCCACATAGCTGTATTTCTAAGACCTCTATTCTATTCCATTGGTTGATGTGTGTGTCTTTATGCCAGTACCATACTGTTTTGATTACTGTATCTTTGCAGTAAGTTTCAAAATCAGGAAGTATGAGGCCTTCAACTTCACCCCTTTTTGAAAGATTGTTTTGGCTATTCAGAGTCCCTTGAGATTCCATATTAACTTTAGGATGGATTTTTCTATTTCAGCAAAAAATATCATTGGGATTTTGACAGGGCTTGCATTGAATCCATAGATCACTTTGGGTGACATTGACATCTTTTCTTAACAATATTGAGTCTTCCAATCCATGATAGGATGCCTTTCCATTTATTCATTCTTCTTTTATTTCTTTTAGCAGTATTTTCTAGTTTTCACATATTAAAGTTTAAATAAGAAAGTAGTAATAATTGTCACCTGGCTAGGAGTGGAAGATGGAATCGGAGCACATGGAGGCCTTTGTCTACTCATTGTACCTTTTTCATACTTCTCATGCTTTCACTTTTTGAATAAGGACCACAGTCTGGGTGAGGTGAAGGTGGCACCTGGGGATCAAAATGTAAGGAGGTCCTCATGTCTCACTCCCACGTGCCAACAACGCAGCTCTTGCATGGACCTGAGAGTGAGTGTTTCTTTCAGTTTTGTGCTCTAGGCCCTTGTTCTGGTGACTACCCCCTCAGCCACATGTCCTTAATAAATGACTCACCCATGAATCCCCATCTCAGGGTCTGCTTCTGCAGAACCTGACCTAAGATGTCCTCTAGTCTCTGCTAACATGTCAAATCCTACACTTCCTTTCTCCCTCTTTCTAAAGTGGGGGACAGAGATACCTCCTGTTCTTCTCGATCACAAAATGCTGTCTTTTCCTTCACAGAAATTGCCTCAATTCCTGACCATTTGTTTAGTTACTTATTTTCCACAAGATTGTACCCTTCATAAATATTGGGACCATTGTCCTAGCACATTTTCTGGTACACTGTAAGCATTTAAAATGCATCTGTGGAAGGAAGGGAGGAAGGAAGGAAGGAAGGAAGGAAGGAAGAAAGGAAGGGGAAGAGGTGGGAGGGAGGAAGGAAGGGAGGATTGTAAGCATTTAAATGCATCTGTGGAAGGAAGGAAGGAAGGTTGGGAGTGAGGGATGGAGGGAGGGAGGGACGGAGGAAGGGAAGGAGGGAAGAAGGAAAGAAGGAAAGACTTCAGAGTCCTTCTGAAGCATGGACTTCAGAGTAATGTGGCCTATATCAATTTTTCCAGGATTGTTCTTTTGTTTATTGTTGTTTTTTCTCCCTTCCTCCGCACTATTTTCTCTTCACAGGATATGAGACTTCACAACCTGCTAAAAATGAGCTTTTGGGACCTACCCATCTAGGAATAAACCATACTAGCCATGAGAGATCAAATGAAACCTGAGACCAGAGACTCATTTTCTTGTAAAATGCTTTCTCCAACAGATTTTAAGGGAAAGGAAGGGGAAGGGGAAGGGGAAGGGAAGGGAAGGGAAGGGAACGGGAAGGGGAAGGGGAAGGGGAAGGGGAAGGGGAAGGGAAGGGAAGGGAAGGGAATGGGTTTATTCTCTGAGTGTCAAAACAAGTTTGAGGAGAACAACTGTTTTCATTGAGAAAACTGAGACTCTAAATTCAAGCATCATCATCATACCTTAATAAATAAAAGGATATTTTCTCAAATGTTTTTAAAGGTACAGTGAGTTGCAGTACTATGAGGGAAACTATTATTTCTGAAGTTTGTTTCTTATTGTCAAATCCACCCATCCCATATGGATCTCATTTGGTTGGATCTTTGCTGCTGCTTTTTATTTTATTTTTTTTTCACTAAAATATTCTCACATTTCCATTAGGTCATGTATTGTGCAATTGTAGCTTAAATATCTGGTTTCTTCAAAAATTCTGGGCCAGCAAACTGTTTTGCCTCAGATAAACCCCAGATTTGTCACACAGTGACATGACTGATGTACTAGGAACTCCCTTTTTGCTGCCTTACCCATTATACAGAGAAAACTTTCTGTAAGTTTCCAAGACATGAAGACTTTTTTTCCAAAATATTATACAAATACTAAAGATGACTTTTACACACACCCACAAGGCTCTTGCAGACACTGGAGATTCCCACAATATTCTTTTGCAGCAAGTAAAAGCCAGAGATTTGAGAAAATAATAGAGGCACTGAGAGCCCAGGCCCTGAGAGCCAATGGCATTTAAGAAAACACTCAGAGGGCTGAGTGTCATGCTCACGCCTGTAATCCCAGCACTTTGGGAGGTCAAGGTGAGCAGATCACTTGAGGTCAAGAGTTCGAGACTAGCCTGGTCAACATGGTGAATCCCCATCTCTACTAAAAATACAAAAATTAGCCAGTCGTGATGACACACACCTGTAGTCCCAGCTACTCGGGAGGTTGAGGCAGGAGAATCGCTTGAATCTGGGAGATGGAGGAAGCAGTGAGCCAAGATCACACCACTGAACTCCAGCCTGGGTGACAAAGCCAGAGTTCGTCTCAAAAAACAAAACAAAAAAAAATATGCAGAGGGTGAAGGCTCCAAGGGAAGCAGCTGCTCCCAACATATGAAAAAGGTTTGCTGGCCCCATGAGCTGAGAGAAAAGTGACCAACCGGACCCTCTGTGTTTGAATATCTTTGTAGAGATGCATGCTTTCCATGGGGATGGGCAGGGTGGCTCACGCCTGTAATCCCAGAACTTTGGGAGGCCAAGGTGGGTGGATCATTTGAGGTCAGGAGTTCAAGACCAGCCTGGCCAATATGGTGAAACCCTGTCTCTACTAAAAATACAAAAATTAGCTGGGCAGTAGTGGCGCACGGCTGTAATCCCAGCTACTTGGGAGGCTGAGGCAGGAAAATCACTTGAGCCTGGGAGGCAGAGGTTGCAGTGAGCCGAGGTCGTGCCACTGCTCTCCAGTCTGGGCGACAGAGTGAGACCCTGTCTCAAAGAAAAAAAAAGGGGGGCATGCTTTCCATGGATACAGCCTTTGCTCAGAAGTTTAATCCTTTGCTCTAGAACAGAGGTCAACAAACATTTTCTGTAAAGGGCCTGATAGTAAATATTTGAGGTGTTGTGGGCCATGAATGATCTCTGTTGCATCTTTTGGTTTGTTTGTTTGTTTTATACAACACTTTAAACACATGAAAATGATGCTTAGCTTGTGGGCTGTACTAAAGAGGCTACAGGCTGAATTTGACCCACTGGCCATAGTTTACTGACTCCTGATCTAGGCAGTGAAGGGAAGAGAGGATTTTATTCATGCTTCTCATAGTTGCCTTTTTGGTTTCTTGTCTAAGCCTTATTACTTGCCTTCTAGTTTATTGGAATAAACCTCCTGACTGGCCTTCCTACCTGTAATAATACTCCTTACCCAGTCATTTATGTGTGCCAGAGCCTGTGCTAGGAACTTTACATTCATTGCAGAATCACTTTGAACAATCCTTTGAGGTAGATACTATTATTCTCCCCAGGTTATAAATAGGAAAACTGAGGCTGAGAGAAGCTACGTAAACTTCCTGGGATCACACTGCTGCAAGTCTCCGAGTCAAGACCTGAAACTAAGTCTGCCTGATACCAAATCCTTAGTTTGCTCTTTCCACTAACACCTGACAATAGCAGTTCTTTCTCTTGTCTATCTACTTCCAATTCATCCTACATCACTGCATCCAATCGATCTTTCTGAGACATCAGTTTGATCATGACATTCCCCTGCTAGGAATCCTTCAGTGGCTCCTGGTGATCTCGAGTGCTTCGTGGCTCCTGGATTTTGTTTTGTTTGATAGTCTGTTATTTGTCTCAAGAGCATCATTCTCCATCAGCTAGAGTTTCCATTGAAGAGACTTTCCAACTGTTCATGACCCAAACCCGATCTTGTGAGATGGAGCGTTGGGTTCAGTCAACACGGAAACCCTCTCCTCACACCCTGTCTCCATCAGGCCTTCAGCTTCCTTGACAGCTCCCAGATTTACATGCGTCATTCTACCTACATTTTTAAGGTATCTCATACTTAGTACCCTTTTCAAATATATTATTATATTTCATCTTCCTAAAAATCTTGTGAGGTGAGTGCTGTATCCTCATTTTACAGATGAATTAACTGAGGCTGAAAGGAGTTAAGGAAATTGTCCAAGGGTCACAGTGTGTCACCTCAGAGATAGCAAGTGGCAGCGCCACACCCCACCCTGTCATATCCAGAGGAATCTCATCCCTGCACAGTGATGTCAATGCCTGTCGCCAAAATCTCAGGGCAGAAGGGAACAGGCAGGGAGTAAGGAGGGCAAGACATCTCTGAAGGCCCTTCTCTCCCAGGAACCACTTGCCAGTTTCTACAGGACTCAAGCATCTTGTGGTGTGAAGGGAGTTTTTTTCTTACCCTAAAGTTTATAACATCTTTTCCCTCTACAGGGCCTGTCTTTGCTTTACCCCAACCTCCAATGGGGATTTGTAATTTGAAAATTTCATTTCTGAATCTGCTACATCAAACGCCCTTAGAGAAGAAAAAGTATGTGTGTGTGATTTATACATAAATAGCTATATAAATATCTGTAATAGCTCTTGGGGAAACCACATAAAGTTACCGTGCAAAGTGCATGTAATTGCCACATGGTATTTGTTACACATATCAAGTGTAAAACTGAAAAAGATGTGGCTATTTGACAAAAGTTTAAGCAAAAGAGAAAAAGGCAAATAACAATGAGGTAAGAATTGAAATTGCTTAAATGCTCATTCAGACGGGAGATTCGGGCAACCTCCAGGCCCACCAGCAAGAAGTGAGTCAGGTTTGAAGTTAGAAGAATTGACGTGAATCCCCTGGTTGCCATGGTTTGCAAATAACTTTTCTTCAGGCAAATCATAAATGATTTACAACCTCTAGTAGGCTTGTCCTTGATCAAAATCATCAAGAAGGTAAATTTTGTCTTTGGGGAAATTTTCTCATTTCATTTCTAATATTGTTTCATTCATTCATTCATTCATGAAGCATTTATTGAGTTCTTGCTGGGAGCCAGGCAGCCTGTTCAATTCTACAAAAGTAAAACTGACAGAGATCTAATCAAGTAGGAGAGATGAGGCCTCATGGTTCATAATAGAAGCAGCAGCTCCGTTTCTGACACGCTCCCCATGTGCTATTAATTATCCCATTAATATGCACAAATGCCCCACACTGCAGGCTCTTATTCTCTTAACTGTGCAAATGAGGGTGCTCAGGAATTTACCCAACATCTTGTCTCCAGGGCCCAGCTTTCATCTGCTCTGCTCTTCCCCAGCACTGTTTTGTACGAATGTAACATGAACCATGAGTATAATTTTAAATTTTCTAGCAACCACATTTAAAAAGAGATAAAAAGAAAGAGGGAAAAGTAATTTTCTTATATATTTTATTTAATTCCATATAACTCAAAATTTCATACTTATCCACACATTTACACATACATGTATATAAATATGCACACATATTTACACCTATAAGTCCAAATATGTACGTATATAAATATGCACATATTTGCACATATTTACACGTTTACACCTTTTTCTCATAAACCATGGTCAACAATTCATATTTATCCACACATTTATACATACATGTATATAAATATGCACACATATTTACATTTGTAGATACATATGCACCTGTATAACTCAAACAAAGGTTTCACAAAACTGATTCTTACTGAATGTGACACACTCAGGTATCTTCTATTAAATTATTTTCTAGAATAATCCTTTGATGCTGGCTGTGATCCAGCAACTTGATTTCACAGCCACTCTGGGTTGGAACTCGCAGAGGCTGCTGGGCGGGATATGTGCTATGTGAAGCTCCAATACCCACTTCCCTCTTTTCTGGCAACACCACGCCCATTTCCTTGGTGCAAGTGTGTCAGTGAAGCTGACCCACCTCTGGTTCCAGGACAAAGCCAATAAATCCCACATGGCCCACCACAGCCTTGTATCTGGAAGCCACCTCAACTGACTCAGGGACGAGCGCATAGCCAATCACAGCTTATCCCACAATTTTTACTTTAGTGAAAAAAACTTATACTATATTTGGGAGAAGACAGGAGCAGAGGGCCTGCTGAAAGCAGGAAAACAGAGAAGACAAAGTTTTGAAAGTATTGCTTGATACCTGGATCAAGCCATGGCTGAAACTCCATCTAATTTAAAAGTCGTACTTTTAAATTATATGAGCCAATAGATTACCCTTTTTTTCCTAAGCTTAGTTGAGTTGGGGTTTCTGTCAATTTAAACCAAAAGAAGCTGATTGAAAAAATCCTCATACATGTCTCGCAGATGCTCAATGCCTTTTTACTGCCTGATTTGGGAAAGCTCCAGGCATTTTTCTTCCCAGCAATTCTGTGTCCTTTACAATTGTCCTTTGCTTTTCTCTTTAATTCAGGATCCTTTCTTTTTGCATTCTTTTCACCATAGTATGACTGTCTCATAACAGTCTTAACTGGGCTACTTCTTCTTGGGAAATTTGCATTTTTAAACTCACCAGTCAAATGAGTTATCTGTCTAAGAATATAATTTCAGCATTGTGGTACAGGCAGGTAGGGAAAATATTTGGGAACAAAGATTCACCTGGTGCCTGCTCTGAAAAATTGTAAGCCTAGTTCTGTGGCCAGGGGCTGGTATTTTTCAATTAAAGGTCACACTTTTGTTGTTGTTGTTGTCGTTGTTGTTGTTGTTGTTGTTGCTAAGTGATGAGTTCTTTCCTGAAACTCTACGTTTTCCTCCGGGCTTGTGACTCTTCAAAAATCTCTACCTTAATTTGAACAAGGTACCCAAATAGGTATATCCTGTGAAAAGGAAAATATGAAGCTTCAAAAATAAATGGCCTGCCAAGATTTCAGAGCTGCAAAAGGTTGTGCCTAGAACTGTCAAATGTCAAAAATAATTACCAGGTAGAATGTGACTCATACACCCAGCAGGCATGATCAAAACTAATCCTTCCTGCCTTCATCTGTCTGGACAAAGTTAGGTAGGAAACCTGCCTAGCCCAGCGCCTTCAGGCCCCATAGATTTGGAGAGGGATAGCCCTCAATCTCATATTGGAACATTCTCTTTAGCTTCTAGGGGTGATTTTATATACTCACTAGCTAGTTGCTGTTTTGTGTATCTGTTCTTATAAACAGATAACTTTTCATAAATGCACAGAGATTATATTTACTAGGATGTTTTAGCCTTTTATTGTACAATAAAACATACTACAAATGCAAAAAACTATACCAAAAATGGAAATCTTGAAGAATTATTATAACTACCATGCAGATCAAGAAACAAAATTGTGCAGCCACCCCAGATATTCGTGTTTTATGCCCCATCCCAGACACTATCCCTCTCTCCTTCAAAAAATTATCACTACTGGGACTTTTGTTTTGTTTTGTTTTGTTTTGAGATGGAGTTTTGCTCTTGTTGCCCAGACTGGAGTGCAATGGCATGATCTCAGCTCACTGCAACCTCCGCCTCCAGGGCTCAAGCGATTCTCCCGCCTCAGCCTCCCAAGTAGCTGGGATTACAGGCATGCACCACCACCACCACGACTGTTTAATTTTGTCTTTTTAGTAGAGACGGGGTTTCTCCACGTTGATCAGGCTGGTCTCGAACTCCCGACCTCAGTTGATCGGCCTGCCTCAGCCTCCCAAAGTGCTAGGATTACAGGCGTGAGCCACCATGCCCAGCCCGGGACTTTTATAATACCTTTTTGTGTGTTTCTTTGACATCTTATCGCTTACATATGAATCCTTAGACACTACCACTTGGTCTTGTCCATTTCTTTTTAATTTGAAAGGTCTTCTTTTCTCTATATCATTGGTTCCCTCTCCATCCTTGTCTTTTCCTTACAGGTTATCTATTGCAGAGGCCAGCATGCTATGGCAAAAGGTTCTTTTTTACCCCACGTATATTTTATCCCTGTTACCCCTCATCCTTTTCTCCCCCACCTTGATCCCTATTCAAGCACTTCCCTCCACCACTTGACACGAAGTAACTCATGCTAACAACCAATGCTGCACCCTTTGGTATTTTTCTCCATTCTCATAAATCATATGCAATTATAGACATTACTGCAATTACACAAACTATCGTAACAGCCACACTTATTGAGCACATTATATTCCGGGCACCATTGTAAGTCTCTGCATACAATAGCTGAGTTAATCCTCATATCAACCCTAAAGTAGATATTGCTATTGCCCCCCATTTAATATACAAGTATAAAGATCAGCAACACAGAGAGGTTACATTAAGTTCCCAAAGTCCCACAGCCAATAAGAGCTACGTACAGGACCAAACCCAGATATTCTGGCTTCAGAAGTGAACAAGCACGAATTCACACCCACCTCGATTTTTTGATTCAAAAATAGGATTACATTAGACATTATTTATGCAATATATTGTGGGAATCTTTCCACATTAACCAGCTCAAATTCATACTTTTCTGATCGCAGCATAAACATATAGGATATGGATGTGTCAAATTTTAAATCAACGACTGACCTTCATTTATACCACTTTTCACTTTATATCACGTTTTGCTCTAGACATAATGCTACAAATATTTCGACCTCTTTATTTTTGGCCAGTGTGGCAGATAGGGAGGGTCATCTCTTTGCTTTTGTGGACTGCATTTCCCTTTTGAGCATCTTCTCATCTTGATCATTGAGGCTTGCTCTCCCATGCACTGTTCCTCATATCCTTCACTGATTTTTCTCTTGGGGCTGCTTGTCTTGTATTCGTGAATCTGTAAGCATATTTGAACATTGGACATGTAACCTTTTGTCTGCAGAGGGTTGCTTGATTATGCACTAGCAAATTAAATTATTTTTTATTTTGTTTTAGAGATAGGGTCTCGCTCAATTGCCCAGGCTAGAGTATAGTGGCATGATCACGGCTCACTGTAGGCTTGAACCCCTAGTCTCAAGTGATCCTCCCACCTCAGCCTCCCAAAGCACTGGGATTACAGATATGAGCTACCATGCCCAACCTCTTGTTCTTGTTCTTTTTTTTTAAAATAGTTCACTTTTTTTACTTAGTAAAGATTATAGATTTAGAGAAGAATTGCGAAAATTGTGGAATTGAAGAATAAATTCTTAAGTAGCAATTTGTATTCACTCATACCAACAAGTTAATTGCATCATTGATACATTTTATTCTCTGGATAGTGTGAGACATTTCAGGGCTCATGTACCTATTCAACATCTTTACTCACTGAAGGGAAGAAAGTTAATTTATGTAAGAGACCATGAATTGCAGAATGTTCCTGGGTCCACATGCCTTCCTTCCGAACGTTTTCAAGGTCAATGCACAAATGAGACTGTTCCTGCTAAGATTATACGATAACAGTTTTTGTAAGACAGAGTTGCCAGACTTCCCTCGGGCAAGAATTGGTCAACTAGACAGTTAATACGTACTCCACAAAGTTCTGTTTTGGGTGTTTTGAATCGTATTCTATTCAATAAAGTCCACATTTCCAAGGAAACCTTTGAAAGTCCCTTCCTTAATTGGGTTTCCTGAAAAGCAGAGTCTGAGACAAGGACTTGGGTGCAGGTGGTTTCTTTGGGAAGTGAGCCCAGGAGGCAGGAGGGAGGGAGCCAGGAGAGGTAGACGGAGAAGACGTGTTATCACACCGGCTACTGCTATGGGCACCTGGGCTCACCCATCGGAGGAACCGTGTAGAAAGCACCTCAGGGTTGCCCCCTGAAGGAAGAGAGGCTGGAGTGTTTGTCCTCCAGCTCTCATTCCCCTTGGCTGGGGTGGCCTCCAGGGATGGGAAGCCCCCTGTACTTCAGGGACGCTCCTGCACACATGCCCAGTGCTCTTCAGGGCTCCAGAGGAAGCCCTGAAGCAGAACAGAGAGACACTGAAGCCCACGATGAGGTGTGAGGCTGCCAGCCCGCAAGTCACTGTCCAATGCAGAGGTACAGAAATCACGGGAGCACCAAGGGGGAGTGACTCAAGGCACAGATCGTATCTGCTGCCACCCCTCCCAGGCCCCATTCAGGCTTCCTGCAACATCTCCCTCTTCTTCTCAAGAGATCTCTTTCCTGCTTCCACCGCCTGGCTAATGTTTTGTTTCTCCCCCTGCAATATCCCCCTCTTTAATCTGAGCCTAAAATTATCCCACTATCTTTCAAAACCCAGCTGCAAACCCCACCTTTGGGAGGCAGCATAATGGCGCAGAGTTTTGGGGCTTCGGGGTCCAATGTAGTTGCCAAGTCTGGCTTAGCCTCTTCCGGACTGCTTCAGGGCTTAAAGAGTTAGCCTAGGCTCTCTGAGAGGCGAATGCCATCCTGCAGCACAGACACACAGAAGTCTGGCTCTCCCAGAGCCTCTGCTGAAGACAAGCACGGCCCCCATACCAAAGCTCTCCACGAAGCAAATGCCCAGAATGCTCCAGCCAGATGATCCTGCTTCTGTAGAAATGAGAAAACAACTGCATAAAAGAAAGCAAAGAGGACTGGAAGGAGCAAAACAGGCTTTGACAGTGAGATAAAACTGCTCTCCTGCACGGTCCTTTACCAAGGTCCTCTGTCCTCCAAAACCCTTCCAACCAGTCTTTCCCCAATCCACTGCCCTGTCACTGTGGCCTCAGTCAGAGAGATTTAATCACACAATCCGAGCAACCACTCAGTCTGCCCAAAACTCAGGTTGCTTCCAGAACATAATAGAAAAGGAAGCTTTTTCCCTCCACAGGGAAACAAATGAGGGACGGAGGGTGGAAGCATTCACCTTCACTCATGAAAGGGAGGATGTGTGGATTTGAGTAGCTGGAAACAATTCAGGTATGTGCCACTGGTCACATTGTGTAAATGTCATTTTCCGCTCATCTCTGAGGCTCAAATATTAAAACTGACACTATGTCATGGCTTGAGAGTTATTCCTTGCAAAATGACAACAAATAATGTTATCATAAACAAGTCTGCACAAAAGTCTTTCCCTCCTAATTTAATTTCAGGAGAAACTATGCTAATCCTTTAATTATGCAGCATGCTTATCTGTCAAACTAACTTCTTTCTGCTGAAAAATACTTTGCTATCACAGAGGCTGTTGATGAATATCTGCTGAAAGAATTTATAGTGTTACAGAAAAATTCCCTTCTTAAAAAATAATAGCAGAGTGGAAAACTTAATCCTTTTAAGAAAGAAAGCACTGCATAGGCTTAATCAACAGATCAACAGCAGGTTCCACCCTTGTGCTAGCTCGCTGCTGGAAGAGCTTCAGGCAAAGCCCACTGGGAACAAACAGGGTCTCAGTGTTGGGCAGTTCCTTTTTTTTTTTTTTTTTTTTGAGATGGAGTCTCGCTCTGTCGCCTAGGCTGAAGTGCAGTGGTGTGATCTTGCCTCTGGGTTCAAGTGGTTCTTTTGCCTCAGCCTCCTGAGTAGCTGGGACTACAGTTGTGCACCACCACGCCCAGCTAATTTTTGTATATTTAGTAGAGATGGGGTTTCACCATGTTGGCCAGGATGGTCTCAAGCTCCTGACCTCAAGTGATCCTCCTGCCTTGGCCTTCTCAAAGTGCTGGGATTATAGCCATGAGCCACCACGCCCGGCCAAGAGGAGATTTTCAAAAGGGTGTTTGGTTCAGCTGAGGAATCACCTGCTCCAAGCTGAAGAAGAAACTCCTCGTGGCATGGCCAAGGCTGAGTGGAGGATCCAGTATTCACCCTGAAAATGGTACAGCTGTGGTTTGAGGGAGGACCTGGGGTTGGAGTCTGGGCTCTGCCACTTTGGAGCTGTATGATGCTCATCAAATCTCAGACCTCAACATAAGACATTTTGCAAAAATAAGAATAGCAACCTCTACCTTATGAGACTGTTGTTAGGATTAAAGAGACAGTACATAGGAAAGCACTTTGCAAAGTTTGAAATAAATATGTACTAGTAGTAGAACTTGGCTGTTCACTCCAGTGGCTTGTGTTCTAGAGGTACATAGAGCCCAAACAAGTAATTTTAGCTCATTCAACCTACCCCACTTCCCACACTACCAGATTCCACTGGATCTCTTGGAAGCTCCAAGCATAGGCGAATAAATTCACTCGAACAAGCTGCACATAGTCTAATACATTTTAAAACTAAAAATAATTAAACCTTTCTAGTACCAGAGCCAGGAACAGACAGACAGATCGATGGGATAGATTACAATGCCTGGAAAAAAAGATGGGGGTCTTTCAAAATCAAAAAAAGATAGTATTGGAAAAACAGGTTAGAAAAAGCATTCAATTCATACCTCACTTTTTGAGTCAAATTAATCCTTAAGGGGTTAAAGACCTACCTTAAAAAAAATTAAACCAGAAAAAGTAGCAGAAAAAGCATGACAAAACATGCTTACAGTTTTGTAGGGGATAGATAAGCATGATGAAAAAAGACACCATAAAAAATTGATAAACTTGGTGGGGTGCTGTGGCTCATGCCTGTAATCCCAGCACTTTGGGAGTCCGAGGCAGGGGGATCACTTGAGATCAAGAGTTTGAGACCAGCCTGACCAACATGGTGAAACCCTGTCCCTACTAAAAATACAAAATTAGCTGGGCGTGGTGGTGCATGCCTGTAATCCCAGCTACTCAGGAGGCTGAGGCAGGAGAATTGCTTGAATACAGGAGGCGGAGTTTGCAGTGAGCCAAGATGGCGCCATTGCACTCCAGCCTGGGCAACAAGAGCAAAACTCTGTCTCAAAAAAAAAAAATTGATAAACTCAACTATAAAAAAGAACTTTCATATGGGGGTGTAAACATATATATATAATACACATATATATTTTACATATATATTTTTACATATATATTTTTACATATATATATATGTAGTCATAGTGGCCATAACCACTATCACCAAATATAAGACCAGAAACTTTGTGTGTGTGTGTGTGTGTGTGTGTGTGTGTGTGTGTGTATAAAGCACATGATCAACCGTGATTTAAAAATTTACAGCATACCATGGAAAACAGAAAATTAATGTAAAGATCTCTCTTTACAAGAAGAAAAAGTTGGACAATCCAATAAGAGAAAAATGCATAAAGAGTCTAAAAACACAGTGCAGAGAAAAAGAAATAAAAAAAACATAGTTAATAAATGAAGGAGCTCAAATTCACTCATAATAACGAAATTAATATGAAATGGTAAATATCATTTTTCCACTTATATGGGAAAAAAGTTAGACTAGATCCATTCTTTGTTAGAGAATGATATGATAGAAATACTCCTTTTTGGAGAATATCATATGGGAAGCTGTTTGGTAATATCTACGGAAAATTTTAAAGCACAAACCTAGCAAGTATATTTTTAGAAATACATCTTTCTCACAGGTGTCTAAAATTTTTAGGAACAAGGATATTTATTAAGCAATGTTTGCTTACAAAAAGAAGGGGGGTGTGGATGAGTCCTAAGTGCCCATTAGTTGGAGAGTAGTCAAATAAGGTAGGAAGTATTCATATAATGGAATACTGAACAGCTACATAAAGAATAAAAGAGGACCGGTCGCGATGGCTCACACCTGTAATCCCAGCACTTTGGGAGGCTGAGGCGGGTGAATCATCTAAGGTCAGGAGTTCGAGACTAGCCTGACCAACATGGTGAAACCCTGTCTTTACTAAACACAAAAAATTAGCTGGGCGTGGTGGCATGCACCTGTAATCCCAGCTACTTGGGAGGCTGAGGCAGGAGAATCACTTGAATCCGGGAGGCAGAGGTTGCAGTGAGCCAAGATGGCACCATTGCACTCCAGCCTGGGCGACAAGAGCACAACTCCATCTGAAAACAAAAAAAGAATAAAAGAAAATTGTTTACACTGACATGAAAAAAAGTCCATATATTATCAATTAACAAAAGCCTATTTCACAGAAGTGTACGATTCATTCAGATAGCATGAAAGCATCTGTGTACTGTGAATATATAAAATATATGTAGAATATATAAGCATTCTTATAAGTGCATAGAAAATTCTATAGTGTTACACACAATGAGGAGTGAAATTTAGAGGACTGCGGAGGGCAAGAGACTATAATTTAGCACTTAATTCCACTTTATATGCTGTGTGAAAATTTTTAACCAGGATTTGTATAGCTTTTATAATTTAAATTGAGATAAATTACTGTCTTATTCTATATACACAAACCCCAACAAAATTAAACATAGAACATTCTCAGAAATAAACTAGACATATTGATAGTCCACCTTAACCAGAGATAAAACTCTCTGAAAATATATGAGTTCTTTACTTGGAGAGCTGCAGAACAACAAACTTGTCTAGATAAATTCTTTTTTTTTTAATTTAAAGGAGTTTAATTGAGCAATGAACAATTCACGAATCAGGCAGCCTCCAGAATCACAGCAGATTCAGAGAGTCTCCCACAAAGGCATGTGATGGAAGATTTATAGACAAAAGGGAAGTGGCGTGCAGAAATCAGAAGTGAGGTACAGAAACAACTGGATTGGTGACAGCTCGGCGTTTGCCTTATTTGAACACGGTTTGAACACTCAGCAATGTATGAGTGGTTGAAGTACAAAGTACAGCTGCTGGGATTGGCCAAGACTCAGCTATTGTTACGGGTGCAGATTCCTAAGTTAGATTTTCAACCTTGTCTGCCTATTAAGTTAGGTTGCAGTTCGTCTACAAGGACTCAAATATAGAAGTATGCAGTCCTTCTCAGGCCACATTTATTTCGCTTTAACAATTGCCCCCTTTTGGTCATTTTCTCAATTTTGAGAGATTCACCAAAACTTTAGTCATTGATGTCACTATCACCACTGTAAATATACTTATTTGGTCTTGAAACCCACTGTGAAACAGTGGAACAGTAAGTTTTGCAAAGGTAGGAACCAGGACTTGAGGAGAGGTTACCTCCTTATGCTGGAATGTCTTGTTTACAGGAGAAAACCAAACCTGGTCTGTTCTAGGATCTATGTGTTTCCTTAAAGTCTTGGTTTGATTATGTCACATTCAGCATGAGTAACTCCATTTTGGTTTGGTTTGGTCTGCTGGGGCCTAGTGCATGAGCTCAGTCCAAAGCAATGGCCTTCCGTAATTTTGTTCAAAAAAAAAAATTCCCCCTTTTTGGTCAGGTTCTCACTTAGGTGAGAGTGTGACTAAAACTTAGGGCCTGGGCACCACTCTCAGTTACCATCATTTGGGGTTTCCGATCTCAGCATGTCATTCACAGATTAAGGTGTCCTCGTGGTCATACATTTCTTTCAGCTCTTGTCATTCCAGTTGAAGAGAGATCATTTGGCATTCAGAGATGGCTGTGTGCAAACATTTAAAATATTTAAGAGAACACAGCGCACCAGGGAGACTTCTATTATGACTATCGGGAGGATAATACCAAGAGTTTGGAGTATGATTCTTACCCAGGGTCCCCACAAACCAAACCACCTAAAATCAAATAGATCAAAGAATAAGTTAGATAAACAGACTACTTGCTTAACTAAGCAGTCTTTTCATTAATCCCCTACAACTGAATCCCTATAATACCTGATGTATTTCTCCATAGGACATAAGTGCCAGCAGCTGCACAGAACCTTTTCTGTTTAGCCAATTCTATTATTTAGCATAACTTTCATAAGAGAATGTAAAGTCCATTGTGTAACCATAGCCTTTACAGTAGAATCTGCTATAGAGCCTATCACGAGGGATACATTTCTAATCATTGCCTCTTTTATTCCAAACCGTGGAAAAAAGACCTAACAAATGCTGGCCTTCTAAAAGATTGAATACCCTGTCTCTACTAAAAATACAAAAATTAGCCAGGCATGGTGGCGGGTGCCTCTAATCCCAGCTACTTGGGAGGCTGAGGCAGAGAATCACTTGAACCCAGGAGGCGGAGGCTGCAGTGAGCCCAGATCGAGCCACTGCACTCCAGCCTGGGCAACAGAGTGAGACTCCGTTTCAAAAAAAAAAAAAAAGATTGAATGCCTCCTGGCAATGTTCTCTTTAACTCATGATGTGAGTTAAGAGGAGTGAATTGATGTTCTGTTTCTGACTGATTATGAGGCAACATATGTACCATTAAAGTTTCTCACCTTCATTAGGCCTTCATCTTTTATCTATCAAAGTATAAGTTTATCCCTGTATAAGGCTGGCTGCAAAATCTTTCACAAAAACATATAGCCCATAAGTTCACACAACAGACCCTCTTTTCATTTCTATTATTCATAGAGGCATAAACAAGGAAAAAATATTCGAAGATAAGAGTCTCATAATAGTAGAGAAGTCTTGATCCATGATCTTGGGAAAAGCTGTTCACATCAAGGATGCCATCTTCTTCTGGGGAAAAACTTTCCTGATTAGCTTTTCCTTAAGAGTTCTAAGATTGTGAGGGATCCTTCTCAGTTGTGACATTATGAACCCAAAGTTCAAGTTTCCCAAGTTTTGTTGCAGTGTGGATGGCAAGGGCAGTCTTTCTCTGATGTTCTCAGAAGATCCAGTCTTCGAGTTCTAGATTGTGAAGAGGTTGACTGTCCCAGTGAACCTTAAAAAGCTTTCTTTACCTGGGGAAAACACACTGTACCATAATAATCTACTGTGACAACAACAGCCCTCTTGCATGGGAGAGCTTTTATACAACCAGAAAACATGCATTGAAAATGACAATTAGGCTGGTCGCGGTGGCTCAAGCCTGTAATCCCAGCATTCTGGGAGGCCGAGGTGGGTGGATCACAAGGTCAGGAGATCAAGACCATCCTGGCTAACACGGTGAAACCCCGTCCCCACTAAAAATACAAAAAATTAGCCGGGCATGGTGGCGGGCACCTGTAGTCCCAGCTACTCAGGAGGCTGAGGCAGGAGAATGGCATGAACCCGGGAAGCAGATCTTGCAGTGAGCCGAGATCGTGCCACTGCACTCCAGCCTGGGAGACAGCGAGATTCCGTCTCAAAAAAAAAAAAAAAAAAAAGAAAATGACGATCCCTTTATAAATCTTTAAACGGCCCATCAGGTAACCAAATGTACCTGAAGCTTTGATTGTTTTCCCAGAAATATGGATTTGACAAATCAAACATTGGTTATAAACAATTCTAGCAATTTATAAGTCACCACACCAATATATTTAATTTGGATCATTTTATCTTTTCCATGATGAGTCATGGAAATTTTAATAACAAAAGCTTTACGGACTCAGGAAGGACAAGGCTGCTGTTCTGGTTCTCCATGAGTTCATGCTTAATTAACATTAGACCTATATCCTCTTGAATACCAGTTGTTTCTCCAAATTAGGTGCATAGCACTGATAACTAAGGGGTTAGCATAGGTAATTTGATTTAGACCATGGAGTTCATTCAAGTTGTATATCTAAATAATTTTAGTTTTGGGTGACTTAGCATAAAAATCTGGCAAAATATTTCCTTGGTATTCAAGGAATTTTTTGTTCTATTTGGGTTAGCAGTTTTATAAACCAGTCAGTGTTTTCATTAAAGTTTTAGGAATTGTTACCCAGTCCAATTCTTGTGGAACTGGGGAATTCATGGGGGAATTATTACCCATGATGTGATGTTAAAATAATTAGAAACCTGTATTCAAGAGAGCTTTTCAGGGTCCTTTCCATCCTTTCATGAACCTCCTAGAAGACACCATATTCTAGGATTTCTGCGTGCTTGTGAAGTTTTCAGAAACTGCATCAGCATTAAGCAATTAACTGTGGAAATGACTTTAAATAGTTATAGTTGGTGGGGTGCAGTGGCTCACGCTTGTTATCCCAGCACTTTGGGAGGCCGAGGTGGGTGGATCACCTGAGGTCAGGAGTTTGAGACCAGCCTGGCCAACATGGCAAACACTATCTCTACTAAAAATACAAAAATTAGCCAGGCCTGGTGGCAGATGCCTATAATCCCAGCTGCTCAGGAGGCTGAGGCAAGGGAATTGCTTGAACCCAGGAGGCGGAAGTTGCAGTGAGTCAAGATCATGCCACTGCACTTCAGCCTGGGCGACAGAGCGAGACTCCATCTCAAAAAAAAAAAAAAAATGGTTATAGTTAAAGACACAATTGACAAGGGAATTTGGTTATTTCTGTGGTCCACAATAACTTAACATAATAACCATAATTATGATTGATTATGAGCATATACTCAGACATAGTAGAATTTTAGAAATCCCATATATTTTTGGAACATATTGATGACATACACTAAAACATAACCTGAAGAAGGTTAAATATTATCTTTTATTTTGACAATCCTTCCCAAGTAACTTAACAAGTCAGATAGCCCTGTTTACCTCCTTTGGATGCTTCAGGGGCCTTCTGTAGCCCCCCAAAGTTACAGGTCAGCAAAGACAATTTTGAAGCTGAAATTTGATTTGGGGAAGCCTATCAGATATGTCAAATGTTTTTCAATTATTATTTTATTTTGTTTTATTTTAAGTTCCAGGGTACATGTGCAGGATGTGCAGGTTTGTTACATAGGTAAACACGTGCCATGGTGATTTGCTGCACCTATCAACCTATCACCTAGATATTAAGCTCAGCATGCATTAGCTATTTTTCCAGTGCTCTCCCTCCTCCCACCTCCCTGTCTAGATAAATTCTTAAAACCTCCGGAAAGTTTCTAGCATAAACATATCTGGCTTATTTTCTCAGGTATTTTTTTCATATTTTATTAATTTACTTATGAATATTTCCACCCTGTTCCTAAAAGAATTTGAGAATTTATTAAATTTATTTAAAGAATTTTTTAATTTTTTTTATTTTTGTATTTATTAAAAGAATTTATTAAAATGTGTATAGATACTTCTATAAGATTAAAATAAATGAAAAAATTAAACAGTAGGGAAATATGTAAAGTAAAATAAATAAAGTCAGAAATAGTGTTACTACAGGAAAAAATGTTATGTTATAACATCTTGGTGTCTCCATAGCTTTGTATGTCTCAACATCTCTGCAAACAGGGAAACACAATAGTTCCAAGCTTCACAGTTCTCATAAAATCAAAGCAAACCAATTTTTTTACAAGAGCACCAGGAGGACACAATGGGGAAACGATAGTCTTTTCAATAAATAGTGCTGGGAAAACTGGATTTTTATATACAAAAGAATGAAATTGGACTATTATCTGATAATATATACAAAAATAAACTCAAAATGGATAAAAGACCAAAATATAAGACCAGAAACTATAAAACCCCCGGAAGAGAACATTAGGGAAAAGTGCCTGGACATTGACCTTGGCAATGATTTGTTGGGTATCACATCAAAAGCTCAGGCCACAAAAACAAAAATAAATAAATGGGACTCCATCAAACTAAAAAGCTTCTGCGCAGCAGAAGAAACAATACACAAAATAGAAAGGCAGCCTAAAGATAGGGAAAACATATTTGAAAATCGTATATCTGATAAGGGGTTAATATACAAAATGTATAAAGTACTTATAAAACTCAATAGTAGAAAAACAAAAACAAATTAAAAAATGGGCAAAAATCTGAACAGTTATGTCTCCCAAGAAGACATAAAAATGACCAAAAGGTACATGAAAAGGCGCTCAACATCATTAATCACCAGGGAAATACAAACCAAAGCCACTGTGAGATACTACCCCATGCCCATTAGGATGGCTATGATCAGAGTCAAAAGATAACAAACGCTTGTGAAGGCAAGAGAAAAAGAGAACTTTGATACGCTGTTGGCGGGAATGTACAGCGCTACAGCCATTAAGGAAAACAGTATAAAGGTTACTAATTAATTAAAAAGAGGAAATGATGCAGGCTTTTTCTCAGCCCCTTCTTTGGACTCGTGACAGGGGCAAACGTTTACTCAGCCCACCACGCTCAACCCCTTGCGTGAGGGAGCATGTGAACGAGCGAGTGCAGGACCCAGCTGGCCGCTCTGGGAGTCGACACAGGAGAAGGCTTCATGCACAGCCAGACCAGGCATGAGCCAGCGAGAGCGGGACCCGGCCGGCTGCTTCAGGCGCCGCACATGGGCAGACTAGGTACAGGTGAGCAACTACAGGACTTTTTTGGCCGCTCAGGGCCGCAGCAGGAGCAAGCTCTGTTTACTCGGCCTGAGGTGGCACCCTGTTGGGGATGCCTGCGATCCCGAAGCCCCAAAGGCTGTGTTACAATGCTCTCTTGGCTCCACTGTCCATGAACAGTAGTGTGTTATCAGCTCAGTTGGCCCCTTGCCTCGTCGCCTGGGTCCCAAGCTCTTGTCCAGCATCCAAGAAGAATGAGGTTGTGCGGACACTTGACGGATGGTGAAGGCAGAGAATTTTATTTAGCAATGGAAATGGCTCTCAGCAGAGAGGGGAGCTGGAGAGGGGACAGGACAGAATAGAAAATGGGAAGATGTAGATCAGAAAATACAAAGTAGCAGAGGTATAGGATGAACAAGTACAGAGATCAAATGTACAACATGGGGACTATAGGTAATCAAATTGTACTGAATATGGAAAAAATTAAATAAGTGAGAAAATCACACAAAAGGTAACCGAGGAGGAAAATAAATCAGATCAGAAATAGTGTTAGGAGAAAAAAAATGTATGTTTTACCACCTTGGTGTCTCCATAGCTTTAAATATCTCTGAAAATAGGGAAACACAACTGTTCCAGACTCCACTGTGCCCATAAAATCAAAGCAAACTAATTTATTTAGGAAGAGCCCAGTTAATTGAGGTTGGTGATTCCTGAGAGTAACAAGGTTCTCAAGAAATTGATAAAAAATGAGTTTTATAGAGCAGTATCTCCTGGGTTATGGAAAATAGAGGAAAAAAAAGATTTTGTTCTGTACCTTTTAGTATGGGATCTTTTTCAAAGCAGCAGAACAGACATGAATGTACCTACTTCATAGTCATAGTGTGCAATTTAGATGGCTACAATCATAAAGAATGCCTAAGACAAAACAGTTTTTGCTAACCCACTATCCCCAGCACCGAGCATAGTACCTGACACATAGTAAACATTCAAAAAAGTATTTTATAGCAGTGTTAAAACATGATGAACTTGGACTTCATGTAGCTGTTCTGAAACTGTTTTCCATGATGCTTTTAATCAGTGACAAACTGGACTGCCAAGTGAAAAAATACACAAAAGAAGCTTGGAATTTCTTTCAAAATATACTCCCTTTCTCTACTCACTCTGGGAGTTGGGAGGTGGGTGCAAAATCGTTAAAAGATAAGTTTTCTGGCATGAAACCAGAAACAGTTGAAAAGGTGCTATTGTACAGCTGTCAGCTCAAGGAACTGTGCTGCAGAACTAATAAGAAAGATATGGGAAACCCGTGATTTAATCAGCTGCAGACTCATTACTCAACGGTACCTGCAGGGAGAAGCATCCATCAGGGTGTCAGGTATATGTTGCATAAAGAGAGGGGAGATTTAGCAACTGGGCAAAAGTTAAAGGTGGGAGCTGTCATTTACCCACATACTTCTCACTGGTAGAAACTTCATGCTGGACCACTTCACCTCCCTTGAAAATAAAGAAGTAGTTCCACCAGGGCCACCCAAAGCATTTCACGGAGGACTGACTTATACTGCCTATATACTCTCTTTTCACCCTCTGGCCACAAAACTCATTGTATAACAGTCAGATGCCTTACACTCCAAGAAACTGATTTTACATTCACCTATTAATGTAGCAGCCCTTCCAAACTGGAGGGCAGGGAACACATGTCCATGGCTGCCTGACAGAGACCTTCAATGCAAAGGTGGGTGCATCAGAATGAGGGGGTCACTGATGGAGAAAGGAAACTAGAAGCATCTCAAAGCAGCCACCCTCCAATACTAACCAATCCTTACTGCCATCTCTAGGACACAAACAAGGTAGGAAGGATGAAAAGAAAGGTGAAATCACTAAACTGGCTTCTGGTAGTATGTTCTTGACCTTGTAAAGTAGTGGACTGAAATAGCATAAAAATGGAGCTCCTTGCATCTAATTGGTGAAACCAGGCTGTATGCCCTCATGTGCCCTCCGCCTGGAAAGAACACACACATACCGTCAGGGCGGGCTGCACACCAAGCAACCCTGGGCTTCCTTTTTCATTTTTCATACTTCCCGTTCTTTCCTTCCCAGCTAGGTTGCAAGTCTGTGCTATGTCTCTCTTTTGCATCTCCATTATCATGGAAGAGTCTTGAATAAGCTAAAGATGATTCAGAAATTATTAGTCCTTTCTGAGCAGTTAATTGAACATGTCGGACCACACCATAGAGACCAACCAAAACAGGAATTTACCCTCTTTTTAAAGACATCCAAAGAACAAAATTCTACATATTTTATTCTCTAATCCAATCCAAAATCTTGAATAGAAAAATCAAAGTTACAAAATTTTATCACACAAGGAGAGGGATATGCAAGGGGGAAACTAAATATTGGCAAAGAATGTAATAAAAAGGCTGGGCACGATGGCTCACGCCTGTAATCCCAGCACTTTGGGAGGCCGAGGCAGGTGGATCACGAGGTCAGGGGTTCAAGACCAGCCTGGCCAACATGATGAAACCCCGTCTCTACTAAAAATACCAAAATTAGCCAAGTGTGGTAGTGCACACCTGTAATCCCAGCTGCTCAGGAGGCTGAGGCAGGAGAATTGCTTGAAACCTGGAGGCAGAAGTTGCACTGAGCCAAGATCGTGCCACTGCACTCCAGCCTGGGCAACAGAGCAAGACTCCATCTCAAAAAAAAAAAAAAAAAAAAGGAATGTAATAAAAATTGACACCTCTTTCCCCAAGAAATCAAGGCTTAGGTTGGTCTCCCTTTACAGATAGAGCCAGCTACAAACTATGGAGCTCAAAGAGGAATGAAATACCAGGGGCAGAGCTGCGACTGGCATGGGAAAGTCAGTTGGGTAGGCCCAAGGCTCTTGCTACTAAATAACTCCCTGTTCCTTCTACCTGAAACCTCAGATCATTTATCTTGCCAGGCCACTGGTGTCTTTCCTACAAAACAATGTACAGACACCCCAGGAAAGTTCCCTTCTGCCAACAATATCTCTTGCTAGACATAAACACCTACTTTCAAAGCTTGAAATTTATTAGCACCCAAATGATGTTTATTACCCTGCAGCTTGTGATCCTGTCATGGATTGTATCAGCCAGGGAGACTGGATTAACTCACATACCTAGGCATTTATGGCTCTGAAGTGAGCCAGTGTTCAAAAAGCGTCCTGAGGACAGATGGAGTTGCTTGACCCACAGGTGGATGAGCTTCGCTGGAGCAGGAAGGCCCTGGTCCTGGCTGAAAGAACACCTAAGACCAAGGAGAGAATGCAAAATGATGAAGCAGGAGCCTGCACCACAACCAGCAGCCAACCAGAGAGGAAAAGGAACCAAATGCTGGGCAATCAAATGCAAGAAAAAAAGCAGTGAGATTTTTCATTGAAATAAAAATGCAAAAAAAAAACCAAAAAAATCAGTGTCACTGGAATTTATTTCTAAAGGAACTTTCTGAGTAATCTATGTACAAATATAAGAGGAATTAATTTTTTAAATTGTGAGGTTTAAAAAGCATCTTTTAATACTAGAAATGTGTACGTTTTTGTAAAGCAATTTCAACATCTGCAGACGTAACCAGAACACTTCAAGAGAAAATGAAAATTTAAATAAACACTGAAGGTTATTCAGTGGGTTAGGAATTCAGGGAAAGAGAAAGAAGCAGAGAACCCAGTGAAATTTATCTAAATTCTAAAACTCCCAAAATGTAGGTGGGAAAAAATACCAATCATTGTATTCTTTTGTTATTTTCTGTGGTAGTTCTTATTTTTTGTTAACTATTGTTTGTTGTTATAAGGAAAATACAATGTGACAGTGGCAAACAAGGCATTTATACGATAAGCTCTGGCCTTTGTCTTTGGGTGCTATCTCTGAAACAGGAATAACTATGCTGGGTGTCTGTTGGAAGGCAGTTTGAAAGGGAGACTTCTAGATTTGTCTCCCTAAGTGATGTGTGTGTCCAAGTCCCGTCATCATGGTCCTTCCATTAGTTTGCCCATTTGTGGTCCCCACTGCTGTAGATTATAGGCAGTTGGTTTCAGGTTATTTATTAATTCTAGAGCTATAATAAAGCACTGTTTTCTAAAAATAAAAAATAAAAAATCTACTTTCTCTCTGATTGCTATCCTTCCCAACACTTACCCTCTCCCCAGCTGCTAGCAAATGAATAAATTATATTTATTAATGAGTTTCTCTTTGCACTTTCTTTTACATAGTTTTTCACCTTCAGAAATTCCAGCAATATTAACAACTATTATATCTGAATGTTCTAGGATTTGGACAAAGATTGAGGTAGGTTCCATTATCCATTTCTTGGCTCAGCGTAATCCCAATTGCCAGATGCCAGTCTATATATTCCTTTCTGGTAGTCACGCAATATTCTCAACTCTCTGCTTTGCATTTTAAAGTGACATCCTGGAAGAAATTAACCACCAGGTGGGTGATGAGAGAAAAACCTTTGTTTTAGTTTGAAATCTGGATTCAGCCAAGTCTTTGGAAAAGTCAAATCTGATGATTATCTAAATAGCTAAGGGGAAAGGATACTCATCGCCTTTATAATCTGGGTAATTGGTATGATTACCAGCAGGTTCTTGAATGTCCACGGGGTGCATATCCATGTGGAAAGACAGACTCAGCCTTGGCGCTTAGACTCCTAATGAGAATGCCTGCAGTGGAGTCTGAATTACCTCCCCTCTGACCCTAATTCTCTACCTTTCTCTCCTAGTGGAGACCTGGCCCTGGGCTTTCTGGTACAGAGCTGTTCTCTGCAGGGCAGTGGTAGAGTCCCTGGGAAGGAGAGGAAGGCCACCCAGGGCTGGGGTGTGAGCGAGCTGGGGAAGCCGGCCCCTCTGCTGTGGAACTCAAGAAGCAACAGCGGGGCGCCTGCGGCAAAGCACTTAACCTATTTGTGTCTCCATCTCCCATTTGTAAATGGAGTAATTATAACCTCTCTGCCTTCTGGGGCTCTTGCGAATCTCCATTAAAGTTCATAAATCACTTTGAAGATGGGAGTCATTGCTGGTTGCCCTGGCAGGTGGAAGATCTCTGGCCAGAGTCCTCCTTCAGTATTTCCAGGCAGCTGGCTTTGTCTTAAAGGAGATACGAGTAACATTCTTTCTGCTCCCTTTTTCTACCTGCACTGAATATCCACAGCGAAACATATTCACCCTTTTTCCTAAATGTCTGTGTTCCCAATGCCACATGTTTTCATAACAACTCGGAAAGTATTAGTAATTTTGGATACAATTAACAAAATTAACATCTTTGTAAAAATCCCACCAAGGCTGTGGAACTATCACCAATAGTTATTTCCATGTATCAATATATGCCCATGCTATGTCCAGGGTATATTTCTATGAATTCAGAAACGGATGAATCTTGAACACTATCTTTTAGTGAGCCTAACATCTAAATCAATTAACCTTTAAAAAGATAAAATAGCCACATATTTTTAAGTTGCACATCCATACATATTTATACACACAGATGTGAAGCAAACTCTTAGGTTATATTCTTACTTTTCTTTTTTTTTTTTTTTTTTTTGAGATGAAGTTTCACTCTTGTCACCCCAGCTGGAGTGCAATTGCATGATCTTGGCTCACTGCAGCCTCTGCCTCCCGGGTTCTAGCGATTCTCCTGCCTCAGCCTCCCAAGTAGCTGGGATTACAGGCACCTGCCACCACGTGCAGCCAATTTTTCTATTTTTAGTAGAAACGGGGTTTCGCCATGTTGGCCAGGCTGGTCTCAAACTTGTGACCCCAGGTGATCCATCCGCCGCTGCCTTCCAAAGTGCTGGGATTACAGGTGTGAGCCACTGTGCCTGGACCTTATGTATTTTTTTAATCCAGAATTTTTACTTTTTGTTTAAAAGCTTTTTAAAATTGACACATAATACATTCATAAATATGTGCATATTCATGGAGTACATAGCAGTGTTATGATATGTGTAATGTAGGGATCAGATCAGAATAATTCACATATCCATCATCTCAAACTTTTATCATTTCTTTGTGTTGGGAACATTCAAAATCCTCCTAGCTATTTGGAACTATATCATATTTTACTGTTAACCATAGTCACCCTACAGAGCTGAGGAACACCAGAACCTATCCCTCCTGTCTAGCTATAAGTTTGTATCCTTTTAAAAACCCACTGGAGTATTAAAAATGTCTCACAAGAACCACATTTTTAGGGATGCATTAGCTTACTTTGGCTGCTTTTTAAAAGATTCAAACACATGAAGTTTTTAAAAAATAAACTTCTCTAGAAACCATTTTGACTTAAATGACTATCAGTAGGGAGCTAGTTACATAAATTGTGGTACACCCAGGGCGTATGAGTGAGCGTATGTACAGTCACACACACGCATGCACACAGAATGCAATTCTAGATATATTTTAAATTTTTTTAGACAGTGTCGAATAGAACTTACGATAGTTTAATATTTATGTTTTAAAAAGAGATACATATTATACATGATAAAAATGAAAGAATACTACAAATTTGTATATGTAATAAAAGAGGTATTTTATATATGTATGTGTAATATAGTATATACACAAACTATCTCTGGAAAAAACTAGTAACAGTAGTTTCTTCCAGAAAGATATACTAGAAAAATTAGACTAATGGTTGTAGGCAAAAATCTAAGAATTAATGTATATTTTCTTTGGGGTTGTTTAATATTTTTTATTAAAAGAATGCACCACTGTTCTAATTTTTAAAATTTGTGTCACTCTAGTATGTGTTGTTATGTGATTGGCATCCTATAGTATTTTAATTTTTTTTTTTTTTTTTTTGAGACAGAGTCTTGCTCTGTCGCCCAGGCTGGAGTGCAATGGCGTGATCTTGGCTCACTGCAGCCTCTGCCTCCGAGGTTCCAGGGATTCTCTTGCCTCAGCCTCCCAGGTAGCTGGGATTATAGGCGCACACCACCACGCCCGGCTAATTTTTGTATTTTTAGTAGAGACAGGGTTTCACCATGTTGGCCAGGCTGGTCTCAAACTCCTGACCTCAGGTGATCCGCCTGCCGCGGCCTCCCGAAGTGCTGGAATTACAGGCATGAGCCACTGCCCCTGGCCAGTATTTGATCTTTAAAACATTGATGTTTTACAGTGTATACTATTAAGGAAAATGCCAACTACTAGGAAGTAAACTGGTGTCATTGTATTTTTAAATTGCCTGCCTACTACAGGATGAATAGATTGCAAAATAACACCCAAAATGTGTTCAAGTGAGTTACAAAACTTGCTTTGGCACAAAAAGATACAGACACCCATTGGTGAATAGGTAATATATGTGTCCCCTGTTGTAATGAGAGTACACTTAGGGAATTACTTTATACGCCTTCCCTGGAATTAGTCTCCTGGTGGATAAGAAAAAGGCCTTATTCATCTAATTCCCCCCAAAATTCTAGCTCAATACCTGGCAAATATTAATAGAAGGTGTTCAAAAAATATTTATCAAATAAATAAATTAGATTCACAGCTTGATTTCTTGTCTTTTATAACCAGTTTCTTTGATGTTGAACTTTTTAAAACCTTTAATAAATAATTGCACATCATAAATTGGATGAGGTAAATATAATACACAGCATTTGCCAAACTTGTTTCACCATGAAAAGAAAAACATTTTTCCCACAGAGTCCCTTGCAAGACTAGTTGTAATGAAGCCTAGATAAATAAAAGTGGAAAACATAGCGCTGGCTTTTAATTTACACCTCTCTGTCTCCTAAAAACCAAGGGCAGCAGAGGCCATTAGTGCTCACTGAATATTCCTGGGCTCCCTGCATTTCCCATACTTCTTTATTTTGGGGTCTGGGGCACATGACTGCATCTGGCAAACAGGAATATGAGAGGAATTGATGTACCATTTCCAGTGCAAGGCCCTTGGGAGCCAGTGTGTCTCCTTCATCTTTCTTATCTCTTGCTAGAACCACTCTGAAAGTCAAGTGTGGAGATGATGGCCTCACAAGTTAAAGGGAATCCCCAACCACTAGATATGGAAACCCCCTGTCAATTCACATGAGAGTCTGTAGTGAGCAAAGAATATATATTTTGTTGTGCTAAGCCGCCGAGATTTTAGAGTTATTTGTTATGACAACATAATTTAGCCTAACCTGACTAAACATAGCAATTCATTGTCATGGCATATCCTCATACGACAATTATATAGTGAATGCCTACTACGTGTCAGATGTGATCTTTGAGGTACCTTCTAAAAGTATATTTATAAAGTATGAAAAGAGAAATTAAAGAAATAAAATATGTACAAGGAAAGTGAAGGGACGAACAGCCTGTCACTCAAATCCTGTAACTTGATGCTTTTCATCTTTGCAAGTCTAGTAATTTCAGAAGAATTTGTCAAATTTTTACATATAAAAATGCAAATTTCCCCCAAATTAACTAGTGTTTTACTGTGTCTGAATTACTCTGTACTTTCCTAAAGACTCATCGCTTTTTCTGTAAGATTAGGAAGAGGTAGGTCCAGAAACATTTCTGTTCTCCTGTTATATCTATACAGGATTCTTAGATTTTTTTTAAAAAACTACAAATCCAAAGGGATGAGCTGCAACTGGCCTAATATTTATCAGAAGTTACCACCAGACCTTTTTAGTCAATGCTCTTGTGCCTTTGCCATGGTTAGGCAGTATCTATGTGAATTTTCTGGATTAGGGCTACTTAGTAGATCAGAGCCCTTAACAGAGCTATACTCTCTAATGGAAGAAATAGTCTCAAGATGAAATTCGATTACAGCGATGCACTTTGATTCAATATCTATAACTTCCTTGTGATATGGTAAATTGGGGGGAAGAAAAATGCTGAGAGATGTAAAGGCAGAACGTACAGGAGGCCTGTTAGTTCCCTGTTCCATTTTGAGTGGTGGAAAGTCAGGATAACGGGAGCTCCTCTGTGTTCCACCTCTAAGTCCTAAGGATCTCTTTTTAAAGATCAGCAGGATTTACACAATCACAGTGATCCAAATGCATCTGGAATTCCAGCACAGGCAGCCAGACAAATCCCAAGTGGTAGGAAAACAAAATCTTTCATTAATTTTCTGTCAAATGCTCTAATCAGTTGCATAACTGTTTGATCAAATATCCACAGCCACTTAATGCTGTGTGTGTCCTTCCCTTCCTCTCGGTCCTCCTCCCTGTAAAGCAGAAAGTATTTGTTAAAGGGTTGTTTTGGGAAGGTTGTTCCCAGGTCTCTGTGTACTGGCCAGGGTTTAACCTCGAGTTTATAGAACTCCTGGGACCCTTCATGGAAGCTACACTGACAGTCCAATTTGAAATCTGGTGGGTTGGACAAGAAGAACACAAACCCTGTCTAGATCCTTGATCAGCCAGGCCCTGCCTTGACCCTTGATTAGCCAGGCCCTGCCTTTGAAAGATAAGCCCCTTGAAGAAAGAGGTCAGCATCAGAAAGAGCTGTTGCAGCTTAGCTCTTCTGGCTAACGCTCACACAGACCAGGACGGGTCTGGCCCGCAACAAGCTCTGGCTACTCACATCCCTTCTTACCATTTCCATTTTTAGCTAATCGTAACTTATTTAACATTGTGTTAAAGTCCATCAAGGCAGGTGACCAGATTCTCTTCTGGCAGAATTAGAAACAACCCCTCAGCCCTTGAGAAAGAACCACTAGCTTGCTTCTTTTTCTTTTCTTCCTTTGAAAATATTTTTGGTTATTTTGAAAGTGTCCTTTATTAAGTATTTTTTTAATTACAAAAATAATCATAAGGCCAGGCGTGATGGCTCACACCTATAATCCTAGCACTTTGGGAGGCGGAGGTGAGCAGATCCCTGAGGTCAGGAGTTCAAGACCAGCCTGGGCAACATGGTGAAACCCCGCCTCTCCTAAAATAATTAGCCAGGCACGGTGATGGGTGCCTGTAATCCCAGCTACTTGGGAAGCTAAGGCAGGAGAATCGCTTGAACGCAGGAGGCAGAGGTTGAGTGCAGATCGTGCCATTGCACTTCAGCCTGGGCAACGAGTGAAACTGTCTCAAAAAGTAAAATAAAATAAAATTGTAATTATAATTATAAAAGTATACCATCACAAGATGTATGAAGAAAAAGCTATCCAGTGCATCCTTGCTGTTTCTTTCTTTCTTTTTTTTTTGTTAAGATGGAATCTCACTCTGTTGCCCAGGCTGGAGTGTAATGTTGTGATCTGAGCTCACTGCAACCTCTGCCTCCTGGGTTCAAGCGATTCTTGTGCCTCAGCCTCCCAAGTAGCTGGGATTATAGGCACCTGCCATCACACCCAGCTAATTTCTGTATTTTTGGTAGAGACAGGGTTTCACCATGTTGGTCTCAAACTCCTGTCCTCAAATTCCTGGTCTGTTCTCAAACTCCTGACCTCAGGTGCTCTGCCTGTCTTGGCCTCCCAAAGTGCTGGGATTACAGGCATGAGCCACCGCACATGGCCACATACTTCCTGTTTCTAGGCTCATATACATGTATGCAAGCATATGTAAATTCAAAAGGATGCACCCATATCTAAGTAGGTAGAGTGATGGGTTCAGGTCCAGCGGGTTGGATAGCTTGACTTTACAAATTAAAATACTACTACTCCCATTATTCTGATTTTTTTTTCAGTATATAACAGTTGTCAAATCAGTAGGTTAAGTTCTAATTCTTTGTTCCTATTCATTTGTACATATCTGCATATGTATATTAATTTTACATAAATGGAATTAGATTTGATGGAGATCTTCTTAGTGCAGCCTTTTATTTTATTTTTTGCTTGCCCCTATTTTCTCTATCCCTATAATTCCCCAGCACCCCATGACTGTAGCCTAGACTATGGTTCTTATTTGTCTCTATGCTCAATCCTCATAGAAATGCAAACATACACACACACACCCCCAGAGGGAATGAGAGAGAGAGAGAGAGAACGAGAGAGATACATGGAATTTTGCTAGTCCATGTTTATTTTACAAGTTGGATCATTTTATACAAATTTCTCCACATCATTTTTTGTTCTCATTCAATAATACTTTGTAAACTATGATATCTTTTTTTTTTTTTTTTGAGACAGAGTCTCACTCTGTTGCCCAGACTGGAGTGCAGTGGTGTGATCTCGGCTCACTGCAAGCTCCGCCTCCTGGATTCACACCATTCTCTCGCCTCAGCCTCCCGAGTAGCTGGGACTACAGGCGCTCGCCACCACGCCCGGCTAATTTTTTATATTTTCAGTAGAGACGGGGTTTCACTGTGTTAGCCAGTATGGTCTCGATCTCCTGACCTCATGATCCACCTGCCTTGGCCTCCCAACGTGCTGGGATTACAGGCGTGAGCCCCCATGCCCGGCCTGTAAACTATATCTTAACCTGTTTTTTTTAACTATCAAAAAACATACCTTGGTGAGGTGATGTCAATTATTTTACCAGTTATTCCCCTACAGCTCTTTACTGCCAGCTTGTATTTGTGGGATTCTTGTTTTTTGTTGTTGTTGGGTTTGTTTGTTTGTTTTTGTCTTTACTAATAATGCTTCAGTAAAAATGTCCTTGTAAATAAAACTTTCCATATTAATGCTTTAATTTCTGAGGAAAATAGTCATGGGATTGAACTGCTAAGTTGAAAGACATGTGTATTTTTAAAATTTTAATAGATTCTTTTAATGGTTAAATTCATTCATGGTTGCCTGGTTGTTTTCCATAAACACAAGAACAATCTTCAAATTTTTGCCAGTGGTATTTAATTTTACTTTAAACTGTATTTTCCTAATTGCCAGTGCTTTTGAACATCTTTTCATAACTCCTTTGATCACATTGATTCATTCATCTACAAATTGCCAATATTTGTATTGGGCTGTCTTTTCCTGCATTGCCTCTTAAGGGATATACCCACAAGGTGAGCAGAAGGTAGAGGGTATTCACAGCCAGGGTCAAGAATAACTAGAAGGGCATTCTACCTTCGCATGGATCTATGGCTGGGCTTTCAGGCACTCTTCTTTTTCAGCAATAGATGAAACAAACTCTTCCACAAGCTCAAGTACTGAATTGGCCTCAATTGTGGAGGAGCAGCTTGGTGGAGGAAAGGGGACAGAAAGCAAAAGGTGAAAAGCAGGAAAGGAGCATGTGGCATCTGCATTGGGCTAGATCCTGGACTAAGCATCTTATAGGTCTATTCTCATTTATTCCTGGCAATGTGAGATGAAGTAGGTTCTCATCTCTGTAGAGATGCAAACCAGAGTCTTACAGATGCCAAGTAACTTATTCTGCATCATTCAGTTGTGAAGGGACGGACCTAGGAGGGCAACCCAGGTCTGTCTGATTCCCACATCTCTTCTTTTCCCAGCCAAAGTGAAGATGCCAGTGGAAACCCAAGCAATGTACTGTGGCCTGCACAGAAGGGCCAGGTAGACACAAGTCTCCATAAGCATCCTAGGAAGCCCTGTTTATGGTTTACAGTGCTTCTTCCCGAACACCTCCATTCTGAGTGAACACCGCCTGCACAGGCCCAACCAACTCGTAATTTGGCAAGTTGGTTTCACATCATGTTTTTGGCCTTCAATAATTATTAAGGCTCTGTTGTGAAGCATTCCTCCTTAGGGTGGTTTGTTTTAAAATCACCAAGTCAACAAATTAAAAACAAATATTCATATTGCCACAGACCGCATATTTCAATTTCTGAACAGCTGATGATTACTACCAAATTTATCATTCACCGATTATCATTACAAAACATGTTCTTGAAATGTAAGATAGCTTATGTAACAAGGACGAATGTCAGACATCTATCCAAAGCAATGTCCTTGGAATAATAGCTTCAGATACCAATTTAGATATAACATGTCTACTAAAAATTTCAAAGTCTTTTGGGGAGGGTTTTCTGGATCGCGAATATTACTTTGTCCTTTTGCAACTTAACGCTTACCTCACTATCAGTACCACTGGTCTTGTCTCCTTGCTAATTCAGACTTTTCCTATCACAGAAGTCCACTAAAACTCCACTCTGAAATGAAATCCAATTGTTCAAGATTTGGTCTGCATTTGCCCTCCAGAAAATAACCTTAATATATAAAGTGCTGTTGAATTTTTCCATGAAGTGATTGATTGTGCAAAATAGAAATTGTTACTCATAATATGGATGTTAGCAGCACTGTACTAGAGAAAGCACAAAGCAGCCCATCAAAGGTTCTAAGGGGCAGACATCCAGATGAAACATCTGCTTTGACTTCTCATTTTATTGTCAAGCCATATTACATAAAGGTGATTTGTGTTTCACACTAATTAGCTAAGAGGTTTGGACATTAATCCACTACCCAACAAGCAGTCCTCTGCAATGAGGTAGTTTTTAAGAACGAGTAATTCTGGGTTTATTGCTTCTGGATTTATCAGGGTGGGAAAACAGACATGACATGCTCTTGAATGCCAGCTAAAGACATTCATACTTTGTCCTTTTACAAAAGGGATTGTTTTTCCTCTTGATTTCCCTGTGTACCATGTGGGCACATCACACAAGAGTGAAGAAAGTGGGGAATACCATGTAAAAAACTTCAGTTAAAAAAAAAAAAAGCTATGTATATCCGATAAGGGACTTATATATATAAAGAACTCTTACAACTCAAAGATGAAAAGGTAAATAATTCAATTTCAATATGGGCAATAGATTATTCTTCCAAAGAAGATATACAAATGGCCAACAAGCACATGAAAAGATGCTTGACATCATGAGGCATTAGGGAAATGCAAATCAAAATCATAATTCCATGATTCATGCTTCACCTACTAGGGTGGCTAGAATTAAAAAGTCAGATAATATCAAGTGTTGGCATATATGCAAAGAAATTAAAACCCTTATATAGTGGTGGTGAGAATGTAAAATGGTGCTCTGGAAAACAGTCTGGCAGTTTCTCAAAAAGTTAACAAACTATATGACCCAGAAATTCCAGTCCTCCCATGTATATACCTAAAAATAAAAAGATATGTCTACACAAAAATATGTGCATAAATGTTTATAGCAACATTTTTCATAATAGCCCCATATTAAAACAATCCAAATGTCCATCGACTGAAGACTAGATTAACAAAAGTGGTATATCCATAAAATGAAATATTATTCAGCCTTAAAAAGGAATGAGAAACTGACACATGCCACAACATGAAAGAACCTTGAAAACATGCAGAGTGAAAGAAGGCAGTCACAAAAGACCACATATTATGTGATTCTATTCATAGAAAATGTCCATAACCAGGAAATCTGTAGCAACAGAAAGTATATTACTGGTTTTTTCAGGATGAGGGATAGAGAGGGGGAAAAATAGGGTGATAGCTAAAGACAATGGGGTTTCTTTTTGAGGTGATGAAAATGTTCTCAAATTGACTTTGGTGATGGTCTCACACGTTTGTGGATGTAACTAAAAACTCATGGATTCACACACTTTCAATGGGTAAGTTGTATGGTATGTGAATTATATCTTAATAAAGTTCTTTTTTATAAAAGGAAATAAAAAGGAAGCTGTAAGTATAAGAAACACTTCCTGGCTGCCACATGAGTAGAAGTGAATTGCAGGGGATTTAGGAAGAATGAGACTAGATGTGAAGAACCCATGTCCCCATCCAATAGCAAGTTAGAAAATCAGATGAGCCCTGTCAAATTCACACAGCCCCTTTACCATTTAGTCACTCAATAAATGTTTATTGGGCATCTTCCATGTGCAAAGTTATGTTCTAAGAAATTGGGATATAGCCATGATCAATTATTGGGTTTTTTGTTTTGTTTTTTAAAAAGGAGACTTTTGGTGTCTGGTCCAGCAAATGAGAATCTTGGAGGTCACTGCATTATCCTAACAAGTGAAAGCTAAACAAACTGAAAAACTGACCAGGCGTAGTGGCTTTTGCCTGTAATCTCAGCACTTTGGGAGGCTGAGGCGGGCGGATCACTTGAGGTCAAGAGTTCAAGCCTGGCCAACATGGTGAAACCCCATCTCCAATAAAGAACACAAAAATTAGCTGGACGTGGTGACAGTCACCTGTAGTCCCAGCTACGTAGGAAGCCAAGGCACGAGAATTGCTTGAACCTGGGAGGCAGGGGTTGCAGTGAGCCAAGAGAGCATCACTGCACTCCAGCCTGGGCAACAGAGTGAGGCTGTCAAAAAAAAAAAAAAAAAAAAAAAAACGCTGAAAAATCAACAACTTTTCTTAGATCTATAAGAGAAGTAAGGTCACAGGACAAAGTGCTGCACCCCTAACTGGAGAGACAGACAGGCAAATACAGAGAATCACAGCCCTCCTTGGAAATCAGTGCCAGGGTGGGGAAACCTGAACTACAATTGACAAGTTGCTGAAGGCTCAGTATGGATGACTGTGAGAGATTAATCGCTGTAGGGGACGTTGTCCTAGGGGAGCCCCCACTTGTGAGTTTTGTCCCCTGGAGCTCTACCAGGTTCTCCTAGTGAATATTATTTTAGAAATCCCATTGTGCTTCCAGAGGGCAGAGGAAAAGGAATTATTGTGAAATACACCAGAACATTCCCGTGCTTCTTAACAAGGCCTGCCCTCAGCAGAAACTATTTAAGGAGCTCAGACCTGCTGGGGTTTTATATTAACCTAACTGACCTGGGGGAAGAAAAATAATCAACTCCAGACCCCATTAGCCTTCTGTTCCACCTTCAGCGGGGTGTGGGGTGAGGAGGGACAAAATTACTGAGAAGCATATATGAAGTTCACAATCCTGAGGCCCTAAAAGACTAAGACATAATCACAGGACAGTAGAGCACTTCCCCTACCCACACCTGACCTTCACATTGCTAAAGACCTATTTATAGCAGTTCCTTTTACCCAGTGCATTATGTCTGGATATAAAGGAAAAAATTACAAGAAATACTGAAAGGCGAAAAACATTTTGAAGAGACATAGCAAGCATCAAAACCAGACTCATATGGCAGGAATGTTGGGATGATGATCAGACTGGGAATTCAAAACAATTATGATTAATACAGTAAGGGCTCTAATGGATAAAGTACACAGCATGCAAGAACAGATGTGCAATGTAAGCAGAAATAGGAATTCTAAGAAAAATAAATAAAATAGTAGAGATCAAAACATTGTAATGCAAATAAAGAATACCTTTAATGGGCTTACTAGTAGACTGAACATAGTTAAGGAAAGATTCTCCAAGTTTGAGGTATCTAAATAAAAATCTCCAAAATGGAAAGGCAAAGAGAAAAAAAGACTTTAATAAAAGAAAAAAGAAAAAAAAAACAAAAACAAAAAACAACACCACCAGGGCATGGTGGCCCACACCTGTAATCCCGGTGCTTTGGGAGTCTGAGGCAGGAGGACCACTTGAGGCCAGGAGTGCAAGACCAGCCTGGGTGATATGGTGAGACCTTATCTCTATAAAAAAAATTTTAATTAGCCAGGCATGATGGTGCACACCTGTGGTCCTAACTACTTGGGAGGCTGAGGCATGAGGATCACCTGAGCGTGGGAGTTTGAGATTACAGTGAGCTATAATTGTTCCATTGCACTCTAGTCTGGGCAACAGAGCAAGTCCCTGTCTTATACAAATAAACAAACAGAACAGAACAGAATATTCAAGAACTGTGGAACAACTACATAAGTTGTAACACACACATACTGAGAATATCAGAAGGAGAAGAAAGAGGAAAAGAAGAAATATTAGAAACAATGGTGATAGAGAATTTTCCCCAAATTAATCTCAGATACCAAACCACAGATCTAGAAAGCTCAGAGAACACCAAGCAGGATAAATGCCCCAAAACACTACACCTAGGCTTATCATTTTCAAATGAACTGCCTATCATTTTCAAAAATGATATGCCTCTCATTTTCAAAAATGATATGCCTCTCATTTTCATAAAAAAAAAGATAAAGAAAAACTCCTGAGAGAAGCCAGAGGTTAAAAAAAAAAAACTTTACCTACAGAGAGGCAAAATTAGAATTACATCTACTTTTCCTTACAGAGAGGCAAAATTATGAATTACATCTACTTCTCCTCAGGAACCATGCAAGGCATGAATAGGGTGGAGTGAATTATTTAAAGTGTTGAGAGAAAAAGCCACCAACCTAGAATTCTGTACCCTGTGAAAATATTCTTCAAAAGCCAAGGATACTTACAGTCTTACACAAACGAAAATTGAGGAAATTTGTTGCCAGTAGACCCGCCTTGCAAGAAATGTTTTGAAAAAGTTCTTGAAAGGGTAGGAAAATCATATAAGCCTGAAACTTGGACCTCCATAAAGAAAGGAAGAGCACTGAAGAAGGAATAAGGATTAAATGAAGGTAAAATAAATACCGTAATTTTCTTATTCTTAATCTAAGAGATGAGAGTTTGTTCAAAATAACAATAGCAACAATATATTTAATTATATGTGTGTGTTTGTGTTTATGTGTAAGTGAAATGAATGATAACAATGATACAGGGATGAGAGGGAAAAATTGGGATTATTTTATTATTATAAGGTACTCACACTACCTGTGAAGCAGTGTACTGTTATTTGAAAATGCACTTGGTGGCCAGATGCATTGACTCACACCTGTAATTCCAGCACTTTGGGAGGCCGAGGCAGGCAGTTCACAAGGTCAGGAGTTTGAGACCAGCCTGACCAACATGGTGAAACCCCGTCTCTACTAAAAATATGAAAAAAAATTAGCCAGGCATGGTAGTGCGTGCCTGTAATCCCAGCTACTCAGAAGGCTGAGGCAGGAGAATCACTTGAACCCAGGAGGCAGAGGTTTCAGTGAGCCAAGATTGCACCACTGCACTCAAGCCTGGGCGACAGAGTAAGAGACTCCATCTCAAAAAAATAAAAGAAAGTTCACTTGGTTTCGTTGTAAATATAAATTGCAAACTCTAGGGCAACTACTAAAAAAAGCAGAAAAGGAAGTACAACTGATATGTTAAGAAAGGAGACAAAATGGAATCATATAAAATTCTCAGTTAAAACCCCAGGAGTTTTAACTGAAGAAAACTCAGTTAAAAGGAGGAAAAAGAGTAGAAAACAAAAAAAGGAACAAAGAACAAGGGCAACAAATAGAAAACAGTAACTAATATGGTATATATTTACCCAATTATATCATTAATCACTTTGAACATCAATGGTCTAAATGTATCAATTAAAGAAAGTGATTGTCAGAGTTGATCAAAAAACAGGACCCTAGAAACCCACTTTAAATATACAAGAAACCCACTTTAAATATAAAGATACATATAGATTAAAAGTATACAGATGGATAAATATATATACGCTAACCCTAATTTTAAAAATCTGGAATATCTATGTTAATTTTAGAAAGAACAGACTTCAGAGCACAGAAAGTTTTTGGGGATAAAGAGTGGCATTAAATGATAAATGGGTTAATTTCTTAATGTGTATACACTTAATAACAGAGTGTCAAAATAAGTGAGACAAAACTGATAGAACCGCAAGGAGAAATAGATGAATCCACTATTGTAGTTGGAGGATTCAATACCCCTCTTTCAGAAACGAACAGATCCAGCAAGCAGAAAATCAGTAAGGACATAGCTGAATTCAACAACACCATCAACCAACAGGATATTAACATAATAGGCATCTACAGATTACTTCAACCAATGGCAGCTGAATACACATTTTTCTCAAGCCCACATGATGCATTCACTAAGATAGACCACATTCTGGGCCATAAAACACACCTTAACAATTTTTTTTCTTTTTTTTTTTTTTTGAGATGAGGTCTTGCTCTGTCACCCAGGTTGGAGCACAGTGGTGCGATCTCAGATCACTGCAAATTCCACCTCCCAGGTTCAGCCTCCCGAGAAGCTGGGATTACAGGCATCTGCCACCACACCTGGCTAATTTCTCTGTATTTTTAGTACAGATGGGTTTTCACCATGTTGGCCAGGCTGGTCTTGAACTCCTGACCTCAAGTGACCCACCCATCTCAGCCTCCCAAAGTGCTGGGATTACAGGCATGAGCCACCACACCCAGCCCATGTTAACAAATGTAAAAGGATGGAAGTCATGCAATGCCTGCTCTCAGACCATAATGGAATTAAACTAGAAGTCAATAACAGAAAGAGAGCTGGAAAATCCTAAAATATTTGGAGATCAAACAACACACTTCTGAATAACTCAGGGGTCAAAGAAGAAATTTCAAGAGAAATTTTAAAATACTTTAAGCTGAATGAAAATGGAAACACAGCTCATTAAAATTTGTGGGATACAGCAGAAGTGGTGCTTAGAGGGAAGTTCACAGAATTGAATGCAAATATTAGAAAAGAAGAAAGAGTTAAAATCAGTCATCCAAGTTTCCATCTTAGGAAACTGAAAATAGAAGAGCAAACTAAATTCAATGTAAGCAGAAGAAATGAAATAATTTTTTTAAATGGAGCAAATAAAATTTTTAAAGAAATTAATATAGAAAATCAATAAAATAAAAAAACTGGTTCTCTGAAAATAAGTCAATAAAATTGATGTCTTTGGCCAGTTAACCAGGAAAAAAAGAGGACAAAAATGACTAATATCAGAAATGAAAGAGGGGACAGATCTCATGGGCATTAAATGGATAATAAAGAAATATTATAAGCAACTTTATGCCCAAATTTGATAACATAGGTGAAATAAACCAATTTCTTGAAAGACACAATTTTCTAAAACTCACACAAGAAAAAATAGAGACTCTGAATAGACCTATATTTATTATTTATTTATTGACATGGAGTCTCGCACTATCACCCAGGCTGGAGTGCAACGGCACAATCTCAGCTCACTGCAACCTCCAGCTCCCAGGTTCAAGTGATTCTTGTGCCTCAGCTTCCCAAGTAGCTAGGATTGCAGGCATGTGAGACCATGCTTGGCTAATTTTTTTATTTTTAGTAAGGATGGGGTTTCATCATGTTGGCCAGGCTTGTCTCGAACTCCTGACCTCAAGTAATTCACCTGCCTCAGCCTCCCAAAGTGCTGGGATTATAGGAGTTATAGACCTATATTTATTAAAGAAATTAAGTACATTATCAACCACCTTCCAAAATAGAAAGCACCAGGCTCAGTCACTAGCAAATTCTTCCAAACATTTAAGAAAGAAATTATACCAATTTCTTATAATCTTTTACAGAAGATAGAAGTAGAAAGAATACTTCTTAACTCATTCTATGAGGCCAACATTACCCTAATAACAAAACCAGACAAAGACATTACAAGAAAATTACAGACCAATATCTTTCATGAACATAGATGCAAAATGCTCAAAAAATAGCAAATCAGAACAAACAATGTCTAAAAGGGATTATAAACCACGACCAAGTGGGATTTATCTCAGGTATGCAAGGCTGGTTCAACATTCAAAACTCAATTGATGTAATACATCACATCTGCAGGGTAAAGAACAAACAAACATATGATCATCTCAAAACATGCAAAAAAAAGTATTTTAAAAATTCAACATTCATTCATGACAAAAACTCTCAGTAATCAAGGCTAAATAGAGGGAAACTTCCTCAACCTGATAAGGAGTGTCTACAAAAACCTGCAGCTAACCTCATACTTAATGGTGAGAAACTGGAAGTTTTCCCATTAAGATCAGGATCAAAGCAAAGGCATCCTCTCTCAGTACTGCTTTTCAACATTGTATTGGAAGTCCTAGCTAATTCAATGAGACAAGAAAATGAAATAAAACTTAAATAGATTGAGGAGGAAGAAATAAAACTGTCTTTTTTCACAGATGACATGATAGTCTACATAAAAAGCCCAAAAGAATCAACAACAACAACAAAAAACACTCTTGGAACTAATAAGCAACTATAGTAAGGATGAAGGATGCAAGGTTAATACACAAAAGTCAATCACTTTCCCACATACCTGCAATGAGTAAGTAGAAACTGAAACACAATATCATTTATATTCACACTCAAAAAAAATGAAATACTTAGGTACAAATCTAACAAAATATGTACAAAATCTGTTCAAGGAAAGCTATAAAACTCTAAGAAAAGAACTAAATAAATGAAATATTCCATGTGCATGAATTGGAAGACTCAATAGTATCAAGATGCAAGTTCTTCACAACTTGATGTATACATTCAGTGTAATACCAATCAAAATTTCAGTAAGGTAGGGTGCAGTGATGGGCACCTATAGTCCCAGCCACTTTGGAGGCTGAGGCAGGAAGATCACTCGAGCCTAGGAGTTTAAGACCAGACTGTGAAACATAGCAAGAATCTGTCTCAAAAAAAAGAAAGAAAGTGAGAGAGAAAGAGAAGAAAGAAAGAGAGAGAGAAAGAGAGAAAGAGGAAAGAAAGAAAGAGAAGAAAGAAAGGATAAGAAAAGAAAGAAAAAAAATCTCAGCAAGTTATTCTGTGGGTATTGAAACCTGATTTTAAAGTTTATTTGGAGAGACAAAAGACCCAGACCAGCTAACACAACATTGAAGTAAAAGAACAAAGCTAAAAGACTGACACTAAATGACCATAAAGCTACAGTAAGTAAGAGAGTCTGGTATTGGTGAAAGGAGAGACAAAAAGATCAATGGAACAGAATAGAGAGCTCAAAAATAGATCTACATAAAAATAGTCAAATGATTAATTTACTTTTTCTTTCTATATATTTATATTGCCTCATTTGTGCCAACATGCATATGTTACTTTCACAAACAGTAGCAGTAGCCAAAATTGAAAATTACAAATAGAAAAGAGAACACTAGTGAGGTGCCTGTGGAACTGGATCCATGATTCAGATTCATGATTCATTATCTTCAAGTTTTGTTTCATGCGCAACTCTATGGGTTGACTGTCTAGACGTGCACACCCACCATATGCTAAGGAAGCAGCACAGAAATGGGAATTAGCTGTGAAACCGTCTCTATAGCTGCTCAAAAGGAAACAATAAAAATAGTTTCATAACACTCGAGATAAGACTACTGGACAAATACTGATCACTTGACATCATTAAATCAAATGCCTTTTGTGTAAGTTCCTTGGGACAAATAAATCCAGAAGTATTTCTTGTGTGACTTGAAATATGAGTTAGGAAATCAGCAAAGATAAGATTTTAGCACTCTGGTGTGTTCAACAGATGCCACTCATCCTCCCTAACTCCCTAACTAAATCCCAGACATTTGCTTCAAGTCTAGAAGAGACTTGGAACTAACAGCCTATGTTGTTTTTAAGGAATTACTTTGTGTGTGTGCTCCTTCTCCTGAGAACCTACAAACATTAGCAGTATCGTAACTTGAAAGGCAGTATGAGATCATGGTTAAAGGTACAATCTCTTTACACAGAATGCCTGTGTTCAAATCTCAGCTCTGCCATTCACTGACTCGGAAAACTCACTCAACCTCCACACATAGTCAGCTTCCCCATCTATAAGGGGGTGATCTATAATCACCTCTAGGGATAGTTATGAAGACTAAATGGGTTAATATAGGTAAGGCATTTAAAATTGTGCCTGGCATTAAATAATGTAAGTTTTTGTGCATTAAAAACTTCTTATAGCCTTGGCACACTTTTCCAAAACTAGATATAATGTGATAATTTTTCTCATTCACTCAACACGCATGTGTTGACTCAGTGCCTCCTGCCTGCCAGGCATTGTGCTGGACATCTAGAATAATAGATGAATGAATGAATAAAGCTCATCATCTCTGTGATGAATGGTCCATTGCACATTTCACAATGTGTAAAGAAGATCCTTTATAACCACCATCTCTTTTCAAAGCACAGGACAAATGGAAGCTGTTATTATTATGTAATTAGTGATGGAAGAATACACAAGCCAGGAACAGGACAGCTCAAGCTGGGTCCTTAAGGAGGAATACCACTAATAGGAGTGCGGCCACAGGGCTTGACACCCCAACTCAGCATTTGTGGCATGACCATAAATTATTGAGTCTAGAATCACAACAGTTTTCCTGTTACCTTAGAAATTTGGTGAGTTCCTTCAATGCCTGGTTAAGTTTAGAGCACTATGTCTCTAGGTAACCATGCAAATTCACACTGGCCCACATGCATAGGCCTGAGAAATCAGAACTGACCTAGAAAGAACCAGAAAATGGATCTAACAAAAAACAATGCTAAATCATGCACCATTCTTTTTATATTTTCCCCTTGGTTTTCATGGGATAAAGAGGAGAACTCGATAGGGCATGGTGGCTCACGCCTGTAATCCCAGTACTTTGGGAGGCTGAGGCGGGTGGATCACGAGGTCAGGAGATCGAGACCATCCTGGCTAACATGGTGAAACCCCGTCTCTACTAAAAATACAAAAAAAAAAAAAAAATTATCTGGGCGAGGTGGCGGTCGCCTGTAGTCCCAGCTACTCAGGAGGCTGAGGTAGGAGAACGGCATGAACCCGGGAGGCGGAGCTTGCAGTGAGCCGAGATTGCGCCACTGCACTCCAGCCTGGGCGACAGAGCGAGACTCCGTCTCAAAAAAAAAAAAAAAAAAAAAAAGAGAGAACTCTTCGGTGCATATAGTTTGTGCTTTTAGGCCTTTGGAGAGGCAAACAAAGGAAGAGATAACCATGGAAATGCTCATTGACCATTGAAAACTTATGTCATCAGCAGCATTTTTGTGGCTCAATGATTATCCAAAATCTGTGAGGCTAAACGCAGTAGCTTTTGGAGCTGTGGTTTTGATGAGACTTGACAGCAATGCAGCAGGCTCCAAAGAGTACAGCGTTCAGTGGACCCCAAAAGCATGAAGGCCATTTCATTCACTCCTTTGTTTATTCTTTCTGCAGTAACAGCCCTTTCCATGTGCCTTATAGGATGCTAAAAACCAGGATTACAAAGGTTGTTTTTAATTCAGAGGGAAAAAAATGCACACTAATCTGTATTAGTTTCTTCTTGCATTACTATAAAGAAATACCAAGACTAGACAATTTATAGAGAAAAGATGTTTGATTGGCTCATGGTTCTGCAAGCTGTACGTTCATGGCTCTGGCATCTGCTTAGCTTCTAGGAAGGCTTCAGGGAGTTTTTATTCATGGTGGAAGACTAAACAGGAGTTGCACTTCACATGCAAAAGCAAGAGCCAGAGGGAGTAGGGAGGTGCCACACTTTAAAACAACCAGATCCTCCGAGAACTCACAATCACTAGGACAGCACCAAGAGGATGGTGTTAAACCATTCATGAGAAATCGCCCCCATGATCCAATCAACTCTCCCCAGGCTCCACATAAGATCTGGACAGGGACAAATATACAAACTATATCATAATCTCAAAAATTTTTACGGGTTCAGTCAGAAAAGAATTAAAGTTTCTGGAAAAATAGATATATAATTCTGTGTTGCTTTTATGGAGGGAGTCATTGGCCTAGTTAATAGGTCATTACTTCAACTGACCATAATTTACGTGCTAATTTCTCGGAAGATGGTATAATCCAAAAGGGAAGGCTCGGGAAGCTAGTAGGTAAGTAACTGAAAGTAAGTCATCTTTCCCCATCATTGCTCCTGAAGGAATGCTAGTCAAGATTATCCTTAGAAATGCTGCATCAATTAAGGACAAATAAACAATACCTAGCTGGAAACACTGCAATAACAATATGCACCTTTGTGGTTTCCACAACTTCAAGTTCAGATGGAAGTAACACATTCCCCAGCAGATACTCCTCTTAGCTGGTTTTTATCTGCTCTCCTGGGGGTGGCCCCCATGAGTAAACCTCCTCATCTGAAGACATTCTTTTATGCCTAGACTTCTCTAGGGGCCTCAGAGTCATACTGTCACAAGACAACTATAAAATTTTTATAACAGCAGGAATCTATTGACCAGTGAGTAAACCCTACATGCAGTAAAAATTCTGTGTGTCAGAATTCAGAAGCCAGGGCACAGCAGGTCATGCTTGCTGCTTGGCTGCTGGTGTAGAGTTTCCTATGGCAGACCATCCTTTCGTTAGTGCATTCCCACCTGTTCACTTACCTCCCCCAAGAAAGATGAATAAATAACCAACCAAAACGTTAAATGAAGACAGCCATTTAAAAAACTATTCCATCAAAATACAAAAATTAAAACGATGAAGAAGTCATGTTTGTTTGGGAACTTAAAGGATCAAGATATAATCCTTGATCTGCCCAATAAAGATGAAAATTGAAGGAGTAGGGACATGGAAGGGAAAGTAATCTGTCTTGGTTACGAGACTGTGTAGGGAGGAGGAAGGAAGGGTCTCCTTTTCAATGGAGGATCACTTGTTTGCACAGTTGCATTGTGAAAACAACTGAGAATGCCCCAGTAGTCTAATTCTGTCATTCACAAGAGGAGTTCACTGTGGCTTATCTAATAGCCCACCTGTCCTAGGCTTACAGCCAGTCTAGCCCAAGCTGGGCATTATCAGGAACCTCTAGGTATTAGCAAAGAACCTGCTCTGACATGCCCAGCCTAGCAGGTTTGGTGTGACAGAAGATGCAGAAGGAAGAAAGATTCTTCCTCCTCCAAGTTTTCCATTGGTTATAACTATAAGATAAGGAACCCCGCAGGCTTGGTGCACTCCATTCTATCTGAGAGAGTGCTGACAGGGTGCTTTTCAAGTCCTTGAAAACAACAAAACATTTTCTGTAACTCCTCACTAAACAATGTCTGGGCCTGATGAAAGGGAAGAAATGTTCTGCAGCTGTACTGCTCTGAGGGTTCCCAATCATCAGGTCAAGGTCAAATGCAGAAATCTCTGTCTGGTCTAACAGAACCCTAAGATGGCTGCCTCCACCACACCCCTCTCCCAGGACTCCTAGTTGGCATGGAAGGAGGATAGCTGTTGGGGATTTTCTCTTCCCAGCTCCCTTGAAGGGTGCCCCACCTATACATAGGTGTGTGGTCAGCTTCACAGAAATGAAAAGTGGTTATTCCTCACACAAGGGTTGGGAGTAATTACTTCTAAGGAAATATAATACTCAAGAAAAAGAGGCACTCAGATGAGAACGGTGCCTAACCCCTGACCTCTGTGGGGAGCTGCATGGCTACAGTGATGCAGTAGTGCAGGGTGACCAGGCACATATGATGGGACACCTGTCCTAATTCATTCATTGAGCAAAGACTTATTAAGCATCTGCCATATGCCTGGCAATGCCGATGCTCAGTTTTTCTCACCAAACCTTTTGAGAAGTTGATTCTCAAGTGTGAAGTAATAACAAATAAAAAGACAGGAAGGGCCCAAAGTTGTACAAGTTGCAAGTCATGACTGCACAAGAGGACCCAACCAGGCAAGTGACTGGGGACTAAAATCCAACCCACACTCCTGTTGCTAATGTAGCTACCCACACAGAGGGCTGCATTCATGCAGGGGATGCACCTTTTCCTAATGTGCAAAAAATACTGTCTAGTCCAACAGAGACTCTGTGCAGAAGATATGGCATATGGTCAGATGCCTGCAGGCTGCAGTTGCCCATTATCAACTCTTTCCCTAAGAATAGATGAATGAATTTGTCGTTGCCTCATTTTCCTGATCTGTAAAACGGAGTCAATAGTGTTTGTGCTTGCCTTACACCTTGAGACAGTCATTATGAGGTGCAGACTGTGCTCATCAGAAAGAAGATTCTTGGCTGGAGCAGTGGCTCATGCCTGTAATCCCAGCACTTTGGGAAGCTGAGGTGGGCAGATCACTTGAGCTCAGGAGTTTGAGACCAGCCTGGCCAACATAGTGAAACCCTGTCTCTACTAAAAATACAAAAATCAGCTGGGCTTGGTGGCGCATTGCTGTAATCCCAGCTGTCTGGGTGTCTGAGGCAGGAGAGTCACTTGAACCCAGAAGGTGGAGGCTGCAGTGAGCCGAGATGGCGCCACTGCACTCCAGCCTGGTGACAGAGTGAGACCCTGTCTCAAAAAAAAAAAAAAAAAAAGAAAGAAAGAAGATTCTCAAATAATATAATTATATTAAATAATATATAATAACAATTACATTAAATAATAGAATACATTTTCTTGCGTTCTTCCAAGAGGGTACTATTTATTAGCTATGGATCATCCTATGGTTAGAAAATAAATCCTACTTTGTAGTCCCTGCCAAGGAAAATTAGTGGAAACTCTTATTTTACCAGGCAAGCAATGGTCCTGAAAAGATCTTAGCAAGGCACCAGCTACACAGCTTAATGCCTGTTCAGGGATCCAACTAAAACTTCAGTTCTTCACCAACCATACTCTCAAATGTTTTATGGAAACAGAGGTCACAAATAAGGTTACCAACCAACTTTTGGAAGGAGATGGAGAAGGGACTTTCGTTCCTTGAAGGCAGACAATGTGTTTTTCTCATCCTTGAATTTCAGGACCCAAACTGAAATGTGGGAGCTCAATCAATGTCTGTTGACATTTGTGTTGCATGGTCAACATGTGCTTCCAAGTACCTGATCACTTCAAGGGAGAGATGTGGACTCAGATATTGGATTAGGAGAGCCCTAAATAATTCATACAAAATAATCTAATTTGGTTAGGCCTGCAGAAAAGGAACTTCAAGTCCCATGTTTAGAAACTTCTTTGTATCTAACCTAAATCTTGCATGTTCCCCTTGTTCTAGCATTAACGGAGTAAAAAACAAAAATGCTATGAAATCATGACTCTGATTCTGCTTATCCAGGCTATGTATATGGTCTCAGTCCATTTTCTGTTGCTTATAACAAGATAACTGAAACTGGATAATTTTTGAAGAAAAAGAATTTATTTCTTAGTTATAGAGGCTGAGAAATCCAAGGTCGACGGGCATCATCAGAAGAGAGCCTCTCTGCTGATGGTGAAGCAGGATATTTCCCTGACCCCTTCACAGGACTCACAAAGGGGATGCCTCGTTCACTCAGCCTGCAGCTCTCAACTCCTCACGGGAGAGGGCACACGAGAGAGAGGCCAGCAGGGGTGAACTCCACTCACTCAGACCTGCTATGCTTCACCTCTCAAGGGAAGGAACACACAGGTGAGCAGGTGCAGGAGCCAAGGCGAGTGCTTTTGGGGACCAGCAGGAGTGAACTCTGTAACAGCCCCACAGCAGTGTCTGGGGGAGCGCCTATGACCCCTGAAGCCCCAGAGGGAGTGTTACAGTGCTCTTTTAGCTTTGCCCTCAGCGCACAGCTTAAGTGTTGAAAGCTCAATGGATCCTCTGCCTTTTCATTTGAAGTGGCTGCCTTCTGCTAGAGAGGGTAAAGGGTCAGTGTGACGGCCTTTTGCATCCACACTCGTGGCACCCAAGCTGTTGTCCAGCATCCAGGAGAAATGAGGTCACACAAATGAATTGAAGGATGGTAAACATGGGGGATTTTATTGCCGATTAAAGTGTCTCTCAGCAGGAAGGGGAGCTGAAAGGGGGATGAGGCGGAAAGGTCATCTTCCCCTGAAGTCCAGCTATCTCTGGCCGAATTCTTCACTGTCAAGCTGTCCCTCTGAAGTCAAACCACTTCTCTCCAATGTCCAGCCATAGTCTCCGATGTCCAGCTGCTTCTCCTCTCTGCCACCTGAGTTCTGGGGGGTTTTTATAGGCACAGGATAAGGGGCAGGGGAGGCCTTGGGTGGTTTTGGAAATGGCAACATTTGAGCAGGAAAACAAGGATATAAGTCCTCCCTTTGGGCAGCAGTTTCAGGCTTTTCGGCTTGAGGGTGGTTCCCCCGTGAGGGCCCCACCCTCTTCTGCTCAGAATTTCCCTGCCTCCTGGGGGCAGGGAATCAGTGAGGACTCTCTGCAGAGGCCCGAGGCTGCACAGGGCATCACATTGTGAGGGGGCTGAGCATGCTAGCTCCCATCTCTCTTCCTCTTCTTACTAAGCTACCATTCCCACTTTAATGACAGCTCATTGATCCATGAATAAATCCAGGCACCACCTAAAGGCCACACCTCTCAAAACTACCACATTGGAGATTACATTTCAACATGAATTTTGGAGGAGACATTCAAATCATAGCATACAGAAACCAAAAGATTGACATTTGAAGATGTTCTAATCTAACTACTTTAATATGCTGTCTCCGAATTATCAATGAATTTATCTTTCAAGGTAAACATCTAAGTAAACTAATATTATTGTCATTGGGCCATTCTATGGCCACTTGCTGTAAGGACACTGCTTCTGAATTTCTTTTTGTCCAACTTATCTTTCAGTTGATTGTATTTTCAGCCTTGACAGCTAACAGGATGGCTCGCTTATTATCTAATTTTAATAAAACCTCGAGATTGTAGTAGAGAAAAAGCACGTTCTGTGGTCTCCAGTTCAAGGTCCCATTGTCATTTCCTTCCTGAGAGTTAAGGAAGGGGTTTGGAGAAGGAAATTCTCATGAATGATGCTCAATTGATCCTTAAATGTGTTTACTCTGGTTTCAGCAGCATCAGTTCTCCCAGCACAGAGACTAAATAATACTTTGCCATTTCATTCTTCTCCCAAGCAGATAGCCTTAGGAATGTATTTACTGCCACCTTGTGGAATGGAAATAAACTTAAAGGGCCTAGTCTAGTCAAATTTTGTTCACAATTTCTCCTTTTTTGATCATTTTGCTTTCTCGGGGAAGGAGCTTCTAGGCTGATCTTGTTACAGGAGCCTCTTGCACCTGGTGGGAGGTGAGGGGGAAGACTCAGTTTTCTTCATACACTGTCATTCTCTGTCAAAATGGAGCTATAGCATAGAAAAATCAAAAGCTTTCAGTCCTTGGAAAACTCCTAAACCTCACTGACAGTGCCAGGAATTGAACCATAATCCCAGATGATTATATTTACAAGAAAAGCCCTACCCATAATCTCTGCAAAAGATAATATTATTCACATATGTTTTGTATAGAAATCCACATACATTGGCTTAGCATGTTTGGATTTTTATCTTAGACTAGAAAATCAGCCTGACCTAACAGAAGTGTGTAAAACTGCCTGCCCTACAATATATCACATCATTTGCTTCTAATGCTGTGCATGGTCTGGTTTATTTTCCATTGCATTTTTCTGTTGCAAAGACATTTCTATAGCTGTGTATATGTCTAGAGATGGCTCTAAAAAAAGGACTGACTTAAAAACAAGACTGTACCCATGTTGGGATAAACATATCTGTTTTACCTCAGAGTGAATTATCTCATTATGAGAAAGTTTAAGTATGTTAAATATACACCAAAGTTTTTGTTGTTGTTGGTTTGAGACTGGGTCTCAATCCGTCATCCAGGCTGCAGTGCAGTGGCAGCATCACAGCTCACTGCAGCCTCAACCTCCTGGGCACAAGTGATCCTGCCATCTCAGCCTCCCGAGTAGCTGGGACTACAGGCACGCACCACCATACCCAGCTAATTATTTTGTATTTTGTAGAGATATGGTTTCATCTTCTTGCCCAGACTAGTCTCAAAGTCCCGCACTCAAGCAATTCACCCATCTTGGCCTCCCAAAGTGCCGGGATTACAGGCACGAGCCACTACACCCGGCCTACACCTAAATGTTTTAAAGGTTTAATTATAAAAACCGCATATTTTTAATTTTAAAAATGCACAACTTTTTCACTTGGAAGAAGCTGCTTTTGTACAGCTCTTCTTCATAATACCTGAGTAATAACTCGTACTACTGCAGCTTTAGCCTGAACCATCACAATAGTTATAATACTGGACAGCAAGGACCTTAAAGCTAAACAGATAAAATATAGGAAGTAACTAAAACCATCTTGCAGCAAAACTTCTTCTTTCATGAATCTTTTTTTTTTTTTCACCAAAAGAAGGAATTAACTCTAACTAGGGTTGTAATTTTTGCCACACGATTCTCTTTATGTGCCAAAAGGTTCTGGGGCTGAAAGTTCAGGAGAGGAGGGACAGATGACTGAGGCTCTCTTGGGAATGCCTGGGAATCTGGAATACTGAAGCATGAATATTTGGGAGAGAAAAGGTCTGACACAAGGCAGGACCCAGAAAGGGAGCCGAGCCAGTTCTCCAAGAGCCATGTAAGTCCCCAGGCTCAAGTTTTCAGAGTATTGTCAAAGCTAGAGAGAGACAGAAAGGGTCAGAAGCCCAGGAGTGAGAGAAGCAATGCAAGGAAAATAAAGACAAAGAGAAGAGTAGACTGAAAAATAAAATTCATTCTTGGTACTAAGTGATTGATCCTACTTGTTTTTTTGTTTTGTTTTGTTTTTTAATGTCTAAGTCCTTAAGAAGAGAAATAAAAGAGAATCCAACTGGAAGTAAAGAAGATCCATGAGATTTCTCTGAGGAGAGAAAGTGAAGTCAGTCACTAAATATTTACTCAGAATGTTGTGGTCCTTGGTGCTGTTCACCAAATATGTCATCTCTCCCACGCTGTGAGGGAAATTGCACTTCCTGGTGCCCATGCGGCTGAGTGGGGCCATGTGACTAGTTTTGGTTAATGAGTAGAGAGCAGAAATGACATGTGTCACTTCCAGGACAGGACATTTGATTGTTGCAAGACTTAGAGTTCTTTATTCCCCTTGGGTCAGTGGCCTGAAATTCATGGTGGCTCGGCCCGCCTGGACCTGTGAGAGAATGCCACGAGCACAGTCTGTGCTGGACATGTGATGTAAGCAACAAACAAACCTTTATGGTTTAGGCCACTAATATTTTGGAGATGTTTGTCACTGCAGCATGACAAGGTCAATCCTGAGGTATACCTGCATTAAGGAGACAGTATGATCATCTCTTTGAAGTATATAAAGTATTAACATGGTCCTTATGCTTGAGAAATGAATGCCTAAAGCTTGTAGTGGACATGAAGAGAAGGTGTCAGATAGTGCCAAGAAAATCTTACATTTAAAAGCTGTTTTCTGGCCAGGTGCAGTGGCTCTTGCCTGTAATCCCAGCACTTTGGGAGGCTGAGGCGGGCTGATCACTTGAGACCAGGAATTCGAGACCAGCCTGGCCAACATGGTGAAACCCCGTCTCTACTAAAAGATACAAAAAATTAGAGGGCCTGTGATCCCAGCTACTCGGGAGGCTGAGGCAGGAGAATCGCTTGAACTGGGATGCAGAGGTTGCAGTGAGCCAAGATTGCACTACTGCAGTCCAGCCTGGGTGACAGAGTGAAACTCCTTCTCAAAAACAGACAAATAAATACATAAAATAAAAATAAAAGCAATTTTCTGTCTTCTCAAAGGAAGATTGAATTCACCTTCCAGGCAAACATTTTGCTTTGTTTTAGGAACACCAAAATGTGCCCTTTGGTCACTAATGTAAATCGAGAATACTCACAAAGATTCTTATTGGAGTGTGTGGAAGACCCCACCGATTAAATTTGGCTCTTTTAGAACAGAAAATGCAGCCTGGAATTGGGAAAAATTGGTTCTTTTAGAACAGGAGGCAAAGCCTTGACTTGGAAATGTAAATTGTTACATAGACTTGAGTTGGAGTTGTGGCTCAGGGGCTTTCTTGCTTTCTTGACCGAGGGATACATATTGCTCTGTCTTAGTCTTGCTCAGATATTCCCAAGGGGTAGGCAGCCATAAAAGACCCTAAGGAGAATCTGGGTCCCTGGGGTTGGAGCAGAACTACTACTAAGAGCTACACAAACCACTTTCTCTGTTGTTTGTCTCTTCATTGACTCCTGGGTCTTAATAAGGACCTATCAAAAGTTGTGGCCTGGCTTTCATTTTTTGGGGATGAAGTATAGGGAACAGAAAACGCCCCACTTGAGATGCAATGGTAAGCAGGACTGCGGTGCCTGCACCTCCAGCTCAGGGGATGGTGAGGCCCACTGCCCATTAGCAAAAGTGCCATGGGGAGAGACATGGAGCACATGCCAAGGAGGCTGTAACAAGGAATATGAGGAACTTGATCCAACCACGTGTTAATGTTGCTGATGATGATAGCTAATGTCACATAGTGCTTACCGTGAGCCAGTTATTGTTCTAAGCAAAAATTTTAGAGGTAGCCATACACACACAAAGTGTCACATGGTGACAGCAACCTGAGAGGCTTTCAGAAATACATTGGGGACACTGTGGGAGTGGGTGGAGTTTGATTTCCATAACTCAGCAGAGAGGGACTGGGAATAAGAGGTTAATGACCATCTTTTGAAATAACATGCTGGCAGTATCTGGACACACCACACCCAATTGTTTAGTTGAGAACTTCTGTAACTGAGCCTATATTATAAAAATCATAAGATGTTTGCTTTACTTAATTTCCTTTGTCTTTGTCCTTTCCTCCTTCCATGCATGATGACTTACAGTAGAGGTAGTCACTAACTCACTAATAATTGATTAACTTGATGTCCTGACCTCCTGGAAGCTGCCCACAAGATTAATAAACTTGTTTTTTTTTTTCCAGAGGACAATGATCCTTAGGTCATGCAGACCTTCTTTGGCTTGTCTCATTTAATCCTCACAACAATCCTAAGAAGTAAGTTTTTAGTCCCATTTTATACACAATGACATCATTTGCCTAAGGTGACACAGCCAGTGAGCTGAGTAGATTTCACTCAGTGTACACATCAATGTAATGTCTTGCCAGCATAATTGCTTCCCAGATAGAGTTGATGGCTGTGTTTCCAAAAAGAGAGACCCCTGAGGAGCCCCAGAGGTCATGCATGGCACCCAGAATCCACAGGTGCAGCAAGTATCCTATTCAGACAAATTAAATACTATGCCATGCTCATTTCATCAATGCTTGTTACCAATAAGATATACATTCCTGAAAGAATCACTGAATTTACTGTACCTTTGTGTCATTTTGTGTCTTCTCATGCAACAGATATTGAAAGTACAAGCCACAGCATTCGGAGTCCATTAAATTGTCTGACTTTGAAAAGGAGTCCTCACTCTACAACCACTAAGGAACCATTGGTGTTAAGCAGCAGTTTTCTAGTTTCTTTTGTTTTCTTTTCTTTTTTCTTTTCTTTCTTTTCTTTTCTTTTTTTGAGACAGAGTCTTGCTCTGTTGCCTAGGCTGGAGTGCAGTGGCACAATCTCAGCTCACTGCAACCTCTGCCTCATGGGTTTAAGTGATTCTTGTGCCTCAGCCTCCCAAATAGCTGGCTGTGCACACCACCATACCTGGCTAACTTGTTGTATTTTTAGTAGAGATGGGGTTTCACCATGTTGGCTACGCTGGTCTCGAACTCCTGGCCTCAATTGATGCACCTGCCTCGGCCTCCGAAAATGCTGGAATTACAGGTGTGAGCCACCACGCCCAGGCTTCTACTTTTGTCTGAGAAGGCTGGAACTAAGAGAGTAGTGAGTGTCTTGTATGTAAGGGTGGCAATGAAATCTCCTCTACAGTCACTACTCCTGCTCCACCCATTGCTGCAGTTCTGAATTCCCTGTCCTCACATCTCTTAATATTGGCATGCACATGCGTGCACAGTCCTGCATACAGGTTTATCCTAAAGGTGGACTTGAGATGATCCACAATGAGACAAAGTTGAAAGATCACAGGCAAGGTCACCACAGACCGAATGGCCCACGGTAGGCACATTTGATAGTGAAGGTGCCACTTCAGTCTGACTCTTTCATTTCATGGAATTCAACACCAAAAAAGCAAGGCTCCCAGTACTAGCTCCAGCTAGCCACATGTAAGTGAATGAAAGTAAGAGGTTGGTTTACCACACTGTGTGAATGTGTTTAGAACTTGGCACCAGCAAATTTATGTTCTATTTTCCCAACCCAGTCTGTAAAATATACCCTCTACTTGACCCAGAGCGTAATGATATCTATGGCTAAAACTTCCAATGAGAGAAAGGTTTAAGGATTTCAGACATAAACAAGCTGTTGTTTCACTGGATTTTTCAATGTACTGCTTGTTGTATTGGGTGCCTTCCTCAGAATGGGCACTATTATTAAGTGCCTTATCACTATTGCCTTTTTTACACATAACAATCCTTATAAAGCATAAGATGTTATTGTCCCCATTTTATGAGGAAAACAAGGCTAGAAAGGTTAAGTAAATTGCCTGAAGAAATGCAGCTAGTTAGCGTCTCAGCCAAGAGTCAATGATTGGCCTATTTTTGAAGCCTGTGTATATGTTTAGTCACACAGTTCTACCTGACTCTCCCAAAAACTACGATCATCTGATTTGAGGAACGTGAAACATATTTTGATTGCTTACAATATTTCTCATTTGGAAATAATGTTGCTATTAGTGTCACCTTCAAATAAAGGAATGTCAGGGAAATTTGAATCCTGAAATCACAGACCTAGAAAGGGACTTACAACTAAACCATGACGTGTTGGACTGGATCACTGTGTACCCATGAGAGGTGGACTAGATGGTGACTAAAAGTCAGTACAGCTGTCTCAACAGCTGAGCAGACCACAGCCACTCAAATAAGTGTCATCTACTAGGAAGCCATCATTTGATACTATATCCTAATGATAGGATACTATATCATTGGTGCTTTCAATGCACATATATGGAACATTATGTTTAAAACTGCTTTAAAGTTCATTTACAAGGCACCTAGGATAAGATCTCATTACTCTGTAATCACTTCCCTCTTTGTCTAAATACAGTATTATTGGGCTTAATTACCCTCTCATTTACCAAACTTGGTTCTAAATGAGTCTTGGTTGTTCTCAAAAACCAAAGAGGCTTCTAGATATGAAAATTGACCACCAATCAAGGATATTCAATAGAAAAAAATGTAAAGAAGAAATACCAAAAATTCTTGGAACAAATCTGCATTTTAAAATACATAAATGGTCTTCCAAGGTGAACGTATATTTTTTCCAGCTGTATTGAAGTATAATTGACAAATAAAAATTGTATGTATGGATTTTTGTCCAAGATGGCCAAATAGGAACAGCTCCAGTCTACAGCTCCCAGCGTGAGCAACGCAGAAGACAGGTGATTTCCTCATTTCCAGTTGAGGTACCAGGTTCATCTCACTGGGGCTTGTTGGACAGTGGGTGCAGCCCACAGAGTGTGAGCCGAAGCAGGGCAAGGCATCGCCTCACCCAGGAAGCACAAGGGTTCAGGGAATTCCCTTTCCTAGCCAAGGGAAGCCATGACAGACGATACCTGGAAAATCAGGACACTCCCACCTTAATACTGTGCTTTTCCAAAGGTCTTAGCAAACAGCACACCAGGAGATTATACCCTGTGCATGGCTTGGAGGCCTGCCTGCCTCTGTAGACTCCACCTCTGGGGGCAGGGCATAGATGAACAAAAGGCAGCAGAAACTTCTGCAGACTTAAAGTCCCTGACAGCTTTGAAGAGAGTAGTGGTTCTCCCAGCACAGAGTTTGAGATCTGAGAACAAACAGACTGCCTCCTCAAGTGGGTCCCTGAACCCCAAGTAGCCTAACTGGGAGACACCTCCCAGTAGGGGCCGACTGACACCTCATACAGCTGGGTGCCCCACTGAGACGAAGCTTCCAGAAGAAGGATCAGGCAGCAACATTTGCTGCTCTGCAATATTTGCTGTTTTGCAGCCTCCACTCGTGATACCCAGGCAAACAGGATCTGGAATGCACCTCCAGCAAACTCCAACAGACCTGCAGCTGAGGGTCCTGACTGTTAGAAGGAAAACTAACAAACAGAAAGGACATCTGCACCAAAACCCTATCTGTATGTCACCATCATCAAAGACCAAAGGTAGATAAAACCACAAAGACGGGGAAAAACCAGAGCAGAAAAGCTGAAAATTCTAAAAATCAGAGTGCCTCTTCTCATCCAAAGGAATGCAGCTCCTCACCAGCAACAGAACAAAGCTGGACGGAGAATGACTTTGACAAGTTGACAGAAGTAGGCCTCAGACGATCAGCAATAACATACTTCTCTGAGCTAAAAGAAGATGTTCAAACCCATTGCAAAGAAGCTAGAAACCTTGAAAAAAGATTAGATGAATGGCTAACTAGACTAAAGAGTGTAGAGAAGACCTTAAATGAGCTGATGGAGCTGAAAACCATGGCATGAGAACTACATGATGCATGCACAAGCTTCAGTAGCCGATTCGATCAAGTGGAAGAAAGGATATCAGTGATTGAAGATCAAATGAATGAAATGAAGCAAAAAGAGAAGTTTAGAGAAAAGACAGTAGAAAGAAATGAACAAAGCCTCCAAGAAATACGGGACTATGTGAAAAGACCAAATCTACATCTAATTGGTGTACCTGAAAGTGATGGGGAGAATGGAAACAAGTTGGAAAACACTCTACAGGATATTATCCAGGAGAACTTCCCCAATCTAGCAAGGCAGGCCAACATTCAATTTCAGGAAATACAGAGAACGCCACAAAGATTCTCCTCGAGAAGAGCAACTCCAAGACACGTAATTGTGAGATTCACCAAAGTTGAAATGAAGGGAAAAATGTTAAGCGCAGCCAGAGAGAAAGGTAAGCTTACCCATAAAGGGAAGCCCATCAGACTAACAGCAGATCCCTCGGCAGAAACTCTACAAGCCAGAAGAAAGTGGGGGCCAACATTCAACATTCTTAAAGAAAAGAATTTTCAACCCAGAATTTCATATCCAGCCAAACTAAGCTTCATAAGTGAAGGAGAAATAAACTCCTTTACAGACAAGCAAATGCTCAGAGATTTTGTCACCACCAGGCCTGCCTTACAAGAGTTCCTGAAGGAGGCACTACACATGGAAAGGAACAACCAGTACCAGCCACTGCAAAAACATGCCAAATTGTAAAGACCATCAAAGCTAGGAAGAAACTACGTCAACTAGTGAGCAAAATAGCCAGCTAACATCATAATGATAGGATCAAATTTACACATAACCATATTAAGCTTAAATGTAAATAGGCTAAATGCTCCAATTAAAAGATGCAGACTGGCAAATTGGATAAAGAGTCAAGACCCATCAGTATGCTATATTCAGGAGACCCATCTCACGTGCAGAGACACACATAGGCTCAAAATAAAGGGATGGAGGAAGATCTATCAAGCAAATGGAAAACAAAAAAAAAGCAGGGGTTGCAATCCTAGTCTCTGATAAAACAGAAATTAAAACAACAAAGATCAAAAGAGACAAAGAAGGCCATTACATAATGGTAAAGGGATCAATTCAATAAGAAGAGCTAACTATCCTAAATATATATGCACCCAATACAGGAGCACCCAGATTCATAAAGCAAGTCCTTAGAGACCTACAAAGAGACTTAGACTCCCACACAATAATAATGGGAGACTTTAACACTCCACTGTCAACGTTAGACAGATCAACGAGACAGAAAGTTAAAAGGATATCCAGGAATTGAACTCACCTCCTCACCAAGCAGACCTAATAGACATCTACAGAACTCTCCACCCCAAATCAACAGATATACATTCTTCTCAGCACCACATCGCACTTATTCCACAATTGACCACATAGTTGGAAGTAAAGCACTCCTCAGCAAATGCAAAAGAACAGAAATTATAACAAACTGTCTCTCAGACCACAGTGCAACCAAATTAGAACTCAGGATTAAGAAACTCACTCAAAACCACTAAACTACATGGAAACTGAACAACCTGCTCCTTAATGACTACTGAGTAAATAATGAAATGAAGGCAGAGATAAAGATGTTCTTTGAAACCAATGAGAACAAAGACACAATGTACCAGAATCTCTGGGACACATTTAAAGCAGTGTGTAGAGGGAAATTTATAGCAAAATTATAGCAAAAAAGAGAATTTAAACCTACAAGAGAAAGCAGGAAAGATCTAAAATCGACACCCTAACATCACAATTAAAAGAACTAGAGAAGCAAGAGCAAACAAATTCAAAAGCTAGCAGAAGGCAAGAAATAACTAAGATCAGAGCAGAACTGAAGGAAATAGAGACACAAAAAACCCTTCAAAAAATCAGTGAATCCAGGAGCTGGATTTTTGAAAAGATCAACAAAATTGAGACTGCTAGCAAGAATAATAAAGAAGAAAAGAGAGAAGAATCAAACAGATGCAATAAAAAATGATAAAGGGGATATCACCACCAATCCTACAGAAATACAAACTACCATCAGAGAATACTATAAATATCTCTATGCAAATAAACTAGAAAATCTAGAAGAAATGGATAAATTCCTGGACACATACACCCTTCCAAGACTAAATCAGGAAGAAGTTGAATCCCTGAATAGACCAATAACAGGCTCTGAAATAGAGGCAATAATTAATAGCCTAGAAAGCCAAAAAAGTCCAGGACCAGACGGATTCACAGCCAAATTCTACCAGAGGTACAAACAGGAGCTGGTATCATTCCTTCTGAAACTATTCCAATCAACAGTAAAGAACGGAATCCTCCCTAACTAATTTTATGAGGCCAGCATCATCCTGATACCAAATCCTGGCACAGACACAACAAAAAAAGAGAATTTTAGACCAATATCCCTGATGAACCTTGATGCAAAAATCCTCAAGAAAATACTGGCAAACCGAATCCAGCAGCACATCATAAAGCTTATCCATCATGATCAAGTGGGCTTCATCCCTGGGATGAAAGGCTGGTTCACCATACGCAAATCAATAAACGTAATCCAGCATATAAACAGAACCAAAGACAAAAACCACATGATTTTCTCAACAGATGCAGTAAAGGCCTTCGACAAAATTCAACAGCCCTTCATGCTAACAACTCTCAATAAACTAGGTATTGATGGGACGTATCTCAAAATAATAAGAGCTTTTTATGACAAACCCACAGCCAGTATCATACTGAATGGGCAAAAACTGGAAGCATTTCCTTTGAAAACTGGCACAAGACAGGGATGCCCTCTTTCACCACTCCTATTCAACATAGTGTTGGAAGTGCTGGCCAGGGCAGTCAGGCAGGAGAAAGAAATAAAGGATATTCAATTAGGAAAAGAGGAAGTCAAATTGTCCCTGTTTGCAGATGACATGATTTATAATTAGAAAACCCAACGGTCTACCTGGGCGTGGTGGCTCACATCTTTAATCCCAGGACTTTGGGAGGCCAAGACGGGCAGATCACGAGGTCAGGAGATTGAGACCATCCTGGCTAACACAGTGAAACCCCATCTCTACTAAAAATACAAAAAAATTAGCTAGGCGTGGTGGCGGATGCCTGTAGTCCCAGCTACTCAGGAGGCTGAGACAGGAGAATGGCATGAACCCGGGAGGCGGAGCTTGCAGTGAGCCGAGATTGCGCCACTGCACTCCAGCCTGGGCGACAGAGCGAGAGTCCCTATCGTCTCAGCCCAAAATCTCCTGAAGCTGATAAGCAACTTCAGCAAAGTCTTAGGATACAAAATCAATCTGCAAAAATCACAAGCATTCTTATACACCAATAACAGACAAACAGAGAGCCAAATCATGAGTGAACTCCCAAACACAATTGCTTCAAAGAGAACAAAATACCTAGGAATCCAACTTATAAAGGATGTGAAGGACCTCTTCAAGGAGAACTACAAACCACTACTCAACAAAATAAAAGAGGACACAAACAAATGGAAGAACATTCCATGCTCATGGATAGGAAAAATCAATATCATGAAAATGGCCATGCTGCCCAAGGTAATTTATAGATTCAATGCCATCCTCATCAAGCTACCAATGACTTTCTTCACAGAATTGGAAAAAACTACTTTAAAGTTCATATGGAACCAAAAAAGAGCCCGCATTGCCAAGACAATCCTAAGCAAAAAGAACAAAGCTGCAGGCATTATGCTACCTGACTTCAAACTAAACTACAAGTCTACAGTAACCAAAACAGCATGGTACTGGTACCAAAACAGAGATATAGACCAGTGGAACAGAACAGAGCCCTCAGAAATAATACCACACATCTACAACCATCTGATCTTTGACAAACTTGACAAAAACAAGAAATGGGGAAAGGATTCCCTATTTAATAAATGGTGCTGGGAAAACTGGCTAGCCATATGCAGAAAGCTGAAATTGGATGCCTTCCTTACACCTTACACAAAAACTAATTCAAGATGGATTAAAGACTTAAATGTTAGACCTAAAACCATAAAAACCCTAGCAGAAAACCTAGGCCATACCATTTAGGACGTAGGCATGGGCAAGGACTTCATGTCTAAAACACCGAAAGCAATGGCAACAAAAGCCAAAATAGACAAATGGGATCTGATTAAACTAAAGAGCTTCTGCACAGCAAAAGAAACCACCATCAGAGTGAACAGGCAACCTACAGAATGGGAGAAAATTTTTTTGTTGTTGTTATTGTCTTACATTTAATTTCTTTTTTTAAATTTTATTTTATTATTATTATACTTTAAGTTTTAGGGTACATGTGCACAATGTGCAGGTTTGTTACATATGTATACATGTGCCATGTTGGTGTACTGCACCAGAATGGGAGAAAATTTTTACAATCTACCCATCTGACAAAGGGCTAATATCCAGAATCTACAAAGAACTCAAACAAATTTACAAGAAAAAAACAACACCATCAACAAGTGGGCAAAGGATATGAACAGACACTTCTCAAAAGAAGACATTTATGCAGCCAAAAGACACATGAAAAAATGCTCATCATCACTGGCCATCAGAGAAATGCAAATCAAAACCACAATGAGATACCATCTCACACCAGTTAGAATGGCGATCATTAAAAAGTCAGGAAACAACAGGTGCTGGAGAGGATGTGGAGAAATAGGCACACTTTTACACTGTTAGTGGGACTATAAACTAGTACAACCATTGTGGAAGACAGTGTGGTGATTCTTCAAGGATCTAGAACTAGAAATACCATTTGACCCAGCCATCCCATTACTGAGTATATACCCAAAGGATTATAAATCATGCTGCTATAAAGACACATGCACACATATGTTTCTTGTGGCACTATTCACAATAGCAAAGACCTGGAACCAACCCAAATGTCCATCAATGATAGACTGGATTAAGAAAATATGGCACATATACACCATAGAATACTATGCAGCCATAAAAAAGGATGAGTTCATGTCCTTTTTAGGGACATGGATGAAGCTGGAAACCATCATTCTCAGCAAACTATCACAAGGAGAGAAAACCAAACACCACATGTTCTCACTCATAGGTGGGAACTGAACAATGAGAACACATGGACACAGGGTGGGGAACATCACACACTGGGGCCTGTCATGGGGTAGGGGTAGGGGGGAGGGATAGCATTAGGAGATATAGCTAATGCAAATGACGAGTTAATGGGTGCAGCACACCAACATGGCACATGTATACATAAGTAACAAACCTGCACGTTGTGCACATGTACCCTAGAACTTAAAGTATAATAAAAATAAATAAATAAATATGGTATGTATTTACAGTGTACAATGTGATATTTGGGTATACATATACACCATTTCACATAGTTACTTTTTTTGGTACGTGTGGTAAGAACACTTAAGATCTACTCTCTTAGCAAATTTCAAGTAAGCAATACAGTATTGTCGATGATAGTTACCATACTGTACATTCGATCCCTAAAATTTGATCAGCATCTCCCTTTGATGAACATCTCTCCATTTCCCCAAGCCTCAGCCCCTGGCAACCACTATTCTACTCTGTTTCCATGAGCTCAACTTTTTAGACTCTACATATAAGTGAGATCATGTGATATTTGTCTTTCTGTGTCTTGCTCATTTCACTTAGCATAATGTCCTCCAGTTTCACCCATGTTATCACAAATGGCAATATTTCCTTCTTTTTATGGCTGAATAATAGTCCAGCATACATATACCACATTTTCATTATCTCTCTATGTATCAACAGACACTTAGGTCATCTCCATATGTTGGCAATTATAAATAATGCTGAAATGAACATGGGAGTGCAGCTATCTCTTCAACATACTGATTTCATTTCCATTGGCTGTATACCCACAAGTGGAATTGCTAGATCATACAGAGCTCTATTTCTAGTTTTTTGAGGAACCTCTATACTGTTTTTTATAATTACTATACCAATTTACATTCCCACCTATTCTCCACATCCTTGCCAACACTTACTGTCTTGTCTTTGTGATAACAGCCATCCTAACGGGTATGAGATGATATCTCATTGTGGTTTTGATTTGCATTTCCCTGATAATTAGTAATATTGAGCACCTTTTCATATACCTATTGGCCATCTGTATGTCTTCTTTGGAAAATGTCTGTTCAGGTCCCTTGCCCATTTTTTAATTGGATTATTTCGGGCTTTTTTGCTACTGAGTTGTATGATTCCTTATATATTTTGGGTATTAACCCCTTATCAGATATATGGATTGCAAATGTATTCTCTCATTCCCTAAGTTGCCTTTTCACTTTTGATTGTTTCCTTTCTGTGCAGAGCGTGCAGAGCTTTTTGGTTTGACGTACTCCCACTTATTTATTTTTGCTTTTGTTGCCTAAACAAGCGTTTTAATGTGTGAATTCTAGAGTGCTTATTTTGCAAACCATGCACCTTATACATGCATTATAATTAATAAATCTAAATACCAATTAAGGACTGCAACTACACTACTAATTGTACCATGGCCAAGATAAAATGATCTTCACTTGAAAATTCTTTCCCATATTCATCTTATATATTTTTTCAATGAATATAGTATTAAGTCTTTCAAAGTTGACTTATATATTTGCATATGTTTATTTTACAAATATTTGATTTGGTAGACTTTCTTTTCTATTTTTACTGGTCAAGTTCATTTAAAAAATCACCAGACTGTTTTCTGTGTTTATCTTAAAAGTGCTAGACCACCCCCACACAACTGGTTATTCACATACTAGACATTTGGTGTTTGATGGTTAATGGCAACATTTGGTAATACTTGGCCCCCACAGCAGAGTTCACATTTTTAACTGTCATCAATAGAAGTCTTAATTTGGTAAACAGTTACTTTTTAAATAAAAACCTATTATATTTTCTTCCTTTTTAAAAAATAGTTATTTACTTTGAATTAATTGGTTAATCCAGTTCTATTACTCCTACTCAAGTAATTTAAAAAAGCAAACTTCATTAATATTTGTAATAAAATGTGATAATCATTGTGTCATGCAGTCCCCACCAAGCAGTAAAAAATTACTCAGTATGTAAACAAATGAAAATATGAATAAATAATTAAAGCCAAAAATCTTAGTTTTTGTGCATTCAAAGTATTTGTCTAAGAGCAAATAATATGATACTAAACATAGCCTTCAGGTTAGTGATCTTAATTTCATAGATTAAATAGGCACATATAATAATAAAATGGACAATATATGAATATACATATATACGTGTATATATATATATAGAACATTCTTTCTCAAATTTTCCTCTCGAAACCTAAATTTATTTTCTCTTTTCTTGTGAATTCTATTCAGATATAACATACATAAAGAAAAGCACATTTAAAAAAAAAGAAAAGTGGCTGGGCACTGTGGCTCACACCTGTAATCCCAGCACTTTGGGAGGCCAGAGTGGATGGATCACATGAAGTCGGGAGTTGAAAACCAGCCTGGCCAGCATGGTGAAACCCCGTCTCTACTAAAAAAGTACAAAAATTAGCTGGGTGTGGTGGCGGGCACCTGTAATCCCAGTTTCTTGGGAGGCTGAGGCAGGAGAATCGCTTGAACTCGGGAGGTGGAGATTGCAGTGAGCCGAGATCGCGCCATTGCACTCCAGCCTAGGCAACAGAGCGAGACTCCATCTCAAAAAACAAAAAAAAGAAAAGTACATAAACCATAAGTATGACACTTCAGTTAAGACACTCTTATAACTAGCACCCAGATCATGAAACAGAACATGACCAGCACCTCCAAAACCCCCTCATGAACCCTCCCACTCACAACCTTCCACAGTGACCACTAGGCTGACCTAAACCCATAGTTTAGTTTTGCCTCTTTACAAACTTCATGTAATTGGAATCACACAGTATGTACTCTTTGTGACTAGGGCCTTCCTTCAATACTGTTTCTGAAATCCGTTCCTATTGTTGCGTGTAGGTGCAATTTATGTCTTCTCATTGCTCTACAGTGTTCTAGTGCAAGAATATACTACAATTTATTTATCCACTATATTGCAGGGGACATATGTACACTGAAACATTATGTGTTGTTTATCTGAAATTCAAATTAAACTAAGCTGCTTGTATTTCATCTGGCAATCCTAATCCTTGCCAACACTCAACATTGTCTGTAGAAGCACCTATTTCTATTTATTCAAAAATAAACAAATTGAAACCATTTGCCACACTTGTAGAAGTTGCATCTACAAAATAAAAGTGAAGATGTAACAGTCATTCAGTCCATCTGAATCCTGCAGACAGAGAAACTGGCTCAAGAGCACCTCCTCCTCCAGGGGGAAAAAGTTCACTTTATATAATGAACTATCTTTCAGCTGTCTACATTTATCAACTCACCTGGAACATGGCCAAATCTTCACTTTATTTTTGATGTATAAATGGCCTCAATAGTTTGCTTACAAAATAGTTTGCTTACAAACACAGAAGTTGTAATTACTATAATGTTTAGTATTTTTATAAAGTCCTTTTATTCTTCAAAGCACATTACAAGTTACAAATTAATTAAGCTCTACAATAGCCCTTCACCCCAGGGAAGAAAGAAATTTCTGTACTTCATTTAAAGTTCAGAATCCCAAAGTCAATATGAACTAACTGGCCGTGAGCCACAGAGTAAATTTCAAACCTAAAACTGCAGATCTTGGCTCCATGTTCCAAACACCAAGCTTACATCAAAGGAAAACATTAACATTCTACCAAAGAAAAACCGTTGCCAGTCTTCTTTTCCATCTAAAAATGGGAAGGAGGCTGGGCGCAGTGGCTCACGCCTGTAATCCCAGCACTTTGGGAAGCCGAGGTGGGTGGATCACGAGGTCAGGAGTTCGAGACCAACATGGCCAACATGGTGAAACCCTGTCTCTACTAAAAATATAAAAATTAGCCAGGCATGGTGGTGCGCACCTGTAATCCCAGCTACTCAGGAGGCTGAGGCAGGAGAATCGCTTGAACCCAGGAGGTGGAAGTTGCAGTGAGCCGAGATTGCACCCCTACACTCCAGCCAGGGCAACAGAGCAAGACTCAGTCTCAAAAAAAAAAAAAAAAAAAGAAGGAGAGCTGGGGGTCGAGGAATGCTGAACTTTTGACAAAGTGCTAATCTCCCTTCTCAGATATAAGGCTCATCGGTAAGATTTCAACCTCAGTAAAATTCTGATTTGTTTTTTGATTCTCATCAATGGGTACTCATCAAGAACACAAGGTTCAGACAAATGATAGTCACAGAAAGTCAGAAACATATAGAGTTAGGAAAATCTAGTGAGGTCCAGAGGAATTTCTAGGAGTAAATTCCAAATGATTATTTGCCGAGGATATCCTGAATTAGAATTATTCTGTTGTTATCTTCGAGTGTGACTCCTGAACTAGTACTGAAAATTACTGAACTAGTACAATAAAACTGTTCTAAATTTCTCTCTTGACTTTTCCAGCCACAAAAATGTTGGCATGGGATAATATTTGTTCTAAAATGGATATTGTCCAATCCCAGTCCTGACTGAAAGTGAAGCTCTGAGGTTCTGTTGGGAAACAGCTGGGATATTTCTGTGGAAAGCATTTCAATCTAATTCCATATTTGTCTTCAAATATTAACCAATGATTTATGAAACTTTCCTTGACAACCAATATTTAAAGAAATAAAAATTGTCTAGTTTTCCAGAACAACATCCCCCCTGAATTATTCCCTTAGTTCCTCCGGAAATGTCTCCATCAAATTGCTTACAGTTAAAATCTGTGTTCCTTTTTATGCACGTGCTTTCTGTTGAATGAAGGGTGTATAGAGCACCCTTGACATAAGTAACTCCATCTTAGAAAAAGACTCCATCTTACATTTCATTGGGCACTTTGCCAACAGAAACTAGATGTTTTGCTTAATAAATAAATGTATAATAAAGACCGCATCCAACCAGATAAGGATGTAAACAAGCACACTCTTCCATTATCAGTCCTCACCAGAGAACTCTGTGGCCATAAAAAGAGAAGGGCTTCAGCAGCTCGAAGTGGCCATCTTAGCTGACACTGTCTTCCTGTCACTCATGATGAGTACTTGGCATCTGCCACTGAAGGTTCTGCCAGCATCAAAGACCCTTCTATGCAAGACAGTCAGACAGCCTGGCTCACACCACAAGATTCTTTCTGTCTTAGTCACTCTCCCTGGTTAATGAAGAATGGTTCATTAACCATTTTTTTCCTACGTCTTTTTCTCTTGATGTTAAATGTTACTTCGTTTGTTGGGGAATGTTTAATCTATAATGTTTACATATTAATCAAGTATACTATTGTGTATGGTTTGTAATATTGACTGACTGGTGGAGTGGCTTGAGCCTGTGCCCGCAGCTCTGAGAACTAAGTAAATGTGAAGTACTAAGGAGAGTTGGCTTCTTAGGAACTCCATGGCTTTTGTGATTAAATAGCATCAATAATAGTTTGACATTATGGAAAGATATAAATGTGTGCAGACCTGTTTATTTCTGACCTTGCACCGCTCAGGAGAAAGGGAAATGGCCATTTAAAAAGTAAAAATGTAAGTAGAATTGGTGTCTATGTACTGAAAAATAAAAGTGTGAGATCTAGAAAATACACTATTGGTGATGATAAAAGATAAACTTCAGTTCACAAGTGCAAAAAGTTAACCAAAATACATTACTTAAATGGAATGAACCAAAGATACACTACTGAAAGCAGAACTCCTTACTAGGTAAGGAAGAAAAGTTGCCAAAGAGTCATAAAATTAAAAAGGGAGAGGTTTCTTTTGTTTCGTTCTGTTTTTTTGGAGATGGAGTCTCACTCTGTCTCCCAAGCTGGAGTGCAGTGGCATGACCTCGGCTCACTGCAACCTCCGCCTCCCAGGTTCAAGAGCTTCTCCTGCCTCAGCCTCTCAAGTAGCTGGAACTACAGGTGCATGCTGCCACGCCCAGCTAATTTTTTGTATTTTAGTAGAGATGGGGTTTCACCGTGTTGCCCAGGCTGGTCTCGAACTCCTGAGCTCAGGCAATCCACCCGCCTCGGCCTCCCAAAGTGCTAGGATTACAGGCATGAGCCACCACGCCCAGCCGAGGGAGAGGTTTTTTAAGTGACCGCCAATACACAACAGTCAACTCGAAAACAACACAGACGTAGAAAAATAACCTTGTCTTGAGGTAGAGGGCTATTTAGCTAAAAGGGGATTTTTAAGAGATGAATTAGTGATGTGTCTTCAAGTTCTTGAAAGGTTTGAACCATTCCAATTTACCATAAAAACCTGGTCACCCTTGCCTGGGGCAGTGGCTCATGCCTGTAATCCTGGCACTTTGGGAGGCTGAGGCGGGCGGATGGCCTGAGATCCAGAGGTCGAGACCAGCCTGGCCAACATGGTGAAACCTCATCTCTACTAAAACTACAAAAATTAGCCGGGCGTGGTGGCAGGCGCCTGTAATCCCAGCTACTCGGGAAGCTGAGGCAGGACAATCGCTTGAACCCAGGAGGCAGAGGTTGCAATGAGCTGAGATCACTTCATTGCACCACAGCCTGGGCAACAAGAGTGAAACTCCATTTAAAAAACAAAAACAAAAACAAAAAAACCTGGTCATCCTCCAATGCCCCACCCCATCCTTATCTCAGTAAATCTCCCCGCCCCCATTTCCTCACGTCACAAACCCAGGAATCACTGTTAATGCCTTCCCTTTCCTCATTCCTTCACTTATTCAGTCTGATACTGAACCAGGCTCGTTCTGCCCATCTACAGTCAACTAATCACTGTGATGATGAGTTTGGCCAAAAGAGAAAAAATTTATTCACAGGACAGTCCAGCAAGGAGCCAGTAGAAGAGCTCTCATATCGGCCTCCCTGAAGATCAGACTTAGGGACACTTAAGGGTTAGAGAAGTTGGGTTGTCTAAGTTGTGGGGAAGGGCAATTGGCAGTGGAAAAAAAATGAGGCAATTCGTGATCTCCATAAGCATAGTCGGGATCCATGGCTCTTCACAGCATGTTCAGAATATGGCAGCGTTAGCATGATCTGAGGGTGGAGTTTGGGGGCTGTCTGATCTCAAAAGGTTAATCATGCAGGCTCAGTCAGAAGGTCAGTTCCAGCCAGTTTAAGCTGCACAAGAGCTGCCCCACATTTCTGAAAAACAACTTAAGCAATTGGTACCATGGAGTACATACATTAGAACTAGTATCTATAAGGAAACTAGTGAAAGCTAAGTTATAACACTTAGTAGCACACTTCAGCTATGTGGGTTAAAAAAAGATCAGCAAGGGCTGGGCATGGTGGCTCATGCCTGTAATCCCAGCACTTTGGGAGGCCGAGGTGGGTGGATCACCTGAGGTCAGGAGTTTGAGACCAGCCTGGCCAACATGGTGAAACCCCGACTATACTAAAAACACAAAAAATACCCGGATGTGGTGGCTCATGCTTGTAATCCCAACTACTTGGGAGCCTGAGTCAGGAGAATCTTTTGAACCCAGGAGGCAGAGATTGCCATGAGCCAAGATTGTGCCATTGCACTCCAGCCTGGACAACAAGAGCAAAACTCCGTCTCAAAAAATAAAAAAAATAAAATCAACAAAAAGTAAGAGGCTAAAAAGATTAGCCTTTGGCTTTAAATCTATCACCAAATATTGTCTTTTCTATCTCCAGAGTATATTGTCAATTCATCCCCTCTTCCCCATCCTGATGGACACCTTCCCCTTGTTCAGGCCCCATTGGTGGTCCCCCTGTTTCCACTCCTGCCCATCAATCCACTCTCCATGAGGCAGATACAGGGGCCTTTTTAAACTCTTATCACCAGGCTGCATCCCTTCCTGGCTTTTTAAAATCATTATTATTATTTTTTAAAACAACACTTTTCAGTCATACTTCTTAGTAAAACCCACAGAACCACAAGGAACCACAACCAGCATCATCATGACACATAGGAAGTGCTCAAGAAATATTTGCCAAATAAATATTAAAGAAAATAAAGGAGGATTTCTAAGGGAGACTCCCAAGGAAGGAAGTAGTGCCAACAGAGTAACAGTGAAGGAGGTGGGAAAGATGACACATGCAGGTGGGTTCTCAGCGGGGCATGGTTCCACAGCAAGCAGTTTGTGGCTTGATCTTAGTGGACAATCTCCAGAGAGGCCACATGAAACTCGTCTGTCTTCAGACGATGCACCTGTCTTCTCCCCAACCCACTTCCCATCTTCCACAATTCTGCTTCCATCACTTCGAGGCAACCACTGAGGAAGCCAGAGTCTCCTGTGGGTCTCATCCGTGCATTCCTAGATACAGCGGCCTCTCCTAGTTCGTCAGTACCATGCACCAGGTTTCCGGGGTCTGTGGGGGCAGTGGCCTCCCCTGGCTCTGAGATAGGTAATGCCATAAACCTCCACCAGAAATGCCAGTGGCTGAGATATGGACACATGGGTCTCAAGAATAATAGAAACCTAGCCCAGAACAAACACAAAGAAGAGTCATAGAAGAAGGGGCCAATCAAAGAAAAGAATCCAGAGGTTATTGAGAAAAACCCATTTTCCTTAGCCACACCTTCACAAATTCACATTGAGGTAGGATTAGACAATAACCCCAGAAACATGTCATCTATCAATTGCCATCTGCTGTTTAGAATATGCTTCCTGGCAGGAGGCAGAGCTAGATGGTGGAATAGAAAGCTCCGCTGATCCCTGATGGTCACCCTCCCCGCAAGGATGCCAATTTACCAACTATTACACCAATTTACACACACACAAAAATCACCTTCATGAGAACCAGAAATCAGGTGAACCTCATAGTACTCGGTATTAACTTCACTGAGGCACTTCATTAAGGCACTGAGGAAATAGAAAAAATAGACCGGGCGCTGTGGCTCAGGCCTGTAATCCCAGTACTCTGGGAGGCTGAGGCTGGTGGATCGCTTGAAGTCAGGAGTTCAAGACCAATATGGCCAACATAGTGAAACTCTGTCTCTACTAAAAGTATAAAAATTAGCTGGGTATGGTGGCATGCACCTGTAATCCCAGCTACTAGGAGGCAGAGGCACAAGAATCGCTTGAACCCGGGAGGCGGAGATTGCAGTGAGCAGAGATTGCGCCACTGCATTCCATCCAACTTGGGCCACAGAGCGACACTCTGTCTCAAAAAAAAAAAGAAAAAAAGAAAAAGAAAAAATAGTCCTGGGGCCTCAATGTCATGCTTCTCTCCCCCAACGCCAGTAGCCACAACATGTGCAGAGGGTCTCTGGGCACTGGGGGAGGGAGAACACAGCAATTGTGAGACATTGAACTCAGTGCTGTCCTGTTAGAGCAGAAAGGAAAACTGGACCCAACTCAGCTGATGCCCATCCATGGAGAGAGCATTTAAAACAGCCCTAGCCAAAGGGGAAGCATTGATGCCAACAGTCCAAACTTGAGTTCCCACAAAGCTTGTCACCAAGGGGTGCTATGCTCTGGTTCTCTAAGTAAACTAGAAAGACAGTCTAGGCCACAAGGACTGCAACTCTTAGATGAGTCCTATGACTGAAGTGGCCCAGAGACACCAGGCTGGTGGGGCACACACCAGGGCAGCCAAGGGAGTGCTGGCATCACCCCTTTTCTAACCCCAGGCTGCACAGATTGTGGCTCCAAAAGCAGCCAATCCCTCCTTCTGCTTGAGGACAGGAGAGGAAAGAGTAGGAAAGATTTTGTCTTGCATCTTGGATACCAGCTCAGCTTCAGCAGGATGGGGCACCAGAGTTGTGAGGCCCTCATTCCAGGCCCTAGCTCCCAGATGACATTTTTAGACACACCCTGGGCCAAAAGGGAACCTGCTGCCTTGAAGAGAAGGACCCAGTCCTGGCAGCATTCATCCCTTGCTAACTGAAGAGCCCTTGAAATCTGAATAACCAGCAGTGATACCCAGGTATGATGTCGAGGGCCTTGGTGAGCCTCTGAGACTTGCTGGCTTCAGGTGAGACTCAGCACATTCCCAGTTATGGTGGCTACAGGGCAAAACCAAACTCCTTCTGCTTGAGAAAAACAGAGGGAAAAGTAAAGGGGACTTTGTCTTGCACCTTAGGTACCAGCTTTGCCACAGGGGCATAGAGTGCCAAGCAGGATCTTGGGGGTCCCTGATTCCAGGCCTTGACTCTTAGATGGGATTTCTGGACCTGCCCTGGGCCAGAGGGGCACCCATTGCCCTAAAAAGTGAGTCCCAGGCCAGGCAGCATTCACCACAAGCTGACTGAAGAGCCCTTGGGCCTTAAGGGAACATGGGCAGTAACCTGGCTGTAGCCTGTGATGGCAGGGGCTGCAGGGTGAGGCTCCTCTGCCTTTGGAAAGGGGAGGGAAGAGTGGGAAGGGCTGCACCTTGTGTGTTGAGTACCCATTCAGCCACAGTACAATAGAACACCAGGTAGACTTCTAAGGTTTTTGACTCTGGTCCCTGACTCCCAGAGAGCATCTCTGGACCCAACCAGGGTCTGGGGGAACTTGCTGCCCTGAAGGGAAGGACAGGCTGGGCTGGCTTTAGCACCTGCTGATTGTAGAGCCCCGGGGACTTGAGTAAACATAAGCAGTAGCCAGGGAGTGGTTACAGAAGGTCTTGGGCAAGACCCAGGGCTGTGCTGTGCTGGCTTCGGGTGTGACCCAGTGCGGCACAGTGGTGGTGGCCACAAGGGTGCTTGTGTCACTCCACCCCTAGATTTAGGTGGCTCAGAAGAGAGAGAGACACTCCATTTGTTTGGGAGAAAGGAAAGAGAACAAGAGTCTCTGGCTGGTAATCCAGAGAATTCTCCTGGATATTGTCCAAGACCATCAAGGCAGTATCTCTATGAGTCTGCAAGAACCACAGCATTACTGGACTTGGGGTGCCCCCTAAAGCAAATACAGCTTAGATCATAACATCTAAGCCCTTCCCAAGAAAGACAGGTACAAACAAGCTCAGACAGTGAAGACTACAATAAATACCTAACTCTTCAAAGCCCAGACACTGAAGAACATCTATTAGCATCAACATCGTCCAGGAAAACAAGACGTCGTCAAATAAAATAAGGCACCAGGGACAAATCCTGGAGAAACAGAGATATGTGTAACCTTTCAGACAGAGAATTTTGAATAGAGTATGCTTCCCATTTCTAACTATCTGTTCAGTTACTCTTAATGATTCCTTTGCTTGCCATTAGAAAACTTGAGTTAAAGAATCTCTCCAAGAATATCATTACAGATAGACATCTAAACTGGGAAATCACAAGTTGTAGTTAAGTTTTGGTGAGCATCAGGTTAATGACAACCTTCACAAAGTGTCACCTTAACAAGGTGTGAGTAGACCATGCATTTTTAAATGACATTGAAGCAGCAGAAAATTGACATATAGATGTTAGAAGTAACAAACATAATATGTGCAGTATGGAAGCATGTGACAATTATGTGTTTTACCTGTTGATAACTACAGGAAGGCCTATTCTAGTTAAGGAGACAGCAGCTGATGAACAGCAGATTGGTAGAACTAATGGCAAAGTTATAACACCAAAGAAAAATAATACAGAGAAGACAGATTGATAGTACCAATTTGAAAATACCAGACTGGATAATGCCAATCTGAAAATGTGTTTTCCAGGCCAGGCACAGTGGCTCACACCTGTAATCCCAGCACTTTGGAAGGCTGAGGCAGGCAGATCACCTGAGGTCAGGAGTTCGAGGCCAGCCTGGCCAACACGGTGAAACCCCATCTCTACTAAAAATACAAAAATTAGCCAGGCATGGTGGTGCATGCCTGTAATCCCAGTTACTCGGGAGGCTGAGGCAGGATATTTGCTTAAACCTGGGAGGTGGAAGTTGCAGTGAGCCGAGATCACGCCATTGCACCGTAACCTGGGCAGCAAAAGCAAGACTCCATCTGAAAGAAAGGAAGAAAGGAAAGAAAGAGAAGAAAGAAAAGAAAAGAAACAAAGAAAGAAAGAAAGAAAGAAAGAAAGAAAAGAAAGGAAGGAAGGAAGAAAAAGAAAGAAGAAGAGAAAGAAAGAAAGAAAATGTGTTTTCCATTCTTGGTACAGCTCCTAGAGAATATGTAACAACAAATAAGACAACAACAAGAAAAGGCAAACAAAGGAGCTATGCATAAATTATGATAGGGCCAGATATATTTTAAGTACTATTAGGAAAACAGGACAATCTAAAGATATTTATTTCAAATTAAATGTTGCAACTTGAGAAAACAGTGTAAATATTACATTGAAATGACCGAAATCATAGGGTGCAAACAGAAAGCAACTTCATTCTTACTTCCTACCGTCCCTTAAATGTACTCTGTGTTGCCATTCTTCCCATAACCCCGATGGAAACTTAGTCAGCCCCTTTAATTTTCTGGTCCCTTTTACATAACATGAACAGTGCATTCCAGGTCACATAGAACAGTCTGTTTCAGACTTAAAATGCCTAGAGCCATGTAATGGTTAAGGTTTTCATCTTGTTTTCAATTTTAAAGAATGTTTCAACACCCCCAAATCTGGTCCACTACAGAGAGGAAGCCCGCAGTTGGAGGAGGAGTTGTAGCAGACACAGTCTTTCTTTCGCTCATTTGAATCCACAATTCCTCTGCCCCCATCTGTTAGCTGTGGTTCCTGACCCCTCCAAGGTGGGAGTAGGGGAGGGAGAAGAGAAAAGAAGGCAGGCAAGTTCTTCCTTCACTGCTACTGCCCAAGAACCTGACCATGGTAATCTCTGGAATTGATGGTGGTTTAAAACTGACCTTCTCTGTCTCACATGTGTTCATGGGTTTTTCAGACACACTTTTCTCCTATTGCTAGGTTTTACTTACTTTGACCTGGGAGAATGATTCTGTAGTCCAACTGACATCTCGAGACTTTTCCTGCAGCAAATAGGCTTCCAATGACACTCCTCTACTCTTTCTGTTGAAGAACTTTGCCTCTCCAGATGGCCCTCTTGGGTAGAAACTAACACAATCCTTCCCTGGCTTTCCTCCTGAGTAGCCCACACCTGGCCTGTAGGAAACACTCCTGTATCTTTTGCTTCTTTAGCCTGTGGAGTGCACGCTGAAGAAGGAAGCTCTCCTGTGGTTCACCATCAAGCAGGGCAGCAGTCAGACACTCCACCTTCAGATTCCTCACATTTGAGTCAAACACAAGTTCGCTCCATCTACCAAACTACAAACGGCTACCAAATTGTCCCATTCAAGTCTACTTCCCTGGGCTTTAGGAAAGAGGTGGGCACACACAGCTGTCCACCATGGTTGAAAGAGAACTCACAGCACACAGACAGATGGCTCCAAAAATCCTCTAATATCCAAAGTCTGACTCTGTTATAACCTTCATGTGGATGGGAAGGACATGGGAGTAACGAAGTTGGGTTTTGCCATATCACTAAAAAATTATGCAGCCTGATGAGATTATATCTACAATTCCAAAGTTAGGGTGGAGAACACATATAAAAGAGAGAGAGACAGAGAGGTTCTGACTTAAACCTACCCTATATAATATATATAATAGAGGGCAGGCTGTAGCTAAGATTTCCATTTTATTATCCTGTTATGCTAATTTCTCCAGAACATTCACTACTAAGGCAGGTTTGACTCTCCAGTGAATCTGCTGCTGAGTATGCCTGGGGAGAAATGCTGCAATTGCACTAGAACAAGACTCAACAGGCCACCATAGTACCAGTATGTGTCTACTTGATGCAAAAGGAGAAACTAGGCTCACTTCCTAGACCACTCCCACCTCTAAACTGCTAGAATCATAACCGGTGATTCACCAAACACTGTTGGGAGAGCCCGTAAGTCCTCCTGCAACTCAGCCCCTCAGTCCTTCCCAGTTCCACTACCAACATCATTCTTCACTGCTCTTCTTTACAAATACTGGCAAGCCTCCCAATATCTTTCCCACCGCTTCTTCAATGACCCTAAAGACAAATTCACAGGCCCTAAGATCAGGCTACTGATCACCATGGGCAAACGGAAGGATTAACATCGGCAGCAAACACAAAAACAGGGGAATGGGGCCCCGGGCGCAGGAATCCCAGCAGTCTAGGAGGCCAAGCAAGAGGATTGCTTGAGCCCAGGAGTTCGAGACCAGCCTGAGCAATATAGCAAGACCTTGTCTCTACAAAAAATTTAAAAGTTACCCGGTGTGGTGGCGTATGCCTGACATCCCAGCTACTCAGAAGGCTGAGGCAGGAGAATCTTTTGAACTCAGAAGGTCAAGGTTGTAGTGAGTCGTGATCACACCACTGCACTCCAGCCTAGGCAAAAGAACAAGACCCTGTCACAAAAACAAAACAAACCTAAAAGAAAAAAAAACCTGGGGAATGGTAAAAGTTTTTACAGCCCTTGTAACCCTTCTGAGGCAGTGAATGGAAATTCTGGTGTATTTGAGCTCCAGGCTTTTATTCCTGAGGGTAAGACTCTGTAAACCTTTGGTAGCCATATAATTTATCATTCACAATGGAGACTTGGGAGGGTGAGGAGGTGCGAGGGGGGTGGATGATGAGAAATTGCCTTATAGGTACAATGTATGCCATTATTTGGGTGATAATTAACCCTAAATACCCTGACTTCATCACTACAAAATCTACGCATGTAACAAAATTGCATTTGTACCCCATAAATTTACATTAAAAAAATCCAGACTGAGTACAGTGGTTCACACCTGTAATCCCATCACTTTGGGAGGCCGAAGTGGGTGGATCACCTGAGGTCAGGAGTTCGAGACCAGCCTGGCCACACGATGAAACCCCATCTCTACCAAAAATATAAAAACTTAGCTGGGCTTGGTGGCAGGCACCTGTAATCCCAGCTACTGGGGAAGCTGAAGCAGGAGAATCGCTTGAACCCAGGAGGCGGAGGTTGCAGTGAGCCAAGATCGCACCATTGCACTCCAGCCTGGGCAACAAGAGCGAAACTCCGTCTCAAAAAAAAAAAAAAAAAAAAAATCCTTACTGAGGCAATTTTGAACATTAAAAGAGGCGCAAATAATAATTATGCTGGGACAGAGGCATCGACATGAGATTTCCAGGGAAGATGAGTGGGGTCTTCACCTTCTCTTCCTTCCCTCCTGCCTCCGATAGAGTCTGTGCAGACAGGTCGCCTTGCTCCACACTGGCAGTGCACGCAAGCCTGAACACATATTCACTTTTGTTTCTGCTGGCCAAATTGTTTTCCACTGGGATTTTGCCCTAAGGTAAGACTGGTCACTCAGAACACTGCTTCACCTGTCAGATCTTTTCCTAAGAAAAATCTTTCCTAGGTTTCTAAACCTGTACCTGTAGTCCCAGGTACTCGGGAGGCTGAAGCAGGAAGATCACTTGAGTACAGGGGTTCGAAGTTGCAGTGAGCCATGATTACACCACGGCATTCCAGCCTGGGTGACAGAACAAGATCCTGTCTCCAAAAAGCAAACGCTGAATATTGGAATATGAATTAAAATAGTCTAGAGTGAATACTGAACTTTCTCAGTGTTTTTAAGTTATCTTACAGAGTCCTAAAAACACCATGTACATCACGAGGCTTCTCAACATATGGAAACTCTCCCCCCAGTGACAATGAAAAAACAAAATCATGTCCTTAAAAAGCATCTTTATCAGTGAAAGTATGAGCACAAATGGTTTAAGAGTCTGCATAATTCATTTTCAAACTCAAGACAAAACCTCATGTGAGAGAATTACATTGTGAATATCCTCATCTGATTATTACACAAAACCATATGACTATAGGATTCCTACATCTATGGAAAATATTAGCTCTTCCTTTTTTTTTTTCTTCTTTTTTTTGAGATGGCATTTTGCTCTTTTTGCCCAGACTGGAGTGCAACGGTATGATCTCGGCTCACTGCAACTTCCACCTCCTGGGTTCAAGCAATTCTCCTGCCTCAGCCTCCTGAGTAGCTGGGATATAGGCGTGCGCCACCACGCCTGGCTAATTTTGTATTTTTAGTAGAGACGGGGTTTCACCATGTTGGCCAGGCTGGTCTCGATCTCCTGACCTCAGGTGATCTGCCTGCCTTGGCCTCCCAAAATGCTGGGATTACAGGCATGAGCCACAGCACCCGGCCAGCTCTTCCTTATTGATCTGTTTCTCTCAGTGTAGAGAATTAGCACTATTTTAAATCTTCCATTTTTGGCTGTCAAATCTGTATTAAAGGATTTAAGCCTAAGCTACTAACTCTGGCTATAGAATGTTAGTCTGAGGGATCAGAAACAGAAACATACCTTCTGTATTAACATATCTCAACTGGATAAGAAGGGTGATACCCACCATAGTCAGCCAGTTCATTTCCTGAGCCTCACTGCACCTTGAACTCTAATCACCACAAAAAAAAAAAAAAAGTGCTGGTCTTATATTTTTCTTTCTTATTTTCTTAAAATAGACATTATATGAATCATCTATTCCTGATCACCTCTAAGATTGAGTTACTTTTCCTTTACATAATGTGTAAAGATTATCCAAATTTCAAATGGCCTTATTAACCATATTAAGTTGAAGGATTTTGATTGAGGAATTTGAATAAGAAATGTTTTGTCCTTTGAGGACTATGAACTATTAATATGGGATGAGGTGAATATTTCACATATATGTATATAGCTCATTAAATGGATCACCCTAATCACTATATTAACTTTTAGCCCAGGATTATCCAAGGAATACAAGTTCATTTCCTCACTTAATATTATCTTCCTTGTCATTTCTCCTTAAATTCTGTATACGCTTTCTTATACATTTCTACTCTGGTTGTCAGGGAAGGCCCACGTCTTTCTGAACACTTGAGAAGAAAAAGTACCTTTCACTTTATTTGAAATAAAATTTACATTCTACCTTACAACTTACGAATCATTGTTTATATGTGTTTGCCCCATTTGAAATAGTTGTTTGTGAAGGTCAGAAACAGTCGAGGCTGGATGTGGTAGCTCACACCTCTAATCCCAGCACTTTGGGAGGCCGAGGCAGGAGGATTGCTTGAACCCAGGAGTTAAAGACCAGCCTAGGTAACATAGTGAGATCCGGTGTATATCAAAAAAATAAAATAAAATAAAAAATAAACTGGGCATGGTGGCACACGCCTGTAGTCCCAAGTACTCAGGAGGCTGAAGCAGGAAGATCACTCGAGTACAGGAGTTCGAGGTTGCAGTGAGCCATGATTACACCACAGCATTCCAGCCTGGGTGACAGAACAAGACCCTGTCTCCAAAAAAAATGTTGAATATTGGTAATTTCATACACTTCCATGTAGTGTTATCTCATTGCATCCTCACAACAACCCGTGAGGCAGGCATTATTATTCCTTTTTACAAATATTAAAACAGATTCAGAAAAGTTACGAGAATAACTGGCATAAAACCACTCAGTAAGTGCATGGCCAATACTTAGGGGCCAAATCTTCCGATTTTAAATCCTATTTTTTTTTCCTATTATAATGTGTTGAGCTCAATACATAGTTCAGGACTTTTGAGGGATCTTGTTTACAATGTCCAGGATCTAAACAATATATTTTCCCTGTACACACTGAGGTATTTCAAGGAAAAGATTCAAACCCAAGAATCACTGAGCTTACCTTTATTTAAGCTCTGGAAAGCAAATTATGAGGATAAGGGAAAAAGAAGAAAAGGGAATAGAAAGGGTCTTATTGTACTCGTGATTGGCTGGGGCTTTAATTCGTCCTTTATTAAAGAATTAATGCATGGGACTACACGGCTTCCTAGACCATCTGCTTTTCCTTTAAAGTGTTTTCCTTTTTCAAAACTGAATTTTTTTTTCTAACTGATGTAAAACAAGAGTCAGTTCTTCATAAAAAAAGAAAAGTCAGCTTTATCTAATTCATAGCCTGGCTCAAAGCCACTATGAGTTTCACTGAAAAATTCTCACGGATCTTGACCCACGCATTGCTGGCCCTTTCAATGCTCTGAGGGTGACTGAGCAGTACCAGCACTGATAACCTGGAAGGCAGCACCGCCTGCTTTCGTAGACTGCCTCCCAAGAATCAGGACTCACAGGCAGCAACAAGCACCTGAGTGCTCAAGAACTGGAAAACAGTGGATCCGATTCAATCTGACATCCTTTTCATATGGCTTCCAAACTATCAGCCTCTTCTCTATTACATCTTCTGTACCAGAATTCCAGGATTGCACAGGAAATGAAAACAAAGCTCAGGTACATCTTATCTGTCCTAACAAAAGACATCCTTAATGACCGGGCTGTTAAAAGAAAACCTTCCGCCGAATTAAATTTAAAGGAGTTTAATTGAGCAAAGAATGATTCGTCAATCTGGCAGCCCCCAGAATCACAGCAGATTCACAGAGATTCCAGGGATGCCTCATGGTCAGAACAAATTTATAGGCCAAAAAAAAAAAAAGGAAAGTGATATACAGAAACCAGCAGTGAGGTACAGAAACAGCTGAATTGGCTACAGGTTGACATTTGCCTTATTTGAACATAGTTTGAACAATCGGCACTGTATGAGGGGTTGAAGTATGGTTGCTAGGATTGGCCAAGACTCAGCTATTGTTAGAGGGCATACTCCTAAATTAGGTTTTCAATCTTGTCTCCCTTTTAAGTTAGGTTGCAGGTCCTCCACAAGGACTCAAATATAGAAATACAGGATCCTTCTCAGGCCATATTTAGTTTGCTTTAAAAGGGCATTATGTGAATACATACTGTATTCCATTAAGAGATCCTTGCTCTGAAGAAATTTTAAAAGTGAAAAAAACCTTTCACATCTGGACAGCGCATCTTTGGAATGCAATGTGAGAGAACGTTCCCCAGGAGACGGAAACATATTTATGATCTCCAAGTTATAGGTGAGCAAAGCAAGATAGGAAATACGTAAATTCTCTTTGTAAACGAAACCGGTAAAATACATTCTATGGAGGCGGGGGGGAATAGTATATACACACATACTCACTAAACCTTCCTGAACTTTCAAGGGTTGTTAAACTGATAGACTCAAGATACAGAGAGTGCTGATACGTCTGAAGAGGAATGGTATGAGTACAATGGGTTCTATTTCCAGTTTCCATTTTTGAAAATATCCTTGGCCTGACTTTTTTTCAGATCTGTCTAAAATTCTCTTTGGGCCTGGATCCTGGGATGAGTATCAAATGTTTATGGCCAGATAAAGCAACTCTCTCTGTGTAGAACATTTTTCCTGTTTCTTATTTAAGGCACTAGTAATTAATCTGAACTGTATTTTCTCAGACATCAAGAAACCAGATTTTTAAATTCTCTCCTTTCCTTTCTGCCCCCTCCCCATCCTTTAAGGAGAAACAGGAAACATTTTTCCTGTCATCATAACCTTTTGGTGGGGTGGGTAGGAGATTTTATTTTCTGATGAATCTGTTGCTAAGCTTCAGGCAGTTTGAGCTCTGAGGTATCTGAATGGCAGGAAGTGATTTACTAAGATTTATCCCTGGAGAACAAAGATTGGAACACAATAGTGATTTTGTTAATACTATAAAAGGAGATTTTCTACATATAAATCACATTGACATATGTTTCTAGGTTAAATGTCCATAAGGTTCCAATTTAAACTAGAAAGAAAAAAAAATCACACTCAACAATCTCATATTGTAGATTCAATATGAAATGTGAATTTTATCAACAAAATCATTCACCTCTTAAAAAAAAGAAAGCAAAAAAACCTAGCATGAGTTGACTAAACCCAAAATATTCTTATGGCAAATAGTTAAAATATTTTCAAGGAAAAATTTTGAGGGGAAAAAAGTATAAGAATCCTCCCATAAAACACAAGTTTTAGGTTAATGCTAGTTTGGCAGTTAATAGCACATTTCTAATTAGTTGCTTTACCAAAAATCTTCCTCCCACCAAATGTTCACAGATAATGCATTCTATGCTTCTTTGTCAAAGAAGAGAGGAAAGAAAAAAAATAAGTCTGGCATCTAGATTTTTTCAAATTATTTCCTAAAAATGTTTAAGCACCTTTGAAGTTAAGGGACCTGAGTTCATTCATTCACTTATTTGGAAACATGCTTAATGAACCTACTAGATATCAGAGACCAATCAGGCCCTGGCTGCCCTTAAGGAATTCACAATCTACTGAAAGAAAATTGCCCGAGAGCACTTAGAGAAGAATGAGGGAGTGCTATCACCAGGACCAAACTCTCCACAAACAAACTCTGTTCATGACTGTTCTCATCCTTTCCAGGGATAAAGAGATTAACAGTAGGATCTCCATATAGGGAAAGCACAGGAATCTATCATAAGCACTTTATAAGCGTTAAATCAGGCCTAATTTTCACAATTTGAATAGGTATTATTTGTTCCATGAAGCAGATAAGGAATACTGAGGTTGAGAATGTTGAGGTCACGTAGCTATTAGGCAGGAAAGCCACTCCCTGAAGCTCCTCTGTCTCCGCATTCCATGCTGCTTTAACTAAGCCCTATGCTATCACCTCGTTGTAGATTAAATCAACCTTCATTAGTCCTTTTGTTATACTACCACAAACTAATATCGTTGCAATAAGAGAGGGAACCCCGTACTGAATTCTCGAGATCATTTGCTTTTGTGAAATTATAACTCTTTATTCAGCCATAGTGTGAATTATAACAGAGTATATGGAGTTTGGGGACTGAAGAGCTTCATTTTATTGTGAGAGCTAGAAGTGAAGAGCTAAACATTTTGGAGTACCTATGACACTTTGTTTACCTTTTCCTAGAGTAGCTCACTTAGGCATCCTAGTATATCTAAAACCTCATAGAGCCTTTTGTGCTCATGTAAAACTCTTCCTAGAGAGCCCATCAGGGTTTGCAGTAGAAGTTTAGGAGCTCATTGGTTAGATTATCTAGTTAAATTAATGTTCACTTGGATAAACTGTTTATTTACAGGCTCTAATGAACAAAGTCTTTCCTCACCGGGTCCGTCCACCACCCAATTCCACACTAAACCAAACTTACAGGGAAGACAGAGCCCACCATGACACCCGGATATCCAGTCACAGAAAATGTTGAAGTCTGTCTGGCTAGGAGGTCTCCCTCCCTGGCCTACATCCCAGGGTGCCTGTTATGACTTGGAGACTTAACTTCAGCTGACCGAGACAACAGTCAGCAAATAGTAGATTTATCTTCTATTTTAACTGGTTTGTTAAGGGGCATTTACAAATGAGTCACCTTTTCTTTTCAATACTATAAAATGTTCTAAGTATATAATGCAGAGAATAGTCAACATTTTTAAAGCAATTATACATTGTATTTTCCTTACTGTGTAGTAAAGGGGAAAACATGCACCTGTAGCAAATGCACAAAATATGTGCTCCCCAGTTGTACTTATTGTTAGGACAATGTGTCCTTTCTTCATGTCCTAAATATGGCCAAATTAAAGCCTCCCTTGCTTTGGCTTTTGAAGATAATAGCAAATGACAGAAAAATCATTTCTATTGGTGTCATTCCATAAAATGTATAATGCAAATCTCTTCCTGTCAGATAGGGAGTATTAGTAAAGTTTCTATATTAGATATTATTAGGTATATCTATTATTAAATATGTTTATTATTAGATATTATTTTCTAGGAAATTTTTTTCCAAAGGAAAAACAGATCCCATAATACCCACTCTTCTATTCCTCTTGACTAATATGAGAATTATCAGAGATTTTGTGTTTAGTTTTGTAATTGAGTTGTTGGGTGAGCAGGGGTGAAAGGATGTAAGGATGATTCTAGCTCAGTAACTGCGTGGATGGTTCATTAATGGAAACAGGAATTAGAGGGACCATTTTGAGGGAAAGATGAGAATTAGAAGCATGGGAGAAAGATCTAGATAGTAATCATAGATTTGTGAGCTATTCCACAAAAGAAGTGTTGAAACAGGCTATAGAAATTTTATCTCATAAACATAGGCCTGCCCTTGCCTATGTAGGTGAAGCAAAGACCTTGTTCCAACCAGAGTGTTGGACAAATTTGCAAAATGCTATGCTGTTAGTTCACATTTGTGCCCTACACAAGTCAAATGCACACAGTCGTGCTAATTAAATTGTACCCACCCTCAGTTTCAGACATCTCTCAAGCATATCAGGCATACCTGGGCATGGCTGAGAACAGAGGCTGCACACACAAGGGACGAAGGAACCACCAGGGAAATAACCAAGGTTAATTGATGTAAGCCCCCTTCCAGGATAGCAAGCCAAGGAAAGATTTCTGAATAAAACATGTGCCCGTCACTCATCTTACCCACCTAGTCCTCAGGGACACATGCCCCATGTCCTCAATTGAGATGGCTTCATTAAAAGGAAGGAAACACAGATATCTCCGTGGGGCTTTGATAGCACAAGATAGAGACACCTTGGGGCAATGGCTGTCTCTGAACAATTGTGGCAGAGTGAGCACCATGAACAAAAGCCCCCAGACTCCGCATGAGCTTTGCTGAGGCTTGGTGGGCATCCTGGTTGGCAGTGGTGTCTTGATGGGTGAGGACATCGGGCACTCATGCCCTTGAAAGACCCCAATGACCCAATATCAGGTGTTAAGATTACCAGGAGACTAACTCCTCACCCTGCTGACTAACTTCCCATCCTCCTTACCTCAGCAGAAATGGACCACACTATAGTCTCAAATAAACTATACCTGGGCTGGGCGCGGTGGCTCATGCCTGTCATCCCAGAATCTTGGGAGGCCGAGGCGGGTGGATCACCTGAGTTCGGGAGTTCAAGGCCACCCTGACCAAATGGAGAAACCCCATCTCTACTAAAAATACAAAATTAGCCAGGCGTGGTGGCTCATGCCTGTAATCCCAGCTACTCAGGAGGCTGAGGCAGGAGAATTGCTTGAACTCGGTAGGCAGAGGTTGCAGTGAGCAAGATCGTACCATTGCACTCCAACCTTGGCAACAAGAGCGAAACTCCATCTCAAAAAATAAATAAATTACACCTGGAAAAGTGGAAAATGAAAAATGCCACATCGTGCCCAAGAAGTGCATGTGAAATTGTTCCATGCGGACTCCCAAAGCGATGTAGAAAGAATTAGAGAATCTAAAATGTCTGCAGTTTGTAGAGGCAAAGCCATAGAAATACTACTCGCTAACTTCTTTTCATCTTATTTTTACCCCTAGTCTAGAGTGACTTCAGAAATACAAGTTGTACTGAAAAACAGGGTTACATAAGTAAGGAAATAAAAAGCAAAGAAATGTATAACTCCCATCATTTCCCCATGAATGAAGATGGGTCTATATCCAAGCACTTATCATAATGCAGAAGTTTCTGAGTTTTTTTCCTAAGAAAATATCTTAAAATTACATTGCAGTTCCCTTTTCACCCCCTGGCAGTAAAATGCTTACAGCAGTTGTTCTCCTCTGAACCTCTCTGGCAGTCCTCTGGGCCTCTTTTGCTTCAATACAAGAAAGAAGAATGTGAGGGCTCCTATTTTCTGATATTCACAGTGATCAGAAAGAATGTTTCTTTGGAAAATTCAAGGTAAACTTGAGACACAATAGCAGGCACTGTTCTCACAGCTAATTGGGAACCTGGATGGTGCCCAGGTTTGAATCACACAGAAGTAATTATTCCTTTCCCTTCACAGATAACTTTGGAAAAGCATTCCCTTACATTCATGAACTTTTCCCACTGCAGCATGAGAAACACAGGAATGTAGCTCAGCCTGCCTTGCCCAGAGGAAGATCTGTTTCCCAAAACTGAATGCATTTGTTTAAGCCTGTTTCAAAAAGAAAAGTTGAAAGTTTACCTCAAGATTCCCTTTTGGGAAGGTAGATGGATGGAATTTTATCAGATTACTGAGAAAGTAATGGTGAGTATCTGCCAAAAAATCAAACTGCTTTCTTTTTCTTTAAAACGACAACATCATCAACAACAAAACTCATGCCGATTTTGCAACGGGAAGACAGCCCACATGGCCAATTAGTCAAGATGAAATGCGGTGGTTTGGCATTTCTGGAAATTCAATTCTCAGGTTTTGAAAAATCTGAAGAAAACAAGAAATCGTATTGTTAAAGTGGAACAAATTAGCAGAGTGGCAGCAACCCACTTGTAAGAAATGCTGGTTTGCAAACAGAAAGAACGTTTGAAACAGAAATGTTGTCTGTAAAAACAGCTGTTTAAAATAACTACGTGGAAATCATCTCAAACATGCAAAGAAGCAGCATAGCAATAAATGCCCAAATAAATACATGGAGAGAGTATCAAACATGGGGGAAGAGAAGCACAGCAATAAATAATACCCAGTAGCAGGAATGAGAAGCTGCATTTGGGGAGCTGCAAGTCCTGTATATTTTTATCCTTTGCTTCATTTTACACCAAGGTCAGGAGGAAGGCACCCAGGTTCCTTTGACTGGGACTTTAAACAGACCCAGAACAGCTGAACAGGGTTAAAAATATATACATATATATTAAAATCTGAAGCAAAAGAGTATCAGAAAAGAGAAAGCAAGGCTAGGCACAGTGCCTCATGCCTGTAATTCCAGCAATTTGGGAGGCCAAGGCAGGAGAATTGCTTGAGCCCAGGAATTCAAAATCAGCCTGGACAATTTAGAGAGACCCTGTCTCCACACACACACAAAAATAAAAATTAAAAAATTATCCAGGCATGGTGGTAGGGTGGTGGGTGCCTGTAAACCCAGCTACTGGAGAGGCTGATGTGGGAGGATCACATGAGCCTGGGAGGAGGAGGTTGCGGTGAGCTGAGATGGCACCACTGCACTCCAGCCTGGATGACAGAGCGAGACTCTGTCTTGAAAAGAAAGAGAAAAGAAAGCAAAGTCTGGAACAGAAGACATGAGAACCAGGCCGTCAAGCCAAGACCAGGAATGCTCCAAGTCAGAGTGAAGAGACAAAATCACAGGAGCTCAGTTTCACTTACTAAAAAAGGGCAAGGCTAATGAGGCCAAGGAGCACCCTAGCATAGGGCTCTTCAGACTTTTCCAAGGGACTCCCAGTGATAGAGGTGAGTAGCTTCATACCCTTGAAGATTCTGGAGGCATGACTGGAAACAGACAGGCCCTGGGAAAGCATTTGTAAATATTATATACTTTAAAAATTAAAAGACAAGCATTTTGCTCTATAAGGTAGCTTTGTTCTTTTGAAAGATTATGTAAGATTGGTTTGTCATCATCAAGTAAAATGTACTGCTGAGATGGTAGCACCATATGCAAAAATACAGTCTAAACCCTAGCTTTGTGTTTAGAATAGAACCTGTGTTTGAAAAGCCCCAGGCCCAACCATTATCCTTGGCTGCACCTCCACGGGTGCTCAAACTATTTGTCTCACGACCAAGCATAATGTCTGATCATTACAGTCTTTTTCAAAATGCCATGGAAGCCAAACAAGAGTCAAACAAAGCAAGACATGGGGCCATATGAAGCCTTAGCATCATTGTTATGGTCTGAATGTTTGTATCTTTCCCCAAATTCATCTGTTGAAATCCTAACCACCAAGGTGATCGTATTAGGAGGTGGGGCCTTTGGGAGGTGATAAGGTCATGAGGATGGAGCCCTCATAAAGGAGATCAGTGCCCTTATAAAAGAGGTTTCATCCACATGTGTCAAAATGGCTTTTTTAAAAAGAGACCCCAGGGAGCTGCCTTGCCCCTTCTACCATGTGAGGACACAGAAAGAAGCAGCCCTCTCTGAACCAGGAACAAGCCCTGATCAGACACTGAATCTGCTGCCATCCTGATCTTGGATTTCCCAGCCTCCAGAACTTGAGAAATAAACTTCTGTTGTTTATAAGCCACCCAATCTATGGTATGTTGTAGCAATGTGAATGGACTAAGACAACTATAGTTTACCAACTTCTAGCAGACTATGTGCATGTCCCATAGTAAAAACTCAAATATTTGAATGAAGGACATAGAATCTGAGAGCTAGGTAGCAGATTTTTAAAGGGAAAGAAACTAAGTCCAAGAAAGAGGAAGTAAACAAATAAAAATTGTAACATATTTTATCATAAAAATCTATTTTGTGTGCAGATTACTCATTTTAATAAAGGACAAAGGTAAGCTGGGTATGTAATGGAGTTTTGGTGCAAGTTCCCCAGAAAGATGTAGTCTAAACACAGGTCATTGTTCAAAAACTTTATTGGGGAGTGTGATCCTAGCTAGGAGCAGGAAAGAGGGACAAGAGAACAAAACAGGATCAGGGGAAGCACCAGTACAAAGAGGCTTTGATGAGCTGGCCACCACTCCAAGGACCAAATTGCTTGATCCTGCAGGATTGTCTCAAGAATTGTATGAAGTGATCTTTCCAATACTTCTGGGTTATGCAGCAGTGGGAGCTGGGTGGTTTTGTTGCTTATATTGTTTTTAAAAGGAGAAAAGGTGAGAAATTGTTGAGTTGCATAAGAGTGCAGCTGGCCAGAGGCACTGTGAAACTGACTATTGCTGGTATTAGTACATGAGGACTCTGAACTCAGAGCTTCTGGAACACTAGGCCAGTGTCCAATGTCTGGAGCAGAGAGGAAATGGGTGTGACTAGAATGGAGAACCCTCTATGAAGGCTACAAATAGTATACCAGGTATAAAACTCCCCCTGAAAGTAAAAATATGTAGATTATGAGTTAGCAAAGAAGGAACAAGAGAGAAATGGGGGAAGGGAAGCACACCACAGCCAAATAAGAAAAAAATAGCCAATAAAGAGTTTGTGTTCCTAAGATACCACTGACACGTATTTACAGTGGGTCCTGAAGAGCGACCGTTCTGAGGCTTTATCCATCAAGATTAAAAAGCTACATCATAATTACATCTTTTTTTTAAGATAGTATATTCCAAACTCTTCCAAAATAATATTCACACACTGCTATGGTTTGAATGTGTCTCCTCCAAAATTCATGTTGAAACTTAATCCCCATTACAGTGGTATTGAGAGATGGAGCCTTTGGAGAAGTGAGGAAATCATAGTGGCTCCATCCTCATGAACAGATTTGTGCCTTTTAAAGGGGCTAGAGGGAACTAGCTTAGGCCTAGAGGGAACTAGCTTAGGCCTTTTTTTGCCCTTCTACCTTCTGCCATTTGAGGACTCAACATTTGTCCCTTCCAAAGGATGCAGCAACAAGGCACCATCTTGGAAGCTGAAGGCAGGCCTTCACCAAACACCAAACCTGCTGCACCTTGATCTTGGGCTTCCAGCATTCAGAATGGTGAGAAATAAATTTCTGTTCTTTAAAATTACCCTTTCCCCAGTGTTTTATTATAGCAACACAAACAAACTGAGACACCCACTTCTTCTTCAACATGATCATAAATCAGAACACACTCCTGAAATGTGTCTTTGGATAAGGCAATGTCTTAATTTGCTCGGCTTCCATAGACAGGGCACAAAAATTTATTTTTTCACCATTCTAGAAGCTAGAAGTCCACAAATAAGGTGCTAGCATGGTCTGTTGCTGGCTTGCAGATGGCTTCCATCTCTCTGCATGCTCATGACCTTTCCCCAGTGCATGCATTCAGAATGAGAGAGAGACAGAGAGACAGGACAAACAGCACTGGTGACTCTTTAAGGGCACTAATCCCATCATACTAGAATCTCACTCTCATGGCTTCAACTAACCCTGACTACCTCCCAAAGACCCTAGCTCCAAAGATGGCCACACTGGAGTTTAGGGGTTCAACATATGATTTTGTTGTTGGGGGGCAAAAATATTCAGTCTATAACAGGAATTAGTTTGAAAATGAAAACCAGCGTTTCAACTAAATCTCATTGTATCCATTTGGAAATTCTTTTCAGCCCACCTCTCAAGCATGACAGGTCAGTTTCATGAGTGGGCATAGGAAGTATTGAGTGTCACTTCATCTCTCAGTTAAAAGTAGGTCTTTTATTGTATGCAAGTAAATTTTCATCTCAGGACTGCTTTTACTATATCCCAGTGTGTTGTGTTTCCATTTTTGTTTGTCTCAAGATATTTTTTGGTTTCCCTTTTGACTTCTTCTTTGACCCATTGGTTATTCAGGGCCAAAGACCCCAACATAGCAAAGATTTATGTTATTTAATTTCCATGTATTTGTGAGTTTTCCAAGATTCCTCCTGTTATTTATTTTTAGTCTCATGACACTGTAGTCAGAATAGATACGCAATATGATTTCAATCTTCACAAATTTGTCAAGACTTGTTTTGTGGCCTAACATATGATCCATTGTGGATGATGTTCCATGTGCAATTGAGATGAATGTGCATTCTGTTGCTGTTGGATGGAATGTTCTATAAATATGTGTTAAGTCCATTTGATCTAAAATATAGTTCAAGTCCAATGTTTTCTTGTTGCTTTTCTGTCCAGTTAATCTGTCCAATGTTGAAAGTGGAATGCTGAAGTTTTCTATTATTATCATGTTGCAATCTATCTCTTCAGATTTATTAATATTTGCATTATATATTTAGGTGTACTGATTTTGGATGTGTGTGTATATATATTTCAAATTGTTATCAATCATTGATGAATTGATGCCTTTATCATTATATAATGACAATCTTTGTCTCTTTTTACCCTTTTTTACTTAAAGTCTATTTTGTCTAATATAAGTATGGCTACCACTGCTTTCTTTTGGCTTCCATTTGTGTGAAATTTCTTTCCATACCTTTACTTTCAGTCTGTGTGTCATTAGAGGTGAAGTGAGTCTCTTATAGGCAGCATATAGTTGGGTCTTTATTTTTCTTAGTCTATTCAGTCAGTCGATGTCTTTTTATTGAGAATTTAATCTATTTATATTCAAAGCAATTATGCATACATTATGCATACATTTTGTTGATGGTTTTCTGGCTAATTTGTATATCCTTGTTCCCCTCTTCCTTTCTTGCTGTCTTCCTTTGTGATTTGATGATTTTCTGTAGTGGTATCCTTCGAATCCTTTGGTTTTATCTTTTGTATGTCTGCTAAGGGCTTTTGCTTTGTGGTTACCACCAGGCTTGCATAAAACCTCTTATACTAATAACAGGCTGATGTATTTAAGCTGATAATTACTTAACTTTGATCCTTACACAGACTCTACACTTTTCTCCCTTCCCCATTTGTTTTTGATAATGTATTTTCTATCTTTGATAGCCTGTATCTTTTGACAAATTATTATAGCTATAGTTGATTTTGATAATTTTTTTAACCTTCCTACTAGAGCTATAACTGATTTTCACACTACCATTACAGTATAAGAGTGTTCTGAGTTTGACTGGATACTTACTTTCACCAGTGAGCCTTATATTTACATATATATATTGCTACCTGGAGACCTTTTAAGAGTTGTGCTCAGGATGGTGTTAGTGCACAAGTGTATCTTTACTTTTCCTATCAATTTTGATGTGGATGTTTTCTCAGTCATCTGGTGTGTAGGAGTCTTTCAACTGGATTCTGGCTTTCTATTGAAGTGTAGGTGTTTACTCAGTGTGTCTGTAGGAGGAGGGAAAGTCAGGAGCCTCCCATTCCATCATGTTGCTAACCCACTGCTTTATTTTTTTTAACGACTTTGGGTGGTCAACTATCATCCCAGGAGGAAATCTACATTGTATAAAGTAAGAAAAGAACTCTGCAGTCTGGGCATGGTGGCTCATGCCTATCAATCCAGCACTTTGGGAAGCCAAGGTGGGAGGATTGCTTGAGACCAGGAGTTCAAAACCAGCCTCGGCAACATAGTGAGACCCTGTCTCTACAAAATAATAATAAAAATAATAACAATAATAATAAAAAGAAAAGAAATTTGCAGGAGAATATGTATATATTAATTTTAGTTTTACAAAAACAACCAAAAATAACTCCCATGTAGATGTATATGGAGTACGTGTGTGTGCATATGTGTGTGTGTATTAGTGTTCCCTGCTTTGTGATGCTTCTATCATCCCCTCACAGAAAGAAGGAGAGAAGTGGAAACATTTATTTTAGAGAATTAACATTCATTTACTGCATACAGAGTTGGGGGATATCATTGACTTGTTCCTTACTTATTTTTATATTGTTATATTAGTTATAATGATCATGAATCCTGCTTGTGAATAACAACAATACAAAAAAGAATAAATAAAAGTAAAAAAGGAAAATGGGGGGGGAAGGGAAAGATGGTGCTAAGAAGTTCTTCTCAAGTTTTAATTACCAATCATTTAGTTCTAGTGACCTAAATTGTTTTATTGTTTTACCTTTTTTTTTCTGCTGGCAATTTAGTGATTTTTTTCTACTTCGAACTATTTTCTCAGGAATATTTTTGATAAATTTATCAAAAAAATCACCTATACATATTCAGGAATAATTTGGCATTAAGTAATGCTGTGTAAAAACGAAGAGCTGGGACAGGTGCAGTGGCTCACACCTGTAACCCCAGCACTTTGGGAGGCCGAGGCAGGTGGATCACCTGAGATCAGGAGTTCGAGACCAGCCTAGCCAACATGGAGAAACCCCATCTCTACTGAAAATACAAAAATTAGCCGGGCATGGTGGTGGGTGCCTGTAATCTCCACTACTCAGGAGGCTGAGGCAGGAGAATCACTTGAATCCAGAAGGCAGAGGTTGCAGTGAGCCGAGATGTCGCCACTGCACTCCAGCCTAGGTGACAGAGAGAGACTCTGTCTCAAAAAAGAAAACAGAAAACAAACAAACAAACAAAAACGAAGAGCTACGTGGTAAGCCATCATAGTTTAAATGTTTCTGATATGAAAGAGAGGACTTGAAAAAACAACACAGGACCATAGGGCTTTGACTTAATTAAGGGCATCTATAACTTGCCAGTGCCGTCAGACCAATCCTTCCAGGAATGTAGTAAGCTGCTGAGATTCATCAAGTAAAATCACCCTCTGAAGTTCAAGTAAGTATATATAAATGTGCCCTAGTGAAAGTGTCAAATGACACTTTGATAAGACTGTAGGAAAAGGTGAGTACTACCTTAAGTACCAGAGTTTGAAAGTACATTATTTGGAAGGCTGATCTTGAACACTGGAGTAAGACGACATAGGAATAAGTGGAGATAAAGAGGCCCATGAACTTCAACACCTTTTTTTTTTAATTATTTTATTTTATTTTTTAGACAGAGTCTCACTCTGTCTCCCAGGCTGGAGTGCAGTGGCGCAATTTCAGCTCACTGCAACCTCCACCTCCTGGGTTCAAACGGTTCTCCTGCCTCAGTCTCCCAAGTAGCTGGGATTACAGGTGCCTGTCACCACGCCCGGCTAATCTTTTGTATTTTTAGTAGAGATGGGCTTCACCATGTTGGCCAGGCTGGTCTCGAACTCCTGACCTCAGGTGATCCACCCGCCTCAGCCTCCCAAAGTGCTGGCATTGCAGGTGTGAGCCACCATGCCCAGCCAGCACCCTCTATTTTGAACACCCCCATTATCTTTAGGCAGAGTACAAGCATAATTTTGACACTACGTACTGCCACCTACTGTAGAAGGCCTGAGGCTGTGGGGTGCTGGTGAGGGCAGGGAAAGTAAACTTAGCCACAGACTGCCTGGATGACCAGAACCATGGGCCAAAGACTCTGGACACCCGAGAGGGAATTTCTACATCTTCTCAGGCCGTAATTTCTTTCTGTTGAGTAGAACACACAAAACAATGTGAATATATAACTACATGACTTGATCAAAGGCCGTGAGAGCAATAACAGGAGCTGTTTGGGGCCTACAGCCTCAGGTTGACCCCTTTTTGATAAGTCAAATTCCTTCTCTTCATGACCTCCTTCTTTAAGGAGCAAATCCTCGCAAACACCTCCACAGAACTTTCTTCAAGATGGAGCTAACTAGATTACATATGGCTCTAGATCTGTATACAATATTTGCATGGGGTTTTACTCATTATACAATAATCCTATTACCAGAAAGAACCAAGGCAATCAGGGTCAGACAAGGCACAGGCAGATGTTTAACACCACATGGTCAGATATCTACCAGGTGAATGATAGGATGTAAACGACTTCAGGCATCTTCCTAGTTTCCATCCTTCTCCTTCATACACACACGATACTAATGAAATCATTGATACACTCTCTATTATAATTCCCTATTCTGTTATGTAAGGCACCAACTGCACCTATCCCTTCTTCCAAAGGCAACATAGGTACTCTTAATCAGACCCAATTGCTGTATCCAGCAGCCTAGTTTTGACTATTGATGATAATTCTGAGCTAACTCAAACTGTCCCATTTTTCTTAGTGTTCTCTGCTTTGTGATGTTTCCATCATCCCTTCACAGAATTATCTGGATGCATCGTTCAGGATCATCACTCCAAGTCCCAGCTGGTGTAGAAGTATACTTCTCATAGCCCTGAAAGGAGCCCAAATCACAATTCTACATCCCTGATGACTGGGTTTTCTCTTGCCCCAATTCCGTCTCAAGCCCAGTCCCCATAAGGTGTCAGACAACTCAGGTCATGCCTCAGGGGATACAGGGAATAGCCCAAGCCCATCAACCTCTGTCATATATAGGCCAACAATTAGTTACCTAAAAAATGCATGATGAGGACCACCCTGAGGAGCACAGTTAGGTAACATAAACCATAGGAAGTGCTATCACACAACCCACACATAGCTGTTGTGAAACAGGGCTTTGGGATTCTCCTTGGTACAAATGTGAGGGCTCCCCTGTGCTCCATTTACTCATTAAAATGACCTCTTCTGTCGTAGAAGAAAACCTACATTCCTAACTCGCTCTGCCATCTTCTCATCATGGCTGGAAAGTGCTTACCAATCTAATACTTCTTCCCTTTGGTACAGACACTGACTTGAATTTTTCCTTCAACTTTCCATGGACAGCAAACATCTTGAGCTGTTGCTATACTAAGAAAGAAATGATGTTGGCCTGGATTCCCTGCCATTCCCCCAAGAAAATGTGTCAATATTCACAACAAACAAACAAATGTGGATGTATGTAAAATCCTTGCCCATGTGTAGCTCATACTTTCCTTTCCTCTGCAAATGGGAGCATCAAAAAGAAATTAAGTAATGACATGCTGTGGCTGCAGCTGTGTGTATCCTTCATCACATTATATGGCTGTGGTTAAGGGATGACTCTCTCCTGCTTAGTTTTTAAATATTTATAATGGAAGTTGAGTTGTCAGGGCATGTCCAACTGTTGTCAGAAAAAAAAAAGTAAATGAAAATAACATCGATGGCATGGCACAACTCTATGGACTGTGTCTATGTGTGTATGTACAGTAAATGTGCTATTATCCTGTAAAAGTTATCCTGGCTGTTTTTTTCTAATTAACAGAAAAATCCCATCAGTATGCAAACAGAGTTTCTGTCCATTTTTAAATAACAAAAATAAAATATCCTTAGTACGAACAGAATTAACTGACCATATTTTGTCATTTCTTTTAAAAATTAGGAATCTCGGCTGGGCACGGTAGTTCACGCCTATAATTCAAGCACTTTCAGAGGCTGAGGTTGGAGGATCTCTTGAGGCCAGGAGTTCAAGACCAGCCTGGGAAACGCAGAGAAACCCTGTCCCCACAAAAAGAAAATAAAATAATAACTTAGTGATTCGTAGTGGCATGCACCCGTGGTCCCAAGTTACTTGGGAGGCTGAGATGGGAGGATTGCTTGAGCCTGGGAAGTCAAGGTTGCAGAGAGCCATGATCACACCATTGCACTCCAGCCTAGGCAACAACAGAGTCAGACCTTGTCTCAAAAAAGAAAAAAAATAGCAATCTCCATTTTAAAATGTTATATAAATAAATAACAGTTAATTATCCAAAACAATAACATCCTTAAGACCTAATGGTCCTGCAAGGTGAGTGGTATTTGGTTGGGGAGGGGAGCAGGGGGTGTGTGTGTGTGTGTGTGGTAGTTTAGCCTTTGGGTACTGATATCCTTAAAATCCAACTTTCAGAATTAATAAGAATAAAAACAAACAGTTGTCATTTCAAGGTTTATGCCTACTTTCTCAAAAAAAAAAATTCCTTCAGGGGGATAATTTTAAACAAATTTGACTTTTGTAAGAAGATACGCATTTAAGGGGAATACCAGGCAAAAGGCATCTGGATAAAAAAGAGAGAGGTCACTCGTACTGTCTCATATAGATATAGGTATAGAAGATATAGATATAGACATAGAGATATAATAGATATAGATAGAATGGATATATATGTACATATATAATGTACTAAATGCTAACTTTTTAAGATAATGAAGCATATTTAAAACATATCATACTCAGAATCTTAGAGTTTTTCAATGGCAAGCAACAATGGCAAAGACTAAATAATTTAGATAACAAAGAAACACAAAGAAAGACCAAGGAATAGGGCAGAACCAAATAGAAAAACCTCTGAGACTAATTGGATTTTCAAGAGCATTACTTCCTGTGTTGTGAAGGAACTTCCCTCTCAAAGTAGCAAAAAACACAAAAAATTAACACGTAGCCATGCCAAAAAAAAAAAATCAGAAAATTCCTGTTTGCCAAATAAACAGAAATCAAGGCCAGACCAGAGGTGACCGACCAGCAGTCTCAAATTCAATCATAGGCCCTAGAAGCTCAGCACTGGATCCTAATGCTTCTGTGGAGAAAGGAGACACGATATCTGTAGAAGGGGGAAGAGTTGTAATTGTATATCCCATGTAAAGCATGGAGCCTGGAATAGCTCCTCCCACCTGACTGTGAAAGCAGATAGAAAGCCTGCCACCTCTGCAGGGGCTTGGGTTGACAATATATCACCTCTGGGAAGTCAAAACTCCAGGTACCCATTCACATGTGTATAAGGTTTAAATATGTAATATTCACATGGTTAAGGCACCACAACCATGTAGCTGATAGAAAGATTGCTCTGAAGGCACTCTATGCATCTTAGGAAATACAAAACAACTTTTTTTTTTTTGAGACGGTGAAATACGCAAATTTTTCTACCACATGTGTATTTGGTTTTAATACTAGTTTAACGAATCCCATATGGATAGGTTTACTTTTTATTTTATGTATTTATTTTTTTTGAGATGGAGTTTCGCTCTTGTTGCCCAGGCTGCAATGCAATGGTGTGATCTCTGCTTACTGCAACCTCTGCCTCCCAGGTTGAAGCGATTCTCCTGCCTCAGCCTTCCGAGCAGCTAGAATTACAGGTGCCTACCACCACGCTCGGCTAATTTTCGTATTTTTAGTAGAGACAGGGTTTTGGCATATTGGCCAGGCTGGTCTCGAACTCCTGACCTCAGATGATCCACCTGCCTCGGCCTCTCAAAGTACTGGGATTACAGGCATGAACCACCACAACTGGTCTAAAACAATTCTTGAGGGATACTTTAAAAACAGATTTAGGAAACTCCCAAAGCAGGGAGCAGGAGCTACCATAAATGAACATCATTTATAAACACAATAAGAAATCAAGGAGGGGCAAGGTGGTGTGTTCCTGTAGTCCCAGCTACTCTGGGGGCTCAGGTGGGAGAATCTTTTGAGCCCAGGAGGTTGAGGCTGCAATGAGCCAAGACTGTACCACTGCACTCCAGCGTGTTGTTGTTGTTTTTGAGACAGAGTGAGATCCTGGAAAGAAAGAAAGAAAGAGAGAGAGAGAGAGACAGACAGACAGAAAGAGAGAGAGAGCAAGAGAGAGAGAAAGAAAGAAAGAAAGAGAAAGAAAGAAAGAAAGGAGGAAGGAAGGAAGGAAGGAGGGAGGGGGGGAAAAAGCAGAAAGAAAGAAAGAAAAGAAAGAAAGAGAGAGGGAAAGAAAGAAAGAAAGAAAAAGAAAGAAAGAGGAAGGAAGGAAGGAAAGAGAGAAGGAGGGAGGGAGGGAAGAAGGAAGGCAGGCAGGCACTGAGGGAAATTCAGAAGATGCAATAAACAGGAAAATTAGCACTCTCCAAATCTGGATTATACACAATTTGAAAGAGACTACAAACAATTTTATTTAAAATTAATAAAAAGATAAAAAGGAATAAAATTCAAAAAGAAAAGCTCAGATACTGTGAAAAAGAATAGACCAATTTGAAAAGCCAAATAGAACTTCTAGAAATGAAGGAGAAACTCATTGACATTAAAAACAAGTAAAAATATCCATAGCTAGATATGTTATAGAAAAATTTCAGAACCTCAACAACAAAGGATTGAGAAAGTAAAAACATATTATCTATAAATAAATGGCAATTCGAGTGACAGCAAACTCCTCATCAACAACAATAATTCTTGAAGGCTGGGAAGCATCTTGAAAGCAATGAGGGAATATAACAATCAGAGTATATATCCATCTAAATTATATGCACATGAGGTGAAATAAAAGCCTTTTTAGATAGACTGCTTGAAAAAGTTTACTACTCGTAATTTTGCCCTGAGATGAATATTAGTTTAAACAATATGAAATTTCTGATATTTGGCCATTTTGACCCACAAAAATGACAATTTCATAGGATTCAAACTAAATCTAAAAGACATATGTGCTTCAGGTAGAAGAAAAATGAATCCGGGGAAGATGCAAGAAGCAATGATGAGCAGTTATTGATAAAACTAAATAAGCATTGACTATAAGGATAATAAAATGACTAGTGGCATTTGGAATGGAAAGGGAGAACTAAGACATATCTGCTGATACGAAGCTAGAGCTAATAATTAACATGAAATCATGGTAACTCATGTATCCATGTTAAAACTTTAAGGTTGACTACTAAAAAACAGAAATAAAATGTAGAACTTCCAAATCAATGGCTGGAGTCAGGGGGTGGGAATAAAGAAAATTCCATCTTTCCAAGAAAAGTTAGAAAAGCAGAATGTGAAAGCAAAAGAGAGAGAGAGAGAGAAATACAAAATCAGATAGCCAAAGTAAGCCAAATACACTAATAATCAAAGTGGCAGTAAATGAAATGATTATGCCCTTAACAAAGGACAGATTCTTAGGATTTTAAGGAACAGACCCCAAAAAACCCAGCTGTATATGCTCTTTTCTATAAACATGCCTAGAGCAGCTCAAGAGGGTCAAGAGTGAAAGAATGAAAAAGGTGAAAGAGGATATACGAGACGAAGACTAAGAAAAAAAAAGAGGGGGCAGAAAGGAAAGGAAAGAAGGGGCTGGGCACGGTGGCTCACGTCTGTAATCCCAGCACTTTGGGAGGCTGAGACGGGTGGATCACTTGAGGTCAGAAGTTCAAGACCGGCCTGGCCAACATGGTGAAACCTGTCTCTACTAAAAAAATTAACCAGATTTAATAGTGGGTGCCTGTAATCCCAGCTACTTGGGAGGCAGGAGAATCGCTTGAACTTGGGAGGCGGAGGTTGCAGTGAGGTGAGATTGCGCCATTGCACTCCAGCCTGGGTGACAGTGTGAGACTCCATCACACACACACACACACACACACACACACAAAAAGAAGAACAAGAAGAAGAAAAGAAAAGAAAGAAGGGAGAGAGGAGGTGGGCAAGATGAGGAAAGAAAGAAGCCAGCATAGCAACATTAGACAAAGACACATTAAGACAAAAATAATTATTATTACAAATTGAAAAAGAGGGTCATTATTTAAGGATAAATGAAACAATAAGGCAGAAAAACATCCTTGCTTTAAATCTGCACCTAACCCTGTAGCCACAAAATACATTAAACCAATAGTTGTGAGTAAATATTGACTGAAATTAATATGGCATTTGATGCCCTCTGTTTTTCCTAAGATATTTTTCGCTATTAATTACTTCCTAATTAAGTATTAGTTTGTTCATTGAATGAATTTTGACTGAGTAACTACTATGTCCCAAAATAGAAATTCAGTGATGAACAAGATAGACAAAGTCCCTGCCCTCATGGACTTTATATTCCAGTGGACAAAATATGTTTATTTCAAAATAAATGTTTAAAACATGTGGCTCACATGTGAGAAATTATACTAATATCTAAAATAATATGCAGTACTCAGATTGCTTATTCAGCCATATTGCCCAATGCCTAAGCGGTTCTCTGATCAGGATATTGTTAAGAGATTGGTTAAATTTTTAAGGACTCCGCTCTGTTCAACGGGCACCAAGTATTTGTTTACATATATTTGCTTCTCACTTTTACTAAGTATGATTATAGAGCTGACGCCCACAAGATGCAATAATAAAAGAATTACCTAAACTTAAATATACAAAGTCTCAAAAGAATCAGATGTAATTGCAAAGTGTGCATGTGGCCAATAGTGTTAAAAATGATGATTTCATAATTACTAGTTTGTTACATGAGAAGTGTAACTGAAAACGGGAAATTCACCACAGTTCATGATTTAAGTAGTACAAATAGCAGACAGCAATTGAGGCCACGTTTTCATTAGTTTTACTGTACTAAGTAAAAACCATTGATTCACTTACAATTCTTCCTTGTACTTATGTGTCTCTTTTGAGTCATATATTAGGACAATATGAAGATGTAAATTCTTAAATCTTCATGGAGTGTATCTCTTTTCATTAACTGCCAAAGTATACATAAAATATTCCAAAAGAACAAACCACAACAAAATGTTTTTTTAGATATGGTCAAAACTTATTTGGCACAAGTTACCAAAAGAAATGTAGTCAAGTGGCAAGTGATATTTAATTTACATCCTGAAATGTTTACAGAAACTATTAAGTATTGCTGATGAATAAGACTGCACTTACAAATGATTTCTGCCATAAATAATATGCACAGTTTAAGCCAGTATAAACACAATTCTAACAATTAGAAAGAAAAAAGGATTGAGATTACATCTGATCCAAAGAAAAGTCAACTTGACACACACACACACAAACTGTACTCTATTTGTTTAGAAAGCTTACTTAGAATAGAAATAAAAGTTTCTAATTAACCTCTTATTTATAGAGCCCCGTTCTGCCGTATGGATGATGGTATGCCAAGTTTGAACTAGCACACTTCAACTAGTGGTCAATTCTAAAAGTCTATGGTTTTCTCATCAAAGGAAAGTGTCAAGTAACTCTGAGCTACATTCAGGAATCTATGTCCCCCAAAGATCCAGCATTTGATTGGAAAAGGCTTATCATTGGTGTATTAGGCCATTTTTGCCCTGCCATGAAGAAATACTTAAGACTTGGTAATTTGTAAACAAAAGAGGTTTAATTGGCTGGGTTCTGCAGGCTGTCCTGGAAGCATGGGCCGGCATCTGCTTGGCTTCTGGGAAGGTAAACAGGGAGCAGGTGTGTCACATGGCAAGCAAGGGAGCAAGGACAGTTGCAACAGGGAGTGCCACATACTTTTTTTTTTTTTTTTGAGACGGAGTTTCGTTCTGTCACCCAGGCAGGAGTGCAGTGGCATGATCTCGGCTCACTGCAAGCTCCACCTCCCGGGTTCATGCCATTCTCCTGCCTCAGCCTCCTGAGTAGCTGGGACTACAGGCGCCCGCCACCATGCCCAGCTAATTTTTTTGTATTTTTAGTAGAGATGGGGTTTTACCGTGTTAGCCAGGATGGTCTTGATCTCCTGACCTCGTGATCTGCCCACATCGGCCTCCTAAAGTGTTGGGATTATAGGCGTGAGCCACCGCACCTGGCCGCCACATACTTTTAAACAACCAGATCTCACAAGAACTCACTCACTATCAGCAGGACAGTACCAAGCCATTCATGAAGGATCTGCCCCATAACCCAAACACCTCCCACTAGGCCCCACTTCCAACACTGGGGAATTATATTTCAACATAAGACTTGGGGGGACAAATATCCAAACTATATCACTTCGGTTTAATTTTCTGTTAATCAGAGCCTTGAAATCACTGCCTTCTCCTTTGCCTGTTTCAATCAACCAAGGCCACCCAGAATTTCTGTACATATGTCACTTAACTTGCTAGCAACCCTTGGGGGAAGGGAGTAGACTTCACTCAAGTTCTCTGTACATCCCTAGTCATTGAGTTGCCACTTTCATGTCTGCAAGTGGCCGGCAGCCGTGCAATGAGGGAGACAGGTGGTGGCGCCCAGGTCCTGCCTAGGTAGAAAAGTGATGGAAGATCCCTGCTTGACGCTGAGGCCCCAGCAACACCCGCCCTGGAAAGATAAAAGAGGAACTGGCCTATCCTATCCTTGATGCCAAAGGGAAGGGAGAGAAAGGAAAATCTCCTCTAAGAGCAAAGAGCCACCTGGCCCTCCTACAGTGTGTGGTACCACTTTACAGAGCTTCGATAGTCCAAAACAGCTTCAGTGGAGAATTTGGTTTAAAGTACTTGCAGAAGCAATTCTGAGAGAGAATAAAGGAGACATTACTTAAACAGAAAATGACTGTATGATGGCTGTAGTCAGCGCGAACCCAGAAAACCTGAGACAGGTCTCAGTTAGTTTAGAAAGTCTATTTTGCCAGCGTTGAAGATGCACCTGTGACACAGCCTCAGGAAGTCCTGACAACATGTGCCCAAGGTGGTTGGGGCACAGCTTCATTTTATATATTTTAGGGAGACATGAGACATCAATCAGTATGTATATAAGGACATTAGTTCGGTCTGGAAAGGCAGGACAACTTGAAGCAAAGGCAGGAAGACTCAAAGCAGTGGGAGGGGGCTTCCAAGTCACAGATAGGTGAGAGACGAACAGTTGCATTCTTTTGAGTTTCTGATTAGCCTTTCCAAAGGAGGCAATCAGATATTGCTTCTATCTCAGCGAGCAGAGGGATGACTTTGAATAGAATGGCAGGCAGGTTGGCCCTAAGCAGTTCCCAGCTTGACTTTTCCCTTTAGCTTAGTGATTTGGGGGCCCGAAGATTTATGTTCCTTTCACATTTATAATAATCTATTGTATACTTAAAAATTGCTAAGAGAGTAGATCTTAAATGTTCTTGCCACAAAAATCATGAAGCAATGAATATGTTAACTAGCTTAATTGCACAATGTATACATATATTGAAACATCACATTGTATACCATAAATATATGCAATTTTTATTTGTCATTTTAAAAAATTTTAGAAGAAAAAAAATTTAAGAGAGATCATGGCTGAAATTTTTCAGAATTAGTGAAAGATACCAATCCTCAAATTACTGCAATCAATGAAACCCAAAGATATGGGTGCCTAGACATAGCACAGTGAAACTAAAGAACATCAAAGAAGACAAAGAAAGTGTTTAAAGCAGCCAGAGAGAAAAGAGAGACTTACCCACAGAGAAATGATAACAAGACTGATGGCTTACTTCTTAATATCCATCCACTGGACACCAGAAGAGACAAGGAACTAAAAGAAAGAAGATAACCAAAAACCTGGAACCCTAGTTCTAGCAAATATTCTTTTCAAATATAAATGGTAGCCAGGCACAGTGACTCATGCCTGTAATCCCAGCACTTTGGGAGGTAGAGATGGGCGGATCATCTGAGGTCAGGAGTTCGAGACCAGCCTGGCTAACATGGTGAAACCCCATTTCCATTAAAAATACAAAAAATTAGCCGGGTGTGGTGGCGCACGCCTGTTGCACCTGTAATCCCAGCTATTTGGGAGGCTGAGGCAGAGAATTGCTTGAACCCAGGAGGCAGAGGTTGCAGTAAGCCAAGATTGCATCACCACTGCACTCCAGTCAGGGCAACAGAGTGAGACTCTGTCTCAAAAAAAAGAAAAAAAAAACAAAAGACAAAGTCTATAATAAGGCTAAATGGACTAAGTATAAAAGAAAATGAAAACAAAACCGGATTTTTAAAAAGTAAAAGAAGCCAGGTTTACCTATGTTAGAAATGAAATGCTTGTTCTTGGTGCCACAAAGAAATAGCACTTGAACATAATTTTCTCAGCAAGGCAATTTTTACTTCTATAGAAGGGTATGACTCTCAAATGGAGTAATGGCAAAAGCACACCTGAAAAAGAGAGGGGAAGGGGTTCTTATTCCTGACACAGGTAGTCCCTATTGCTGTGTCGTTCCCCTAATGGCAGGCTTGGACCATACAGTCTAAGCTAATTCTGATAGGCTATTTTAAAGAGAGCAGGGGTATGAGCCAGAGTAGTGGGGTCAGTAGTTTTGTGGGAAGGACAATTACGGAACAGGTGACTAAAGGTGACTTAGGTCAGACTTAGGTGACCACAGGTGATTCAGGTCAAAAAAGGTAACCAGGATGAGTCAGGATGGAGCAGGTGACCAGGGGAACAGATGTGAACTACTGATTAAAACTGGTGGAAAATGTTGTTTACTGAAACTACGAGGAAGTTAAACTTAAAAATGGAGGACAAAGAACTGACCATACTGACATAGTGATTCTTTGAAGAGAAATTTAGAACTCACTCTATCCAACATCTAAAACCAAAGGACATACAACATTTGAATAACATGGGAAAATATATACTAAGCATGTACCAACAAAACGAATGATAGAGTTGCTATAAAAATATCAGATAAAATAGTCACTAAAGCAGTAGTAAGATCTCAATTTCTGAGAGTAGAATGCTTCATTGAAATTCTTCCACCAAACTTGAAAACTCTCAAGTCAATAGTAATGATTCTTCAGACGTGGCACTTTCATTTTTTGTCCTTACTCTCCATAACTCCTTAGACTTCTGTCTTCACCCCCCATTGGCATCAGCCACACTTGGAATCCTCCTCTCATTATCTGATCCCTCATTCCAGGCTCTCTACCTCAGTTCTTCCATCGCTAACCACGACAGCCTTAACCTTGGGCTTTCCCCACTCAACTCACCAGACTTACTCGACTTCCCCAAATCCTCAAAACTCAACTTTTCCCATCTTATCTTGGCATGAAGGGGCTTGAGAGGCACCAATAAATGGTAACCAGTTCCCTTCTTGATCTCTGAACAGAGTGCAAAATAAGAGTAAAGCAAATGGAATCACAAACTATCACCTTTTTAAAGGATAAAGCTGACTTTCCAAAATTCTTATACTTAGTATCTTTTCTGAATACAGTAGCCAGAGGCATTCCTAATGATGTTTTCACTGTAGCTATACTTTAAGAATAGCCAAAAGTTAGTCTCACTCACACAGCGTGTCACGTAAGTGATTAGTGATTGAGTATTGGACCAAGCATACTGATCTGGAATAAGCGTAGGGCAGATTCTGACCTGGTAGAGAATGTCTCTCTCTCCTTTCAAGAAAGGCCTAAAAGTGACAGTAAAAAAGAACCAACGAGAACAAGATCAAAATGGATTTTATTTACTTATAACCCAGATTGACTCTGAAAATGTTAACATATTATTGGAGCTGGGCATTTACCAAAACCTGTCATAGGAAAAAAGGAAGTAACTTAAATCTCAAATAACACAAATCCTTTTTCTTTCTTCATAAGAGTGGAAAAGGGAATTGCTGATTGGTCCTGAATTTCTCTTTCTTCCCTAAAACACTTTCAGGCAAATGAGAATGGTCTTGACTGTTATGCAGAGGACCAGGATCCTGGGTCAAAAGAGCTTCTTTTCAGCCACAGGTATTATTTCACATTCTAGCTGGAGAGAGAAGGCATAAACAAAAACAAAAAGAAATGGAAAGACATAAATACCTGTTGAAGAAATGGAAGCGACATCACAAGACCAAGAGCTACTGTCAAAATAATTGAATACCATGCCGGGGGCGGTGGCTCACGCCTGTAATCCCAGCACTTTGGGAAGCCGAGGCGGGTGGATCACGAGGTCAGGAGTTCGAGACCAGCCTAGCCAACATGGTGAAACCCCCGTCTCTAAAAATACAAAAATTAGCTGGGCACAGTGGTGTGTGCCTGTAGTCCCAGCTACTTGGGAGGCTGAGGCAGGAGAATCGCTTAAACCCAGGAAGCGGATGTTGCAGTCAGCCGAGATCGCACCACTGCACTCCAGCCTGGCGACAGAGTGAGATTCATTCTCAAATTTTAAAAAAATTAAAAAAACAAAAGAATTGAATTAAAAAAAAGTTAGCAAAGATGGGCTGATAATATTGCTAAAGCATCTGTTTCAATGAAAAAAGGTAAGTGAAGACAAAGAAAAGAACCCCACCTAAGCTATGAGCTGGTAGCTAGAAACACGGGGAGAATCCAATGGTGAAAAGACAAGTAAAATGTTACATAAAACAACAGTTGTTAAAGGGGGTGGAGTGGTGAGACAGGAGTGCTGCCTCCTTTGCTCAGCCCATGGCCCTGTCGCTAAGGAAAAATAACTCCGTGGGAGTGAGTCAGATGAGATAGAACAGGAGGGGTCCTATCTCTGCTAAGTCAGCTAGGGAGACAGTGCGGGACAGACTTTGGATTCTCGTGGAGTGGAAACCAGTGAGTCAGGGAGGAAGAACTCATCCCAGCTCCCACTCTGCAGCCACATCAAAGTTGCAGGGATTAGCGAAAATGCCCACCCGGTTGCGCAAGCTATCCTGAATACCGAGAATCTAATCCACTTGATGAGTTTACTCAGCCAGCTTTTTGTGGACTTGGTACAAAATGCTCAAATGACTTTTAGTTAAAGGAAGCAAAACGGAAGAACAGTCCTCACACAGCAACCTCATCAAAGTTCCTCAATGTAATAAAGCAACTCTGTAACTCTGCTAATACCCTAACATAAAGCCATGATTGCCAAAACAAACAAACAAACAAACAAATTGTAGCCCCAGACTCCCTCTCTCTGGGTGAAATAGTCTTGATTATGCAGATTGTTTGAAATTCAGTCCATCCAAGTAGTTGCAATTCCAGAAATCAAAGAATAGGTACACTGCTCCCTCTACTGGCTTTGCAGCTGCAGGTACAGATGAATTTAAACCAGAAAGCAGCCTTTTAGTCTTTATTTAGCTTTCTAGCATTTTCGCTAGAAAGTCTCTAATGACCAAAAAATAGAAGGGTGGTGCAAGTCTCTTAAAGTAAATCTTAAGTAAAGATTTATGGTAACTGTTAACAACAGATCACATTAAAGAGCAAAAAAAAAAAAAAAAAAGCTTAAAACCTTAAATTCTGTTCATGTGATAATTCTTGAAAGTATTGAAATTTTCTGAGGTTGACTACCATAGAGAGTCAAGAATTAAATATAGGGGAAAAAAGAATTAGATATAGGAAACTAAGAAATAAAAACCATGTTAGATGTTTCAAATAATGTTTCTGATGCATTTCCTAGCATCTCTTCTCTCAGTATTTGAAGAACTTTTGCCACTCTGTTCTTCAGTTACTGAATTGTACAAACTCATAGTGTCCCTATAAGTCCTTTTTCCCTGTACTCTCTGAAAAAGACTATAGATGCATAGATTTTTAAGTAAAAATGAAAACTGTGGCATTCTCTGATTCTCAAAAACTAATAGGAATAATGGCCAAATGATACCAGCAATTGAACTCCTCTTAAAAGGAGCAAGCTGGCTCATGCCTGTAATCTTAGCACTTTGGGAAGCCGAGGCGGGCGGATTGCCTGAGCTCAGGAGTTCGAGACTAGCCTGGGCAACAAGGCGAAACCCCGTCTCTAGTAAAATACAAAAGAAATTAGCTGGGCGTGGTGGCATGCACCTGTAATCCCAGCTACTCAGGAGGCTGAGGCATGAGAATTGCTTGAACCCGGGAGGCAGAGGTTGCAGTGAGCCGAGATCGCACCACTGCACTCCAGCATGGGTGACGGAGAAAGACTCTGTCTCTACAAAAAAAAAAAAAAGAAAGAAAGAAAGAAAGAAAGCAGCAAACTGTGACTCAGATGACCTACCAGCTCTGTTTCCCCCTTACCGATTACCTAGCAAATGGTCCAAAGCTGATGCTCCAGAATATATGTCCTCTCTTGCAAAGCTCCAATTCCATACCTAACTGATTTATTCAACCAAATGCATTCATTTGATCATTTGATAAATATTTTCTGAGCACCTACAATGTGTAAGGCAATGTTGTAGGTGCTGTGGATACAGAAGTAGACAGATGATCTCACTGAAAAGTCAGAAGCTAGCTTGGTGAATTCCCATTTATTTTCTTTATATATCAATGAGTTTGTGCACTTCCACATATATTAAGGTCAAATTGCAAATCCATGAGGTGTTCCTTGACTAACTTGGGCCATGGGTTTCACATCAACTGATCTTCTGAAATACCCTGTCATGAAGCCACTACACATTTTCTGTCTAGATTTGTTACTCATATCTGTTATCGCCTTGAATTAGTATTTAAAGATTTGACTGCCATCTGACTTTTCACATATGTTTGGTTTTCTCCTCAACTACATTAGAAATTATTTGAAGTAAGAAATACATGGCCTGACATAGAATGATATGAAAAGTCCTAAAAAGGTATAAAAAATAAATCATACTTAACAACTTAACATTCTTGAAAAGAATAATATTACATTAAATACAGTCCATCAGCAAAGTTTTATACACTATAAAATTTAATTGGTTTTAATCCAAACTAGATTACTTTATTAATTATAAATTAATTAATATTAATTGTTATCCCCAGTGCAACTTCTAAGAAAATAATTCAAAATATATAGCAAAAGAATGGCAAGAGAATTAAAAGTTTTTTAAAACACCCTTAGAGGTATAGTCAAAATTGTATATTAAAAAATTTCTAACACAAAAAGGCAATAATGGAGAAATAGTGGAACAAAAAGGACATAAAACATATAGAAAAAAATTTAAATGAAAAGCATAAATCCTACCTTGTTAGTAATTACATTACGTGTAAATGCATTAAACACTACAATCAAAATACAGTTATTGACAGAATGGGTTTTGTTTTGTTTGTTTGTTTTTTGAGACAAAGTCTCACTCTGTCGCCCAGGCTGGAGTGTAGTGGCACAATCTTGGCTCACTGCAACCTCCGTCTCCCAGGTTCAAGCGAGTCCCCTGCCTCAGCTTCCCAAGTGGCTGGGACTACAGGCGCCCATCACCCATCTGGCTAATTTTTGTATTTTTAGTAGAGATGGAGTTTCACCATGTTGGCCAGGCTGTTTTCTAACTCCTGGCCTCAAGTGACCAGGCCACCTCGGCCTCCAAAAGTGCTGGGATTACAGACATGAGCACCATGCCCCGCCAACAGAATGGATTTTTAAAAAAAACAGATCCAACTCTATTGTGTCTACAAGAGACACACTTTAGATTAAATATACAAAGAGGTTAAAAGTAAGAAGATCCCACGCAACCGTAACCAAAAGAGGGCTGGAGACCCATATTAATAGAATACACAATAGACTTTAAGACAAAGAAGATTTTTATGATGATAAAAGACCTAACAATTATAAACATATAAGCATCTAATACCAGAGTCCCAAAATTCATGAAGCAAAAACTTACAGGATTAAAGGAAGAAATGGATAATTCAGTAATCATGGTTGGAGGTTTCAGTTACCCAGTTTCAATAAGAAAATAGGAGACTTGAAAAATACTGCAATAAACTGAATGTGCCCTCCAAAAATGTATATGTTGAAACTCTAACCCCCAGTGTGATGGCATTAGGAGATGGGGCTTTAAGGAGGTAATTAGATGATGAGGGTGAGGTCCTCATGAATAGTATCAGTGCCATTATAAAAAGGACACCAGAGAGCTATCTCATCATCTTGCTGCCACATAAGAGGTACAGCAAGAAGTCAGCATCTGCAACCTGGAAGAGAGCGCTCACCAGACCCAGTCAGGCTGGCACCCTGATCTCAGACTTCCAGCCTCCAGAACTGTGAGAAATATACTTCTGTTGTCTATAAGCCATCCAGTCTGTGGTGCTTTATTATATAGCAGCCCAAAGGGACTAAGCAAACATTATAAACCAACTTGACCTAACAGACATTAATTGAACACTCCACCCAATAACAGCACAATACATGTTTTTCTCAAATACACATGGAATATTCTCCAGGATAAACCATACATTATGATGAAAACCTTAATAAATTTTAAATGATTGAAATAATACAAAGCATGTTCATCAATCACAATGTAATGACATTAGAAATTAATTAGAAGTAAATTTGAAAAATTCACAAATATGTAAAAATTAAACAACATACTCTTAATAACCAGTAAGTCAAAAGGGATACCACAAGGAAAATTATAGTTTGAAATAAATGAAAATAAAGATGAAACATGCCAAACTTATGGATGCAGCTGAAGAAGTGCTTAGAGAGAGATTAATAGCTATATAAATACCTATATTTAAAAAGAAGAAATAGCTCTAATCACTAACCTAAACTTCCATTTTCAGAAATCAGGAAAAAGGAGAGCAAACTAAACCCAAAGCAAAATGGAAGGAAATAATAAAGATTAGAATGAAAATAAATGAAATAGAGAATATATTAATAAAAACAAGAGTGAAAATTCAAAATTGACAAACTTATATCTAGACTGACCAAAAGAGAGAGAGAATACTCATATTACTAAAACTAGGAATGGGGCCACATGGAGGGAGACCATCAGGATAAATAACTAATGCATGTGGGGCTTAATACCTAGGTGATCAGTTGATAGGTGCAGCAAACCACCATGGCACACGTTTACCTGTGTAACAAGCCTGCATGTCCTGCACATGTATCCCGGAACTTAAAATTAAATTAAATTTTAAAAATATAATAAAATACAATAAAAAATGAATGGAAGAGAGGGCATCACTCTCAGCCTTATGGAAATTAAAAGGATAATAAGGAAATACTATGAACAACTATATGCCAACAAAATAGACAACCTAGATAAAATGGACAAATTCCTAGAAAGACACAAACTACTGAAACTGATTTATAAAGAAAATCTGAATACATCTATAATAAATAAAGAGGTTGAATCTGTAATGAAAATACTTTACACAAAGTAAAGTCTAGGCCCATTGGTGAATTCTACCAAACATTTAAAGAAGAATTAACAATCTTTCTCAAACTCATCCAAAAAAAAAAAAAATAGAAGAGGAAGGAACAGTTTCCAAATCATTCTATCAATATAGACACAAAAATCTTCAACTGAAACTAACAAACTGAATCCAGTCATATATAAAAAGGATCATACACCATGACCAGTGTGTCATAATATAAATGCCAAGTCTGTTTAGCATATGAAGTAAACCAATATAATATACCACATTAATGAAATGAAGAAAAACAACACATGATCATCTCAATAGACTAACAAAATTCAACAACTTTTCAAAATAAGAAACACTGAAAAAATAGAAATAGAAGGAAACATTATCAATTTGATGAAGGACATCTACTAACATCTCACAGTTAACATCACACTTAATTATGAAAGACTGAATATTTTCCCCTAAGAGGAGCAAGACAAAGGTGTTTGCTGTTACCACTTCTAGTCACCATTGTACTGGAGATTCTAATCAGAGCAAGTAGGCAAGGAGAAGAAATAAAAGCATCCAGACTGGAAAGGAAGTAAAACTATCTCTACTCACAGGTGAAGTGATGTTGTACGTAGAAAACCCAACAAAATCCACAAAAAAAAATTTATTAGAACTAACGAATGAGTTTAGCAAGGTTGTAGAATAGAAGACCAATATACAAAAATCAATTGTATTTCTATATACTGTAAATTAACCATACAAAACTGAAATTTCAAAAATTTAGTTTCTAATAGCATCAAAAAGAATATAATAAATAAATACAATGAATAAAGAGGAACTACAAAAAATTAATAAAGGAAATGCAAGAATTATACACTGGAAACTACAAAACATTATTTTTAAAAAAATTTAAAGAAGGCATAAATTAATTGAAACACATCCCAGATCAGAAGACTTAATATTGTTAAGGTGGCAGTATTCACTAAACTGATTTACAGATTCAACCTAATCCCTTTCATAATCCCTGCTGTATTTTTTTTGCAGAAATTGACAAGCTGATTCTAAGATTCATATGAAAATGCAAGAGACCTGAATAGCCAAAATAATATTGAAAAAGAACAAAGTTGTGAAACTCACACTTTCCAGTTTCAGAACTTACTGCAAAACTACAGTCATCAAAACAGTGTGGGCCAGGTGAGTGACCCATGCTTGTAATCCCAGCACATTAGGGGTCTGAGTCAGGAGGATTGCTTGAAATCAGTTTAAAACCAGCCTAGGCAATTAAGTGAGATCCCATCTCTACAAAAAAAAACTTTAAAAATTGGCTAGGCATGGTGGCACATGCCTGTAGGCTTAGCTATGTAGTAGGGTGAGGTGGGAGGATCAGTTGAGTCCAAGAGTTCGAGGCTGCAGTGATGCAGTGAGCTATGATCACGCCACTGCACTCCAGCCTGCGGGACAGAGCAAGACCCCATCTCTGAAAATAATCATTGTGCTCCTGGCATAGAGCTAAACGTATAGATCAACAGAATAGAGTTGAGAGTCCAGAAATAAATCCATACATCTATGGCCAATTGGCTTTGGTCTGACAAGGATGCCCAAGACAATCAGTGGAAAAAGAATAGTGTCTTCAACAAATGGCCCTGGGACAACTGGATATCTATGTGCCAAAGAATAAAGTTGGACTCCTATCACACTGCATATACAAAAATTAAAATGGATCACAAAAAATTTTAATGTAGTAAAGAAAGAAAAAAGAAAAAATAGAACAGCAAGAGTGTTAATTTAGAAAAAAAAAAAAATGGATCGATGACCTAAGAATAAGAGCTAGCATCATAAAACTCTTAGAAGAAAACTCTTCATGACCTCGAATTTGGCAATGACACCAAAAGCACAAGCAACAAAAGAAAAAGATAGATAAATCAGACTTCATCAAAATTAAAATATTTTGTATATCAAGGAAGGACATGATCAAGAAAGTGGAAAAGCAGCCTACATATCGGGAGAAAATATTTCCAAATCATATATCAAATAAGGGTTTAGCATCCAAAATAAATGAAGAATTCCCACAACTCAACAATAAAAATACAAGCAACCCAATTAAAAAATGGGCAAAGGAGGCCAGGTGCGGTGACTCACTCCTGTAATTCCAGCACTTTGGGAGGCTGAGGCGGGTGGATCATGAGGTCAGGAGTTCCAGACCAGCCTGGCCAAGATGGTGAAATCCCGTCTCTACTAAAAATACAAAAAAAAAATTAGCCGGGTGTGCTGGTGGGGGCCTGTAATTCCAGCTACTTGGGAGGCTGGAGCAGGAGAGTTGCTTGAACCCAGGAGGTGGAGGTTGCAGTGAGACGAGATCGTGCCACTGCACTCCAGCCTAGGCAACAGAGCAAGACTCCATCTCAAAAAAAAAAAAAAAAGTGGGCAAAGGATTGGAATAGACATTTCCCCCAATAAGATATACAAATGACCAACAAGCAATTGAAAAGATGTTAACATCATTAAGCAAATCATCATGGGGAAACGCAAATTGAAACCACAGTGAGTTTTACCACTTAACACCCACTAGGATGGCTATAATGAAAAAGATATATAATAACAAGTGTTGGCAAGGATGTGGAGAAATTGGAACCATCATATATTCCTGGTAGCAAAGTAACGGTACAGCCACTTTTCAAAGTTGTTTGACAATTCCTCACAAAGTTATAGAGTTGCCATATGACCCAGCAATTCCACTCCCATGTGGGCTTTGGTTTCTTAAGAGAATTTTATTTCTTAAGAGAAATCAAAACCTATGTCCACACAAAAACTGGTACATGAATGTTCATAGCAGCATTAATCATAATAGCAAAAAAGTGAAAACAACTCAAATGTCCATCAACAGATGAATGGATCAACAAAATGTGATTATTCATATAAAAGAATATTATTTGGCCATAAAAAGGAATGAAACACTGACACAGGCTGCAATAGGAATAAATCTTAAAACATTATGCTCAGTGAAAGAAGCCAGTCATGAAAGGTCATACATTGCATGATTTAATTTATATGAAATGACCAGAATAGGCAAATCTATAGATACAGAAAGTAGAGTAACGATTGTCAGTAGCTCAGATTGTTGTGGGGGAGCAAAAAAAAAGACTGCTAATGAGTATAGGTTTTCCTTTTGGGGTAATGAAAATGTTCTAAAATCAGATAGTGGTGATGGTTGCACAAACCTGTGAATATACTTAAAACCACTGAACTGTACAATAAATTTAAAAGGGAAAGTGTTGTAGTATATGACTTACATCTCAGTAAACTTTTATTTTTTAGAAAATCCAGTCCAATCCTGGGTAACTTCGCAAGACCCTGTCTTTAAAAAAAAAAAAAAAAAAAATTAGCCGGACATGGTGGTGTGTCCCCATGGGAGGCTGAGGTGGGAGGATCACTTGAGTCTGGTGGGTCAAGGCTGCAGTGAGCCATGATCACACCACTGCACTCCAGCCTGGGCGACAGAGTGAGACGCTGTCTCAAAAAAAAAAAAAAAAAAAGAAAATCCATTCCATCCTGGAAAACTAGGATGGTGGGATGGTATAGTTAACTGTATTCATTGATCTTTTTAATCTCTCACAATATATAGCAAGATGCCTTGTACCCAGAGGCACCAAAATATGTAGAAGGTAGTTCATAATACTTTACATCATTCACCAATCATTCCCAATAGTAGTTGAAGGTTCTCAAATGGTTCACAGACTCCTTGAGGCAAAGTCTGTGTCTTAGATTTTATATACATCCATCACGATTAAACATTGCATTGCAATTACACTGAGCCTTGAAATACTTGCAGTGTAGAAAAGCCCAGTATTTTGGTATCTTGACTAACCTATAACTCTTTTTTTGGAGACAGGGTCTCACTCTGTTACCCAGGCTGGAGTGCAGTGGTGCAATCATAGCTCACCGCAGCCTTGAACTCCTGGGCTCAAGCGATCTTCCTGCCTCAGCCTCTCAAAGAGCTGGGTACATGCCACCATGCCCAGCTCATTTTTAATTTTTTTTTGTAGCGACAGGATCTTGCTATGTTGCCCAGGCTGGTCTCTAACTCCAGGGCTCAAGTGATCCTCCCTCCTCAGCCTCCCAAAGTGTTGGGATTAAAGGCATGAGCCACCGTCCCTGGCCAAACCTATAACTCTTGATTATTCAGGAGGCAGCACCATGCAGGAGTTAAGGGGGAGAATGCTGAGTCAGACTATCTAGGTTTAAATCCAATTTCTACCACTTAATAGTAATATGATCTTGGTGTCATTTGAATGATGCATTAAAAATAATATTAATAGTAATATGATGTTGGACAAATGGCTTAACCTTTTTGAGCCTTTATTTCCTCATCTGTAAGGAGAGGATTAATAATAATAGTCACCACCTGATAGGCTGCGTGAAGGCTTAAATGAAGGAAGGTGTGTAAGGCACGCACTTGGCCCGGCTTGTGGTTAGTGCTTATTATTCACTTAACCAAAATTTATTGAGCACTGATTTTAATTTTCTGTCTCAAGGGAGAAAAGTTGAGAAAAAAAAGATATGTAAATAAACCAGTGTAGTAAAGGGCTCTCTGAAAAACATCCAAAGAGCGTAAGAGGGATTGCCAAGGCATGGGAAATCCTGTGTGTATGCGGAATGGGGCAGGGCATAGAATATCAAGGAACATTTTATATGAAAACTACCGCTACAACACAGTGTTTAAATTGTTTTTGTTGTTTTGTTTTTTGTTTTTTGTTTTTTTTTTGAGATGGAGTCTCGCTTGGGCACCAGGCTGGAGTGCAATAGCACGATCTCGGCTCACTGCAACCTCCGCCTCCCAGGTTCAAGCGATTCTCCTGCCTCAGCCTCCTGAGTAGCTGGGACTACAGGTGCATGCCACCACGCCCAGCTAATATTTTTGTATTTTTAGTAGAGACAGGGTTTCACCATGTTGGCCAGGATGGTCTTGATCTCTTGACCTCATACTCCATTTAAATTTTTTAAAAGTATTCATTCCCCAGGTGGACAAAGAAAGGGAAATAAGGACATTCCAAAAGGAGCAGGTGATGAGAGGAAAGCCTCATTTGTTCAGGGATCTAGGGTTAGCTTAGCAGGACAGGAGCACACCTGAGGTGAGGAGCAGTCACAGAAGGAGCCAGCTCGCAGCAGCCTCCTTTTCCCTCTTCATCAGGACTGATTGAATCACCAGGTGAATGGGACCCTCCCCTCCCCGCGCAGTGGAGGCACTTTCTTTGGTTGGTTTTGTTCGTGGCATGGTTGTGTCCAGAGGCCATAGAGCAGAAGACAGGAAGGACGGAATGAACTTTTGCCGGGCTCCAGATGGCTTGAATATTTCTAAATATCCTGGTCCTTTTACTGCTGACAAGGCCCGCCCCTGTTCACTGGTCAGTGGTCATTGTGCACCCAGAGGCTCCAGCACAACGTTTGGGAGTGACACGTTTCCTTGGTAAGTGCATCTGCATCCTGCACAAGCCCAGTTTCCCTTGTGTGCTCCCAGTATGCATTATTCCCACACTGGGCACCAGAAAGCCTGCAACAGGACGGCAGCTCCCAGAGGAGTCCCCTCAATTACCGACAATAAGCCTCTGTACATAAGCCCTCATCAGACGTGATTATGGCCGCAGGTTAATCTGGCGGTTCCTCCTAATTAATAGCCTGGAGTATTGAAGAAGCCAGAAGTGACCACAACACTCCAAGTTTTTGGAAAACCCCAGCTGGCTAAGTGTCAGCCTTCCTTTAGACCAAACCTTGGTCTGTTGTTTAACCACATCACCCTTTCCTGGAATCCAGCCCTCTGGCTGACACCCTTCTGTGGAGACAGAGTGTCCCTCTTGCGGCTCAGAAATACTACTTAGTCTTTTTTCTGCCTCAGCATTCCCATTCCTTGGTCTTTCAGCTTCCTCCAATCCATTCTTATCATCTCTTGAAAATTTGCTACATCTTTTCCCACTCTGTCGTTCCAGTTTATTATCTCCAGAGTTGTTTTATTATTTTCCTTCAAAAAACCTGAAGCACTTTTCTTTCCCTACTCCTTGATTTCCCAGTCTCTTTCTTTCCCTCTACCCCCATCTCTCTTCTCCTACTCCCTCTCTTTCTGTATTTTTTTTGTGTTTTGGCCTCAGATGAAAACAAACAGATTAATCACATTGTGTGTGTCATGGCAGTCTTGCTAGGTCCCATGCATGGTCCTCTATTCGTTGGTTCATGTTTTTTTCTGATTGCTTGATTTTAGTAATGTAATAACCTTCCATGAATCTAACAACCACTGAAACAAAAATGAGGATCTCACCAGGCACAGTGGCTCACACCTGTAATCCCAGCACTTTGGGAGGCTGAGGCGGGTGGATCATGAAGTCAATAGATCGAGACCATCCTGGCCGACATGGTGAAATCCCATCTCTACTAAAAATACAAAAATTAGCCGGGCGTGGTGGCCTCATGCCTGTAGTCTCAGCTACTTGGGAGGCTGAGGCTGGAGAATCGCTTGAACCTGGGAGGCGAAGGTTGCAGTGAGCCGAGATCGCGCCACTGCACTCCAGCCTGGGTGACAGAGTGAGACTAAGTCTCAAAAAAAAAAAAAAAAAAAATGAGCTTAACAATGTCCTCCAGCAATCCACTTGGTGGCTGGCTACCCGACCGGCAAGCACCCCACCCAGAGTAACCGGCTTGCTGAGTCTTGGGCTCCATGCCCTCCTTTCTCATTCTATGGCTTAATTCCAGCTACTCAACTATTCTATCTAAACTACTCTAGTTTTTTAGGTTTGTAAAAAGATGTAGCGCTGTATGTACTCTTTTTGTTTCTAGTGTTATTTTACAGATTATTTTTTACCTTTTATCTTAAAATAAGTTCAGGCCAGGTGCAGTGGCTCACACCTGTAACCCCAGCACTTTGGGAGGCCAAGGCTGGCAGATCACTTGAGGTCAGGAGTTCGAGACCAGCCTCGCCAACATGGTGAAACCCTGTCTCTACTAAAAGTACAAAAATTAGCCAGGCATCACTTCTCAGCCTTTTGGCTAAGATCGAGTGTAGTATCTGTTCTTATCAGTTTAATATCTGATACATTCTCTATCTGAGGACAATATATTAAATGGATTTTTGGAAATAGGAGATGGAATAGGAGCTTACCCCATCCACTCCATGCATTGACCTGGTATTGCAGTACTTCCAGGAATGGTGTACCAAAAAAAAAAAAAAAAAAATTAGCCAGGCGTAGTGGTGTGTGCCTGTAATCCCAGCTACTTGGGAGGCTAAGACAGGAGAATCACTTGAACCCAGGAAGCAGAGGTTGCAGTGAGCCGAGATCTCACCACTGCACTCCAGCCTGGGCAACAGAGTGAGACTCCATCTCAAAAAAAAAAAAAAAATGAAAATAAAATAAGTTCAAACTTACAGAAAAGTTGCAAGGATAATATAAACAACTCTATAATAGCTTTACTACAATATACAAGTATAATATATGGTAATATAACATAATATAGTATTATATGTAATATAAATATATTAATTATATGAATAGATAATATATATTATTCTACAAATCATTTGAAAATAGGTTACATATATCTTACTTTTTTACTCCTTAATATATCCATGTGTATTTCCTAAGAATGAGGCAATGCTTATATAACCACAAATGAGGAAATGTAACGTAGATACCATACTTGTATCTTATATATAGTCCATGTTTAAGTTTTGTCAATTGTCACAATAATACTTTTTATAGCAATTTTTTCAAGGACGTAATCTGGTCCAGAATCACATATTATGTTCAATTGTTGTGTCTCTTCAGTCTTCTTTAATCTGAAACATTTCTCCAGCCTTTTTGTGACATTAACATTGTGAATTTCAGGAGTTTTAACATGTCGGTGACTGGTATTTTATTAATGTACCTCAATTTATGTTCTCCTGATGTTCCCTTTTGATGGAAATCAGGTTGTGCATTTTGGGCAGAAATATCACAGAAGTGGTGCTATGTTCTTCTTAGGAAATCACATTCAGAGGCCCCTTGTTGGTGATATTAGCTTTGACCTCTTGGTTACAGTGCTACCTCGTGTCTCCAGATTGTAGGTTTGCATATGTTCTTGGGGGAATTACTATTTCACTTAATATTACATTGCTAAGATTTATCCATATTGTTACATGTCACCTGTCTCCCTTAAGCATTCTCTCTCTCTCTCTCACACACACACACATAAATTTTCTCATCTTTTTCTTTTTCTTTTTTTTCCTTCTTATCATGTTGCTATAGTTCACATATTTGACCCCATCGAGTGTCATGTTGAAATTTGATCCTTAGTGTTGGAGGTGGGGCCTGGTGGGAGGTGTCTGGATGATGGGAACGGATCCCTCATGAACGGCTTGTTGCCATCCTCATAGTAGTGAGTTCTCACTTTATTAGTCCCCACAAGTACTGATTGTTGAAGACAGCTGGCACCATGCTTCTTGTAGAGCCTGCAGAACCGTGAGCCAAATAAGCATCTTTTCTTTATAAATTACCCACCCTCAGGTATTCCTTTGTAGCAACACAAAATGAACTGAGACACATGTCTTTCATTTTCCAGCCACATTTTTTACTCAAAATCAATTTTGGGAGGATACAACTCCTAGCTAAATTATGTACTTTCTCTTGTTCAATTTCTACAGACTAGGCCAGGCGCAGTGGCTCACGCCTGTACTCCCAGCACTTTGGGAGGCTGAGACAGGTGGATCACCTGAGGTCAGGAGTACAAGACCAGCCTGGCCAATATGGCAAAATCCTGTCTCTACTAAAAATCCAAAAAAAAAAAAAATTATCCAGGCGTGGTGGTGCATGCCTGTAATCCCAGCTACTCAGGAGGTTGAGGCAGGAGAATCACTTGAACCCGGGAGGTGGAGGTTGCAGTGAGCCAAGATTACACCACTACACTCCAGCCTGGGCAACAGAGCGAGACTCCATCTCAAAGAAAAAAAAAATTCTACAGACTAAATCTCCAAAGATTGATATATAATGTACCAAGAATACGTGTTGCTATGAAAATAGGTGGCCTAACAAAAAAGCAGGTATCAAAGAGATCAAAAAGGGATCCTTCACCCTTTACTCACCCAAGCTGTCAGCATTTATTTACTGACTAACTATTATGTTCCTAGCACCTCACTTGGCTAGATCAGAGCATGATAAAGAACAAAACTACAAAGGGCTTACAAGCCCAAAGCTCTCCTTCCCAGCAGTGGACATCCTTCTCATGCTTCAAGGCACAGCTCAAATGTCATCTCCTCTGTAAAGCTGCCCTTTACTGCTTCAAACCTAAGTCTTTAACTGGGGACTTAACTATCCTCCAAGCACAGCATTAGATGCTTTCATCACAGTTGTGCTGAAGGGTGGGTGTTACCATCTTCACTTCTCAGTGAGTAGTTTGAGAATCAAAATTTTAAAGGACTTAGATTAAAGTGTAGCCATATACTCATGAGGGGACAGGGCCAAAATTGGCCCAGGCCTGACTTCCAAGTTGATTGGTTTTCTCATCATTCCATGATAAGTACTAGAGAGTTAAGTGCTTTTTCCCAAAAATTCATATAACTTCTTGCTTATAGCTCAATTACAGTGGTTATTGCACTGAATTCTATTTAGGTATGTTTGCATCCCTCCTCTGAAATTGATTTTGAGCTGCTTGAGCGAAAGAATTCAGTCTTGTTCATCGTTGAGTTCCCAGAACCTAGCAGAGTAACTGCAAATACAGCCAAGCCTCATTATTCACAAATTCCATATTTGAGAATTCACCAAAATTTATTTGTCACTTTCAAATCCATGTTTAGTGCACTTTTGTGGACATGTGCATGTACAGAGCAGTGAAAAGTTGAAACCCTCAATGTGCAAGTTTCCAGCGGACATAAAGCAAGGCTTTGTTTTGCCTTGTTCCACCTCTCATACCATAAACAAGTGTTCTTCCTGCAGTCTGTCTATTGCCATATTTTTACAATTTATGCTTTTTGTTGGTGATTTCACTGTTTTAAATGGCCCTGAGTATAGTGATGAAGTGTTGTCCAGCATGCCAAAGCACAAGAAGGCTGTGATGTTATTTACAGAGAAAATATATGTGTTAGACAAGCTTTGTTCAGGCACAAGTTACAGCACTGTTGGCCATGAGTTCAATGTCAGTAAATCAAGCAGATATTAAATAAGATGTCATTAAACAGAAACACACATAACACAAGGTTATGTATTGATTGGTTGACAAAAAAATGTGACCAGAGATTCAACGGAATCTAACCTTGTATTTCTCCTACGAGCAATTGTTTAGTATTCACTAATTCATAGAACATAACTACTACAATAAAATCAATAAATGGGTGATCAATAAATGTATAATGAAAGAATGAAGGAAAAAAGACACATGTTAGAGAAATGACATTGACAAGTGAAAAGCTACTTCATGAACTCACATGAAGCCAAACAGAAAGAAAAACAAAATTGTATATTGATATAATAAAGAAGGGCCAAATTACATAGTCTAGGCCAAAATTATGTTATCATAAAATAAGGAAAACATACAAAGAAGAAGCAATAAATGTACACTTCCTACTCAATCAGAACAAAATATTTTGCCACAACTTCTCTCCAAAAGAATGGGTTATTTTTATGCTAATTCAAGTGCATCTGGCTGCTCTGGATTTAATACTCCATAGTAACTTTTCTGTTGATATCTCATTGAGCATATTAAAATCCTATATGTTTTATATTTGTAAAAATATAATATTTTGTAAAATACTACATTTTGAGCTGTATTATCAAATGTTTCCCTATTAAATAACACAGCATGATTATCTCCACTTTATTTTTTTTTTAATAGAGACAGCTATTTTGCCCAAGCTGGTCTTGAAACCCTAGGCTCAAGTCATCCTCCTGCCTCAACCTCCCAAAGTGCTGTTTATAGGCATGAGTGCTGTGCCTGGCCCAATTTCCACTTAAAAAAAAATGTGCTAGAATGTTTATCTTTGAGCTCTTCTGAAAGCAAGGAGAAGAAACGTACTGAATCTTTCAACTTACTTTATAAAGCAGATTCTACACTGTAGCACACTGGAAGAGGGCCTGACCTGCCAGTTCCACAGCCATGTGATTGTGGTGAAAGCAGACATAACATTATGGCTCAAACAGAGCAAAGATGAGCTTACAAAGTACATGGTTTAAGTAACTCCAGAGCTTTGGGACACAGATCTCTTTCTTCAGGACACGTATCTCATGTAACCATAATCATGATTGGTGGTGGGGAATTTTAAAAACAGAGTATCCCCAAAACCTTCCAGACTTAGTTATACCACAGCTAAATCAGGTGATTCCAACACATGATTCACATCCCACAAAAAAATGAAATGTTTACAAAAACAAGACTCTTAAAGGATGAAGTAGCCTTTTCTCAAAATCCATTCAAAATTTAAGCCGATCTTTCTTTCTGTGTTTTGTTTAACAATTGCTGTTACTTATGCTAAAATAAAAGATTCATACATACAATTTTCACACACATACAATTTTCGCATACAAACACATATGTAATTTTTGCATCTAAGTTTCAGGGTTCTGACATATTTTAAATGCCATTGTCTTAGTATATGTAGGTCATAAATCAAGTCTATTATTATACTGATGTACATGTACTTTTTTATTATGGAAATTTATAATCATACACCAAAATGGTTGAAAGAATAGTAAAACAAACTACCAAGTACAAGTCACTCAGCTTTAAAAATTCTCAGGGATATTAGATATTACTTTTTTGAACACAAAGAAAAGAGTACACAACAATCTGACTTTTCCTGCCAACATCTACAGCAAACAGTACCACCACTACCAGTACTAAATGCTTTATAGAATATGAGCTGTTTGACCTGAACACACATTAAGTTTTGATCTGAAATGTCCAGGGGATCAGCTGTTTAGAGCAGCTTTCCTAAATCCCTCGAATAATAAAATTGATGCTAAAAATTCATGTTGATTATAAAACTATGACTTTTAATAAGAGATTTGCTATTTATTATTATAAAGTTATGCATTTCATTTTGTAAAACTTGCAAATACAATCACATAAATTTGCATATAGAAGGGTATTTACGATATTGTGAAATCATAGTTCATTTTCTTTGGTGTGATAGTGTTATAGTTAAGTGGGAATATTACTTTGTTTTTAGGAGATACATAATGAAGTATTTGAGGTAGAAATGTTATAATGTTTGCAACTTGCTTTCAAATGGTTCAGTAAATTTTGGGGGGTGGGTGGGTGTGGGTGTGTGTGTAGATCAGGGATTGGCAAATTTGTTCTGTAAAGAACTAGATGGTAAATATTTTAGGCTATGAAGATCAAGAAGCAAATTCAAAGCTGTTTTATAGGTACCTATATAACCAGATAAAATGTTGCTGTTTAAAATGTAAAACTCCTTTTTAATTAAGAGCTGTACAAAAACAAGTGATGGCCCAAATTTGGCCTTGAACCATGATTTGTCAACTCCTAATATGGATAGATGAGTGGATGGATGGATAGAAGATAGATAGATAGATAGATAGATACATAGATAGATAGATAATTAATACATAGATAGATAGATGATAGAGAAAGTATGAGATCTTGGGGATATCTGGGCTGTTAAAAAACTATATATGGGAAAACATTAACAATTATTGAATCTAATTGGAGGGTATATGGATGTTCATTGTATTAGTCTTTCAAATTTTCTGTATGTTTTTATGTATTTGCATTTTCTCCCTGTTTTCATAATAAAAACTGGGGGTGATGCAAATACATAAAAATATAATGAAAATAAATATCATCCATAATATCTCACACTTAGAGATTAGCACCTTTTGCATCTTGACAAATTACCTTTTATTTTTAGTTCCTCAAGAGTGTGTTTTTCTTCCAACCAAGACGAGATCTTACTCCATATAAAATTTTATAGCTTGACATTTTAATTTAAAATTCATTCATAAACATTTTCACATGTCATCATCATGTTAATGGACACATAATATTCTATGGAACAAATGGTTAAAAGGTTTTAACTATTTCTCAATTGATGGACATTTCATTTGTTTCCAATCCTTTACCCTTATAAATATTTCTTAATGTGATTTTGATCTATTAATGTATTGTCTTCTTAAGAAAAGGTCTTGGTGATCATGAGTATAGATAATGCTATTTTGTTGTGTCATGTTTTACTTTTGAGGAGAAGAAAGAGAAAACATGATAAAAAATGATAATATTGCTGGAAAAAGCATTTCATATCTTAAAGTCCTTGTAAATTAGTTACCTTGAGAGGATAAAGTAGATAATATGAATAAGAAAAATCAAGTTTTTAGTTGTATAAAATATGCATAATACAAACATCATCTTAACCATTTTAAACGTACAATTTAATGGCATCAAGTAAATTCACAGTGTTGTGCAACCATCACCACCATTCATCTGCAGAACTTTTTCGCAATCCCAAATAGAAGCTCTGTACCCATTGAATGCTAATCCCCATTGCCCACTCCTGTCAGCCCTTGGTAACCTCCATTCTACTCTCTGTCTCTACAAATTTGCCTATTCTGAGTACTTCATATAAGAGGAATCATATAGTATTTGTCCTTTTGTGTCCAGCTTATTTCCCTTAGCTTAATATGTTCAAGCTTCATCAATGTCGAAGCATGTATCAGAATTTCATTCCTTCTTAAGGCTCAATAATATTCTGCTGTATGTCTCTATCACCTTTTGCTTATCCAGTCATCATTCAATGGACACTTAGTTTGCTTCCTCCTTTTGGCTTTTGTGAATAATGCTGCTATAAACGTGAGTGTGCCGGTATCTGTGTGGGACACTGCTTTTACCTCTTTTGAGTATATATACCTAGAAGTGGAATTGCTGTTTAACTTTTTGAGAAACCACCAAACCGTTTTCCAAGCAAAGCTATTTGATAATAGATATTAGGCATTAATGATGCTTTTATTTTCGATGTGTGTTGACTTGCTGGCCCACACAGCCAGATCTGGCTCTAGTACCTGTCCATTCTTAACTTCCACCTGACTCCCACCCACACTTCATTGAAGTCACACTCGCTGCTTGCCCATTTCTGGCTCTTCAGGCACATGCTCTGCCTGGAACATCCTTCCCAGATATGAACAAAGTCCACACACCTCACTTCTCAGGGTTCTGCTCCCATGTCCCCTCCTCAGAGAGGCTGCCCTACCTTGACCACCCTATTTAAAGTAAAAGTAATACCCTGTCACTCTCTATCTTAACTTCCTGCTTCTGTTTTCTTTCTAGTACTTATCACCACCCAATCTATTAAATGCCTATTTGCCTTTTTCTGTCTTTCCAGTTGCATGTGAGCTTTAGGAGAGCAGAGACTTTGTCTACGATGTTCACTGCAGTAACCCCTATTCATAGTCTCACACTTAGTAGTTTTTCCATAAATATCAGTTGGATGATGGAACGAATGAATACCAGACCAGGGCCCAGTCACTAGTCAAGACTTGGCCTTCTAGAAAGATCCATCTCATCCAGGACTTCTTAGACTCATATGTTCGGTGTATTTGCTGTAGTTGTGATTATGCTACATAGTAATTCCTTCTATGCATCTATTACCTGTAGGCATTAAGCTACACATTTTGTGATAACTTGTTTCTATTTTCTATTTTGAAAAAAATTAAAATTATGAAAAAGTTACGAGAATAGTAGGATGAACACCATACACCCTCTGCCCAGGTTCATCAATGTTAGCAGCTGAATACAGTTGCTTCATCTCCCCCTGTCCCACGCATTCATTATTGTTAGTGTTATATTCTGAGCATCTTGACAACATTACTCTTGAACTTCTTGCTAAAACATTTGAACACCACTGAAAAGCTGACTTCCTCAGAGTTTCCCATTTTCACACTAAATGTCCTCTGAGACCTAACCAATCTTGAGCGGACCAGTTAAATGGCATCAAAAAAAGTTAACAAACCCAGAAGCAATTTTAAAGGATAAAGTTAAGTTAACTTGGCTGGGCGTGGTGGCTCATGCCTGTAATCCCAGCACTTGGGGACTCTGACGTGGACAGATTACCTGAGATCAGGAGTTTGAGACGAGCCTGGCTAACATGGTGAAACCCCGTTTCTACTAAAAATACAAAAAATTAGCCACGTTTGGTGGTGCACGCCTGTGATCCCAGCTATTCTAGAGGCTGAGGCAGGAGAATCGCTTGAACCCGGGAGGCAGAGGTTGCAGTGAGCTGAGATCGCGCCATTGCACTCCAGCTTGGGCAACAAGAGCGAAACTCTGTCCCCCCCCCCCCAAAAAAGTTAAATTGACTTTTCGCCAACCTAAAGTTAACATCATGTATTAGGAGTCAGAGTTAATGGTTCTCTAATTCTGTCTAGGCTTACCCTGTAAACACACACAGGAAGAGAAAGACAGAGAGAGGGCGAGAGAGAGTTCTGCCCCAAACACATTTTGCCAAAATGAGCGTGTGACATGTTAAAGCATCATTTCACACCTCTATTGTAATTTAACTTTCTACTTGCATAGATTTTGCTCTGAGTTCATCCTCATCGCAGCTTTATGGGAAAAATCACCAAATCCCTGTACAAAGAACTGCTGGGATTTTTTTCTTTAACTCTACTGCCATCTAGTGTTGAGAAAAGAGAATTCTGGACTCTGCAAAAAAGAATGTATATTATTTGCTATTTGCTTGTATATCTAGATTCAAACCTGTTTTATTGCAGAACAAATTTGGAAACTATATCCACCATGATCTTCTTGTTTTATTTTGGATCCAGTAAAATTTCTAAGAAAAAAACTTCAAAAATTAGGCCATATTTCACATTATCCTGAAGGCAAGATGGACAATAAGGCTTGGTTTTCCCAGCGACCCTTTGGCCCATTTGGCGTCACAAAGGAGTTTTCCTCTTCCTTCCAGCTATTTGTCTGGTTCTTTGGCATGACTTCTTTGTGATGCTTACTGGTCATTGGCTGTTTCCTGTGACTCCTGTGGGAATGTGAGCTCCCGGAAGGCAGAGATTTTGCCTTTTTTTTTTCTTTCCTGCTTTGTTCATTGATATATCCCAAATTACTAGAGCAAAGCCTGGAACATACATGACAAGCATTTAATAATTATTTATTCAATAAATAAAGGAATAAATGAAGGAATGTTGGGAATCATTCTAGAATGGGTGTAAAGGCATACTAGGGGACTTCGAAAAGGTCATGGGGGCCAGGCACGGTGACTCACGCCTGTAATCCTAGCACTCTGGGAGGCCAAGGCAGGAGGATTACCTAAGGTCAGGAGTTCAAGACCAGCCTGGCCAACAAGGTGAGACCCGGTCTCTACTAAAAATACAAAAATTAGCCAGGCATGGTGGTGCACACCTGTAATCCCAGCTACTCAGGATGCTGATGTAGGAGAATCACTTGAACCTGGGAGGCAGATGTTGCAGTGAGCCAAGATCATGCCACTGCAGTCCAGCCTAAACGACAGAGCAAGACTCCGTCTCAAAAAAAAAAAAAAAAAAAAGAATTAAAAGATAAAAATACCAGCCTGGCCAACATGGTGAAACCCCATCTCTACTAAAAATACAAAAATTAGCCAGGTGTGGTGGTGTGTGCCTGTAATCCCAGCTTCTCGGGAGGCTGAGGCACAAGAATCATTTGTGCCCAGGAGGTGGAGATTGCGGTGAGCCAAGATCGTGCCACTGCATTCCAGCCTGGCCGACAGAGCCAGACTCTGTCTTAAATAAATAAATAAATAAATAAATAATATAAACTTTATTTCCCAACATAAGCTTCATCAAGTTCAAGATACTTTTCTAAGTGATGATACCAACCATTTTGTCCATCCCTAAAGAACTGAGGGGCCTGGGAATTTAACCATGTTCATGTTGTCTTTTCTATGTTATTAACTGAGGAAAAATGGGTGATCTTTAAAGATTTTTTTAAGAATAGAAAACAGAAAGAAGTCAGACGGAGTCAAATCAGGACTGGAGGATAGGCAACTAATGATGTCTCATCAAAAGTCTTGCAAGATTGACCTTGTTTGCTGAGAGGAATGAGCAGCAGCATTGTCATAGTAGAGAAAGACTCTCTGGTGAAGCTCTTCCAGGAGTTTTTCTGCTAAAACTTTTGCTAGTTTTCTCAAAATGCTCTCATAATAGTCAGATGTTATTGTCCAGAACATCAACAAGCAAAATGCCTTGAGCATCCCAAAAAACTGTTGCCATAACCTCAGCTCTTGACCCTATTGTCTTTTGCTTTGACTGCACCACTTTCACCTCTTGGTAGCCATTGCTTTGATTGTGCCTTGTCTTCAGGACCATACTGGTAAAGCCATGTTTCATCTCCTGTTACTAGTCTGAAGAAATGCTTCAGGATCTTGATCCTATGTATTTAAAATTTCCATGGAAAGCTCTGCTTTTGTCCACAGCTGACCCAGGCACAACTGTTTTGGTACCCATTGAGCGGGAAGCTTGTTCAACTTTAATTTTTTAGTCAGAATTGTGTAAACTGAACCAGTTGAAACGTCTAGAATGTTGGCTATTGTTTGTGCTGTTAATTGTCAGTCCTAATAATGATGTTTTTTTGTCTATGATGATGGCTATTGTTTGTATTGTTAATTAGGGTATGAACAAGAAAATTTTTTCCTTGCAAATTGATGTGGATGGTCTGCTGCTGCAGGCTTCATCTTCAACAATGTTGTCCTTTCTTTTTCTTTTTCTTTTCCTTTTAAGAGACAGGGTCTCACTCTGTCACCCATGTCAGAGTGCAGTAGCACCATTGTAACTTTCTGCAGCCTCAAACTCCTGGGCTCAAGCAATCCTCCTGCCTCAGCCTCCCAAGTAGCTCAGACTGTAGGCATGCACCACCACACCCAGGTAAATGTTCTGTTTTTTGTAGAGAAAGGGTCTCACTTTGTTGCCCAAGCTGGTCTCAAACTCTTGGCCTCAAGCAATCATTCTTGGCCTCCCAAAGTGCTGGGATTATAAGCGTGAGCCACCTCAATGGCCCTGTCCTTTCCTAAAACAAGTTATTCATTTGTAAAATGATCATTTGAAGAATTTTCTCCATAAACTTTTTGTAAAGCATCAGTGATGTTACCATTCTTCCACCCAAGCTTCACCACAAATGTGATGTCTGTTCTTGCTTGAATTTTAGCAGAATCCATGTTTCTCTTATAAGGACTCTTTTCAAACGGATGCCTTATCCTCCTTAGTGCCTCAAACTAGACCCTGTTCAGATATATTATAATAAATTAGTACAAGTTTATTTGCTGTAAAAAAGAATTTTAAATCCATGCACAGTTTTTTCACAGTACATATTTTTCATGGACTTTTTGAAGACCCCCTTATATTTGCGGTGTTAGTTTCGCTTTGTGACTGACATCTTTTCTTGTGGGCACAGCACATTTTCATTCACAGGCTACTCCCTGACCTTTGACTCATGATTCCCTCTGGGGAAATGAGCACTGTCAGTTATTTGAAGTCTTTGAAATATGATTTGAAATCATATTTCCACTCAAATAAACATTGCTTCTGTTTCTCAAAAACAGAGATATGGAGAGGAATCATGCAACACTAGATATTACATGAGTAGACATTACAGCACATTATCTGTCCATCAAAAACAGAAATACCAATAGGAACCATGTAATGTTAGAATCAAATGAATTTTTAGAAACCATAAAGCAAACCAGATAAGCTCTTGATTCTCATTTTCAGGCTAAATCTTAAAAATAATGTTCTAAAGCAAGAAAAGCAGTTGTAAAGGTTGTTTTGTTTCCTTCTATTTAATATCTAGTTAAAATCTCTTATTTCCTTACATTTTCCTCCTTGTAAATTATACTAAATGTCTTTTCAATCCTTGGCTAAAACAGATAAACTGATAACTTGGAATGTTCTACTCACAGTATAATGAAGAACTCTAAAGAACTCATTTAAAAAATTGGGAATAAGAAGATTACATGAGATGATATCAAAATCTTTACAGGGGGCTATAAAAAGGAAAAGTTTAAGGAAGACAGGTTCCCATCTGAAATTGGAAAAATATCTTTGTGAGGCATTAGAGGAATCTCAGTTCACTACATAAAAATCAAGAAGATTTTTTCTCCAGTATGAACGGGTCAGTTTGCTTTGGATGGAGATATCAAGGCTGATGTGAAAACCTGGCCCATGAAGCATGCTTATAAAATGATGATGCTGATTCCACACTTGGCCCACACAAGATTGTCTCGGTAGCCTGATGCTAACATTGCTTTCAGATTACACATCATAATTTTTCAAGCACCCACATCTTGGTTACCTAATTTGGTCCTCCTGAAATGCCTGTAGTGTAGATGAGACCAGGATTGTCCTTGACTGCACTGTTTTGTGGCTTTTGAGTAGGGAAGCTGGACTCATCTTGTTTTCCTCTCCATCTTAGCCTCCCAGTGTCATGGACATGGTAGCTATGCCAGCACAGGTCCAGGGGTCTCTCCCACCTTCCCCCAGACCACTGCACATCCTGGGGCACGTTTTACACCACTGCAAATCCTAGGAGGTGAATGTGGCAGGGGCTCTAATCTCAGCTGGAGGCTTCTAGCAGGTTTGATGGAAACAGCTTGCAGCTCTGAGCACAGCTTGATCACCATCTGTGCCCATCAGCAAGTTAAATAAACTCCCTGGGCTTCACATTCCTCTTTTGTAAAATGAGCACATAGATTTGCATGATCTTTAAGGCAGTGGATTCCAGAAGATGAGTCCATGGATCAGTTTGAAAAAAAAAAATTAATTGGCCGGGTGATGTGGCTCACGCCTGTAATCCCAGCACTCTGGGAGGCCGAAGCGGGTGGATCACGAGGTCAGGAGATCGAGACCATCCTGGCTAATGCGGTGAAACCCTGTCTCTACTAAAAATACAAAAAATTAGCTGGGCGTGGTCGCGGGCGCCTGTAGTCCCAGCTACTCAGGAGGCTGAGGCAGGAGAATGGCGTGAACCCGGGAGGCAGAGCTTGCAGTGAGCCAAGATCGCGCCACTGCACTCCAGCCTGGGCGACAGAGCAAGACTCCATCTCAAAGAAAAAAAGAATTAATTTTGGGAATTCACATGGGCTTGCCAACTCTTTGTTGTTTGAAATACATTAAAGGGCCAGGAGTGGTGGCTCATGTCTGTAATCCCTGCACTTTGGGAGGCCGAGGTTGGCAGATCACTTGAGGTCAGGAGTTCAAGACCAGCATGGCCAACAGGGTGAAACCCCGTCTCTACGAAAAATACAAAAATGAGCTGGGCATGGTGGCGGGCACCTGAAATCCCAGCTACTCAGGAGGCTGAGGCAGGAGAATTGCTTGAACCCGGGAAATGGAGGTGGCAGTAAGCCAAGATTGCACCAGTGTACTCCAGCCTGGGCTACAGAGCAAGACTCCATCTCAAAAAAAAAAAGAAAAAGAAAAAGAAAAAAAGAAATACATTAAAGATAACAACTCTGATCATCCCTCCTCCCACGCTGGTTCCAACCAGTGGAGAATTGACACCGAGATCCAGATGAAGATAAAAAAAAAACAACTTTATTAGTGGATTGGTCAAGTGCCTAATGCCCGCAGAGTAACAGAGGGTCTCTTAAGGCAGACTAAGGAGACACTAGCTGGCATCTCTCCATCAGTGAGATTTAATAAACACACCTGAAGCCAGTGGGCAGAGTAATCTCAGAGCAGTGCCCCTTCCACCTCCACAAAGCTGAGCCCTACTCCCATCCCATGCTTCTCCTTGTGTCTGCTTCTGGGATCTGTAAAATGGGCAGCTCAGCTATTGCCCCAGAAGGCTCTGAAATCAGTAAGGACAGAATTAAGATAACTTTGCTGGGCATGATGGTATATGCCTGTAGTCCTAGCTACTCAGGAGGCTGAGGTGGGAGGATCACTTGAGCCCTGGAGTTCGAGACCAGCTGGGGCAACATAGCAAGACTCTGTCTCTAAAAACATAAAATAAAATAAAATGGAAAAAAAGAAAGAAGAAAACTTCAAGACTGCACACACTGAAAACCAAAATTCATTGCTTTTTAAGTTTTCCATCTCCAATTATATTCCACTTAATACCCAACATAACTCATGACATTTTACAATAAACAGCACATGAAAGTCTAAAATGTTCCAAATAAGGCAAAGCCAACCACACAAAAATGCCCAAATTTACATAAACTCACATCAGTGATTACAGTTTCAAAGAGAGGTTGAAGTCTAAAGATGAAATCCTTTGACTTTGGTAAATTAAAGGCTGAAGACATTAAGGTTCAACATTTTCTCTCACTTGATTTGGGGTATAGTAGAAACTTCTCAAGAACATAATCCTGACAGCAGAACTGTCTCTTTCATAAGTGCTACAGACAGAGGATTGCAGGATCCCACCAGCACGAAAGGCACTTTCAAGAGCAAGCCAATAGTTTGAGGTACAATCCACAAGCGAGCTTCCAATGGGAGGGATCTTAAGGGAGCAGCCACTGAAATAGTGCCCAGGGACTGGGTAGGCACCCCATACCTCTTTCTTGGTTGCAATAGCTGTTTCTCAGCAGAGATACAGAATTTACCCTGGGCCTCTGTGCACTCTCCAGCTCTGTGCTCAGGAAGATGCTAGAATTGCCCACAAAACTTTAGGCCATTCCCAGAACTATTCATATTAACGTGGCAGGTACTGGCTACCACGCTGAGGGTTTGTCTCAAATCTCTTAGAGAACAAACAGTTAAATACATGCAATAGAATATGACTCAGCCTTAAAAAGGAAGGATATTCTGACACATGCTACAACATTGATGAACCCTGAGGACTTAGGCTAAGTGAAATAAGCCAGATACAGAAAGATAAATACTGCACAATTCCACTTACATGAGGAATCTGGAGCAGTTAAATTCGTAGAGAAGTCTGGGTGCGGTGGTATTCACCTATAACCCTAGCACCTTGGGAGGCAGAGGCAGGCAGATTGCTCAAGCTCAGGAGTTTGAGACCAGCCTGGGTGACATGATAAGACCTCACCTCTACAAAAAATACAAAAATTTAGCTGGGCATAGTGGCACATGCCTATAGTCCCTGCTACTTAGAAGGCTAAGATGAGAAGATCACTTGTGGCCAGAGGTTGAGGGTGCAGTGAGCCAAGATTGTGCCACTGCACTCCAGCCTGGGCAACAGAGTGAAACCTGTCTCAAAAAAAAAAAAAAAAATCATAAAGACATGCAGAATGGTTGTCAGGAACTGGGAGGAGATGAGAATGGGGAGTTATTGTTTAATGGGCATAGAGTTTCAGTTTGGATAGTGGCAATGATAGCATAACAATGTGAATGCACTTAATGCCATTAAACTGTGGATTTAAAAATGATTAACGTGGTAAATTTTATGTTATGTGTATTTTACCACCTTTTAACACTTTAATCTTCAATTAAAAAAAAAATCCTTCTTAGCCCAACTGTGGAACTAAGAACACTTATGATTCTTTGCATAACTCTAAGCTATCCAATGCTGGCAGGTTGCAATGAAATTCGAGGCTTCTTGAGGCTCTTTTAGTGAATACTGCAGCTTACCCAGCACCCCCCTGCATTCCCCATGTTGATCCACGGAGGAAAGATCTTCCTCCCACACTTCTACCTCTAGACCAATGCTGGGAGGAGAGCTTCCACCCCACTTCCCTGCCATCCAAAAGGAAGAGAAGTACTGAATCTGATGAGTGAGGGCTGGCATGACAGTGCATGGTTCCCCAGTGGGCAAGGTACAGAGTCAGTGTTACCTGTAAATGTCTTTATCTTTGTGTGGCCAGCAAGCTGAGCAGGGCCGACCTCAGCAAATCCATAATTCACTTTCTGCTCCACCCCCTCTGCCCGTGACCAGGAATGAGTCAGAAGGGCCTTGTAGAAGGGACCTGTCTGAATCTGGTTTCAGGGGAGAAAGTAGAAGGCTGCCCTCAGGCCTGCCAACTAAAAGTCCATATCGCAGCTTCACGAGAGCTGGCCTGGAAGCAGGGCTTAACTAGGTCAAAAATGGGACTTTGATTCCCATCTGGATGCCAGTTTCTTGAGGTGCTTCTCCTCTGGCAGAAAAGGGGGCAGAAATGAGAGGGTAAAGGAGAATGGTCTTATTCCCCTGAAATCACCATGAAATGGTCTTTTAAAAATAAGAAAAGTAGGACACAAGTTCTAAAGAAAAAAAATTTTTTTCAACTGAACACATTTAGCTTTATACAAAGCTCACCTTGTTTCTTTGTCTCTCATTTTGTCCAAATTGTTAATTTCATAATTATCACTAGTCCATGAACCTGCATTTGAGAAATCTTTGAGAAGCATTCCTCTGAAGTACGTTTTTGCTGTCAAAGTCTGTGACATAAATAACTATCACTTCTGCTTCCATCACCCCTCCCAGAACCCGTCATTGAAAGAAGACTAGAGCAGAAACCACGATTTAGTGCCTTACAGAATGCTTTGTACAAATAAATACTCAACAAATTTTTAAAATACAGCCTGCGCCCTGTGTTGGGGTGACTCAGGAACCCATCTGACCTAAAGTTCCATCTGTTTTTCTGAATCCAGAGTCCAGACACTCACGTGCAGATGAAAAAAAGTATCAGGAGTGGCACATCCCTGAGCCACACTGCACCAAAGATGATTTCACAATAGGTACCAGGTTTATTTTTGCTTCATGAGTCTGCCTGCAAATTCAAGTTTCTCTGGTTCATCTCCTTTGCATTAGTATGTGTTAATTAAAGTGAAATTAGCACGTCTTCCTGAAGCTCTGGCCCTCATTGTATACACACCAGGACTAACATTAAGCTGCCTTCAGTTCGTGCTCTCTAGGCATTGGGGTTCTTCAGGACTCATATTTTTTTCTCTGAGAATTATTAGCTCATTCTGCCTACCATGTTCCCCAGCAGAGAGGGAGGAAGAGAACGCTCTGTGTCCCCCACCCCCACACAAAAAGCCATTCTTTTCTTTGCAAGCAACTGGTACATGTTTTCAGCTGACATGTCCTACATTGTTCTAAAAAGAGCAGCGGCAAGATAAACTGCAAGAACAGATGATTCAAAGACTCCCTGGGAACTGCCACAGCCAGCTCATAATTACAAATGCAGGGTAGGCGGAACATCTGTATCCTGAGTCACTCTGCTTTTCTAGAAGGGAGAATGTCATTAGCCCTCCTGCTGCAGGAACTTTTGAGATCTGTAAGCAGGTTCCAGAACTGGTTCACGGTGTGCTCTGTCCTCTTGAGGCTGCAAGTGACCCTCTCCCCACCCCCGTACAAATTTAACCTACCTTGAAGTCATTATAATTAATTACCAGCTGACTATAGCCCAGAGAGCTTCTAAGTCTATATTTTGAATAATAACTCTGCAAAGGTAATGTGCATGTGTTTTGGGGGGAGAATGATAACCTTAAAAATCTTATAAGTGTTTCTGAGCTTGGTTCTCTAATGCCTGGAATGATACAAATTTAGGGGCATTGCCTTTTATGGGAAGAGATACTAGGAAAAAGTAAAAGGAGAAATGGGGTTTTCTGGAAAACTATAAGAACAATTACCTTAAATGAGAGATAGTTGAGGCTCTGGGGTTAATGAATAACAAAAAGATGATGGCAAAAGAAACATAAGACATTGATGAGTGAAAACAAGAACTAATAGTTTTGGCAGAGCCAAGTTTACCAGTGTGTTGGCAGGAGTTACTGTTCCTTCTTGTGTGATTTCTTTGGGGACATTGCACTGTTTATACAGAGAGTGTAAACATAGCTGTTGATTTAACTAAACACTGTTTTTTGTTCCCCGTCTCTCACAGCCATGGTAAATAGCCCAATATTTAAGCTCAGAGGCTTTGATGTGAGTTAAGGTAAGATTCAGTTGTGCTGGTCATAGCTGTGCACCTTAGAACAAACTTCCTACCCTCTCTGAGTCCAGTTTCAAGATTGCTACAGGAATCACAATCCTATCTGTCTCAAAAAGCAGTTTTAAGGATATAATGAGGCAATGTGTATAACCACCAGAATATAATTTCTGGGACACAGCAAATCCTTAATGAATGTCGGGGTGAAGTGGGGTGGCACTTTGCTGTTGTCAATTTATCTAAATAAAGTCCCCACTTACAAACACCTAGTATAGAATAAAACTAACGGTCTCCAGGGTCAGCGCTAAAACCTCAGACTCTGAACAGTATCACACAAAATGCTTGCATAAGGTAGCTTTTCACAAAGAAATGCGACGAACCCTGGAAGAAAAACTGAGGATAACAGAAATGTCCACTTAGGACATTTAGACAGACCCACTCAAGTGTTTGTGAAGGGAAGATGGCACATTACCATCAGGTCTTTCTGAGCTGGCCGCAGGTCCTATCTGGGGATTCTAGAAATTAAAATGGCCTGACCTGAGTCTGATTTTGCCCAAGCATCCTCACAGGACCTCTTGAGAACGTAATCATTCTACTACTTTGTCTGAGGGTAGAAACAGGGAAACAAGGGAAAGCTGGAAAGTGATTGTAGGAAGGCCCCATAATGGGACCATGGTAGGAGGAATGTGTCTCAGGAAAGGTGAGAAAGTTATTCTCACTTCCTCTCATCATTCTCTTCATCAACCTCTCCTCAGACGGCATGGGCTAGGGCACTGGACATCCTCCAAACTTGATCAGTTATATGATATCACTCTAATATAACATAATGTTCTTAGTCTATTTTGGCTTTTATAACAAAATACCATAAACTGGTTGGCTTATAAACAACAGGAACTTATTATTTCTTACTGTTCTGGAGGCTGGAGTGTCCCAGATCAAGACACTGATAGATTCCATGTCTGGTGAGGGCCTGCTTCCTGGTTCTTCCCACTGTGTCTCACATAGTGAGGGCGTTCTATGGGGTGCCTTCTAAAGGGGCACTAATCCCATTCAAGAGGGCTTCTTCATCATTGCCTAATCACCTCCCAAAGCCTCCACCTCCTAATACCATCACCTTGGGGGTTAGGATTTCAACATACCCATTTTGGAGGTACACAACATTCAGCCCATAACAATAATGAAATTGTATCCTTTTAGCAGCAGGTACCAGAATTCATCTTGTACAAGATCCATCATTGTTGGGAAAAGACCCTGGGTCAGCCCACTTCAGCCAGGGAAGTACCCATGGGGTCATGGATGTTGGCTGGCACTGTGGCTTCCACAAAATTATCCTGCGAAGGGTGAGATGTCTGTGACACTCCTGAAGTGAAGGAGGAAGAAGAGACTGAAGGAAAGAGAAAGTTAAAAGAGAGAGAAAAAAGAAGAGTCAATGCAGTGAGGAAGAAGACAGCCCCTCAAAGTCTCACCAAAGCCACTAAGCCCATAAAGGCTTGGAAGTGGGTTAAGAGTATGAGTGGGGTTTGTGTCCAAGTTGACAGATCATAAAGCAGAAAAAATACAGGCAGAAGTAGAGCTAGAAGGCAATGTGGCCTCAGCTGCTAGCTGGGTTACATAAAATATTATATGATTAAACACATAGTAAGTCCTCACTTAACGTTGTTGATAGGTTCTTGGAAACTGCGACTTTAGGCAGAACTATGTGTAGCAGGTCCTCAAATAGCATCGTTTTGTTCAACATTGTTTTATTATAACATTGATTTTTAAAAAATTGGTTTTGTCACACATCATTTTGCTTAAAGTCACAGTTTCCAAGAACCGATTGAGGTCATTAAGTGAGAACCTACTGTATGTATTTCTACTAGAGGCTCAAAATATTAAGGTGCAAAAAGATCTAGAGATGAGACGGTGTGTAAGTGGCATGCCAAGCAGAGGGAACCCCCGTGCAGATGCACAGAGACAACCATGCACAAAGTCATGCACCCATCAATATTTGCTGAACTCCTGCCATGTGCAAAGGAATTATGCCAGGCTGTGGAACCCCATGTTGAGCAAAACCAGAGTCCTGGCATTCACACACCAATGAGAAAGACAGACACTAATCAAGTCACTGCACAAAAGTCTATAAAATGACAGTGGTCAGGAGGGCTATGCAGCCCTCTCATGGTGCAATGAAACAATGAACAGGGAAGCTGGCCTCGTCAGGGGGATCAGAGACCTCTTCCACAAATAAGCAATGCTTGGCCTGAGAACTGAATGATGAGACCTTAGCTAGGTGAAGAAAATAGAGCAAAGCACCCCAGGAAGAGGAATATGGGTGGCAAGTTGGAGGACTGAAAGAATGCAATGTGTGTTTAGGGCAAAAAGAACGCTGGGGAGAATGAGCAGCATGAAGCCGGGAGGTTGGAAGGAGCAGGTTTCTCAGGGGCTGCGGACCATGTTACCAAGTTTAGTTTTTACCATCAGGGAGAGAGGAAGTCACTGACAGGAAACTGATAGGAACACCCAAGAAAGTCTGAAAATGGCAGATGAGTCCTCTGTGTATGCATAAACTGTGTCTCCACTTTACTTAGCATCTCCATAAACTATAAATTTGGCTTACCCTGAGTTGCTGGGCATGCCCCAAATGAAAAAATATTTAATTAACATCATTAACTTAGAAGGTTGGGCACAGTGGCTCACACCTGTAATCCAAGGACTTTGCGAGGCCGAGGCAAGAGGATTACTTGAGCTCACGAGTCGGAGACCAGACAGGGCAACATGGCAAAACCCCATCTCTACTAAAAAAACAAAAAACCTGGTGGGTGCTTGTAGTCCCAGCTACTCAGGAGGCTGAGGCGGGAGGATCGCTTGAACCCGGGAGGTGGAGTTTGCAGTGAACTGAGATTGCACCACTGCATTCCAGACAGCCTGGGTGACAGAGCACGACTCCACTTCAAATTTAAAAAAAGACAAAAAGTAATAGAAGGAAAAAATTTTAGCTTACTAACTGCATTGCCATAATCAGTATTTTTAAAATGAGTTTTCTATCAATACACAAGAAAATCCCTAAATTCTGAACTACCACTGAAACGTAAATACCCAGGATGTAAACTCACAATTTAATGTTTAATTTTTAGTGACTTGAAGAATACTGGTCAAACAGCCGGAGTTCTATTTCTTTTTTTGTTTGTTTGTTTGTTTGTTTGAGACAGAGTTTTGCTCTCATTGCCCAGGCTGGAGTGCAATGGTGCAATCTCGGCTCACGTTACAACCTCTGCCAGTTTCAAGTGATTCTCCTGCCTCAGCCTCCTGAGTAGCTGGGATTACAGGTGCCCGCCACCATGTCCAGCTAAATTTTTTGTGTTTTTAGTACAGACAGGGTTTCACTATGTTGGCCAGGCTGGTCTTGAACTCCCGATCTCAGGTGATCCACCCGCCTTGGCCTCCCAAAGTGCTGGGATTACAGGCAGGAGCCACCGCACCCGGCCCAGAGTTCTAATTGTGACTCTGCCTCTTATTAGTCACATAGCCTTGCACAAGTCTCCAAACCTCTCTCAGTCTCAGTTTTCTCGTCCATAAAATGGGATAAAATGGGTCCAATGTGCCCCACAGTATTAAAAGTGAGATTCTTGGGCAGGGTGTGGTGACTCACGCCTGTAATCTCAGCACTTTGGGAGGCTGAGCCAGGCTGATGGCTTGAGCGAGTAGTTCGAGACCAGCCTGGGCAACATGGTGAAACCCCATCTCTACAAAAAATACAAAAATTAGCCGGGTGTGGTGGCATACACCTGTAGTCCCAGCTACTCGGGAGGCTGAGATGGGAGAATCACATGAGCCCAGGAGGTTGGGAATGCAGTAAACCAAAATCGCACCAGTGCACTCCAGCCTGGGTAACTGAGGGAGACTCGAAAAAAGAAAAGAAGCAAGTAAGAGCCTTTTGTAATAGAGTGATATACCAAACAAAGAGATTATCATTAACCTTTCTCCAAATTTGCATGGAGAAAATACAGAACTGTAGAACTTATTCCACTCAGATAGTGACTTTTTTTAACTTCATGCCTCAAACTGTTTTGTAATATTGTTACAAAATCATGCTTTATCTTTAAATCCATTGTTCTCTAATACATCATAAAACTATTTCTTATGTACGTGAAGCCACCAAGATAGAGATTCTTTGGGAAAAAAAAGTTTTGTTTCATTTTATTTCAGCCCTGATGAATAATTCAATTCCAATATTATGACCAAAGTTTTATATCTATTTTTAAAAAGGAAAAGAACACATGAGGCTGGGTGTGGTGGCTCACGCCTGTAATCCCAGCACTTTGAGAGGCTGAGGCAGGGGGATCACCTGAGGTCAGGAGTTAAAGACCAGCCTGGCCAACATGGTGAAACCCCATCTCTACTAAAAATACAAAAAATTAGCCCTCCACCACACCTGTAATCACCGCTGCTCAGGAGCCTGAGGCAGGAGAATTGCTTGAACCAGGGAGGCGGAGGTTGCAGTAAGCCAATATCGCACCACTGCACTCCACAACAAAGTGAGATTTTGTCTTAAAAAAAAAAAAAAGAAAGAAAGAAAAGAAAAAACATGAAAAGATGCTCAACTCATAAAAAAGAAGCACATGTTAAAACTATATGAGATGCGGCTGGGCGCAGTAGCTCACGCCTGTAATCCCAACACTTAGGGAGGCCGAGGTAGGTGGATCAGGAGGTCAGGAGATTGAGACCACCCTGGCTAACACAGTGAAACCCCGTCTCTACTAAAAATACAAAAAAAACTTAGCAGGGCGTGGTGGCGCTCACCTGTAGTCCCAGCTACTCAGGAGGCTGAGTTAGGAGAATGGTGTGAACCCAGGAGGCGGAGGCTGCAGTGAGCCGAGATTGGGCCACTGCACTCCAGCCTGGGCGACAGAGCAAGACTCTGTCTCAAAAAAAAAAAAAACAAACAAAAAAAACTATATGAGATGCTATTTTGCACCTATCAGATTGGCAGAAATGTAAACTCTTGACAAACAAGAGAGGTTGTGGGAAAGCACACACTCTCCTTCCCTCCTGGGCGGTACAAAATGTTACCTATGGAAAGGAAACAGGCAATATCTAGCAAAAGTACATTTGCAGTTTCCCTTTGATCCAGAGATCATGCTTCTATGAATTTACCCTGAAAATGCACCTCCAACAACAGAAGAAAACATGTGTACAAAGTTATTCATTGCAACATTATTTGTAATAGAAAAATACTGGAAACACCCTAAAGGTCCATACATAGGAATTTGGTTGATAAACTCTGGTACAAATATAAAAAAGATTTCTGTTAAACTATATAAACTGATTTCCAGACTATATTACTAACTGAAAAAAGACTATATATAGTGTGCTACATTTTGTGTGATAAAGACAAAATATATATTCATTCATTTATTTAAAAAAGAAAAATACAGAGGCCGGGTGCTGTGGCTCATGCACGTAATCCCAACACTTTGGGAGGCCAAGGCAGGCAGATCACAAGGTCGAGAGATCGAGACCATCCTGGCCAACACAGTGAAACCCCGTCTCTAAAACACAAAAATTAGCTGGGCGTGGTGGCATGCCTGTAGTCCCAGCTACTCGGGAGGCAGAAGCAGGAGAATCGCTTGACCCCAGGAGGTGGAAGTTGCAGTGAGCTGAGATCGCGCCACTGCACTCCAGCCTGGCGACAGAGCAAGACTCCGTCAAAAAAAAAAAAAAGAAAAGAAAAAGAAATACAGGATAAATAAGAAATAAATGAATTTGGTTACCTGTGAGGGTTGAGGAAATGGAATGGAAAAAAATGAAAAGGGGATAGGACCTATCTCAGTATAACTTTCATACTGTTTTGAATTTTGAACCATGCCGGTATTTTACATATTCAAAAAATAAAATTAAATCAACAAGAATGGAGGAACAGAGACCTGACAGTGAAAGAAATGAATAAACTTGATTATAATCAAATTGGTAACATGATTGGAAAGAAAAAAGAATTAATCCAAACATCTTTTGGACACAGCAAGAAAGTATTCTGGCTATACACCTTCAATGGAATAGAGTCTAAGAGTCTAAGACCAAAAAAAAAAGAATCTTAAACTTGCTAGGTTTGCTTTTGGTAATAGTGTTGGTGGTGAGGCAATTCTGGAACCATTTTGTGTATATTGCAAGAATGAGCAAATGAGTAAACATCTATTGACATTTTGAGGTACCAGGAATTTCACTGTGGGAGAAAAAAGATACAAATATAGATTAGGGGAAGGAGAGGAGGAAGATCCTATATTATTGGATTGGGTATCAGTTGGTGGTATCATTATGAATTCATGATTTTGACAAAGTATTTTCCTGTTCTGTGCATTGAAAGGCCCTAAAAGCAATTTTGCCACAGAGTAGTGAGCACACACAGCACCCATATCTTGCTCTCTAAATACCATTCACCAGACCCTTTGGAAGCATAGCTCATTTTCAGGTGAGCCTGGAACATCTTATTGTGCCAGAAATGTTAAAAGTGCTCAAAAACTGAGGAAGATGTGTCAAAGAGATACAAGAACCAGTTTATGGGGGCTGCCACTCATCAAATTTGGGGCAATTCATACTCAATAAAATAGAATTCATGAGTTCATACTGATATTAAGAAATGTTAAAGAGATTAGGAAGAGAAGGGAAGTCCTTTTTATAGAAAAATGCCAACTAATAAACATAGACAAAATGATAGAAATAGAAAATTGTCAGTCAGGCAAAGTGGCTCATGCCTGTAATCCCAGCAGTTTGGGAGGCTGAGGCAGGCAGATCATTTGAGGACAGGAGTTAGAAACCAGCCTGGTCAACATGATGAAACCCCATCTCTACTAAAAATACAAGAAACAGCTGAGCCTGGTGGCACACACCTGTAATCCCAGCTGCTAAGGAGGCTGAGGCAGGAAAATCAGGACCCAGGAGGCGGAGGTTGCAGTGAGCCAAGATCATGCCACTGCACTTCAGCCTGGGTGACAGAGCAAGACCCTGTCTCAAAAAAAGAAAAAATGATAGAAAATTGCCATTTCAATGGCTGGGCGTGGTGGTTCATGCCTATAATCTCAGCGCTTTGGGAGGACAAGGTGGGTGGATCACTTGAGGTCAGGAGTTCAAGACCAGCCTGGCCAACATGGTGAAACCTGTCTCTACTAAAAATACAAAAATTAACCAGGCATAGTGGCAGGTGCCTGTAATCCCAGCTACTTGGGAGGCTGAGACAGGAGAATCACCTGAACCTGGGAGGCAGAGGTTGTGGTTAGCTGAGATGGCGCTACTGCACTCCAACCTGGGCAACAGAGCAAGACTCTGTCTCAAAAAAAAAAAAAAAAAAAAGAAAGAAAATTGCCATTTCATAACTACCACAGTAATATATGATCCGCAAAGGAATCATCTGTGGGTACTAAAACCATTGGGAGAAAGATGGGGAAACAGGATATTCACGCAGTCTCAAAGTAGCACATCACTGGTTATATTTTAATTATAAAGAAAAAAAGGAATGATTATGATGGGGAAATCCAGTAGACACCACTTTAATTAAATGAACAAATTCAACATCACCAATGTTTAAAACAATTCACATCACCGGTCCTCTGCTCTGTAATGTACTGAGACCCATGACACAACCACACCCTGTGCAGTATTCTTGCCAATAATGTTTAACCAAAGTCTAGTCATGGGAAAACAATCAGACACGTGCAGAAGAACCAGCCTAAACTCTTCAAAAATGTCAATAGCATGCACAAATTTTAAAAGGGCTGGCAAACTGTTTTACATTAAAGAACACTAAAGAGACATGAAAACAAATGCGAGGTCTGATCATTGCCCAAACTTTGAATTAAAAAACAAAAACTGACTTGAGCATGGCAGCACGGACCTGTGATTCCAGCTGCTCAAGTGGCTGAGATGGGAGGAACGCTCGAGCCCAGGAGTTTGAGACCAGACTGGGCAGCAAAGCGGGACCTAGTCTCTAAAAATATACATTGAAAATTAAAATTAGAAACCATGCTAAAAAGCAGTATTGGGCCAACTGCAGAAATTTAAATATAGACTGCATATTAGAAAATAGTATTGTGTCAATGTTAAATATGACCCGAGTGTGATCTTTGCATCATGCTTATATATAGGAAAATATTCTAATTTTTGAGAGAGAGATGCAGAGTGTTTTGGGGCTTGGGTATCATGATATCTGTAACTCTCAAATGGTTCAGCTAAGGATACACACGTACAAAGGGAGAGAAAGGAAGAAAATGTGACAAAAATGGTAAAATTAGTGACATATAAATAGCATATGGAAGTTCATTGTACATTTCTCACAAATTTTCTGTAGGTTTGACATTTTTCAAAGTAAAACATTGGGAATAAGAAGAAAAGGGAGTTTTTTTCACAGTCACGGCAAGATGATAGCATGGTTAGGCAACCTGAGAGCAGGTAAATATTCCTCTGGGTTGATCCTTTCCCAGAGCGCAAGCCCTCACAGAGTAATCAAGCAAAAACAAAATAAATTAAGTGAATACAAAACACCCAGTGAGATTTGAGTTTCAGGCAAGCAATGAACAGTTTTTTTGGTACAAGAATGTTCCAAGTAGTGTATGGGACACCCTTTATTTGCTCTGGCAACCCCACTGAGAGGCACTTTGGCCTGTTCCATGCCCAGGGGATAAAGCATACCAGTTCAGGAACCAGGACAGTTCAAGGTTAGGTCCATTTATCTTTTTTATTTACTTTTTTTGTTTCATCGAACTCTATTTTCTTGAATGAAGGCCACTCTTCGGCTGTATTTTCTCCTTATATATTGGCAGTGCAGCTCTGCCTTAGGCTCAATTTTTTCTTACTGAATTTCCAAGCTTTTTCCTACTCCCACCACATTTGACTTTCAAGTTCTTCCCTTTTCTCATTCTCTTCACTGCTTTCTTCCTTCTCAATTTCCACCTCTTTGGCCCAGGAGGGAATATCACACCTCCTAAACAATGAATGATAGCTAGCAGGGATTGCTTCTGGAAATGTGAATCATTGCATTAACCCCACCCGATATCATTAGTTAAAAGTTCTGACCTAGGCTGGCAGGGGACTCTCCCCTCCCGAGGGAAACCCTGGATGTCTTGAGGTAACTTTTTTATTTTTTATTTTTATTATTTTTTATTTTATTATACTTTAAGTTCTACGGTACATGTGCACAACGTGCAGGTTTTTTACATAGGTAGACATGTGCCATGTTGGTTTCCTGTACCCATCAACTCATCACTTACATTAGGTATTTCTCCTAATGCTATCCCTCCCCAAGCCCCCAGCCCCCAACAGTCCCCAGTGTGTGATGTTCCCCACCCTGTGTCCATGTGTTCTCGTTGTTCAACTCCCAACTATGAGTGAAAACATGCAGTGTTTGGTTTTCTATTCTTGTGATAGTTTGCTTAGAATGATGGTTTCCAGATTCATCCATGTGTCTGCAAAGGACATTAACTCATCCTTTTTTATGGCTGCATAGTATTCCATGGTGTATATGTGCTATATTTTCTTAATCCAGTCTATTACTGATGGACATTTGGGTTAGTTCCAAGTCTTTGCTCTTGTGAATAGTGCCTCAAAAAACATACATGTGCATGTGTCTTCATAGTAGCATGATTTGTAATCCTTTGGGTATATACCCAGTAATGGGATGGCTGGGTCAAATGGTATTTCTAGTTCTAGATCCTTGAGGAATCGCCACACTGTCTTCCACAATGGTTGAACTAATTTACACTCCTACCAACAGTGTAAAAGCATTCCTATTTCTCCACATCCTCCCCAGCACCTGTTGTTTCCTGACTTTTTAATGATCACCATTCTAACTGGCATGAGATGGTATCTCATTGTGGTTTTGATTTGCATTTCTCTGATGACCAGTGATGATGAGCATTTTTTCATGTCTGTTGGCTGCATAAATGTCTTCTTTTGAGAAGTGTCTGTTCATATCCTTTACCCACTTTTTGATGGGGTGGTTTGTTTTTTTCTTCTAAATTTGTTTAAGTTTTTTGTAGACTCTGGATATTAGCCCTTTGTCAGATGAGTAGATTGCAAAGATTTTCTCCCATTCTATAGGTTGCCTGTTCACTCTGATGGTGGTTTCTTTGGCTGTGCAGAAGCTCTTTAGTTTAATGAGATCCCATTTGTCAATTTTGGCTTTTGTTGCCATTGTTTTTGGTGTTTTAGTCATGAAGTCTTTGTCCATGCCTATGTCCTGAATGGTATTCCCTAGGTTTTCTTCTAAGGTTTTTATGGTGTTAGGTCTTATATTTAAGTCTTTAATCCATCCTGAGTTAATTTTTGTATAAGGTGTAAGGAAGGGATCCAGTTTCAGCTTTCTACATATGGCTAGCTAGTTTTCCCAGCACCATTTATTAAATAGGGAATCCTTTCCCCATTGCTTGTTTTTGTCAGGTTTGTCAAAGCTCAGATGATCGTAGATGTGTGGTGTTATTTATGAAGCCTCTGTTCTGTTCCATTGGTCTATATATCTGTTTTGGTACCAGTACCATGCTGTTTTGGTTACTGTAGCCTTGTAATATAGTTTGAAGTCAGGGAGCATGATGCCTCCAGCTCTGTCCTTTTTGCTTAGGATTGTCTTGGCTATATGGGCTCTTTTTTTGTTCCATATGAACCTTAAAGTAGTTTTTTTCCAATTCTGTGAAGAAAGTCATTGGTAGCTTGATGGGGATAGCACTGAATCTATCAATTACCTTGGGCAGTATGGCCATTTTCACAATATTGATTCTTCCTATCCATGAGCATGGAATGTTCTTCCATTTGTTTGTGTCTTCTTTTATTTCGTTGAGCAGTGGTTTGTAGTTCTCCTTGAAGAGGTCCTTCACATCCCTTGTAAGTTGAATTCCTAGGCATTTTATTCTCTTTGAAGCAATTGTGAAAGGGAGTTCACTCATGATTTGGCTCTCCATTTGTCTATTATTGGTGTATAGGAATGCTTGTGATTTTTGCACACTGATTTTGTATCCTGAGACTGCTGAAGTTGCTTATCAGCTTAAGGAGATTGGGGGCTGAGATGATGGGGTTTTCTAAATATACAATTATGTCATCTGCAAACAGAGACAATTTGACTTCCTCTTTTCCTAATTGAATACCCTTTATTTCTTTCTCTTGCCTGATTACCCTAGCCAGAACTTCCAACACTATGTTGAATAGGAGTGGTAAGAGAGGGCATCCTTGTCTTCTGCTAGTTTTCAAAGGGAATGCTTCCAGTTTTTGCCCATTCAGTATGATATTGGCTGTGGGTTTGCCATAAATAGCTCTTATTATTTTGACATACGTTCCATCAATACCTAGTTTATTGAGAGTTTTTAGCATGAAGGGATGTTGAATTTTGTCAAAGGCCTTTTCTGCATCTACTGCGATAATCATGTGGTTTTTGTCATTGGTTCTGTTTATGTGATCGATTGCATTTATTGATTTGAGTATGCGGAACCAGCCTTGCATCCCAGGGATGAAGCTGACTTGATCGTGGCGGATAAGCTTTTTGATGTGCTGCTGGATTCTGTTTGCCAGTATTTTATTGAGGATTTTCACATCAATATTCATCAGGGATATTGGCCTAAAATTTTTTTTTTGTTGTGTCTCTACCAGGCTTTGGTATCGGGATGATGCTAGTCTCATAAAATGAGTTAGGGAGGATTCCCTCTTTTTCTATTCATTGGAATAGTTTCAGAAGGAATGGTACCAGTTCCTCCTTGTACCGCTGGTAGAATTCGGCTGTGAATCTGTCTGATCCTTGACTTTTTATGGTTGGTAGGCTATTAATTATTGCCTCAATTTCAGAAACTGTTATTGGTCTATTCAGAGATTCAACTTCTTCCTGGTTTAGTCTTGGGAGGGTGTATGTGTCCAGGAATTTATCCATTTCTTCTAGATTTTCTAGTTTGTTTCCATAGAGGTGTTTATAGTATTCTCTGATGGTAGTTTGTATTTCTGTGAGAACAGTGGTGATATCCCCTTTATCATTTTTTATTGCATCTATTTGATTCTTCTCTCTTTTCTTCCTTATTTTTCTTGCTAGCGATCTATCAATTTTGTTGATCTTTTCAAAAAACCAGCTCCTGGATTCATTGATTTTTTGAAGGGGTTTTATTTGTCTCTATCTCCTTCGGTTCTGCTCTGATCTTAGTTATTTCTTGCCTTCGGCTAGCTTTTGAATTTGTTTGCTCTTGCTTCTCTAGTTCTTTTAATTGTGATGTTAGGGTGTCAATTTTAGATCTTTCCTGCTTTCTCTTGTGGGCATTTAGTGCTATAAATTTCCCTCTACACACTGCTTTAAATGTGTCCCAGAGATTCTGGTACATTGTGTCTTTGTTCTCATTGGTTTCAAAGAACATCTTTATTTCTGCCCTCATTTCGTTATGTACCCAGTAGTCATTCAGGAGCAGGTTGTTCAGTTTCCATGTAGTTGTGCAGTTTTTAGTGAGTTTCTTAATCCTGAGTTCTAATTTGATTGCACTGTGGTCTGAGAGACATTTTCTTGTGACTTCTCTTCTTTTACGTTTGCTGTGGAGTATTTTACTACCAATTATGTGGTCAATTTTAGAATAAGTGCGATGCGGTGCTGAGAAGAAAGTATATTCTGTTGATTTGGGGTGGAGAGTTCTGTAGATGTCTATTAGGTCCACTCGGTCCAGAGCTGAGTTCAAGTCCTGGATATCCTTGTTAACCTCCTGTCTCATTGATCTGTCTAATATTGACAGTGGGTGTTAAATTCTCCCATTATTATTGTGTGGGAGTCTAAGTCTCTTTGTAGGTCTCTAAGGACTTGCTTTATGAATCTGGGTGCTCCTGTATTGGGTGCATATATATTTAGGATAGTTAGGTCTTCTTGGTGAATTGATCCCTTTACCATTATGTAATGGCCTTCTTTGTCACATTTCATCTTTGTTGGCTTAAAGTCTGTTTTATCAGAGACTAGGATTGCAACCCCTGCTTTTTTTTGCTCATTTGCTTAGTAGATCTTCCTCCATCCCTTTATTTTGAGCCTATGTGCATCTTTGCACGTGAGATGGGTCTCCTGAATACAGCACACTGATGGGTCTTGACTCTATCCAATTGGCCAGTCTGTGTCTTTTAATTGGGACATTTAGCCCATTTACATTTAAGGTTAATGTTGTTATGTTTGAATTTGATCCTGTCATTATGATGTTAGCTGGTTATTTTGCTTGTTAGTTGATGCAGTTTCTTCCCAACATCGATGGTCTTTACCATTTGGCTTGTTTTGCAGTGGCTGGTACCAGTTGTTCCTTTCCATGTTTAGTGCTTCCTTCATGAGCTCTTGTAAGGCAGGCCTGGTGGTGACAAAATCTCTCAGCATTTGCTTTTCTGTAAAGGATTTTATTTCTCCTTCACTTATGAAGCTTAGTTTGGCTGGATATGAGATTCTGGGTTGAAAATTCTTTTTTTTAAAAATGTTGAATATTGGCCCCCACTTTCTTCTGGCTTGTAGGGTTTTTGTTGAGAGATCCACTGTTAGTCTGATGGGCTTGCCTTTGTAGGTAACCTGCCCTTTCTCTCTGGCTGCCCTTAACATCTTTTCCTTCATTTCAACATTGGTGAATCTGACAATTATGTGTCTTGGAGTTGCTCTTCTCAAGGAGTATCTTTGTGTGTTCTCTGTGTTTCCTGAAATTGAATGTTGCCCACCTTGCTAGGTTGGGGAAGTTCTCCTGGACAATATCCTGAAGAGTGTTTTCTAACTTGGTTCCATTCTCCCTATCACTTTCTGGTATACCAATCAACATATATTTGATCTTTTCACATAGTCCCATATTTCTTGGAGGCTTTGTTTATTTCTTTTCACTCCTTTTTCTCTAATCTTGTCTTCTCACTTTATTTCATTAATTTGATCTTCAATCACTGATATCCTTTCTTCCACTTGATCGAATCGGCTATTGAAGCTTGTGCATGTGTCACGAAGTTCTCATGCCATGGTTTTCAGCTCCATCAGGTCATTTAAGGTCTTCTCTACACCGTTTATTCTTGTTAGCCATTCATCTAACCTTTTTTCAAGGTTTTTAGCTTCCTTGCGATGGGTTAGAACATGCTCCTTTAGCTTAGAGAAGTTTGTTATTACTGACCTTCTGAAGCCTACTTCTGTCAGCTCATCAAAGTCATTCTCCATCCCACTTTGTTCCATTGCTGGTGAGGAGCTGCAATCTTTTGGAGGAGAAGACTCCTCCAAAACACAGAGAAAACTCTGTGTTTTGGAATTTTCAGCTTTTCTGCTCTGGTTTCTCCCCAACTTTGTAGTTTTATCTACCTTTGGTCTTTGATGTTGGTGACCTACAGATGGGGTTTTGGTGTGGATGTCCTTTTTGTTGATGTTGATGCTATTCCTTTCTGTTTGTTAGTTTTCCTTCTAACAGTCAGGCCCCTCAGCTGCAGGTCTGTTGGAGTTTGCTGGAGGTCCACTCCAGACCCTGTTTGCCTGGGTATAACCAGTGGAGGCTGCAGAACTGCAAATATTGCTGCCTGATCTTTCCTCTGGAAGCTTCGTCCCAGAGGGGCACCTGCCTGTTTGATGTGTCTGTCAGCCCCTACCAGGAGGTGTTTCCCAGTCACGCTACACGGGGGTTAGGGACCTGCTTGAGGAGGCAGTCTGTCCATTCTCAGAGCTCGAACACCGTGCGGAGAGAACCACTGCTCTCTTCAGAGCTGTCAGACAGGGATGTTTAAGTCTGCAGAAGCTTTCTCTACTGCCTTTTGATGTACTATTCCCTGTTCCCATAGGGGGAATCTATAGAGGCAGTAGGCCTTGCTGAGCTGTGGTGGGCTCTGCCCAGTTTGTGCTTCCTGTCACTTTGTTTACACTGTGAGCTACTCAAGCCTCAGCAATGGCAGATGCCCCTCCCCACTGGTCAAGCTGCCGCATCACAAGTCAACCTTAGACTGCCATTCTAGCAGTGAGCAAGGCTCCGTGGGCGTGGGACCTGCCAAGCCAGGCACAGGGGGGTATCTCCTGGTCCGCCAGTTGCTAAGACTGTGGGAAAAGTGCAGTATTTGGTCAGGAGTGTACCATTTCTCCAGGTACAGTCTGTCACAGCTTCCATTGGCTAGGAAGGGGAAATCCCCTGACCCCTTGTGCTTCCTGGGTGAGGTGACCCCGCCCTGCTTCAGCTAATCCTCCATGGGCTGCACCCACTCTCCAACCAGTCCCAATGAAATGAACCAGGTACCTCAGTTGGAAATGGAAAAATCACCCTTCTTCTGTGTCGATCTTGCTGGGACCTGCAGACCAGAGCTGTTCCTATTTGGCCACCTTAGAAGTGACCAAAAAAAAAAGGTAGCTTTTTTGATACATTTGGCAACCATGCAGTCAGAGCAGCGCAGCACAAGGACTAATTATGTTACACTCTTAATTTCCCTCTTATGACTCAACCCCCTCCTTTTTTGGCCTTCTTTTTTCCAGTTCCTCTTATTTCTCTTAATGTCCAAATGTTAGACAGCATCACTGTTAAATCCTGAGCATTTTCTCATCTCTGTCTTAGACCTAGTACTTCCCAAAGTTCAATCAGATAATTATCAACTTCATGATTTTTGCCATCTCTGGATAATTATTTACTTATTAATAATTTTCTGTAAATAAATTTGACTTTAAAAAATTTATACATTTTAAAAGAAAGCTTTATATCACAACTCTAATTTAAAATCCAGTTTCAAAAATAGAAGATAAATCTAAACATAAAAACAAAAACCACAAAATATATAATTTAACTTTTTACTTAAATTTCAAATAATCAATAAGAACAAATCATTATAAATACAAAAATTTATAAAAATGCACACCCCAATGAGAAAAATTAAAAAAATTGAACTGTTCATGATTAATTAAAAACGATAATGTTTGGCTTCATGTTCTTTGACTCTTGCTTACAGTTAAGGAAACCAAAGCCCACTAGGGAAAACAACTTGCCCAAGATCAAAGCAAAATGGAGGCAGAGCTGGAACCATGGTCTTGAGACTACTGAGTCCCAGTTGCAGATGGTGATCACACAATCCAGAAAGGAACAGTAGCTCTTTGAGGTATGAGGATTCAGTCACGTGACAGGAGCTTGGTGCATGGTGTAGTAAAAAAATATATAAACGTTGAAGTCAGAAAGACCTTGGTGAAGTCTCACATAGACCAGTAAAATCATATTGCCATCTGCCTGTGATCTACCTCTTTAAGCCTTTGTTTTCTTTTCTTTTCTTTTCTTTTTTTTTTTTTTTTGAGACAGAGTCTCACTCTGTCACCCAGGCTGGCGTGCGGTGGCACAATCTCAAGTCACTATGACCTCCACCTCCTGGGTTCAAGCAATTCTCCTATCTCAGACTCCCGAGTAGCTAGGACTACAGGCACCCACCACCACGCCTGGCTAATTTTTGTACTTTTAGTAGAGATGGGGTTTCACCATATTGTTTAGGCTGGTCTCAAACTCCTGACTTCAGGTGATCTGCCCACCTCGGCCTCCCAAAGTGCTGAGATTACAATTGTGAGCCACCGCACCCGGTCTAAGCCTTCATTTTCTAGTATAACTCACAAATTGTATAATTTTGAGAAGACTATCAGACATATATACTTAGTTTTCAGCCCAGTGGTTATCCAATCAGTAGAAATTTCTTTCCATCCTCCCCTGTCTTTATCACCCACACAGCTCAGATCTGCCCAACACCAGCTCTATTTCCTTTTGAAGGAGATACAGATTCTCTAAAAAATCTGTATTTCTTTCCATCATATCTCTGTGTCCAAGGCTAGGAGAGGGACCTCCATCTGTGCACAGCTGATTGATAAGGTGGGAGGCAGCAGTTTCTTGGCCTCTGCTGCAGGGTGAGTCTTTAAAGATGAAGATAGCCTAGAGATGCGTCTGAAAGCCAGAGGATAGCCCCAGCTTTGAGCAGTGATGGGTGATCTACAGGATCTATGGAAGTAGCCCTGTGGCCCAAGAATGGACTCAGCTTCCAGATCTAGTGAATTCTCGGAGACGTTTAGAAAAGTCTAACCCTGGGCAAGCCCTGAGGTCCAGTCCATGGTTAGCAAGAAGTCTATGGCATTTGATGAGTGTGGAGAGAAGAGAGCTATTCCCATGGGGACAGTTTGAGAGGCATAGCTGTGGGATCTAAGAAACAGCTGGGAGTTGGGTATTCAATGTCCACAGAAAAAAACATGGCTGAGACTTAGAAGTGGGGAGAGGAGGGAAAGACAGGGTGGCTGGTCTCCATGGCAACAGGAAGGAAAGCAGAACTTCCACCAATCACTTTGGGGGTGAGATTAGCTGAGGGCAAATTGTAAAGCAGGTTACCCGTGCCCAGCATGGAATCGGGGGAAGTAGATCACTTAATGGAAACGTAGGATGGTTTCAGCATTGTAAAAATAACAGCAGGGAATGGTCAAAAGGGGAAAGCCAAAATTGGAACTTTCAGGCATACTTGAGATTTATGTGTTCTTGGAAGGAATCCAGGTGTGTCTGGATTCTTTATGGTGCCATGGAAGACAAGTGGCAAAGTAGCCAAGAGATTACCACACCTAGGGTGAAAGGGTGGACCACCCATTCTGAAAGTGGGCCTGAAAGTGCGGGGTGGGTCAAAAGGAGCAAACCACTAAGGCAAGAGAACGTGCCATGAGTTCATGAGTCTTAAACCTCAGCATCAGATATCAACAAGATGGCTAAGGAGAGAGACTGGAAAGACCAGAAAAGCAAGAGAGCTTCCCAACGAACCTATGGATATGTATTTAAGGACCCTTTTTACCAATCATACAATTGTAGCTCATCTCATCCTCAGAGGGCATCCAAGGGGAGTGAAGAAGGAAATCTGAACAATGAGGCGTCTATCCAAAAAAGGTGGAACCAGAGAAGACATCATTTAAATTTGAAAAGATTGAGATAAACTAACTGGTAAGTTCAAGATTTGTTTCCATAGTTCCTAGAAGCCAGTAGGGTGCCAGAGCAGGAATAGATCAATTTTAGGGGAGAAAGTACATTCATCTGAGTCGGGTCTTAGGTGTTCAATTTCAGGACATGTGTTGCCTTTACCAGATATTCAACGCTGCAAGAACTGGGACTTTGTTTTCCTCACATAACAGGCACATATCAGGCACTCAACATTTGCTGAATACATAAAATGAATGAATAAATAAATGACTCATTCGAGAATAGCAAATCCTAGGTTTTAATTACTACAAGTATGCTATCTCACTGATTTTCCTCAGATTTAAAAACGTGCTCTGGAAATAAATTTTTTTTTGCTTTACACAACATATCTGGAATAATTTAAACTAAGAGACTCTTTGGCAGGGAGAATCAGGAGATCCTGATAGTTCTTTGCTATTCCTCAAGCCACAGAAGTCAGAAAAGTCCAGTCTAAGCCTAATTTAAAAGAAGGTCTTTGCAAAGACTGTATAAGTAGACCCCAAGGACCCTTGGGAAGGTTGCCTCTTTCCCAATACAGCATTGTAGAGCTTCTCTCTCCGTCTTCTGCCAACCATAGGGCAGAAAAAGGATCCTCTGTCTCCTTTGATATTCTAAAAAAGGTTGATGTCTTACTGGAAGTTCTTCTCTGCCCAAACATCAAAATTCTAAACATATTTTTCAATTTTCCCACATATAGCCTGATTTACAGGAAAGCTGAAATATGTTCCAGATCTGGAGACATATTTGATTAATGTAGGTATAATGAACGTTGTTGGCTGCCATCCATTCTCACCTTTCTCTTTCAGGAAAGGACCCAGATTTTATTCAATATCTCACTCTCCCTCATGTAACTCAAGTGCCCTTAAAGCAAGCTGGCCCATGCCCCTAGCTCCAGGGTAGACCTGATGGTCTAAGGCAGTGGTTCTCAACTTGGTGGTGATTTTGCTCCCCAGAGATATTCGGCAATGCCTAAAATGTGACATTTTTGAGTGTCACAATGTGAGGGGAGGCATCTAGTGGGTAGAGGCCAGAAATGCTGCTAAACATCCTACCATGCACAGGGCAACCCACAACAAAGAATTATCCAACCCAAAAAGAGAATGGTCCTGAGGTAGAGAAACCCTGGTTTAAGGGTTATGGCATCCCCCTTACAAGGGACTGATTTAAGAAGAAGACTTTTGAGTTAGGAAAAGAAACAGCAAGATGCCTGCCAAGAGACACCAAACATTCAGAACCCCATCTCAGCAAGAAAGGACCAAGGCAATAACTACAGAGCTAAGATTTGAATGGAGTGTCAAAGGGAGAGTGCTAGAGTGCAGTGGGGGAGTAGAGGTACAGCTGTGGTGATTAGAAGTGGAGGAGGACAGCATGGAGGCACCAGGACTCTGTAGCCTCATCTCCCCAACATGGATCACATCTGCCTGGAGTCAGAAGAGACTCCGCATTGTAGGGGAAAGTCAAGCAGAAGAGCCCCACCTATCCCCATTGCTGCCACAAACACCTATAAGTCCTTACATCAGAAGAATCTCACAATCCTTGCAAGCCCTGAATCCAGTTTGGAAAGCTGGTGGGAATTCACACAGCTGCATTGCCTCAGATTAGTAGGATAAGGTGTGCACCACCCAACCACTCACCCACTGTGAGCCAAGGTGTTGTAGCACAGCACTGTCTTGAGACCAGAGCCCCCCTCTGGAGTGGACCCTGCTCTGGGGTCCAGTAGCCACTGCAGCTCTCCAGCATTGGGGCTCCATCCTCATTACACCAAGCCCACGTAGGTGGCTGAATGTCACAACCCTTGCTGTACAGAGCATGGTCCCAGGATCCGCTGTGACTCTGGTCCTGTGCAACAGGGTAACCAACTCCCCCTACCCTCACCAAACTTCCAGCTGGAGGAACAGTTGTCCAGTACCATCCAGGGCAAATCTACCCTCGAGGTGGCCAAAACACTGCCAGTTACCCTCCCCCAAGCAGGAAAGGCCTCAGAGCCTCCAAAAATCCAATATATCCTTGGGCCAGAGGGATGCCTATGTACATGTGTGTAGAACCTGGCAAAGCTGCACTGCCATCACCACAAACTCTCTCATTGTAGGCCACTGAGAAACACAAACACCACTAGTGTGGATTACAACTGAGTAAATTACACAGACTACACTTCTGTATCAACCTCGAACCAAGGCCAATACACCCCACCAAACCAACACTCTAAGACCCATTCATCTGAACAAGTGTTTTCATACAAAGCCTATTCTGTAAAATACAAAGAGGCTACTTTTCCTTAAGATGCATAGAAATCAACGTAAGGGCACATCAACCATGAAAAAGCAAGGAAACATGTCACATACCAAAGGAAAATAATAATTCTCCAGTAACAGGCCCCAATCATAAGGAAGTATATGAAATACCAGAAAAGGATTCAAAATAATAATCTTAAAGAAACTCAGTGAGATATAAGAGAATACAGATAGAAAATTCAACAAAATTTGGAAAACAATTTAGTATTTGAATAAGAAATTCAACAAAGAGATATATTTCAATAAACAGACCCAAACAGAAATCCTGTAGCCAAAGAATTCAATGAATAAGAGAGCTTCAACAACAAACTAGACTGAGCAGAGGAAAGAATTTCTGAACTGGAAGAAAGGACTTTTGAAATAACACAGGTACACCAAAAGGAAAAAAATAATAAAAGAATAAAGAAAGCCTACAGGACTTATGCAACACCACTAAGTGAAAAAAATACATATATTGTTGACATTCTAGAAGGAGAAGAGAAGAAAAAAGGTGAGAGAAACATACTTAATGAAATAATATCAGAAAAATTCCCAAGTCTTGAGAATGAGATAGACATCCAGGTTCAAGAAGCTCAAACAACCCCAAATATATTTAATCCAGACAGGTTCTCTCTGATGCACATTATACTCAAATTGTCAAAAGTCAAAAACAAAAAAAAAGAATTTTAAAAGCAACAAGACAAAAGCATCAAGTCAACTATAAGGGAATCTCCACTAGACTAACAGTGAATTTGTTTGCAGAAACCTTTCAGGCCAGGAGAGAACAGGATGATATATTCAAAGTCCTGAAAGATAAACTATTGGCCAAGAATATTGTACACAGCAAAGCTTTCCTTCAAAAATGATGGAGACATAAAATCTTTCACAGACAAGCAAAATCTAAGGGAATTCATCACCACTAGACCAAACTTACAAGGAATGCTCAAGAGACTCTTACATCTGGAAGTGAAAAGAAGATAACCACCATCATAAAAACATACAAAACTATAAAATTCACTGGTAAAGCCAATAAGCAAAGGAAAAACAGAAAGGAATCAAACCTTATCAGTACAGAAAGCCACCCAACCATAAAAATAAACCACATGAGAAATAGTTAAGAAACAAAGGGTTTACAAAACAACCAGGAAACAATCAATACAAGGGCAGGATTAAGTCTTTACCTATCAGCAATAAGCTTGAATATAATGAATTAAATTCCCCATTTAAAAGATATAGACTGGCTGAATGTATTTTTTTAAACCCAATACCCAACTGTATGCAGCTACAGGAAACTTACTTCACTTATAAAGACACACATAGAATAAAAGTGAAGGGATGAAAAAAGATATTCCTTGCAAATGAAAATAAAAGTGAGCAAGAGTAGCTACATTTATATCAGACAAAACAGACTTAAAGTTAAAAGTTGTAAGAAGAAACAAAGAGGGGGGAGGAGCCAAGATGGCCGAATAGGAACAGCTCCGGTCTACAGCTCCCAGCGTGAGTGACACAGAAGACGGGTGATTTCTGCATTTACAACTGAGGTACCAGGTTCATCTCACTGGGGAGTGCCATACATCAGGTTCAGGACAGTGGGGGTGGTGCACCGTGTACAAGCCGAAGCAGGGCGAGGCATCACCTCACCAGGGAAGTGCAAGGGGTCAGGGAATTACCTTTCCTAGTCAAAGAAAGGGGTGACAGACAGCACCTGGAAAATCAGCTCATTCCCACCCTAATACTGCGCTTTTCCAACGGGCTTAAAAAACGGCACACCAGGAGATTATATCCCTCACCTGGCTTGGAGAGTCCTATGCCCACGGAGTCTCGCTCATTGCTAGCACAGCAGTCCAAGATCAAACTGCAAGGCAGCAGTGAGGCTGGGGGAGGGGTGCCCGCCATTGCCGAGTTAGTTGCTTGATTAGGTAAACAAAGAAGCCTGGAAGCTCGAACTGGGTGGAGCCCACCACAGCTCAAGGAAGCCTGCCTGCCTCTGTAGGCTCCACCTCTGGGGGCAGGGCACAGACAAACAAAAAGACAGCAGTAACCTCTGCAGACTTAAATGTCCCTATCTGACAGCTTTGAAGAGAGTAGTGGTTCTCCCAGCATGCAGCTTGAGATCTGAGAGTGGGCAGACTGCCTCCACAAGTGGGTCTCTGACCCCCGAGTAGCCTAACTGGGAGGCACCCCACAGTAGGGGCGGACTGACACCTCACACGGCCGGGTACTCCCCTGAGACAAAACTTCCAGAGGAACGATCAGGCAGCAGCATTTGCGGTTCACCAATAACTGCTGTTCTGCCACCACTGCTGATATCCAGGCAAACAGGGTCTGGAGTGGACCTCTAGCAAACTCCAACAGACCTGCAGCTGAGGGTCTTGTCTGTTAGAAGGAAAACTAACAAACAGAAAGGACATCCACACCAAAAACCCAACTGTACATCACCATCATCAAAGACCAAAGGTAGATAAAACCACAAAGATGGGAAAAAAACAGAGCAGAAAAACTGGAAACTCTAAAAATCAGAGTGCCTCTCCTCCTCCAAAGGAACGCAGCTCCTCACCAGCAATGGAACAAAGCTGGATGGAGAATGACTTTGACGAGTTGAGAGAAGAAGGCTTCAGATGATCAAACTAATCTGAGCTACAGGAGGAAATTCAAACCAATGGCAAAGAAGTTAAAAGCTTTGAAAAAAAATTAGACAAATGGATAACTAGAATAACCAATGCAGAGAAGTCCTTAAAGAACCTGATGGAGCTGAAAACCAAGGCACGAGAGCTACCTGAAGAAAGCAGCAGCCTCAGTAGCCAACGAGATCAACTGAAAGAAAGGGTATCAGTGATGGAAGATGAAATGAATGAAATGAAGTGAGAAGAGAAGTTTAGAGAAAAAAGAGTAAAAAGAAATGAACAAAGCCTCCAAGAAATATGGGACTATGTGAAAAGACCAAATCTACGTCTGATTGGTGTACCTGAAAGTGACAGGGAGAATGGAACCAAGTTGGAAAACACTCTGCAGGATATTATCCAGGAGAACTTCCCCAATCTAGCAAGGCAGGCCAACATTCAAATTCAGGAAATATAGAGAATGCCACAAAGATACTCCTCGAGAAGAGCAACTACAAGACACATAATTGTCAGACTCACCAAAGTTGAAATGAAGGAAAAAATGTTAAGGGCAGCCAGAGAGAAAGGTCAGGTTACCCACAAAGGGAAGCCCATCAGACTAACAGCTGATCTCTCGGCAGAAACTCTACAAGCCAGAAGAGAGTGGGGACCAATATTCAACATTCTTAAAGGAAAGAATTTTCAACCCAGAATTTCATATTCAGCCAAACTAATCTTCATAAGTGAAGGAGAAATAAAGTCCTTTACAGACAAGCAAATGCTGAGAGATTTTGTCACCACCAGGCCTGCCCTAAAAGAGCTCCCAAAGGAAGCACTAAACATGGAAAGGAACAACCGGTACCAGCCACTGCAAAAACATGCCAAATTGTAAACACCATCGAGGCTAGGAAGAAAATGCATCAACTAATGAGCAAAATAACCAGCTAACATCATAATCACAGGATCAAATTCACACATAACAATATTAACTTTAAATGTAAATGGGCTAAATGCTCCAATTAAAAGACACAGACTGGCAAATTGGATAAAGAGTCAAGACCCATCAGTGTGCTGTATTCAGGAAACCCATCTCACATACAGAGACACACATAGGCTCAAAATAAAGGGATGGAGGAAGATCTACCAAGCAAATGGAAAACAAAAAAAGGCAGGGGTTGCAATCCTAGTCTCTGATAAAACAGACTTTAAACTAACAAAGATCAAAAGAGACAAACAAGGCCATTACATAATGGTAAAGGGATCAATTCAACAAGAACTGATCCCTAACTATCCTAAATATATATGCACCCAATGCAGGAGCACCCAGATTCATAAAGCAAGTCCTTAGTGACCTACAAAGAGACTTAGACTCCCACACAATAATAATGGGAGACTTTAACACCAAACTGTCAACATTAGACAGATCAACGAGACAGAAAGTTAACAAGGATACCCAGGAGTTGAACTCAGCTCTGCACCAAGCAGACCTAATAGACATCTGCAGAACTCTCCACCCCAAATCAACAGAATATACATTCTTTTCAGCACCACACCACACCTACTCCAAAATTGACCACATAGTTGGAAGTAAAGACTCCTCAGCAAATGTAAAAGAACAGAAATTATAACAAACTGTCTCTCAGACCACAGTGCAATCAAACTAGAACTCAGGATTAAGAAACGCACTCAAAACCACTCAACTACATGGAAACTGAACAACCTGTTCCTGAATGATTGCCAGGTAAATAATGAAATAAAGGCAGAAATAAAGATGTTCTTTGAAACCAATGAGAACAAAGACACAACATACCAGAATCTCTGGGACACATTCAAAGCAGTGTGTAGAGGGAAATTTATAGCACTAAATGCCCACAAGAGAAAGCAGGAAAGATCTAAAATTGACAACCTAACATCACAATTAAAAGAACTAGAGAAGCAAGAGCAAACACATTCAAAAGCTAGCAGAAGGCAAGAAATAACTAAGATCAGAGCAGAACTGAAGGAAATAGAGACACAAAAAACCCTTCAAAAAATCAATGAATCCAGGAGCTGGTTTTTTGAAAACATCAACAAAATTGATAGACTGCTAGCAAGACTAATAAAGAAGAAAAGAGAGAAGAATCAAATAGACGCAATAAAAAATGACAAAGGGGATATCACCACCGATCCCACAGAAATACAAACTACCATCAGAGAATACTATAAACACCTCTACGTAAATAAACTAGAAAATCTAGAAGAAATGGATAGATTCCTTGACACATACATCCTCCCAAGACTAAACCAGGAAGAAGCTGAATCTCTGAATAGACCAATAACAGGCTCTGAAATTGAGGCAATAATCAATAGCTGACCAACCAAAACAAGTCCAGGACCAGATGGATTCACAGCCGAATTCTACCAGAGGTACAAAGAAGAGCTGGTACCATTCCTTCTGAAACTATTCCAATGAATAGAAAAAGAGGGAATCCTCCCTAACTCGTTTTATGAGGCCAGCATCATCCTGATACCAAAGCCTGGCGGAGACACAACAAAAAAAGAGAATTTTAGACCAATATCCTAGATGAACATCAATGCAAAAATCCTCAATAAAATACTGGCAAACAGAATCCAGCAGCACATCAAAAAGCTTATCCACCATGATCAAGTGGGCTTCATCCCTGGGATGCAAGGCTGGTTCAATATACGCAAATCAATAAATGTAATCCAGCATATAAACAGAATCAAAGACAAAAACCACATGATTATCTCAATAGATGCACAAAAGACCTTTGACAAAATTCAACAACCTTTATGCTAAAAACTCTCAAAAAATTAGGTATTGATGGGATGTATCTCAAAATAATAGCTATCTATGACAAACCCACAGCCAATATCATACTAAATGGACAAAAACTGGAAGCATTCCCTTTGAAAACTGGCACAAGACAGGGATGCCCTCTCTCACCACTCCTATTCAACATAGTGTTGGAAGTTCTGGCCAGGGCAATTAGGCAGCAGAAGGAAATAAAGGGTATTCAATTAGGAAAAGAGGAAGTCAAATTGTCCCTGTTTGCAGATGACATGATTGTATATCTAGAAAACCCCATCGTCTCAGCCCAAAATCTCCTCAAGCTGATAAACAACTTCAGCAAAGTCTCAGGATACAAAATCAATGTACAAAAATCACAAGCATTCTTATACACCAACAACAGACAAACAGAGAGCCCAATCATGAGTGAACTCCCTTTCACAATTGCTTCAAAGAGAATAAAATACCTAGGGATTCAACTTACATGAGATATGAAGGACCTCTTCAAGGAGAACTACAAACCACTGCTCAATGAAATAAAAGAGGATACAAACAAATGGAAGAACATTCCATGCTCATGGGTAGGAAGAACCAATATTGTGAAAATGGCCATACTGCCCAAGGTAATTTACACATTCAATGCCATCCCCATCAAGCTACCAATGACTTTCTTCACAGAATTGGAAAAAACTAATTTAAAGTTCATATGGAACCAAAAAAGAGCCCTCATCACCAAGTCAATCCTAAGCCAAAAGAACAAAGCTGGAGGCATCACACTACCTGACTTCAAACTGTACTACAAGGCTACAGTAACCAAAACAGCATGGTACTGGTACCAAAACAGAGATATAGATCAATGGAACAGAACAGAGCCCTCAGAAATAATGCTGCATATCTACAACTATCTGATCTTTGACAAACCTGATGAAAACAAGCAATGTGGAAAGGATTCCCTATTTAATAAATGGTGCTGGGAAAACTGACTAGCCATATGTAGAAAGCTGAAACTGTATCCCTTCCTTACACCTCATACAAAAATTAATTCAAGATGGATTAAAGACTTAAATGTTAGACCTAAAACCATAAAAACCCTAGAAGAAAACCTAGGCAATACCATTCAGGACATAGGCATGGGCAAGGACTTCATGTCTAAAACACCAAAAGCAATGGCAACAGAAGACAAAATTGACAAATGGGATCTAATTAAACTAAAGAGCTTCTGCACAGCAAAAGAAACTACCATCAGAGTGAACAGGCAACCTACAAAATGGGAGAAAATTTTCGCAACCTACTAATCTGACAAAGGGCTAATATCCAGAATCTACAATGAACTCAAACAAATTTACAAGAAAAAAACAAACAACCCCATCAAAAAGTGGGCAAAGGATATGAACAGACACTTCTCCAAAGAAGACATTTATGCAGCCAAAAAACACATGAAAAAATGCTCATTATCACTGGCCATCAGAGAAATGCAAATCAAAACCACAATGAGATACCACCTCACACCAGTTAGAATGGTGATCATTAAAAAGTCAGGAAACAACAGGTGCTGGAGAGGATGTGGAGAAATAGGAACAGTTTTACACTGTTGGTGGGACTGTAAACTAGTTCAACCCTTGTGGAAGTCAGTGTGGTGATTCCTCAGGTATCTAGAACTAGAAATACCATTTGACCCAGCCATCCCATTACTGGGTATATACCCAAAGGATTATAAATCATGCTGCTATAAAGACACATGCACACATACGTTTATAGCGGCACTATTCACAATAGCAAAGACTTGGAACCAACCTAAATGTCCAACAATGATAGACTGGATTAAGAAAATGTGGCACATATACACCATGGAATACTATGCAGCCATAAAAAATGATGAGTTCATGTCCTTTGTAGGGACATGGAAGAATCTGGAAACCATCATTCTCAGCAAACTATCGCAAGGACAAAAAACCAAACACCGCATGTTCTCACTTATAGGTGGAAATTGAGCAATGAGAACACATGGACACAGAAAAGGGAACATCACACACCGGGGCCTGTTCTGGGGTGGGGGGAGGGGGGAGGGATAGCATTAGGAGATATACCTAATGCTAAATGATGAGTTAATGGGTGCAGCACACCAACATAGCACATGTATACATATGTAACAAAACTGCACATTGTGCACATGTACCCTAAAACTTAAAGTATAATAACAATAAAATTTTAAAAAAAAGAACAAAGATGACCATTATATAATAATAGAAACATCACTTCAGCACAATAATATGACAATTTTAAATATACATACACCCAACACTGGAGCACTTAGATATATAAGAGAAATATTATTAGATTTAAAGAGAGAGATAGACTGTAATTCAATAATAGTTGAGGACCTCAACGCCCCATACTTACCATTGGAAAGACCATCTAGACAGAAAATCAACAAAGAAACATCAGATTTAAACAGCGCCACAGACCAAATGCAACTGAGAGACATTTACAGTACATTTTACTCATCAGCTGCAGAATACACATTCTTATTAGCACATGGAACATTCTCCAGGATTAACCACATGTTAGTACACAAAACAAACAAAAGAGTCTTTAAAAAAATTGTAGTTAAAATCGTATCAAGGCCGGGCCAGGTGTGGTGGCTCACACCTGTAATCCCAGCACTTTGGGATGCCAAGGCAAGCGGATCACTTGAGGTCAGGAGTTCAAGACCAGCCTGGCCAACATGGGGAAATCCTGTCTCTACTAGAAATTCAAAAATTAGCTGGGCATGATGGCAGACACCTGTAATCCCAGCTTCTATTGAGGCTGATGCAGGAGAATCACTTGAACTCGGGAGGTTGGAGGTTGTGGTGAGCCGAGATCGGGCCACTGCACTTCAGCCTGGGTGACAGAGTGAGACTCTGTCTCAAAACAACAACAATTAAAATATCATATCAAAGCTGGGTGCAGTGGCTCACACCTATAATCCCAGCACTTTGGGAGGCCCAGGTGGGCAGATCACCTGAGGTCAGGAGTTCGAGACCAGCCTGGCCAACATGGTGAAACCCGGTCTCTACTAAAAAATGCAAAAATTAGCTGGGTATGGTGGCATACACCTGTAATCCCAGCTACCTAGGAGGCTGAGGCAGGAGAATTTCTTGAACCCAGGAGGCAGAGGTTTCGGTGAGCTAAAATCATGCCACTGCACTGCAGCCTGGGTGCAGAGACCAGCTTTGTTGTGGAGACCCTAACCCAGTGGCACTGGAGGAATTAGACACACACACAGAAATATAGAGTGTGGAGTGAGGAATCAGGTGGCTGACAGCCTTCAGAGCTGAAAGCCACGAACAGAGTTTTACCCACATACTTATTGACAGCAAGCCAGTGATAAGCATTGTTTCTATAGATTATAGATTAACTAAAATGGGAAACAAAGGGATGGGCCAAAACAAAGGGATGAGCTTTGCCTAGTTATCTGCAGCAGGAACATGTCCTTCAGGCACAGATCGCTCATGCTATTGTTTGTGGCTTAGGAACACCTTAAGCGGTTTTCCACCCTGGTTGGGCCAGGGGTTCCTTGCCCTCATTTCGGTAAACCCACAACCTTCAGTGTGGGTGTCATGGCCATCACGAACATGTCACAGTGCTGAAGAGATTTTGTTTATGGTCAGTTTTGGGGGCAGTTTATGGCCAGATTTGGGGGCCTGTTCCCAACACTGGGTGACAGAGTAAGACTGTCTCAAAAAAAAAAAATCATATCAGGTATCTTATGTGACCACAGTGTAATAAAACTAGGCATCAATAACAAGGGGAACATTTAAAATTATACAAATATACGAAAATTAAGCCACATACTCCCTAATGGCCAATGGGTCAAAGAAGAAATTAAGCAGGAAATCAAAAAAATTCCTTGAAGCAAATAAAACTAGAAACACAATGTATCACTCTTTTCCATGGCTCCACGGAGGCATTCAGCTACTTCAAGATGAAGCTGAGCATCTCCTTCCCAGCCACTGACAGCCAGAAACTCATTGAAGAGGAACTCAAACTTCGTACTTTTTATGAGAAGCCTATGGCCACAAAAGTAGCTGCTGATTCTCTGGGTGAAGAATGGAAGGGTTATGTGGCCCAAATCAGTGGTGAGAACTACAAACAAGGTTTCCCCATGAAGAAGGGTGTCATGACCCATGGCCGTGTCCGCCTGCTGCGGAGTAAGGTCCTCTTACAGACCAAGGAGAACTGGAGAAAGAAAGAAAGAAGTTTGTGGTTGCATTGTGGATGCCAATCTTAGCATTCTCAACTTGGTTATTGTAAAAACGGGAGAGAAAGATATTCCTGGACAGACTGATACTACGGTGCCTCATTGCCTGGGGCTCAAAAGAGCTAGCAGAATCCTCAAACTTTTCAATCTCTCTAAAGAAAATGATGTCCACCAGTATGTTGTAAGAAAGCCCTTAAACAAAGAAGGTAAGAAGCCTAGGACCAAAGCACCCAAGATTCAGCGGCTTGTTACTCCACATGTCCTGCAGCGCAATCGGTGGTGTACTGCTCTGAAGAAGCAGCGTACTAAGAAAAATAAGGAAGAGGCTGCAGAATACGCTAAACTTTTGGCCAAGAGCATGAAGGAGGCTAAAGAGAAGCCCCAGAAACAAATTGCCAAGAGACGCAGACTTTCCTCTCTGCGAGTTTCTGCTTCCAAGTCTGAATCCAGTCAGAAATAAGATTTTTTGAGTAACAAATAAGATCAGACTCACATCTCTCTTGACTTTTCATTGATGATAGAAAACTACATAAATGAAGAGAGGGAAACTTAGGTCATAGAAAATGGGGATATGTATATAGTAATCCAGTCATGGATAAAATCAGACTGACTATTGTGTGGTAGAAGAAGACAAGGTCATAATAAAGGGATTCTTTTGGGGGGATGGGTGGTGCAGGAAGGGAATCTGAGCATAAGACATCTGCCTCTTCAGAAAGGCATGGAACTTAGGGGACATAAATGAAGAGGACTTTTAATCTTTTTTATATAGTTTATTTTGAGGAATATAGCTCTTTAAAACACTATACACAGTTTAATACATGAAAATTGCCCTTGTGAAGATGAACAGTGTTTTTTTAGAAAAGCTAACTTTTAAGGCATAGTTTTAGTGGATAGCATCTTAAAATACTTCAGGAAGTTTTGTAAACCAGTGCAAATTTGCTTTAACAAAGCTTTTCAACTCAAAAACAAAAGAAAGAAAGAAAGAAAGCGAGAAAGAGAAAGAAAGAAAGGCAATGTATCAAAATTTGGCTGCATGCAGTGACTCACGCCTGTAATCTCAGCACTTTGGGAGGCTGAGGCAGGCGGATCACGAGGTTAGGCGTTCAAGACCAGCCTGGCCAACATGGTGAAACCCCCATCTCTACCAAAAATACAAAAAAATAATTAGCCAGGTGTGGTGGCAGACACCTGTAATCCCAGCTACTTGGGAGGCTAAGGCAGGAGAATTGCTTGAACCTGGGAGGTGGAGGTTGCAGTAAGCCAAGATCATGCCACTGCACTCTAGCCTGGGTGACAGAGCAAGACTCCATCTCAAAACAAACAAAACAAAACAAAACAGAAAACAAAAAAAAATCTTATGGGACACAGCAAAAGCAGTATTAAGAGGCAAGTTTATAGCAATAATGCCTACATCTAAAAACTAGAAAGATTTCTAAAATTTCTAATAACCTAATGGCACCTCAAGGAACTAGAAAAGCAAGAACTCAAAATTAGTAGAAGGAAAGAAATAACCAAACCCAAAATTAGTAGAAGGAAAGAAATAATAAGAACAGAGCAGAAACAAACAAAATGGAGACTTAAAAAAAAACCACAAAAGATAAATGAAACAAAAATTTGGTTTTTGAAAAGATAAACAAAATAAAAAAACCATTAGCTAGACTAAGAAAAAAAGAGAGAAGATCCAAATAAATAAAATCAAAAGCCAAAAATGAAGATATCACAATGGATACCATAGAAATATAAAGACTCATTAGTGACCACTATGCACAATGATGTGCCAATAAATGAGAAAGCCTGGAGGAAATGGATAGATTCCTGGACACATGCAACCTACTGAGAAGAAATAGAAAACCTGAACAAATCAATAACAAGTAATGAGATTGAATCACTAATAAAAAGCGCTTCAACAACGAAAAGTCCAGGACCAGATGGCTTCACTGCTGAGTTCTACCAAACCTTTAAAGAATTTTTTTTTTAAACAGGGTCTTGCTGTGTTGCCCAGTCCTGAGTGCAATGGTGTGATCCCAGCTCACTGCAATCTCTGCCTCTCAGATTCAAGTGATTCTCCTGTCTCAGCTTCCCGAGTAGCTGGGACTACAGACGCGTGCCACCACACCCAGCTTATTTTTGTATTTTTGGTAGAGATGGGGTTTTGCCATGTTGGCCAGCCTGGTCTCGAATTCCTGACCTCAGGTGATCCACCCTCCTCAGCTTCCCAAAGTGCTGGGATTACAGGCGTGAGCCACTGCACCCGGCCAAACCTTTAAATGATTAATACCAATTTTTCTCATATTCAAAATGTTGAAGCAGAGAGAATTCTTCTTAACTCATTCTATGAGGCCAGCATGACTCCGATTCCAGAATCAACACAATAAACAAAGAAAACTACAGGCCAGTATCTCTGATGAACACAGACACAAACATCTTCAACAAAATACTAGCAAACAAAATCCAATAACATATCAAAAAGATAATAAGCAGTGATCACACGGAATGTATTCCAGGAAAGTAAAAATGGTTCAACATATGCATATTAATAAATGTTATATATTGCATCAATAGAATTAAGGACAAAAAGCTTATTATCATCTCAATAGATGCAGAACAAGCTTCTGATAAAACACAACATCCCTTCAAGATGAAAACCCTTAATAAATTAGGTATAGAAAGAAAGTACCTCAGCATAATGAAGGCTATGTAAGACAAACCTCAGCTAACATCTCACTGAATAGGGAAAAGCTAAAAGATTTTCCTCTAAGAAATGGAACAAGACAAAGTTGCCAGCCAGGCATAGTGGCTCACACCTGTAATCTCAGCACTTTGGGAGGCTGAGGCAGGCAGATCACTTGAGCCCAGGAGTTCAAGACCAGCCTGGCCAACATGGCGAAACCCTGTCTCTACTAAAAATACAAAAAATTAGCCAGATGTGGTGGCGCATCTGTAGTCCCAGCTCCTTGGGAGGCTGAGGCATGAGAATTGCTTGAACCTGGGAGGCAGAGGTTGCAGTGAGCCAAGATTGGGCCACTGCACTCCAGCCTGGGAGTAGAGTGAGACTCTATCTCAAAAAAAAAAAAAAAAAAAAAAAAAAAAAAAAAAAGGCAAGGTTGCTCACTTTCATCACTCCTATTCAACATAGTACTGGAACTCCTAGCCAGAACAATCAGGCAAGAAATAAAGGGCATCCAAATGGGAAAGGAGAAAGTCAAATTGTTCCTGTTTGCAGACAACATGATTTTACATACAGAAAAACCTAAAGATGCTACCAAAAAACTTAGCACTGGTAAACAAATTTAGTACAGCTGTAAGATAAAAAACTAATATAAAAAAATCAGTGGTGCTCCTATATATGAACGATTAAATAGCTGATAAGGAAATCAAGAAGGCAATCCCATTTATGACAGCTATAAAATGAAATAAAATACCTAGGTATAAATTTAACCAAGGAAGCAAAAGACCTCTATGAGGAATACAAAGCACTGATGAAAGAAATTGAAGAGGATACCAAAAAAATGGAAAGACAGCCAGGTGCAGTGGCTCCCTCCTGTAATCCCAGCACTTTGGTAGGCCGAGGCAGGCAGAACACTTGAGTCCAGGAGTTCCAGACCAGTCTGGACAACACAGTAAGAACCCATCTCACAAAAACTACAAAAATTAGCTAGGCATGACGGCACATGCCTGTAGTCCCAGCTACTGGAGAAGCTGAAGTGGGAGGATCTCTTGAGCCCAGGAGGGAGAGATTGCAGTGAGCCAAGATTGCACCACTGCACTCCAGCCTCCAGCCTGGATGACAGAGTGGGACCCCATCTCAAAAAGAAAAAAAAGAAAAAAAGGAAAGATGTCTCAAGCTCATGGACTGAAATAATTAATATTCTTAAAATGACAATACTCTCCCCTAGTAATCTACAGATTAAGTGCAATTGCTATTAAAATAACAATGACCTTCTTCAGAGAAATAGAAAAAAAATCCTAAAATTCGTGTGGAACCACAAAAGACCCCAAGTATCCAAAGCAATCCTGAGCAAAAGAAAAAAGCTGGAGTCATCACACTACCAGAACTCAAAATATACTACAAACCTGGAGTAATCAAAACGCATGATACTGGCATGAAACAGACACATAGACCAATAGAACAAAATAGAGAACCCCAAAAGTAGTCCACATATCTACAGCCAACTGATTTTTAACAGAGGTGCCAAGAACACTCATGGGGGAAGGGACAGTCTCTCTAAAAAATGTGTCTAGATAAACTAGATATGCATATAGAGAAGAATGAAACTAGACCCCCACCTCTCGCCCTATACAAAAATCTACTGAACATGGATCAAAGACCCAAATGTCAAACCCAAAACAATAATACTGCTAGAAGAAAACATAGGGAAAATGCTTCAGGACATTGGTCTGGGAGAAGATTTTATAAATCAGACCTCAAAAGTATAGGGGAAAAAAGCAAAAATAAGCCAATAGAATTATATCAAACTAAAAAGCTTCTGCACAGCAAAGGAAACAATCAACAGAGTGAAAAGACAACCTACAGAATGAGAGAAAAGATGTGCACACTACTCATCTGACAGGAGATTAATATGCAGAATATACAAAGAACTGAAACATCACAACAGCAAAATAACAAATAATCTGATTTTAAAATGGGCAAATAATAGAAATAGAAACTTCTCAGAAGAAGATATACAAATGGTCAAATCCAACAAATATATGAAAAATGCTCAATATCACCAATCATCAGGGAAATGCAAATCAAAACCACAGTGAGGTATTATCTCACCCCAGTTAGGATGACAATTTCAAAAAGACAAAAAACAACAAATGCTGGTGAGGATGCAGAGAAAAGGGAATTTTTCTTTCTTTCTTTTTTTTTTTTTTAGAGATGGAGTCTCGCTGTGTTGCCCAGGATGGTCTCGAACTCCTGGGCTCAAGTGATCCTCCTGCCTCAACCTCCCAAAGTGCTGGGATTATAGGCATGAGCCACTGCACTTGGCCAAGAAAAGGGAGCTTGTATACACTGTTGGTGAGAATGCAACCCTTATAGCCACTATAGAGAACAGTATGGAGCTCCCTTTAAAAATGACAAATAGGACTGGGCACAGTGCCTCACACCTGTAATCCCAGCACTTTGGGAAGCCGAGGTGGGTGGATCACCTGAGGTCAGGAGTTTGAGATCAGCCTGGCCAACATGGTGAAACCTAGTTTCTACCAAAAATACAAAAATTAGCTGGGCATAGTGATGTGTGCCTGTAATCCCAGCTACTTGAGAGGCTGAGGCAGGATAATCACTTGAACCCAGGAGGCAGAGGTTGCAGGGAGCTGAGATGGCGCCATTGCACTCCAGCTTGGGTGACAAGAGGGAAATTCCGTCTCAAAAAAAGATAAATAGAACTACTGTATGATCCAGCAATCCTACTACTGGGAAGTTATCCAAGGCAAAGGAAATCATTACATAGAAGAGACATTGGCATCCGCCTATTTATTGCAGCGCTATTCACAATAGGCAAGATAAGGAATCAACCTAGGTGTCCAGTAAAATAAACAGATAAAGAAAATGTGGTTTATATACCTCATGAAATACTACGTTCTGGAGGACATACAGGTTAACCCAACAGGAAAATCTCTGCCCTTGTGGTATTTATATTTTAGTGGAAAATAAAATAAAAGACAAGAAATAAATAACAATAATAAATAGCTACATGATGTAGCAGGTAACAAGGTGTATATAGCTCTATAAAACTGTCAACCTGAAATAACCAAAAGAATGAGAATTCAGTTTTAATGAGTTTATTCCAGCAAAAAACTGGGAATAGCCATCCTGGAAATACAGACTGCAAAAAAATGAAGTCAGTGCTCCAAAGTTAAAAGAAATTTAACAGGATCAAAACTGTTCCTATAAACTTTATAAAATTAATCAGTGAAAAAGGGAGATGGAGAAATGAAAACAAACCAAGCTTGCAGCACATGCAGCATTAATCATTAGGCCAGCTTGTTCTCTGACCTGTTTCCTCATAGTTGTTTACAACCTACTGCGCTGGAATCACACAAACTCTGTCACAAGATTATACTTCCCCTGAACTGTTCTAGAGATAGCAACTTAAGCATTGTGAAATATTGTTTTCCATTTCAGATATTCTTTCAGATCCTGCATACTGAAACTACTGATGCCAGCTGGTCTGTAGGATTCTATGAGAAGTTGACTCACCAATGAATGAAGTTTCCACATCCTGATGATCTCATCCCCTTGCCACAATGAATCAACAGCCCCAATTTTCCAGCCCCTTGCCCTCCAAAATCTCCTTAAAAACCCCAGTCCAGAACTCCCTGGAGGATATGGATTTGACGATTCCTCTCATCTCTCTACTTGGCTGCCCTGCAATCATTAAACTCTTTCTCTGCTGCAAACCATGCTGTCTCAGTGTATTGGTCTATTACTATGCAGGAGGCATATGATCTTGGCATACCTGTAACAAGATTGTAACATTTTCTTTGTTGAAATTTATTACTGGGCATGGAGGCTCACCCCTGTAATCCCAGCACTTTGGGAGGCAGAGGTGGGTAGATCACCTGAGGTCAAGGGTCTGAGAACAGCCTGGCCAACATCATGACATCCCATCTCCACTAAAAATCCAAAAAAATTAACCAGGCATGGTGGTGGGTGCCTCTAATTTCAGCTATTTGGGAGGCTGAGGCAGGAGAAACACTTGAACCTGGGAGGCAGAGGCTGCAGTGGGTGAGATTGTGCCATTGCACTCCAGCCTGGGCAACAAGAGTGAAACTTTGTCTCGAGAGAAAGAAAGAAAAAGGAGGAAAGAAAGAGAGAGAGAGAGAGAGAGATAAAGAAGGAAGGAAGGAAGGAAAGGAAAGAAGGAAGGAAGGAGGAAGGAAGGAAAGAAGGAAGGAAGGAAGGAAGGAAGGAAAGAAATAAATTTATTTTTATGTATTTTTTTTTTGAAACAGGATCTCACTCTGTCACCCAGTCTGGAGTTCAGTGGCATGATCAGGCTCACTGCAGCCTTGACTTCCCAGGTTCAAGTGATCCTCCTACCTCAGCTACCCAAAGTGGGACTACAGGTGCATGACACCATGCCTGGCTAATTTTTGTATTGTTTGCAGTTATGGGGTTTCACCATGTTGCCCAGGCTGGTCTAGAACCCCTGGACTCAAGTGACCTGCCTGCTTCCACCTCTCAAAGTGCTGAGATTACAGATGTGAGCCATGACTGTGCCCAGCCAGGATTATAAGCTTTTCTTTTCTTCTTTTCTTTTCTTTTCTTTTCTTTTCTTTTCTTTTCTTTTCTTCTCTTCTCTTCTCTTTCTGATACAAGTCTCACTCTGTTGCCGAGGTCTGAGTGCAGTGGCATGATCATAGCCCATTTCAGCCTTGAACTCCTGAGGTGGGAGGGCTCAAGCAATCCTCCCAGTTTAGCCTCCAGAATAGCTGGGACCACAGGCACATGCCACATCTGGCTAATTTTATAATTTTTTTTGTACAGACAGGAGTCTCACCGTTAGATATAAGTTCTAAATTTCTTTTCAAATAATCAATATGCCAGTATGTTCAATTCTTTGCCTTCTACTTTTAAACTTAACTTCCTCATAAAGCAACCTTTTTCGATTACCTACTCCACCCTGACTCATTCCAATTACCTGCTCTGTCATAGCCATTTTTCCCGCCAAACCACTCACCCCATCACTCTCTTTAAATTAGCCAATTGGAATTAGTTTAGCCTGTGTGGTCTAACCCTAGCCAATAAGGGAAGGATACAGCAGCAGGGTCCACACGAGTCAGGGATAAGAACTCTTTCCCCTCCCTTGTCCAAGTGTGTGCTCACCATTGCTCCATCTGTAAGGTTGCACTCTTCTATAGAAGTACATTGCCTTCCTGAGAATCAAAAAGAAAATTTTATATTTGAGTGCTATTTGTTTTGCGGCATTGAAACTTTACATATAACAATTTGGGGGCTCGCCCGTGATTACATTCCCCTCCAGGGATGGTCTCTGGTTCTCTCTCATGAGGAGGTGCACCCCGTCCCCTTGTGGCAACCTCAGGGGTGAGAAATCAAGACCCACCCAGTGCGAGGAATAACCTGAGCAACACGGGAAAAAAAAAAACTGGCCAGCAACCTAGCTTAAAGGATCCTCACATACGGTGGTGATGACTCTGTGCACAGACCAAGGAAGGAGAAGCTGTGTGAGCTGGTAAAGTATTTCCTTGGTGGTCGGGACTAAGGTAAGAAAGCTGCAGGGGGGTGGGGGGTGTGGTGAAGTACTCCTTGGTCAAGGTGGCTTAGAGGTTAAAAAGAGGCAAGACATCCCTCTTGGCAGGGATTGAACCTCACACAAACCTCCAGTAGTAGAAAAGGCAAGAAATTTCCAGTGGGGGAAATTGAGCCTCACCCCAAAAGGTGAAAAATGTCCAGTAAGGGAAATTGAACTTTGAACCTTACCCCAAAACCATCAAGATGGGAAATATCCCAAGCAAGAGAGGGAGCAAAGGGGATAAAGATGGTAACAAAGATATCCCCCCAGATAGCCCTCTAGGTCTCATGCTAAAACACTGGAAGGATAATGAAAGGACTAAACATAGGAAAAAGCAACAAATGATAAAATATTGCTGTTATATTTGGACTCAGGGACCCATCCTCAAACCCTCAATCTTCTGGCCAAAGTTTGGGTCGAATGAGGATGTTATGTGCCAACTTCTAATCCGATATGGTAATGATAAAGGTCCAGTGTCTCAAGAAGAAGTAGGCTATGCCCTTTGTTGGAGGCAAGGCCCAGCCCTCCTTTTTCCCTTAAAAACAAATAGGGAAGAACCCAATCTAGCACCTCAAACTGAAAAGTTAGAGGAGCCAGCTCTCATGCCTAAAGACTCCAGTGCATGGTTTCCCCTAGACTCAGTGTCCCCCACTCAGTTTCTCCAATCTTTTCCCTCAGACAGCCACTGCTGCCTCAGATCCCATTCCAATTCCCCCTGTACTCATGTTATTCTTCCTCCTTATAACCCTGACTCTTGAGAATTACCGTCCCACCAGCCTGTTCCCTCCCAACCTGAAGACCCCTCTCTAAAAGGACCCCAGCCTCCATCTGGAGGACCAAGGTCCCCGTCTACCAGACCCCCTAAAGAGTATGGGGGAGCAGGGTTAAAGAATCCCAGAACTAAGCGGGAGGAAAGACAAGATAGGTGCTATAGATGTGGAAGAACAGGCCACTTCAAGAAAGGATGTCCTGAACTAAGAAAGGAAAAAGAAACCCTTCCACTCATGACTTTCAAGGAAGAATAGGGGGGTCAGAGGCTCTGTCTCTTTTATCTTGAGTACCACCAGGAGCCCTTGATAAATTTGTAGGTGGGACCTAAACATGAGCTTATCACCTTTTTAGTCAACTCAGGGGCTGCTTGCCCCTCTGTTTGTTCCCCACCCCCCATCTAATATTGTCTCCTCCTCAGAGGAACTTTTAGTCTCTGGAGTAAAAGGGGGAGGATTTAGAGCAAAAATTTTAGAAAGCACAGAAGTTAGATACCAGGATTGCTCAGCTTATATTCAGTTCTTGTTAATCCCTGAAGCAGGAACTAATTTACTGGGGAGGGATTTAATGTTAAAGTTAGGCATAGGTCTGCAAGTCAGCCCAAGAGGATTCCTCACCTCATTAAACCTACTCACCACTACAGATGAAAAATATGTTAATCCTAATATCTGGTCCAAAGAAGAAAACCGAGGGAAACTCCAAGTCCCTCTGATCCATATCAAGCTAAAAACCCCGGGAGAAGTAGTAAGAAGGAAACAATACCCTATTTCCCTAGAAGATAGGTTAGGGTTAAAACCTATAATCGAAAGCCTTATTAAGGACAGGCCTCTTGAGCTCTGTATGTCCCTTTATAACACCCCAATAGTGCCAGTCCATATAATCATCAATGGTTTACTATGACAGATTTGAAGAATGTTTTTTGGGCATGTGCCCTGGATGAAGATAACCAAGATATATTTGCTTTTGAGTGGGAGGATCCCCACTCAGGGCAGAAACAACAATATCGATGGACAGTCTTGCCCCAAGGGTTCACAGACTCCCCTAATCTTTTTGGTCAAATTTTAGAACAAGTATTAGAAAAAGTTGTCATCCCAGAACAAATATGCCTTCTTCAGTATGTGGATGACATTCTTATAACTGGTGAAGATAAAGAGAAGGTAACTGACTTCTTTACACATATTCTTAACTGTCTGCAGTTTGAGAGGCTACAAGTCTCAAAAAGAAAGCTTCAGTATGTACAGACCAAAGTTAAATATTTAGGCCACTTAATAAGCGCAGGCAAGTGAAGAATAGGGCCTGAATGGATCAAGGGAATCGTGTCCTTACCCTTGTCTGAAACTAAACAAGAACTCGAAATTTTTAGGGTTAGTCAGATACTGCCACTTATGGATTGACTCATATGCACTGCACAGTAAACTGTTATATCAAAAGCTTGCCCAGGAGAAGCCTAACCATCTCCCGTGGACTTCTGAGGAAGTTGATCAAGTTGAGAAGCTGAAGAAAAGGCTCATAACTGCCCCTGTTTTAGCCTTACCCTCCCTAGAAAAGCCATTCCACCTTTTTGTTAATGTGGACAGTGGGGTAGCTTTAGGAGTGCTGACTCAAGAACAGGGAGGCCACCGGCAGCCCGTAGCCTTCCTATCAAAGGTCTTAGACCCAGTCACTTGTGGATGGCCTCAATGCATTCAGTCCATCGCAACTATGGCAATACTAGTGGAGGAAAGCATTTTGGAGGAAAATTGACAGTAAGCAAGCCTCACTAAGTTAGAACTATCTTAAACCAAAGAGCAGGGAGATGGCTTACTGACTCGAGAATCTTTAAGTATGAGGCCATTCTGTTAGAAAAGGATGATTTAACATTGACCACTGAAAATTCACTCAACCCAGCAAGTTTCCTGACAAGGAATCCAAATCTAAGGAATGAACATACATGTTTAGATTTAATTGATTACCATACAAAGGTTCGACCAGACCCAGGAGAAACCCCCTTCCGGACTGGACGGCACTCGTTCATAGATGGTTCCTCCCTGGTGATTGAGGGAAAAAGACACAATGGTGTTCAGTGATTGATGGAGAAACTCTCTTAGAAATAGAGTTAAGAAAATTGCCCAACAGTTGGTCTGCTCAAACGTGTGAGCTGTTTGCACTCAGCCAAGCCTTAAAGTACTTACAGAACCAGGAAGGAACCATCTATGCCAATTCTAAGTTAATTTGGACTAAACAAGGTCTTATTAACAGCAAAGGATAATTGAAATCCCAAACTCACAAGGTTTTCAACAAAAGCAAAACTTGCTAAAAGTTAACAGTGTAACATGTATTATCCTAACTTCTAATCTTGTGGCCTTAGGCAATCTAATCCACAGACCTGAAGGAAGTTCGCTTTGGAAAAGAATGGTTATCATCTTTGGGGAAAAAAAAAAGGATGGGGGAGGAGAATTTATGTAAAAAGAATGTTATATGGTAAATTCTTGTCCTAAAATAAATTGTTTGTTTAAAGAAAGGGACATTTGCAACAAGTCAGAAAGTTGAGGCATGTCAAAGAATTGTCTGGCATTTCATCAACCAGAGGAAGGAAAAATAAGACATTGTAAAGTGTGAAAAAAATGTGTTATAAAAGGGAATTTATGCAAGAAATGTCGTATAATGTAACAGTAATTAGGCGTCCTGAATGTAAAACTATTGACGAAACAGTTTATGTGCAAGGTGTATAAGGAGAGTAAAATATACTTTTAGTAAAAGAATTATAAAGAGGCATAAGAATGTGGATTTTTACCTACATTAAAAGGTGAAAAAAAAAACCTTTGTTTTGAAGGTTTAAGCAAGTTTTAAAACGTTAATTATAAAGGAAATTCTGTGTGTAAACACACTGGCTAAAGTTAAAAGGGTATCATCCAGTTTTTCTGTGAACTGGACATTAAAATAAAAGCACAGTGGATTTTTCTTAAAGCACTAACCTGCTCTTTAACAAAAATTATAAAAGGTTAAAAAGAGTCTATGAAAATCTTATCTTATGGTTAGATGTTAAAATTGGATAAATATGTCTACACGGTTTTATTAAAATTGATTTTAACATTAATAGCACACTAATATAAAGGTGAAATTTAGCTTATCTGGCATAAAAGTCATACAGGAAGCATTGTCAAATATAAAATGGTGTTTGGCTTTCTTTGGTCTAAAAACTAATAAAAATAGGTGCTAAAGGAAATTTCTCAATAAGAAGGCACCAAGGACTATAATGTCCAATGCTGATGTCCCTGCATTTAAAACAAAAGATCAATTTCTTAGACCTTATATACTTGGTTTATCTTCCTCTTTCCTTTCCCCCAAAACTAAAAGTCTCTTAGCACAGGTACCACCCCTAGAATTTCCAGTAAACCAGCACCAGCCTGAGGATCACATTCTCATCAAAGGGTGGAAAGAAAGAAAACTCGAGCCAGCCTGGGAAGGACCCTACCTTGGGCTGCTAACCACCGGGACTGCTGTTCATACAACGAAAAGAGGATGGACTCATCACACCTGAGTCAAGAAAGGGCCACCCCCCCCGCCCCCCCCCCCCCACCCTGCCCAGAGTCGTGGGCCATGGTCCCAGGGGAAAACCCTACCAAACTAAAGCTAAGAAAAATTTAACTTTCTTTCATCTATTCAATTACTCTTGCTTCTTTCTTCGCCCTATTGCTGACCATCTAGTTATAACATAACAAAGTCAATTTCACCTCAAACTATTGCATTTGATGCTTGCTTTGTTATACCCTGTGGGGACTTGCCAAGTCAAAGACAGCTCTCTACTTCAAAAAAGTACCTCTGTCCTTCCTGACTCTCCTCAGACTGGGCCTCAGACTGGGCATTTAATCCGAGGAGATGTCGATAAAACTCCAGTGTCAACCAGGAGTCTTGCCCCCGATGTAGAGCTTTTGTGCCGTAGTTGGTCCAACGTTCTGTGGACCACTGAAGAGCAAGGATGGACTGCCCCAAACGGTTTTTGTAATTTCCTTAAACCATACATTCATTTTACTAGAGGATCATAAAAGTTAAAGACTTAAAATAAACTTTGGCAATTAAGATACCAAAGATACCAAGGATACCAAGATGCAAATGCCTGGTGGAATGGATCAAATATTCCGTCCGCACATTAAACAAAAGCAATTGTTATGCTTGTACGCACAGCAGGCCAGAGTCCCAGACTGTCCCCTTTCCACTAGGGTGACCCTCCACTTGACCAGGCATAGGCTGCATGGTAGCTCTTTTCCAGGATTCTACAGCCTAGAGTAATAAGTTGTGCCAAGCTCCCTCTCTGCTATATCCCGAAGTCCGGCACCCTGTGGGTCAGCCCCCGAGGGCTATCCAGCTTCCATCTCCCAACACTAAGTTCACTTCATGTCTCTCACGACAGGGAGGAAACAGCGTTCCTTGGAGACCTGAAGGGATGCAGTGAGCTTAAGAATTTTCAAGAGCTTATCAATCAGTCAGCCCTTGTTCATCCCCAAGTGGATATGTGGTGGTATTGTGGTGGACCTTTACTGGACACTCTGACAAATAACTGAAGTGGCATTTGTGCTTTAGTTCAATTGGCTATCCCTTTCACCCTGGCATTTCATCAACCAGAGGAAGGAAAAATAAGACATCGTAAAGCGAGAGAAGCCCCTTATGGGTCTTTTGACTCTCACATCTATTTAGACACAATTAGAGTCCCATGGGGAATACCAGATCAATTTAAAGCCTAAAATCAAATAGCTGTAGGATTTGCATCAATATTTTGGTAGGTGACAATTAATAAAAATGTAGATTGGATAAACTACATCTACTACAACCAATAGCGATTTATTAACTACACTAGAATTAGGAGTTTGCATCATGATTAAAACTCAATGTTGCACCTTCATCCCAAACAACACTGCCCCTAATGGAAGTATAACAAAAGCATCGCAAGGTCTGACTGCTCTATCCAACAAGTTAGCCCGCAACTCAGGGGTAAATGACCCTTTTACAGGATGGCTAGAAAAGTGGTTCGGTAAATGGAAAGCAATAGTAGCCACAATTCTTACTTCCATCACAGTCATAATAGGTGTACTTATTCTTGCTGGCTGCTGTGTCATACCAAGCATCTGTAGGTTGATGCAGAGGCTCATAAAAATGGCACTCACTAAAACCTCCCTTAACTATCCTCACCTTATCCAGAGAAGCTTCTTCTTTTGCAAAATCAAGCAAAACAACTAAGCCAAGACATGTTTAAAAAGTTTGAAAAGAAAGCTGTAAGGAAATAGAAGAGGAGGGGTTGTTAGATATGAGTCCTAAATTTCTTTTCAAAGAATCAATATGTCAGTATTCTCAATTCTTTGCCTTCTACTTTTAAACTTAACTTCCTCATAAAGCAACCTTTTTCCATTACCTACTCCACCCTGACTCATTTCCAATCACCTGCTCTGTCATAACCATTTTTCCTGCCACACCACTGACTCCATCACTCTCTTCAAATTAGCCAATCGGAATTAGTTTAGCCTGTGCTGCCTAACCCTAGCCAATAAGGGAAGGACACAGTAGCAGTGGCCACGTGCATCAGGGATAAGAACCCCTTCCCCTCCCTTGTCCAAGTGTGTGCTCACCATTGCTCCATCTGTAAGGGCACACCCTTCTACAGAAGTACCTTGCCTTCCTGAGAATCAAAAAGAAAATTTTATATTCAAGTGCTATTTCTTTTGCAGCACTGAAACTTTATATGTAACATCACTATGTTACCAAGGCTGGTCTCAAATTCCTGGGCTCAAGAAATCCTCCCACCTTGACCTCCCAAAGTGCTGGGATTATAGGGTAAACAACCATGCCCAGCCTATAAGCCACTGTGCCGGCAAAATTTTGCATAGAAGGCTGATTTATGGGTTATAACAACAATTTAATTAGTTATGGCTTGTTTTCATTTCCATACAGCTTGTTTTCATTTTCTTCTCAACTGAAGAGTGTATTTAACATTCCCTCTTAGACAATGTGCTAGTCATAAGCCTTAGTGTGAGAGAGTTAAGAGGAAAGGTAATCTATAATGAAGATCAACAGTAAAGAGAAAAGGGGTCTTCTCTGGAGCCCATTAGTCATTTACAACATTTTACAAAACAATATAGGTAAAGAAGAAGGTTAATCTATAATGAGAGAAATAAAGGCTATAGCTGCCTAGGTTATAGCTGCCTGTCAAGTGACTCAGCCTCCATAAGCACATTCCTTTAAGGTGCAAAAAATTTAAAGTTTCAATAGCTTAGATTTTTAAATTCGTTTTACAAGACAAAAAAATACACCAGGTAAAATGTTAGATTAAAATTTAAATGGGTGGTCAGGGCTGGGTGTGGTGGCTCATGCTTGTAATCCCAGAACTTTGGGAGGCAGAGGTGGGTGGATCACCTGAGGTTGGGAGTACAAGACCAGCCTGGCCAACATGGTGAAACCCCATCTCTACTAAAAATTAAAAAAACTTAGCTGGGTGTAGTGACGGGTACCTGTAATCCCAGCTACTCAGGAGGCTGAGGCACGAGAATCGCTTGAACCTGGGAGGTGAAGGTTGCAGTGAGCTGAGATCGTGCCACTGCACTCCAGCCTGGGCAACAGAGCAAGACTCCATCTCAAAAATAAATAAATAATAAATAAGTAAATACATAAATAAATTGGTGGTCAGAATAGGCTGCATTGAGAATGTGACCTTTCAGCAAAGACATGAAGGGAAAGAGGAAGTGACCAATATAGATGTCTTAGGGAAACTGTTCTAGGCTGAGGGAACACCCAGCGCAAAGCCCTGAGGCTTTGTGATGGAAGAATTGCAAGGCTAGCATAGTCGGGGTGCAATGTGTGTGTATGGGAGGGGATGTAATGAAAAAAATAGTTTCCACTCTATTCTCACATTCAATACAGCACATTTCTGTGACCAGATAAGTGGAGATTGGTGATTTCCCCACATACCAAGTGTTGGAGCTTAGAAAATGATGCCCCAACATGTGGCACTTTGGCATGCTGTGTGCCTTTAACAAGGAAATTGAAAGGGCTCAGAAATAAATCTCAGAACCAAGGACTGTCTGATCTTCCCTTGCCTCACCCCACCACCCTCACCCACCTACAGGAAGGGAGGGACTTTCTCTAAACTTCCTTTATCTGATTAAGGGAAGTTTCTCCAGAAGAAATGCAATTGTCTTAGACCCCCTCCTTGGAATCTACACTAACTAGAGAAGATGAACTCGTATCTCAGGAGAGCCCAGGACAATGTACCTGGAGAGGCTTTTTTTTTTTTTTTTCTAGACAGAGTCTCACTCTGTTGCCCAGACTGGAGTACAGTAGTGCAATCACAGCTCACTGCAGCCTCGACCTCCCTGAGTTCAGGTGATCCTCCCACCTCAGTCTGCCGAGTAGCTGGGACTACAGGTGTGTGCCACCATGCCTGGTTAATCTTTTGTATTTATTGTAGAGATGGGGTTTTGTCATGTTGCCCAGACTGGTCTCAAATTCCTAGGCTCAAGTGATCCTCAGGCCTCAGCCTCCCAAAGTATTGGGATTACAGGTGTGAGCCACCACGTCTGACTGGACAGACTTTTCACCTATTTTTTAAAAACCATTTTTCTAGTCTGAAAGACTTTATCTGTATAAGAAGAAACTTTTGCTCAACACACACTTACTCTACCCTCACCTTTCAATGACTGTGGTCACCACCTCCCCATCAGAGGCCCTGGTTTCTTTCTGTAGCTCAGGGTCCCATTTAAGCTTCAGCCATTTGGCCCTTCTTTGAGTTTCATACTTTGTTTGGGTCTCGCTAGCTTGCAAGTTAATACATCGATATGTTTTTTCTCCTGTTAATCTGTCTATTGTCAGTTTGTTTTATAGATTCAAACCATCAAAGCTTCTGAGGGTATAAAGTTCCTTCTGCCTTTACAGAAGCAATTATACCAACTTGGTGTCCTATAATCCATTTCAATTCTATCTACCTGGCAATAGTGTCAGATCCCACAGGTGAGGGCTCAGCCCTACGAGTTTGCCCCCACTTCAGATACCAGTCACAAGTCAAAGCCACCTATACTTCTGACTGACTGGTTTCTGAGGTTCCTGTGTCCCCAGTGGCCCAGAGAACTCAGGGAAACACATTTACTGGTTTATTATAAATGATATTATAAGGTATACAGATGAACAGCCAGATGAAGAGGTACATAGGGCAAGGGCACAGAGCTTCCATGCCCTGTCTAGGTGAGCCAACGTCCAGCACCTACATGTGTTCAACTATAGGGAATCTCATCAAATCTTTTTGTTCAAGACTACTTAGAGAGCTTGATCTCTGGCCCCCTCCTCCCCTTCACAGAGGTCAGTTGGTGAAGCTCAAAGTTCTAACCCTCTAATCCTCCAATCACTTGGTCTTTCTGGTGATTAGCCCCATGCTGAGGCTATGTAGGGCCCCCATCCTAAATCATCTCATTAGCATAAACTCAGGAGTTTAGGGGCTCACTATAAACACGGAAAGACACTTCTATCACTCAGGAAATTTCAAGGATTTTAAGAGCTCTATGACAGAAACTGGGGACAAAGGCCAAATATATTTTATATTATACCACTGGGGTAAGAGGAATAAGGGCTGAGATCGGGAGGTAAAGGGAAAGGCCCTGAGTCGTTGAAGGACTTTGGTTTTTACTCCCAGAGAAATTGGGACCCAGAGGAAGGTTTTGAGGGGTAACTCAGTCTGACTTTTAATATGCATTTTCTGGCTATTGTGTCAAGAGTAGATTGGAGGACAAGGTGGAAGCAAGTGATAGTGGTGAGCATCTGGATGGAAGCAGAGAAAGTAGTGATAAGTTACTGGACTCCAGACAGATTTGAAGGACAAACCAACATAACTTGCTAACAATGTGGATAAAAACCACTGGCATTTAAGCATTAGAGCGCTAAAAACCGAAAACCAAACCAAACCAAACAAAACAAAACACTGGGGAAAGAATTTGGCTGATAAAGCTATGAATATAATTCCTGTATTTCTGACTCCATGGCTGTATAGAAAAAAAGCACTGGGTTTGTTCAAAGTTGACTTGTCAAGATGTATTACAATGTTAATTTCAAGATAGAATTACAAGAATGTCAAGATGTATTACATGTGTTACAATGTTAATTTCAAGATGTATTACATGTATTACAATGTAAATTTCAAGATGTATTACATGTATTACAATGTAAATTTCAAGATAGAATTACAAAAATGCCAAGATGTATTACAAGTACTACAATGTTAATTTCAAGATAGAATTACAAGAATGTCAAGACATATTACATGTATTAAATGTTAATTTCAAGATAGAATCACAAGAATTTCAAGTTGTATTACAATGTTAAGCTCAAGATAGAAAATATATTGTAACATATGGAGCAGTATTAACGTCCTCTGAACATTGCTTAACAGTATATGGCAGCCTTTGCCCTCACATTTCTGCTCCAGGTTGTTGGAAATATGTCAAGACCGTGAAGCAATCACCATAAAGATTCTGAGAAACTCATTAATCCTTCCAGTGACATCCAAAGAAAAATCAAATCAAAATTTCCAACCAGATTGTAAGAATTCCTAGGACCAATTTAAATATCCATTACAGCATAATATGGACAGAAAAAGGTATATTCTGCTGTCCATATATTTTGATTAGTACAGCATCTTATTTGAGAGAGCCTGATTTGTCCTCAAAATGAATCTTAAAAGCAACCATTAGAATAAAAGAAGTTGGGCTTTGGGAAAGACGTTGAAGAAAACGCAAATTTAAAACGTTTTATTTTTTAAATTTATTTTTGAGAGAGACAGGGTATTGCCCTGTTGCCTAGGCTGGAGTGTGGTGGCACCATCATAGCTCACTGCAGCCTCCAACTCCTGGGCTTAAGGTAGCCTCCTACCTCAGTCTCCAGGGTTGCTAGGACTACAAGCAGGAGCCAAAGTGCCTGGCAAAAGTATTTTAAATCGGGCCAGGCCTGGTGGCTTACGCCTGTAATCCTAGCACTTTGGGAGGCCGAGGCCGGTGGATCACTTGAGGTCAGGAGTTCCAGACCAGCCTGGCCAACATGGTGAAACCCCGTCTCTACTAAAAATACAAAACTTAACCAGGCATAGTGGTGCCTGTCTGCAATCCCAGCTACTTGGGAGTCTGGGGCAGGAGAATCACTTGAACCTGGGAGGCAGAGGATGCAGTGAGCTAAGATCGCACCACTGCACTCCAGCCTGGGCAACACAGTGAGACTCTGTCTCAAAAAAAAAAAAAATTAAATCCTTAGAAAGATGTATCCTCTGCTGCTGCTCTAGAACTCTAGATGGAGGCAGATTTCTAAACCAGTTCTTTTGCACAGGAATTACTGGTTTGGGTGGGGCGTGGTGACGCTGCTGTCTCAGAATTAATGTAATCATGCATCTCCACACTCCCTTTTGGACTCTATATTTTCAAGGCCACTGTCTGCCTGTTGAAGAGACTATCAGTTTGATCCTCACGTATTTTCACAATCAAAATATCTAAGTAAGGAATTATATAAAAGTTGTAGGAATTTGTTTTATATCACTTTTAGTATAGCCACATGGTTAATAACAGCCTCATATTCAGGGTCTGGATTGCAGCAGTGCCATTTACTTCACTGCAAGTGCTAAATGTCCTCATCTTTAAAAGCGGGATAATGATATAGTCTTCATGAAGTTGTGAGGATTAAAGAAGTTAAGGCTGGGTATGGTGGATCACCCCTGTAATCCCAACACTTTGGGAGGCCAAGTTGGGAGGATGGCTTGAGGTCAGGAATTGGAGAGCAGCCTGGGCAACATAGGAGACCCCTGTCTCTACAAAAATATAAAACAAAGGAGTTAATATTTGTAAAGCCTTCAAAACAGTTACTGGCATAGCCAGAACTTTGTGTGTTATTATTTTAAGACCATTGCTCCACAGGACCTGATAGCTTTCAATTTACATGCTTTAAAAAAGCAGAGAAATGAAAACTGTCGATTTTCCCAACGCTCCCTAATTTCACTAGTTGCTTGATGCTTTTCAAAGCATTTAGAACACTGTAAACAGCAAGGAAGGTCATGCAGTAAAGAAAGAAAAAGCAACCCCGAGTTCGAGGTGTGCATTCTTCAATTCAAAAATTCGAATGTAACGCTCTCTGGTCATCCCTTGCCATTACACATATTCTTCGAAATGAACTGATTTTTTTTTTTTTTCCAAGTAAAAGTAATCCTTACACAACCTAAGAAAAAAGCAGAGCATTTTCCTTGACCACTTTGAGATCTGGGTGAGCAGTGGATGTTTAAATGCTGGCATTTCTACAAGGTCGGCAATTAAGAATTCACGAAAACATTAATCACTACGAATTATCAGAAAAACACCAAGAGCGCTACGAGGCCTCGGAGCCTTTACTCCCCCTGGAAGTAACCGGGGAGCACCCAGGGGCAAAGCCGAGGCCCCAAGCGCGGGGAATGCGGCTTTGCCCGACCGCTGGCTCCGCGTCCCTCTCCGGGTGCATAAGTCTCGGCTCCCGCGCCTCTCCCGAGCATTTAGCCCCCCGAGCAGAGAGGGGAACCAGAGGAGCGTCGAAGCCGGGAGAGAAAAGGGGCGGGCGCCGCTCTGGTAAGAAGTTCGGGCCTGGCCCCCAAGCGCCGGCGAACCGGCTATCCGGCGAGCCAGTAATTAGCCCGCTCCGACGGTTGCGCCCGGTGGCCAGACCCGGCGCCCGACACCTGGAGCGAGTGCGCTGGGGCGCCGGACAGGAGAGGCCAGGCTGGGAAAGGCGCGGGAGGCGGGGTCGGAGCGTGGGCGGGGCACCGCGGGGCGGGGCGCGTCGCTCGTTTCCGGTGTGCGCGGCGGAGCGCTAGGGCGGGGGCACAGTCGGCTCCCAATCGCGCACAATGAGACAGCGCTGAGCGCCGGAAGTGGGGCCGAAGGAAAACACGGAGAGGGAGCCCGGCCGGGACAGGAAGAGGCTGGGGACCGCGGCGAAGGTGGTGAGTGCTCTTGGGCGCCTTCTCCCAACGTCCCTGCCAGACTCGCCTCCGGGCTGATTCTCCAGTTGGTTTCCTGGACTCCAGAGTAGCTGGCCGGCCTGGCCCCGGAGGTACGTTGGTTCCATCCCCCGCCGGCCTCCTCGCACCAGTTTGGGTGACCGAGGAACCCCCAGGCCGGCAGAGGCTGAGCCCTCGGGTTCGAGTCCGTGTTTTCACTTTTTGTCAGACTGCGGGCGCAGAAGACGGGATTTGGGTCAAGACATTCGGCTCTGGCCCCCTGGTCGGCCGGGGGAACCCTGGAACCCCATGGAGACAGCAGGTCACTTCCTGCTTCCTGGTCCCCACGGTGGCTTCTTGGCCAGGAGTGCAGGGACGCCTCCTCTTTCTCCACGTCGGGCTCAAAAGGGTGGAAACTAAGGCAGATCGGTGGTGGAGCGGTCAGATGGGGATTGAAGAGGAGTGTCATTCCTCAGGGAATTGCTGTTCCTGACAAAACCAAACTTGTTTGGGGTTGGAGAACGGGGATTGAGGAGGTTAGCTGGAGTTGTCCCTTGATCGGAAACCCAGCCCCTTTAATTACAGCTGCACCTTGGTCGGAAGCCCAGCCCCTCCGTAACCTAAGCGCTCAAAGCCGGTCTGTCCAGAATAGTGGTGGTGAAGGGACGGAAAATTGGAGTTGAGAAATGTAGTACTCCTTTCACGTAAAGTTTCGGTGTATAACACTTACAAGTAATTGCCAACTTAAAAAACAGAAGACTGTTTCGGTAGTTTAGTAATAATATTGGCTTGGGATGAGGTTTTCTTTGAAGAGAAACGCCTTGTTACAGAGGGAAAAGCCGACCATACTTGATATGAGTAGTATTCTACTATGCTACAGTTCTGGAACCTATAGAGCTTCTCTTATTCACACATTTAATCTTCATGCTAAATAGTAAGTATTAATTTTCATGAAGAATATTAGAGGACCAAGCCTCCCAACCTCTAGGGTAAAGCACTGATTATTAAGAATGTGATAGAATTTTTATTTTAAAAAAATAGGGAGTTTCTTTCTTACAGGCTTTGGGGCATCTGTACGATAAATTGTTATTTTGTATACTTGTATGATATCTTGTTATATAGTTTGATATTTCCCCAAAATACCTTCTTTCAGGTGCATAGTAAGAAAATTGAAGTCAAAGACCATGGGAGATACAGCAAAACCTTATTTCGTGAAGCGCACTAAAGACCGGGGGACTATGGATGATGATGACTTCAGAAGGGGTCACCCCCAACAAGATTATTTAATAATAGATGACCATGCTAAAGGCCATGGCAGTAAAATGGAAAAGGGCCTTCAAAAAAAGAAGATAACACCAGGGAACTATGGGAATACCCCCAGAAAAGGACCATGTGCTGTTTCCAGCAATCCATATGCATTTAAAAACCCAATCTACAGTCAACCCGCTTGGATGAATGACAGCCACAAAGATCAGAGTAAGAGATGGCTGTCTGATGAACATACTGGTAATTCAGACAACTGGAGAGAATTCAAACCTGGACCTAGAATTCCTGTTATAAACCGACAAAGAAAAGACTCCTTTCAAGAAAATGAAGATGGTTATAGGTGGCAAGACACAAGAGGCTGCAGAACTGTAAGACGACTGTTTCATAAAGACCTAACAAGCCTAGAAACCACGTCAGAAATGGAAGCAGGAAGTCCTGGTAATGTTTTCCAACTTGTCAGATCACAACCCCAGAGTCAGCAATGTTTTATTCTTTTTCATCCAAATGAGTTTTGTTATTTTCAGCAATTTAGTTTCAATTTTTCACAGTTTCTGTTTTAAGAAATGGTCACTTAGTGTGATTATTTTAAGGATAGTAATCATGATATTTGAGCAGCTAAAACACATTTCATATGTTGATCCCTTTAAAAGTTTACTTTGCCCCAAGGCTCACTTTACGTCAGTAAACATGTTTTCTGTAACGTGTTTTTTACAGAAGAGGGTAGCTGTATGCCCCAGGGGACCATATCGTAATTGCTCAGTGGTTTGTGTGTTTTCAAAATTGTGATTATAATTTTGTATTTGAATAATTAATGTGTTCATAATATAAATGACAGAATATAAAGCTTTTTTTTAAAAAAAAAACTTATTTGTTGATGTAAAAACACAGTATACACTGCGTATATCTCCTGCCACAAGAGATATATCTTTTGGGTGTAGTGTCAGTGTCCCGAGATGGATAATCTGAGATCTTTGTTTTTCAAAAGGGATCGTGACAAACAGGTTGAGAAACAAGTTTAGAAAGTCAGAAATAGATTCAAGCTTTGCTGTTTGGTTTCAGTAAGACCAAAACTAATTTCTCAGTGCCCTCACATGCTTGGTTAATTGCCCCAAAGGGATAATAAGGAGATAATATGTTTTTCTAAAAGTAAAAAGTAGATTTTATCCATGTGGCAACGATTTCTGCAAACAGGAAGGTTATTTTTATCTAATGGGAGATATATACTGAAATGAAATAAAGTCACAAATTGGATGGAAAAAATGAAACAATATCATAGTTGGAAACATGGACTTGTAAGTTTAGTGGCTGAAAGCGTTTTTTAGTGGTCGTATAGAATGTGTTTCAAACTGGCCAGCACTTTTAAATAAATTTTTTTAGTTTAAATGCATTCAGGGAATATGGACACTTTCTAGATCACTCGATGCCTTTTCTCTTCATGTTATCTCACAGTGGCCAGTTCATACACAGGTTACCTATAAGGTGTTTGAATTTGTGTCCCATGCGTATAGAATACTTAAAAGCCAAAAGCTCGTCTTTTATCTTTACAAGGTCTTAGGATAAAAATGAAAGTCTCAAGCACTTATTAATATTAAATGGGGGGAAATGTGCTATTTGATTTTTTTTCTTTTTTCACAGCTACTTCTAGTTGTCAGATCTGTTTATTTATATTTTATTTTATTTTTTGAGACGCAGTCTCGCTCTGTCACCCAGGCTGGAGTACAGTGGCGCGATCTTGGCTCACTGCAACCTCTGCCTCCTGGGTTCAAGCGATTCTCCTGTCTCATCCCCCAAAGTAGCTGGGACTACAGGCACATGCCACCACATCAGGCTAATTTTTGTATTTTTAATAGAGACAGGGTTTCACCATGTTGGCCTGACTGGTCTCAAACTCCTAACCTCCAGTGATCCACCCACCTTGGCCTCCCAAAGTGCTGGGATTACAGGCGTGAGCCACCACATTCAGCCTGATTTTTTTTTTTTGAGACAGTCTCGCTGTGTCACCCAGGCTGGAGGTGCAGTGATGTGACCTCCTCTCACTGTGGCCTCTGCCTCCCAGGATCAAGCGGTTCTCATGTCTCAGCCTCCCAAGTAGCTGGGACTACAGGTGCACACCACCATGCCCAGCTAATTTTTCTGTTTTTTAATAGAGATAGGGTTTCTCCCTGTTGGCCAGGCTGGTCTTGAACTCCAGACCTCAAGTGATCCACCTGCCTCTGCTTCCCAAAGTGCTGGGATTACAGGCGTGAACTACCGCGCCTGGCCCTCAGATATTTTTAAATTTGAAAATTAAGAGTATATATCAATATCAAGTAGCAGAAACAGAATGAAGTGTTATAAAGGCGTTAAGTAGTAGGGAGACATAAAACTTAAATCTTTAAGCTAGAAATAGCTTAAGGAATTATCTGATGCAGTACTCTGTTGTAATATATCAAAAATGGAATCACAGTTTTACAAATCAGGCAGCTGCAGCTCAGAGAGGTTAAATTTTCACAGACCTGTTTATGCAGAGCGGTAAATGAGGAAGTAGAACTAAAACTGGGGACTCTGCTACTCTGGCCATTAACTCAGCCTCGCTGGACCTGAAGTCCTGACGGCGGAGCCGAATATTTCTTGATAATTTCTGGGCTTTTGATTTGTGTTTTTCTTTATTAAAAATCGTGTATATTTAAGTGTTTCTGTATTACTGTCCAGGTGGGATGTGGGTATTTAATTTTGTTACCTATAGTCTTGTAGAAGTTGATCTTGAAAACCATTTCATTTTATTATTATTATTCTCATTTTTGAGATGGAGTCTCGCTCTGTAGCCCAGGCTGGAGTGCAGTGGTGCGATCTTGGTTCACTGTAACCTCCATCTCCCAGGTTCAAGCAATTCTCTTGCCTCAGCCTCCTGAGTGGCTGGGACTACAGGCACGTGCCACCACACCTAGCTAATTTTTGTATTTTTAGTAGAGTCGGGGTTTTAGCATGTTGGCCAGGGGTAGTCTCGATCCCCTGACCTCATGATCTGCCTGCCCTGACGTCCCAAAGTGTTGGGATTACAGGTGTGAGCCACTGCACCCGGCTGAAAAGCATTTTAAAAAGAAAGTTTATAGATCAAAAATTTGCAACTAGACATTAAAAGGAACTGTTGGCTGACCACAAAAACTTTTATATGTTTTCTTATTTTATGTGTATTCTTATAAAAGCAACTAAAGAAGTTGCTTCTAAGTGTATTTGAATAGGAAATGCATTTTGCTATTTTTTTATTGGAGGTAATTCAAAAGTTTGCATGTTTTTGCTGTATGACATACAGGTATATGCTTTCACAGTTATTAAGTAAAGAATTATTCAGTTTCTATTCCTTGAAAATCTTCATATAGGAAGCATTAAGCTTCGGTATAACATTATTTAGTTTAGAGAGATTCAACTGAAAGTATAAACTAAAAAGGATCTCATTAAAGAGATCGAAATTTCTTTATCAAAATTGTGTCTTAATAAGGAAGGGTATTATTCAACAATGTGAGAAGATATAATGGAAATTATGGTAGAGTTGCTTTTTTCCCCCCCACATACGGTACTACCTTCTGTTTTTTTCAGCTCTACATTACTGCCCCTACTTTAGCCCTCAAATGTCCTAGATTGCCAGTTTAATGTATTTGGGACATTGCCATTAATGATCTTAGCTGGAATGCATCCACTCAAATACACATGTCCTTTGTGAACCATATGCAAATAAAATATGGGAAACTTGGAATGCCGAATATAGAGAACTCTTATTACAATAAATCAGGTAAGCCAGGTAGTCTTCCTCCAAGTAATTATGAGAATTTTTCTTTTTTCTTTTTTTTTTTGAGATGGAGTTTCACTCTTGTCGCCCAGGCTGGAGTGCAATGGCATGATCTCGGTTCACTGCAACCTCTGCCTCCCGAGTTCAAGCAATTCTCCTGCCTCAGCCTCCCGAGTAGCTGGGATTACAGGTGCCTGCCACCACGCCCAGCTAATTTTTGTATTTTTAGTAGAGACAGGGTTTCACCGTGTTGGCCAGGATGGTCTCGAACCCCCGACCTCAGGTGATCCGCCTGCCTCGGCCTCCCAAAGTGCTGGGATTACAGCCATGAGCTGCCACGCCTGGCCAAGAATTTTTCATCAGTACCTAGCTTTACCCTCCAAGAGTCCCTCCGGTGAGATTTTGACAGTTTTTACCATGCATGCCTGTGAAAGTAGGTTTAGAAGGTTATATTGCCTTTCAGTGCTAGTCCACTCTAGATGTGAATGGGTATGTTCCAAGAAGGGATTTTAGTAATTTCTTTCCAGTTTTTATGTTGTTAGTTAGAGGGCTGAATTTCAGGATTTCATCCTTTTTTTGTTTGTTTGTTTTTTAGACAGAGTCTCACTCTGTCACCCAGGCTGGAGTGCAATGGCGCAATCATGACTCACCACAGCCTCACCTCCTGGGCTTAAGCAGTCCTTCCATCTCAGCCTCCCGAGTAGCTGGGACCACAGGAGTGAGTCATCTTGCTGGCTGATTTTTTTCATTTTTGCTAGAGATGACATCTCACTATGTTGTCCAGGCTGGTCTTGAACTTCTGAGCTCAAGCAGTCCTCCCACCTTACCCTCCCAAAGTGCTGGGAATTACAGGCATGACCCACTGCACCTGGCCCCATCCATATTTTAATCTATATTTTCAATCCCTTTACTTTGATTTAGCCATGTGTTCTTGGAGAAGTTATTCTCTTGGATTAGCATTGTCCCCATCTGTACAATGGGGACAGTATTAGCAGGATTGCTGTAGGGATTAAATAAGGCAGTACATATAAAGTGCTTTACATCTGTTGCATAATAAGATACACCATCATGGTAGCTGCTGTTATCTGACAGAATTTCTGCAGCCATCCACTTCTGTATAAAAGCAGTAGGAGTTGATTGAGGTCTTTGGAGGAAGAGAGAAGTTACTCTTTCTAGAAAATGACAGCAAATATGGTTATATGGAGAAACCTTTGTGACCAGAAGAGAGGAAGAGTTTAAAAAAGGAATTCGGTTCCCTATCACTTACTGGCTTGTGAACTAATAGGGGCTTTTCTAAAGGGTATTGCAGTATTATTTTAAATTTATAAAGAGTTTTTGCCTAAGAAACCTGTAATAAACACTGAAGTTAGATGCAGTTTTTTTGATAATGTTTATAATGATAAGCAAACTAAATGAGAATGGATACATCTCTAAGTAAAAGAAGTGCTTATCTGAAAAAAAAAAATTGTTCAGACCAGAAATACTGGCCTTAAAAGATTATGATAATTTAATTGGGAGTAGGGGGAGTATTAAAAAGGAAGTATTAAGGTAGCGCAAGGTAGCCTGATTTTCTGTTGAAATGACAACTTACCTTTTAGTATTTTATTTGTTCAGTGTATTTTGATTGATTTTTTAAAACTACTTTTCCAACACTTTAATTTTTTAAAATTTTTAAATTTTCTCATATTGTGGAAGGTGTTTGCAGAATTTTGTGATAGTCATCTCAGGTAGTTTTAGCACAATGCTTGCTGCTTATCCTTTAGCACTCTCAGCAAGCTTTTTATAAAATTGGAGGTCCTATATTTCCTTTTCAGCCTGCCAGTTCATTGTAATTGCCATACTAGTAGTAATGAGTTCCTCTGAAAACTTGATGGAGGAATTACTTCATGTAGGGCTTTTCAGTAGGTTTATGTTTCCAAGCACTAATGTGTTACTAATAGTTTCATTTTTTAAAACTCGATATAAGTTATCAAAGCTATCTAAAATAATTTTTTATGGTTTAATCCCACAATCACTTTAACAAGTTGAAAAGTTATAAGTTTTAAAAAGGAACAGGATGATTTTTATTCATTATAAGGATTATAGAACTAATAGCAGAGTTTATAAACAAATGTACTTAGAGAAAACTTTTGTTTCAATGGCCAGTTGTTTTTTTCCTTTGAAATATGCTCAGTGTACAGGCCATTCAAAGAAGCTAAAATGAAGGTAAAGGTAAAATGAGAGATAGTTGTCCTTAGTAAATAAAATTTTGGCTTGGACTTCTTCATATTAATGGAGGGACCCGACTTAGGTGTTATTGATGGCTAAATTTGCAACTAAATGATGATTTTTCACTCCAGATGAGGATATAGTTGATTTCTGAGTTGTCCAGGGGTACATTTTGCATTTTGCCTTATTGAGATTGTTCACTTATAGAAGATGAAAGCAAATGTGGGTGGTTTTAATGAGAATAACAGGTGTACTTACAGATATTATAGAATATGTAAGATATATTTACAATATGTATTGTAATATTTTAATATAATAGAATTATAGATATACTTGCCTTCAGAGTATAATTTTTCTGTTGCTTTGCTATGCTCAGCAGTATACCAGGAAGAGATAATAAAAATCAAATTATATGATTGAAGTAGAATTCTTTTAAATTTTCCAAAAAGATGATTTCTATGGCTTAATGTCTGCAGGTGATGTGCTCACTGAATACAGTATTAAAGCATTTTGTCCATAGGACAGCTACCTTTCCTTCTGCTCTGCATTCAGATGTGATTTATTCTCTCACATGATTTAATACATATGTAAGGTCTGCTTTTTACTCAGGAGTGGCATTATTTAATATTGCCAATAATATTTTTCCCCCACCTTAAGAAAACAAGAAGCAGAGGTCCAGACCTAGGAAGCCACGGAAGACTAGAAATGAGGAAAATGAGCAGGATGGAGACTTGGAAGGCCCTGTGATCGATGAGTCTGTACTTTCAACGAAGGAGCTGCTAGGCTTACAGCAGGCTGAGGAGAGACTGAAGAGAGACTGCATTGACAGGCTAAAAAGGGTAACATCCTTATATATATATTTGTTGGTTAGAATCCTGGTTTTGGCCTCAATTTTGTTGTTAATTGAGTATGCATGCTCTGATCAATTAGATATCCTACTTTGGTTATCAGCATTTAAGCACTGCAAGTTAAAAGTGATGTCCAGTGTGATTTAATAGGATTAGGAGTCATTACTATTATACTTAAAATGACTGTTAGGGTAGTGATAAAGGGAACAATAACAGTAGCAATTTTAAAAGTGAAGAAGAAGCCAGGCACAGTGGCATGCCTGTAGCCCCAGTTACTTGTGAGGTTGAGGCAGGAGGATTGCTTGAACTCAGGAGTTTGGGGCTGTAGTATGCTATAATGGTATCTGTGAATAGCCAGTTCACTCCAGCCAGGGCAACATAGTGAGACTCCTGTCTCTTTAGAGAAAAGAAATTGAAGGGGAAATCATTTCCTGGCTGATTTTGTTTATCTGAATGTTTGGTTTTACTTATGTCTCTCTCTAAATAAATCTCTTCAAATTATAGCGACCACGAAACTACCCTACAGCAAAGTACACCTGCAGACTCTGTGATGTTTTAATTGAATCCATTGCATTTGCCCATAAGCATATCAAGGAAAAGAGGCACAAGAAAAACATTAAGGTAAATTGAATGTAACCCAAACAAGTCTGCTTACTTGTTAGTTGTTATTACTTGTCATCTTTGTGGCTTTCTTCTCCTTAAGGCTATGATATTGATAACTTTACTGCTTTATTTATTGAATATATTTGAGCCAAAATACATAATACTGGTCAGATGTATTTTACTGGTTAATCTTGTGAATTTCCTTAAGGGCAGCATCAGGATATATGAAGTCATTGATAGGACCCAGGTATATGTCCTTATACTAGTATTAAAGCAAACAATGTTTGTAAGTGCTGTTTTTAATATTCTTTCCTTACACTTTCTCCTTATGCCCGCCTATCCTCTGTTACCACTGATCCACATTATGTGCATAAGGAAGTATGTATATGTTTGATAGGATGAAAACTAACACAGCTAAAATGAGAAGGGAGGGCTAAGAAAAAGAAAACTCTATAGGGTGTTGTCTTCATGAGTGGTAGAAGGTCAAAACTATGTGTAAGTCATTTTTAATCTCAACATTTGATCTTAAAAGGAGAAGCAAGAGGAAGAGTTGCTCACTACGTTACCCCCACCAACACCCTCCCAGATAAATGCAGTTGGCATTGCCATTGACAAAGTGGTACAGGAATTTGGCTTACACAATGAGAACTTGGAACAGAGGCTAGAAATTAAACGTATCATGGAAAATGTGTTCCAACACAAGTTACCAGGTATTTTCTAGATTTGTTTTTCTATTTAACTACCTAAAAGTACCTCATTCATTTCTCCTACCAATAGTAATTTTCACCAAATAAAAATTTATTTACCATGTCATGAAGCTCTTGTGTTTTCTATTTTTTTGTTTTTTGTTTTCCCTGGCTTTCCCTAAGGTAACAAGGACTTTCATATGCATTGTCATTATAAACCTGTTTCCATTATAAATTTTACCCTGTGTGTGAACTTTAAGTTGAATGCCCTGCATTATTGGGGCACTGTGGGACTCTTGTGTATGTATGTTTCCCTTTCCACTCATCTAAATTGACACCATATTTTGAGTTAAGAGAAGTATCCTGAAGTTTTTTTCAGGTTATTCATGTCAAAAAAAAAAAAAAAGATTTTATTTAACTGTACTTAAGAGAATTGCAGCATCTAAAATGAACTTTGAAAACTAGTTTTAAGAAATTTGTATTGGATTTTGTGCACTGTTGAATTGATTTTCCAAGTTATGTCTGTCTTCTCCCTGTTTTTAACTTTAGACCTTTGGCATGATGGGGAGGGGACACAACTATTTGGAGTGTATTACTATGAAAATTTAAGGTCAGGTATGTTCAATGCCTGACACAACTGCTGTCAATCCTTGATAGCAACAAACCCCACCCTACATCATCCCCCAACCCCCACTGGCCATTCCTGTTTAGGTAAATGGTTGGAATAGCTTCATCATTCTCAATTCTTGCTGTGCATCAGAATTATCTGTGAAGCCATGGACAACTATTTTTACAAAGCTCGACAAGTGATTCTGATCCACAGCTAGGGTTGGAATCATTATTTATATTTGTCACCTTATAAATCTTAAAACTGTTTGTTCTACTGAAAGATCATACATATAGTATTTGTAACGTATATACTTTCAGAAGAATAAGGGAAAATAATCTCATTTTATTATACATGTATTTCCTGAAAAGTCAGTTGTAATTTTGATGATTTTTACTGTAAAATTTCATGTAAAAATGAATGTACTTTGTTGTGGAAAACTGCTAAAACCCAAAGAAATCACTTGAATTTTAGCAAACCTTAAACAAACAAGAAAACCAACCCCTGATGAGAAAGGATACTATTTTGGCATCACAGTAAAACACTGAAAATAAATGCTATACTATAGATAGTACTCATATACACACACGTCTTCCTCTGAAGAGTGAAGTGTCTGCTACCTAGCGTTTTAACTTATGTCAGTGATATTGTAATTATTTTTCAAAAGTTTATTGGGATTTTGTTACAGCAAACGCTTTTTGTTCATAATGTAATGAGAAATTCATATTAAATATGTCAAAAGATTATTTTTATTATTGTTTTACTAAAACCTCCTTATAGTAAATTACACCAATGGGTGCATTCTAAAAGGTGAAAAGAAACGTTTGCATTAGCTCTTGAATATACTATCAGGTTTATAAATTTAAACAAAGACATTCTTTTTCAACTGGCACATTTAAAAAAATATTTAAAATAGTATTTTCTTCATAAAATGTGATATTTAGATAATAGTATTTTATTCATAAAATACATGATAACGTAGCAATTTGACATTTTACAACTGACATGAAGAGTGGCTGTTAAGCTAAATCATAGTTGATGCAGCCTTCCCTATTAAATTAAGTGAAGAGCAAAGAGCCACCTATTTCTGTCCTTTGTTTATGCTACTCTTGAATACAAGTTTGCTTTTGTGTGTAATTTTAATTGATGGTTCTGCTTCTGAAATAGCAGTGTTTTGTTATAACTTTTGAGAAATTCTACTGTATTTATTACTTTTATTTATTTATTTATTTTTTAGATTGTTCCCTAAGATTATATGGGTCATCCTGTAGCAGATTGGGTTTCAAAAATTCGGATGTAAACATTGACATCCAGTTTCCAGCCATTGTAAGTACAAAATGAAATGCTGGCACTTTCAGAGTGGTATGGAAATTCTTTCTTACAAATGTAAACTGTCTATGAATATATTTTAGATATTTGAAGATATTTTAAGTGTAATGACAGCATCCGCTTGCCTTCAGTTTCAGAGCTTTTTTTTTTTAATACTCTGCAAATTTTCATACTTATTTTAGTCTATAGATCTTTTATACATCCAACACTGGTTTTTCAACCATGTGCACCTGATGGGGGTGTTTAGGTTCTGTTACTTAAAAAGAGTAAATTTTCTTGATAAAATCAACTTTCCAGTGGCAGAAAGGGAATTCAGATTTTAAAGTGTAGATATTTAAACATTTATGATCTGAAAGCTTAATTGTCTCTGGAGTTTCCTCTTTTTGTATACCTATTTTGTTAAAATAATTAGGCTTTTAAAGAATCACACCTAGCCTGGATTTCTGGTTTAAACTTGATTTAAAAGTATGTTGATGAGTTAGAATTTTAAAACTGGAGTGTAGCTGGACACGGCACAGTTCTGTAGTCCCAGCTACTCTGGAGGTTGAGGCGGGAGGATCACGAGCCCAGAAGTTCAAAGCTGTAGTTAGCTGTGACTGCACTTGAGAATTGCCACTGCATTCCAGCCTGGGCAACATAGTGAGACCCTATCTCTTAAAAAAACAAAAAACCGAAAGGCACTTTAATAGATTATCCATTTCTCTGCTGTTAGTTCCCACAGGCCTGTTTATAGATGATGTGTTTGCAGTTACTTGGGTTGCTTGTTAAAAATCCATATTCTGAGCTGGGTGCAGTGGCTTCACCCTCTAATCCCAGCTACTCGGGAGACTGAGGTTGGAGGGTTACTTGAGCCCACGAGTTCATGAACAGCCTGGCCAGCCCCACCTCTCTCAAAAAAAATCCAGATTCTGGGGCCCCAGAGGTTCTATTTTACAACCTCTTCTTGCTAAACCTGAGTGCTGTAGCTACCTGGTAAGCTACCCAATAGACTGTTTTTTTAACCTTAAATTCTGATCAGTGATTTACCAGCCATAGCAGTTATTTTGATCCGGTGTCATTAATTCATTTAGTAAATATTCACTCATCCCATTTGTATGGCAGACATACTAGGTTATAAAGGACAAAACAGAGATGGTTCCTCTTTATGGAACTCATCTAGTAAAGGAGATTAGTAATTACCTTGTAATTATAGTGAGAGCTGTGCAGATAAAGGTTCAGGGATAGAAAATGACAAGGTCTGGGCAGAGAGATAGCAGTCATGAAGGCCTCTTTGAAGAGGGAACATTTAAGCTGAGTTCTAAAAGACGAAAAGGAGCCTGCAGGAGAGGGGGAAACGGGAGGGAAAAGAGTTTCAGGCAGGGGGAGCAGCATTTGCAAATACCCTAAATCAATAAAGAGTTTGGCATATTCAAGGAGCTAAAAGAAAGGTTGTGTAAGTATGGTGAAGGGACCAAGAAAAAGAAGAGCAGGAGATTAGGATGGCTAGGTAGGCTGGGCTTGACTGGCCGAATTGTGTAGACCATGGTAAATAAAGAATTTGGTTTTGACCTAAGGGCAGTAAGAAGTCATTGAGAGTTGTAAGGATACAGTTTATGATTTTAAATGGCCCTGGCTCCAATGCGAAACAAGGATTTTAAAAAGAAGTGCAAGACTGACTCCGGGACCAGTAACCTATCTGTTGCAATGGTATTAGAGTGAAAGGTAATATTGTTAGCAGTTTGACAAACTTCCAGCTACCACTTTGAGACTTGCTGAGAGGCAGGTTAACCTCAATAATTAGTTAAATCAGAAGTTAGTTGTATAGTAGGTCTCTTGCCCACATTCGTCTTCATTTGGTGTTGATCTGTCTGTCTTTGACTGACATATGCAAACAACATAGTGAGTAATGTCTTTACTTTGGTAGCAATATGCATTTCTCATTTAGAAAGGAATTTGGGGAACTTCGGATGACTCTTATATCAGTGAAGCAAAATCACTTAGGAATAATTTCATGTATTCATTGATTTATTTCCTAGATGTCTCAGCCAGATGTCCTCTTACTTGTTCAAGAATGTTTAAAGAACAGTGGTAAGGCCAAATTCCACATTTAAAAAATTTTTATGTTGTCTATAATTTGGATCTATCTTATTTTTCAAACTTTGAAAATAGCAAGGCATGCTTTTAAAATTATTTATGTGGGTAATATCCAAAGCAAATGCCCATGAATTATTAACTAGAGTCCTGTTAGTAGTTCTACTATGCAGAATAACCATTTCATAAGTAAAGCTTTTAGCTTGATGACATCATCACTATTTATAAAGATTAAATGAGTCCTAGATGTGACTAAGAAATGCAAAATATGTAAAATGTACTCTTGAGGGTAAAACTGAAGGATAATCTGCTTTTATCAATGGTTAAAATCAGTATTTTACCAACAGTGAATAGGTGTAACCCAACCCTAATTAATGAATCCACAGAGTGGTGCCCATTTAGGTTTATCAGTTGTCTAATACAATGTCCAGCTTGGGGCTTTATGGCTCTTTGTGTTTTACATAGTCCTTATGAAACTGTGTCATCTCTTGAATTAGTCATCCCCATCCTCCCTGTTTTGGTTAAATTTTGTCTTCAATCAATACATATTTTGACACTGAATATTTTAGTAGCTTTTACAGCAACTTTGTTTTTAAATGTATTACCTATATTTGTAATTGTTATCCATATAACATTTGAATTTTCTGATCCAATGATGTAGTCACTTATAATGAAACATTCACTTTACAAACTAAGGGTTTTACACTAATGTGATAACTTGGTTTTTGAATGTAATATTTTTTCCTTTTCAAGTCATTGCAGAGCATTATTTAGTAGTGGTCTTTCAAAAGACTCAACAGCTAAGGGACAACTGGTACTTGTACTTTATCTGGTTCTGCTTTTAAACAAAGCTTTAATTAACCCACTTAATATTTTTCTTCTTCTTTCCTCAGACTCCTTTATTGATGTTGATGCAGACTTCCATGCTAGGGTGCCAGTGGTGGTGTGCAGAGAAAAGCAAAGGTCTCATTTCTTTAAACCGTTTATTTACTAACTCTCAACTTGCCAAAAGCACAAGTACTTTACTACATCTTAATGTCCAATTTCTAGAATTAAAAGCTTTTTATTTGGTTATCACACATGGTTCCTACTAACATTCTCCCTATACTTTTGGCATTTGATGTAAAAGGGGAAAATCTCATTTTAAAAATAATAAAATGACTTAAAAGAAAAAATATAGCAAGGAAGTATTTCGGTCCATTTCAACTCGTTAAAAAACAGCCTTATTAAATAGTTACTTGCTGTAATCACCTGTATTTTGCCACCCTTTTTGGCAGCATTTATGGCAGTGCTGAGTAACAGTGTGACCTCTCTGGTTTATCTCTCTCTGCCTCTGTGTGAAAGCATTACTGTCACTACTGTAAATGGGTGGTTTATAGGCTGTAATGATTCTTCATTAGGTACATTCCTCCAACTCTTGGGAAAACACTCTTTTATTGTTACAGAGATGAATCATGCTCCCATTTGAAACTTTTTTTTTTTTTTGAGACGGAGTCTTGCTCTGTTGCCCAGGCTGGAGTGGAGTGGCGCAATCTCGGCTCATTGCAACCTCCGCCTCCTGGGTTCACTCCTGCCTCAGCCTTCCGAGTAGCTGGGACTACAGGTGCCCACCACCACGCCTGGCTAATTTTTTATATTTTTAGTAGAGTCAGGGTTTCACCCAGGATGGTCTCGATCTCCTGACCTCATGGTCTGCCCGCCTTGGCCTCCCAAAGTGCTGGGATTACAGGCGTGAGCCACCACGCCTGGCCCGAAACATTTGATAATATTTTCCTTATTTGCATTTCCCCCCAAAAAATAATTTTAATATTTGAAAACAAAATTATTAATCCGAAAAATAAAGTTTACTCAGAAAATAGCCACGATATCTTTTTTGTAAAGAAAATTTATTAAATTACTCATAAAGATGTAGTGAGTTTTTTTCACTTTTAAGCTTTTTATTTTTGAAGTGTTTATTATCCATGTATATTAGTTGTTGGCATAAAAGACACTTTGAGACCTGTGTAACACTTTTTTCTTTTTTTTCTTTCCCATCCTCCTCCCCCACCTCTCACCAGTGGTCTTCTGTGTAAAGTGAGCGCAGGAAATGAAAATGCTTGTCTGACAACAAAGCATTTAACTGCCCTTGGAAAACTAGAACCAAAGCTGGTTCCTTTGGTGATTGCATTTAGGTACTGGGCAAAGGTAGGCTTGAGGTCTTTATGCATGAATACATTTTACATATGTATAAGCAGTATGCTTTGATTTTTACTTAATTTAATCTTCAGTGTTTAAATGCAAATTTATAGACATCAAAAGAGAAAGACAGAATGTTTTTGCAACAGAAACGTACAGACAGAAGATTCAGTGTTTCTGTTTCACTTTAACAGTATTGCTCAAAAGATCAAAATGATTTATAGGGCTTATGAAAAATCAGATTTGTGAGTTAAATCTCAGAGGATAAGGCCCAGGAATTTACATTTTAACTAGTTTACCACAGTGGTTGTTAGGCACAGGAAAGTTGAGATAAAGCTTCTCATATCATATCCAATAACATACACAGAGACGGCAAAAAATAGAAGATGCTTTCTGATCTTGTTTACATTTCCATAATGTTTTAAATATATTTCAATTAAAATACTCAAACAGTAGAAGATTTAAAGTTCCCCCAAAATGTGAGGTTGAGTCATGATTATAAAATTGAGATTCTGTCGCTTGAACCTGGGAGGTAGAGGTTGCAGTAAGCCAAGATCTTGCCACTGCACTCCACTCTGGGTGACAGAGCAAGACTCTGTCTCAAAAAAAAAAAAAAAAAAAAAGAGATTCCATGTATGTGCTTTTAGAGAAAATCAAAAGCTTTACTGATTCAGGTATATCAATAACAATAGATACTTCCCGTTTCTTGGATCCTGAATGAACAACGGATTTCCCACTCTTCACTGGCTAAATTATAATTATAATATGCTATCCTTTGAAAACCACCGCCTGCTTCATCACTAAGTAGAACATGCCCTTTTAGTTGTTATTTCCATTAATGGTGATGAGTTTGTCCACGTTCTCTCCCCACACCAATCTTTGTGACCAAAGCATGCATATGCAAGACACTATGGGTTAGGGTAAGAGGACCATTGAACTGGCTTAATGTGTAACTGAACGATCATTTTTAATTCATTAACATGTATTCTAAACAAATGAATGAATTGACCATGGATATCAAAAAATAAAATAGGAAATAATATTTTAGGGCCATCCACAAGTGAGTATGGTTAACAGGATTAAATATTCAAAACTGAAACTATCACTTAAAACCACAATATGTGGTTGCTGCAAAAGTATAAGGAAGTTGTATATTTTATAACTGCTATTTTCATCTGAAGAATTACCGTAAATCATGTAGTAAACAAGAATGAGGTTACAGGTTTTAGGCCAAATCGTGTAAATGACAAATTCATACAAAAAGAATGCTTAACTTTCTTTTCTCTTGTTTGTAGCTTTGCAGTATAGATCACCCTGAAGAAGGAGGTCTGCCACCGTATGTGTTTGCCCTGATGGCCATTTTCTTTCTTCAGCAGAGGAAAGAACCCCTTTTGCCTGTATATCTAGGATCATGGGTATAAAACATTTTTTTTGCTTATATATCTGAACAGATTTTATTACAGGTCCACAATTAAATTTTGCATAATTTCAAAATCTAGACACCTAACCAGAACTGACATGGATTTATTTATTCTACTCATGTGAATATTCATACCTTTCACTGCTGAAATACTAATGTGTTTGATTTCAGTATGTTGCCCTATAACCTGCTTAGGGATATTATTACCTTTCTAGACGGCAAAATCTCTTAATTTTTGAAATATGTATGGTCCTGAGACGAACAAGAGACTGACCCTGTAAATTTACCATTTGGTACATTCTTTCTTTGGGTACAGTTTTCTAAATTGATACTTGAATTTACATATCACCTCCAGACAGACAGACTGTGGGAAGCATTTGGTTCACTGTAACTTACTTTCTGTTTCTAATCTATTTCTCCCCATAACCTGTAAAACAAAAAATATATAAACATTGAAATTGCTACCTGTACCACAAGATGCAGAACCTAATAGTCATCTCTTGAATAATATTTTGACATTATTTTAAAGATGAATTAGAATTCATGTGATCACTCTTTCTTTCTGGATAAATTAATGTTGAGTTGATTTGTTCAAGTAAGATTTAAGAAGAGACCATCTGAAAGAGTCAACATGATATTAGCTCATCCTCTTAGAAACCTTATTTGTAATCCCTTGGTATTACCTTGATATACTTTTATGTGTAGAAAAACTCCAATTTTATAGAAAGACCCCTTAGTGAAAAGCTTACTTTGACACATTGGCTATTGTAACTACTTTTCTTAATGCACACAAGTTTCTCTCATCATTTAAGGAGTTCTTAACAATGAGTACACATCAAAAAATATATTTAAAGAGAATTTTTTCCTTATACTGAATAAGGTGAGATTAAGCAGGGACTTCTGTCTACCAGGCCGTGGGAATAAAGACTGAAGTAGAATAACTCACTTAGAAAACTATCCTGGCATAAGGGATTATTGCATGCTGTGTATCCTAGTAACCTAAAGGTAGTTCTCTTCGTGCCTGTGGTATTGAGAGAATTCAGAGCCATGAGAGGGTATCTCTACCAGACTACTGTCCTGGTAGAAAAAAGAGCAAGAGAACAAAGTCAACCCTTAGTTGATAAATAACTCTTTCCAGCACACCCAAGTAGGAATCTGTGAAAGTCTTTGAAGTTTTCCTTTCACCTTGATCTAAGAGAGATAGGAATTTAGGATAGGATTAAATCAGGTGGACTCCTGCACCTAAAAAAACCCTGGCACAAGTTGGATAAGTTGCCTTGCTCACTACCATCTTACTGAATGAGATCTGCTTTTTCATGTGTCTTGATCTTCTCTAAGTAGTCATCTGTCATTAACATGAGAATGCAGGAAAAAGAAAAATCTCTTCTGGTGATGAGATTCTCCTAAGGATACTTCAGGGTAGTATGGATACCCTTTCCTATGGCCAGCATATTATTTCCTTGTTAGTGATACTGGAAACTCTCTAAAGTGATACTGAATTTGATTTTGATTGGATCATGTTTGTTCAAAATTTAATGACAAAAGCAGGTATGCAGTGATCAAACACTGGATTGAAATCATTGGATCCATTAAGGCACACTACCACCCGAACCAAAATGATCCTGTGGTTTTCAGCATTTTAAACTAGTTAGGAAGTGAAGAGAATGGAACTAATACTTACTAAGTATCTTTATGCTAGATATTTTACATACATTATTTCTGCAGAAAATCCAATGAGGTCCTCATAATTATGTACATGAGAGTATCTAACTGTTAATTCCTTCAAAATATTTAAAGCACTGTGTATACTAGTCATTGTAGTAGTGCCTGAAATACAAAGATGGACAAGACCAAATTCCCTGTCAGGAAGTTTAGTGTATTGTGCCTGTGTTCTCTGATCTGTCTTTTCACAAATCTTTTAGTCATTCTGTCCCGACCTACCCAGATCTCTTCCATGTTGGAGACTCCAACCCTCTCCAACCTTTATTCCCAATCATAATTCCCATTTTATTGTCATTAAATCTTGATATGATTGAAGTTAATCATAGTGAGTTGTGAATGAAGAATAATTTTATATTATAAAAACCTAGTCCTTAGCAGATATTCATACTTTAGAGATGCCAGATAATATAGTAGAAAAAAGGGTGATTTTCAAGTTTACCAGCACTGGGACTCATCTCTGTTTTGCCACTCACATCCTTGTGACCTTGAGCAGGTTATTTAATCTCTGAGCCTCAATGTCATTCTGAACCTTGAATGAGATAATGAATGTAAAATTCCTGAAACAAGGAAGGAGAACAAATGTTATAGTCCTTTTCTCCTTCAGTAGAAAGTCAAGTTCCACTTACGGTGTGGAAGTGTGAACTCCTAATCAAGTGATCCTTCTGCAAATAACAACTATAAACTCTGGGCAACATACAGAAACAACAGCATGAAAAACCTGCAGACTGAACAAATGCAAACAGGCTTTAGAGGGGAGTCAAAACTTGGAGCAAATGACCAACACAGAGTGAGTCTCCTGTTTTTCTGTAGCTCTACCCCTAAAGGCAACTCTGATTTAAGACAAAAATCAGTCCTCTTCCTGGCCAGAGGAACCAGGGCCACCAGAAGATAAGGTGTACAGGAGGAGGAACTGAAAGGAAAGATAACAGATAAGTGGAACCCTTAAAACCCTTAAAAAGAACCCTGGGTATAAAAACTCAGGATGTCTCTGCCCAACTCCTGAACCAGTTTAGTTTGGCACGAAAGGAGCCCAGAAGTCGTCACTCTCATCCTCACAAGAAAAAAAACTGAACAAACGGAAAATCAACAATTCTTTTTGGATCCATCAGACAATTGATGTCATGGGCAAACCACTGCCCCCAGAATTAGAGAGCAGGGTAATACAGTGAAGCACAGCTTACCAGAGCAGAAGGCCAGGAGCGGAATCCTGCCACTGAAGCCAATACTAGGGTAGAAAAATTTAAAGTGTAGTTGACAAATTTCCGAAGGCTCAGTTTGGACAAGCTTGAGGGTTAAAAATTTCTCCCATTCTTAGGAGGGCTTCCTCAGACTTTTGTGTGAGTTATACCTCCAGGAATCCTACTAAGCTCTGAGGGTAAAGACCTGAGAAAAATCTCCCAGTGCTTCTGGCAGGATGAGAGGAAAAGTTGCCATTTAGAAATAATGCCCAGAGCATTCTTTAATTATTGAAAGCCTGCCCTTCGGAGGTACTCTTACTGAAGCCTAACCACCTTGGGTTTTACTAGCCACGGGAAGGGAGGTACCTAACTCCACTGCTCCAGCCTTCCTTTCTCATCTAAGTAAGGGTGGTAGTAGGAGAACTGGGAAATAGTTATGAAGGTCACCGTCTAGGGGCACAAGCTCACTAAAAGACTGAGACCTAATCTTAGGACTATACAGTGTTTCCCCTCTCCAGGGATCACAAGGTCTGAACTACAAGTCTCAGACCTTTTTTAAGAAGTCTTTAGGGAAACACAAAGGCAACAAGGGAGACAAAAACAAGGACACCAGAGGAATTTTCAGCCACGACAGCTGCAGAAAACAATAAACATCCTAACTCCTAGCCAGATAAACATAAAACCTCACCCTAAAAGCCTGTTTACCCAGTACATCGTGTCTAGCTTTCAACAAAAAATTACAAAGCATGCTGAAAGGCAAAAAGCACAGCTTGAAGAGACAGAGCATGTGTCAGAACTTAACTTGGATATGACAAATGTTGAAATTGTCAGACCAGGAATTTAAAATAATAATGATTAATATACTAAAAGCTGTAATGGAAAAAATGGACAACATGCAAGAATAAATGGGTAATATAAGCTGAGAAGCAGAAACTCTCAAAAGATTTAAAAGAAAATGCTAGAAATCCAAAAAATTATAACAGAAATGAACAATGCCTTTGGGCTCATTAGTAGACTAGACATAGCCAGGAAAAATCTGAGTATGAAGTGATAGCAACAGAAAATTCTCAAACTGAAAAGTAAAGAGGAAAAAGGAACAAAATACCTAAGAACTGGGTCAGTTAGTCAAGGTTGAAACATATGTATAATGGGAATACCAAGAGGAGAAGAAAGAAAAAAGAACAGAAGAAATAGTAGAAGGACTAATGACTGAGAATTTTTCGAAATTAATGCCAGACTCCTAAACCAGGCCTGTGTGGGGCAGATTGAATATAGTTAGGAGCCAAGGCTTAAAGAACTGATGCAAGAGCTGAGCCACAATCTACTGGAGGTGTGATAATTTCCAGTTTGCCTAAACAAGTTAATTACCTGCTGCTAAAACAAAAACATCACTTTTTGGAGTAAAATAAATGATTCAAAATTTTAATATAATATTTACAATTCTAAAATGCAATCCAAAATTACTCAGAAAGAGTCAAGAAAGTGAGACCTACTCTCAAAGGAAAAGAAAATGAACAAAGGCAAACTCCAAGATGACCCAGATGCAACTGTCAAAGACATTAAAGCAGTTATTATAGCTATGCTTCATGACAGAGGAAATAATACATGTGGAATAAATGAAGAGATAGGAAATGTCAGCTAGAGAAGTAGGAAATATCAAAAGAACCAAATGGAAATTTTGTCTGAGTGGACAAACAGAAAACACTCAAATGTTAGACCTAAAACCAATGATATCAGTAATCAACTTAAATATTGATAGACTAAATATCCCCACTAAAAAGCATAGATTACCAGAATTTGTTTATTTATTTTTAACTTTCAGGTTCAAAGGTACCTGTACAGGCTTGTTATATAGGTAAACTCATGTCACGGGTTTATTGGACAGATTATTTTATCACCCAGGTACTAAGCGTAGTACCCAATAGTTATTTTTTCTTGCTCCTCTCCCTCCTTCTACCCTTAACCTTCAAGTAGGCCCCAGTGTCCATTGTTCCCTTCTTTGTGTCCATGAGTTCTCATTATTTAGCTCCCACATATAAGTGAGAACTTGTGGTATTTGGTATTTGATTTTCTGTTCCTACGTTAGTTTGCTAAGGATAATGGCCTCCAGCTTCATCCATGTTCCTGCAAAAGACATGATCTTGGGTTTTTTTATGGCTGCATAGTATTCCACAGTGTATATGTACCATATTTTCTTTATCCAGTGTGTCACTGATAGGTGTTTAGGTTGATTCCACGTCTTTGCTATTGTGAATAGTGCTGCAGTCAACATTCGCATGCCTGTGTCTTTATGGTAGAATGATCTGTATTTCTCTGGGTATATACTCAGTAATGGGATTGCTGGGTTGAATGGTAGTTCTGCTTTTAGCTCTTTGAGGAAAGTGTTCCCTTTTCACTGCAACCTTGCCAGCATCTGGTATTTTTGACTTTTTAATAGTATTCTGACTGGTGTAAGATGGTATCTCATTGCGGTTTTGATTTGTATTTCTCTCATGATTGGTGATGTTGAGCTTTTTTCATATGCTCGTTGGCTGCATGTATGTCTTCTTCAGAAAAGCATCTGATCGTGCCCTTTCCCCAAACTTTTTAATGGGGTTATTTTTTCCTTATAAATTTGTTAAGTTCTTTATAGATACTGGATATTAGACCTTTGATGTATAGTTTGCAAAAATTGCCTCCCATTCTGTAGGTTGTCTGTTTACTCTGTTGATAGGGCTGTGCAAAAATTCTTCAGTTTAACTAGATCCCCTTCAGAATGAATTCTAAAAGCAAGACTATATTCTAGAAGAAATAAATTAAATATAAAGACATATAGGTTAAAAGTAAATGGATGGCAAAAGATGTAAATTGTAACCAAACGAGAGAGGCTATGTTAATATCAGATGAGATTGATTTCAAGCGGAAAAAATATGCCAAAGCCAAAAGGGACATTTTATTAGGGTAGGGTCAATTCATTGGGAAGACAAAACAATCGTAAATGTTTGCAACTATTAAGAGGGCACCAAAATACATGAAATAAAAATTGATGGAATATATTCTACCATCAGACAAGGAGATTTTAACAGCCTTCATCAATTGACACCTGTGTTAGCTAAACAAAAAATCAGTATAGATAGTATAAACTGATACATCATATCAACCGCCTTGACCTAATTAATATTTATAAAACACTATACCCAATAACTGGAGAATACATATTTTTTACAAGTCCATATGGTACATTCATCAAGATATACTGCATGCTGGTTCTTTTTGTTTTTTTAATTTAAGAGACAAGGTTCCACTATGTTGCCCAGGCTGGTCTCAAACTCCTGGGCTCAAGCAATCCTTCTGTGTCAGCCTCCCAGAGGAGGGCCTATGCTGGTTCTTAAAATAAGTCATAGTACATTTGAAAGGATTCCATGGATTAAAGAGGAATTCAAGTGGGACATTAAAACATATTTTGAACTAAATAATAATAAAAATGTAAGATAGCTTGGCATAGTGGCACACACCCTAGTCCCAGCTACTCAGGAGGCTGAGGTGAGAGGATTGCTTAAGCCCAGGAGGTTGAGGTCGAGGCTGCGGTGAGCTATGATCACACCACTGCACTCCAGTCTAGAAAACAGAGCAAGACCCCATCTCAAAAAAAAAAAGAAAGAAAAAAATACAAGATATATAAAATTTGTCAGATGCAGCTAAAATAGTGTGCATAGGGCAAGTTTTAGATTTAAATGCTTAAATTCAAAAAGAAAGGTCTAAAATCAGTGACCTAAAGGTCCACCTCAAAAAGCTGGAAACCAAAATGGGTGAAAGACCTAAATGTAAAAGTTAAAAACTCTGAAACTCCTAGAAGACAACCTAGGGAAAAACCTTTGCAGAAAGGATTTCTTAACATACTAAAATCAATAAAGAAAAACATTAAGAAATCAAACTTTATCTAATTCTAAAACTGCAGCTCTTCAGAAAACATCACTAAATAAACAAAAACTCAAGCTACCCAGTTGAGAAAAATATTGAATACATACATCCAACCAAGAAATAAGTCACTACGCCTAATATTTTCCAAAGTGTTTTCTGTGGAAGACTAGTTCAGTCTGTCAACAAATCTTTACTGAGCAGTTACCATGGCCAGGCACCAACTAATTCTGGGTGTTACTGTTAGAAGTGGTGAACAGGGCCGGGCATGGTGGCTCACGCCTGTAATCACAGCACTTTGGGAGGCCAAGGTGGGTGGATCACCTGAGGTCAGGAGTTGAAGCAGCCTGGCCAACGTGGTGAAACTCCATCTCTACTAAAAAAATATTAAAAAATTAGCTGGGCATGGTGGCAGGCACCTGTAATCCCAGCTACTTGGGAGGCTGAGGCAGGAGAATCGCTTCAACCCAGGAGGTAGAGGTTGCAGTGAGCCGAGATCATGCCACTGCACTCCAGCCTGGGCGACAGAGTGAGACTCTGCCTCAGAAAAGAAAAAAAAAGAAGTGGTGAACAAAACACAATTCTTGCCCTCAAATTTATACATCCAATCGGGGCAAGAGACTAATAAATACATATGCAGTGGTGGTACTTTCTCTGAGGAAAAATAAACCAGGGTAAGGAGGACAGAGAATGATAAATGTGGAGCTCCTTAGAGAAAACATTTGAGCAGAGCTGAATAAAGTGAGGGAGAATGAGTCATAGTCTCCCTCACTTTGTTAGGGGGAAGAGCATTTTAAGCAGAGGGAATACCAGGTGTCATCTCTGAGCCAAGAAGATAGAAGGATCACAGAAGTAGAAAAGAGCCAGGTTACTCAGGCCCTGGAAAGGACTGCACTTCATCTAGAGTGAGACAGAAACCACTATGAACAGGAGAGTGTGTCTTCTGTTTTAGAAGGATCACTCTCTTCTAAACCAATGAAGTAGCCCATTTGGTATAAAAATACATTTGGGAAATGTGATGTCACATCCATACTCCATCCCATATTATTTTGTTCATTAACCTGTTTTTGTTTGTTTTTTGTTTTGTTTTTTTTTTTTGAGATGGAGTTTCGCTCTTGTTGCCCAGGCTGGAGTGCAATGGCACCATCTCGGCTCACTGCAACCTCTGCCTCCCAGGGTCAAACAATTCTTCTGCCTCAGCCTCCTGAGTAGCTGGAATTACAGGCATGCGCCACCACGTCCGGCTAATTTTGTATTTTTAGTAGAGACGGGATTTCTCCATGTTGGTCAGGCTGGTCTCGAACTCCTGACCTTAGGTGATCCGCCCACCTTGGCCTCCCAAAGTGCTGGGATTACAGGCGTGAGCCACCATGCGTGGCCTGTTCATTAACCTGTTTTAAAGGCTGTGATAAATCCTATCATACAATGAAGAAACCTGTTCAGCTCCGTTTGACATTTCACAAGCCTTTTCAACTAGACCATTTTCTTTTGCATTAATATTCATTAATAGCACATAAAATTTACTTTGAAAATGTCCAGCATACCCAGAATTAATAGTATTTAAAATTATTTTCTAATTAGCTGGATCTAGTTCTTGTAATTTTCATTTTCTAGCAATATTGTTGTCTTGTATTTATTAAGCAGTTACTATGTGCTGTATGCTACAAGCAGATACTACCTCTATCTGAGTGCCTTATGGTCATTTTTTTTATATCATAACCATCCCATGAAGGAATTCCTAGTGTTACCCCTTTTTAAAGGAACCTGAGGCCTACAGAGAGTAAGTACCTTAATCAAGGTTGTACAGCTAGTATATGAAGGAGCTGAGATTTGGGACCAGGCAGTTTTACTTCAGAACCCATGACGTCAGCCACTAGGCCATTTTGCCTACTCTTAGAATATTTACTGAGGAATTATTTCACAAAGTCACCATTTCTTTTGCAAATCAAAACCTTGTTTTTTACTTCAAAAAATATTTTTAAATGTATAGATGTCTCTGTGATAGTCCATAAATTATATCTTTTGTATTTTCAATGAACTATGAGTATTTTTTTATTCCAAGATTAGTAGACTGTGTTTGATATAAGATTATTTCTATCTTATTTTAGCATGTGTCTAATTTTTCCTAGATTGAAGGATTCTCATTAAGCAAACTAGGGAATTTCAACCTTCAAGACATTGAAAAAGATGTTGTGATCTGGGAACATACTGACAGTGCTGCAGGGGACACAGGCATAACAAAAGAAGAGGCACCAAGAGAAACGCCGATTAAAAGGGGACAGGTCTGTTCTCTTTTGTTTCTAGTTGTCAGTTTCACTTGCCAATTGTGAAGTTGTGGATTAGTCAGTCTTGTCTTCTTTCCTTAACTATCTTTACTATTTCGTGGCTCTTTCATTTGCCAGTCTATTTAGTACCTCGAATAGACAACTAATGAGAAAAGGTTAAAAAAAAATTAGATCACTAAATCCACAGTTATTTATGTAGTTTCTTTGTGCTGGTTCCTTTGAAAGAGACTCAGAATTCAAAGGTAAATCCATATCTATCCTCAAAGAGCTTAGTCTTAGGTGGTATTATGAGGTTTAAATGTATGAAAGGTTAACTAGCTTTCAGTTACTAAAATAACAGTGAATGCATATATGATTTAATGTACCAGTCCCATACTGTTGGGGGTGGGCAGGGGAATTTATGCACAAGGAAAGAATAGCCATTAGAATTTCAAACAAAAATCTCTGCAATGTCATTATCCTAGTAATAAGAATAAGATTCTCTCCCAAATAGGTGAAAGGCCCCTGATCTTCCCATTACCTTTTGGGGTAAATTGACAGTAACATCCACAAAATTCTTGGATTCGAATCCCAGCTCTATACAAACAAGTCATGTCACTCCTCCAGTTCATGTTTTACTCATGCCTAAAATGAGGAGTTAGTGGTGAATCAGATTTTCCAGTTGTGTTTTCTAGAATCCTTGAACACTGGGAGGAGGAGGAGAGTGGTGGTACCACCCTACCTCTGCTGCCACCAGAACCACTTTTATCTGTTTCTTATTTGGAGTCTCTGTAGTGGAGAAGAGTATAGGCTGTGGAGCCAGAATATGTGAATTTGTATCCCAGCTCTCCCACTTCCCAGCTGTGTGTCCTTGGGCAAGTGACTTAGCCTTTCTGTGTGCCAGTTTCCTCCCTACTCATGGGGATAATATTGGTACCCTCTCATAGGGTCACTTACAGAATGCTTAACTCAGTGCCGAGCATGTGGTGAGCACTCAGTAAATGTTAGCTGCTATTCTTATTTTATTTGAAAAAGAAAATGTTCTCTGCTTTAAAGAAAACCAGTTTAAGTTCCTGTAGTCTAGATATTTCAAAGGTCTCTCCAGTTTCATGTTATGGTATTATCAAGTCATTTCAGTGAGATGCTTAAAAATCCTTTGTAATGCCGCTATGGATAAAGAGGTAAAATGTAATAATGCTTAAAATTTCTGGGGGGTTTATTTGTGTCCTCAAACTGTAGTGTTTGGGACCTAGACAACTGCCATTTTTAATCAGTTCTGCCTTGTAAAGCCACCAGATGACTTTGTATTACTTGACAGAACCTTTGTGATTGAGAAAAATATACCACTGATTTTGAAGCTTAATATAATAAAGTATGATTGAAAACAAATTTGTGCACCTTAGAGGAAATTACTTTTTTCAGTGTGAATTATAGGAAAAGCTATTGCTGTAAATCCGTTTAATGCTTTATTTTTACATTTTTATGTTATTTGGAAAGATTAATCATGCTGCCACTTCTGAAATAAAGTGAGCTCCAGACATTATGGGGTTGCATATGGTGTGCACTGTACTGAGATCAGGAGACATTGAGACATTGTTCTCATCCGGCCACTGCCAGGCAGTGCAACCTTCTGACAAGCCATGGGCACTCGTGGGGCTTCAGTTCCTTCTCTTGTAATATACAGGAGTTGAACTAGATTACCTCTTAAGAGCATCTTACAGTTGTGACATTGTGTTTCAGTGATATATGGATTTCTTGTACTTAAAAAGGCTATACCTACGTGGAAAAAATACAGAGAGCAACCAAGTCTGCCAGATGCTTTCCCTTGTTTCTGATTTAATCCTCATCACTATCCTGTGTTATAGGTGGTATCATCCCTACTCTGCAGATAATGATAGCGACCATTTTTTGAACACTGTGTGCCAGGCACTGTGCTAAGCACTTTACAGACACTATCTCACTCAGTCCTCCCAACAACCCTATGAGGTGGGTACTGTTATCCCCATTTTTCAGATGAGGAAACCCAGACTTAGACAGATTATAGACCTTGACCCGGATCATACACAGCTAGTACATGGCAGAGTTTGGATTTCAGATCTAAGCTTGTCCCAATTCCAAAGCCTGTTCTCTTAGCCACTGTGCTGTGCTACCAGTCTGAGAATGAAGAAGCTAAGTCACAGAGCAATTAAGAGCTATGACGTGGCAGAATCTCTATTTGGGCCCATATTTTCCCCTATCCTAAGTAATACGTACTTTCTAATATATTACATCACAGTTATGTTCCAACTTGTCAGAAGTCTGTAACTGTAAAACCAGTGTCAATTTCTGATGGCAAGAGTTATTTGACTTTAAAATCAGTTGTCACTGACAGAGTCAATGTGCTTATGTAGCTTCTCAGGGCAGTGAGAGGAGTGTTTTTCCTTTTTCTCTATGCCTTTAGCTACTGTCCATTTTTGTGTGTCTGTGACTGTAAAGGTGCCTCCAGCAGCAGTAACAGGAAGAGTTCAGTGCTGAGAATATTAGCAACCCATGCACAGTCCTCTCCACCTGTTATTAACAGTTCAAAATTAGGAGCGCTGTCTGGTTAAATAAAACTGATCCTGTCTATTCCTGTGATAATGACTGGATTATAGCATACTCTAATCCTAATAGTGCAGTGAAGTAATGCTGTTTTACCACAAACAAAATAGAAGTTAGAATTGATTTATCTAGATGGATTGTCAGGCTTCTATCTTTGTTAAGGTTTTCCAGATTTTTTTAATTTGATGCTTAAATGATCTTTAATTTTCCAGATTGTACTTACATCTGAAATAACCTGTATGTTTCTCTTTGCTATTAATAGGTGTCATTAATATTGGATGTGAAACACCAGCCTTCAGTACCAGTTGGGCAGCTCTGGGTGGAATTGCTGCGGTTCTATGCTTTAGAATTTAATTTGGCTGATTTAGTGATAAGTATTCGTGTCAAAGAATTGGTATCTCGGGAATTGAAGGATTGGCCCAAAAAGCGCATTGCCATTGAAGGTATCTCAAAATGTTTATCTTATTCCCCCCACTCTTTTTTTTAAAGGTACCAGTCTAACAGCATGCTTTTTATTTCAGTCTCTTTTCAGCTCCTACAAGTAAGGTAGGCCTGCCCTCAAAGGGAAATAAATAGTTAGAATCTTGCATGTGTTACAGTGGGTCATTTCAAGGAATCAAACTGTTCACCCTGGGTTTTTAAAGTATAAACAACTTGAATAATGGCTGGCTGAGTCCTTGCTTTCTTTGTAGATTGCTTAACCACTTAAATGCCTAAAGTATGTTTTTCACAGTGATGTGTAAATCCCCCTTTCCTCTTTACCATTCTCACCTCTGGATTTTTTAATTCAGTCCTTTTGTGGATTGTTGAAGTTGTTTAGTTTTGCAAAGGTGAGGACAATACTTTTTCTCATCAAAAATGTCATTCTCCATTGGATTCCTCTCCAGTAGAGAGAATGAGTAGTTATTTTTGACATATCTACAGTAACATTTAGAACTTATTCATAAAAACACATTTTTAGTGAAGCCTCATTTAACTGAAATCACTTTATCAAAGACACACTGATGTGCCCTGTAGACATCATTAAATGGACTAGCTCTTCTCAGCTTTGCAAAGTCAGGAGGTTGAAACCCCTCTAGAAATCTTAATTCTCCTCCTTTAAATAATTTAAAGAACCTCCTAAATGGAATTCTCTTATTTTTGCTTGATTTTTTTTTCAAGCTTTATGTTGCATAAGAGGGTTTTTTGCATTTTGCATAAATTCTGTGTGCAGTCATGGGGATCTCACATTTTTAAACCCTCCCCTGCAGTTTCTGTGGCTCAGCTCTTCTGGCCAATTGCCTAACCTGCTGGAGTTCTAGGGGAGGAGAAAAGATTGAGAGAAGTGGTGTCTCCTCCTGGTGCCTCCCTCTCGCCCCTGAAATTCAGTCCAGCCAATTCAGTGATGGGGCTTCCCAGGGCAGAAGAGTGGAGGTAAGCTCGATAAACCACAGGGCCTGGCTGAGTGGGGAGGCAGAGCACTCAGCAGCAGCAGAGCCTGGTGGGAAGATCTTCCTTCCCAAGGGCCTGAGAGCCACGCTGATAACATCTTTTCTACCTCCACAGTCACAGAGCACAATAGGGAGAAGGGGTACTGGTTCTGAACAGAATGGGTTCCCTTCATAGAGCCGATGTTTCAGAAAATACTGCTTTTTGTTCTTAAACTCTGTTTTCTTACTCCCCACCCCCAGTTTTTTTTTTAAGTCTATAAAATGCAAGATAAATTTTACCATTGTTTGTTGTCTGTTTTTATCTGCAGCAGGCTAATTTTTAAAACATGAAATATAGTAACATATGAAGAGATGGATTTTTCTTTCTTTCTTTTTTTATTACAGATCCCTACTCTGTTAAAAGAAATGTGGCAAGAACCCTAAATAGTCAACCTGTGTTTGAATATATACTTCATTGTTTAAGGACAACATACAAGTATTTTGCTCTTCCACACAAAATTACAAAATCCAGCCTTCTAAAGCCTCTGAATGCAATTACATGTATTTCAGAGCATTCTAAAGAAGTAATAAATCATCATCCAGATGTACAAACAAAAGATGATAAGCTCAAAAACTCAGTTTTGGCCCAAGGTCCTGGTGCTACCAGTTCAGCTGCAAATACCTGTAAGGTACAGCCACTTACTCTTAAAGAGACTGCTGAAAGTTTTGGAAGCCCACCAAAAGAAGAAATGGGAAATGAACACATCAGTGTCCACCCTGAAAACTCAGACTGTATCCAAGCAGATGTTAACTCTGATGATTACAAGGATGATAAAGTATACCATCCAGAAACAGGAAGGAAAAACGAGAAAGAGAAAGTTGGAAGGAAGGGCAAGCATCTGTTGACTGTTGATCAGAAACGTGGAGAGCGTGTTGTCTGTGGCAGCACACGTAATAATGAGTCAGAGAGCACTTTGGATTTAGAAGGCTTCCAAAATCCCACAGCTAAAGAGTGTGAGGGACTTGCCACTTTAGATAACAAGGCTGATCTTGATGGAGAAAGTACAGAAGGTACTGAGGAACTAGAAGACTCTCTAAACCACTTTACCCACTCAGTACAGGGCCAGACATCAGAAATGATTCCCTCTGATGAAGAGGAGGAGGACGACGAAGAAGAGGAGGAGGAAGAAGAACCTAGGCTCACCATTAACCAAAGGGAAGATGAAGATGGCATGGCTAATGAAGATGAGTTAGACAACACCTACACTGGGTCAGGGGATGAGGACGCCCTATCTGAAGAGGATGATGAGTTAGGCGAAGCTGCTAAGTATGAAGACGTGAAAGAATGTGGAAAACATGTAGAAAGAGCTCTCCTAGTGGAACTTAATAAAATAAGTCTTAAGGAAGAAAATGTATGTGAAGAAAATTCACCTGTGGATCAGTCTGATTTTTTTTATGAATTCAGTAAACTTATCTTCACCAAAGGCAAGGTAATCAGTACCACCACTAGTCATAGAACTAGGAGACTTTAAGGACTTTGAATGCATTTAATTTCAATTTTTGTATACTAGGAATTTTCCTATTTTGGTAGTGTTGAACAAGTTGGCCTTTCATTCTGATATGACTGCTCAGTCTGCTTTTCTCCTTAAGACTCATGGGAATTAGCAGAGGAAGGGAATGCTATTAGTAGTGAAAATAGCCACTATGTTCTCCTAATGATACTATAGGATGTCCCCATCTCTCAGATCATTTGAGTGGATGCATGTTATATTTTCATTTCCTTTGGAAAGTGAATAGGTGACTGTGTACTTTTAAAACATGATTCCAGACTCCTTTATTTGGCAAATAAAGTGTTAAGTCTTGTTTTGCTTTGCCATATTCCTGCAGTCTCCTACGGTAGTGTGCAGCTTATGCAAACGAGAGGGTCATCTAAAGAAGGACTGTCCTGAAGACTTCAAAAGAATCCAGCTAGAACCTCTGCCACCATTAACACCCAAGTTTTTAAATATCTTAGATCAAGTCTGTATCCAGTGTTATAGTAAGTTATTCACATTTCTTTTGATTTGTCAAAATATTAAATTGACATTTACTCGAGTCTTTAGAATCACTATCCTATTTAGGTCTCTAAACATTATTAGGGACCAAGTCTATTCCATTCTCCATTGTATCCTCAAGCGTTCCATGTCATGTCTGTTCTGTTTGGGACATGCAATAAATGTCAAAGAAGGATGAGGAGAGATGCAGGGAGGATCTTTTTTATTAAAAAAAATTTTTTTTTTTAAATTTTGAGACAGGATCTCACTCTGTCACCCAGACTGGAGTGTAGCAGAGCAATCATGAGTCACTGCAGCCTCGACCTCCCAGACTAAAGCAATCCTCTCACCTCAGCCTCCCAAGTAGCTGGGAGCACAGATGCATGCCACTATGCCTGACTAAATTTTTCATTATTTGTAGAGACACAGTTTCCCTGTGTTACCCAAGCTAGTCTTGAACTCCTGGGCTCAGGCAAATGGAGGATCTTTTATTTTTCTTTTAATATCAAGTGTCTTCTGTACTTCCTTTTATTAACAGCATAGTTGTTGCATCAAGATACATAGCAATCATAGCAGGTTTCCTTTTTTGGAGGGTGATGGAGAGACAGGGTCTTGCTCGGTCCCCCAGGCTAGAATGCAGTGGCGCGATATCAGCTCTCCACAGCCTCTAACTCCTGGACTCAAACAATTCTTCTGCCTCAACCACCCAAGTAGCTGGTATTACAGGCATGCATCACCACACCCAGCTCATTCTTATATTTTTTGTAGATACAGGGTTTCACCACGTTGGCCAGGCTGGTCTCAAACTCCTGACCTCAAGTGATTCATCCAACTGAGTCTCCGAAAGAGCTGGGATTACAGGCTTGAGCCATGGCGCCTGGCCAGCAGGTTTCTTTTTAAAGCTTAGTATTAAATATTAAATATCTTTCCCCATTTAAATTTTCCATTACTCTGCCAAGAAAAAAATTTTTTTTTTTTTGAGACAAAGTCTAGCTCTGTCACCCAGGCTGGAGTGCAGTGGTGCGATCTCAGCTCACTGCAACCTCCACCTCCTGGGTTCAAGCAATTCTCCTGCCTCAGCCTCCTGAGTAGCTGGAATTACAGTCATGCACCACCATGCCCAGCTAATTTTTTTTTTTTTTTTTTTTTAGTAGAGATGGGGTTTCACCATATTGGCCAGGCAAGTCTCGAACTCCTGACCTCCAGTGATCCGCTCGCCTTGACCTCCCAAAGTGCTGGGATTACAGGCGTGAGCCACCGCTCCTGGCCAAAAATTAAAATTCAAGTTACTTGAAGCCTGGACACACTTCCCTGGCTAGCTGGGCTATGTAAAGGTTGGTGGTGTTATTCTTCCTGCTGTGTAAGCAGATCCAGGCCCCAGAAAGAAGGGACCAGGTTATATAATTGTTTTTGAAAAGTTTGCTACAAAAATGCATGGCCTGTTATAAGCCAGGATACAAAGTAAGGATGAGGGTAAGGGAGGGACATTTTTTTTCCAGAAAAAAGATATTTTCTGAAGAGTCTCAGTTCATAATTTTCCCAAAATCGTTGGAAGAGAGGGTAAAATCTCAATATGAATTTCAAAGTACTGTCTCTGTGAGGGGCCGAAAGTTGCCTTGCTGAGGATCTTCTATTAAGTCTTAAAATTAGAGTAGTAGCATTTCCCAGCTGGCATCCTTTGAAATGTTTTTCTAGATGGCAGTTAATAATATTTCATCACCCGAAGTATACCTAGGCCAGCGAGGGAATAACACTACACACTCCCTTCTCTCTTAGAATTCCTGGGTTATTTCCAGGACATATTAGCATATTGAAGGTAGCTGAGAAATATTATTTCTAAAATTTGAACATAGAATAATTTTTGAGTAACGCTAATTAATAGCCTACTTAACAGCCCTTTAAGGAACACAAATTTGGGGAAGCATTGGTGTAGAGAGCCTTAAAGTTTTACAAAAGAAAATATTTAAAGGATAGATGTTCAGCTGCTTAAAATGAAGGAACTTGTTTCACATGGCTTCATCATAAGGTGTTCTTAACAAGTCCTTTTTTTTTTTTTTTTTTTGGAAATTTTTTTTTTTATATTGTGAGCTATTAAAAAAACTAGGTTCTCCTTAGGGAAAAAAATACATGCAAATGCTCACAAACTTTTAAATTCACACTTTAGCGGGGTGGTGATCTCTGAAGGCCCTTTCTGTAACCCTGGTGTCTTTCAGGAAACCCAGGTGGAGATCCCCTGTTTAAATTACTTTCCGTTTCAAGAGCACTTCTTAGATTCTTTAAAAAAGAACATCTTAAATTTTACATTACTGTTACAAAAATTAGCCAGGCATGGTGGTACATGCCTATAGTCCCAGCTACTCGGGAGGCTGAGGTGGGAAGATGGCTTGAGCCTGGGAGGCAGAGGTTGCAGTAAGCTAAGATCACACTACTGCACTGCAGCCTGGCCGACAGAACCAGACCTTATCTCAAAAATAAATAAAAAACAAACTTTACCTTGTTAATGCTGTCTACTGAGAAGACACAATGATTTAGGAATTTTTAAATTTAAGCTTGTAAGTTTTATTTTCTAAAAAATAAATTTTTTTCAGCTTTTTCTAAGAGTGTCAACAGGCTTATTTTGTCAATATGTCTATTTATTTTTAAACAGAGGATTTTTCTCCAACAATTATAGAAGATCAGGCTCGTGAACATATTCGGCAAAACCTAGAAAGTTTCATAAGACAGGACTTTCCAGGTAAATGATTTATTTTTTATTTTTAAGAAAAGTAGTGTAACCTTTCTTCCAAATCAGTTCATGTGTTACAAGCACACTGATTTTGAGAATCAGGATTTCCATCGTTTTGCAATATACCCAGGATGTTCCTTGGTCTGCCAAATCCTCATTTACCAACAGAAACAGTGTAGGGTTTATTCTAGCAAGTGCCATAAGTGAATTTCATTTAATACTATGTTTAGAGTCAAAGTTAAGCTTACATTATTAAATGTGTTGAGGTGATCTAACATTTTCCTTGAAATGTCTTTGCATTTAAGAATAAAGGAGCACCTGGTAATCTTTCTTGCCATATACAGCTTGTATGTAAAGGAAGCTTTGAGAGAAAAAGACTTTAGCATAAATGACCAGTTAATCAGAGAACATAAGTATGAGATTAATATAGGATAATTAAACAACTGGGTGTTTTTGATTCATGAGAGGGCCATTTTGATCAAAAATTAAATGTACTCAGGTAATTAGTTATTACTTTTCATATATCCCTAACAGGAACTAAATTGAGCCTGTTTGGCTCCTCCAAAAATGGATTTGGGTTCAAACAGAGTGACCTTGACGTCTGTATGACAATTAATGGACTTGAAACTGCTGAGGTACAGTGACCACATAAAACTTCCATTTGCTGTGGCAGTGTGATTTAACCAATCTAGACTGGCATTACAGCTTGGTATTTTCCAAATTTATCAGGGCATACCATATAGAGTGTGCTGTTTGGCACAGTCTCTGGCCAAATACATTAAGAGGCTTGGAAAGGTTGTGAAGAAAGTGAGGAGCAGAAAGGTTATACTTTCACCCTGTAGCAAAAAGTGGATTGGAAAGTGTTGCCTGGGAATTCTACATAGCCAAACCAGCCTCTTCAGTGTCCCATTGGCTTGGCTACTATGCTGACTTGGATCACACACTCACATAAGGTTATCTGTAAAGTTTGTTACCAGACAGGCAGTGTGGTAAATCATAAGAGTACTAACCTTAGAGTCCAGAGGCCTGGATTTGAGACAAACTTGTTGCATCAGTACCTAAACATGTGGTCTTTGGTAAATAATCGATAAAGTATAATATCTGTTCCTCCTGCCTCCGCTGATTTTTGTACACATTATCATGGATCATGTGGGTCAGGAGTTAGCAAACGATGGCCCTTGGGCAATTCAGCCCCCCACTGCCTGTTTTTGTAAATAAAGTTTTATTGGGACAGAATCACACCCATTCACATATGTAATGTCTATGGCTGCCTTCACTCTTAAGTACAGAGTTTAGTCGTTGTAAGAGACCATATGGCGTGCAAAGCAAAACAAACTTGCCAGCCCCTGGGATATCTGAAGGCATTTATAAAATATAAAACACTATATAAAGGTATAAAGTCTGGGAAGTGCTGAGTCCCTGTTCTTTTAAATCCTTAACAGCAGTCCAAATGCTAAATATCCAAATGAATGATGCTGCTGTTGCTGAAGACCTTTTTGTACCTTTTCTTAGTTTCAAGTCTTTCTATTTTGAGAATGTATCTGATTTGGGAAAATAGTCAAAAGTGATCTAGCCTGAATTTGAATAAAGTATATAAGCAAGATTGGCTCAACATATGGAATGACCCTATCATACATCCTCAAGGTTTATTTATTTATTTTTTTACATGGCTTATAAACTAGTTTTGAGGGCATTTCTAAAGTAACAGTCCAAGTATGTTCTGGGATTTTTATAACCATCAAAAAGGCGTATGTTGAGTCAGCCCAAATGTTTTAAAGAATCATTTATCAAATACTATTTATATTTGCTGTATGACTTCAGTTATATGCATTATAATCCTGGCTAGTCCTATAGGGAAATAATTTGAGCTTAATCACTCTCCACAGCAATTCATCAACTCTTAAACTATAGAAGGTCTGCTTAGAATGAATGAGCTGGGGCACAGAAGCCTCCTCTCATTTATTGTGGGACATGGGGTACATCCGAGTGATATTATGTGGAGGGGAAGAAATGAAGATCCTCAACCATGGTTCAGAGACTTTTTTGGAAGCCCTAGGTCCATAGGCTTCCTGACTGATTTTAGCCTTTGTTGCACACCCAAAAACAATTAGGAAGTAGGGTATTTAGTGGTTTTTGTACCGCCAGGATATTTCCTGTGAATACTGACTCTAATACCCAACTAGAAAGGAAAAAAATATATATAGACTGACTTGAAATTAATTACATTATTTCTGAAGGTAATGGAAACTATAGCCAGTTTCAGAACCTGTCTTCCAGTTTTGGTTAAGTTCTTTATGCCTTCTTTGTTGCAGGGATTGGACTGTGTCAGAACTATTGAAGAATTAGCAAGAGTCCTCAGAAAACATTCAGGTACCTCTGTAAACTTTTTCTAAAAATATTTCTGACTTTTTAATTAGTGTTTTCTATAGTCTTCCCTTGGTATCCATGGGGTATTAGTTCCAGGCCCACCCATCACCCCTCAACCCTCCCTTCCCCAGCAGATAAAAAAAATCCTTAGATGCTCAAGTTCCTTATATAAAATGGCATAGTATTTACATATAACCTATATGCATCCTTCCATATAGTTTTAGTCATCTCTAGGTTACTTATAATACCTAATACAGTGTAAATACTATGTAAATAGTTGTTATACTGTATTTTTTATTTGTATTTTTTTATTGTTGTATCGTTAGTTTTTTATTAGTTGCTTTTTTCTCTTAAATATTTTTGGTTTGTGTTTGATTGGATATGGGGATGCAGGACCCACAGACATGAAAGGCCAATTGTATTTAGAGTTTACTAATGCCATGAAGCAGTATAGTGGCTCATTCATAGAATAATTGCAATATTAATGTCTTTTTAAAATCTTGTATGCGTAAGTATGAAAGACTGAGGAATTGGTGATAATTTATATGCATATTGTTGCCTAGCTCAGTTTTATTTCAAGATAAAGCCTACACCAGACAGGCAAGAAAGGCTATAAATCCTTTTCCTTTGTTGGCGTTGTATAAGTCAAAGTGTAGGAGTTGCTAATGGTGTGAAGTGTCAAGGAAAGCACCCCGGACTGGGCTTGTGGGTTGAATTTGCAGCTGTTCTGCTCAACAAGCTGTATATGACCCTGAACAAGTCCTTCACTTGAAGCGATCTCTTTTTTTAAGAAATGGGATCTTGCTAGGTTGTCCAGGCTAGTCTCTGAACTCCTGGGCTCAAGTGATCCTCCTGCCTTGGCCTCCCAAAGCGCTGGGATTACAGGTGTGAGCCACTACGCTTGGCCTGATCTCTTTTTTTCATTGATAAATTGAGGCAACTGGACTGGATAATTATTCTAGAGTATTTACAGCTATAAAATGTATAGATTTTGTAAACCATGCACAGAATTGAAATGCTGTTAACGTATCCTTTTGTTGTCATGGCAGCTATGGATACCATTAACAGTGAAAAATCTTCTTTTAAAATGTAGTTCAGCAAACTTCTGTGCTAGGAGCTGAAAATGAAAGTGAACAATATATGGCCCCTATCCTCAGGAACTTAAAATCCGTGGTCTGTCCATGAAAAGTTTTTGTACATTTCGGTTAGGAACAGACTTTAAGTCACAGCATGAACGTGCACACACACCTAGACACACACATATATACACCTTGGGTGCCACTTTTCTTTGAAATTTTTTCCCCAGGAGTTAATAAAGTACATACTATGTTGTTTAAATAACAGGAGGAAAAAAAATCTTAATTTTGGTTTATTCCCAATAAAAATTAACCTAAAGTATACAGAAATTGGGTTAGGCTTTGTTTTTTTAAATGTACATTGATTTGTTCACAGAGGGCAGAACAATATAAAAAAAAAAAAGAAAAAAAAGTGCATTGATATACTTTTCTTTGGTCATTGAAGTAAACATTTCCCTTAACTTGGGAATTCCACCTCTAAAGATCATGTGTTTTGTTTTGTTTTGTTTTGTTTTGAAGGTCGTGCAAAGAAACTGAAGTACTAAGTTAGCGTGACTATTAATTTTTTAGTACTGAGCTAGATTTTAACTTTGTGTTTTGAAATAATTTAATTTCACCTTTAAAGGAAAGCAGCAAAAGTTGCATAAAGAGTTCCACATATAGCTTTTATTCAGATCCACCAATTAACATTTTCCATATTTGATTCATCATTCCATCTTTTGCTTGCTCTCAATTTCTTCCTGTACCATTTGAGATTAAGCTGTAGACATTATGTCCTTTCCCCTAAATACCTCAGTATATATTTCCTAAGAAGGAACGATGTTAAAAACAGATCATTTTTAGATTAGAAATGACTTAGGCACACAGATGATTTATAATAATAATGGAATGCAGATTGCCTGGAACAAGAGTTTCGTAACAGCTAGAGGGCTGTGTTTAAAACTTCATATCTTTAAAACAGTCTCCCCAGGTATTTTATTGGGTGCCTCCTATGTGCACAGCACTGTGTTGGGCACTTAGGGATGGTGGAAAAGTAAAAAAATCTGTATGTTTTTCTTGTGAAAGCTTCCATATCTTAAGAGGTAATCTTAAGAGCTTCCATAGTTTGGAAGAGGTAATCTTCCAAACTATGTAACAATGTAAGGTAATATTCAATCAAATAACTTCTAAGAAGAGAGAATGTGGGAAAGAGTTGCACAGGGGAGGTTGATGGAAGAGATGGAGGTTGCTATGATCTCAGATGATGGTGAACACGATTTGAAAAGGATGGGAAAAGAAATCATTTCTAAGTGCATAAATGTGAGACTGTGGGATATTTTGGAGAGCAGTGAGAAGATTGGTACATTTGGAGATTTTCAAATGGGAAATACTAGGAGATAAGATGAAGTCTATAGATATTTGGAAGCACTGAAGTTTCTTCAGGAGGGAAAGGACCCAATAAAGGCATAACATAAGGTTTTTAGGCAGCTGGTGTGGTATTTTAGGGAAAGTATAATCTAGATGACAGGGCAGCAGGACCTCAGCCAGGGTGCCACTGGTGCTAACAGGAAAAAGATATGAGAGATTCCAAGTGGGAAAATTTCCTAGATTTCGTACCTGCAAGTAGGAAGTAAGGATTGAGGTCGCTATCTGGGTATTTGAGAACCAGGAATGTTTGCAGAGAACACCTGTGTGAAAGTGTTTAGTTTGCCATGAGCATATAATCTCCAAGACTTAACATTCCAGAAAGCAATTAGAAATATGGGGTTGCCAGTCAGAATTGAAGATGAAAATAAAACAGTTTTTTTTTGCATTGAAAGCCTTGAAGAAAAAGAGAGAGATTGAGAGAAAGAGACTAGACAGAAATTAAGAAAAGAGACTGAAAAGGAACTGGGAAGATATGCTGTGAATAAATCCGAGACTTTGAAGTGTGGTAATGATCAACAGTGTCAAATTCCAGAATGGGAAGGATGTGAAGAAAAGGGCCTCTGTCTAATTTAGAGGCGAGATAGCAAAGTACTAGGTGGAGGTTCTGGAATCAGACTCTGATTTTAAATTCTGTCTCCCCCTTGCTGGCTGTGCAATCCCAAAAAGTCACTCAGCTTCATAACAAGCACTCAGTTCCTCATCTCTAAAGTGGAAATAACAATTCTATGGCATTTAAGAAAGATAATATGTAAAGTGCAAAGCCTAGCATATTCTAAGTATTCAGTAAAGTGAGCTTCCTTGCCCCCTTTCCCCATCAGATTAAGTTTCATTTCCTCTGTCTGCCACACAGATTTTTTCCTGAAATGTCTTCTACCTACTTATTTTCTCCTGTGTTCTATGATGTGATCACTATGTATCTGCTTTTTAGGAACCACCACTTAGCTCTCTCAGGAGAAACTCAAACTCTGACATCTCAGAATGAGCTTATCTTTCACTTTACCGCTTCCCTTCTGCAGGAACCAACTCCATTAATCTGCCCTTCCTTGTGAATCCTTTTTCATGGTTGTTGATATTGGCATCCTTGGAATCAACAAAACGGGTGAAATGATAATTAGCCTGACCCACACTAGGTTCACTATAAGTTGGGAGTCAATCTTACCTAGATTTGAATTCCAGCTCTGCAATTTACCAGCTGCATATTCCTAAGCTAGTGAATCTTTCCGGGTCTCTGTTTCCTCATCTGTAAGATGAGGGTGATAAACCTAAGGAGGTAATGTTTGTAAAGGACTCTTCACATGTCCCTATCACACATTAGGTGCTCAGGAAGTGGTAGCTCTTACTCTGAAAGCCCTGATCCTCTCTTACTACCCCTAGCTTCCCATCCAGTTACAGATGCTCTCAAACATGCCTTGCTTCTTCTGTGTATTCCCATGCCACCATGAAAGTTCACACCCAGTTGTTTTTCATAAGTGGTCACCCTGCCTCTGTTCCTGGTGCCTCCAGTCTGTCCACTGCCAGGGGTATTGTCTAACTAGATGTGGTCAGTGATTCCTCCCAACTTAGACCAGTTCATTGGCTCCTCTTTGATTCTAAGGATAATTCTTAGCAAAATGTGTATGTTCTGTAGTTGGACCTTTCCCAGTTTCTCCACCATCTCCTATGCCTCATATTCCATTCCCTCAAGTTCATTCGGCAACCTATGCAATTCTCTGGAACTTCCCTGAACATACCATTCTATTTCAGGCATCTACACTTTTTGTGTACAGTTTGCCTTGCCTGGTAAATTTGCTCAACTGCCACTATTTTTGCTGGTTTTTCTCCCTCTTTTTCAAAGCTTAGCTCAGGCAATTTCCTCTCTCCTATTGAAGTTAATTCCTATTAACTTCATAACTTCTAGCTTTAAGGTGAGTAACTTGTTTGGAGGATAATCGTCCCTTAGGCTGTTCTCCAAATTAGATATAGTCACATGGAGAGAACAGGTGGGAACCACATAGTTCAGACTCTATAGTAGTTTCCTCTGTTTTGGTATTTGTCTTAGTGACAACGACATACACATGCATATACACACATGCACACGTGTGCACATACGATCCAGTAAGTTCCCAGAGGGGAGTGACTGTTTGATTCTTGTTGTTCTAATATCAATATGTTTAATAAATGTAAACTTTGCCAGACTAATCTTCCCAGATGTTTGTTAATAACAGAATTCTTTGACAAGTGCTAATGAATGCAATGAAACAGGCCAAAGTTAGGTTTACACCATTTTATATTGGAACATTAACATAAGAGTTACTTATATCCCCAGCTGCTGTATTTAATGATAACATTTTATTTCCCAACTTAGGTCTGAGAAACATCTTACCTATTACAACAGCAAAGGTGCCAATTGTGAAGTTCTTCCATTTGAGAAGTGGTCTGGAAGTAGATATCAGTTTGTATAACACATTGGTAAGATTTTTTTCAGGCTTTTTGTTTAGAGAGGTTAAGGGAACAAATGTCTCACCTTGCAAAAACCTCAAGTTAAAGAAGTCATTCATTTCATCTTAGTGAATCTTTCAAGAGTTATTATGCTTACTTGCTGTGAACCTGGCAGTGTTCTGAGGCTGAGGATTCTAAGATAATTCAGATATGTTTCAGGGATTTATAGGACCTCTCTGACCCTTTAGGGGTGTTTGTGCAGAGAGATCTTATATCTACTGAAAGGGAACTGATTGTTTATTTCACCAGCCCTTATTTTCTAGATGTTCAGACCAAGGACGTATAAAAGCCATGAGGTCAGATGTTACTTATAATTCTTTATTATTATCTAGTAAGTTAATGAAGATTGTCTTTAGGGAAAAAAAAAAAGGTTAATTTCAGTTGAAATGTCTTCTTCCTAAAATGAATCAGACTGTAAACCTATTTAAAATATTCCAGTTTAAAATCTTTTCATCTAGGCTCGCATGGTGGCTCATGCTTGTAATCCCAGCACTTTGGGAGGCTGATGGGGGAGGATCACTTGAGCCCAGGAGTTCATGACCAGCCTGGGCAACATAGTGAGATCTCATCTCCATTATTTAAAACAACAACCAAAAAAAAAAAAAAAAAAAGAGACCCTTTACACTTCATTGTTAGTCTTATAGTGTTATTTTCCTTTTAACAGGCCCTTCATAACACAAGGCTTTTATCTGCTTATTCCGCCATTGATCCCAGAGTGAAGTATTTGTGCTATACCATGAAAGTATTTACAAAGGTGAGTATGCTTCCTATTGTGACTTATCAGGAAATTTCATTGCATCTTTAAACACTGTTGAAAACATAAATCTATTTTTTAATGAACTGTAGTCATGTGAAATGCTTCATGTAGCTATTTGGGAGACCCTATGAAGAAAGCTAAAATTTTGTTCTGAATTTTATACAATGACCTGATCTTGCACGTAGCCAGCTGTCCACTGCTTTGCTAGGTTGGATTGGTTTTGCCTTTGACAATGTGATTTTTATATTAGTCCTCAAAATATGCACTTTACTTTTAGTGATAACAGAATGGATGCAAAGTTAGCAGAAAACAGACCTTTCCTTTGTTCTTGGTTTTCCTTCCGTCTAGATGTGTGATATTGGTGATGCATCTAGAGGCAGCTTATCATCGTATGCATATACTCTTATGGTGCTATATTTTCTCCAGCAGAGGAATCCACCAGTCATTCCTGTCCTTCAAGAGGTATTAGTGAATGAAATTGTATTTCTTATCTGGAAAACTGGTGATCTCTGAGCCTTTCTCCTCCTCTAAAATTCGTGGTTCTGTAGTTAATTTTTTACCTATTTTCCTAGAAGTTTTTGTATCAATGCATTAAGTTTGTAATCCATACTAATAGTTTAAAAATTAATTTCAGATATACAAAGGTGAAAAGAAACCTGAAATATTTGTTGATGGCTGGAATATTTATTTTTTTGATCAAATAGATGAACTGGTACGTATTTTAAGAGTAAAGATTTTCCTATATCCTTGACTAAAAATTAGCTATACTACAGTGTAGATGGTCAACAACTATTTTATTGCTTGTTGTATTTATATATCTTATGATAGTTAAAAAAATAGTGTTTTCAGATGCTTCCTTTGATGTGAAAATATTTTTACTAAGCCAAGTGAATTTCTAGGGCCTATATCCAGTATTTCTTTAATGCCTAATAATTCCAAATGGTTAAGTAACTTTATTCCAAGTGAATGAATATTTGTTCTGTGGTTTTTGTACCCAGAGTTTAGAAAGACTTTCAATGAGCTAAAGAGATCTAATAACCTACGTATTACCAAGGCTCTTAGAATCTATTTCTGGATCTTCTGACTAACGTGTTCTGAGACTTGACACTGAAAACTCTGAGCTCTTCCTACTCCAAGTCACAGAGTAGAGATTAATAAACTTATGTAAATTATGTTTTTAAATATGAAAGAAAAGTTGCATAATTGAGCTCTAGTTAATTAGAAATAAATCCAAATTTACTCCCTAAAATACAAATGAATATTGATATTAACACTTCACTAAAGACCATGGTATCCCTTGTTCCCTTCTATTTCTAGCCTACCTATTGGCCAGAATGTGGAAAAAATACAGAATCTGTTGGGCAGTTATGGTTGGGCCTTCTTCGTTTCTACACAGAGGAATTTGATTTTAAAGAACATGTTATTAGCATCAGGAGAAAAAGTCTGCTTACAACTTTTAAGAAACAGTGGACCTCAAAATACATTGTTATTGAAGGTACGAATAAAATTAAACTTGAAGTCGAATAGACTATAGAGCTTGAACTATAAGGACATTGTTCTTCCTCCTTGCAGAGCTCTTCCAGCTGCTTGGGGTGTGCAGTGCCCCAGTCTCATTGTCCATACCAGGCCAACTTTTCTCTTTCCAGCCTTAAGATTTGTTTTTAAATGACTGAAGCCATTTCACCATGACAAATTTTTTGCTATTGTTGGACACATGCTGAAGGATAAGGCAGCAGTAGTGATAAGGCAGCTTCAAGAAAGTGGTACTTTTACAACCTTCCTGTTGGGGGGTTTGAAGAGTGCCGCTAAGTGAATTTTCAAGATCTTCATTCGCTATTGATGGAGTTCACCTATAAGTAATTGTATATAAATTTTGACATTTATTTTGACCATATGGAAGCCTTTTCTTTTTCTGTTTTTTAGTTTTTGAGATGGAGTTTCGCTCTTGTTGCCCAGGCTGGAGTGCAGTAGCGCTATCTCGGCTCACTGCAACCTCTGCCTCCTGGGTTCAAGCAATTCTCCTGCCTCAGCCACCTGAGTAGCTGGGATTACAGCGGCCCACCACCACAACTGGCTAAATTTTTGTACTTTTAGTAGAGATGGGGTTTCACCATGTTGGCCAGGCTGGTCTTGAACTCCTGACCTCAGGTGATCACCCACCTCGGCCTCCCAAAGTGCTGGGATTACAGATGTGAGCCACTGCGCGTGGCCACCTTATCTTTTTCTATTGAATGTAGTGATCTATTGGAGCCATTGATGCTAATAGTTGATTGTTTATTTCCAATTTGTGGGATTCTTTTTTAAGACAAAATGGAATTTAAATGCTTTAGCTGAGAAATGACCTAAGAAATATTTTTTTAATTTTAATAAGATTTTTAAATGTTTATTTTTTAATATGTTTGTATCACATAAATAATACGTACTATTCTAAGTTGTGGTTTTATTATTATTTCTGCCAATTGGCAGTATTAAAATACAATGAACTTTTGTAAAATGAATTTCAGATCACCATGGGTTACAGATATAGTTTTGACTTTTTAAAGATCTCATGTGTCAAACACATAGAATTTTTGACTTACTACGCCTTTTCGTTATCACTGCAGTTCTTATCATCTGTCACTTATTAAGGTATTCCTTTTTTTTTTTTCTTGAGACAGTCTCACTTTGTCTTCCAGGCTGGAATGCAATGGCGCAATCTTGGCTCACTGCAACCTCCACCTCCCGGGTTCAAGTGATTCTTGTACCTCAGCCTCCTGAGTAGCTGGGATTACAGGTGCCGTGCCACCACGCCTGGCTAATTTTTTTGTATTTTTAGTAGAGACGGGGTTTCACCATGTTGGCAAGGCTAGTTTCAAACTCCTCAGCTCAGGTGATCCGGCCCACTTCAGCCTCCCAAAGTGCTGGGATTACAGGCGTGAGCCACTGTGCCCGGCCTATTAATGTATTCTTTTTTAAGTTTTGAAGGTTTATTATCTTTTGCTTCTAATTTTTACATTACTTTCAGACAAGCAGTTAGTAATAGGCTAAACTAAAAAGAAGGCTTCATTCATAATCATATAACCAGCTATTTTAGAATTGAGGCATTTCAGTGGCGATAGTCGTCTTTTGTTTTTGCCGGGGACAGAGTCTCACTGTCTCGCCCAGGCTGGAGTGTAATGGTGCGATTTCAGGTCACTGCACCCTCCGCTTCCTGGGTTCACCCGTTGTCAGCCTCCAGAGTAGCTGGGACTACAGGCACACACCACCATGCCTGGCTAATTTTTGTATTTTTAGTAGAGAGAGTGTTTCACCATGTTGGCCAGGCTGATCTTGAACTTCTGACCTCAGGTGATTAGCCCACCTCAGCCTCCCAAAGTGCTGGGATTACAGGCGTGAGCCACAGCACCCAGCCAGTAGTAGTTTCTTTAACTGCACAGTAGCTAATATTGTAGTATCTCCACTACACCAAGCAAATAACCAAAAATACATATACACATATAAAAATCACTTGAAGAAAGAATGACCAAACTGATGAAGGTAACCTTCTCATAGCAATAATTATTGCAGGGTTGAGCTGAAGGAAGGGTCCTATACTTCGATAAACTGATAGTCTCAATCTCAATATGGTACACCTCAGTTACCGTTCACTAGAAGCATACCTGGCAAGTGGAAGATGCCACTTTTTACTTCTTTACTTCTCTTGTGTATGCTATATCCATGCAGTCCTTCATTTTCTCAATAAGAGGATTCCCGAAAAAAGGTCATCGCTTTTTTCTCTTTGCCTTCTTGAATATTGTTTTAGGGATGTGAAAAATAGAAGTTAGATATCTACACATAATGTCTAAATTATGAATCATGGGTGTATGTTATTTTAGATCACTTATAAAACAGTATTTGGATTTAGAAGTAGTGCTTTTAACCCCATTTATTTCATGAGACAGTTTATTCACACCTCACATACATCTTTGACATTAGCATTGTTTTCATCATTCCTACCATTTTCTGGGTTATTTAACAAACAGTATTCCAAAACATATCCTATATACAGCTATCTAAGATGTTTGAGATGCAGACATGTAAGATCAAATGAGAATCTATATTAAGCTTTTACTAGAAATTGTATCCCAAGATCCAGGTAGCCAATGGCATGCCATTGGGACAGATGTATATATCTGTGTGTTTTATAAGTGTGTTTTGTAATCTCCATCATGAATTATTTTCTAAAGTGATCTTTAAGAAATTTGTTACATAGTGGGAACCTTTAGTGCTAAAATGTTTTAAATGTATTTATAACTTCTATATACATCCAAAACTAGTGTCATTAAGTAATATCAGGCTAATGTGTCTTCTGCAAACAGTATTTTGTTCAAAAATAGGCAGCCAGTCATAACATAAAGAGCTTTATAATGATTTAAATATAAAGTAGTACACTCTATTCTGATGAACAGTGTAGTGGAAAAACTTGCCTTATGTTTAGGAATATGTATTGCTTAGCTTTATTATAACTTCTAAGCTCATTTAACAGGTGTCATTTTAAACTTTTTTTTGCACTTCTTTTCTATCATGTGAATTTAAAACTTATTGATGATAAGCAAAGTAGATGATATTCTTGTCTTGTTTTATGAACTTTACTTATTGGATGAATGGTGGCATTTTCTATTTGATTACCTTATTTGCTCTTAAATTTTTTTGCTTAGATCCCTTTGATTTGAATCATAATCTTGGAGCTGGATTATCAAGGAAAAGTGAGTTACTTCGTTTGTCAATTTTATTTTTTATTTTACTTATTTATTTACTTTTATAATAGAGACAGGGTCTTGCTTTTATTGCCCAGGCTGGTCTCAAACTCCTGGGCTCAAGTGATCCTCCTACCCCAGCCTCCCAGAGTGCTAGAATAACAGGCGCCACCAGGCCCAGGTAGTTTGTCATTTGTAATACAATCTCTTTTCCTTTTAACCCGCCTAAGTGAGTTCTTACTCTTCTTTTTAGTGACAAATTTTATAATGAAGGCTTTTATCAATGGTAGAAGAGTATTTGGTATTCCTGTCAAGGGATTTCCAAAGGACTACCCCTCAAAAATGGTAAGTGTGTTGGAAATACCAAAAAATAAAAAAAAAATGCCTAATTTGTACACATCACTTCAGTAGTAACTTAAATATTTAGAAAGTCTGTGAGTCTAGCCAAAGTAAATGACTATAGTACAGAATGATTCCCAGAGCCCCCCTTTTTCTTAAACATCCCCGGGTAGAGGCCATCAGAATAGAGAGAAATAGTAAGAAGTTGGATTTAAGGTTGTTAAATTCTTGTTTTCCTCTTTGATGCCTTTTTTTTTTCTGGTTATCTGTGCTAGCCTTCATAGGTGCATTGCTGTTCTGCCAGCATTCGGCTTGATGCCAGCCTTGGCCAAGCCCAGTTTGTACATATCTAGAATCTAGATTTTCCAATCTGCTTGCAAAAAGTAGTAAATCTTTTGCTGGGACTAGGGGGTTAACAGTGCTTCCTGTAGCAGACAGCTATCTCTTCTCATGTAACTTGATACTCGACTTTTTAAGGAACCACATTTATTGAAAACAAAGCAAAATTATGTCAAAAAAATAATTTCAGTGAGAGAAAAATGGCTAGGGACTAGATGATCTTGCTAAGAATAATATTATGTTTTTCTGCATTAATTTCCTTATACTTTTTATTCTTATTTTTAATTGACATATAGTTTATGGAGCACAACGTGATGATTTGATACATGTATATGGAATGATGAAATCAAGTTAATTAACATATATATATCACCTCACCATTTTTTGTGGGGAGACATTTGAGATTTACTCTTAGTTATCTTGAAATATACACTATTATTGACTATAGTCACCCTGCTGTGCAATAGATCTCGAAACTTATTCCTCCTGTCTATCTGAAACTTTGTACCCTTTGACCAACAACCCCCTATTCCCTCTGTACTCCCAGTGAAGACTTTTAAAATTTAACATAAGTGTATTGCTTTATAGGCACATTCAGTGTTTGATTACATCTGTACATCTGATTTATGGTAGATATTGATGTGGCTTCTACACCAGTGCTTCTGAAACTTGTTTGAACAAATCGCCTGAGGATTTTGTTAAAGTGCAGATTCTGATTCAGCAGGTCTAGGATCAGGCTCAAGACTGCTTTTCCAGCAAGCTCCCTGGGGATGCTCATGTTGCTGTCCTCCACCTTAATTTTAGTACAAAGAGGCTACAGGCTAGACCATTATCTTTCCTTTGTTCTGTTATTTTTCCTTCAGCAGCCACAACTAAGCAAAGTAGAAACACATAGTTTTTTTTCTTTTCTTCAATATAATCTGTATGATGCAAATCATGTTTCTCAATTCATTAGGTTTTAGCCTTTTCATTTGATGAGGAGACAAAGCCTGTGTACCTGGCCTCAACTCCCTCCCACATCCTGAAAAGCTGACTCATCCGCTTCTTTAGAAGTGTGCTTAAACCTTTAGGGTTAGGGCTCACGAGTGCTCTGCATGACTAAAAGGAATAAACAAAAATGGATTTAGTTAAAACTATCCTGAGTTAGACCTTGATGGTCTTAGATTTTGTTTGGAATTAAGCAGTATAAATAATATTTATTAAAAGTAATGTTATATCAACATTGAATTGTAAGATAACTGTTTAATATCTGGTTAGTTTTGTGTTCCGATCTCACGTGAATAGTTCAGGCTTTTATATATTTATGTTCTTCTAGGAATACTTTTTTGATCCAGATGTGTTAACTGAAGGAGAGCTGGCCCCAAATGATAGATGTTGTCGAATTTGTGGAAAAATCGGACACTTCATGAAGGACTGTCCTATGAGGAGAAAGTAAGTAAATGTTCAAAGGGGTTGGTTGTGTTTTTATTTTCTTAATGTCCCAATTTTTAAATGAGGTACTATTATAACAAAGAAAATACGCTTGTGTAAAATCCAGCAGTTTTCAGATACATTTAAGTTTTTTATTTTATTTTTTAATGAAATGAAGTGATTTAAAACATGACTTTAGGCCGGGTGCAGTGGTTCACGCCTGTAATCCCAGCACTTTGGGAGGCCAAGGCGAGTGGATCACCTGAGGTCAGGAGTTCAAGACCAGCCTGACCCACATGGTGAAACCTCATCTCTACTAAAAATTAGCCAAGCATGGTGGCGGGCACCTGTAGTCCCAGCTACTTGGGAGGCTGAGGCTACAGAATCGCTTGAACCCGGGAGGCAGAGATTGCAGTGAGCCCAGATCACGCCATTGCACTCCAGCCGGGGCAACAGAGCAAGATTCTGTCTCAGAAAAAAAAAAAAAAAAAAGCCCAGGTGTAGTAGCTCATGCCTGTAATCCCAGCACTTTGGGAGGCCAAGGCAGGCGGATCACTTGAGGCCAGGAGTTCAAGACCAGCCTTGCCAACATGGTGAAAAGAGGAAACAAAAATTCTTCCTTTTTACAGTAGTGAGAAGTTCAGAATCATTTCAGTCAGTAAACAGTCAAATGAGTTCCTTCAGGATCTCAGTTACATCTCTAATGTACAGTAACTGTTCAGCACGTTGGGATATATATTCACAAACAGTTCACTGGATTTTAGCACTCTTTGTTTGTATTCCACTTAACCCTTAATAATTGTTGTGAGTAGGTAAGCCATGCAGTTCAGTCCCCATGCTTTCTTCTGGTGGCGTTTATTGGGGGGCAAGAGAGACATGTTTTTGCTTGCTTACCTTGGGATATGTTGTTTTGGGTGGTAGTGGTGGTGTTTTTAACTGTACAGCAATATTTTAAAACATGGTGCTCAAATTAGGTTACCATCTGGAATTTGAGAAGCTTTGTTTTTCAGTCCTTTTTTTCATTACTCAAAAATCAGTGATTATTAGGATAAGGGAGAAATGATTTTGACATTTTAAGAGCATAAATCTTAAAACCATTGTTCCTTTGTGAATTTAAGCCTTCACATCTAAAATTTCCAGTGCCAAGTAAAGAAAGAATGCTAATGTGCCAGAAAGGCCGTTCAAGAAATCACTCCATGGATGATTTGCCTTTCATTACATCAGTGTCAAAGTAGGCATTCAGCCAAGGAGTGCCACTAATTGCAGTCATTGGTTTTACAGCACTAGAGCAACTTTGAAAATGAAGAAGAAAAACTGCACCCTTAAACCCTGAGGGAGCATCTTAACAGAGAAGATGGATTTTCATTTAGGTTCTTGCTTTTCCTTTTAATACTTTCTATTCCTGGTCATCTCTTAAATCTAGAATTGCCTTAATATTTTGGGAATTGCCTTAATATTTTGTTAGGCTTCTGTTTAGATTTTTGCTACTAATATGATATCTTCTACAGAGTAAGACGGCGGCGAGATCAGGAAGATGCCCTGAACCAAAGATACCCTGAGAACAAGGAAAAAAGAAGCAAAGAGGACAAAGAAATTCACAACAAGTACACAGAAAGGGAGGTGTCAACAAAAGAAGATAAGCCCATACAGTGCACACCTCAGAAAGCCAAGCCAATGCGGGCAGCTGCTGACCTGGGGAGGGAGAAGATCCTCAGGCCACCAGTAGAAAAATGGAAGAGACAGGATGACAAAGACTTAAGAGAAAAACGTTGTTTTATTTGTGGAAGAGAAGGGCACATTAAAAAGGAATGCCCACAGTTTAAAGGCTCTTCAGGTATGGACACCTATCACACCTTGATGTTTGCTCTAACATCTCAAGGGAAATCTCCTTTTTAGAGCTCTTTACTATTTTAGTTATCTTTATTTCTTTATCAATATATTTACTCAAAAAAGATCTTGTTTTTAAGAAAGTAAAATCCCTTCCCCCTCCTTTAATGTTGATCCTCCATATATCTTATTCCTGGCTTTATTTAGAGTCTTATGAGAGTCATTTGGTGAACTTTTCTAAGATTATCAGTGAGGTGAAAGTGTAATCATCCCTGGTACCTGCAAATGTAGCCTCAGTGACCAGAAAAGAAGCTGCAACTTGAGCTTTGCTACTTGGTATATGTACTTGTGAAATCAAATCACAGGGGTGGCGGTAGCCAGAGTTATCTCAGGACACCATGCTCTGTGCACAGGTGAGCCACACACAGGCACATGCATAGAAAAGGGAACAGAAAGAAATAGGCTGCATAGTTAGCAGTGGGTGAATCTGCAGAGGGGAATTATGGAAGATTTTTTTCTGTAGATTTTGTCATTTTGATTTTCTACAAGTGAGCATGATTATTCTTATGACGAAGAAAATATCTATTAGCAGTCATTAACAACACCATCCACAAATCTGGCCCCTTTGAGTTGTTAAATACAAATTGGCCATTTTTGCTAAATGGGTGAAATGTCTATTGTGGGCACCTTTTAAACGGACTACTAACTATAAGGGTACCTTGTGTGTGTATAATAAGTAATGATTTACAAAGCAATTTACATTCTCACTTCTCAGAACTGTGCAAGTGATGAAATTTGATAAGCATAGAAAAGAAATATTGGGAAGTAATTTTTTTCTAATTAAAGTAGTCAATCCTGTCACTATCCTCAGTTGTATATATATGTTTGTGGACAGCATAAAGTGTCAGCTGCTTTACAGTTTCCTTAAAATACTCCATGTGTATAGTTCTTGGAACAAGAATACCTCTCTTCTATTTTATTTTATCATATTCAGCAATATAGTGTATCTTTTTTTAAGACAGGAGATTTTTAGATCATACCCATTCTTTTTTAAAGGAGCTTTATATGAAAAGAAAAATACTTAAAAATTTTTATCTATTATTTTTAGAGTAGGGTTTAAATGTTTATGAAAGATACAGCTTTAGCTGCTCACATGGGACATATACCAGAATAAAGTGATTTTCTTTTGTTGTTTTAAGAGGAAAATGTATTTAAAAGAAATTACAATAATAATAGTTGCTAACATTCATTGAGCATTCACTATGAGTTAGGCACTATTTTAAGTACTTTACATGGATAATTTCATTTAATTTTTACAACAGCTTCATTAAATACATTAATACCTGCTGTTTTACAGGTAAGGAAACTGTAAATAGTATAGATAACTTTTAAATAGTATTCCCAAAATTATTCCTAAAATTACTCGAGGCCTGTGTTGATTACTCATGACTGAAACATTATTACAGTCTTCCTCTTTGGTACAACAAAGTGGAGAATTTGCCCCAGCTTTGATGAATTTCTTTTTTCTCGCTAGCAGCAAGTTTTAAGTTGTGTACTAGGGAAGCTCTCATAACAGTTAGACCAATGATTTTGGCAGCCTGTGGGGACAGCAGCAACTCAAAAAGATGCGGGGCGGGTAGTCCGGGTGGCAGGGGAATTATCAAGCATAAGGAAGAGCACTTATCTAGAAATGTGGTCCCTTCAGAATGCAGTCTTGACACATTAAAGTTAGTAGTCATCATATTTTAAAAGTGAAATGACAGTGGAGGCATGGGGATAGATACAGGGAATTTCCTTTGGTGGCAGTTCAAAAATAATCAGCTGCTTCTTCCTCTCTCAAAATTATGCTGCTCTCTCTTGTTTCTTCAGATATATTGCTCCTTTGTCCACACAATATACTGAGTGGAGCTTCTGTCACACCAACAGACAGTCTCTCTGTGAAAGTTTGAAAACAGGGCTACTGCTTTCAATTTAAAGTAGGAACAAAAAGTGCTAATTTCTTTTTTAGGAATGTCTAAATCAGATTGTATGTTTGGATCGCCCTCACCTGTCCCATTGAAACCAACTGGTTTATTTGTTCAGGTAAACCTAGCTCAAACGGAGAAGGAGGCGTGTCTGTCATCTGTTCACTCAGGAGCTGCTCCCTGAGTGCTCTCAGCTCTGCACCATGTCCTTGCGCTGTGCTGGCAGTGCGGGCCCTCCTTCCTCTGGCTGACCTGCAGCACTCCTGTCTGTCCTGCGCGGGTGTGGTGCGTGGTGAGGCTTACTGGGCACCAGATGGCGGGGCCTTGTTTCAGAACTCCTGCCCATGGTCTTGCTTTTCAGTTAACTTGCAAAATTCTGCCACCCACATGCCTTATTTCAGCTCTCCTTGGATATGGTTTCGGTTTTAAGGCTGTTTCAGATGCTCTTCCTTTCGATTTTGTAAACCAGTCTATTTCATTTTTTAGGCAGTGCTTTTACATGAAGACAAAAAGAAACAAAAAACAACAATATTTTTGAGTCCCCAGTCAGGTATGTGGGTTTTAAAAAAAACAAATGTGTGTTATTTTATTTACTGCATACTTTACCACATGCCTTTTGAGACTTTTTCTCCGAATATGTGCTTTTAACAGGGATTGGACATCAGAATCACTTGGGGGAACTTTAAAACATATAGTTGCCCATCCTCTACCTTTATTTCCTAAAGCTAATTCTTCAGTGGTTAAGCATGGGCCTGTGTGTTTTGTAAATTCCAAGTGATGTTTATACCACCCATGAGTGGCAACCAGAGTCTTCAATTATTTGTTCCAGTCCCGTGCTTTTTGTTGCTGCTGTCTTGCCAGCAGTGTTTTCTCCTCCTGGAGAGTATTTGCCACACACAAAGTAAGGAAAAAAACTAATCTCTAGCCTGAACTCCACTGTTACCTCTCAGCTACTTCATTTATTCATTCTTTCAACAAATAGTTATCCAGCCTCTCCCCTCCCTTTCCAAGTTCAGGACACCAGCCTCAACACTGAAGATACAGCAGTGAACAAGCAAAGCCCCTTCTCTCATTTACTCTGCATCCTTTTCAGAAGAGGTAGACAATAAAGAGATACAGAGATAATATGTCATGTGATGGCAAATGCTAGGAAGAAATAACAAAACAAGAAAAGGGAAAGAGAATGGTTGGCTAAGGAGGCAGCCTCTCTGGTAAAGTAACATTTAAGCAAAGAATCAAATGAAACAAAGGGGCCAGTCGGGGGAAATTGGTGTTAGACTGGTAAACTCAGAGATGGAAACAGGTGTTGTCCTGCAGCATCACTGAGGCAGTGTGGCAGGAGTGGAACAGGATTGGAAACTCGAGAGACAGAAGAAATTTGAAAAAAAAAAAAAAAAAAAAAAAAGTGGAGCAGGCAGAAGGGTGAGTGAGTGGTAGAGGTGAAGTCAGAGGGTGGATAGATCTGGGTTATGAAGCACCTTCAGCAGTGGTAGGTACCGTTTTTGTTGGTTTTTTTCTCCCTCTAAGTGAAATGAGAGACTATTGTAGGGTTTTGAGCCAAGGAGTGATATTATCTGAATTCTGTTTTAAAAGGTTCATTATGGCTCCTGTGTGGAGGCAGGGTAGCTACTTAGAAACCAAGCCATCTCAGCCTCCCGATTTGTAGAGATGTGGTCTCACTATGTTGCCCAGACTGGTCTTGAACTCCTGGCCTCATGTGATCCTCCCACCTTGGCCTCCCAAAATACTAAAATGATAGATATGAGCCGCCACACCTGGCCATAAGCTTCAGCCTTGAGCAGATACTTTCTAAACACTTTATATAGGGAAACAAAACTAATTCTTGCGTAGCCAAGGTGTTCATTTTGCCGAGAATAACGTAGCATAGTGTTTACAATTACGTGGGTGTAATTTCTAGCTTTGTGATCCTGAGAGACTGCCTTATCCTCCATATGCCTCAGTTTTCTCATGTGTAAAAAGGGGGTAATAATAATACCTGACAGGGATGTTGAGAAATCCATGTAAAAGTACTTAGAACAGCGCCTGCATATAGTGAGAGCAGAGAAAAGGAGAAAAGGTTCATGGTGGTGATTGCATTGATGTTATTATTCCTTCAGGGTATCACCAAGTCTTCCAGTGCCAGCATTGTTCAGTTGAGAGAGAAATATAGATGCTAGGCATACACCTAGAAATAGCATTGACAGTAAGTTACGATTTCTGTAATTATCTTCTGAGTAAAAAACCTACATATTTATAAATCTTTTGAGCAACTGGAAAAAAAGGATTAACTTAAATTTACTACAGGAAAAATGTATTGCAATAATTATGTTACTTTATACCAGAAAAAAGAAAACATTTATAGGTGGTTAAAATCGATCCTATCCAATAAATCAGACTCTTCCAAATAAGTATATGTCAGATGATATAACTGTCTAGTTTATCTGTGATATATGTATCCAAATTATCTATGTTGTTATAAATGTGAACTGTATCTCACCTGTAAGTGGTGGTAATTTCCCCACAGCTCTTCCTTTCCATAGTACTAAGTATGTCTTTGGCCCACTTGTAGTTTCTCAAGAAAGCATGTTGATACGGACAGCCCCTACTCTCATATATGGTGTATTGACCTTAGGCAAGAGATGTGGTTTCTCTGAGCTCCAGATATGTCATCTATAAAATTGGTGTTAACACCGTTTATCTCATAGGGTGCTAAGAAGATTAAAGTACTGCCCAGAGTAGGCACTCAGTCAAGTTCTCTTTCCTCTCCTGATACCTACCCCCATCCTTTCCTCTAGGTTGCATATAGTTCTTTACTCCCAAAGGAGATCACAGTAGATAGAAAATCCCATGAATGTCCTTGCTCTTCGTTGTTACCTCCCTCCCCCTCTATCCCCCACACATAATGCCTTAGATATTCAGTAGGTTTTATTGATTAGAGGTGAACTTATTTGGAAGGAATAAAAAGACAAAGCAGGAGAATGGTCAAGAACATGAGTTTTAGAGTGAGACACTTGAGTTTGAAATCCAGCCCAACCATTTACTAGTTGTGTGACCTCTGTCAAGTTATGCAACCTCTCTGTGCCTCAGTTTCCTTTTTGGCAAATTGGTGCTAACACCTCACAGGACTATTGTAAGGATTAAGTTCATGTAGATAAAGCACTTAACACAGCATCCGACACATCTCATCACTCAATAAATTATCACTGCCCTTTGTTACTGTGGTTAACAAACACTTGCTGTAATTTCTCTCTTCTAACTTATAGGACAAACAAATAATGGAAATTTTTAACATAAGTATGTAGAGATTGTGGTACCACAGTGATAAACTGATTTTTATGCTTAAGTTAATGACTCTGGTTTATGTATGACAATTTATTCAGTATGAGAATCTCAGAAAACTAATGTTTTTTTCTATTCCTTAACCTTCCTACCCTTTTTTTGGTAAAGAAAATTACCGAAAAAACAAAAAACAAAAAAAAAAAAACTACCTCTGTCTATTTATTTATTCCATTTTAATCTCATGGCTTGAAATCTGAAAAATTGGAGTTGCTGTAAGAGATTGGTGGATGTCTTTTTGCCCTCATGGTGATGTATTCTTTTACAGCTTTTATCATTGACCAGAATTTTAAAGCCTGCTTATTTTAAAAAACGAAAACCAGTGTTCTTTATGATAATAAGCTTAAAATAATAGAAATACTTTTTAAAATAGTATGGGGAGAGCTCATTGTCAGTGAATATAGATCATTCTTGTTGATACCCTTCTTTGAATATTCTAGTGTATTAATATACCATTGTTTATTTAATCATGTCTTATTAATGGACTGGCTGTTTTCACATATTTGATATATCAAGTGTCTTCACAACTTGTGCTTGCATATTCTTTCCCAAAATATTGAAAGTCCATATATTTCCTTGTACATTTTTAAAGTTGATATCTAAATCTTTCATTGTAGTTGCAAAGCATGTAATTTCTTGGGGGAGGGGGGCTGTAAATATTGACATTTTAAAATAAAACTTTTAAATCAGCCTTAAATGTATCAAATGAAGTATAAATATTATTGCTTTTTCATACCCACCATCATTTATATACAGCTCAGCTCTTCTTTAACAGGCAAAAATTATATATCATTTCCCTTTCCTCCTTGAATTCTTTTGTTGTACTTCTACAGAATTTCAGCATAAGATGATATATTTTGTTTGTTTGTTTGAACTTCTCCCTGAGATGATATATTTTTATTACACATATTTTCAAATATTTTATTGAGTAGCTTATCATGCTTATCTGCAACAAAAATGACAGGGGCGACAAGCTAGGCCCTATTTTCTATAAATTGAATTTTTAAGCTTTTTATTAAATCTCAAAGGATGAAAATATCTTCTATATTGAGTTTTCACAATTATTAGAATATATAATTGATCAAAACAAATGTTACAAATTTTAATTAAAAATTACTTTTTTTTTAATACCTAATGCTAAATGATGAGTTAATGGGTGCAGCACACCAACATGGCACATGTATACATATGTAACAAACCTGCATGTTGTGCACATGTACCCTAAAACTTAAAATATAATAATAATAATAAATATTAATAATAATAATTACTTTTTATGTTTACTTACAACGACTTTTATTTAATAAGAAAGATGAGATTTTTTCCCTATACATTCATGTATCTTTGGGTCGACATTATTTACTGCGTGAATGAAACTGTTCCTTTTCTATCCCTAATTTTTTTTGTTTTTATAGTTGATAAAAACGGAAAAACCCCAATATTCTTTATGATAGCAAATTAAAAATAATAGAAATACTTTGAGTTTGGGAATAGAAGATATATTACAATAGTGCCACTCAATTATTTTGATTCCTTCTTAATTACATGACAAAAAATCACAGTGATATATCATGAAAAATTATTTGTAATGATCATCCACTATCAATGTAATTTTATGAAAGCTAAAAATTTGGATTTTTATTAGAGGCATTTACATTCACCACAGACACCAGCATTTTGTTTGCCTCTCCTCTTCTCTGGGTTTTTTTTTTTTTTTTGCCTCATGGCAATACACCACAGTAGGATTTGGCTGGTTAGGAGATACGCCTTTCTTTTGTAAAGTAGGTGAATAATTGTGAAAGGGGAGTTAGAAAGGACAGGTGGAGTGATTCCTGAAAACCAGCCTAAGCCTTGACCACAAAGGCATTCACAGGCATATAATTTTTAAGAAAGAGTACACATGGAAGTTGAAGAGCTAGAAATTGACTCTCTTAAAACTATCCTTGTGGCTGGGCGCCGTGGCTCACGCCTATAATCCTAGTACTTTGAGACACCGAGGCGGGTGGATCACCTGAGGTTGGGAGTTCCGAGACCAGCCTGGCCAACATGGTGAAACCCCATCTTTACTAAAAAGACAGATTTAGTCAGGTGTACTGGTGTGCGCCTATAATCCCAGCTGCTCAGGAGGCTGAGGGCAGGAGAATCACTTGAACCTGGGAGGTGGAGGCTGCAGTGAGCCGAGATCAAGCCACATGCCCTGTCAGGTAGGCTCAGGAACACATGGGCCCAGGTTGGAAGAGCATCATTTATATAAAACACTCTAATGAATAGTTGCATATTCGTCTAGTTATTTCATCAGGATAAATTCCCGCTCATAAGAATGATAGGTTTAAAAGTATGCACATTTTGACAGTGATGCCAATATTCCCAAATTGTGATTGTTGACAATCCCAGAGAGTCAGTGATATTGTTTCCCATACCCTGACTTCATTGGGATAGTCTTTTTTCATTTTACACCTGCTTGAATTCCTATTATTACCATTGAACTTTACCATTTTTTTTACATGATTTCATCTATCTTTCTTTGTACTTTTGTATTGGAGTATTCTTGACAGGGTCTCACTGTCGCCCAGGCTGGAGTGCAGTGGCTCAATTATAGCTCACTACAGCCTTGAACTCTCAAGCGATCCTCCCATCTCAGTCTCCCGAGTAGCTGGGACCATAAGCTAGTGACACCACACCCAGCTGATTTTTTAAAATTTTTTGTAGAGACAGGGTCTCGCCATGTTGCCCAGGCTCGTCTTGAACTCTTGGGCTCAGATGATCCTCCTCAGTTTCCAGAAGTGTTGGGATTACAGGCATGAGCCACTCCACCCGGCCCAGTTTATTATTTTAACCTCACTTATATGTGTTTGCCATACAGATGAATGTTTGTTTTAATAGTGTGATCTAGCCAACTTTTGCATGGTTTCTTATCATGCTTACCAAATTTTATAAATGCCATATTATTCCTCTATATTATATAAAAATTCATTCATGTGTTATTTCTAGTACTTTTGTTTTTTTACATGCAAATATTTTATATTCAGGTATAGTGAAGATTTTTCTGATATAGTAGATTACATGTTTAAATGCTACAGTAGTAAAACTACTAGTACTATACTTACCAAAGGGTTTAACATTTTGGGAACAACAGAAACGGGCAAGGAGCAGTATAACAATAACTAACTTACCTTCTAGAGAATTGGCATTGTTTTTCAATTTTTTTTTTCTTTTAGAGAGAAGGGTTTCACTCTGTCACCCAGGTAGGAGTGCAGTGGCACAATCATAGCTCACTGCAACCTCGAACTCCTGGGCTCAAGAAATCCTCCCACCTCAGCCTCCCAAGTAGCTCACAGGCATGAGCCACCTGTGCCTGGCTCAATGCCTTTTTTTTTTCTTTTTTTTAATAAAAGACCTGTCACTGAGGTAGTGGAAGTGCCTTGAGTACCATCACCAACATCGTTTCCTCTGTCATGTCCCTCTCAACCCTAGAAACATCCATTATTATGAGGTTAAGTCTCCAAGTCTCCTTTTTTTTTTTTTTTTGAGACAAAGTCTCCCTCTGTCACCCAGGCTGGAGTGTAGTGGTGTGATCTCTGCTCACTGCAACCTTCACCTCCTAGGTTCCAGTGATTCTTCTGCCTCAGCCTCCCAAGTAGCTGGGATTACAGGTGTGAGCCACTGCGCCCAGCCCCTTCTGGTTCATTTTTTGTACTCTTTCATATGTATTCCTTAACATATGTTTCTCCTTGGTGAATTTTTAAATTAAAATGGCATATCATGGCATATAATAAGAATGTCCTACAAACCAGGGATGGTGGCCACGGGCATGCAGTCTCAGCCACTCAGGAGGCTGAGGCAGGAGGATGGCTTGAGCCCGGGAGATCTGACACTGTAGTATGCAGTGATAGTGCCTGTGAATAGTCACTGCACTGCACTCCAGACTGGGCAACAAGCTAGACCTCATCTATTTTAAAACTTTTATATGTTGCTGTTTTTATATTTGGGTTTTTTTCTTTACAGTATTCCACCCTGTGAATAAAAAATATTCTATGTATTTATTACCCAGTTTTAGGTTGTATTCAATATTCTGCTGTTATTAACAGTGCTATAGTGAACATCCTTGTGGAAGTCCTCTTGAGCATGTATGAGAGATTCTTTAGGGTTTGTGTGTCTACAAGTCAAATCGTTAGGTCATAGCTTATGTGCATTTTAGTTAGATTCTATCAGATTACCCTTGTATTGGCTGAAATAATTAGAACTCCCACCAGCAGTGTGTGGGTCATTTCTATGTATCCTTCCAAATACTTAATTTATTTATTTTTCAGAATTTTCATTTTTGCAAGTCTGATGGATGAAAACTACTTTGGTGTTGTTCTCATGTGTATTTGTATGACTCTGGTGATGCAAGGGGCCCTTTTACTTTTTTTTTTTTTTTTTTTTTTTGAGATGGAGTTTCGCTCTTGTTGCCCAGGCTGGAGTGCAATGGCACAATCTCGGCTCCCCACGTCTGCCTCCTGGATTCAAGCGATTCTCCTGCCTCCTGTCTCTCGAATGGCTGGGATTACAAGCACATACCATGACAACCGGCTAATTTTTGTATTTTTAGTAGAGACAGGGTTTCACCATGTTGGCCAGGCTGGCCTTGAACTCCTGACCTCAAGTGATCCGCCCACCTCAGCATCCCAAAATGCTGGGATTACAGGCCCTTTTTACATGTTTATTGGCCATTTGGAGTTCCTCTTCTGTGAATTGTCTGTCAAAATCATTTGCCCATTTTCCCATTGAATTATTTCCCTATTAATTTTTAAAGATTCTTCATTTATTCTGAATACCGCTTTTTTATTATTATATAAATTTCAAGTGTCTACCTGCAGTATATCTTCTGTTTAAACTTTTTGTGTGTATTGCCATTCCAAAGTTTTTAATTTTGAGATAATCAAATTATTAGTTTTCCATAATTAGTTTTCATCATCATTTGGTTCATAATTTAGGGTCATCTTTAAGAAATTCTTCTCTAACCTGAGGTCATAAAGATATCCATCTGTATTTTCTTCTAACAGCTTTAAAACTTTGTTTTTTCTATTTAGACCTTTAATCCATCCAGAGTTTGTATGTGTATGAAGTATGAGGTAGTCTCTTTTTTTTTTCTTTTTTGAGATGGAGTCTTGCTCTGTCACCCAGGCTGGAGTGCAATGGCATGATCTTGGCTTACTGCAACCTCCACTCCTGGGTTCAAGCAATTCTCCCGCCTCAGCCTTCTGAGTAGCTGGGACTACTAGTGTGCCGCTGCCATACCCAGCTAATTTTTTTTTTTTTTTTTTTTTTGTATTTTAGTAGAGACGAGGTTTCACCGTGTTGCCCAGGCTGGTCTTGAACTCCTGAGCTCAGGCAGTCTGCCTGCCTTGGTCTCCCAAAGTGCTAGGATTACAGGCATGAGCCACCGCCTGGCTGAAAAGCCAAATCTCCATACTTTGTGCAGTTCACAATATCGAAGATGGGTGCCTACAGACTAGTAGACACTTTGTGGCATAAATAATACAGTGGTAGAACAATAGAGTACTTTGTTTCTTCCTGACTGAAATTTCTTACTGAATTCCCTGGCTGATATTTTTCGTTGTGAGTTGCTTATCTCGATGTCCTGCTTTGAAAAGTATGTGTTTAGGGAATGTTTTTATTTGCATACTTACTATGTTTGCTTATGGAAAATTTAGAAAGTAATGTTAAGTAAAATGAAGAAAATAAAAACCATCTATACTCCCTCCATTCTAGCATTAACTACTATTTAGGTTTTGGGGATAAAGTTTTCCTGTCTTTTTACATTAATACAATAATAGTTAACATTTATTAAGCATTTTCTAGTACCAAGTACTATTCCAGTTGCTTTACATGTATTCATCTAATCTTCACAATAACTTCAAGGGGGCAGGTATTATTGTCCTCATTTTACAGATAAAGAAAATGAGGCACCAAATACATGATTGGTGGGGTATATTTTAGTTTTTTGAAACTGCTATTTATATAGTTTTATACCTTGTTTTTTCATATTATTATCCTTCTGTGTATACCTAATATTCTATTATGTGCATAGTTCCTCATATACTTGGTCATATCATAAGTTTTGGATTTTAAGTTCTTTGCATTGTTAAATTATAAGGTTTTTATGAATATTTATTTAGCAGAATTTCTACCCACCACCTCCTGATCTTCTTCCAATAATTTGGCAACCAAAAATTGATAGTTTTAATTTGCATTTCATTGATTACCCCTGATATAGAATTTTTTCATATACTTATGCCATTTTTTTTTCTATTTTATATATTACCTTTTCATTACCTAGTTATCTATTGGTGTTCATTCTTTTCTCTGGTGACTTACAAGTTCATTAAGTATGGTAGTGTGCTTAGGAAACTCTTACCCTACCCCAGGATTACCTACATACTCACTCTTTCTTATGCTCTGACTTTCTTATAGTTACATTTAATTCTGTATTCACTTGGAAATGGGTAGAGAAGAAGGATATGGTGTGAGGAGGGAAACTACCTCCTTTCTTCCCCTCCAAAATTACTTATTTGACATAATACAGTTATTGAATAATTCATACTTTCCCCCATTGGTTTGAAATGCAAACTTCATTATGTATTACTTTGTTACATATAATCACTTAAGAATTTCTCAGGTCTCTTCAGTTTTTTCGTTGATCTATTTGTTCAGACTCCAGAACAAAATTTAGTAACTATTCTGTGGTATTGGTTTTAATCAGTAATCCTCATTTGTGTCCTCCACCTGTAAATATAATAAATTTCCTTTTTTCCTTTTATATCAATAAGTTATTGCTACAATGATTACCATCCACAGCTTCATATCTGCAGAGTAATGATCTAAGATATTTATTTCCGGCCAGATAATTCTTTGCAATCTATTATGTTTGGTTGCAAATGAAGATACTGAATTATACAAGGCAGAACCTTAAGTTCGTCTGGTGCTCTGTACCAACATGGAAATAGTGAATATGTAAATGTATTAAAATGAGATCACTCTAGGAACCTGTCTGCATTCAGAAAGAATTTTGACTAAGCTTATATTTAATTAATCATGTGCATATATACTTTTCAATATCTAGTCTTATTACTTGATTCAAAACAAGTGACCAATTCTAGTATGAAGTTTTTGTGACTACTTAATAAGAAGTAATTTTATGGCTTTTGTCATAAAGCGAGGCTTGTTTCATTTATATTGGGTTTTGTTTCTTCCCCTCCTCTAGGTAGCCTTTCCAGTAAATATATGACTCAGGGAAAAGCCTCAGCGAAGAGGACCCAGCAGGAATCATGAGGGAAGGAAAATGCAGCACTCTAAATGGCCACTCAGGCGTTCCTATTCACTCGGAAAATTAGGTTCATTTCACAGGACACAGCAGTGTAGATCAGGCTTCAACTTAACATTTAAGGGAAATGTCAGATTTTTTTTTTAATTAATGAAATTGTTAATGAGGAAAATTTTTTAATATAGTCTTATCTACCACACATCCCCATAGATTTAAGGATTTTAATAGAAAGTCATGATGTATGTATTTAAGCCACGTTAAAAGAAAAAATATAACTATGGACCGGTATTCAGTGAATACAGTTTCATGGTTTTTAATTCTTTCAAAGCACATTAAAAATGGTGTGCTGATAAACCCCAAGTAAATTAACCCTTTTTCCATATAAATCCATTTTTTGTTTTGAAGAGGGGAAATTATATTTATTGTTGTTTACTGAATCCTGGTGTGAAAGCATATCAGATATGTATGAACTGCGACTGCTGTACTTCCGATTTACGGACATCATTTTATTGCTATTTGTAGACATGATAACATGAACATGAGTACCTATTTATGTGGGCCTTCAGTGGATGGCCAGTGCCACTGAGGTCTCTGGGGTTTCCCTCTCTAATTTTAAGTAAATTGACATATAACTACTATGCTTATAAAAATGAAGTAAGGAAAACAAGTAGTCCTGTTTGCCACTAAAAACATTTTCAAAGGAAAAATAAAATGAAAGTACTTTTTACTTTTTATGATACTCAGAAATTAGGATGAAGAACTTTTAAAATTGCTGAAGATCAAAGAGGTTATCTCTGCCAGTCACAAGTGTGGCTGGTGTCATTCTGGGTCTGACTGGAGCCCTCCTGGACTGTTTCTTTAATTTCAAAAGCCCTGCAGACATAGTACCTGGTCAGAACTATGCCTCGGTTTATTTATCATTTTGAAATAAAATCAAAATTTCAACCTGTAATTTTATCTACATTATTTTCTAGTGAAAGATTCCTAAATTTCCTGGAAAAAAAAAAAGATCAAGGAGTGAGAACATTGGGAATGATAGTAAGAGGAGTTTAACAAAAAAGAAGAAAGGACAAATATACTCCCCTAAAATAGTGTACACAGACTTCCCTTTGACTTGTGCCCTTGCAATCATTGGTGTGTGTTAACATCCAGTGTGTTCCAGGCTCTGGGAACGTATAAACTTGTTATTATAAGAGGCACAGATGGGGGGGGGGGGGCGGGGAATTTGTAGGCAGGGAGGCTCAGGGGGTGCTTGCTGGACGAACATTCTGGATGTTTGAGGACTCAGAAGACGCACATCCCTGTGCCCTTCTTTTTTAAACAATTATTTGAAGACAGTCTAGCTAAAGACGAATCATATCGAAATTAAAGACTTCAGAATTTGGAGGCCATGGTAGAAAGAATTAGTGATCATTCCCTACTCATTTTGAACGCAAACTAATGAATGACGCAACCTGGGCTGATGCTGCTCTACGTGACCATCCTCAGCTGCCCCCTTCTGGTTTCTTCTCTTTAACTCATGCATGAAAGTCGACTAGGCTTACAATGCTTGTCACACTTTTCTTTGAAAAGCCCATTGATGCTGTTCTGTTGTTTTCTAGCATTATGGCAGAAGACAAGTCTAAGACCAGGCTGATTTTTGTTCTCTTGCAGGTTTTGTTTTTCTGCCTGGGTGCTTCTGTTTTTTAATTTTATCCCTGTAATTCAGAAAGAAAATTACCTCAATATAGAAATACATCTATCCAGTGACTTTTCATGCTAGGAAAACTTCGAGTTTAATCTCTACATGACTGGCTTAATTTTTACTGTCATTCTGGTGCTTCCTGTTTCTAATACGGATTTTCTCATTGCACTTCTAATTTTCTGGAATTTACCTCACTGACCTTCCTTTACCTCTCATTTCTTTAGTTTACTTATATTCTCTTCCTTTTCATAGGAGGCATGTTTTCTTGTATCCCTTTAAGGATGTTAAAAGTTTCCTACATTTTAATCTGATCCTTAGGGTAGCTTCTGCCCAAAGTACTGGGTCTTTTGTTTGATTTTCAATACCTCACACTGGATCCATGGGACAATGAGCAGTATTTGCCAGCAGGCCTGGATAATGGATTGCCCTCGATTCTTTACTTGGATGTGGTCACAGCCCCATCTTGCTGCCCCAGCTGGGATGCCAAAACGTCTGCTCTTTGCTAAGTCCATTGGCCTAGCTATCTTTCAAGTGCAGCCGGCTTATCTATCTTAAGCTGTACAAATGCCCCATTACCAAGGTTCTCCTTGCCACCTTCTCTCAGGAACAAAAATATGAAATCTCTTTTGTATAGCAGTGGTCCAGTGGCCCAGTGGCCCAGTGGCCCCAATCTATGATGTTTAAAACTTGCTCGGCTGGGTGCAGTGGCTCACCCCTGTAATCCCAGCACTTTGGGAGGCCGAGGTGGGCAGATCACTTGAGGTCAGGAGTTCGAGACCAGCCTGGCCAACATGGCAAAACCCCGTCTCTACTAAAAATACAAAAATTAGCCGGGCTTGGTAATGGGCATCTGTAATCCCAGCTACTCAGAAGGCTGAGGCAGGAGAATCACTTGAACCCAGGAGACGGAGGTTGCAGTGAGCCAAGATTGCACCACTGCACTCCAGCCTCAGCGACAGAGCAAGACTCCGTCTCAAACAACAACAACAACAACAAAACTCTTGCTCAATGTGTGCAGGATCAGCAGTGTGCAAAAATGTTTTTAAATGTTCTTAGATAACTTCAGTGTATTTTTCTTCTTGAAATATGTTTGACAAATGGCTTCTACTTTTAAATCTTTCCTGAGTGGAAAAGATCCTGGATAAATACATCAATAGAGTTCAGTGTTACAAGCAAAAATATACACACACACATGTTGAAAACAGAATTTAACAAACCCCTGTAAAACTGTAAAGCCCTCAGTAGTTTTTTCTTTGGAAGCAGGCATATTTGGACAGCAGCAGTCAAGAACTACATAGACTTTCCACTGAATGGAACTCTAGACTTAGACAAGGTCTGGCCCACCTCGTTTTCCAGCTGTGTGGCAGTCCCCTAATCTCAGGCAGTTCAGTTTCCATTCCTATAAAATGGAAACCATTCTTGGCTTTCCACACAGTTGTGATAATCAAGTGAGGTCTTACCAGGAAAACACTTCTTTAAATGTCTAGAACTATGAAACTAATGCCTGAAGTGCGGGGTGAAACAGTTCCCTATTGTAAGTTCTGTCACATATTAGTGGAAATCTAAAAGTGGTTACAGCTTGTAACTCTTTTGACACTTCCCATACCCACCTCATTTTGACACCACTGGACAGCTGCTGCTCTGAGATAAGCTCACATACTGCTTAAATAATCGTGAAAATTATTTATTCTAACATAACATTATTTCAGGGACTTGTGCCAGTTTCAAGTGATATTAGAAACTAACAAGTAGATTATGTGACTTAATGCTTATGTGCAAAACAACTAACCAAGTTAAAAACTGAATAGTTGGGTTTTCTTTTTTGTTTGTTTGTTTGTTTTTGTTAAATAGTGGGTATTAAATAGAGGAAAGAAGTCTGTTAAACATACACAGGATCCTGAATCAGAAAATTGAGGACTAGATGTTTTCAATAGTGTCTAATGCTCTCTACTAAAATCCTTGAGTTTCAGCATCTGTAAAACTGCCATGCCAGTGCTTCTGCCCTACTCAGTTCAAAGTTGTGAGGCTAGTATGAGATAATATAATATGCTCATGGAGTTTTCTGAATCTTGTAAAGTGCTGCACAACTGTGTAATGTGTCAATAACTGGAAAAAAATGACACAGCATCTTTTATTTTTATTAAATTTTAATTTTAGGGCTGTTTTAGGTTCACAGCAAAGTTAAGCAGAAAAACAGAGCTGCATATATCCCTTGTTTCCACATGTGCCCCACTGTCACTCTGCACCACAGTGGTACACTTGTTACAATCTTAAACCTACATGGACACATCATTAGCTCTCAGTGCCCATAGTTTACCTTAGGGTTCACTCTTGGTGGTGTACATTGTGTGGGTTTTGACAAACGCATAATGATATCTATCCACCATTATAGTAGTTTCACAATACATGGCATCTTTAAATACTCATTAACAATTACCATTTGAGTGAGGCTGTGTGCCTTGCACCCCTCTAAGGGCTTCTCCTGTATTAACTCATTTAATCTTCACAATATCTGTAGGAGGGAGGATATGAGATCCCAAACCCCCAGGTAGTCAAAGATGAAGGCCAAGAAACAAACCCACCACACCACCACCTCTCTATGTCCCTCCCTCCCTCCCTTCCTCCCTCCCATCCCTTTTTGAAATGCAGTCTCGCTCTGTCACCCAGGCTGGGGTGCAGTGGCGCAATCTTGGCTCACTGCAACCTCCGCCTCCCGGGTAGCTGGGATTACAGGTGCCCGCAAACACGCCTGGCTAATTTCTGTATTTTTAGTAGAGACGGGGTTTCACCATGTTGGCCAGGCTGGTCTAGAACTCCTGATCTTAAGTAATCTGCCCGCCTCCGGCCTCCCAAAGTGCTGGGATTACAGGTGCCCGCAAACACGCCCGGCTAATTTTTGTATTTTTAGTAGAGACGGGGTTTCACCATGTTGGCCAGACTGGTCTAGAACTCCTGATCTCAAGTAATCTGCCCGCCTCCGGCCTCCCAAAGTGCTGGGATTACACGTGTGAGCCACTGCGCCCGGCCCCCAGTTTCTTTTATTTTCTTTCTTTCTTTCTATCTGTCTGTCTGTCTCTCTCTTCCTATCTTCCGTTCTTTCTTTTTTTTTTTTTTTGAGACAGAGTCTCACTCCGTTGCCCAGGCTGGGAGTGCAGTGGCACGATCTCAGCTCACTGCAACCTCCGCCTCCCAGGTTCAAGCGATTCTCCTGCCTCAGCCTCCTGAGTAGCTAGGATAACAGGTGTGCACCACCACACCCGGCTAATTTTTGTATTTTTAGCAGAGATGGGGGCTCACCATGTTGGCCAACCTGGTCTCGAACTCCTGACCTCAGGTGATCTCCCCGCCTCGGCCTCCCAAAGTGCTGGGATTACAGGCGTGAGCCACGCGCCCGGCCCCCAGTTTATGTGCAGATAAGGCTTAGGAAAAAAAAAAAAAAGCGTCCTCTTATTGTCAATGCGATTGCATTTCTGTAGCAGGAAGTCAGAACTACTTGATGGAATTTTGAACTATCCTTTCAGAAACTGCCGGAGATCAAAGATAAACTTGGCTTTAAAAAATGTTTCACTGATTAGTTCTTCCCACATTCAAACACTGCGAATCTGTCCTCCCCAGGACTGCTTCATAGACCCCTCCTGCACTTTTTCCTTCACTTCTAGCACTTCAATGACAAATGCCACCTGTCTTGATGTCCTCCTCTCTTCATCTGCTAGCCCTGTCCTGCCAGTATCTCATTCTTCCCTGGCCCCTCTTTACCTGGCTTCCTGTGTATGCCTGGGTACCGCGCCTGTGCACAGTGTCTGGTGCTCAGGAATACTGCATCAAAAGGCAGAATTAAGCCCCTGAGCAGCCAGGACAAGGTCTGACAACACGTTTTAAATCGAGTAATTGTTGCTCGCTATAAATGTGACTATTCACACTGCTGCCCAGTCACATTTTCAAGTAGGGTTGGTTCCCAGTTCAGCACCAGAATGAAAACTGCATTAGTCACCACCCTTCAGCATCCCCAGCAGTACAGCACGCTGGGGAGAAGGGTGGAGGGTGGCGATTATACAACTCTGCGGTAACGCCATGCTCTTAAGAACAGCCTAGTTGGACCACAAAAGAAGAATGAAAATGGATGTAGATGTCTGGGCATCGGAACGATCACTCTGCATTTGAGAGCATAAGCTCCCAGTGCAGGGTTGACTTATGCGTCCTTAAGTGTCACCGCCTATGATGGTGTTTGTCACGGTGAGTATTAAAGCATAGGGTGACGCTGCACCTTGCCCCGGGGGCAGGTGGTGAAGCTACGTGCATCCGGAGTCAGCAGGTCTGAGGTCATTCCTCGCCCCCTCCCGCCCGCTCCCCGACGTCACGCCGACTCCGTCCTCGGCGGTGAAGACATTCCTCCCGGTCCCTGCGCCCTGCAGCGTGGTCACCTCACTGCCGGAGACCGTGCGCAACCCAGCTGCTAGACCCCCGGCGTTGAGCGGCAAAACCCCGCCCAGAGCGGCTTGCCCCGCCCCCGGCTCGTCACTCATGCAACTCACCCAATGGTGGCGGCGGGGGGCGGGGCTAGGACTGAGGGCGCCGTGCGCCGAAGCTTGTGGCGTCAATGCGCCCGCCGTGTCCATGGAGAGAAGCTGAGGCGGCAGACCTTCGGCCCGAGGCACCGGGGCGCCGGGACGGCGAAGATGTCGGCTTCCTTAGTCCGGGCAACTGTCCGGGCTGTGAGCAAGAGGAAGCTGCAGCCCACCCGGGCAGCCCTCACCCTGGTGAGTGCTCGCGGCGCGCGGCGGGGCCCGTGACATTGCTCGTGTCCGCCCCGTGCAAGGGGAGGTCACGGCGGCCGGGAGTGGGGCCGCAGGGACGCGGACACGTCAGACCTCGGCGTCGCTCCGACCCGCCGCACAGCCTCGCCGCCTCCTTCGCCTCCGGCCCCTCTTTGCAACGATAAACAAGTCCCGGGCGGGGCTGCTCTCTGGCCCCCGGAAACTACGTTTCCCGTCAGGCCGCGCGGCAACCGCGTGCGGGCCGGAGGGGATCCCGGGGGTGGGCGTCCCCGGGGGCCGATCGCCTCCACGCTCCCGCCGGCCTGCGCTGTTCGGCCGCTCCGGTTAAGCAGAGGCTGAACGTGCACGGTGCCGGGGGTTCCCGGTGGTGGCCCGGAGTCCTAGCCTGGAGGTGCGTGGGGTGGGGAGGGACCAGGCTTTCCGAAGGACCGAGGGCGAGCACAGCGACAACAAAGCCCCCGGCTCCTGCCGAGGTCACGGCCGCGGCGCGCAAAGCGTTACTTGCCGGTGTCCTGGGTGATTGAGGCCTTTGAAACTCCCTCTGTGCCTCCAGCAAGCCTAGGCTCTTAGGACAAAAGATGATTTCCCAGAGTGAGTTTACAGCGTTTTCTGGGTGAAAGGTCAAACACTCAGAGGGCACCAGAGTGCAACCATTGATTACTTAGAGAATTCACTGAGCTCAGTGTTCCGGCCGCACCGTTCAGTTTTTTAGTGGAAGGAAAATCCACATAACATAAAATTAGTCCTTTTAAAGGGTACAATTCAGTACCATTTAAGACATTCACAGTGTCGTGCAACCATCACCTCTATCTAGTTCCAAAATATTTTCACCCCAAAAGAAAAATTTATGATCACGTTCCTACATACACTCCCCTTTTAGTGAAGGAGACGACTTTATGCAACCATTCGCTTAGAGACTGGAAAAAAAAACCGATTTAAATTGACTCATCGATTCTGTTGCATCTAATGCCAAAAGGGCCTATTACCAGAAAATAAGTTTGTAGCAAAGTAGAAGAAAATTGTGATCAGGTGAGAGAATTTATTTTTATAATCAATTTTTTAGGCCTTTGATATTACCCTGATTATATATGGTACTACTAGTGTACTGATTATGTATCATTCTATATTACCTCTTTTCTGTAGGAGCAAGCTTATTTTCATACACCGTGGGATGTAGAATTAAACAAGGTTTTAAGAACTAGAGGGCACAACTCATTCTTTGTGTCTCTTTCAATCTCAGTAAGAATTATTCAGAATTCTTCCACTGGTAATGGTAGATCCAGGAAGAGCCAGAAGGTTCAGGAACAGTTTTTGCCTTTTGTTTTTTGCTTTTTAGCAACCCTATTAACTGGGGTTTTTTTGTTTTTTGTTTTTTGTTTGTTTGTTGTTTGTTTTGTTTTTGGAGACAGGGTCTCACTCTATCTCCCAGGCTGTAGTTCAGTGGTGCAGTCATGGCATATTGCAGCATCAACCTCCTGGGCCCAAGCGATCCTCCCACCTCAGGCTCCCAAGTCGCTGGGACCACCGGTGTGCACCATCATGCATGCACCTAGGGTCTCCCTGGGTTGCCCAGGCTGGTCTCGAACTCCTGGGCTCAAGCAGTCCACTGCCTCAGGCTTCCAGTGTGCAGGGATTACAGGTGTGAGCCACCATGCCTGGTCCCTGATGTCTTTCTCCATCACCATTTGACATGTTACCTCTTCTTCAGAATTTCTTTTTTTTTTTTTTTTTTTTTTTTTTTGAGACAGGGTTTCGCTGGGTTGCCCAGGCTGGAGTGCAGTGGCGTGATCTCAGCTCACTGCAGCCTCCGCCTGCTGAGTTCAAGCAACTCTCTGCCTCAGCCTCCTGAGTAGCTGGGATTACAGACGCCCACCACCATGCCCGGCTTATTTATTTATTTATTTTTGTATTTTTAGTAGAGATGGGGTTTCACCATCTTCACCAGGCTGGTCTTGGACTCCTGACCTCGTGATCCACTCGTCTCAGCCTCCCAAAGTGCTGGGATCACAGGCATGAGCCACCATGCCCTGCCCTTCCTTCAGAATTTCTATGTCAGTCCCTTTCTCTCCATTCCTAGTCATTCAGCAGACATTTATCGAGATCTGCTGTGTTTCAAGACAAATGAATGAGTTATACAGTTCCCAGCCTACGGGGCACAGTCGCAGGCCAAGCCTTTGCCACCTCTTACTAGGAGTAATAGCACTGCACATTCTCAGGCTTGGTCTCTCTCCACACTTGCTCCCCTCTGCTTCAGTACATGTTATCATAGCAGTTCTCAAGGTATCCATGTTGCCTGACTCAGCTGTTCTGATTAACTTGTAGGAGTCTACTGTCTGTACTCTGTTGTCCTACTTACAGTATAGCTGACTTTAGAAGCTTCTCAGAAGCTGTACCAGAGAGAAGGCACATCAATGCTGTTTTCCACACAGCCTGTGTTGGTGGGCTTGCAGTCATTTTAGTTCCAGCATTCGTGCCCTAGTCAGGACACTATGGCATGTATTGCTCTTTGTGCTTAGTTTAACATCAGCATGTATCGTCAAGTGCAAAAGTAGTGATGCCGTCAAAGGCCTAATGAATGGAGACAGATAAGAGAGCAAACAAAAGTATACGTAATTCAGTAAAACTGATTGGAAGAGGTAAATGTTACTTGGGTCTAATAAGTAGAGACAGATAAGAGCAAACACAAGTATACCTAATTCAGTAAAACTGATTGGAAGGGATAAATGTTACCTGGATATATAAATTTTGATGTTAGGAATTTGACATGTTGCAACATTTGAAAAGTGCTATATGTGTGGAGTCTACCAGATGTCAGCAAAAGGCTAGGAAAAGTAACTGATAATATAACACAGTTCAATGCTGTCATTATCAGATTATCTACATCTTCCCTATTTCCCTCCATATCTAGAAATTGACAAGTGGAATTGAACTTGCAGGAGCCAGATGTGATTAAAGAATCTGAAGAGTAAATACTGCCCTGCTTGCAGGCAGATTTATTTCCATCATTGTACAAGTCAGAGCAACTCTAATTTGTAGGACTGGGGTGGATCACAGCTGTGCATTAAAACTCAGCCAAGTTCTATGAGAGAATGATGGTGCACAGCCACTATCATTCTTGATGAATTCATTGTGTACAGAAGGTGCCTTAGGGCTTAACTTTCTATTGGAGTCCAGTTGAGAAGCTAGGAAATGCTTAATGCTCAGTAAGGAACTGTGTGTTAGTTCATTGGACTAGAACCAGAAGTCCTTTTGAACAGTGACCAAGCACTAAGATTTCTATACGAAGGCAGTTTAGGAAATACTACACAAGAAGCACTGGAAGTAGCCTAGCAGTCTAACAGTGAAAGAATGGTTAAGTACATGAGAGTAGATCCTGTTGGTGAAGGATGTAGTCATTGTAAATTATGGTTTTTTTTAAGTTTCAGAGTTATAAATCTTCATTCTTTGACTTATGCTGTGCAAATTATTTAATCTTTAATACCTAAATCACAATGGCAGGAATAAAAAGATGATACGTTTAAACCATTAAACACTTAGAAGGTGCTCAGTAAATGGTGAATATATGTTTATTACCATGTATCAAATAAAAAAAAAATAATTTGTTAAATTGTTTCAATGGAGGCTGCAAAATTATGTATATATGCCATGATTACAAACCTTTTTCTTTTTAGAGACAGGATCTTCCTCTGTCACCCAGGCTCATATGCAGTGGCATGATCATGGCTTACTGCAGCTTCAAACTCCTGGGCTCAAGCAATCCTTTCACCTCAGCCTCCCAAGTAACTGGGACTACAGGCACATGTCACCATGACTGCTAATTTTTTTTTTTTTTTAATTTATTGTAGAGACAGGGTCTTGCTCTGTTGCCCAGGCTGGTCTCAAACTCCTGGCCTCAAGCCATCCTCCCACCTTGGCCTCCCAAAGTGCCGACATTACAGGCATGAGCCACCACACCTGGCCTACAAATATATATTTGTATATTATATGTATTTTGGGTGTGTATATACACATATACACAAATAAGAAAAGACAAAAGAGAACACTCTAATGCCAGCCATGGCTGTTAAAGAATGATTTTAATAAAATACACTGTACTTGTTCACTGGCTCTATTTACCATCTTTTGTTCTCCCAGAAAATTGATATGTTGACATTAAAATGCCATGCTTGTAGTGAAATTAAGTTGTAGTTCTTGGCACATGTTTAGTATGCATAATAACAGAGTTAACTTTAGCTTTTAATTTAATTTAATTTTCTTAAACAGCAAAAAATGAAAATTGCCTGGGGAGTTACTTAAAGAAATACAGGATTGAGAATGAAAAGTTTCTCCTACAAGGATTAGAAAGCGTGTTGCTATGAAGTAGTGATAAAACATTCATCTACAATGCCTTTTCCCTTAATTTTAACAGCAGAAACATCTTGGAAATATATATATTTTTCAATTAGGCCAAAATATCTTACCTCAAAGATAACCTCTCACTTTAAAAGTCATATTCCTGTGATTTGCATGTGAGTAAAAACCATCATATTTTAGTGGGCTTCAGGAAGCTCTTAAATTTTAAAGCATGGGCCAAATCTCAGGTAGGCTATATTCATTAATAGTACATAAATTTCTTGAGAATTACATGTTTCTTAGTTGTTCTGGGAAGTGCACTGGTACTGGCAGGCTGCTAGGCCCTGCAGCATGCTGTGTAGTTGAAGATTTTATGCTGTTCCTCACATGAATTTTACCTAAGCACAATGTTGCCAGAGTATGTAGACTTAAAGCAGGGTAGGATTCTTAGCCTCTCCCTGGTACTGAGACACAAAAAGTACCTCTTATAGCTCGATTTTTTTTAAGTCCCAACTCTTCCCTTTTAACCACTCTCCCTTGTTCTGAAAATCAGATCAGTCACTTTGAAAGTTCTAAGAACCTTTTCCCTTGGTTGAGTACTGACCTGGGTTGTCCATCATTAGTAACACCCTCCCAGTGGAGTAGGTTTGGTTTTGGCCTGACACAGGAAAATTAAGACATATGTTTAGTTCCTGTAACAGCAGCTTCCCAGGCACACAGGTTCCTGTTGAATGTTACTTTTCCCTTAAAGAGTCCTTCAGTATGAGATGTGAACATCAGCAACTTTGTGATAAGTAGACCAATCCCCACGAATTGCTTTCATTTACTGTATTTAAGTGTTTCCTGCTAAAAGTTGAGAAAATAAGAAAATAGATGACTTTGTAAAACCAAATTAGATAATTTAGAAAACCACTTGGAGATAAAAAAATTATATATTTGGGGCTGGTAAACGGAGTAGTGTGACAGACACATTTGTTTTGTTTAGATCATGCAGTGGTGTGCCCATCTGTGCCTTTGATCCCCTCAGATTAAACCAAGACCACATTTCAGATTTTAGTTCCCTCAGATATTTTCCATGGCTATGCCTTTTTTTTTTTGAGACAGAGTCTCACTCTGTTTCCCAGGCTGGAGTGCAGTGGCATGATCTCGGCTTACTGCAACCTCCGCCTCCCGGGTTCAAGCGATTCTCGTGCGTCAGCCTCCTGAGTAGCTGGGATCACAGGCGCATGCCACCGTCCTCAGCTAATGTTTGTATTTTTAATAGAGACGGGGTTTCACCATGTTGGCCAGGCTGGTCTCAAACTCCTGACCTCAAGTGATCCTTCCACCTCGGCTGACCTCAAGTGATACTTCCACCTCGGCCTCCCAAAGTGTTGGGAATATAGGCATGAGGCACCAGGCCCAGCCAGGCTATGCCTTTTTAAAATAAACTTACAGAAAGCTATTTTTATTTGACAGTAAGTGAATAATTTCTTCAGCATGCACATAGGAAAATATGGTGAAAATTTACATGTGGTTGATAAGAAAGCTAGCTTTTATTGACAATCACTTAGAACAGGGGTCCCCAGTCCCTGCGCTACAGACTGGTACTGGTCCATGGCCTGTTAGGAACAGGGCCTCACAGCAGGAGGTGAGAGCAGCAGGCAAGCCAAGCATTACCACCTAAGCGAGCTCCACCTCCTGTCAGATCATCAGGGGCATTAGATTCTCATAGGAGCACAAACCCTAGTCTGAACTGCAGGTGTGAGGGGCTAGTTTGTGCACTCCTTATGAGAATGATGCCTGATGATCTGTCACTGTCTCCCATCACCCCTAGATGGGACCATCTAGTTGCAGAAAAACAAGCTCAGGGCTCCCACTGATTGTACATTTTGATGAGTTATATAATTATTTCATTATATATTACAATGTAATAATAGAAATAAAGTGCACAATAAATGTAATGCATTTGAATCATTCAGAAACCATTCCTCTTATCCGTGGAAAAATTGTCTTCCACGAAACCAGTCCTTGATGCCAAAAACATTTGGGACCACTGCTTTAGAAGGGTAATGAGCACTTTAAAAAATAATAACTATTTCTGTAACTATTTAAAGTTGGTATTCTGTGACTCAAAAAACAAAAACAAAACCATAATCCTGCTCTTCCCTGTTTTCTCCTTGCGCCCTGTGTGCTCCTTCCTGCGTTGGAGGACTGCATGCCTCCTTTTCTGACAGAACCATGGGAAACCATGGGCCTTTAGAGGCCCACCTACTAGTAGTGGTTTGTTTTTTTACAGTGACATGTAATAAGAAATGTATATACACAGATACTATATATTAATAACTGAATTAAAAGTTTTACTAAACAACATTCACGTTTTTAAGTGCAGTGCATTGTTTTCTATTTAAAATGTTTAAGACATGTTGGTCTTCACATTCTAAATTGCTTTCATGCCCTTCTAAACTGGGTCTGTACTGTGTTTAAGCATGCTCATCTAGCTGAGCCCCAACCCCGACAGGGCAGGAGAGCACACTCTAGGGCCATCCATTGGGCTGGCTCTTCCAGGTGTCAGTCCTGGCCTCAGTTTACTACCAAGTCTTAGGTCGTAATATCCAGACTTTGAGACTTCACAAGCAGTCTCAAAGACTTTACTGTACAGTAAAATGTCAGTACAAGGGACTGGAGGGCCTGCAGAGCACTGCCAGCTAGAGGAGCTGATAAAGTAGGAAGGACGCACGTAATGTCTTCATTATGATGTACTGTCATAATCATAATAATACTTGGCTTTTTTGTGCCTGGCATTGTCCTGAATGCTTTCCATGAGTGTAAATATTTAATCCTCGCAAGAATCAGGAGGAGGAGGAACTATTATCCCCGTTTCACCAGTAAGGGAATAGAAGTCAGAGAAGCCACTTAGGGTGACTGCCCTGGAGGCACAGCTAGGAAATGGGCCAGGAATGTCAGGGAACAGCCTCCTTCCCAAAGAAGTGGGGTTGGCAACACCGACCTACTTCACACAAACTGTGATGTTTTTCTCATTTTGAGGCCCACTGAGCTATGTTAAAACAGCATTTCTCTGGGAAACAGCTCCTCCTTGTTCTTATTTCTGTCATTGACTAGCTTAGTTTTGTTCATCTAGATCTCCTGAGATGTTGGTTTAATCCACGTTGAAAAAAATCTGTGTGAGCATTTGGTGGGACTGGTGCAAGAAGCACACCCTGGGTTATTTTATGCTGGTAACACTGTTTCCTCAAGCTGTGCATTTTGATGGATTAGAAATGGATTGTGAGTAAGAAAAAAAAAAAGCAGTAGGATTAATAATCAACAGGAAAAACACCTGAAGGTTGGCATTCCCAGTGAGATACTTGATTCCTTCATTGGCTCTTTGTTGTAGGCAACATGCTGGTTCCTGGGCATAGAGTTGGTGCACAAAATAGATGCTGCCCAGAAAAATAGCATTTGTAATGTGAGTGAATAGCACCATAGAGAGAAGGACAGGGAACCAACCTGGACTGAGGAGCAAGATTAAAAGGATGTTGCTAGCAGATTTTTTTTTAAAATAAAGAGGATATTTTGAATTAGGTATAGTTTATGTGTTTCTATATAAAGTCCATAAGGTATCCTGGCAAGAATGGAACATAAATTTGTCACATGAATTTGCTAAAGACAGACTTACGAAGACTGATAAATATGAGGCTTTGAATAACAAGTTTTGTAGCTAAAAACATCATTTTCTTTTTTCAGACACCTTCAGCAGTAAACAAGATAAAACAACTTCTTAAAGATAAGCCTGAGCATGTAAGTAAAACCAGTTAATTATTCAGTAAAAAACTGAATCTGTATTTTCAGAATGAATTTATCCCATGATATACAGTATTATTTCCTTTAGGGGTTTTTATTTAAAATGTAAAATATACTCAGGATTTTTAAAAAATTCAAATAATACAAAAGGGTATTTAACTAAAAGGAAGTCATTCTTTCAACCTGACTCTTCGTCGTCATTCTTCCTTCCAAGAAGCAATCTCTTTGATACCCTTCCAGGGATAATGTATACATTTGAAACGGCTAGACCTGATTTTCTCAGCCTCCTCACAGTTGACACTTTAGGGCAGATTGTAGAATGTTTGACAGCATCTGTGGCCTCTGTCCGTTAGATACCAGTAGTACCCCCTCTTTGCCTCAACCAAGGAATCCACATATGTGGAACCCACCGATACAGAGAGGTGACTGTATAGAGTAAAAGTATGGTGAGTACTATTTCACCAGCAGTTCCTGATTCTACAAAGCTTTGGTTGTCACAACCAAAAATGTCTCCCTGAGGGCAACCACTGGCCTAGACTGGGCTTGTTATTCCTGTGTATATCTCTTCCTACCATAAATGTTTTTGTTACACTTTGCTTTTTACCCTTAATAATGTGGCTTGAAGATCTTTCCATGTCATTATGTAATGATCTGCCTCCCTTTCTTGGCTGCATGTAGAGTATATTCCATTGAACAAGTTTGAGTTCTTTAACCAGTCCCCATATTAAAGGGTCGTTTTCATTCAGTGCTGCCGCAAACACCATTCAGCAACTATTTAGTGTCTGCAGTGTGCCAGGCTCATTGTTCTAGAACTGTAAGCATGGCTTAGTCCGCCTACATAGGATCCATTCCTAGATACAGAATTGTAGAGTTAGGGATGTGTGTATCATCTTAATTGTACATTGTTAGTTGCCGATGGAATGCTGTAAATCATTTCAAGTAATGGATTGCAATATTTAATAATTAGACGGTGGGGTGATTTCTGGTTTCTGTTGTTAACCTACATTACAATGTAATGGAAGTTCTCAAACCTACCTTTTAAAATTATTAAATTTCAAAGGATATCAGTGTTCTGATTCAATTTGGATAGACCAATGACTAGACTACAAATTGACCTAATGAAACAAGAATTCAGCTTTGTAGAATCAGGAACTGCTGGTGAAATAGTACTTACGATACTTTTGCCGTATACAGTCACCTCTCCGTATCTGTGGGTTCCGCATACGTGGATTCAATCAACCATAGGTCAGAAATATTTGGGAAAAAAATAGAAGGTTGCATCTGTATTAAACATGTACAGACTTTCATTCTCTAAACAAGACAGTATAACAACTGTTTATGTAGCATTACATTGTTACAGGTATTCAAGTCCTCCAGAAGTTATTTAAAGTACAGGGGAAGATGTATATAGGTTATATACAAATGCAGTGCCATTTGCATAAGGGACTTGAGTATCTGCAGATTTTTGTGTACTCAGTTAGTCCTGGAACCAATTTCCCATGCATACTAAGGGATGACTGTATTTAAATGAAAAATCAGCTCAGCTCTAAGACAGAGAACTTAGGTAGATACTGTTTGAAAATTGCATTAATGTAAACACTGATACTTTTAAAGTGCTGTTTGGTCACTTTTTAAAACTTCTTTTGTCTGTATTGACTGCAGTCTTTTGCTTTCTGGTATTTGAGACTGTACGCAAGTCTGCACTAGAATTCAGATCCTATGTAGAGATAGGATTGCCAGATGGTGGACAATGAACCCTGGTGAATCCTAACCATAAGGAAACATTCAGAGGGTATCTCACAGAACAAGGTAGAGCAAAGACATTTTAAATAAAGTCCCAGGCTGGACGGGGTGGCTCCTGCCTTGTAATCCCAATGCTTTGAGAGGCCGAGGTGGAAGCGTTATTTGAGTCCACGAGTTTGAGACCAGTCTGGGCTACATAGTGAGACCCTGTCCTACAAAAAATAAGAGAAAGTCCATTTTGGTACGAGGAGGCTACTGTCACTTTATTAGTATAGTTGTTTAATCTGTACTACTTTAAAACCAAGTTTATATTTTCACTTCTTTTTCAGGTAGGTGTAAAAGTTGGTGTCCGAACCAGGGGCTGTAATGGCCTTTCTTATACTCTAGAATATACAAAGACAAAAGGAGATTCTGATGAAGAAGTTATTCAAGATGGTGAGTTTTTAACATTTTTTGGGCACGTTGTTTTGCCTAAAATTATTAGCCTTGCACAGCACAAAGTAAAAAATAAGGATAGTAGCAGGAATTATGTAAATAATGCTCACTGTGTGTGTAGGCGTAGTTTGATGGAATTTCATGTATTAACTGATTTATACACAATGCTGAATGTGGGTGGTACCATATTATCCCTGTTTTTCTGAAGAAGAAACTGAGGCACAGAGGGGTTAAATAGTTTAAGGTCATAATAAGTGGCCTAGTAAAATTCTTTCCAGAGACTGTGCTCTTAGTAACTAATTGATAAATTATTATATAAGCTTGTTTTAACTATGAAAGATCATCGTTGTGTCCAAAAAGTGAACCAGCCTTAAACCTCACAGTGAACCAACAGTTTTTGTGTAAGCAGTAGTTTTATATCTGTGTCAAATAAGTACAAGTTGAGCATTCCAATCCAAAAATCTGAAATCTGAAATGCTCCCAAATTCAAAACTTTAAAAGTGGGTGCTGACATGACACTCAGAGGAAATGCTCATTGGAGCTTTTTGGATTTGGGATGCTCAAGCAGTAAGTATAATGCAGATACAGTCATACATCACTTAACATTGGAGATACATTCTGAGAAATGTGACGTTAGACAAATATCCTGGGGTGTACTTGGACAAACCTAGATGGTCTGAGAAATGTGACACTAGACAAATATCCTGGGGTGTACTTACACAAACCTAGATGATAGAGCCTACCATATGCCTCAGCTAGATGATATAACCTATTGCTCCTAGGCTACAAACCTGTACTGCATGTGACTGTGCTAAATACTGTGCACAGTTCTGACACAATGGTAAGTATTTGTGTAAACGTACCTAAACAAAGAAAAAGTATAGTGAAATTTCTTTTGTTATTATTATTATTATACTTTAAGTTTTAGGGTACATGTGCACAATGTGCAGCTTAGTTACATATGTATACGTGTGCCATGCCGGTGTGCTGCACCCATTAACTCGTCATTTAGCATTAGGTATATCTCCTAATGCTATCCCTCCCCCCTCCCCCCACCCCAACAACAGTCCCCAGAGTGTGATGTTCCCTTCCTGTGTCCATGTGTTCTCATTGTTCAGTTCCCATCTATGAGTGAGAACATGTGGTGTTTGGTTTTTTGTCCTTGCGATAGTTTACTGAGAATGATGATTTCCAATTTCATCCGTGTCCCTACAAAGGACATGAACTCATCATTTTTTATGGCTGCATAGTATTCCATGGTGTATATGTGCCACATTTTCTTAATCCAGTCTATCATTGTTGGACATTTGGGTTGGTTCCAAGTCTTTGCTATTGTGAATAGTGCCACAGTAAACATACGTGTGCATGTGTCTTTATAGCAGCATGATTTGTAGTCCTTTGGGTATATACCCAGTAATGGGATGGCTGGGTCAAATGGTATTTCTAATTCTAGATCCCTGAGGAATCGCCACACTGACTTCCACAATGGTTGAACTAGTTTACAGTCCCACCAACAGTGTAAAAGTATTCCTATTTCTCCACATCCTCTCCAGCACCTGTTGTTTCCTGACTTTTTAATGATTGCCATTCTGACTGGTGTGAGATGGTATCTCATTGTGGTTTTAATTTGCATTTCTCTGATGGCCAGTGATGATGAGCATTTTTTCATGTGTCTTTTGGCTGCATAAATGTCTTCTTTGGAGAAGTGTCTGTTCATGTCCTTTGCCCACTTTTTGATGGGGTTGTTTTTTTCTTGTAAATTTGTTTGAGTTCATTGTAGATTCTGGATATTAGCCCTTTGTCAGATTAGTAGGTTGCGAAAATTTTCTCCCATTTTGTAGGTTGCCTGTTCACTCTGATGGTAGTTTCTTTTGCTGTGCAGAAGCTCTTTAGTTTAATTAGATCCCATTTGTCAATTTTGGCTTTTGTTGCCATTGCTTTTGGTGTTTTAGACATGAAGTCCTTGCCCATGCCTATGTCCTGAATGGTAAAGCCTAGGTTTTCTTCTAGGGTTTTTATGGTTTTAGGTCTAACGTTTAAGTCTTTAATCCATCTTGAATTGATTTTTGTATAAGGTGTAAGGAAGGGATCCAGTTTCAGCTTTCTGCATATGGCTAGCCAGTTTTCCCAGCACCATTTATTAAATAGGGAATCCTTTCCCCATTGCTTGTTTTTGTCAGGTTTGTCAAAGATCAGATAGTTGTAGATATGCGGCGTTATTTCTGAGGGATCTGTTCTGTTCCATTGATCTATATCTCTGTTTTGGTACCAGTACCATGCTGTTTTGGTTACTGTAGCCTTGTAGTATAGTTTGAAGTCAAGTAGCGTGATGCCTCCAGCTTTGTTCTTTTGGCTTAGGATTGACTTGGCGATGCGGGTTTTTTTTTTGGTTCCATATGAACTTTAAAGTAGTTTTTTCCAATTCTGTGAAGAAAGGCATTGGTTGCTTGATGGGGATGGCATTGAATCTGTAAATTACCTTGGGCAGTATGGCCATTTTCACGATATTGATTCTTCCTGCCCATGAGCATGGAATGTTCTTCCATTTGTTTGTATCCTTTTTTATTTCATTGAGCAGTGGTTTGTAGTTCTCCTTGAAGAGGTCCTTCACGTCCTTTTTAAGTTGGATTCCTAAGTATTTTATTCTCTTTGAAGCAATTGTGAATGGGAGTTCACTCATGATTTGACTTTCTGTCTGTCTGTTATTGGTGTATAAGAATGCTTGTGATTTTTGTGCATTGATTTTGTATCCTGAGACTTTGCTGAAGTTGCTTATCAGCTTAAGGGCATTTTGTAAAAGATCAAATGTGGTCGGGTGTGTTAACACAAGCCTGTTGTCCCAGCTACTCAGGAGACTGAGGCAGGAGGATTCCTTGAGTGTAGGAGTTCAAGAATGTAGTGCACTGGCCAGGCGTGGTGGCTCACCCGTGTAATCCCAGCACTTTGGGAGGCCGAGGTGGGTGGATCATGAGGTCAGGAGTTCACGACCAGCCTGGCCAACATGGTGAAACCCCATCTCTACTAAAAATACGAAAAATTAACTGGGTGTGGTGGCACACGCCTGTAGTCTCAGCTACTGGGAGGCTGAGGCAGGAGAATCGCTTGAACCCCAGGAGGTGGAGGTTGCAGTGAGCCGAGACCATGCCATTGCACTCCAACCTGGGTGAAAAAGTGAGACTCTGTCTCAAAAAAGAGAAAAAGACATCATAGTGCACTGTGTTCTTACCTGTGAATAGCCACTGCCCTTAAGCCTGGGCAACATAGCGAGACCTCCATCTCTTAAAAAAAAGAAAAAAAAAGGAAGAAGAAGAAGAAAATAAAACATGGTACACCTGTTTGTGGCACTTACCATGCATGGAACTTGCAGGACTGGAAGTTGTCCACGTGAGTCAGTGAGTGAGTAGGGAGTGATGAGTGAATGTGAAAGCCTAGGACGTTCCTCTGTAGTACTATAGACCTTATAAACCTTGTACACTTAGTCTTCAATAATAAATTAACCTTAGTTTACTGAAACTTTTTTACTTTGTAAGCTTTGGGGTTTTTTTTTTTTTTTTTTACTCTTTTGTGATAACATTAGCTTGAAGCACATTGTACAAATATACAAAAATTTTTTATGTTCTTATTCTATAAGCTTTTCTCTATTTTTAATTTTTTTTCTTTATAAACATTTTAATTAAAAACTAAGACAAAAACACACGTATTAACTTAGGCCTCCACAGGGTCAGGGTCATCAATATCCCTGTTTTCCACCACCTCCCCTCATCCCCATTGGAAGGCCGTCAGGGGCAGTAACACTCATGGAGTTGTCATCTTTTGTGATAATGATGCCTTCTTCTGGATACCTCCTGAAGAACCTGCCTCAGGCTGTTTCACGGTTAACTTTTTTTTTATAAGTACACTCTAAAATAACAATAAAAAGTATAGTAAATACATAAAGCAGTAACATAACCATTTATTATTGTTATCAAGTATTATGTAGTGTACTTAATTGAACATGCTTAGACTTTTATATGACTGGCAGTGTAGGTTTGTTTACACCAGCATCACCACAAACACCTGAGTAATGGGTTGTCTTGTGATATTATGGTGGCTACAGCATTGCTAGGCAATGGGAATTTTCAGCGCCATTATAATCCTTTTTTTTTTTTTTTTTAAATTTGAGACAGTCTCGCTCTCTCGCCCAGGCTGGAGTGCAGTGGTGTGATCTCGGCTTGCTGCAACCTCCACCTCCCTGGTTCAAGCGATCCTCCCACCTCAGCCTCCCAAGTAGCTGGGATTATAGGCACCCACCACCATGCCTGGTTCATTTTTGTATTTTTAGTGGAGCTGTATTATCAACTCATGTTGTTGAGGAATCCTGTATTTCCAATTTTTATTAAAAGCTATTTATTATAATTTAATTTATAATTAAAATTAATTATATTTGCTGCTGCCCCCTTCTTCCACCCTATAATCTGTTAAAACCTATCTAAAATAAATAATTTATCTTGTCATTGGAAGTATGCACTTAGCTTGCAGTTCTTACCTACATGGGAGAATGAGGCCTAGATTCCTAAGTGTGCTTTCTTATTAAACTAAAGTTATAAGTATCAATAAAGACCTTTTAAAAATGTATTATTTTAAAAATTATAACACATTATAAACCTTAAGATTTTCATCTTAAAGAAGAGGTGACTTAATTATATATTGTTTATATTTAGCTAATGGCTCAATTTCTTGTAAGGAAGAAAGTTTTTTTGTTGTTTCGTTGTTTTGTTTGTTTGTTGAGACAGAGTCTTGCTCTCTTACCCAGGCTGGAGTGCAGTGGCACAATCATGGCTCACTGTAGCCTCTGCCTCCCGGGCTCAAGCAATCCTCCCACCTCAGCCTCCCGAGTAGCTGGGACTACAGGTGCCCACCACCATGCCTGGCTAATTTTTGTATTTTTAGTGGAGCCAGGGTTTTGCCCTGTTTCCCAGACTAGAAAGCTTTCTTAAATTGATTGTATTTGTTGGCTGGGCACTGTGGCTCACACCTGTAATCCCAGCACTTTGGGAGGCCGAGGTGGGAGCATCACTTGAGCCCAGGAATGCAAGACCAGCTTGGGCCACGTGGTGAAACCCTGACTCTAAAAAAATTAGTTGGTCCTGGTGGTATGTGCCTGTAATCCTGTGGGAGGATCGCTTGAGCCTGGGAGGTGGAGCTTGTGGTGAGCCATGATCATGCCACTGCACTCCAGCCGGGGTGACAGAGCGAGACTCTGTCCAAAAAAAAAAGATTGTATTTACAAAGATGCTGACCTCTACCTGTGTAATTACTAGGGAATAGTACCTGTTTTCCGTCCTGTAACCAGAAAAGACTATTGTTGTACTGATTGATGTTATTAAAATAGCCCCATTGTATCACAGTCCTTTGTATATCTTTAAGCTTGAATCCGTGTATCTAGTGTATTGCAGAATTTTCATAAATTTTTTTTTATTTCATAAAACTCATCGAGAATATACATTTTCTTCACGTTGCAAACTGGAAAAATGAGTGAAGTATAGTGAAAGGTAAATTCTAATTTTGCATAAAATTGTCATGGAATTTACTTGTATAAAATTCTCCCCTAATGTGATTGTGACATAAATTCATGTATGGGAAAGAAGGGGCAGACAGGAAACTGAATGCTTAATTCCTTAAGGAAATAATTTAAAATGTTCAAGCCTTCTTGTTTGACTTTCATTGATAGTCACTATTTCAAGTTCACTTGTGCTTTGAATCAGCAAGTTCCATAAGGCTGCAGGCTTTCCATGACACATGTTTTCTTTTCTCCAAGGAGTCAGAGTATTCATCGAAAAGAAAGCACAGCTAACACTTTTAGGAACAGAAATGGACTATGTTGAAGACAAATTATCCAGTGAGTTTGTGTTCAATAACCCAAACATCAAAGGGACTTGTGGCTGTGGAGAAAGCTTTAATATTTGAAATCTCAGGACTCTTCTGGCCGTAGGTTCCAGGAAAGCTCGTGGAAGCTTTGGGGCTCACTGCAGAAATCATGTGACTGTCACGTGCTGGAAAATAAAGTGATACATCTTGAAAATGAATCCAGTGTGTTGGATTCCAGAAGAAATGATATTTATATTCTCTATAGGGGACAGAAAATGAGAAGCCATCACTCTTTTTGGATCATTTAGGTCTCTTGTATCCTTTGTTTTAGAACCAGTTTCATTAAAGTTGCCTTCCTGGGCACCTGTTGATCCATTTCCTGAACTGTGTGCACTCCTTAGATCGCTATTGAATGGCTTGATCATCCCTCAGCATTTCTCCCAACCAGATCGGTGACTCCTAAAATCTGAGACAGGACATCGTGACTGCTGGTAGTAATATGGTGGTGCATTGTTTTTTCCACCCAAACTTAACATAGCCTTTTTATACATTTTTATGAAAAATTTCATTGTCAGCTGCCTCACTGCATACCCTTTAATAGTACCAGGCAAAGATTTTCTTCAACTGTAGTACAGATTAGTTCTGAGTGATGGTATCAAAAGGTGAGAAAGACGTCATCCGCCTTTTTTTAAATCCATTTCTTTTGCCACCCTATATGTCTGTTCAGAGATGGGCTCTCAAGCTGACTTTGATTCTTTTAGTTGAGAAGTCTCTTAAAGCCATCTAGCCCACCTCCCTCAATTCCCTATGTGAGGAAGCAAAACCCCAGGGAAGCCAAAGGGCTCCTCTCCACCCCGACACCACAGGCTGGGGGAGAGTAGGGACTCTACCCCCCTCTCCCCTTCCTTGTAGGTGACACATGCTCTGCCCTCTGAGGCAGTCAGCGAAGGCAAATGGTCTGACTTCTTTATGTGGTCAACATTTTGATAGAATTTCTTTATAATTTGATAGAGATTATATTATTTTTATTTTATTTTGAGTGGGAAGAATTTTAAAACCTTTTTATGTGAATTACCATCTTGTTTCTTTCACCTTTGAAACAATGGTTTGTAGCAGAGACGACATTGTAGCAACCCAGAATTATGCTTTTGGAATGTGGTCCTCACTGTACAGGAGAATGTATAATCTTTTGTTAAAATTCCCAGTGTGCATACATTTTCTGGTTCCTCGGTCCAGTTGCTAAAGTTCTTAGTATTTTAGCCTAACATATTTATCACCAACTTTTCTTTAAAAGTGTTCCTTTTGTCACTTAATTACTGATTTTCCTGGGTTTGACATAATAAGTATTCTATGAGATGATATATATGCTTTTTTTGAAAGCTGATGCTCATGAATTCAAGTAGCTGAGTTCCTTTATGTTTTGTTTATTCACTAAAGTAGCTGACACAAAACACACCAAAACCTAGAGCGGTAGTTTTATGTAAATGCTCATGAGTTTGTATCAATAATATAATTGTTGATCCACTTATAATTCGTGCAATACTGTATGTATGTAGAGATTGAGTTGTCAATTAAAAAAAAGTGGCCTCTTTGTGATCATAAAATTGCCTTTTATTATTGAGGGGAGAGGGTTTGGGACAGCAGCTGCTAAAGCCAATAAAATGACTGTCTTTTTTGCTTAGGCTGCCTGTCACCAGGCGTCCTCCCTACCTGACACTGCTTCGTCCAGAGTCCTAGCTGCTGATTCTCCACACAGCCCTGGAGAGACCATCTCAGGTGTCTCTCATCTCCCTGGCTTTGCTAGCCTCTTTTTCCTCCTTGTTCCCCATGAGGTCATCCACCCCCCAAGCCAGGTTCCTCATGTCCTTAGGACGAGAGCATTATCACTACCTGGAGTGCTTTTCCCTCTGTCATCTGAGCTTTTATGTGAACCTCCTCCAAGAAGGTTCTCAGCTGTCCACTCAGGCACAGTAGTGAGCACTGACTCTCCACTAGCCCTGAGCTTTCACAGGTCATCAAAGACAGTCCCAACCTCAGAGAGCTTCAAGTCGGCAAATGAGACACCAGCGAAGAGCATCGATCACCATGGTAAGTGTTGTGAGCAGCTGGTGGTGATGGCATGCTCACTGCATGCCAGGAAGTGTTCTAATAAACATCATCTCAGCAATCGAGAATGCAGGTCTGACTACTGTCTTTTTCATAGATAAACCAAAACACAGCTTAAATAAAATAGCTAAGGTGGCCGAGTCAGAATCGTACCCTGTGTCTATGGCTCCAGATGCTGTGCTCCTAGCTGTTAGGCCATACTGCGTGTCCTGATCAACGGAGTGCGCTTCTAAAAAGGTAGCCTACAGGTTATGACCCCTGCGCCTAGTTGAAAGAGATTTGGGGAAGAGGGAAGACAGTGAACAGTACTAAAGAGGGTTGAAAAAACACAGAGGGCGTGTTCTCACTCATAGGTGGGAATTGAACAATGAGAACACTTGGACACAGGGCAGGGAACATCACACACCAGGGCCTGTCGTGGGGTAGGGAGCTGGGGGAGGGATAGCATTAGGAGATATACCTAATGTAAATGATGAGTTAATGGGTGCAGCACACCAACACGGCACATGTATACATATGTAACAAACCTGCACGTTGTGCACATGTACCCTAGAACTTAAAGTATAATAAAAAGTAATAATAAAAACACAGAGTGAAGCTAAGCAGTCCGGAGAATGAGGCCCGGAGAGGAGCAGTAAGGCTGGAGGGCGAGGTAGATGCCTGGGGCGTTTGGGCTTTCTGCAAGTTCTGTAGGCCTTGGGGCCACTGAAAGTGTTTAGGGGCACTCATTAGAAAATTGCATTTGGAAGTGTTTCCATGGCCTGGACTAGGCTGGCTGATGAGGACAGGAAGAAGCTACTGCAAAGCCCGCTATAATAGGACCTGAGCAGGGACCCGTGAGAGAAAGGCTTAGGAGGCAGAAAGGATGGTACTCTATCCGTAGCCCAACCTCATCAGCCAGTGTTCTGTGACTCATTTCTATTTGTACAGGCAGTACTTGTACTGTTCATTGGTTTTGGTTCTTGTCTCTTGTACAATATTGAAAGGTTCTTGGAGACAGGAACACAATTGCTTCTTCAATGTTCATTTAGCATCGGGCAGGTCAGAATTATTTTTGCAAAATGGCTCCATCCTACGGCCATGTCACACCATGTCATGCAAGCCTTAGCCCTCACCAGGAAGGTTCTGTCTGTTGCACCACATTCATCCACATTCTACTCACAAACACTGGTCATTGTGTTAGGCGATTTGGTAGTGCCCCTGGGTGATGTGTAGGCCAGCAGATCTGTTGCATAGCAGCAGACCTCAGGCTTTTCATGATCAGTTATAAGCCCACTCTTCCACATCAGGATGCTAAATTGAATGAATCAGGCCATGAAGACAGAGGCCTGCTGTGCTTCATTGTTGCAGGGCGCCTCCCAGCCCTCTGTCACCAGACCCACCAGAATGATTTTTTTTTCTCAAACAGGAAAGGGTTGGGAACAATCCCTACAAGATCAGATGTCCCTAAGATTTCCAGTATTTCCTAGGTTTCACTCAGCAGGAAATACCTCAAAAAAAAATGGCCTTTCTTGTCATGTTTTGATACCTGAGAAATCAGGAAATGGAAAAGCCTGTGCTAAGCTGAGCTGTAAGCAACATCAGTGTCTCATTTGAGCCTTAGAGCAGACGTGGCATGGGCCAGACACAGCATCGACCCAGAATAAACCCAAATACAGATCACCTGAGCTCAGTGCAGGCTGGGAGGCTGGCCTGGAAAGGTGTAGGTTTGGGGTGAGATATGCCTGGATTTGAATCATGGTTCCTGTCATTTTGTAGCCATGTAACCTTCTGTAAAACAGTCTCAGAATTTGGGGGGATGTGATGAGCTAACTACACATAAATGGCATCCTGCTAAGGGTAGACGTTTCATACGTTGTAATTCTTGTCCCTTTTAGCCATTTTCTTGTGCAAAAAGGGATAATATGTTAATGGATTATCAATCAAAGCAAGAGCTTAGGGAAAGAGTTTCAACACATTTAGGGAGTTATTGTCCCATATTCAAATCTGGGGGAAATTTGCTGTATTTCCTTCAAATAAAAGACCACAGTAACTTCTTTGAAAAGAACCATAAATTTCAAATATAAACATTCAGAGAAATTTCATTCTCTTAGTAGCTGATTAACTATAGACAAACCTGCCTTAATTGAGGAGCTGTTTTGAAAGCTCATTCCCCAGTAGGAACTCAGTCTCCTCGTCCCAGGTGGGTCTCATCAGACAAGAGAGGGAGGAGAGAGGGAGGTGCACCCTAGCCTCAGCCTCTATTGAAATACAGAGCCATGTGGTGGTTACATCACTGTGGACTCCCATCCTCCCTTGCTGCTGTGCAGTGTTCAGGGAAGGCTTCATTTCACACCAACCTTTAGCGGGGCAAGGGCTCTGTACCAGCGGTACTCAGCTTAAAACTAGCCTACTTTGACGGCCTTGACGGGTTACTGCTTTTACTTCTACTAGCTAGTGATTCCAAAACTTTTCATGATGAAGTGCCCATTTACTGGGCCAGGTGTCTTGGCTCAAGCCTGTAATCCCAGCACTTTGGGAGGCAAAAGTGGGCAGATCACCTGAGCCCAGGAGTTCAACCAGCCTGGGCAACGTGGCAAAACGCTGTCTCTACAAAAAATACAAAAATTAGCTGGTCATGGTGGTACATGCCTGTAGTCCCCGTTACTCAGGAGACCAAGGTGAGAGGATCACTTTAGCCCAGGAGGCAGAGCTTGCAGTGAGTGGAGATAGCGCCACTGCACTCCAGCCTGGATGACAGAGCAAGACCCTGTCTCAAAAAAAAAGAATAAAAAATAAAGTACTCATTTATTGTTCTCCATGGATTCTATGTCTTGAAGCAGTCTTCAAACTTTAAGGTGCAAATAAGTCACCTGGGGGTCTTGTTAAAAAGCAGATTCTTGGCCGGGCGCAGTAGGTAGCTCACACCTGTAATCCAGCACTTTGGGAGGCTGAGGCGAGTGGATCACTTGAGGTCAGGAGTTCGAGACCAGCCTGGCCAACATAGTGAAACCCCATCTCTACTAAAAATACACAAAAATTAGCCAGGCATGGTGGTGGGCGCCTGTAGTCCCAGCTACTCAGGAGGCTGAGGCAGGAGAATCACTTGAACCTGGGAGGTGGGGAGGTTGCAGTGACATGAGATGGCACCACTGCATTCCAGCCTGGGTGACAGAGCAAAACTCTGTCTCAAAAAAAAAAAAAAAAAAAAAAAGATTCTGTAACAAAGGTCCAGGGCAGAGCCTGAGATTCTGCATTAGTAGCAAAGGCCCAAGTGAAGCCAGTGCTGTTGCTCTGCAGAACACCTTTGAATGGCAGGCTTTTGAAATATTTTCTCATTGGAAGAATCTTCTGTATTTATTAAATTCTGCTTAAAATTATTAACTTTCTTGTATATCCATGTTCATAACAGCATTATTCACAATAGCCAAAAGGTAGGAACAACCCAGGTGTCCATTGACAGGGGACAGGGGGTGAGAAATTTATTTCATGGACACAGATTCAGTTGGAAAAGATGAAAAAGCTCTGGAGATGGAAGGCAGTGCAGGTGGCACAACAATGTGAATGTACTGAATGCCACAGAACTGTGTACCTAAAACGGCTTAACACAGTAAACTTCATGTTATGGATATGTTGCCACGGTGTTCACAAGTTATTAACTCAATCAGACTATTTAAATGCCCAGTAGATTGCATTCTGGGGAAATGGCTGTTTCAGGAAAATTTTCAGTGATTGCCACAAGGACCTCCCATGGGTGGGGAATGGAGTCTGGAGCACGGCTGCATGGCTCATGGAGAGAATTTGCACGGCCAGGTAGCCCCTGGTCCACTTCTACCCATATCTGGCCAGGTGCAAAGAGCATAGCTGTACCTTCTATTATCTCTCTCAATTTCTTATTTGCACTTTGCCCATGTCTATAGAAGGAAAAACTTGACTGATTAGAAATTACATTCACGGCACCTGTAGTCCCAGCTACTCAAGAGGCTGAGGTAGGAGAATGGCGTGAACCCGGGAGGCGGGGCTTGCAGTGAGCTGAGATCGCGCCACTGCACTCCAGCCTGGGCGACAGAGCGAGACTCCGTCTCAAAAATAAATAAATAAATAAATTATATTCACGCCAGCCTGGGCAACATGGCGAAACCCCATCTCTAGAGAAAAATACATAAATCAGCCAGGCGTGGTGGCGTGCGCCTGGGGTCCCAGCCACAAGCTGAGGCAGAAAAAAAAGTAGCTACTCAGCTACTCAATGTTCACTCTTTAAAAATGCTTTTCCATCATCCTCCACCATCTCCCACACCCCAAGCAGCAAGATAATTCCCCATCGCTTAGCATCATATAGTTGCTTATGTGACCTTGAGGATGTCCACATGTCACAATGGACAGTCACTTAACACTAAGCAATGACACATGCTAGGAGTGGGGCTGGGCCTTGGGTCTGCTGGATGAATGAGACCCAGCCTCTGCCCTGGGAGTGCAGAGACTCAAGACAGATATGACCACGTGAAGAGACAACTGTAAAACAAGTGGTAAGTGCAGCTACAGCCATAGCCACAGGGCACTGTGAGACCACAGAGCAGTGAAAACTAAGCCAGTCTAGGCTTGGCAAGGAGAGATGGAGTAGTGAGGTGGGCAGTGGCTAGGGTGGGAAGACCAGAGCTGGGAGGTGAGATGGGATTTGGGTTTATCTTTACCAATAAGGGTGAGGAGCCTGTTTCATCTTCCTCCAGGCAGGTCACAGAAGCTGGAACCAGTTGATCAGGCCGAGCCTGCAGACTCCCTCATCCTTTCTGGCCTTCAACACTAATAGCCCTGCCCTCTCTCCCCAGCCTCAGTGCCTTCATCCTCCCCCATGTTCCCATGGATGCTATGTCCTGACTTTGCACCTGTCCCTCACACCCAGTGTCCTTTCTTTTTCCTCTGCCACTTGGGAGGCTGATGGGAGGATCACCTGAGCCTGGGAGGCTGAGGCTGCAGTGACCTGTGTTCACGCCACTGCACTCCAGCTGGGGTGACAGAATGAGAGCCTATCTCAAAGAAAAAAAAAAAAAAAACTGCTCTGTATGATACTATCAAAGTGGATATATGTAATTGCACATTGTGAAATCTCATAGAATGCACAACACCAAGAATGGACCGTAATGTAAACTGTGAAGTATGGGCTTTAGTTAGTAACCGTGCATTGATACCGGCTCATCAAGTATAACAAACGTACCACACAAACATAAGTAGTAAAAAAAAAAAAGGGGGAAGCTGTGTGTATGGTGCAGGGAAGGGGGGTTGTGGGAACATTGTCCTTTTAACCAATTCTAAAATTGCTCTAAAATTTAAGTATATTAATTTTTTAAAAAAAAAGTTTTGTTAAATTAGCAATATAATAGTTAGCTTACCCAAGAAAATTCAGGTTTTCGAATATTGCGTTTTAAAAGCAATTATTTCCGGATGTGAGGGTGATCTGGCTGCAACATCTGTCACCCCACTGATGGCCAGGGTTAATTTGTCTGATCTGGCGGGCTAGGTGGGTGTCTCCTTCCTCCCTCATCGCTCCACATGCGTCCTTCCAGACGCTGCGACAACCTACCCCAACAGAGGAGGGCCGTTCTTTGGTCAAGGGTATATGAGTAGCTGCACTCCCCTGCTAGAACCTCCAAACAAGCTCTCTAAAAGTAATTACTTCAAAGGAAGGATTAAGAGTTTCATCCTCTATGACAAAATTAATTTTTCCTTTTTTTTTTTTTGAGACAAAGTCTCACTCTGTCGCCCAGGCTGGAGTGCAATGGCGCGATCTCGGCTCACTGCAACCTCCGCCTCCCGGGTTCAAGTGATTCTCCTGCCTCAGCCTCCCAAGTAGCTGGGACTACCGGCGCCCACCACCATGCCCAGCTAATTTTTGTATTGTTAGTAGAGACAGGGTTTCACCGTGTTAGCCAGGATGGTCTTGATCTCCTGACCCCATGATCTGCTCCCCTTGGCATCCCAAAGTGCTGGGATTATGGGCGTGAGCCACCGCACCCATCCTACAAAAATTTTAGTAATAAAGGTTGTCCTTAATAGTTGAATGTGCACAGCTATAAAACCCACACAAGAAAGCAATCTGGCCTCCGCATCTAATATCTGCTCAAGATTGATGAGCTCTCTCCCACTCCACGTTAGCCCCAGATGGGTTGTTTGAGCTGCCCACACTGCTCATTCCCTGAAGCCATCATGACAGGACACTGTCACCTTTGTCATCCATTGTGTTGGTATATAAATCCACTCAACTGATCTGTTCCTGGCCAAGACCACAGACTTTTCCCCTCTCTTTGAGGAGCTAAGTCTGATTGATTGTCATATTTTCAGTTCTGGTTGTTATATCAGCAGTAGCAAATTGCATTCCCTGTCAATCAATCGTGTTGTCAATTCACCCTCTGACAACTAAAGCAGAAGGCCTAAAATTACTGAGTGCCTACTCTGTGCCAGCTGCCATGTCAGACAAGCGGCTCCCCTGGGAAGACAGCCAGACTCAAGGGTGAGGGATCAAGGAAATCAGCCAGGAAGTCCATTAGGCATTTTGGGGAAAGACCAGGCAGGAGCTAATGAAGTCTAGATGAAAAGTGACAGCTGAGAGAACTGAAAAAGGGGCAGATGTTGTCTTGTTTGGCTTGATGGAGCCTCCAACTGATTACAAGTGAAAGCCAGGAGGGAGGAGCTTAAAAGGCCTGCTGTTCTGCAGGGGAACCTTCAGGTTCCTATGGGCTCTCATCTCCTCCCCAAGGAGTCTTCTCACTTAGACTAGCACTCCCAAAGCATGGAACCCAGTAATCGCTGCAGTGAGCCACAGGTGCTTTGGGGTTTCAGAAGAAAAGGCAGTCTGTTGGCCTAAAGGAAGAAGCCGAGGCAAAATTAATATAAGTAGAGAGCTTATTTGAGCCAAGTTTGAGGACTGCAACCCTGGGGACATTGATTCAAGTTGCCCAGAATATATGCTCCAATCGGCAATTATAAGTGGGTTTTTAAAGGGAAAAAAGAAGAGGTAGTTCTAAAGTTGTTTACCAAGTATTTACATTGGTTCATTAAAATACCGTAAGCTTCTTTTTTCTTCTTCTTCTTGTTGAGACAAGGTTTCCCCCTGTGTTGCCCAGGCTGGTCTTGAACTCCTGTACTCAAGTGATCTCTCACCTCAGCCTCCCGTGTAGCTGGGATTACAGGTGCATGCCACAGTGACTCACTCAAAATAGTATAAGCTATTGACTGGCTATGCGTTGTTCTTTGTATCACAAATTCCAGAAAAATGAAGATATGGGTGAGGGTTACATTGTGCAACTCATAGCATTTTAGGTAATTTATCAGCTGGTCTGGAAACTACAGGCAATAGAAGAAAAATACAAAATGCCTTTAAACAATTAACCCTGGGCATAGGGTTAATGAGACTCTCCTGTCTCTCTGATAAATTTTGCATTCCTCAGATTCTTCCGACTGCTCTGAGCTACTTTCCTTTCCCAAATGAAACAGTTGTAGTCACACTTCATAAATTGAAAATAACATAGTAATGATTTCCCAGAAATCTCATTTTGTTCCTAATAGCTCCTGCATATTTAAATGTTGAGCATTTTCCACGAAGATGACATTAATCAAATGTTCTTAAATAACATTCAATTAGCAGGATACAGTTCATTCTGGTTAATATATTTTTCACATTTGCTTATTTCTGTTTAGTAAGTCTGCAATCTTTATCATTGCTATTGGGTTATATTAGATTGAATCAGTGGCTCAAAGGTATTCATTGAAACCTAAAATAATGATGGAGACAGTAGTGGATATTCCACACATCAGAATCATCTATGAACGCACATAGTGCTCACGATTCCAGAATGATGTAGGATGGCAACCAGGACTCACTGGGTCAAGCAAATCTGCAGGTATGATGATCTTACATAAGCAGCTGAAGAGTGAAAGTAAGAAGTGAGAAGACAGTAGTGGATATTTCACGCATCAGAATCATCTGTGAATGCACATTGTGCTCATGATTCCAGAATGCTGTAGAATGGCAACCAGGACTCACTGCGTCAAGCAAGGCTGCAGGTGTGATGATCTTACAGAGGCAGCTGAAAAGTGAAAGTGAGTAAGAAGGGCCACAATGAACATCTGAAAAACGTGTTAGATTAAATCAAAGTTCTCCTTCCCCAAGTCCCCTGAGAAAAATATAAGACCTGGCCAGATGAGCTTATTATGGCTCAGAAAACAACACTCCTGTAGGAGCCAAGGGAAAAATGTCCTTTTTGCCCTCTGAAGGTTTGCTGAAAAAAATAACTCACAAAAGGCAGATTCATTGGAGAAAAGGCGTACGAATTTATTTATGTGCACATAGGAAAGAACCACAGAATGATTACTCCAAACACCCAGTGGGGTACAGAAGCTTACATACCATCTTGAGGTTACCAAGAGAATGGGAGCTCAGAGAATGGCCCAAAACAAGTTATGGTGGTAAATCAGGTTATGGTGCATGACAGGTTATGGCGGGGAGAGAAGAGGAGGCCTGGCTAGCAAAGGTGGTCTTGCTATGTAGATGAAACCTCACAGGTAGCAGCCTTCAGAAAGAATACATGGTAAATGTTTCCCACCTTCAAAGGTGTCAAACTCTCAGTTAATCTTTCCTACATCAAACAAGGGAAGGCTCAGAAGAAGCCAGGCTGCATCAAGGCAGATTCTGTATGATGCAAATCTCCCCACGAAAGACAACTTTGCAGGGCTACTTCTGTTTGCTGGCTCTCTGAACAGACACCTCAAAATGTATCAAAGAAGGATATTTTGGGGGTAAAATATTTTTATTTCTGTCAGTCCTACTTTGAAACTTCAAAAAACTTTCACATATTAAAAGCCATGTTGATGGCTTTGGAGAGATTTGGGTTAGAAGTTGTTAGATAGAGATAGGCAAAGGAGTGGGAAAAATTTGGGACAAGCAAAAAAGAGCAAATTTAAATATATTGTCCATATATTCTTGAATTAGTCTCATTTCTTTTTTTTTCTCTGAGACAGTGTCTCACTCTGTCTTTCAGGCTGGAGTGCAGTGGTGTGATCTTGGCTCACTGCAACCTCCACCTCCTGGGTTCAAGCCATTCTCCCACCTAAGCCTCCTCAGTAGCTGGGACTACAGGCATGCCTCACCACACCCAGCTAATTTTTGTATTTTTGGAAGAGACGGGGTTTCACCATGTTTGCCAGGCTGGCTGGCTGGTCTCAAACTCCTGGCCTCAGATGATCCACCCATGTTGGCCTTCCAAAGTGCTGGGATTACAGGTGTGAGCCACTGTGCCCGGCCAAGTCTCTTAGTTCTGAAAATATATCAGTTCAGTTAAACCATTTTCTCCCATTCCAGAAGATGGCATTGCAGATGGGCTAGGCCTCTCTATACAATGCAGGTAAACAGATCTTTAAGAAGAGGCATTTCTATGGAACAGAAGAAAAACAGATTAATGTCTGAAGTGGTCTATCTATAAACTAGCTGTTCTAGAGTTTCTGAAGTATCATCAGATTGCAGTAGCAATCTGACAGATTTTTCTGGTTTATAGTTCAAATCAGGTGTTCAAGCAAACTTTCTGAGAAGTTTACACAGCAGCAGACATGAAGACTGTTTTTGTATAAGTTGCTGTGGTGATTTTTCTCAAAGTTTATACCAGATTGTTTAGCATCAGTTTGCAGAGCTCTAAGAAGAGCAGAGTTTTAATTTCTAATAATTCCAAGTCAGCAAAATGAGATGCAAATCTGAAAATATTACTTTGGAGACTTGTTGCCAGCAAAGAATTCAGCATTCAGTCCAAACTGGAAGCAAATAATAAAAACGCAAAAACAATGGACAAGGTAAGAATCTAACAAGTGTACTACAGTTTTCTTCTGAAACATAATTTTTCTCTCTGCAGTTCCCCATTTCTACCAAGGTTAAAATATAGTAGGACCAATTTATTTGCAAAATAAGTTGCAGTCTTTTTTTTTTGAAATGGAGTCTCGCTCTGTCTCCCAGGCTGGAGTGCAATGGCACGATCTCCGCTCACTGCAACCTCCGCCTCCCAGGTTCATGCCTTTCTCCTGCCTCAGCCTCCCGAGTAGCTGGGACTACAGACACATGCCACCATGCCCAGCTAACTTTTTGTATTTTTAGTACAGACAGGGTTTCATCATGTTAGCCAGGATAGTCTTTATCTCCTGACCTCATGATCTGCCCTCCTTGGCCTCCCAAAGGGCTGGGATTACAGGCATGAGCCACCACGCCCGGCCAAATTGTAGTCTTATTATACTTGCTGATTTATTGCATAAAGTGAAGCAAGAGCTGGGCACTGTGGCTTGGTACTATAATCCCAATTACTTGAGAGGCTGAAGTGGGAAGATCTCTTGAGCGCAAGAGTTTAAGGCTTTAGTGAGCCATGATCGTGCCACTGCACTCCAGGCAGAGTGACACAGAGCAGGATCCCATGTCTTTAAAAAACAAAAAAGTGTAGCAAGAATAATGATTGGTTTGTTGGTTATATGGGTTCTTTTAAAGTTGGCTTTTCTGAGGCTTTTTCATAAAGAATTTCATATTAGGCTTTTAAAAGCCTCTTGAAACTAGGAACACTTAGCCAATGATTCACCATCAAACTGTGCCTGTAATACCTGTATGATTTGGGTTAATTCCTCTCTTCTAGAAGTCCCTAAAATATCTTGAGTTTCTTGGACCTGTCAGAAAGTAACATTCTTTACTTATTGCAAGTTCAGGAACCTTCTAAAGAAACTGTAGACAAGATACCAGGCCAGTCTTTCCAAAGGGCTTTTTATCAGCTGCATAAAGTCAACCATGACTCCTCAAAGCAGTCTGCTCATATCCAAAATTATGTCATTCCGGTCAAAGTCTTGGTAAAATAACCAGTGTATTCAATTATGTCCATTACAAAAGAAAACGGGTTCTTATTGAATTTTTGCAAATAACTGTAATGCCATAAATTAAGAATACTCACAAATAGTTTCCAAATTTTGAAGAAATCAGGTGGAGAGAAAGGTAAATGTTTCAGTTTTTCTCACAAAAGTGTACTTTACCCAATAGCTTAAAAAAAAAAGTTTTCTTAACTCTGGAAGACAAAACCTAAAAAGTATCAGCAATGTTTCAAACAAAAAGTCATAGAAAAGCATTTCAGTTCTCTATCAGTTCAGCTCCAGGTAATTAACTTTTATTTTGCTTGATGTTGGGTTAGCAATCTTCATGAATCTGTAAGATTTGTATTTAGAATTCTGGAAGGTTTTACTGAATCCAGTGGTGGGATCTCTAAAGTTATCAGGAACCTGTGCTCAAGAGTACTTACCAACACATATCTGAATTTTAGGCATCTCATACAATTTGGGGACAAATACTAGTAACAACACATTTATACAAATATAACTTAAAAATGTTAAACACCATTTCTTATTTGATAATGCTTCCTGAATGATTTTAACACAACAATTAAGCCTAATACATCAATCCTGGACTTCCAGGGGCCCCAATAGTAAAAAAGTTCATTTGAGGTCAAGAAGATTGAATTTAGAATTTAAAATTTGTTTTAGGGAAGTTTATCAAATATCAAAGGTTTAAAACACTTGATCAGAATAGGGTAACAGGTCACTGTAAAATAAGTCATTTGTCTAGCCAAAGTGATAATTTAAAGATTTCAAAAAGCAAAAATCTTTACTTTTTGGTGGAGAGGAGACTCAGTTTTCCAAACAATCAAAAGGCCAAATAAAGGGCCAGGTGTGGGGGCTCACGCTTGTAATCCCAGCAATGTGGGAGGCTGAGGCAGGCAGATCATTTGAGGTCAGGAGTTTGAGACCAGCTGGCCAACATGGTGAAACCCCATCTCTACCAAAAATACAAAAATTAGCTGGTTGTGGTGGCACACACTTGTAATCCCAGCTACTTGGAAAGCTAAGGCAGGAGGATCACTTGAACCCAGGAGGCAGAGGTTGCAGTGAGCCAAGGTGGTGCCACTGCACCACAGCCTGGGCAACAGAGTGAGACTCCATCTCAAAACAAAACAAAACAAAACAAAAAAGACCAAATAACGACAGCATGAGACCAACAGAATCTAAGAATCTGTCTCGTCTTCTTTCTTCTCCCCTCTCCTCTCTCTCTCTCTCTCTCTCTCGTGTGTGTGTGTGTGTGTGTGTGTGTGTGTGTGTGTGTGTGTAGTTTACCTAAAAGCTAAAGAAAAACCTTTTACTATCTCTTGTTAATACTACCTGGAAATCTTGTTTAAAAGAGGAAAACGAATTTTACCTTTGCATCAGTTTATTATTAATGCTAAAACTAACTTTAATAAAACCTGATAAACAGATCCATTCAATTGTAATCAGTTTTGACCACACACGATAAGGTTTCCATAAACCTTTTATAACCTCTTACAATTTTTTTATTCTTTCTTTCTCCAATTTTTTATTTCCATTTAGCTTTATCTATTTTTTATTCCTTTAATTAAAAAAAAACTTTCAAAACCTCTAAACTGACAAAATTATATTCCCTGTAACAAAAACCATATTCTCATGATGTTGTATAATTTTTTCCCAAAACCACATTCTACTTTTCTTATTACACTTTGCATACAAAATTGTTTATCTTATACTTGGTGGTTTTAGTTTATACATATATTAATTACAACGTTAACTCTTAGAAACCCTAATTTTCAGTGAAAAACCTAGAAAGTAAGCAATTTTAACTGTTAGTCACATACTAACAATTTATGATACACATTTTATTATTTTTAGAAACATAGACTTTCTAACGAAAGTTTTTCAGTGTGAAACAGGACGTATTTATTAACAGATCTAAATAAGTTTTATTTCTCTAAAATAGGAAGCCAAAAGTATAGGAGATTAAACTCATATTTATTCATTAATGTCTTGGCATTATATCATATTTGGATATCATCTAGATAGTTAATGAATATCCATTATTTAATTTAGCTTAGCAAAACTCTAGGAGTTTTTATTACCAAAAAGGTTTGAGAAAACTTTTCTAAGTAAACATGTTCTAAAAAACAATTATTATTAAACATTTGGCCAGCTGCAGTGGCTCACGCCTGTAGTCTCAACTATTTGGTAGGGCGAGGCAGGAGGATTGCCTGAGCCCAGGAGTTTGAGGCTACTATGAGCTATGACTGCATCTGTGAATAGCCACTTCACTCCACCCTGGTCAAAATAGCAAGACTCTGTCTTTTAATAAAAAAGGAAGATTAAAAATTTGTATGCCTTTTTCACAATTCGTTTTCAACTACCCTTCTGAGGGTAAAGGAGAAGCTTTCCCTTTGTTCCTACGATACCACTGAAACTTCTGATTGATTAAATAAACAAACACAGTAGCATTCTAATAAACCAGTAGAGTTTCTCCATAACAAAAACAACAAAGAATTACCTTCTAGGACAAAACTGATTTCATTGCTAAATAAAATAAAGACAAAAATGTCCAACACATTATTCAAATGTCTTACTTATTGAAATACAAACAGATTGTATATTACATTATTGTAAAGAATCATAAACCTGGCTACAGAGTTAATCATGTATGTTCTTAGAGAAAAATACAATGAGCTATTGGCCAAAGAGCTTTATCAAAGATCTTATTGTATAAATATGGTACTGTTGGGGCTCAGAAACCAATACCCCAAAATATGGCCCTTTGACATGCTGAATGGAAGAAGCCTCAAGGCCTCTGTGACCTTTCCCATGTGCTGTCTCTCAATTCTGTATGACCTCCCACAAAGCACAGGCTAAAGTTGTTCTCTGAAGTTCCCTTACCTGCCTGGAGTCCAGATTTGCCAAAGAAAACAATTAACTCCAAATCCTGTCCCCGAGTTTTCATTAACTGAACTCATATCACATGAAGAAAGACTGTCTCTCAAGAGCAAAAGAAAAACAAAGTTTAAAAAGAAAAAAACATTAAGTCTGTCAACACACTTGGACAGACTTTTGTCAGAAACCATTGTCTGCTCTGTGTGTCCAACATACTCTGTCCCGGGCCATTGTACATTCTTCAAGCCCGTAGAATTCCGCCCTCTCAAATCTTTTACTGTCCCCATAAAATAATCCACACGGCTCCATCACTCTTGCCCCCAAGAAGACGAACATATAACCATCTGTACCCCATTGAGTGGTAGGGTAATCACTGTGATTTTCCCCCTATGTACTCTAGTAAATTTCTATGCCATTTCTCCTATCGATCTGCCTTTTGTCAGTGGATTTTTCAGCTTAACTTCAGAGAGCAAAGGGGAAGTTGGCCAAGTGCAGTGTCTCATGCCTGTAATCCCAGCACTGTGGGAAGCTGAGGCAGGCAGATCGCTTGAAGTCAGGAGTTCAAGACCAGCCTGGCCAACATGGTGAAACCCTATCTTTACTATAAAGAAAAATAAGTCGAGTGTGGTGGTGCACACTTGTAATCCCAGCTACTCAGGAGGCTGAGGCAGAAGAATTGCTTGAACTTGGGAGATGGAGGTTGCAGTGAGCCAAAATCGCGCCACTGCACTCCAACCTGGGTGACAGAGTAAGACCCTGTCTCAAAAAAAAAAAAAAAAAAAAAAAAAAAAAAAAAAAAAAGGCGGGAGACGGTTTCCTTTGGCCTCTACAGTTTGACAATATACAATGTGACAAAGCATTTACAATAGCAAATGTGAGCTAGTTTACTGCTTTTGATACATATTGTATATATACATGAAGAAGAAAGACACAACAATGCTTTGTTCTCTTTGTCACCAGTTACTGTGGGAGATGGTTTGTAGGCTGAAACAGATGCCCAAATTCTCCTACCAAAGGAACATCTGGAAGGGAACAGGAAGGAAGACTCCTGCTCTAAAAAGAAAGGAACAGTCTCTGAATGGCTGTCCACACTCTGTCTTACTCCCAGGGAGGCCTTTCTTGGTTGTGATTTAGTTTTAGAAGACACTGTGAAAACTGAACACACAATCAAATGTGGACCCTGCATTTTCATCCTGCCATACACAGAAAGGAGTAAAGAATGAGGCTAATGAATTTGTAAGTTAAGATGATGGATTGAAATCTGTAAATAATTTTATACTTACTGAAACTTGGACCAAACTTCGACACCAGAATTTGCTTTTAAAGACATCACATAAAATAAAGATGCTAACAGCAATAACGTTTTGGAAGCTGGCAGGCAGATGGCTGTGACGTTGCTGGCGTGGCAGACTTGAGAAAGCTGGGAACCAGATGAGATTACACCTCAGAATCTTCCAACAACTGTGCTACAGGCAACACAAGGAGCCACTGGAACTGGGGTGATGGGGAAGGTGGGCTAAGAGAAGGTCCTTGATGAGAAGGTTGACCTAGTGCCTGCCCACATTTCATGACTCTGGGTAAATGCCCCTGCTTCCACCTGGTGGAAATCTAAAGGTTTTTTTTTCTACAGAGAAACTAAAACAGGTTCAGGTCACCCAACTGGGGGAGTGCCAGGCCCAGCAGGGGGTGTAAATATCATACCAAAAAACAATAAATAAACCCACAGACAAACAAGGAGTTGTGGGAATGTGTAAGTGCTAGATGCAAGGCCCCCAACTCAGCATTCAACATTCTCTAAAAATGAGACCCTTTGTGTACAAATGGTCTCACTTTAGAAAACTCAGTGACATGCAATTAACTCATGTAACAAAACTGCGCGCCTACTCTCTGAAGCTAAAATAAAAGTAGAAAAAACAGGCTGGGCACGGTGGCTCACGCCTGTAATCCCAGCACTTTGGGAGGCTGAGACAGGCAGATCACCTGAGGTCAGGAGTTTGAGACCAGCCTGGCCAACATGGCGAAACCCAGTCTCTACTAAAAATAGAAAAATTAGCCGGGGGTGGTGGCAGGCACCTGTAATCCCAGCTACTCTGGAGGCTGAGGCAGGAGAATTGCTTGAACCCAAGAGGTGGAGGTTGCAGTGAGCCGAGATCTCACCACTGCACTCCAGCCTGGGCAACAGAGTGAGACTCAGTCTCAAAAAAACAAAAACAAACAAACAAAAAAAGTAGAAAAAATAAATAAAGTGCAACCTCTACCCTCAGTGCAGACAAATGGAAATCTCTGGGGAATCCTACCAGCTCAGGAAAAACCTAAACATACTCATCACATCAAGGGACCCTCCCACAAAGGGTTTACCCAAAGTCCGTGAGTCCCACCAATGTGTGCAGAGCCTCCTGCCAGCTTTTGAACACTTCACTCTTACTGAGCAGATGACCAATGATCCCCAGACCGTCAGAGGACTGCCTCTATAATGGAAGGTAGGGGCCAAAACAAACAGGGACAAAAAAGAGACTATGTTGGCAGAAGAAAACTTCAAAAGAACAATCAGTGTATATTTGAGGGATAAGAGAAGATAATTTTGCACCATGAAACAATAATGAATTACATGAAAATCAGATACATGCAGATACACATGTAGTATCCGCAAGTGGACATTTTTGGCGCTTTGAAGCAATGGTGGAAAAGAAAATATCTTCACATAAAAATTATACAGAAACATTCTGAAAAACTTCACTGAGATGTGTGGATTCATCTCACAGAGTTGAACCTTTCTTTTGATTGAACAGTTTTGAAAGACTCTTTTTGTAGAATCTGAATTTGGACATTTGGTGCGCTTTGCGGCCTATGGTAGAAAAGGAAATATCTTCACATAAAAACTAGACAGAAGCATTCTGACAAACTTCTTTGTGATTTGTGCATTCATCTCACAGAGTTGAACCTTTCTTTTGATTGAGCGGCTTTGAAACACTCTTTTTGTAGAATCCGCATGTGGACATTTGGAGCTCTTTGAGGCCTGTGGTGGAAAACGAAATACCTTCACATAAAAACTATACAGAAACATTCCGATAAACTTCTTTTTTATGTGTGCATTCTTCTCACAGATTTGAACCTTTCTTTTCATTGAGCAGTTTTGAAAAACTCTTTTTGTGGGATCTGCAATTGTACATTTGAAGCGCTTTGAAGCCTATGGCTTAAAAGGAAATATGTTTTCTTAATCCAGTCTGGATTAAGAAAATGTGGCACATATACACCATGGAATACTATGCAGCCATAAAAAATGATGAGTTCATGTCCTTTGTAGGGACATGGATGAAATTGGAAACCATCATTCTCAGTAAACTATCGCAAGAACAAAAAACCAAACACCGCATATTCTCACTCATAGGTGGGAATTGAACAATGAGATCACATGGACACAGGAAGGGGAATATCACATTCTGGGGACTGTGGTGGGGAGGGGGGGGAGGGGGGAGGGATAGCATTGGGAGATATACCTAATGCTAGATGACAAGTTAGTGGGTGCAGCGCACCAGCATGGCTCATGTATACATATGTAACTAACCTGCACAATGTGCATATGTACCCTAAAACTTAAAGTATAATAATAAAAAAAAAAGGAAATATGTTCACATAAAAACTGGACAGAATCATTCATAGAAAATCCTTTGTGTTGTGTGCATTCATCTCACCGGGTTGAACATTTCTTTTAATTGAGCAGGTTTAAACACTCTTTTTGTAGAATCTGCAAGTGGACATTAGGAGCCCTTTGAGTCCTGTGGTGGAATAGGAAATATCTTCATTTAAGAACTAGACAGAAGCATTCTGAGAAACTTCTTTGTGATGTGTGCGTTCATCTCACAGAGTTGAAACTTTCTTTTCATTGAGCAGTTTTGAAATAATCTTTTTGTAGAATCTGCAAGTAGACATTTGTAGCGCTTTGCGGCCTATGGTGGAAAAGGAAACATCTATACATGAAAACTAGACAGAAGCATTCTGACAAACTTCTTTGTGATGTGTGCTTTCATATCACAGAGTTGAACATTTCTTTTGCTTGAGCAGTTTGGAAACACTCTTTTTGTAGAACCCGCATGTGGATATTTGGAGAGCTTTGAGGCCTACGGTGGAAAAGGAAACATCTTCATATGAAAACTAGACAGAAGCATTCTGACAGACTTTTTTTGATGTGAGAATTCACCTCACAGAGTTGAACCCTACCTTCGATTGAGCAGTTTTGAAACACTCTTTTTGTAGGATTTGCAATTGGACATTTGGAGCGCTTTGAGGACTATGGTGGAAAAGGAAATATCTGCACATAAACACTAGACAGAATTATTCTGAGAATATTCTTTGTGACGTGTGCATTCATCTCACAGAGGTGAACCTTTCTTTTGATTGAGCAGTTTTGAAACACTATTTTTGTGGGATCTGTAAGTGGACATTTGGAGCATTTTGACGCCTATGCTGGAAAAGGAAATATCTTCACATAAAAACTGGACAGAAGCATTCTGAGAAATTTCTTTGTGATGTGAGCATTCATCTCACAGAGTTGAAGCTTTCTTTTGATTGAGCAGCTTTGAAACACTCTTTTTGTAGAATCTGCATGTGGAAATTTGGAGCGTTTTGAGGCCTATTGTTGAAAAGGTAATATCTTCACATAATAAATAGATGCATTCTGAGAATCTTCTTTGTGATATGTGCATTTATCTCACAGTGTTGAAATTTTCTTTTGATAGAGTGGTTTGGAAACTCTTTTTGTAGAATCTGCAAGGGGACACTTGGAGAGCTTTGAGTCCTGTGGTGGAAAAGGAAATATCTACACTTAAGAACCTGACAGAAGAATTCTGAGAAACTTCTTTGTGAAATGTGCATTCGTCTCACAGAGTTGAACCTTTCTTTTGATTGAGCAGTTTTGAAACACTCTTTCTGCAGAATCTGCAAGTGGACATTTGCAGCCCTTTGGGGCCTATGGTGGAAAAGGAAATATCTTCATACAAAGACTAGACAGAAGCATTCTGGCAAATTTCTTTGTGATGTGTGCATTCATCTCACTGAGGTGAACCTTTCTTTTGATTGAGTAGTTTGGAAACTCTCTTTTTGTGGAATCCGGAAGTGGACATTTGGAGTGCTTTGGGACCAATGGTGGAAAAGGAAATATCTTCACTTAAGAACTAGACAGAAGCATTCTCAGAAACTTCTTTGTGATGTGTGCATTCATCTCACAGAGTTGAACCTTTGTTTTGATTGAGCAGTTTGGTAACACTCTTTTCGTAGAATCTGCAAGCGGACATTTGGAGCCCTTTGAGGCCTATGGTGGAAAAGGAAATATATTCACATAAAAACTAGACAGAAACATTCTGAAAAACCTCTTTGTGATGTGTGCATTCATCTCACAGGGTTGAAACTTACTTTTGATTGAGCAGTTTTGAAACACTCTTTTTGTAGAGTCTAGAATTGGACATTTGGAGTGCTTAGAGTCCTATGGAGGAAAAGGAAATATCTTCATATAAAAACTAGAGAGAAGTGTTTTGAGAAACTCTTTGTGATGTGTACATGCATTCATCTCACAGATTTGCACCTTTCTTTTGATTCAGCAGCTTTGAAACACTCTTTTTGTAGCATCTAGAATTGGACATTTGGAGCGCTTAGAGTCCTATGGTGGAAAAGGAAATATATTCACGTAAAAACTAGACAGAATCATTCAGAGAAAATTCTTTGTGATGTGTGCATTCATCTCACAGAGTTTAACCATGATTTTGATGGAGCAGTTTGGAAAAACTTTTTTTGTACGATCTGGATGTTTACATTTGGAGCGTTTTGAGGCCTATGGTGTAAAAGGAAATATCTTCAAATAAAAACTAGACAGAAGTATTCTGAGAAACTTCTTTGTGATGGGTGCGTTCATCTCACAGAGTTGAACATTTCTTTTGATTCAGCAGCTTTGAAACACTCTTTTTGTAGAATATGCAAGAGGACATTTGGAGTGCTTTGAGGCCAGTGGTGGAAAAGGAAATATCTTCACATAAAAACTAGACAGAAGCATTCTGAGAAACTTCTTTGTGATGTGTGCATTCATCTCAGAGTGTTGAACCTTTCTTTTGATTGAGCAGCTTTGAAACACTCTTTTTTTAGAATCTGCATGTGGAGATTTGGAGCGCTTTGAGGCTAATGGTGGAAAAGGAAATATCTTCCCATAAAAACGATTCAGAAATATTCTGAGAAACTTCTTTCTAATGTGTGCATTCATGTCACAGAGTTGAACCTTTATTTCATTGAGCAGTTTTTATTTATTTATTTATTATTATTACACTTTAAGTTTTAGGGTACATGAGCACAATGTGCAGGTTAGTTACATATGTATACATGTGCCATGCTGGTGGACTGCACCCACTAACTCGTCATCTAGCATTAGGTCTATCTCCCAATGCTATCCCTCCCCCCTCCCCCCAACCCACAACAGTCCCCAGAGTGTGATGTTCACCTTCCTGTGTCCATGTGTTCTCATTGTTCAATTCCCACCTATGAGTGAGAATATGTGGTGTTTGGTTTTTTGTTCTTGCGATAGTTTGCTGAGAATGATGATTTCCACTTTCATCCATGTCCCTACAAAGGACATGAACTCATCATTTTTTATGGCTGCATAGTATTCCATGGTGTATATGTGCCACATTTTCTTAATCCAGTCTATCATTGTTGGACATTTGTGTTGGTTCCAAGTCTTTGCTATTGTGAATAATGCCACAATAAACATACGTGTGCATGTGTCTTTATAGCAGCATGATTTATAGTCCTTTGGGTATATACCCAGTAATGGGATGGCTGGGTCAAATAGTATTTCTAGTTCTAGATCCCTGAGGAATTGCCACACTGACTACCACAGTGGTTGAACTAGTTTACAGTCCCACCAACAGTGTAAAAGTGTTCCTATTTCTCCACATCCTCTCCAGCACCTGTTGTTTCCTGACTTTTTAATGATTGCCATTCTGACTGGTGTGAGATGGTAATTCATTGTAGTTTTGATTTGCATTTCTCTGATGGCCAGTGATGGTGAGCATTTTTTCATGTGTTTTTTGGCTGCATAAATGTCTTCTTTTGAGAAATGTCTGTTCATGTCCTTAAAAATCAATGTACAAACATCACAAGCATTCTCATACACCAACAACAAACAGAGAGCCAAATCATGAGTGAACTCCCATTCACAATTGCTTCAAAGAGAATAAAATACCTAGGAATCCAACTTACAAGGGATGTGAAGGACCTCTTCAAGGAGAACTACAAACCACTGCTCAAGGAAATAAAAGAGGATAGAAACAAATGGAAGAACATTCCATGCTCTTCGGTAGGAAGAATCAATATCGTGAAAATGGCCATACTGCCCAAGGTAATTTACACATTCAATGCCATCCCCATCAAGCTACCAATGACTTTCTTCACAGAATTGGAAAAAACTACTTCAAAGTTCATATGGAACCAAAAAAGAGCCCACATCACCAAGTCAATCCTATGCCAAAAGAACAAAGCTGGAGGCATCACACTACCTGACTTCGAACTATACTAGAAGGCTACAGTAACCAAAACAGCATGGTACTGGTACCAAAACAGAGATATAGATCAATGGAACAGAACAGAGCCCTCAGAAATAACGCCACATGTCTACAACTATCTGATCTTTGACAAACCTGAGAAAAACAAGCAATGGGGAAAGGATTCCCTATTTAATAAATGGTTCTGGGAAAACTGGCTAGCCATATGTACAAAGCTGCAACTGGATCCCTTCCTTACACCTTACACAAAAATCTATTCAAGATGGATTAAAGACTTAAACGTTCAACCTAAAACCATAAAAACCCTAGAAGAAAACCTAGTCATTACCATTCAGAACATAGGCATGGGCAAGGACTTCAGGTCTAAAACACCAAAAGCAATGGCAACAAAAGCCAACATTGACAAATGGGATCTAATTAAACTAAAGAGCTTCTGCACAGCAAAAGAAACTATCATCAGAGTGAACAGGCAACCTACAAAATGGGAGAAAAGTTTCACAAGCTACTCATCTGACAAAGGGCTAATATCCAGAATCTACAATGAACTCAAACAAATTTACAAGAAAAGAACAAACAACCCCATCAAAAAGTGGGTGAAGGACATGAACAGAGATTGAGCAGTTTTGAAAAACTCTTTTTGTAATATCTGCAAGTGGACATTTGGAGCGCTTTTTGGCCTCTGGTGGAAAAGGAAATATCTTCATTTAAGAACTAGATGGAAGCATTCTGCGAAACTGCTTTGTGATGTGCACATTCCTCTCACAGAGCTGAAACTGTATTTTAATTGAGCAGTTTTGAAAACTCTCATTTTGTAGAATCTGCAAGTGGACATTTGGAGCGCTTTGCGGCCTATGGTGGAAAAGGAAATATCTTCACATTAAAACTAGGCAGAAGCATTCTGACAAGCTTATTTGTCATTTATCTCACGGAGTTGCCATTTATCTCATGGAGTTGAACTTAACTTTCGATAGAGCAGCTTTGAAACACTCTTTTTGTAGAATCTGCAAGTGGACATTTGGAGAACTTTGAGGCCTGTGGTGGAAAAGGAAATATCTTCACACAAAACTAGACAGAAGCAATCTGACAAAGTTTTTGTGATGTGTGCGTTCATCTTGCAGAGTGGAACCTTAATTTCGATTGAGCAGTTTTGAAACACTTCTTTTGTAGAATCTGTAAGTGGACATTTGGAGTGCTTTGATGCCTATGGTGGAAAACGAAATATCTTCACATAATAACTAGACAGAAGCATTCTGAGAAACTTCTATGTGATGTGTGCATTCATCTCATAGAGTTGAAACTTTCTTTTGATTGAGCCACTTTGAAACACTCTTTCTGTAGTATCTGCAAGTGGACATTTTTGGCGCTTTGAGGCAATGGTGGAAAATGTAATATCTTCACATAAAAACTAGACAAGAATTCTGAGAAACTTCTTTGAGATGTGTGCCTTCATGTTACAGAGTTGAACCTTTCTTTTGATTGAGCAGTTTGGAAACACACTTTTTGAAGAATCTTCAGGTGGACAATTGGAGCACTTAGTGGCCTATGGTAGAAAAGGAAATACATTCACATAAAATCTAGACAGAAGCAATCGGACAAGAGCAACTTTGAAACACTCTTTCTGTAGTATCTGCAAGTGGACATTTTTGACGCTTTGAGGCAATGGTGGAAAAAGAAATATCTTCACACAAGAACTACATAGAAACATTCTGAAAAACTTCACTGAGATGTGTGGATTCATCTCACAGAGTTGAACCTTTCTTTTGATTGAGTAGTTTTGAAAGACACTATTTGTAGAATCTGAATTTGGACATTTGGTGCGCTTTGCGGCCCATGGTGGAAAAGGAAATATCTTCACATAAAAACTAGACAGAAGCATTCTGACAAACTTCTTTGTGACTTGCGCATTCATGTCACAGAGTTGAACATTTCTTTTGAATGAGCAGCTTTGAAACACTCTTTTTGTAGAATCTGCATGTGGACATTTGGAGCTCTTCTAGGCCTATGGTGGAAAAGCAAATACCTTAACATAAAAACTATACAGAAATATTCTGACAAACTCCTTTGTTATGTGTACATTCTTCACACAGATTAGAACCTTTCTTTTCATTGAGCAGTTTTGAAAAACTCTTTTTGTGGAATCTGCAAGTGTACATTTGAAGCGCTTTGAGGCCTGTGGTTTAAAAGGAAATATGTCCACATAAAAACTAGACAGAATCATTCATAGAAAATCCTTTGTGTTCTGTGCATTCATCTCACCGGGTTGAACATTTCTTTTGATTGAGCAGGTTTAAACACTCTTTTTGTAGAATCTGCAAGTGGACATTGGGAGCCCTTTGAGTCCTATGGTGGAATAGGAAATATCTTCATTTAAGAACTAGACAGAAGCATTCTGAGAAACTTCTTTGTGATGTGTGCATTCATCTCACAGAGTTAAACATTTCTTTTGATTGAGCTGTCTTGAAACTCTATTTTGTAGAATCTGCAAGTGGACATTTGGAGCGTTTTGAGGCTTATGGTAGAAAAGGAAATATCTTCACATAAAATCTATACAAAAGCAATCTGAGAAACTTCTTTGTGATGTGTGCATTCATCTCACAGAGTTAAAATTTTTTTTGATTGAGCAGTTTTGAAACTCTCTTTTTGTAGAATCTGCAAGTGGACATTTGGAGCCCTTTTAGGCCTATGGCAGAAAAAGAAATATCTTCACATAAAAACTAGACAGAAGAATTCTGAGAAACTTCTTGGTGATGTGTGCGTTCATCTCACAGAGTTGAAACTTTCTTTTGATTGAGCAGTTTGGAAACACTCTTTTTGTAGAATCTGCAAGTGGACATTTGGAGCGCTTTGTGGTCTATGGTAGAAAAGGAAATATCTTCACATAAAACCTACACAGAAGCAATCTGAGAAACTTCTTTGTGATGGGTGCTTTCATCTCACAGAGTTAAACCTTTCTTTTGATTGAGGAGTTTTGAAACTCTCTTTTTGTAGAATCTGCAAGTGGACAATTGGAGCACTTTGAGGCCTATGGTGGAAAAGAAATAACTCCACATAAAAATAGACAGAAGATTTCTGAGAAACTTCTTTGTGATGTGTGCATTCATGTCACAGATTTGAACCTTTCTGTTGATTGAGTAGTTTGGAAACACTCTTTTTTAGAATCTGCAAGTGGATATTTGGAGCGCTTTGCGGCCTATGGTAGAAAAGGAATTATCTTCACATAATATCTAGACAGAAACAATCTGCGAAACTTCTTTGTGATATGTGCATTCATCTCACAGAGTTAAGCCATTCTTTTGATTGAGCAGTTTTGAACCTCTCTTTTTGTAGACTCTGCAAGTGGACATTTCGAGCGCTTTGAGGCTTACGGTGAAAAAGGAAATATCTTCCCATAAAAAGTAGACAGAAGAATTCTGAAAAACTTTGTGATGGGCACGTTCATCTCACAGAGTTGAAACTTTCTTTTGATTGAGCAGTTTGGAAACCCTCTTTTTATAGAATCTGCAAGTGGACATTTGGAGCACTTTGCGGCCTATGGTAGACTAGGAAATATGTTCACATAAAATCTAGACAGAAGTAATCTGAGAAACAACTTTGTGATGTGTGCATTCATCTCACAGAGATAAACATTTCTTTTGATTGAGCAGTTTTGAAACTGTCTTTTTGTAGAATCTGCAAGTGGACATTTGGAGCACTTTGAGGCCTATGGTGGAAAAGGAAATATCTTCACATAAAAACTACATAGAAGCATTCTGAGAAAGATTTTGTGATGTTCGCATTCATCACCCAGAGTTGAATCTTTCTTTTGAAGGACCAGTTTTGAAATACTCTGTACAATCTTCAAGTGGACATTTCAAGCGCCTTGAGGTCTATGGTTTAAAAGGAAATATCTTCACATAAAAACAAGACAGAAGAATTCTGAGAAAGTTCTTTGTGATATGTGCATTCATCTCGCAGAATTGAGCCTTTCTTTTGATTGAGCAGTGTTGAAACCCTCTTTTTGTAGAATCTGCAAATGGTCATTTGGAGCACTTTGAAGCCTACGGTGGAAAAGGAATTTATCTTCACATAAAAACTAGAGAGAAGAATTCTGACAAACTTCTTTGTGATGTGTGCGTTCATCTCACAGAGGTGAAACTTTCTTTTGATTGAGCTGTTTGGAAACACTCTTTTTGTAGAATCTGCAAGTGGACATTTGGAGCACTTGTGGCCTATGATAGAAAAAGAAATATCTTCACATAAAATTCAGACAGAGCCAATCTGAGAAATTACTTTGTGATGTGTGCATTCATTTCACAGAGTTAAAACTTTAGTTTGGTTGAGCAGTTTTGAAACTCTCTTTTTGTAGAATCTGCAAGTGGACATTTGGAGCGCTTTGCGGCCAGTGGTAGAAAAGGAAATACCTGCACATAAAATCTAGACAGAATTAATATGAGAAAATTCTTTGTGATGTGTGCATTCATCTCAGAGACTTAAACATTTCTTCTGATGGAGCATTTTTTAAACTCTGTTTTTGTAGAATCTGGAAGTGTACATTGGGAGTGGTTTGAGGACAATGTGGAAAAGAAAATATCTTCACATAAAAACCAGATTGAAGAATACTGAGAAACTTCTTTGTGATGTGTGCGTTCATCTCACAGAGTGGAACCTTTCTTTTGATTGAGCTGTTTGGAAACACTCTTTTTGTAAAATCTACAAGTGGACACTTGGAGCGCTTTGGGGCCTAAGGTAGAAAAGGAAATATCTTCATATAGAATTCAGACAGAAGCAATCTGAGAAACTTGTGACGTGTGCATTCATCTCACAGAGTTGAACCTTCCTTTTGATTGAGCAGTTTGGAATCACTCTTTTTGTAAAATGTGCAAGTGGACATTTGGAGCGCTTTGCAGACTATGGTAGAAAAGGGAATATCTTCACATTAAATCTAGACAGAAGCAATCTGAGAAATTTCTTTGTGACGTGTGCATTCGTCTCACAGATTTAAACCTTCCTTTTGATAGAGCAGTATTGAAACTCTCTTTTTGTAGAATCTGCAAGTGGACATTTGGAGTACTTTCAGGCCTACGGTGGAAAAGGAAATATCTTCCCATAAAAACTAGACAGAAGAATTCGGACAAACTTCTTTGTGATGTGTGCGTTCATCTCACAGAATTGAGCCTTTCTTTTGATTGAGCAGTGTTGAAACCCTCTTTTTGTAGAATCTGCAAATTGTCATTTGGAGCGCTTTGAGGCCTATGGTGGAAAAGGAACTTATCTTCACATAAAAACTAGAGAGAAGAATTCTGACAAACTTCTTTGTGATGTGTGCGTTCATCTCACAGAGTTGAAGCTTTCTTTTGATTGAGCAGCTTGGAAACAGTCTTTTTGTAGAATCTGCAAGTGGACATTCAGAGTGCTTTTTGGCCTACGGAAGAAAACGAAATATCTTCATATAAAATCTAGACAGTAGCAATCTGAGAAACTTCTTTGTAATGTATGCATTCAACTCACAGAGTTAAAACTTCATTTGATTGAGCAGTTTTGAAACTCTCTTTTTGTAGAATCTGCAAGTGGACATTTGGAGCGCTTTGAGGTCTATGGTGGAAAAGGAAATATCTTCATATAAAAACTAGACAGAAGATTTCTGACAAACTTCTTTGTGATGTGTGTGTTCATCTCACTGAGTTGAAACTTTATTTTGATTGAGTAGTTTGGAAACACTCTTTTTGTAGAATCTGCAAGTGGAGATTTAGAGCACTTTGCGGCCTATGGTAGAAAAGGAAATACCTTCACATAAAATGTAGACAGAAGCAATATGAGAAAATCCTTTGTGATATGTGCATTCTTCTCACAGTGTTAAACATTGCTTTTGATTGAGCATTTTTGAAACTCTGTTTTGTAGCATCTGGAAGTGTACATTTGGAGCGGTTTGAGGCCAATGTGGAAATGGAAATATCTTCACATAAAAACTAGAAAGAAGAATACTGAGAAACTTCTTTGTGATGTGTGCATTCATCTCACAGAGTTAAAACTTTTTTTTGATTGAGCAGTTTTGAAACTCTCTTTTTGTAGAATCTGCAAGTGGACATTTGGAGCACTTTTAGGCCTATGGTGGAAAAGGAAATATCTTCCCATAAAAACTAGACAGAAGAATTCTGATAAACTTCTTGGTGATCTGTGCGTTCATCTCACAAAGTTGAAACTTTCTTTTGATTGAGCAGTTTGGAACAATCTTTTTGTAGAATCTGCAAGTGGACATTTAGAGCGCTTTACGGCCTATGGTAGAAAAGGAAATATCTTCACATAAAACCTAGACAGAAGCAACCTGAGAAACTTCTTTGTGACGTGTGCATTCATCTCACAGAGTTAAACCTTTCTTTTGATTCAGCAGTTTCGAAACTCTGTTTTTGTAGAATCTGCAAGTGGACATTTATAGCACTTTGAGAACTGTGATGGAAAAGGAATATCTTCACAAAAAAAACTAGACAGAAGAATTCTGAGAAACTTCTTTCTGATATGTGCATTCATCTCACAGAGTTGAACCTTTCGATTGAGCAGTTTGGAAACACTTTTTTTGTAGAATCTGCAAGTGGACATTTGGAGCGCTCTGTGGCCTATGTTAGAAAAGGAAATACCTTCACATAAAATCTAGACAGAAGCAATCAGAGAAACTTTTTTGTGATGTGTGCATTCATCTCACAGAGGTAAATATTTCCTTTGAGCAGTTGTGAAACTCTCTTTATGTATAATCTGCAAGTGGACATTTGGAGCGCTTTGAGGCCTATGGTGGAAAAGGAAACATCTTGACATAAAAACTAGACAGAAGAATTCTGGGAAACTTCTGCATTATATGTGCGTTTATCTCACAGAGTTGAAACTTTCTTTTGATTGGGCAGTTTGGAAACACTCTTTTTGTAGAATCTGCAAGTGGACATTTGGAGCGCATTGAGCCTTATGGTTGAAAAGGAAATATCTTCACATAAAATCTAGACAGAAGCATTATGAGAAACTTTTTGTGATGTGTGCATTCATTTCAAAGAGTTAAGCCTTTCTTTTGATTGATCAGTTTTGAAACTCTCTTTTTGTAGGATCTGCAAGTGGACATTTGGAGCGCTTTGAGGCCTATGGTGGAAAAGGAAATATCTTCACATAAAAACTAGACAGTAGAATTCTGAGAAACTTCTTTGTAATGTGTGGGTTCATATCACACAGTTGAAACTTTCTTTTGATTGAGCAGTTTAAACACTGTTTTTGTAGAATCTGCAACTGGACATTTGTAGTGCTTTTAGTCCTATGTTGGAAAAGGAAACATCTTCACATAAAAAATAGACAGAAAAATTCTGAGAAACTTCTTTGTGATGTGTATATTCATGCCATAGAGTTGAAACTTTCTTTTGATTGAGCAGTTTGGAAACACTCTTTTGTAGAACCTGCAAGTGGAGATTTGGAGCGCTTTTTGGCCTATGGTAGATAAGATAATATGTTCATATAAAATCTAGACAGAAGCAATCTGAGAAACATTTTGTGATGTGTGTATTCATCTCACAGAGTTAAACCTTTATTTTAATTGAGCAGTTTTGAAACTCTCTTTTTATAGAATCTGTAAGTGGACATTTGGAGCGCTTTGCAACCTATGCTGGAAAAGGAAATATCTTCACATTAAACCTAGATAGAAGAATTCTGAGAAACATCTTTCCGATGTGTGTGTTCATCTCACAGAGTTAAACCTTATTTATGATTGAGCAGTTTGGAAACACAATTTTTGTAGAAACTGCAAGTTTACATTTGGAGAGCTTTGCGGGCTATGCTAGAAAAGGAAATATCTTCACATAAAAACTAGACAGAAGAATTCTGACAGACTTCTTTGTGATGTTTGCATTCATCTCACAGAGTGGAATCTTTCTTTTGATAGAGCAGTTTTGAAACTCTCTTTTTGTAGAATGTGCAAGTGGACATTTGGATCACTTTGTGGCCTATGTTGGAAAAGGAAATATCTTCACATAAAAACTAGACAGAAGAATTCTGAGAAACTTCTTTGTATTGCGTGTGAACAATCAATCCTTTTGATTGAGCAGTTTGGAAACACTCTTTTTGTAGAATCTGCAAGGGACCATTTGGAGTACTTTGAAGCCTATGGTAGACAAGGAAATATCTTCACATAAATTCTAGACAGAAGCAATCTGAGAAACTTCTTTGTGTTGTCTGCATTCATCTCATAGAGTTAAACATTTCTTTTGATTGAGCAGTTTTGAAACTCTCTTTTTATAGAATCTGCAAGTAGACATTCGGAGCGCTTTGAGGCCTATTCTGGAAAAGGAAATATCTTCACATAAAAACTAGACAGAAGAATTCTGAGAAACTTCTTTGTGATGTGTGCACTCATATCACAGAGTTGGACCTTTCTTTTTATTGAGCAGGTTGGAAACACTGTTTTTGTAGAATCTGCAACTAGACATTTGGAGAGTTTTAAGGCCTATCTTTGAAAAGGAAATATCTTCACATAAAAACTAGACAGAAGAATTCTGAGAAATTTCTTTGTGAGGTGTGCATTCATCTCACAGAGTAAAACATTTTATTTGATTGAGCAGTTTTGGAACTCTCTTTTCATTGAATCTGCAAGTGGACATTTGGAGCGCTTTGCGGCCTCTGGTGGAAAAGGAAATACCTTCACATAAAAACTAGACAGAAGAATTCTGAGAAACTTCTTCATGATGTGTGCGTTCATGTTACAGAGTTGAAGCTTTCTTTTGATTGAGCAGTTTGGAAACATTCTTTTGTAGAATGTGTAAGTGGATATTTGGAGCACTTTGAGGCCTATGATAGAAAAGGAAATATCTTCACATAAAATCTAGACAGAAGAAATCTGAGAAACTTGTTTGTGATGTGTGCATTCATCTAACAGAGTTAAAACTTTCTCTTTATTGAGCAGTTTTGAAACTCTCTTTTTTTAGAATCTGCATGTGGACATTTGGAGCGCTTTGAGGCCTATGGTGGTAAAGGAAATATCTTCACATAAAAACTAGATAGAAGCATTCTGAGAAACCTCTTTGTGATGTTTGGGTTCATATCACAGAGTTGAAACTTTCTTTTGATTGACCAGTTCGGAAACACTCTTTTTGTGTAATCTGCACGTGGATATTTGGAGTGCTTTGCATCCTATGGTAGAAAAGGAAATTTCTTCACATAAAATGTAGACAGAAGCAATCTGAGAAACGTCTTTGTGATGAGTGCATTCGTCTCACAGATTTAAGCCTTTCTTTTGATTGAGCAGTTTTTAAACTACCTTTTTGTAGAATCTGCAAGTGGACATTTGGAATGCTTTGAGGCCAATGTTGGAAAAGGATGTATCTTCACATAAAAGCTACACAGAAGAATTCTGAGAAACTTCTTTGTGATGGGTGCATTCACCTCACAGAGTTGAACCTTCCTTTTGATTGAGCAGTTTGGAAACCCTCTTTTTGTGGAAACTGCAAGTGGATATTTGGAGGAATTTGTGGCCTATGCTAGAAAAGGAAATATCTTCACATAAAATCTAGACAGAAGCAATCTGAGAAACTTCTTTGTGATGTATGCATGCATCTCACCAAGTTAAACCATTCTTTCAATTGAGCAGTTTTGAAACTCTCTTTTTTTAGAATCTGCAAGTAGACATTTGGAGCTGTTTCAGGCCGATGGTGGAAAAGGAAGTATCGTCACATAAAAACTAGCCAGAAGATTTCTGAGAAACTTCTTTGTGATGTGTGCATTCATCCCACAGAGCTGAACTTTTTTTTTTTATTGAGCAGTTTGGAAACACTCTTTTTGTAGAATCTGCATGTGGACATTTGGAGCACTTTGAGGCCTATGGTGGAAAAGGAAATATCTTCACATAAAACCTAGGCAGAAGCAATCTGAGAAACTTCTTTGTGATGTGTGCATTCATCTCACAGAGTTGAACCTTCCTTTTCATTGAGCAGTTTGGAATCACTCTTTTTGTAGAACGTGCAAGTGGACATTTGGAGCGCTTTGCGGACTATGGTAGAAAAGGAAATATCTTCACATTAAATCTAGACAGAAGCAATCTGAGAAATTTCTTTGGGATGTGTGCATTCGTCTCACAGAGTTAAACCTTCCTTTTGATAGAGCAGTATTGAAACTCTCTTTTTGTAGAATCTGCAAGTGGCCATTTGGAGTGCTTTCAGGCCTACGGTGGAAAAGGAAATATCTTCACATAAAAACTAGACAGAAGAATTTGGACAAACTTCTTTGTGATGTGTGCATTCATCTCACAGAATTGAGCCTTTCTTTTGATTGAGCAGTGTTGAAACCCTCTTTTTGTAGAATCTGCAAATTGTCATTTGGAGTGCTTTGAGGCCTACGGTGGAAAAGGAATTTATCTTCACATAAAAACTAGAGAGAAGAATTCTGACAAACTTCTTTATGATGTGTGCATTCATCTCACAGAGTTGAAACTTTCTTTTGATTGAGCAGCTTGGAAAGAGTCTTTTTGTAGAATCTGCAAGTGGACATTTGGAGTGCTTTTTGGCCTATGGATGAAAACGAAATATCTTCATATAAAATCTAGACAGTAGCAATCTGAGAAACTTCTTTGTAATGTGTGCATTCAACTCAGACAGTTAAAACTTCAGTTTGATTGAGCAGTTTTGAAACTCTCTTTTTGTAGAATCTGCAAGTGGACATTTGGAGCGCTTTGAGGTCTATGGTGGAAAAGGAAATATCTTCACATAAAAACTAGACAGAAGAATTCTGACAAACTTCCTTGTGATATGTGTGTTCATCTCACTGAGTTGAATCTTTATTTTGATTGAGTAGTTTGCAAACACTCTTTTTGTAGAATCTGCAAGTGGACATTTGGAGCACTATGCGGCCTATGGTAGAAAAGGACATACCTTCACATAAAATCTAGACAGAAGCAATCTGAGAAACTTCTTTCTGATGTATGCATTTATCTCACAGAGTTAAACCTTTCTTTTGATTGAGCAGTTTTGATACTCTCTTTTTGTAGAATCTGCCAGTGGACATTTGGAGTGCTTTGAGGTGTACGGTGGAAAAGGAAATATCTTCACATAAAAACTAGACAGAAGAATTCTGACAGACTTCTTTGTGATGTTTGCGTTCATCTCACAGAGTGGAACCTTTCTTTTGATAGAGCAGTTTCGAAACTCTCTTTTTATAGAATGTGCCAGTGGACATTTGGAGCACTTTTAGGCCTATGGTGGAAAAGGAAATATCTTCACATAAAAAAAGACAGAAAAATTCTGAGAAACTTCTTTTTGATGAATGCATTCATCTGAGAGAGTTGAACCTTTCTTTTGATTGAGCAGCTTGGAAACACTCTTTTTGTAGAATCTGCAAGTGGACATTTGGAGTGCTTTGAGGCCTATGGTGTAAAAGGAAATATCTTCACATAAAATCTAACAGAAGCAATCTGAGAAACTTCATTGTGATATGTGCATTCATCTCAGAGAATTGAACTTTCCTTTTCATTGAGCAGTTTTGAAACTCTCTTTTTGTAAAATCTGCAAGTGGACTTTTGGAGCGCTTTGAAGCCTATGGTGGAAATGGAAAATCTTCATATAAAATCTAGACCGAAGAATTCTGAGAAACTTCTTTTTGAAGTGTGTTTTCATCTCATTTGAACTTTCCTTATGATTGAGTAGTCTGGAAACAGTCTTTTTGCAGAATCTGCAAGTGAACATTTGGTGTGCTTTGCAGCCTGTGGTTGAAAAGGAAATATCTTCATATAAAATCTAGACAGAAGTAATCTGAGAAACTTCTTTCTGATGTGTGCATTGATCTCATAGAGTTTAACCTTTCTTTTGATTCAGCAGTTTTGAAACTCTCTTTTTGTAATATCTGCAAGTGGACATGTGGTGCGCTTTGAGGCCTATGGTGGAATAGGAAATATCTTCACATAAAAAATAGATGGAAGCATTCTGTGAAACTTCTTTGTGATGTGTGCATTCATCTCCCAAGTTTGAACCTTTCTTTTGATGGACTACTTTTGAAGTACTCTTTTCGTGGAATCTGCAAGTGGACATTTCGAGCGCATTAAGGTCTATGGTGGAAAATGAAATATCTTCACATAAAAAGTAGACAGAAGAACTTTGAGAAACTTTTTGTTATTTGTGCTTTCATCTCACAGAGTTGAATCTTTCTTTTGTTTGAGCAGTTTGTAAAGACTCTTTTTGAAGGGTCTGCAAGTGGACATTTGGAGTGCTTTGCGGCCTATGGTAGGAAAGGAAATATCTTCACATAAAATATAGACAGAAGCAGTCTGTGAAACTTCTTTGTGAAGTGTGCCTTTGTCTCACAGAGTTAAACCTTTCTTTTGATTGAGCAGTTTTGAAACTCTCTTTTTGAGGAATTTGCAAGGGGACATATGGAGCATTTTGTGGCCTATGGTGGAAAAGGAAATACCTTCGCACAAAACTAGACAGAAGAATTCTGAGAAACTATTTTGTGATGTATGCGTTCATCTTACAGATTTGAACCTTTCTTTTGATTGAGCAGTTTTGATACTCTGTTTTTGTAGTGTCTGCAAGTGAATATTTGGTGTGCTCTTTGGCCTATGGTAGAAAATGAGGTATCTTCACATAATATCTAGACAGAAGCAATCTGAGAAACTTCTTTGTGATGCGTGCATTCATCTCACAGAGTTAAACCTTTCGTTTGATTGAGCCGTTTTGAAACTCTCTTTTTGTAGAATCTTCAAGTGGACATTTGGAGCACTTTGAGGCCTATGGTGAAAAAGGAAATATCTTCACATAAAAACTAGACAGAAGAATTCTGACAAACTTCTTTGAAATGCGTGCACTCGTCTCACAGAGTTGAACCTTTCTTTTGATTGAGCAGTTTGAAAACACTTTTTTTGTAGAATTGGCAAGTGGACGTGTGTTCCGCTTTGTGACCTGTGGTAGAAAATGATATATCTTCACATAAAATCTCGACAGACGCAATCTGAGAAACTTCTTTCTGATGCGTGCATTCATCTCACAAAGTTAAACTTTTCTTTTGCTTAAGAAGTTTTGAAACTATCTTTTTGTAGAATCTGCAAGTGCACATTTGGAGAGCCTTGAGGCGTATGGTGGAAAAGGAAATATCTTCACATTAAAAGTAGACAGAAGAATTCCGACAAACTTCTTTGAGATGCATGCATTCATCTCTCAAAGTTGAACCTTTCTTTTGATTGAGCAGTTTGGAAGCACTCTTTTTGTAGAATCTGTAAGTAGACATTTGCAGCGCTTTGCAGCCTATGAAAAGGAAATAACTTCACATAAAATCTAGACAGAAGCAATCTGAGAAACTTCTTTGTGATGTGTGCTTTCATCTAACAGAGTTAAACATTTCTTTTGACTGAGGAGTTTTGAAACTCTCTTTTAGTAGAATCTGCAAGTGGACATTTGGAGCACTTTTAGGCCTATGGTGGAAAAGAAACTATCTTCACATAAAAACTAGACAGAAGAATTCCGATAAACTTCTTTGTGATGCATGAGTTCATCTGACAGAGTTGAACCGTTCTTTCAATTGAGGAGTTTGGAAACACTCTTTTTTTAGAATCTGGAAGTGGACATTTGGAGCGCTTTGAGGCCTATGGTGGAAAAGGAAATATCTTCACATAAAATCTAACAGAAGCAATCTGAGAAACTTCATTGTGATGTGCGCATTCATCTCACAGAGTTGAACCATTCCTTTCATTGAGCACTTTTGAAACTCTCTTTTTGTAAAATGTGCAAGTGGAATTTTGGAGCGCTTTGAGGCCTATGGTGGAAAGGAAATATCTTCACACAAAAACTAGACAGAAGAATTCTGAGAAAGGTTTTGTGATGTGTGCGTTCAGCTCACAGAGTTGAACTTTTCTTATGATTGAGCAGTTTTGAAACACTCTTTTTGTAGAATCTGCAAGTGGATATTTGGTGTCCTTTGCAGCCTAAAGTATAAAAGGAAATATCTTCACATAAAATCTAGACAGAAACAGTCTCAGAAACTTGTTTGTGATTTGTGCATTCATCTCACAGAGTTAAACCTTTATTTTGATTGAGCAGTTTTGAGACTCTCTTTTTGTAGAATCTGCAAGTGGACCTTTGGAGTGCTTTGAAGCCTGTGGTGGAAAAGGAAATATCTTCACATAAAAACGAGACAGAAAAATTCTGAGAAACTTTTTTGTGATGCGTGCGTTTATCTCAGAGAATTGAACTTTGGTTGACCAGGTTGGAAACACCCTTTTTGTAGAATCTGCAAATGGACATTTGGTGCGCTTTGTGTCCTATGGTAGAAAATGAAATATCTTCACATAAAATCTAGACAGAAGAAATCTGAGAAACTTCTTTTTGATGTGTGCATTCAACTCAGAGTGAGAGCTTTCTTTTGATGGGGCGGTTTGGAAACTCTATTTTTGTAGAATCTCCAAGTGATATTTGGAGCACTTTGAGACCTATGGTGGAAAAGCAAATATCTTCATATAAAAACTAAACAGAAGAATTCTGAGAAACTTCTTTGAGATGCGTGAGTTCCTCTCACAGAGTTGAATCTTTCTTTTGATTGAGCAGTTTGGAAACACTCTTTTTGTAGAATCAGTTAGTGGACATTTGGTGCGCTTTGTGGCCTATGGTAGAAAATGAAATATCTTCACATAAAATCTAGACAGAAGCAAACTGAGAAACTTCTTCATGATGTGTGAACTCATCTCACAGAGTTAAATTTTTATTTTGATTGAGAAGTTTTGAAACTCTCTTTTTGTAGAATCTGCAAGTGGACATTTGGAGCACTTTGAGACCTATGGTGGAAAAGGAAATATCTTTACATAAAACTAGACAGAGTAATTCTGAGAAACTTCTTTGTGATGTGTGCGTTCATCTCACAGAGTGGAAACTTTCTTTTGTTTGAGCAGTTTGGAAACACTCTGTGGAATATACATGTGGACATTTGGAGCGCTTTGCGGCCTATGGCAGAAAAGGAATTATCCTCTCATAAAATCTAGACAGAAGCAATCTGAGAAACTTCTTTCTGATGTTTGCACCCATCTCAGAGAGTTAAACCTTTCTTTTGATTGAGCAGTTTTGAAACTCTCTTTTTGTAGAATCTGCAAGTGGACATTTGGAGCGCTTTGAGGCGTATGGTGGAAAAGGAAATATCTTCACATTAAGACTAGACAGAAGAATTCTGACAAACTTCTTCGAGATGCGTGTGTTCATCTCACAGAGTTAAACCTTTCTTTTGATTGAGCAGTTTGGAAACACTCTTTTTGTATCATCTGCAAGGGGACATTTGGAACGCTTTGCAGATTATGGTAGGAAAGGAAATAACTTCATACGAAATCTGGACAGAAGGAATCTGAGAGACTATTTTATGATGTGTGCATTCGTCTCACAGAGTTAAACCTTTCTTTTGATTGAGCAGTTTTGAAATTCTCATTTTGTATAATCTGCAAGTGGACATTTGGAATGCTTTGAAGCCTATGGAGGAAAAGGAAATATCTTCATATAAAAACCAGACAGAAGAATTCTGAGAAACTTCTTTGTGATGTGTGCGTTCATCTCACAGAGTTGAACTTTGTTTTGATTAAGCAGTTTGGAAACACTCTTTTAGTAGAATCTGCAAGTGGATATTTGGAGCAGTTTGTGGCCGATGGTAGAAAAGAAAATATCTTCATATAAAATGTAGACAGAAGCAATCTGAGAGACTACTTTGTGATGTGTACATTCATCTAATAGAGGTAAAGCTTTCTTTTGATTGAGTCGTTTTGAAACTCTTTTTGAAGAATCTGCAAGTGGACACCTAGAGCGCTTGAGGCCTATGGTGGAAAAGAAAATATCTGCATATAAAAACTAGACAGAAGAATTCTGAGAAACTCCTTTGTGATGTGTGCGTTCATCTCCCAGAGTTGAACCTTTATTTTGATAGAGCAGTTTGGAAACACACTTTTTGTAGAATCTGCAAGTTGACATTTGGAGCACGTTGTGGCCTATGGTAGAAAAGTAAATATCTTCACATAAAATCTAATAGAAGCAATCTGAGAAACGTCTTTTTGATGTATGCATTCAACTCACAGAGTGAGAGCTTTCTTTTGATGGGGCGGTTTGGAAACTCTATTTTTGTAGAATCTGCAAGTGGACATTTTGAGCACTTTGTGGCCTATGGTGGAAAAGGAAATATCTTCACATAAAAACGAGACAGAAAAATTCTGAGAAACTTTTTTGTGATGCGTGCGTTCATCTCAGAGAATTGAACTTTTCTTTTGTTTGACCAGGTTGGAAACAGCCTTTTTGTAGAATCTGCAAGTGGACATTTGGAGCACTTTGTGGCCTTTGGTAGAAAATGAAATATCTTCACATAAAATCTAGACAGAAGCAATCTGAGAAACTTCTTTGTGATGTGTACGTTTATCTCCCAGAGTTGAACATTTCTATTCATGGATCAGTTTTGACATAAGCTTTTTGTAGAATCTGCAAGTGGAGATTTTGAGTGCCTTGAGACCTATGGTGGAAAATGAAATATCTTCATATAAAAACTAGACAGAAAAATTCTGAGAAACGTCTTTGTGATATGTGGGTTCATCTCACAGAGTTGAAACTTTCTTTTGATTGAGCAGTTTGGAAACATGATTTTTGTAGAATCTGCAACTGGACATTTGGAGCGCTTTGCGGCCTATGGTAGAAAAGGAAATATCTTCACATAAAATCTAGACAAAAGCAATCTGAGAAACTTCTTTGTGATGTGTGCATTCATCTCACAGTATTAAAACTTTCTTTTGATTGAGCATTTTTGAGACTCTCTTTTGTAGAATCTGCAAGTGGACATTTGGAGCCCTTTGAGGCCTGTGGTGGAAAAGGAAATATCTTCACATAAAAACTAGACAGAAGAATTCTGAGAAACTTCTTTGTGATGTGTCCATTTATTTCACAGTGTTGAACCTTTCTTTTGATTGAGCTGTTTAGAAACACTCTTTTTGGAGAATCTGCAAGTGGACATTGGAGCACTTTGAAGCCTATGGTGGAAAAGGAAATATCTTCACATAAAAACTAGACAGAAGATTTCTGAGAAACTCCTTGTGATGAGTGTGTTCATCTCACAGAGTTGAACCTTTCTTTTGATTGAGCAGTTTGGAAACCCTCATTGTAGAATCTGCAAGTGGACACTTGGAGCACTTTGCAGCCTATGATAGAAAAGAAAATATCTTCACATAAAATCTAGACAGAAGCAATCGGAGAAACTACTTTCTGATGTGTGCATTCATCTCACAGAGTTAACCCTTTCTTTTGATTGAGCAATTTTGAAACTTTCTTTTTGTAGTATCTGCAAGTGGACATTTGGATCGCTTTGAGGCCTATGGTGGAAAACTTAATATCTTCACATAAAAACTAGAGAGAATTCTGAGAAACTTCTTTCTGATGCGTGCATTCATCTCATGGAGTTGAAGATTTCTTTTGATTGAGCAGTTTGGAAACACTCTTTTGTAGATTCTGCAAGTGGATATTTGGAGCGCTTTGCAGCCTATGTTAGAAAAGGAAATATCTTCATATAAAATATAGACAGAAGCAACCTGAGAAACTTCTTTGTGATGCGTGCATTCATCTCACACAGTTAAACCTTTCTTTTAATGGACCAGTTTTGAAATACTCTTTTTGTATAATCTGCAAGTGGACATTTCGAGCACCTTGAGGCCTATGGTGTAAAAGGAAATAACTTCACATAAAATCTAGACAGAACAATAACGTGAAATTTCTTTGTGATGTGTGGTTTCATCTCACAGAGTTGAATCTTTCTTTTGATTGAGCAGTTTGCAAAACAAGCTTTCTGTACAATCTGCAAGTGGACATATGGAGCGCTTCGTGGCCTATGGTAGAAAAGGAAATAACTTCACATAAAATCTAGACAGAATAAATCTGAGAAACTTCTTTCTGATGTGTGCATTCATCTCACAGAGTTAAACCTTTCTACTGATTGAGGAATTTTGAAACTCTCTTTTTGTAGAATCTGCAAGTGGACATTTGGAGGAATTTGAGGCCTATGTTGGAAAAGGAAATATCTTCACAAAGAAAACGAGATAGAAGCATTCTCAGAAACTTCTTTGTGATGCTTGCATTCATGTCCCAGAGTTGAAACTTTCTTTGATGGACAAGTTTTGAAATACTCTTTTTGTAGAATCTGCAAGTGGACATTTCGAGTGCCTTGAGGCCTATGGTGGAAAATGAAATATCTTCACATAAAAACCAGACAGAAGAATTCTGAGAAACTTCTTTGTGATGTGTGTGTTCATCTCACAGAGTTGAACCTTTCTCCTAATTGAGCAGTTTGGAAACACTCTTTTTGTAGAATCTTCAAGTGGACATTTGGAGTGCTTTGCAGCCTATGGTAGAAAAGAAAATATCTTCACATAAAATCTAGACAGAAGCAATCTGAGAAACATCTTTGTGATGTGTGCATTCATCTCACAGAGTAAAACCTTCCTTTTAATGGAGCAATTTTGAATCTCTCTTTTTGTACAAACTGCAAGTGGACATTTGGGGCGCTTTGAGGCCTGTGGTGGAAAAGGAAATATCTTCACATAAAAACTAGACGGAAGAATTCTGAGAAACTCCTTTGTGATGTGTGCGTTCTTCTCACAGAGTTGAATCTTACTTTTGATTGAGCTGTTTGGGAACACTCTTTTTGTAGACTCTGCAAGTGGACATTTGGAGCGCTTTGTGGGCTATGGTAGAAAAGGAAATATCTTCATATAAAATCTAGACAGAAGCAACCTGACAAACTTCTTTGTGATGTGTGCATTCATCTCACAGAGTTGAATCTTTCTTTTCATAGAGCAGTTTTGAAACTCTCTTTTGTAAAATCTGCAAGTGGACATTTGAAGTGCTTTGAGGCATATGGTGGTTAATGAAATATCTTTACATAATAACTGGACAAAAGCATTCTGAGAAACTTCTTTGTGATGTGTGTGTTCATCTCTCAGAGTTAAACATTTCTTTTGATTGAGCAGTTTTGAAACTCTCTTTTTGAAGAATCTTCAAGTGGACATTTGGAAGGCTTCACTGCCTGTGGTAGAAAAGGAAGTTTCTTCACATAAAATCTAGACAGCAGCTATCTGAGAAACTTCTTTGTGATGCCTGCGTTCATTTCACAGAACTGAACATTTCTTTTGACTGAGCAGTTTGGAAACACCCTTTTTTTAGAAGCTGCAATTGGACATTCGAAGAGCTTTGCGGCCTATGGTAGAAAAGGAAATACCTTCACATAAAATCTAGGCAGAATCAGCCTGAGAAACATCTTTGTTATGTCTGCATTCATCTCAGAGAGTTAAACCTTTCTTTTGAATGAGCAGTTTTGAAACTGTTTTTGTAGAATATGCAAGTGGACATTTGAAGTGCTTTGAGGCCTATAGTGGAAAAGGAAATATCTTCACATAAAAACTAGACAGAAGATTTCTGAGGAACTTCTTGGTGATGTGTGCATTCATCCCACAGAGTTGAAACTTTCTTTTGATTGAGCAGTTTGGAAACACTCTTTTTCCAGAATCTGCAAGGGAACATTTGGAGTGCTTTGTGTCCTATGGTAGAAAAGGAAACATCTTTACATAATATCTAGACAGAAGCAGTCTGAGATACTTCTTTGTGATGTGTGCATTCATCTCACAGAGTTAAACATTTCTTTTGATAGAGCAGTTTTGAAACTCTCTTTTTGTAGAATCTGCAAGTGGATATTTGGAGCACTTTGAGAACTATGGTGGAAAAGGAAATATCTTCACATAAAAATTGGATAGAAGCATTACGAAAAACTTCTTTGTGATGTGTGCATTCATCTCCCAGAGTTGAATCTTTCTTTTGATGGACCAGCTTTGAAATACTCTGTTTTGTAGAATCTGCAATTGGACATCTAAAGAGACTTGATGCCTACGGTGGAAAATGAAATATCTTCACATAAAAACTAGACAGAAGAATTCTGAGAAACTTCTTTGAGATGTGTGACTTTATCTCACAGAATTAAGCCTTTCTTTTGATTGAGCAGTATTGAAACTATCTTTTTGTAGTATCTTCAAGTGGACATTTAGAGCGCTTTGAGGCCGATGGTTGAAAAGGAAGTATCTTCACATAAAATCTAGACAGAAGCAATCTGAGGAACATCTTTGTGATGTGTGCATTCATCTTACACACTTAAACTTTTCTTTTGATTGAGCAGTTTTGAATCTCTCTTTTTGTAGAATCTGCAAGTGGACATTTGGAGCGCTTTGAGGCCTAGAGTAGAAAAGGAAATATCTTCACACAAAAATTAGACAGAAGAATTCTGGGAAACTTCTTTGTGATAGGTGCATTCATCTCACAGAGTTGAACCTTTCTTTTGATTGAGCAGTTTGGAAACACTCCTTTTGTAGAATCTGAAAGTGGACATTTGGAGTGCTTCGTGGCCTATGGTAGAAAAGGAAATATCTTCACATAAAATCAAGGCAGAAATAATCTGAGAAACTTCTTTGTGATGTATGCATTCATCTCACAGAGTTGAAAATTTCTTTTGAATGAGCAGTTTGGAAACACTCCTTTGTAGAGTCTGTAAGTGAACATTTGCAGTGCTTTGAGACCTATGGTAGAAAAGGAAATATCTTCACATAAAATCTAGACAGTAGCAATCTGAGAAACTTCTTTGTGATGTCTTCATTCATCTCACAGAGTTAAACCTTTCTTTTGATTGAGCAGTTTTGAAAGTCTGTTTTTTTTAGAATCTGCAAGTGAATATTTGGAGCGCTTTGAGGCCTATGGTGGAAAAGGAAATATCTTTACCTAAAAACTAGATAGAAGAATTCTGAGAAACTTCTTTGTGATGTGAGCATTGATCTCACAGAGTTGAAACTTTCTTTTGATTGAGCAGTTAGGAAACACTCTTTTTGTAGAATCTGCAAGTGGACATTTGGAGCACTTTGCGGACAATGGTAGAAAAGGAAATATCTTCACATTAAAACTAGACAGGAGAATTCTGAGAAACAACTTTGTGATTTGTGCATTTATCTCCTAGAGTTGAAACTCTCTTTTGAAGGACTAGTTTTGAAATACTCTTTTTGTAGAATCAGCAAGTGGAATTTTGGAGTGCTTTGAGGCCTATGGTGGAAAAGGAAATATCTTCACAAAAAAACTAGACAGAAGATTTCTGAGAAACTTCTTTGTGATGTGTGCATTCATCTCACAGAGTTGAACTTTTCTTTTTATTTAGTAATATGGAAACACTGTTTTTGTAGAATCTGACAGGGGACATTTGGAGCGCTTTGCTGCCTATAGCAGAAAAGGAAATATCTTCCCAAAAAAAACTAGACAGAAGATTTCTGAGAAACTTCTTTGTGATGTGTGCATTCATCTCCCAGAGTTAGATCTTTCTTTTGATTGAGCAGTCTTGAAACTCTCTTTATGTAGAATCTGCAAGTGGACATTTGGAGCAGTTTGGGGCCTATGTTGAAAAAGGAAATACCTTCACATAAAAATTAGAGAGAATAATTCTGAGAAACTTCTTTGTGATGTGTGCATTCATCTCACAGAGTTGAACCTTTCTTTTGATTGAGCAGTATGGAAACACTCTTTTTGTAGAATCTGCAAGTGGACATTTGGAGCGCTTTCTGGCCTTTGGCAGAAAAGGAAATATCTTCACATGAAATCTAGATGGAAGCAATCTGAGAAACTTCTTTTTGATGTATGCATTCTCATCAAAGTGCTAAAACTTTCTTTTGATTGAGGAGTTTCAAAACTCTCTTTTTGTAAAATGTGCAAGTGGACATTTGGAGTGCTTTGAGGCCTATGGTGGAAAAGGAAATATCTTCACATAAAAATTAAGCAGAAGAATTCTGAGAAACTTCTTTGTAATGTGTGCATTCATCTCACAGATTTGAAACTTTCTTTGACTGAGCAGTTTGGAAACAATTTTTTTGTAGAATCTGCTGGTGGACATTTTGAGCGCTTTGCAGCCTATTGTAGAAAAAGAAATATCTTCACATAAAATGTAGACAGAAGCAATCTGACAAACTTCTTTGTGATGTGTGCTTTCATCTCACAGAGTTGAACTTTTTTTTGTTTGAGCAGTTTTGAAACTCTCCTTTTGTAGAATCTGCAAGTGGACACATGGAGCATCTTGAGGCCTATGGTGGAAAAGGAAATACCTTCACATGAAAACTAGACAGAAGAATTCTGAGAAACTTCTTTCATCTCACAGAGTTGAACCTTTCTTTTGATCAAGCAGTATGGAAACACTGTTTTTGTAGAATCTGCAAGTGGACATTCATAGTGCTTTGCGGCTTACGGTTGAAAAGGAAATATATTCACATAAAATCTAGACAGAAGCAATCAGAGAAACTTCCTTGTGATGTGTGTATTCATCTCACAGAGTTAAACCTTCCTTCTGATTGTGCAGTTTTGAAACTCTCTTTTTATATAATCTGCAGGTGGACATTTGTAGTGCTTTAACTCCTATGGTGGAAAAGGAAATATCTTCACATAAAAACTAGATAGAAGCATTCTGAGAAACTTCTTTGTTGTGTGTGCATTCATCTCCCAGAGATAAACCATTCTTTTGTTGGAGCAGTTTTGAAATCCTTTTTTCGTAGAATCTTCAAGTGGACATTTCAAGTTCCTTGAGGCCAATGATGGAAAATGAAATATCTTCACATAAAAATTAGACAGAAGTATTCTGAGAAACTTCTTTGTGATGCTTGCATTCATCTCACAGAGTTGAACCTTTCTTTTAATTCAGCAGTTTGGAAACACTCTGTTTGTAGAAACTACAAGTGGACATTTGGAGTGCTTTGCGGCCTATGGTAGAAAAGGAAATATCTTCACATAAAATCTACACAGAAGCAATCTGTGAAACTTCTTTGTGATATGTGCATTCATCTCACAGAGTTAAACTTTCTTTTGATTGAGAAGTTTTGAAACTCTCTTTTTGTAAAATCTGCAAGTGGACATTTGCAGCACTTTGAGGCCTGTGTTGGAAAAGGAAATATATTCACATAAAAACTAGACAGAAGAATTCTGAGAAACTTCTTTTTGATGCATGCGATCATCTCATAGAGTTACATATTTCTTTTGATTGAACAATTTGGAACCACTCTTTTTGTAGAATCTGCAAGTGGAAATTTGGAGCCCTTTGCAGCCTACGGTAGAAAAGGAAATATCTTCACATAAAATCTAGACAGAAACAATCTCAGAATGTTCTGTGTGATGTGCACATTCATCTCCTAGAGTTGAATGTTTCTTTTGAAGGACCAGTTTTGAAATACGCTTTTTGTAGAATCTACAAGTGTACATTTCGAGTGCCATGAGGCCTAAGGTGGAAAAGGAAATATCTTCATATAAAAACTAGACAGAAGAATTTTGAGAAACTTCATTGTGATGCAGGCATACATCTCACAGAGCTGAAACTTTCTTTTGATTGAGGAGTTTTGAAACAATCTTTTTGTAGAATCTGCAAGTGGACATTTGGATCACTTTGCTGCCAATGCTAGGAAAGGAAATACCTTCACATAAAATCTAGACAGAAGCAATCAGGAAACTTCTTTGTGATGTGTGCATTCATCTCGCAGTGTTGAACCTTTCTTTTGATTGAGCAGTTTTGAAACTCTCTTTTTGTAGCATCTTCAAGTGGACTTTTGGAGCACTTTGGGGCCTATGGTGGAAAAGGAAATATCTTCACATAAAAACTAGATAGAAGCATTCTTAGAAACTTCTTTGTGATGTGTGCATTCATCTCAAGAGTTGAGCCTTTCTTTTGATGGACCAGTTTTGAAATACTCTTTTTGTAGAATCTGCAAGTGGTCATTTCAAGCGCCTTGAGGCCAATGGTGGAAAAAGAAATATCTGCACATAAAAACTAGATAGAAGCACTCTGAGAAACTTCTCTGTGATGTGTGCATTCATCTCACAAAGTTGAAATTTTCTTTTGATGGACCAGTTTTGAAATGCTGTTTTTGTAGAATCTGGAAGTGGACATTTCGAGTGCCTTGAGGCCTATGCTGGAAAATGAAATAACTTCACATAAAAACTAGATAGAAGAATTTTGAGCAACTTCTTTCTGATGTGTGCATTCATCTCACAAAATTGAAACTATCTTTTGATTGAGCATTATGGAAACACTTTTTGTAGAATCTGCAAATGGACATTTGGAGTGCTTTGTGGCCTATGGCAGGAAAGGAAATATCTTCACATAAAATCTAGACAGAAGCATTCTCAGAAACTTCTTTGTGACGTGTGCATTCACCCCAAAGAGTGACACCTTTCTTTTGATTGAGCAGTTTTGAAACTCTCTTTTTGTAGCATCTTCAAGTGGACTTTTGGAGCACTTTGGGGCCTACAGTGGAAAAGGAAATATCTTCACATGAAAAGTAGACGGAAGAATTCTGAGAAACTTCTTTGTGAGGTGTGCGTTCATCTCACAGAGTTGAACCTTTGTTTTGACTGAGCAGTTACGAAACACTCTTTTTGTAGAATCTGCAAGTGGACGTTTGGAGTGCTTAGTGGCCTATGGTGGAAAAGGAAATATGTTCACATAATAACTAGACAGAAGAATTCTGAGAAACTTCTTTGTGATGCACGTGTTCATCTCACCGAGTTGAACCTTTGTTTTGTTTGAGCAGTTTGGAAACAATCTTTTCGTAGAATCTGCAAGGGGACATTTTGAGCACTTTGCGGCCTTTGGTAGAAAAGGAAATATCTTCACATAAAATCTAGACAGAAGCAATTTGAGAAACTTCTTTGTGTTTTGTGCATTCATCTCACAGAGTTAAACCTTTCTTTTGATTGATCAGTTTTCAAACTCTCTTTTTGTAGAATGTGGTAGTGGAAATTTGGAGCGCTTAGAGGCTTATGGTGGAAAAGGAAATAACTCCACATAAAAACTAGACAAGAATTCTGAGAAACTTCTTCGTGATGTGTGTGTTTATCTCACAGATTTGAACCTTTCTTTTGCTTCAGCAGTTTAGAAACACTCTTTTTGTAGAATCATCAAATGGACATTTGGAGCGCTTTGCAGCCAATAGTAGAAAAGGAAATATCTTCACATAAAATCCAGTCAGAAGCAATCTAAGAAACTTCTTTGTGATGTGTGTATTCATCTCACAGAGTTAAAACTTTCTTTTGACTGAGAAGTTTTGAAACTCTCTTTTTGTAGAATCCGCAAGTGGACATTTGTAGCGCTTTTGGGCCTACAGTGGAAAAGGAAATATCTTCACAGAAAAACTAGACAGAAGAATTCTGAGAAACTTCTTTGTGATGTGTGCCTTCATCTCAAAGAGTTGAAACTTTCTTTTGATACAGCAGTTTGGAAACACTCTTTCTGGAGATTCTGCAAGTGGACATTTGCAGCGCTATGCAGACTATGGTAGAAAAGGTAATATCTTCACAAAAAATCTAGACAGAAGGAATCTGAGAAACTTCTTTGGCATGTGTGCATTCATCTCACAGATTTCAACCTTTCTTTTGACTGAGCAGTTTTGAAACACTCTTTCTGTAGAACTTGCAAGTGGACATTTGGATCGTTTTGAGGCCTATGGTGGAAAAGGAAATATCTTCACATAAAAACTAGACAGAAGAGTTCTGAGAATCTCCTTTGTGATGTATGCGTTTATCTCACAAAGTTGAACCTTCCTTTTGATTGAGCAATTTAGAAACGTTCTTTTTGTAGAATCTGCAAGGGGACTTTTGGAGAGTTTTAAGGCCTATCTTTGAAAAGGAAGTATCTTCACATAAAATCTAGACAGAAGCAATCTCAGAAACTTCTTTGTGATATGTGCATTCATCTCACAGAGTTAAACCTTTCTTTTGGTTGAGTAGTTTTGAAGTTCTCTTTTTGTAGAATCTGCAAGTGGACATTTTGAGTGCTTTGAGGCCTACAGTCGGAAAGGAAATATTTTCACATAAAAACTAGACAGAAGAATTCTAAGAAACTTCTTTGTGATGCATGCGTTCATCTCACCGAGTTTAAACTTTGTTTTGATTGAGCAGTTTGGAAACAATTTTTGTAGAATCTGCAAGGGGACATTTTGATCACTTTGCGGCCTTTGGTAGAAAAGGAAATATCTTCACATAAAATCTAGACAGAACCAATGTGAGAAACCTCTTTGTGATGTGTGCATTCATCTCACAGAGTTAAAGCATTCTTTTGATTGAGCAGTTTTGAAACTCTTTTTTTGTAGAATCTGCAGTTGGACATTTGGAGTGCTTTGAGGCCTATGGTGGAAAAGGAAATATCTTCACATAAAAACTAGACAGAAGAACTCTGAGAAACTTCTTTGTGATGTGTGCATTCATCTCACAGAGTTGAACATTTCTTTTGATTGGAATTTTTGAAACACTCTTTTTGTAGATTCTCTAAGTGAGCACTTGGAGCGCTTTGCAGCCTATGTTAGAAAAGGAAATAGCTCCACATAAAATCTAGACAGAAGCAATCTGAGAAACTTCTTTGGGATGTGTGCATTCATCTCACAGGGTTAACTCTTACTTTTGATTGAGCAGTTTTGAAACTCTCTTTTTGTTGAATGTGCAAGTGGACATTTGGAGCGCGTTGAGGCCTACAGTGGAAAACGAAATATCTTCTCATAAAAACTAGACAGAAGCATTTTTAGAAACTTCTTTGTGATGTGTGCACTGATCTCACAGAGTTAAGCCTTTGTTTTGATTGAGCAGTTTTGAATCTCTCTTTTTGTAGAATCTGCAAGTTAACATTTGGAGTGCTTTGAGGCCTGTGGAGGAAAAGGAAATATTTTCACATCAAAACTACACAGAACAATTCGGAGAAACTTCTTTGTGATGCATGCGTTTATCTCACAGAGCTGAACCTTTCTTTTGATTAAGCAGTTTGGAAACACTCTTTTTGTGGAATCCGCAAGTGGACATTTGGAGCGCTTTGCAGCCTATGTTACAAAAGGGAATATATTCCCATAAAATCTAGATAGAATGAATCTGAGAAACTTCTTTGTGATGTGTGCATTCATCTCACAGAGTTAAAACTTTCTGATTGAGCTGTCTTGAAACTCTCTTTTTGTAAAATCTGCAAGTGGACATTTTGAGCGCTTTGAGGCCTACGGTGGAAAAGTAAATATTTTCACATAAAAACTAGACAGAAAAATTCTGAGAAACTTCTTTGTGATTTGTGCGTACATCTCAAAGAGTTGAACCTTTCTTTTGATTGAGCAGTTTGGAAGGACTCTTTTTGTAGAATATGCAAGTGGACATTTGGAGCGCTTTGTGACCTCTGGTAGAAAAGAAAATATCTTCACAGAAAATCTAGATAAAAGCAGTCTGACAAAGTACTTTATGATGTGTGCATTCATCTCACAGAGTTAAACATTTCTTTTGATTGAGCAGTTTTGAAACTCTCTTTTTGTAGAATCTGCAAGTGTACATTTGGAGCGGTTTGAGGTCTATGGTGGAAAAGGAAATATCTTCAGATAAAAACTAGACAGAAGAATTCTGAGAAACTTCTTTGTGATGTGCAAATTCAACTCACACAGTTGAACCTTTCTTTTGATAGGGGAGGTTTGAAACACTCTTTTTGCAGAATCTGCAAGTGGACATTTGAAGTGCTTTGAGGCCTATGGTGGAAAAATAAATATCTTCCCATAAAAAATAGAAAGAAGCATTCTCAGAAACTTCTTTGTGATGTTTGCCTTCAACACACAGAGTTGAACATACGTTATCATAGAGCAGTTTTGAAACACTCTTTTAGTAGAATCTGCAAGTGGATATATGGAAAGCCTTGAGGCCTTCGTTGGAAACGGGTACATCTTCACATAAAAACTAGAGAGAAGCATTCTCAGAAACTTCTTTGTGAAGTGTACATTCAACTCACAGAGTTGAACCTTTCTTTTGATAGAGCAGTTATGAAACACTCTTCTTGTAGAATCTGCAACTGCATATTTGGACTGCTTGGAGGCATTCGTTGGAAATGGGATATCTTCACATAATCACTAGACAGAAGCATTCTCAGAAACTTCTTTGTGACGTGCAAATTCAACTCACAGAGTTGAACCTTTCTTTTGATAGGGCAGGTTTGAAACACTCTTTTTGCCGAATCTGCAAGGGGACATTTGAAGCGCTTTGAGGCCTATGGTGGAAAAGGAAATATCTTCCCATAAAAACTAAACAGTAGCATTCTCAGAAACTTCTTTGTGATGTTAGCATTCCACTCACAGAGTTGGACACACTTTATCATAGAGCAGTTTTGAAACACTCTTTTAGTAGAATCTGTGAGTGGATATTTGGACCGCTTTGAGGCTTTCGTTGGAAATGGGAATATCTTCACATAATCTCTAGAGAGAAGTTTACTCAGAAACTTCTTTGTGCTGTGTGCATTCAACTCACAGAATTGAACTTTTCTTTTGATAGAGCAGTTTTGAAACACTGTTTTTGTAGAATCTGCAAGTGGACATTTGGAGAGCTTTGAGACCTATGGTCGAAAAGGAAATATCCTCACATAAAATATAGACAGAATCATTCTCAGAAACTTCTTTGTGATGTTTGCATTCAACTCACAGAGTTGAAGATACTTTATCATAGAGCAGTTTTGACACACTCTTTTAGTAGAATCTGCAAGTGGATATTTGGACCGCTTTGAGGCATTCGTTGGAAATGGGAATATCTTCAGATAATCACTAGATAGAAGCTTTCTCAGAAACTACTTTGTGATGTGTACATTCATGTTCACAGAATTGAACCTTTCTTTTTATAGAGCAGTTTAAGAACCCCCTATTTGTAGAATCTGCATGTGGATATTTCGACCAGTTTGAGGTCTTCGTTGGAAATGGGTATATCTTCACATAAACTCTAGACAGAAGCATTCTCAGAAACTTTTTTGTGATGTGTGCATTCAACTCACAGAGTTGAACCTTTCTTTTGATAGAGCAGCTTTGAAACACTCTTTTTGTAGAATTTGCAATTGGATATTTGGTCTGCTTTGAGGCCTTCTTTGGAAATGGGAATATCTTCACATAAACACTAGACAGAAGCATTCCCAGAAACTTCTTTGTGAGGTGTGCATTCAACTCACAGAGTTGAACATACCTTATCATAGAGCAGCTTTCAAACACTCTTTTTGTAGAATCTGTGAGTGGATATTTAGAGAGCTTTGAGGCCTACGGTGGAAAAGGTAATATCTTTATATAAAAACCAGAGAGAAAAATTCTCGGAAACTTCTTTGTGATGTGTGCATTCAACTCACAGAGTTGAACCTTTCTTTTGATAGAGCAGGTTGAAACACTCTTGTTGCAGAATCTGCAAGTGGACATTTGGAGTGCCTTGAGGCCTATGGTGGAAAAGGAAATATCTTCACATAAAATCTAGACAGAAGCATTCTCAGAAACTGCTTTGTGATGTTTGCTTTCAACTCACAGATTTGGACATACTGTATCATAGAGCAGTTTTGAAACACTCTTTTTGCAGAATCTGCAAGTGGATATTTGGACTGCTTACCAGCCTTCGTTGGAAACGGGAATATCTTCACATAATCACTAGACAGAAGCTTTCTCAGAAACTTCTTTGTGATGTGTGCATTCAACTCACAGAGTTGAAGCTTTCTTTAGATAGAGCAGGTTTGAAACACTCTTTTTGTACAATCTGCAAGTGGACATTTGGAGCGCTTTAAGCCCTATGGTGGAAAAGGAAATATCGTCCAATAAAAACTAGACAGAAGCATTTTCTCAGAAACTTCTTTGTGATGTTTGTCCTCAACTCACAGAGTTAAACATACCTTATGATAGAGCAGTTTTGAAACAGTCTTTTAGTTGAATCTGGAAGTGGATATTTGGAACTTTTTGAGGCATTCATTAGAAACAGGAGTATCTTCACATAAAAATTAGACAGCAGCATTCTCAGAAACTTCTTTGTGATGTGTACATTCAACTCACAGAGTTGAACCTTTCTTTTGATAGGGCAGCTTTGAAACACTTTTTGTAGAATCTGTCAGTGGACTTTTGGAGAGCTTTGTGGCCTACGGTGGAAAACGAAATATCTTCACATAAAAACTAGACAGAAGCATTCTCAGAAACTTCTTTGTGATGTGTGCATTCAACTCATAGAGTTGAACCTTTCTTCTGATAAAGCAGACATTAAACACTGTTTTCGTAGTATCTGCAAGAGGATATTTGGACCGCTTTAAGTCTTCATTGGAAACAGGAATATCTCACATAAACACTAGACAGAAGCATTCTCAGAAACTTCTTTGTGATGTGTGCATTCAACTCACAGAGATGAACCTTTCTTTTGATAGAGCAGGTTTGAAACACTCTTTTTGTAGAATCTGCAAGTGGACATTTGGAGCGCTTTGAGGCCTGTGGTGGAAAAGGAAATATCTTCCCATAAAAACTAGAGAGATTAATTCTCAGAAACATCTTTGTGATGTTTGCCTTCAACTGACAGAGTTGAACATACCTTATCATACAGCAGTTTTGAAACCATCATTTTGTAGAATCTTCAAGTGGAAATTTGGAGAGTTTTGAGGCCTAAGGTGGGAAAGGAAATATCTTCACATAAAAACTAGACAGAAGCATTCTCAGAAGCTTCTTTGTGATGTTTGAATTCAACTGACAGAGTTGAACATTTTTTTTGATAGAGCAGTTTTGAAACACTCTTTTCGTAGAATCTGCAAGTGGATATTTGAAGCGCTTTGAGGACTTCATTGGAAACTGGAATATCGTCATATAAACACTAGACAGAATTATTCTCAGAAACTTCTTTGTAATGTGTGCATTCAACTCACAGAGTTGAACCTCTCTTTTGTTACAGGAGTTTTGAAACACTCTTTTTGCAGAATCTGCAAGTGGACATTTGGAGCACCTTGAGGCCTATGGTGGAAAAGGAAATATCTTCACATAAAAACTAGACAGAAGCGTTCTCAGAAACTTCTTTGTGATGTTTGCATTCAACTCACAGAGTTGGACATACTTTATCATAGAGCAGTTTTGATACACTCTTTAAGTAGAATCTACAAGTGGATATTTTGACCGTTTAGTGGTCTTCGTTGGAAATGGGAATATCCTTATATAAAAATTAGACAGAAGCATTCTCAGAAACTTCTTTGTGTTGTGTGCATTCAACTCACAGTGTTGAACCTTTCTTTTGACAGAGCAGGTTTGAAACACTGTTTTTGTAGAATGCGTAAGCGAACTTTGGAGCACTTTGAGGCCTATGGTGGAAAAGGAAATATGTTCACATAAAAACTAGACAGAAGTATTCTCAGAAACTTCTTTGTGATGTTTGCATTCAACTCACAGAGTTGAACATACCTTATGATAAAGCAGTTTTGAAACACTCTTTTAGTAGAAACTGTAAGTGGATATTTGGACCGCTTTGAGGCCTTCGTTGGAAACGGGAATATCTTTACATAAAAACTAGACAGCAGCATTCTCATTAACTTCTTTGCAATGTTTACATTCAACTCACAGAGTTGAACCTTTCTTTTGATAGAGCAGTTTTGAAACAGTCTTTTGGAGAATTTGCAAGTGGATATTTGTACTGCTTTGAGGCCTTCATTGGAAACGGAAATATATTCACATAAACACTAGACAGAAGCATTCTCACAAACTTCTTTGTGATGTGTGCCTTCAACTCACAGAGTTGAAACTTTCTTTTGAGAGAGCAGGTTTGAAATACTCTTTTTGTAGAATCTGCAAGTGGACATTTGGAGAGCTTTGAGGCCTAAGGTGGAAAAGGAAATATCTTCCCATAGAAACTAGACAGAAGGATTCTCAGAAACTTCTTTGTGATGTTTGTATTCAACTCACAGAGTTGAACATACCATTTCATAGAGCAGTTTTGAAACACTCTTTTTGCAGAAACTGCAAGTGGAAATTTGGAGAGCTTTGAGGCCTTCATTGGAATCGGTTATATCTTCACATAAACACTAGACAGAAGCATTCTCAGAAACTTCCTTGTGATGTGTACATTCAACTCACAGACTTGAAGCGTTCTTTTGATAGAGCAGGTTTGAAACACTCTTTTTGTAGAATCTGCAAGTGGACATTTGGAGCGCTTTCAGGCCTACAGTGGAAAAGGAAATATCTTCCCATAAAAACTAGACAGAAGTATTCTCAGAAAGTCATTTGCGATGTTTGCCTTCAACCCACAGAGTTGAAAATACTTTATCATAGAGCAGTTTTGAAACACTCTTTAGTAGAATCTGCAAGTGGATATTTGGAACTCTTTGAGGCCTTCGTTGGAAACGAGAATATCTTCAATAAAAACTAGACAGGAGCATTCTCAGAAACTTCTTTGTGATGTGTACATTCAACGCACAGAGTTGAACCTTTCTTTTGATAGGGCATGTTTGAAACACTCTTTTTTTAGAATTGGCAAGAGGATATTTGGACTGCTTTGAGGCCTTCTTTGGAAGCAGGAAGATATTCACATAAGCACTAGACAGAAGCATTCTCAGAAACTTCTTTGTGATGTGTGCATTCAACTCACAGAGATGAACCTTTCTTTTGAGAGAGCAGGATTGAAACACTCTTTTTGTAGAATCTGCAAGTGGACATTTGGAAAGCTTTGAGGCCTATTGTGGAAAAGGAAATATCTTTATATAAAAATGAGACAGAAGCGTTCTCAGAATCTTCTTTGTGATGTTCGCATTCCACTCACAGAGTTGAACATACCATTTCATAGAGCCTTTTGAAACACTCTTTGTAGAATCTGCAAGTGGATATTTGGACCGCTTTGAGGCCTTCGTTGGAAACGGGAATATCTTCACATAAGTACTAGAAAGAGGCATTCTCAGAAACTTCTTTGTGATGTGTGCATTCAACTCACAGAGCTGAACCTTTCTTTTGATAGAGCAGGTTGGAAACACTCATTTTGTAGAATCTCCAAGTGGACATTTGGAGAGCTTTGTGGCCTATGGTGGAAAAGGAAATATCTTCACCTAAAAACTAGACAAAAGCACTCTCTGAAACTTCTTTTTGATATTTGCATTCAATTCACAGAGTAGAAACTTCCTTTTCATAGATCACTTTTGATACACTCCTTTAGTAGAATCTGATGGGGATATTTGGACCACTTTGGGGCATTCGATGGAAATGGGAATATCTTCACATAATCACTAGACAAAGGTTCTCTGCAACATCTTTGTGCTGTGTGCATTAAAATCACAGAGTTGAACCTTACTTTTCATAGAGCAGGTTTGAAACACACTTTTTGTACAATCTGTAACTGGACATTTAAAGTGTTTTGAGGCCTATGGTGGAAAAGGAAATATCTTCCCATAAAAATTAGCTAGAAGCTTTCTCAGAAATTTCTTTGTGATGTTTGCATTCAACTCATAGAGTTGAACATATCTTATCATAGAGCTGTTTTGAAACACTCTTTTAGTAGAATCTGCAAGTGGATATTTGGAACGCCTTGAGGCCTTCGTTGGAAACGGGAATATCTTCAAATAAAAACTAGACAGCATCATTCTCAGAAACTTGTTTGTGATGTGTACATTCAGCTCACCGAGTTGAACCTTTCTTTTGATAGAGCAGTTTTGAAACACTCTTTTAGAAGAATCTGCCAGTGGATATTTGGACCGCATTGAGGCCTTCACTGGAAACGGGAATATCTTAACATAAAAACTAAACAGCAGCATTCTAAGAAACTTTTTGTGATGTGTACATTCAACTAACAGAGTTGAAAATTTCTTTTGATAGATCAATTTTGAAACACTCTTTTTGTAGTATCTGCAAGTGGATATTTGTACTGCTTTGAGGCCTTTGTTTGAAACGGGAATATCTTCACATAAACACTAGACAGAAGCATTCTCACAAACTTCTTTGTGATGTGTGCCTTCAACTCACAGAGTTGAACCTTTCTTTTGATAGAGCAGGTTTGAAGCACTCTTTTTGTAGAATCTGCAGGTGGACGTTTGGAGCGCTGTGTGGCCTATGGTGGAAAAGGAAATATCTTCCCATAAAAACTAGACAGAAGTATTCTCAGAAACTTCTTTGTGATGTTTGCATTCAACTTACAGAGTTGAACATACCACTTCATAGAGCAGTTTTGAAACGCTCTTTTTGTAGATCCTGCAAGTGGAAATTTGGAGAGGTTTGAGGCCTTTGTTGGAATCGGGTATATCTTCACATAAACACTGGACAGAAGCATTCTCAAAAACTTCTTTGTGATGTTTGCATTCAACTACTCACAGAGTTAAACATAATTTATCATAGAGCAGTTTTGAAACACTCTTTTTGTAGAATCTGCTAGTGGATATTTGGACTGTTTTGAGGCATTCATTGGAAACGGGAATATCCTCATATAAAAACTAGACAGAAACATTCTCAGAAACTACTTTTTGATGTGTGCATTCAACTCACAGGGTTGAACATTTCTTTCGATAGGGCAGTTTTGAAACACTCTTTTTGTAGAATCTGCAAGTGGACATTTCTGAACTTTGAGGCTTATGGTGGAAAAGGAAATATCTTCACATGAAAACTAGACAGAAGCATTCTCAGAAACTTCTTTGTGATGTGTGCATTCAACTCACAGAGTTGAACCTTTCTTTTGATAGAGCAGGTTTGAAACACTCTTTTTGTAGAATCTGCATGTGGACATTTGGAGAGCTTTGAGGCCTATGTGGAAAATCAGGTATCTTCACATAAAAACTAGACATAAGCAATATCAGAAACTTCTTTGTGATGTTTGCATTCAACTCACAGAGTTGAACATACCTTTTCATGGAGCAGTTTTGAAACACTTTTTTTGTAGAATCTGCTTGTGGATATTTGGACTGCTTTGAGGCCTTTGTTGGAGATGGGAATATCATTACATAAAAACTAGACAGAAGCATTCTCAGTAACTTGTTTGTGATCTGTGCATTCAACTCACAGAGTTGAACCTTTCTTTTGATAGAGCAGGTTTGAAGCACTCTTTTTGCAGAATATGCAAGTGGACATTTGGAACCCTTTGGGGCCTATGGTGGAAAAGGAAATATCTTCACATAAAAACTAGTCAGAAGCATTCTCAGAATCTTCTTTCTGAAGTGTGCATTCAACTGACAGAGTTGAAGCTTTCTTTTGATAGAGCAGGTTTGAGACACTCTTTCTGTAGCATCTGCAATGGACATTTGGAGCACTTTGAGGCCTATGGTGGAAAAAGAAATATCTTCCCATAAAAACTAGAGAGAAGCATTCAGAAACTTCTTTGTGATGTTTGCCTTCAACTCACGGAGTGGGAGATATCTTATAGAGCAGTTTTGAAACACTCTTTTAGTAGAATCTGCAAGTGGATATTTGGAACGCGTTGAGGCCTTCGTTGCAAACGGGAATATCTTCACATAAAAACTAGAAAGCAGCATTCTCAGAAACTTCTGTATGATGTGTGCATTCAACTCACAGAGATGAACCTTTCTTTTGATAGAGCAGTTTTGAAACACTCTTTTTGCAGAATCTACAAGTGGACATTTGAAGCGCTTTGAGGCCTATGGTTGAAAAGGAAATATCTTCACATAAAAACTAGACAGAAGCATTCTCAGAAATTATTTGTGATATTTGCATTCAACTCACAGAATTGGACATACTTTATCATAGAGCAGTTTTGAAACACTCTTTTAGTAGAATCTGCAAGTGGATATTTGGACCTCTTAGAGGTCTTCATTGGAAACGGGAATATCTTCACATAAACATTTAACAGAAGCATTCTCATAATCTTCTTTTTGATGAGTGCATTCAACTCACAGAGTTGAAACTTTCTTTTCAAAGAGCAGGTTTGAAACACTCATTTTATAGAATGTGCAAATGAACATTTGGAGAGCTTTGAGGCCTGTGGTGGAAAAAGAAATATCTTCACATAAAAACTAGACAGAAGCATTCTCAGAAACTTCTTTGTGATGTTTGCATTCAACTCATAGAGCTGAAACTTCCTTTTCATAGAGCACTTTTGAAACACTTTTTTTGTAGAATCTGCAATGGATATTTGGACCGCTTTGAGGCATTCGATGGAAACGGGAATATCTTCACATAATCACTAGACAGAAGCTTTCTCTGAAACTTCTTTGTCCTGTGTGCATTAAAATCACAGAATTGAACCTTACTTTTCATAGAGCAGGTTTGAAACACACTTTTGTAGAATCTGTAACTGGACATTTAAAGTGCTTTGAGGTCAATGGTGGAAAGGGAAATATCTTCACATAAAAAGTAGACAGAAGAATTCTCAGAAACATCTTTGCGATGTGTGCATTCCACTCACAGAGTTAAACCTTTCTTTTGATAGAGCAGGTTTGAAACACTCTTTTTGTAGAATCTGGAAGTGGACATTTGGAGTGCTTTGAAGCCTATGGAGGAAAAGGAAATATCTTCACATAAAAACTAGACAGAAGCATTCTCAGAAACTTCTGTGTGCTGTTTGCATTCAACTCAGAGACTTGAAGATACTTAATAATAGAGCAGTTTTGAAACACTCTTTTAGTAGAATCTGCAAGTGGATATTTGGACCGCTTTGAGGCCTTCGTTGGAAACAGGAATATCTTCACATAATCACTAGACAGAAGTTTTCTCCAAAACTTCTTTGTTCTGTGTGCATTCAACTCACAGAGTTGATCCTTTGTTTTGATAGAGCAGGTTTGAAACACTTCTTTTGTAGAATCTGCAAGTGGACATTTGGAGCGCCTTGAGGCCTATGGTGGAAAAACAAATATCTTCCCATAAAAACTAGAGAGAAACATTCTCAGAAACTTCTTTGTGATGTTTGCCTTCAACTCATGGAGTTGAACATACCTTATGATAGAGCAGTTTTGAAACACTCTTTTAGTAGAATCTGCAAGTGGATATTTGGATCACTTTGAAGGCTTCATTGGAAATGGGAATATCTTCACATAAAAACTGACAGCAGCATCCTCAGAAACTTCTTGCGATGTGTACATTCAACTCATAGAGTTGAAACTTTCTTTTGATAGAACAGTTTTGAAACACTCTTTTTGTAGAGTCTACAAGTGGATATTTGGAACGCGTTGAGGCATTCGTTGGAAAAGGGAATATCTTCACATAAAAACTAGACAGAAGCATTTTCAGAAACTTCTTTGTGATGTCTGCATTCAACTCACAGAGTTGGACATACTTTATCATAGAGCAGTTATGAAACACTCTTTTAGTGGAATCTGCAATTGGATATTTGGACCGCTTAGAGTCCTTCGTTGGAAACGGGAATATCTTCTCTTAAAAACTAGACAGAAGCATTTTCTGAAACTTCTTTGTGATGTGTGCATTCAATTCACAGAGTTGAACCTTTCTTTTGAGAGAACAGGTTTGAAACACTCTTTTTGTAGAATCTGCAAGTGGACTCTTGGAGCACTTTGAGGCCTATGGTGGAAAAGGAAATATCTTCACATAAAAACTAGACAAAGCATTCTCAGAGACTTCTTTGTGATGTTTGCATTCAGCTCACAGAGTTGAACATGCCTTTTCATGGAGCAGTTTTGAAGCACTCTTTTTGCAGAATCTGCTAGTGGATATTTGGACTTCTTTGAGGCCTTCATTGGAAACGGGAATATCTTCACATTAAAACTAGACAGAAGCATTCTCAGAAACTTCTTTGTGATGTGTGCATTCATCTCACAGAGTTGAACCTTTCGTTTGATAGGGCAGTTTTGAAACACTCTTTTTGTTGAATCTGCAAGTGGACATTTGGAGAGCTTTGAGGCCTATGGTGGTAAAGGAAATATCTTCACATAAAATCTAGACAGACGCATTCTCAGAAACTTCTTTGTGATGTGTGCATTCAACTCACAGACTTGAACCTTTCTTTTGATAGAGTAGATTTGAAACACTCTTTTTGCAGTATCTGCATGTGGACATTTGGAGAGCTTTGAGGCCTACGGTGGAAATGGATATATCTTCACATAAAAACTAGATAGAAGCATTCTCAGAAACTTCTTTGTGATGTTTGCATTCAACTCACAGAGTTGAACCTTCCTTTTCATACAGTAGTTTTGAAACACTCTTTTCGTATAACCTCCAAGTCGGTATTTGGACCGATTTGAAGCCTTCATAGGAAAAGGGAATATCTTCACATAAACACCAGACAGAAGCATTCTCAGAAACTTCTTTCTGACGTGTGCATTCAATTCACAGAGTTGAACCTTTCTTTTGATAGACTAAGTTTGAAACACTCTTTTTGTAGAATCTGCAAGTGGACCTTTGGAAGGCTTTGAGGCCTATGGTGGAAGAGGAAATATCTTCACCTAAAAACTAGACAGAAGCATTCTCAGAAACTTCTTTGTGATGTTTGCATTCAACTCACAGAGATGAACACACGTTTTCATGGAGCAGTTTTGACAGATTGTTGTTGTAGAATCTCCTAGTGGATATTTGGACTGCGTTGAGGCCTTCATTGGAAACGGGAATGTCTTCACATAAAAACTAGACAGATGCATTCTCAGAAACTTCTTTGTGATGTGTGCATTCAACTCACAGAGTTGACCCTTTCTTTTGATAGATCAGTTTTGAAACACTCTTTTTGTAGAATCTGCAACTGGACATTTGGAGAGCTTTGATGCCAATTGTGGAAAAAGAAATATCTTCACATAAGAACCAGACAGAAGTATTCTCAGAAGCTTCTTTGTGATGTGTGCATTCAACTCACATCATTGAACGTTTCTTTTGATAGGGCTGTTTTGAAACATTCTTTTTGTATAATCTGCAAGGGGACATTTGGAGAACTTTGATGCCTATGGTGTAAAAGGAAATATCTTCGCAGAAAAACTAGACAGAAGCATTCTCAGAAACTTCTTTGTGATGTGTGCATTCAACTCACAGAGTTGAACCTTTCTTTTGATAGAGCAGGTTTGAAACCCTCTTTTTGCAGAATCTGCAAGTGGACATTTGGAATGCTTTGAGGCCTATAGTGGAAAAGGAAATATCTTCACGGAAAAACTAGACAGAAGCATTCTCAGAAACGTCTTTGTGATGTTTGCATTCAACTCACAGAATTGATAATACTTTACCATAGAGCAGTTTTGAGTCACTCTTTTAGTAGAATCTGCAAGTGGATACTTGGACCGCTTTGAGGCATTCCTTGGAAACGGGAATATCTTCACATAAACACTAGACAGAATCTTTCTCAGAAACTTCTTTGTGCTGCGTGCATTCAACTCACAGAGTTGAAACTTTCTTTTGACAGAACAGGTTTAAAACAGTCTTTTTGTAGACTCTGCAAGTGGACATTTGAGTGATTTGATACCTATAGTGAAAAAGAAAATATCTTCCCATGAAAATGACAGAAGCATTCTCAGAAACTTCTTTGTGATGTTTGCCTTCAACTCACAGAGTTGAACAAACCTTATCATAGAGCAGTTTTGAAACACTCTTTTAGTAGAATCTGCAAGTGTTTAATTGGACCGGTAAGAGGGCTTCGTTGGAAACGGGAATATCTTCACATAATCACTAGACGGAAGATTTCTCAGAAACTTCTTTGTGCTGTGTGCATTCAACTCACTGAGTTGAACCTTTCTTTTGATAGAGCAGGTTTGAAACACTCTTTTTGTAGAATCTGCAAGTGGACATTTGGAGTGCTTTCAGGCCTATGATGGGAAATGAAATATCTTCACATAAAAACTAGACAGAGGAATTCTGAGAAACTTCTTTGTGATGTGTGCGTTCTTCTCACAGAGTTGAAACTTCCTTTTGATTGAACAGTTTACAGACACTCTTTTTGTAGAATCTGCAATTGGGCATTAGGAGCGCTTTGTGACCTATCTTATAAAAGGAAATATCTTCACATAAAATCTAGACAGAACCAATGTGAGAAACCTCTTTGTGATGTGTGTATTCATCTCACAGAGTTAAACCTTTCTTTGGATCGAGCAGTTTTGAACCTCTTTTTTTGTAGAATCTGCAAGTGGACATTTGGAGTGCTTTGAGGCCTATGGTGGAAAAGGAAATGTCTTCACATAAAAACTAGAGAGAAGAATTCTGAGAAACTTCTTTGTGATGTGTGCGTTCATCTCACAGAGTTGAACCTTTCTTTTGATTGAGAATTATGGAAAAACTCTTTTTGTAGATTCTGTCAGTGGACATTTGAAGCCCTTTGCAGCCTAAGTTAGAAAAGGAAATATCTTCACATAAAATCTAGACAGAAGCATTCTCAGAAACTTCTTTGTGATGTTTGCATTCAACTCACAGAGTTGAACCTTTCTTTTGATAGAGCAGGTTTGAAACACTCTTTTTGTAGAATCTGTAAGTGGACATTTGGAGCGCTTTGAGGCCTATGGTGGGAAAGGAAATATCTTCACATAAAAACTAGACAGAAGCATTCTCAGAAACTTCTTTGTGATGTTTGCATTCTACTCACAGAGTTGAATATTCATTTTCATGGGGCAGTTTTGAAACACTCTTTTTGTAGAATATGCTAGTGGATATTTGGACTGCTTTGAGGCCTTCATTGGAAATGGGAATATCTTCACATAAAAAGTAGACAGAAGCATTCTCAGAAACTTGTTTGTAATGTGTGCATTCACTTCACAGAGTAGAAACTTTCTTTTGATAGAGCAGTTTTGAAACACTCTTTTTGTAGAATCTGCAAGTGGACACTTGGAACACTTTGAGGCCTATAATGGAAAAGGAAATATCTTCCCATCTAAACTAGAGAGAAGCATTCTCAGAAACTTCTTTTTGATGTTTGCCTTCAACTCACAGAGTGGAACATAACTTATCATAGAGTCGTTTTGAAACACTCCTTTAGTAGAATCTGCAAGTGGATATTAGTTACCCCTTGAGGCCCTCCTTGGAAACAGGAATATCTTCACATAAAATCTAGACAGCAGCATTCTCAGAAACTTCTTTGTGATGTGTACATTCAACTCACAGAGTTAAACCTTTCTTTTGATTGAGAAGTTCTGAAACACTCTTTTTGTAGAATCCGCTAGTGGACATTTGTAGCGCTTTTGGGCCTATAGTGGAAAAGGAAATATCTTCACATAAAAACTAGACAGAAGTATTCTCAGAATCTTCTTTGTGATGTGTGCCTTCAACTCAAATAGTTGAAAGTTTCCTTTGATTCAGCAGTTTGGAAACACTCTTTTTGGAGATTCTGCAAGTGGACATTTGCAGCGCTATGCGGACTATGGTAGAAAAGGTAATATCTTCACAAAAAATCTAGACAGAAGGAATCTGAGAAACTTCTTTGGCATGTGTGCATTCACCTCACAGAGTTCAAACTTTCTTTTGACTGAGCAGTTTCGAAACTCTGTTTTTGTAGAATTTGCAAGTGGACATTTGGATCGTTTTGAGGCCTATGGTGGAAAAGGAAATATCTTCACATAAAAACTTGACAGAGGAATTCTGAGAATCTCCTTTGTGATGTATGCATTTATCTCACAAAGTTGAACCTTCCTTTGGATTGAGCAGTTTAGAAACATTCTTTTTGTAGAATCTGCAAGTGGACTATTGGAGTGCTTTGTTGGCTATGGTAGAAAAGGAAATATCTTCACATAAAATCTACACAGAAGCAATCTCAGAAACTTCTTTGTGATGTGTGCATTCATCTCAGAGAGTTAAACCTTTCTTTTGGTTGAGTAGTTTTGAAGCTCTCTTTTTGTAGAATCTGCAAGTGGACATTTTGAGTGCTTTGAGGCCTACAGTGGGAAAGGAAATATCTTCACATAAAAACTAGACAGAAGAATTCTGAGAAACTTCTTTGTGATGTGTGCGTTCTTCTCACAGAGATAAAACTTCCTTTTGATTGAGCAGTTTGCAGACACTCTTTTTGTAGAATCTGCAAGTGGACTATTGGAGTGCTTTGTTGCCTATGTTATAAAAGGAAATATCTTCACATAAAATCTAGACAGAACCCATGTGAGAAACCTCTTTGTGATGTGTGCATTCATCTCACAGAGTTAAAGCATTCTTTTGATTGAGCAGTTTTGAAACTCTTTTTTTGTAGAATCTGCAAGTGAACATTTGGAGTGCTTTGAGTTCAATGGTGGAAAAGGAAATATCTTCACATAAAAACTAGAGAGAAGAATTCTGAGAAACTTCTTTGTGATGTGTGCGTTCATCTCACAGAGTTGAACCTTTCTTTTGATTAAGAATTATGGAAGCACTCTTTTTGTAGATTCTGTAAGTGGGCATTTGAAGCACTTTGTAGCCTAAGTTAGAAAAGGAAATATCCTCACATAAAATCTAGACAGAAGCAATGTGAGAAACTTCCTTGGGATGTGTGCATTCATCTCACAGGGTTAACTCTTACTTTTGATTGAGCAGTTTTGAAACTCTCTTTTTGTTGAATGTGCAAGTGGACATTTGGAGCGCTTTGAGGCTTATGGTGGAAAAGGAAATATCTTCACATAGAAACTAGACAGAAGCATTTTTAGAAACTTCTTTGTGATGTGTGCACTGATCTCACAGAGTTAAGCCTTTGTTTTGATTGAGCAGTTTTGAATCTCTCTTTTTGTAGAATCTGCAAGTTAAAATTTGGAGCCCTTTGAGGCCTGTGCAGGAAAAGGAAATATTTTCACATCAAAACTACACAGAAGAATTCGGAGAAGCTTCTTTGTGATGCATACGTTTATCTCACAGAGTTGAACCTTTCTTTTGATTAAGCAGTTTGGAAACACTCTTTTTGTAAAATCTGCAAGTGGACATTTGGAGCGCTTTGAGGCCTATGGTGGAAAAGTAAATATTTTCACACAGAAAATACACAGAAAAATTCTGAGAAACTTCTTTGTGATGTGTGCTTACATCTCACAGAGTTGAACCTTTCTTTTGATTGAGCAGTTTGGAAGCACTCTTTTTGTAGAATCTGCAAGCAGACATTTGGAGCGCTTTGTGACCTCTGGTAGAAAAGGAAATATCTTCACAGAAAATCTAGATAAAAGCAGTCTGACAAACTTCTTTATGATGTGTGCATTCATCTCAGAGAGTTAAACATTTCTTTTGATTAAGCAGTTTTGAAACTCTCTTTTTGTAGAATCTGCAAGTGTGCATTTGGAGCGCTTTGAGGCCTATGGTGGAAAAGGAAACATCTTCAGATAAAAACTAGACAAAATAATTCTGAGAAACTTCTTTGTGATGTGTGCATTCATCTCACAGAGTTGAACCTTTCTTTTGATTAAGCAGTTTGGAATCACTCTTTTTGTAGAATCTGCAAGTGGACATTTGGAGCACTTTGCGGCCTATGTTAGAAAAGGATATATATTAAAATAAAATCTAGACAGAAGCAATCTGAGAAACTTCTTTGTGATGTGTGCATGCATCTCACAGAGTTAAAACTTTCTTTTGATGGAGCTGTCTTGAAACTCCCTTTTTGTAAAATCTACAAGTGGACATTTGGAGCGCCATGAGGCCTATGATGGAAAAGGAAATATCTTCACATAAAAACTAGACAGCAGAATTCTGAGAAACTACTTTGTGATGTGTGTGTTCATATCACAGAGTAGAACTTTACTTTTGATTGAGCAGTTTGGAAAGACTCTTTTTGTAGAATTTGCAACTGGACATTTGGAGCGCTTTGTGGCCTATGGTAGAAAAGAAAATATCTTCACATAAAATCTAGATAAAAGCAATCTGACAAACTTCTTTGTGGTGTGTGCATTCATCTCACAGAGTAAACCTTTATTCTGACTGAGCACTTTGGAAACTCTCTTTTTGTAGAATCTGCAAATGGACATTTTGAAGGCTATGAGGCCTATGGTGGAAAAGGAATTATCTTCACATAAAAACTAGACAGAAGAATTATGACAAACTTCTTTGTGATGTGTGCATTCAGCTCATGAAGTTGAACATTTCTTTTGAAGGAGCAGTTTGGAAACACTCTTTTTGAAGAATCTGCAAGTGGACCTTTGGAGCTCTTTGCAGCCTATGGTGGAAAAGGAAATATCTTCACATAAGATGTAGACAGAAGTAATCTGAAAACCTTCTTTATGATGTGTGCATTCATCTCACAGAGTTAAACTTTTCTTTTGATTGAGCAGTCTTGAAACTCTCTTTTTGTAGAATCTACAAGTGGACATTTGGAGTGCTTTGAGGCCTATGGTGGAAAAGGAAATATCTTCACATAAAAAATAGATAGAAGCATTTTTAGAAACATCTTTGTGATGTATGCATTCATCTAATGGATTGAAACCTTTCTTTTGATAGAGCAGTTTTAAAACTCCCTTTTTGTATAATCTCTAAGTGGACATTTGAAGGGCGTTCAGGCCTATGGTGAAAAATGAAATATCTTCACATAAAAAGTACATAGAAGCATTCTGAGAAACTACTTTGTGATGTGTGCATTCAACCCCCAGATTTGAACATTCCTTTGAAGGACCAGTTTTGAAATACTCTTTTTGTAGAATCTGCAAGTGGACCTTTCGAGTGCCTTCAAGTCTATGGTACAAAAGGAAGTATCTTCACATAAAAACTAGAAAGAAGAATTCTGAGAAAGTTCTTTATGATGTGTGCATTCATCTTGAAAGTTGAACATTTCTTTGAATGAGCAGTTTGGAAACACTCTTTTGGTAGAATCTGCAAGTGGACATTTGGAGGGCTCTGAGGCCTATGTTAGAACAGGAAATATCTTCACATAAATTGTAGACAGAAGCAATCTGAGAAACTTCTTTGTGATGTGTGCATTCATCTCAAAGAGGTAAAGCTTTCTTTTCATAGAGCAGATTTGAAACTCTCTTTTTGTAGAATCTGCAAGTGGACATTTGGAGCGATTTGATGCATGTGGTGGAAACGTTAATATCTTCATATAAAAACTAGACAGAAGAATTCTGAGAAACTTCTTTGAGATGTCTGCGTTCATCTCACAGAGTTGAAACTTTCCTTAGATTGAGCAGTTTGGAAACACTCTTTTTGTAGAATCTGCAAGTGGACATTTGGAGAGCTTTGCGGCCAGTGGTAGAAAAGGAAATATCTTCACATAAAATCTAGACAGAATCAATCTGAGAAACTTGTGATGTGTGCATTCATCCCACCGAATTAAAAGTTTCTTTTGATTTAGCAGTTTTGAAACTCTCTTTTTGTAGAATCTGCAACTGGACATTTGGAGTGCTTTGCGCCCTATGGTAGAAAAGGAAATATCTTCATATAAAATCTTGACATAAGCAATCTGGGAAGCATCTTTGTGATATGTGCATTCATCCCAGAGAGTTAAAACTTTCTTTTGATTGAGGAGTATTGAAACTCTGTTTTTGTAAAATCTGCAAGTGGACATTTGGAGCCCTTTGAGTCCAATGGTGGAAAAGGAAATATCTTCCCATAAAAACCAGACAGAAGAATTCTGAGAAATTTCTTTGTGATGCGTGCATTAATCTCACAGAGTTGAACCTTTCTTTTCATTAAGCAGTTTGCAACCACTCTTTTTGTCGAATCTGCAAGTGTACATTTGGAGGGCTTTGTGGCCTATGGAAGAACAGGAAATATCTTCACATAAAATCTAGACAGAAGCAATCTCAGAAACTTCTGTGTGTTGTGTGCATTCATCTCACAGAGTTAAAATTTTCTTTTGATTGAGCAGATTGGAAACTCTTTTTGTAGGATCTGCAAGTGGACATTTACAGTGCTTTGAGTTCAATGGTGGAAAAGGAAATATCTTCACATAAAAACTAGACAGAAGAATTCTGAGAAACTTCTTTGTGATGTGTGCATTCATCTCACAGAGTTGAACGTTTCTTTTGATTGAGCTGTTGGAAACATTCTTTCTGTAGAATCTGCAAGTGGACATTTGGAGCGCTTTGCAACCTATGGTGGAAAAGGAAATATCTTCACATAAAAACTAGACAGAAGAATTATTAGAAACCTCTTTGTGATGCGAGTGTTCAACTCACAGAGTTGAACCTTTCTTTTGATTGCACAGTTCGGAAACAACTCTTTTTGTAGATTCTGCAAGTGGACATTTGGAGCTCTTTGTGGCCCATGGTAGAAAAGGAAATAACTTCACATAAAATCTAGACAGAAGGAATCTGAGAAATTTCTTTGTGATGCGTGCGTTCATCTCACAGAGTTGAAACTTTCTTTTGATTCAGCAGATTGGAAACACTCTTTTTGTAGAATCTACAAGTGGACATTTGGAGTGCTTTGTGGGCTGTGGTAGAAAAGGAAATATCTTCACTTAAAATCTAGAAAGAAGCAACCTGAGAAAGTTCTTTGTGATGTGTTCATTCATTTTACAGAGTTAAGGATTTCTTTTATTGAGCAGTTTTGAAACTCTCTTTTTGTAGAATCTGCAAGTGGACATTTGGAGCGCCTTGCGGGTATGGCAGAAATGGAAACATCTTCACTTAAAATCTAGAAAGAAGCAATCTGAGAAACTCCTTTGTGATGTGTGCATTCATCTCACAGATTTAAACCTTTCTTTTGATTGAGCAGTTTGGAAACACCCTTTTTGTAGAATCTGGAAGTGGACATTTGGAGCACTTTGAGGCCTATGGTGGAAAAGGAAATATCTTCACATAAAAAATAGACAGAAGAATTCTGAGAAACTCCTTTGTGATGTGTGCCTTCATCTCACAGAGTTGAACCTTTCTTTTTATAGAGCAGTTGCAAAAACACTTTTAGTAGAATCTGAATGTGGACATTTGTAGCGCTTTGCAGACTATGGTAGAGAAGGTAATATCTTCATGTAAAATCTAGACAGGAGCAATCTCAGAAACTACTTTGTGATGTGTGCATTCTTCTCACAGAGTTAAAACTTTCTTTTGATTTAGCAGTTTTGAAATTCTCTTTTAGTAGGATCTGCAAGTGGACATTTGGAGAGCTTTGAGGCCTATGGTGGAAAAGGAACTATCTTCCCATAAAAGCTAGACAGAAGAATTCTGAGAAAGCAGTTTGTGATGTGTGGGTTCATCTCACAGAGTTGATACTTTCATTTGATTGAGCTGTTTGGAAACACTATTTTTGTAGTATCTGCAAGTGGACATTTGAAGCGCTTTGCAGCCTATGGTAGAAAAGGAAATATCCTCACATAAAATCTAGACAGAAGCAATCTAAGAAACTTCTTTGTGATGTGTGCATTCATCTCACAGATTTAAACCTCTTTTGATTGAGCAGTTTGGAAACACTCTTTTTGTAGAATCTGGAAGTGGACATTTGGAGCACTTTGAGGCCTATGGTGGAAAAGGAAATATCTTCACATAAAAACTAGACGTAAGAATTCTGAGAAACCTCTTTGTGATGCATGCGTTCATCTCACAGAGTTGATAATTTCTATTGTTTGAGCAGTTTGGAAACATTCTTTTTGTTGAATCTGCAAGTGACATTTGGAGAGCTTTGCGGCCTGTGGTAGAAAAGGAAATATCTTCAAATAAAATCTAGACAGAAGTAATCTGAGAAACTTCTTTGTGATGTGTGCATTCGTCTCACAGAGTTAAAATGTTCTTTGGTTGAGGAGTTTTGAAACTCTCTTTTTGTAGAATCTGCAATTGGACATTTGGAGCGCTTTGTGGCCTATGGTAGAAAAGGAAATATCTTCACATAAAAACTAGACAGAAGAATTCTGAAAAACTTCTTTTTGATGCATGCGTTCATCTCAGAGAGTTCAACCTTTCTTTTGATTGACCGGTTTGGAAACACTCTGTCTTTAAAATCTGGAAGTGAACATTTGGAGTGCTTTGAGGCCTACGGTGGAAAAGGAAATATCTTCACATAAAAACTACACAGAAGAATTCTGAGAAACTTCTTTGTGATGCATGCATTCATCTCACAGAGTTGAACTTTTATTTGGATGGAGCAGTTTGAAAACACTCTTTTTCTAGAATTTGCAAGTGGACATTCGGAGCTCTTTGCAGCCTATGGTAGAAAAAAGGAATAGCTTCACATAAAATCTAAACAGAAGCAATCTGAGAAAATTCTTTGTAATGTGTGCATTCATTCAACAGAGCTGTACCTTTCCTTTGATGGACCAGTTTTGAAATACTCTTTTTGTGGAATCTGCATGTGGACATTTCGAGCGCCTTGAGGCCTAGGGTGGAAAATGAAATATCTTTACATAAAAGCTAGACAGAAGAATTCTGAGAAACTTCTTTGAAATGTGTGCGTTCATCCCACAGAGTTGAACCTTTCTTTGATCGAGCAGTTTGGAAAAAATTTTTTTGTAGAATCTGCAAGTGGACATGTTGAGCACTTTGTGGCCTATAGTAGACAAGGAAATATCTTCACATAAAATCTAGACAGAAGCAATCTGAGAAACTTCTTTGTGATGTGTGCATTCATCTCACAGAGTTGAACCTTTCTATTGATTGAGCAGTTTGGAAACACTCTATTTATAGAATCGGCAAGTGGAAATTAGGAGCACTTTGTAGCCAATTGTAGAACAGGGAATATCTTCATATAAAATCTAGACAGAAGCAATCTGAGAAACTTCTTTCTGATGTGTGCATTCATCTCACAGAGTTAATTCTTTCTTTTTTTTGAGCAGTTTTGAAAATCTCTTTTTGTTGAATCTGCAAGTTGACATTTGGAGCGCTTTGAGGCCTATGGTAGAAAAGGAAATATCTTCACATAAAATCTAGACAGAAGAATTCTGAGAAACTTCTTTGTGATGTGTGCATTCATCTCACAGAGTTGAACCTTTCTTTTGATTGAGCAGTTTGGAAACACTCTTTTTGTAGAATCTGCAAGTGGACATTTGGAGCACTTTGCAGCCAATGGTAGAAAAGGAAATATCTGGACATTTTGAGCACTTTGCAGCCAATGGTAGAAAAGGAAATATCTTGACATAAAATCTACACAGAAGCAATCTGGGAAACTTCTTTGTGATGTGCACGCTCATCTCACAGAGTTAAACCTTTTGATTGAGCAGTTTTGAAACTCTCTTTTTGTAGATTCTGCAAGTGAACATTTGGAGCGGTTTGAGAACTATGGTGGAAAAGGAAATATATTCACATAAAAACTAGATAGAATCAATATGAGAACCTACTTTTTGATATGTGCGTTCATCTCCCAGATTTGAACCTTTCTTTTGATGGGCCAGTTATTTATTACTCTTTTTGTGGAATCTGCAAGTGGACATTTCAAGCCCCTTGAGGCCTACCGTGGAAAATGAAATACATTCACATAAAAACTAGACAGAAGAAAACTGAGAAACATCTATGTGATGTGTGCGTTCATCTCACAGAGTTAAACTTTTTTTGATCGAGCAGTTTGGAAACACACTTTTTGAACAATCTGCAAGTGGACATTTGAAGCTCTTTGAGAACTGTGGTGGCAAAGGAAATATCTTCACATAAAAACTAGACAGAAGAATACTGTGAAATCACTTTGTGATGCGTGCATTCATCACACAGAGTTGAAAGTTTCTTTTCATTGGGCTGTTTGGAAACACTCATTTTGTAGAATCTACACGTGGACAATTTTAGCGCTTTGCGGCCTATGGTAGAAAAGGAAATATCTTCACATAAAATCTAGACAGAAGCAATCTGACAAACTTCTTTGTGATGTGTGCATTCATCTCACAGAGTTAAACCTTTCTTTTTATCGAGCAGTTTTGAAACTCTCTTTTTGTAGTATCTGCAAGTGGACATTTGGAGCCCTTTTAGGCCTGTGGTAGAAAAGGAAATCTCTTCACATAAAAACTAGACAGAAGAATTCTGAAAAACTTCTTTGTTATGCATGCTTTCATCTCCCATAGTTGAAACTTTCTTTTGATACAGCAGGTTGGAAACACTCTTTTGTAGAATCTGCAAGTGCACATTCGGAGTGCTTTGCGGCCTGTAGTAGAAAAGGAAATATCTTCACACAAAGTCTAGACAGAAGAAATCTGAGAAACTTCTTTGTGATGTGTGCATTCATCTCATGGAGTTAAACTTTTCTTTTGATTGAGCAGTCTTGAAGCTCTCTTTTTGTAGAATCCACAAGTGGATATTTGGAACTCTTTGAGGCCAACAGTGGAAAAGGAAATATCTGCACATAAAAACTAGACAGAATAATTCTGAGAAACTTCTTTGGGACGTGTGCATTCATCTCACAGATTTGAACCTATCTTTTGATTGAACAGTTCGGAGACACTCTTTCTGTAGAATACGCAAGTGGACATTTGGAGAACTTTGTGGTGTATGGTAGAAAAGGAAATATCTTCACATAAAATCTAGACAGAAGCCATCTGAGAAACTTCTTTGTGATGTGTGCATTCATCTCACAGAGTTAAACCTTTCTTTTGATTGAGCAGTTTGGAAACACTCTTTTTGTAGAATCTCGAAGTGGACATTTGGAGCGCTTAGAGGCCTATGGTGGAAAAGGAAATATCTTCACATAAAAACTAGACAGGAGAATTCTGATAATCTTCTTTGTGATGTGTGCATTCATCTCACAAAGCTGAAATTTTCTTTTGATTGAGCAGTTTGGAAACACTCTTTTTGTAGAATCTGCAAGTGGACATTTGCAACGCTTTGAGGCCTATGGTTGAAACAGAAATATCTTCACATAAAACCTAGACAGAAACAATCTGAGAAACTTCTTTGTGATGTATGCATTCATCTCACAGAGTTAAACCTTTCTTTTGATTGAGCGGTTTTGAAACTCTCTTTTCGTAGAATCTGCAAGTGGACATTTGGAGCACTTTGAGGCCTATGGTAGAAAAGGTAATATCTTCACATAAAAACTAGACAGAAGAATTCTGACAAACTTCTTGGGAATGTGTGCGTTCATCTCACATACTTGAACCTTTCTTTTGATTCAGCACTTTGGAAACACTCTTTTTTGTAGAATCTGCAAATGGACATTTGAAGTGCTTTGCGACCTATGTTAGAAAAAGTAATACCTTCACATAAAATCTAGAGAGAAGAAATCGGAGAAACTTCTTAGTGATGAGTGCATTCATCTCACAGAGTTTAAACTTTCTTTTGATTCAGCAGTTTTGAAACTCTCTTTTTGTAGAATCTGCAAGTGGACATTTGGAACGCTTGAGGCATATGGTGGAAAAGGAAATATCTTCACATAAAAACTAGAAAGAAGAATTCTGACAAACTTCTTTGTGATGTGTGCATTCTTCTCACAGAGTGGAACCGTTCTTTCGATTGAGCAGTTTGGTACCATATTTTCTTGTAGAGTCTGCAAGTGGACATTTGGAGCACTTTGCGGTCTATGGTAGAAAAGCAAATATCTTCACATATAATCTAGACAGAAGCAATATGAGAAACTTGTTTGTGATATATGCATTCATCTCACAGAGATAACCCTTTCTTTTGATTGAGCAGTTTTCAAACTCTCTTTTTGTAGAATCTACAAGCAGACATTTAGAGCATCTTGAGGCCTATGGTGGAACAGGAAATATCTTCACATAAAAATTAGACAGAAGAATTCTGAGAAACTTCTTTGTGATGAGTGTGTTCATCTCACAGAGTTGAACGTTTCTTTTGATTGAGTAGTTTGGAAACACTCTTTTTGTAGAATCTGCAAGTGGACATTTGGAACCCTTTGTGGCCAATGGTAGAAAAGGAAATATCTTCACATAAAATCTAGACAGAAGCAATCTGAGAAACTTTTGTGATGCGTGCATTAATCTCACAGAGTTAAACCTTTCCTTTGAGCAGATTGGAAACTCTCTTTTTGTAGAATCTGCAAGTGGATATTTGGCAGTGCTTTGAGGCCTGTGGTGGAGAAGGAAATATCTTCACATAAAAAGTAGATAGACGCATTCTGAGAAAGTTCTCTGTGATGTCTGCATTCATCTCCTGGAGTTCCAACTTTCTTTAGGAGAACCAGTTTTCAAATACTCTTTTTGGAGAATCTGCAAGAGGACATTTCAAGCACCTTGAGGCTTAAGTTGGAAAAGGAAATATCTTCACACAAAAAAAACAGAAGAATTCTGCGAATCTTTTTTATGATGTGTACGTTCATCTAACAGAGTTGAACCTTTCTTTTGATTGTGTAGTTTGGAAACACCCTTTTTGTAGAATCGGCAAGTGGACATTTGGAGTGCTTTGTGGCCTATGGTAGAAAAGGAAATATCTTCACATAAAATCTAGAAGGAAGCAATCTGAGAAACTCCTTTGTGATGTGTGCATTCATCTCACAGAGTTGAAACTTCCTTTTGATTGAGCAGTTTTGAAACACTCTCTTCGTGGAATCTGCAAGTGGATATTTGGAGCCCTTTGAGGCCTATTGTGGAAAAGGAAATATCTTCACATAAAAACTACTCAGAAGCATTCTGAGAAACACCATTGTGATGTTTGCATTCAACTCACAGAGTTGAAACTACGTTTTGATTGAGCAGTTTTGAATCTCTCTTTTTGCAGAAACTACAAGTGTATGTTTGGAAAGCTTTGAGGCCTATTGTGGAAAAGGAAATATCTTCACATAAAAACTACACAGAAGCGTTCTGAGAAACTACTTTGTGAGGTGTGCATTCAACTCACAGAGTTGAAATTATCTTCTCTTTGAGCAGTTTTCAATCTCTCTTTTTGTAGAATCTGCAAGCGGATATTTGAAGACCTTTGCGCCCTATGGTGGAAAAGGAAATATCTTGAAATAAAAACTACACAGAAGCATTCAGAGAAACTTCTTTGTGATATGAGCATTCAACTCACAGAGTTGAACCTATCTTTTCCTTGAGCAGTTTTGAATCTCTCTTTATGCACAATCTGAAGGTGGATATTTCGAGCCCTTTGAGGCCTACAGTGGAAAAGCAAATATCTTCACATAAAAACTATGCAGAAGCATTGTGAGAAACTACTTTGTGAGGTGTGCATTCAACTCACAGAGTTGAACTTATCTTCTCATTGAGCAGTTTTGAATTTATCTTTTGGTAGAATCTCCAAGTGGATATTTGGAGCCCTTTGCGCCCTATGGTGGAAAAGGAAATATCTTCAAATAAAAACTACACAGAATCACTCAGAGAAACTGATTTGTGATGTGTGCATTCATCTCACAGGGTTGAACCTAGCTTATGATTGAGCAGTTTTGAAACACTCTTTTTACAGGATCTTCAAGTGGATATTTGGAGCGCTTTGAGGCCTACAGTGGAAAACCAAATATCTTCAAATAAGAACTACACAGAAGCATTCTGAGAAACTTCTTTGTGCTGTGTGCATTCAACTCACAGAGTTCAACCTGTCTTTCAATTGAGCAGTTTTGAATCTCTCTTTTTGCAGAATCTGCAAGTGGATGTTGGGAGAGCTTTGAGGCCTATGGTGGAAAAGGAAATAGCTTCACATAAAAACTACACAGAAGCATTCTGAGAAACTTCTTTGTGATGTGTGCATTCATCTCACAGAGTTGAACCTTTCTTTTGATTGAGCAGTTTTGAAACACTCTTTTTGTAGAATCTGCAAGTGGATATTTGGAGAACTTTGAGGCCTATTGTGGAAAAGGAAATATCTTCACATAAAAACTACTCAGAAGCACTCTGAGAAACTTCTTTGTGATATGGGCATTCAACTCACAGAGTCGAACCTATCTTTTGATTGAGCAACTTAGAGTCACTCTTTTTCTAGAATCTGCAAGTGGATATTTGGAGCCCTTTGCACCCTATGGTTGAAAAGGAAATATCTTCAATAAAAACTACACAGAAGGATTCTAAGGAACTTCTTCATGATGTGTGCATTCAACTGACTGAGTTGAACTTATGTTCTCATTGAGTAGTTTTCAATCTCTGTTTTGTAGAATCTGGAAGTGGATGTTTGGAGCCCTTTCACCCTACTGTGGAAAAGGAAATATCTGCAAATAAAACTACACAGAACCATTCAGAGAAACTTCTTTGTGATGTATACATTCAACTCACAGAGTTGATCCTATCTTTTGATTGAGCAGTTTTGAATCCCTCTTTTTGCAGAATCTGCAGGTGGATATTTGGAGCCTTTTGAGGCTTACTGTGGAAAATCAAATATGTTCACATAAAAACTACACAGAAAGATTCTGAGAAACTTCTTTGCGATGTGTGCATTCAAGTCACAGAGTTGAACCTATCTTTTGATTGAGCAGTTTTGAATCTCTCTTTTTGCAGAAACTGTATGTGGATGTTTGCAGAGCTTGGAGGCCTATTGTGGAAAAGGAAATATCTTCACATAAAAACTACACAGAAGCATTCTGAGAAACTTCTTTGTGAGGTATGCATTCAACTCATAGAGTTGATCTTATCTTCTCATTGAGCAGTTTTGAATCTCTCTTTTTGTAGAATCTGCAAGTGGATATTTGGAGCCCTTTGAGCCCTGTGGTGCAAAAGGAAATATCTTGAAATAAAAACTACAAAGAAGCATTCAGACAAACTTCTTTGTGATGTATGCATTCAACTCACAGAGTTGAACGTATCTTTTGATTGAGCAGTTTTGAATCTCTCTTTTTGCAAAATCTGCAGGTGGATATTTGGAGCCCTTTGAGGCCTACTGTGGAAAAGCAAATATCTTCACATAAAAATTACACAGAAGCATTCTGAGAAACTACTTCGTGATGTGTGCATTCATCTCACAGGGTTGAATCTATCTCATGATTGAGCAGTTTTGAAACACTCTTTTTGTAGAATATGGAAGTGGATATTTGGAGCCCATTGAGGCCTATAGTGAAAAGGAAATATCTTCACATAAAAACAACACAGAAGGATTCTGAGAAACTTCTTTGTGATGTGTGCATTCATCTCACTGAGTTGAACCTTTCTTTTCATTGCGCAGTTTTGAAACACCGTTTTTGTAGAATCTGCAAGTAGATATTTGGAGAACTTTGCCGCCTATTGTGGAAAAGGAAACATCTTCACATAAAAACTACTCAGAAGCATTCTGAGAAACTTCTTTGTGATGTGGGCATTCAACTCACAGAGTTGAACCTATCTTTTGATTGCCCGTTTAGAGTCTCTCTTTTTCTATAATCTGCAAGTGGATATTTGGAGCCCTTTGCACCCTATGGTGGAAAAGGAAATATCTTCAATAAAAACTACACAGAAGCATTCTAAGAAACTTCCTCGTGATGTGTACAGTCAACTCACTGAGTTGAACTTATCTTCTCAATGAGCAGATTTGAATCTCTGTTTTTGTAGATTCTGCAAGTGGATATTTAGAGCCCTTTGTCTCCTATTGTGGAAAAGGAATTATCTTCAAATAGAACTACACAGAACCATTCAGAGAAACTTCTTTCTGATGTATGCATTCCACTCACAGAATTGAACCTATCTTTTGATTGAGCAGTTTTGAATACCTCTTTTTGCAGAATCTGCAGGTGGATATTTGGAGCCTTTTGAGGCCTGCTGTGGAAAATCAAATATGTTCACATAAAAACTACACAGAAAGATTCTGAGAAACTTCTTTGTGATGTGTGCATTCAACTCACAGAGTTGAACCTATCTTTTGATTGAGCAGTTTTGAATCTCTCTTTTTGTAGACTCTGCAAGTGGATATTAGGAGCCCTTTGTGCCCTATGGTGGAAAAGGAAATATCTTCAAATAAAAACTACATAGAAGCATTCAGAGAAACTGCTTTGTGATGTGTGCATTCAACTCACAGAGGTGAACTTATCTTTTGTTTGAGCAGTTTTGAATCTCTCTTTATGCAGAATCTGCAGGTGGATATTTGGAGTCCTTCAAGGCCTACTGTGGAAAAGGAAATAACTTCAAATAAAAACTACACAGAAGCATTCTCAGAAACTTCTTCATGATGTATGCATTCAACTCACAGAGTTGAACCTATCTTTTGATTGCACAGTTTTGAATCTCTCTTTTTGCACAATCTGCAAGTGGATATTTGGAGCGTTGTGAGGCCTACTGTGGAAAATCAAATATGTTCACATAAAAACTAAACAGAAGCATTCTGAGAAACTTCTTTGTGATGTGTGCATTCAACTCACAGAGTTGAACCTATCTTTTGATTGAGCAGTTTTGAATCTCTCTTTTTGCAGAATCTGTTAGTGGATGTTTGGAGAGCTTTGAGGACTATTGTGGAAAGGGAAATATCTTCACATAACTACAGAGAAGCATTCTGAGAAACTTCTTTGTGAGGTGTGCATTCAACTCACAGAGTTGATCTTATCTTCTCATTGAGCAGTTTTGCATCTCTTTTTTTGTAGAATCTGCAGGTGGATATTTGGAGCCCTTTGAGCCCTATGGTGGAAAAGGAAATATCTTGAAATAAAAACTACACAGAAGCATTCAGACAAACTTCTTTGTGATGTGTGCATTCAACTCACACAGTTGAAAGTATCTTTTGATTGAGCAGTTTTGAACCTCTCTTTTTGCAGAATCTGCAGGTGGATATTTGGAGCCCTTTGAGGACTACTGTGGAAAAGCAAATATCCTCACATAAAAATTACACAGAAGCATTCTGAGAAACTACTTTGTGACGTGTGAATTCATCTCACACGGATGAATTTATCTCAAGATTGAGCAGTTTTGAAACACTCTTTTTGTAGAATATGGAAGTGGATATTTGGAGCCCACTGAGGCCCATAGTGGTAAGGAAATATATTCACATAAAAACAACACAGAAGCATTCTGAGAAACATCTTTGTGATGTGTGCATTCATCTCACAGGGTTGAAACTTTCTTTTCATTGAGCAGTTTTGAAACACCGTTTTTGTAGAATCTTCAAGTGGATATTTGGAGAACTTTGCCGCCTATTGTAGAAAAGGAAACATCTTCACATAAAAACTACTCAGAAGCATTCTGAGAAACTTCTTTGTGATGTGGGCATTCAACGTACAGAGTTGAACCTATCTGTTGATTGAGCAGTTTAGAGTTTCTCTTTTTCTAGAATCTGCAAGAGGATATTTGGAGCCCTATGCGCCCTATGGTGGAAAAGGAAATATCTTCAATAAAAACTGCACAGAAGCATTCTAAGAAACTTCTTCGTGATGTGTACATTCAAATCACTGAGTTGAAATTATCTTCTCAATGAGCAGTTTTGAATCTGTGGTTTTGTAGAATCTACAAGTGGATATTTGGAGCCATTTGTGCCCTATGGTGGAAAAGGAATTATCTTTAAATAAAACTACACAGAACCATTCAGAGGAACTTCTTTGTGATGTATGCATTCAACTCACAGAGATGAACCTATCTTTTGATTGGGCAGTTTAGAATATCTCTTTTGAAGAAACTGCAAGTGGATATTTGGAGCCCTTTGTGCTCTGTGTTGGAAAAGGAAATATCTTTAAATAAATACAACACAGAAGTAGTCAGAGAAACTTCTTTGTGCTGTGTGCATTAAACTCAGAGAGTTGAAACTTCCTTTTGGTAGAGCAGTTTTGAAACACTCTTTTTGTAGAATCTGCAGGTGGATATTTGGAGCACTTTGAGGCCTATGGTAGAAAAGGAAATATGTTCATACAGAAACTAGATAGAAGCATTCACAGAAACTACTTTGTGATGTGTGCATTCAACTCAAAGAGTTGAACATTCCTTTAGTCAGAGCAGTTTTGCAGCACTCTTTTTGTAGAATCTGCAAGTGGATACTTGGACTGCTCTGAGGCCTAGGTTGGAAAAGGAAATATCATCACACAAAAACTAGACAGAAGCATTCTCAGAAACTTCTTTGTGATTTGTGCATTCAACTCATGGAGTTCACCATTCCTCTTGACAGAACAGTTTTGAAACACACTTTTTGTAGAATCTGCAAGTGGATATTTGGAGTGCTTTGAGGCCTTCAGTGGAAACGGGAATACCTTCACATAAACACTAGACAGAAGCATTCTCAGAAACTTCTTTGTGATATGTGCATTCAATTCACAGAGTTGAATCTTCTTTTTCATAGAGCAGTTTTGAGACACTGTTTTTGTATAATCTGCAAGTGGACATGTGGATCGCTCTGAGGCCTACGGTGGAAATGGAAATATTTTTAGATAAAAACCAGACAGAAGAATTCTCGGAAACTTCTTTGTGATGTGTGCATTCAACTCAGAGAGTTGAACCTTTCTTTTGATAGAGCAGGTTTGAAATACTCTTTTTGTAGAATCTGCAAGTGGACATTTGCAGCGCTTTGAGGCCAATGGTGGAAAAGGAAATAACTTCACATAAAAACTAGACAGAAGCATTCTCAGAAACTTCTTTGTGATGTTTGCATTCAACCCAAAGATTTGAACATACCTTATCATAGAGCAGTTTTGAAACACTCTTTTAGTAGACTTCGTAAATGGATATTCGGACCGCTCTGAGGCCTTCACTGGAAACGGGAATACCTTCACATAAAGACTAGACAGAAGCATTCTCTGAAACCTCTTAGTGATGTGTGCATTCAACTCACAGAGTTGAATTTTTCTTTTGATAGAGCAGTTTGAAACACTCGTTTTGTAGAATCTGCAAGTGGATATTTGGATAGCTTTGAGGATTTCGTTGGAGATGGGAATATCTTCAATTAAAAACTATACAGAAGCATTCTCAGAAACTTCTTTGTGATGTGTGCATTCAACTCACAGAATTGAATCTTTCTTTTGATAGAGCAGATTGGAACTTTTGTTGTAGTATTTGCAAGTGGATATTTGGACAGCTTTGAGGCCTTCATTGGAAACGGGTATCTCTTCACATAAAAACTAGACAGAAGCATTGTCAGAAACTACTTTGTGATGCTTGCATTCAACTCACAGAGGTGAACATTCGTTTTCATAGAGCAGTTTTGAAACACTCTTTTTGTAGAATCTGTAAGTGGAAACTTGGAGCCCTTTGAGGCCTATGGTGAAAAAGGAAATATCTTCACATAAAAACTAGACAGAAGAATTCTCAGAAACTTCCCTGTGATGTGTGTACTCAACTCACAGAGTTGAACTTTTCTTTTGATAGAGCTGTTTTGAAACACTCTTTTTGTAGAATCTGCAAGTGGATATTTGGAATGCTATGAGGATTACGTTGGAAACGGGAATACCTTCACTTAAAAACTAGACAGAAGCATTCTCAGAAACTTCTTTGTGATGCTTGCATTCAACTCACAGAGTTGAACATTCCCTTTCATAGAGCAGTTTTGAAACACTCTTTTTGTAGAATCTGTAAGTGGACATTTGGAGCGCTTAGAGGCCTATGGTGAAAAAGGAAATATCTTCGCCTAAAAACTAGACAGAAGAATTCTCAGAAACTTCCTTGTGATGTGTGTACTCAACTCAATGAGTTGAACTATTCTATTGATAGAGCAGTTTTGAAACACTCTTTTTGTAGAATTTGCAAGTGGATATTTGGATAGCTTTGAGGATTTCATTGGAAATGGGATTATCTTCACATAAAAACCAGACAGAAGCATTCTCAGAAACCACTTTGTGAGGTTTGCATTCAACTCACAGAGTTGAACATTCCTTTTCATAGAGAAGTTTTGAAACACTCTTTTTCTAGTATCTGGAAGTGTACATATGGAACGCTTTGGGGCCTATAGTGAAAAACGAAATATCCTCACATAAAAACGAGATGGAAGCATTCTCAGAAACTTCTTTGTGATGTGTGTACTCAACTCACAGAGTTTAACCTTTCTTTTGATACAGCAGGTTTGAAACACACTTTTTGTGGAATCTGCAAGTGGATATTTGGATAGCTTTGAGGATTTCGTTGAAACGGGAATACCTTCACTTAAAAACTAGACAGAAGCATTCTCAGAAACTTCTTTGTGATGTTTGCATTCAACTCACAGAGTTGAACATTCCCTTTCATAGAGCAGTTTTGAAACACTCTTTTTGTAGTATCTGTAGGTGGACATTTTGAGGAATTTGAGGCCTATGGTGAAAAAGGAAATATTTTCACATAAAATCTAGACAGAAGCATTCTCAGAAACTTCTTTGTGATGTGTGTACTCAATTCACAGAGTTGAGTTGAACCTATGTTTTGATACACCAGTTTTGAAACACTCTTTTTATAGAATTTACAAGTGCATATTATGACAGCATTGAGGATTTCGTTGGAAACGGGAATATCTTCACATAAAATTAGACAGAAGCATTCTCAAAAACTTCTTTGTGATGTGTGCATTAAAGTCACAGTGTGGAAACTTTCTTTTGATAGAGCAGATTGGAAACCCTCTTTTGTAGAATTTGCAATGGATATTTCGAATGCTTTGAGGATTCCGTTGGAAAAGGGAATACCTTCACTTAAAAACTAGACAGAGGCATTCTCAGAAACTTTTTTGTGATGCTCGCATTCAACTCACAGAGTTAAACATTCCCTTTCTTAGAGCAGTTTTGAAACACTCTTTTTGTAGAATTTGCAAGTGGATATTTGAATAGCTTTGAGGCTTTCATTGGAAACGGGAATATCTTCACATAAAAACGAGATAGAAGCATTCTGAGAAACTTCTTTGTGATGCTTGCATTCAACTCATAGAGGTGAGCATTCCTTTTCATAGAGCAGTTTTGAAACACACTTTTTGTAGAATCTGTAAGTGGAAACTTGGAGTGCTTTGAGGCCTATGGTGAAAAAGAAATATCTTCCCATAAATACTAGATAGAAGAATTCTCAGAAACTTTTTTGTGATGTGTGTACTCAACTCACAGAGTTTTACCTTTCTTTTGATAGAGGAGTTTTGAAACACTATTTTTTGTAGAGTCTGCAAGTGGGTATTTGGGTAGCTTTGAGGATTTCGTTGGATACGGGAATATCTTCTCATAAAAACCAGACAGAAGCATTCTCAGAAACTTCTTTGTGATGTATGCATTCAACTCGCAGAGTTGAAAATTCCCTTTCAGAGAACTGTTTTTGTGTCAGAACAAACAACAAGGAGTGTTTCAGAAACATTCTTTTTGTAGTATCTGGAATTGGACATTTGGTGCGCTTTGAGGCCTATGGCTAAAAAAGGAAATATCCTCACATAAAAAGTAGACAGAAGGGGGAAGGAGCCAATATGGCCGAGTAGGAAGAGCTCCGGTCTACAGCTCCCAGCCTGAGCAACGCAGAAGGGGGGTGATTTCTGCATTTCCATCTGAGGTACCAGGTTCATCTCACTAGGGAGTGCCAGAGAGTGGGTGCAGGTCAGTGGGCGCGCACACCTTGCGCGAGCCAAAGCAGGCCAAGGCATTGCCTCACTCGGGAAGCGCAAGGGGTCAGGGAGTTCCCTTTCCTAATCAAAGAAAGGGGTGAGGGACAGCACCTGGAAAATCATTTCACTCCCACCCGAATACTGCGCTTTTCCGACGGGCTTAAAAAACGGCGCAACACGAGATTGTATCCCGCACCTGTCTCGGAGGGTCTTATGCCCACGGAGTCTTGCTGATTGCAAGCACAGCAGTCTGAGATCAAACTGGAAGGCAGCAGCCAGGCTGGGGGAGGGGCGCCCACCATTAACCATGCTTCCTTATGTAAACAAAGCAGCGGGGATATTCCAACTGGGTGGAGCCCAACACAGCTCAAGGAGGCCTGCTTGCCTCTGTAGGCTCCACCTCTGGGGGCAGGGCACAGACAAACCAAAAGACAGCAGTAACCTCTGCAGACTTAAATGTCCCTGTCTGACAGCTTTGAAGAGAGCAGTGGTTCTCCCAGTACAAAGCTGGAGATCTGAGAATGGGCAGACTGCCTCCTCAAGTGGGTTCCTGACCCCTGACCCCTGAGCAGCCTAACTGGGAGGCACACCCCAGCAGGGGCAGACTGTCATCTCACACTACCGGGTACTCCAACAGACCTGCAGCTGAGGGTCCTGTCTGTTAGAAGGAAAACTAACAAACAGAAAGGACATCCACACCAAAAACCCATCTGTACATCACCATCATCAAAGACCAAAAGTAGATAAAACCGCAAACATGGGGAAAATATAGAACAGAAAAACTGGAAACTCTAAAAAACAGAGTGCTTCTCCTCCTCCAAAGGAACACAGCTCCTCACAAGCAATGGAACAAAGCTGGATGGAGAATGACTTTTTTTTTTTTATTACGCTTTAAGTTTTAGGGTACATGTGCACATTGTACAGGGTAGTTACATATGTATACATGTGCCATGCTGGTGCACTGCACCCACTAACTCGTCATCTAGCATTAGGTATATCTCCCAATGCTATCCCTCCCCCCTCCCCCCACTTCACAACAGTCCCCAGAGTGTGATATTCCCCTTCCTGTGTCCATGTGATCTCATTGTTCAATTCCCACCTATGAGTGAGAATATGCGGTGTTTGGTTTTTTGTTCTTGCGATAGTTTACTGAGAATGATGATTTCCAATTTCATCCATGTCCCTACAAAGGACATGAACTCATCATTTTTTATGGCTGCATAGTATTCCATGGTGTATATGTGCCACATTTTCTTAACATTGTCAGAGAATGACTTTGACGAGCTGAGAAAAGAAGGCTTCAGATGATCAAATTACTCTGAGCTACAGGAGGACATTCAAACAAAAGCAAAGAAGTTGAAAACTTTGAAAAAAATTTAGAAGAATGTATATCTAGAATAACCAATATAGAGAAGTGCTTAAAGGAGCTGATGGAGCTGAAACCCAAGGCTCGAGAACTACATGAAGAATGCAGAAGCCTCAGGAGCCGATGCGATCAACTGGAAGAAAGGGTATCAGCAATGGAAGATGAAATGAATGAAATGAAGCGAGAAGGGAAGTTTAGAGAAAAAAGAATAAAAAGAAGTGAACAAAGCCTCCAAGAAATATGGGACTATGTGAAAAGACCAAATCTACGTCTGATTGGTGTACCTGAAAGTGATGGGGAGAATGGAACCAAGGTGGAAAACACTCTGCAGGATATTATCCAGGAAAACTTCCCCAATCTAGCAAGGCAGGCCAATGTTCAGATTCAGGAAATATAGAGAACACCACAAAGATACTCCTTGAGAAGAGCAATTCCAAGACACATAATTGTCAGATTCACCGAAGTTGAAATGAAGGAAAAAATATTAAGGGAATTCCCTCAAAGGGAAGCCCATCAGACTAACAGAGGATCTCTCGGCAGAAACCCTACAAGCCAGAAGAGAGTGGGGGCCAATATTCAACATTCTTAAAGAAAAGAATTTTCAACCCAGAATTTCATATCCAGCCAAACTAAGCTTCATAAGTGAAGGAGAAATAAAATACTTTACAGACAAGCAAATGCTGAGAGATTTTGTCACCACCAGGCCTGCCCTAAAAGATCTCCTGAAGGAAGTGCTAAACATTGAAAGGAACAACCAGTACAGCCGCTGCAAAATCATGCCAAAATGTAACGACTATCGAGACTAGGAAGAAACTGCATCAACTAACGAGCAAAATAACCAGCTAACATCATAATGACAGAATCAAATTCACACATAACACTATTAACTTTTAATGTAAATGGACTAAATGCTCCAATTAAAAGACACAGACTGGCAAATTGGATAAAGAGTCAAGACCCATCAGTGCGCTGTATTCAGGAAACCCAACTCATGTGCAGAGACACACATAGGCACAAAATAAAAGGATGGAGGAAGATCTACCAAGCAAATGGAAAACAAAAAAAGGCAGGGGTTGCAATCCTAGTCTCTGATAAAACAGACTTTAAACCAGCAAAGATCAAAAGAGACAAAGAAGGCCATTACATAATGGTAAACGGATCAATTCAACAAGAAGAGCTAACTATCCTAAATATATATGTACCCAATACAGGAGCACTCAGATTCATAAAGCAAATCCTGAGTGACCTATGAAGAGACTTAGACTCCCACACATTAATAATGGGAGACTTTAACACCCCACTGTCAACATTAGACAGATCAACAAGACAGAAAGTCAACAAGGATACACAGGAATAGAACTCAGTTCTGCACCAAGTGGACCTAATAGACATCTACAAAACTCTCCACCCCAAATCAACAGAATATACATTTTTTTCAGCATCACACCACACCTATTCCAAAATTGACCACATACTTGGAAGTAAAGCTCTCCTCAGCAAATGTAAAAGAACAGAAATTATAGCAAACTATCTCTCAGACCACAGTGCAATCAAACTAGAACTCAGGATTAAGAATCTCACTCAAAACCGCTCAACTACATGGAAACTGAACAATCTGCTCCTGAATGACTACTGGGTACATAACGAAATGAAGGCAGAAATAAAGATGTTCTTTGAAACCAACAAAAACAAAGACACAACATACCAGAATCTATGGGACACATTCAAAGCAGTGTGTACAGGGAAATTTATAGCACTAAATGTCCAAAGGAGAAAGCAGGAAAGATCAAAAATTGACACCCTAACATCACAATTAAAAGAACTAGAAAAGCAAGAGCAAACACATTCAAAAGCTAGCAGAAGGCAAGAAATAACTAAAATCAGAGCAGAACTGAAGGAAATAGAGACACAAAAAACCCTTCAAAAAATTAATGAATCCAGGAGCTGGTTTTTTGAAAAGATCAACAAAATTGATAGACTGCTAGCAAGACTAATAAAGAAAAAAAGGGAGAAGAATCAAATAGACACAATAAAAAATGATAAAGGGGATATCACTACCGATCCCACAGAAATACAAACTACCATCAGAGAATACGACAAACACCTCTACGCAAATAAACTAGAAAATCCAGAAGAAATGGATAAATCCCTTGACACATACTCTATCCCAAGACTAAACCAGGAAGGAGTTGAATCTCTGAATAGACCAATAACAGGATCTGAAATTGTGGCAATAATCAATAGCTTACCAACCAAAAAGAGTCCAGGACCACATGGATTCACAGCCAAATTCTACCAGAGGCACAAGGAGGAACTGGTACCATTCCTTCTGAAACTATTCCAATCAATAGAAAAAGAGGGAATCCTAACTCATTTTATGAGGCCAGCATCATTCTGATAACAAAGCCAGGCAGAGACACAACCAAAAAAGAAAATTTTAGACCAATATCCTTGATGAACTTTGATGCAAAAATCCTCAATAAAATACTGGCAAAAGGAATCCAGCAGCACATCAAAAAGCTTATCCACCATGATCAAGTGGGCTTCATCGCTGGGATGCAAGGCTGGTTCAATATACACAAATCAATACATGTAATCCAGCATATAAACAGAGTCAAAGACGAAAACCACAAGATTATCTCAGTAGATGCAGAAAAGGCCTTTGACAAAATTCAACAACCCTCCATGCTAAAAACTCTCAATAAATTAGGTATTGATGGGATGTATTTCAAAATAATAAGAGCTATCTATGACAAACCCACAGCCAATATCATACTGAATGGGCAAAAACTGGAAGCATTCCCTTTGAAAACTGGCACAAGACAGGGATGCCCTCTCTCACCACTCCTATTCAACATAGTGTTGGAAATTCTGGCCAGGGCAATTAGGCAGGAGAAGGAAATAAAGGGTATTCAATTAGGAAAAGAGGAAGTCAAATTGTCCCTGTTTGCAGATGACATGATTGTATATCTAGAAAACCCCATTGTCTCAGCCCAAAATCTCCTTAAGCTGATAAGCAACTTCAGCAAAGTCTCAGGATACAAAATCAATCTGCAAAAATCACAAGCATTCTTATATACCAACGACAGGCAAACAGAGAGCCAAATCATGAGTGAACTCCCATTCGCAATTGCTTCAAAGAGAATAAAAGGCCTAGGAATCCAACTTACAAGGGATGTGAAGGAACTCCTCAAGGAGAACTACAAACGACTGCTCAAGGAAATAAAAGAGGATACAAACAAATGGAAGAACATTCCATGCTCATGGGTAGGAAGAATCAATATCGTGAAAATGGCCATACTGCCCAAGGTAATTTACAGATTCAATGCCATCCCCATCAAGCTCCAATGCCTTTCTTCACACAATTGGAAAAATCTACTTTAAAGTTCATATGGAACCAAAAAAGAGCCCGCATCACCAAGTCAATCCTAAGCCAAAAGAACAAAGCTGCAGGCATCACAATACCTGACTTCAAACTATACTGCAAAGCTACAGTAACCAAAACAACATGGTACTGGTAACAAAACAGAGATATAGATCAATAGAACAGAACAGAGCCCTCAGAAATAACACCGCATATCTACAATTATCTGATCTTTGACAAACCTGAGAAAAACAAGCAATGGGGAAAGGATTCCCTATTTAATAAATGGTGCTGGGAAAACTGGCTAGCCATATGTAGAAAGCTGAAACTGGATCCCTTCCTTACACCTTATACAAAAATCAATTCAAGATGGATTAAAGACTTGAACGTTCAACCTAAAACCATAAAAACCCTAGAAGAAAACCTAGGCATTACCATTCAGGACATAGGCATGGGCAAGGACTTCATGTCTAAAACACTAAAAGCAATGGCAACAAAAGACAAAATTGACAAATGGGATCTAATTAAACTAAAGAGCTTCTGCACAGCAAAAGAAACTACCATCAGAGTGAACAGGCAACCTACAAAATGGGAGAAAATTTTCGCAACCTACTCATCTGACAAAGGGCTAATATCCAGAATGTACAATGAACTCAAACAAATTGACAAGAAAAAAACAACCCCATCAAAAAGTGGGCAAAGGACATGAACAGACACTTCTCAAAAGAAGACATTTATGCAGCCAAAAAACACATGAAAAAATGCTCATCATCACTGGCCATCAGAGAAATGCAAATCAAAACCACAATGAGATACCATCTCACACCAGTTAGAATGGCAATCATTAAAAAGACAGGAAACAACACATGCTGGAGAGGATGTGGAGAAATAGGAACACTTTTACACTGTTGATGACACTGTAAACTAGTTCAACCATTGGGGAAGTCAGTGTGGCGATTCCTCAGGGATCTAGAACTAGAAATACCATTTGACCCAGCCATCCCATTACTGGGTATACCCAAAGGACTATAAATCATGCTGCTATAAAGACACATGCACACGTATGTTTATTGTGGCATTCTTCACAATAGCAAAGACTTGGAACCAACCCAAATGTCCAACAATGATAGAATGGATTAAGAAAATGTGGCACATATACACCATGGAATACTATGCAGCCATAAAAAATGATGAGTTCGTGTCCTTTGTAGGGACATGGATGAAATTGGAAATCATCATTCTCAGTAAACTATCGCAAGAACAAAAAACCAAACACCGCATATTCTCACTCATAGGTGGGAATTGAACAATGAGATCACATGGACACAGGAAGGAGAATATCACACTCTGGGGAATGTTGTGAGGTGGGGGGTGGGGGGAGGGATAGCATTGGGAGATATACCTAATGCTAGATGACAAGTTAGTGGGTGCAGCCAACCAGCATGGCACAAGTATACGTATGTAACTAACCTGCACAATGTGCACATGTACCCTAAAACTTAAAGAATAATAATAATAATAATAATAATAAAAAGTAGACAGAAGCATTCTCACAAACTACTTTGTGATGGGTGTACTCAACTCACAGTAAAACCTTTCCTTTGATACAGCAGTTTTGAAACACTGTTCTTGTTGAATTTACAAGTGGATATTAGGACAGCATTGAGGATTTCGTTGGAAATGGGAATATCTTCACATAAAACTAGACAGAAGCATTCTCAGAAACTTGTTTGTGATGTGTGCATTCAGCTCACAGAGTTGAAACTTTCTTTTGATAGAGCAGATTGGAAACACTCTTTTTGGAGAATTTGCAAGTGGATATTTGGACAGCTTTGAGGCCTTCGCTGGAAACGGGTATATCTTCACATAAAAACTAGACAGAAGCATTCTCAGAAACTGCTTTGCGATGCTTGCAATCAACTCACAGAGTTGAACATTCCTTTTCAGAGAGCAGTTTTGAAACACTCTTTTTGTAGAATCTGTAAGTGGAAACTTGGAGCGCTTTGAGGCCTATGGTGAAACAGGAAATATCTTTCCATAAAAACTATACAGAAGAATTCTCAGAAACTTCCTTGTGATGTGTGTACTTAATTCACAGAGTTGAACTTTTGATAGAGAATTTTTGAAACACTCTTTTTGCAGAGTCTGCAAGAAGATATTTGGATAGCTTTAAGGCTTTGTTTGGAAAAGGGAATATCTTCACATAAAAACCAGACAGAAGCTTTCTCAGAAACCTCTTTGTGCTGCTTGCATTCAAATCACAGATTCGAACATTCCCTTTCATAGAACAGTTTTGAAACACTTTTTTTGTAGAATCTGCAAGTGTACATTTAGTGCGATTTGAGACCTATGTTGAAAAAGGAAATATCTTCACATAAAAAGAAGACAGAAAAAATCTCAGAAACTTCTTTGTGATGTGTGTACTCAACTCACAGAGTTAACCCTATCATTTGATACAGCAGTTATGAAAGACTCTTATAGAATTTACAAGTGGATATTAGGACAGCATTTGGATTTCATTGGAAACGGCTATGTCTTCACATAAAACTAGACAGAAGCATTCTCAGAAACTTCTTTGTGATATGTGCATTCAACTCACAGAGTTGAAATTTTCTTTTGATAGAACAGTTAGGAAACAATCTTTTCGTACAATTTGCAAGTGGGTATTTGGACAGCTTTGATGCCTTCTCTGGAAACGGGTATATATTCACATAAAAAGAAGACAGAAGCATTTTCAGAAACTTCTTTGTGATGCTTACATTCAACTCACAGACTTGAACATTCCTTTTCATAGAGCTGTTATGAAACACTCTTTTTGTAGAATCTGTAAGTGGAAACTTGGTGCTCTTTGAAGCCTATGGTGAAAAAGGAAATCTCTTCCCATAAAAACTAGACAGAAGCATTCTCAGAAACTTCTTTCTGATATGTGTACTCAACTCACAGAGTTGAACCTTTCTTTTGATACAGCACTTTTGAAACACTCTTTTTGTAGAATCTGCAAGTGGATATTTGTATAGCTTTGAAGATTTCATTGGAAACGGGAATATCTTCACATAAAAACTAGACAGAAGCATTCTCAGAAACTTCTTTGTGATGTTTGCATTCATCTCGCAGTTGAACATTCCCTTTCATAAAGCATTTTTGAAACACTCTTTTTGTAGATTCTGGAAGTGGACATTTGGAGTGCCTTGAGGCCTATGGTGAAAAAGGAAATATCTTCACATAAACACTAGACAGAAGCATTCTCAGAAACTTCTTTGTGAAGCTTGCATTCAACTCACACTGTTGAAGATGGGTTTTCATTGAGCAGTTTTGAAACACTCTTTTTGTAGTATCTGGAAGTGGACATTTGGAGCGCTTTGGCACCTACGGTAAAAAAGGAAATATCGTCACATAAAAACTAGAGAGAAGCATTCTCAGAAACTACTTTGTGATTGTGTGTACTCAACTAATAGGGTTGAACTTTTCTTTTGATACAGCAATTTTGAAACACTCTTTTTGTAGAATTTGCAAGTGGATATTTGGATAGCTTTAATGATTTCATTGGAAACGGGAATATCTTCACAAAAAACTAGACTGAAGCATACTCAGAAACTTCTTTGTGATGCTTGAATTCAACTCACAGGGTTCAACATTCCTTTTCATAGAGCAGTTTTGAAACACTCTTTTTGTAGAATCTGTAAGTGGAATCTAGGATCGCTCTGAGGTCTAGGTGAAAAAGGAAATATCTTCCCCTGAAAACTACACAGAAGAATTCCCCAAAACTTCTCTGTGATGTGTGTACTCAACTCACAGAGTTGAGCTTTTCTTTTGATAGAGCGGTTTTGATACACTCTTTTTGTTAAAATCTGCAAGTGGATATGTGGATAGCTTTGAGAATTTCGTTAGAAATGGGATTATCTTCATATAAAAACTAGACAGAAGGATTCTCAGAAACTTCTTTGTGATGTTTGCATTCTTCTCTCAGAGTTAAACATTCCCTTTCAGTGAGCAATTTTGAAACACTCTTTTTGTAGTTTCACTAAGTGGACATTTGGAGCGCTTTGAGGCCTAGGGTGAAAAAGGAAATATCTTCACATAAAAACTATACAGAAGCATTCTCAGAAACTTCTTTGTGATATGTGTACTCAACTCACAGAGTTGAACCTTTCTTTTGATATAGCAATTTTGAAACACTCTTTTTGTAGAATCTGCAAGTGGACATTTGGATAGCTTTGAGGCTTTCGTTGGAAACGGGAATATCTTCACATAAAACTACACAGATCCATTCTCAGAAACTTCTTGTGATGTTTGCATTCAACTCACGGAGTTGAACATTCCTTTTCATAGAGCAGTTATGAAACACTCTTTTAGTAGAATCTGCAAGTGGACATTTTGTGCGATTTGAGACCTATGGTGAAAAAGGTAATATCTTCACATAAAAACTAGACAGAAGCATTCTCAGAAACTACTTTTTGATGTGTGTACTCAAATCACAGAGTTACACCTTTCCTTATATAGAGAAGATTTGAAACACTCTTCTTGTAGAATTTACAAGTGCATATTTGGACAGCATTGAGGATTTCGTTGAAAACGGGAATATCTTCGCATAAAACTAGACAGAAGCATTCCCAGAAACTTCTTGTGATGTTTGCATTCAACTCACAAAGTGGAACGTTACTTTTCATAGAGCAGTTTTGAAACACTCTTTTTGTAGAACCTATAAGGGGAAAGTTGGAACGCTTTGAGGCCAATGGTGAAACAGGAAATATCTTCCCATAAAAACTAGACAGAAGAATTCTCAGAAACTTCCTTTTGATGGGTGTACTCAACTCACAGAGTTGAACTTTTCTTTTGATAGAGCAGATTTGAAACACGCTTTTTGTCAAAATCTGCAAGTGGATATATGGATACCTTTGAGAATTTCGATGGAAACTGGATTATCTTCACATAAAAACTAGAGAGAAGCATTCTCAGAAACTTCTTTGTGATGTTTGCATTAATCTCACAGAGTTGAACATTCCCTTTCAGTGAGCAGATTTGAAACCCTCTTTTTGTAGGTTATGGAAGTGGACATTTGGAGCGCTTTGAGGCCTATGGTGAAAAAGAAAATATCTTCACATAAAAACTAGACAGAAGCATTCTCAGAAACTTCTTTCTGATATGTGTACTCAACTCACAGAGTTGAACCTTTCTTTTGATACAGCACTTTTGAAACACTCTTTTTGTAGAATCTGCAAGTGGATATTTGTATAGCTTTGAGGCTTTCATTGGAAACGGGAATATCTTCACATAAAAACTAGACAGAAGCATTCTAAGGAACTTCTTTGTGATGCTTGCATTCAACTCACAGATTTGAACATTCGTTTTCATAGAGCAGTTTTGAAACACTCCTTTTATAGGATCTGCAAGTGGACATTAGGAGCGCTTTTAGACCTATCGTGAAAAAGGAAATATCTTCACATAAAAAGTAGACAGAAGCATTCTCAGAAACTGCTTTGTGATGTGTGTACCCAACTCACAGAGTTAAACCTTTCCTTTGATACGGCAGTTTTGAAACACTCTTCTAGGAGAATTTACAAGTGGACATTAAGACAGCATTGAGGAATTCGCTGGAAAAGGGAACATCTTCACATAAAACTAGACAGAAGCATTCTCAGAAACTTCTTCGTGATGTGTGCATTCAATCCACACAGTTGAAACTTTCTTTAGATAGGGCAGATTGGAAACTCTTTTTGCAGAATTTGCCAGTGGATATTTGGACAGCTTTGAGGCCTTCGCTGGAAACGGTATATTTTCATGTAAAAACTAGACAGAAGCATTCTCAGAAACTTCTTTGTGATGGTTGCATTCAATTCACAGAGTTGAACATTCATTTTAATATAGCAGTTTTGAAACACTCTTTTTGTAGGATCTGTAAGCGGAAACTTGGAGCACTTTGAGGCCTATGGTTAAATAGGAAATATCTTCCTATAAAAGCTAGAGAGAAGAATTCCCAGAAACTTCTTTGAGATGTGTGTACTCAACTCACAGAGTTAAACTTTTCTTTTGATAGAGCAGTTTTGAAACACTATTTTTATAGAATCTGTAAGTGGATATTTGGATAGCTTTGAGGATTTCATTGGAAATGGGTATATCTTCACATAAAAAATAGAAGCATTCTCAGAAACGTCTTTGTGATGTTTGCATTCATCTCACAGAGTTGAACATTCCGTATCATAGAGCAGTTTTGAAACACTCTTTTTGAAGTATCTGGAAGTGGACATTTGGAGTGCTTTGAGGCCTATGGGGAAAAAGGAAATATTTTCACATGAAAACTAGACAGAAGCATTCTCAGAAACTTCTTTGTGATGTGTGTACTCAATTCACAGATTTGAACCTTTCTTTTGATACAGCAGTTTTGAAACACTCTTTTTGTAGAATCTGCAAGTGGATATTTGGATAAATTTGAGGCTTTCATTGGAAAAGGGAATATATTCACTTAAAAACTAGACAAAAGCATTCTCAGAAACTTCTTTGTGATGCTTGCATTCAACTCACAGAGTTGAACATTCCTTTTCATAGAGCAGTTTTGAAACACTCTTCTTGTAGAATCTGTAAGTGGAAACTATGAGCGCTTTGAGGCCTATGGTGAAAAAGGAAATATCTTCAAATAAAAACTAGACAGAAGAATTCTCAGAAACTTCTTTGCAATGTGTGTACTCAACTCACAGAGTTGAATATTTCTTTTGATACAGCAGTTTTGAAACACTCTTTTTGTGGAATCTGTAATTGGAAACTTGGAGAGCTTTGAGACCTATGGTGAAATACGAAATACCTTCCATAAAAACTAGACAGAAGAACTGTCAGAAACCTCTTTGTGATGTGTGTTCTCAACTCACAGAGTTGAACTTTCCTTTGATAGAGCAGTTTTGAAACACTCTTTTTGAAGAATCTGCAAGTGATTATTTGCATAGCTATGAGGATTTCGTTGGAAACGGGAATATCTTCACATAAAAACTAGACAGAAACATTCTCAGAAACTGCTTTGTGATGTTTGCATTCATCTCACAGATTTGAACATTCACTTTCAGAGAGCAGTTTTGAAACACTCTTTTTGTAGTATCTGGAAGTGGACATTTGGTGCCATTTTAGGCCTATGGTGAAAAAGGAACTATCATCACATAAAAACTAGATAGAAGCATTCTGAGAAACTTCTTTGTGATGTGTGTACTCATCTCACAGAGGTGAACCTTTCTTTTAAGAAAGCAGTTTTGAAACACTCTTTTGGGAGAATCTGCAAGTGCATATTTGGGTAGCCTTGAGGATTTCGTTGGAAACCGGAATATCTTCACATAAAAACTAGAGAGAAGCATTCTCAGAAACTTCTTTGAGATGCTGGCATTCAACTCACAGATTTGAACATTACTTTTCATAGAGCAGTTTTGAAACGCTCTTTTGTAGAATCTGTAAGTGGAAATTTGTAGCGCTTTCAGGCCTATGGTGAAAAAGGAAATATCTTCCCATAAAAACTAGACAGAAAAATTCTCAGAAACTTCTTTGTGATGTGTGTACTCAACTCACAGGGTTGAACTTTCGTTTTGATAGAGCAGTTTTGAAACACACTTTTTGTAGGGTCTGCAACTGGATATTTGGATACCTTTCAGGATTTCATTGGAAACAGGAATATCTTCACATAAAAACTAGACAGAAGCATTCTAAGAAACTTCTTTGTGCTGTTTGCATTCAACTGACAGAGTTGAACATTCCCTTTCATAGAGCATTTTTCAAACACTCTTTTTTTAGTATCTGCAAGTGGACATTTGGAGCGCTTTGAGGTCTATGGTTAAAAAGGAAATATCCTCACATAAACAAGAAAGAAGCATTCTCAGAAACTTCTTCATGATGTGTGTACTCAACTCACAGATTGGAACATTTCTTTTTATATAGCAGTTTTGAAACACTCTTTTTGTAGAATCTTCAAGTGGATATTTGGATAGCTTTGAGGCTTTCGTTGGAAACTGGAATATCTTCACATAAATCTAGTCAAAAGCATTGTCAGAAACTTGTATGTGAAGCTTGCATTCAACTCACAGACTTCAACATTACTTTTCATAGAGCAGTTTTGAAACAGTCTTTTTGTAGTATCTGGAAGTGAACATTTGGAGCGCTTTGTGGCCTATGGTGAAAAAGAAAATATCTTCCCATAGAAACTAGACAGAAGAATTCTCAGAAACTTCTTTGGGATATGTGTACTCAAATCACAGAGTTGAACTTCACTTTTAATAGAGCAGTTTTGAAACATTCTTTTTGTACCCTCTGCAAGTGTATACTTGGATAGCTTTCAGGATTTCGTTGGAAATGGGAATTTATTCACATAAAAACTATACAAAAGCATTCTCAGAAACTTCTCTGTGATGCTTGCATTCAACTCACAGATTTGAACACTGCTTTTCATAGAGCAGTTTGGAAACACTCTTTTTGTAGAATCTGTAAGTGTAAACTTGGAGCGCTTTGAGGCCTTTCATGAAAAAGGAAATATCTTCACATAAAAACTAGACAGAAGCGTTCTCAGAAACTCCTTTGTGATGTGTGTACTCAACTCACAGAGGTTAACCTATCTTTTGATACAGCAGTTTTGAAACACTCTTTTTGTAGGATCTGCAAGTGGATATTTGGATAACTTTGAGGCATTCGTTGGAAACAGGAATATCTTCACATAAAAACTAGACAAAAGCATTCTCAGAAACTTCTTTGTGATGTTTGCATTCAACTCAAAAATTTGAACATTCCTTTTCATAGAGCAGTTTTGAAACACTCTTTTTGTAGAATCTGCAAGTGGACATTTCGTGCGATTTGAGACCTTTGGTCAAAAAGGAAATATCTTCACATAAAAAGTAGACAGAAGCATTTTCAGAAACTACTTTGTGATGTGTGTACTCAACTCAGAGAGTTAAACTTTTTTTTTTTGATACAGCAGTTTTTAAACACTCTTCTTGTAGAATTTACAAGTGAATGTTAGGGCACTGAGGATTTCGTTGGAAACGGGAATACCTTCAGATAAAAACCCGGCTGAAGCATTCTCAGAAACTACTTTGTGAGGTTTGCATTCAACTCACAGAGTTGAATATTCCCTTTCATAGGGAAGTTTTGAAAGACTTCATTTTTAGTATCTGGAAGTGGACATTTGGAGCGCTTTGAGGCCTATCGTGAAAAAAGAAATACCTTCTCATAAAAATTAGACAGAAGCATTCTCAGAAACTTCTTTATGATGTGTTTACTCAACTCTCAGAGTTGAACCTTTCTTTTGATACAGCACTTTTGAAACACTCTTTTTGTAGAATCTGCAAGTGGATATTTGGATAGCTTTGAGGCTTTCTTTGGAAACGGGAATATCTTCACATAAAAACTAGACAGAAGCATTCTCAGAAACTTCTTTGTGATGCTTTCATTCAACTCATGGAGCTGAACATTCCTTTTCATAGAGTAGTTTTGTAACACTCTTTTTGTAGTATGTGCAAGTGGAAACTTGGTGCGCTTAGAGGTCTATGGTGAAAAAAGAAATATCTTCCCATAAAAACTAGACAGAAGAATTCTCAGAAACTTCTTTGTGATGTGTGTACACAACTCACAGAGTTGAAGTTTTCTTTTGATAGAGCAGTTTTGAGACACCCTTTTTGTACAATCTGCAAGTGGATATTTGGGTAGCTTTGAGGATTTTGTTGGAAACGGGTATATCTTCACATAAAAACTAGAAAGAAGGATTATCAGAAACTTCATTGTGATGTTTCTATTCAATTCACAGAGTTGAACGTTCCCTTTCATAGAGCAGTTTTGAAGCACTCTTTTTGTATTATCTGAAAGTGGACATTTGGAGCGCTTTGAGGCCTATGGTGAAAAAGAATTATCTTCACATAAAAACTAGACAGAAGCATTCTCAGAAACATCTTTGTGATGTGTGTACTCAACTCACCGAGTTGAAGCTTTCTTTTGATAGAGCAGTTTTGAAACACTCTTTTTGTACAATCTGCAAGTGGATATTTGGATAGCTTTGTGGTTTTGTTGGAAACGGGAATAGCTTCAAATAAAAACTACACAGAAGCATTCTGAGAAACTTCCTTCTGATGTGTGTACTCAACTCACAGAGTTGAATTTTTCTTTTGATACGCAAATTTTGAAACACTCTTTTGGTAGAATCTGCAAGTGGGTATTTGGATAGCTTTGAGGCTTTCATTGGAAACGGGAATATCTTCAAATAAAAACTAGACAAAAGCATTCTCAGAAACTTCTTTGTGATGCTTGCATTGAACTCACAGAGTTGAACATTCCTTTTCATAGAACAGTTTTGAAACACTCTTTTTGTAAAATCTGCAAGTGGCCATTTGGTGTGATTGGAGACCTATGGTGAAAAAGAAAATATCTTCACATAAAAAGTAGACAGAAGCATTCTCAGAAACTACTTTGTGATGTGTGTACTCAATTCACAGAGTTAAACATTTTTCTTTGATACAGCAGTTTTTAAACACTCTTCTTGTAGAATTTACAAGTGGATGTTAGGACAGCATTGAGGATTTCGTCGGAAACGGGAATACCTTCAGATAAAAAGCAGACTGAAGCATTCTCAGAAACTACTTTGTGAGGTTTGCATTCAACTCTCAGAGTTGAAAATCGCCTTTCATAGAGAAGTTTTGAAACACTCTTTCTGTAGTATCTGGAAGTGGACATTTGGAGTGCTTTGAGGCCTATGTTGAAAAAAGAAATATCTTCACATAAAAATTAGACAGAAGCATTCTCAGAAACTTCACTATGATGTGTGTACTCAACTCACAGAGTTGAACCTTACCTTTGATACAGTAGTTTTGAAACACTCTTTTCGTAGAATCTGCAAGTGGATATTTGGATAGCTTTGAAGCTTTCTTTGCAAATGGGAATATCTTCTCATAAAAAGTAGACAGAAGCATTCTCAGAAACTTCTTTGTGTTGCTTGCATTCAACTCACAGAGTTGAACATCGTTTTCATAGAGCAGTTCTGTAACACTCTTTTTGTAGAATCTGCAAGTGGAAACTTGGAGCGCTTTGAGGTCTATGGTGAAAAAGGAAATATCTTCAAATAAAAACTAGACAGAAGAATTCTCAGAAACTTCTTTGCGATGTGTGTACTCAACTCACAGAGTTGAACTTTTCTTTTGATAGAGCAGTTTGAGACACTCTTTTTGTAGAACCTGCAAGTGGATATTTTGATAGCTTTGAGGATTTTGTTGGAAACGGTTATATATTCACATAAAAACTAGACAGAAGCATTCTCAGAAACATCTTCATGATGTGTGTACTCAACTCACCGAGTTGAAGCTTTCTTTTGATACAGCAGTTTTGAAAAACTCTTTTTGTAGAATCTGCAAGTGGATATTTGGATAAGTTTCTGGTTTTGTTGGAAACGGGAATAGCTTCACATAAAAACTACACAGAAGCATTCTGAGAAACTTCTTTCTGATGTGTGTACTCAACTCACAGAGTTGAACCTTTCTTTTGATAGAGCACTTTTGAAACACTCTTTTTGTAGAATCTGCAAGTAGATATTTGGATAGCTTTGAGGCTTTCCTTGGAAACAGGAATATCTTCACATAAAAACTAGACAAAAGCATTCTCAGAAACTTCTTTGTGATGCTTGCATTCAACTCAGAGAGTTGAACATTGCTTTTCTTAGAACAGTTTTGAAACACTCTTTTTGTAGAATCTGCAAGTGGCCATTTGGTGCGATTTGAGACCTATGGTGAAAAAGGAAATATCTTCACATAAAAAGTAGACAGAAGCATTATTAGAAACTACTTTGTGATATGTGTACTTGACTCGGATAGTTAAACCTTTCCTTTGGTACAGCAGTTTTGAAACACTCTTCTTGTAGTATTTACAAGTGGATATTAGGACAGCATTGAGGATTTCGTTGGAAACGGGAATATCTTCACATAAAACTAGACAGAAGCATTCTCAGAAACTTACTTCTGATGTGTGCATTCAACTCACAGTCTTGAAACTTTCTTTTGATAGAGCAGATTGGAAAAACTCTTTTTGTAGTATCTGGAAGTGGACATTTGGAACGATTTGAGATCCTTGGTGAAAAAGGAAATATCCTCACATAAAAAATAGGCAGAAAAATTCTTAGAATTTTCTTTGTGATGTGTGTACTCAACTCACAGAGTTAAACCTTCCTTTGATACAGCAGTTTTGAAAAACTCTTTATATAGAATCTGCAAGAGGACATTTGGAGCGGTTTGAGACCTATGGTTGAAAAGTAAATATCTTCACATAAAAAGTAGACAGAAGAATTCTTACAAATTACTTTGTGATGTGTGTACTCAAGTGACAGAGTTAAGCCTTTCCTTTGATACAGCAGTTTTGAAATACTGTTCTTGTGGAATTTACAAGTGGATATTAACACAGCACTGAGGATTTCTTTGGAAATGGGAATATTGTCTCATAAAACTAGACAGAAGCATTCTCAGAAACTTCTTTGTGATGTGTGCATTCAATTCACAGAGTTGAAACATTCTTTTGATGAAGCAGATTGGAAACACTCTTTTTGTAGAATGTGCAAGTGGATATTTTGACTGCTTTGACGTTTTCGCTGGAAACGAGTTGATCTTCACATAAAAACAAGACAGAAGCATTCTCAGAAACTTGTATGTGATGCTTGTATTCAACTCACAGAGTTGAACATTCCTTTTCATTGAGCAGTTTTGAAACACTCTTTTTGTAGGATCTGTAAGTTGAAACTAGGAGCGCTTTGAGGCCTATGATGAAAAAGGAGATACCTTCCCATAAAAGCTAGACACAAGAATTCTAAGAAACTTCTTTGTGATGTGCATACTCAACTCACAGAGTTGAACTTTTCTGTTGATAGCGCAGTTTTGAGAAACTCTTTTTGTAGAATCTGCAAGTCAACATTTGGTGTGATTTGAGACCTATGGTGAAAAAGGAAATATCTTCACATAAAAAGTAAACAGAAGCATTCTCAGAAACTAATTTGTGATTTGCGTACTCAACTCACGGATTTAAACCTTTCCTTTGTTAGAGCACTTTTGAAACACTCTTCTTGTAGAATTTACAAGTCGATATTTGGACAGCATTGATGTTTTTGCTGGAAAAGGGAATATCTTCACATAAAACTAGACAGAAGCATTCTCAGGAACTTCTTTGTGATGTGTGCATTCAACTCAGAGAGTTGAAACTTTCCTTTGATAGAGCAGATTGGAAAGACTCTTTTTGTCGAATTTGCAAGCGGATATTTGGACAGCTTTAAGGACTTCACTGGAAACGGGGATATCTTCACATAAAAACTAGACAGAAGCATTCCCAGAAACTTCTTTGTAATGCTTGCATTTAATTCACAGAGTTGAACATTACTATTCACAGTGCAGTTTTGAAACACTCTTTTTGTTGAATCTGTAAGTTGAAACTTGAAACACTTTGAGGCCTATGGTGAAAAAGGAGATATCTTCCCATGAAAACTAGACACAAGAATTCTCAGAAACTTCTTTGTGATGTGTGCACTCAACTCACAGAGTTGAACTTTTCTTTTAATAGAGCAGTTTTGAAACACTCTTTTTGTAGAATCTGCAAGTGGATATTTGGATAGCTTTGAGGATTTCATTGGAAAGTGGAATATCTTCACATAAAAACTAGACAGAAGCATTCTCAGAAACTTCTTTGTGATGTTTGCATTCATCTCCTAGAGTTGAACATTCGCTTTTATAGAGCAGATTGGAAACACTCTTTTCGGAGTATTTGGAATTGGACATTTGGAGTGCTTTGAGGCCTATGGTGAAAAAGGAAATATCTTCACAGAAAAACTAGACAGAAGCATTCTCAGAAACCTTTTGTGATGTGTGTACTCCAACTCACAGAGTTGAACCTTTCTTTTGATACAGCAGTTTTGAAACACTCTTTTTATAGAATCTGCAAGTTGATATTTGGATAGATTTGAGGCTTTCCTTGGAAACGGGAATATCTTCACATAAAAACTACACAGAGGCACTCTCCGAAACTTCTTTGTGATGCTTTCATTCAACTCACTAAGTTGAACATTCCTTTTCATAGAGCAGTTTTGAAACACTCTTTTTGTTGAATCTGTAAGTTGAAACTTGAAACACTTTGAGGCCTATGGTGAAAAAGGAGATATCTTCCCATGAAAACTAGACACAAGAATTCTAAGAAACTGAATTCTGATGTGTGTACTCAACTCACAGAGTTGAACTTTTCTTTTAATAGAGCAGTTTTGAAACACACTTTTTGTAGAATCTGCAAGTGGATATTTGGATAGCTTTGAGGATTTCGTTGGAAAGGGGAATATCTTCATATAAAAACTAGACAGAAGCATTCTCAGAAACTTCTTTGTGATGTTTGCATTCATCTCCTAGAATTCAACATTCGCTCTTATATAGCAGATTGGAAACACTCTTTTTGGAGAATTTTGAATTGGACATTTGGTGCACTTTGAGGCCTATGGTGAAAAAGGAAATATCTTCACAGAAAAACTAGACAGGAGCATTCTCAGAAATCTTTTGTGATGTGTGTACTCCAACTCACAGAGTTGAGCCTTTCTTTTGATACAGCAGTTTTGAAACACTCTTTTTATAGAATCTGCAAGTTGATATTTGGATAGATTTGAGGCTTTCCTTGGAAACGGGGATATCTTCACATAAAAACTACACAGAAGCACTCTCCGAAACTTCTTTGTGATGCTTTCATTCAACTCACTGAGTTGAACATTCCTTTTCATAGAGCAGTTTTGCAATACTCTTTTTGTAGAATCTATAAATGGAAACTTGGAGCACTTTGAGGCGTTTGGTGAAAAAGGAAATATCTTCCCATAAAAACTAGACAGAAGAATTTTCAGAAACTTCATTGTGATTTGTGTACTCAACTCACAGAGTTGAACTTTTCTTTTGATAGAGCAGTTTTGATGTACTCTTTTTGTAGAATTTACAAGTGGATATTGGGACACCATTGAGGATTTCGTTAGAAATGGGAATATCTTCACATGAAACTAGACAGAACCATTTTCAGAAACTTCTTTGTGATGTGTGCACTCAACTCACAGAGTTGAAAGTTTCTTTTGATAGAGCAGATTGGAAACACTCTTTTTCTAGAATTTGCAAGTGGATATTTGGACAGCTTTGGGGCCTTCACTGGAAACGGGTATATCTTCACATAAAAACTAGAAAGAAGCATTCTCAGAAACTTCTTGGTGATACTTGCATTCAACTCACTGACTTGAACATTCTTTTTCATAGAGTAGTTGTGAAACACTCTCTTTGTGGAATCTGTAACTGGAAATTTTGAGTGCTTTGAGGCCTATGGTGAAAAAGGAAATATCTTCCAATAAAAACTAGACAGAAGAATTCTCAGAAACTTCTTAGTGATGTGTGTATTCATCTCACAGAGTTGAAACTTTCTTTTGATAGAGGAGTTTTGAAACACTCTTTTTGTAGAATCTGCAAGTGGATATTTGGATAGCTTTAAGGATTTCGTTGGAAACGGGAATATCTTCACATAAAAACTAGACAGAAGCATTCTCAGAAACTTCGTTGTGATGTTTGCATTCATCTCACAGAGTTGAACATTCCCTTTCATGGAGCAGTTTTGAAAATCTCTTCTTGTAGTATCTGGAAGTGGATATTTGGAGCACTTTGAGGCATATGGTGAAAAAGGAAATATTTTCACATAAAAACTAGACAGAAACATTCTCAGAAACTTCTTTGTGATGTCTGCATTCAACTCACAAGTTGGACATTCCCTTTCATGGATCAGTTTTGAAACTCTCTTTTTTAGTATCTGGAAGTGGATATTTGGGGCGCTTTGAGGCCTATGGTGAAAAAGGAAATATTTTCACATAAAAACTAGACAGAAGCATTCTCAGAAACTTCTTTGTGACGTCTGCATTCAACTCACAGAGTTGAACATTCCCTTTCATGGAGCAGTTTTGAGACTCTCTTTTTGTAGTATCTGGAAGTGGATATATGGAGTGCTTTCAGGCCTATGGTCAAAAAGGAAATACCTTCACATAAAAACTAGAGAGAAGCATTCTCAGAAACTTCTTTGTGATGTGTGTACTCAACTGACGGAGTTGAGCCTTTCCTTTGCTACAGCAGTTTTGAAACACTCTTTTTGTAGAATCTGCAAGTGGATATTTGGATAGGTTTGAGGCTTTCGTTGGAAATGGGAATATCTTTACATAAAAACTAGACAGAAGCATTCCCAGAAACTTCTTTGTGATGTTTGCATTCAACTCACTGAGTTGAACATTCCTTTTCATAGAGCAGTTTGGAAACGCTCTTTTTGTAGAATCTGCAAGCAGACATTTGGAGCGATTTGAGACCTATGGTGAAAGAGGAAATATCTTCACATAAAAAGTAGACAGAAGCATTCTAAGAAAGTACTTTGTGAGGTGTGTACTCAACTCACAGTGTTAAACTTTCCGTTGATACAGCAGTTTTGAAGCACTGTTCTTGTAGACTTTACAAGTGGATATTAGGACAGCATTGAGGATTTCTTTGGAAACGGGAATATCTTCACATAAAAATTAGAAGAATTCTCAGAAACTACTTTGTGATGTATGCATTCAACTCACAGAGTTGAATATTTCCTTTCATAGCGCAGTTTTGAAACATTCTTTTGGTAGTATCTGGAAGTGGACATTTGGAGTGCTTTGAGGCATATGTTGAAAAAGGAAATATCTTCACATAAAAACTAGACAGAAGAATTCTCAGAAACTACTTTTTGATGTGTGTACTCAACTCACGGAGTTGAAACATTCTTTTCATACAGCAGGTTTGAAACACTCTTTTGTAGAATCTGCAAGTAGATATTTGTATAGCTTTGAGGCTTTCGTTGTAAACGGAAATATCTTCACATAAAACTAGACAGAAGAATTCTCAGAAACATATTTGTGATGTGTGCATTCAACTCACAGTGGTCAAACTTTCCTTTGATACAGCAGATTGGAAACACTCTTTTTGTAGAATTTGCAAGTGGATATTTGGATAGCTTTGAGGCCTTCGGTGGAAACGGCTATATCTTCACATAAAAACTAGACAGAAGCATTCTCAGAAACTTCTTTGTGATGCTTGCATTCAACTCATTGAGTTGAAATTCCTTTTCATAGAGCAGTTTGGAAACACTTTTTTGTAGAATACGTAAGTGGAAACTTAGAGCGCTTTGAGGCCTATGGTGAAAAAGGAAATATCTTCCCTTAAAAACTACATAGAAGAATTCTCAGAAACTTCTATGTGTTGTGTGTACTCAACACACAGAGTTGAACATTTCTTTTGATAGAGCAGTTTTGAAACACTCTTTTTGTATAGTCTACAACTGCATATTTGGATAGCTTTGGGGATTTCATTGGGAATGGAAATATCTTCACATAAAAGCTAGATAGAAGAATTCTCAGAAACTTCCTTGTGATGTGTGTACTGAACTCACAGAGTTGAACCTTTCTTTTGATACAGCAGTTTTGAAACACTCTTTTTGTAGAATCTGCAAGTGGATATTTGGATAGCTTTGATTCTTTTGTTGGAAACGAGAATGTCTTCACATAAAAACTAGACAGAAGCTTTCTCAGAAACAACTTTGTGACGTTTCCATTCAACTCACAGAGTTGAACATTCGTTTTCATACAGCAGTTTTGAAACACTCTTTTTGTAGAATATGTAAGTGGACATTTAGTGCGATTTGAGACCTATGGTGGAAAAGGAAACATCTTCACATAAAAAGTAGACAGAAGCATTCTCAGAAACTATTTGTGATGTGTGTACTCAACACACAGAGTAAAACCTTTGCTTTGTTACAGCAGTTTTGAAAGACTCTTCTTGTCAAATTTACATGTGGATATATGGACAGCATTGAGGATTTCGTTAGAAACAGTATTATCTTCACAAAAAATTAGACAGAAGCATTCTCAGAAACTAGTTTGTGATGTGTGTATTCACCTCACAGAGTTCAAACTTTCTTTTGATAGAGCAGATTGGAAACACTCTTTTTGTAGAATTTGCAAGTGGATATTTGGACAGCTTTGAGGCCATTGCTGGAAACAGGTATATCTTCACATAAAAACTAGACAGAAGCATTCTCAGAAACTTCTTACTGATGCTTGCATTCAACTCACAGAGCTGTACATTCCTTTTCATAGAGCAGTTCTGAAACACTCTTTTTGAAGGATCTGTATGTGGAAATTTGGAGAGCTTTCAGGCCTATGGTGAAAAAGGAAATAGCTTCACATAAAAATTGGACAGAAGTATTCTCAGAAACTTCTTTGTGATGGATGTACTCAACTCATGGAGTTGAACTTTTCTTTTGATACAGTAGTTTTGAAACACTCTTTTTGTAGAATCTCAAAGTGGATATTTGGATTGCTTTGATTCTGTCGTTGGAAACGGGAATATCTTCACATAAAAACTAGACAGAAGCATTTTCAGAAACTTCTTTGTTATGTTTGCATTCAACTGACAGAGTTGAACATTCCCTTTCATATAGCAGTTTTGAAACACTCTTTTTGTAGGATCTGGAAGAGGACATTTGGAGTACTTTGAGGCCTATGGTAAAAAAGGAAACATCTTCACATAAAAACTAGACAGAAGCATTCTCAGAAACTTCTTTGTGATGTGTTTACCCAAACTCATAGAGTTGAACCTTGCTTTTTATACAGCATTTCTGGAACACTCTTTTTGTAGAATCTGCAATTGGATATTTGGATAGCCTTGAGGCTTTCAATGGAAACAGGAATATGTTCACATAAAAACTAGACAGAAGCATTCTCAGAAACTTCTTTGTGATGCTTGCATTCAGCTCACTGAGTTGAACATTCCTTTTCATACAGCAGTTTTGAAACACTCTTTTTGTAGAATTTGTAAGAGGAAACATGGATGGCTTTGAGGCCTATGCTGAAAAAGGAAATATCTTCCCATTGAAATTAAACAGAAGAATTCTCAGAAACTCCTTTGTGATGTGAGTACTCAACTTACAGAGTTGAAATTTTCTTTTGATAGAGCAGTTTTGAAACACTCTTTTTGTAGTATCTGGAAGTGGACATTTGGAGTGCTTTGAGGGCTATGGTGAAAAAAGAAATATCTTCACATAAAAACTAGACAGAAGCATTCTCAGAAACTAGTTTGTGATGTGTGCATTGAACTCACAGAGTGCAAACTTTCTTTTGATAGAGCAGATTGGAAACACTCTTTTTGTAGAATTTGCAAGTGGATATTTGGACATCTTTGAGGCTTTCGTTGGTAACGGGTATATCTTCACATAAAAACTAGACAAAAGCATTCTCAGAAACTTCTTCATGTTGCTTGCATTCAACTCACAGAGATGAACATTCCTTTTCATAGAGCAGTTTTCAAACAGTCATTTTTAGAATCTGTAAGTGGAAACTTGAAGCGCTTTGAGGCCTATGGTGAAAAAGGTAATATCTTCCCATAAAAACTAGACAGAAGAATTCTCAGAAACTGCTTTGTGATGTGTGTACTCAACTCGCAGAGTTGAAGATTTCTTTTAATAGAGCAGTTTTGAACCCTTCTTTTTGTAGAGTCTGGAAATGCATATTTGGATTGCTTTGAGGATTTCATTGGAAACGGTAATATCTTCACATAAAAACTAGATAGAAGTACTCTCAGAAACTACTTCCTGATGTTTGCATTCAACTCAAAGAGTTGAACGTTCCTTTTCATAGGCAAGTTTTGAAACACTCTTTTGGTTGTCTCTGGTAGTGGACATTTGGAGCGCTTTGAGGCCAAAGGTGAAAAAAGAAATATCCTCACATAAAAACTAGAAAGAAGCATTCTCAGAAACTTCTTTGTGATGTGTGTACTCAATGCACAGAGTTTATCCTTTCTTTTGATACAGCAGTTTTGAAACACTCTTTTTGTTGAATCTGCAAGTGGATATTTGGATAGCTTTGAAGCTTTCATTATAAAGGGCAATATCTTCACATAAAAACTAGACAGAAGCATTCTCAGAAACTTCTTTTTGATGTGTGTACTCAACTCACACAGTTGAACCTTTCTTTAGATACAGCAGTTTTGAAACACTGTTCTTGTAGATTTTACAAATAAATATTATAACAGCTATGAGGATTTCGTTGGAAACGGGAATATCTTCACATAAAAACTAGACAGAAGCATTCTCAGAAACTACTTTGTGATGTTTGCATTCAACTCACAGAGTCGAACATTCCTTTTCATAGAGCAGTTTTGAAACACTCTTTTGTGGAATCTCTAAGTGGAAACTCGGAGCGCTTTAATGCCTGTGGTGAAAAAGGAAATATCTTCCCATAAAAACTAGACAGAAGAATTCTCAGAAACTTCCTTGTGATGTGTGTACTGAACTCACAGAGTTGAACCTTTTGATACAGCAGTTTTGAAACACTCTTTCTGAAGAATCTGCAAGTGGATATTTGGATAGCTTTGAGGCTTTCGTTGGAAACGGGAATATCTTCACATAAAAACTAGACAGAAGCATTCTCAGAAACTTATTTGTGATGCTTGCATTCAACACACTGAGTTGAACATTCCTTTTCTTAGAGCCGTTTTGAAACTCTTTTTGTAGAATCTGTAAGTGGAAACTTGGAGCGTTTTGAAACCAATGGTGAAAAAGGAAATACCTTCCCATAAAAACTAGACAGAAGAATTCTCAGAAACTTCCTTGTGATGTGTGTACTGAACTCACAGATTTGAACCTTTTGATACAGCAGTTTTGAAACTCTTTTTGTAGAATCTGCAAGTGGATATTTGGATAGCTGTGAGGACTTCGTTGGAACAGGAATATCTTCACATAAACACTAGATGGAAGCATTCTCAGAAACTTCTCTGTGATGTTTGCATTCAGCTCACAGAGTTGAACATTCCCTTTGATAGAACAATTTTGAAACACTCTTTTTGTAGTATCTGGAAGGGGACGTTTGGAGCGCTTTGAGGCCTAGGGTGAAGAAGGAAATCTCTTCACATAAAAACTAGACAGAAGCATTTTCAGAAACTTCGTGATGTGTGTACGCAACTCAGAAATTTGAACTTTTCTATTGATAGAGCAGTTTTGAAACACTCTTTTTGTAGAGTCTGCAATTGGATATTTGGATAGTATTGGGGATTTCTTTGGAAATGGGAATATCTTCTCATAAAAACTAGACAGAAGTTATCTCAGAAACTTCTTTGTGGTGTTTGCATTCATCTCACGGAGTTGAACATTCCCTTTCATAGAGCAGTTTTGTAACACTCTTTTTGTAGTATCTGGAAGGGGACATTTGGAGTGCTTTGAGGCCTATGGTGAAAGAGGAAATATCTTCACATAAAAAATAGACAGAGGTATTCTCAGAAACTATTTTGTGATAGGTGTACTCAACTCACAGAGTTGAACCTTTCTTTCGATACAGCAGTTTTGAAACACTCTTTTGGTAGAATCTGAAAGTGGATATTTGGAAAGCTTAGAGGCTTTCGTTGGAAACGGGAATATCTTCCCATAAAAACTAGACAGAAGCATTCTCAGAAACTTCTCGGTGATGTTTGCATTCAAATCAAAGAGTTGAACATTCCTTTACATAGAGCAGTTTTGAAACACTCTTTTTGTAGTATCTGCAAGTGGACATTTTGTGCGATTTGAGACCTATGGTGAAAAAGGAAATATCTTCACATAAAAAGTAGACACAGTCATTCTCAGAAACTGATTTGTGATGTGTGTACTCAACTCAGAGAGTTAAACCTTTCCTTTGTTACAGCAGTTTTGAAAAACTCTTCTTACAGAATTAACAAGTGGATATTCGGACAGCATTGTGGATTTCATTGCAAACGGGAATATCTTCTCATATATTTAGGGAGAAGCATTCTCAGAAAACGCTTTGGAATGAATGCATTCAACTCAGTGATTTGAAACTTTCCTTTAATAGAGCAGATTGGAAACACTTTTTTGTAGAATTTGCAAATGGATATTTGGACATTTTTAAGGCCTTTGCTGGAAAAGGGTATATCTTCTCATAAAAACTAGACAGAAGCATTCTCAGAAACTTCTTTGTGAAGTGTGTACTCAACTCACAGAGTTGAACTTTTCTTTTGATAGAGCAGTTTTGAAACACTCTTTTTGTAGAGTCTGCAAGTGGATATTTGGATAGCTGTGAGGATTTCGTTGGAACAGGAATATCTTCACATAAAAACTAGACAGAAGAATTCTCAGAAACTTCTTTGTGATGTGTGCACTCAACTCACAGAGTTTAACCTTTCTTTTGATACAGCAGGTTTGAAACACACTTTTTGTGGAATCTGCAAGTGGATATCTGGAGAGCTTTGAGGCTTTACTTGTAAACGGGAATATCTTCACGTAAAAACTAGACAGAAGCATTCTCAGAAACTTCTTTGTTATGTGTGCTTTCAACTCACAGACTTCAACATTCCCTTTCATAGAGCAGTTTTCAAACACTCTTTTTGTGCAATCTGCATGTGGACATTTGGAGCGATTTGAGACCTATGGTGAAAAACGAAATATCTTCACATAAAAAGTGGACAGAAGCATTCTCTGAGACTTCTTTGTGATGTGTGTACTCAACTCACTGAGGTAAACCTTTTCTTTGATACAGCAGTTTTGAAGCACTGTTCTAGTAGACTTTACAAGTGGATATTAGGACAGCTTTGAGTATTTCGTTGGAAACGGGAAAAACTTCACATAAAAACTAGACAGAAGCATTCTCAGACACTTCTTTGTGATGCCTGCATTCGACTCACTGGGTTGAACATTCCTTTTCATAGAGCAGTTTGGAAACACTCTTTTTGTAGAATCTGCAAGTGGATATTTGGATAGCTTTGAAGCTTTCATTGGAAACGGGAATATCTTCACATAAAAACCACACAGAAGCATTCTCAGAAACTTCTTTCTGGTGCTTGCAATCAACTCACTGAGTTGAACATTCCTTTTCATAGAGCAGTTTTGACACACTCTTTTTGTAGAATCTGTAAGTGGAAACTTGGAGCGCTTTGAGGCCTATGGTGAAAAACGAAATATCTTCCCATAAAAACTAGACAGAAGAATTCTCAGAAACTTCTTTGTGATGTGTGTACTCAATTCACAGAGTTGAACTTTTCTTTTGATAGAGCTGTTTTGAAACACACTTTTTGTAAAATCTGAAAGTGCATATTTGGATATCCTTGAGGATTTCATTGGAAACGGGATTATCTTCACATAAAAACCAGACAGAAGCATTCTCAGAAACCACTTTGTGATGTTTGCATTCAACTCTCAGAATTGAACATTCCTTTTCATACAGAAGTTTTGAAACACTCTTCTTTTTGTATCTGGTAGTGGACATTTGGAGTGCTTTGAGGCCTATGGTGAAAAACGAAATATCCTCATATAAAAACTAGACAGAAGCATTCTCAGAAACTGCTTTGTCATGTGTGTACTCAACTCACAGAGTTTAACCTTTCTTTTGATACAGCACGTTTGAAACACTCCTTTTTATAATCTGCGAGTGGATATTTGGATAGCTTTGAGGCTTTCGTTGTAAAGGGGAATATCTTCACGTAAAAACTAGACAGAAGCATTCTGTGAAACTTCTTTGTTATGTTTGAATTCAACTCACAGACTTGAACATTCCCTTTCACAGAGCAGTTTTCAAACATTCTTTTTGTGCAATCTGCATGTGGACATTTGGAGCGATTTGAGACCTATGGTGATAAACGAAATATCTTCACATAAAGAGTGGACAGAAGCATTCTCAGAAACTACTTTTGATGTGTGTACTCAACTCACAGAGGTAAATCTTTTCTTTGATACAGCAGTTTTGAAACACTGTTCTTGTAGACTTTACAAGTGGATATTAGGACAGCTTTGAGTATTTCGTTGGAAATGGGAATAAGTTCACAAAAAACTAGACAGAAGCATTCTCAGAAACTTCTTTGTGATGCTTGCATTCAATTCACTGAGTTCAACATCCCTTTTCATAGAGCAGTTTGGAAACACTCTTTTTGTAGAATCTGTAAGTGGAAACTTGGAGTGCTTTGAGGCCTATGGTGAGAAAGGAAGTATCTTCCCATAAAAACTAGACAGAAGAATTCTCAGAAACTTCTTTGTGATGAGTGTACTCAACTCACAGAGTTGAAATTTTCTTTTGACAGAGCAGTTTTGAAACACACTTTTTGTAGATTCTGCAAGTGGATATTTGGATAGCTTTGAGGATTTCGTTGGAAACGGGATTATCTTCACATAGAAACCAGACAGAAGCATTCTCAGAAACCACTTTGTGATGTTTGCATTCAACTCACAGAGTTGAACATTCCTTTTCATAGAGAAGTTTTGAAACACTCTTTTTGTTGTATCTGGTAGTGGACATTTGGAGCACTTTGAGGCCTATGGTGAAAAATGAAATATCCTCACATGAAAACTAGACAGAAGCATTCTCAGAAACTTCTTTGTGATGTGTGTACTCAACTCACAGAGTTTAACCTTTCTTTTGATACAGCAGTTTTGAAACTCTCTTTTTGTAGAATCTGCAAGTGGATATTTGGATAGCTTTGAAGCTTTCATTGGAAACGGGAATATCTTTATATAAAAACTAGACAGTAGCATTCTCAGAAACTTCTTTGTGGTGCTTGCAATCAACGCACTGAGTTGAATATTCTTTTTCATAGAGCAGTTTTGAAGCACTCTTTTTGTAGAATCTGTAAGTGGAAACTTGGAGCGCTTTGAGGCCTATGGTGAAAATGGAATTATCTTGAAATAAAAACTAGACAGAAGAATTCTCAGAAACTTCCTTGTGATGTGTGTACTGAACTCAAAGAGTTGAACCTTTCTTTTGATACAGCAGTTTTCAAACACTCTGTTTGTAGAATCTGCAACTGGATATTTGGATAGCTTTGAGGCCTTCTTTGGAAATGGGAATATCTTCACATAAAAACTAGACAGAAGCATTCTCAGAAACTTCTTTGTGATGTTTGCATTCAACTCACAGAGTTGAACATGGCTTTTCATAGAGCAGTTTTGAAACACTCTTTTTGTACAATCTGTAGGGGGACATTTGGAGCACTTACAGGCCTATGGTGAAAAAGGAAATATCTTCACATAAAAACTAGACAGAAGAATTCTCAGAAACTTCATTGTGATGTGTGTACTCAACTCACAGAGTTGAACTATTCTATTGATACAGCAGTTTTGAAACACTCTTATTGTAGAATCTGTAAGCGGATATTCGGATTGGTTTGAGGATTTCGTTGGAAAAGGGATTATCTTCACATAAAAACCAGACAGAAGCATTCTTAGAAACTACTTTTTGATGTTTGCATTCAACTCACAGAGTGGAACATTCCTTTTCATAGAGAAGTTTTGAAAGACTCTTTTTCTAGTATCCGGAAGTGGACACTTGGAGCTCTTTGCTGCCTACCGTGAAAAATGAAATGTCCTCACATGAAAATGAGACAGAACCATTCTCTGAAGCTTCTTTGTGATGTGTGTACTCAAGTCACAGAGTTTAAACTTTCTTTTGATACAGCAGGTTTGAAACACACTTTTTGTGGAATCTGCAAGTGGATATCTGGATAGCTTTTGGGATTTCATTGCAAACGAGAATACCTTCACGTAGAAACTATACAGAAGCATTCTCAGAAACTTCTTTGTTATGTTTGCATTCAACTCACAGACTTGAATATTCCCTTTCATAGAGCAGTTTTGAAACACTCTTTTTGTGAAATCTGCATTTGGACATTTGGAGCGATTTGAGACCTATGGTGAAAAACGAAATCTCTTCACATAAAACGTGGACAGAAGCTTCCAACACTATGTTGAATAGGAGCGGTGAGAGAGGGCATCCCTGTCTTGTGCCAGTTTTCAAAGGGAATGCTTCCAGTTTTTGCCCATTCAGTATGATATTGGCTGTGGGTTTGTCATAGATAGCTCTTATTATTTTGAAATACGTCCCATCAATACCTAATTTATTGAGAGTTTTTAGCATGAAGGGTTGTTGAATTTTGTCAAAGGCTTTTTCTGCATCTATTGAGATAATCATGTGGTTTTTGTCTTTGGCTCTGTTTATATGCTGGATTACATTTATTGATTTGCGTATATTGAACCAGCCTTGCATCCCAGGGATGAAGCCCACTTGATCATGGTGGATAAGCTTTTTGATGTGCTGCTGGATTTGGTTTGCCAGTATTGTATTGAGGATTTTTGCATCAATGTTCATCAAGGATATTGGTCTAAAATTCTCTTTTTTGGTTGTGTCTCTGCCCGGCTTTGGTATCAGAATGATGCTGGCCTCATAAAATGAGTTAGGGAGGATTCCCTCTTTTTCTATTGATTGGAATAGTTTCAGAAGGAATGGTACCAGTTCCTCCTTGTACCTCTGGTAGAATTCGGTTGGAGGGACATGAACAGACACTTCTCAAAAGAAGACATTTATGCAGCCAAAAAACACATGAAAAAATGCTCATCATCACTGGGCATCAGAGAAATGCAAATCAAAACTACTATGAGATATCATCTCACATCAGTTAGAATGGCAATCATTAAAAAGTCAGGAAACAACAGGTGCTGGAGAGGATGTGGAGAAATAGGAACATTTTTACACTGTTGGTGGGACTGTAAACTAGTTCAACTATTGTGGAAGTCAGTGTGGCGATTCCTCAGGGATCTAGAACTAGAAATACCATTTGACACAGCCATCCCATTACTGGGTATATACCCAAAGGACTATAAATCATGCTGCTATAAAGACACATGCACACGTATGTTTATTGTGGCATTATTCACAATAGCAAAGACTTGGAACCAACCCAAATGTCCAACAATGATAGAATGGATTAAGAAAATGTGGCACATATACACCATGGAATACTATGCAGCCATAAAAAATGATGAGTTCATGTCCTTTGTAGGGACATGGATGAAATTGGAAACCATCATTCTCAGTAAACTATCGCAAGAACAAAAAACCAAACACCGCATATTCTCACTCATAGTTGGGAATTGAACAATGAGATCACATGGACACAGGAGGGGGAATATCACACTCTGGGGACTGTGGTGGGGTGGGGGGAGGGGGGAGGGATAGCATTGGGAGATATACCTAATGCTAGATGATGAGTTAGTGGGTGCAGCGCACCACCATGGCACATGTATACATATGTAACTAAGCTGCACAATGTGCACGTGTACCCTAAAACTTAAAGTATAATTAAAAAAAAAAAGAAAAAAGGTAACAATGTCAATGTGCAAACAATAGAAAATGCTTAAATGAATTGACATATCTGTACAATAATATATAACATTAAAATGGTAAATTAAAAAAAAAAGTGGACAGAAGCATGCTCAGAAACTACTTTTTGATGTGTGTTCTCAACTCACAGAGTTAAAGCTTTTCTTTGATACAGCACTTTTGAAACACTGTTCTTGTGGACTTTACAAGTGGATATTAGGACAGCATTGAGTATTTCGTTGGAAACGGGAATAACTTCACATAAAAACTAGACTGAAGCATTCTCAGAAACTTCTATGTGATGCTTGAATTCAACTCACTGAGTTGAACATTCCTTTTCATAGAGCAGTTAAGAAACACTCTTTTTATAGAATCTGTAATTGGAAACTTCGAGCACTCTGAGGCCTATGGTGAGAAAGGAAATATGTTCCCATAAAAACTAGACAGAAGAATTCTCAGAAACTTCTTTGTGATGTGTGTACTAAACTCACAGAGTTGAACTTTTCTTTTGAGAGAGCAGTTTTGAAACACAGTTTTTGTAGAATCTGCATTTGGATATTTGGATAGCTTTGAGGATTTCGTTGGAAAAGGGATTATCTTCACATAAAAACCGACAGAAGCATTCTCAGAAACTTCTTTGTGATGTGTGCATTCAGCTCACAGAGTTGAATATTCCTTTTCATAGAAAAGTTTTGAAACCCTCTTTTTGTTGTATCTGGTAGTGGATATTTGGAGCGCTTTGAGGCATATGGTGAAAAACGAAATATTCTCACATAACAACTAGACAGAAGCATTTTCAGAAACTTCTTTGTGATGTTTGCATTCAACTCAAAGAGTTGAACATTCCTTTTCATAGAGCAGTTAAGAAACACTCTTTCTGTAGAATCTGTAGTTGGAAACTTTGAGCGCTTTGAGGCCTATTGTGAGAAAGGAAATATCTTCACAAAAAAACTAGACAGAAGAATTCTCAGAAGCTTCCTTGTGAAGTGTGTATTCAACTCACAGAGTTGAACTATTCTATTGATAGAGCAGTTTTGAAACACTATATTTGTAAAATCTGCAATTGGATATTTGGATAGCTTTGAGGATTTCGTTGGAAACGGGATCATCTTCACATAAACTCCAGACAGAAGCATTCTCAGAAACCACTTTGGGATGTTTGCATTCAACTCACGGAGCTGAACATACCTTTACATAGAGAAGTTTTGAAACACTCTTTTTGTAGTATCTGGATGTGGACAATTTGAGCGCTTTGAGGCCTATGGTGAAAAACAAAATATCCTCACATAAAAACGAGACAGAAGCATTCTCAGAAACTTCTTCTGATGTGTGTACTCAACTCACAGAGTTTAACCTTTCTTTTGATACAGCAGGTTTGAAACGCACTTTTTGTGGAATCTGCAAGTGGATATCTGGATAGCTGTGAGGATTTCGTTGGAAACGGGAATATATTCACATAAACACCAGACAGAAGCATCCTGTGAAACTTCTTTGTTATGTTTGCTTTCAACTCACAGACTTGAACATTCCCTTTCATAGAGCAGTTTTCAAACATTCCTTTTGTGAAATCTGCATGTGGACATTTGGAGTGATTTGAGACCTATAGTGAAAAGCAAAATATCTTCACATAAAAAGTGTACAGAAGCATTCTCAGAAACTACTTTGTGATGTGTGTACTCAACTCACAGAGGTAAACGTTTTCTTTGATACAGCAGTTTTGAAACACTGTTCTTGTAGACTATACAAGTGGATATTAGGACAGCTTTGAGTATTACGTTGGAAACGGGAATAACGTAACATAAAAACCAGACAGAAGCATTCTCAGAAACTTCTTTGTGATGCTTGCATTGAAGTCATTGAGTTCAACATTCCTTTTCATAGAGCAGTTTGGAAACACTCTTTTTGTACAATCTGTAAGTGGAAACTTGGAGCGCTTTGAGGTCTATGGTGAGAAAGGAAATATCCTCCCATAAAAACAAGACAGAAGAATTCTCAGAAAGTTCTTTGTGATGAGTGTAGTCAACTCACAGTGTTGAACTTTTCTTATGACAGAGCAGTATTGAAACACACTTTTTGTAGAATCTGCAAGTGGATAATAGGATAGCTATGAGGATTTCGTTGGAAACGGGATTATCTTCACATAAAAACCAGACAGAAGCATTCTCAGAAACTACTTTGTGATGTTTGCATTCAACTCACAGAGTTGAACATTCCTTTTCATAGAAAAGTTTTGAAACACTCTTTTTGTTGTATCTGGTAGTGGACATTTTCAGCGCATTGAGGCCTATGTTGAAAAACGAAATATCCTCACATAAAAACTAGACAGAATAATTCTCAGAAACTTCCTTGTGATGTGTGTACTCAAGTCACAGAGCTGAACTATTCTATTGACAGAGCAGTTTTGAAACACATTTTTTGTAGAATCTGCAAGTGGATATTTGGATAGCTTTGAGGATTTCGTTGGAAACGGGAATATCTTCATATAAAATCAAGACACAAGCATTCTCAGAAACATCTTTGGGATGTTTGCATTCAAGTCACAGAGTTGAACATTCCCTTTCATAGAGCAGGTTTGAAACACTCTTTTTGTAGCATGTAGAAGTGGACATTTTGATCGCTTGGAGGCCTATGGTGAAAAAGGAAATATCTTCCCAGAAAAACTAGATAGAAGCATTCTCATAAACTTGTTTGTGATGTGTGTACTTAACTAACAGAGTTGAACCTTTCTTTTGATAGAGCAGTTTTGAAACACTCTCTTTGTAGAACCTGCAAGTGGATATTTGGATAGCTTTGAGGATTTCGTTGGAAACGGGAATATCTTCCAATAAAATCTAGACAGAAGCATTCTCAGAAACATCTCTGTGATGTTTGCATTCAAGTCACAGAGTTGAACATTCCCTTTCATAGAGCAGGTTTGAAACACTCTTTTTCTAGTATCTGGAAGTGGACATTTGGAGTGCTTTGAGGCCTATGGTGACAAAGGAAATATCCTCCCATAAAAAATAGACAGAAGCATCCTCAGAAACTTGTTTAGGATGTGTGTACTCAACTAACAGAGTTGAACCATTCTTTTGATAGAGCAGTTTTGAAACACTCTTTTTTTATAACCTGCGAGTGGATATTTGGATAGCTTTGAGGGTTTCGTTGGAAACGGGAATATCTTCATATACAATCTATACAGAAGCATTCTCAGAAACTTCTTCGTGATGTTTACATTCAAGTCACAGAGTTAAACATTCTCTTTCATAGAGAAGGTTTGAAATACTCTTTTTGAAGTATCTGGAAGTGTACTTTCAGAGCGCTTTGAGGCCTATGGTGAGAAAGGAAATATCTTCCCATAACAACTAGACAGAAGCATTCTCATAAACCTGTTTGTGTTGTGTGTACTGAACTAATAGAGTTGAACCTGTCTTTTCATAGAGCAGTTTTGAAACACTCCTTTTGTAGAATCTGCAAGTGCATACTTGGATAGCTTTGAGGATTTTGGTGGAAACGGGAATATCTTCATGTAAAAAGTGGACAGAATCATTCTCAAAAACTTCTTTATGAAGTTTGCATTCAAGTCACAGAGTTGAACATTCTCTTTCATAGAGCAGGTTTGAAACACTCTTTTTGTAGTATCTGGAAGTGGACATTTGGAGCGCTTTGAGGCCTATGGTGAAAAGGGAAATATCTTCCCATAAAAACTAGACAGAAGCATTCTCAGAAAAATGTTAAGGATGTGTGTACTCAACTAACAGAGCTGAACCTTTCTTTTGATAGAGTAGTTTTGAAACACTGTTTTTTGTAGAATCTGCAAGTGCATATTTGAATAGCTTTGAGGATTTCGTTGAAAACATGAACATCTTCATATAAAAAGTAGACAGAAGCATTCTGAGAAACTTCTTTGTGATGTTTGCTTTAGAGTCACAGAGTTGAACATTCGCTTTCATAGAGCAGGTTTGAAACACTCTTTTTCTAGTATCTGGAAGTGGACATTTGGAGCGCTTTGAGGCCTATGGTGAAAAAGGAAATATCTTCCCATAAAAACTAGACAGAAGCATTCTCAGAAAGTTGTTTAGGATGTGTGTACTCAACTAACAGAGGTGAACCTTTCTTTTGATAGAGCAGTTTTGAAACACTCTTTTTGTAGAATCTGGAAGTGGATATTTGGATAGCTTTGAGGATTTCATTGGAAACGGGTATATCTTCATATAAAATGTAGACAGAAGCATTCTCAGAAACATCCTTGGGATGTTTGCATTCAAGTCACACAGTTGAACATTCCCTTTCATAGAGCTGGTTTGAAACACTCTTTCTGTAGTATCTGGAAGTGCACATTTGGAGCGCATTGAGGCCTATAGTGAAAAAGGAAATACCTTCGCATAAAAACTATACAGAAATATTCTCAGAAACCTGTTTAGGAGGTGTGTACTCAACTAACAGAGTTGAAAGTTTCTTTTGATAGAGCAGTTTTGAAACACTCTTTTTGTGGAATCTGCAGGTGCATATTTGGATAGCTTTGAGGATTTCGTTGGAAACGGGAACATCTTCATGTAAAATCTAGACAAAAGCATTCTCAGAAACGTCTTTGTGATGTTTGTATTCAGGTCACAGCGTTTAACATTCCCTTTCATAGAGCAGGTTTGAAACACTATTTTTGTAGTATGTGGAAGTGGACATTTGGAGCGCTTTGAGGCCTATTGTGAAAAAGGAGATATCTTCCCAGAAAAAATAGACAGAAGCATTCTCAGAAACCACTTTGTGATGTGTGTACTCAACTAACAAAGTTGAACCTTTCTTTTGATAGAGCAGTTTTGAAACACTGTTTTTTTAGAATCTGCAAGTGGATATTTGGATAGCTTTGAGGATTTCGTTGGAAACGGGAATATCTTCATATAAAATCTAGACAGAAGCATTCTCAGAAACATCTTTTAGATGGTTGCATTCAAGTCTCAGAGTTGAACATTCCTTTTCATAGAGCAGGTTTGAAACACTGATTTTATAGTACCTGGAAGTGGACATTTGGAGCGCTTTGAGGCCTATGGTGAAAAAGGAAATATCTTCCATTAAAAACTAGACAGAAGCATTCTCAGAAACTTGTTTGTGATGTGTGTACTCAACTAACAGAGTTGAACCTTTCTTTTGATAGAGGAGTTTTGAAACATTCTTTTTGTAGAATCTGCAAGTGGATATTTGGATAGCTTTGAGGATTTTGTTGGAAACGGGAATATCTTCCTATAAAATCTAGACAGAAGCACTCTCAGAAACATCTCTGTAATGTTAGCATTCAGGTCACAAAGTTGAACGTTCCCTTTCATGGAGCAGGTTTGAAACACTGATTTTGTAGTATCTGGAAGTGGACACTTGGAGCGCTTTGTGGCCTATATTGAAAAAGGAAATATCTTTCCATAAAAACTAGAAAGAAGCATTCTCAGAAAAAAGTTTGTGATGTCTGTATTCAACTAACAGAGTTGCACCTTACTTTTGATAGAGCAGTTTTGAAACACTCTTTTTGTAGAATCTGCAAGTGGATATTTGGATAGCTTTGTGGATTTCATTGGAAACAGGAATATCTTCCTATAAAATCTAGACAGAAGCATTATCAGAAACTTCTTTGTGATGTTTGCATTCAAGTCACAGAGTTGAACATTCCCTTTCATGGAGCAGGTTTGAAACACCGATTTTGTAGTATGTGGAACTGCACATTTGGAGCACTTTGTGGCCTATGGTGAAAAAGGAAATATCTTCCATTAAAAACTACACAGAAGCATTATCAGAAACCACTTTGTGATGTGTGCACTCAACTAACAGAGTTGAATCTTTCTTTTGATAGAGCAGCTTTGAAACACTCTTTTTGTAGAATCTGCAAGTGGATATTTGGATAGCTTTGAGGATTTCGTTGGAAACGGGAATATCTTCATATAAAATCTAGACAGAAGCATTCTCAGAAACATCTTTTAGATGGTTACATTCAAGTCTCAGAGTTGAACATTCCTTTTCATAGAGCAGGTTTGAAACACTGATTTTGTAGTACCTGGAAGTGGACATTTGGAGTGCTTTGAGGCCTATGGTGAAAAAGGAAATATCTTCCCGTAAAAACTAGACAGAAGCATTCTCAGAAACTTGTTTGTGATGTGTGTACTCAACTAACAGAGTTGAACCTTTCTTTTGATAGAGCAGTTTTGAAACACTCTTTTTGTAGAATCTGCAAGTGGATATTTGGATAGCTTTGAGGAGTTCATTGGAAACGGGAATATCTTCATATAAAAAGTGGACAGAAGCATTCTCAGAAACTTCTTTGTGATGTTTGCATTCAAGTCACAGAGTTGAACATTCCCTTTCATAGAGCAAGTTTGAAACACTCTTTTTGTAGTATCTGGAAGTGGACATTTGGAGCGCTTTGAGGCCTATGGTGAAAAAGGAAATATCTTCCCATAAAAACTAGACAGAAGCATTCTCAGAAAGTTGTTTGTGATGTGTGTACTCAACTAACAGAGTTGAACCTTTCTTTTGATAGAGCAGTTTTGAAACACTCTTTTTGTAGAATCTGCAAGTGGATATTTCGACAGCTTTGAGAATTTCGTTGGAAACGGGAATATCTTCCTATAAAATCTAGACAGAAGCATTCTCAGAAACATCTTTGGGATGTTTGCATTCAAGTCACGGAGTTGAACATTCCCTTTCATAGAGCAGGTTTGAAACACTCTTTTTGTAGTATCTGGAACTGGACGTTTGGAGCGCTTTGAGGCCTATGGTGAAAAAGGAAATATCTTCCCATAAAAACTAGACAGAAGCATTCTCAGAAACTTGTTTAGGATGTGTGTACTCAACTAACAGAGTTGAAACTTTCTTTTGATAGACCAAAACACTAAATTGAAGTTTAAAATAATTGTAACAATTGCATCTTATGTATCAGGTGGGATTTCATAGTTTGGTTCAAGTAGTTTTCAAGTGACAAATTTTCAAGTTTTTAAGTTTTCAAGAGTTGTGCAACTTCATCAGCCAGAAATCAAGCAAAACGCTAGATAAGTAGCAGCAGGTGCAGGATTCTTGATATTGAAACTTTTAGGACTTTTCTCCTTAGGGATTCCAATGTTGTACATTTTATTTCCACTATAACCCCTATGCATTGAATAAAGTAGTTTCACATGTTTGATTTTTCTAATTAGTTATTTGGGTCTCAAAATGTCCAGTTTATCAAAAAATCTTGTGCTGTGTACTGGGGACCATCTACTATAGCCTGATCATTGAATTTTTCAAGAACCTAAGGGGTTCCCTAAGTCCAAGGAAGACAATCAGTGTCTACAAGTCAGGAGGAGAAGGGGAAAGGGCATTCTAATCATTGGTTTGTTTTGATTCTGTTGCTGCTTTCTTGCCATTGAAAGTACTCTTTCAGTCTAGTAATGATTAACCTTTGCCACCAGGATGCCCTTTCTGTTTGAGATCCCTCAATCTTCATGTTGATCCATAAAAAGGCTTCAAAGTTACAGCTATTTTTTTTAGTTACCAGACTAACAAAAATAATCTAGCTTTTTGTCTTTACCAACCACTCTGGATTTTTTTTTTTTTTTTTTTTTGAGATGGAGTCTCGCCCTGTCGCCCAGGCTAGAGTGCAGTGGCGTGATCTTGGCTCACACAACCTCCACCTCCCAGGTTCAAGCAATTCTCCTATCTCAGCCTCCCAAGTATCTGGGACTTATAGGCACACACTACCACGCCCGGCTAATTTTTGTATTTTCAGTAGAGATGGGGTTTCACCATGTTGGTCATGCTGCTCTTGAACTCCTGACCTCAGGTGATCCACCTGCCTTGGCCTCCCAAAGTGCTAGGATTACAGGCATGAGCCACCATGCCCGGCCCACTCTGGATTTAAGGACAGTTCTTCCTTCAATCAGCAGCCAAAGAGTCCTGATTCCTGATTCTAATTAAGAAGTTTAACTTGGTATTCTATTTCTGATGGAAGGATGGCTGAAAGAGGGGAGACTCAAACAACAGATGAAGGCAAAATACTCTGTACTGAATTTTCAATGTAATCTTAAATTCTATGTTTAATTGAGATGACCCAAATTCTTTTTTTTTTTTTTTTTTTTTTTTTTTTTTGATACGCAGTCTCGCTCTGTTGCCCACGCTAAAGTGCAGTGGCATGATCTCGGCTCACTGCAACCTCCGCCTCCCGGGTTCACACCATTCTCCTGCCTCAGCCTCCCAAGTAGCAGGGACTACAGGTACCCGCCGCCACACCTGGCTAATTTTTTATATTTTTAGTGGAGACGGAGATGACCAAAATTCTTAACTGCCTCATAAATACTGTTAATATATTGACAGTTTTGCCCTAGGCTTTTATTAAAGTCAACTATATAGAAAAAGTTTCTCCTATCCTGAAATGTATTATTAAAGACATCATCCCCAATAATATTCCATATTCTCTGTTTAGGAACCCAAATTGTTTTCAAATTCAAGAATTCAGAGAAATCTACTTGTTACAAAAGAGTCGAATGGATAATGGGCACCACATCCTGAAGTGTATTTTAATAAAAATTCATGTAAGATGGTTCAAAATTTCATTAAGTACTTTGTATAAAAAGAAATGCCTGGGAGAATTCTGTTTCTAGCAGAGTGGCAGACTGATGCCTTGAACAACCCTCTTATTACAAAACTGAATAATCCACATGAAAACAAATCTTTTCAAATGCATTGTTAAGCTGTGAAGAGAATAACGAAAGTTCTAAGAAACCAAAATCTAAATGAAAACACAAGTCCAGGCAGGCACTGAAAACCTAAAAAAAAAAAAAAAAAAAATTGAAGAGGCCAATTGTTGGCAAGTATGTGGAACAGCAGGAACTCTTTAAGCTGCTGCTGGTGGCGGAGGCCAAGCCACTGTGCTCCCAGAACACAACACAGAAGCCTCCACACTGAAGCAGAGCACAGGTGCCCTGGAGTCTCCACCCCACCCAGGGATCCTCCAGCAGAAGTGTGTGTGCCCCTGCATACCTGCAAGTCCCATATCCAGACCTTGTCTTCAGGGCCGTGGGATAACAGCCAAAAATAGGAAATCATTTTACTCATCAATGGAAAAATGGTGACACAGTCATATAATGGAACTCAACAATGACGATAAATCAATGTCTGCCATAGACAAGAACATGGATGTGTTCTGTAATACTGAACCAAAGAAGCCAGGCTAAATAGAATGTGCTGTATTTTATAGAAGTCAAAACCAGGCAGAACAAATCTACATCAGGAACTGGGAAAGTAGCTATTTTGTGGGTTGGGGCAGCAGTGCCTGGGAGAGGCCACAGGTCAAGGCTACTGCTTGGTCCATGGCATGGCAGCCTGGTGTGCTACAGTTCATCTAGATGCACACTTAAGATTCGGGCACTCTTCTGTATGTACATTAACATTTCAATAAAAAGCTTATTAAAACATTAAAACTTTCAGAAAAAATCCATATTGCTTCAGTAGAAATTAGCACATTAACGTTTAAAAAATACATGTATATGGTGGAGGAAAAAATAGTTCAAAAGAGTATCCAGTGAAAAGTTTAAGAGGGAGTGATACCAGCAAGGGGCTGATCAATAGCCCCTTGCACTCATCCCCTGACAAAGACAGCCAAAGCAGCAAACAGCTATATTTTGATGAAAGTCACTAAAGGAGAGCCCCAGAGTGCATCAAGGAGTAGCAGAAATCCAGTAGAGCCCGGGAAACAGGACGGTCACATAAAGGAGGGAAGGAAACATCTGGCCCCCACCACCCATTCCTCCAGAGGGATCAGCCTGAAGCAGAGGGGATGTCTCCCTGCAGGGATAAGGAAGCAAGAGGGGCCCAGTAGCCCCAGCACTCCCCTCAGAGAAGGAACTGACATTGTGCCCCACCCCCATGGACCAGCTGCTGCTGCAACGTGCCCTCCTGGACCTGGACCACTTCGGGAGCATATCCCACCCAGGGTGAGCAGCCACCGCACCCTTCTTCCATCCTCAGGCTTTGTTGCTCTATATCACACCCACCTAGTGGCCCACCACCCCCAAGCCGCTGTTACGCTGTCTTAGGCCATTTAGTGTAGCTGTAACAGAATACTTGAGACTCGGGGTAACTTATTTTATAAAAAAGGTTTATTTGGCTCACCCTACTTGTGTCTGAAAAGTCCGAGATCGGGCAGCACAACTGGCGAGGGTCTTGTGCTGCTTCATCTCATGGGGAAAGTGGAAGGCGAAACAGGTGTTTGCAAGGGGCTCACATGGCAAGAGAGGAAACATGAGATTCTAGGAAGCTGAACTCACTCTGATAACAACCCACTCCTGGTAACTAATCCAGTCCCATGAAAAGGCATTAATCTATACATAAAGGATCTGCCCTGTGACCCAAATAACTCCCACTAGGCCCCACCTCCCACACCACCACATTTGGAATCAAATTTCAAATGGATGAAATTTCAAATGGCTGGTGGGAACAAATGATGTCCACATCACAGCATACACCTCACCTGTGGGGCCATGCTGCTGTGCCCCTCCCCTCCCAGCTGCCATTGCGCCCTGCCCCTTGGAGCCTGAGCTGACTTGGTGCCCTGCTTTCCAGGGAATCAGTGCCTTGGCCAGTCTGAGCAGTCACACCCCCCACTGCACAAGAGCTGAAGCACTGCCCTGCTTCACAGGGAATCAGTGTCTTGGCTGAGCTGAGCAGCCACACCTGCCAGGGATGAGCCAACATGGCACCCCCATATCCCAGGAAAATGGCATTGGCTGAACTGGGGTACCTTGCCCTTCAGGACAAACAACTGTAGAACCCTGCTTCCTTGGAATTGGACTAGCCCTGGAGAATCTGAGTTGCCCAGGCACCTGCCTCCCCAGGGAGAGAAGTAGTTGCTGCACTGGTCCCTGCCCCCGAGGGCCCAAGCCACAGTAGTGCTCCACCATTCTGGGGTCCTTGCTGATGCTGCACCTGGCCTTACAGAGACTGAGATGCTGCTGTGTCCCACCACTGCAGGGTCCAGAGTCACTATCATGTCACTCCCATGTCCAGAGTCACTCCCATACCCTGGGAGTTTACTTCTTAAACTCTTCGCAAAAACAGAGTGAGAGGAAATAATTCCAAACACATTTTACCAGGCCAGTATCACCTTAATACCTAAGCCAAACCAAAACACACACACACACACACACACACACACACACACACCAAACAAACAAAAACTACAGGTCAACTTCTCCAATAAATTAAATACTGATACAAACATCCTAAAAAAAATTTAGCAAATAGAATTCAACAACACATCAAAAACATTATACATCGTGTTTAAGTGGGATTTATCCCTGGCATGCAAGGCTGGTTTAAAATATGTAAATCAATCAATGTGATATATCACATTAACAAAATGAAAGATAAAATGACATGGTCACCTCAATTGATGCAGTAAAAGCATTTAACAAAGTTTAGCAACCTTTCTTGATAAAACCTCTTAATAGTTTATGTATAGAAGGAAAGTTCCTCAACATAATAAAGACCATTTATGAAAAACCTACAGTCTAATCATAGTTAGTGGGGAACAACTAAAGCTTTTCCACTAGGATTGAGTACAAGATAGGGATGGCCAGCCTCATCACTTTTATTCAATAGAGTACTTGCAAGAGCAATCAGATGAGGAAAAAAAAAGGCAACTAAATTAAAGAAGTAAAATTATCTCTATTTGCAGATGACAAGATCCTTTACGTAAAAAACTCCAAAGATTCCACAAAAAACTGTGAGAACTACTAAATCAATTCAGTTAAGCTGCAAGGTATAAACTCAACATATAAAAATCAGTTGCATTTCTGTATACAAATAACCTAGCTGATGAAGCAATCAAGAAAATAATCTCATTTACGATAGCATCAAAGAAAAACAAAAACTTAGGAATACATTTAACCAAGAAGGTGAGAGATGTGTACACTTAAAAACCATAAAACATTGATGAAAGAAATTTAGACATGAACAAATGAAAAGACATCCTATGTTTATGGATCAGAAGAATTAATATTGTTAAAATGTTCACACTACCCAAAGCAAATATACAGATTTAACACAATCCTCATCAAAGTTCTGATGACATTCTTCACAGAACAGAATAAAACAATCCTGGCCAGGCACAGCGGCTCATGCCTGTAATTCCAGCACTTTGGGAGACCGCAGCGGGCGGATCATGAGGTCAGGAGTTGGAGACCAGCCCGGCCAACATAGTGAAACCCTGTCTCTACTAAAACTACAAAAATTGGCCGGGCATAGTGGCACGTGCCTGTAGTCCCAGCTACCTGGGAGGCTGAGGCAGAAGAATTGCTTGAATCCAGGAGGCAGAGGTTTTAGTGAGCCAAGATTATGCCACTGCACTCTAGCTTGGGTGACAGAGTGAGACTTCGCCTCAAAAAAAAAAAAGAAAAGAAAAGAAAAGAAAAAACAATCCTGAAACTCATATGGAACCACAAAAAACCCCAAACAGCCAACAGATAACTGTGAAAGAAAAAGTTGGAGGCATCACACCTCTTGATTTAAAATTGTATTACAAAGCTATAGTAATCAAAACAGTATGGTGCTGGCATAAAAACAAAAAAATAGACCAATGGAACAGAACAGAGACCTTTGAAATAAATCCAAACATATACTGTCAACTAATTTTTGACAAGGGCAAACAAGACAACACAATGGTAAAAAAGATAGTCTCTTCAATAATAGGATTTTCACATGCAAAAGAATAAAATTGGACCCCGATTACACACCATACACAAAAATCAACTCAAAACAGATACAAGACCAAAGACCCAAATAAGACCTGAAACCATAAAACTCCTAGAAGAAAACATAGGGAGAAAGCCTCTTGACATTGGCCTTAGCAATAATTTTTTGGATATCACACCACAAGCCAGGCTACAAATGTAAACATAAACAAGGAGGACTGCATCAAACTAAAAAGCTTCTGCACAGCAAAGGAACAACCAACAAAATGAAAGGGGAACCTACAGACTGGAAGAAATATTTGCAAACCACATATCTGATAAAGTGTTAATATCCAAAAATCAGTAAAGAACTCTTACAACTTAATAGCAGAAAAACAACCCAGTTGAAAAATGGGCCAAATAGGAAATGACCAATAGGAAATGGGGAGATGTACATTAAAATAATACAAAGTAGCAGACATGCAGGATGAACAAGTTAGAGATCTAGTGTACATCATGAGGGCTACAGTTAATAAAAATATATTGTCTTTGGGATTTTTGTTAAATAAGTGGATTTTAGCTGTTCCTGTCACACAAACAAAAATCTAACTATGTGAGATGGTAGCTATGTTAATTTGCTTCACTATAGTAACCAGTTTACTATCTATATGTATCCTTTAAGATCATGTTGTCAACCTCAAATATATAAAATAAAATTTATTTTAAAAAAGAAAAGTTTTCCTTCAATCCAGAAAGAACCACTATTACCATTTTTTGGTGTTCCATTCCAAAATATCCCACAAATATACAATTGTTCAATCAAATTTAACGTTAGACTTTATACTTGAACATTCAAAGTACGTAAGAAATTATAGAAAAGTGTCTGTGTGACTCCCTGTCTGTAGAGCACAGGCTTCATCTCCACTAACACACACACGACCAGTACCTTATACAGAGAGCCCTTGTTTGTCTTTAGTCTGACACCATGGGCGAGCCTGAGTTGGCCCGTGGTCCACGTTCCTGACCAGGTGTCTTTCTCACCCACTGGTTTCAACAAAGATGTTACTGGGTTATAGAAGGCTGGGATGGAAACAGGATACCAAGTTCGCATGAAGACAATATCTGAAAAGAGGTAATTTACTTTAACATTTTCAAACGAAGTTTCATATCCATATTGCGAAGAAACAAAGAACAAAACCTTCACTCCAAACTTCTCTACCTGGCTGCAAACTATTTGAAGGGAAAGCTCGCTAAGGAAACTATTCTCATAGATCACAGAACTGTTACTGGGTGTGGCCAGGGGACTGCAGACACAAGGCGAATGGGCACACCACATAAGACTGGGAGATCTAAGGCTGGAGCTGCTCAACTCTCTGGAGACCTGACTCCAGCCTCTCGTCACACTGGCTAGAAGTCAAGCATGAATGGTAACACCCTGCCCTGAACACTACTTAAGACACTCACCGCTCATCCACAGCTTATCCTCAAAGCAAGCCTGGAAAGCTCCTTCTGGAGCTCAGAGTGCTCTCTTGATCTGCCCCCTTATCCCACTGACAGTTCGAATCACGGCATCTTCAAATTTGGCCACTTCCAAGGCAGAATTAAACATTCCCTACAGGTATAGCAAGATAAAAACACACACACACACAAAATCATATACTTTATGCTTTACTTCTTACTTCAAACATACATCCTTGATTAAGGAACAAAAACAACTCACTGAAGGGTGATAAAATAATCAAAATGTATTTGCCCCTGAAAGTGGAATTACTACCTCAAAAAGAATACAACTCTTTCATTTTCCCCAAAATAATCATGTGAGTTCACGGGCATGCTCATCACTGCTGTCTGTGTGGAAGAGAAGATCGAAGAGGGATTTACTGGACTGAATTGGCCTAGGAAGCCTTTGCTGGCATCTCTCAGACTGGACTGCAGCCCAGATCCTTTTACTCAGATGCATGCACTTAGAACATGAAAACAGTAAGATAAACGCCGGTGGTATTATTACCTTATATTGCAAGAACATTTTATGACTTCCTAACTCTGTGTTTTCAATAGAAACATCCCCACTAATGAAATTGTCAATAAATGCTGCTCAAACCACCCTCCCCAAATACTGAAAAACAGTACATTCGTTTCTCTGTACCCTTGCCAAGTTGTCTGCAAGTGCTTTGTCAATTTTTCTACTGAGTTAGACAAACTTGTGATTTTTTTTCCCTTTCTTAACACCAATTTAAAAAGTAGGAAACAAAACCTAGTGGATAAAATTACACATTTTCAATATGAGTTCTGTGGCAGTCTCACATGGAAGTCAGGAGTAACAGCCTCAATTCTTAAATAGCTGTTTACCACTGCTTTTTTGAGCTTATTTAAGTAATACAGAATATAAAGGAGCAAACAAAATATGAAGTTTATAAAAGATTTCAAACACTTTTCTAAAAATATGAGGCCCACATTTTAGAGGTATTTCATTCCTTTTCTCAAACAATATGGACATTTATAAATATGAGAATATATAGATATACAGACCTTAATAAATAAAGTGTTCTTGAAAATTTTATATGGAAAACCAGTTAGCTTTAATTTCTTCACAATTTTTATGGATTTATCCAGATCAAGGACAACTCCTGTGGCAGCTATCCGAAAATCAGGCTAACAGGAGCCCCAAAATTTGAAAATAGGAATAATATTAGCAAGAGAAAAACGTCAATTCTATGTGACACAATAAATTACCAAAGTGAATTTTACTTACAATTAGCTAAGAAAAACAAGAGAGACCATTTGAACTTGCAACCCAGTGGTTTGACAAAAGCAATCCAAAACTTTAAAGTTGGTAAGCCAAACTAACAAGGGTGACTTGAGGCCAGGCACAGTGGCTCATACCTGTAATCCCAGCACTTTGGGAGGCCAAGGCAGGTGGATCACCTGAGGTCAGAAGTTTGAAACCAGTCTGGCCAACATGGCGAAATTCCGTCTCTACTAAAAATACAAAAATTAGCTCGGCATGATGGTGCACACCTGTAATCCCAGCTACTCGGGAGGCCGAGGCAGGAGAACTGCTTAAACCCAGGAGGCAGAGGTTGCAGCGAGCCAAGATCGTGCCACTGCACTCCAGCCTGGACGACAGAGTGCGACTCTGTCTCAAAAAAAAAAAAAAAAAAAAAGAAAAAGAAAAAAAAAAAGGCTACTTGAGTATTTTCCTGAGAGTGATTTCAGAGGAATGTAATTTTACTATAATGATTTATTTGGAACGAAATGGAAAAGGAAAAACAAGTTGCAATGTTTAGGAAATTAAAATTTGGACCTCCAGGGAAGAGTCCATCTGCTCATTATTCTGCTTTCTTCTCTGTTAAATGGGACCAGTAAACCCTGCCCTGCCTGACTTGTCAAATGAAAATGGAGTGAACAGACTGCTACCCCAGCACAGCTGCAGGGAGTCTTGTGTCTGGGTGGTCTCTGATGGCTCCTCATAACCTCATATAGTGCTTAGCACATGGTGAGCACTGCTTAAATACTTGCTTAGATAAATAAATGCAAAAGATGCACAAAAGTAGGAAATGTACCATTATAATTCTTCCACCTCCCCTCCTCTAATCCCACACCCTACTGAAAAGGATGTACGAAGATTAAAAGCAAAGGGAAATTTACTTTATATTAATAAAAATGAGTAATTTTCAACTTAAAGTCTCATGTACATAATAACCCACATTTAGGATATATTTCTCAAACCAATCTGTAAAAGAAATCGTCCAAGATAGTTACCATTATGCCACTGACAGACTGTATTGCCAAGAAACCAGTTCCCTGCGGAGTGATAGGGTCTTAAAGGAAAAGGAAAAAAAGAAATATAGCAAACCAGAAATTTTAGATTCTAGTTTAACATACTGGATATGGACATTTAGATTTGGATATAGATTTACATATATACTCCAAACCACCTCCCCGCTCCCAGAAAAGAGAAACATCTTAGGAGTGGAATTTTATGAAAGGAAAAGCACAAAGCTAAAATAACGCAGCCTGTAAAGTTTAATCTCGGCAATAGGCAAGTTATTGTAATCATATTTTACCCCAAAAGGCTGCTCCACAATGCATGTGCTGTGGGGTATACTTTAGAAGCCTCTGTCTTCCATTGTGGTCTTCGATATAATAGAGCAGGATGGTCTGAAACCTCCTCCACCCTACAGAAAATATGACTGGATCTTGGGACTTGAGGATTTTCTTATACCAGCGATGTTTCTTCAGACGCATCTGAGGGGGATGAGAGGGTAAGATGATTGATGGAGGGGAAATCCACAGAGCCTCAGGCACCAAATATGCAGCAAAGGGATCCACCTGCACGTGTACATTTCCCTCGCTGTTGCCCAAGCCATCCAGGATAATGGGGTAATGGGGGTCAAAGTTCTGCACAAATTCACAGGGAACATTTTCAATCTCAACGCGGACATACATCCCAGGTCGAAAACCCTCATACTGAACTCTGGCTTCATCATCTTGATCTTCAAATTCTACGTAATTCAGCTGTACATGATGGGGTTGGGGGGAAAACCTGTATGCTGTTATTTGTAATAAACATAGGATTAACATGAACAAATGAGCAATTTCTAAGTAAAGGAACTGTGGACAGAATTATGTAGGCTTTATCCTATTAAAAATACTACACATTTGGCCGGGTACAGTGGCTCATGCCTGTAATCCCAGCACTTTGGGAGGCCGAGGCGGGCAGATCACATGAGGTCAGGAGTTTGAAACCAGCCTCGCCAACATGGTGAAACCCCGTCTCTACTAAAAATACCAAAATCAGCTGGGCATGGTGGTGCGTGCCTGTAGTCCCAACTACTCAGGAGGCAGAGGTGAGAGAATCGCTTGAACCTGGGAGATGGAGGTTGCAGTGAGTCAAGATCGTGCCACTGCACTCCAGCCGGGGCAATAGAGCGAGATTCCATCTCAAAAAACAAAAAAACAAAAAAAACCCTACACATTTTACCTCTACAGTCTGTTCAGAATATGTCCCAACCATTTTCTTCTCTCCTGCTCCAAGGGACAGCAAATGTAGATAACTGTGGAGCCCTGCGTGCTCGAACATTGGAAACATCCCCAGTCCACACTTTCTTTCCTTCCTCTCCAAATAATTCTTTCACACTTTTCCCTTGTCTTCAAACACCCACCACCACCCTCACCTTCACTCAGCTGATGGCTGTTTCCTGATTCACTCCAAAACCAAAAGAACCTCTACGGTCAACCCTCTACCAGGGTTTCCTCCCATATCCAGCCTTATCAGAGCTCTGACCTGCCCACAGAGGAGCTATGTGTGGCTATTTAAATTAAAATTAATTACAATTACATAATATTTAAAATGCAGTTCCTCAATTACACTAGTCACACTGGAAGTGGTCCATATCAACCTGCGGCCAGTGTTACAATATTGGGAAGCACAGACGTGCATCTCCATGATCACAGAAAGTTCTACGGGCAGCTCAGGCACAGATGATTTGTCCATGCCTCTACTCAGGGTCACACATCACTTGCTCACTAGACACCATCCACTCTTCCTGGACTTTATTCCAACAGCTCTTCCCTCTGTTCTCTCTCTTATCTCAAAACCCTTTGATTCCACTTCTTCCACCAAAAACGGCTTCATTTCTCTGCTTCTCTCTGCAGCAAAACCCCACAGAAGTTTTCCACAGTTGCACCCTCCAGTTCCTCTGCTCCCATTCTCCTACATCCATGAAAATTGGTGCTTGCCAAGATCGCTGAAGGCCTCCACGCTGAAGGACTCCTCCAGTAGTCAACTCTGCCTTTACCGTAGTTAACACTGCAGCGGGATCTGAACAGTGCTTCGCCTCCGTGTACAACTGGACTCCTGCGTGCCTGTATGCTCACACTGCTTCTCCCTCTCCCTCCTAGGCACTGCTTAGGCCTCACGGCTGCAACCGCCCCAACTCGCCCATGCCAGTCTTGCTCCTCCCAGTCACTCTGCACTCACTCCCCGGCCACCTCACAGAGTTAAGTGGCATCTACATGCTGAGGGCTGTACATCTAAGTCCCTGGCCAGACCTGTCTCTCCAGACTTGACACTCCGCTTGTCTGCATGATACCCAGCCGAAACAAACATCATCTTCCCAAAACTGCATCTGCAGACAGTTTCCTATCTAACCTGAAACAACCCATCCTTCCAGGAACTTCCAGTCGCCATCCTCATTTCCTCTCACACACCCCACATTCAGTCCACCAGGAAATCCTACTGACCCAGCTTCCAAATAAACTCTATCCGGGTTTGACTCTTTGTCTCATCTCCACTGCCAGCCCTCTGGTTTGTGCCACCGGACTGATCTCTACCGGACTGATGTCTTGGCAGAGTGATCTGATTACCTGAATGTCTCTCCTCTGCTCAAAACCCTCCAAGGACTCCCATTTCAGAGTGAAACATTCAGTCTTTTCCAATGGCCCACAAGGCTCTAGGTAATTTTAAATTGTAAATGGTGTGAAGCAAAAACTTCAGAGTTAGCCTAGTCATGCCTTTCAAAGGTCAACACAGACTAGCAACCACTAAGCTAATGCCTAATCAGGAAACAGTCCTTTGACTAGATGAAGATCTAGGATGAAACTCCGTTTCACAAATCATATACCTAATCTGTTCCAGCTTACACAGGCACTCCTGGCCTCACTAACAAGACGCAACTCAGATGCTCACAATCAACTGTACACACGTTTCTGTGTCTGTCTCCTTCAGAGTGAGCTCACCGCCTCCAGCAACCTGCTCAGCACCCCCAGGCAGGAGGGCCACACCATCTCCCTTTATCTCCGCATCTGACCTTATACTCCACATGTCCTTCTGAACTCTGACCAGGATGAGTTTTCAGAGCACTTCCCCTGGGAGCTCTGGTGTGTCCATAAGCCACACGGGCCACTGATCACCTGCCATTCAAATCAGGGAGCAGCGATCGGAATAGGCAGCATTGGCTTGCACTGAAATGAACACACTGTCTCAGATCACTACATTGTAAAAGTCTCAAAAGTAGAGACCATGTCTCAGTCATTTTGGTTTCCTAATTCTTGTTACAAAATAGGTATGGATCTTTTTCTGGTGATCTTCTGACTGTAGAAACAATGAGCTCACTGCATGAATAAACACACTCACATGCATCTACCCAGGAGTCCAAATGAAAGGCACAGAAGCAGGATAGGAAGCAGGGACCCAAAGAAAGTCAGGGATTCCTGCACTATGTGATAGTCTTGACAAGGGGCTGAGAGGAACTGAGGTTTCTCACCTGTGCTTCTTTCTGCATTTCTCCTTTAAGATCATCAAAATATGTGCTTTCTCCTTCATCATATTCCACATCAAACATCTCCTTCAATTTTCTCTTCTTATCCAAATGCTTTTTCTTGGCACTTTCTTCTTCGTCGGGGTCAATTTCTTCCTTGTTTCTCTATATCTTTATTCTTAAATTTCCAGAAGAAAAAATTTTGTGTATGTTTATGAAGGTCATTTCTTTAAACATTACATTTTTAAAAGTTCTATTTAAACAAAAATCTTAGCAAAAATCTGTTATCATTATCAATAAAACAAAACAAAACACAACATAACCTTTGTCTCTGAATAACATGGTGCTGCTACAGGAAATTGTTACATCTGCATTACAATTAGCTGCTATTCCTTAAGCTGGCTGGGAACACAAACTAGAATAAAAATAACAGACATGTCCCTCACCCAGATGCTCCCAGACCCTGTTCTAAAGAAATATTAGGGAGAACAGGGACTTCATTCTTTCAAATGACACTTAAATTTAAAAAGAGGAGAATGATGGCAATGGTTGAATGTAAGTCTGAGAAGCTAAGACTTCTGTGAGTGAAAAATCACAGTGGTCTTGGCAAATGACTATGGCAAGAAATGGTAGTAACTGTCGTCCAAAACTTAACAAGTAAACAAGAAAGCTTCTCTTTGGTCCCCACATCCCCACCCTTTAGGAAGGAATCTATCCATCCAGTCTGCAATCTTCACACATCACAAGTAAGATTTGCATTTCTCAATGTGGGCCTCTCTCAGAACACAATGACCAAGAACAGCCAGCTACGACAAAGTCATACCTGAGTGTCGGGGCCCGATTTTCCCTTGTGCACGTCCCCTGTTTCCAAGTCTTCAAAGTCACCGTAGAGCTCCTCTGGGAAAAGAACACCCAAAGGCTGCTCTGTGAGCCAGGCATGCATGTGCTGCTGGCCCCACCCACGACAGGCCCACAATGCGCTCCGCCTTCCAAGCCTCATTCTTACTGTTCCCGTCACTAGACACACAGGCAAAACTTTGCACTAGGGAATGCTTTGTAAAACAGTTAGTATTTCATCATCTGTTTAGGTAAACTAAATGGACCCAATCCACATTTCCGCACTTCATGTCAAAAATCCCAATCTCAATTTTTCCAGTATAGATAATGGACACTCTTTCGTTTTTGTTTTTGTTTTTTGAGACGGAGTCTCACTCTGTCACTCAAGCTGGAGTGCAGTGGCACGATCTCAGCTCACTGCAACCTCTGCCTCCCAGGTTCAAGCAATTCTACTGCCTCAGTCTCCCGAGTAGCTGGGATTATAGGCACCCGCCACCAGGCCTGGCTAATTTTTGTATTTTTAGTAGAGTTGGGATTTCACCACATTGGCCAGGCTGGTCTCAAACTCCTGACCTCGTGATCTGCCCTCCTCAGCCTCCCAAAGTGCTGGGATTACAGGCATGAGACACTGCAACCGGCCAATGGACACTTTTTATGAAAGACACAGAGGTCTATCTGCGTCCCCCAAATGAATAATTCAAAGAGTGAATGGAAAAGTCCCATGCTGATAACCAGCACATGTGAAAAGGAGTCTTAATGTAAGTTCAACACAACACAATCGTGTAACACACCTAGGGGAAATTTTAGATCATATAAAACATAGCATTTAGATTAACAGTAGAGCCCCAAACCACACCAAACACATGGGAAGAGCTTATTCACTCATTCATTCCTTCATTTGTTTTTGGAGCAATGGGTTCAATTATAGTTCCCACTCTTAAAAGAAATAGACAAGTAAGGCTGGGTGCAGTGGCTCACACCTGTAAACCCAGCACTTTGGGGGCCCGGGAGGCAGAGGTTGCAGTGAGCCATAATTGTGTCACTGAACTCCAGCCTGGGTGACAAAGTGAGACCCTGTCTCAAAAAAAGGAAAACAAAAGAAAGAGGCAAGTTAAAACTCATTTGGGAGAGCAATGTTTAGAAGGCTATTAAAACATTTTCACATAAGGGCCAAAGAACCAGGTAGACGTTATAAAAGATAGGAAGCTCCTATTTGTAATAAAAGCAAAAAAGGATAAAATAGGAATAAACCTAACAAGAATAAACCTAACCAGAACTTTATTTATTTAAAAAAGAAGAAAAGCTTTAATATGCTACCAAAGGACAAAAGGAATAGCATCACTACCAACACTCGTAAGTGCTCTCCACACCAGGCACTGTGTTAAGTACTTTCCTTGCCTTAACCACATTCTTCAACCCAAGGAAGTAGGTGTTGTAAATATTATATACTGAATAATGGTATGTCCTCATTTGAAAAGGAAGACTCGACATCACAAATACGCCAATTCTCCCTTTAGCACAGTTACAACCCGAAACCACCACTAAGGATTTCTGGTCTAAAGAAGATAACACATTATACCCTCCTAAGAAATGTAACCCAAACTCTAGAAATAATAGACAGGAGATGATCAGTGGAGAATTCCGAAAGGTGGACAGAAAAAGGCTGCTGAGGGACTCTAGGACTAGGGAATGCATAGTGGCCAGGTGTCTCCCTGGACCTCATCCAACAGGAAGGTGACCCAGGCCCAGAGTTTCCCAACTCCCAACGTAGCAATCGAAGGCAACCCAGGCAGACTCAGTCCCCGCAGATCAAAGGAGATCTTCCCCACAACAAGAAAACCAGCTCCACACACCAAGACAACCACCATTCCCCACCCACCTAGCTGCAGCAGGTGGCCCAGCCTGGGGCAGCTCCCCTGTTCCCTCAGGTGGGCAACAGCAGGGACTGGTGGGAGAATCCCAGTGATACATATTAGCCAAACAGACCAAAATAACACCATGAAGGCTCTGAAATTAAATTGCCATTGGAATCACAGCCCACAAAGTAGACCAAGACCTACAGACTAAACCTAAACAGGAGGACTGCCTGCAAAAATAAAAAAATTACATAGGCAGATGTTGGAACCACCTGACTCATCACTTATAACAGTCAGTATAAAAATGCTTCAACAAGCAACTACAAATCCTATGGCAACAATCAAAGAACTGAAAACGTCAGCAAAGAAACTGAAGAAGAATCAAATGGAAATTACACAAATATAAAATACAGTAACAGAAATATAAAAAAAACTAACTGGATAGGCTCTATTGAGTAAAAGTGGAGATGACAGAGGAGAGAATCAGAGAAGCTGAAACCTGATCAACAGAATTCACCCAGTCTAAACAACAGAGAGAAAATAACCTGAAAACAAATGAACAGAGCTGCACGGACCTGTGGGACGATAACAAAAGACCCCGCATTTATGTTATCTGAGTCCCACAGGAGACCAGAGCTGCCAAAGCATGCAAATAACTAATTCCTGAGGCTTCCCACATTTGGTGAAAGATATAAACTTACAGATTCTAGAAGCTGAGCAAACCTCAAAGTATCCCAAAAGAAAGCCACACTGATTAAACTTTCAAAACTAAAAACAGCAAAAATGGCAGAATGCCTGTAGGGACATGCCAACTCAAATGCCATGGAGGCCAGAAGGAAGTGGCACAACATTTTCAAGTGCTTAAAAAAACCAACCAAACAAAAAAACCAACCAAACAAAAAAACTGTCGGCTGCAAATTCTATATCCCATGAAACTACCCTTCAGAAATGAAGAGAGAAATAAAGACATTCTCAGAGGAAGAGAATATAGGAATTTGTCACTGGTCGATTTAGAAATGCTAAAAAGTGGCCACAGAAATATGTTCTGTCATTTCCACAATACAAAAAATTAAAACAAAAAAATCAAAATAAAAAAATGGCTACAGAAAGTTCTTATGCAGAAGGGATGAATATGGGACTATGGGAGGAGGGACAAAGGAAAGACCAGAAATGTGGATACATACACGAGACAATCCACAGTTCTTAAAATCACATTTGACGACTGAAACAAAAACTATACCACCACGTACTACTCAAGCCAGTGATTTATACAAGTGGAAAAGGTAAAGAGACATAAATGCAAGGCAGGTTTCCACACTTTGAAGTGGTAAATACTGGTACCAGTAGACTACTATATTACAATACACATATTGTAACATCCAGAGCAAACACTTTAAGACTATACAAAGAGATACACGCAACAACATTATACAGAACTAGATCAAGATGGAGGGAAAGAAAACGGAAACAAAAAAGCAAATAATAAAAACATCAGACATAAGCAATTATGTAACAATAAGCACCTTAAATGTAAATGGTCTAAATAAACCAAAAGACAGATTGATGGAGAGCCTATAATAAACACATGGTCCAACTAAATACTGTTCATAAGAAACTTCCAACTCACTTAAGGACCTAAGTAGGTTGAAAGTAAAAGAATGGAGAAAGATATCCTGTGAAATCATTAATTTCTTAAGGAAGCAGGAGTGAATATATTAATATCTCATGAAGTAGACTTCAAGCAAAATAATTTACCAGAGCTGGAGAGGGTCTTCACTGAATTTTAAGATCTAAAATTTCCTATGCTGCCTTGACATCTTTGAGCCTCACAGGGCCCCAAAGGCCTAGCCGTGGGTTTTCCTGTTTCTACCAGACACCCCCTACCCCGCCACCCAACAGGAAAGGCTCCCCACCTGGCTAGTTCTTTTATCAGCCAGAACAGTTGCACCTCAGCCTAAGAAGTTTCACTTCACCTGTCTGCCAGCCCATGAATTTATTCAAACAAGCCAATTGCTCTCCCCCTCGGGAACCATTGGTCATTGTGTGCTCTTGTTACTACCAAGCCTGCCTGCTTCCTCAGCCCGCAGCCCTCACTCCGCTACAGAGTGCGGTGCCCATCTGACCCTGTGTGGCATGCAGTGCCCTCCTCTGAGCTGTGGGTATATGTGACCAAAACACTGCTGTCAATCTCATCCATCCACGCCAGGTGTCGTGTTCAGCCATCTCCTACACTTTAGGGCAGGGACCCCTCCTTCACCAATGGGGTGAAAAGGAAGTGACCATAACAACTGCTTAATGACAAAACGATTAACCCACCAAGAAGACATCTACTTCAACATCCTCCTCTTAGCAACCGTTAAAACTAGGCAGAGGCCGGGCACAGTGGCTCATGCCTGTAATCCCAGAACTCTGGGAGGCAAAGACAAAGGATAGCTTGAGGCCAGGAGTTCGAGCCTCGGCAACATAGCAAGGCCCCATCTCTCCAAAAAATTTTAAATTTAGCCAGGTGTGCCGGCACACACCTATAGTACCAGCTACTCAGGAGGTTAAGCCAGGGGAAGTACTTGACCCTAGGAAGTCAAGGCTGCAGTGAGTCATGTTCGTGCCACCGCACTCCAGTGTAAGTGACAGAGTGAAACTAGGCAGAAAAGGAGCAAGGATTTACAAAAGATCTGAACAGTCAACCAGCAAAATGTGACATCCGTATAACACCCCACTCCCCAACAGCAAAACACACACATTTTTAAAGCCAATAGAAATCTACCAAGATGAAGTACACTTGGGGCAATAAAAGAAATAACAGCAAATCTTGCTGTGCGCCCCTCTGCGCTGGCGCCGGCGCCGTGCCCCTCTCTGCGCCTTCTTTTCTCACCATGGGGAAGCGTTTGGGGGCCTCTTGAGGGACCCCCTAGATGCTTCTACTCAGAGCCCCCAAAGCCGGGGAGCCTCCACTCCTCTGTCTGCAGCCTCCCCTGTCGGTTCTCGATACCCAGGGTTCAGTGGCCTGGGGGCTGATGGAGGTGGTCACCTCTGCCAAGGCCCCTCCCGGCACCTCCCTGGCTCATCCAGCCCACCTTCCTCCCACGCTGGCTCACCCAAAGTGCTCTGGTCACCAGGAGCCCTTCCTGACCAGCCCCGGCCCCTTCTTGGCCTTCGCCCACCTGGCCTCCCCTGGAGCCCTGACCTGGGTACCGGGCCTGCTGAGTCCAGAGCCCACCCCGCCCTGAACAACCCCGAGTCTCAGCCACCCTCAGCTCTTACCCTTTCACAGCTGGGGAGTGGAGCCTGGGCCTGCGCCGCGCCGCCGCCGTGCGCCGCGCCGCCGCCGTGCGCCTCTCCGCCGCGCCGCCGCCGCCCGCCGCGCCGCTGCTGTCTGCTTCTCCGCCACGCCGGCACCGGCGCTGTGTGCCTTTGCAAGGGCGGAGCTGCGTTCTCCTCGGCACAGACCCGGAGAGCATTGCGAGGGCGGAGCTGCCTTCTGCTCCGCACAGATCTTGGGGCACCGCCTCGCTTTGGGACAACTCGGGGCCGCATCGACGGTGAATAAAATCCTTCCTGTTTGCAGCCATGTTTGTGGTTGGTGGCAGCGATGGACACTGCAGCCAGCCAGAGTGTAGAAAGGCATCGGGGTAAGTGCGCTATCCAGGCTGCACTGCTGGTGGCCTGGGACGGGTTGGGAGCCCTATCTCAGGCGTCACTGCCCGTCTTGGGTGGCTGGTTGGGTGTGCTATCTGGGGCTGTGCTGCCTGCATCGTGGGGGGGCGGTTTGGGGGCTCAAACCGCGGCTGCACTGCCTTTGGCGGAGAGCCGGTTGGGGGCACTATCCCAGACTGTATTGCTGGCAACAGTGAGGTGGGTTAAGTGTGCTATCTGGGGCTGCACTGTGCGGCTGTGGGGGGGGTGGCGGTTTTGGGTTGAGGGCGCTATGGGCTGCTGTAATGCCCATGGTGCGGGGAGGCGGGGCGGTTAGGGTATGTTGGGTGTGCTATTGGCGGGGGCGACACTGCTGGTGGTAGGGGGCAGGGTGGGTTGGGGGCCATATCAGGGGCTGCACTGATTGCTTTAGCTAGGATTTCTGGTACTATGTTAAACAACAGTGGTGACAGGGGGCATCCTTATCATGTTCCAGATCTTAGAGGAAAAGCTTTCCATTTTTCCCCATTCCATATGATTCTAGCTGTGGGTGTCTTTCCTGTAGTTTTTATTTTGTTGCGGTATGTTTCTTCTGTGCCCGTTTCTTTGAGGATTTATAGCATGAAGGGATGTTGAATTTCATCAAATGCTTTTTTGGTTTCAGTTGACATGATCATACGGTTTTTGTCGTTTATTTGGTTGATATGATGTATCACATTGTATGTTGAGTGACTCTTGCATTCCAGGGATACATCCCACTTGATCATGATGAATTATCTTTTTAATGTATTACTGAATTTGATTCACTGGTATTTTGTTGAGGATTTTTGCATCAATATTAGAGATCCTGGCCTGTAGTTTTCTTCTTTGATGCTTTTATCTGATTTTCGTATCACAGTAATAATGGTCTCATAGAATAAGTTTGGAAGTATTCCCTCCTGTTTTTCAAAATAGTTTGAGCAGGATTCGTACTAGGTCTTTAAATTGTTTGGTGTGAAGCCATCAGCAGTGAAGACATCATCAGTTCCTGGGCTTTTCTTTACTGGGAGACTTTTTCTGATGGCTTCAATCTCATTACTTGTTACTAATCTGTTCTGGTCTTGGATGTTTTCATTGTTTAACCTGAGTAGGTTGTATGCATCTAGGAATTTGCCAATTTCTACTAGGCTTTCCAATTTATTGGCATATAATAGCCAGTTATGATCCTTTGAATTTCTGAAGTATTAGTTGTAATGTCTCCTTTTTTTAATCTGTTGATTTTATTTATTTGAATCTTGTCTCTTTTCTTAGGCTGGTTAAAAGTTTGTCAATTTTGTTTAGCTTTCCAGAAAACCAACTTTTCGTTTAATCTTGTGTGTTTTTTATTTCAATTTTGTTTCTGCTACGATCTTATTTATTTTCTTATTTTTGGTTTACTTTGTTCTTACTTTACTAGTTCTTTAAGATGTATTGTTTATTTGAAGTTTTTCTTTTGTTTGGATAGTAGGCACTTATAGCTGTAAACCTCCGCCTTTGTACTGCTTTCTGCATAACAAGTTTTGGTATACTGTGTTTTCATTACCCTTTGTTTCATGAAATTTTTGAATTTCTGTCTTAGTATCTTCATTGACCCGCTAGTCATTTATTCAGGAGGGTAGTGTTTAACTTCCATGTGATTGTATTGTTTCCGAAATTACTTTTCTTATTGATACCTAGTTTTATTCCTTTGCAGTGAAAGAAGATGGCCACGGAGACAGACAGCAGCGTGGTCAGAGTGGTAGGAGCCAGCCATCAGGGAGAGCTGCTCCATGCCTGGCTGCTGGGAGCTAGAGCCTGCGGCCCACTGGCTTGCCTCACTGTAGTTGGTGGTGGCGGTGACAGAGACTGCAGCATGACCAGAGTGGTAGGACAGGGGCTATCCAGGGCTGCACCTTTCACAGTGTGGGGTGGGTTGGGGGCGCTATCCAGGGTGTCATTGCCTGCATTAGGGGTACTGGTTGGTAGCACTGCACAGGGCTGCACTGCCCACGGCAGGGAGGGTGGGTTATGGGTGCTTTCTGGGGCTGCAATGCCCATGGAGGAGGACAGGTTAGGGCATATTGGGTGTACGCTACTGGCGGCATTGGGGGACGGAGGTGAGGGGCGCTATTGAGGGCAGGACTAGCCGTGGAGCGGGGGCGAGTTCGGTGCTATCAGGGGCTGCACTGCTGGCGGCCGTCAACAGAGTTGGCATCCAAGGAAGGAGTGGTTCTCCTCTCCCTGACTCCACACTCCAGAGGGCGAACCACTCTTGGTCATACTGGAGTGTGGCAGGGCACGCAGCATTTGCATGGGAATCCTGAGCATGGCAGAGCCCCCACACCCACCGTGGTTCCTGGGCCTGTGCACTCTGGGTCTGTGCCTCAGAGGCTGCCAGGCACCCCTGGGGACACCACGGGGGACAGGGCCCTGTGTGTGGAGGTGTCCGGAACAGGAATTGGCACCTGGGTGCGGAGGGCTGGCTGGGTCTGAATTTGTCTGCTTCTCCTGTTCCCCGAGGAGTGCAGCCCCGGTGGGCCCAATGGTTCCTGTGGAGTGGGGAGCTGGGTGCTGTGGTGTCTCCAGCACCCACCCCAGACCCCAGTTCCCGGCCAGCTTGGGCCAAAAGGAGAGGCTGGACTTTGGAGGGTGGGTGTGAGTGCCTTTGCTGAAACTGGCCCCTGCCACCCAGTGGCCAGCATGACAAGTTGAGGCTCTAACGCTTCCACTCCTCACAACTTCCTCTAGGCTTTTCTGGCTTTGCCCGCCCAGCTGCTCTGTGCCAGGAGGAGGAGGAGACACCTAGAGCCTGCAACACCATGGCTCGCCTCGCTGCGGGTGGGTGGCAGTGACAGAGACTGCAGTGCACCAGAACGGTAGGAGAGCGGCCACGCTAGGAGGGCAGGCGGCTGCAGGCAGGGTTGGGAGTCAGGCTTACAGCGATGGACGGGCTGCAGCAGTGGCCAGGTGGTAGGAGCCTTGTAGGGAGGGCTGGTGCATTGGCAATGGGCCTGGCTTTGCCCTGTGCCTGCCGTGGATCTGGCCCTGTACTGCCCTGCCTTGCCCTGTACCTGCCCTACTGTTACCTGGACTCTCGGCCCTGTCCTGCTCTGGTCCCATCCTGTCCCTGTCTCGGCCCTGTGCTACCCTGTCCCTTCCCTGGTCTTGCCCTGGCACTGGCCCTGCCCCGAACCTGCACTGGCCTGACCTTGGCTCTGGCCCTGGCTCTGGCCCTGCCCCTTGTCCTGACCCTGGTCCTGTCATGGCACTGGCCCTGCCAATGGTCATGGTCCTGCTCCTGTGCTGGCCCTGACCTGGCCTTGAAAATGTCCTGGCCCTGCTTTGGCCCATCCCTGCCCTGGCCCCACCATCGGCCTGCCTGTTCTGCCCTCTCCTGGCACTGACCTCGCCCTGTCATGGCCCAGTGGTGCCATTGCCCTGCCTTACCCTGCGCTGGTTGTGCCTTGGCCCTGCTTGGTGCTGGCCACTCCCTGGACCTGCCCTGGACCTGCCCTGCCCCTGCCTTGGCTTTTGCCCTGCCCTCACTATGGCCTGGCCCTGGCCCTAGCCCTGGTCCTGCCATATCCCTGGCCCTGCCCTTATCCAGGCCCTGCCCCTGCTGCTGCCCTGGCCCTGGCCTGGAACCTGGTCCTGTCAAGGACCTGCCCTGACTCTGCCATGGCCCTGGCCCTGCTCTGCCTTGTTCCTGGCCCTGACCCAGACCCAGACCCTTTCCTGGCTCTGCACTGGCCTTTCCCTGGCCCTGAGCTGGCAGTGGTCTGCCCCTGGTCTTGCCATCACCCTGCCCTGCTGTGCTCCGGATGTGTCATCACCCTGCCCTGGCCCTACTCTGCCTTTGACCCTGCCCTGGCCTTACCTTGGCCCTCACCCTAGTCTTCGCTAGGCCCAGCACAGACCTGGCTCTGACCCTGGCCCTGGTCTTTGTCCTGCCATAGCCTTGGCCCTGAAGTGGACTTGGAGGTGTCCTGGCCCCCGTGTAACATAGCTCTGCATTGGCCTGTCTCTGCCCTGCCCCTACCATCACCTTGCCCTGCTCTGCCCTGTCCCAGTACTGAGCCGGCCACGCTATTTCCCTGCCCTACCCTGCCTTGGCTGTGCCCTGGCACAGTTCTGGCCGTGGCCCCGGCCCTGCCCTGGACATGCTCTGACACTGCCTCAGCCTTGGCACTAGCCTGGCTCTTTCTTGGCATCAGCCCTGCTCTCTCTGTGGACCGGCTCTTGTCCTGTCCTGCACTGGCCATACCATGCCCTGCCCTGCCCTGCCCTGACTCAGCCCTGACTCAGCCTTGGCCTTGGCATTGCCCCTGGTCCTGCCATATTTCTTGCCCTGTCCCTACCCTAGCCTTGGCCCTGACCCTTACCTTGTTCTGGCCCTGCCCTTGCCCTAATGCAGCCCCTGGTCCTGTCATGGCCCTGCCCTGGACGTGTCCTGGCCCTGGCCCTTCCCTGCTTGAGACCTTGCCCTGGTTCTCCCATGGCCCTGACCCTGAAATGCCTGGCCCTCCCCTGGCCTTGCACTGCTCTGGCCCTTGCCCTGACTCTGGTCCTGTCACTGACCTAGCCCCAGCCCTGTTGCTGGTCTTACCATGGCCCAGACCCTGCCTTGGCCCTGCCCTGACACTGTCCTGGATCCTGGCTGTGCCAAGAACCTGTACTGTCCTTGCCCTTGTTTTGCTCCTGCCCCGAACCTGGTCCTGCCCAGGCTGTGTCTATGGCCCTGGCCCTGGCCCTGCCCAGGTCTTGGCACTGGCCTGGCCCTGCCCTGCCCTGGCCCTATGCTTTCCTGGCCCTGCCTTGCTGGCCCTGGCCCTGCCTTGGCCCTAGCCTGGCTTTGACCCTGCCCTGGCCCTACCTTGGCCTTCACCCTAGCCTTACCTGGGCACTGTGTTGGACCTGGCCATAGCACAGACCTGGTTGTGGCCCTGGCCCTGCCGTGGCTCTGGCCCAGACCCTAGCCCTGCCAGGTACCTGTCCTGGCCCAGCTCTGGGCCTGGCTTTGTCCCTAATTCTTAGATGACCCTGGCCCTGCCCCTGCCCTTGCCCTTGCCCTGGCACTGGCCTTGGACATGTCTGTGGTCCTAACCCTGGCCCTGCCCTGGAGCTGCCACTGTCTTGGCTGTGCCCTGGCTCTGGCCCTGCCCAGGCCCTGGCCCTGCCCTGGCCCCAGCCATAGACCTGCCCTGGTTGGTCGTGCCCTACCTTAACCCTGTGCTACCCTGGGCCTGCTCCACCCTGCCCTGGCCCTGCCCTCCCTTTGGCCCTGCCCTGACCCCACCTTGGCCCTCACACTGGCCCTAGCACAGTCCTATCTGTGGCCTTGACCTGGCATTGACCCCTGCTCCTGACCCTGGTCCTGCCATGGCCCTGGCTCTGCCAATGACCCTGGCAGCCCTTACCCTGGCCCTGTCTTGGCCCTGGCCCTGAACTGGCCCTGCCCTGACCCTGGCCCTGAAGTGGATTTGCAGGTGTCTTGTCCATGGTTTAACCTGGTCTTACCATGGCCCTGTCCCTCCCCTGGCTCTGTCCTGGTCTTGTGCTGACCCTGACCCAGACCTTGGCCCTGCCCCAGCCTTGTCCTAGACCTGGCCATGGCCCTGCGTCTGCCCTGGACCGGCGCTGGCACTGGTATGGACCCTGGCCCTGGGCCTTTGCTACTTAAGGCCATACCCTGGCCCAGCCCTGGTCCTGACCCTGTCCTGGCCCTAATTTGGCCTGGCTCTACCCTGGCATGCTATTCTGGCCCTTGCCCTGACCCTGTCCCTGTCCTGGTCCTAGCCCCGTTGCTGGTCTTGCCATGGCCCTTGTCCTGACATTGCCCTTTCCTGGTTCTGGCCCTGGCCCTGTCCCAGCCCTGCTCTGGCCCTGGTCTGAACCCTGGCCCTGCAATAGACCTGCCTTGGTCCTGCTCAGACCCTGGCTCTGGCCCTACCTCTGCCCTGGCCATACCCTTGCCCTGGCCTGGACCCCAGTCCTGGTCCTTGTCCTGCCCCAGCCGTGGCCCTGGCCCTGCCCTGCCTGTGCCCTGTTCTATCCTGGGCTGGCCCTGCCATGGCCTGGTCTTGCCATTGCCCTGCCCTAGCCTGCTCTGCTTGTGCCCTAGATCTGCCCCGCTTGTGCCCTAGATCTGCCCCGGCCTTTGCCCCTGTCTTGGTTCTAGCCTCGACTCAGCCCTGGACCTTCCCTGACCTTGCCTCAGCCCTGGCACTACCCTGGCATTGCCTTGGCATTTGCCCTACTCTCTCTATGGCCTGGCTGTGGTCCTGCCCTGCTCTGCTCTTGTTCTGTCCTGGCACAGCCCTGGCCCTGGCCCTGGCCCTGCCGTATCACTGGCTCTGGTTCTGCCCTTATGCAGAGCTGACCCTGCCACTGCCTTGGCTTTGGCCTGGACCTTGGCCATACAGTGACCCTGCCATGACCGTTTCCTGGTCCTGGCCTGGAGCCTGGCCCTGCCAAGGACTCGCCCTGGCTCTGTCATGGCCCTGGCCCTTTCATGGATTTGGATGTGTCCTGTCCCTTATTTGCCCCGGCCCTTCCCTGGCTCTGCCATACCCCTTCTCTGGGGTAGGGCCAGGGTCAGGACCAGACCAGGGTAGGGTCAGGACCAGGGTAGGGCCATGGTAAGGCCTGAAGATGGGAAGGGCCAGGGCAGCGGCTGGACCAGGGAAGGGTCAGGGCCAGGGATGTAGTAGGACTAGGGGCAGAGCCGGCACTAGGGCTGAGCCAGGGCAGAGCAGGAGAGATTACTTTAGGCTATTACGTAAAATTTTTATTTTAGATTTTTAAGATAACTATAGTAGTAGTAATGTCTATACTATGTTGTTTGTAATACTAATAATATTTGCAGTAATCACTAAATTTTAACTAATACTATCTTTGCTTCCAGTAGTGTTCTATGAGTATAATTTTATCAACATGTAAATATGTGAGGCATTGATTCTCATAATAATTCTATATGCTAGGTACTTAAAGCATCCCCATTTTCCAAATATAGGAAACAGGCATAAAGAAGGTAAATACTTGGCCAGATTACTCCTGTAATCCCAGCACTTTGGGAGGCCAAGGCAGGCAGATGGCTTGAGCTCAGGAGTTTGGAACCAGCCTGGGCAACATTGTGAAACCCTATCTCTACTAAAAATGCACAAAAAGAACTAATTTAAGTTTCTTGTAGGATTCTGGTTATAAAACACTGGTCAAACACACAGGGCATGGATAGGGCAGGGCCAGGGACAAGGTCAGGCCAGGAAGGGGCCAGGGCCAAGGCAGGGCCAGAGCTGGACTTGGAGGTGTCCTGGTCTGATTTGCCCTGCCCCAACGTTGGCCCAGCTCTGCTCTGGCACGTCCTGTCATGCCCTGTCCCTGGCCTGAGCATTGGCCCTGGCCCTGTCCTGCTTCTGGCCCTGCCCTGGAGTTGACCAGGCACTGCCATGGCCCAGTCCTGCATTGCCCTGCCCTCCTCTGCCCTGGTGCTACCATGGCCCTGCTTGGGCCCTAGCTCTGCCTCGACTCTGGACCTGCCCTGACTCTGCTCAGCCCTGGATCTACCCTGACTCTACCTTGGTGTTGCCCTCCCATCTCTATGGCCTGGCTCTGGCCATGCCTTGCACAGGCCATGCTCTGCCCTGCGTGCCTCAGCCTGGGCCCAGCCCTCATCCTACCATATTCCTGACCCCAGCCATACCCTTGTTCTGGCCATGACCCTGCCGTGGCCCTCTCCTGGCCCTTCCTTGGTCCTGCCTGGCCCTTCCATGCCCTGGCCTTGCCCTCACCCTGCATTGGCCCTGCACTGGTCCTGCCCTGCCCTGGCACTGCCTTGGCCCCGGCCCTGCCTTCTCCCTGGCCTTGCCTTTGCCCTGCCCTGGCCTGACCCCAGGCCTACTGAGTCCATGAAATGGCCCTGGACCTGCCTTGCCATCCTCTGTCCTGGCCCTGTATTGTCCCCACCATGCTTTGGTCCAGCGCTTGCCCTAGCCCTGTTGCTAGTCCTGCCACTGCTATGGCCCTGCTCTGTTTTTGGCCATGCCATGTGCTACCCTAGCCCTGCCCTGCCTTGGCCTTGGCCCTACCATGGCCTTCTCCTATCCTGGCCTGGCCCTACCCTGGCCTTTTCTACCCTGGCCTTGCCCTTCCTTGATCTTGCCCTGCCCTGGCCTTGCCCTGCCCTGGCCTTGGTTTTGCCTTATCCTGGTCCTGGTTCTGCCCTGACCCTGGCCTTGCTCTGGATCCTCTCTGGTTCTGCTTTCTCCCTGGCCCTGCCCTTACTCTGGCCCTGTCCCTGGCCCAGCCTTGACCCTGACCCTGGCCCTGACAATCCCCAGGTCTGACACTGGCCATGCTTGGCCCTGGCCCCTCCTTTTGGCCCTGCCCTGGCCCTGCCTTAGCCCTGTGCTATCTTAGTCCTGCCCTGGCCCTGAACTCGCCCTGGCCCTACCCTCACCCTACACCGGCCCCGCCCTACCCTGGCCTTGCCCTGCCCTGGCCCTGCCTTTGGCCTGCTCTGGCTCTGGTTCTGCCCTGGCCTTGCCCTTGCCCTGGACCCTCCCTGGCCATGTTTTTTCCATGGTCCTTCTCTGGCCTTGCCCTTGCCCTGTCCCCTTTCTGGTCCTGCCATGTTTCTGGCCCTGCCCTGTCCATGTCCTGGACCTGACTCTGGCCCTGGATCTCCCTGTCCTTGCCCTGCCATACCCTGGCCCGTTCCTTGCTCTACACTGACCCTGCCCTGCCTTGGCCCTGTGCTACCCTAGCCCTGCCCTGGCCTTCTGCTGACCCTGATCCTGCCATGGCCCTGGCCCTGCCATGTCCCTGCCCTGGCCCTGGTTCTTCCCTGCTTCTGGCCCTGGCCTTGGTCCTCTCATGTCCCTGGCTGTGACCCTGCCCCTGGTTTTTCTCTGGCCATGACCCTGCCCCAGTTCTGTCCTATCCCTGGCCCTGTCTCAGTTCTGTCCTAGCCCTGGCCTTTCACAGTACTTTATGCTTAGTAAGGGCTCCACGGTGTCTGTGAGTTGAATGTTGTGTTCATAGTATCTGCCAAAACAGAAAGAAAAAAACAAAATATTTTGATAAGAAGTTAAAGTTTTGTATATAATATGCCTTGAATTGTCAGTGCCTGTTATTAGTTGTATTACATATAGGTCATGGTTTTGTACACATAACTCCAAACCATTGATACTGTTAAAAGGATATATGAATATATGAAAGAATGTATAAACGTAAGAATGTATCAGTATCTAATGACCTTTCTGAATTAATTTTTAATTTTAGCTCTATTAGATTTTTCTCAGTGTAACAAATGTTTATTCATATGTAATTAAGGGTGTATTTCCTGTCCAGAATATTCATATTACCTAATTGAAAATTATATGATACAAAAATATAATACTATTTTTAGGCCAGGCATGGTGGCTCATACCTGTAATCCCAACATTTTGAGAGGCCAAGTTTGGAGAATCATTTGAGTCCAGGAGTTGACCAGCCTGGGCAACATAGTGAGACCTTGTCTTTATTAAATAAATAAATAAATAAATAAATAGTTTGGGCACTGTGGCTCATATCTGTCATCCCAGCATTTTGGGTTGCCAATGCAGGAGGATTGCTTGAGCCCAGGAGTTTGAGACCAGCCTGGGCAGAATAGCAAGACTCCATCTCTGCAAATAATAAAATATTAACCAGGTGTGGTGGTGCGCACCTGGGGTCCCAGCTACCTGGGAGGCTAAGGTGGGAGGTTTGCTCGAGGCTGCAGTGAACTGTGAATGCACCACTGCATTCCAGCCTAGGCCACAGAACAGGACCTTGTCTATAAATAAAGAAATAAGAAAAATATAAATAAAAATAAGTAAAAATAAATATAAGTAAATTTAAATACATATAAATATAAAAATGCATACATGAAAAGAAACAATTTTTAAATTTAACATCACTGAGGGCATCCTATCCATTTCATTTCATGATTCCATTACATCATTTCACTTAGATGAAATGATAAGATGACTTGAGATGAGATGAAATGATGAGATGAAATGACAAAATGATGCGATGAGATGAGATGATGAGATGAAATTTTGAGATGAAATGGTGAGTAGAAATGATGAGATGAAATGATGAGACGAAATGACAAAATTGAAAAGAAATTGAAAGGAGAGGAGATGAGATAAAATGAGATGAAATGATGAGATGATGGATGAAATGATGAGATGAAACGAGATGAAATGGTGAGATGAAATGAAATAATGAAGTGATATGAAATAATGAAATTGAAATGAGATGATATGAGATGAAATAATGAGATAAAATGATGAGATGATGGATGAAATAATGAGATGAAATGAGATGAAATGGTGAGATGAAATGAAATAATGAAATGATATGAAATAATGAAATTGAAATGAGATGATATGAGATGAAATAATGAGATAAAATGATGAGATGAGATGAACGATGAGATGAAATGATGAAATGAAATGAGATGAAAAATGATGAGATGAAAAATGAGATGAAATGGAATAATGAAATGAGATGAAATGAAATGAAATAATGAAAGGAAATTATGAAATGTAATGATGAAATTGAAATGAAATTGAAATGAGATGAGTTGAAATGATGAGATGTAATGATGAAATGAAATGATGAAATGAGATGAAATAATGAGATGAAATGAGATAATGAGATGAGATGAGATGAAATGATGAAATGAAATGATGGATGAAATGATGAGATGAAATGAGATGAAATGTAATGAGATGAAATGAAATGACATAATGAAATGAAATAATGAAATGAGATGAAATAATGAAATAATGAAATGAAAATGAAATGGAAATGATGAGATGAGAAGAAATGATGAGATGAAATGATGAGATGAGATAAAATGAGATGAAATGAGATGAAATGATGAGATGAAATGAGATGAGATGAAATATGATGAGATGAAATGACATAATGAATGAAATGATGAAATGGAATAATGAAACGGAAATGATGAGATGAGATGCAATGAGTTGAAATGAGATGAAATGATGAAATGAGATGAAATGATGGAGATGAGATTTGATGAAATGACATGAAATGACATAAAATGAGATGAAATGGGATGTAATGATGGAATGAGATGAGATGAAATGAGATGAAATGATGAGATGAGATAAAATGATGATATGAAATGATGAGATGAATGATGAGATGAATGATGAAATGATGAGATGAGATGATGAAATGGTGAGATGAACTGATGAGATGAAATGAAATAATGAAATGAAATTGAAATAAAATTGAAATGAGATGAGATGAAATGATAAGATGAGATGATGAAATAAAATGATGAAATGATGAGATGTGATGAGATGAAATGATGAGATGAAATGATGAGATGACATGAAATAATGAAATGAAATTGAAATGAGATGAGAAGATACGAGATGAGATGAAATGATGAGATGAAATGATGAAATGATGAGATAAGATGAAAAGAGTTGAGATGATGAGATGAAATGAGATGAAAAGAGATGAAATGATGAGATGAAATGAAATGATGAGATGAAATGAGGTGAAATGAAATTAGACGAAATGTAATGAGATGAAATGAAATGACATAATGAAATGAAAAAAATGAAATGAAATAATGAAATGAGGTGAAATTAAATGAGATGATGAAATTAAATGATGAAATGAAATAATGAAATGGAAGTGAAATGGAAATGATGAGATGAAATGACGAGATGAATGAGATGAAATGATGAGATGAAATGATGAGATGAGATGTAATGATGAGAGGAAATGATGAGATGTAATGAAATGAGATGAAATGAATGAGATGAAATGAAATAATGAAAGGAAATTGAACTGAGAGATGAAATGAGATAAAATGAGATGAAATAAATGATGAGATGAAATGATGAAATGCTAAGGTGAGATGAGATGAAACGATGAGATGAAAGGATGAGATGAAATGAGATGAAATGATGAGATGAGGTGAGATGAGATGAAATGAGATGAAACGAGATGAAATGATGAAATGAGATGAGATGAGAAGAAATGATTTGATGAAATGAGATGAGGTAGTGATGAGATGAAATGAAATGAAGTGAAATGAAATGAAATAATGAAATGAAATTGAAATGAGATGAGATGAAATGAGATAAAATGATGAGATGAAATGAGATAAAATGATGAGATGAATTGAGATGAAATGATGAAATGATGAGATGATGATATGAAAAATGATAAGATGAAAAATGAGATGAAATGATGAGATGAAATGAAATGAAATAATGAAATAAATGAAATGAAATGATGAATTGATGATATTGAAATGAAATTGAAAGATGAGATGAGATGAAATGATGAGATGAAATGAAATGTTGAAATGAAATGATGAAATGAAGAGATGTGACATGAAATGATGAGCTGAAATGATGAGATGAAATGAAATGAAATGAGATTAAATGATGAGATGAAAAATGAGATGAAAAATGATGAGATGAAATGATGAGATGAAATGAGATGAGATGAATTGAGATGAGATGAGATGAAATAATGAAATTAGGTGAAATAATGAAATGAGATGAAATAATGAAATAAAATTGAAATGAGATGAGAAGAAATGAGATGAAATGTTGAAAAGAAAGGAGGAAATCATGAGATGAAATGATGAGATGAATTGAGATGAAATGAGATGAAAAATGATATGAAAAATGATATCAAAAATATGACATGAAATGAAATGAGATGATATGAAATGACAATGAAATAAATGAAATTAGATGAAATGAAATGAAATAGTGAAATGAAATGATGAAATGAAATAATGAAAATGAAATGGAAATGAGATGAGATTTGATGAAATGATGAGATGAAATGAGATGATATGAAATGAGATGAGATGGGATAAGATGAAATGATGAGATAAAATGATGAGATGAAATGATGAGGTGATGAGGTGAAGTGATGCACTGTCACGTGTGTGTCTTTTTCCCAACCAACAAAAATTATAATTCATTAATTTTAGTTTTATTATTTAAGAATATTCTTAAGAGTTGAAGGAAAAATAATATTTGTACATTATGGGTTACAATTAAGTATAAATAATACGTAAATATATTAAAACTTACAAAGAATATGTTTCGGAATCGAATATGCCATGCTTCTGTGATGACAGGTATTTCATGCTGGTTGTTACAATTTTACATGAAAAACTAATGAAACAATGTTTTTAACTGTTTCTAAAAATAACAGTTTCCAAAACAGTTTTACATTCAAAATATGAAAAAGATGTCTTTGTGTTCCTTAATCTGATGAGATTTTCACACTCTGCAGATAATTGTTAGATTTTTATTGTGTTGATAAATTGTATATCAAATAAAAAATGTTATTACCTCTTAAATTAGGATTTTTAGGTGATATAGGCAGAAAGGAAGGCAAGTTTTTATAACTTTGTCTAAATGAACTTTCTAAATGCCTGAGTATTAAAAGATAGCATGTCTATAAATCACAATGTATATATTACTGTATGACCTAGGACCAATCAAAACCGTTACCTCTGATAACATTATATTGTGCCCAGTATAAAATAGATATAATAATACCTCAAACTTAAATCCAGGCATTGTCATTGAATATCTTAAGAATATGCAGCAAAGGTGCTTTTAAAAATACAAGCTAGTGATTGTACTAAATTTGTAAATCACATAGGATAGTGGGTCATTTTAAGAATATTATTTCAATCTATAAACGTGGATGTCTTTCCTTTTTTATATTTTCTTTAATTTCTCTCATTAATATTTGTCATTTTTGTTGTCGAAATCTTTTACTTCCTTGGTTAAATTTATTTCTAAGTACATTTTTGTAGCTATTGTAAAAGGAATTGCTTTCTTAATTTCTTGTTTCAGCTAGTTTACTATCAATATATAGAAATGCTACTGATTTTTGTATGTTGATTTATATCCTGCAACTTTATTAATTTCATGTATCACCCCAAGAAGCTTTTGGTAGAGTCTTATTTTTTTCCATGTATAAGATCACATTGTCTTTAAACAGGGACAATTTGACTGTCTCCTTTCCAATTCAGATGTCCTTTATTTCTTTCTCTCACCTAATTGTCCTGGCTAAGACTTTCACTATGTGAAATATGATTGGTGAGAATAGGCATCCTTTTCTTGTTCCAGTAAAATCTTTTTCTTGTTCACAGTAAAATCTTTCACCTTTTCCACACTCAGTATGATCTTAGCTGTAGATTTGTCCTTTATGTCCTTTGTGTTAAGGCATATATTTTCTATACTAAATTGTTGAGAAGTTTTTTGTCATGTAAGAATATTTAATTTTGCCAAATGCTTTTATTGTTTATTAATTTAATCATATGGTTTTCAATATATATCCAAAGGAAAGAAAATCAGTATATCAAAGAGTTACCTGCACCCCCATGTTTACTACAGCACTATTCTCAATAGCCAAGATATGGAATCAACAAAAGTGTCCATCAGCAGATGAATGGATAAAGAAATGTGACATACATATATAATGGAATATTATTTAGTCATAATAAAGAACAAAATCCTGTTATTTGTGGCAACAAGAATGCAAGTGGAGGGCATTATGTTAGGTGAAATAAGCCTGGCATAGAAATAGGAACACCATATAACTACGTGTTCTCACTTATGTATGGAAGCTAAAATTTTTAATCTCGTAGAAGTAGTAGAGTTTTGGTTACCATATCCTGGAAAGAGTAGGAGAAAGAAGAGTATAAGGGGGGGAAAAAGCCGCGGCGGCAGAGGGGAGAAAGCCGCGGCGGGCAAATAACCGCGGCACCGGGGGCGCCAAAAAGTCGCGGAGGGCAAAAAGCCGCGTCGGCGGGGGGGCAAAAAGCCGAGGCAGGCAAAAAGACGCGGCGGCGGGGGGGGGGGGGGGGGGAAAGCCGGGGCAGGCAAAAAGACGCGGCGGCGTAGGGGAAAAAGCCGCGGGGGGGGGGGGAAGCCGCGGGGGGGGAAGCCGCGGGGGGCGAAAGCCGCGGGGGGGGGGCAAAAAGCCGCGGCGGCGGGGGGGGGGCAAAAAGCCGCGGGGGCGGGGGGGGGGCAAAAAGCCGCGGGGGCGGGGGGGGGGCAAAAAGCCGCGGGGGCGGGGGGGGCAAAAAGCCGCGGGGGCGGGGGGGGGGCAAAAAGCCGCGGGGGCGGGGGGGCAAAAAGCCGTGGCGACAAAAAGCCACGGCGGCGGGGGTGAAAAAGCTGCGGCGGCGGCGGCGGCGGGTAAAAAGCCGCCGCGGGGGTGAAAAAGCCACGGCGGTGGGGGGGTGAAAAAGCCACGGCGGTGGGGGGGGTAAAAAGCCACGGTGGTGGGGGGGGGGTAAAAAGCCACGGTGGTGGGGGGGGGCAAAAAGCCGCGGCGACAAAAAGCCACGGCGGCGGGGGTGAAAAAGCCGCGGCGGTAGGGGAGCAAAAAGCCGCGGCGGCGGCCGGGGGTAAAAAGCCGTGGGGGACAGAAATCCGCGGCGGCGGGGGTGAAAAAGCAGCGGCAGGCAAAAAGCCGCGGCGGTGGGGGGGTAAAAAGCCGGGTCGGGTAAAAAGCCGGGTCAAGCAAAAAGCCGCGGTGGGCAGAAAGCCGCGGCGGCGGCGGGGGGGGGGGGGGCAAAAAGCCGCGGGGACAAAAAGCCACGGCGGCGGGGGTGAAAAAGCCGCGGCAGCAGGGGTGGACAAAAAGCCGAGTCGGGCAAAAAGCCGCGGCGGTGGGGATGCAAAAAGCCGCGGTGGCGGGGGGGGCAAAAAGCCGCGGCGGCAAAAAGCCACGGCGGCAGGGGTGCAAAAAGCCGCGGCGGCGGGGGGCCAAAAAGCCGCGGCGGTGGGGGCGCAAAAAGCCGGGTCGAGCAAAAAGCCGCGGCGACAAAAAGCCACGGCGGCGGGGGTGAAAAAGCTGCGGCGGTGGGGGAGCAAAAAGCGGCGGCGGGGGTGAAAAAGCCGCGGCGGGCAGAAAGCCACGGCGGTGGGGGGGGGCAAAAAGCCGCGGCGACAAAAAGCCACGGCGGCGGGGGTGAAAAAGCCGCGGCGGCGGCGGCGGCGGGTAAAAAGCCGTGGGGGGCAGAAAGCCGCGGCGGCGGGGGGGTAAAAAGCCGGGTCGAGCAAAAAGCCGCGGCGGGCAGAAAGCCGCGGCGGCGGCGGCGGCGGGGGGGCAAAAAGCCGCGGCGACAAAAAGCCACGGCGGCGGGGGTGAAAAAGCCGCGGCGGCGGGGGTGGGCAAAAAGCCGGGTCGGGCAAAAAGCCGCGGCGGTGGGGGTGCAAAAAGCCGCGGCGGCGGGGGGGCAAAAAGCCGCAGCGGCGGGGGGGTGGGGGCAAAAAGCCGCGGCGGCAGGGAACTAAAAGCCGTGGCGGGCATAAACCCGAGGCGGCGGGTGGGGGCAAAAAACCGCGGTGGGGAAAAAGCCGCGGTGGCGGGGAAAAAGCCGCTGCGGGCAAAAAGCTGAGGCGCGCAAAAAGCCGCGGTGGTGGTTGGGGCAAAAAGCCGCGGCGGCGGAGAACAAAAAGCCGCGGCGATGAGGGTCAAAAAGCCGCGGCGGCGAAGGGCAAAAGAGCCGCTGCGATGAGGGTCAAAAAGCCGCGGCGACGCGGGGCAAAATAGTGGAGATGGGGTAGAAGGCCGGCACAGCTTGGCTTTGCTGGAGTGTGATGTGATAGGAAATGTGCAGCCAAAGTCAAAAAAAGATGTAAGCAGGCTTGACTCATTGCAGCCAAGAACCCAGATGTTATCTTGAGGGTTTTAACTAATAAGCAGTTTAAATCAGAATGGCACATTCTGATTTTTTTTTTTGTATATTCACATTTGGCAGGCATAGATACCGTTCGAAGAGAAAAATGTCAGTAGATAGAGGTAACAAACTTAAATATGTGCCGAGTCTAGAAACAAGAGACTAGGGGGATAAGGACCTTTCGAAATAAAATGTGAGATTTGAAAACTGATTGGCTGGGGGATGAGGAAAAGGCAGGTCTTTAAGGTCAATCCCTGTTTTGCTTTAAGTTGTTAGGGGGTGGTTTTATCACATATTGTAGAATACGTCATTTCAGTTTTGAACATCTTGAGTTAAATCGTCCTAACATATCTTATGAATTTGATTTTCTTCCCTGGGAAGCTAGTATTTCAAAAACTGAAAGAGTATATAGATTTCCAACTTGTATCCAATTTATAAAACTATCTCTAGGCTGCTGATTTCAGGAGGAGGCTCATGAATATTCTCTTTGCAGAGAATATATCAGGAGTTAACATCAGCGTCAATATTTGTGAACGACCAGTTAACTAAGCCACCTCTTAGTGTATTTAGATGGGAAATCTTAGCTGAAGATATTCAATAATGAACCAACAGTGACTAAAAAATTCAATATTTAAGTATATTTCATTGTAATTAATTTGAATTGAAGTAGCCATATACAGCTAGTATTTACTACATTGAACAATGCAAATAAGAGGAAAAAATTAATAACCATCTCTAATACCACATGCCAAAATCCTCATCAATTTATTCTAGCTAAAGGAGTTGATCAGAAGCAGCAGTTGAAAGCACCAACTAAACCAGCTGGGGTTAGTTCACTGTCATTCTCTCAGAACCATCTCTTCTCTGAACAAAACAAGTACAAGAGTTCATTGTGAATCTGCATTCTCCTTGCCTATTTTAAGGTTTTGATGTTGACACTAATTTGTGAAATCCCTCCTGTGGTGTGATATTTCGTTTTCCTTGCTTTTTGTTAGGACAAGAATGCTTCAGCTCTTAATTTAAAATTATGTTTCTCCCTCCTAGGTTGAGTGAACTTAGAATGCATTCTCTGACATATCCAAGTTTTTGTTAATATGAATTTGGGGGAAAAAGCATACTTAATTAGCTAAGACTTCTTATTCTAGGCTTGACCCTGTGTTCGACATCTATTGAATTTGTAGTTGCATGGGCTGCTCTCTGACACTGGTTACTGACCTGGAAGCTATATTAACGTTAGGGGAGGTGGTGTATGAGCATTAGAGGTATCCTTGCAAGGAAAGACTTGTCTTAACTCAATACGTCTTTTTTTTGCACACAAGAAAGTCAGTGTTTGAGTCTCCTAAAATCTTCCTATTTCCAAGTTGCAGAGTACCATTGATTCCTAAACAAATACCTAATTTTTGACTCGGAGACGTGGCAAGGTAGTGAATCACCATTATAATTTAACAATCTTCAAGATAAAATTATCTCTCTGATATTTAGATTTTGCCCAATTATTAAGATATTTGGGTGTTTCGTTAAGAATGGAAGACTCTAGTCTCTGGAGCAGAGACTATAAAGGCCTCAGATGATCATTTTTACTTTTATGCTCTTTTCTTTAACACCTTCAACACAGTTGGAAGCAGCCTATATTCCCCAGAGTTGTGTTTTTTAAACCAAATGCATGGTTCCGTGGTAGAAAACTGGGCTGATCCAAGCTGTTTTCAGTAAACACTTCATTTCAGGTGACCTATTTCATATTAAATAATCTCTAGATCCTGTCTTCAAAACTAACTAGATCAGATAACCTACTCTAGATTTTCCCCTTTTAGGGTCTGTGAGCTGCGGTCACTTTTGTGAAAATGATTGCAATGAAAAGATAGAGTTGTAGATGGGGAAAATGTTTTGACTAATTTAAGCATAGTGGTATTTCATATGAGAATTTAAGTTACACACATTTGAAAATTATAATGGAGTCTCTTGGCTGAGCTTTAAAAAAAATAGCGTTTAGGCTAAAAAAGGAACTGCTACCTCTCCTAAAATCAGAAAGATGTTACAGTAATTCTCCATTCTCTAGAATTATCAGGAAGCACCTTTGTGATGATTTACTTTTGTTCTTGGGAGTGTGAGCCCGTGTAGTCGTGGAACCATCAATTAGAATGATGGCTTTCTGATCCCAAAGTCATTCGTTCTGAAAACAATATTTTTCATAAATTTGAAAGTGAGAAGTTTTGATCTTGCCATTCCCAAGTAACTCTCTTAATAAGAGGCATCAGCATGCTTCAGTGTCACTTTCCAGTGCTGAGAGTCATCTTTGAGTTCTCCATTTCACTCCCTACACTCCAATTTAGCTGCAGTTCTCTTGGCCAGTCCTATGAAATACATCCATGGCCTAATGACTTCTCACCACTACTACCACTCATCCTGACAGCATTCTCACCTAAGTCACTACCTTTTTTCTCTGGAGTAGAGTAGCCTCCCAATTTATTTGCTCACAAAACCTATTTATTCTACACGGTGCACAAGATACACCCCTTTGAAATGCAAACACAATCATGTTATTCTCTGGTTAAGTTATCTCATATATTCCTATCGCATTTAAAATTAATTCAGAATAATCCCCTGATTATCAAAACCCTTCATGCTCTTCCACAGTATGGTTTACTTCCAAGATATCTCTTCAACTTTTTTTTCACTGTACTGAATTCGTGACTAATAATCATATTTTTGTTTTTGCACAAAAAGTCTTGACTTGTAAATTTTTCAGTTTCTCCTTTATCCACAGGTAACTCTTTCCTCATAAGGCGAATTGCTTGCTTCCTTGAGTTCTGCTCTCAAAGATACCCTTCATTTTCTACCTAATATTAATAACTTTAATCATTCATTATTCCATTACTATGCTCTATAGTGTATACAATTTCTGTTCTTTGTCATGTTATTAACTAAATTATTTATTTGTTCCAGTAACGTATTCCATAAATATTGTACACATAAAAATTATGTTATTTTTATTGCTGTATGCTCAGCTGCCCAATAACAGTCTGAGGATTAACATATTTGTTAAATGCACAAATACGTTCTTTCACAAATATTAGTTTAATAATTTTATATTAAACTCCCTCTATACTTACAGTATGAATTAGATAATTGAGAATAAACATTCCAGTGGAAAAAAACTAAACAATTTGTTATAAAACATCCTTAAAAGCATCATGAAGAATTACAGGACCAAATTAAGAATGGTATGGAAGCCTGTTTGTGAGGCTTATGTTTGGGTTATCTCTTTACTTAGAGAGACTATAAATCTCAAAAGAGGATTAAACGGAGAAATAACCATATCAACTCACATGGTAAGGGTATTCAAACATCTCTTAGTAATGGAGAAAATTGAAGGAAAAGAAAAAAGAGAAAGGGAAAAAGAGAAACAGAGCGAAAGGGATAATGAAGGAGAGAAAGAAGAAGAGAAAGGAAGAGGAAGAAAAGTAAAGAGGAGGAGGGAGAGGGAGGAAGAAAGAAAGGTGAAAAGAAAGAATGCTAAAGTTTTCAACAACATAATTTATCCTTCTAGAATATGAACGTTGGTCTATTTGATGATGTCCCACAGATTCCTTAGTCTCTGCTCATTTTTTTATCTGTTTCTCAGAGTCAATATTTTCCATTTTCTTATCTTCAAGCTCATGACTTCTGTGTGTGCAAATATACTCTTAAATCCCTCTGGTGATTTTTAAATTTTTGTCATTGTAGTTTTCCACTCCAGAATTTCTGCTATCTCTGTTGATATTCCTACTTTTTAATATTTTTTCTGAATCCTTTATTTCTTTGTTTATGTTTTCCTTGTGACATTTGAGTATAATTAAGAGAGTTGTTTTAAAGTCTTTGTCTAGTAAGTTTGAAGTCTGGGTTTCCTTAGAGAGATTTTCTGTCAGTTTGTTTTGTTCCTTTGAATGAGCCATACTTTCCCATTCTTTGTATGCCTTGTAACTTTTTTTGAAAACTGGGCATTATAATAATTATAATTACTATATGGTTACTCTGTAAATCAGACCTTCCCCCACAAACACAGTAATGTTTTGGGGTTTTAAATTTTCTTTACTTATTATATTGTTAAGGATTTTTTTTTTAGTGAGATTTTCCAAAGTGATTTACAAAACTGTTTGCTTTATAAGGTGTGGTCACCGAAGTCTTTTTGTTTCCTTAACAAATGTTAAGCTAATGTTTTGACAGTGATTTTCTTGTATGTCAGGAAGTAAGCAAACAGGCAAATACAACAAAAACAAAAAGAAAAACAAGTCATCATTGTCCAGCAAAATATGCCTCTAGGCCATGCAGACTGGCTTTGTGCTGGGTTCTTTAAAGCCGGCACAAAGTGTGTGTTCACTCTTGCACTGAGTGAAGTTCAAGTTCACTCTTGCACAGAGCTTGCACTGAGGGGAGGGATCGGCCAAGGTAAAAGTGTAGGGTCTTCTTATGACCTGTGTCAGCATGTGGCTTAACCTATGCATACATGTGACTTTCTAGACTCTCCCATGTACGTGAATAATTTTGAATGTCTTAGTTTTCCAAATACTCTTCTCCAACTTTTCTTCCTGTGCTGAAGGTGATCTACTATATGTGTAAACTCTAATTTTTGCCCTAAGCATCTGTGGTTTGTTAGGTCTCCTTGCAGAGTTCCTTGATAATGTCCATTCCTTATCTGTTCTGTATTCTAGCAACACAGAAAAACAAAAGCCTTTCATGAGTCCTTTAGGTATCCCCCAGACCAGTCAGAACAGACACATAGTAATTTGCGGGTAAGATCTTCTCTTGTTCCTTTGGACCATGGACCAGTGTTCCTCACTGGGAACGTGGGCTTCTGACACTTCAAAACTGCCAATTTGCTGGGGCAAAGGCAAGCTAAAAATGTCATAAAGTTTTCAAGTTGTCTTTTTCTTGAGTCTGCTTTCACTCGGTTGTTGTAATCTTTTGACTATTTTCCACAGTTTTGGCAAAGTTTATTTGGGCAGTTTCTCTTAGTTGTGTGATGTTTCTGTGGGGAAACGAAAGATTGCAGCTGTCTCCACTGCCATTTTGCTGATGTTCCTCTTTTGTCAATTTTTGCTTCATGTTATTATGCTTTGTTATTAGTTCACGTATTAGTTTTCTAGGGCTGCCATAACCAAGTAACACAAACTGGGTGCCATGAACAACATACATTTATAGTCTTATAGTCCTGGAAGCTAAAAGTCTGAGATTGAGGTGTCAGCAGGGATGGTCCCTTCAAGGGCTATGAGAGAAAGCCTGTTCTATGCCTTGTTTCTCGCTTCTGATGGTTTAGTGGCAGTCTTTGGCATTCCTTGGCTAATCTCTGCCCTCATAATGACATGGTACTCTCCCTGTGTGTATGTCTCCCTCTACTCAAATTTCTTCTTTTAATAAGGACATCAGTCATATTGAATTCGGGCTCATCTGATTGTATCTTAACTTGATCAGCTGCAAAGGACCGATTTCCTAATGAGGTCATATTCAGTGGTTAGAATTTCAGCATCTATATAAAGGAAACAATTTAGCTCATATCTGTGCATATATGATTGTAATAGCTATGTCTTCCTAAAGCGTTGACCCCCTTTTTACTACAAGATAAATTTTTAAAATCCTATTCACATTTTTAATAGTCTATATTGTGTGTTATGAGTATAATGAGTTCAGTGTTCTTATGATTGCTCTTTGCATGATATTTTTTGTCATCTTTTTACTTTCAATCCATTAGTATCCTTGCATCTCAGCGTATATTGGGATCACTTGTTTTAATCCAGTCTGACTATCTCTGCCTCTGGAATGGATTTTAATCTGCTCACATTTAAGATTATAATTGGTAGAATTCTATTTATGTCTGCCATTTTGCCGTTTGTTTTATATATTTCTCAAATATTTTTCTTTATTGCTTTATTTTGCAATGAAAGAATATTTTCTAAAATAGGGAACTTTGGATTACTAATGAATTATTTTATTATATATTTTTGAGAATTTTTGTTGTTGTTGTAAGTTTACCATATAGGTATATGGAAAATGAATTATTCCAATCATCTTCCAATTTATACTAGTAAACTTCTGGTAATACATAGAAACATCATTCTTATATAAATCTCTTTTATTTCCTCCATTTTAAAGTATTATCACTTTACACATTACATCTATTAAAGTTACAAAGCCAACAATACATTTTAGTAATTATTACTTTACCATCTAGAGTGATTACCTTATCACAATACATTTTTCTTCCAACTACCTCCTTTTTGATGTTACTGGAAAATATGTTATAGACGTATTACATTTCTACATGTCAAAAACTCAGCAATACATTATGCACATATTATTATCATTGAGACGGAGTCTCCCTCTGTCACCCAGGCTGGAGTGCAGTGGCACAATCTCCGCTCACTGCAAGCTCCATTTCCCGGCTTCATGCCATTTTTCTGCTTCAGCCTCCTGAGTAGCTGGGACTACAGGCGCCCGCCATCACGCCCGGCTCATTTTTTGTATTTTTAGTAGAAACGGGGTTTCACTGTGTTAGCCAGGATGGTCTCGATCTCCTGGCCTTGTAATACGCCCGCCTTGGCCTCCCAAAGTGCTCAGATTACAGGCGTGAGCCATCGTGCCCGGCCATTATACACATGTTATTTAATAAAGAATTTATGATTAAGAGAAAAAATGCATTTTTACTGTCTTTTATAGTGTCAATATTACCTATACCAGTGCTTTTTTAAAAATGTGGATTCAAGTGACTGTCTTCTGTAACTTGCTTTTAGCCTTAGGAAGTAATTTTAGAGTTTTTTTTAATGTGGTAGGTCTGCCAGCAACAACTTCAGTTAATATTTCTGTTTATCTGGGTAAGTCTTTGTGTTATCTTCATTTTTGAAAAATAATTGCTGGATAAGGAATTCGTGGCCAAGAGTTTTTTTTTCCTTTGCATCTTTTGAATATATTATTCTACTGCCTCTTGCCTTCCATTGTTTCTCTTAAGTCAGCTGTTAATCTTACAAAACATAGGTGCTCAAAAAATAAACATGTGCATGAATATTTACAGCAGTAATATTCATACAGTCAAAAAGTGGAAACAATCCATACACTTGTTGACTCATAAATGGACACCCAATTTTCAGCTATAACAAAGAATGAAGTACTTATATATGTTATAATATGGGTGAAATTTGAAATCATTATGTTAAGTGCACAAAAGGACAAATATTACTTGATTTTATTCACATGAAACATCAGGAATTGGCAAATCAATTGGGATATAAATTAGATTAGTGGTCGTTAGGGCTCAGGGAAGCAGAATAGGGTGTAACAACTTTATGCATAATGGGTTTTTGGAAGGGACATGATGAAATTGCCCTGGAACATTGTGAATATACTAAAAGTAAGTGCATTGTATGCTTTAAAATGGTTGTTATTAATTTTATATTATGTGATTTTTACCTTAAAAAAAGAGAAAATAGCCTTACTCTATACATAATAAACTCAAGATATGTTACAAATTTACATGTGAAATCCAAAATACTATAATATTTAAGGAATAGCTAAGTAGCATAACACTGAAATTTAACATAATGAAACATTTCCTTAAAAAAGAAAAAAGCACAGTAATTAAAAAGGGAAATATATTTAATATTTTTTCTCTCCATTAAGCATGCCATTAACTGAGTAAAAAATCAAGCTGCAATTATGTAAACTACATTTTCTAAAACCATAAAGAAAAGAAGAAATAAAAAGGTATTTGGGAAAAAAATCCAAAGGTACAGTCAACTACACAAAAAAAGCTTAGTCCCATTAATCATTATGAAAATGCAAATGGTAACTGAAAGAAGATAAAACTACAATTCAAAGAGAAAGCCTAACATTTCAACCCCCCAAAAAGTCTGGGTTTTGGAGATCTGGGATGGAATAGGGTTCCTAACCTGACAACAATGAAAGAACCAAACTAACTTCAAAGTCATGAATTTATTTTTATAGCAACGAGGTTGCCAAGAACTGAGTCAAAATATGAGGGAAAACAAGCACCTGCAAGGAGAAAGAGGACAGATGCACTTACATAGGACAGATGCAAATAGACACCACTATGACAAGTAAAGCTGGAATAATCAATAAATTCCTAAAGACAAAGTGGGGCTGGTGAGATTGGGAGACCGCTGACAGTTGCAGAAGTTGGGAAAGATCCATCATCTTGAAAACTTTTTCCCCACAAACCCACTGTGATCTCTCAAGCAATTGGTAAGGAATCCAAGAGAGTCTGTATATGACACAGATCAGGGAAAGCAGAACACTTGGGAGGTGACCAGGTCTTGGGGGCCGAGCCCTTATGAATGGGATTAGTGCCTTTATAAAAGAAGCTCAATGGAGTTCTTGTGTGCGTTCCACTGTGTGAGGACATAGAAAGAAGGCACCATCTATGAACCATGAAATGGCTCTCATCAACACTGAATTTGTGAGCATCTTGACCTGAGATCTTACAGCCTCAAGAAGTGTGAAAAAAGAAATATCTGTTGTTTTTTAGTCACCCAGTTTATGTTATTTTGTTATAAGAGTTCAAATAGACCAAGATATTCCACTTAATATGTAGGGGAAGGCAACAAAAACTGCCACACTTAGAATACTCCTGATGCTGGGAGTATGAAAACAGGAAAAACAAAACAAAACTGCTCTTGAAGGTGAAGGAGGAATATCACTGAGCTCACCAACACAGCCAGGTAAAGAACAGAAGTGTGAGAAGGCTACATTCCTGAGACCCTGAGAAAAAGTACCTGCATAAGACTGAGATGAAATTACCTACCCTAGTTATGATTGAAATCCCAAAAAGAAAAGAGGAAAAAATAATGGAGCAAAAGAAATATATTTCAAAATAACTGCCAAAAATATTCTAAAAGAAGTGACAGAAAATCAAACTTCAGATATAGGAAACTCAGAGAATGTCAAATAGAACAAAAAGAAATAAGAATTCCATCTTGAAAAATCTTTAAAAAATCAAGTCTAAATTTTATATCTTGCTCCAAATATATAGAGATATAAATAGGTTATCATCAAGATATGGAGAAAGCCATATCATGGAAACACTAAAATAAGTCTGTGGAAGGACTACATTGATATTAGACACAACAGAGTTTGGAACAAGAAATAGTATCAGAGCTGAGAGATAATAGATAATAGAATAATCAATTCTCAAGAAGATGTAAACATCCTACTAATTAGGGTATGCAGCTAACAACAGAGCCTCCAAATACGTGAGGTAAAACAGGAAAGAAATCAAAGGTGAACTAGGAAAATCCAAAATTATATTTGCAGACTTCAACACTTTTAGTAATGGAAAGACTAGGCACAAACTCAGTAATCATGTGGAAGATAAGAACAACAATATCACCAACAAGACATCCCATCTTCAATGGCAGATACTCTTTCCTTTCAAGTGAAAAAAAAAACAGTATGACATATTCTCTAACAAACCCAGAATTTCTAATATTTGCGGTCTTCCTTCCTTCTTTCCATCTTCTTTTGTCTTCTCTTCCCTTCCCTTGCCTTCTTCCTTCCTTTCTTCTTTTCCTTTTCCTTTTCTTTTTTCTTTTCCTTTCTTTCTTTTCTTTTTTCTCCTTCCTTCTTTCCTTCTTTCTTTCTTTCCTCATTCTTCCTTCCCTCCTCCCTCCCTTCCTTTCTCCCTCCCTTTTCTTCCTTCTTTTCTCGTATTCTTTCTTTCTGTCTCACGTTCTTGCTTGCTTTCCTTTTTTCTCCCTTCTTCCCGCCCTCCTTTTCTTCCTTCCTCCCTCCCTTCCTTTCCTCTTTTTCCTTCCTTCCTTCGCCTCTTTATTTTCTTTGTTTCTTTGCCTTCCTCCCTTTTACCATTCTCTCTTCCTCCTTTTCTTCCTCCCTTCCTCCTTTCTTTCTTTCTCTCTTTCTTTCTCTTTCTTTCTTTTCTTTCCTTCCTTCTTTCTTTCTTGTGTTCATGTTTTCTTTTTTCTCCCTTCCTGCCTTTCTCCCTTCCTGCCTTTCTCCCTTCCTCCCTCCCTCCCTCCCTTCCCTCATTTCCTCCTTCTTTTCTTTCTTCTTTCTTTATTTCCTTCCTTCTTTCCTTTCTTCTTTCTTTATTTCCTTCCTTCTTTCCTTCCTTCTTTTTCTTTGTTTTCTTTTCTTTCTCTTTACTACAATTCATATTATTTTTAAAAAATTAAGAGAGGGAGACAGAAAAATAAAGAACGCTTTAATCTGCAGGTAAATAGATTATGTCTGCTGTAGGCAAAAGAATGGCCTCCCCAAAATTTTCATGTCCTAATTCTCAGAGTCTAACATACAAATATGTTAGGTTGCATGGCAGTGTGAAATTAGATTTCAAGTGAAATTAAGGTTGCAGAAAAATGATAGAGAGATTGTCTTAAATGGGTGGGATCAATGAAATCACAAACTTCCTTATAAGTGAAAGAAGAAGACAGAAGAAAGGCAACCTTGGAGGTGGTGGCATGAGAAATTACTCAACATCGCTGACTTTTAAGATACAAGAATGAGGACCCAGCGCGGTGGCTCACGCCTAATCCCAGCACTTAGGGGGGCTGGGGTGGGTGGATCACGAGGTCAGGAGATCGAGACCATCCTGGGTAACATGGTGAAACCCCATCCCTACTAAAAATACAAAAAATTAACTGGGCATGGTGGCAAGTGCCTGTAGTCCAAGCTACTCATGAAGCTGAGGCAGAAGAATCACTTGAACCCGGGAGGCAGAGGTTGCAGTGAGCTGAGATCATGCCACCGCACTCCAGCCTGGGTGACAGAAGGAGACTCCATCTCAAAAAAAAAAAGAAAGAAAGAAAAATAGGATATAAGAATGAGGTCATGTTCCAAGGAATAAAGGTGGCCTCTGGATGCTGAAAAAAATCAAGTAATAGATTCTGCCACATAGCCCTCAGAAAGACTGCAGCCCTGCCCAAAACTTGATGTTAGCCCTGTGAGTTTCTTTCAAGTCTTCTGAACTACAGAACTGTAGGATTAACGGTCACTTTATTGTAAGATATGAAGTTTGTGGTAATTGGTTACAGCAGCAAGAGGAAGTTTATATTGTAATTGTATCATGAAAATGAGAACCATAATTTACAACTGCTTTTAATACTGCACTTGGATGTTTGAAATCACATACATGGAAATGATCTCTATGTACATGAGGGAGGATAGCAAATTGATGCCAAAATAATGCAAATGCAAATCTTACACACATTTCTATGTAGGTTTCATTTAATCTTTGAAATTAAAATGAAATTAAAAGATTGTGATATTTTGATGAAATTAGACTAAAATGAACAATAACAAAATAAGAACTCACTTATATTCTTTATATGGTCAATAAAGAAGTGATAGTGGAAAAAAACAAGATCAAATGAAGGTGATGATTTAGGAAGTTGGAAAGATAGCTGAAACTACAAAATGGTATATAACCAGTGAACACTTAGACACACTGATTGATGAACTTCAGCTTTAGCTTGGTGAGAGCATAAAATGAGAGCAGCTGAGGTTTGCAAATTTGTAATCTCCTTGTGGAAAAACAGGGGAAAACACATCTCAGCCTAATAAGATTTATCTACTAAGGAGTCTAGACTTGGTCCATTTGTCCTTGTAATTCAAAAGCTAATTCAAATACTGATTTGATGTATTGTGTGAACAACCATTGCTGATTATCATCGCATATCTGGCATTCTCTTTTATCTGATATCTAAAATATTTGGTAATTCCTGGACTTTCTCTTTTCAAACCCAGTACGGTTTAATTTGAGTCTTAGAACAGTTGTCTTTGAGAAATTCTTCCCTCTACTGCATCTGTGAATGGGCATAGCATGGTTACATACATACTGTCACTCCATAGAACATTTGTTAAATTAAAGCCAAAGTTTAAAGCAAGAGCTTTAACTTACTGGTTTTACTAATGTTTTCCTCCCCAATAGCCACAACAATATTGATACCCTCACACCTTTTAACATAAAGCTTGGTGTTGTCTATTTTTCAGGTGTTGTCATCTATATGATCTCAGTATTTTAAAAATCAGCTTCCGGCCCATATGGTGGTTCATGCTTGTAATACCAGCAGTTGAAGAGGCTGAAATGAGAGGATTCCTTGAGCCCAGGAGTTCAAAAGCAACCTGGGCAACATAACAAGACCTAGTCTCTATCAAAAGTTAAAAAAATAAAAAGTGGGCATGGTGGTGTGCACCTGCTGTCCTAGCTATTTGGGAGGCCAAGGTGGAAGGATTGCTTGAGCTTGGGAGGTTGAGGCTGCAGTGAGCAGTGATTGCACCACTGCACTCCAGCCTGGGCAAAAAAGCAAGACCCTATCTCAAAAAATATATGTAATAAAAATAAAAATCAGCTCTCATTGATTTCTATGTAAATATGCACAGTTGATGTCCATATAGACATAAATAATAATATTTCTGACAATGGGTCCATATGATCTTCAACATGTAAAATGCTTATCTGTGTAATTGACTGGTTAGTCTCATTAATGAATATAGATTCAATTCTACTTTCTTGTTCTAGATATATAATCTAGCTTTTCATTTCACTTATTTACTGATAACAAGAGGAAGAATGACAAGATATCTATTTTGGAAAATTACTCTGGTAGGAGTAAAGATGAAACAATGATAGAATTGCACAGAAAACTAGAAAAAAGTATGGTATTCTGATATTCTATCACATCACATACTAAAGGCCTCATAAAACTCAGATATTTTATCTAAAAATGTTATTTTCATCATAGGAATGATCAAAGCATGAGACTACAATTGTATTAAAATGTGCTTGTATCACAAGCACTGGTGCTAAAAAGGAGGGGAAAACATCATTACTGATATTTTCAACATATGTTTTACTTTTCATCAACATGAACCTCAACTTGCTATGAAGCAAATTGAAGGAAATCACCCATAATTCCGTATGAAAAAGGCCTGTGATATTTTATGGGAAAATAAACAGAGAAAACGCTAACAGAAACCCTGTTAAGCATGAAGCTTTATGGAGCAAACACAAATCCAGTGGTGAAAGATACACACTCGAGTTCTATTTGTTGTCTTAGAACAATACGGTTTAGAGGTGACTGGCAGGTGAGGAGAACATATGCGAGTTCACCAAAGAGAAAAGCTGAATGAGGCAATGCCTCTTCCTGACCATATCTCTTACTCAGATAACTATATAATTTATTGTCCAGTAAAGGGAATATTAAAAACTCATATTAAAAGTCATGCAGTGAAGTTGTCCAGGGAAATCAAGACTTAACAGTCTCACTCTGACAATAATGAACAGGGGGATTCCCTCAAGATAGACTAGGACATGACCCCACACTGGCAGGTAGTAGTACCAGAAAAGAACCCATGGAAAATCTTTACCTTATGCTTGAGGTAGGGACCAGGCTAAAGTGAAAGCCAGGCCTAAAATTCTATCTAAAATAAATCCACAATCGAAGAAAATATGTGGTGTACAGGCATAGAATGTCTTTACTGGATCATTGAAATAGTAAGATAAATTCAACTTTTTACATTGTTTTCTTTTCCTCCAGTTAGGGCTTGAGGTTTGTCTCTGGAGAGTGACTGTCAATTGGAGCCCTGCCTTTCTGGGGTTCTGGTCAGGGGGTTGTGGATGCTTAACATGTGCCTTTCACAGGACACTTCCTTACCCCAGCAGTGGCCAGATGTGCATCCCACGACCAGGCCTCCCTCTCACAGAACATCTGTTGAGACTAGGAGATGCCTGGTGACTGTTGCCTGACCTGTGTCCTGTGTATTTCTGACAAGAGCCACTCTCAGAGACCCTGGCCAGGAGGAGAGTTAGGTTCCAGTGTAGGTCAGCTCAGACCCATGGAGGCCACAGAACCAAACATGGGAAATCACAGAAGTAGGTTTATTACTCACAGATCCAGAGAGAAGAGGGTAGCTGAGAAGAGGATTTAGCTGTGTCCCCAGCCAAATCTCATCTTGAATTCCCACATGTTGTGGGAGGGAACAGGTGGGAGGTAATTGAATCATGGGGGCAGGTCTTTCCCATGCTGTTCTTCTGATAGTGAATAAGTCTCACAAGATTTGATGGTTTTATAAAGGGGAGTTTCCCTGCACAAGCTCTCTTGTCTTGTCTGCTGCCATGTGAGACGTGCCTTTCACCTTGCACCATGATTGTGAGGCCTACCCAGCCATGTGGAACTGTGCGTCTATTAAAACTCTTTCTTCTGGAAATTACCCAGTCTTGGGATGTCTTTACCAGCAGTGTGAAAACGGACTAATACAGTAGCACACCTCATAGGGCTGAACAAAATGGGGAAGATGAGTGGGGAGCAGGAGAGAGAAAAGGGGTCTGTGGGACTCCAGCCTTTATTGGGCCCAGAACATTACCCAAATAAGTTTTCCACGGGGCACTAGTCTGTGGGGTGAGTGCCAGCAGGCACATTTCTTGACTCCCGCTGCAACCGAGCAGGTCACTCTGGCGTGTGGGTGCTGTCCATGTGCGCTGTGAGGTCTGTGGGGTGAGTCAGGTAGGTTGTATCCAACGGTTCCATAGCTGGTAGTCACCAGGAGGAGGCAACTGTGTCGGGTCAATATCTAGGCCAGCCACACTGAGGAACTGTGAGGGTTAGAACTGGAAATTGTCAAGGGAATCTGAACCCAGCTACCATATGAGAGAGTTCAACTTATGTTCAATGTGAATGGCATGGCAATATTAAAAGGTAAGAATTCGCTCCATACGTGCTTGAGGTAAATAGGAGAAACCTAGAATTTATGTAAACAGTGAGAAGATTGGATGCGTTTTCCGTCACACATTTTAATACTAGCAGCATATTATATATGTCAATCCATCAGGCATTCAGAAATACATGCTTATGAAAATTTTTTGCACCATCAGACAAAAGACAAGGGTAGAAGACATTTGTAACCCTATAAACACTAGTAAATTAAAAACAGAAGAACCTTTATGTCCTAACATATCTGTGTTGTGAAAGGCTGCCCTGTGAAATACGGGATTTCTTAAACATATTTTAAAAATCATAGGTGTCAATATTTTTTAGAAATCCATTTAAATTTTCTCTTGCTATTTTACAATGCCTATTTATTTATTTAGTGGCTGTGCTGATTTTGATGTATGTCCTAAACTTTACATTTTCTTTCAAGGATATTTTATACAACTTTATGTAAAATGTTTCAGTATCTTCACATTCTCTCCCTGTCCTTTTGTTTTGCTCTTATATGGTGGCCTTGAGTCTTTTCTCTGGCTTTTCAAACCTAGTAAGACTAAGAAACTAAAGTAACTTTGCCCAAGGTTTGGTAACGCCTTCCAAAGCACATCCTAAGCTCTCGTGCATACAGGGGTCTCCTTTGAGCTCTGTGCTTTTGAGATCCCATATACCTAAATTCCAGTACTCCAAATCAGTACTGCTCAGTTTTAGTTACTAAGTTTAAAAATGTATTTCAATAGCAAGTTACTTTAGTGCACTCTTCCTTCTTTCTTGACTGCTTGTATACATGTATATTTCTTTAAATGAATCTTGGAATTTATTTAAAAATTTTAAATTATACTAACGAAACTGTATATTGTTGTGAATTCATAAGTGAATTTGGAAATAATTTGTCTTTATGGTACTAAATCCTTTTTATCCAAGAATAATATGTGTCTTTATATTTATTCCAGTCTATATTTATATCACTGAGTAAATATATAGAAATGTAGATACATACAGCTGTAGTTATAGATACAAATATAGATATAACATGTTTAATCTATATCTATCCCATATAACATATATACATGCTATATATGTGTGTGTGTATATATATATGTTTATGTTATTAAAGAGCTCCCTTAAAATTTTTCTTTTATTTCCTATATAATTTTAGGTCGAGCTTGAATTTTCCTTGTATAAACAAGCAAATATTTATACTAGTTTTAATACTGATGTTTAGACATTGTATCTTATTTTAGCATTGAATATTTTCACAATTATCATAAATATTATCTAATAATAATAATGTACCTGTTAAAAACATTTAAGATTTTACCTTTGAATTATTTTATTGTTGAATTAAAATTCCTTTAATATGATAGTAAATTTCTATTTTATGCTTTCTCTATGCATATGCAAATTAACCTATCCACTTCTCTATCTCTATGTAGTAACATATGAAAATCAGGCCTCTCTTCTTCTAATGGACATACACATGTTTGCATATAGAATATCAGACTCTTTACAGCATTTAAAATCTTTACAGACATGAATATTGCCTTTTAACAAATACATTTTAGCATGTACTGAGAATCCCCTATTTATTTTTAATTTGGGCTAATCAATATTATTATTAATATTATTGGATTACCAAATTTGGAAACACACTTTCATCCCCAAGGTGGATATTTGTTTTATTTTTTTTGCCAATTTCTTGTCTTACTGTTTCAAACATTGTTGGATATTATTTTTATTTTATTTGGCATTTTAGTATCAACATTTGTAATTGAGGTACTCTACATATTTTTTCTTCAATATCTGGTGGGTTTTATAATTACTGCTACATTGGATTTGTAGTAGACATTGACAAAAATTATTCCTGTATGTTTTATAGCCGTATGAAGGAAACTAATATATTTTACCCCAAAATATATTTCCTTGATATATTTCAAAATGGCTATTGAGAAGGACTGGGAATGCAAACTTAGCTGCAAAGCTGTCTTGGGGAGATTTGCAGATTTGCATCGGTAGAGAATCTGCCTTGTTGCAGCCAGGCTTTCTCTGAGGTCTGCCCCCTTGTCTGGATCTAGGAAAGGTTAACTCAGCATCTGAGGTCTCCAAAGGTCTGAAAGAAACATTTTCTGTCTATTCTCTCTGAGGACTGCTCCCAGTGAGGTTTCACCTATGTAATAAGTCCTCTGTTGCTAGCCAGGGTCGTTTTCTCACATAACCTTTTTTTTTTTTTCCTGTGATCCAAGACCCCATTCTTTCTGTAAACTTCATGTGGTAGATAAGCTTCTGCACGCATCGTGTGTCTGGGTCTTCGTTCTAAGGGCTCCAGTGTACGCACATTGCAGAAACCTGTATGCCTTTTCTACTATTTATCTGCCTCCTATTAGTGATTTTCAGGGAAACTTCAGAAGGCAAAAGGGACATTCTCCTTTAGCCCATTCTCAGACAAAATCCCCCAAACATTTAACTAATTCCTAATAGCTTAAAATCACTCTGACAAATCCATATATTTATAACCTTTTCTTCCCTCTATGATTTCTGGTCAGCTTGGGTTTTGTTTTTCATTCCATTTACTTCATCCTCGAAAAGATCTATTTTACGTCTATTTATTCTCATTTATGGACATTGAGAAAAGAAAATAACTTTCATGTGAGAAATGCAAGTCCTTTTAAATAATCAGGCCCAGAGAGATATTTAAATGAGACAGCAGTTCTGTCCTGCTCCTCTTTGAGCTGTGTGTTCATCTAGGCTGCTTGCTGTTGCCACAGTAGCTATAAATTAACCAATAACGCCACACCAGATAGTATAATCCACACCCAATAATAGTGTAACAGTGTATAGCCAGTCACTAATAAATGTTATTTCCATAAGCCAATGAGAACTTGTGACAAACCTCTTTGCATCATCCCACTTCTGGACCCTTTTTTGCCTTTAAGAAACTGCTTGTTGCAAAGCTCCAAAGGGAGTTCATATCCAAGGATACTTGGGTCTGTTTCTTCCAGGCAGCTGTCCTCATTTTGGCTCAAGTAAACTCTTTGAATTACGTTTTGTGCTTCAGCCCCTTCCACTTAGATTAACAACATGGATTTGTGTCACCATGTATGGCAATTAAAATGTTCACACTTTTCCCCCCGAGGGCACTGATGTGTTTTCCTGAGCACTTGGAATAGCTACGTAGTGTTTACTGTCTAGATTATGGTTTCTCAACCTTGGTGCTACTTACCTTTAGGACCAGAGGATTCTTTGCTGTGGGAGGCTGCCCTAGCAATGCTAGGTGTTTCGTTTGACCTCTAAATTTCACACCTCCACCAGTCTTGACATCCCCACAATAACACTAGACATTGACAAATGTCTCCTGGGGAAAACTCTCCACCAGTTGACAGGCAAAGTTCTGGAAATATTGGAATTGTCAATTGAGATTTTATGTTATCCAAAACAAATATTTTTCTTTGTTTTCAAACATCTACTTCCATCTACTTATCTATTTATTTTTTACTTTTATTTGTAACTTAATTCCATCAAGGAGAGAGAGTTCATTTTCTGTTATGCTAAATTTTTGAAGAATGTATTGATTTTTTATGACATGATATATGGATGATATGTAGATATTACATGTTTGTATTATCAAATTTCAGGGCGATAATAAAATAAATGCTTATAATATTTATATTGTCACTGTATATTAGTTATTTTCTTCATTCACTACAGGAGTTTTTCAACCTATAGGCTATTTTTCAATTCTAGGTTATCCAATAGATTTTGAAACGTTATGATTAAATATCTACTTCTCAAGCATTCATCTTTGCAAATGAAACAATCCCAAGCTCTTATAATGCACATCATATAAAGGGCAGATTAGTCAATATATGGTTCAGAAATAATTATGTAATATTTATAAGAATATTAAAAATTTAGATCCTTAACTCAGATAAGAATAATCCAAATTAAAATTTGATTTCATTACATAATTTAAAATGACACCAGAATACTAGTAAAAATGTAGATAAGTTTATATAATCTTTTTTAGCTGTAGGACTTTATTAGCATAAATTCAAATACAGGAACCAAAGTAAGATTGAGACCTATAGTCAAAGGTTAAAATGTACACATTATAGGGGCATGATTCAACTAATTTAAAGCATGATAACATGGAGAAATATTGCAAAACATACATTTTACTGAATTAATTGTTAATATCTAATCATTATGTGAGAACAAAATTAAAGAGTAGCTACACACGCACACACCCACACACAAGTGCAATATTGTCAAATAAACGATGTTCAGCTACATTAGAAATCACATCTGTGTTTCCTCCACAAAAAAGATTAAAAATCACAATAATATTTATTGTATATATGGAGGTAAAGATACTGAAAATATTACCCTAAAATACATTGTTTTTTGAGATGGAGTTTTGCTTTTATTGCCCAGGCTAGAGTGCAATGGCACAATCTTGGCTCACTGCAACCTCAGCCTCCCAGGGTCAAGTCATTCTCCTAGCTCAGCCTCCCAAGTAGCTGAATTACAGGCATGCACCACCACACTCGGCTAATTTTTTGTATTTAGTAGAGACGGAGTTTCACCACGTTGGTCAGGCTGGCCTCCAACTCCTGACTTCAGGTGATCTACCCACTTCAGCCTCCCAAAGTGCTGGGATTACAGGCGTGCGCCTGGGCAGCTTTTTGACATATTTCAAGATGGCTACTCGGAAGACTGGAGATAGCTTCTTCTACAAGAATAGCTGAAAAGCTGTGTTTGTTGGGGAGATTTGCATTTGTAGAGAAAATCTGCATTGATATAGACAGTCTTTTCCTGAGATACTCCCTTGTGTGGGTTTAGGAAAGATTAACTGAGCCTGGCACGTTTACATTTCTAAAAACCATTTCCTATCTATACTTCCCAAGAGGAGGGCTGCTCCCTGTGAGGTTTCATCCATGGAACAAGACCACCTCTGCTACCAGGCTCCTCTTTCTTCCTTGTCATCACCTGTCTTCCGCAAAGCCTGATTTACCAACCTACAGCTCTATGTTTTCTGTAACCTCAAGATAGCATAGGCGTGTTGACTACCTTGCCTTTCCTGGAGTTTTTATATATATAGTATATATTTGTATATCTATTTATAATATACAAATATGTGTATAGATATATTCATATATATTATGTAAACTCCAAGTGCATACTTGTGCACATATCTGTAAACCTTTTTTTCCTGTTAATTTGTACATTTTTGGTTTGTTTTATAGACTCAAATAATTAAAGCTTCAAGGGAAAAATTTAAACTTTCCTATAGAGAAAAGACAAATATATAGGTGACAAATAATATTTAGAGTGTAAGACGCTTTTTAAAGGTATATTTGCAATTTGTGTCAAAACATTTAAATATACATTTGTTATTTTAATTATAAAATTTCAAATAATTTAAGACAAATACATAGTATATGCAGATAATTTAGCAATATATCTATGTAGCACCTTACTGTGCATTACTGTAACCAGCCGTCTAATATAAAGAATTAATTAAGGTAGCAGCTACTTTTCAAAGAGCGCATTTTTTTCACAGACCTATTAAATAAGACAAATAACATTTAAACTTTATTTTTAAATTTGTAGAATAGTAGTTTTCAGCAGATGGTTTATTTTAGCAAATTCCGTCTTCACATAGTGCTATGCTTTTATGAGTTCCAGCTGTTAACGGATAATATTTTACTGCTGAAACTATCATGTGTGATATAATTGCTCATTACGTGCCTTAAAACACAAGCAATATAATTATTTTCAACTTGGAGCAAATTAAAATCTTATCAGCAATTTAAAAACTCTGGAGTCGTCTTCTTCTGGTTAATTATTTTAAACTTGTATTTTTCTCTTTATGTTTTTAGTGAGTTGTCTTATCAAGGAGAAGAACCCAAGCTGATTATTCTTTTTTTTCTCTTCCATCCACCTCGCAGGTGTGTTAATAATTTCATTCATCAGAAAATATTCTTTCATATCCATCTTACAAGATGAGAGACCTTTTAACATCTTCCATTCGGATGTGATACCAGTAATGGAAAATATTCCAGCTTCATGAATATGGTGATACAAATAGTTATCCGTCTAACCTCTTTCAGTGCTAAATGATTACTTTACTCAGTGAATTACTCAGTTGACTGGTAATTTCTTCTGAAATCACTAATGAGAGGATCAGAGTTCTGGCTGTGGTCTGTACCTCATATGACTCCCAGTGCAGACAATTGTTTCTATGGAGCACAGACAGTTGAAAGGATTGACTTCCTGCCTAGAATAGTTTCTGCTGTGCGTCTTATCCTTCTTGTGGAGATTTCAGATTATCTGAATTGCTTTTCTATCTTAAGAAAAAACTCAACAATTCTCCCCCGAGAGTAATGTAAACTGTAGTAAGTTAGCAGAACCAATCCGTAAAATTTTTACGTTGTTTGTTGCAAAATGTAGCGCTGGTGTCTCCATCACTAACCTTTTCTATCCCTCATTGCTCTTTCTTTGACTGCAATAGGATACCTCTAGGCAAGTCTGTATTCCCGAGACAGAGTGCCCTTTTGGTGAGCTATAAGCACACTCAATGGTAGGCTGAAATACTAGCTTTTATCTGTGGCGAAATGGAATCATATAAGTGATTTTTTTAAAAAGGAAATTTAACTCTTGCTATGGTTTGAATGCTTGCCCCTTCCAATCTCATGTTAAAATTTGATCCCCAATGTTGCAGGTGGGGCTTACTGGGAGGTGTTTGGTCATGGGGTTTGACCTTCCTGAATGGATAATACCCTCCCTTAGGAATCTCAAGCTATCCTCCCTCCTCGGTGCCCTCAGGAATGAGTGTACCATTCTTTATTGACGTATAATTCCCCCACCCATCCTTTTTGAGACATTAATTACATGTATGTTACACTGCTGCATGTTGTCTGACGTATCAGTGAGTTTCTGGCTTTCTTATTTTAGTTTACCCTTTGTACTTTAGTTTGTAAAGCTTCTATTTTTTTCTATAAATTTTCTGATGTTAGGGTAAAATCCATGACATTCTATCTCATGGAATTTTTATTTCAAATATTTATTTTTCATCTATACATGCCACATTTTTCATTTTATAACTTCTATTTTTCCCCTATGTTCAATTTTCATTTAAGTACCTTGACATATATATGTATTTATCTATATGTATTTATAAAATATATTTACTTTAAGGACCTTGAAATTTCCTTCTTTTCTGTCATTTATAAATGACTTATTTTTATCCTGTTAATATATATCTTAATTTTATATATCTTACGGCTTCTTTGCATGTCACAGTTTTTTTGGGGGGGTATTTTGATGTTATGCTATTGAATATCTAGATTTTATTGGCTACCTTTGAACAGTGTTGTGGCAGGCAGTTCAGTAACTTCAGGATGCGTATTTGTCTGTTGTTGTTTTAAATCTTCTCTTTAAACTTTGTGGAGTTAGTCTAGAGCCATCTGTAATTTGGAGCTAAATGAGCACTGTCACTAGGGCATGAACCTCCAGTGGTCTTTACTGAATATCCTGGAGGTACAGAGGGGATTGCCTTCTCTGATTAGAATTTGGAATATAAAGAGAAAAGAGAAAAATAGAAAGCTATGCATAAACACGTGCATTAAAATGAATTGTATGTGGGCTTTTTCATGAAAATGTTCCTAAGGTATTTTATTTTTTTATTGTGGTAAAATACACATAACATAAAATGTACTCTGTTAACCATTTTAAGTGTACAGTTCAATGGTACTAAATATAGTCATAGCATTGTGCAGCCGTCCCTACCATCCATCTCCATAATTCGTTTCATCTTGTGAAACTGAAACTCTATACCCATTAAACAATACTTCCCCATTTCTGCCTCCCCCCAGCTTCTGGCAACCATCATTGTACCATCTCTATAATGCTAATCAAGCATAGTGGCTGTTTTTCTTTCTTCCTCTAGTCCGCAGGTAGCATACAAATGTAATAAACTACTTATTCATGTCACATCTATTTATTTTCTGCCTTATACCAAGCTTGTGGGATTCTCTTAAATACAACATTTTTATACTTACACCTATGCAATACCCATTAGCATCGCCTTCCTAAATCAGGGGAAATTGAGCCTCTGTAAGGTGGAGTAACTTCCTAAGATACAAAACTCAGCATTGAAGTCTGTATACTTCAATATCCTCCCCTCTTCTCATTTGTCTTTACTGCCTTTTATGTATGTGTTAGATGTTCAATAAATTCTCTTTTTTAAACTGAATTGAAGCCGTGGAGCAGTGTTTTGTTGAACAATAAATATGATATAGGACACTCTTCCTCCCTTTCATTTATGATCCTGTTCATGAAAAAGAGAAATTCTTTCATTGTGCTAGAAGCTTAAAATAATGAAAATGCCACTTTCTACATTAAACAGAAACTGAAGGGAATCAAGGTGAATTGCATGAGACATAGAAAACAAGTGGGAAAGAAATCTAGTATAATTTGCCCTTTGTGTACCTTTATTATTTAGCGTTTGAGTACATGATTCCCCCAAATATCTTCCCATCTTAATTCATGTCTCTAAAGTAGATATTTATGTCTCACCTTGTCAAGAAGGGCAAACTCTAACATAAACATTTCCCAAAAATGCTTCCTGCTAAAACGTAAGCTCAGTCTGGCTAGAAATGCAGCTCACTTCATAAAGATTAATTGGTAGCTAATTTTGCATGCTGTTCTCTGAACTTCAGTGAAACCTGTCCATCAGGCATACAGGGAATGACGGAAAAGGTGACAACAGAAGATGAATGCTATGTCACTAACCTTCAAAGATGACCTGCCTTTTCTTTCAAATTCTTGATATCTTAAGACTTCATTAATTCCTCTCTCTTTGCCCTTGGTTCAACATTGTGCTGTACCAAAACTCATGTAAAACAATGATCTAATGTAATAAAAATGGCTTTTTTCTTTCATGTAGATGCAAGCTAACTGGCATTTTTACAATCCACATATTTCCTTTGTCAATTTTTCATTCTGTATTGGAAGTAATTGATAGGCATTTCTGAAGGGATGAAGGTGTTTCTGTGTTCATTGTGATCCAAACTATTTTAGACCTAGGGGCGTTTGTAAAACAATTTGTGCCAGCTGACCAAGGATCACTGTGGCAGAAAGCAGCAAACTTGCATAAGATGTCACTGCCTTATAAGTTGGCTTTGAAAACTAGGGGCTTACTCTATAGACTTATGAATCCAAGACATTGATAGATGTAGTATAAGATTACAATCATATTTTCCTTTTGACATTCACATTATAAAGCATGATGTATTGCAATTAATCTCAATTAGCTGATCACAATTAAAATTAATAATGTTTATTATTGCTGATAAACAATCATGACTCTCCTGTTCTCAAATGTGAAAGTAATTCTTGTAATTTTAATATAAATTTGCATATTATTATTAATTGATTTAATCTCATTGGATTTGGTTCATGGATCCAATTTATTAAAATATTGATAATGGGATAATGACTTGTCTCCCCATTTCATGTACACTAAAAACAACAATTCTTACAATGGTCTGCAAGCCCATCATGATCTGCCACATGTTAACCGCCAAAATTCTTTTATATCTTCACCCTTGATCTTACCAGTGGTCCTGGCCACCTCACTGTCCTCTGGACATGCCAACAGGCTGCTGCCTTATGACCAAGACTCTAGTTAATTTCTTGGCTTGGAAAGATAGCCCTCCATGTATCCATTCATCAGCTCATTCAACTTCCTCAAGTCTTTACTGAAACTTCACATTCTCGATGAGACCTATTCAGTATTTCAAGCTGCCTCCCAGCTGCAACATTCCAAAACCCCTTACTCTTCTGTGTATTTTTGAAAGGATTTATTGAGATATAATTTACATAGTGTAGAGTGCACACATTAATGTTTACAAGTCAGTGGCTTTTAGTATATGCACAGATAAGTGGAGCCATCATCACAATGAATTTTAGAGCATTTTCATCACTTCAAAAAGAAACCCCACCTTCTCTAGCTGTTAACCTCCTATGCACCCATCCCCTACTCAATCCTAAGCAACCACAAAACTGTTTTCTGTCTCTATAGATTTTTCTATTCTGTTTTCATCTAAATAGAATCATACAATAGGTGGCCTTTTCTGCCTGGCTTCTTTCAGTTGGCACAATGCTATCAAGGTTCATGTACGTATTGGTACTTTATTTCTTTTTATAACTGTATAACATTCAATTTCATGGATATAACATTATGTTTATCCAATAATATTTTTATTGACATTTGAGTTGTGTTCAGCCTTTGGCTATTTTAAATACTGCGGCTAAAAATACTTGTGTACAATTTGTGTTTGAACACCTCTTTCCAATAATCTGGGTGTATACCGAGGAATAAATTTCCGGGTCATATGACAATTCTATGTTTAATATATTTAGAAGCCATCAAATTATTTTCCAAAGTGGCCAGTTCTAGCCATAGAGTATCTAACTGTGGTTTTGATTTGTAGTTGCCTGGTGAGCGATGCTATTGAGTATCTTTTTATGGGATTATTGACCATCTTTTTATGGGATTATTGACCGTTCGTGTATCTTCTTGGGAAACACATCTATTCCTATCATTTATCAGTTTTGAGTTGGGATATTTGTTACTGAGTTAAAGCAATTTTTCTATACTCAAGATACATATATATACAGACATATAGATACGTGTTTTTCAAATATCTTCTCACAATTTTTGAGCTGCCTTTTGACTTGCTTGGTTGTCCTTTGAAACACGAATGTCTTTAATTTTTAAGAGATTTTAAATATCTAATTTTTATTTTGTTGCTCATGTTTTTGGTGTTACAGCTATTTCTTTGCTAGATCCAAAATCCTGAAGATTTTCCCATATGCTTTATTCTAGCTCTTGCATGTGTGTCTTTAATTCATTTGAGTTAATATTTTTGTATGCTTTGGGGTAAGCGTTCGAATTTATTATTTTGCAAGTGGTGATCCACGTGTACGTTGTTGACCCAGTTTGTTCGAAGACTGTCTCTTCCTTATTGAATTGCACATGGCACCACTGTAAGAATCCATTGACTATAGACACATCGTTTTATATATGGACTCTCAATTCTCTTCCATCAATCTATATATTTTTCCTTCATCAGTATTTTGTTGTCTTGATTACTGATACTTTGCAGGAAGGTTTGGAGCGTGGGGGTGTGAATTATCCTAATATGTTTTCTTTTTTCAAGATTATTTTGGCTATTTTGAGTCCTTTACAATTCCATGTGTATTTTAGAATCAGCTTGTCAGTTTCTAGACAGAAGTCTGTTGGGATACTTGCAGGGATTTCATCAAATCTGTAGTTCAAATTGTAAAGTACTACAATATTAAATCTTCCAATTCATGGCTGTAAGATATTTGCTAATTATTTAGATATTCTTTAAACAATAATTTTTAATTTTCAGAGTAAACTTTTGTATCACCTTTTCCAAATTAATTATTATTTCTTTTTTTGATGCTATTTTAAATTGAATTGTTTTCTTAATTTCATTTTGGGGTTTTCATTGTAGATGTGTGCAATTGATTTTTATACATTTATCTTGTATGCTGTAATATTGCTGAAATAATTTACTAGTTCTATCGTTCAGTGGATTCCTTAAAATTTTCTATATACAAGAATGTTATTTTCTTTTTTTTTTTTTTGGTGGGGTTATGAAATTTTTTTATTATGGTGGTGGTCACATGACTGTATATAGATTATAGCTTCCCAAATCATCAAACTGTAGAGTTAAAAAGAATAAATTTTATTTTATCTAAAGTATACTGAAATAAAACTGTAGAAAAATATACCATATGCATAATATCACACACACATATCACATATATCTATTTTATAGTCGACTTTGATTTATCCCAAGAAAACGAGGATAATTTAACACTAAACAAATTCAACATTATAAATCATTGCATTGAGAGATTAAAGAATATTAGCATCTCAATAGATATAGGAAAAAGTAACCGATAAAATTCAACAATGATTTACAATAATCTTGTTTAGTAAACTATGCATAAAAAAGAGTTTCGTTATCCTCAGAAAACACATCTAACAAAAACCTAGGATAAACAACATTTTAAATCATACGACTTCAGAAGCATTCAAATTAATGAACAAGTAAATATCATTGATTTCTACTTTAATATAACTTTTTTTTTTATTATACTTTAAGTTTTAGGGTACATGTGCACATTGTGCAGGTTAGTTACATATGTATACATGTGCCATGCTGGTGCGCTGCACCCACTAATTCGTCATCTAGCATTAGGTATATCTCCCAATGCTATCCCTCCCCCCTCCCCCCACCCCACCACAGTCCCCAGAGTGTGATATTCCCCTTCCTGTGTCCATGTGATCTCATTGTTCAATTCCCACCTATGAGTGAGAATATGCGGTGTTTGGTTTTTTGTTCTTGCTATAGTTTACTGAGAATGATGATTTCCAATTTCATCCATGTCCCTAGAAAGGACACGAACTCATCATTTTTTATGGCTGCATAGTATTCCATGGTGTATATGTGCCACATTTTCTTAATCCACTCTATCATTGTTGGACATTTGGGTTGGTTCCAAGTCTTTGCTATTGTGAATAATGCCGCAATAAACATACGTGTGCATGTGTCTTTATAGCAGCATGATTTATAGTCATTTGGGTATATACCCAGTAATGGGATGGCTGGGTCAAATGGTATTTCTAGTTCTAGATCTCTGAGGAATCGCCACACTGACTTCCACAATGGTTGAACTAGTTTACAGTCCCCAAAACAGCGTAAAAGTATTCCTATTTCTCCACATCCTCTCCAGCACCTGTTGTTTCCTGATTTTTTAATCATTGCCATTCTAACTGATGTGAGATGGTATCTCATTGTAGTTTTGATTTGCATTTCTCTGATGGCCAGTGATGATGAGCATTTTTTCATGTGTCTTTTGGCTGCATAAATGTCTTCTTTGGAGAAGTGTCTGTTCATATCCTTTGCCCACTTTTTGATGGGGTTGTTTGTTTTTTTCTTGTCAATTTGTTTGAGCTCATTGTAGATTCTGGATATTAGCCCTTTGTCAGATGAGTAGGTTGCGAAAATTTTCTCCCATTTTGTAGGTTGCCTGTTCACTCTGATGGTAGTTTCTTTTGCTGTGCAGAAGCTCTTTAGTTTAATTAGATCCCATTTGTCAATTTTGTCTTTTGTTGCCATTGCTTTTGGTGTTTTGGACATGAAGTCCTTGCCCATGACTATGTCCTGAATGGTAATGCCTAGGTTTTCTTCTAGGGTTTTTATGGTTTTAGGTCTAACATTTAAATCTTTAATCCATCTTGAATTGATTTTTATATAAGGTGTAAGGAAGGGATCCAGTTTCAGCTTTCTACATACGGCTAGTCAGTTTTCCCAGCACCATTTATTAAATAGGGAATCCTTTCCCCATTGCTTGTTTTTCTCACGTTTGTCAAAGATCAGATAGTTGTAGATATGCGGCGTTATTTCTGAGGGCTCTGTTCTGTTCCATTGATCTATATGTCTGTTTTGGTACCAGTACCATGCTGTTTTGGTTACCGTAGCCTTGTAGTATAGTTTGAAGTCAGGTAGCGTGATGCCTCCAGCTTTGTTCTTTTCGCTTAGGATTGACTTGGTGGTGCGGGCTCTTTTTTGGTTCCATATGAACTTTAAAGTAGTTTTTTCCAATTCTGTGAAGAAAGTCATTGGTAGCTTGATGGGGATGGCATTGAATGTGTAAATTACCTTGGGCAGTATGGCCATTTTCATGATATTGATTCTTCCTACCCATGAGCATGGAATGTTCTTCCATTTGTTTGTATCCTCTTTTATTTCCTTGAGCAATGGTTTGTAGTTCTCCTTGAAGAGGTCCTTTACATCCCTTGTAAGTTGGATTCCTAGGTATTTTATTCTCTTTGAAGCAATTGTGAATGGGAGTTCACTCATGATTTGGCTCTCTGTTTGTCTGTTGTTGGTGTATAAGAATGCTTGTGATTTTTGTACATTGATTTTGTATCCTGAGACTTTGCTGAAGTTGCTTATCAGCTTAAGGAGATTTTGGGCTGAGACAATGGGGTTTTCTAGATATACAATCATGTCGTCTGCAAACAGGGACAATTTGACTTCCTCTTTTCCTAATGGAATACCCTTTATTTCCTTCTCCTGCCTAATTGCCCTGGCCAGAACTTCCAACACTATGTTGAATAGGAGTGGTGAGAGAGGGCATCCCTGTCTTGTGCCAGTTTTCAAAGGGAATGCTTCCAGTTTTTGCCCATTCAGTATGATATTGGCTGTGGGTTTGTCATAGATAGCTCTTATTATTTTGAAATACGTCCCAACAATACCTAGTTTATTAAGAGGTTTTAGCATGAAGGGTTGTTGAATTTTGTCAAAGGCTTTTTCTGCATCTATTGAGATAATCATGTGGTTTTTGTCTTTGGCTCTTTTTATATGCTGGATTACATTTATTGATTTGCGTATATTGAACCAGCCTTGCATCCCAGGGATGAAGCCCACTTGATCTTGGTGGATAAGCTTTTTGATGTGCTGCTGGATTCGTTTTGCCAGTATTTTATTGAGGATTTTTGCATCAATGTTCATCAAGGATATTTGCCTTAAATTCTCTTTTTTGGTTGTGTCTCTGCCCGGCTTTGGTATCAGAATGATGCTGGCCTCATAAAATGAGTTAGGGAGGATTCCCTCTTTTTCTATTGATTGGAATAGTTTCAGAAGGAATGGTAGCAGTTCCTCCTTGTACCTCTGGTAGAATTCAGCTGTGAATCCATCTGTTCCTGGACTCTTTTTGGTTGGTAAGCTATTGATTATTGCCACAATTTCAGCTCCTGTTATTGGTCTATTCAGAGATTCAACTTCTTCCTTGTTGTCTTGGGAGAGTGTATGTGTTGAGGAATTTATCCATTTCTTCTAGATTTTCTAGTTTATTTGCGTAGAGGTGTTTGTAGTATTCTCTGATGGTAGTTTGTATTTCTGTGGGATCAGTGGTGATATCCCCTTTATCATTTTTTATTGTGTCTATTTGATTGTTGTCTCTTTTTTTCTTTATTAGTCTTGCTAGAGGTCTATCAATTTTGTTGATCCTTTCAAAAAACCAGCTCCTGGATTCATTGATTTTTTGAAGGGATTTTTGTGTCTCTATTTCCTTCAGTTCTGCTCTCATTTTAGTTATTTCTTGCCTTCTGCTAGCTTTTGAATGTGTTTGCTCTTGCTTTTCTAGTTCTTTTAATTGTGATGTTAGGGTGTCAATTTTGGATCTTTCCTGCTTTCTCTTGTGGGCATTTAGTGCTATAAATTTCCCTCTACACACTGCTTTGAATGCGTCCCAGAGAATGTTATTTTCAAATAAATTTTTATTTCTTCCTGTTCAATATGGGTGACTCTTATTTTTTTAGTTGCCGATTTGTCCTGCATACAATCTTTAGTACAGTGTTGACTAGAAGAGGTCAAAGTATATATCCTATTCTCATCTGTGACCAAAGCGGGAAAGCATCCTTTACCATTAAGTTGCATGCTTGCTGTTGGCTTTTCACAGGTGCCATGTATCTGGTGTAGAAAGTTCTCTATTCCTGGTTCATTGAGTTTTAATTTTTATTTTTAATCATTAAAGCATTTGGATTTCGTGAAATGTCTTTTCCGAATCTATCGAGATGATCATGCAATTCTCGTTTCTTATTCTATGGATAAGATGTAGTACCTTAATGGATTTTGGGCTGTTAAACCAACCTGAGATTACTTGTATAAATTTCACTTTGTCATAGTGTATAATTCTTTTATATGTTGCTAGATCTGATTTGTTAGTATTTTTTAAGGAATTTTGCATTTATACTTATAGTAGTTTTATTTTTCTATGCTATTTGGACTAATTTTTGTATCAAGGTAACACTGGCCCCACAGAATAAATTGGGAAGTGAATATTTCTGTTTTTTAAAAAAGCTAGTCAAGAATTAATATCAATTATTTGACACTAACAAATATTATTATTATAAATTATTAATTTCTCTAATTTTTATTTTCTTCCTTCTGCTTGCTTTAGGTTTAGTTTGCTATTCTTTCCAGTGCCTTAATGTGGAAGGTCATCTTATCTCATCCTTTCATTTGTCTTTTCATTTTCTGAATAGTGTCTTTTTAGCATCAGGTGAGCTCCCCAGGTTGGTAGTACTCCATGTTTATTGCTGTACAACAATGACAGGTAATATGTCCTGAAGACAATGGAAACTTAACATTTAAAATCTCCTAGATTCCACCTTATATGATATGTCTCTTCAATTGCTCGTAATTTCTACCCTTTCTCTATTATAAACCATGAGTACAATTGCATTCAATGAGTTCTGTGAGTCTTTCTAGTAAATTCTTGAAACTGAGGGTGTTCAGGGGAAACCCCTGAACTGGCAGTTGGTGTCAGAAGTGAGAATCGTCTTATATGGCCTCTTCCTTTGAACTTCGCAGCTGGACGCAAACTCTGCACAATTTGGGCCAGAAGTCTCGTGTTGACTTTGCAGCCTAAAGTATCTTGTAGTTTGTCTAACCCTCAATAAATTTGCTTTCATCAAATATTGTATTTGTTACCCCAAAATTACCATCACTTTTTTTTTCTCCAAATAACTAACATTGGGAGAAATAGCCAGCTGAGTCTGTAACTCAACAGAAACAAGTGATCCATATACCATATACCATATAAGTGGCCATTTCATTTTGCCTTCTTCCACCAAATCCTAGCAACCTCAACTATTGCCATGAGCCACTGTAGGCCTACCAGCTACAAACAAACAAGTATCTTTTAAAAACACTTCATACTCCCATTTGATAAATTTCCCAGCAAAGAGATGCCTTCTTTAACTCTATGCAAGTGGCTCATATTCACGAAGTCTGTAGATATTATTAATGTAGTGTGAGAAAATCATCCCAGCGATGCCAGCACATTCTCCTTCCCATGATCTGCTTAGTTTGCAAACATATTCAGGCCATGGGTGAGTGATTTGTATTTCTCCGTACAACAATTTTATGGAGGGCATTGAAACTTACATTGAGCATTTTAGTACAGTCACACATCACTGAATGATAGGGATAAGTTCTAACAGATGTATCCATAGGCAATTTCATCATTTTGCAAACATCACAGAGAATATTACAAACACTTAGATTGTACAGCCTACCACGTCTAGGTTATATGGTAGAGCCGCTCTCTCCCAGGCTACAAACCTGTGTACTACATTACTGTACTGAATACTGCAGGCAATAAGAACACAGTCGTAAGAGGTTATGTATCTAAACATACTTAAACGTAGAAAAGTGTGTAAAAATATGTATTATAATCTCATGGGACCACTTTTGTATATGTAATCCGTCTTTGACTGAAATGTTATTATGTATGACATGACTCTATGACAAAAATAAAATAACACATTGTAAAAAATGTACACAGGTATCAAACATATTAATATTGTAAAAATAAAAATATTTATTCAGTGTAAGAATTTGTAATGATCACAAAATGTTCACAGCTTATATTTTAGTACAGTTTCAAATGCCTAGTGCAATTACTATTTATTTCTGTGGGTATTTTAAACATGTATACAATAAATATTTTTCAGGTTCAACAATATATATCAATCCAACTGGCTCTTATAAATATTAGTTAAAATAAATTAGTAAATTCATATATATATACACACGTGTATCAGTCTGTATGCATGTATGTGTGTGTAAATGTAACTGTATGTGTGTGTAAATGTAACTGGACGCATCCTAATATTTACCCTTACCTACAAGATTTCCAAGATTCATTTATTATCTTTAGATGATGTGCATTTAAAGATTTACCAAATAAAACTGTAATCGTGGAAAATATCAAGATGTTATTAAATTCATCTTGTTCAAATAATTGTTTCTTTAAATTTATGTTTCTTGCAAAACTTGCGGTAATGCTCATGCACAAAATAATGTTCTAAATAAAAAATAAAAACATTTTCTCAGTCATTAATTCTTAATAATTATTTCTCCCCAATAATTAATGTGAATTAATTCTTAATTCTTAATTATAGAATAATGTTGCCCTTCAGAGTTCTGAATCTTTTGCATGTTGTATGCATTTCAGTAACTAGAACAACTTCTGGAATATTGGCATTAATTAACGTCCCTCAGCAATTAATGATTTCAAAGAAATTAAATACCTTTCATATTCTGAATCACAAGGGTACTTTGGCATCTAATTTAATCAAGCTCTTTGTATCATCGTCTACACTTTAATTACTTAACAAACATTTCTCTGTGTGAGAAAGATTGAGCAGGTTATTGTGCTTTTTTAAGATGCAACTTTTGCTTAATCTAGAGTTAGACAATGCTCTCTATAAGGGACAAAGAGAAAAATGAAAGAGCAATACAGATGTGACAGGCATGGAAAAAGACAATACATTTATAAAACAAATAGGGCCGCAGATGATGATAATGGGGATCAAATCTTGAGATACTGACTCAGTTTATAACCGCACTGTACAATAGAGCAAATCATTTGTTAATTTTTTTACAAATGGAATTTAATTTAATTAAGATGAATACAGTGTTTTAAACAAGGCAGGTCATCTTAAAATAAAGTAGTGGAATAAAGTGATAAAACCAATGTAAAAATCATAAACACTTTATAAAGAATTTTTGTCTTGTAATTTAATATTTTTCTTTATTTAAAATCACCCTAATCAAAATAATTTTATTTTAATTAACAAATAATCATCAGAAGTTAACTAATTTTTACCTTATAATACTAGGTTTAAAAATTCTTATCTATATTTTTAATCATATATGCTTATACATAAAATAGACATAGGGTATATGTTTACATGTTCACAGTATTATAGTGTAATTGTTCCTATGGATGTGGTTTTTCAATAGAGTTAATAAGTACTTTTAAAAAGTTTCAATTTCAATGATATATATGTTTGATTTTTCTTTGACAAAGCATACATATATTGATAGGTAATAATAAGAAAATCTTCTAAAGACATTACAGGAACATGAATAAGTAATTAAATCCTCAATAATTTGTAATGTTTTATGTAAGCGGAACACATTTAACTGAAAATTGCTTTTATATAATACTCAAACGAGACTAAAAACATATTAGCTATCGGAGTAAGTCTTCAAATTGATAATCTGAACTATATAAGAGGAGAAACTTCAAGCACTCAAATATTTGAAATGCTACAATATATTTATATAAACTATTATTTAACAATTTCTGTTTGCAGAGTGCAATACAGTAATCAATATAAATGACATCTCAGTCGTTCTATAGCTTTGACCACATTTACTTCCTAATTTTAATTATTAATATGTTGGAGCAGTGCATACAACTAGATTCCGATCTTCCATTTTAATGATTAAAAATATGTCCTTTGAGACAGCATTAAAGAGCACCTTGTATAAATTCAATGCCAAGAGACAAGATATTCTTGATTCTGAAATCTTGTTCCTTTATACAGCAATGTAATTAATAAGAAGAAGAAAGCCGGACATAGATATGGAGTCTATTTTAATCAAAAATTGTCTATAGATTTTGATGATAAAATTTAAAAATCGACTATATTTAGATAGTCACAAAAAACTAGGTTGTGGGAACATATTTGGTCAATAAAACACCCCTACCAAATGCTGACAAGAAAAAAAGTTAGGTACCACCTTTCTTCTCTGCAGATGGCCTGAGATGGGTTAATTTGAAAGAATGCTTCCAAACCTGAGGTGACCCCTGAGAACAGCATAATCCACTGCTGTCTCCTACATTCAGTTTCTCAGTCTGTGCTCTTTTAATTTTGGGTGGAGGGAAGCCAGTCCTTTAAAGCGATCTTCAGCATGATGGCAGAGCCAAGGAGTGTGGACAGGTGGCACGGTGTCTGACTTTGTTCCAGCAGCCACTTGGGCTTTCTCTGGGTCTTCTCTGCCCTAGGGATAGCACTACTATTGAAAACCTGTCTTTGTGACATTCTCTATGCCAGGAACTCCCAACATATTTTCCTTGAAACTGATGAAATGAATAAAAATAAACCAAGAGGTGTGCTGTTTGTTTCTGTTTCCTCCTTTCTGCAGCCCTTCTTGATCATCTAATATTTTTAAATACATTGTCGATCACCAAAAGGAGCATAAGGGCTTTATTGGTTTGTAGCAGATGTATTAATGGCCCAGCCCCTATTCCTTACCTGTAGCTGCTGGGAAGAAAACCATTCTTACCACTCTACAAGGTCTCATCTCCAGAATTTGCACCAGTTTCTAGCTGAGGACTTTCTCTAGCAGCACGGAAGCTTGTTACTGGGCATGAAGTGGGAAGAAAAGGTGAGGGTAACTAAGAAGAATCTCCCTGGATTCAGTGATGTAATTCTGAGGCATGCTCCACATAGCTTCCCATAAAATTAAGCCCAGATATCTAACACAGGAACTTACCTCTTAACACATGTGGTATTGGCTTTTCTAACTTTCCTGTTTTATTTTGTTCTCTTTTCCTTGTCTCACTTTCGCTGTGTCCTCACTCCTGCTTTAAGAATACCCAAGCAAATACGTTCATTTATTTTTTTAGACTCTCAGAACACAGTTGATAGTTGAACTTCTAATCTATGATAATCAGCTTGGATGCTATACTGACAGGAAGATGGTGAACTCACAATGTCTAATTAAGATACAATTTAAAAAATATAATGAATCATGTCCAAAGATTTAAAAAGCCTAAGCGGCAGTGTCACAATTTCTTCTTTTTAGTTTACATGGTTTCTTAAATGCCTACAATTATTTTAAAGGAAGCCTTGAGTCTAGGAAAAATTGAGACATATGGAATAAATTACTAACTCCTTTCTCCTTGAAATCCATTAGATGTTTGATGATTTTTCACATATATTTCTGAATGGAAAAGCTAGTTGGGAATTATTTTTATAAGCATATCCTTATGTAATATTTTGTTTCTAACAGTGAATTGAAGGTTTAAAGATTAAATTATTCTATCCAGAGAATAAAAAGCAATTATTTCACAAGGAGAACATGTGTATGTTGACACGACATTTTAAAATCTAGATTTTAAAATAGGTCCCATATAATTTTGAGTCAATTAGAATATGTTTGTATCAGTCTGTCTACAGTTTTACACCTGTCAAAAGGTACTTGAACTAAAAGAGGTACCTTGAACAATTTTGAAATTTATTATTCCTCTGAAACTAATTAAAAGAATTATGGTAGAGTGAAATTCTGATTGGCATAATTTGGGAGAGAAATTATTCCTTGGAGATCAACCTCTGAGATAGTTTATGATGACATTGAGACTTTTTGATTTACAAAATTTGTTGTATAAAAAATACTAAGAAGATGACAGATAATACACAGACTTTAATTAAAATTGTACTAAAATTAAATGTCTAAATAAATTACAAGGGAACGTGGTACCTCTAAATGTATGTTTATATATTTTATTTGTGCATTTTATTCCTAGAGTTGCTTTTGCTTTAGTTTGTAAAACGTTCTTATTTTTATGATAATGTAGTATATACTAAATAAAGAAAAATCAGGAAATAGAAAATGAAGAAGAAAACATTAGCTATTGTCAACCAAATAAAAATTGTGCAATCTCTAAGTACACAAACGATGTATTATTTGTACAGCATGTACAATGTTTATGCTTCACAGGGTGAGGTACAGACTGCAAAACATTGAACCTGGGACAAATAAGAAATTAAGGAAATTTTCACAATATATTAATATTATAGAAAATGTTGAACTTAACAGTTAAGATACAAGTAGTGAAAAATGATAGTATTTAAGGAGATCTACAAAATTTAATCTATATCAGTAATGTGTGAGAAGTATTAGAATAATGCTTGTATTTCTGGATTGGCATCGATTTCTATTGAGACTGGAAACATAATAAAAGTGAGCAAAAAAGAATTTAGATTGTGGATACTTGAGTTTTATACCTAGGAGTTCGAGAAATACATTTTGTTAATATCAAAGCAGTTGGCACAAGAGTGTACAAAATTCCCTAATTGTGTCTATGTGGAGAAGACATAGACAAACAGAGAATAGCAAAACAGAAATAGCAAAAAAGCACAAATAAATTTTACCTGTATTTGTACGTAAAAGCCAATTAGAGTAGGAAAACATGAAATTTGTGTTTTATCAAAATTTTTCTCTTTCTTATGGTATAGTTGATTATATTACTGGAAAAAAATTGAAGCATTGGTATGTTCACACACAAAAAAGTAAAATATAAGGTCAAAACCATGGGAATGCAGGGAGCAGACAAAATACACCTAAACACTGAAACTGATTTTGCCCTATGGACATGTAGCAAAATGAATGAGTGCAGATTCCTACTGTCATACATCACATAGGACAGTAAAGAAATACATAGGTTTTCCCAAGATAGGGCATCACACAGGAGCTCTTCCCTAAAGCTAGCACCAAAATTTATATCCTCAGTATAAAGAAGAATCAGAGGTAAATTAGTCCCATTTCACATTCCCTGGAAATGGCAAATAAAAATGACTTGAGATTGGACAGATTTAAAGAAACTCAATCATTAATGATTTACAGCAATTAATTTAAAAATGGTTTAAATGTGCTGTCCAAACATACGTCCAAACACCTTTAGGCCAAGAATTAATATAATGTGGTCCCAGAATGGTGGTGCCTTTAGTAGACTCACAAAAAATTCAAATTCTCTTTGGCAAATTTTCTTCTTACTAATATGCAAAAGTGCACAATAATAATTTTCAGAGAAAAATAAATCTTTGTCATTCAAAGGCATCTAAGTACGCAAGGAAATGATTTTCCACCATTTGAAAGGAAAGCAGAAAAAGAGTACTAACAGATCCACAAAGGTTCATTAGTAGAAATATCACCGTTAGATTATAAAGCACATTTGCTTTCAAAAAATTTAAAAAAAATGAACATATTTTTAGGAGACTAAAAAATTGATGTAGCAAATTTGAAAAGTAGTTTGTATATAGTATTTTAAATTAAAAACTCAAAAATGAACTCATCAGATTAGACATGGCCATGGTGAGAGTTCATAAATATTTCAGAATGCATTACAGAAAATTTTTAGAAATGCAAAATGTGGACAGAATCATGAAGAGACATGGAAGATACAGTGAGAAAGTGTAGCATGTGTTTAGTGAGTGTTCTCATAGAAGAAGGGAACTGGGAAGGGACAATATGTGATGGTATTTTGGCTGAAAGTTCTCTAGACTTTTGTAAGACACTAATCCGCATATTCAAAAATTCTATGCATGCTAAGCAAGGTACAGTGGAGATAAACCTACATCTACATATCTCCTAGAGAAATAGTAAACAATCGGGAAGGGAAAAATATTTCAATTAGCACTAGAAAAATCAAATTACCTTTAATCATATTGAAATCGGAAAGCATGAAAGGTAAAATAAACAATATTATTTGTTAAGAATAATAATGCCATTCTGAAATTCTCAACCAAGAAAAATATTCATCAACCTATGGCTAAATAACATATTTAGAGACAAAAACCAAAATGCCACCAGCAGAATTCCACTAAAGAAACTAAAAAGAAACTCTGAAAACATGCTTCAGAAAGATTGAAGTTCTGAAATCAAAGAATGAACACAGAGCAAAATATATTGTAAACATAGAGATAGATCTAAATAAAAAATAAGGTGTTGAAAGAAAAAGATATTTAAAATTAGATAAGCACTGCAATATGTATGTTAGGAAGCAAATTATTAGGGCTGAAGTATTCAAAGACCCCCTAATTGTTCGACAAGAGCAGAAAGGTATGACTTTGCTACTCGGTTTTTTTTTTTTGTTTTTTTTTTTTTGAGAAGGAGTCTCATTCACTCTTTCTCCCAGGCTGGAGTGCGGTGGCGCCATCTCCGCTCACTGCAACCTCTGCCTCCCAGGTTCAAGCAATTCTCCTGCCTCAGCCTCCTGAGTAGCAGGGATTACAGCTGCGTGCCACCATGCCTGGCTAATTTTTGTATTTTTAATAGAGACAGGGTTTCACCATGTTGGTCAGGCTAGTCTCCAACTCCTAACCTCGTGATCCACACCTCGGCCTCCCAAAGTGTTGAGATTACAGGCGTGAGCCACTGCGCATGACCAACTTTGGAACTTTAATAAATTGACTGGACATTATGCATTTCTCTGTTGTATCTATGAAAACAATAAAAATCAAAGTCATAATTTTAAAACAAGAAGACAGAAACTGACAGGAGAAAATGAGACATTATATATATATACACACAACAAATTAATAATACAAAATTAAGTATAAATGATCAAAGATTAACTTAAACCTAAGTAGACAATGTTTTTGTTAAAATAAAAAGATTAGCAAAATTTAAAACATCCGTCTCTATCATAGTTACAAGAGAGGCAACTAATATATAAATTTACAGGAACTTTGAAGTTCAAACAATACAGATACTGTGTATATATGATATACATACAAACATACTACATGAATATAATTTTTTAAAAAGTTGCTATGTAGACAAAATAGAATGTAAGTTAGAAACATTTATTGAAATAAGTTAGTCTAACCAGTGTGATAAAAGTTTTAAGTTATTAAGAAGATGTGATTACTTAAATGTGCATTAGCCTGATACATACATATATATATACACACAAACCACACACTCTCACACACACAGACACACACGTATTTAGAGAGAGAGTCAAATTATATGAAGCAAAAATATCAGAAAGTAAGTAGAAATGGATAAGCCCCCAAATATTATAGACATTTCAAACACACATCTTTCAGTAATAGATAAAAGAAAAAATTAAAAGAGTAAGTTTTAAAAGAAGCTAGTGGATTTTAAAAAGGGCAAATATTATATAAGGAACATGAATATTATAATTCATGTTATTTTCATGTTCATACAGAATAGTTACAAAAATTAACGTTTTCTAGACCATACCACCAATTCAAACAATTTTCACGGAAATAACGTGACACAGAATATATTTCCTAAACAAACAGCAATGAAGGCAGATATCAATACAAAAACGAAAGCTAGAAACATAAGTCTAATAATATTGGTTGGAAGCTATTTTAATGAATATTGAAATATTTTAAAGGTGAATAGTCAATACAAATAAACCAAACACTTTTGTAAGGCCACTAAGATGCATGTGTAATGTGTAATGCCTCCTTTTATAAGGAGTAAATCTGTAACATCACCTGGGCTATTTGACAACTGCAAAGTGAATGTGAGAAGGAGAGAAACAGTGAGAGAGAGAGAGATAAAACTAGTAAAATAAACATAAAGAATGAAGGAGATAGCCAGGCGCCATTGTTCATGCCTGTAATCCCCGCATTTTGGGAGGCCGAGGCAGGTGGATCACCTGAGGTCAGGAGTTCAAGACCAGCCTGGTCTAACATGGTGAAACCCACTCTCTACTAAATATACAAAAATTAGCCTGGCATGGTGGCATGCATCTGTAATCCCAGCTACTCGGGAGGCTGAGGTGGGAGAATTGCTTGAACGTGGGGGGTGGAAGTTGCAGTGAGTAGAGATCACGCGACTGCACTCCAGCTTGGGCGACAGAGCAAGACTCCGTGTCAAAAAAAAAAAAAAAAACAAACAAACCCGGAAATAGTACACGAAAAAGCAGAATTAAAGCAACTGGGTATATATTTAAAAATGCAAAAGCTCACTTTTTCAGAAAAATATTAAAATATTAAATCTAACAAATATCTAGGTAGACTGATGGAGAAAGATACAGAAAATGCACAAAAAACCAATTACCTGGAATGCGAACGTTACAAAACGTCAGCAGTTGTCGATTTTAAATAAGCAATGATTTTTGAGTTCAACCATGATGGGGTATATTGAAAAGAATCTCTCAGAAAAAAAGAAAAAGAAAACTGTTATAAAGCTATGTACAAAATGTTAAGCACCATTAAAGTCTTCCAAATCTACCAGTTATGGAGTTATTGGTCTTGGACTAACTCTCCTGAAAAGAAAAAAACAAAACAAAACAAAACAAAACCTAAAAACCTGGATAAAATGGCCTACCGTGGGCACTGGCAATGCATCCAAGCAGGTAGGACCTGGGTGCTACATTCTCTTTGTCAGAACACAAAGCATTCATACACTCTTCTCACCCTCACTTTCACCTTTTAATCTTAGATCTACTATTAAATGTATTCAACATTACTATCAATCCTTTGGTCAAAATTTCTTTACTCACATTTTGCTTGATGCACTTGGATAGACTGTTCAAGAAAGTGTGAGTAGTGAATTCCTCAAACTCTTGCATATTTAAAATCACATTTTTGAACCTTGATGCTTGAAGTATAGCTTGGGTAACAGATGGGCTTTTAGCCAATTTTGGCATGCAAGGGGTTGAGTTTATTAGGCATCAGCACCGCTGAAAATCGTGGGGATGCAGGCTTAATTTCAACACTCTTCTAAATACTTGAAAGATATTATATAATTCTTTAATAAACTCCTGTGTCTACAAATGGTTCACATTAACTCAATATCCATGATTAAACATCTATAAAATCAAGGCACTCTTATTTAGTGGAGACTTGCTGGCTACTCTATGAGAGGAGGTATTGTTATTGTGATCTCATCCTCTCATAAATGTGTATCATATCACTCATAACCAGCCCTTCATATTCTATTCCTATTTTGGTATTTTAAAATAGGATATCTTTGAAACGCTCGAATTCAAAGAGGGAATCTGAATAATTTTTAAAATGTCAATGAAATGCCATTTCTTCATGCTTCAACAACTAAAAATTGACTAAAGTGCTTCTCTTCAAACTTTCTGGAACATTTTTTATCTAAATTCTAAGAACAATCACAATAGGTTTTAACCACAAATGTGAGAATATTCTAAGTGTTAGGGTGGAACAATTTTTTAAATAATTTTATAGTAATTTTTTTCATCCTAGTGACAGTGTGCTAAATTTTTGTAAGCCAACTATTACTGTAGACATTTAAGTCAGGATTCTAAGAAGCTGTTCTAAAGTCCAAAATTTAGTTTCATATACACTGATATTGTATATATATTTGCATAAAAAATTAATACATGTGAGCCATGTTTCAAATAGTTGAGAGATTATTATATCAAAGATTCTTGATTATATAAAATGCCAATTACTTATAGGCAGACATGCTTTAAATAATTACAAAGGCAGTTGTGGTTGATTCTACTCTTGCTACTGGCATTTATATGGACATACTATTATGGTCTGAAGAATATTTAGGCAAATTTATCCCTCATATGATCAGAAGAACAATGCAAGATAGTTTATATCTGAAAGGAAAAAAATCTGTATATGGTTCTGAAAGCGTAAATCATTAACCACTTGGATAATAATTAGCATAAAAATACACAAACGTGCCCTCTTCCTAGCAGTAAGTACACAGTGACAACAGAATCAAAGCATGTGGCTATGCGCATGTTTATATTTCAAGACTCGGAGCACTCTATTCCTCTTCTCTGCCCTTTCTAGATGGCACAATTCCTCATGAATCTAAGTGCAGTCATAGGGTGGATTAGGGTGACCTGCCATTTGTATGCAACTGATCTCTATTTTGGAAGTAATCAATGTAAAAATATATTTTTAAAAGATAACTTCAAATTTCAGGGCAAACTAGCATGGTTTCACCCCTTTTCTTTGTAATATTTTTTCTAAGGTTGGAAAAGTATGGTAGGCTTTAGTACGATTTTAAATAATAAGTTTTCAAAGTGAGACGCAAAATGGTGGCGCCAACACATTTCAAATCTGCTACATTTTGAATACACTTATTGGAGAAAAGACCTCCTCATCATTTTTCTCTTACACGAAAGGAAATAACATGTACAGTTGACCCTTAAGCAACACGGAGGTTGGGGTGCTGGCCCCCCTGCACAGTAGAAAATCCACTATAACTTTGACTCCCCCAAAACTTAACTACTAATAGCCTACTGTAAGCCTTACAAATAACACAGTCAATTAACACATATTTAATATGTTATAGGTCTTATATACTGTATTCTTAACCAGCATGCCAGAGAAAAGAAAAAAGAAAATCATAAGGAAAATATATTTACTAGTTATTAAATGGAAGTAGATGATCAAACAGGACTTCATCCTCATCCTTTTCATGGGCAGGGTGTGGATAAGGATGTAGAATTGTTGGTTTTGCTACGTGGAGGTGAACAGTTCAAACCCCTGTGGTGCAAAGGCCAACTGTATAGCCATTGAATAGCAATTTATTTTTAGAAATCAACCTCACTAAAATGCTCTTAGAAGGATGCCAAGAAAAAAAATGAATAAGTATTTTTGGTTCGTCTATTTCATCATTTCATTTCATTATTTCATTTCATTTCATTTCCTCATTTCATCATTACCTTTCATCCTTTCATTTCATCATTTCATCTCATTTCCTCATTTCATCATTTCATCTCATTTCCTCATTGCATCATTTCGCCTCATTTCCTCATTTCATCATTTCGTTTCATCATTTCATCATCTCATCATTTTATCATTTCATTTCATTCTTTCATTTCATCATTTCATCTCAACATTTCATTTCATTTCATCATTTCACTTCATCTCATCATTTCATCATTTCATCTCATGATTTCATTTCATCTCATCATTTCATTTCATTTCATTCTTTCATTTCATTTCATCTCAACATTTCATTTCACTTCATCTCATCATTTCATCATTTCATCTCATGATTTCATTTCATCTCATCGTTTGATTTCATCTCATTTCATCTTTTCATCTCATCATTTCATTTCATCTTTTCATCTCATTTCATTTCATAAATTCATCATTTCATCTCGTTTCATTTCACTTCATTTCATTGTTTCATTTCATTTCATCATTTCATCACTTCATCTCAACATTTCATTTCTTCATTTCACTTCATCTCATTTCATCATTTCATCTCACGATTTCATCTCATTTCATTTCATCTCATCATTTCATTTCATCTTTTCATCTCATCATTTCATCATTTCATCTTTTCATCTCATTTCATCATTTCATTTCATTTATTTCATCATTTCATCATTTGACTTCATGTCATCATTTCATCATTTCATATGATTTCATCATTTCATTCCATCATTTCATCATTTCACTTCATCATTTCATTTCCTCATTTCATCATTTCATTTCATCCTTTCATCATTTCATCTCATCATTTCATCCTTTCATTTCATTATTTCATTTCATCATTTCTTCTCATTGTTGCATTTCATCATTTCATCATTTCACCATTTCCCTTCATCTCATTTCATCATCTCATGATTTCATTTCATCTCATTTCATCTCATTTCATCTTTTCATCTCGTCATTTCATTTCATCATTTCATTTCATTTCATCTTTTCATCTCCTCATTTCATTTGATCATTTCATTTCATCAATTCATCATTTCATCATTTCATTTCATTATTTCATCATTTAAACATTTCACTTCATTTCATCATTTCATATCATTTCTTCATTTCACCATTTGATCTTTTCCTTTCATTTCATCATTTCATGTCATCATTTCATTTCCTCATTTCATTTCACCATTTTGTTTCATTTCATCATTTCATTTCATCATTCCATTTCATCATTTCATTACATTTCATCATTTCATTATTTCACTTCATCTCATCATTTCTTCTGTCGTTGCATTATTTCAATTCATCTCATCATTTCATCTCATGATTTCATTTCAACTCATCATTTCATCTTTTCATCTCATGATTTCATTTCATCTCATCATTTCATTTCATCTTTTCATCTCCTCATTTTGTTTAATCATTTCGTTTCATTTCACCTTTTCATCTCATTTCATCACTTCATTTCATCAATTCATTTCATTTCATTATTTCATCATTTCATCATTCACTTCATTTCATCATTTCATTACATTTCATCATTTCATATCATTTCCTCAATTCATCATTTCATCTTTTCATTTCATTTCACCATTTCATCATTTCATTTCATTATTTCATTTCATTTCATTTCACCATTTCATGTCATCATTTCATCATTTCATTTCATCATTCCATTTCATTTCATCCTTTCATCATTTCATCTCATATTTCATTTTTTCATTTCATCATTTCGTTTCTTCATTTCATCATTTCATCATTTCATTTCATCATTTCATCATTTGATTTCATTTCAGTGATACATGTATTTAAGTGCTAATGCAATGCTCAGGAGACACCCTATTTCCCTTTGTAAAACACCTCCTTCAACAAAAGGCAACTTCTCATGGCTGGCTAAGTCTACAGGGATACCAGCCTCTCTTCAACCACCCAATTTCATTTAGAACCTCAAACAGCACCTCAGTTTCATAAAAACCTAAAACATAAACACAACACTTGGTTGTAAGTGAGCCAACAGTTTCTTGTCTCTTTCTCTGCTCAAGGCTTAAGGCCATGTCTCCCCAACTACATTCAGTGGAAGAAAACATCCCCTGGACAAACAAGTTTGAGAATTGTTGTTGCAGGAATTCTCAGAACCTTCAAAACACAAATCCTCATCCGCAGGGATCTTCAGGAGGGAGATGGCTGATGCAGCACAACTTTCTTTCACAGGAGTATCTTGCAGAATACAGTATGAGATACAGAAAGGCTGCATTGAGTCTTCTTAATGGCCCGGGCCTTGGTGGGGGTGGGGTAGGAGCTCTCCAGATAGCATCTAATGAGTAGGAATTTTCAGGTGGCTTTTTTTTTTTCCTTATTGGCAGAACTGTGTGTGCACCATGAATGAAGCTGGTCTCCCTTATCCATATCAAAACTAAACCCAAATTAATTGGCTAAATTGGGACTCAACACCTCCAGGAGCCATGCGGCAGAAAGCCCCAACACACTTTAAATTAGCTTACCTCATCATATTTGAAGAAAGCAAAACGCTTATGACCAGTATGCTGCTAATACAAGTCTACAGATAATGCTGTATGAAAAACTAGTTTTCCCAATCATAGCTGGCATAGTCCACATTTTGCATTACACTTCCCCCCCTTTTTAAATTTTAAACACAGGTCTTTTTCTCTTCTTTTTTTAAATTTTAATTAAATTATACAAGACGGAGTCTCAGTATGTTGCCCAGGCTGGTCTTCAACTCCTGAGCTCAAGCGGTACATCTGTCTCCGCCTCCCAAAATGCTGAGATTACAGGCCTGAGACACTGTGCCTGGCCTTAAACATAAATCTTAATTCATTCTTACAATTATTCTGAGGTTACAAAAATGGAAGGGGAAGAAAAATGGCAAGCAGGTAGGCTGACTTCGGCTTCATTATTTGGAAGGACAGTTTGCTCAGTTAAAACACACTACTGCCTATAAAGGCCAAGACAACAGAAAAATACAGACTTACATAAATAGATTTTATATGTGACAGCAGTTTGAATGGAGACTTTTTCAATGCAATGAGAAACAGCTGTGCTTGGGAATAAATGACAACGAATTTTTTTATCTCAACAGCTGTCCTGACAGCATGTCTCTACATCTCTACCTGCACTCTGGAATCAGGGAGAAAGCAAAACGGACGACAAGACACTAGATCAGCTGTGTCCAACCCTTTGACTACAAGGACTTTTCCGCCTATCTGTGGTGGTGGGTATCATGAAAATTATGCACAAACCTTTTTTTTTTTTTTTTTTTTTAAGCTCATCAGCTGTTGTTAGCATTAGTGTATTTTATGTGCGGCCCAGGAGCATTCTTCTTCCAATGTGGCCCTGAGAAGCCAAAAGACTGGACACCTGTGCACTAGATCAAAAGGCTACTCCTTCTGGAAGCAATTGTAAAGAATTTCTGACATTATCTTGACATGAAAACCAATGGATAGTGGGACAGAATGCAAAATCTTCAAGAATTTTTCTTGTCTTTCTTTTTTTTTTTTTTTTTTTGAGTCACGGTCTTGCTCTGTGGCCCAGGCTGGAGTACACTGGTGAGATCACAGCTCAGTGCAGGATCAAGTGCTCCTCCCACCTCAGCCACAGTAGTAGCTGGGACTACAGATGCGCACAACCACTCCTGGCTAATATTTTATTTTTTGTAGAGATGGGGTCTCACTATATCGTCCAGGTTGGTCTCAAACTCTTTGACTCAAGGGATCCAGGACAGGATAACAGGTGGGAGCCACCACACCTGGCCATGTGCATGAACTTTTAAGACAAACACAAGGCCCCACAAGAGTTAAGGTTTTCCCACCTAATTTCCAGGGGGATATTTTGGTGCAAGGCTGAGAAGCCCTTAAAAGTACACAGACAACTCCAAAGATTCAAGACAGTTCATTCAGGCTGAGCCAGCCCACTGGGCAGACTGACCTTCAAAAAAGGCCCACCCATGACATACACTAGATGGCTGTCCAAGAATCTCTTCAGTCCTCAGGGTCCCTAAGGTACTGGACAGAGCAAGGAAAGCAAACCCATTTGCTTCTTCCTGCAGGAAACCCCTTGAGGTCAAGACCCCACAATCACTCGAGGATGGAGTGGCTCACCCTCAGTCAACAGGCCAGACTGAAGGTGGTATAATGTCTTAACCAAGGGTGCGGGCCTCCAGGTCTGACTCCCAACTCAGTTCTTCTTTAATAACCACACTTTGTTAATTCTCCTTAACAGGGGTTCCTGGCAAGTCAGTTCTCCCTCAGGCCTTCGGTTTCCTCACCTACAAGATGAGAGGGCTGGACCAGATGGAAATTCAGGGGGTAAGGGGATGTCCGCGCGCAGCCCACCCCCACCCCCACGGGACCCTGGAGCCTCCATCCCAGTTCCCACCACGCACCCGCTCCACAAATCCTGCCCAAGGTGAGGGCTGGTCCCGGGTCCTCTGGCTGCCGCATCAGCGAGTGCAGGAGGGAGGGGAAGCCCCCAAGGGGGTAATGCGGGCTCAAGGATGCAACTCAGCCAGGAGTGAACTGGGGCCCCGAAGGAGGTGTCCAGGCTGCTCCTGGAGCCCAGCCCGGGTCCCCGAACCCTTTATCTCCAGGGTCCGTATCTCCTGCTGGGTGAGGTCATTGGACACAGCGCACTTGCTGCACAGCCCGCACAGGCTGCCAATGAAGATGACGATGAGCTTCTGGAGCTGCCCGCACTGCTGCAGCGCCCGGCTGGCCGCAGCCCCTGCGCCACCCTCCGCGGCCGCCGCATCACCCCAGCCACCTCCCTCCTTCTTCTCTCCCATCGCCTCCGCGCGCAGCGCCACTCTATGCAGGCCACAGGGGCCTAGGCAGGGAGCCCGGGGCGCCGGCGCCTAGGCAAGGAACCCCTGAGCCAGGAGAGCTGGACCAGGAGCGCCCCTCGGCACTGCCCTTGCCAGGAATCCAGTAGAGCTGGCAGCCGAGTCTGCTGCTCCCGCCCTCAGAGCCGCGGCGGTGGGGACAAAAATCCTAGGCAGCGGGGGCAAAAAGCCGCAGCGGCAAAAAGCTGCGGCGACGGGGGTTAAAAGTCACCTCGGCAAAAAGCCGCGGCAGCGGGGACAAAAAGCCGGGGAGGCAAAAAGCCACGGCGGCGGGGGCAAAAAGCCGCGGAGGCGGGAGCAAAAAGCAGTGGGAGCAAAAAACCATATAATGTCGTGGCGGTGGGGGGCAAAAAGCCGCGGCGGCGGGGGCAAGAAGGTGCAAAAAGCAGCGGTGGCGCGGGCAAAAAGCCACAGCGGCGGGGCAAAAAGCCGCAAAAGCGGCGGCGGTGGGGTCAAAAAGCCGCGGGAGCGCGGAAAAAGCCGTGGCGGCAGGGGCAAAATAGTGGAAATGGGGTAGAAGGCTCGCACAGCTTGTCATTGCTGGGGTGTGATGTGATAGGAAAAGTGCAGCCGAAGACAAAAAAAGAGATGTAAGTAGGCTTCACTCAGTGCAGCTAAGAACCCAGATGTTATCTTGAGAGAATTAACTAATAAGCAGTTTAAATCAGAATGGCACATTCTGATTTGTTTTTTGTATGTTCACATTTGGCAGGCATAGATACTGTTTGAAGAGAGGAAAGTGAGTAGATAGAGGTAACAAACTTAAATATGTGCCAAGTCTAGAAACAAGAGACTAGGGGGATAAGGACATTTGAAAATGAAATGCAAGATTTGAAAACTGATTGGCTGGGGGATGAGGAAAAGGCAGGTCTTTAAGGTCAATCCCTGTTTTGCTTTAAGTTATTAGGGGGTGGTTTTATCACATATTGTAGAATATGTCATTTCAGTTTTGAACATCTTGAGTTAAATCGTCCTAACATATCTTATGAATTTGATTTTCTTCCCTGGGAAGCTAATATTTCAAAAACTGAAAGAGTATATAGATTTCCAACATGTATCCAATTTATAAAACTATCTCTAGGCTGTTGATTTCAGGAGGAGGCTCATGAGTATTCTATTTGCAGAGAATATATCAGGAGTTAACAACATCGTCAATATTTGTGAACGACCAGTTAACTAAGCCACCTCTTAGTGTATTTAGATGGGAAATCTTAGCTGAAGATATTCAATAATGAACCAACAGTGACTAAAAATTCAATATTTAAGTATATTTCATTGTAATTAATTTGAATTGAAGTAGCCATATACAGCTAGTATTTACTACATTGAACAATGCAAATAAGAGGAAAAACTTAATAACCATCTCCAATACCACATGCCAAAATCCTCATCAATTTATTCTAGCTAAAGGAGTTGATCAGAAGCAGCAATTGAAAGCACCAACTAAACCAGCTGGGGTTAATTCACTGTCATTCTCTCAGAACCATCTCTTCTCTGAACAAAACAAGTACAAGAGTTCATTGTAAATCTGCATTTTCCTTGCCTATTTTAAGGTTTTGATGTTGACACTAATTTGTGAAATCCCTCCTGTGGTGTGATATTTCATTTTCCTTGCTTTTTGTTAGGACAAGAATGCTTCAGCTCTTAATTTAAAATTATGTTTCTTCCTCCTAGGTTGAGTGAACTTAGAATGCATTCTCTGACATATCCAAATTTTTGTTAATATGAATTTGGGGGGAAAAGCATACTTAATTAGCTAAGACTTCTTATTCTAGGCTTGACCCTGTGTTCCACATCTTTTGAATTTGTAGTTGCATAGGCTGCTCTCTGACACTGGTTAGTGACCTGGAAGCTATATTAACGTTAGGGGAGGTGGTGTATGAACATTAGAGGTATCCTTGCAAGGAAAGACTTGTCTTATCTCAATACGTCTTTTTTTTGCACACAAGAAATTCAATGTTTCGGTCTTCTAAAATCTTCCTATTTCCAAGTTGCAGAATACCATTGATTCCTAAACAAAGATCTAATTTTTGACTCAGAGACGTAGCAAGGTCTGAATCGCAATTATAATTTAACGACCTTTAAGATAAAATTATCTCTCTGGTATTTAGATTTTGCCCAATTATTAAGATATTTGGGTGTTTCGTTAAGAATGGAAGACTCTAGTCTCTGGAGCAGAGACTATAAAGGCCTCAGATGATCATTTTTAATTTTATGCTCTTTTCTTTAACACCTTCAACACAGTTGGAAGCAGCCGATATTCCCCAGAGTTGTTGTGTTTTTTAAACCAAATGCATGGTTCCGTGGTAGAAAACTGGGCTGATCCAAGCTGTTTTCAGTAAACACTTAATTTCAGGTGACCTATTTCATATTAAATAATCTCTAGATCCTGTCTTCAAAACTAACTAGATCAGATAACCTACTCTAGATTTTCCCCTTTTAGGGTCTGTGAGCTGCGGTCACTTTTGTGAAAATGATTGCAATGAAAAGATAGAGTTGTAGATGGGGAAAATGTTTTGACTAATTTAAGCATAGTGGTATTTCATATGAGAATTTAAGTTACACACATTTGAAAAGTATAATGGAGTCTTCTGGCTGAGCTTTAAAAAAAATAGCGTTTGGGCTAAAAAAGGAACTGCTACCTCTCCTAAAATCAGAAAGATGTTACAGTAATTCTCCATTCTCTAGAATTATCAGGAAGGACTTTTGTGATGATTTACTTTTGCTCTTGGGAGTGTGAGCCTGTGTAGTCGTGGAGCCATCAATTGGAATGATGGCTTTCTGATCCCAAAGTCATTTGTTCTGAAAACAATATTTTTCATAAATTTGAAAGTGAAAAGTTTTGATCGTGCCCTTCCCAAGTAACTCTCTTAATAAGAGGCATCAGCATGCTTCAGTGACAGCTGTCACCTTCCAGTGCTGAGAGTCATCTTTGAGTTCTCCATTTCACTCCCTACACTCCAATTTAGCTGCAGTTTTCTTGGCCATTCCTATGAAATACATCCATGGCCTAACGGCTTCTCACCACTATTACCACTTATACTAACAGCATTCTCACCTAAGTCACTACCTTTTTTCTCTGGATTAGAGTAGGCTCCCCATTTATTTGCTCACATAACCTATTTATTCTACACAGTGCACCAGATATAGCCCTTTGAAATGCAAACACAATCATGTTATTCTCTGGTGAAATTATCTCATATATTCCTGTCGCATTTAAAATTAATTCAGAATCATCCCATGATTATCAAAACCCTACATGCTCTTCCACAACATGGTTTACTTCCAAGATATCTCTTCAACTTTTTTTTCACTGTACTGAATTGGTGACTAATAGTCATATTTTTGTTTTTGCTCAAAAAGTCTTGACTTGTAAATTTTTCAGTTTCTCCTTTATCCACAGGTAACTCTTTCCTCATAAAGCGAATTGCTTGCTTCCTTGAGTTCTGCTCTCAAAGATACCCTTCATTTTCTACCTAATATTAATAACTTTAATCATTCATTATTCCATTACTATGCTCTATAGTGTATACAATTTCTGTTCTTTGTCATGTTATTAACTAAATTATTTATTTGTTCCAGTAACGTATTCCATAAATATTGTACACATAAAAATTATGTTATTTTTATTGCTGTATGCTCAGCTGCCCAATAACAGTTTGAGGATTAACATATTTGTTAAATGCACAAATACGTTCTTTCACAAATATTAGTTTAATAATTTTATATTAAACTCCCTCTATACTTACAATATGAATTAGATAATTGAGAATAAACATTCCATTGGAAAAAACTAAACAATTTGTGATAAAACATCCTTAAAAGCATCAGAAAGTTAGTACAGCAATGAAGAATGACAGGATCAAATAAGAATGGTATGGAAGCCTGTTTGTGAGGCTTATGTTTGGGTTATCTCTTTACTTAGAGTGACTATAAATCTCAAAAAATGAAAAGGAGAAATAACCATATCTACTAACATCGTAAGGGTATTTAAACATCTCTTAGTAATTGAGAAAATTGAAAGAAAAGGAAAAAGGGAGAAAAAGAAACAGAGCGAAAGGGATAATGAAGGAGAGAAAGAAGAAGAGAAAGGAAGAGGAAGAAAAGTAAAAAGGAGGAGGAGGAGGAGGAAGGAAGAAAGAAAGGTGAAAAGAAAGCATGGTAAAGTTTTTAACAACATAATTTATCCATCTATAATATGAATGTTGGTCTATTTGATGATGTCCCACAGATTCCTTAGTCTCTGCTCATTTTTTATCTGTTTCTCAGAGTCAATATTTTACATTATCTTATCTTCAAGCTCATGACTTCTTCTTTGTGTGCAAATATACTCTTAAATCGCTCTGGTGATTTTTAAATTTTTATCATTGTAGTTTTCCACTCCAGAATTTCTGTTATCTCTTTGTTGATATTCCTACTTTTTAATATTTTTTCTGATTCCTTTATTTCTTTGTTTATGTTTTCTTTTTGACATTTGAGTATAATTAACAGAGTTGTCTTAAAGTCTTTGTCTAGTAAGTTTGATGTCAGGGTTTCCTTAGAGATATTTTCTGTCAATTTATTTTGCCCCTTTGAATGAGCCATACTTTCCCATTCTTTGTATGCCTTGTAACTTTTTTTGAAAACTGGACATTATAATAATTATAATTACTATGCGGTTACTCTGTAAATCAGACCCCCCCCTACAAACACACTAATGTTTTGTGGTTTTAAAATTTATTTACTTATTAAATTGTTAAGGTTTTTAATTTTAGTGAAATTTTCCAAAGTGATTTACAAAACTGTTTGCTTTATAAGGTGTGGACACCGAAGTGTTTTTGTTTCCTTAACGAATGTTAAGCTAATATTTTGACAGTGATTTTCTTGTATGTCAGGAACTAAGCAAACAGAAAAATACAACAAAAACAAAAAGAAAAACAAGTAATCATTATCCAGCAAAATATGTCTCTAGGCCATGCAGACTGGCTTTGTGCTGGGTTCTTTATTTTCATTAAATTTATTATTATTATTATAATACTTGAAGTTTTAGGGTACATGTGCACATTGTGCAGGTTAGTTACATATGTATACATGTGCCATGCTGGTGCGCTGCACCCAGTAACTCATCATCTAGCATTAGGTATATCTCCCAATGCTATACCCCCCCCCACCCCACAACAGTCACCAGAGTGTGATATTCCCCTTCCTGTGTCCATGTGATCTCATTGTTCAATTCCCACCTCTGAGTGAGACTATGCGGTGTTTGGTTTTTTGTTATTGCGATAGTTTACTGAGAATGATGATTTCCAATTTCATCCATGTCCCTACAAAGGACATGAACTCATCATTTTTTATGGCTGCATAGTATTCCATGGTGTATATGTGCCACATTTTATTTTATTTATTTTATTTTTTATTTTTTTATTATACTTTAAGTTTTAGGGTACACGTGCACATTGTGCAGGTTTGTTACATATGTATACATGTGCCATGGTGGTGCGCTGCACCCAGTAACTCGTCATCTAGCATTAGGTATATCTCCCGATGCTATCCCTCCCTCCTCCCCCCACCCCACAACAGTCCCCAGAGTGTGATATTCCCCTTCCGGTGTCCATGTGATCTCATTGTTCAATTCCAACCTATGAGTGAGAATATGCGGTGTTTGGTTTTTTGTTCTTGCTATAGTTTACTGAGAATGATGATTTCCAATTTCATCCATGTCCCTACAAAGGACATGAACTCATCATTTTTTATGGCTGCATAGTATTCCATGGTGTATATGTGCCACATTTTCTTAATCCAGTCTATTATTGTTGGACATTTGGGTTGGTTCCAAGTCTTTGCTATTGAGAATAATGCCACAATAAACATACGTGTGCATGTGTCTTTATAGCAGCATGATTTAGTCATTTGGGTATATACCCAGTAATGGGATGGCTGGGTCAGATGGTATTTCTAGTTCCAGATCCCTGAGGAATTGCCACACTGACTTCCACAATGGTTGAACTAGTTTACAGTCCCACCAACAGTGTAAAAGTGTTCCTATTTCTCCACATCCTCTCCAGCACCTGTTGTTTCCTGACTTTTTAATGATTGCCATTCTAACTGGTGTGAGATGGTATCTCATTGTGGTTTTGATTTGCATTTCTCTGATGACCAGTCATGATGAGCATTTTTTCATGTGTTTTTTGGCTGCATAAATGTCTTCTTTTGAGAAGTGTCTGTTCATGTCCTTCGTCCACTTTTTGATGGGGTTGTTTGTTTTTTTCTTATAAATTTGTTTGAGCTCATTGTAGATTCTGGATAACAGCCCTTTGTCATATGAGTAGGTTGTGAAAATTTTCTCCCATTTTGTAGGTTGCCTGTTCACTCTGATGGTAATTTCTTTTGCTGTGCAGAAGCTCTTTAGTTTAATGAGATCCCATTTGTCAATTTTGTCTTTTGTTCCCATTGCTTTTGGTGTTTTAGACATGAATTCCTTGCCCATGCCTATGTCCTGAATGGTAATGCCTAGGTTTTCTTCTAGAGTTTTTATGGTTTTAGGTCTAATGTTTAAGTCTTTAATCCATCTTGAATTAATTTTTGTATAAGGTGTAAGGAAGGGATCCAGTTTCAGCTTTCTACATATGGCTAGCCAGTTTTCCCAGCACCATTTATTAAATAGGGAATCCTTTCCCCATTGCCTGTTTTTGTCAGGTTTGTCAAAGATCAGATATTTGTAGATATGCGGCGTTATTTCTGAGGGCTCTGTTCTGTTCCATTGATCTATATCTCTGTTTTGGTACCAGTACCATGCTGTTTTGGTTACTGTAGCCTTGTAGTATAGTTTGAAGTCAGGTAGCGTCATGCCTCCAGCTTTGTTCTTTTGGCTTAGGATTGACTTCGTGATGCGGGCTCTTTTCTGGTTCCATATGAACTTTAAAGTAGTTTTTTCCAATTCTGTGAAGAAAGTCATTGGTAGCTTGATGGGGATGGCATTGAATCTGTAAATTACCTTGGGCAGTATGGCCATTTTCACGATATTGATTCTTCCTACCCATGAGCATGGAGTGTTCTTCCATTTGTTTGTATCCTCTTTTATTTCCTTGAGCAGTGGTCTGTAATTCTCCTTAAAGAGGTCCTTCACATCCCTTGTAAGTTGGATTCCTAGGTATTTTATTCCCTTTGAAGCAATCGTGAATGGGAGTTCACTCATGACTTGGCTCTCTGTTTGTCTGTTGTTGGTGTATAAGAATGCTTGCGATTTTTGTACATTGATTTTGTATCCTGAGACTTTGCTGAAGTTGCTTATCAGCTTAAGGAGATTTTGGGCTGAGACAACGTGGTTTTCTAGATATACAGTCATGTCATCTGCAAACAGGGACAATTTGACTTCCTCTTTTCCTAATTGAATACCCTTTATTTCCTTCTCCTGCCTAATTGCCCTGGCCAGAACTTCCAACACTATGTTCAATAGGAGTGGTGAGAGAGGGCATCCCTGTCTTGTGCCAGTTTTGAAAGGGAATGCTTCCAGTTTTTGCCCATTCAGTATGATATTGGCTGTGGGTTTGTCATAGATAGCTCTTATTATTTTAAAATACTTTCCATGAATACCTAATTTATTGACAGTTTTTAGCATGAAGCGTTGTTGAATTTTGTCAAAGGCCTTTTCTGCATCTATTGAGATAATCGTGTGGTTTTTGTCTTTGGTTTTGTTTATAAGCTGGATTACATTTATTGATTTGTGTATATTGAACCAGCCTTGCATCCCAGGGATGAAGCCCACTTGATCATGGTGGATAAGCTTTTTGATGTGCTGCCACATTCGGTTGGCCAGTATTTTATTGAGGATTTTTGCATCAATTTTCATCAAGGATATTGGTCTAAAATTCTCTTTTTTGGTTGTGTCTCTGCCCGGCTTTGGTATCAGGATGATGCTGGCCTCATAAAATGAGTTAGGGAGGATTCCCTCTTTTTGTATTGATTGGAATAGTTTCAGAAGGAATGGTAGCAGTTCCTCCTTGTACCTCTGGTAGAATTCGGCTGTGAATCCATCTGGTCCTGGACTCTTTTTGGTTGGTAAGCTATTGATTATTGCCACAATTTCAGATCCTGTTATTGGTTTATTCAGAGATTCAATTTCTTCCTGATTTAGTCTTGGGAGAGTGTATGTGTCCAGAAATTTATCGATGTCTTCTAGATTTTCTAGTTTATTTGCATAGAGGTGTTCGTAGTATTCTCTGATGGTAGTTTTTATTTCTGTGGAATCGGTGGTGATGTCCCCTTTATCATGTTTTATTTCATCTATTTGATTCTTCTCTCTTTTTTTCTTTATTAGTCTTGCTAACGGTCTATCAATTTTGTTGATCCTTTCAAAAAACCAGCTCCTGGATTCATTAATTTATGAAGGGTTTTTTGTGTCTTTATTTCCTTCAGTTCTGTTCTGATTTTAGTTATTTCTTGCCTTCTGCTAGCTTTTGAATGTGTTTGCTCTTGCCTTTCTAGTTCCTTTAATTGTGATGTTAGGGTGTCAAATTTGGATCTTACTGCTTTCTCTTGTGGGCATTTAGTGCTATAAATTTCCCTCTACACACTGCTTTGAATGTGTCCCAGAGATTCTGGTATGTTGTGTCTTTGTTCTCGTTGGTTTCAAAGAACATCTTCATTTCTGCCTTCATTTCGTTATGTACCCAGTAGTCATTCAGGAGCAGGTTGTTCAGTTTCCATGTAGGTGAGCGGTCTTGAGTGAGTTTCTTAATCCTGAGTTCTAGTTTGATTGCACTGTGGTCTGAGAGACAGTTTGTTATGATTACTTTTCTCTTACATTTGCTGAGGAGAGCTTTACTTCCAAGTATGTGGTCAGTTTTGGAATAGGTGTGGTGTGGTGCTGAAAAAAGTATATTCTGTTGATTTGGGGTGGAGAGTTCTTTAGATGTCTATTAGGTCTGCTTGGTGCAGAGCTGAGTTCAATTCCTGGGTATCCTTGTTGACTTTCTGTCTCGTTGATCTGTCTAATGTTGACAGTGGGGTGTTAAAGTCTCCCATTATTAATTTGAGGGAGTCTAAGTCTCTTTGTAGGTCACTCAGGACTTGCTTTATGAATCTGGGTGCTCCTGTATTGGGTGCATATATATTTAGGATAGTTAGCTCTTCTTGTTGAATTGATCCCTTGACCATTATGTAATGGCCTTCTTTGTCTCTTTTGATCTTTGTTGGTTTAAAGTCTGTTTTATCAGAGACTAGGATTGCAACCCCTGCCTTTTTTTGTTTTCCATGTGCTTGGTAGATCTTCCTCCATCCTTTTATTTTGAGCCTATGTGTGTCTCTGCATGTGAGATGGGTTTGCTGAATACAGCACACTGATGAGTCTTGATTCTTTATCCAATCTGCCAGTCTGTGTCTTTTAATTGGAGCATTTAGTCCATTTACATTTAAAGTTAATATTTTTATGTGTCAATTTGATCCTGTCATTATGATATTAGCTGGTTATTTTGCTCGTTAGTTGATGCAGTTTCTTCCTAGTTTCGATGGTCTTTACATTTTTGCATGATTTTGCAGCGGCTGTTACCTGTTGTTCCTTTCCATGTTTAGTGCTTCCTTCAGGAGCTCTTTTAGTGCAGGCCTGGTGTGACAAAATCTCTCAGCATTTGCTTGTCTGTAAAGTATTTTATTTCTCCTTCACTTATGAAGCTTAGTTTGGCTGGATATGAAATTCTGGGCTGAAAATTCTTTTCTTTAAGAATGTTGAATATAGGCCCCCACTCTCTTCTGGCTTGTAGAGTTTCTGCTGAGAGATCTACTGTTAGTCTGATGGATTCCCTTTGAGGGTAAGCTGACCTTTCTCTCTGGCTGCCCTTAACATTTTTCCCTTCATTTCAACTTTGGTGAATCTGACAATTATGTGTCTTGGAATCACTCTTCTCGAGGAGTATCTTTTTGGTGTTGTCTGTATTTCCTGAATTTGAATGTTGGCCTGCCTTGCTAGATTGGGGAAGTTCTCCTGGATAATATCCTGCAGAGTGTTTTCCAACTTGGTTCCATTCTCCCCGTCACTTTCAGGTACACCAATCAGATGTGGATTTGGTCTTTTCACATAGTCCCATATTTCTTGGAGTCTTTGCTCATTTCTTTTTATTCTTTTTTCTCTAAACTTCCCTTCTCACTTCATTTCATTCATTTCATCTTCCATCACTGATACCCTTTCTTCCAGTTCATCGCATCGGCTCCTGAGGCTTCTGCATTCTTCATGTAGTTCTTGAGCCTTGGTTTTCAGCTCCATCAACTCCTTTAAGCACTTCTCTGTATTGGTTATTCTAGTTATACATTCTTCTAAATTTTTTTCAAAATTTTCAACTTCTTTGCCTTTGGTTTGAATGTCCTCCCGTAGCTCAGAGTAATTTGATCATCTGAAGCCTTCTTCTCTCAGCTCGTCAAAGTCATTCTCCATCCAGCTTTGTTCTGTTGCTGGTGAGGAACTGCGTTCCTTTGGAGGAGGAGAGTCGCTCTGCTTTTTAGAGTTCCCAGTTTTTCTGCTCTGTTTTTTCCCCATCTTTGTGATTTTATCTACTTTTGGTCTTTGATGATGGTGATGTACAGATGGGTTTTTGGTGTGGATGTCCTTTCTGTTTGTTAGTTTTCCTTCTACGAGAGAGGACCCTCAGCTGTGGGTCTGTTGGAGTACCCGGCCATGTGAGGTGTCAGTCTGCCCCTGCTGGGGGTTGCCTCCCAGTTAGGCTGCTCCGGGGTCGTGGGTGAGGGACCCACTTGAAGAGGCAGTCTGCCTGTTCTCAGATCTCCAGCTGCGTGCTGGGAGAACCACTGCTCTCTTCAAAGCTGTCAGACAGGGACATTTAAGTCTGCAGAGGTTACTGCTGTCTTTTTGTTTGTCTGTGCCCTGCCCCCAGAGGTGGAGCCTACAGAGGCAGGCAGGCCTCCTTGAGCTGTGGTGGGCTCCACCCAGTTTGAGCTTCCTGGCTGCTTTGTTTACCTAAGCAAGCCTGGGCAATGGTGGGCGCCCCTCCCCCAGCCTTGCTGCCACCTTGCAGTTTGATCTCAGACTGCTGTGCTAGCAATCAGTGAGACTCCATGGGCCTAGGACCCTCTGAGCCAGGTGCAGTATATAATCTCCTGATGTGCCATTTTTTAAGCCCGTCAGAAAAGTGCAGTATTAGTGTGGGTGTGACCTGATTTTCCAGGTGCCATCTGTCACCCTGTTCTTTGACTAGGAAAGGGAACTCCCTGACCTCTTGCACTTCCCGAGTGAGGCAATGCCTCACCCTGTTCGGCTCAGGTATGGAGCATGCACCCACTGACCTGTGCCCACTGTCTGGTACTCCCTAGTGAGATGAACCCGGTACCTCAGATGGAAATGCAGAAATCACCCATCTTCTGTGTCGCTCATGCTGGGAGCTGTAGAAGGGAGCTGTTCCTTTTCGGCCATCTTGTGTGTTCACTGTTGCACTGAGTGAAGTTCAAGTTCACTACTGCACAGGACTTGCACTGAGGGGAGGGATCAGCCAAGGTAAAAGTGGAGGGTCTTCTTATGACATTTGTCAGCATGTGGCTTCACCTATGCATACATGTGAGTTTCTAGACTCACCCATGTACGTGAATGATTTTGAGTATCTTAGTTTTCCAAATACTCTTCTCCAACTTTTCTTCCTGTGCTGTAGGTTATCTACTATATGTGTAAACTCTAATTTTTGCCCTAAGCATCTGTGATTTGTTAGGTCTCCTTGCAGAGTTTCTTAATAATGTCCATTCCTTATCTGTTCTGTATTCTAGCAATACAGAAAAAAAAAAAAAGCCTTTCATGAGTCCTTTACGTATCCCCCAGACCAGTCAGAACACACACATAATAATTTGCGGGTAAGATCTTCTCTTTTTCCTTTGGACCATGGACCAGGTTTCCTCTCTGGGAACGTCGGCTTCTGGCACTTCAAAGTTGCCAATTTGCTGGGGCAAAGGCAAGTTAAAAATGTCATAAAGTTTTCAAGTTGTCTTTTTCTTGAATCTGCTTTCACTTGGTTGTTGTAATCTTTTGACCATTTTCCAGAGTTTTGGCAAAGTTTATTCAGACAATTTCTCTTAGTTGTGTGATGTTTCTGTGGGGAAATGAAAGATTGCAGCTGTCTCCACTGCCATTTTGCTGATGCTCCTCTTTTGTCAATTTTTGCTTCATGTTATTATGCTTTGTTATTAGTTCATGTATTAGTTTCCTAGGGCTGCCATAACCAAGTAACACAAACTGGGTGCCTTGAACAACATACATTTATAGTCTTATAGTCCTGGAAACAAAAAGTCTGAGATTGAGGTGTCAGCAGGGATGGTCCCTTCGAGGGGTATGAGAGAAAGTCTGTTCTGTGCCTTGTTTCTAGCTTCTGGTGGTTTAGTGGCAGTCTTTGGCATTCCTTGGCTAATCTCTGCCCTCATAATCACATGGTACTCTCCCTGTGTGTCTGTCTCCCTCTACTCAAATTTCTTCTTTTTATAAGGACATCAGTCATATTGAATTCAGGCTCATCTGATTGTATCTTAGCTTGATCACCTGCAAAGAACCTTTTTCCTAATGAGGTCAGATTCAGTAGTTAGGATTTCAGCATCTATATAGAGGAAACAATTTAGCTCATTTCTCTGCATACATGATTGTAATAGCTATCTCTTCTGAAAGCATTGACCCCCTTATTACTACAATATAAATTTTTAAAATCCTATTCACATTTTTAATAGTCTGTATCGTGTGTTATGAGTATAATGATTTCAGTGTTCTTATGATTGCTCTTTGCATGATATTTTTTGTCATCTTTTTACTTTCAATCCATTAGTATTCTTCCAGCACAGCGTATATTGGGATCACTTGTTTTAATCCAGTCTGACCATCTCTGCCTCTTGATTGGATTTTAATTTGCTCACGTTTAATATTATAATTGGTATAATTCTATTTATGTCTGCCATTTTACCGTTTGTTTTAAATATTTCTCAAATATTTTTCTTTATTGCTTTATTTGGCAATGAAAGAATATTTTCTAAAATAGGGAACTTTAGATTACTAATGAATTATTTTACTATATATTTTTGAGAATTTTTGTTGTTTTTGTAAGTTTACCTTATAGGTATATGGAAAATTAATTATTCAAATCGTCTTCCAATTTATACTAGTAAGCTTTTAGGAATACATAGAAATATCATTCTTAAACAAATCTTTTTTATTTCCTCCACTTTAAAGTATTATCACTTTACACATTACATCTATTACAGTTACAAAGCAAACAATACATTTTAGTAATTATTACTTTACCATCTAGAGTGATTACCTTATCACAATACAGTTTTCTTCCAACTACCTCTTTTTTGATGTTACTGGAAAGTATGTTATAGACATATGACATTTCTACATGTCAAATACTCAGCAATACATTATGCACATATCATTATTATATTATTACCATTGAGATGGAGTCTCCCTCTGTCACCCAGGCTGGAATGCAGTGTCACAATCTCCGCTCACTGCAAGCTCCATCTCCCGGCTTCATGCCATTCTTCTGCTTCAGCCTCCCGAGTAGCTGGGACTACAGGCGCCCGTCATCACGTCTGGCTAATTTTTTGTATTTTTATTAGAGATGGGTTTCACTGTGTTAGCCAGGATGGTCTCGATCTTCTAGCCTCGTAATACACCCACCTCGGCCTCCCAAAGTGCTGAGATTGCAGGCGTGACCCATCATGCCTGGCCATTATAGACATATTTCATAAACAATTTATGATCATGAGAAAACATGCATTTCTACTGTGTTTTATAATGTTAATATTACCTATACCAGTGCTTTTTTAAAAATGTGGATTCAAATGACTGTCTTGTGTCACTTGCTTTTAGCCTTAGGAATTTATTTTAGTGGTTTTTTTTCTTTTGTATGGTAGGTCTGCCAGCAACAACTTCAGTTAATATTTCTGTTTATCTGGGTAAGTCTTTGTGTTATCTTCATTTTTGAAAAATAATTTCTCGATAAGGAATTGGTGGCTGACAGTTTTTTTTCCTTTGCATCTTTTGAATATATTATTCTACTGCCTCTTGCCTTCCATTGTTTCTCTTAAGTCAGCTGTTAATCTTACAAAACATAGGTGCTCAAAAAATAAACATGTGCATGAATATTTACAGCAGTAATATTCATACAGTCAAAAACTGGAAACAATCCGTATGCTTGTTGATTCATAAATGGACACCCAATTTTCAGCTATAACAAAGAATGAAGTACTTATTCATGGTGTAATATAGGTGAAATTTGAAAGCATTATGTTAAGTGTACAAAAGGACAAATATTACTTGATTTTATTCACATGAAACATCAGGAATTGGCAAATCAATTGGGATATAAATCAGATTAGTGGTCATTAGGGCTCAGGGAAGCAGAATAGGGTGTAACAACTTTATGCTTAATGGGTTTTTGGAAGGGACATGATGAAATTGTCCTGGAACATTGTGAATATACTAAAAGCAACTGCATTGTATCTTTAAAATGGTTAAGTTATTAATTTTATATTATGTGATTTTTACCTTAAAATACAGAAAAGAGAAAATAGCCTTACTCTATACATAATAAACTCAAGATGTGTTACAAATGTACATGTGAAATCCAAAATACTATAATATTTAAGGAATAGCTGAATAGAATAACACTAAAATTTAACATAATGAAATATTTCCTTAAAAAAGGAAAAAGCACAGTAATTAAAAAGGGAAATATAGTTAATATTTTTCTCTCCATTAAGCATGCCATTAACTGAGTAAAAAATCAAGCTACAATTTTGTAAACTACATTTTCTAAAACCATAAAGAAAATAAGAAATGAAAAGGGATTTGGGAAAAAAATCCAAAGGTACAGTCAACTACACACAAAAAACCTTAGTCTCATTAATCATTATGAAAATGCAAATTGTAACTGAAATAAGATAAAACTACAATTCAAAGAGAAAGCCTAAAATTTCAACCCCCTAAAAATTCTGGGTTTTGGAGAGCTGGGATGGAATAGGGCTCCTAACCTTACAACAATGAAAGAACCAAACTGACTTCAAAGTCATGACTTTATTTTTATAGCAACCAGGTTGCCAAGAACTGAGTCAAAATGTGAGGGAAAACAAGCACCTGCAAGGAGAAAGAGGACAGATGCACTTACATAGGACAGATGCAAATAGACACCACTATGACAAGTAAAGCTGGAATAATCAATAAATTCCTAAAGACAAAGTGGGGCCGGTCAGATTGGGAGACTGCTGACAGCTGCAGAAGGTGGGAAAGATCCATCATCTTGAAAACATTTTCCCCACAAACGCACTGTGATCTCTCAAGCAATTGGTAAGGAATCCAAGAGAGTCTGTATATGATACAGATCAGAGAGAGCAGAACACTTGGGAGGTGACCAGGTCTTGGGGGCCGAGCCCTTATGAATGGGATTAGTGCCTTTATAAAAGAAGCTCAGTGGAGTTCTTGTGTGCGTTCCACTATGTGAGGACATAGAAAGAAGGCACCATCTATGAACCATGAAATGGGCTCTCGTCAACACTGAATTTGTGAGCATATTGACCTGAGATCTTACAGCCTGAAGTAGTGTGAAAAAAGAAATATCTGTTGTTTTTTAGTCACCCAGCTTATGTTATTTTGTTATAAGGGTCCAAATAGACCAAGATATTCCACTTAATATGTAGGGGAAGGCAACAAAAACTGCCACACTTAGAATACTCCTGATGCTGGAAGTATGAAAACAGGAAAAACAAAACAAAACTGCTCTTGAAGGTGAGGAAGGAATATCACTGAGCTCACCAACACAGCCAGGAAAAGAGCAGAAGTGTGAGAAGGCTACATTCCTGAGACCCTGAATAAAAGTACCTGCATAAGACTGAGATGAAATTACCTACCCTAGTTATGATTGAAATCCCAAAAAGGAAAGAGGAAAAAATAATGAAGCAAAAGAAATATTTTTCAAAATAACTGCCAAAAATATTCGAAAGGAAGTGATAGAAAATCAAACTTCAGATATAGGAAACTCAGAGAATGTCAAAAAGAACAAAAAGAAATAAGAATTCCATCTTGAAAAATCTTTAAAAAATCAAGTCTAAATTTTATATCTTGCTCCAAATATATAGAGATATAAATAGGTTATCATCAAGATATGGAGAAAGCCATATCATGGAAACACTAAAATGAAGCTGTGGAAGGAATACATTGAAATTAGACACAACAGAGTTCAGAACAAGAAATAGTATCAGAGAGGAGAGATAATAGATAATAGAATAATCAATTCTCAAGATGTAAACATCCTACTAATTAAGGTATGCAGCTAACAACAGAACCTCCAAATACATGAGGTAAAACAGGAAAGAAATCAAAGGTGAACTAGAAAAATCCAAAATTATATTTGCAGACTTCAACACTTTTGTCTTAGTAATGGACAGACTAGACACAAACTCAGTAATCATATGGAAGATAAGAACAACAATATCACCAACAAGACATCCCATCTTCAATGGCAGATACTCTTTCCTTTCAAGTGAAAAAAAAAACAGTATGGCATATTCTCCAACAAACCCAGAATTTCTAATATTTGCGGTCTTCCTTCCTTCTTTCCATCTTCCTTTCTCTTCTCTTTCCTTCCCTGGCCCTCTTCCTTCCTTTCTTCTTTTCCTCTTTTGTTTTCTTTTCTCTTTTCCTTTCTTTCTTTTCTTTCTTTTTTCTCCTTCCTTCTTTCTTTCCCCTTATTCTTCCTTCCCTCCTCCCTCCCTTCCTTTCTCCCTCCCTTCTTTTCTTCCTTCTTTTCTTTTATTCTTTCTTTCTTTCTCACTTTCTTGTTTTCTTTCTTTTTTCTCCCTTCCTCTCTCCTTTTCTTCTTTCCTCCCTCACTTCCTTTCCTCCTTTTTCCTTTCTTCCTTCCTTAGTTCCTTCCTTTTCCTCTTTATTTTCTTTGTTTCTTTTCCTTCCCCCCTTTTACCATTCTCCCTTCTTTCCTTCCTCCCTTCCTCCTTTCTTTCTTTCTCTCTATTTCTTTCTTTCTTTCTTTGTTTCTTTCTTGTGTTCTTGCTTTCTTTTGTCTCCCTTCCTGCCTTCCTCCCTCCCTCCCTTCCTTTCTTCTCTCATTTCCTCCTTTTATTTCTTCCTTCTTTCTTTCCTTCCTTCCTTCCTTCCTTCTTTCCTTGCTTCTTTTTTCTTTCTTTCTTTTCTTTTCTTTCTTTCTCTTTACTACAATTCATATTATTTTTAAAAAATTAAGAGAGGGAGGCAGAAAAATAAAGAACATTTTAATCTGCAGGTAAATTGATTATGTCTATTGTAGACAAAAAAATGGCCTCCCAAAAATGTTCGTGTCCTAATTCCCAGAGTCTAACACACAAACATGTTAGGTTGCGTGGCAGTGGGAAATTAGATTTCAAGTGAAATTAAGGTTGCAATAAAATGATGGAGAGATTTTCTTAAACGGTTGGGATCAATGAAATCACAAGCTTCCTTAAAAGTGAAAGAAGAAGGCAGAAGAAAGGCAACCATGGAGGTGGTGGCATGAGAAATTACTCAACATCACTGACTTTTAAGATACAAGAATGAGGACCCAGCGCAGTGGCTCACGCCTAATCCCAGCACTTTGGGAGGCCGGGGTGGGTCATCACCAGGTCAGGAGATCGAGACCATCCTGGGTAACATGGTGAAACCCCATCCCTACTAAAAATACAAAAAATTAAGTGGGCATGGTAGCACGTGCCTGTAGTCTAAGCTACTCAGGAAGCTGAGGCAGAAGAATCGCTTGAACCCGGGAGGCAGAGGTTGCAGTGAGCTGAGATCATGCCACTGTACTCCAGCCTGGGTGACAGAAGGAGACTCCATCTCAAGAAAAAAAAAAGAAAAATAGGATATAAGAATGAGGTCATGTTCCAAGGAATAAAGGTGGCCTCTGGATGCTGAAAAAAATCAAGTACATAGACTCTGCCACATAGCCCTCAGAAAGAATGCAGCCCTGCCCAAAACTTGATGTTAGCCCTGTGAGTCTCATTTAAGGCTTCTGAGCTCCAGTACTGTAGGATTACCAGTCACTTTATTGTAAGATATGAAGTTTGTGGTAATTGGTTACAGCAGCAAGAGGAAGTTTATATTGTAATTGTATCATGAAAATGAGAACCATAATTTACAACTGCTTTTAATACTGCACTTGGATGTTTGAAATCACATACATGGAAATGATCACTAGGTGTATGAGGGAGGATAGCAAATTGATGCCAAAATAATGCAAATGCAAATCTTACACTCAGTTCTATGTAGGTTTCATTTAATGTTTGAAATTAAAATGAAATTAAAGGATTATGATATTTTGATGAAATTAGACTAACATGAACTATAACAAAATAAGCACTTACTTATATTCTTTATATGGTCAATAAAGAAGTGATAGTGGAAAAAAACAAGGTCAAATGAAGGTGATGATTTAGGAAGTTGGAAAGAAAGCTTAAACTACAAAATGGTACATAACTAGTGAACACTTAGACACACTGATTGATGAACTTCAGCTTTTGGCTTGGTGAGAGCATAAAATGAGAGCAGCTGAGGTTTGCAAATTTGTAATCTCCTTGTGGAAAAACAGGGGAAAACACATCTCAGCCTAATAAGATTTATCTACTAAAGAGTCAAGACTTGCTCCATTTGTCCTTGTAATTCAAAAGCTAATTCAAATACTGATTTGATGTATTGTGTGAAAAACCATTGCTGATTATCATCGCATACCTGGCATTATCTTTTATCTGATATCTAAAATATTTGATAATTCCTGGACTTTCTCTTTTCAAACCCAGTACGGCTTAATTTCAATCTTAGAACAGTTGTCTTTGAGAAATTCTTCCCTCTACTGCATCTGTGAATGGGCATAGCATGGTTACGTACATACTGTCACCCGAGAGAACATTTGTTAAATTAAAGCCAAAGTTTAAAGCAAGAGCTTTAACTTACTGGTTTTACTAATGTTTTCCTCCCCAATAGCCACAACAATATTGATACCCTCACACCTTTTAACATAAAGCTTGGTGTTGTCTATTTTTCAGGTGCTGTTATCTATATGATCTAAGTATTTTAAAAATCAGCTTCCAGCCCATATGGTGGCTCAAGCTTGTAATACCAGCAGTTGAAGAGGCTGAAATGAGCGGATTCTTTGAGCCCAGGAGTTCAAAAGCAACCTGGGCAACATGGCAAGTCCCAGTCTCTATCAAAAGTTAAAAAAAAAAAATGGTGGGTATGGTGATGTGCACCTGTTGTCCTAGCTATTTGGGAGGCCAAGGTGGAAGGATTGCTTGAGCTTGGGAGGTTGAGGCTTCAGTGAGCAGTGATTGCACCACTGCACTCCAGCCTGGGCAACAAAGCAAGACCCTATCTCAAAAAATATATATAATAAAAATGAAAATCAGCTCTCATCGATTTCTACATAAATATGCATAGGTGATGTCCATATAGACATAAATAATAATATATCTGACAATGGGTCCATATGATCTTCAAAATGTAAAATGCCTATCTGTTGAATTGACTGGTTAGTCTCATTAATGAATATAGATTCAATTCTACTTTCTTGTTCTAGATAAATTACATAATCTAGCTTTTCATTTCACTTATTTACTGATAACAACAAGAGGAATGACAAGATATCTGTTTTGGAAAATTACTTTCGTAGGAGTAAAGGTAAAACAATGATAGAATTGCATGGAAAACTAGAAAAAATATGGTCTTCTGATATTCTATTACATCATATACCAAAGGCCTCATAAAACTCAGATATTTTATCTAAAAATGTTATTTTCATCTTAGGAATGATCAAAGCATGAGACTACAATTGTATTACAATGACTCTCACAAGCACGCGTGCTAAAAAGGAGGGGAAAACATCATTACTGATATTTTAAATGTATGTTTTACTTTCCATCAACATGAACCTCAACTTGATATGACGCAGATTGAAGGAAATCACCCATAATTCCATATGAAGAAGGCCTGTGATGTTTTATGGGAAAATAAATAGAGAAAATGCTAACAGAAACCCTATTAAGCATTAAGCTTTATGGAGCAAAGGCAAATCCAGTGGTGAAAGATACACACTCGAGTTCTATTGGTTGTCTTGGAACAATACGGTTTAGAGGTGACTGGTGGGTGAAGAGAACATATGCGAGTTCACCAAAGAGAAAAGCTGAATGAGGCAATGCCTCTTCCTGACCATATCTCTTACTCAGATAACTATATAACTTATTGTCCAGTAAAGGGTATATTTAAAAATCATATTAAAAGTTATGCAATGAAGATGTCCAGGGAAATCAAGACTTAACAGTCTCACTCTGACAATAATGAATAGGGGGGTTCCCTCAAGATAGACTAGGACATGACCCCACACTGGCAGGTAGTAGTACCAGAAAAGAACCCATGGAAAATCTTTACCTTATGCTTGAGGTAGGGACCAGGCTAAAGTGAAAGCCAGACATAAAATTCTATCTAAAATATATCCACAATCGAAAAAAATATGTGGTGTACAGGCATAGAATGTCTTTACTGGATCATTGAAATAGTAAGATAAATTCAGATTTTTTACATTGTTTTATTTCCTTCCAGTTAGGGCTTGAGGTTTGTCTCTGGAGAGTTACTGTCTATTGGAGCCCTGCCTTTCTCGGGTTCTGGTCAGGGGGTCGTGGATGCTTAACATGTGCCTTTCACAGGACAGTTCCTTACCCCAGCAGTGGCCAGGTGTGCATCCCACGACCAGGCCTCCTTCTCACAGAACATCTGTTGAGACTAGGAGATGCCTGGTGACTGTTGCCTGACCTGTGTCCTGTGTATTTCTGACAAGAGCCACTCTCAGAGACCCTGGCCAGGAGGAGAGTTAGGTTCCAGTGTAGGTCAGCTCAGACACATGGAGGCCACAGGACCAAACATGGGAAATCACAGAAGTAGGTTTATTACTCACAGATCCAGAGAGAAGAGGGTAGCTGAGAAGAGGGTTTAGCTGTGTCCCCAGCCAAATCTCATCTTGAATTCCCACATGTTGTGGGAGGGAACAGGTGGGAGGAAATTGAATCATGGGGGCAGGTCTTTCCCATGCTGTTTTTTGATAGTGAATAAGTCTCACAAGATCTGATGGTTTTATAAAGGGGAGTTTCCCTGCAGAAGCTCTCTTGTCTTGTCTGCTGCTACGTGAGACGTGCCTTTCACCTTCCACCATGCTTGTGAGGGCTACCCAGTCATGTGGAACTGTGCATCTGTTAAAACTCTTTTTTCTGGAAATTACCCAGTCTTGGGCATGTCTTTACCGGTGGTGTGAAAATGGACTAATACAGTAGCACACCTCATAGGGCTGAACAAAATGGGGAAGATGAGTGGAGAGCAAGAGAGATAAAAGGGGTCTGTGGGACTCCAGCCTTTATTGGGCCCAGAACATTACCCAAATAAGTTTTCCATGGGGCTCTGGTCAGTGGGGTGAGTGCCAGCAGGCACATTTCTTGGCTGCAGCTGCAACTGAGCAGGTCACTCTGGCGTGTGGGGGCTGTCCATGTGGGCTGTGAGGTCTGTGGGGTGAGTCAGGTAGGTTGTATCCAGCGGTTCCACAGCGGCTAGTCACAAGGAGGAGGCAGCTGTGTAGGGTCAATATCTGGGCCAGTCACACTGAGGAACTGTGAGGGTTAGAATTGGAAATTGTCAAGGGAATCTGAACCCAGCTACCATATGAGAGAGTTCAACTTATGTTCAATGTGAATGCCAAGGCAATATTAAAAGGTAAGAATTCGCTCCATACGTGCTTGAGGTAAACAGGAGAAACCTAGAATTTATGTAAACCGTGAGAAGATTGGATGTGTTTTCCATCACATATTTTAATACTAGCAGCATATTATATATGTCAATCCATCAGGCATTCAGAAATACATGCTTATGAAAATTTTTTGCACCATCAGACAAAAGACAAGGGTAGAAGACATTTTTAACCCTATAAACACTAGTAAATTAAAAACAGAAGGACCTTTATGTCCTAATATATCTATGTTGTGAAAGGCTGCCCTGTGAAATACGGGATATCTGAAACATATTTTAAAAATCATAAATGTCAATATTTTTTAGAAATCCATTTAAATTTTCTCTTGCTTTTTTACAATTCCTATTTATTTATTTAGTGGTTCTGCTGATTTTGATGTATACCCTAAACCTTACATTTTCTTTAAAGTATGTTTTATACAACTTTATGTAAAATGTTTCAGTATCTTCACATTCTCTCCCTGTCCTTTTGTTTTGCTCTTATACGGTGGCCTTGAGTCTTTTCTCTGGCTTTTCAAACCTAGTAAGACTAAGACACCAAAGTAACTTTGCCCATGGTTTGGTAATGCCTTCTAAAGCACATCCTAAGCTCTCGTGCATACAGGGGTCTCCTTTGAGCTCTACGCTTTTGAGATCCCATATACCTAAATTCCAGTACTCCAAATCAGTACTGCTCAGTTTTAGTTGCTAAGTTTAAAAATGTATTTTAATAGCAAGTTAGTTTAGTGCACTCTTGCTTCTTTCTTTACTGCTAGTATACATGTATATTCCTTTAAATGAATCTTGGAATTTATTTAAAAATTTTAAATTATACTAATGAAACTGTATATTGTTGTGGATTCATGGGTGAATTTGGAAAGAATTTGTCTTTATGATACTAAATCCTTTTTATCCAAGAATCATACTTGCTTTTATATTTATTCCAGTCTATATTTATATCACTGAGTAAATATATAGAAATGTAGATACATAGAGCTGTAGTTATAGATAGATACAAATATAGATATAACATGTTAAATCTATATCTGTCCCATAAAACATATATGCATGTTATATGTGTGTGTTTATATATATGTTTGTGTTATTAAAGAGCTCCCTTAAAATTTTTCTATTTCCTATATAATTTTAGGTCGAGCTTGAATTTTTCTTGTATAAGCAAGCAAATATTTATACTAGTTTTAATACTGAGGTTTAGACATTCTATCTTATTTTAGCATTGAATATTTTCACAATTATTATAAATATTATCTAATATTAATAATGTAACTGTTAAAAGTATTTAAAATTGTACCTTTGAATTATTTTATTGTTGAATTTAAATTCCTTTAAGTATGATAGTAAATTTCTATTTTATGCTTTCTCTATGCATATGCAAATTAATCTATCCACTTCTCTACCTCTATGTTGTAACATATGAAAATCAGGCCTCTGTTCTTCTAATGGACATACTCTTTTGCATATGGAATATCAGACTCTTTATAGCATTTAAAATCTCTAAAGACGTGAATATAACCTTTTAACAAATATATTTTAGCGTGTACTGAGAATACCCTATTTTTTATTTGGGCTAATCAATATGATTATTAATATTATTGGATTACCAAATTTGGAATCACACTTTCATCCCCAAGGTGGATATTTGTGTGTGTTTTTTTGCCAATTTCTTGTCTTACTGTTTCAAATATTGTTGGATATTATTTTTCATTTGACATTTTAGTATCAATATTTGTAAGTGATGTACTTTACATATTTTTTCTTCAATATCTGGTGGGGTTTATAATTACTGCTACATTGGATTTGTAGTAGACATTGAGAAAAATTATTCCTGCATGTTTTATAGCCGTATGTAGGAAACTAATATATTTTACCCCAAAATATATTTCCTTGATATATTTCAAAATGGCTATTGAGAAGGGCTGGAAATGCAAACATAGCTGCAAAGCTGTCTTGGGGAGACTTGTATCAGTTGAGAATCTGCCTTGATGCAGCCAGGCTTTCTCTGAGGTCTGCTCCCTTGTCTGGATCTAGGAAAGTTTAACTGAGCATCTGAGGTCTCCAAAGGTCTGAAAGAAACATTTTCTGTCTATTCTCTCTGAGGACTGCTCCCAGTGAGGTTTCACCTACGTAATAAGTCCACTGTTGCTAGCCAGATTCCTTTTCCCACATAACCTTTTTTTTTTCCCTGTGATCCAAGACCCCATTCTTTCTGTATACTTCATGTGGTAGATAAGCTTCTGCACGCATCGTGTGTCTGGGTCTTCATTCTAAGGGCTCCAGTGTACACACATTGCAGAAACCTGTATGCCTTTTCTACTATTTATCTGCCTCCTATTAGTGATTTTCAGGGAAACTTCAGAAGGCAAAAGGGACATTCTCCTTTAGCCCATTCTCAGACAAAATCCCCCAACATTTAACTGATTCCTAATAGCTTAAAATCACTCTGACAAATCCATATATTTATAACCTTTCCTCCCCTCTATGATTTCTGGTCAGCTTGGGTTTTGTTTTTTATTCCATTTACTTCATCCTCAAAAAGACCTATTTTATGTCTATTTATTCTCATTTATTGACATTGAGAAAAGAAAATAACTTTCATGTGAGAAATGCAAGTCCTTTTAAATAATCAGGCCCAGAGAGATATTCAAATGAGACAGCAGTTCTGTCCTGCTCCTCTTTGAGCTGTGTGTTCATCTAGGCTGCTTGCTGTTGCCACAGTAGCTATAAATTAACAAATAACGTCACACCAGACACTATAATCCACACCCAATAATAGTGTAACAGTGTAGCCAGTCACTAATAAATGTTATTTCCATAAGCCAATAAGAATTTGTGACAAACCTCTTTGCATCATCCCACTTCTGGACCCTTTTTTGCCTTTAAGAAATTGCTTGTTGCAAAGCTCCAAATGGAGTTCATATCCAAGGATACTTGCATCTGTTTCTTCCAGGCAGCTGTCCTCATTTTGGATCAAGTAAACTCTTTGAATTACGTTTTGTGCTTCAGCCTCTTCCACTTAGATTAAAAACATGGATTTGTGTCACCATGGACAGCAAGTAAAATGCTTACACTTTTCCCCTCCAGGGCATTGATGTGTTTTTCTGAGCACTTGGAATAGCTGCATAGTGTTTACTTTCTAGATTATGGTTTCTCAACTTTGGTGCTACTTACCTTTAGGACTAGAGGATTCTTTGTTGTGGGAGGCTGCCCTAGCAATGCTAGGTGTTTCGTTTGACCTCTAAATTTCACAACTCCACCAGTCTTGACATCCCCACAATAACCCTAGACATTGACAAATGTCTCCTGGGGAAAACTCCCCACCAGTTGACAGCCAAAGTTCTTGAAATATTGGCATCGACAATTGAGTTTTTATGTTATTCAAAACAAATATTTTTCTTTGTTTTTAAACATCTACTTCCATCTACTTATCTACTTATTTTTACTTTTATTTGTAACTTAATTCCATCAAGGAGGAAGAGTGCATTTTGTGTTATGCTAAATTTTTGAAGAATATATTGATTTTTTATGACATGATATATGGATGATATGTAGATATTACAGGTTTGTATTGTCAAATTTCAGGGCGATAATAAAATAAATACTTATAATATTTATATTGTCACTGTATATTAGTTATTTTCTTTCTTCACTACAGGAGTTTTTCAACCTATCGGCTATTTTTCAATTCTAGGTTATCCAGTAGATTTTGAAATGTTATGATTAAATATCTACTTCTCAAGCATTCATCTTTGCAAAGGAATCAATCCCAAGCTCTTACAATGCACATCATATAAAGGGCAGATTAGTCAATATATGGTTCAGGAATAATTATGTAATATTTATAAGAAAATTAAAAATTTAGATCCTTATCTCTGATAACAATAATCCAAATTAAAATTTGATTTCATTACATAATTTAAAATGACACCAGAATACTAGTAAAAATGTAGATAAGTTTATATAATCTTTTTTAGCTGTAGGACTTTATTAGCATAAATTCAAATACAGGAACCAAAGTAAGATTGAGACCTATAGTCAAAGGTTAAAATGTACACATTATAGGGGCATGATTCAACTAATTTAAAGCATGATAACATGGAGAAATATTGCAAAACATACATTTTACTGAATTAATTGTTAATATCTAATCATTACCTGAGAACAAAGGTAAAGAGTAGCTACAGGCACACCCACACACAAGTGCAATATTGTCAAATAAACGTGATGTTCAGCTACACTAGCGATCACACCTATGTTTTCTCCACAGAAGCGTAAAGATTAAAAATCGCAATAATATTTATTGTACATGTGGAGGTAAAGATACTCAAAATATTACCCTAAAATACATTTTTTTTTGAGATGGAGTTTTGCTTTTATTGCCCAGGCTGGAGTGCAATGGCACAATCTTGGCTCACTGCAACCTCAGCCTCCCAGGGTCAAGTTATTCTCCTAGCTCAGCCTCCCAAGTAGCTGAGATTACAGGCATGCGCCACCACACTCGGCTAATTTTTTGTATTTAGTAGAGACGGGGTTTCACCATGTTGGTCAGGCTGGTCTCAAACTCCTGACTTCAGGTGATCTATCCACTTCAGCCTCCCAAAGTGCTGGGATTACAGGCGTGCGCCTGGCCAACTTTTTGACGTATTTCAAGATGGCTACTCGGAAGACTGGAGATAGCTTCTTCTACAAGAATAGCTGTAAAGTTGTGTTTGTTGGGGAGATTTGCATTTGTAGAGAAAATCTGCATTGATATAGACAGTCTTTCCCTGAAATACTCCCTTGTCTGTGTTTAGGAAAGATTAACTGAGTCTGGCAAGTTTACATTTCTAAAAACCATTTCCTATCTTTACTTCCCAAGAGGAGGGCTGCTCCCTGTGAGGTTTCACCATGTAACAAGACCACCTCTGCTGCCAGGCTCCTCTTTCTTCCTTGTCATCACCTGCCTTCTGGAAAGCCTGATTTACCAAAGTACAGCTCTGTGTTTTATGTAACCTCAAGACAGCATAGGCGTGTTGACTACCTTGCCTTTCCTGGAGTTTTTATATATATAGTATATATTTGTATATCAATTTATAATATACAAATATTTGTATATATATATTTATGTATATTATGTAAACTCCAAGTGTATACTTGTGCACATAATTATATTTGTAAACCTTTTTTCCTGTTAATTTGTACATTATCAGTTTGTTTTATAGACTCAAATAATTAACGCTTCAAGGGAAAAATTTAAACTTTCCTATAGAGAAAAGACAAATATATATGTGAAAAATAATATTTAGAGTGTAAGACGCCTTTTAAAGGTATATTTGCAATTTGTGTCAAAACATTTAAGTATACATTTGTTACTTTAACTGTAAAATTTCAAATAATTTAAGCTAAATACATAGTATATGCAGAAAATTTAGCAATACTTGTATGTAGCACCTTACTGTGCATTACTGTAACCAGCTGTCTAATATACATAACTAATTAAGGTAGCACCTACTTTTCAAATATCGCATTTTTTCACAGACCTATTAAATAAGACAAATAACATTTAAACTTTATTTTTAAATTTGCAGAATAGTATTTTTCAGCAGATGGTTTATTTTAGCAAATTCCATCTTCACATTGTGCTATGCTTTTATGAGTTCCAGCTGTTAACAGATAATATTTTACTGCTGAATCTATCATGTGTGATATAATTGGTCATTATATACCTTAAAACACAAGCAATATAGTTATTTTCAACTTGGAGCAAATTAAAATCTCATCAGCAATTAAAAAAATCTAGAGTCATCTTCTTCTGGTTAATTATTTTAAACTTGTATTTTTCTCTTTATGTTTTTAGTAAGTTGTCTTATCAAGGAGAAGAATTCAAGCTGATTATTCTTTTGTTTTCTCTTCCATCCACCTCGCTGGTGTGTGAATAATTTCATTTCTCAGAAAGTGTTCTTTCATATCCATCTTACAAGATGAGAGACCTTTTAACATCTTCCATTCGGATATGATACAAGTAATGGAAAATATTCCAGCTTCATGAATATGGTGATACAAATAGTTATCCGTCTAACCTCTGTCAGTGCCAAATGTTTACTCAGTGAATTACTCAGCTGACTTGTAATTTTTTCTGAAATCACTAATGAGAGGATCAGAGGTCTGGCTGTTGTCTGTACCTCGTACGACTCCCAGTGCAGAGAATTGTTTCTGTGGAGCACAGACAGTTGAATGGATTGACTTCCTGCCTAGAATAGTTTCTGCTGTGCTTCTTATCCTTCTTGTGGAGATTTCAGATTGTCTGAATTGCTTTTCTATCTTAAGAAAAAACTCAACAATTTTCCCACCTGAGAGGAATGTATACTGTAGTAAGTTAGAAGAAGCAATCCGTAAAGTTTTTACATTGTTTGTTGTAAAATGCAGCGTTGGTGTCTCCATCACTAACCTTTTCTATCCCTCATTGCTCTTTCTTTGACTGCAATAGGATACCTCTAGGCAAATCTGTATTCCTGAGACAGAGTGCCCTTTCCGTTATCTATAAGTACACTCAATGGTAGGCTGAAATACTAGTTTTTATCTATGGCGAAATGGAATCATATCAGTGATTTTCTTTAAAAGGAAATTTAACTCTTGCTATGGTTTGAATGCTTGCCCCTTCCAAATCTCACGTTAAAATTTGATCCCCAATGTTGGAAGTGGGGCTTACTGGGAGGTGTTGTGTCATGGGGTTTGACCTTCCTGAATGGATAATACTCTCCCTTAGGAATCTCAAGCTATCCTCCCTCCTCGGTGCCCTCAGGAATGAGTGTACCATTCTTTATTCAACTATAATTCCCCCACCCATTCTTTTTGAGATATTAATTACATGTATGTTACACTGCTGCATGTTGTCTCATGTATCAGTGAGTTTCTGGCTTTCTTATTTTAGTTTACCCTTTGTCCTTTAGTTTGGAAAGCTTCTATTTTTTTCTATAAATTTTCTGATGTTAGGGTAAAATCCATAACTTATTCTATCTCATGGAATTTTTATTTCAAATGTTTGTTTTTCATCTATACATGTCACATTTTTCATTTTATAACTTCTATTTTTCTCCTATGATCAATTTTCATTTAAGTACTTTGACATATATATGTATTTATCTATATGTATTTATAAAATATATTTACTTTAAGGGCCTTGAAAATTCCTTCTTCTCTGTCATTTATAAATGACTTATTTTTATCCTGTTAATATATATCTTAATAATATATATCTTCCAGCTTCTTTGCATGTCAGAGTTTTTTTGGGGGGGGGGTATTTTGATGTTATGCTATTGAATATCTAGATTTTATTGGCTACCTTTGAACAATGTTGTGGCAGGCAGTTCAGTAACTTCAGGATGAGTATTTTTCTGTTGTTGTTTTAAATCTTCTCTTTAAACTTTGTGGAGTTAGTCTAGAGCCATCTGTAATTTGGAGCTAAATGAGCACTGTCACTGGGGCATGAACCTCCAGTGGTCTTTACTGAATATCCTGGAGGTACAGAGGGGATTCCCATCTCTGGCTGGTCAGAGCTAACATGTCTTCCTTTCATGTGATGCCAGGGAAGTGTTCTTCCAACTCCGTGGTAGAGTCTTTTGCTGAGCTCCTTAGAATTTCATCCTGTGTACATTTGACTTAGGGACTTGGGAGAAACCTTAGGCTGATTATTGGTTTCTTTTTCTGTAAACGTTCTCTTCTACTACACATTCCAGCTGCTTAACCTTTTTTGATTTTTATCCGGTTCCTCAGTGCAATGACAATGTCTGCTCTCTCTGGGATTCCTCTCTACTGCTGTCACGGAGAACCTGGGAATAAAGCAGGACTCATTCTGGCTCCTTCTCTTCTCTTGCGGAGCACAGTACTGTGCTGCCTGATGTTCAGTACTTCAAAAAAAGTTTCATATATTTTGTCCAGTTTACTATTCTTTAACTCTAAAAGAGTACCTCCAGTCCCAGTTACAGCATCATGTTCTGTAACTCTACTCCTTGTTGCTTCATTCTGCCATTGTCTGGTATGATCGCCCCTTTCCCTTCTGTAATCAGGCCAAGAGCATAATATAATACTAGTTATAACTGCACAGCTTGCTTCCGTTGTGTAAAAAAATCACTGAGACTTAACTGTGTCCAACTTTTAAAATGTGAATATAAGTACAACTAAAGCTATATTTTGGTTAATAATTGCATTGCATGCTTTTCCATTATTTAGTTTCAACATATGTGAAATATAAATATAAATTATAAAAACTTTAAGAGAGTCCATTTAAAAATCTGGTCTGAGTATGTTTTAACTGGTTTATTATAACGTGCATTCTTGAATTCAGGGTCTAATATAATTGGTACATTTGTCTATTTGCAAAAAAAACTTGACAATATTTTTAAATTAATTTATCCAACTCACAACTTATATGCTTCTGCTGTTTGTTGTATGGAAGATACATTTTAAATTTTATGAGATAGCATTCTGTTATACCGTCGATATCCAATTAAATTTCTCTCTGTGTTTACTTCTTTCATTAAAAAAAAAAAAAGCGTTCTTCTAACTGCAAACTTTCATCAGGGATCATGGCTTTTCTACCTGAAGAATAATCTTTACTACTTCCTTTCCTGTGGGTCTGCTTGGGAGAAATTCTTTATTGTATCTTTGCTTTTGATGGATATGTCCACCAAGTAGACAGTTCTAGGTCGGCACTTATTTTATTTCAGGACTTGAAAGGTATCAATACCTCACTTGTTGGCTTTCATTGTTTCATTTGACACGGTTGTTATCAGTCAACTCTTTCTGTTTATAGTTAGCCCAAATTTTTTATCAAGTGCTCTTGACATTTTTCTTTTACTTTTCAGAAATTGTCCCATTATGTTTCTAGGTGTGTCCTCTTTGTGTGTTTTCATTTGGTTTTCAAAGCCTCCTGAGCCTGTGGTTTAATATTATTGGTCAATTTTGATAAAACCTCTAACATTGCCACTTAAAATGCTGTTCAGACCAGCTGTTTTCTCCTTCTTAGATTTAAACGTGTTAGATTATTACTGTATGCTTTATATTTTTTAAATGACCTTTCTCTACTTTTTTTTAGTTGGTTAATCTGTATTAGTGTATATTTTGCTTTTTTATTTTATTTAATTTTATTATTATACTTTAAGTTTTAGGATACATGTGCACAATGTGCAGGTTTGTAACGTAAGTATTCATGTGCCATGTTGGTGTGCTGCACCCATTAACTCGTCATTTAGCATTAGGAATATCTCCTAATGTTATCCCTCCCCCTCCCCCCACCACACAACAGTCCCTGAAGTGTGATGTTCCCCTTCCTGTGTCCATGTGTTCTCATTGTTCAATTCCCAACTATGAGTGACAATATACGGTGTTTGCTTTTTTGTCCTTGTGATAGTTTACTGAGAATGATGATTTCCAGTTTCATCCATGTCCCTACAAAGGACATGAACTCATCATTTTTTATGGCTGCATAGTATTCCATGGTGTATATGTGCCACATTTTCTTAATCCAGTCTATCGTTGTTGGACATTTGGGTTGGTTCCAAGTCTTTGCTATTGTGAATACTGCCGCAATAAACATACGTGTGCATGTGTCTTTATAGCAGCATGATTTATAGTCATTTGGGTATATACCCAGTAATGGGATGGCTGTGTCAAATGGTATTTCTAGTTCTAGATCCCTGAGGAATCACCACACTGACTTCCACAATGGTTGAACTAGTTTACAGTCCCACCAACAGTGTAAAAGTGTTCTTATTTCTCCACATCCTCTCCAGCACCTGTTGTTTCCTGACTTTTTAATGATCACCTTTCTAACTGGTGTGAGATGGTATCTCATTGTGGTTTTGATTTGCATTTCTCTGATGGCCAGTGATGATGAGTATTTTTTCATGTGTTTTTTGGCTGCAAAAATGTCTTCTTTTGAGAAGTGTCTGTTCGTGTATTTCACCCACTTTTTGATGGGATTGTTTGTTTTTTTCTTGTAAATTTGTTTGAGTTCATTGTAGATTCTGGATATTAGCCCTTTGTCAGATGAGTAGGTTGCAAAAATTTTCTCCCATTTTGTAGGTTGCCTGTTCACTCTGATGGTAGTTTCTTTTGTTGTGCAGAAGCTCTTTAGTTTAATTAGATCCCATTTGTCAATTTTGGCTTTTGTTGCCATTGCTTTTGGTGTTTTAGACATGAAGTACTTTCCCACGCCTATGTCCTGAATGGTATTGCCTAGGTTTTCTTCTAGAGTTTTTATGGTTTTAAGTCTAACATGTAAGTATTTCATCCATCTTGAATTAATTTTTGTATAAGGTGTAAGGAAGGGATCCAGTTTCAGCTTTCTACGTATGGCTAGCCAGTTTTCCCAGCACCATTTATTAAATAGGGAATCTTTCTTCATTGCTTGTTTTTCTCAGGTTTGTCAAAGATCAGATAGTTGTAGTTATGTGGCATTATTTCTGAGGGCTCTGTTCGGTTCCATTGATCTATGTCTCCATTTTGGTACCAGTACCATGTTGTTTTGATTACTGTAGCCTTGTAGTATAGTTTGAAGTCAGGTAGCGTGATGCCTCCAGCTTTGTTCTTTTGGCTTAGGATTGACTTGGCGATGCAGGCTGTTTTTTGGTTCCATATGAACTTTAAAGTTGTTTTTTTCAATTCTGTGAAGAAAGTCATTGGTAGCTTGATGGGGATGGCACTGAATCTATAAATTACCTTGGGCAGTATGGCCATTTTCATGATATTGATTCTTCCAACCCATGAGCATGGAATGTTCTTCCATTTGTTTGTATCCTCTTTTATTTCATTGAGCAGTGGTTTGTTTTTCTCCATGAAGAGGTATTTCACATCCCTTGTAAGTTGGATTCCTAGGTATTTTACTCTCTTTGAAGCAATTGTGAATGGGAGTTCGCTCATGATTTGGCACTCTGTTTGTTGTTGGTGTATAAGAATGCTTGTGATGTTTGTAAATTGATTTTTTATCCTGAGACTGCTGAAGTTGCTCATCAGCTTAAGGAGATTTTGGGCTGAGACAATGGGGTTTTCTAGATACACAATGAAGTCATCTGCAAACAGGGACAATTTGACTTCCTCTTTTCCTAATTGAATACCCTTTGTTTCCTTCTCCTGCCTGATTGCCCTGGCCAGAACTTCCAACACTATGTTGAATAGGAGTGGTGAGAGAGGGCAACCCTGTCTTGTGCCAGTTTTCAAAGGGAATGCTTCCAGTTTTTGCCCATTCAGTATGATATTGGCTGTGGGTTTGTCATAGATAGCTCTTATTATTTTGAAATACGTCCCATCAATACCTAATTTATTGAGAGTTTTTAGCATGAAGGGTTTTTGAATTATGTCAAAGGCCTTTTCTGCATCTATTGAGATAATCATGTGGTTTTTGTCTTTGACTCTGTTTATATGCTGGATTACATTTATTGATTTGCGTATGTTGAACCAGTCTTGCATGCCAGTGATGAAGCCCACTTGATCATGGTGGATAAGCTTTTTGATGTGCTGCTGGATTCGGTTTGCCAGTATTTTATTGAGGATTTTTGCATCAATGTTCATGAAGGATATTGGTCTAAAATTCTCTTTTTTGGTTGTGTCTCTGCCCGGCTTTGGTATCAGGATGATGCTGGCCTCATAAAATGAGTTAGGGAGGACTCCCTCTTTTTCTATTGATTGGAATAGTTTCAGAAGGAATGGTACCAGTTCCTCCTTGTACCTCTGGTAGAATTCGGCTGTGAATCCATCTGGTCCTGGACTCTTTTTGTTGGTAAGCTATTGATTATTGCCACATTTTCAGATCCTGTTATTGGTCTATTCAGAGATTCAACTTCTTCCTGGTTTAGCCTTGGGACAGTGTATGTGTTGAGGAATTTATCCATTTCTTTTAGATTTTCTAGTTTATTTGCATAGAGGTGTTTGTAGTATTCTCTGATGGTAGATTGTATTTCTGTGGGATCAGTGCTGATAACCCCTTTATCATTTTTTATTGCGTCTATTTGATTCTTCTGTCTTATCTTCTTTATTAGTCTTGCTAGTGATCTCTCAATTTTGTTGATCTTTTCAAAAAACCAGCTCCTGTATTTCCTTCAGTTCTGCTCTGATTTTAGTTATTTCTTGCCTTCTGCTAGCTTTTGAATGTGTTTGCTCTTGCTTTTCTAGTTCCTTTAATTGTGATGTTAGGGTGTCAATTTTGGATCTCTCCTGCTTTCTCTTGTGGGCATTTAGTGCTATAAATTTCCCTCTAAACACTGCTTTGAGTGTGTCCCAGAGATTCTGGTATGTTGTGTCTTTGTTCTCGTTGGTTTCAAAGAACATCTTTATTTCTGCCTTCATTTCGTTATGTACCCAGTAGTCATTCCGGAGCAGGTTGTTCGTTTTCCATGTAGTTGAGCGGTCTTGAGTGAGTTTCTTAATCCTGGGTTCTAGTTTGATTGCACTGTGGTCTGAGAGACAGTTTGTTATGACTTCTTTTCTTTTACATTTGCTGAGTAGAGATTTACTTCCAAGTATGTGGTCAATTTTGGAATAGGTGTGTTGTGGTGCTGGGAAGAATGTATATTCTGTTGATTTGGGGTGGAGAGTTCTGTAGATGTCTATTAGATCCGCATAGTGCAGAGCTGAGTTCAATTCCTGTGTACCCTTGTTAACTTTCTGTTTCGTTTATCTGTCTAATGTTGACAGTGGGTTGTTAAAATCTCTCATTATTATTGTGTGGGAGTCTAAGTCTCTTTGTAGGTCACTCAGGACTTGCTTTATGAATCTGGGTGCTCCTATATTGGGTGCATATATATTTAGGATAGTTAGCTCTTCATGTTGAATTGGTCCCTTTACCATTATGTAGTGGCCTTCTTTGTCTCTTTTGATCTTTGTTGGTTTAAAGTGTGTTTTATCAGAGACTAGGATTGCAACCCCTGTCTTTTTCTGTTTTCCATTTGCTTGGTAGATCTTCTTCCATCCTTCTATTTTGAGTCTATGTGTGTCTCTGCACGTGAGATGGGTTCCTGAATACAGCACATTGATAAGTCATGACTCTTTATCCAATTTGACAGTCTGTGTCTTTTAATTGGAGCATTTAGTCCATTTATGCTTAAAGTTAATATTGTTATGTGTGAATTTGATCCTGTCATTATGATGCTAGCTGGTTATTTTGCTCGTTAGTTGATGCAGTTTCTTCCTAGTCTCGATGATCTTTACATTTTGGCATGATTTTGCAGAGGCTGATACCGGTTGTTCCTTTCCATGTTTAGTACTTCCTTCAGGAGCTCTTTTAGGGCAGGCCTGGTGGTGACAAAATCTCTCAGCATTTGCTTGTCTGTAAAGTATTTTATTTCTCCTTCACTTATGAAGCTTAGTTTGGCTGGATATGAAATTCTGGGCTGAAAATTCTTTTCTTTAAGAATGTTGAATATTGGCCCCCACTCTCTTCTGGCTTCTAGAGTTTCTGCCAAGAGATCCGCTGTTAGTCTGATGGTCTTCCCTTTGTGGGTAACCCGACCTTTCTCTCTGGCTGCCCTTAACATTTTCTCCTTCCTTTCAACTTTGGTGAATCTGACAATTATGTGTCCTGGAATCACTCTTCTCGAGGAGTATCTTTGTGGTGTTGTCTGTATTTCCTGAATCTGAATGTTGGCCTGCCTTGCTAGATTGGGGAAGTTCTCCTGGATAATATCCTGCAGAGTGTTTTCCAACTTGTTTCCATTCTCCCCATCACTTTCAGGTACACCCATCAGATGGAGATTTGGTCTTTTCACATAGTCCCATATTTCTTGGAGGTTTGTTCATTTCTTTTTATTATTTTTTCTCTAAACTTCCCTTCTCACTTCATTTCATTCATTTCTTCTTCCATCACTTATACCCTTTCTTCCAGTTGATTGCATTGGCTCCTGAGGCTTCCACATTCTTCATGTAGTTCTCGAGCCTTGGCTTTCAGCTCCATCAGCTCCTTTCAGTACTTCTCTTTATTGGTTATTCTAGATATACATTCGTCTAAATTTTTTTCAAAGTTTTTAACTTCTTTGCCTTTGGTTTGAATTTCCTCCTGTAGCTTGGAGCAGTTTGATCATCTGAAGCCTTCTTCTCTCAACTCGTCAAAGTCATTCTCCACCCAACTTTTTTCCATTGCTGGTGAGGAACTGTGTTCCTTTTTAGGAGGAGAAGTGCTCTACTTTTTAGAATTTCCAGGTTTTCTGCTCTGTTTTTCCCCCATCTTTGTGGTTGTATCTAGTTTTGGTCTTTGATGATGGTGATGTACATATGGGTTTTTGGTGTGGATGTCCTTTCTCTTTGTAAGTTTTCCTTCTAACAGACAGGACCCTCAGCTGCAGGTCTGTTGGAGTTTGCTAGACGTCCACTGCAGACCCTGTTTGCCTGGGTATCAGCAGCAGTGGCTGCAGAACAGCAGATTTTCATGAACCGCAAATGTTGCTGTCTGATCATTCCTCTGGAAGTTTTGTCTCAGAGGAGTACCCAGCCGTGTGAGGTGTCAGTCTGCCCGTACTGGGGGTTGCCTCCCAATTAGGCTGCTTGGGGGTCAGGGGTCAAGGACCCACTTGAGGAGGCAGTCTACCCATTCTCAGGTCTCCAGCTGTGTGCTGGGAGAACCACTGCTCTCTTCAAAACTGTCAGACAGGGACATTTAAGTCTACAGAGGTTACTGCTGTCTTTTTGTTTGTCTGTGCCCTGCCCCCAGAGGTGGAGCCTAAAGAGGCAGGCAGGCCTCCTTGAGCTGTGGTGGGCTCCACCCAGTTCGAGTTCCTGGCTGCTTTGTTTACCTATGCAAGCCTGGGCAATGGCAAGTGACCCTCTCCAAGCCTCGCTGCCACCTTGCAGTTTGATCTCAGACTGCTGTGCTAGCAATCAGCGAGACTCCATGGGCGTAGCACCCTCTGAGCCAGGTGTGGGATATAATCTCCTGGTGCACCGTTTGTTAGGACCATCGGAAAAGTGCAGTATTAGGGTGGGAGTGACCCGATTTTCCAGGTGCCATCTCTCACCCCTTTCTTTGACTAGGAAAGGGAACTCCCTGACCTCTTGTGCTTCCCGAGTGAGGCAATGCCTCACCCTGTTTCAGCTCACGCACTGTGCACTGCACCCACTGTCCTGCATCCTCTGTCTGGCACTCCCTAGTGAGATGAACCCGGTACCTGAGATGGAAATGCAGAAATCACCCGTCTTCTGCGTTGTTGATGCTTGGAGCTGTAGACCAGAGCTGTTCCTATTTGGTCATCTTGGCTACCCTTGGTAGTTTCTTTTCCCTCTGCTTCTGGTTCTGAGAGTTTGTCACTAACATAGGATTCCAGAACACTGCTGCAGGGTTCTAAGTGATTGTCCCTCACATGGGATTTGAAAACAGTCCTGCTGGGTTCAGAGTGTTATCCCTCACATATGATTCCAGAACACTGCTACGAGGTTCTGAATGTTATTCCCTCACAAAGGATTCCAGAATACTGCTGCTGGGTTCTGAGTGTTTGTCCCTCACATAGGATTCCAGAACACTGCTGCTGGGCTCTGAGTGTTTGTCCGTCACATAGGCTTCTAGAACACTGCTGCAGCTTTCTTAGTGTTTGTCTCTCACATAGGATTCCAGAACACTGCTATGAGGATCTGAATGTTTGTCCCTCACAAAGGTTTCCAGAATGCTGCTGCTGGGTTCTGAGTGTTTGTCCCTCACATAGGATTCCAGAACTCTGTTGCTGGGTTCTGTTTGTTTGTCCCTCACAAAGGAATCCAGAGCACTGCTGCAGGTTTCTGAGTGTTTGACCCTCACATAGGATTCCAGAACACTGCTGTGGCTTTCCGAGTGTTTGTCCCTCACATAGGATTCCAGAACAGTGCTGCTGGGTTCTAAGTGTTTGTCCCTCACATAGGATTCCAGAACAGTGCTGCTGCGTTCTGAGTGTTTGTCCCTCACATAGGATTCCAGAACACTGCTATGATTGTCTGAATGTTTGTCCCTCACAAATTATTCCAGAGTACTGCTGCTGGGTTCTGAGTGTTTGTCCCTCACATAGGATTCCAGAACAGTGCTGCTGGGTTCTGAGCATTTGTCCCTCACATAGGATTCCAGAACACTGATACTAAGGTCTGAATGTTTGTCCCTCAGATAAGATTACAGAACACAGCTATGAGGGTCTGAATGATTGTCCCTCACATAGGATTCCAGAACACAGTGGCTGGGTTCTGAGTGTTTGTCCCTCATATAGAATTTCAGAACACTGCTACAAATTTCTGAATGTTTGTTGCTCACAGAGGATTCCAGAACACTGCGGCTGGGTTGTGTTTGTCCCCCACATAGGATTCCAGAATACTGCTGCTGGGTTCTGAGTGTTTGTCCCTCACGTAGGATTCCAGAACACTGCTACGAGGGTCTGAATATTTTTGCCTCTCAAAGGATTCCAGAACACTGCTGCTCAGTTGTGTTTGTTTGTCCCTCACAAGGGACTCCAGTGCACTGCTGCAGGTTTCTGAGTGTTTTTCCCTCACATAGGATTCCAGAACACTTCTACGAGGGTCTGAATGTTTGTATCTCACAGTGGAATCTACAAAACTGCTGCAGGGTTCTGAGTGTTTCTCACTCATATAGGATTACAGAACACTGCTGCTGGGTTCTGAGAGTTTATCCCTCACATGGGATTCCAGAACACAGCTGCTGGCTTCTGAGTGTTTGTCCCTCACATAGGATTGCAGAACACTGCTACGAGGGTCGGAATGCTTGTCCATCACAAAGGACTCCGGAATATTGCTGCTGGGTTCTGAGTGTTTGTCCGTCACATAGGATTCCAGAACACTGCTTCAAGAGTCTGAATGTTTTTCCCTCTCAAAGGATTCTAGAACACTGCTGCTGGGTTCTAAGTGTTTGTCCCTCACATAGGATTCCAGAACACTGCTGTGAGGTTCTGAAACTTTGTCCGTCACAAAGGATTCCAGAACACAGCTGCTGTGTTCTGAGTGTTTGTCCCTCACATAGGATTCCAGAACACTGCTGTGAGGTTCTGAAACTTTGTCCGTCACAAAGGATTCCAGAACACAGCTGCTGTGTTCTGAGTGTTTGTCCCTCACATAGGATTCCAGAACTCTGCTGCTGGGTTCTGAGTGTTTGTCCCACACATAGCATTCCAGAACAATCCTGCTGGGTTCTGAGTGTTTTTCCCTCACATAGGGTTCCAGAGCACTGCTGCTGAGTTCTGAGTGTTTGTCCCATATATAGAATTCCAGAACAATGCTACGATGGTCTGAATGTTTTTCCCTCACAAAGGATTCCAGAACACTGCTACGATGGTCTGAATGTTTGTCCATCACAAAGGATTCATAACACTGCTATGGGTTCTGACTGTCCCTCACAATGCATTCCAGAAAACTGCTTTGAGAATCTCAATGTTTGTCCCTCACAAAGTATTCCAGAGCACTGCTGCAGGGTTCTGTGTGTTTGTCCCTCACATGGGATTCGAAAACACTCCTGTTGGGTTCAGAGTGTTTTCCCTCACATAAAATTCCAGAACACTGCTACAAGCTTCTGAATATTTGTCCCTCACAAAGGATTCCAGAACACTGCTGCTGGGTTCTTAGTGTTTGACCCTCACATAGGATTCCAGAGCACTGCTACTCGGTTCTGAGTGTTTGTCCCTCACATAGCATTCCAGAACACAGGTACGAAGTTCTGAATGTTTGTCGCTCAAATAGGATTCCAGAACAATGCTGCTGGGTTCTGAATGTTTGACACTGACACGGGATTCCAGAACACTGCTGCTGGGTTCTGAGTGTTTCTCCCTCACATAGGATTCCAGGAAACTGCTTCTGGGTTCTGAGTGTTTGTCCCTCACATAGGATTCCAGAACACTGCTTCGAGGGTCTGAATGTTTTTCCCTCACAAAGGACTCCAGAACACTTTTGCTGGGTTCTGAGTGTTTGCCCCTCATATAGGATTCCAGAGCAATGCTACGAGTATCTGAATGTTTTTCCCTCACATAGGATTCCAGAACATTGCTAAGAGTGTCTGAATGTTTTTCCCTCACAGAGTATTCCAGAACACTGCTGCTGGATCTGAGTGTTTGTCCCTCACATAGGATTCCAGAACACTGCTGCTGTTTCTGAGTGTTTGTCCCTCACCTTGGATTCCAGAAAACGGCTACGACGGTCTGAATTTTTGTCCATCACAAAGGATTTTAGAAGACTGTTGCTGGATCTGAGTGTTTGTCCCTCACACAGGATTCCAGAACACTGCTTCGATGGTCTGAATGTTTGTCCCTCACAAAGGATTCTAGAACACTGCTGCTGGTTTCTTAGTGTTTGTCACTCACATAGGATTCCAGAACACTGCTGCTGGGTTCTGAGTGTTTGTCCCTCACATGGGATTCCAGTACCTAACTGCTAGGTTCAAAGTGTTTGTCCCGCACATACGATTCCAGAACACTGCTACGAGGTTCTGAATGTTTGTCCCTCACAAAGGATTCCAGAACACTGCTTCTGAGTTCTGAGTGTTTGTCTGTCAAATAGGATTCCAGTACATGGCTGCTGGGCTCTGTTTGTTTGTCCATCACAAAGGATTCCAGAACACTGCTTCTGAGTTCTGAGTGTTTGTCTGTCAAATAGGATTCCAGTACACGGCTGCTGGGCTCTGTTTGTTTGTCCATCACAAAGGATTCCAGAACACTGCTATAGGTTTCTGAGTGTTTGTCCCTCACATAGGATTCCAGAACAATTCTACGAGACTCCGAATGTTTGTCCTTCAGATAGGATTTCAGAACACAGTGGCTGGGTTCTGAGTGTTTGTCCCTCACATAGGGTATCGGAACACTGCTGCTGGGATCTGAGTGTTTGTCTTTCACAGAGGATTCCAGAACACTGCTGCTTTGTTCTGAGTGTTTGTCCCTCACATAGAATTCTAGAACACTGCCACTCGGTACTGAGGGTTTGTCCCTTACATAGAATTCTAGAACACTGCAGCTCATTTCTGAGTGTTTGTCCCTCACTTAGGATTCCAGAACAATGCTACGATTGTCTGAATGTTTGTTCCTTACCAAGTATTCCACAACACTGCTGCTGGGTTCTGAGTGTTTGGCACTCACATTGGTTTCCAGAACACTGCTACGAGGGTCTGAATGTCCCACACATAGGATTCCAGAACACTGCTAAGAGGGTCTGAATGTTTTTCCCTCAGAAAGGATTCCAGAACCCTGCTACTGGATTCTGTTTGTTTTTCCCTTACAAAGGATTTCAGAGCACTGCTCCTGGTTGCTGAGTGTTTGTCCCTCACATAGGATTCCAGAACACTTCTGCAAGTGTCTGAATGTTTGTCCCTCAGAGAGGATTCCAGAAGACAGTGGATGGGTTCTGGGTATTTGTCCATCACATAGGATTCCAGAACACTGCTGCTGGGTTCTGAGTGTTTGTCCCTCACATAAGGTTTCAGAACACTGCTGCTGTGTTCTGAGTGTTTGTCCCTCACAGAGGATTCCAGAACACTGCTCCTGGGTTCTGAGTTTTTGTCCCTCATATAGGATTCTGGAACACTGCTACGAGGGTCTGAATGCTTATCCCTTACAAAGGACTACAGAACAGTTCTGGAATCCTATGTGAGGGACAAACACTCAGAACCCAGCAGTGTTCTGGAATCCTATGTGAGGTCAATGTGGGGGGATGGGGGAGGGATAGCATTAGGAGATATACCTAATGCTAAATGACAAATTAATGGGTGCAGCACACCAACATGGCACATGTATACATATGTAACAAACCTGCACATTTTGCACATGTACGCTAAAACTTAAAGTATAATAATAAATTAAAAAAATAAAATAAAAAAATAAAAAAAGAATTAACATAGTTTTATGTAGTCTTCAGTAGACAACATTCATCCATGTAAATTAAAAAATATTTTCTACAATCATGTGAATATAAGGCCACATTATTTACTATGAATAAATCCCTTAAATAGTAATTTGAATATCGTTATTTATTCTTTTGAAATATAAAGTATTATAACTGAGTTAAGGTTACAGATAATTTAAAAAATGTATGTCATTACTAGTATATTAATATTATTTATACTTAGATATTTATATCTAATATCCAAAGAAAATTTACTATCTAATTGTTACAGTAGATATTAATCTGACATGCTTATTAATTCATCCCATAGATATAATAATATGTCAGCTGGGCATGGTGGCTCACACCTATAATCACAGCACTTTGGGAGGCCAAGGCAGGTGGATCACCTGAGGTCAGGAGTTTGAGACCACCCTGACCAACATGGAGAAACCCCGTCTCTACTAAAAAAAAATACACAATTAGCAGGGGATGGTGGTGCATGCTTGTAATCCTAGCTAATCGGGAGACTGAAGCAGGAGAATCACTTGAACCCGGGAGGTGGAGGCTGCAGTGAGCTGAGATTGCACTATTGCACTCCAGCCTGGGCAACAAGATCAAAACTCTGTCTCAAAAAACAAAACAACAAAAAAAGATAGAGTAGTAGGTTAGCAAAATTTTATATTCTATCTTTTTGTTGTTGTTGTTTTTGAGATGGAGTCTGGCTCTGTCACCCAGGCTAGAGTGCAGTGGCGTGATCTCAGCTCACTGCAACCTCTACCTCCTGGGTTCAAGCGATTGTCTTGTCTCAACCCTTAAGTAGCTGGGATTACAGTTGTCTGCCACCACGCCTGGCTAGTTTTTGTATTTTAGTAGAGACGGGGTTTCACCCTGTTGGCCAGGCTGGTCTTCAACTCTCGACCTAGGTGATCCACCTGCCTCAGCCTCCCAAAGTGCTGGGATTACAGGTGTGAGCCACCACATCCTGCCTTACAGTCTATTCTTATGTTTTACTAAATTAGGAATGCCACTCTTACAGAACAAATCAATGCAAGTGATGTGACTACCCAAAAATCATGAATCATAATAGTCTTCAGTTAGATATGTTGCAATCTCAGATATAGTTCTACTATGTAAACAGAGTCAAATTCCAATTCTTTATCAAAAAGTGCTGGCGAAGGTTGCCTGATGTGTTCCAGTGTAGATCCTCAATCCAATGGCCAGCAGATGAGAGAGCAGCAGATATGGAAGAAAAATCTTAAGAAATTCTGCTGAGAATATGCCCCCTTTCATCATAACACTGTGTTTCTTGTGTTGAGAGCGGCTGTGCATTTTGGGTGTTTAGAGAGAAACTGTCTCAGGGGAGTGAGTATTTTCTGGTCGACTTGGCTAATATTATATGTAATCTGAATTTTTCTTTCAGATGCTTTTAACCTCTTAATACAATTTTATTCAGACTGAGGGCTGTTTTTCTCTTCAATGCTTTCGGTGTCTGTCTTCAGAAGGGACACCCAAAAGTGTCTCATGGTGTTTCTGAGTGAGTTGGGCTGTCACAATGAGAACTCTTTCGCACTCTATCCAGACCCATGCTGGGAATCCAGCAGTATTTTTTTGTCACCATTATAAATAGAAATGTAGCTGAAACATTGCTCCCATTTCCATTATTGAAAAAGTGCAATCCTACCCAGGAGTCCTGCAGGTTCTCCTCCTGCAGTTCAGGGACCCTGCTCCATAATGTGACACTGGAGTGCAGCTGTGGTGGTTGGAGTCCATGTGGAATGTGGGCTGCCAGCTGTGTGCTGTGAGCTGTGCCTCAATGGTAGATGGAAGGGGGAGAGATGGGACACAGGCCACCAGGACAGGGCAAGCAGGATTGCTGCAGCCCATGGCCTAGGGAGTAGGGACCCTTTGCTTTGAAATGTAAATAGCCAAAAGAATAGTATCCTATCTCACAGTGTCTGTAAAAGAACCAGAGCCTACTTTCAGCAGGCACCTGGCTGTAAGTTGCAAAACTACCTCCTATCGTGAAGATGTCAGAAGTTTATTTTTCCTTTCAATATAACTAATTAACATACACAGATGGCCTCCCCAATTACCAGGTGAACTTAGGATAAACTGTGTATGACAAATGATGCTGTGAAATCTTCCACTTGAGGACTAATTATGGAGACCTTTCTGTCTTTGCAATCTCTTGAGCAGATTGTCTGTGATTCATGTCACATCACATTCTGGTTTTATTGTGCAATAAAACACTTTTCTTTCTGTTCTGTTATTGTGGGGTTTTTCTAGGATTGGAGATAATTTTCCTTTTAATTATATTTCTCAAACACTGTTCACAATTACCAGACATTGTATATATGTATAAATTGCCCACCAAGCTTCACTTTAGAGAAGGCTTTCCCCCTCAGGCTTCCAGTCAACCCAGTCAGTTGTGCTTCAAAGTGCACACTGCCCCCAGAGTATGCAGGCAGACTTGTGTCTCTGCCTGTTTCACATCTATAGTCCCCTACAACCACTCATAGAGAGGTTAAGCCTTTCTACAAGTGGTTGACAAAATTCACAGGACAGTAATCAACCATTTCACCTCTTTCAGTGACCATAGTGTCTTGAGACCTGAAACTGAGTTGGAGACTATTAGGCCCAGAAGAACAATTAGGGTGACATGTGTGCATTGAGTAAACATGAGTATCTCAAAGTTCCTCTTTCTCCTCCTCCCAAAATTCCCATGAATGTGCAGTTAACACCTGACATTTCTCCATCCATCCAGGACCTAAATCTACAGTACCAAATTCTGAATCTCGGTCTTGAGATTAGAGGAAAAAGAATAACTTTGATCTGAGGAGTGCAAGTCCTTTTAGTTTTATCAGGCCTGGAGGGACATAAAAATGAGAACATAATTATGTTCTACTGCCTCCTTTGAGCTACGTGTTTACCTCTTGAAACTGTTTGCTATTCCTACAAGTAGATATAAATTAACCTAATAATGCCACACTAGATGTTATAAGCAATACCTCACAGCTTAAAAATATATAGCCAATTAGTCATCAATGTTATTTCTGTAGATCAAGAAGAATTTCTGACAAACAACTTTGTTTCAGTCCACTCCCTGTCCCTCTCTTTTGCTTTTGTAAATCCACTTGTAACTGCTGCTAATTAAAGTGTACATTCAAGGCAATTTGAATCTATGCTCCCAGATTTCAATCCTCAGGCTTGGCCCAAATAAACTCTCTACTTAAATGAGTGTTGCCTTAGCCTTTTCTTTTTAGGCTGACATATCATGTGCTAGAGCAGACTTTGTGATGGAAATTTTTTTTTTTTTTACTCTCCTTGCTGTAACACCAAAGAATGAAGAGTCAGGTTGATCTTACCTGTAATCTGTACATAAGAGCTGAGCTCTCCCTGGGATTCACAGGAGAGAGCCAGATTTTGGATTGACAATGTACAGAAAACCCATAGGAGACATTTTCTGATCTGTGAGATGTCAGCATAGAAATCTTAAAGCCCTTCTTTCAGAGTGTATCCCTTTGAGCTTTCCAGATCTTTTCCAGTGACCTGCTATGGTTATGTGAGAGGCTGCTGGTGTAAATAGAATCTGGTTGCACAATCTGTAAGTGTAAACATGCATGTCAGCAGGGAGAGATCAAAGCCACAAAATACCCAGAGCAATGACATAAGTTTACCTATTTGTAAAATGTGATACTGGAGTAGAGTATTCTTGTCCTTTCTCTTACCTAAGACCTAGCTAATCAGAACAGGTGATATCACATGTAGATCCAGGTTCTGGAGCTCTACCAGGGCAGTTCCATTTTCTATTTAGAATCAGCTTGAGTCTTTCCTACCTGGATCAACATATGGTCATCAGTCTATGGTCACTAGGAATCCTCTCACAATCACCTGGGAATCTTTAAGACATTTCAGGATGTCCTGTACAGACTTGGATCAGACTGGCAGGAGTGCCTAATTCTGCTTCCATGTTAGAGGAAGGGAAATGAGTCATTCAGTGTCTGTTCCTTCTTTTGTAGAAAGAATCTCCTTGGTTGGTACTTGGATGAGAGTTTCTCCAGTTTCCTTGGCAAAAAATTCAGGAGTTCTGGAGACTTGGACTGATAAACAAATTGTCTCCATTTCATATGGCCTTTAGAAAAATAGATGAAGCAGTCAGGGTCCCTGTCATTCAAAAACTTTCAGTCTAGAGCAACTGGATAAATTGTTTAATTAAGCATCGTATAGTCAATACAATAAAGTGGGAGTGTTAAGGGGACTTGGACGATGACTCTGATGTTGTTGTGACTTCTGATGTCACCACCTGAAGAGCTATTCTCAAACAGGAGAGTTATTTGTATTTCTACTGCTTTTACCTTGCTAAGAATACATATTTTCTAATAAAATTATCCTAGAAAGCCCTAAAAGTTTTGGTTAAATTGCTTGTTATTATATGTTATAAAATAGATTAGTGGCTAAATGGATTAAAATTATACAAACTCTTAAGTTTCTCTTGGACAGGCTTAGGAAAGACAGAACAAGAAGTACTCCAGCAGCATAGAGATCATAATTCAACATTGGACCGTTTCTCCACCCCAGCTCTGTCCAGATTCACCCTTTTCTGAGGCTCATTCAGGTCTGGTCCCACCCTGGAGTTTCTCCTCACAGAACTCATAAGAGGAGACCAGAGATTTGGGAGGTGGCTCCTGCTGCCTCTCCAGAGCTTATGCTCACAATATTCTGAAACCCAAAAGCAGATAAATTAGAGCAATAAACTATATATTTTGAGGTCTTAACTTCTTTCTAATTAAAACCAGTGCTTGTAGAGACATTCCATCCCAGTAGTTACTCCACAAGTCACAAGAAAGTAAAAGAAACACAATAAAAAATCCCTTTAAACTACACTTAACCCTTTCCTTTCTGTATCCCTCCCATCTGTCTATATTTATCACTTATGCTATACATTTTTTAAAAAATCAGTGAGAGGCCGGGCTCTGTGGCTCATGCCTGTAATACTAGCATTTTGGGAGGCCAAGGTGTGCAGATCACTTGAGGTTGGGAGTTCGAGACCAGCGTGACCAACATGGAGAAACCCCATCTCTACTAAAAATACAAACTTAGCTCAGTGTCGTGGTGCATGCCTGTAATCCCAACTACTCGGGAGGCTGAGGCAGGAGAATCCTTTGAACCCAGGAGGCGGATGTTGTGGTGAGCTGAGATCATGCCATTGCACTTCCAGCCTGGGCAACAAGAGTGAAACTCCGTCCCGAAAAAAAAAAAAAATCAATAAGAGATAAACAGGGAAGAAAACAATGCTGGCCCCTTCATCTAAATTCTGAGAATTATTGAACACTTAGTACCCAACTCTCAAGTTGTTATGAAGATTAAATCACATAATGTGATGTTCCCGGCACAGTGCTCTGTAACATACTCCGGAGCACATAGTACCTGCTTAATAAGCATTGCATAAGTATATGTGTACATGTTGTTTTTCAGTGCAGACTTACTCAGACGTTGTTGCCTTCTCCTGTCTCTGAAGTTAAAGAGCTAGCAAAGAATGTGGTTTTTCAGGATAGAGATTGATTTTTTATTTGATCAGAAGTATTTGTGTTGTGATGAGTGATGAGTGTAAGATTTTGTTCCATGCCTGCTTTCTCTAGCTAAATGCTACTAATGATGGGTCTGGGGAAGCTACATCAGCATTGACAGGAGATGTGTTTAAAATGCACTTTCATGGATGCTTTTAAAACCTGCAGAATCACATTACATAGGGTAGGGCCAGGGTTACCAAATGATTTATATGCACATTGAAGTTTGAGAGGCAATGTTTAGCTAAGTGGTTCTTGGCCCAGGCTTCTAATTAAGATTCCATGGCCAGGTTGCAGAAATCTTTTCACTTGTGCCCTTCCCGCAGGTTCTGTATATTGTTGTGGGTGGAAGCATCCTTGTTGATATAATTAAGTGCCTCATGTGACTCCAGGTTGAGGCCAGGGTCAAACATGAGGAATTCAAAATACATTCATGAGAGTTGAGTTGAAACTTTATTCCAAAGGGAGGTCACAGGGCCTGCTATGGTTGGATTTGGTAGGGACAAGTTAGTGTGGCCCATATCCCCATTGCTGTAGCAGAAATTGTGGCATCTGTGGCAGGAAAAGAGAAAGATAAATTTTGATCTTTGTGGAGGAGCTCACTGTCCTTGAATCTCACCTGTTATAAAGAACATAAATGGGTGGACATTTTCTGCATGCCTGGATCTTTCTACCTGTGTTTGTGGTGGTAGCAGGTGAAGAGATTGTGCTGATTCCTTTAAAGGCATATTCCCAAGATGCAGGTGTGACTTGTCCAGAGAATATCACCTGAGAATAAATCCTAGAGAAGGACGATGAAGAGAAAAATGGCTTTTTCTCAGGTGACTGTGTCTCAGACCGGGAGCAGTGTTCACTCTGCCTCCTGGAATGCCATATGTTTAGAACTTACAAACCTGTACTTCTTGACTTTATGCTGTTTCTCCCTATAAGTTTGTTTAAACACTTTTTCTTCTCATGATAGTCAAACAACTCTGAAAAAATATTATTTTCTATACACTAGAGCCTTCTTGACATTCTCTTCATCTTGGCTTCTTCTCTGCCATGCAGAATTCTCATCATTAATTTATGACTCATAATATTAAAAATATTCCCTTTGGCTGGGCGCGGTGGCTCATGCCTATTATCCCAGCATTTTGAGAGGCCGATGTGTGTGGATGACCTGAGGTCAGGAGTTCGAGACCAGCCTGGCCAACATGGTGAAACCCTGTCACTACTAAAAATACAAAAAATAGCTGGGCATGGTGGCGGGTGCCTGTAATCCCAGCTACTTCGGAGGCTGAGGCAAGAGAATCACTTGAACCCAGGAGGTGGAGGTTCTGGAGGTTGCAGTGAGCCTACATCGTGCCACTGCACTCCAGCCTGGGCAACAGAGAGAGACTCCATCTCCAAAGGAAAAAAAAAAAGAAAAATACCCTTTGTTGCTGGTGCTGGTGCACATGGAAAGGTATGGATACCCAAGATTCCTACTGGGGAAGAGGTGGGGTTCTTAGATATTCATGAAAAATGGGAATATGTAATGTTGAAGTTCTGTCTGTGTGCTCCATCAACTCGATGCGGAACAGGATTAAAATATGCACATTTGAACAGGATGGCATTTATTACCCAGAATAATTCAGAAAGTTTTGAAAAAAATAATTAGAAGATAGTCGCTTTCTAGAATGCTAAAGAAAGTCTGCGTAAATACTTTAATAGAGATTACACAACATGAGCGATTACTGTCGTTTGCATTTTGCATAAAACTTGTTTCTTTATGATTAGATTTGAATTATAATTTGCTTCTTTGGCGGGGGCCAGTATCCCAGCAGTGATATTGTGTCCTTCTGTGAGCATCAGCGCATGATGAAAATTTGTTCTGTTATAATTGGTGTTAATTTGATTCGCTTAGTTAAATAGTTCTCTGAGAATTTTTTTTCCACCGTAGAGTTATTTTTCTCTTTATTATTGAGTACCCTGGGGACATTTACCAGCTGATGTGCATAAAGCATCACATGTAATCTGGAAGTTCTCTTTTCTTCTTAGATTGTCTTTGCATATGTCTTTCTTTAAAAAGTGAAGTCTCTCATCTTTGTTTACTGGTCATAAAAACCCAGGCTCTGTCACTTAATGAATGTTTGACAAAATATTTATCTTGGGCCAGAAAGATTGGTGTCACTTGTGAGCTTGTTAGAAATTCAGAAACTCAGGTTTTACCTCAGGTTTCTTGAAACAAAATCTGCATAAAATGATCTCCAGTTTATTGTTCTACACATTAAAATTTGAGAGGTACTTTATAAGTAAGCCTGACTTTTTAATCTGAGAAATATGCAGAACTTATACTGTATGATTAAATGGAGCACTCAAAAATGTACATGTCTATGTTCCTGTTGTTAATTTTGTACTTTATCATTCAAAAAATATCAATACACTACACTGGTATTGTGAATCTTATGCTCTCTTTTCTCAGAGATAGAGAATACAACAGAGAATATTTCTTTGTTGGGAATTATTTTATAGGACAATTTCAGTCGCATCAGTCAGAATCACTTCTCTTCACTCATTTTATCTTGAGTCAGTTTAAAAATTCTGCCCATGGCCACTTGAAGTGGGTGTGTGTGTGTTTTCAGGGACTGTTGACATTCAGGGATGTAGCCGTAGAATTCTGTCTGGAGGAGTGTCAATACCTGGATGCTGCTCAGCAGAATTTGTATATGGATGTGATGTTACAGAACTACAGAAACCCGGCCTTCTTGGTTGAGGATAACTTCAATATAGAATTCCTAATTTACCCTAAAGGTTTCATTTTCTTCCTTTGTAGGATGTGTTTTGGTAATTTCTGCTTTGCATGAGTAAATTTCAGATCCCTGTTTTCAAGACAATCTTGAGGATTTTTTGGTGTGGAAAATAAATTCTTCAGGTTGTTTCATTTTGACCTGAATTTTCCCCTTTCCTGAGTTTATCTATATTATTCACTCTAGATAAGTGGTAATTTCAGAAATTTAGCAGCATAAAATAATGTTGTCAACACCTTAAAATTCAATTGCCACCACCAATTTTTGATTCAGTAATACTGGGGTGTGAAACAGAGGACCCACATATTTAATGTACTTTCTGAATATGCTAAAGGTTCTGTCAGTAAAAAGTATTTTGGAATTAATTTTCTAGAATCTTCTATTATGTCCTCTTTTCTCTACTTAGAACAGTATTAGGTTGGTAAATGGAGAATTCCAGGAAAAGTCATGCTCATGCTGCTTTTTAAAATAAAACAGATATTGTCTTCTCTAAGCCAGACCAGGTCACCTGTCTGGAGCAAAGGAAAAAGCCATGGAGTATGAAGCACCCAGGTGGGTGAAAGCGAATGAAGAAGAGGATGACATAGATGAGACATCCAAAGGCTGAGAGGAACCCAGACTTTTACATGTGTTTTGGGAAGCTGTGCTCCAGTGGATATTGTTTCTGAGAAGCCTGGGTTTTTTCACTTGTTCTCACATAGGGGCATCCTCTGTCCCATGCTCTCTAATGACTCTACATTTTCTTCAATAATTTTTCTTCAGATTTGCAGTGAGAGCCAAAGTTCTCTTTACGGCTTATAAAAGAGTGCACAATCTGACTACTTTTATTGCTTTTGAGGATATACAAATAGCTGCATATTTTTTAGAAACCCTGTGTTTAACCATTTTTAAGTTCGCTTTCTGCATTGTGTCTGAAATATGTAAAAGTAGTGACATTGAGATTTGGTTCAGAAATCCCAGAAATACAACAAACATATGTTGTATGTTTTCTGCTTTATAGTTTCTTATTTTATGGAGGTTTCAAATGTGTTTCTACAGAAATTCATACTCGGTAATTTAATCAGAATATTAAGTATCTGTTTAAGAATATCTAATGTTATTTGAATTGATATTTTTATTCTTTTAATACTAACTGAGGTTGGTAATTTCAATTCTGTCTTAATTTCTCAACTGTAATATAACGTAGATATTTCCTACATTTCTGCAATTCACTATGTCAGGGAACTTAGAACATTACTGAGCATATGTTAAGCTCCCGCTTCTTTCCTTGTTTTTTAAATTACTATTTTGTAATTTTATCTTGTTTAGGATAAAGTTTACCAGAACTGTAATTTATATGTGTGTATATATATGTAGGTGTGTATTGTGGATTTTTTTACAAATAAAAATTCTATATATATTTATTGTGTACAATGTAATGACTTACTGCATGTGTAGACTGTAAAATGATGAGCACAATTATGTTTATGAGCATTTCTATCACCTTTCCTCACATAGGTACCTTTTTTGTAATGAAAACATCTGAGATCTGCTGACACCAAATTTTAAGCATACAAAAATTTAGTGTGTTAACTGTATCATGAAGCTATACATTACATTTGAAAAACTTACTCATAACAGAAAATTTGTGTCTTTTCAACATCTTTTCATTTTCTCCCATATCTAGTCCCTGACAACTTTCATTGTAGTCTCTGCTTCTGTGAGTTCATCTTTCTTAGATTCCCCATATAAGTGAGAATGTGCAGTATTTCTCTTTCTGTGTCTGGCTTATTTCCCTTGGCATAATATCTTCCAGTTCTACCCATGTTGTTGAAATGGCAAGATTTTGTTATTTTTCAGGCTAAATAATATTCTATTGTTTATTTACACCAGCTTTTCTTTATTCAGCATCCACAAACATTTAGGTTTTTTATATCTTGGCAATTGTGAATAATGCTGCAACAAATATGGTGGTACAGATATGTCTTCAAGTTACTTATTTCTTTTCCTTTTGTTATATAAACAGTATTATATACACAATACTACTATTGCTAGATTGTGCAGTAGTTCTGTATTTCAAATAACCTCTATTGGTTTTTGTAATGACTCCATCAATTTATAACTCTCCAAGAATGTACAGAATTTTTTTCTTCAAAGTGTTGTCAACACTTGTTATGTTTCTTCTTTTTACATGATCCATTCTAACATGTTTGAAATGATACTCATCATGGTTTTGATTTGCAATTGCCAGATATTTGGTGATATTGAGTACTTTATGGCTTATCTGTTGGCCATTTGTATGTCTTCATTGGACAAATATCAGTTTAGTTTTTTGCCTATTTTGAACTGGGTTACTGTTGTTTTTGCTTGTAATCTGCTTGCATTTCTTATATATTTTGTATATCAATCTTTTATCAGATGTATGGTTTGCAAATATTTTTTCCCATTCTACAAATTTTTTTATTTTATTCTTCCCTTTTCTGTGCAGAAGGTTTTTAGTTTGATGCAGTCCAGCTTGTTTATATTTGCTTTTGTTGCTGTACTTTTGGTATTATGTCTAACAAATTATTGTTAAGACCATATCATGAGGGTTTTCCATGTATTTTTTTTTCAGATTTTTTAAGGATTCATATTAAGTCTGTAATTTAACTTTTAGCATGGTGTAAGAAAAATAAGCTAGTTTTATTCTTTTGCCTGGAGGTATCCAGTTTTTTCAGAACCAAATATTAAAAAGACTATACTTTGTACATTGTGTATTTTTGGTGCACTTGTCAAAGATTAGTAAACTTTATATGCCTGGGTTTATTTCTGGGCTCTATTCTGTTCCATTGTTTTCTTGTGTCCATATTTTGCATATATCATCTTGTTTTTTTACTACAATCTTAAAATATAGTTTGAAATCATAAAGTATGAAGTTTGGTTGTTTTGTTCCTTTTCCTCTAGATTGCTTTGGTTTTTCAAAGCCTATTGTAGTTTCATGCAAATTTTAGAATTGTAGTTTCCATTACCGTGAAAAATGTCACTGGATTTTTAATAGAGAGTTCATCGAAACTGTAGATCACTTTGACTCATATGGCACTTTATAATATTTATTCTTCCAGTTCATAAACATGAAATCTTTTTGCATTTATTTGTGACTTCTTCCATTTCTTTCACAATATATGTTTCAGTGTAAAGAACTTTTGCCTTCTTTGTTAAATTTATTTTTCAGAAATTTATTATTTTAATTCTATTGGAAATGAGATTGTTTTCTTCCTTTTTTATCAGATGGTTTGTTGTTAGCATATGGAATCATAACTGATAATTATATGTTAATTTTATATATTGCCAATTTTCTGAGGGCATTTGTTAGTTTTTGATGTATTGTTTATGGTTTTCTATATATAAGATCATGTCACCTACAAACAGCAACATTTTAATTCTTTTCCTCAATTTGAATGTCATTTTTAGGGTCATTTTCTTGACTAATTCTTCTGCAAAGTACTTTCACTGCTATGTTAAAATAGAAACATTGACAATGGAACCATGTAGCCTTACCCCGGTGTCTATAAATTTGAAGAAGCAAACAGCTCTTTAATTTTTTATAAACTGGTTTCAGGAGGTACAGATCTCCTTTCATTGGGTCCCCAGGGTAATGGGTCCACAGGGTAATGGGATGCCCTATGAGCTTGTAGTAGGGAAGAGTTTATAACTGTGTCACAAGGCTGCTGCGTATGCAGTGGATTCAACTTTGAAGTGGCTTTTTACCAGGGGCTTTGGTTGTTGTGATTCCCATCTAATGTCTGGGCGGGCTGGATTTCCTTCAGGACTTTTATTTATAGTGCAGAAACTAGGACAGATTTCTGCAATTGGGTGTGCATATGGTGGACCTTATATCGGGATGTGGTAAGTGTGGCTACCACTGAGTATTTGGAAGTTTTTTTCCACATCATTGTGTGGGTTCCTGTGTTGGCAGGAATTGTTGTGAACTGTGGCAAAGACAGCTGAAACTGAGTCACTGAACTCCTTTAGGGGCCACAGTAGAGGCCAAGGTCTGCAGGCCACAGTACAGGCCCAGCTGGAGTGCAGTGGCACAATCTTTGCTCACTGCAACCTCCGCCTCTCAGGTTCAAGCAATTCTCCTGCCTTGGCCTCCCGAGTAGCTGGGATTATAGGTTCCTGCCACCATGCCCAGCTAATTTTTCTGTATTTTTAGTAGAGATGGGGTTTCACCATATTGGCCAGGCTGATCTCTACCTCCTGACCTCAGGTGATCCGCCTGCCTCAGCCTCCCAAAGTTCTGGGATTACAGGAGCGAGCCACCATGCCCAGCCTTCTTGGCTGATTTTCAATAGTTGTCTTATTATGTGAAGGTGAGTAGTCATAGAAACAGTGGTATATTCACCAGGTGTTTAATGATAAATATATATATTTTCTTTGTGTGAGAGAAACACTTTAGTGATTTGACGGTGATTTATATTTATATATTTATATATTTTGTGATTTTTAGAAAGACCTATATCACTTGTAGTTGTTTTAAAAAAAAATTGTGAAAACACATAACATAAAATTTACCATCTTAAAGTTTTTTAAGTCTATATTTCAGTGCTGAGTGTGGTGGAGGCTCATGCCTATAATGCCCGCACTTTGGGAAACTGAGGCAGAAGTATTGCTTAAGCCGAGGAACTTGAGACCAGCCTGCGCAGCATATAGAGAGCCCTTCCCCACAAAAATTTAAAATTAGCCAGGTGTTGGGTTTTCCACCTGTGGTCCTAGCTCCTTGTGAGACCGTGGCAGGAGAATCACTTGTGCATGGGAGGTTGAGGCTGCAGTGAGCTATGATTATGTGACTTCATTCTAGCCTGCAGGACAGAGTGAGAACCTACCTCAAAAAAGTTGTACATTGTAGTCGTTAAGAGTATTTACATTGTTATGTAAAGATCTCTAGAACTTTTACGTCTTCTAAAATTAAAACAATACCCATTAAGTAACAACTGCCCATTTTACCCTCTCTTTAGACCTTGAGTAACACCATTCTCCTTTCTGTTTCTATTTGACTACTTATGATGACTCATATCATGGAATGATATAGTATCTGTCACTTTATTACTATCTTATTTCAGTTGACATAATATTCTCAACGTTTATGTAAGAATGTGACAGATTTACTATTTTAAGGCTGAATAATATTACACTGTATGTATATGTCACATTTTTAATTTGTTTATCAGTCAAGGGATATCTGGGTTACTTCTGCCTTTTGGCTTTTGTAAATATTGGTATACTATATTTATATATATAGTGTATATATAAATATATGTGTATATATTTATATAATATATTGGTATAATAAATATATGATACCAATATTTATATATTTAACATATATATTAAATATATATTTATTTATATAATATATATATTTAATATATGTTATATTAGTATATATAAAATATATAAATATTGGTACTATATATTTATTATACCAATATTTCAAATATATATTCAAGTATATCTTCCAGGTTCTTTGTTTGAATATAGATTTATATTTGGAATATACATTTATATTTATGTTTGAATATAGATTTATAAGTGGAATTCTTGGATTCCATTTATAAATTTATTAATATATAAAAATATATTTTATATTCCAGTCAAATAATATGATTTATATTTGCATATAGTTTTATAAATGGAATTCCTGAATTATGTAATTTAATTTTTAAGAAACATTCATAATATGATGGTTGCATCCTTTTTTCCCCACCAACCATTCACATGAGTTTTAATTTCTTTACATCCTCAACAGATTTGGCATTTTAAAAATTTATCATGGCCATTCTAATGGGTATGAGGTGGTTTTGTTTTGGATTGTAATTTTGTTTTGTATTTCTCTACAATTGGTCCTTTTTTGCATTATTTTAAGTGCTTTTTTCTACTTACATATATATATTTGATTAAACATCAGTTCAATTCTTTGTCCATTTCTAAATCAATTTATTCAATGTTAGTTGTTCAGTTTTAGTTGTTTATAATTCTGAATATTAACTCATCACATGTAATTTGCGAATATTTTCACCCATTTCTTCAGTGGCATTGTCATTCTACTAAATATTTTCTTTGGTGTGCTGAAAATTTGAAGTTTAGCATAGTTAAATTTTGGGGCTTTTTATGTTTTTCATAAGTATGATGTCATATCTACAAAAAAGTGCCAAAACCAGTGTTCTGTATTTTCCCTATTTTTTTCTTCTAAGAGTTGTAATCGTTATATGTTTTTTAGTTTCATTATTTTACTTAAAATGTGCAAGAAAATAATCCAACTTTATTTTTTTCAGCGTAGATACTCAGTTTGCAACATCATTTGTTGAAGAGATTTTCTTTTCTCTATTGTGTAGTCATGGCTACTTTGTGGAAGATTATTTGATTATATAAAGAAGGGTTCATTTCTGGGCTATTTTGTTCTATCATCTGTTTATTTGTCTCTGTTAGTACCACATTGCTTTTGTTTATTATAGCTTTTTAATATATTTTGAAATCAGGAAATACAATGCCTCTTTGTTCTTTCTAATGGGTGTTTGGCTAGTTTTAGCTCATAATCAATTTAAAAAGTTTTAAACAATATTTCTGGTCAACAATGTACCATTGGAATTTCTTTACCACCGTGAGTTGTTTTCACATTTAGATTAAATTATCTGGACCTTGAGCAAGAATATATTAAAGAGTGTGTTTTATTTCCATGTATTTTTGAATTTGCCAGTTTATCTCTTGATTTTGATGTCGTTTCATTTTATTTTAGTCAGAAAACATAACTGTATAATTTTAGTCATCTTAAATTTATTTATTTATTTTTGTTGCTATTGAGAGACAGATTCTCACTGTGCCACTCAGGCTGGAGTGCAGTGGTACAATCTTGGCTCACTGCAGCCTCAACCTCCGAGGCTCAAATAATCCTCCCACCTCAGCATCCCAAGTAGTTGGGACTACATACGTGTGCTTTCACGCCTGGCTAATTTTTTGATTTTTTGTAGAAATGCGGGTTCTCACTATATTGCCCAGGCTGGTTTTGAAATCCTGGTCTCAAGTGGTCTTTCCTCCCAAAGTGCTGGGGGCTACAGTCATGCGCTACCACACCTGGCTGGTCTTCTTAAACTTAATAAGACTTGTTATGTGTCCTAACAGAATGCACCAAGTTCAAACAAGAATATTATGTAATCTGTTCCTTTTTACTGTAGAGTCCTGTACATATTTTTAATGTGTAGTTGGTCTATGATATGATTTGGATGTTTGTACCCTTCAAATCTCATGTTGAAATGGGATTCCCAATGTAGGATGTGGATCCTTGTGTGGTGTGTTTAGGTCATGGGAGCAAATCTCTTGTAAATGACTTCGCACCATCCCCTTGGTGATCAATGAGTTCTCACTCTGTTAATTCACATGAGAGCTGCGTGTTTAAAGAACCTGGCACTTTCTTTTCATGCTTGCTCCCTCTCTCCCCATGCAATATGTCTGGTTTCTCTTTGCCTTCACCATGATTGTAAGCTTACTTAGACCCTCACCAGATGCAGATGCTGGCACCACACTTATTGTACATTGTGCATAACTATGAAGAAAACAAATCTTTTTTCTTTATAAATTACACAGTCTTAGGTACTTATTGCAATATAAAATGAATTAATACAATTTATAATGTCATCCAGGTTTTGTTCTCTTATTGATGTTTTATCTAAACTTTCACTGATTATTAAAGTGGGGTCTTAATGTCTGTAATTATTATGTTGCTATGTATTTTTTGCTTCACTTCTGTCAATATTAGCTTTATACATTTTGGAACCCTGATCTTTTAAATAGATATAATAGTTATAGATTCCTGGTAAATGACCAATGTTACCATTATATAGTAACAATCTTTACCTCATGCTAGTTTTTGATTTACAGCGTATTTTGTTTAATATAATTATGACCACCTCACTTAATTGTGGATACTGTTTGCATGGAATATGTTTCTTCATTCTGTTTCTTTCAACCTATTTGAATCAAAGTTAAAGTGAGTATCTTGAAACCCTGGTCTCAAGCAATCTTCCAGTCCTTGCCTCCCAAAGTGCTGGGGCTACAGGCATGAGCCACCACACCTGATTAGTCTTCTTAAACTTAATAAGGTTTGTTATGTGTCCTAACAGAGTACACCAAGTTCAAACAAGAATATTGTGTGATTTGTTGCATATTGTGTGATTTTGTTTGTTCTTATTCCATTCAGCCATTTAATTTCTTATTATTAGTTTAATCAATTTACATTTAAAATGATTCCTTAGAGAAATGAAGTTACTATTACCATTTTGATTGTTATTATTTTCTGTGTTTCTTGTAGAGATGTTTTCCATAATTTCCTATTTTACTGTCTTAATTTTTGCTTTTTTGATTTTGTAGTGTTATGCTTTGTTTCCTTTCTCATTTTGAATTGCATACTTTCTATAAACTTGTATTATCTAGGTAATTGGAGATTATGTAAAACATTTTAAAGTTATAACAATATTAGTATGTCATAACTTCAGTTGAATACAAAAACTATACCTCTTTACATCCTGTAGTGGTTTTTTTTGTTTGTTTGTTTTGTTTTGTTTTTGAGACGGAGTCTCACTCTGTCACCCAGGCTGGAGTGCAGTGGTGTGATCTCAGCTCACTGCAACCTCCGCCTCCCAGGTTCAAGCAATGCTCTGCCTCAGCCTCCCAAGTAGCTGAGATTACAGGCACCCACCCCCACGACCAGCTAATTTTTCATACTTTTAGTAGAGACGGGGTTTCACCATCTTAGCCAAGCTGGTCTTGAACTCCTGACTTCGTGATCCACCCATCTCGGCCTCCCAAAGTGCTGGGATTACAGGCATGAGCCATTGTGCCCACGCTTACATCCTGTAGTTTTTTATTATTACAAATATTATTTTATATTGTGTATCTATTAACAGATTTATGCAGATTTTTTTGTTGAAATTCTATAGCAGAATTTTAAGAGATTTTGCTTCATGATTATGGTAGTAAACCACTGTATATGTGTTTATATATTTACATTTAACAGAAAGCTTTATAGTTTCATGTAGTTTTTTAAGGCTGTTCAGCATCATTATATTTTTCAACATATGGACTCTTTTTGGCAATAAAAAAATAAACAGCATTTCACTATGTTACTCAGGCTCATCTTGAACTCTTAGCCTCAACTAATCTGCCTGCCTTGGCCTCCCAAGACTCTGGGATTACAGACATGAGCCACTGGTGCCTGGCCACCATGTAGCATTTCTTGTGGGACCATGCCGGTGATGATAAATGCCTTCACCTTTTGTTTATTTTGTAAGTTCTTTATTGTTTCCTTATTTTTAATTCCAGAATAATTCCAAATAATTTCAAAGCAAACAGTATTGATTTGTATTAGTTTTTCTTTTATCACATAAAAATTTGGAAAGTTCTCATCCTCTTTTATCTTCAAATAACCCCTCTACTACTTTTTCCCTACATTCGTCTTCTAAGATTTCTTTTCCAAATGTAGTAATCTACTTAATGGTGTTCAGTAAGTTTAACATTCCATGTTTTCATTTTGTTTTGCAATTTTATTTTATTTCATTTTACTTTATTTTATTTTATATTTTTGAGACAGAGTTTTGCTCTGTCACCCAGACTGGAGTGCAGTGGCACGATCTCGGCTCACTGCAAGCTCCGCCTCCCAGGTTCATGCCATTCTCCTGTCTCAGCCTCCCTAGTAGCTGGGACTACAGGTGCCCGCCACCATGCCCAGCTAATTTTTTTGTATTTTTTAGTAGAGATGGGGTTTCACCGTGTTAGTCAGGATGGTGTCGGTCTCCTGACCTCGTGATCCGCCCGCCTCGGCCTCCCAAAGTGCTGGGATTACAGGCGTGAGCCACCATGCCCAGCCAATTTTATTTCTTTTTTGTTTCATATTTTAGAGTATGCCACGTCACATCAGTTAATTGTGTTTTTAGTTTTTATTTTGTGTGACAATTGTGAATGACAATATTCAACTCTGTACACTTTAAGACAGTGTGGAGCCAAAGTTACATATGAATCAGTCATATGTCTATTCCCAATATAATAATCTCTGTGTTTGTGTATACACATATTATTTCTGTATTGTTTATGACTTCTATGTTTATAAGTGATCAATGGTCGTTTTATCTGAGTAGTCATAAAAATTCTCCTACTTCTAATATCTATTTGAGAATCTATTTTGGTGTGGGAGAAACACTTTTTTGATTTGAAGGTAATTTTAAAAACTGTCAATTTTGTTCCTTTTTTAGGTATTATTACTGTTTATTGTTAATTATCAAGAACATAAAATTTAGAATCTTAATTTAAAAATATGTAGTTTATATTAATTATATTGACATTATTATACAATATATCTCTAGAATGTTTTTGTCTTGCAAAACTAAAACTGAATACACATTAAACAATTACTCATTTCTCCCATTTTCTGGCCCTTTACAAACAATTCTGTTTCCCTGTTTTTGAGTCTAACTGCTTTAAAAATCTCGTAAGTGGATTCATACAGTATTTTTTGTGGCTGACATATGTTGTCCTGCATAATTTCATGAAAGTTTGTTATGGTTGCTAGAATATTTCCTTTTTTTTTAGACGGAGTTTCGCCCTTGTTGCCCAGGCTGGACTGCAGTGCAGCGATCTCAGCACACCGCAATCTCCGCCTCCCAACTTCAAGCCATTCTCCTTCCTCAGCCTCCTGAGAGGAGGCTGGGATTACAGGCATGCACCACCATGCCCGGCTAATTTTTGTAAGTAGAGACGGGGTTTTTCCATGTTGGTGAGGCTGGTCTCGAACTCCCAAACTCAGGTGATTCACCCACCTCGGCCTCCCAATGTGCTGGGATTACAGGTGTGAGCCACTGTGCCCGGACTGTATTTCCTGTTTTTAAACACTGAGTAATATTCCATTATTTTTATGTTTCAAATTATATTTATCCAGTAATCTGGGGTGAAAAATTTGCATTGCTTTCACCTATTGCCTGTCAATAACAATGCTGTAAAAATTATGGATGTGCAGCCGGGCGTGGTGGCTCACGCCTGTAATCACAGCACTTTGGGAGGCCAAGGTGGGTGGATCATAAAGTCAGGAAATCGAGACCAACCTGGCTAACACGGTGAAACCCCATCTCCATTAAAAATACCAAAAAATTAGCCAAGCATGGTGGCGGGCACCTACAGTCCCAGCTACTTGGGAGGCTGAGGCAGGAGAATGGCATGAACCTGGGAGGCAGAGGTTGCAGTGAGCCTAGATTGTGCCGCTGCACTCCAGCCTGGGCAACAGAGCAAGTCTCCATCTAAAAAAAAAAATTATGGATGTGCAAATAACTCTTCCTGTGATTATATGTGTGAGAGTTTATGTTTATACTACATTCTCTTTATTTGGTCTAGTTCACTTTTTATAACCAAACCAAATTGTTTTAACTCTATATAATGTGTTTCGAAATCAGGGAGTTGTGATGCCTCCAACGTTGTTCCTCTCTTTGAAGATTATTGGGTGTTTCATTGTTTCTTAAAATTTCATATAATTTGGGGGTTGCTTTTTCTATTTCTGCTAAAATAAAATTAGATATTTGAAAGGGATTGCATTAAATCTGTAGATTACACTGAGCAGTATGGGCATCTTCACAATATTAATTATTTTACCCTTCGATCATGCTGAATATTAATTATTTTACCCTTTGAGCATGCTGAAGAGTGTGTTGTTTAATTTTCATGTATTTGTAAATTTTTTAGTTTTGTTTTTGTTGATTTCTACTCTCATTCCATTTTGGTCATAAAAAGTAATCTATCAATTTCAATTTTTAAAGATTTAGTAAGTTTTTATTTTTATCATGGCCTAACAGGCAGTTTATCAAAGAGAATGTATGTGAGCTATTGAGAATGGTTGTACCCTGCTATTGTTAAGGGGTGTTCTTTGTTAGGCATAATATTGTTTTATACTTCTTTCTTTGTATATTTTTTCTTTTTGAGATGGAGTCTTGCTCTGTCACCGAGGCTGGATTGCAGTGCCGCAATCTCGACTCACTGCCAACCCCGCCTCCCTGGTTCAAGCAATTCTCCTGCCTTAGCCTCCTGAGTAGCTGGGATTACAGGCGCCTGCTACCGCACCTGGCTATTTTTAGTAGAGATGGGGTTTTGCCATGTTGGCCAGGCTGGTCTCAATCTCCTTACCTCAGGTAATCTGTCTTCCTTGGCCTCCCAAAGTGCTGGAATTACAAGCATGAGCCACTTGTTCCCATCTGTACTGCTTTCAGTTTCTCTTTTCCTTTTTTTTTTTTTTTTTTTTTTTTTTTTGAGACAGAGTCTTGCTCTCACCCAGGCTGGAGTACAGTGGTGCGATCTCGTCTCACTTCAAGCGCCACTTTCTGGGTTCATGCCATTCTCCTGCTTCAGCCTCCTGAGTACCTGGGATTACAGGCACCTGCCACCACACCCTGCTAATTTTTTGTATTTTTAGTAGAGACTGGATTTCATCGTGTTAGCCAGGATGGTCTCCATCTCCTGACCCCGTGATCGCCTGCCTTGGCCTCCCAAAGTGCTGGGATTACAGGCGTGAGCCACCGTACCTGGCCCTCTTTTCCATTATTAATATTGTTTTGTTTTATTGTTCATTGCAGAAATTGAAGTATTAAAATATCTTATTATAATAATATTGCTTTCTATTTGTTGCTTTAATTCTGTCAATTTTTGCTTTGTATTTTTGGAAACCTAATATGAGAAATACATGTACACACACAAACATATAAATATATGTATGCACATATTTGTCATACATTTTCAATAAATGATATCTTTATTATTGTTTAATGACCTTTTTTTCTCTTGTGAATTTTGACATAAAGTATATTTTATAAAATAAGAGAGTTGTTGACTTACGATGTATTTTCTATAATACAATTTTGATCTCTTCTGCTCTCATTTGGTTAATGTTTGCCTAAAATGTCTTCTTCCACTTGCCACTTTCAGGCTGATTTCACTACTAGATCTCAAGTGACTCTTGAAGAGAGGCAAGTTGGATCTTGGTATATAAAATTTTATATAATCCCTCTATTCAATGTATGTGTATTGATTGGCAAGTCTATTTTTAAAATATTTATTTTCTGAAGACAAAGATTATTGTTATTTTATTGTTTAATTATTCTTGTAGGTCTGTTTCTCATTCTATCTTCCTTTGTGTCTTTTTGATTTTTGTATGGATAGGCTGTCACTACTTTCTTATTTCCTTTTTTGTACCTATACAGACATTTTCTTTGTGGGTGCCTTCAGGATTATATAAAAACCTCTTAAAATTTCAACAATATATTTTGAAGTGGTGAAATTTAAATTCGGGTTCATGCACAAATTATTTCTTATTACATCTGTCCTCAACTTAGTTATTGATGTCACTAAACATATCTATTTACATTATATATTTATTAACAGATGTTCATTATTATTTTTAGCTTTTATCTTTAAATTTTAGAGAATAGTTAAATAAAACATTTTTTGGTATTATAATAATGCTACAGGATATTTTTTCTATAATATTTGCATATCTTTATATCTTTCCTAGAAAGCTACCTATTTTTATATGATAGTTTTGCTTTTTAGCATCATATAGTTTTAGTAGGAGGACTCTTCTCAGCATTTTTTGTATGGCACATGTAGTGTTGATATAATTTTTCCACATTTGGCTATCTTTAGAGGTCTTTGCTTTTTCTTCATTTTTGTAGCACAGTTTTGCTGGTTATATTATTCTTACATAGAAGCTATTTTTCGCTTGGCACCTCAACTATAGCACATAATTTCCTTCTGGCCTGCAAGGTTTTTGTTGAAAGAGTCACTGGTTATATCATACAACCATAATTATGTATTTTCCAGCATTTGAGATTCTCTTCTTGTCTGTGACTTTGGGAACTTTGCTTTGCATGTCTTGTTATGGATCTGTGTGTTTCCTAGTTTTAGTATGTTGAACTTCTTGATTTTTACAACCTTATTTTCTTACTTTTGAGAATTTCTCAGGTATTCTTAATTTTTTGAGACAGTGTCTTTCTCTGTCACCCAGGTTTGAGTACAGTGGCATGATTGCAGCTTACTGCAGCCTTGGGTTCCCTAAGCTTATGTGATCCTCCTACCTCAGCCTCCTCTTTACTGGGACCACAGGTGTGTGCCAATACACCTGACTAATTTTAATTTTTATAGAGGAGAAGTATTGCCATGTTTCCCAGTTTAAACTTGAACTCCCTAGGTTCAAGTGATCTGCCTGCCTCAAACCCGCAAAGTGCTGGGACTACAGACATGAGCCACTGCACCTGGCCTCAGGTATTATTTCTATTTCTATTTTCTACTTCCATAATTTTTATTATATTTTTCATCTTTTACTTGATATTCTATTTTTTTCTGATTTTATTTAGTTACCTGTGTTCCCATTTAGGTTAAATTTTTAAAATTAATGTGTACATCTTTATTTTCATGGTTGTTTTCTGACAGTTTTAAGTTTTGTTTTTACTTAGGCCTTGTCACTGTAATATTTTGTATGTATTGTACTCTTTGGTTGAGATTTGGACATTAACAAACAGCTACCTCTCACAATCTTTATAATGCAGTATTGTCCTGACATAATCTGAAACCAGTTGTCTCAACTAGAGATTCTGGGAGCCTATCAAATATGTTATGATGTGTCTTGTGTGGAATTTTGTGTTGATTATTCAGTTAAAGAGGTTTGTCTGTGTTTCTTAACAGTCTGTAATTACTTCCTATACATATTGCATGTCTGTGGTACTGTAGTTTGTTGCTGTAACATTTACCTTTGGTCTCAGCAGACTCAAGCTGTTATTTCAAAGTATACCATCATTTCTTTCAGCACATTTTGTCATTGGAGACAGAAACAAGTCTCTGTAAAAGTGCCCAGAAGCCAGAAGTAAAAATACACAAGCCAGTTTTTTCTTTTTCTATATTGAGGAAGATGCCAGGCATTGCAGTTTACTTCTAAAAGTGCCATGCTGCATTATGGAGGAGTAAAGGTGTTGGGCAAATGTAACAAACTTTTCTATCCATTCAGTAAGGCTTGTGGCATTTTGCTCACCTGGTACACTGAACACACTTAACTCATTTCTAGATTTTCCATAAAGACATTTTGGTCAGTACAGTTTTGTTGTAAGTCTATAAAAGAATTAAGACCTGTGGTATTTTTGTTATGCCATGTTGCTAATGTACTTTGTACAATTTTATGTATTAGATTTGTAAACAATAGATTTGTATATTTACACGGGCCTAGTGAGATAATTTGTTATTTTTATTTCTTTCAGCTGCGTTCTCATTTCACCCAAGACCTTTGGCTAGATCAGAACAAAAAATTCATTTCAAAAAGTGATGCTGAGAAGATATGGGAAATGCAGACATGAGAATTTACAAACAAGAAAAGGCTGTAAAAATTTGAATGCATCTAAGGTGCAGGAAGGAGGTTATAATGGACTTAACCAATGTTTGTCGATTACTCAGAGCAAAATACTTCAATGTAATACATGTGTGAAAGTCTTAAGGAAATTTTCAAATTCAAATAGACTTAGGAGAAGACATACTGGAGAGAAACCTTTCAAATGTGAAGAATGTGGCCAATTCTTTCACAGGTTCTCACACCTAAGACAACATCAGATAATTCATACTGAAGAGAAACCCTACCAATGTGAAGAATATGGCAAAGATTTTAAGCAGTCTTCAGGTCTTACTATACATGGGAGAATTCATACTAAAGAGAGACCCTACAAGTGTGAAGAATGTGACAAAGCCTTTAAACAATCTTCAAGACTGAATAAACATAAGAAAATTTATACTGGAGATACAACCTACAATTGTGAAGAAAGTGGCAAAGCTTTGAAGTAGTCTTCAAACCTGACTATACATAAGATTATTCATATGGGAGAGAAACCCTACAAATGTGATGAATGTGGCAAAGCCTTTAGAAAATCCTCAAAACTGAAAGAACATAAAAGAATTCATACTTGAGAGAAACCCTATAAATATGAAGAATGTGGCAAAGCTTTTTACTATTCCTCAGGCCTTACTCAACATAACATAGTTCATACTGGAGACAAACCCTACAAATGTAAAGATTGTGGCAAAATTTTTAAGTGGTCTTCGAACCTTACTATACATCAGATAATTCATAGTGGAGAGAAACCCTACAAATGTGAAGAATGTGGCAAAGCCTTTAAACAATCTTCAAAACTGAATGAACATATGAGAGCTCATACTGGAGAGAAATTCTGCAAATGTGAAGAATGTGGCAAAGCTTTTAAGCAAACTTCAGGCCTTACTCTACATAAGAGAATTCATACTGGAGAGAACCCTTACAAATTCGAAGAATGTGGTAAAGCCTTTTATTAGTTTTTAAGCTTTACTAAACATATGATAATTCATAGGGGAGAGAAACCCTACAAACGTCAAGAATGTGGCAAAGCTTTTAAGTGGTCTTCAAACCTTACTATACACAAGAGAATTCATATGGGAGAGAAACCCTGCAAATGTGAAGAATGTGGCAAAGCTTGTAAGCAGTCTTTGGGGCTTACTATACAAAAGAGAATTCATACTGAAGAGAAACCCTACAACTGTGAAGAATGTGGTAAAGCCTTTTACTGGTCCTTAAGCTTTACTAAACATGATAGTTCATACTGGAGAGAAGCACTACAAATGTCAAGAATGCATCAAAGCTTTTAAGGGTCTTCAAATCTTACTATATATAAGAAAATTCATACTGGAGAGAAACCATACCATTGTGAAAAATGTGGCAAAGCCTTTTACTGTTCCTCAAACCTTATTCAAAATAACATAGTTCATGCTGAAGAGAAACACTACAAATGTCAAGAATGTGGCAAAGCTTTTAAGAAGTCTTTAGACCTTAATGTACATAAGATAATTCATAGTGGAGAGAAACCTTACACGTATGAAGAATGTGGCAAAGTCTTTATCCTCAAAACTGAATGAACATAAGATAACTCATAGTGGAGAGTAATCCTACAAATGTGAAGAATGTGGCAAAGGCTTTTACTATTCCTCAAGCCTTACTAAGCATATGATAGTTCATACTGAAGAGAAACTGTACAAATGTGAAGAATGTGGCAAAGCTTTTAAGTGGTCCTCTGAGCTTACTATACATCAGACAATTCGTACTGAAGAGAAACCCTATAAATGCGAAGAATGTGTCAGAGTCTTTAAACACTCCTCAAAACTGAATGAACATAAGAGAAATCATACTGGAGAGAAACCCTACAAATGTGAAGCATGTGGCAAAGCTTTTTAAGCAGTCTTCAGGCCTCACTATACATAAGAGAATTCATACTGGAGAGGAATCCAGAAATGTGAAGAATGTTGCAAAGCCTTTTACTGGTCCTTAAGCTTTACTAAACATAAGAGAGTTCATACTGGAGAGATACCCTACAAATGTCAAGAATGTCGCAAAACTTTTTCTTGTTGCACAAGTTTACTTGACATAAGAGAGTTCATACTGAAGAGAAATCCCACAAATGTAAAGAATGTGGGAAAGCCTTTAACCAGTCCTTTAGCCTTACTAAACTTATGAGAATTCATACTGGAAAAAAATCATACAAATCGGAAGACCGTGGCAAAATCTTTTAAGTATTGCTCAAATATATCCAGCCATAATTCATACTAAAGATTATGCCTATGAACCTAAAAAAGTTTGGCAAAGCTTATGAATACACCTCAAACTTTCCTAAGCATTGGAGAAATATCAGTGAGAAACCTCAGAAAACTGAACAATGTGGCAAGGCCTTTAAATGGTTGTCACATCTTACTGTAGATAAAATAATTGATAGTGGAGAAAATCTCTACAAACAAAGAATGTGTCAAAACTTCTAACATGCTCATACCTTATGGCACATAAAGGCGTTTATACTTGAAAAATTATACAGAGTGTGGAAAAGCCACTTCTATTTGCTCACATCATAGTCAACATCAGGAAGTTCATACTTAATAAAATTATTATAAATGTAATTACTTTTGAAAGACCTTGGAAAATTTAAACCCTTAAAAAAGAGTACTCTGGAGACAAACATTACAAATATAAAGAGGGTTGTAATACCTTTACTTGCCCTATATAATGTACAGATTTTATGCTAGAAGAAAACTCTAAAGGAATTACTCAAACTTGTTCAGCATCAGAGAATTTATGTTGAAGGAAACCATACAAATGTAATAAATGTGGAAAAACATTTGTTCAGAAACTACAGCTTAAAAAACACCATGCAGTTTATAATAAAAGATATTTTTTGCAGATGGAATACATGTGTAAAAATATTTAGTCAAAATTAAGTCTTTGTAAACTTTAGAAAATTCACAGTAGGAAGAATTAAGGCACTGGCACTTAAGACGTTACACGAAATCAGAATGTTCTGTATAGAAAGTAATCCAAAGCTAAAACTGTTGGATAATTTATTTGTATATAAGTTTAAGAGGAGTGGAAGATTATTTTTTGGAGAGTTATAATTACATTCAAGGTATACGTTTTTCCTTGAAAAAAATGTAGATTTTTTGAAAAGCAAATAGTGAGGTAATTCAACTGTAAAATTGCTTCATTCTGTTCCTTTTTTCCTGTTGTTTGTGTAAAAGCATGTCATCAATTTCTGTTGCATCAGAAATCTGAGAGATTCCTTTCTTATTAGGTAGGCATCATTCATTAACTTTTCCGTGGAAGAGTAAGGATATTAAAATGTAAGATGTATATTGAAAATCCAATTGGAGAGGCTCTTTATGGCTGACTTTTAACATTTTTCCTGTGATACATGAGTTATGTGTTTAGAGTAATATTCTGCATTATAGTGAAAGGAAAACTTTGAGTTTTAGTAGTAAATTGTTTTACCAATTGTACTTTTATGTAATAAAATGTAGGGAATTTTAAAATTCTTTTATAAGACTGTGATAACTTAGCTTTTAAATTAAACGAAATAGTTTTAAACTTTTTAAGACCTGCATTTAGTAAAGTGTTATGTCACCAACTTTAACGTGTCCCACCTTATTAAAGATGTACATAAAAGATGGTAACATAGTAGAATGAGCTCTCTAGCAATCTCTTTTGCCTGTGGCATTAAACTGAAAAGTTTAAGAGTATTGTTTCAATGGGTAAAAATGTAAATTTGTTTAACGTTTTAAATTTTTGTAGGAACATAGTATTGTTTACCTATTTATGGCATATATAGAATATTTTCATACAGGCATACAACTTGCAATCACATCAGAGTAAATGAGGTATTCATTACATAATGCATTTTTTTTTTGTGTTACAGACAATCCAATTAAACATTTTTAGTTATTTAAAAATGTACAAGTAAATTATTACTTGCTACAGAGGTTTTTTATGGTCATAATAATAATAATTACATAGTAATTATAGTAAAATATAATAAGAAATCTCACATTTCTAAGTCCTGAATGAATATTTTTAAAAATTGGTCATATATATTTTGAACAAGTGGCCTCTCTGCCTGTAAACTCATACAGACTGTTAGTTTTTTACTTACATGGTGCTAAATATACACATATTTCACTCTTAATATAAACATTAGGTGTAAGAAATTTGTGGGGTAAGTAATTGTGTGAGTGTGAGTGCACCTATTTTCAGAAGACAAGAAATATTGGAACAAAATATCACTTTAATAAAGTGGACAAATCATTTACTAGAAGACCAGAAACCTCCATGATTTTGAATAATATCTGTATTCTCTGTATTTTATTTAATTAATTACTGTGAAGTCTTATGGATTGCATTTCCAAATCTTTCCATGCAAATTCTTTCTTTCATGTGCCTGGTACTCATGGTAGACTGATATTTTTTTCATATTTTTTGTGTTTATAATTTATTAAGTATTCATTATGTGAGTTGCTCTGGTATTCTAAGAATTTTTATAAAATTTACTAATGCACGCAAAATAATTTTTCAATGTTATTTCACAATGAGTGTATTAACTTATATTTCTTTTGTTGCTTTCTTTTTTCTTTTTTTTTTTTTTTTTTGAGATGGTGTCTCACTCTGTCGCCCAGGCTAGAGTGCAGTGGTGGGATCTCAGCTCACTACAACCCCCACCTGCTGGCTCAAGCAATTCTCTTGCCTCAGCCTCCTAAGTAGCTGGGACTACAGGCATGTGCCACCATGCCCAGCTAACGTTTTTGTATTTTTAGTAGAGACTGTGTTTCACTATAATGGCCAGAGTGGCCTTGAACTCCTGACCTGGTGGTCCACCCACCTTGGCCTCCCAAGGTGCTGGGATTACAGGCATGAGACACTGCATCCGACCAACTTACATTTCATTTAGTTAGAACATCCCATTTTGTTATTTTAATTGGAGAAACCTGTGTAAGCTAAGTTTCCTTTATTATTGTTCCTTTTACTCTTTATAATTGACATAGGTGAATTTATTCATTCAGCCAATTTGTTTAGGTAAATGCTGGGGAGGCTTCATAAGTCATAAAGATATTTTGATATGTAAATGTAGCAAACACAATTCTTGCTGTGTAATAGATGCACCATTATTGGCCACAAATATTTCTGCTGGAGTTAGTTTGTAGCTCCAAGTAAAGATAAAGAAATACACATGGTGAAGAAATAAAATCGATTCTGTATATGGAGAGGACATTGTTCTTATGCTGCAAAATTGACTCTTTCTGAATTTAAAGAGACATTCTGCTTATTTTCTGATTATTTTTAGTTTTGTTTGTGTGTCTACTTATGTTTATCCCAACTGTGTATGCATCACAGCCCTTCTTTTTATTCTTTGTCTTATGGCTACATCTTTATTGCTGTTTGTTTTGTGCCATGTCACTTCACACAGTACTTTGTAGGTTCTGATGAAAGTGTGTCAATGTAACTTTCAGATCTGTTAATTGAGATAAAAGGCATGCAGTGTTCACAGGTGAGAGGAAGAAATCAGTCAGAATTTCTTGTCTTTGTAAAACCAAACTTTTATTAAATTTTAACACAGTCTGTCTGGGTGGCTTACAGCTATAATCCCAGCACTTTGGGAGGCTGAGGTAGGAGAATCACTAGGTCAAGAAGATGAGACCTTCCTGGACAATATGGTGAAACCCCATCTCTACTAAAAATACAAAAATTAGCTGGGCATGGTGGCATGCACCTGTTGACCTAGCCATTCAGGAGGCTGAGGCAGGAGAATCACTTGAACCCAGGAGGCAGAGGTTGCAGTGAGCTGAGATTGCACAACTGCATTCCAGCCTGATGACAGAGCAAGACTTCATCTCAAAAAAAAAAAAAATTAACACAATGTGTGGAAAATATAAAATTAGTTAGAAGATATGTCTTAGAAATTAAACTTTTAGAAGAGTTAATGGTAAGTGGAGAATGTTAAATTTAATTTTTTATTACATACTTACAGCTCAACTTAAGTTTTCATTCAGAATCTTTTATTTTGGTGTGAATGTTAAATATTCAAAAATAATAGAATGACACCTGTGGATTTCACATGTGAAATAAACTTTTTCATATTAATGTTAAAATCTTGAGGAATTTCTCACACTTGTATAATGTACTTTTTTATTGGGTGCAGTTTACAATTTAGAGGTTCAGTCTTTAGAGGTTTCACTAGTCAACTCCTTGGTCATTTTATCTGGAAAAATTTTAAAGATCATGGCATCTTTTGAGTTAAAAAATGTCTTCAGTGATCTGGGATGCAAACTAATTTACTCTCTTCAGAGTGGTTTAATCATGTGAAACACAGCAAGAGCTGCCCTTTTTGTGTCTTCCCTATCATTACCACCAGCACCAGAAACTCCAGTTGTCTCAAGCTCAAAATAAAAGCCCTAAGGTACATTGACTTCTCTCATGCTCTGTGCTGGGTCCCGAACATGGTGGTAAATATTAGAGTTCATATGGTCATGACCGACTAGGTGAAAAAACAGCACAGAAACTGTATCTTTCATACTATTCAGACAGGTTTATGACAAAAACACAGGTCAGAATTTGAAATATTGTCATTTTTAATAGTTTTTATAAATATATTTTTAAATTCACTGATGAACTATGTATTTATTTTGTGAAATAGTATTTTGAAGTAAATATACATTGTCAATGCCTAATTTTAGGTAATTGTCAAATACTTTGCCTCACATAGTTATTATTTTTGTGGTGAGAAGACATTTACTGTCTTAGCATTTTTTCAGAAATACAATACATGCATTATAATCTCTTGAACTTATTTTTCTTATCCAACTGTAATTAGGTAATCAAGATACGTTTTGTAGAATCCACATGTGAGTGAAATCATGAGATATTAACCTTTCTATGCCTTATTTCAACAACTATAGTGTCCTTTAGGTTTATCTTTGGGATTAAAAATAAGATTTTCTGTTGAAAATACACTATTCGATTGTATATATATACCATAGTGTCTGTATTTCGTCATTGGGCGATGGACACATAGGTTGATTCTATGTTTTGGCTTCTGTAAAGTGTGCTGCAACAAACAGAATTGCAGATGTCTGTTCATCAATCTAGTTTCATTTGTGTTGTGATAGATATCCAGTAGTTCAATTACATGTTAGTTTAATTGTTTTGCAAAATTTCTATTTTTCATAATGGCTGTTTATATTTACATTGACACAAACAGTGTGAAAACTACCCTCTTTCTCTTTTTTCAAGTTTACCAACAACTTTTTTAAACATTTTAACAGGAGTGAGTTTATATCTTAGAGTTGTTTTGGTTTGCCTTTCCTTGATGATAATTGACTTTGAGCCATATTCATCTATCTGCCAAGCTATATGTATGTCTTTCTTTGAAAATTATTTATATATATCTTTTGCTTATTTTTCATGGTTATTTGTTTTTTGTTGTATAGTCCTTTGAGTTTCTTATATATTTTTGATATTAACTGCTTTCCACATGTGTAATTTGCAAATATTTTCTTCCATTTTTCAGTTATGTCATTCTGCTGATTGTATCGGTTGGTGTGCAGCAGCTTCTTAATTTTAAGGAGTCTGATTTGTCTATTTCCCCCTAAAATTTTGAGGTTAAACCCAAGAGTCACTGCCCAGACCAACGTTATGGGGCATTCATTCTATATTTTCTCATCTTAGTTTTAGATTTTCAGGTCTCATATTTAAGTATCTAATTTGAGTTAATTTTTATATATGGCATGAGATGAAGGTCTGCTTTTATTATTTTGCGTGTGGATATATATTTTCTCAACATCATTTATAAAAGAGACTCTTCTTTTTTAAAAAATATTGTCATCTTTATTTACAATCAGTTGTCTGTAAATACATGAATTTATTTCTGGTCTTTCTCTTTTGCTCTGTTGGCCTTTGTGTCCATTTTTATGTAAGTAATACTCTGTTTTGATTACTGTAGCTTTGTTGGACATTTAAAAGTCAGGTAGAGTGATTCCTTCAGCCTTTTATTTTTCATTTTTTGCTTGATTTTCATAGCTATTAAGGCCTTTCGTGGGGCAATATACATTTTAGATTTTTTAAAAACATTTCTGTAGAGAATTTAACTAGTATTTTAATAGAAGTTTTATTATATCTGTATATCAGTTTGTGTAATGCTGATATTTAACAATATTAATCATGCCCATTTATGAATTAGAAATATCTTTTTGTTTGAATATTATTTATTTTCTAACTTTTTTTAGATTCTAATGTACAGATCTTTCACCTTTTTGGTTACATTCATTTCTAAGTATAGTTACTGCTGCAATTATTGTAGATGGGATTGTTTTTTGGTTTTATTTTCAGATACTTTATTGTTAGTGTATAGAAATGTTACTGAATTTTTTATGTTGATTTTGTATCCTGCAAGTTTAATAAATTTGTTTATTCTAATAATTTTTTGTGAAGTCCTAGGTTTTTCTATACTTAAGATTATATCATCTGCAAGGAAAATATAATTTATCTTCTTCATTTTATTTAAGATTGCTTTGATCTTATTGAATAATTTTTCTGTCTTGGTCATTTTGTATTATGTTCAGTAAGATCAAAGAAATTGGGCTGGGCGTGGTGGCTCACACCTGTAATCCCAGCACTGTGGGAGGCAGAGGTGGATGCATCACGAGGTCAGGAGACCAAGACCATCCTGGCTAACAAGGTGAAACCCCGTCTCTACTAAAAATACAAAAATTAGCCAGGTGTGGTGGTGGGCACCTGTAGTCCCAGCTACTCAGGAGGCTGAGGCAGGAGAATGGCGTAAACCTGGGAGGCAGAGCTTGCAGTGAGCCAAAATTGCACACTGCACTCCAGCCTAGGCAACAGAGTGAGACTCCATCTCAAAAAAAAAAAAAAAAAAAAGGATTGGAGAAATTGGACATCCTTGTCTTGTTCTAGCTCTTAGAGAAAAGGCTTACAGTTTTTCCTTATTTAGTATATTAGGTGTGCATTGTTGTTACACATGACATTACCTTGAATTGCATTTATTTTATAACTAGTTCAAGAGATTTATTATGAGGAGATATTGAATTTTATTACACTTTCATTAAACATCTATTTGAATGTTACATTTGTGACAACCAATCCCACAAAAATACAAAACATACTTGCAGACTACTATAAATATCTCTGTGCACACCAACTAGAAAGTCTAGAGGAAATGAATAAACTCTTAGAAATATACAACCTCCCAAGATTGAATCAGGAATAAACAGAAGTCTTGAAGAAACCAAAAATGTGTAAGCAAATTGAATTGGTGATTTAAAAAATCTACCAATTATAAAAAGTGCTAAACCAGATGCATTCACAGCATGATTTTATCACATATACAAAAATGAGTTGGCTGTAATTCTACAGAAAGTATTCCAAAAAATCAAAGTGGGACTCCTTCCTAATTAATTCTATCATATAATATCAGTCTCATCTTGATATATTAATCAGGTAAAGACACAACAAAAAGAATTACAGGCCAATATCCCTGATGAATACAGACACAAACATTATTCATGAAATGCTTGCAAACTGAGTCAGGAAATCAAAGTTATTTCACTGCAACTATGTGGACATTATTCTGTGAATGCAGGAATGTTTTAACATGTGAAATCTATAAATGTGATTCAACATATAAAAATAATTAAAAAACAAAACCACATTACCTCAATAGATGTGGAAATAGCAATTAATAAAATGTAATATCTATTTATGAAAAAAATTCTCAAAAAACCAGGCATTGAAGGAACATACCTCAAAATAATAACAGCCATATGAGACAAATCCTCAGCCAACATCATACTGAACAGGTGAAAGACTAATGCATCCTTCCTAAAAAATTGAAAGAAGAAAAGAATGTGCACTTTCACCACTCCTATTCAACATAGTTCTGAAAGTTTTAGCCAGAACAATCAGGCAAGATAAAGAAAGAAAAAGCACTCAAATAAGAAAAGAGAAAATCAACTTATCTGTCTTTACTGATGATATAATTTTCTACCTACTTCAAAGACTCCTCCAAAAGACTCCTAAGCCTAATAAAAGACCTCAGCAAAATCTCAGCAACAACAACAAAATGCAAAACAACATTCAAAAATGAGGAACATTTCTATACACCAGTAACACTTAAGCAGAGCAAAATTAAGAACACAATCCAGTTTACAATAGCCAGAAACAAAAAATAAAATAGTGATCCATTAAACAAAGGAGGTTAAATATCTCTACTAGAAGAACTACAAACCACTACTGAAAGAAATCAGACACAATGCAAATAAATGGAATAGTATTTCATGATAATGGATTAGAATTATTAAAAAGTTCATACTGCCCAAAGCAATCGACAGTTTATTTCTATTTCTATCACTCTACCAATGCCATTTTTTATAAAATTAGACAAAAAAACTATTCTAAAATTTATATGAAAACAAAAAAGCTCAAATAGCCAAGGCTATACTAAACAAAAAGAATAAACCTGGAGACATTATGTTACCAAACTTCAAACTTTACCACAAGCTACGGTAACCAATATAATATGGATGCAGATACACACACACACACATCCCTATTGAACAGAAGAGAGAGCCCTGAAATGAAGCTGAACTCTTAAAATTAATTGATTTTTGACAGCATCAACAGAAACAAATGGAAAGAACTCCCTACCCAATAAAAGGTGCTGGAAAACTGGTTAGTCATATGCAGAAGAGGAAAACTCGACCGCTACTTCTCATGATATAGAAAATTAACTCAAGATACATTAAAGACTTATCTGTAAGAGTTCAACCTATAAAAATCCTAGAAGAACACCTAGAAAATTCTCTCCTTGGCATTGGTCTCTGTAAAGAATTAATGACTACATCCTCAAAAGTGAAAACAACAAAAATAAAAATTAAAAATTGTGACCTGCACAGCAAGAGAAACTATTAACAAAATAAACAGACAACCTACAGTATGGGCTAAAATATGTGTAAACTGCATACAACAAATAACTAATATATATGTTTTATAAGGAATTTAAGAAAAAATGTTGACAAAAAATGTGAACATATACTTTTAAAAGACAAAAAAAGCAGCCATCAAACATATGAAAAATTGATCAACATTTCTAATGATTAGAGAGATGTAAATCCAAACCACAATGTGATACCATCTCACCCCAGTCTAAATGACTATTATTAAAAAGTAAAAAAAAAAACAGATGTTAAAATTGTGTAGAAAAGAGAACCTGATATACTCTTGATGGGAATGCAAATTAGTTCAGCTCCTGTAGAATGCATTTTGGGGATTTCTCAAAGGACTAAAACTAAAGTTACCATTTGACCCAGCAGCCTCACTACTGGGCATATACCCAAATACAAATAAATTTTTCTTCCAAAAATACACCTGCACTTGTATGTTTATTGCAGCACAAGTCACAATAGCAAAAACGTGGAATGAAACCATGTGCTCATAAATCTTAAGATGGATTTTAAAAATTAGGTAATTACACACCATCCAATACTATGCAGCCACTGAAGAAGAATCATGTAATACTCTTTGCAGCAACATGGATGCAGCTCAAGGTCATGATCCTAAGCAAATTAACACAGAACAGAAAACCAAATACTACATTTTCTCACTTATAAGTGGAAGCTAAACATTGGGTACACATGGAAGCAAAGATGAGAACAATAAACACTAAGGATTCCAAAATGGAGGGAGAAGGGGTACAAGGGTTAAAAAGTACTTATCATGTATAATGTACACTACTTGGGCAATGGGATTATTAATTGCCCAAACCTCAATGTCATGCAGTATACCTATGTTACAAATCTGCACGTGTATCCTTGAATCCAAAATAAAAATAATAAAGTACTTTGTGATATAATGCCATGTTAGATTTCTCCAGTTTTGGTTAATGGTTGGAATTAAGGGTGGAAGACATAGAATTTTGTCCCCTTCAGACATGGGGGTGAATGTTTCTATAATAGGTCTCCTGACATCCTATAAGCTATTTTCTCTGAAAGCTCTTGGCCTTAGTCTTGAGTGTGCAGCTAAAATAAATGACTGTACATCAAGCTTGTGCAACTCATGACCTACAGGCTGCATGTGGCCCATTATGGCTTTCAGTGCAGCCCTAAACAAATTCATAAACTTTCTAAAAACGTTATGAGTTTTTTGTGATTTTTTTATCATCATTGGTGTATTTTATGTATGGCTCAAGACAATTCTTCTAGTGTGTCCCAGAGAAGCCAAAAGATTGGACAACCCTGCTCTACATCTTTATTTTTCATCTATTTACAGTATGCTAGATGATAGTGTTAATTTATTAGTCTACTCCTTTGGGAAACAAAGATGGTCAGTGGTTTAAGTTTTTTTAGAACCATTTTTGAAAATATGAAGCTATGGTAATCATACCTAAGTGACATAATTAGGAAATAACATTTCTAGAAAAAGCATGAAAGCGTTATGTTTAAAGTTCAAGAACAATGAAACGGGAGTATTGGTTATTTAAGATAACAGTCCTGCAAAGGCAATCATTTCATCACAACCATTTTGGTGAAAAAGAATAATGTGTCAGAAGGAGTTTTTAGAATAATTTTCTGATTATATGGCAGTGTTAAATTTTTATTTGTATAAGTCTGTAAATAAAAGAGAAGATGGCATGACTTTCAGATGAATCTTTTCACACATATATTCTCCCTAGAAGGGCACTGGTGTGCTTTTCAAAAGGGGTAGCATTGCTGGCTTTCGTTGTGCTGCTATGTTTGTGTGCTAAATGAAGGCAGAAAGTGAAGCAGAGTCAACCAGGACGTTTCTAGTTTCTACATCCACATCATCTGAAATCTAGTGTTATGTCAACTAGAAATAATCCTGGGGCTAAGTATTTTAAAACTGAAAAAAAATGCATTGATAAATATATTTTTTGTTTATTTTTATAGTTTATAAAAATTTATAGTTTCTGACTTATTGTAAGTTAAAACCATTTGAACATGCAGATAACTAAAAGTTCCATCTAGATGATGGTATTAATATTTAATAATTTATGATTGTGAGCCACAATTGCCCCATTTGGCTTACTGAAAAGCAGTATTTTAAATGGAGAATAGGATTTCCATAATTCCAAGCATACAGATCTTTTAAGATAAGCACTATGCTTAGATTTGAATAGATTGTGTTTGTAGTAACAGGAACTTTAATATTTTTTCTAATAGGAGCAAAAAAAGCAATAAAAATAGGCAGTTATAATTAGTTCAAAAGAAACTTCACATGTGGTCATTAAAGGAGTAGCTGGGGTTACAGGCATGTGCCACCACGCCCAGCTAATTTTGTATTTTTAGTAGAGATGGGGTTTCACCAGGTTCATCAGGCTGGTCTCGAATGCCTGACGTCAGGTGATCCCACCACCCCGGCCTCCCAAAGTGCTGGGATTACAGGCATGAGCCACCATGCATGGCTGGAAAAAGTATTCTTATGTTACTGTTTCTGAAACTTTCAGAAACTTTAGTCGACTCAATGGATGATGATGTACATGAAGACCACAAATTATAAATAAAATAATAGGCTCCTTTTAGCTTTTAATATTAAAACTAAATATATGTCAAAAGTAAAATTAGTGGCTCTTTTAAGTCATGAGAAGAATGTCAGTGTTAGAAAGCCTTTACCAAAATATTTGTGTTAGGCTTAGTAATGAGTGCTTTGCATCAAAAATTAAGTTCATTTGTTTTTATATCGTTTTTCTTTTTTTGTTATTTCTAGAAGTACTTTAATTTTAAAATGTAAACTATGACTGTGTTAAATGCCTTCATTTCTATGCCTTTTTGTTAATATTTTGCCTGACTGAGAAGACGAGTTTTTAAAAAAATTTTCTTGAATCAAGACCATTAATTAACATAGAGACAAAATAGTAATGAAAATCGACCTTGATTAATAAAACAATTATCTAGTAATTGTTTTATTAATCCTTTATAAATAAAACTCCTAGTAATCCTTTATTAATAAAACTCCTAGTAATCCTTACCTGTCTCACTCAACATAAAGTCTACATCTTTGCATCTCTCTTAGTTATAAGGAAGTGGCATTTGATCAAACTGGTCAGCATGACATTGGGTAAAATGTAACTATGTTTTGGTCTGACAGTTGAACTGATTTATTACCAAAGAAGTTGATTTTTTTAGTATGCGATATTTTACTATTTTCTATTTATTTAGGGAAACTAAACTGACAAAGCATGAAATTAAAATTTTATTTAAAATGGAAAATGCTTAAACATGTTCTATAGTAACTAAAGCTAAAAATATTTTTGGATTTTTAAATTAAAGAACATCTCAAGTACTTCAAATTACCTTCCCCTGACAGCAGATTATATTTAACTTTATTGCTAAAATGGAGTTTGGCTGTCTTTTATGGCTGTATTCATCATTTTCACTCTATTTTTTTGTGCACTATTTGCATCATGCATTTCACATTTTAATAGTTGTAGTTCATGCGATGTGATTTTCAAACAATTGTCCTATTTACATGGCAAGCCATCTGCTTAATCAGCAGTCACTTTATTTTCAGTCTTTTCAAAGCCACTTTGCCTGAAAAGCAAAGAGACAATTCAATCAAGTGTGCCAAGCTGGTCCCCTCCAGTGACCATCTATTCAAATTCACACAGGTGATCTTTTGGTGAAGGAAGGAAGGTGCACTTCAACAGCATTGTCACAGCAATGTGGAACAGATGTTATAAAATACAAGATGAAACATTGCCTTCAAGGAAATAAAGTTGATTTTTCTTATTCTGTGTACATGAGTATCTGATGGTTGTAAGGTTGAGAATAAAGAGTAAAGTTGGGCCAGGCTCGGTGGCTCATGCCTGTAATATCAGCACTTTGGGAGGCTGAGGGAGGCGGATCACAAGGTCAGGAGATTGAGACCATCCTGGCTAACACTTTGAAAGCCCGTCTCTACTAAAAAATATAAAAAATTAGCCAGGTGTCATGGCGGGCGCCTGTAGTCCCAGCCACTCTTGGGAGGCTAAGGCAGGAGAATGGCATGAACCCGGGAGGCGGAGCTTTCAGTGAGCCGAGACTGCACCACTACACTCCAGCCTGGGCAATACAGTGAGATTCCATCTCAAAAAAAAAAAAAAAAAAAAAAAGGTAAAGTTAGAGAAAGGAAAAGCTTTACATTAGTAGTACCTTCTTGTTTGTCTAACACATCCTCAATGGTTTTGTCAAGTGTTAGGTTGCCATATCCATCATTTGTTAGATTCTGATAATCATTTTCTATCTTACCAGTGTAATTATGCAATTGACATCATCTGGAGTTGATGTCTTTGATTCTTAGGTTCTCAGACATAAAACTATTAAATTATTATTGATAAAAATATTAGGTTTTATTTGCCTGTTTTACTACAGAACATTTGATGCCAGTAAGCTTAAGTCCCTTGAACCTTTGAAAAAAATGCTTTAGCTTTTCCTGTTTGGAAAGTCAAATTTGGTCAAAAGTAAATATAACAACAAACTTGAATACCAATTATTTTTTAATTGAATCCAAAAAATTGAATAAAACAATACATTTGATATTTACTTGAGTATATGTCAGAAATTTTCAAAAAATTCAAATACATACAAATTTGTGACTGAGCTGAAACTTGAAAAATATACCTGCTTTCATGACAAATCATTTTGTGATCACATTAATTTTCAATTTAGCCATGTTTTATAGTAGACACTTCAGTAAAAGTCAGCTGTGGTCCAAATGTAAATACTGACATATTAGAGAAGAAAATGCTGGTGATAAAGAATACAAAACAAAGCATAATAGTACTTGCCTTGATTTATTCCCAACCACCAACTCTGAGACCAAGATTTAACTGTTACATCAACATTATCCACAGTGGAAAAAGGAGAATTTTAAAATCAAACACATCTGAGCTTGATTTGGGTCATTAGCTGTGTGTCCAGGATAAATTATTCCACAACCTTGAAGCTTTAATTTTTTTTTTAGATGGATTCTCACTCTTGTCATCCAGGCTGGAGTGCAATGGTGCAATCTCCGCTCACTGCAACCTCCACCTCCCAGGTTCAAGCAATTCTCCTTCCTCAGCCTCCCAAGTAGCTGGGATTACAGATGCCTGCCACCACGCCTGGCTAATTTTTGTATTTTTAGTAGAGACGAGGTTTCACCATGTTGGCCAGGCTGGTCGCAAACTCCTGACCTCAGGTGATCTGCCCACCTCGGCCTCCCAAAGTGCTGGGATAATAGGTGTGAGCCACTGTGCCCTGCCTTAATCTTTATTATTAATAGAATTACTATTTCTTCCTGGGCTGTTTTAATTCATACATTGTAGCTATAAGTATTTTTCATTAAAAGTCTTGTCTAAATACGGTAAATATTTGAAAATAAGATTATCATTTAAAAATATTTTATTGTAATTGTATACGTTCTGTTATATTTAATGTATTTTTTAAATGGTAATTTTTTATTTGTTGCGGGAAGTCAGGGACCCCAAATGGGGGGACCGGCTGAAGCTATGGCAGAAGAATGTGGACTGTGATGATTTCATGGACATTTATTAGTTCCCCAAATTAATACTTTTATAATTTCCTATGCCTGACTTTACTGCAATCTCTAAACACAAATTGTGAAGATTTCATGGACACTTATCACTTTCCAAATCAATACCCTTGTGATTTCCTATGCCTGTCTTTACTTTAATCTCTTAATCCTGTCAGCTGAGGAGGATGTATGTCACCTCAGGACCCTGTGATAATTGCATTAACTGCACAGATTGTAGAGCATGTGTGTTTGAACAATATGAAATCTGGACACCTTGAAAAAAGAACAGGATAACAGCAATTGTTCAGAGAATAAGAGAGATAACCTTAGACTCTGACTGCTGGTGATCCAGGTGGAACAGAGTCATATTTCTCTTCTTTCAAAAGCAAATGGGAGAAATATCACTGAATTCTTTTTCTCAGCAAGGAACATCCCTGAGAAAGAGAATGCACCCCTGAGGGTAGGCCTATAAATGGCCCCCTTGGGTGTGGCCATCTTCGATGGTCAAAACTGTAGGGATGAAATAAACCCCAGTCTCCTGTAGCACTCCCAGTCTTACTAGGAAGAGGAAATTCCTGCCTAATAAGTTTTGGTCAGACCGGTTGCTCTCAAACCCTGTCTCCTGATAAGATGTTGTCAATGACAATGGTGTCCAAAACCTCATTAGCAATTTTAATTTTGCCATGGTCCTGTGGTCCTGTGGTCCTGTGATCTTGCCCTGCCTCCATTTGCCTTGTGATATTCTATTACCTTGTGAAGTACGTGATCTTTATGACCCACAGCCTATTCGTACACTCCCTCCTCTTTTGAAAGTCCCTAATAAAAACTTGCTGGTCTTGTGACTTGGGGGGCATCATGGAACCTACTGACATGTGATGTCTCCCCTGGATAACCAGCTTTAAAATTTCTCTCTTTTGTACTTTCTCCCTTTATTTCTCAAACCAGCTGACACTTAGGGAAAATAGAAAAGAACCTACCTGACTATCGGGGCAGGTTCCCTGATATTTATTGGCATAATAGTCTAACGGTTTCTGTATTTTGACTTTGGTAATTTTTACAAATGGTTTTTGCCTGGTACTGTTGAAGTTAGGCTTAATTTTGAACCAGTAGTTTTGTTGTTTACCTTATGTGGTTTTGGGTTCATTTGTTCTATATGTATAATGCATATTCTTTTGGGGGTAATTTGGCTTTATTTCTGCTTTCTTATTTTTACATCTGGGACTGGAGAAATTGCTAGAATTTCAATAAGTTTTATTTGAAATCAGGCAACAGAACATCCCAGAAAAGACTGAAGGTTGTATGTACTGGATAATGCCTTTAGGTGAGGTTTATACATAAAACACAGTTCAATAAAATTTATATAATCATTACAAGTTTGTTAAATTTGAGAACAAAATGCCTATGACATATTAGGCATTTGTCTTAGTTTCTCTTTGACATCCCTATCTTGGAGAAGCTGATATTACATGAAAGGATATTGCCTAATATAATAAGACGTGGAACAAATACTTATGTGCTAGAAACATTCCCCTTAATAACCCTTAAATACATTTTATTCTGGCTCAATTCTTTTTTTTTTTTTTAATTGACAGAGTTTTGCTCTTGTTGCCTGGGCTTGAGTGCAATGACACGACCTCGGCTCACTGCAACCTTCGCCTCTTGGGTTGAAACTATTCTCCTGCCTCAGCCTCCCAAGTAGCTGGGATTACAGTGCCTGCCACCACGCCTGGCTAATTTTTTGTATTTTTAGTAGAGATGGGGCTTCACTATATTGGCCAGGCTGTTCTCAAACTATTGATCTGAGGTGATCTGCCCACCTTGGCCTCCCAAAGTCCTGGGATTACAGGCGTGAGATACCAAACCCAGCTGGCTCAATTCTTTTGGCACAACTATTTTTGATCCCAGAGGCTTCTTCCCACCAAATTTAAGCCATGATGTTTTCAAGTTTGTATTTTTAGTTTTATTTTCTTGTTTTCTTTTTTACTTTCTTGGAAAGGGGAGTGTCAGCTTACCTCTGTGAAATGAGATCAGCCTATTTGTAGTTTTACCCAGTAAGCTTCATAGTTGACATCATTATATTGCATTTCCCCAGGCCACCCTGAGCTTCAGAGCTGACCATCCTACCTCATTCTTCTTGGTTTTTCAGGCTCTGATGTTAAGTCCCTCTCACTTCAAATTTGAGCTTTCAGAATGCCTCAGCTCAAAAGAAGCAGAAGAAAGTGTTGCCATATTTATTTGGATGAGGATCAAGACTTTACATCCATCATTCATAGTACAAAGCAACACTTTTAATAATGTGGACATGTTTCACTCAAATTAAATATAAGTAGTTTTATCAACATGCCAATATAGTCAAAATAAATAACTATCAAGTTTACCAAAATGTTCTGCTTTAGATTTTCCCAGCACAAAGATCAATATGTATGCATTGGTGGATGTTAGGGTTTTTTTGGTGTAGGTTTTTGTTTGTTTTTTTGTTTTTATTTTTTACAGATTTTCATCCTACTTTACACTGATGTAAATTTAACTGCCTAAGGCTTACCAGAAGCTTTATTTTACATTATTTCTACCAAAAATTCATATTCTCAAATATTAAAAGTGGCATTCTGTATTACCATTTTTCAAGTAATGTAGTCTGCATTTATTAGTATATTTCAATGTATTTTTTTTACTTGGGGTAAGGTTATAAAAATGCCTTGCAGTTGATTTTCTAGGTAAAAACGCAATCTGTTTTCTCAAAGAGTAGCATGAGAATTCTTGATATAGCACCTTCAGAGGTACTGAAAACAACCATATAATTTTGCTGAAATTTGGATTTTTTCATAATCTCTTCAGAGGCAGAGTCATGGCAACATATGACGCTGAATTTATTCTTCTTCTCCAAATGTTGTAGAGCCACATCCACCTGTGTAAATAACACTAACTGGGTAAAAGCTTTTTATACTAAGCCAGAACTCATTATACCTGGTGGTTTTATTTTAAATATATGAACAGTATTCTATAACATTCAAATAAGTAATAGAAATTTAATTATATATATATAGAAAGAAAAGTTATACAGGCACACTGAGGATAAATTGGAATCTGGAACTGAATGCTGATTAGCATGGCCTATAAAATCAAAACCAAGTTAATTACTTCTAAGATACAATGAGGGTACAGGCATTGGATGAGGATGCTCCCATTCCATATAGGAGAATTGGACAAAACAAAGGGGCTAAAGGCCCCATGCAAGTCCAGAATCCAGCAGGGTAGTCATTGAATTTTAAAGCTCCAAAATAATCTCCTTTGACTCTATGTCTCACATTCAGGTCACACTGGTGCAAGAAGTAGACTCTCATGGTCTTGGGCAGCTCTGCCCCTGTGCCTTTGCAGGGTACAGCCCCATTCCAAGCTGCTTTCATAGGCTGGCATTGAGTGTCTGCAGCTTTTCCAGATGTACAGTGCAAGCTGTTGGTTGATCTACCATTCTGGGATCTGGAGAATAGTGGCTCTCTTCTCACAGCTCCACTAGGCAGTGCCTCAGTGGGGACTGTGTGTGAAGGCTCTGACCTCACATTTCTCTTCTGCACTGCCCTAACAGAGGTTCTCCATGAGGGCTCCACCCCTGCAGCAAACATCTGCCTGTATATCCAGGCTTTTCCTTACATCCTCTGAAATCCAGGTGGAGGTTCCCAAACCCCAATTCTTGACTTCTGTGCACTCACAGGCTCAACACCACATGGAAGCCAACAAAGCTTGGGGCTTGTACCTACAGAAGCAATGGTCTGAACTGTACCTTGGCCCCTTTTAGCCACAGATGTAGTGGCTGGGACACAGGGCACCAAGTACTGAGGCTGCACAAAGCAGCAAGGCCTGGACCCTGCACACAAAGCCATTTTTTCCTCTTAGACCTCCTGGTCTGTGATGGGAAAGGCTTCTGTGAAGGTCTCTGACATGCCCTGGAGACATTTTCCCCATTGTCTTGGTGATTAACATTAGGCTCCCTGTGGCTTATGCAAATTTTTGCAGCTGGCTTGAATTTTTCCCCAAATAATGGGTTTGTCTTTTCTATAGCATTATCAGGCTGCAAATTTTTCCAAACTTTTAAGCTCTGCTTCCCTTTTAAACGTAAGTTTCAATTTCAGATAATCTAAGTTCAAAGTTCCACAGCTCTTTAGGGCAGGGGGGAAAATGCTGCCAGTCTCTGCTTAAGCATAGCAAGAGTGACATTTGCTCTAGTTCCCAATAGGTTTCTCATCTCCATCTCTAGACCCAAAGTCGCTTTTACATTGCTGGGTATCTTTACAGCAGTACCCAACTCTACCAGCACGAATTTACTATAATAGTCCATTCCCACACTGCAATAAAAATCTTCCCAAGACTGGGTAATTTATAAAGCAAAAAGGTTAAATTGACTCACAGTTCCTCATAGCTGGGGAGGCCTCAGGAAACTTACAATCATGGCAAAAGGCAAAGGAGAAGCAAACTGGACCTTCTTACATGGCAGCAGGAGAAAGAACATGTGTGTGTGTGCAGAAAAAACTACGATTTATAAAACCATCAGAATTCATGAGAATTCACTCAGTATCACAAGAACAGCCTGGGGGGAACCACCCCCCATGATCCAATCACCTCCCACCAGGTGTGTCCCTTAACACCTGGGGATTACAATTCAAGATGAGATGGGGGCACACAAAGCCTAACCATATCTATCATAAAGACATAGTCCCAATTCCCTGATATCTCTGCTTCCTGACCCCTGTGTGAGACAGGCTATGTGTGTCCCAGAATGGCCTGTTTCTCTTGATTTGGGGGGCAGTGTGTTAAGCACCTTTCAGCAGAATTCACCTTCCCTTTATGAATTAAATCCTAGGCACAATTCACAATGCCAGCTCTCAATAAATTTGTTACTGTAATTTGTTTCCAGAAATGATATCAGAGCAGAAACACAAAGCAAAAGAAACCAAAAGATAGGTAGTGCTGAATGGTTGGAAAGTATATTTATGAAAGAGCTATGCTTCACAAAAGCATCTTTGCTATGATTCAAGGGAGAAATCATTAAACACCAACCCCATCATATCCACATAAATCCAGCAATCTAGAGACTGTTGGTCTTTTTTCTTTTCTGCATTATGTTTCTGCTCTCAGTAAAGCAAGGTTTTAGTTGTAATATTGAAGCATTGGAAATTTAACACCAAGATATTTTCAAAACTAAGTGTTTTTTTGTTTGTTTTTGTTTTTGTTTTTTTTGACAGAGTCTCACTCTGTCATCCAGGCTAGAGTGCAGTGGCGTGATCTCAGCTCGCTGCAAGCTCTGTCTCCCAGGTTCATGCCATTCTCCTGCCTCAGCCTCCTGAGTAGCTGGGACTACAGGTGCCCACCACCACACCTGGCTAATTTTTTTTTTTTTTTTGTATTTTTAGTAGAGACGGGGTTTCACCATGTTAGCCAGGATGGTCTCGACCTCCTGGCCTCGTGATCCGCCTGCCTTTGCCTCCCAAAGTGCGGGGATTACAGGCATGAGCCACCACGCCTGGCCAAAACTAAGTTTTAATTATAATAGGAAAACTAATGCGAGGCCAGAAATTGTTAACTTTGTTCACAGAACGCTAATTTTCCCCAGACAAAATATGCAGAGCTATGTTTCATTAATATGCAGATCTATGTTTTATTACCAAAACACACTATTGCCAAATGCACAAAAGGAAAAAAGATATTTGTACCCTGTGCTAAAACAGATTCATTTGTGGTATTTAAATGACAAAACTGGAATTATTTCAACCTGGAAATCATTGTTTCAAATTTCCATGGTTAAAGGTTTGCTCAAGCAAATCTTAAAACACAGGTATGTATTTCAGAAGATCAACCAAATTCAAGTTTGCATCCCATTTTGGGTACCTTGTAAATAGAAATTTCAAAATCTTCCTCAAAAAATCTGCATTTGTTTTCCATATTCTTGCAACCCAAAACAAAACTTCACAGAAACTCTGCACAAGAGTTGGTAGACAGCTAAACCTTCTCTAAATTGAGTTATGGACAATAAGGTCTTGATTATAGCAGAACTGGAAGGTCTATTTACAAGCCTGCACACAGTGCTGTGTAAATTGGCTGCTGGGGCACATTGATTGGCAGGGAAAGGCCAGGGAGGCAGTTGAATCCCTGGCATTTTTCAAAGCTTTTTTCCTAGTTTCATTATTCCTAGAATTTTGAAGCTTGTTAAGACATTCCCTATCCTATGTCATACTCTAGAGCACTCTAGTCAGAATCCTGATAGAATACACTCTTTTTTTTTTAAGTGTACATTTCGATGATTTTTAATAATTTTTTTATACTTTAAGTTCTCAGGTACATGTGCACAATGTGCAGGTTTGTTACATATGTATACATGGGCCATGTTGGTGTGCTGCACCCATTAACTCGTCATTTACATTAGGTATATCTCCTATTGCTATCCCTCCCTTCTTCCCCCACCCCACAACAGGGCCTGGTGTGTGATGTTCCCCTTCTTGTGTCCAAGTGATCTCATTGTTCAATTCTCACATTTGAGTGAGAACATACAGTGTTTGTTTTTTTGTTCTTGCGATAGTTTGCTGAGAATGATTGTTTCCAGCTTCATTTGTGTCCCTACAAAGGACATGAACTCATCCTTTTTCATGGCTGCATAGCATTCCATGGTGTATATGTGCCACATTTTCTTAATCCAGTCTATCACTGATGGACATTTTTGTTGGTTCCAAGTCTTTGCTATTGTGAATAGTGCCGCAGTAAACATATGGGTGCATGTGCCTTTATAGCAGCATGATTTGTAATCCTTTTGGTATATACCCAGTAATGGGATGGCTGGTTCAAATGGTATTTCTAGTTCTAGATCCTTGAGGAATCACCACACTGTCTTCCACAATGGTTGAACTAGTTTACAGTCCCACCAACAGTGTAAGTGTTCCTATTTCTCCACACCCCCTCCAGCACCTGTTTTTCCTGAATTTTTAATGATAGCCATTCTAACTGGTATGAGATGGTATCTCATTGTGATTTAGATTTGCATTTCTCTGATGACCAGTGATGATGAGCATTTTTTCATGGTCTGTTGGCTGCATAAATGTCTTCTTTTGAAAAGTGTCTGTTCATATCCTTCGCCCACTTTGTGATGGGGTTGTTTGTTTTTTTCTTGTAAATTTGTTTGAGTCTTTTGTAGATTCTGGATATTAGCCCTTTGTCAGATGAGTAGATTGCAAAAATCTTCTCCCATTCTGTAGGTTGCCTGTTCATTCTGAGGTAGTTTCTTTTGCTGTGCAGAAGCTCTTGAGTTTAATTAGATCCCATTTGTCAATTTTGGCTTTTGTTGCCATTGCTTTTGGTATTTTAGACATGAAGTCCTTGCCCATGCCTATGTCCTGAATGGTATTGCCTAGGTTTTCTTCTAGGGTTTCTATGGTTTTAGGTCTAACATTTAAGTCTTTAATCCATCTTGAATTAATTTTTGTATAAGGTGTAAGAAAGGGATCCAGTTTCAGCTTTCTGCATATGGCTAGCCAGTTTTCCCAGCACCATTTATTAAATAGGGAATTCTTTCCCCATTTCTTGTTGTTGTCAGGTTTGTCAAAGATCAGATGGTTGCAGATGTGTGGTATTATTTCTGAGGGCTCTGTTCCGTTCCATTGGTCTATATTTCTGTTTTGGTACCAGTACCATGCTGTTTTGGTTACCGTAGCCTTGTAGTATAGTTTGAAGTCAGGTAGCGTCATGCCTCCAGCTTTGTTCTTTTTGCTTAGGATTGACTTGGTGATGCGGGCTCTTTTTTGGTTCCATATGAACTTTAAAGTAGTTTTTTCCAATTCTGTGAAGAAAGTCATTGGTAGCTTGATGGGGATGGCATTGAATCTATAAATTACCTTGGGCAGTATGGCCATTTTCACGATATTGATTCTTCCTACCCATGAGCATGGAATGTTCTTCCATTTGTCTGTATCCTCTTTTATTTCCTTGAGCAGTGGTTTGTAGTTCTCCTTGAAGAGGTCCTTCACATCCCTTGTAAGTTGAATTCCTAGGTATTTTATTCTCTTTGAAGCAATTGTGAATGGGAGTTCACTCATGATTTGGCTCTCTGTTTGTCTATTATTGGTGTATAAGAATGCTTGTGATTTTTGTACATTGATTTTGTATCCTGAGACTTTGCTGAAGTTGCTTATGAGTTTAACAAGATTTTGGGCTGAGACAATGGGGTTTTCTAAATATACAATCATGTCATCTTCAAACAGGGACAATTCAACTTCCTCTTTTCCTAATTGAATAATCTTTATTTCTTTTTCCTGCCTTATTGCCCTGGCCAGAACTTCCAACACTATGTTGAATAGGAGTGGTGAGAGAGGACATCCCTGTCTTGTGCCAGATTTCAAAGGGAATGCTTCCAGTTTTTGCCCATTCAGTATGAAACTGGCTGTGGGTTTGTCATAGATAGCTCTTATTATTTTGAGATACATCCCATCAATACCTAATTTTTTGAGAGTTTTTAGCATGAAGCATTGTTGAATTTTCTCAAAGGCCTTTTCTGCATCTATTGAGATAATCATGTGGTTTTTTTCATTGGTTCTGTTTATATGCTGGATTACATTTATTGATTTGCGTATGTTGAACCAGCCTTGCATCCCAGGGATGAAGCCCACTTGATCATGGTGGATAAGTTTTTTGAGGTGCTGCTTGATTTGGTTTGCCAGTATTTTATTGGGGATTTTTGCATCGATGTTCATCAGGGATATTGGTATAAACTTCTCTTTTTTGTTGTGTCTCTGCCAGGTTTTGGTATCAGGATGATGCTGGCCTCATAAAATGAGTTAGGGAGGATTCCCTCTTTTTCTATTGATTGGAATAGTTTCAGAAGGAATGGTACCAGCTCTTCTTTGTACCTCTGGTAGAATTCAGCTGTGAATCCATCTGGTCCTGGACTTTTTTTGGTTTATGTCCAATCATAAATTTATATCCAGAATACATGAAGATTTGTAGGAAATTTTTATATATTCTGGATATAAGTTTTTGATTGGACCTAAACATTGCAGATATCTTCTCCCAATTTAACTTGTCTTTTCTTTCTCTTAATGGTGACTTCGTTAATACCAATTTCTTAATTTTAATGTAGTTCAATTTTTCAGACTTTTTCTGTGTAGTTAACGCTTATTTAGTCTTGCTTAAGAAATTTTTGTCTACCCCATTGTCATAAAGATATTCTTCTATGTTACAGAATCTTTTTTAAAAAAATTTTTAACATTTCAGATTGAGCTTTATAACCCACCTACGATTGACTTTTGTTTGTGACACAAGACAAGGTTAAAGTCTTTTATTCCCCCATATTGATATCCAAATTATCTACCACCATTTATTGAGAAGATTATTATTTCCTCACTGCACTGCAGTTTCACCCTTGTCATAAATCAGGTGATGGTGTAAGTATGAGTTTGTTTTTTGTTTCTCTATTTGTATGTCCTGCTAATACCATCTTATTTTAATTGTAATAAAGTTGGAGACATCTGATGGTATACATTCTTGAGCTCTGTTCTTCTTCAGAACTTTCTTGGTTCTTCTTGTCCTTTTAAATTTTCAAAAAAATTTTAAATTAGCTGGTCAATTTTCAAATTACCTGATAGGATTTTGAGTAGGATTGCATTCAACCATAATTTAATGAGTAGAAATGACTTATTTACAATATAAAATCTTTCTATTCATAAACATTGTGTGTCTTTTTTATGTATACAATATTTATATCTGTTTTAAAAATTTTACTTTAAGTTCTGGGATACATGTGCAGAATGTACAGGTTTGTTACATAGGTATACATGTGCTGTGGTGGTTCGCTCCATCTATCAACCTGTAATCTAAGTTTTAAGCCCCACATGCATAAGGTATTTGTCTAATGCTCTCCCTCCTCTTCCCCTCCAACCCCTGACAGGCCTCTGTGTGTGATGTTCCCCTCCGTGTGTCCATGTGTTCTCATTGTTCAACTCCCATTTATGAGTGAGAACATGCTCTGTTTGGTTTTCTGTTCCTGTGTTAGTTTGCTGACAATGATGGCTTCTAGTTTCATCCATGTCCCTGCAAAGAACATGAACTCATGATTTTTTATGGCTGCATAACATTCCATGGTGTACTCTAATTTGTACATGTACAAATTAGAACTCAGGATTAAGAAACTCACTCGAAACCACACAATTACATGGAAATTGAACAACCTGCCCCTGAATGACTACTGGGTAAATAACGAAATTAAGGCAGAAATAACAAAGTTGTTTGAAACCAGTGAGAACAAAGAGACAACGTACCAGAATCTCTGAGACACAGCTGAAGTAGTGTTAAGAGGGAAATTTATAGCACTAAATGCCCACAACAGAAAGCTGGAAAGATCTAAAATCAACCCCTTAATATCACAATTAAAAAACCTAGAGAAGAGTAAACAAATTCAGAAGCTACCAGAAGACAAGAAATAACTATGATCAGAGTAGAACTGAAAGAGATAGAGACACGAAAAACCCTTCAAAATATCAGTGAATCCAGGAGATTAACAAAAAAAATAGACCACTAGCTAGACTAACAGAGAAAAAAGAGAAGAATCAAGTAGACATAATAAAAAATGATAAAGAGGGCTGGGTGCGATGGCTTATACCTGTAATCCCTCTACTAAAAATACAAAAATTTGCTGGGTGTGGTGGTGTGTGCCTGTAGACGCAGCTACTAGGGAGACTGAGGCAGAAGAATTGCTTGAACCCCGGAGGTGGAGGTTGCAGTGAGCCGAGATAACACCACTGCACTCCAGCTTGGGTGACAGAGTGAGAGTCCACCTCAAAAAAAAAAAGAATGTTAAAGGAGGTATCACTATTGATCCCACAGAAATGCAAATTACCCTCAGAGAATACTATAAACACCTCTCTCCAAATAAACCTGAAAATCTAGAAAATATGGATACATTCCTGGCACATACACCCTCCCACGACAAAATCAGGAAGAAGTAGAATCCCTGAATAGACCCATAACAAGTTCTGAAATTGAGACAGTAATGAATAGCCTACCAACCAAAAAAAGCCCGGGACCAGATGGATTCATAGCTGAATTATACTGGAGATATAAAGAAGAGCTGGTACCATTCCTTCTGAAACTACTCCAAACAATGGTAAAAGAGGGACTCCTCCCTAACTCATTTTATGAGGCCAGCATCATCCTGATACCAAAACCTGGCAGAGACACAACAAATAAAGAAAATTTCAGGCCAATAGCCCTTATAAACATTGATGTGAAAATCCTCAATAAAAGACTGGCAAAATGAATCCAGCAGCACACACAAAAGCTTATCCACCATGTGCAACACTTTTTTTAAAGGCATGTTTCAATAAAGAAACACTTCTATTTAGTCAGGAGACTATCTCTTTGAGTCTAACATAGATTACAGCCTTGATATGAATAAGATTCTTCTTTTATGTAGTCAATAAATGTTTACTTACAGCCTATTTTATGCTGGGTAGTATTATGGGAACTGGAGAGAGAAGGTCTGTCTTTATGGAGCTTGCAGTATAGTGACAGATATAGAACATAAATGCACAAACAGTTGCACACTAAAGTGATGGGTGTACTAAGCGCTATGAAGAAATATGTTAGCCAAGTGTGGTGGTGCTCACCTGTGGTCCCAGCTACTTGGGAGGCTGAGACAGGCGGTCTGTTTGAGCCCCAGAGTTTGAGGCTGCAGTGATCCATGATTGTGCCACTGCACCCCAGCCTTGGTGACAGAGTGAGACCCTGTCTAAATAAAAAGTATAATAATACAAAGAAAATAAGGTAGGGTAATCACATTCAGGGTGTCAGGGACTGCTACTTTAGATAGAGAGCCCTGGAACAATCTTTTTGAGGAGATGACACTTGAGCAGGTCAGAATGGTATGACGGAGTGAGTTAAGCGAATGTCTAGAGGGCAGAGAGAAGAGACACTGTGCAGAGTCTGAATACAGACAGCACTTGATGAGCTCAAAGATCATTACAAAGACCAGTCAGGCTGCAGGCACTGGGAGGCGGAAAGGAGAATGCACACTCTGAGGAGCAGATAAATACAGACCATAGTAAAGAGCTTGGATTTCTTTGTTAATTGTCATAGGTAACCACTGGAGGATTCAGAGCTGGGAATGAAATGGTATAAGATATGTTCTTACAGGAATAGTCCAGCTTTGTGGGAGAATAGATTACAGATTACCATAAATAGAATAATAAGAAATGCAAAGGCAGCTTAGAAATGATTATATCTGTCCAGGGGTTGATACTGGTGGTGTTAGAACTGTGAGGTCCCGTATGATAGCCACCAGCTGCATTTAGTTTTTTACATTTAAATTAATTAAAATACCATAAAATTTATTCCTACCAGGGACTTGGGAGGAAAGGGAGAATGAGGAGTTATTGCTTAATGAGTACAGAGTTTCAGTTTGGGGTGAAAAAACTTTTTGGAAATACATAGTTTTGATGATTGCACAACATTATGAATGTAATTAATGCCTCCGAATTTTATGTTTAAAATGGCAAAGCTTATTACACAGGCTTTACCACAATAAAACATTATAAAATTAATCATAGAACCAAAATTCTAAAACCATTTTTAAAAATTGTATAAATTTAAGGAGTGCAAGTGCAATTTTGTTACACGGGTATATGGGGTAGGAGTGAAGTCTGAGCTTTTAGTGTGTTTATCACTGGAACAATGTACACTGTATCCACTAAGTAATTTCTCATCACCCTTCCCCCTCCCACCCTCTCACCCTTCTGAGTCTAGAGTGTCTTATCATTTTACACTCTTTGTTCATGTTTACGCATTATGTATTTCCCGTTTTTAAGTAAGAACATGCAGTATTTGATTTTATGTTTCTGAATTGCAAAACTATAAAACTCTCAGAATAAAAAATAACAATAAATCTTTATGGCCTTGGATTTGGCAATAGTTTCTTAGATATGGCACCAAAAGCACAGTGATAAAAGAAAATGTACTGGGCTTCATCAAAATTAGAAACATTTGTGTTTCAAAGGACGTAACAAAGAAAATAAAACGACAACCAGAAAAGTGGAGAAAATGTTTGCAACTTATATATTTGATTAGAAATCTGTATCCAAAATGCACAAATAAATTTTACAGCTCAACAGTAAAAAGAAAAAATACATAAAAATAGGCAAAATATTTAAATAGACATTTTTGTGAAGAAGATATAAGAGTGTCCAATAAGTGCATGAAGAAAAGCCTAACATCACAAGCCATCAAGAAAATGCAAAATCAAAACCACAAGCAGATATCACTTAACACCCACTAGTGTACCTACAATAAAAAATGACAAATGGTTGGGTGCGGTGGCTCACGCCTGTAATCCCAGCACTTTGGGAGGCTGAGGTGGGTGGATCACGAGGTCAGGAGATCCAGACCATCCTGGCTAACATGGTGAAATCCCGTCTCTACTAAAAAATACAAAAAATTAGCCGGGCGTGGTGGCAGGCGCCTGTAGTCCCAGCTACTCGGGAGGCTGAGGCAGGAGGATGGCGTGAACTTGGGAGGTGGAGCTTGCAGTGAGCTGAGAGTGCACCACTGCACTCCAGCCTGGTGAGGCCATTGAGAAATTAGATCTTTCATACATTGCCGGTGGGAAAGTAAAATAGTGCACACTTTGGAAATCTGTGAGGTGATTGCTGAAACGGTTATACATAGGTACCTTATGACCCAGCAATTCCATTCCTAGGTACATACCCAATAGAAATGAAAACTTTTGAATGAAATATACAAAAGTTTGTACCTAAATATTATAGCAGCATTATCATAATTCTGAATAATACATACTAAATCGAAGGGATATTAAAAGTAATATTGATGAAATAAAATTAGAAATATATAAAATTTTTACCAGTGATTGATTGAGCTGATTCAAATTACTTCTTACAGTCTTCAATTCCGCATTTTGTACATTCAGAGAGTGAGTTCAAGTTGCTTCACTTCTAACTTTTTCTTTTGCTGCTCTTCGAATTTTCCTAATTCTTCCCTAATTTTTTCATTTAATATATTGGCATTTCTTCTCTTCTCTTCTTGTTTTAAAGTCACTCTGCCATTAAATATACTTATCTTAAAATTCATTTTGTTAGAAAATAGAATTCACTTTGAGATCTACTTCTTCCTATATTGGTTTATTATTCCAATAAAATTCCTATATTCTTGAATACATTTTTCTTTCTAGTTCTGAGGTTTTTAATTTATTACTGAACTCTCTTCCAAATGATACACATACTTGAAAAATAGTGAGAAAAGAACATCTTCTAGTTAGAAAGATTCTGTTACTAGTAACTTCAACAACTGTTACAGAAAAGAATACTGGAAGCTATCCAGTAAAGTTATAAGTTGAAAATTATTATTTTAAAAATATAACAGTCAAAATTACTCCTCAATGAGGACAGATCATTTAGAGTTAACTAATTAAAATGATGTTACTTTTTATAAACAAGTTTACATATTTATTAGACATAAATATTCATCTTTAAAAAATAAGGCAAGTATCCTTAAAAATAATTATAATATTAAAATCTGAGACTAGGCTGAAGAATCTAATATCTGTTATCCCATATATCTTTTGTTTCTTTTTTTAGTAATACTTTAAATGTATCTTGTTGATTATTTTATATTTTATCAACAAATTTTAAATCTCTTTTAGAATAAGACAGAATATTATATTTAATTAAAAATAAAAATAATAAGTGTTTTTAACATAGAATTCTGAATTGATTTTATTTATGTAGGAGAGAGAGAGATGTTGAATATACTAGTCATAAATTACTCTATATTTTTCTTTATACTCCATGCATATTAAGATTACAAGTGTATAATTAAAGGAAAATGATTATTGGGGGTAGAGGAATGGCCGTTTCACACTCTCTTTGTTGAACTATAAATGAATATAAATTTTCTTGAGAACAATTTAGAAGTAATGAACAAAGAACTTCTTAAAACCTCCTATAATTTAACCAAATATTTTATATTGAATAATTTATTCCAAGTCAATAATTAGAATGGTAGAAAAGGATTTACATGCAATTATGCCTTGCAGCACTTATTATAACACAAAAAAATTAAAAATAAAAAAATAATTTGTTAAGTAAATAATGGGGTTTCCAAATAATGGCCTTCTATGTAGCCATTAAAATTGTGATTTAAATAAATATGCATTTAATTATCAGGAGATGTATTCACAGTTAAAAACTTGTATTATTTAAATGGATTTGACACTCTACAAGACAGAGATTTCTTTCTCTACTTAAATCTCAGAAGGTAAGTCAGCTAGTACTAAAAGTATCCTATATACTAGTATGTCATACCTCACACTGCAGAGCTCTTGTTCTCTTTCAACTTTTTGATTCTCTATGATTTTATTTCTTTTGGTTCTGATAGTTCCTTTTGTAGTACACGAAGCTTTTTTTTTCATTTGTTTCATTTTTGCTGTAAGTTGTTCACAGGGATTTCTTTTTTCTTTCTTTTTTTGACGGAGTCTCACTCTGTTGCCTAGGCTGGAGTGCAGTGGCGCGTTCTCCACTCACTGCAAGCTCCGCCTCCTGGGTTCACGCCATTCTCCTGCCTCAGCCTCCTGAGTAGCTGGGACTACAGGCACCCATCACCACGCCTAGCTAATGTTTTTTGTATTTTTAGTAGAGACGGGGTTTCACTGTGTTAGCAAGGATGGTCTTGATCTCCTGACCTCATGATCTGCCGGCCTTGGCCTCCCAAAGTGATGGGATTACAGGCGTGAGCCACGGCGCCTGGCTCACAGGGATATTTTTTAAGTTCCCTTGCTCTTTCACAAGAAAGAATTGCATCCAAGAATTTTGATAGGCTAGTTGAATCTGTCTCCAGGAGGAGATAGAAATAAAATATACAAGTACTTTTGGGATATAAAGAACTGCATATTTTAAAAATCACTAATTCATACACTGAACAAATATATATTGTTTGCCTACCTCGTGGAAGGCATTATACTAAGCTCTGCAGATTAAACAGTAAAAAACAAAAACCTCTGCCTTTGTTTAACTTAAAATGTGCTAAAAGACGAAGCCCCAGAAAAGTGACAGTTATAAATTCAGATAGATACTGTAAGAAAACAGATTGCTAAGAATTAGATCTATACTAGGCTCATGGAAAATTCCCCCGAGGAATGTATAGCTACACTGAGAAATGAAGAATGAAAAGGAAGCAGTTGAGCAAACAAGGAAGGAAAGCATTTTAGCCAGTCTGTGGCATGTGCTGAAACTCTAGTGTAGTCTGCCTCTAGCCAAGGGAGAGCAACAGGTATGATTTTTCTTCATAGCTAAAATAACTAGAATCAAAACACACAAAATACAGTAAACAATTTTTCAGACACTGGACATTAGGCAAAGAGATAATAATCCCTGAAAAACAGAAAAAAAAAAACACGAAAGAAAGCAAACCTTATGAATGTTTCCGCTTCCTGCCTTGACAGAGATTCTGAGACATGACACAGGAAGAAAAAACTGAGGTGGGATCTACCAGACTCTCTTGGTTACATTGATGAAGCTTAGAGTCTGGTAAAACCAAAGCAGACAGATATTACAGAACAAACACTGAGGAGGAGAGAGATACAGAATCAATGGCAAGAAACCCCCTGTCAATATTTAGCAAAATTTTGGAAATTGCATGTGAGCTAGAAAACTACCTAAGAACAAACCGGGTGGGGGTGGGGGGTGGCCTATAAAATTAGAGGAAATCACAACTGGTGCTCACACAGTGCCAAGAAGAGCATCTATTTTTATAGATTTGCCTGGGAAAACTGAGACTTCACAGGAGAGTGAATACTCAGAAAGGCCTTGCCTCAGGTATGGGGAGTTAGCTCATACCATAAAAAGAAAAATGAAAAGGATCAAGCTCTTTATAAGTAACTCAACTCTATTCTACCATAAAATTCAAGAAGATAAGTAAAGCAGTAGAAGATACTTTTAAAAATCAAATTGCACTTGTAGAGATACAAGTTACAATGCTGGAGATGAAAGCTGCACTAAGTAGATACGAGCATAGATTAATTCACCATCATGAAATAAAAGAGTCACAAATTTGAGACACTAGTGAACTATGAGCAAACTTCCAGCAGGTAATATATAAGTCCCCAAAGAGGTAGGAGGAGAGGCAGAATAAAAAATTTGAGAAAAAATTGGCTAAATATGTTTTAAACTTAACGAAAGCCATAATCCCACAGATCTAGGCTGGGATCTGGCTGATAGAAAAGAAATGAAAATATGGTTGTAATTTCTTATACCATCTATGATATGATATAATATTACTTGAAGGTGGATTGTGATGAGGTAAATTCATACACTATAAATCCCAAAGCAACTACTAAGACAGCAAAGAGTTATACCTAATACCAAATAAACTTATACCAAAAAAGATATGACTAAATCATAAAGAAATGTAAAACTAGATTAATAACTAAAAAAGTTATGCATATACAGATATGTAACTAAATCATAAAAATTACTAAACTAGTCTGAAGGAAGCAGAAAAAGGAAAAAAGCAAAGCAAAGAAGATCTGGGACTAATAGAAATCAAACAGTGTGATGACAGACAACTCTAATCATATCAATAATTACATTATAAATTAAACTGCTCTAAAAACCTCTGCTCAAAGGCAGATTGTCAGAATGGATAAAAAAGCAAGTCTTACCTGTATAATGCATATAAGAAATAAACTTTAAATATAAAGACAAAAATTAGTTAAAAGATGAAACAAGATATACCACACTAACACTTGACAAAAGAAGGCTGAGGAAGAGTGGTTGTATTAATACCAAAGTACATTTCATAGCAAAAATATTACCAGCAATATACAATGTCATTTTATAGTGACAAAGGGTTCAATTAATCAAGAAAACATAACAGTCCTAAATATTTATGTACATAATAACATAAATGCTTCAAAATACATGATACAAAAATTGACAGAACTGCAAAAGAAATAGACAAATTCCCAAGTATAGTCTAAAATCTCTAAACCCCTTACTCAAGCGGTATAATAAGGAGGCAGAAAATTCTGGAAAAATGTTGGCATGTGTACTCACCAGTTTAGACATTTTCCCACTCCCTGTGTATGTATGCTGCTTTAGTTACAAAAAGTTAGGTAGGATCTTGGGAGATTTCTTCTTGGATACCAGAAATATCAACCACATCAAAAGTATACCTAACAACTCTAAAATAATTCTTTTGAACAGATTACCACTGAAGAACTTGTAAGTTAAATCCAGTAGACTTTTGAGTAATTTTACTGCTTGAAATTCTCACATTTAAAAGAAATTTGTAACATCACTTTCTCAGACTCCTCTTCTACGTTTCTTTAACCACTGCTCAGTCTCCTTTACCAAGTCCTTTGACTCTTGTGAAATGTTGATATTCCCAGGGTTTTGTCAATGGCTTTCTTTTTATTCTATATCTACTGCCTCATGGATAAGCTCATTGAGATCTATGGCTTTGCCTAATAATTATAATAAAAGTATTCTAAGCCTGCATCTTCAAGCAGAGTTCTATCTCCAGCTAGAAATGCATATAATCCAATTGCCTACTGAAAGTATCCCACATGAATGTTTCGTTGAACTCAATATGTAAAGAAAACTGTTGGTCTGTCTCATGACTGTTTGCACTTCTCTGTTAACCTGAGAAATTCCTACTCCTTCCCCATGATCATTGTAAATGCTTGCGCACAATCTGAAAACTTATGAATGACCTGAGATTTTATCTGTCCCCTAGCTTTTTAAACTCAATTATCACTAAGCCATATTAACTGTACCTCTTTTCTGCCTTTGCTTTATCTTTCCAGTGCCACTGGAAATACATACTTATTTATTTTATATTTATATTTCCTAGTTAAACGTGGCCCCTTAACTGATGGCTTTCACAGGGAAAAAGAAACCCTACAAATTACTGTTCTTATTTTTTAAGTTAAAAAAATTAATCAAAATAAAATAATGCCAAAGAAGGACCTACATGTTTAAATGTGTAAATTGAGCTTCTGAACTTGATTCATTTTACCCTTGATGGATCAAACTTTCATAATAGATTGATACTAGGCCACAGATTTGTTACAAAAAAAAAAAAGACTATCGCATGAACTACTACAAAAACTTCATCTTTAAATCTTTTTATGTGATTATCCTCCATCTATCTTCTATATGAAGGGCCAGAAACTATAGGCCACAGGCCAAATTCAGCTTACTAAATGGTTTTTTATACAAACTTTTATTGGAGTACAATCATGCCTCTTTGCCCATCCATTATCTATGACTCCTGTCACCCTACAATGGCAGAGTTGAATAGCTGTAATAGAGACCACATGGCCCAACATATTCGCTATCTGGCACTTTACAGGAAAAGTTTGCCAATCTCTGCTTTATACCATGACCAGAATGCCCTGATAATCGAATCTAATCTTGTGATTCCCCTGCCCAAACTTTTCCACTGTGTTCTTGCAGAAAACATTGCTGGCTTCCTATGCATAGTCATTATTTATTCTTTATTGCTGTAGAAACACAAGTTCATTTAGATATTTATTATTCCATTACCCCCATCCAATCTTAAAAGAAAAATCATTATTCTAAGCTGATCACAGTAATTACATTTGCTTTCCTAGTGATTGGTATAGAAATAAGCATGTGGTATAATCCAGCCAATAAAATGTTACAGGAAGATTACTGCAAGCTTCCAAGTTTTCTTCCTATTTAAAAAAAAATGTGAACAAAAGCAGCCCCCCCAGCCTTCAGATATTGTCTTGAGTTAGCATGATGATTGGAGCTGTTGCTAATTAGCCAACCAAGAAAGGAGACATGGACAAAACACTGCTGATAGCACAACTAATAATGGGGGTGGGGGGCAGAGTGAGATCCTATAATATCCCTGTACCACCAAAAAAACTTTGGTTTCTATGGTTTTAGCAATTGTTAGTTAGTTCATCTAATATTTACAGCCAGAAGTATTCTGGGAATTTTTCCAGGGCCTACAGAATAAGATCTACTCATTTCTACACTATTAAAATGTGTTGCCTAAGCTTGCCTTATGTAGACATTCAAGCCATTCCCGACTACTCACATACCACACTGTTTCCACTAGGGAACCCAAAGTGCCAATAAACTCTACAAAGTTCACTGAAGCATCTTACCACGTGTACTTGCTTTTGTAGCTGTTTTTTTGTAGGACATGTGATCATCTTAGATGTTCCTTCTTCCAAAACTTCAATTTTATTAGATGTTACTCCTGCCATGCATTCAGTCTTTACAGATGTTTCTTTTTCCTCCCATGTGGTCTTTGTAGGTCTTTCTTGTGGCCATGCAAATTTCTCAGATGTTTCTTTCACAGGCCTTGTAATTTTCCTAGGTGTTTCTCCTGCTGACTGTTCAATCTTTCCAGATATTGTTTTCCCCAAACATTGAACTTCGTCAGATGTTCCCTCCACCAAGGGTGCAGCTTCGTGTTGCAAATAACTTTTTGGTGCCACAAAGAAGAGTTAGCACTCTAACAACAAGTTAACACTCCAGCAAGGCAAATTTACTTCTATAGAAGGGTGAGTCTTGCAGATGGAGCAATGGCAAGGGCACACTGGATAAGGGAGGGGAAAGGGTTCTTATTCCTAATGCAGATAGTCCCTACTGCTGTATCTTTCCCCTATTGGATAGGGTTGGACTGCACACTCTAAGCTAATTTTGACTGGCTACTTCAAAGAGGACAGGGGTGCAAGCCAGAGTGGCGGGGTGGGTAGTTTCCTCAGGAAGGACGGTTACAGAGCAGGTGACTAAGGATGACTAAGAACAGAGCAAGTGACTAAGAATGACTAAGGACAGAGTAGGTGATAGGGACTAGGAGGGGGTCATTTACTGAAACTAGGGGCAAGGAGGCATAAAGAATGAGGAAGTTAAACTTTAAATGGAGAACAAAGAACAGAGAAGCTGAACATACTGACTTATTGACTCTTTGAAGAGGAACTGAGAACTCACTGTACTTAACAATCTTCCCTCTCTTGAATTTTAAAGGACGTTAACAGGCTAAAACCTTTGAAGAGTAATTCACTGTATTCTACAATTGCCTCTTTCAATTTTTATAGCCCTTCCTCTTCAAACCTTTTTAGCATGTCTTGGCTTTTTTTTTTCAACTTGATCCTCTAAAAGGAAAAGCCTATCTGAATAAGGTGGAGGACAGCTAAGGGAGGTTTTAGAAAGTGTTGTTTCTATAAGCCTTTGCACTAGCCCATGGATGCATGGTATGACACAACACCCAAAAAGAATGAGTATACCAATTACTGCTGTAAGAGAAGTAAGAATTGAGGCTACGATTTCTTTCCATTTACTGAACCACCTTTCTAGCCATCTTGAGAAAGGGTTATTGACTCCAGAATTTTTAGCTAATTCATTGGATAAAGTGGTAAATCCTTGTAGGGCCCTTGTTATGCTCCCATTGGGGGCAGTGTTGTTTGCCCCCAATGGATAAAGGTACAACACTGAGTTTTAATCATAACACAAACACCACCATTTTCAGCTAATATCATATCTAGGGCCATTCTGTTTTCCCAGGCCATCTGGCTAGTGGGCCTCAATTGTTCTGCTATTCCTTTGACAACACCCCTGGTGTAATTAATAAACCACTGTTGATTATTATTGATTTAATTTATCCAATCTACATTTTTATTGTCACATACCAAAATATCAATTCAAATCCGGTAGCTATTTGATCTTGGGCTTAAATATATCTGGTACTCCTCATGGGATTCCAATAGCATCTAAATAAATGTGGGAGTCAAAAGACCCATAAAGGACTTCCCTTGCTTTACTATGTTGTGTTTTCCCTTTTTCTGGTTGATGAAATGCCAGAGTGAAAAGTATAGCCAACTGGACTAGAGCACGAGCGCTGCTCCAATTACTTGACAGAGTGTCCTGTAAAGATCCACCACAATACCACCATAAATCTGCTCAGGATTGTATAAGGGCTGACTGATTGGTAAGCTCTTGGGAAGTCTTAAGCTTACTGCATCCTTTTAGGTTTCCAAGCAAAGCTAAGTTTCCTCCTTGTTGTGAGAGACATGAAGTGAACTTAGTGTCGGGAGAAGGAAGCTGGATGGTCCTTGGGAGCTGACCTGCAAGGTGTTGAACTTTGGGATATAGCAGAGAGAGAGATTGACATGACTTGTTACACCAGGCTGTGGAACCCTGGAAAAGAGCTACCATACAGCCCATGCCTCATCGACTGAAGGACCATCCTAGTGGAAAGGGGACAATCTGGGCCTCTGGTCTGCTGTGTGTACAAGCATAACAATTGCTTTTGTTTAAAGTGCGAATGGAGTATTTGATCCATTCCAACCAGGCATTCGCATCTTGATATCCTGTCTCAGTTGCCAAAGTTTGTTTTAGGTCTTTAACTTCTACAATAGCTACCTTGGTCTTCTCATTAGATGGAGGAGGAACAACAGTTTCATTGTGAGAGTTTTTGGAAGAAGACTTAGGGGAAGCTGTAAGCAGTAGGGGAGAAATGAAGCATATTTCAAAGAACCAATAGGGTCTGTTTCTGAAAACTCAGCTCCCATATCATAAAACCAGCTTAAAGAAGGGAATTGGCTTAGAGAAGGGGAAGAACTTTGAAGGTTTGAAATAATAACCTGTATTGAGTTGCACTAGTTTACCTGAAAGTTAGGGGGAGCTATATCTTTAGTAAAATGAAGGTATGGTTTTAGAAATTACAACTACTGGTTGGGGCAGCCATCCTTGCTCTCACTTGCACGTAGTTGGACCAACTACGTCATAAAAGCTCTGTGTCAAGGGGGCAAAACTCCCAGTTGACACTGGGGTCTTCATTGAAACTTTCCCAGACTAAATGATCCAAATTCACTAATGTCCAGTCTGAGGACAGCCAGGAAGTACAGAGGTACTTTTCTGAATTGGAGAGCTGTCTTTGACCTGACAAGGCTCCACAAGGTATAGCAAGGCAAGCATCAAATGTAATAGTTTGAGGCAAAATGGGTTCCATTTTCTGAGTCAATGTTTTCTATTAGCCTAAACCTGGGCACTATATTTTCAATTAAGGCCTTAACTACATTATTGGCCATCACATTTGAAAAGGGAATAGCTTTGACCCAGTGAGTAAGGTGATCTACTGTCACTAGTAAATATTTTAGACGACCTATTGGAGGCATCTCTGTGTAATCAATCTGTGTAATCTTACACTCTGTGTAAGTCTGGACTCCTTCTCCCAAGGGGTAATCTTTTTATAGTTTGTTAATTATTTTCTTACATACTAAGCAACTGTCTGTAACCTGTTTGGCCAGAGTATAAATTCCTATACACCCAAAAACTTTCAGAACTGTGTCACACATGGCTTGGGACCCCCAGTGGGTCCCTTGATGCAGTTGGGACAAGTTTTCCCTCATAAGGGGTTTGGACAACATTTCCCTCTGGTCTGGCAATATCCATTTTTCTTTTGAATTCTCCTTAGCACCTATTTTTATTAGTTTCTCTTTTCAGTGGAAGAGAAAATGGAGATTATGTTAGGAGGAAGAAGGTAAAGAGTTCAGTGAAAAATAGATGTTTTAAAAGAAATGGCAGCCTGTTTGCCTATGTAATCTGCTAGGTTATTTCCTAGACTGTCAAAAGAAAGACTTTTCTGGTGTCTGGGTCATGGACAGTCACTATTTCTTCTGGCAACTGAAGGTTATTCAATACTTGGGTGAATAGCTCCTTATGAACAAGATCTTGACGTTTACTATTAATGAGACCTCGTTCAGTCCAAATTTTTCCGAATGTACGAGCCACTCCAAAGGCGTACTTAGAATTGGTATAGGTGGCTCCTTCCTGGTTCTGCAAGTACTTTAAGGCTTGGCTGAGTGCAAACAGCTCACAAGTTTGGGCAGTCCAATTCTTAGATAATTTTCCTGCCTCAATTTCTTCAAGAGTTTCTCCATCAATTACTGAATACCCATTGCATCTTTTTGCCTCAATCACCTGGGAAGAACCATCTATAAATAAGTGTCATCCCATCCTGAAGGGAGTTTCTCCTAGGTCTGGCCAGACTTTTGTATGGTAATCAGTTAAATCTAAACATGTGTGCTATCTCTTTAGATTTGGATCCCCTATTAGAAAAACTGCCGGGTTAAGGGAATTATCAGTGGTTAATGTTAAATCATCTTTTTCTAACAGAATAGTCTCATACTTTAAGATTCTTGAGTCAGTAAGCCACCTCCCTGCTTTCTGGTTTAAGATAGTTCTAACTTGATGGGGCTTTCTTACTGTCAATTTTCCTCCAAAGGTTAACTTCCTGCTTTCTTTGACCATTAGTGCTGTAGCCACAATGGATTGTATGTATTGAGGCCACTCACAAGTAACTGGATCTAAGACTTTTGACAGGAAGGCCACCATGGGCTGCTGATGGCCTCCGTGTTCTTAAGTGAGCACTCCTAAAGCTACCCCATTATCCACATTGACAAAAAGGTGGAATGGCTTTTCTAGGGAAGGTAAGGCTAAGAGAGGGGCTGTTATAAGCCTTTTTTTCAGCTGTTCAACCTGATCGACTTCCTCAGAAGTCCACAGGAAATGGTCAGTCTTCCCCTGGGAAAGTTTTGGATATAGAATTTTACTGTTTAGTGCATGTGAGTTAATCCATAAGCAGCAGTATCCAACTAACCCTAAAAATTTCCTGAGTTCTTAAGTTTGAGGCAAGGGTAGGGACACGATTCCCTCAACTCGTTCAGGCCCTATTCTTCACTTCTCTGCACTTATCAAGTGGTCTAAATATTTAATTTCAGGTTCTACATGCTGAAGCTTTCCCTTTGAGACTCATAACCCCTCGAACTGCAGATGGTTGAGAATATGTGTAGAGAAGCCAGCTACCTTCTCTATATCTTCACCAGCGTATTGGAGCAGGCATATTTGTTTGGGATGATAACTTTTTCTAATACTTGTTCTAAAATTTGACTGAAAAGGTTAGGGGAGTTTGTGAACCCTTGGGGTAAGACTATCCATCGATATTGTTGTTTCTACCCTGAATGGGGATCCTCCCACTCAAAAGCAAATATATCTGGCCTATCTTCTGCCAGGAGACATGCCCAAAAAGCATCCTTCAAATCTATTACAGTAAACCATTGATTATTATATGGAATCTTGCTGAGAATGGTGTAAGGATCGAGGACAATGGGGTGGGTAGTTTGGACTATTTGGTTAATAGCCCTAAGGTCCTGTACCAGCTGGTATGACCCATGTGATTTCTTGACTGGCAATATTGAGGTGTTATAAGGGGACATAGAGGGCTCAAGAAGCCCATCTTTAATAAGACCTTCAATTATAGGTTTCAACCCTATCCTGCCCTCTAGGGGAATGGGGTATTGTTTCCTCCTTACTACTTCCCTGGGGATTTTTAGCTTGATGTGCTTGGAGGGACTCAGAGTTTCCCTCGGTTTCCTTCTTTGGATCAGACATTAGGATTAATATATTTTTCATCTGCAGTGGTGAGTAGCTTTAATGAAGTGAGGAATCCTCTTGGGCTGAGCTGCAGGCCTATGCCTAACTTCAACATTAAATCTCTCCCTAGTAAATTAGTCCCTGCTTTAGGGATTAACAAAAACTGAATATGAGCTGATTGAGCCTGGTATCTGACTGCTGTGTTTTCTAAAATTTTTGCTTTAAATCCTTCTCCCTTTACCCCACAAACCAAAGGTTCCTCTGAAGAGTAGGCAATATTAGATGGGGGGAAAACAAACAGAGGATCGAGCCACTCCTGAATTGACTAAAAGGTTATAAACTCATGCTTAGGTCCCACTTCTAGACTTATCAAGGGCTCCTGGTGGGACTCAAGATAAAAGAGACAGAACCCCTGACCCCATTATTCTTCCACAAAAGCCATGAGTGGAAGGGCTTCTTTTTCCTTTTCTAATTTGGGACATTCTCTCTTGAAGTGGCCTGTTCTTCCACATTTGTAGTGCCTACCTTGCCCTTCTCCACTCTCAGTTCTGGGATTCTTTGATTTTACTCCCCCATACTATTTAGATGGCCTGGTAGACGAGAGCCTTGATCCTCCCAATGGAGGCTTGGGTCCTTTAAAGGAGGGTTAGGAACTTTTATAGTTTCTGGCCCACTGGAAGCTCTGTTTAGGGGTACATGGATTTGGAGCGATCTGTAGGAAGGTGAATAACATAAGTTTTGTCTTTTGTTTTTGCTTTTCTTCGTCTCTCTTTACAGATACTTTTTGAGTCTCTCTGAGAAGTTCACTTGAGGTCAGTTTTCCCAATCTTCTAATTTTTGTAACTTTTTTGAAATATCTGGACAATGTTGGCCAGGCACAGTGGCTCATGCCTGTAATCCCAGGACTTTGAGAGGCCGAGGTGGGTGGATCAGGAGGTCAGGAGATTGAGACCATCCTGGTTAACACGGAGAAACCCCGTCTCTACTAAAAATACAAAAAAATTGCTGGGCGTGGTGGTGGGCGTCTGTAGTTCCAGCTACTCGGGAGGCTAAGGCAGGAGAATGGAGCAAACCCGGGAGATAGAGCTTGCAGTGAATCAAGATCGCACCATTGCACTCCAGCCTGGGTGACAGAGAGAGACTCCATCTCAAAAAAATAAAAGGAAATATCTGGACAACTTTTAGTGACAAAATGGAGCTTTAACATTCCCTGTCCCAGGGGATTTTCCAAATTTAGGCCTGCATATTGTCTCATTTGCTCCTTTAGTCTGTCTAGGAATTTCATAGTCCACTCATCTCTCTCCTGTTGTATATCAAATGCTTTAGAGAGATTTTGAGTTTGGAGTACTGATTCCCTAGTTTCTTTCATTATCATTTCCCTTATGTCTTGCATGTTTTCTTGGTGAGCTGTGTTTTTATTATCCCACTGGGGATCTTGGGCAGGGAATTTTTGGTCCTTGGTAGGAACGTTTTGACAAGGAGGGTGTTCATATTCCCAAATTGCCATAGCAGCCCTACAGATCAGATCATTCTTCTTTCCTCCTCCGAAAAGAGGATGCCTAAGATGGACATAAACTCGACCCAAGTGTATAAATGAGGTCCCAAGAATTGATCAACCTGATTTGCCACCTCATAAGGGTCATCTAACAATGGCTTAATTTCCTTTTTCAAACTTCAGGCTTCTGAACTGGTCAAGAGAGCATTCACAAATACAATGGCTCCTCCTCCTTGTGGCATGTCTTTTAAGGGGAAGAGAGTTGGGGCTGACTCCTTATGTGTGGAGAGAAAAGGGAAGTTCTGAATGTCCTTTTTACATTGCTGTACCTCATGCTGGAGTCCCTTTAGGGAGAGGTATTTAGGTTGACAGGGGACAGGCTCATGGGATGATAACTCCCAAGAATTAGATGTAAGGAGGAGGAACAGCTTGAGCAGGAGAAGGATCTGGGGTGGGATCTGGGGTGGCAACAGCTGCCCGAGGGGAAGGGTCAGAGGCACTGAGCAGGGCAAAATGGTATAGGGAATCCCATGTGCTGGCTTTAGGTGTGGGAGTCAGCTCATCTGACTTTTCAATTTGAGATGTTGGATCGGGTTCTTCCCTAGTTGTCTTTAAGGGAATAAAGACAGGTCCCTGTCTCCAACAAAGAGCATAATCTAGTTCTTGAGAAACCAGATTTTTATCATTAACATATTGAATTAGAAGTTGACACATTACATCCTCATTCAACCCAAACTTTGGCCAGAAGATTGAGGGTTTGAAAATGGGACCTTGGGTCCAAATGAAACAGCAATATTTTATCCTCTAATGCTTTTTCTTATGTTTAGTCCTCTCATTATGCTTCCAATATTTTAACATGAGACCCAGGGGACTATCAGGGGGCATGTCTTTGTTTCTATCCTCTTCTTTTTTGCGCCCTGTCTTACTTGGGGCTTTTCCCATGTTAGGTCCTGGTTAGGCTCAATCCCACATGCTAGAGATTTCTTCCCTATCCTTTAACGCCACCTGCTGGAGGCTCCTTGCACGCTTCTTTGGCTTCATCCACTCTGGTTGCTTCCCTCCCAGGAATTTTAGGTCCCTCTTAGCATTGGCATCATGGTATAAACCCCACAGCAGGATCTGCCCTGAGCCCTATGAGGATACACTGAATTCCTCTTCAAAGGTTTTTTATTCAAATAAAAAACCGCAGATAGGACCCACTCACTCCTCACAGCAATAATGCTTAGTATCATCCACACAAACAGCACCACAAGCAGTAGTGCTTGTGATCATTCACACACACTTTCAACCTCCAGAATATCCTGACCACCAAGGAAATACTTTGTCACCCGTGCGACATTTCTTACCTCGGTCTGTGCACAGTTACCTGGTCGCCACGGTATGTGAAGATCCTTTCCCCAAAGATGCTGGCCTGTTTCTTTCCACGTTGCTGAGAGCCCAGGTTTATTAATCGCACCAGCTGAGTCTTGATTCCTTACCTTTATGGCCACTGCAACGAGGCAGCGGGGTGCGCCTCCTCACAGGAGAGGACTGGACCCTCCCCCAGAGGAGAATGGGAATGCTGGGTGGGCCCCCAAATTTGTGGAAAATAAATTTTCAGTGAAACAAAGAACAGTCAGCACTCCAGCAACAAGTTTTTACAGCAAGGCAAATTTACTTCTATGAAAGAGTGATCTTGCAGATGGAGCAATGGCAAGATCATACTGAACAAGGGAGGGGAAAGTGTTCTTATTCCTAATACAGCTAGTCCCTACTGTTGTGTCTTTTCCCTATTGGATAGGGTTGGACTGCACACTCTTAGCTAATTCAGATGGGCTATTTCAAAGAGAGCAGGAGTATGAGCTGGAGTGCCAGGGTGAGTACTTTCAGCGGGAAAGACAGTTACAGAGCAGGTGTCTAAGGATGACTGAGGACAGAGCAGGTGACTAAGAATGACTAAAGACAAAACAGGTGTTAGAAGCTAGAAGGGGGTTGTTTAATGAAACTAGGGGCAAGGAGGCATAACGTACGAGGAAGTTAAACTTTAAAACGGAGAACAAAGAACAGAGAAGCTGAACATACTGACATGTTTGCTCTTTGATGAGGAACTCAGAACTCATTGTACTTAATCTTCCCCCTCTTGAATTTTAAAGGATTTTTACAGGCTAAAATCTTTGAAGAGGAATTCGCTGTATCCTATTCGTCAGGTGTTCTTTCCACCAAGCTTTCAGCCATGTCAGGTGTTCTTTACGCCCAGGGTGCAGCCTCGTCAGGTGTTCCTTCAGATGTTCCTTCTGCCAAACACAAAGTCTGGTTAAATTTTCCTTCTGCTAAATATTATCCTTCTGACTCTTTACTTGGAAAACTTCTACTCATTCAGCTTGCTTTCCTTAAACACTACCAAACTTTTGTTTTCTCCTTTTTTTTTTTTTTTTTTTTTTTTTGAGACAAGAGCCTCGCACTGTCGCCCAGGCTAGAGTGCAGTGGCATGATCTCAGCAGATCACTGCAACCTCCGCCTCCTGGGTTCATGAAATTCTCCTACCTCAGCCTCCCATGTAGCTGGGATTACATATGCATGCCACCCAGGCCCAGCTAATTTTTTGTATTTAGTAGAGATGGGATTTCACCATGTTAGTCAGGGTGGTCCCAAACTCCTGAGCTCAAGCAATCCGCCTGCCTTGGCCTTCCAAAGTGCTAGGATTACAGGAGTGAGCCACCGCTCCTGGACACTACCAAACTTTTTAAAGCTTAAATTCTTCACGTTGGATATAAAATGTCTGACACAGACTGAATATGATAATGACATAATAAGTGATAATTATAAGCTCCCAAAGGGGTTCTGGCACAGAGTAAGCACTAAATAAAGTAGTAAATAATAAAAAAGATGATAATAACAAGAAAAATGCTTAGTACCTTAATAAAGTAGTAAATAATAAAAAATGACAATGATAATAACAAGAAAGATGCTTAGTACCTTAAAGATACCTGACAGTTATTTGTTAAGTGGACAAGTGGATAAACAAATAAAAAACATTGTTAGGAAATTCTGTTGGAAAAATTCAGAAATTCAATAGAGACAGCTCTATTGTATTATGAGCACCTTAAAGACCCAGACTATGTGTATTCCATCTTGGTCTCCTGCAACTTGCAAAATCTAACTTATAGAAGTCCTTTGATACATATGTAATAAATTAAAGATGTGCTTATACAGTTCATATTGTACAATGTATTGTTTCACATTTATGTATCACAGTAGCACTTTTGTTATTGTGAAAATTTTTTCCACTTTTATTATAATTTGTTGAGCCTAGAGTTGAGCTAGTTGAATATTTATAATGATACTATTTTGGCTAGTAGGAACAGAGTAACTTGTTGTACCAAAATTACTATTAACACACTAATTATCCAGCAGATAGAACAACACATCTTGTTCTAATGAAGTAAATATATCTTATTTGGTTTCAACTTAGAGGGAATGAAGTTGATAATAGTGAGACCTTGTTGGTACAAGACTATGTAACATAACCTGTGCTTCTCAACAAAGAAATGCTTTTCTGACTTCTGCACTCAGTAGGTATCTTTGAAAAATAATCTCCTATTGGTACTGATGCACCCTCGCTAAGTTATGTTAATTCTTATTGACATTCATTTATGGTGCAAGAAAAGTATTATTGAGTTCCAAATTCTAAAGATAGTTACTTTTTTAGTGACACAAGTCACTATGCCACACAGTTGATCTTTGAATAAGGGTTTTCACTCTAGAAGCCCACTAATAGACAGATTTTTCTTTTCCTTTGCCACTGCAAGATACCAAGACAAATCTCTCCTCTGCCTCCTCCTTATCAGCCTACTCAATGTGAAGGCAATGAGAATGAAGTCCTTTATGTATAATAATTCACTTCCATCTAATAAATAGTGAATATATTTCTTCCTCTTTATAACAGCTTCTTTTCTCCAGCTCACTTTATTCTAAGAATACAATATATAGTACATGTAAAATAGAAACTATGGGTTAATTGACTGCTTATGCTTTCACCTTTTTTCAGGCTCCAGGTCAACAGTAGAAAATTAGTAGAGTTTTGGAGGAGTCAAAAGAAACAGATTTTCATATAAAGCAGATTTTCAGCTGCATGAGGGGATCAGCACCCTAACTCTCATCTTGCTCAAGACTCAACTGTAATTAATTCTAATTCTCTAAATGCAAATCATTTATTGTAAAAATTAAATAAAGCACAGAAGTTCGAGACCAGCCTGGGCAACATAAGGAGACCATGTCTCTACAATAAAGAAACAAACAAATAATTTATTTTTTATTTAACAAATAATCATTTTATATGTTTGTTTATGTTTAATAAACAAACAAATACTTGTTTATTTAACAGTTTGTTTAACTGTGTTCCTTTATAGGTTATAATATTCAAATGTTGCAGTTTTCTGTTATTAATTCCTACTTTTCATTATTAGATGTTCTATTATTTATGGCTTGTAATCCAAGGCATCTAAGCTAGTTTATAATTTGTAATAAAGTTTATTTATAAATTTATTAATTCATTAAATTGGATAAGCTGATAAACCCCTATTACTGAGCTCATCAATCACACCAAGGATTATACATTTTATAACAAGCATAAATTGTTATGACAGTTGAGGAAACATACAATATATAAACTTAAAATTGTTTTACTCATTTATACAAAAGTTTTATATAGGATATTAGGGACCACAATTAAACAAATATTTTTTCAGATAATATTTTTGAGATTATAAACCACCTAAAACTAAATTCTTTTTTTTTTTTTTTTTTTTTTTTTACTAGCAAGATTTATTGCAAAGAGCAAAAGAACAAAGCTTCCACAGTGTGGAAGGGGACCCGAGCGGGTTGCCCAACTAAATTCTTAATTCTGAATTATAAACTAAAAAATTAAATCAAAGCTATGTATATATAAAAACACTTACATATAGGTATATATGTAAACACATGCTACTTACACATTGCTTTTTTAATAGTTCTTTTGTGATCAACACTCCTATAATCTCATGGTAGCACCACCAAGTGTAGTTTACTATCAGAGGTCTTACCTGGATTGCTATTTTGAGAATTTTTAGATATCTTTTGTTTATATTCCAAAAGTTGTTGATCAATGCTATGTATAAAAATGAAATAAATAAAATTACTATTTTAACATTGATATAAAAAACATTTACCAAATTTATTAAGTTCTTAGAGTATTTCAGACAATATTAGAGCTAACATCAGAACATTACTTTTTCCATAGACTTTAAGTTTGTAAGCTCTATGAACTTATTAAACTTCTAATTAAAGAAGAAGAAAGATAAAACACTCATGAAGTGAGGGCAGTGTTACTCAGTAAATTAACTAGAGGTAGCTTGACATATGGAAAATGTCCTTAACTCAGAATAAATCCTAGCATGGCTACCAGCAGGTATTTTTTCTTGAACAAGTTGCTTCCTTAGACTCAATGTCTTCTAACAATGAGGATTTTAGGGCCTTATTTCAGTATGCTATTATAAAGATTTAACAAGATAACATTTTTAAAATTCTTAAAATAAAAAGTGAAGCAAAAAAATAATTTGTTCTTGAACCTTATTGCTGAAACTATTTTAAAATTCCCAATAAAACCCAATATATTGGCCTGGTGCAGTGGCTCATGCTTGTGATGCAAGCAATTTGGGATGCTGAGACAGGAGGATTGCTTGAGTCCAGAAGTTCAAGACCAGCGTGGACAACATAGGGAGACCATGTCTTTACAAAAATTAAATTACAAAAAAAAAAAACAAATGTGTTTCTTCATAGGTTATAATATTCAAATATTGCAATTTTCTGTTATTAATTCCTACTTTTGGATATTAGATGTTCTATTCTTTGTGGCTTGTAATTCAGAGCATCTAAGCTATTTTATATTTTGTAATGAAATTTATTTATAAATATATTAAATCATTAAATCAGATAACCTAATTATACTCTATTACTGAGCTCATCAGCCACACCAAGGGCAGAAAATAATAGATGTCAGCATCTGGCTTGGACTACTGCTACTCTTTATCTACCTCCTTAAACTCTGAACCAACAAATCTTTGTTAGAATGATGCTTAGTCACTATGTTCATTTCCAGCTGCTGTGGAAGACAAAACGCTACCTTTATTTTTTGTAAGTTCCACAAAGAAGATGCAAGTTGGTATTTTCTCATTTCTGAGATCCCTACTAACAAAATATTGCACACAAGATCCTATGTGTTACCACATCTCATTTCATAGATCACCTTACATAAATATTTTTTGTATGAAAATCACAATTGCAATACTGGGTGTCACCCATTTTGCTTTGACTCACACCATTTCCTTGGAGCTAGTTAGAAAGGAGTAAAATGTCCTTTTGGGGACTGCAAGAAATATGCAACACTTTACAGATTTCTATGTCATCCTTGTGCAGGGACCATGCTGATCTTCTCAACGTTGTTTCAATTTTACTATATGTACCACTGAAGCCAGCACAAATCCTTACTTTTATACATGAAGACTGATCAGTGATGGATGAGGCTTAGCTCTGTTAAATCTGACCAACTTACTTGAGATTTAGTGAAGTCTATTGAATGGCTTCATGGTGATGCAGCATTTGAAAATATTTTAAAAACTCGAGGTAGAGATGTAAGTAGCATGGGAGATTTTTACTTTTAGGAAAAAAGAATCACTTGAAGGGACAACCACAAGTTGGAACCCACTACAACTTGGGAAAGATGACATGGGATTTTACAGAATAAGGTGAGACCTTCCACTACCTACAAAATGGTGCTACACAGGATATAAAGGGCCAGGGATATAGATCTGGTAACAAAGACAAAATGGATCTCTAATTTCTTCCTGTAACATTATTTCAACCTGAGTTACAGTTTCAAACTACCACAACTAATATTGGCTAGAGAAAATAGAAAAAAGCCACTCAAAGGATAACTTATCATGAAGGTCTAGGCCATATCCAGGCTAAGATGTGGGTTTCACGTCAGGTTTTGAGTGTGAGAAGAAGGGTCAATTTGCTCACTATGTGTGTGGCTAAAGCTAAAAGTTCTAGCTGCCAGAGTGGGGTGCTGGTACTTTGGAAACAATGGCTGAGAATATGTACGTGAACTTTAAAAACATGTAATAACTTCGAAGTCTACACCATGAAGACTGAGAGATCTGCGTTAGTAAGGGCATCCTGGTCACAAAGGTCAATCATTACCAGACTGCAGAAGCAGTTTCAATGGCAATGATGCAGCAACAGAATCAATGGAAACAACAAAATAAAGAGAATGGCCATTTCCCACCCCCCCTCAATCCTTCTGACTTGTACAAAAGGAATGTCTTCCTTGGACTTAGGTTCAGATTCTTTTAAAAGATTCAAGAATGAAGGTATGGAAGACAGTCCCCAGGGGACACTGTCAGGTTTTCTGCTTAAAGTGGACATTTTGAGACACAAATAACTAATTAGAAAAACCAAAATTGTGACATTATGTTTATCCCATGCATAGGGGTTATACTTCAAATCAAGTAGACAACATTAGCATCCCTAAAGCCCTAAAATAAAGAATCCTGGAGCCATTACTCCTTCTAACTAGTATAGCTTTTTGCCTGGTTTCTGGCTGATGAAGTGAACTAACTCACTGTCATTCAAAAACTACCTGTAAAAAACTATAAAATCTCACCTAGTCTTTAAATGTAAACACTTACAGATTAAATCCACAAGCAACAGCATAACGTTGCAATCATTCCACACGTATCTTCAGCACAGATGTCAACATTTTGCTGAAGAACCATGCCAACTATCTCTGATGATCCACGGCATATGGCAAGCATGAGGGCTGTGCTAAAATAACAAAGAGATAACTTCATTATTAGGAACAGAACCAATTTAATATGTGCCTGTCAGTGTAGAATTAACCATTTACATGTATTAACAAATGTTAAGTATCTTGAGTGCTCAAGTGTTTATCCTTGTAAATCACGACCAAGGCTAAAAGGAAGGGGTGAAAAGACTCATGTCTCACTGGGATATGGCATAGTAGAATTGGCTAACATAAAGTCCACTGAGGGGCAAGAAAATATGTTCTGTTCACTAACCTAAAATAGGCAAAGTTTTAAGTGAAGAATTATCTATTTCCTCCTTAGTCTGATATAATATTTTGTACTTCAAAATTAGCTAGAAGTCAGACAAGTGAGAGCAATCTGAAGACTTAAAACAATATTAGGAATTATATTGTCGTGAGTAGCTGGGACTACAGGCATGTGCCACCATGCTTGGCTAATTTTTATATTTTTACCATGTTGGCTAGGCTAGTCTCAAACTCCTGGCCTCAGGTGATCTACCCACTTGGTCTCCCAAAGTGCTGGGATAACAGATGACAGCTACCATGCCCAGCAAATATTGCATTTTTAAAAGTGTATGAAAAACAGAAGTTAGAAAAATACTATAAAGGTGTTAATAATTCAATATTGAATTATAAAGTAAACTAAAAATTCATACTTCTTAAAACTAATACAGAACCACTTTAGCTAATAGAAGAGAATGCAACAAAAAACATCAGATTACAAATAAGAATCAGTCAATATAATAAAAGAAGAAAATCCTACTATACACTGTTCTTTATGTTGACCAGTCCAAATAATTGCTTTTCTTCCTAACTGATAATTTGTGTTGGTATTTTTCTGTATAATCTAATAATTTTAAGTAAATGTTATTAATTTAATATTTCTGACTTGAGTGTTATTACTCTAGCACACTACTCAAGTGTCTTTTAATAAAAAAAACTACTATACCATTTAAACTTATCAACTGCATTTGCATTTGCATTTTTTGTCAGTAAAAATTCCACAATTTGCTCACTTCTTTTCCTTATGCTAGTAAAAGTGGTGTGTGGCCAGCCTGTAAAACAGCAAAAACAATGTATAATTCATGAAATTACATATTTCTCAGCTGAATTGAATACCTTATATAATATCCTATGAACTTAAACAATGGAAAGTAAATCAATAGCAATCCCTTCTTTCTCACTTTTCTGTGCTTTCCCATGTACTGCACCTTCTCTTGTAAACATTCAGCCTCTGCATCACTACATCAACTCTGGTTATCTCTAAAAATCATTATACTGTAATGATTTTATTGTTTCCCATGTAAACCAAGAGCTTCTTGAGGGCAGGGTCTGTATCTTTTACCTCTATATCCTTAAACCCTAAGACATAGTAGTAAATATTTTATTTTTTACTAAGTTAGTAATCTAAATTATTACCTCTAGAACAGTGTTTCTTCAACTATATTCCAAAGAATAATTACCTTACCAGAAGCACTGTACCCCAACAGATTCCACCATTATCTATGTTCAAGAAATGTTATAAAACTGTGAATTAAATGTTCTTTATTCAAGAAATGAATTGAACTTTACCTAATCCCTATTGACAGTATATTTTTGTGGCAAACATTAACATTTGACAAATAGAATTTCAGGGATGCAGTTCTGAAAGCTTCCCCCCAAAAAGGGAGGTTTCCTCTGGGTGATACAAACTCACTTGATTCTCTTCTGTCAATGATCCCAAGATTCCAAATGCCAATGTCAGGCACTTCTGCTCTAAATGGGTCAATAAGGAAGTGGCTCTAAATTAAAAGAGGTTGGCTTCAAATAAACTTTGATTGCTCATTATTAAATGGTCCATGGGGTTTATCCTATTACCAGACAATAGGATTTTATCTCAGCTATTAGAAATTCAGTATAAAAGCCCAGGTGAGGTGGTTCATGCCTGTAATCCCAGCACATTGAGAGGCCAAGGCAGACAGATCACAAGGTCAGGAGATCGAGACCATCCTGGTCAACATGGTGAAACCCCATCTCTGCTAAAAATACAAAAAATTTAGCTGGGCATGGTGGCACATGCCTGCATCCCAGCTACTTAGGAGGCTGAGGCAGGAGAATCGCTTGAACCAGGGAGGCAAAGATTGCAGTGAGCCGAGATCACACCACCGCACTCTGGCCTGGTGACAGAGCAAGGCTCCGTCTCAAAAAAAAAAAAAAAAAAAAAGAAATAAAGGAAAGAAATTCAGTATAAAATTTTATTCTCTATTATAATGATACTCCTAGGATCCTAATGCATATCTACTTCTTCAAATGCAATAATCCATTTTTATTCTGGTTTCTACTGTAATTGATACTATTTTTTGGCAAAATATCAGACGCATGAATAAAATGGCTTATTAATGAAAGTTCTAACTCATGTATATGGCTTAGCAAAATAGAAGCCACTAAATCACTTGAATTTTAAGGGACAATTCTGCGGAGAAAGATATAATATTTCCTGCAATATGCATAACCTATTCAAATATAACCATGATTAATCTAAAAAGGCTTAAAGGCCTTCTAATAGAAGGTGATTATTTATGGTTTATATGAAGAAAAATAATCATTTAAAAAATATTCTAAATTCTAGAAGACTACTCCATTATTAATGAATTAATGTAAAATATAAACTATATATTATAAACACCTATAAACTGTCTTTGATAACTTGAAATCTTTACCAAAATATACTATGAGAGAGAAATTGATAACTGAAATATTTACAGAGGCAAAAGAGGTAAGTTGAATAAGTGATGTAACTAGGTGGGCACAGTAGCAAACTGGAAACATATGCTTTATGTAAAGCTAGAATGTCTTCATAGCATACCAAACAGTCATATGGGCTCAAGAGACACCAGATTCAATCCTTTAAGAAGAAATCCAGATTTCTGCATGTCTCTGAAATTTTACATGTTGACTTAATTTATGCAGGCAAATTTTAATTTCCTGTAGTTTTACACTAACTGGAAAGAAACAAAAACTTGGGTGCTAAAGAATATTTGAAAATGTTTTACCTTTAACAAATTCAAATATTTATCATAATGCACAGAAAAGCCATACTAATAGTTCTTGTAAAAATATTAATGTTTAAAGCAAAATCCTAGACAATTAAGTTTTGTCAAACTATTTTCATAGAAAAACAGGAATGTTTGAGCTTCCAAATATAAAACAATTTACATATGTTAATGTTAAAACAAATGGATTTCAAATATTTTGAAAATAGCATTGGTTAACGTCTACCTTGTTCATCACTTCGATGTCTGCACCTTAGGACAGCAATTTTGCCACCACTGACAAATTCTCACTATAAACAGCATAATGGACAGCTGTGTTGCCATACACATCTACAATATTTGGATCAGCATCAGAATCTATGAGAATATTTGCACAAGCCTCCCTCTGGCATTGCAGAGCCTGTTAGTATTAAAGCAAGAAGTAAATTATAAATTATAGGAAATATAAATAAATATTCCACAGGTTTCACAAACTAGTTATATTTCAATGAGATAAATTCATCTTTATTCTATGTATTTAAACCACATCCATCTCCTGCTGAAAGAACTGGCTACCATTTACCTTCATCAGAGGTGTCCTGTTTTCACCATCAAGGACGTCAAGCTGGCATTTTCTATCTACCAGTAGTGTTACTACTTCTGCGTGGCCATTGGCACAGGCCCAGTGTAGAGCAGTCCTACGAGAGTGAGAAGACTTTTTAGGAAATTTTAGTCCACTGTCTCAAAACATATAATGATTTATGTAATTGTCAACATTAAATACCATGCTCTTTCTCTGCCTTCAAAACAAATATTTAATATTCTCCTGAAGAAAGTACAACATTCATTCACTCTTATTACTCACTACATTAATGAAAGAGTGGCCTATTTGAATAGAAAGAGTTTGGCCTTTGATTCAGTTCAACATGGGCTTGAATATTACTTTAAAGTCTTTCACCTTCTAGCTATCACTTAACATTTCTGTGCCTCAATTTTCTCATGAATAAAGTGAAGATGAATACAGCAGTTATCTCACAGGACATCACTGTGATGCCTCATGAGAATGTGTGCAACGTTTTTCAAAGAATTCCTAGCACATGTAACAGCTCAGTAATTGTTAGATATTGTAATTATTTCTACTACTTAACAAAGAAAACATTTTAAGTAAAATGGTACAATTATGCCTACTTTGTGGTATGTTTTAAAGGTTAGAGATAAACCTGTAGTTTAATAATTCTAAGATACTCTATTTCTCATATTTTAACATCTCTGACATTGAAATGCCACTTATAAGTCATTATTTGTTACAAGTATATTCTGCAGAAATTTAAACAATCTTTTATTGTTACATAAATAAGGAGGCATCACACAATTCACGGTGCCTTCCATGAAGTGGCATATGGTGTATACAACAGGATGATGGCAGTCCTAGTCATAGGATTAACACTTAAAGAAATTTTAGCTTTTAAGAGTGCTACACAAAAGGAGAGTTGAAATAAAAACAAACTGTTAAAACAAAGTACTTCTTTAATATTTTTAAAACTTCAAGCCAAAGAAAACTTGGGATTAAAGTAGGTATGGATCATTTTATTTCATATTTAGATTTATAGAATGCATGTAAATTCATATTTAAATTTATAGAATGCATGTAAGTTAGGTATTTCCAATGATTAATATTACTATTTAAAGCTGTTATAAATTTCCAAAATCGTGGTTGGTAGTTATCTTTTACTAGTTTCTTACTTCAGAAGTGTTTTTGTTTTAAAGATGAGAGGAAAATCTTCAATTGAGATTCAGTCCTAGTACTCCAACTTTAAATCTCTCACTTTGCTAAGGCTGAGCAGGTAAATGTAAAATTTTTAAGGATGAAAGGATCTTGAGAGTTAATGTATCTTCTACATAATAGGCATTCAGCTTACATGTGATAAATTGATTAAAAGGATAAATACAGTTGAGAAGTTCAATACCTTAAAAAAACTGCTATAAATAAAGCACTTATATTTTCTATTTTATTTTCTTAATAATAAAACTACACTAATTAATCTATAATTATTGACATATATGTAATAAATCTATATATAATAAAAATATGTGTCTAATAAGATGTATATGTAAATCAACAAGCACAGGTAAAAAGATTGTCTTTTGAAGATGCTAAAAGTTCACAGAATATACTAATCCACACAGAAAAAATTAAAATATGGAAAGTGAGAAATTGTTTTCATTGGTGCAAAATTATATTCCTGCTCTTCCCAAAAATTATTTCATTAATAATAAACTTTTTCTAATAGCATTGTACATGCTCAATGTGGAAATCAAGGAAAATAAAAAGGAAAAACATTTTATATTAAAACAAATGCCCTCAAATAACAAATTTTATCATGTTTCATACACAATTTCAGATAACACAAGACTGTAGTCTGTGTGTATGTATAATCAAACTGAACTTTACCCTCACTTGACACACCAAAATACATTTTCAAATGTCACCTACTTCTCTACATATTTCTACCTTCAGTGGTCACATATTATCCCATGCTGTAAATTCACTGAAATGTATTTATAAAAGTCATTATATGGATTCTTCTTAATAATATGGTTCTTACCACCAAATTGTCTATTTGAAAAGTTATCTGCAACTTAAACTTTAAACAGCAGTGTAAATATCACTGCTCTTTTTCCTCATAAACTTTGTAGATAGAAAGCAGTGTTTGATTCCTCTTTTAACTTAAATGCCTTCTGTAACCAGGAACACTAAATATTGTTTTCTGTGTGCATAGGTCACTTATAGATCTTAAGAAAATACTTTTCCAATTTTAAATTAGAAGAAAAGTACTATTTTTAGACCTGCAATTTAGATCTCTAATTTAAATTGCTCAATTTTAAATTAGAGGGTTTTTTGTTGATTTAAGTGAATTATCTATAAAAGGACGATTTTTAAATCTAATATGTATACACACACACACATACATGTGTAGTAAATATTTTACAAGTATGCGGCCTTTTATTTTTTCTCATTACAGTTTAATTTAATTTTGTTTTGCTTAATTATCCTTCAGACTGCTTGCTTCTGAGCTTCTTAGAAAGGTGTTGTCAACATAAAAATGTACCTGTGTAAATAGGCATTTATGTTTTCTTCTGGTGCTTTTATCATTTTGTATATTAAAAAAATTAATCTATATTCCGTCAGAAATTTACTTTGTGGCATAAAAATCTAGTTTTCTCCAAAAAGCAGGCATTTCCCTTATGAAACTATTCTTTCCCTACTAGTATAAAGTGTGAGCATTATCAAGTTCTAAATTCTTAGATATTCGGGTGTTTCTGGATTTTCTACTCTGTTGTATTCATTTACCTGTCTTTTCAGCCGTTATCAAAGAATTTGTGATTTATGTATTTATTTTTGAGACACAGTCTCACTCTGTCGCCCAGGCTGGAGTGCAGTGATGGGATCTCAGCTCACTGCAACCTCCACCTCCCAGTTTCAAGCGATTCTCGCTCCTCAGCCTCCCGAGTAGATGGGCTTACAGGCTACCGACATCGTGCCTGGCTAATTTTTGTATTTTTGTAGAGTCGGGGTTTCACCATATTGGCCAGGCTAGTCTTGAACTCCTGACCTCAGGTGATCCACCTGCCTCGGCCGCCCGAAGTGCTGGGACCACAGGCATGAGCCAGCACGCCTGGACTTTTTTTTTTTCCTTTTTCAAATTTTATTTATTTATTTATTTATTTATTTATTTATTTATTTATTATTTTGAGAGGGAATCTCGCTCTGTCACCCAGGCTGGAGTGCAGTGGTGCGATCTCGGCTCACTCCAAGCTCCACCTCCCAGGTTCACACCATTCTCCTGCCTCAGCCTCCCGAGTAGCTGGGACTACAGGTGCCCGCCACCATGCCCGGCCAATTTTTTGTATTTTTAGTAGAGACCGTGTTAGCCAGGATGGTCTTGATCTCCTGACCTCGTGATCCACCCACCTCGGCCTCCCAAAGTGCTGGGATTACAGGCATGATCCACCGTGCCTGGCCGTGGCCCATTTTGTGCAAATTAATAGCACATTTTGAAATCTAGAAGAGCAAGACTTTTCTACTCCGTTACAAAAATTTTTAAATGTCATCACAATAGTAAAAGACAGAGTGTGTAATTTTAAAAATGTTAAAATGTTGATGATTTTATTTGGTTTATGTAAAACTGATAAAGAACTTGCATCTTGAGAAAAATGAGTCTTCTTAAATTCGAAAACATAAACCATCTTCCCACCTCAAAGTTACCTTCTAAGGTCCCTCAGCAAAGATTATATTTACATAGACATTCATTGATATTGAAATGGATACTGGACTTTATCCAAAAAAATTTTAGCCAAGAAGTTAATATATTATGGGAATTATTTCATTATGCACCATTTCATAATGTATCTAACATCTTTTAAAACCTGTACATTAAAAGTAAAACCCTGTATGTACTTAATTTTGTAAGTTAAATCACTTTAAAATTCTCTACACAGTGCTCTGTGAGAGGAAGTGGGAGTGAAGGAGAAAGCAGCTAACTAAAGTTTGAGGTTGATTTTAAGGTGGCCTATGCCCTCCGCCCTGCAGGGCCCCCCCATGCAAGGCCTGGGGGGCCTGCCCGGGAAGAAGATCAAGACCTCGGGGCCCAGGACAGCTGCCCCGCTGCCCGCCACTCCTCCACCTGCTCCCCTTGTCCCCAGGACCCCCAGCCCCCACTCTGAAGGGGCGATCCTCCCACAGCCGCCTCCTCCTCCTGCAGCCCCGGCTCAGGCACGGTCTGGTACCTCTTCTTCGCATCTCTTATGTTCAGGTCCATTGTCGTCGTCTTCATCATCCTCTCCAGCTTCCAGGCTTGGCCCCGGGAGGCAGCTTTGTGGATCTTCCTGAGATCCCCATGGTGAATCACGTAAGAGCCATTGTTGGTGTAGACCAGCTGACTGAAGGGGCTCGGGCGCTCCGGGCCCGTCTGGCCCTTGACAGCGGCGGCAGAGAGCCTCTCCATGGCTGCAGCCACCTGCTAGAGAGAGCCCGCACCTCCCGCTGCTCGCCCTTCCCCAGTCCCCGCCGCTCGCCCTCGCCCTTCTTCAGTCCCCGCACCCGCCCTGACACCAGTAGAAATCTCAGTCGGGCCAAGCTTTTGGACACTCCAGCCTCTCCTGGAAGAAAATCGCTGCGCAAAACCATTAGGCAGCTGAGCAGAACCGTTAGGCAACAGAGCATGCGCAACTCAGCAGACCGGGGAGACAGGCGAGGCGGGAAACCGGCCGGGCTGCGCTTCGCCCAGCACCGCGTGCAGGTGGCACCTGCCACTGAGGTGCTGTCGGGCTGGCGGGGCTCCCTGGAGCGGAACGTGGGGGGCTCCCTGCCACACGGCCTGCTTGACAGAGCCGCCCCTGGCCCCTCCTCAACCTGAGATCCAGGAGCTGGGCCCTGGTGCTGGGCATCGTGCAGCCTCTGGGGTGGCGCTGAGCGTCGGTTCCCACCCTCCTGCAGCCAGGGACCCAACCACTGACTTAGGCGCCCTGGAGGCTTCTGGCCCAAGTATCCACGCTGTTGGTGGCGCTGGCAGGGTCGGGGTTGCAGCCTCTGCTGCCACCTGCCACGTTCAGGTGGCAGCTGCAGCTGAGCCCATGGTAGAGGCTACAGAGCTGGGCCCAGACCACTGAGCATCGCCGAGTACATCGCCCTTCCACCCGGGGCTCTGCTCTTCCTCAGCTTGCGCTGGCAGTGCAGGCTCGCCACCACTGGGCCCTGTACACCTGCGGCCATGAGGCTTTGCGGCAGGTTCCCACCCTCCTGCAACTGAGGTCCCACTGCCTGACTTAGGTGCAGTGGCGTTGTCCGACCCTGGGGTTCGCCTGCTGGTGGGGCGGACATGTTCTGGGGTTGCCACTGCTGCTGCCACCTTCAAATGCCAGCTGCAGCAGAGCCCATGGTAGAGGCTGCAGGGCTGGGCCCGATGGCCTGAGGGTCACTGAGTGGCACACGCCCTCCCACTCTAGGCCCTGCTCTTCCTTGGTTCGCGCCCTGAGCGCTGGTTTGCAGGCTCTGGGGACTGTGCAGTCGCCAGGATGGAGCTGAGTGGCAGGTTCAGCGCTGCCTGGGCCCAGAGGGGAAGAGGGGAGTTTGGGGTTGCTTGGCCGTATTTGCCTATGTGCCAAGTGCAGGTAGTGGCTACAGTTCTGACAGGCACGGATGGCGGGTCCCGTTTAGAGGGCTTCAAGGTTGCTGAGAGCGCCAGCTGCCAGGCCTCAGGATCCCTTCCTCGTTGAGCAGCATCTGGAGTATGGCGGTGGCGCTGGGTAATCTGCAGCCATCCTGGATGGGACTGAGCTGCAGTTCTCTCCCTTGGACTGAGAGGGAAACTTGGCTGAGTAGAGCAGATGGAGAAACAGTTAAATTGAACTTATCTATAAAGACTTCCAGGCTGGGTGCAGGACCTCATGCCTGTACTTACAGCACTTTGGGAGACCGAGATAGGAGGATCGCTTGATCCCAGGAGTTTGAGACCAGCTTAGACAACACAGAGAACATTCATCTCTGTAAAAATAAAACCAATCAGCCAGGCATGGTGGTGCATGTCTGTGGCCCCAGCTACTTGGGAGATTGATTGTGGGAGGATCACTTGCACCCGGGAGTTCGTGGGTACAGTAAACTGATTGTGCCACAAACAAGGAATGAGAGGTCCTGTTGCTCCACATCCTTGACAGCATTTGACTTTTTCAGTCTTCTGGATTTTGGTTATTGTTTGATTGTTTGTGCCGCTGCACTCCAAGCCTGGGCAACAGAGACTCTCTCTCTCAAAATAAATAAATAAAAGACTTCTAGTCACTATATCATATTTATGTCGAATTATTTACACATCAAGCTTGAAGAGTTAAAACCCACAGCGCCCTCTGATTATGCGATAGGGACCATGTGATTAAAGTGGGTGACCATGTTCTTGCCTCCAGGTGGCCCAAGTCAAGGGATGGGTCCTCAGCTGCAGGAGAGTGGGAATGGATGCTCAGCACCACCCCGGAGGCTACACAATGCCCAGCCCCAGGGCCCAACTCCTGGATCCCGGGTCATGAACAAAAACCCAAGAATTGAAGACTTGAGTGTTAGATGTGCTCATTTCTGCTGGGATATCATTGGTTCTAGACTGTCTTAGCTTACAGAGCAAATAAATAAATGTGTGTATACAAAGCTGTGTATAGACATAACTATAAATATTTCTAAATGTAATGTGTATAAGTGTTAGTTCATACTGATGTCTACGACTCAATTCTTTTATCACATGATCATTCTGGCCTTCTCCCTTTGCTTACATGTAACCTACCACTTTAATAGTGAGAAACTAGGCTCCTGTCATTTGTCATCCATTTGCTTAACTGTCTAGTTCCAATATACATTTATTCTCTATCAATATCAGAATCGTTATCCCATTTCCTGTAGGAAACAGCTATACCAACCAGATCACATGAGTTGTTTGCAGTTTCTCTTCCTTTCAGTCTTCATGCATTTTGTTTCTTTCTTTTTCTTTTCTTTTTTTTTTTTGAGATGGAGTTTTGCTCTTCTTGCCCAGGCTGAGGCTGGAGTGCAGTGGCATGATCTCGGCTCACTGCAACCTCTACCTCCCAGGTTCAAGCGATTCTCCCGCCTCAGCCTCCTGCATAGCTGGGATTACAGGCACCTGCCATCATGCCCAGCTAATTTTTGTCTTTTTAGTAGAGACGGGGTTTCACCATTTTTGCCAGGCTAGTCTCAAACTCCCAGCCTCAGGTGATCCGCCCACCTTGACCTCCTAAAGTGCTGGGATTACAGGTGTGAGCCACCACAGAAGGCCCATCCATTTTCTAAGATGCTTATGTCAGCACGTTTTTCCCACTCCCTAGAGCGAAGTGGCTTTATACATTTGTAGTACTTTAGATTTTTTATCACATTCTGCATTCCATCCCAGGATCCCCAGAACACCTACTTTGTTGTTGTTGTTGTTGTTGTTTTAAAATTTGCATATATTAAGTGACACTCTTTGTGCTGTGAGATTCTTTGTTTTTTAACAAATGCAGGCCGGGTGCAGTGGCTCACGCCTCTAATCCCAGCACTTTGGGAGGCCGAGGCGGGCAGATCACGAGGTCAGGAGATGGAGATCATCCTGGCTACATGGTGAAACCCCGTCTCTACTAAAAATACAAAAACAAAATTAGCCGGGCGTGGTGGCAGGCACCTGTAGTCCCAGCTACTCGGGAGGCTGAGGCGGGAGAATGGCGTGAACCCGGGTTGCAGAGCTTGCAGTGAGCCGAGATCGTGCCACCGCACTCCAGCCTGGGCGACAGAGCAGACTCCATCTCAAAAAACAAAACAAAAAAATCAAACGCAAATGCATACTCTCATGTTTCCACAGTTGTGGTATCATACAGAATACTTTGACTGGTCCAAATAATGCCCATGTGCTTCACCTATTAAACCTCCTCACTGAATCTTTTGCCAGATCATTTACTTTTTTAGGAAGTAATATTCCCTTATATGATGTATCACAGTGTTTTTTGTTGTTTTTTTTCCATTCATCAATTATGAGACCTCTTGGTTTCTTCCAGTTTCGGGAATTATAAACAAACTGTTATATATATATTCATGTGCCAGTTTTGGTGTGGACATAGTTTTCAAATAAGGTGGATAAACACCTAAAAACACATTTGCAGCCAGGCACGATGGCTCACGCCTGTAATCCTAGCACTTTGGGAGGCCGATGCGATCGCATTGCCTGAGCTCAGGAGTTGGACACCAGCCTGGGCCACATGGTAAAATTTCCCAAATCAGCAGGTTATACTGCCTCTAGTAAAATACAAAAAAAAAAAAAAAAAAAAAAAAATAGCCGAGCGTGGTGGTAGGTGCCTGTAGTCCCAGCTACTCTGGAGGCTGAGGCAGGAGAATTGTTTGAACCCAGGAGGTGGAGGTTGCAGTATCCTTCTATTGCACCACTGCACTCCAGCCTGGGTGACAGAGCAAGATTCCATCTCAAAACAAACAAAAAAACCACAATTGCTATATTATATTTAAGACTTTTTTTACATGTAGTATAGCAACTATGGGCATAAGAAATTGCCCATCTGTCTTCCAAAGTGGTGGTTTCATTTTGCAAGCGGTGAAAGAAAAAAAACAAAAAACAAAATTCTTCTTGCTCCTGGTTTTTGGGAAAAAGCATCCCATTTCTCATCATTAAGTATGATAGTTCTAGGGTTTTTGTAGATGTTCTTTTTCAAGTTAAGAAAATTCACCTCAATTCCTAGTTTTCTGAGAGTTTCTCAAATTATAGATGGGTGATAGATTTTGCCATAAGCTTTTTCTACATCGGTTGATACAGTCACATGATTTTTCTTCCTTAACCTGTTGATTTAGGAAATTCTGCAGATAATTTTCTAATATTGAATCAGTCTTGCATACAGTCTTACCTAGAATAAATACATAGTTAGATTCAATTGTCTAGTATTTTGTGAAGGATTATTGAATCTTTGTTCATGAGAGATATTGATATATTGATTTTATTTCATGTTATGCCTATTGGATTTGGCAAGAGGGTAATATTTACCTCATAGAATGAATTAGGAAGTGTTCTCTCTAATTCCATTTTCTTGAAAAGTCCGTGGAAAATTGGTATAATTTCTCCTTTAAATGCCTGATAGAACTCACCACTAAAGACATTCGGGCCTGGAACCATTGGGGGGGGGGCGAGTTATTAACTATTTATTCAATTCCTTTTATAGATATAAGAGTACTCATGTTATTTATTTTTTCTTTTGTGAGTATTGGCATATTGTGTCTTTCAAGGTATTTGTCCATTTTATATAGGTTATTCAACTTGTGAGTATAGAGTTTTAATATAGTAAATATATTATCCTTTTAATGTCCACAAAATCAGGAGTCATAACACATACCCCTCTTTCACTTCCAATATTTCTAAGTTGTGCATTCTCTCTTTTTTTCTTTATTAGTTTGTCTAAATGTTAGCAAGTTTATGGATCTTTTCAAAGAAACAGCTGTTTCATTGATTTTCTCTGTTGTTTTCCTGTTTTCTATTTTACTGATATCTGCTATACTTTATATATTTTTTCCCTTGCTACTTACTTTGGATTTTCTTTTTCTAGTTTCTTAAGGCAGAAGCTTAGGTTATTGATTTTATTTCCTTTTTCATAATAATATGCATTTAATGCTATAAATTTAGGTACTAATTCTACTGTATCTCATATATTTTAATAAGTTGTGATTCCATTTTCTTTTAATTCTAAATATTTTAGTTACTCTTTAGTCTTCTTTTGGGATGCATTTAGATGTTTTGTTAAGTCTTCAAATATTTGAAAAATTTTTCAGTTCTTCCTGCTATTTATTTCTACTTTAATTTTTATTGTGGTCTGAGTGTGTACTTTGTATGAACTTTATTCTTTGAAAAATTTTAAGACATTTATGGCCCATAATGCAGTGTGTCTTGTACAAACTAGAGAAGAATGTGTATCCTACTTTTGTTGAAGTAGAATATAAACATTAATTATATTCATTTATTTTTATTTCATTTTATTTTATTTTGAGATAGAGCCTCACTCTGTCACCCAGGCTGGAGTGCAGTGGTGGTCTTGGCACACTGCAACCTCCACATCCCAGGTTAAAGTGATCCTCCCACCTCAGCCCAGAGTAGCTGGGATTACAGATGTGTGCCACAACACCAGGCTAACTTTCATATTTTTAATAGAGACGTGTTTCATCGTGTTGGTCAGGCTGGTCTCAGGTGGTCCACCCACCTTGGCATCCCAAAGTGCTGGGATTACTGGCATGAGCCACTGTGCCTGGCCTGCCTCCTCTTATTTTAATTGAGCATCTTCTATGATTGTATTTTTATCTCAGCTCTTGGTGTATCTCATCACCTCATGAGATGTGATCTCATCACTTCTTTTAAAAACTTGTGGTGGTTTTCTTAGAATTGATTATGTGCATTTTAAGTCTATCTTTAAATTAATTAGAATTGATTATATACATTTTATGTCTGTCTTCAAATAAAATTGTTACTTCACATGTAGTGTAGGTATCTCATAAAAATACTACCAGATTGTACCTCCTGTACCTTATGACATTGCTATTGTTCATTTCATCTGTCCACATTCTATAATTACCCATTTTTTGTTACTAAACAGTTATGGATCAATAAGAATAAAAAAAGTTTTTAACTTTAATTTATTCTTTTTCATTTATTTCTTCTTTATTGTGTATCTGAATTTCTCACTTGCATCATTTTCTCTCCCCTTGAAGAACTTCCTTTAGTATTTCTTGCAAGACAGGTCAGCTGACAATCACTTAAATTTTGTTTTTCTGAGAAAGTTTTCTATTTGCTTTCTTTGTTAAAGGAAATTTCAATATATAGAATTGCTTTATCCCCCTAAAGTCATATGCTGTTGAATATATTTTCAAATACTTATTTGCCATTTTTATATTTCCTTTGGTGACTTATCCATTTATATTGTTTCCCCATTTTTAACTGAATTGTTTGCTTTCTTGTGAAATTTGAAGTGTTTCTTGTGTATTTTGAATAATAGCCTTTATTACAGATTAGTGGATAAAGAAAATGTGGCATATACATACAATGGAATATTATTCATCCTTAGAAAAGAAGGAAATCCTAAAATTTGTGATAGCATTGATGGACTGAGAGAACATAATGCTAAGTAAAATAAGCCAGACACAGAAAGACAAATATACTGCATAATCTCACTTATCTGTGAAATCTAAAAAATTTAAACTCATTAGATGCTAGGGATTAGAAGGTAGGAAAAAGGGGGAGATGCTTTTAGTTAAAAGATGAATAAATTCTGGATACCTAACATATATAGCATAGTAGCTACAGCTGATAAGAATGCATTGTATACTTGAATTTTGCTAACAGGGTAGGTCTTAGGTATTTCCATACAAGCACACATAGACACACACAGAGAAAGTGTAACTTTGTAAGTTGATGAAAATGTTAATTGACTGTGGCTATTACTTCACAATGTATACACACATCACATCATATTATATAACTTAAATATGTACAATTTTTATTTATCAATCTTACTTCAATGTAGCTAAAAAGAAAAATAAGAAAAAAACATTTGTATAGCATAATTAATTAGGAAAGGGATACATTTTCTAACAATTATGATATCTTTTTCTATGCTTATTTTAGAATATTATATTGTTATTGGGATTATTGCCCCCATTTTCTTCTCTGCACCTGTATTCCTATCTTTATCACAGTGACCAAATCTCCTCTGATAACACTTAATTTTTGCCCATCTGAAATTATATCTTAAATTCCAAAAAGTAAATGTTTTCTGATTTTTAGGGAAAAATAAGTATTTTTTAGATTTCCTAGGTGACCTCTAGAAAAACTGTGACAATTGTTGCCTTATAAAATGAGTGAGACTAAAATAAATTTGGCTTCTTTGGTGTGCCCCATATTTCTTCATTAGTTCTACACATCTGCGTGAGTTGCATGAGGTCAATTCTAAAGGGCTCAGCCTTCTCAGTTCATTTTACATAATCTTACATATTAAGATGAATGGTGTCGGGGTGCGGTGGCCCACGCCTGTAATTCCAGCACTTTGGGAGGCTGAGGTGGGCAGATCAGGAGGTCAAGAGATCGAGACCATCATGGCCAACATGGTAAAACCCCATCTCTACTAAAAATACAAAAACTAGCTGGGCATCGTGGTGCATGCCTGTAGTCTCATCTATTCAGGAGGTTGAGGCAGGAGAATCACTTGAACCCAGGAGGCAGAGGTTGCAGTGAGCCAAGATGGCACCACTGCACTCCAGCCTGGTGACACAGGGATACTCTGTCTCAAAAAAAAAAAAAAAAAAAAAAAAAAAAAGAGGTGAATGGTTTAGGAACTGTAGACATTTAACTCATAGATTAGAGATTGTAATAGGAAATTGGAGAGGTATATGCCCCCAGGTGAAACATTGGTCAAGTCTTTATGAGATAGTATTGAACCTAATGCAGAATTTTATTCTTCTCCATTTTTATATTATTGTTTACTATATAAATTAAATAGCCATTTAGTTGCATCTCTAGGTGGTTTTTGTTTTCCTCTGACACTTACTTGAATGTTCTCCTATAAAGTACTGAGCATAACAACTTACTTTTAAATCACATTGTTTTAAGGATTTATCTTTTTGCCTCATTGGTAGATAATTTTATCAAAGCAAAAAACTGACTCAACATCCAGTAGAAGGAGTATTAATTACAGTTTCTTTTTCTAGCTCTGATCCTCAATTTTATATACTACACCTGGTAAGTGAAATACATCATTCAAACACTGTCTAATTTCTATTTTTCTCTGAGAATTCAGAACAATATATTTGTACTTACTCTGCATGCTTGTAGGTCAACATATTATTATTGTAGGACTTTCTCCTTAGTTCAGCTAAATGCTGCATTCTTGTCACACAGCCATGAAACATTAGGCTCACAGATGCTTTGAAGGGTGAGAAAAATGGAATTTATTGGGCAAAAGGGAAAAAAGGGGAAACAGAGACTGTCAGTAAAGTGAGTCCTGCTTCCCAGCTTCCTGCCTCATAGATTGAATCCCAGCCTCCGCCCTGGAACAGAAGAGGCCAGGCTCCTCCCTGCTGCAAACTTCCCGAGGCACCACCTCATTGTGCACTCCTGTCAGTGTGCAAGCTGGTCGGAGGTTCTGCTGCGGAGCCCTTTTTACTTGCTTTCTCATTATTTGCATAGTTTCATCAAGAATCTGTCCTTTTCTCTTGGGATTTAATTGGACATCCAAGGCCATACATGTGTTTATAAGGTATGAAAATACCTATTAAGGAACAAGATTGTACTTTAAATGTTGAGCCAATACCTACTAACTCCTCCACCTGTTCTATGGTTCCAGCCTCACATTGGTAAGGGAGTGTTTTCAGAAGGCCATGAATCTTACATTTTAGAACCTGGTGGAGGGAAGACTTCACCTATGTGTTTAACTCCTCTTTCTGAAGCTACATGAATAATCAGGGTCAACTATAGTCAGATAAACTTTTTCTTTTTTTGATTAAGAATAACACTTGGAGGCCGAGCCGGTGGCTCACGCCTGTAATCCCGGCATTTTGGGAGGCTGAGGCGGGCAGATCACGCGGTCAGGAGATCGAGACCATCCTGGCTAACATGGTGAAACCCCGTCTCTACTAAAAATACAAAAAGTTACCCAGGCATGGTGGCGGGCGCCTGTAGTCCCAGCTACTCCGGAGGCTGAGGCAGCAGAATGGCGTGAACCCAGAGGCAGAGCCTGCAGTGAGCCGAGATCATACCACTGTACTCCAGCCTGGGAGACCGAGCCAGACTCTGTCTCAAAAAAAAAAAAAAAAAAAAAAAGAGAATAACACTTGAAGATTATTGACATGAAAATAAGGAACTGAGTTAGTTATGGATTAACACTAACAGAGGACATATTTGTGATAGGGGACTGCTAAGGAAAAGTATCTAAAACTCTGACATAACACATGTATATTTAGTGTAATATTACATTATTAAAAGCTATCATCTAAAAGGCCAACCCAAAGATTACTTCATTTTCTTTTGACTTGGCTATGTATTAGTTGATTTGATCCTAGACGCTATGCAATTATGTGATAACTTCTAGGTTTCTCTCTAGTAGAAAAAGACAATGCCAGACCTTATGGATCTGTTTCCATGAAGGATATTAATCAGTTTTAATTCACAACTGATAGGAGTTCATCAAGCATCAGAAAAACTGCTCTTGAGTGCATTTACTGTATGCATTTTTGTGAATTACTGCATTATATCACATTTCCAATTCCCTTTTTCTAATAAGTTTAATAAAGTTTAAATTTTATGCTTAATAACCAAAAATACAGTGCAATTGGGAATACATATTTTTTCTTTATTTTTCTTTTTTAAATTATGGTAAAATACACATACTGTAAAATTCGTCACTTTAATGAATTTTAAATGAACAGTTCAGAGGGCATTACATTCACCAAATTGCACAACCTTTACCACTGTCCATTTCCAGAACTCTTTAATCATCCCATATAGAAGCTCTGTACCCATTAAACAATAACTTCTCACCCACACTAGTCCCTGGTAATGATTATTCTGTCTCTATGATTTGCTTATTCTAAGTACTTCAAGCAATATTTATCCTTTTGCATCTGGCTTATTTCACTAAGCATAATGTTTTCAAAGTTTACATATGTTGTAGTCATTGAAGTTCTGTAGTGTATATTAGAATTTCATTCCTTAATAAGGCTGAATAAGTTTCCATTATGTGAATATGGTGTATTTTGTTTATTCATTCATTTATTGATGAACCTTTGAGTTGCTTCCTGCTTTTGGTTACTGTAAATCATGGTACTGTGAACATTGGTGGTTAATATCTGTTGGAGTCTCTATTCACAATTACTTTGGGCATGTATATAGGCATAGAATTGCTGGATCATGTAGTAGTTCTATGTTTAACCTTTGAGGAGCCACCTAACTGTTGTCCACAGAAGCTACACCATTTTACATTCCCACCAGCAATGCACAAGGGTTCCCATTGACTCTGAATCCTCACTAACCATTGTTATTTTCTGGAGTTTCTTTTTTGTAATCATCCTAATGGCTGTGAAATGATATCTCATCATTATTTTCATTTGAGTTTTTCTAATGCTAGTGATATTGAGCCTCTTTTCATGTGCTTGTTGGCCATTCGTATATCTGCTTTAGATAATTATCTATTCAAGTCCTTTGCCTATTTAACAAATTGAACCATTTATTATTGTTGAGTTGCTGGAGTTCTTTATTCTATTATACATATTATATCCACATATACTGATGTCATATCACATATGTGATTTGCAGACATCTTCTCCCATTCTTTGAGCTGTTGTTCCACTGTCTTGAGGGTGGCTTTTTTTTTTTTGAGATGGAGTCTCACTCTGTCACCCAGGCTGGAGTGCAGTGGCACAATCTCAGCTCACTGCAACCTCCACCTCCCAGGTTCAAGTGATTCTTTTGCCTCAGCCTCCCAAGTAGCTGGGATTACAGGTGCACACCACCATGCCCAGCTAATTTTTGTATTTTTAGTGGAAATGGGGATTCACCATATTGGCCAGGCTGGTCTCAAATTCCTGACCTTGTGATCCACCTGCCTCCGCCTCCCAAAGTGTTGGAATTACAGGCGTGAGCCACCACACCTGGTCAACGGTGACTTTTAATGCACAGAACTTTTACTTTTGATGAAACTAATTTTTTTGTTATTTTTTTCATTCCCTGTACCTTTGATATCATATCTAAGAAATCATTGTTAAATCTAACATAAAGAATATTTTCTCCTATGTTTTTTTTTCTAAGAGTTTAAGGGTTGTAGTTGTTACTTTTAAGTCTTTGATCTATTTTAGCTTATTTTTGTATATTATGTAAGTTAAGGGCCCAAACTTTATATTTTGCCTGTGGATATCCAGTTTACCCAGTACTATTTATTGTTATTAATCAATTTTGCTTTTTTTTTTTTTTTTTTTTTTTTGAGATGGAGTTTCACTCTGTCGCCCAGGCTGGAGTGCAGTGGCGCAATCTGGGATCACTGCAAGCTCCGCCTCCTGGGTTCACGCCATTCTCCTACCTCAGCATCCTAAGTAGCTGGGACTACAGGCCACCACGCCCGGCTAATTTTGGTTTTGTATTTTTAGTAGAGACCGGATTTCACCATGTTAGTCAGGATGGTCTCGATTTTCTGACCTGGTAATCCGCCCACCTCAGCCTCCCAAAGTGCTGGGATTACAGGTGTGAGCCAGCGCTCCCGGCCCAGTTTTGCTTCTAACATAGTTGTCTTATTCTAACATTTCTTGTTTTTGGGGAAAGAAAATCTGTAATTTTTTTTTTTACTCGTTCTTGGAACCAGCTTTCCCACCTACTGATTTCTTCAGGAATAAGTGAAATAAATTTTGACACAGGTTTATTTTGTATTTGTATGTGAGTTTTATTATTAAGCTCATTATTAAGTTTTATTATTAAGCAGAGAAAATTATACTCTGGCCATGTAAATATCCACAGTGTATTACTTTCAGAATGTCCTGATTTTTTCTCTTGCTATAAAGAAGACTCAGGGAATTTACAATAACACACCAGAGTGTTAGAGTCAGGCAGCCATTGTCAGTTGGTGGGTCAGAACTGTACATAGATTTTGAAACAAACAACAGCTACAATGACAATTTCTTATAGACAGAAAATGTAAACCCATGCTTTATTTACTTCTCTCCCAACGAACATAACTAGGCCTATTTTTTATTCTGAGACTTCTCTAAAGGGGCCTTTCATTTGTTCTATGACAGATAACTTGATGGATCAAGTGGGTTAAAACTAAAATAATAGTGTGAAACACCCAGTTATGTCCTTGTAAGCATTATATGTTGACATTTGCATCTAGACATTTAAAAATCTAGAGAACACTGATACCATCTTCACTTATTGACAATGGCATATTATCAATTCACTTTTCCAAAGAGATAGAAGTTACTTCTTCTGACTTAGATCTGACTTCTTAAACTGTCAAATGAAGTAGCTGAGTATAACTCAGCTACTGAGTTATAACTGAGTATAATAATGAAATGATTTAAGGCTTTGAGACCCTGGAACAAACTTAGAACCACTATATTAATAGTGGCTACAAACTAGTATTAGCTGGAAGGGTTTTGAAAGATTATGTTGATTTCTTAGATATATTTGTGTCAGAGAGGCAACTGCAAGTTAATCTCTACTCTCAGTGAAAGGCTTAATGTGGACACCTATAAAATCCCCAGTGGTCATAACTTGCAGGTATCTCTCCAGAGGGACAGCATCATACCCAGTAGGGCGACATTAATTTCCTCAGGATAGACCAGCAATTAAAAAAAAATACAGCACTAGGCATGAGTCAACTTCTCCCTTAAAATTGTATTTCTCATCTAAATGAAAGCACATTTTTAAGAGAGAAAGATGTGTAAGATATAGAAATATTAAAGTAAGGGCTACAGTACATATAATACAAAGCAAATGAAGAGAGGAGGCTAAATATCAAGTTGTAGGTGGTGAGTTATACTCAGCTACTTCATTTGACAGTTTAAGAAATCAGATCTAAGTCAAAAGAAGTAACTTCTATCTCTTTGGAAAAGTGAATTGATAATATGCCATTGTCAGTAAGTGAAGATGGTATCAGTGTTCTCTAGATGTTTAAAATATTGTAAGACATTTGTTCATATAAAAATTGTTAATCATCTTGCTTGCTATGGGCTTTTTAAAAAGAATTAAGGGCTACTCCTTTTAGTAAACATGTAACTCTATACATTGAAAAAATCCAATTGTAAATTGACTTGCTATCCTTTCCTTCAATACAAACATTAGCCTCAAATGCAAAAGTGGCATGGATTCAGAGTAAATTAAGTGAAAATATGAAGGGATGGCCAGCCCCTCCACACCTGTGGGTACTTCTAGTCAGGTGGGATGAGAGACTGAGAAAAGAAATAAGACACAGAGTCAAAGTATAGAGAAAGAAAAGTGGGCCCAGGGGACCGGCGCTCAGCATACCAAGCACCTGCACCGGCACCGGCATCGGCACCGGCCTCTGAGTTCCCTCAGTTTTTATTGATTATTATTTTCATTATCTCAGCAAGAGGAATGTGGTAGGAGAGCAGGGTGATAATAGGGAGAAGGTCAGCAAAAAAACATGTGAGCAGAAGAATCTGTGTCATAATTAAGTTCAAGGGGAGGTACTATGCCTGGATGTGCATGTAGGCCAGATTTATGTTACTCTCTGCACAAACATCTCAGTGGAGTAAAGAACAATAATGCAGCATTGCTGCCAACGTGTCTTGCCTCCCACCATAGGGTGGTTTTTCTCCTATCTCAGAATTGAACAAATGTAAAATCGGGTTTTATACCGAGACAGTCCGCTCCCAGGAGCAGGCAGGAGACAGTGGGCTTCCTCTATCTCAACTGCAAGAGGCTTTCCTCTTTTACTAATCCACCTCAGCACAGACCGTTTATGGGTGTTGGGCTGGGGGGTGATCAGGTCTTTCTCATCCCATGAGGCATATTTCAGACTATCACATGGGGAGAAACCTTGGACAATACCCGGCTTTCCAGGGCAGAGGTCCCTGCCATTTTCCGCAGTGCATTGTGCCCTTGGTTTATCGAGACTAGAGAATGGCAGACTTTTACCAAGCATACTGCTTGTAAACATTTTGTTAACAAGGCACAGCCCTAGATCCCTTAAACCTTGATTTCATACAACACATGTTTTTGTGAGCTCAAGGTTGGGGAAAGAGGTTGGGGCAAAGTGATTGGGGCAAAGTTACAGATTAACAGAATCTCAGGACACAAAGCAATTGTTCAAGGTACAGGTCAAAATGGAATTTATTATGTCTTCCCTTTCTACATAGACACAGTAACAGTCTGATCCCTCTTCCTTTTCCCTACAAAATAGAAATGATCGTTAGCAACAGAAGAAAACTAAAACGAATAACTTATTTTTTTAAAGTAACATATTGGCTCTTGTCTGTAATCCCAGCATTTTGGTAGGTGGAGGCAGGCAGATCACTTGAGGTCAGGAGTTTGAGATCAGCCTGGTCAACATGGTGAAACCTCACCTCTATTAAAAATACAAAAAATGGGCTGGGCACGGTGGCTCACGCCTATTATTCCAGCACTTTGGGAGGCTGAGGTGGGTGGATCAGGAGGTCAGGAGTTCGAGACCAGCCTGACCAACATGGTGAAACCCTGTCTCTACTAAAAATACAAAAATTAACCAGGCATGGTGGCACATGCCTGTAATCCCAGCTACTCAAGAGGCTGAGGCAGAAGAATCTCTTGAACCTGGGAGGCGGATAGCCGGGCATGGTGGCGCATGCCTGTAATCCCAACTACTCAGGAGGCTGAGGCAGGAGAATCGCTTGAACCTGGGAAGCGGAGGTTGCAGTGAGCCGAGGTTGTGCCATTGTATTCCAGCCTGGGTGACAGAGCAAGACTCTGTCTCTAAAAAAAGAAAAAACATAAAAACAAAAAACAAGCTGGGCGTGGCTGGTGTCTGCCTGTGATCCCAGATACTTGGGAGGCTGAGGCAGGAGAATAGCTTGAATCTAGGAGACTGGGGTTGCAGTGAGTCAAGATGGCACCACTGCACTTCAGTCTGGGGGACAGAGTTAGGCTCTGTCAAAAAAAAAAAAATGCAGCAGTGTGTTATGCTTATGCTTAGGATTTAGGCTGAACTACCATTTAAAATGTATTGTATCCTTTCACTCTTCCTTTCCTAAGATTCCACATAGATATTGTAGAGAAGTCCAAACTCAACACCATTTGTTTACATTACTAAGGTCTTTAAAATTTTAAATAGATTTAAGTATTTAACTTAACCAAAACTAAACGCCTAGAGACTTGTCTTCACAGAAAATGAGCTTAATTCATATTTTTCTCAAACACTTGCCAAAACCTTAAACTTAAACCCATTTTCAATGCAAGTAGTGGCTAACTTTTTTTGTGCATATCTTTTTGCCTTTTTGCCATTTCCTTAGCCAGATGTGCCTATTTATCTTTTTATTTTTGAGATGGAATTTCACTTGGTCGCCCAGGCTGGAGTGCAATGGCACGTTCTCATCTCACTGCAACCTCAGCCTCCTAGGTTCAAGCGATTCTCCTGCCTCAGCCTCCTGAGTAGCTGGAACTACAAGTGTGCACCACTACGCCCAGCTAATTTTTGTATTTTTAGTAGAGACAGAGTTTCACAATGTTGGCCAGGATGGTCTCGATATCTAGACCTCGTTATCTGCCCACCTCGGCCTCCAAAACTGCTGAGATTACAGGCCTGAGCCACTGTGCCCAGCTGTGCCTATATTTTTAAAAGATCAAAGGTTTATCTGAAATAAAGAGAAACTACAGGATTTTGTTCTGAGATTCAGTCAAGACCTGGTAAGACAGATAATTTAGAGCAAGCTTTGATCTTATCAATGTTTATATCAGCTGAAAGAAACACTCGCACACTCAGAGTCTTTCCTAGTGATTAAAGAATTTAATTTTCATTCACAATTCACAGTAAGGAATTGTTGTAAGAAAATACTGGATTTCAATATAGCATTTTCTCCTTTTTTTGTTGTTTTAATGGCATAATATGCTATGTGTGAGGTCAACATGAGGAGAGACAAAAAGAACAAGTTTATAAATGTGGTTATATTGTCCCCTAACCTAGGAAAAAATGACAATATTGACATTAAAATTTGCATTGTTTGCCTCTGGCTTTCATGGGAATTGTTTTGTTTGTTTGTTTGTTTTTGTTTGTTTTGTTTTTGTTTTTTACAGTTGGTATGCCATTTTTTAACGTTACCTATAACTAGCATTAGAATTGTATGGGAGCTTTTGTTTCTTTTGTTTTGGAGGATGTGATTCTTAAAATGAAATTAATTTTTTAGAACATAAAATATATCAAGGCAAGGACATTTCTAAGGGTAATACTGGAAAAGAACAGTTAATTGGTGAAGTCACCAGTAAGTTTAAGTCAATTTAAAATTAACTTAGCAAATTATATGTTCATAGCACTCTGTGGACCAGTAGGGAATACAAAAATGAAAAAATCCTGACACTGTTTTATCAGTGAAAAGAGACAGGTCATTAACTTACTAAAATGTATGGCAGAGTAATGTATGTGCTAAATTATGACATATACAATAAAGGCTGCGGGAACCAAAGGATATGTCAATGAGTTTCAATAAGGGTTCAGGGACATCTTCAGAGAGGACAGAACAGTGGAATTTTTTAATTTAAATTTTATGGGGGATGGTAGGAAATTCCAGGTGGCCAGATGGTTTGACTAAATGCATGGTAGTTAGAATGTGTTGGCTCTATTCATGAAACAATGAATTCCATATGTCTGGGACATTAGGTACTGATGTGAACATGGAAGAAAAGTGTGGGGGCAAAGGAGAAAAAGGATAAATGGGAATTTCTATTTCTGTCTAAATTATGCCAAGCATTATAATTTTACTTTCTAGACCAAGAAGATATTTTTATGTTTTTTTGGGGGGCAGACAAGTGACAAAGTGAGATATTTATGCTTTAGAAAGGTTAGTTGTATCAAAATGTAGAAAATATTTTAAGAAATAAGAAATAAAGACTGTATGGCAAACTTTGAGATATTTTAAAAATAGGCTACATTAAGAACCTAAACTAGAAACATGTTTTTCTAAGAGAAATAATGTGTTGGTACTATTAAACATGATAGGGGAAAATTGATGGGAATCAGTGACTAATTAAACATGAGATGTAAGGAAATGAAATAATTTGATAGAATTCTGAGGTTTTAAGCCTGGGTAACTGGAAGAATGGTGATGCATTTTGCAGAGGTAGGAAATGTTGAAGATACAACTGATTTTTGAAGACTAGTAATTTTACAGTCATGCACCATGTAAATACATTTCAGTAAATGGTGGACCACATATTGGTCCTGTAGGATTGTAATGGAGCTGAAAAATTCCTGTTTCCTAGTGATGTCATTGTCAATGTAATATCATTGCACAATTCATTACTCACATGTCTGTGCTGATGCTGGTGAAAACAGACCTATCGTGCTGCCAGGCCTCTCTAGCACATATAATTACTTACAGAACATAATACCTGATAATGATAATAAGTGACAATATTACTGGTTTATATATTTACTACTCAATTCTTTTTATCTTTTTTTTTTTTTTTTTTTTTGAGATGGAGTCTCCCTCTGTTGCCCAGGCTGGAGTTGCAATGGTGTGATATCGGCTCACTGCAACCTCCACCTCCCAGTTTCAAGTGATTTTTCTGCCTCAGCCTCCCAAGTAACTGGGACTACAGGTGCCCACCACTGCACCTGCCTAATTTTTGTATTTTTAGTAGAAACAGGGTTTCACCATATTGGCCAGGCTGCTCTTGAACTGCTGCCCTCAAGTGATCCTCCCACCTCAGCCTCCCAAATTGCTTGCATTACAGGTATGAGCCACCATGCCTGGCCCTTTTTATCATGTTTTGAGAGGGTACTACTTATTAAAAAAGAAAAAGAAAACTGAACAGTAAAGCAATTTCAGGCAGGTCCTTCGGGAGGTATCCAGAAGGAGGGATTGTTATCATAGGAGATGACAGCTTCATGTGTGTTATTGCCCCAAGGAACTTCCATTGAGACAGAATATGAAGGTGGAAGACAATGATGTTGATGATCCTGACCCTGTATAGGCCTAAACTAATGTGCGTGTTTGTGTTTGTTTTTATAAAAGAGTTAAAAAGTAACACAAAAATTAAAAATTGCAAAAAGCTTATAGACTTAGATATAAAGAAAATAATATTTTTTAAAGTTGTACAATATGTTTACCTTTTAAGCTAAGAGTTGTGACAAAGGAGCCAAAAGGTTAAAAAAAAGTATATTAAATAAAAACATTACAGTAAGCTAAAGCTAATTTATTACTGATAAAAGAAAACAATTTAAAAATAAATTTGGCATAGCTTAAGTGTACATCCAGTACTGCTAAAGTCTACAACAGTGCCCGTAATGTCCTAGGCCTTCATATTCAGTCACCACTCACTCACTTACCCAGAGCAACTTCCAGCTGTGCAAGCTCCATTCATGGTAAGTGCCCTCTGCAAGTGTACCCTTTTTTTTTTTTTTACTGCACCTTTTCTATGATAAGATGCAAAATACCTACCACTGTGTTACAGTTGCCTGCAGTATTTAGTACAGTAACATGCTGTATAGATTTGTAGCCTAGGAGCAACAGGCTACATATACTCTATCATATACTCTAGCAGAGTAGTAGGCTATCCCATCTATGTTTGTGTAAGTACACTCTGAGATATTTGCACAATAATAAAACTGCGTAAAGACATATTTCTCCAAATTTATTCCATCATCAAATGATTCATGCCTGTATGCACACATATGCAGGGGCATGCAGAGAGGGCAATTCCTGTGTCCCAGGCACTGCTTTATGCTTGATAAATCTGTTATTCACCCTCACTACAATCTTACCCAGAGACAGGCACCATTATTTTCCCCCATTTCACAAGTAAATAAACTGAACACAGGTAATTTATGTAACTTGCCTAAGATCACATAACTAGAAAAGAGAGAAAAGAAATTTAAGCTGATTATAGAGCTCTTTCTATTAATGATTATTATATACTTTGTAATGTTATTTCTAGCTTTGATCATTTTATGAAGGAAAATAAAATAGATTAACAAAATTCAAAAATCTTTAACATAAAATTATAAAAGAACTTGATTAATGTTATAAAGTGAGGGATAGTCCAGGCAAGGTGGCTCATGCCTGTAATCCCAGCACTTTGGGAGGCTGAGGCAGGTGGATCATGAGGTCAGGAGATTGAGACCATCCTGGCTAACATGGTGAAACTCCATCTCTACTAAACACACAAAAAATTAGCCGGGCGTGGTGGCGGGCACCTGTAGTCCCAGCTACTTGGGAGGCTGAGGCAGGAGAATTGCTTGAACCTGAGAGGCGGAAGTTGCAGTGAGCCAAGATCCCACCACTGCACTCCAGCCTGGGCGACAGAGCAAGACTCTGTCTCAAAAAAAGAAAAAAAAATTTAAAAAATATTAAAATGAGGGATAAATGGGGCTGGGCGTGGTGGCTGATGCCTGTAATCTCAGCACTTTGGGAGGCCGACGTGGGCGGATTGCCTGAGCTCGGGAGTTTGAGACCAGCCTGGGCAACATGGCGAAACTGCGTCTCCATTAAAAATACAAAAATTAGCTGGTGGTGGTGGTGGGTGCCTGTAATCCCAGCTACCTGGGAGGCTGAGCATGAGAATCACTTGAACCCAGGAGGGAGAGGTCATAGTGAGTCGAGATCACGCCACTGCACTGACAAAGGAAGACTCTGTTTCAAAAAAAAAAAAAAAAAGGAAGAAAGTGAGGGATAAATGGAGAGAAAGAAAAACAATCATAGAGATTCCCCTTAACTTCTACCACTGAAAGCAGACACACACACACACTCAGTATAAGAGACAAGGTCAAAAGGAAAATGTCTTTACATATGAAGCCTTCCATTTACAGCTTAACTATCCCTGGAGGCCACATCTAAGGACAACCCTTTTAAAAAGCCATGGTGTGTAAATGAATATGTATTTTGTGTATATTCAGTATATTCAAGGTAAATAGTTGTTTTTATTAAAATAACAAGGGAAAAATAGTGGACCTTCCTCGCTCATGAAGAACATGACAGGATGAACTGTTTAGGTCAAATTTTAAAAGACCACGCTGGGTGCGGTGGCTCACACCTGTAATTCCAACACTTTGGGAGGCCAAGGCAGGCAGACCACCTGAGGTTGGGAGTTTGAGACCAGCCTGACCAACATGGAGAAACCCTGTCTCTACCAAAAATACAAAATTAGCCGGGTGTGGTGGTGCATGCCTGTAATCCCAGCTACTCTGGAGGCTGAGGTAGGAGAGTGGCTTTAACCCGGGAGGTGGAGGAGGTTGCTGTGAGCTGAGATTGCACCACTGCACTCTAGCCTGGGAAACAGAGCAAGACTCCATCTCAAAAAATAAATAAATAAATAAATAAAAAATAAAAAATAAAAAATAAGAATTAGGAAGACCAATTTAATAATAAGGTAAGTTACAAAGAAAATTTGTAGGCTGGGCGTGGTTGCTCAAGCCTGTATCCCAGGACTTTTGGAGGCTGAGGTGGGCAGATCACGAGGTCAGGAGATCGAGACCATCCTGTCTAACATGGTGAAACCCCGTCTCTACTAAAAACACAAAAAATTAGCCAGGTGTGGTGGCGGGTGCCTGTAGTCCCAGCTAATCGGGAGGCTGAGGCAGGAGAATGGCATGAACCCTGGAGGCAGAGCTTGCAGTGAGCCAAGGCTGCACCACTGACTCCAGCATGGGTGACAGAGCAAAGCTCCATCTCAAAAAAAAAAAAAAAAAAAAAAAAAGAAAATTTGTGAATTTGTATGCAGTTCACTTGCCTGACCCATAAATAAACATGAATGAGTAAAATGGAAGCTCAGCTTAATAATGAGTTATTGCACAATAGGAAGAAATAAGTTAGGGATGGATACAAATTGAAAGAAGGATAAATGCATGCTAACTTCTTATCTTGATCTATAAGTCTAAAAACATCTTAAAAGACCAGATGATTAAAAAAATAGTAACTTTAATTGTTAAAAATGATCATTTATTTTTCCTCAGGTGGTGGCTCAGTGTTCACTCCGAAAAACGAAAAATTGCCCATTTTTGTGAAAAAGTTCTACTGATATGTGAAGGTACCACATTTATTCATTGAATTCTCTTCCTGAGTGAATGACATAGAACCCCGACAGATAAATTAATATGTTAAAATTAAAAGATTATCTAATAAACAACTTTTCTGTTTTAATAAAATTGTATTTTGATATATTTGAAAGATTTTTATTGTAGTGAAAAATATATATAAAATAAAAAATAATGATGTTGGATAATATCATAAATGATTTCTAAGGTAGAAGGTTCTATTGTTTAGAAAAACATCTTTGAGAGTCTTTTTTCATGAGGCACTAAATTCCTTGGTATAATAGGGTACCCTAGACAAAGTAGCTTTTTTTTTTTTTTTTTTTTTTTTGAGAGTCTTGCTCTGTCATCCAGGCTGGAGTGACAAATCTCGGCTCGTTGTGACCTTTGCCTCCCAGGTTCAAGTGATTATCTTGCCTCAGCCTCTTGAGCAGCTGGGATTACAGACATGTGCCATCATGCCCAGCTAATTTTTGTATTTGTAGTAGAGACAGCGTTTCACCATGTTGGTCAGGAGGTTTTGAACTCCTGACCTCGTGATCTGCCCGCTTTGGTCTCCCAAAGTGCTGAGATTACAGGCATGAATCACTGCGCCTGACCACTTTTAGAATATTTAATGCTTCATAAATATGACGTAAAAAAGGGTGAGCTGTAATGTTAAGTAGTAACTAAGAGGAGTGCCAAGTTACCACCAGGCAGTTAGCAAGAGGGGGCAAGGCAGCCCCAGGTGTAGAATTAATAATGTGAGAGAGACTAGAAGTTCCAAGAAAATGGTAGGGTGGGGTGGAGAAATTCCTTCTGATGGGAATAAATGAGGAGATTCAGGATAGTGGTGGCAATATATGTATGTATATATGTGTGTGTGTATATATGTGTATATGTGTATATATGTGTGTATGTATATATGCATATATATGTATCTGTGTGTATATGTGCATATACATGCATATATGTGTATATATACGCATGTTTATGCATTTTGCTGCTCTTCATGGGATGTAATTCTCCCTTATCTCCTCCACATGGTGGTCTTGAATTAATGGTGCTTGGTGCTAAGGTGGGGGTGAAAGTGGGATGAGTCTCCTCACTAGAGGGAACTGAGTAGAGAAAACATGATCTGCTCTGGAGCACAGAGAAGAGGGCAGGCACCAACAGTAAGTGAGGAGAGGCCAAGCCCAACTAACCAAGAAACTCCCAGAAAATATGGAAGACTCTGAATGCTATGAAGCACAGGGGATAAAGGAATCAAGATTTTTTTTTTTTTTGAGATGAAGTCTCACTCTGTTGCCCAAGATGAGTGCAGTGATGTGACCTTGGCTCACTGCAACCTCCGCCTCCTGGGTTCAAGCTATTCTCCTTCCTTAGCCTCCTGAGTAGCTTGGATTACAGGCACCTGCCACCATGCCTGGCTAATTTTTTTGTGTCTGCGATAATATTTTGTCTTCAGCAAAATTCTATTATTGACCTTAATACATAGAACCTTATTTGTCTGCATGTCTGGTTTGTGAGCAGATATTATTTTGAGTCCTCAAAACCTAGAGCAGTGCAGTTGTAAAAGGCTTTGACTGAAGTCTTAACAAATATTTGCTAAACTGAATTTTGTAGAAATGTTCCAGACTTTAGCATGGAATTTACAATTCACACATTCTTGTTATATTCAAATAATAAACTTTACTGAGTCAGCAGCATTTAATATCAACAAGAAAACAGTGAAATAATGTATGGATTAATTCTGAATTGCAAATTTAACTTTAATGTTAAAAGTTTCCATAAGTTATCCCCAAGCCTGGAAATAAATCCAAAATTGATCTTAGGTATATATGTGTAAAATGCATATTCATATGAAGAATGAAACGCATCATCCTATATCTTCCCCTTTTTTTTTTCTGATTTTGTGACTTGGATTTGTTTTTACCAAAATTCAGGGATTCCCCCCTAATCCCAATGAGAATAATGTCTTAAATAAATGGAATTAAGAAGCTTCAAAATTCTTTTTTTTTTTTTTTTTTTTTTTTTGAGATGGAGTCTAACTCTGTCACCCAGGCTGGAGTGCAGTGGTGCAATCTCAGCTCATGCAATTTCCACCTCCCCAGATCAAGTGATTTTCTTGCCTCAGCCTCCCGAGTAGCTGGGACTACAGGTGCATGCCACCATGCTCGGCTAATTTTTTGTATTTTTAGTAGAGACAGGGTTTCACTGTGTTGGCCAGGATGGACTTGATCTCCTGACCTCGTGATCCATATGCCTCAGCCTCCCAAAGTGCTGGGATTACAGGCCTGAGCCACTGCACCTGGCCCAAAACTCTTTAAAGCATTCAACCTATCATAAGACTAGTAGGTGTTTCTCAACTCTCCTTCTCAAAACATGAGATCATGAGGTCTTAATGCTGAAGATTATGGATTATTTTATGTAGAGAACATGGAAGAAAGCTGGACTGTGCTCTGGCTCAATCAGCTCCACTTCCACACCTCGCAGCAATTCTCAATTATCACCACCAGAGAGAAGGCAGTCCCTACCTGACCATCGCCTGGCCTGGCTACCTTATCTGTCTAAACAGTGCATTGCAGGAGCCCCTTTCCTTTCTGTGCTGTTTTATTTTTTCTCCCCCAGCACTATTTTTCTAATTAGAATAATTGAGGAGAAATACAAGATTTTCATGGAATGAAAGCAAAAGTCTTCCAAGTATGAGAGAAATAGAACAAAGGCTGTTTATATCCATATTTATTATAGTGGGAAGGTATTATTGTAATAAATGTGATGGTTATTAAAGCAAGTCTTGATTTTAAGGAAATGTTTTATCTTGGGACTGTGACAGGAGATTATGTGATGTTCATGAGATGATCATACTGTCTCTGTCCAGGTCTCTGTAACATATAGAACACAACCAACGTAGAGGTTCAGTCCCATTTCATTTACAGAAACAGCTTGTTCCTCAGTAGTATTCTATATATAAAAAGTAAACACACACATTATAGTTCATAGAGAATACATTCACATGGATTACTAGGAAAACTAAAGTATCCTTTCAAAATAATTAAAAAAGAGCCAGGTGCAGTAGCCCATGCCTGCAATCCCAGTACTTTAGGAGGCTGAGGAGGACGGATCACTTGAGGTCACGAGTTCAAGACCAGCCTAGCCAACATGGTAAAACTCCATGTTTACTAAAAATACAAAAATTAGCCAGGCATGGTGGCATGCTACTCTAATCCCACCTGCTCAGGAGGCTGAAGCAGGAGAATCACCTGAACCTGGGAGGCAGAGGTTGCAGTGAGCCAACATCACGCCACTGCACTCCAACCTGGGTGACAGAATAAGAAGTTGTCTCAAAAAAAAGATAAAGAAATAAAAATAAAAATAATAAAAAAGAATTCTTCTCAAAAAACTACCTTTCTATTAGATATTTTTTTATCTCCAAACATAAAAGGTAAATTTTGAAATAACTAATAGTTAATAAGAAAAACATGTAAATAGTATGTAACTAGAATTGTTAATTTCTTGAAACTTAAGGTTTGTTTTTATGTTATGTTAGCAGGATATGTAAATCTAATGACATTCAAAAAACATAAAGTAAGAAAAGAAGAGGCTGGTATTGAACATGTATGTGTTTACTATATTCTAATAATGGTCAAGTTGTTTAATTTCTGCATGAATGTCTAGGCTTCACTATTAGTCTTCAGCTAAAATTCTGCCCATTTTGGTGAAGGAACTGTGTATGGCACATAAGGAGAGCTTAATGTTAGTATTTACCATAGCCTTACTAATATAATCCTATAATATTGTTCTCCATGTTCCCAAAATTAAAAAGTAGTCTAATTCTACATACGAACTCAAAATAAATGTATACTGTTATGTGGCATAACTCAAAATATTTAGAATTAAACACAGCTCTTATTTTCTCACACATACTGAGTATGGAATTACTATTATTTTTGTTTCCTTGATCAGAGGTAGATGAAACTTGATAATATAGTCACTGACTGAAGGGCATTGTTTTGCCAAAGTTTGTTAAGTTAAAAAATATTTTGGATCAATAAATGTCTTTCATTAAAATATTCACCTACATAAAATAAGTATTCAGAATTGCATAGGACATATGAATGTCATCTTTCTTTTGCTGTTCATTTACCCAACATTTTTCTTCTTTTTATATGTGCCAGGTTGAAAATTGTCATCCCATACTCTTTTCAGCTAAGAATATTTCTGTGTTGGGAATATCTTGAATTTCCCTCAGGGGTTGATGATATTGCCCACAAAGACTTTAGGCAATTTTGATGGCCAGAATGAAAACAGGCAGCTAAGATATTTATTTTTAAAAGAAAAGAATAGAAAACTTTGTAATCTAATCATGCATTGTAGGAAGTATTTTTTTTTTTTTTTTTTTTTTTTTTTTTTTTTTTTTTTTTTTAGAGACGGAGTCTTGTTCTGTAGAGCAGGCTGGAGTGGAGTGGCGTGATCTCAGCTTGCTGTAACTTCCGCCTCCCAGGATGAAGGGATTCTCTTGTCTCAGCCTCTGGGAGTAGCTAGGATTACAGACATGCCCCAACATGCCCAGCTAATTTTTGTAGTTTTAGTAGAGATGGGGTTTAGCCATGTTGGCCGGGCTTCCTCAAGCGATTCTCTTGCCTCAGCCTCCCAAGTAGCTGGGACCACAGGCGCCTGCCACCATGCCCGGCTAATTTTTTGTATTTTTAGTAGAGGCGGCTTTTCACCGTGTTAGCAAGGATGGTCTCGATCTCTTAACCTCGTGATGAGCCCACCTCGGCCTCCCAAAGTGCTGGGATTACAGATGTGAGCCACGTCCCACTCTGGAAGTAATTATTAATAATGTTTCTCCTTCCAGTTCTTCAGTTTGTTAAGCGCAACTGTTGAAAACATTTATTTGTCCCAGGAGATTATAGGAAAAAATTAAGTGAATCTAATTAAACATAAAATTCCCAGTTTTAGAATGGATTCTTTTCTTTTTTTTTTTTTTACATGGAGTTTTGCTCTTGTCGCACAGGCTGGAGTGCAATGGCACAATTTCAGCTCATTGCAACCTCCGCCTCCCGGGTTCAAGTGATTCTCCTGCCTCAGCCTCCCAAGTAGCTGGGATTACAGGCGCCTGCCACCATGCCCAGCTAATTTCTGTAATTTTTATAGTAGACCATGTTGGCCTGGCTGGTCTCGAACTAACCTCAGGTGATCCGCCTGCCTTGGCCTCCCAAAGTACTGGGATTACAGTCGTGAGCCACCGTGCCTGGCCACATTCAGATTTTTATTAGGGATGTCATTTAGCTAATTTAATGTATTTCTATGCCATAGTTCATATTTTCTGTGCTGTAAGTATTTTCTATATGTCTGATTTATGTTGAAGAATAGTATCTCTTTAGACGCAGGGGCATACTGTGAGCATCTACACCATGGCAAATGGCTTTGCATTTTGCACTCTATACCATTGCCAAAAAAAGATTTGATTATGCTACTAAAAATCCGAAATGAATCAGTGAACACCAAAAGCCAATAATTTTAGAATCCCAAAATAGTGGAATGTTTAGAACTGTGATATTTTCAGTTTATTTTCTCCATCAATTTTCATTAGAAAGCGAGTAAGGAAAGTAGTAGAATTTAGGAGTTAAAAAATCAAATTAGCGGTCAGGGCGTGGTGGCTCACGCCTATAATCCCAGCACTTTGGGAGGCTGAGGCGGGCGAATCATGAGATCAGGAGATCATCCTGGCTAACAGGGTGAAAGCCTGTCTCCACTAAAAATACAAAAGATTAGCCGGGCATGGTGGCAGGTGTCTGTAATCCCAGCTACTCAGGAGGTTGAGGCAGGAGAATGGCGTGAACCCGGGAGGTGGAGCTTGTAGTCAGCCAAGATCACGCCACTGCACTCCAGCCTGGACGATAGAGCGAGCCTCTGTCTCAAAAAACAACAACAACAACAACAAATTAACACCTTGCTTATTATAATAAAGAACTAAAGTAATCCAATACCTGTAACCTAGAGAATAAGGTTCACATCACTTAAAATGGCATTATATATAAAAGAAAAGATTGGTTCTACTACATACATCAGGCTTATTAAGTCACACTAGACAACTGAGGTTGCCTAAGACGTCATTGTCCTGGACTTGCAAGGGCCTCCAACTCCAGTTAAGGTGATAAGAAAAAATGAAAATGAGCAACCTAGCAATTTTCACAGGCCTCAGGAAACTGGGGCCACATCGAACCCAGTCACAGGTTATACCAATTTGATTTACAACAATGAAAGAACCATCTGCTTATACTTGAGTTACAGCACATCCCTTTGTAGACATCCATACAATAGAAAGCCCCAGCAGTTGATTCACAGTAGAACAAAGTGTTTGTGTCAAGCAAAGGAAATTCTGCACTTAGAAATTTTATCGGCACATTTGATTAAAAGATGGTGTAGGTAGGCATAAGTAAGAAAACCATAAGCAGACATAGTCAACATACTAGGTAAGTAAAACCAAATCCAGAAGGTTGTATTTAGTAATATTCATTTCAGATTTCCTTGGATAATTGTGGTTTGCCTTACATCTTTTGACTATGACACAGAGATTTTATTCACTTTTTAAAATATCTCCTAGAATGTAGCTTGAGTCAGTCAAACAGGAAAACATATTGCAGCATTCTCTCTTTTACCTCCCCCAAAGCACTGTAATATGGCTTTTGGAAATATTTCCTCATTGTCCTTTAGTTTTTGGAATGATGTCTGAGATACTGCTGTATGTAAATACAATGATATTCCATATTTCCTGTAAGTTTGCCTATTCAGAAAGCTGCATTTACATACATGCTGAAACAATCGCTGGTGATGTATCAACGAGAAATTTTATGTGTGAGCCTAAAAGGAAGTGTTGAGTCTTTCTCTACTTAAATAATTAGAAATTAAAAGTACCTCTTCTGCATTCTACAGTTTATGTAATATTAAAAGAAGGAATTTTGGCAAAGTAACTGAGGTTATCAGTTCAGTTCAGTTTATAAATTTAGTGACATCAACTTGTCCCAGCAAAATAATCAGTAGATACTCCATAATCACCACTGTTTCTGTTTTCAAGCGGAGAGAAAAAAAATAATAAATTAATTGTATTATATGTTACAATCTTGGTTAAATTCTTTTCTAAATTGGTGGGTATAGCACAGCAAATCAAAGGTTGATAACATAAAATAGTGGACTAAACTTCAGCTCTAAAAAGTTAACAAATCTTGAAGTCTGCTTGCTCAGTTGTAAAATGGGGATAATATTCTCACCTTTGAGTATCTCACACAGTTGCTGTAGGATTTATTTGAGAAAAAATATGTGTAAAGATGCTTTGGACATTATAAAACTGCATCCTAATACAGAGCAAAATTATAAAATTTGATTTGAATGATACCAACTAGTTGGGGATGAAATATTTTACATAAGAACTCCCTGAAAAAGGCAATCATGTGTCATATCATGTTTGTCATCAAGGATGACAAGGTTTCAATTTGCCTAGGTCAGAAATGTTGTGGTTCTATTCCCTCAACAACTAGTTACTTCTGCTTCGAGTACATGTTTTCCAAAAGCTAGAAAACACCCATCAAAAGGCTACTTTCCAAACATAAAAAACAGGTTTACTTCAACACATTATGTCTGTAGGAAGAGTCAAATGAAACAAAACTACTGAATCATTTCCAGGATAGAGTCATAGTATCCAAAATTTGGAACAGAATTGGATGATAGTTGTATGTCAAGTCCCTTTGCAGGTATAAATCCCCCCTTTAAAGTGGAAAAGTATACAAATTGTGTAATATAGGTATACATTATAGACTATACATGACTGGAATTTCAGAGGCATGTATGCAATATGAGTTTAGCATGGAGAAATAGCCAACTGGGTAAACATAATTGATCCATGCTGCTATGAAAGACAATCAAAGCTAAAGCTGATTGCCAGTTACACATTTAGATCTTTTATGCAGCGAATTATGATAAGCAGATGCAGATTTTTTTGTTTCAGGCATTTCCCCTAAAAACTATCCTACATAAGGAAATTTCCTTTATGAATATGCCAGTTACTCTGTCTATTACAGGTCTTCCAGAACATACTATTGTAGGATTTGTGAATACATATAATGGATGGAAGCAAATTAATGTTTTAGAATCTAATACATTTTAAAAGTCAACTTAACTGAGGTTTACTTTCAATACAATAAAATACATCCAAATTAAGTACAAACATATAAAGTTATGTGGCTACCACCAATGAAGATATTGAAGCTGTCTATCACCTCAAAAGTTCTTTTGTACTCCTTACCAAAACCTCTGGCTCCAAGCAGCCATTGATCTGCAACCTACCACTATAAATTCAGTTTCTAGAATTTTGTAATAATAAACTTTTATAATATGCCTACTGTTGTTTCATTCTCTCAATATATTTTAGGATCACCTATGTTGCAAAATCAGTGGTTCTTTCTATTTTATTCTATTGTATGGAAATACTACAATATGTTTATCCTTTAGCCTGTTGGTGAACCATTTACAAATGTTTCTATTCCTTGATTATTACAAGTAAAGCTGCTATGTTCATTTGTATGCACATATTTTCATTTCTCTTGAGTAAGTAAGAATGGAATATTCTAGGTCAAATTGTAGGTGTATGTTTAACTGCCAAACTGCAATCCAAACTGATTATCCACTTTATACTCCCACCTAAATATGATAATTCAGGGTGTTGTATGTCCTCTCAAACATTCAGAATTGACATTTTTTTGGATCCATTATAGTTTCTGTGCAGCGTTATTGCATTTTGATTTTTAAGTTCCATTCCTAGGTGGTTAATGATGCATTTTTCAGTGTTTATCAATCATTCATATATCTTTGGTTATTGTCGTCTACTCAAATCTCTTGCCCATTTTGTTATTGTGTTGTTTGACTTCTCACTATGGAGTTTGATTTTTTTTTTTTTTTTTTGGAGATGGATTCTCGCTCTGTCACCCAGGCTGGAGTGCAGTGGCAAGATCTCGGCTCACTGCAAGCTCTGCCTCCTGGGTTCACGCCATTCTCCTGCCTCAGGCTCCTGAGTAGCTGGGACTACAGGCTCCCACCACCACGCCTGGCTAATTTTTTTGTATATTTTTAGTAGAGATGGGGTTTCACCGTGTTAGCCAGGATTGTCTCGATCTCCTGACCTTGTGATTCACCCACCTTGGCCTTCCAAAGTGCTGGAAATAGAGGTGGAGTTTGATATTTTTTTCTACATGTCCAGTAAAGTCCTTTGTAAAATTATTTTTCTTTCTCTCTTACTCTTCCTCTTTGACCATATCTATATCTCTCCATCTGTATCTATACAGTTATAAAAATACAAACTCATAAAACTCAAGAAACCCTAAGCAACATAACACAAGTAAGCCACAAGACAAGTCAGGGAGATAGGAAGACCACAGGGTTTGAAGAGTGCAGGGCAGGACAGGGCTCCACAGCATGTCCAGGCTCCATTGTGAACAGCCCTGCAGCTTGGGTCATATGATCTTGCAGGACCTGTATTCTTGCAGGTGTCAATGGTGGTCGCAGTGTGGCACACATGGCAATTCTCAGTGAAAGAATTACAACACCAGCTCCTGGGATTCTGAAACAAAGCCATGCCCTCTATAGCAGAGAATTATATGTTGGACCTAGGAGAGATGCTGTGCTTGATAAGTTACCATGCTTCTGGTGCTATCTCTTGCAGGCTGAGTTCTATTGGAACCACCAAGTCATGACACCAGAAGGGAAAAGAAGTAGTTCATCATGAGGTGGAAATAGTAAATATGAGACAAAGGCCAAGCAAGAAGAGAGCAAGTGGATAAGTTGAATAGCAGGTAACACAGATCCTCATGTCACCCACCATGTTTGCACCAGCAACCTTCCTTCAGCTCACACCTGTGCCTGCATTTGTGTCCCTGTGGCCTTCTGAAGGAAGGAGAAAGGGACAATCTCTGTTTAAAGGTGTAGTTGCATTGCAGCCCAATGCAAGAATGACTCTGAAAGACAGAAGGAAATTAAAATATTCCCTATTAGCAGCACTGGGAGCAGTGGCCCTGGCCATCTACTTTACATAGAAGAAACATGACCTAAGGCAGGAATATAAACAGATTTCTTTGCCGTAGTCAGTGGGTGAATCATCTGGGCAGAGGCTTAGATAGAAAAGAACGGAAATATCTGAGACAAGGAAGCTGAGTTAGAAGCATATGAGTGGACATGCAGGAGCAGGCACGGAGTGTAAAGAATCTTGTATTGCACGTTAACACTCACAAGAAAGCACTCACCACAGAAGAGGCACTCAATAACCAATCAGACAAAATGACTTAACAAGCTGCCAGCCTTGGAGATTGGCTTTCCCACAACAAGCACAACAGTCACACATATGCAATCACTCATATGACCATGTTGGCAGAGTTGGACGATACATATGGGCCCCACAGCCTGAAATTCTATGTATCAAGGTTTATCTAACTACTGTTGCCTCTGACTGTCCTACTTTTCAACAGCATAAATCAATAATGAGACTCTTATATGGCAAGTCTTTTGACCTTGAATGACCACCTTTTCATCCTAGGAGGGATATATCCTTATTCCAGGGCTGTGTTTGGCACTTCTGTTCACAGAGCCTGAGCCAGGACCACTTTTCTGAGGCTTCCAGAATTCCTGATCCACAGGCATAAAATCCCACATGGTATAGCATCTGACCAGGGTTCCTTGTTCACAGGAAAGGATGGGCAGAAGTGGGTCCATGAACATGTAATCTACTATTTGTATTACATACACTCTTCAAGAAGCAGCTAGACTCATGGAGCCCTGGAGAAACACTCTAAAGATGCAACTGAGGCACTATGCTAAAGGAGACATTCTGAATGCAGGGGGCACCATCTTTTATACATATTCTATCACAGATGTTTATATGGTAGTTCTTCTTCCATAGGAAGAATCTACAGGTTCAGAAAACAAGAGGTAGAAACAGGAATGTCCCTAATTACAAATGCTCCCAATAATCTTCTCAGGTTTTCCTGTGCTTCTCATCACTGCAGCTCTGGGATCTGGAAGGCAGGCAAGTCCTGCTCTCTAAAGAAGGTTATCTGTTGGGTGCTTTAGATTCCTTAGGTCCAGTAACCAAAAGACAAGAAATACATCACCACTGGGGCAGGATGAATACACCCTGATTAGCAGGAGGAGGTAGGGCTACTTTTCTACAAAAGAAGCAGAGATAATTTCTTTCTCTCTCTCTCACACACACACACACTCACACACACACACACACTCCCCACTCCCATACTCTCTCTCTCTTTCTCTCCCCCTCACACAACTGGGCATTCAAAGGCAGTTCTGAGACCAACTGCTATAGCATGGGCTAGAGTTGGTCTCATTAACCTTCCTTTTCTAAGATTCCCCTTGGTAAAGAGAGGATCATGGGAATTTTGGAAGAGCTGGTATGAAGAACCTGTTTGGACAAATATGTGTGTGCTGTGGTGGGGTTAGGAGGTGGGGGTAATGGATTTTAATGACCAAGGAAATTTGCAATGCAGATATCCTGAATCAGACAGCATAAGTCAACGACAGCCTGGCTTTAGCCCTCTGTCTCTGGAAGCACTTCTACACTTGTGCAGCAGTCATGTTTCCAACAGTCATAGAGCTACATGGGGATTGTATGTGAGGACGTTTCCAGTGAGTTGTGAGAGTCTCCAATGAGTAACTTTAATTTAAGGAGTCCGCAGTGACCTAGGCCAAAGCATTCTTGGAACCATGCTGCAGTCTCTTTCTACCCCAATCAGCCTTCCTTCCCTCTTTCCCTCTACAGGTGTAAGATCTGCACCCTAGTCTGAAGACTCTACCCACCTTCTCCTGCTTCCTCCTTCTTCCCTCTTGCAAATTTAATTCCATGGTGGTGTTTGCCCTTAGCAGATCTAAACATTAATTCAAGTCATATGATCAGATAAGATGAAAAATGACTAAAAATGTCATTCATGACATGTGAGTGGTGAGCTCTGCCTGGCAGTAGGGAGGAGAGAATTCTGAGAGAAATTAATTTGGAAAAAACGATGCTGCACATCCCAGCAAATACCATCCCATCTTATCTCTGCTAGGAATATTTTTTGTAACATGCATATAATTCACTTTTGCTTTATGAAGTAAATTTATATTTTAAGAATACAGCAGCAATTTGAGTGCTGTTCACAGCTAATGTGAACTGAAATTTGAGGTTGGCTATAGAAGAAGGCCAATGACAGACGGGTTAGTAGAACAAAATGGATATAAATAGGAAAAAGTGAAAAATCAGTAAGACAGTATGTTGGAAAGGAGTACAGTAGTTGGAAGAATTAATGATTCAATATTTCTATAAAGAGTCTCCATTTAGATGATTCAAAGAGTATCCATGAAGAAATGCACATTTTATTGAATATACAGAAGTGTGATTAGTGGTGAAGGAGGGTGAATTCTGTTTGTTATATGACTATGACATGTAGAGAACTTCTCATTCAAGGTGAGTGTGAAAAAATATTACAAAATATGTGGAGAATTAACTATTAGAGAGATAATGAAATAATTATACAAAGAAACCTCCTAGAGATGAATTCCCCACAGCAAATATGAGAAATATTATAGCAAACTAAATTTTCCTTTTAAGTGAGTACACTTAGAATTCTCAACTGGCTTTTTAAGAAGAAAACATCCAGGGCCAGGCATGGTGGCTCACGCATGTAATCCCAGCACCTTGGGAGGCTGAGATGGGTAAATCATCTGAGGTCGGGAGTTCAAGACCAGCCTGGCAAACACCATGAAACCCCATCTCTACTAAAAATTCAAAATTTAGCAGGGTACAGTGGTGGGTGCATGTACTCCCAGCTACTCAAGAAGCTAAGGCAGAAGAATTGCTTGACCCCAGGAGGCGGACTTTGTAGTGAGCCAAGATGGCATCACTGTACTCCAACCTGGGCAACAGAGTGAGCCTCTGCCAAAAAAAAAAAAAAAAAAAAAAAGAATAAAATTCATCAAAAAGAATAGAAGACTTAAAAATAAAAACAGACGCCGAGTGTGGTGGCTCACTCCCGTAATTCCAGCACTTTGGGAGGACGAGTTGGGTGGATCACGAGGTCAGGAGATGAAGACCATCCTGGCTAACACAGTGAAACCCTCTCTCTACTAAAAATACAAAAAAATTAGCCCAGCATGGTGGTGGGCAACTGTAGTCGCAGCTACTCGGGAGGCTGGGGCAGGAGAATGGCGTGAACCTGGGAGGCAGAGCTGGCAGTGAGCTGAGATCACGCCACTGCACGCCAGCCTGGGCGACAGAGCTAGACTCCATCTCAAAAAAAAAAAAAAAAAAAAAAAAAAAGAAAAGAAAAAATATAAATAAAAACAGGCAAAAGGCCAGGCGTAGTGGCTTACACCTGTAATCCTAACGCTTTGGGAGGCCAAGGTGGGTGGATCACCTGAGGTCAGGACTTCAAGACCAACCTGGCCAACATGGTGAAACCATAGCTGGGAATGGTGGTGGGTGCCTGCAATCCCAGCTACTCCAGAGGCTGAGGTAAGAGAATTGATAGAACCCTGGGGGATTGCAGTGAGCAGAGACCACGCCATTGCACTCTGGCCAGGGCAACAGAGTAAGACTCTGGGGGAAAAAAAAAGCAGGCAAAAAAGAACAAAGTAAAGATTGATATAAAAAATTAAAAGCAGCCAGGCGTGGTGGCTCAGATGTGTAATCCCAGCACTTTGGTAGGCTGAGGCGGGTAGATCATGATATCAGGAGTTCTAGACCAGGCTGACCAACAAAATGAAACCCCGTCTCTACTAAAAATTCAAAAATTAGCTGAGTGCGGTGGCGCATGCCTGTAATTCCAGCCACTCAGGAGGCTGAAGCAGGAGAGGAGGCTGAGGCAGGAGGAGAGTCACTTGAACCCAGGAGTAGGAGGTTGCAGTGAACCGAGATCATGCCACTGCACTTCAGCCTGGGTGACAGAGCAAGACTCCATCTCAAAAAAGGAAAAAAATAATAAAAGCTCTAGAAATGAAAATTATATAAAAAAGAAGTGTAAATGCAATAAACACAAAGAATTAGTCAATTGGGAGATAATGATGAATTTATCCAGATAAAAGGATTTAAAAGTCAGAAAGACCAGTCAAGAAAGTCCCCAACACATGTATGATAGGAGTTTCAAAAGGAGTTCAAAGAGAATGGAGAAGCCATATTTAAGGACAGTATTCATCCACTCAGCAAACTCTCACTAAGGGCCCACTTTGATGACGTTTCCATTCTAATGGTAGAGAATACTTATACACAAGAAAACACTGGCAATGCCTTCACTATTTGTATACTTTACATGATGCCATAAAATTTTCATTGCAGAGGAAAGACTTGAGGACTCTAAAGTATAAAACAAGTGCTGAGCAGAAGAAATAAAAATGAATCCATATCCAGACACATTGATGACTCTGAATTTTAGTGTTTACAAAGCAGTTCTTTAAAATTAATTTTCAGTAAGAGGATGTGTATATCACCTTCACTGTTTTCCTTTTTGTTTTGATCTATTCCTCTTGCTTATTCTAGTTTCAAATGATTTATTCAAAAAAAGTCTTAAAAGTCTTATCCATTTATGAATCGATTTATATCTTTCATTTTCTAGATTATAATTTTTACTTTTCTGTTATTAATTTCCATTAGGTATGTTTTTTGATCCTGTATTTACTTACTGACATGAATGATTAACTCATTTATCTTCTCTGGCTTAGTAAAAAAAAAATTGAAAATCTTGAAATTATATATGTTTCTTATTATCTTTCTTAATTATATTGTGTGTAGAGAGGTTTGTTAACTTTTCCAAAAAGTAGATTATTTATTTATAGGTTAGTTGTTTCTTCTTATAGTAATTTCACTTGGAGGATAAATGTTAAAATTTGAAGCACAAAAACTTTTTGTTGACCTTTAAAAAAGTATATTTTTATTTGAAAGGTACAGTGTTGGATATTTTTACTAAAATAACATAATTATTTACACACCGTCTTATCTAATTACCCTGTTTTAGTTCCTATGAACCTTATTATAAACCAGCAATATTTCTTCTGGCCTATGTATAAGCTTTTATTTTTATATTTAAATAAAGCTATTTAATGAAAGAAATACCATTGTGTATTTTTAAATTATAGACAGTAGACTTACTCAAATAAAAATTTCTTCTCTCTTCTAGTTGATAAACTTATTTCTGATTCGCATTTCTCTAGTTTATATATCTACAATCACAGCTGTTTCCTATACTAATCATTTCTGCATACACTGAGGGTGTATTATTTACAATATGACATGTAAAATATTTTAACAAGAGTTATTGTTTTGCAATTGTATAGTTTTTATTTTCATTTTTCTTGTTGAAGATGCTTATTCTCTCTTTTTCATAATTTACTATACCTTCATCTTTCTTTCTTCCTTCCCTCCCTCCCTCCCTCCCTCCCTCCCTCCCTCCCTCCCTCCCTCCCTCCCTCCCTCCCTTCCTTTCTTTCTTTCTTTCTTTCTTTCTTTCTTTCTTTCTTTCTTTCTTTCTTTCTTTCTTTCTCTTTCTTTCTTTCTTTCTTTTAGACAGAGTCTCCCTCTGTCGCCCAGGCTGGAGTGCCGTGGTGCGATCTCGACTCACTGCAAGCTCTGCCTCCCGGGTTCACACCATTCTCCTGCCTCAGCTTCCTGAGTAGCTGGGACTACAGGCATCCGCCACCATGCCCCGCTAATTTGTTGCATCTTCAGTAGAGACGGGGTTTCACTGTGTTAGCCAGGATGGTCTCCATCCCCTGACCGCGTGATCTGCCCGCCTTGGCCTCCCAAAGTGCTGGGATCACAGGCATGAGCCACCGCGCCCAGCCTTTTTTTTTTTTAGACAGTTTTTGCTCTGTTGCCCCAGGCTGCAGGCCAGCAGTGAGATCTAGCCTCACTTCAACCTCCGCCTCCAGGTTCAAACGATTTTCCTGCCTCAGCCTCCCGAGTAGTTGGGATTACAGGCGCCCACCACCATGCACAGCTAATTTTTGTATTTTTAGTAGAGACGACGTTTCGCCATGTTGGCTAGGCTTGTCTCAAAATCCTGACCTCAGGTGATCCACCCAGCTCGGCCTCCCAAAGTACTGGAATTACAGGCGCGAGCCACCGTGCCCAGCCCAGTCCTTGTATTTTTAAGGTTTCATTTGTGTATTTTCTTTAGGAAAATATTTCAATAATTTATCACTGCAATTAGCTGAAGTTATAAAATTACTTCTGGATTTGGGAAGATTATACCTGAGCATGGCAAAGGATTAGAAATAATAGCTAGCAGCTGGGTGCAGTGGCTCACGCCTGTAATCCCAGCACCTTGGGAGGCCGAGGCGGGCAGATCAGAAGGTCAAGAGACATAGACCATTTTGGCCAAAATGGTGAAACCCCATCTCTACTTAAAAAATAAAATTAAAAAAAAAATTAGCTTGGTGTGGTGGTGCGTGCCTGTAATCCTAGCTACTCAGGAGGCTGAGACAAGAGAATCGCTTGAACTCGGGAGGCAGAGGTTGCAATGAGCCAAGGTTGCACCCCTGCACTGCAGCCAGGAGACACAGCAAGACTCCGTCTTAAATAAATAAATAAATAAATAAATAAATAAATAAATAATAGCTAACTTTTTCTATCTGCCAGGCACTGTGCTAAATACTTTGCATGAAGATGATAATTTCGAAACTAAACACAGAAGAGCAAGTGTAAAAGAAGTAATTTCTTTCTTTCTTATCTTTTCTTTTTTTTTTTTATTTTTTGTTTGAGACAGTCTCGCTCTGTGGTCCAAGCTGGAGTGCAGTGGCGGGATCTCAGCTCACTTCAACCTCTACCTCCCAAGTTCAAGCAAACCTCCTGCCTCAGCCTCATGAGTAGCTGGGATTACAGGCATCCACCACCAGAGACGGCTAATTTTTTCTTTGTATACTTTTATTTAATTCGGCTTTGGTTACTTGTTTATTAGTAGTAGTTTTGCATCTATGGGATTGTTGTATAAAATAAATGGTTTAAATATGTAGGATACTTAAAAGTCATTCTTTCTGCATTTGAGATTTTGAGCCTTTAAAGAGGGCAATATACGGGTAGAGACAAAACCAAAAAAGAGAATTTTAGGCCAATATCCTTGATGAACATTGATGCAAAAATCCTCAATAAAATACTGGCAAAACGAATCCAGCAGCACATCAAAAAGCTTATCCACCATGATCAAGTGGGCTTCATCCCTGGGATGCAAGGCTGGTTCAATATATGCAAATCAATAAATGTAATCCAGCATATAAACAGAACCAAAGACAAAAACCACATGATTATCTCAATGGATGCAGAAAAGGCCTTTGACAAAATTCAACAACACTTCATGCTAAAAACTCTCAATAAATTAGGTATTGATGGGACGTATTTCAAAATAATAAGAGCTATCTATGACAAACCCACAGCCAATATCATACTGAATGGGCAAAAACTGGAAGCATTCCCTTTGAAAACTGGCACAAGACAGGGATGCCCTCTCTCACCACTCCTATTCAACATAGTGTTGGAAGTTCTGGCCAGGGCAATTAGGCAGGAGAAGGAAATAAAGGGTATTCAATTAGGAAAAGAGGAAGTCAAAATGTCCCTGTTTGCAGATGACATGATTGTATATCTAGAAAATCACATTGTCTCAGTCCAAAATCTCCTTAAGCTGATAAGCAACTTCAGCAAAGTCTCAGGATACAAAATCAATGTATAAAAATCACAAGCATTCTTATACACCAACAACAGACAAACAGAGAGCCAAATCATGAGTGAACTCCCTTTCACAATTGCTTCAAAGAGAATAAAATACCTAGGAATCCAACTTACAAGGGATGTGAAGGACCTCTTCAAGGAGAACTACAAACCACTGCTCAAGGAAATAAAAGAGGATACAAACAAATGGAAGAACACTCCATGCTCATGGGTAGGAAGAATCAATATCGTGAAAATGGCCATACTGCCCAAGGTAATTTACACATTCAATGCCATCCCCATCAAGCTACCAATGACTTTCTTCACAGAATTGGAAAAAACTACTTTAAAGTTCATATGGAACCAAAAAAGAGCCCACATCTCCAAGTCAATCCTAAGCCAGAAGAACAAAGCTGGAGGCATCACACTACCTGACTTCAAACTATACTACAAGGCTACAGTAACCACAACAGCATGGTACTGGTACCAAAACAGAGATATAGATCAATGGAACAGCACAGAGCCCTCAGAAATAACGCCGCATATCTACAACTATCTGATCTTTGACAAACCTGAGAAAAACAAGCAATGGGGAAAGGATTCCCTATTTAATAAATGGTGCTGGGAAAACTGGCTAGCCATATGTAGAAAGCTGAAACTGGATCCCTTCCTTACACCTTATACAAAAATCAATTCAAGATGGATTAAAGACTTAAATGTTAGACCTAAAACCATAAAAACCCTAGAAGAAAACCTAGGCATTACCATTCAGGACATAGGCATGAGCAAGGACTTCATGTCTAAAACACCAAAAGCAATGGCAAGCAAAGCCAAAATTGACAAATGGGATCTAATTAAACTAAAGAGCTTCTGCACAGCAAAAGAAACTACCATCAGAGTGAACAGGCAACCTACAAAATGGGAGAAAATTTTCACAACCTACTCATCTGACAAAGGGCTAATATCCAGAATCTACAATGAACTCAAACAAATTTACAAGAAAAAAACAAACAACCCCATCAAAAAGTGGGCGAAGGACATGAACAGACACTTCTCAAAAGAAGACATTTATGCATCCAAAAAACACATGAAACAATGGTCACCATCACTGGCCATCAGAGAAATGCAAATCAAAACCACAATGAGATACCATCTCACACCAGTTAGAATGGCAATCATTAAAAAGTCAGGAAACAACAGGTGCTGGAGAGGATGTGGAGAAATAGGAACACTTTTACACTGTTGGTGGGACTGTAAACTAGTTCAACCATTGTGGAAGTCAGTGTGGCGATTCCTCAGGGATCTAGAACTAGAAATACCGTTTGACCCAGCCATCCCATTATTGGGTATATACCCAAAGGACTACAAATCATGCTGCTATAAAGACACATGCACACATATGTTTATTGTGGCATTATTCACAATAGCAAAGAGTTGGAACCAACCCAAATGTCCAACAATGATAGACTGGATTAAGAAAATGTGGCACATATACACCATGGAATACTATGCAGCCATAAAAAATGATGAGTTCATGTCCTTTGTAGGGACATGGATGAAATTGGAAATCATCATTCTCAGTAAACTATCGCAAAAACAAAAAACCAAACACCGCATATTCTCACTCATAGGTGGGAATTGAACAATAAGAACACATGGACACAGGAAGGGGAACATCACACTCAGTGGATGGTTGTGGGGTGGGGGGAGGGGGGAGGGATAGCACTGGGAGATATTCCTAATGCTAGGTGACGAATTAGTGGGTGCAGTGCACCAGCATGGCACATGTATACATATGTAACTAAGCTGCACATTGTGCACATGTACCCTAAAACTTAAAGTATAATAATAATAATAATAATAAAATAAAGTACATCACCAAAAAAATAAATAAAGAGGGCATTATAAAATGCCTCATGGAAAAAATATTATTTTAACAATTATTAAGGTAAAATAAAAATTTGTGACTCATAAAGACACACTTCATTTTTATCCTCTTTTATTTTTTTACAAATGGGACTTGAATATTTTAAGATAAAATTTAAAAAATCAAGTAATTTTAATCAGAAATTTCAAAAAAAATAAAACCCTGAATCCAATTCAAATTTCACTTACTTGAAAATTCTCATTGATATAAATTTATTTATATAAATGTGATATAACCAATAAAGATATGCAATAGAGTCATTGTTAATTTGGGTAAAAAAAATTTTAAAAACAATGCAAACTTGTATTACCTCCATATGTGTGTATGTACACATGTACACATATAAGAATATTTATATATATATTTGCGTACACACACCATATATATGTGTATAAATGAATAACAATGGAATGTCAGTTGGCCTCTACTACAACATTTGGAGGCCCATTGCACAATGGCCAGAACAGAGATGACATCGGAATGCAACTTAAAATTTCCAAGATGACTTGAATTGTATCTGAAATTCTAACAGGGCATAGAGAAATTAAAATATTGTTTGATTATGCTTCTTTGTTTATTACTGGGAGAGCCTCACATGCAAAGCAGATCAGGATATTCTCTTACCAAATGTGTTAATTAACAGTCAGTTCATAATGTAAGGGTGACTCAAATAGCAGATTCAATATCAAACAGGAAGGGCTTTTGTAGCCCGTTCTATTTTCGTTCAACCACAAACCACCCACCCCTGCTGAAATAAAAACTTAAAAGGCAGGTGGAGGAAAATATGTTCTAGACCAAGGGGTAGGTACTGGGTCTGCAAAAGACATAGTGTGCCACCCACAAACACACAAGTTCAAGGAGCATGGCTCAATCCTTCAGAAAATTGGTTCTAACTTTCAAATCATTAGGGATCTTCTTTATAAAAGATATAGCAAACAAAAACACAAAATATACCCCTCTAAGATTATTAGGAAGTTAAAAAAAAGTGACTTGTAACTTTTAATAAATAACTAGGGAGGTAAGCTTGTTCATTTCTGAGATTCACAACTTTTATAAAGGTGCTGTATTAATACTTGAATTGTGCTATGTTCAATAGAAGCAATGAGACATAAGCCATACTGAGAGAAGAAAAAAATTTTACAACAAGAAAATCTAATGCTGTTTAATTTCTTTAAATATGTATTAATTTCTGAATGTTATGTGATTGCTTTCATATTAATTTTTCAGTAGAGAAATTGAATACAATTGAATACAATGTCTCAGTCGAGAAATTAAATACAATGGATTTTAGTGTGATGACATACTTGATGGGATAATTTTAAAATCATTATTTTAATTAGATATAATACTTTTAGGTAGAATAATAAAAATAAAGGAAAACCGATTTTCTTTAAATTCCATCAATTATTTCTTTCTCACAATAATTAATATGTAACTTACCAATGATGTAGTAGATTAATACCAAATTCTCTTACTTTTGGTTTCATCAAAAAATGATGAGCATTTTTCTCTGATTGATGTTTAGTTACTTTCAGATGGCTTGTAATCTTGTACTTTCAACATTGAAGATTTTTTTTTCACATATTGATACCAATCATTTTATGATATATCTGATTTTATAATTATGTATTCATTGTTTTCAAATGAGAGTTATGGTTGTATACAGTAAGAGTTATAATAGAGGAAGTTATCTGGTGCTCCAGGAATTTAAATAAGAGAAGATATAAAGATCTCAGCCTTTGTATGAATATTTTAATTGGATCCTGAAAAATGAATGAAGATAGACAGAAAACAAGTAAAAAATCGTCTAAGCAGATGGAATAGAAGGAGTAAAAGGAGAGTGATAGAAAAGTGTGTGTGTCTTTGAAGGAACATAACCTGTTCTGGGTGTGGCTGCAGCACAGTTTTGTGAAGGAAAATGTTAAATGATTGAGGAGAATGTCTCTCAATATCAGTGATTTTGTATTTTACCCTTCAATGATGGGACATAAGTAAACAATTTTTAAAAGCATAGTGGGTGTGTGTGTATATAAATATATAGCATATATATATATAGTACATAGCATGTCTATACTTATACTGTATACATACATATAGTGTGTATGTATATATGTATATATAGTATATATTTATACTTATTTTCATTCTAGATAGAAATTTTTGAGATGCAGTTAGAAGAAAAAGTCAGAATAGTCAAGATTATTCCAGCAGTACAGGCATGATGTGATGAATGACTAAATTAAAACATTAGCAGCAACACAGAAGAGAAATGGTGGAATAGAAAGGTAATTCAAGGTAGAAACAGCTGAACTTAATAATTCATTTAGAAGGAAGAGTCAAGGTATATATACTCTAAATTTTCTTGGCGACTGGCTTCATATTATCATCATTAGCTGAGATGGGCAATGCTTTAAAAGAAATAGATTTATTTGCCAAAATATAAAATGTGTTTATGGCTATGTCAAATTTGAGATGCAGGTGGTGAAGACAGGGGGGAGAATCAGTTGACATTTTAAAATATAGGTTTGAAACCTACAGGAAAATATTGGAGTAAAAAAAAAATAAAGAAAATCAAACGTCAAAGGAAATGCTGGAAGTGTGGGAATGGATAAAAGGAGCACAGGAAAAGTGTGCAGAGCATTGTTACCCAAAGTGCTGTGGGAATTGCATACACATATGAATACAACACGCAAAGCACACAAATATTTTTCTTCCCTGGATCATTTACTAGAGTCTTTTACATACACATTCTGAAGTATAAGGTACGCAGAATTTTCTAAGCGTATCATAGAATTCCATTCCAAGAATACATTTCAGGAAAACTATTGTCAATCAGGGAAACATTGGTGCAGAATAGTAAGAAAAGAAATACCCATTAAGACTAGTACTTACACAGTGGACATGAAAAAACTAGGCAGCAAGGAGTTATTAAAAAGAAAGCATGGGCTGGGCATTGTGGCTCATGCCTGTAATCCCAGCACTTTGGGAGGCCGAGGCGGGCGGATCACCTGAGGTTGGGAGTTTGAGACCAGCCTGACCAACATGAAGAAACCCCATCTCTACTAAAAATACAAAATTAGCTGGGCATGGTGGCACATGCTTGTAATCGCAGCTACTCAGGAGGCTGAGGCAGGAGAGTCTCTTGAACCTGGGAGGTGGAGGTTGCAGTGAGCTGAGATCACACTGTTGCACTCCAGCCTGAGTGAAAAGAGGGAAAATTCGTCTCAAAAAAAAAAAAAAAAACTAAGAAAAAAGAAAAAAAAGAAAGAAAAAATAAAAGAAAAAAGAAAAAAATGAAAGCATGGGGCCAACATTGAGTGGTCTTAAGGAAGTCAAGGTAGAAGGAAATTTAAAGAAGGAAATTAGAAGCAATGCAGAATGTTTAGAAAGGTCAATTAGGAAGCTCCCATAAATATTCTCACTATGTATTATAGGGAATTCATTTATAACTTCAAAAATACCACTCAAAAAAGATGGTAATTGTTGAAATGAGATTTCAATCGGTGAAAGAGGCTGGGCACAGTGGCTCATGCCTGTAGTCCCAGCACTTTGGGAGGCCGAGGTGGATGGATCACGACGTCAGCAGTTCAAGACCAGCCTGGCCAAGATGTGAAACCCCATCTCTACTAAAAATACAAAAATTAAATGGGCATGGTGTTGGGCACCTGTAATCCTAGCTACTTGGGAGGCTGAGACAGGAGAATCACTTGAACCCAGGAGGTGGAGGTCGCAGTGAGCCGAGATGATGCCACTGCACTCCAGCCTGGGTGACAGAGCAAGAGAAAGAAAAGAGAAGAGAAGAAAGAAAAGAAGGACGGAAGGGATTTTAAAAAGAGATGAGAAGTCAGTATACTGTTTTGGAGGAAGTGTAATTTATGATTGTGGCTATAACTTGCTATGAATGGAAACAGCAACACACCACTGGATTTCAACTTTTGAGTGCTTAAGAAGGTGGAGATGGTGATTAAAATAATAATAATAATAATGCTAAGTGTGTAATAGTTGCTAAGTGTGTGGTGTCTGAACCCAGGATATCAGGATGTCTGGAACTGGGATTGAATCCCAGCTCTTCCACTTTGTGGTTATGTGAGTGACTGTAGGCAAATTACTTAATCTTTTAATGCTCCAGTTTCCCATATGTAAAATGAGAATTATAATAGTAAACTACTTCATGGCTTGTGAGGATGAAGTGCATGTAGAGTACTTAGTGAGTTCTCTTTGTGTATTATGTATTAGTTTCAAAATGCAGATTCTAGAGCCCTTAGATTCTCATTCAATAGGTATGAGGCAAGCACGGGCCAGGATTCTGCATTCTTTAAGGAGGTGTAATTTCCTACAACTGCTGTGACAAAGTGGTTCACATTAGGTCGCTTAAAATGAGATAAAGTTTTTCTTTTACGGTTCAGGAAGCTAGAAATCTTAAATGAAGGAGTGAGCAGTGCTGCATTTTTCTCTGAAGGACCTGGGAAAAAATCCTTTCTTGCTTCTTCTAGCACTGGGTGATCACTGAGCGTCATTGTCATTGCTTGGCTGGAGGATACCTCACTTTATTCTCTACCTCCATCCTCACATGGCCATCTCCTCCCTGCGTCTCTGTTTCCTCTTCCCTTCTTATGAGGATATCAACCATATTGAATTATGGCCCACTCTAATGCATTATGAGCTCATCTAGCATATCATAATTATACAGCATCTGCAAATAATTTGATTTCAAATTAAGTCATACTCACAGACATCAGGGGCTAGAACTCTAATATATATATTTTCTTTTTGAAGACACAATCTAACCCACAAAAGGAGGGGAGCCGCTTAAGATCATAAATAACTCAAGTAACAAGACTGTGTGTTTAAAATAGCATTTAAATTTCTCCAAATGGCAGACAGCTTAATTCAGATCAATACCAATCAGGAGATAAAGAAGTGTTTGTCTCCTGATTGGCATTTACCTGAGATTAAAACATTATGGTAAAATACATTATCTTCAGTGATCTTTGGTTTAGGTGAGCATTCACAAGGCACACAGTTATTATCACTTCAGCCATCTCTCTCTAATAACTGTTTTCTAATCTGTTGGCCAACAATATCAGGTTCTTTCAAATCTCTGATTATCGGACCAAACCATAAGGTCCTCCACGTGAATTGGTAGAAATATTTTTTACAAAGGTAAATGAAATTTTATTTACTTGATGGATTTCTCTTCTCCTTTGTACAAAGGGGTGATGCTTTGACAGCACAGGGAAAGAACATGATAGAAACAGGCTTTCAGAAGGAAGGGCCTTCCATAACAAGGAATGCCATCTGTAATCCAGACTTTTTTCTCCTCAGGAATCCAGTCATAGGCAAATCTCTATGAATCACAGATAAATAGAAAGAAGGGTGGGAGTGTGTCAGGAGTAGGATGCTGAAAATGTGAGTAGCCTGTTCATTAATTGGTCCCTTGGAAACTGAGAAGGCAACGTGGCATACAGGCAATTTCCATGGAATGATGGAAGACTGGTTGTAGTTAGTATGATCCTATAATGCTCAGATCACAACGGGGTCACCCTTATTCATGATTGAGCATTCCTTCTTATTAGTATCCCAATGTGAATTTGTTTCTCAAAAAAGGAGGGGGTGGGTAATTTTTGTACAAAAGGCTTTTACTCCAAAATAAAGTGGCTTGTACTGTATTTCTCCTCTGGAGCCTTGCCGCTGGCTCCATAGGAAAATTCTGCCTCTCATAGATACCTGAGGCATTGGATTCCCTAAACAAAATTGTAGATCCACTTGTACTGCAGGCCTCTGTAGTCCAAAACGTTTCTCTTTCTCTGAGTCCCACTCACAGCTGACATCCTTCTTGACATTTGCATTTTATTTAGAATACACATCCAAATATGTTTTATGTTGCCTCTAACATTCAAAAGAGCCTCTAACAGTCTTCCTTTCCCTATCCCTTCCTTCCATTTGAAAGATGTTTGCTCCACATCACTTTCTACTGCATTCTTAGACTCCCTGAAGGTAGGAAACCCACATTTTTGTCATTGGCTCGATGTGTCTTTCCTGAAGTCTATGGTAGCTGCTATTTTTCTCTAGAGCATATCAACCGGATGCTGTCCATGTATTCCATAAGTTGTGTCCGTTTGGCTAGTGACATGGCCAGGGTTCCTGAGTACAAAATTGTGACACAGACAAAAATAGTTATACTTCTACAGCTACATAGTGAAGACACTCTGCCTGGAAAAAGTAAGAAATTTCAGGTATTTACCATTTATTTAAGATACAGAAAAATAATTTGCCTAAATGTATAGCAGGAAAAGGAGATAAGTGTATTCACTAAAGCAAGGAGACTACATCTGGATTTTAAATGTGTGCCCTCAGATAGGACTCCAGTACACAGTGGCTGGATTCTGCGTGTTTGTCCCTCACACAGGATTACAGAACACTGCTACGAGGTTCTGAATGGAAAAGGAAATATCTTCACATAAAGACAAGAAAGAAGCATTCTGAGAAACTTCTTTGTGATGTGTGCATTCACCTCACAGAGTTGAACTTTTCTTTTGATTTAGCACTTTTGAAATACTCTTTTTGCAGTGTCTGCAAGTGGATATTTGTAGCGATTTACAGCCTATGGTGGAAAAGTAAATATCTTCACATAAAAACCAGACAGAAGCATTTTGAGAAACTACTCTGTGATCTGTGCATTCATCTCACAGAGTTGAATGTTTCTCTTGATTGAGCAGTTTTGAAACACTCTTTTTGTAGAATCTGCAAGTGGATATTTTGAGTGCTTTGGGGCCTATGGTGGAAAAGGAAATATCTTCACATAAAAACTAGACAGAAGCATTCTGAGAAACTTCTTTGTGATGTGTGCATTCAACTCACAGAGTTGAAATATTCTTTTGATTGAGCAGTTTTGAAACACTCTTTTTGTAGTATCTGCAAAGTTGGAGGGCTTTGGGACCTCTAGAGGAAAGGGAAATATCTTCCCTTAAAAACTAGACAGAAGCATTCTGAGAAACTTCTTTGTGATGTGTGCATTCATCTCACAGAGCTGAACATTTCTTTTGATTGAGCAGCTTTGAAACACTCTTTTTGTAGAATCTGCAAGTGGACATTGGGAGCAATTTGAGGCCTATGGAGGAAAAGGAAACATCTTCACATAAAAACTACACAAATGCCTTCTGAGAAACTTCTTTGTGATGTGTGCATTCATCTCACAGAATTGAACCTTTCTTTTGATAGAACAGTTTTGAAACACTTCTTTTGAAGGATCTGCACGTGGATATTTGGATCAGTTTGGGGCCTGTGGTGGAAAAGGAAATATCTTCAAATAAAAACTACACGGAAGCATTCTGAGAAAGTTCTTTGTGATATGTGCATTCAACTCACATAGTTGAAGATTTCTTTTGATTGAGCAGTTTTTAAACAATCTTTTTGTAGTATTTGCAAGTGGATATTTGGAGCAGTTTGAGGCCTATTGTAGAAAAGGAAATATCTTCACATAAATACTAGACAGAAGCATTCTGAGAAACTTCTTTGTGATGTGTGCATTCATCTCACAGAGTTGAAACTTTGTTTTGATTGAGCAGTTTTGAAACACTCTTTTTGTAGAATCTGCAAGTGGATATTTGGAGTGCTTTGTGGCCAATGGTGGTAAAAGGAAACATCTTCACATAAAAACTGGACGGAAGCATTCTGAGAAACCTCTTTGTGATTTGTGCATTCAGCTCACAGAGTTGAACCTTTCTTTTGATTGAGCAGTCTGAAACACTCTTTTTGTACAATCTGCAAGTGGATAATTGGAGTGCTTTAAGGTCTATGGTGAAGGAAATATCTTCACACAAAAACTAGACAGAAGCATTCTGAGAAACTTCTTTGTGATTTGTGCATTCAACACACAGAGTTGAACCTTTCTTTTGATTGAGCAGTTTAAAACACTCTTTTTGTAAAATCTGCAAGTGGATATTTGGAGCGCCTTAAGGCCTATGGTGGAGAAGGAAATATCTTCACATAAAAACTGGACAGAAGCATTCTGAGAAACTACTTTGTGATGTGTGCATTCATCTCACAGAATTGAAACTTTCTTTTGATTGAGCAGATTTGAAGCACACTTTTTGTGGAATGAGAAAGTGGATATTTGGAGCGCTTCAAGACCTATGGTGGAAACGGAAATATCTTCACCTAAAAACAACACAGAAGCAGTCTGAATAACTTCTTTCTGATGTGTGCATTCATCTCACAAAGTTGAACATTTCTTTGGATTCAGCAGTTTTGAAAAACACTTTTTGTAGTATTTGCAAGTGGATATTTGGAGCGCTTTGGGGCCTATGGTGGAAAGGGAAATATCTTCACCTAAAAACTACACAGAAGCATTCTGAGAAACTTCTTTGTGATGTGTGCATTCATCTCACAGAGTTGAACCTTTCTTTTGATTGAGAAGTTTTGAAACACTCTTTTTGTAGAATCTGCAAGTGGATATTTTTAACGCTTGGCAGCCTATGGTGGAAAAGGAAATATCTTCACATAAAAACTAGACAGAGGTATTTTGAGAAGCTCCTTTGTGATGTGTGCATTCATCTCACAGTGCTGAACATTTCTTTTGATTTAGCTGCTTTCAAATACTCTTTTTGCAGAATCTGCAAGTGGATATTTGAAGCGCTTTGAGGCCTATGGTGGAAAAGGAAATACCTTCACATATAAACTAGACAGAAGCATTCTGAGAAACTTCTTTGGGGTGTGTGCATTCATCTCACAGAGTTGAACCTTTCTTTTCATTGAGCAGTTTTGAAACACTCTTTATGTATAATCTGCCAGTGGTTATTTTGAGCGCTTTGAGTCTTCTGGTGGAAAAGGAAATATTTTCACATAAAAAGTAGACAGAAGCATTCTGAGGAACTGCTGTGTGATATGTGCATTCATCTCACAGAGTTGAACCTTACCTTTGATTGAGCAGTTTTTAAACACTCTTTTTGTAGAATCTGCAAAAGGATATTTGGAGTGCTCTGAGGCCAGTGGTGGAAAAAGAAATATCTTCACATATCAACTAGACAGAAGCATTGTGAGAAACTTCTTTTTGATATGTGCATTCATCTCACAGAGTTGAACTTTACTTTTGATTGAGCAGTTTTGAAACACTCTTTTTGTAGAATCTGCAAGTGGACATTTGGAGCTCTTTGGGGCCTATGGTGGAAAAGGAAATATCTTCACATAAAAACTACACAGAAGCATTCTCTGAAACTTCTTTGTGATGTGTGCATTCATCTCACAGAGTTGAACCTTTCTTTTCATTGAGCAGTTTTGAAACACTCTTTTTGTAGAATCTGCAAGTGGACATTTAGTGCGCTTTGTGGCCTAAGGTGGAAAAGGAAATATCTTCACATAAAAACTAGACGGAATCATTCCAACAAACTTCTTTGTGATGTGTGCATTCATCTCACAGAGTTCAAACATACTTTCGATTGAGCAGTTTGGAAACACTCTTTTTGTAGAATCTGCAAGTGGATATTTTTAACGCTAGGCAGCCTATGGTGGAAAAGGAAATATCTTCACATAAAAACTAGACAGAGGCATTTTGAGAAGCTCCTTTGTGATGTGTGCATTCATCTCACAGTGTTAAACATTTCTTTTGATTTAGCTGCTTTCAAATATTCTTTTTGCAGAATCTGCAAGTGGATATTTGAAGCGCTTTGAGGCCTATGGTGGAAAAGGGTCTGCAAGTGGACATTTGGAGAGCTTTGAGGCCTAAGGCAGAAAACAAAATATTTTCATATTATAATTAGACAGAAGCATTCTGAGAAAGTTCTTTGTGATATGTGCATTCATCTCACAGAGTTGAAACTTTCTTTTGATTGAGCAATTTTGACACACTCTTTTTGTAGAATCTCCAAGTGGACATTTGGAGCGCTTTGCGGACTATGGTGGAAATGGAAATTTCTTCACATAAAAACTGTTCAGAAACATTCTGAGAAACTTATTTGTGATGTGTCCATTCGTCTGACAGAGTTGAATCTTTCTTTTGATTGAGCAACTTGGAAACTCTCTTTTTGTAGTATCTGCTAGTGGACAATTGGAGTGCTTTGAGGCCTATGGGGGAAAACAAACTATCTTCACTTTAGTACTGGACAGAATAATTCTGAGAAACTTCTTTGTGATGGGTGCATTCATTTCACAGAGTTGAACCTTTCTTTTTTTCGAGCAGCTTTGAAAAACTCTTTTTGTAGACTCTGCAAGTGGACATTTGGAGCTCTTTGCAGCCTATGGTGGAAAAGGAAATGTCCTCACATAAAAACTAGACAGAAGCGTTCTGACAAACTCCTTTGTGATGTGTGAATTCATCTCACAGAGTTGTAACTTTCTTTTGATTGAACAGTTTTGAAACAATCGTTTTGTAGAATCTGCAATTGGACATTTGGAGTGCTTTGCAGCCTGTGGTGGAAAACGAAATATCTACACATAAAAACTAGACAGAAGAATTCTGAGAAACTTCTTCATGATGTATGTATTCATCTCACAGAGTTGAACATAATTTTCAATTGAGCAGTTTTGAAACCCTCTTTTTATAGGAGCAGCAAGTGGACATTTGGAGGTCTTTGAGGACTATGGTGAAAAAAAAAATCTTCTCATTATAACTAGACAAAAGCATTCTGAGAAACTTCTTTGTGATGTGTGCATTCATCACACAGAGTTGAACCTCTCCTTAGATTGAGCAGCTTTGAAACACTCTTTTTGTAGAATCTGCAAGTGGACATTTGGAGCGATTTGAGGCCTATGGTGGAAAAGGAATTATCTTTACATAAAAACTATACAGAAACATTCTCACAAGCTTCTTTGTGATGTGTGCATTCAACTCACAGAGTTGAACCTTTCTTTTGACTGAGCAGTTTTGAAACACTCTTGTAGAATCCGCAAGTGGACATTTGGTGCACTTTGAGGCATGTGGTGGAGAAGGAAATATCTTCACTTAACAACTAGGTGGAAGCATTCTGAGAAACTTCTTTGTGTTGTGTGCATTTATCTTACAGAGTTGAACCATACTTTTGATTGAGCAGCTTTGAAAAACTCTTTTTTAGACTGTGCAAGTGAACATTTTGAGCTCTTTGTCTCCTACGGTGGAAAAGGAAATACCTTCAGATAAAAACTAGACAGAAGCATTCTGTGAAACTTCTTTGTGATGTGTGCATTCATCTCACCAAGTTGAACATTTCTTTTGATTGAACAGTTTTGAAACACTGTTTTTGTAGAATCTGCAATAGACATTTGGAGGGCTTTGAAGCCTATGGTGGAAAAGGAAGTAACTTCCCATAAAAACTAGACAGAATCTTTCTTAGAAAATTCTTTCTGATGTGTGCATTCATCTCACATAGTTGAACATTTCTTTTGATTAAGCAGCTTTGAAACACTCTTTTTGTAGAATCTGTAAGTGGATATTTGGAGTACTTTGAGGGTGATGGTCAATAATGAAATATCTTCACTTAATAACTAGATAGAAGCATTCTTTGAAACTACTTTGTGATGTGTGCATTTATCTCATAGAGTTGAACATTTCTTTTGATTGAGCAGCTTTGAAACACTCTTTTCTAGAATCTGCAAGTGGATATTTGGAGCACTGTGAGACCTATGGTGGAAAAGGAAATATCTTCACATAAAAACTATACAGAAACATTCTGACAAATTTCTTTGCAATTGATGTATTCATGTCACAGAATTGAACCTTCCTTTTAATTGAGCAGTTTTGAAACACTCTTTTTGTAGAATCGGCAAGTGGATATTTGGAGAGCTTTGAGGCCTATGGTGGAAAAGGAAATATATTTACATAAAAACTAGACAGAAGCATTCTGAGAAACTTGTTTGTGATCTGTGCATTCATCTCACAGAGTTGAACTTTTCTTTTGATTTCAAAGTTTGGAAACACTCTTTTTGTAGATTCTGCAAGTGAACATTTGGAGCTCTTTGAGGTCTATGGTTGAAAAGGAAATATCTTCACACACAAAAAAAAGACAGAAGCATTCTGTCAAACTACTTTGTGATATGTGCATTCATATCACGGAGTTGAACCTTATTTTTGATTGGGCATTTTTGAAACACCTTTTTTGTACTATCTGCAAGTGGACATTTGGAGTGCTTTGAGGCCTATGGTGGAAAAGGAAATATCTTCACATAAAAACTAGACAGAAACATTCTGACAACTTTCTTTGTGATGTGTGCATTCATCTCACAGAGCTGAACCTTTCTTTTGATTGAGTAGTTTGGAAACTCTCTTCTTGTTGATCTGCAAGTGGACATTTGGAGTGCTTTGAGGCCTATGGTGGAAAAGGAAATATCTTCACATAAAAACTAGACAGAAACATTCTGACAACTTTCTTTGTGATGTGTGCATTCATCTCACAGAGCTGAACCTTTCTTTTGATTGAGTAGTTTGGAAACTCTCTTCTTGTTGATCTGCAAGTGGACATTTGGAGTGTTTTGAGGCCTGTGGTGAAAAGGAAATATCTTCACATAAAAACTAGACAGAAGCTTTCTGAGCAACTTCTTTGTGATGTGTGCATTCATCTCACAGAGTTGAACATTTCTTTGTATTGAGCAGGTTTGAATCACTCTTTTTGTAGAATCTGCAAGTGGACATTTGGAGAGCTTTGTGGCCTATGGTGGAAAAGGAAATATCTTCCCATAAAAACTAAATATAATCATCCTGAGAAAATTCTTTGTGATGTATGTATTCATCAGAGAGAGTTGAACCTTTTTTTCATTGAGCAGTTTTGAAACACTCTTTTTGTAGAATCTGTAAGGGGACATGTGGAGCTCTTTGAGGCCTGAGGTGGAAAAGGATATATCTTCACAAAAAAACTAGGTAGAAGCATTCTCACAAACCTATTTGCGATATGTGCATTCATCTCACAGAGTTGAACCTTACTTTTGATTAAGCAGTTCTGAAAAACCCTTTTGGTACTATCTGCAAATGGACATTTTGTGTGGTTTGAGGCCTACAGTGGAAAAGGAAATATGTTCACATAAAAATTAGACAGAAGCATTCTGACAAATTACTTTGTGATGTATGCATTCATCTCACAGAGTTGATCATTTGTTTTGAGTGAGTAGTTTGGAAGCTCTCTTTTTGCAGCATCTGCAAGTGGACATTTTGAGCGCTTTGAGGCCTATGGTAGAAAAGGAAATATCTTCACATAAATATTAGACAGATGCATTCTGACAAATTCTTTGTGATGTGGGCATTCATCTCAGAGAGTTGAACCTTTCCTTCGATTGTGTAGTTTTCAAACACTCTTTCTGTAACATCTGCAAGTGGACATTTGGAGTGATTTGAGGCCTAAGGTGAAAAATGAAATATCTTCACATAATAACTAGACAGAAGCATTCTGAGAAAGTTGTCTGTGATGAATGCATTAATCTCACAGAGTTGAACATTTCTTTTGATTGAGCAGCTTTGAAACATTCTTTTTGTAGAATCTACAAGTGGACATTTGGAACACTTCAAGGCCTATGGTGGAAAAGGAAATATCTTCATAGAGAAGCTAGACAGAAATATTCTGAGAAATTTCTTTGTGATGTGGGCATTCATCTCACAGAGTTGAACTTTCTTTTGATTGAGCAGTTTTGAAACACTCTTTTTGTAGAATCTGCAAGTGGATATTTGGAGTGCTTTGCGGCATATGGTGGAAAAGGAACTATCTTCACTTAAATAGTAGACAGAAGAATTCTGAGAAACTTCTTTGTGATGTGTGCATTCATCTCAAGGAATTGAAACTTACTTTTGATTGAGAAGTTTTGAAGCCCACTTTTTGTAGAATCTGCAAGTTGATATTTGGGGCACTTGTAGGCCTTAAGTGGAAAAGGAAATATCTTCACATAAGAACTAGACAGAAGCATTCTGAGAAACTTCTTTGTGATGTGTGCAGTCATCTGACAGAGTTGAACATTTCTTTTGATTTAGCACATTTGAAACATTATTTTTGTAGGATCTGAATGTGGACCTTTGGAGCGCCTTGAGGCCTATGGTAGAAAAGGAAATATCTTCACATAAAAACTATACAGAAGCATGCTGACAAACTTCTTTGTGTTGTTTGCATTCATCTCACAGAATTGAACATTTCTTTCCATTGAGCAGTTTTGAAACACTGTTTTTGTATAATCTGCAAGTGGACATTTGGAGCGCTTTGAGGCCTATGGTGGAAAAGGAAATATCTTCACTTAAGAACTAGACAGAACATTCTGAGAAACTTCTTTGTGATGTGTGCATTCATCTCACTGAGTTGAACCTTCCTTTTGATTGAGCAGTTTTGGAACACTCTTTTTGTAGAATCTGCAAGTGGACATTTGGAGCGCTTTGCAGCCAATTGTGGAAAAGGAAATATCTTCACATAACAACAAGACAGCAGCATTCTCAGAAACTTCTTTGTGATGTGTGCATTCATCTTACAGAGTTGAAACTTTCCTTTGATTGAACAGCTTTGAAACACTCTATTGTAGAATCTGCAAGTGGACATTAGGAGCGCTTTGAGGCCTATGGCAGAAAAGGAAATATCTTCACATAAAAACTAGACAGAAGCATTGTCACAAACTTCTTTGGAATGCGTGCTTTCATGTCACAGAGTTGAACATTTCTTTTCATTAATCTATTTTGAAACACTCTTTTGGTAGAATCCGAAAGTGGACATTTGGAATTCTTTGAGGCCTACGGTGGAAAAGGAAATATCTTCACAGAAAAACTACACAGAAGTATTCTGGGAAATTTCTTTGGGATGTGTGCATGCATCTCACAGAGTTGAACTTTCTTTTGATTGAGCAGTTTGAAACACTCTTTTTGTAGAATCTGCAAAGGGACATTTGGAGCACTTTGTGGCATATGGTGGTAAAGGAAATATCTTCACATAAAAACTAGACAGAAGCATGCTGACAAACTTCTTTGTGTTGTTTGCATTCATCTCACAGAATTGAACCTTTCTTTCCATTGAGCAGTTTTGAAACACTGTTTTTGTACAATCTGCAAGTGGACATTTGGAGCACTTTGAGGCCTATGGTGGAAAAGGAAATATCTTCACTTAAGAACTAGACAGAACATTCTGAGAAACTTCTTTGTGATGTGTGCATTCATCTTACAGAGTTGAACATTTATTTTCAATGAGCAGTTTTGAAACACTCTTTTTGTAGAATCTACAAGTGGACACTTGGTGCGCTTTGAGGCCTATGGTGGAAAAGGAAATATCTTCTCATAAAACACGGACAGAAACATTCTGAGAAACTTCTTCATGATGTGTATATTCATCTCAAAGATTTGAACCTTTCTTTTGATTGAACAGTTTGGAAACACTCTTTTTGCACTCTCTGCAAGTGGACATTTGGAGGGTTCTGAGGCCTCTGGTGGAAAAGGAAATATCTTCACTTAAGAACTGCAAAGAATGATTCTGAGAAAATACTTTGTGATGTGTGCATTCATCTGACAGAGTTGAACCTTACTGTTGATTGAGCAGATTTGAAACATCCTTTTTGTACTATCTACAAGTGAATATTTGGAGTGCGTTGATGCTTATGGTATAAAAGTATATATCTTTACATAAAAACTAGACAGAAGGATTCTTAGAAATGTCTTTGTTATATGTGCATTCATCTCACAGAGTTGAAACTTTCTTTTGATTGACTAGTTTGGAAAATCTTTTTGAAGGATCTGCAAGTGGACATTTGGATCACTTTGAGGCCTATGGTGCAAAAGGAAATATCTTCACATAAGAAGTAGACAGAAACACTCTCTTTTTACAGAATCTGTAAGTGGACATTTGGAGCGCTTTGCAACCTATGCTGGAAAAGGAAATATCTTCACATTAAAACTAGATAGAAGAATTTTGAGAAACTTCTTTGTGATGTGTGCGTTCATCTCACAGAGTTAAACCTTATTTATGATTGAGCAGTTTGGAAACACAATTTTTCTAGAAACTGCAAGTTTACATTTGGAGAGCTTTGTGGGCTATGCTAGAAAAGGAAATATCTTCACATAAAAACTAGACAGAAGAATTCTGACAGACTTCTTTGTGATGTTTGCGTTCATCTCACAGAGTGGAATCTTTCTTTTGATAGAGCAGTTTTGAAACTCTCTTTTTGTAGAATGTGCAAGTGGACATTTGGATCACTTTGTGGCCTATGTTGGAAAAGGAAATATCTTCACATAAAACCTAGATAGAAGCAATCTGAGAAACTTCTTTGTGATGTGTGCATTCATCTCACAGAGTTGAACCTTCCTTTTCATTGAGCAGTTTGGAACCACTCTTTTTGTAGAATGTGCAAGTGGACTTTTGGAGCGCTTTGCGGACTATGGTAGAAAAGGAAATATCTTCACATTAAATCTAGACAGAAGCAATCTGAGAAATTTCTTTGGGATGTGTGCATTCGTCTCACAGAGTTAAACCTTCCTTTTGATAGAGCAGTATTGAAACTCTCTTTCTGTAGAATCTGCAAGTGGACATTTGGAGTACTTTCAGGCCTACGGTGGAAAAGGAAATATCTTCACATAAAAACTAGACAGAAGAATTCAGACAAACTTCTTTGTGATGTGTGCATTCATCTCACAGAATTGAGCCTTTCTTTTGATTGAGCAGTGTTGAAACCCTCTTTTTGTAGAATCTGCAAATTGTCATTTGGAGTGCTTTGAGGCCTACGGTGGAAAAGGAATTTATCTTCACATAAAAACTAGAGAGAAGAATTCTGACAAACTTCTTTATGATGTGTGTGTTTGTCTCACAGAGTTGAAACTTTCTTTTGATTGAGCAGCTTGGAAAGAGTCTTTTTGTAGAATCTGCAAGTGGACATTTGGAGCGCTTTGAGGAGTATGGTGGAAAAGGAAATATCTTCACATTAAGACTAGACAGAAGAATTCTGACAAACTTCTTCGAGATGTGTGCGTTCATCTCACAGAGTTAAACCTTTCTTTTGATTGAGCAGTTTGGAAACATTCTTTTTGTATCATCCACGAGGGGACATTTGGAACGCTTTGCAGATTATGGTAGGAAAGGAAATAACTTCATATGAAATCTGGACAGAAGCAATCTGAGAAACTGTTTTGTGATGTGTGCATTCATCTCACAGAGTTAAACCTTTCTTTTGACTGAGCAGTTTTGAAACTCTCGTTTTGTGTAATCTGCAAGTGGACATTTGGAATGCTTTGAAGCCTACGGAGGAAAAGGAAATATCTTCATATAAAAACCAGACAGAAGAATTCTGAGAAACTTCTTTGTGATGTGTGCGTTCATCTCACAGAGTTGAACTTTGTTTTGATTAAGCAGTTTGGAAACACTCTTTTAGTAGAATCTGCAAGTGGACATTTGGAGCGGTTTGTGGCCGATGGTAGAAAAGAAAATATCTTCACATAAAATGTAGACAGAAGCAATCTGAGAAACTACTTTGTGATGTGTACATTCATCTCATAGAGGTAAAGCTTTCTTTTGATTGAGTCATTTTGAAACTCTCTTTTTGAAGAATCTGCAAGTGGACATCTAGAGCGCTTGAGGCCTATGGTGGAAAAGAAAATATCTGCATATAAAAACTAGACAGAAGAATTCTGAGAAACTCCTTTGTGATGTGTGCGTTCATCTCGCAGAGTTGAACCTTTATTTTGATAGAGCAGTTTGGAAACACACTTTTTGTAGAATCTGCAAGTTGACATTTGGAGCGCGTTGTGGCCTATGGTAGAAAAGTAAATATCTTCACATAAAATCTAATAGAAGCAATCTGAGAAATGTCTTTTTGATGTGTGCATTCAACTCACAGAGTGAGAGCTTTCTTTTGATGGGGCGGTTTGGAAACTCTATTTTTGTAGAATCTGCAAGTGGATATTTTGAGTGCTTTGCGCCTATGGTGGAAAAGGAAATATCTTCACATAAAAATGAGACAGAAAAATTCTGAGAAACTTTTTTGTGATGCGTGCATTCATCTCAGAGAATTGAACTTTTCTTTTGGTTGACCAGGTTGGAAAAACTCTTTTTGTAGAATCTGCAAGTGGACATTTGGAGCACTTTGTGGCCTTTGGTAGAAAATGAAATATCTTCACATAAAATCTAGACAGAAGCAATTTGAGAAACTTCTTTGTGATGTGTACGTTTATCTCCCAGAGTTGAACATTTCTATTCATGGATCAGTTTTGACATACGCTTTTTGTAGAATCTGCAAGTGGAGATTTTGAGTGCCTTGAGACCTATGGTGGAAAATGAAATATCTTCATATAAAAACTAGACAGAAAAATTCTGAGAAACGTCTTTGTGATACGTGGGTTCATCTCACAGAGTTGAAACTTTCTTTTGATTGAGCAGTTTGGAAACATGATTTTTGTAGAATCTGCAACTGGACATTTGGAGTGCTTTGCGGCCTATGGCAGAAAAGGAAATATCTTCACATAAAATCTAGACAAAAGCAATCTGAGAAACTTCTTTGTGATGTGTGCATTCATCTCACAGTGTTAAAACTTTGTTTTGATTGAGCATTTTTGAGATTCTCTTTTGTAGAATCTGCAAGTGGACATTTGGAGCCCTTTGAAGCCTGTGGTGGAAAAGGAAATATCTTCACATAAAAACCAGACAGAAGAATTCTGAGAAACTTCTTTGTGATGTGTCCATTTATTTCACAGTGTTGAACCTTTCTTTTGATTGAGCAGTTTAGAAACACTCTTTTTGGAGAATCTGCAAGTGGACATTGGAGCACTTTGAGGCCTATGGTGGAAAAGGCAATATCTTCACATAAAATCTAGACAGAAGCAATTTGAGAAACTTCTTTCTGATGTTTGCGTTCATCTCACATGTTTAACCCTTTCTTTTGATTGAGCAGTTTTGAAACTCTCTTTTTGTAGAATCTGCAAGTGGACATTTGCAGCGCTTTGAGGCCTATGGTGGAAAATGAAATATCTTCACATAAAAACTAGACAGAAGATTTCTGAGAAACTCCTTGTGATGTGTGCTTTCATCTCACAGAGTTGAACCTTTCTTTTGATTGAGCAGTTTGGAAACCCTCATTGTAGAATCTGCAAGTGCACACTTGGAGCACTTTGCAGCCTATGATAGAAAAGAAAATATCTTCACATAAAGTCTAGACAGAAGCAGTCGGAGAAACTACTTTGTGATGTGTGCATTCATCTCACAGAGTTAACCCTTTCTGTTGATTGAGCAATTTTGAAACTTTCTTTTTGTAGTATCTGCAAGTGGACATTTGGATCGCTTTGAGGCCTATGGTGGAAAACTTAATATCTTCACGTAAAAACTAGAGAGAAGAATTCTGAGAAACTTCTTTCTGATGCGTGCATTCATCTCACGGAGTTGAAGATTTCTTTTGATTAAACAGTTTGGAAACACTCTTTTGTAGATTCTGCAAGTGGATATTTGGAGCGTTTTGTGGCCTATGTTAGAAAAGGAAATATCTTCATATAAAATATAGATAGAAGCAACCTGTGAAACTTCTTTGTGATGCGTGCATTCATCTCACACAGTTAAACCTTTCTTTTAATGGACCAGTTTTGAAATACTCTTTTTGTATAATCTGCAAGTGGACATTTCGAGCGCCTTGAGGCCTATGGTGTAATAGGAAATATCTTCACATAAAATCTAGACAGAACAGTAACGTGAAATTTCTTTGTGATGTGTGGTTTCATCTCACAGAGTTGAATCTTTCTTTTGATTGAGCAGTTTGCAAAACAAGCTTTCTGTACAATCTGCAAGTGGACATATGGAGCGCTTCGTGGCCTATGGTAGAAAAGGAAATAACTTCACATAAAATCTAGACAGAAGAAATCTGAGAAACTTCTTTGTGATGTGTGCATTCATCTCACAGAGTTAAACCTTTCTACTGATTGAGGAATTTTGAAACTCTCTTTTTGTAGAATCTGCAAGTGGACATTTGGAGGAATTTGAGGCCTATGTTGGAAAAGGAAATATCTTCACAAAAAAAAACGAGATAGAAGCATTCTCAGAAACTTCTTTGTGATGCTTGCATTCATGTCCCAGAGTTGAAACTTTCTTTGGTGGACAAGTTTTGAAATACTCTTTTTGTAGAATCTGCAAGTGGACATTTCGAGTGCCTTGAGGCCTATGGTGGAAAATGAAATATCTTCACATAAAAACCAGACAGAAGAATTCTGAGAAACTTCTTTATGATGTGTGTGTTCATCTCACAGAGTTGAACCCTTCTTCTAATTGAGCAGTTTGGGAACACTCTTTTTGTAGAATCTTCAAGTGGACATTTGGAGTGCTTTGTGGCCTATGGTAGAAAAGGAAATATCTTCACATTAAATCTAGATGAAGCAATCTGAGGAACTTCTTTGTGATGTGTGCATTCATCTCACAGAGTTAAATTTTTCTTTTCATTGAGCAGTTTTGAAACTCTCTTTTTGTAGAATCTGCAAGTGGACATTTGGAGCACTTTGAGGACTATGGTGGAAAAGGAAATATCTTCACATAAAAACTAGATAGAAGCATTACGAGAAACTTCTTTGTGATGTGTGCATTCATCTCCCAGAGTTGAATCTTTCTTTTGATGGACCAGCTTTGAAATACTCTGTTTTGTAGAATCTGCAATTGGACATCTAAAGAGACTTGATGCCTCCGGTGGAAAATGAAATATCTTCACATAAAAACTAGACAGAAGAATTCTCAGAAACTTCTTTGAGATGTGTGCCTTTATCTCACAGAATTAAGCCTTTCTTTTGATTGAGCAGTATTGAAACTATCTTTTTGTAGTATCTTCAAGTGGACATTTAGAGCGCTTTGAGGCCGATGGTTGAAAAGGAAGTATCTTCACATAAAATCTAGACAGAGGCAATCTGAGGAGCATCTTTGTGATGTGTGCATTCATCTTACACACTGAAACCTTTCTTTTGATTGAACAGTTTTGAATCTCTCTTTTTGTAGAATCTGCAAATGGACATTTGGAGCGCTTTGAGGCCTACAGTAGAAAAGGAAATATCTTCACACAAAAATTAGACAGAAGAATTCTGGGAAACTTCTTTGTGATACTTGCGTTCATCTCACAGAGTTGAACCTTTCTTTTGATTGAGCATTTTGGAAACACTCTTTTTGTAGAATCTGAAAGTGGACATTTGGAGCGCTTCGTGGCCTATGGTAGAAAAGGAAATATCTTCACATAAAATCAAGACAGAAATAATCTGAGAAACTTCTTCGTGATGTATGCATTCATCTCACAGAGTTGAAAATTTCTTTTGAATGAGCAGTTTGGAAACACTCCTTTGTAGAGTCTGTAAGTGGACATTTGCAGCTGTTTGATACCTATGGTAGAAAAGGAAATATCTTCACATAAAATCTAGACAGTAGCAATCTGAGAAACTTCTTTGTGATGTCTTCATTCATCTCACTGAGTTAAACCTTTCTTTTGATTGAGCAGTTTTGAAATTCTATTTTTTTTAGAATCTGCAAGTGAATATTTGGAGCGCTTTGCCTATGGTGGAAAAGGAAATATCTTTACCTAAAAACTAGATAGAAGAATTCTGAGAAACTTCTTTGTGATGTGAGCATTGATCTCACAGAGTTGAAACTTTCTTTTGATTGAGCAGTTAGGAAACACTCTTTTTGTAGAATCTGCAAGTGGACATTTGGAGCACTTTGTGGACAATGGTAGAAAAGGAAATATCTTCACATTAAAACTAGACAGGAGAATTCTGAGAAACAACTTTGTGATTTGTACATTTATCTCCCAGAGTTGAAACTCTCTTTTGAAGGACTAGTTTTGAAATACTCTTTGTAGAATCAGCAAGTGGAATTTTGGAGCACTTTGAGGCCTATGGTGGAAAAGGAGATATCTTCACATAAAAACTAGACAAAGCACTCTCAGAAACTTCTTTCTGATGTTTGCATTCAGCTCACAGAGTTGAACATGCCTTTTCATGGAGCAGTTTTGAAGCACTCTTTTTGCAGAATCTGCTAGTGGATATTTGGACTTCTTTGAGGCCTTTGTTGGAAACGGGAATATCTTCACATTAAAACTAGACAGAAGCATTCTCAGAAACTTCTTTGTGGTGTGTGCATTCGTCTCACAGAGTTGAACCTTTCGTTTGATAGGGCAGTTTTGAAACACTCTTTTTGTTGAATCTGCAAGTGGACATTTGGAGAGCTTTGAGACCTATGGTGGTAAAGGAAATATCTTCACATAAAAACTAGACAGACGCATTCTCAGAAACTTCTTTGTGATGTGTGCATTCAACTCACAGACTTGAACCTTTCTTTTGATAGAGCAGATTTGAAACACTCTTTTTGCAGTATCTGCATGTGGACATTTGGAGAGCTTTGAGGCCTACGGTGGAAACGGATATATCTTCACATAAAAACTAGATGGAAGCATTCTCAGAAACTTCTTTGTGATGTTTGCCTTCAACTCATGGAGTTGAACATACCTTATGATAGAGTAGTTTTGAAACACTCTTTTAGTAGGATCTGCAAGTGGATATTTGGATCGCTTTGAAGCCTTCATTGGAAATGGGAATATCTTCACATAAATACTGACAGCAGCATCCTCAGAAAGTTCTTGTGATGTGTACATTCAACTCATAGAGTTGAAACTTTCTTTTGATGGAACAGTTTTGAAACACTCTTTGTGTAGAATCCATAAGTGGATATTTGGAATGGGTTGAGGCATTCGTTGGAAACGGGAATATCTTCACATAGACATTAGACAGAAGTTTTCTCCGAAACTTCTTTGGCTGTGTACATTCAACTCACAGAGTTGAACCTTTCTGTTGATAGAACAGGTTTCAAACACTCTTTTTGTAGTATCTGCAGGTGAACATTCTGAGCGCTTTGAGGCCTATGGTGGAAAAGGAAATATCTTCGCATAAAAACTAGACAGAAGCATTCTCAGAAACTTCTTTGTGATGGTGATGTATGCATCCAACTCACAGAGTTGAACCTTTCTTTTGATAGAGGAGGTTTGAAACACTGTTTTTGCAGAATCTGCATTGGACATTTGGATCCCTTTGAGACCTATGTTGGAAAAGGAAGTATCTTCACATAAAAACTAGACAGAACTATTTTCAGAAACTTCTTTGTGATGTTTGCATTCAACTCACAGAGTTGGACATGCTTTATCATAGAGCAGTTATGAAACAATATTTTAGTGGAATCTGCAAGTGGATATTTGGACCGCTTAGAGTCCTTCGTTGGAAACGGCAACATCTTCTCATAAAAACTAGACAGAAGCATTTTCTGAAACTTCTTTTTGATGTGTGCATTCAAGTCACAGAGTTGAAACTTTCTTTTGAGAGAGCAGGTTTGAAACACTCTTTTTGTGGAATCTGCAAGTGGACTTTTGGAGGGCTTTGAGGCCTATGATGGAAAAGGAAATATTTTCACATAAAATCTGGACAAAGCATTCTCAGAAACTTCTTTCTGATGTTTGCATTCAGCTCACAGAGTTGAACATACCCTTTCATGGAGCAGTTTTGAAGCACTGTTTTTGCAGAATCTGCTAGTGGATATTTGGACTTCTTTGAGGCCTTCGTTGGAAACGGGAATATCTTCACATTAAAACTTGACAGAAGAATTCTCAGAAACTTCTTTGTGATGTGTGCATTCGGCTCACAGAGTTGCATCTTTCGTTTGATAGGGCAGTTTTGAAACACTCCTTTGTAGGAGCTGCAAGTGGACATTTGGAGAGCTTTGAGGCCTATTGTGGAAAAAGAAATATCTTCACATAAAAACTAGACAGAAGCATTCTCAGAAGCTTCTTTGTGATGTATGCATTCAACTCACATCGTTGAACGTTTCTTTTGATAGAGCTGTTTTGAAACATTCTTTTTGTATAATCTGCAAGGGGACATTTGGAGAACTTTGAGGCCTATGGTGTAAAAGGAAATATCCTCGCAGAAAAACTAGACAGAAGCATTCTCAGAAACTTCTTTGTGATGTGTGCATTCAACTCACAGAGTTGAACCTTTCTTTTGCTAGAGCAGGTTTGAAACCCTCTTTTTGCAGAGTCTGCAAGTGGACATTTGGAACGCTTTGTGGCCTATGGTGGAAAAGGAAATATCTTCACGGAAAAACTAGACAGAAGCATTCTCAGAAACGTCTTTGTGATGTTTGCATTCAACTCACAGAGTTGAAAATACTTTACCATAGAGCAGTTTTGAGTCACTCTTTTAGTAGAATCTGCAAGTGGATATTTGGACCGCTTTGAGGCATTCGTTGGAAACAGGAATATCTTCACATAAACACTAGAGAGAAGATTTCTCAGAAACTTCTTTGTGCTGTGTGCATTCAACTCACAGAGTTGAAACTTTCTTTTGACAGAACAGGTTTAAAACAGTCTTTTTGGAGACTCTGCAAGTGGACATTTGAGCGATTTGATACCTATAGTGGAAAAGAAAATATCTTCCCATGAAAACAACAGAAGCATTCTCAGAAACTTCTTTGTGATGTTTGCCTTCAACTCAAAGAGTTGGACAAACCTTATCATAGAGCAGTTTTGAAACACTCTTTTAGTAGAATCTGCACGTGTTTAATTGGACCGGTTAGAGGCCCTCGTTGGAAATGGGAATATCTTCACATAATCACTAGACGGAAGATTTCTCAGAAACTTCTTTGTGCTGTGTGCATTCAACTCACTGAGTTGAACCTTTCTTTTGATAGAGCAGGTTTGAAACACTCTTTTTGTAGAATCTGCAAGTGGACATTTGGAGTGCTTTGAGGCCTATGGTGGGAAAGGAAATATCTTCACATAAAAACTAGACAGAAGAATTCTGAGAAACTTCTTTGTGATGTGTGCGTTCTTCTCGCAGAGTTGAAACTTCCTTTTGATTGAACAGTTTACAGACAGTCTTTTTGTAGAATCTGCAATTGGGCATTAGGAGCGCTTTGTGACCTATCTTATAAAAGGAAATATCTTCACATAAAATCTAGACAGAACCAATGTGAGAAACCTCTTTGTGATGTGTGTATTCATCTCACAGAGTTAAACCTTTCTTTTGATCGAGCAGTTTTGAACCTCTTTTTTTGTAGAATCTGCAAGTGGACATTTGGAGTGCTTTGAGGCCTATGGTGGAAAAGGAAATATCTTCACATAAAAACTAAAGAGAAGAATTCTGAGAAACTTCTTTGTGATGTGTGCGTTCATCTCACAGAGTTGAACCTTTCTTTTGATTGAGAATTATGGAAAAACTCTTTTTGTAGATTCTCTAAGTGGACATTTGAAGTGCTTTGCAGCCTAAGTTACAAAAGGAAATATCTTCACATAAAATCTAGACAGAAGCATTCTCAGAAACTTCTTTGTGATGTTTGCATTCAACTCACAGAGTTGAACCTTTCTTTTGATAGAGCAGTTTTGAAACTCTCTTTTTGTTGCATGTGGAAGTGGACATTTGGAGCGCTTTGAGGCTTATGGTGGAAAAGGAAATATCTTCACATAGAAACTAGACAGAAGCATTCTCAGAAACTTCTTTGTGATGTTTGCATTCTACTCACAGAGTTGAATATTCATTTTCATGGGGCAGTTTTGAAACACTCTTTTTGTAGAATATGCTAGTGGATATTTGGACTGCTTTGAGGCCTTCGTTGGAAACGGGAATATCTTCACCTAAAAACTAGACAGAATCATTCTCAGAAACTTGTTTGTAATGTGTGCATTCACTTCACAGAGTTGAAACTTTCTTTTGATAGAGGAGTTTTGAAACACTCTTTTTGTAGAATCTGCAAGTGGACACTTGGAACACTTTGAGGCCTATGGTGGAAAAGGAAATATCTTCCCATCTAAACTAGAGAGAAGCATTCTCAGAAACTTCTTTTTGATGTTTGCCTTCAACTCACAGAGTGGAACATACCTTATCATAGAGTCATTTTGAAACACTCCTTTAGTAGAATCTGCAAGTGGATATTAGGTAACCCTTGAGGCCCTCGTTGGAAACGGGAATATCTTCACATAAAATCTAGACAGCAGCATTCCCAGAAACTTCTTTGTGATGTGTACATTCAACTCACAGAGTTAAACCATTCTTTTGATTGAGAAGTTCTGAAACACTCTTTTTGTAGAATCTGCTAGCGGACATTTGTAGCGCTTTTGGGCATATAGTGGAAAAGGAAATATCTTCACTTAAAAACTAGACAGAAGTATTCTCAGAATCTTCTTTGTGATGTGTGCCTTCAACTCAAATAGTTGAAACTTTCTTTTGATTCAGCAGTTTGGAAACACTCTTTTTGGAGATTCTGCAAGTGGACATTTGCAGCCCTATGCGGACTATGATAGAAAATGTAATATCTTCACAAAAAATCTAGACAGAAGAAATCTGAGAAACTTCTTTGGCATGTGTGCATTCAACTCACAGAGTTCAAACTTTCTTTTGACTGAGCAGTTTTGAAACTCTGTTTTTGTAGAATTTGCAAGTGGACATTTGGATCATTTTGAGGCCTATGGTGGAAAAGGAAATATCTTCACATAAAAACTTGACAGAAGAATTCTGAGAATCTCCTTTGTGATGTATGTGTTTATCTCACAAAGTTGAACCTTCCTTTTGATTGAGCAGTTTAGAAACATTCTTTTTGTAGAATCTGCAAGTGGACTATTGGAGTGCTTTGTTGCCTATGGTAGAAAATGAAATATCTTCACATAAAATCTAGACAGAAGCAATCTCAGAAACTTCTTTGTGATGTGTGCATTCATCTCAGAGAGTTAAACCTTTCTTTTGGTTGAGTAGTTTTGAAGCTCTCTTTTTGTAGACTCTGCAAGGGGACATTTTGAGTGCTTTGAGGCCTACAGTGGGAAAGGAAATATCTTCACATAAAAACTAGACAGAAGAATTTTGAGAAACTTCTTTGTGATGTGCACGTTCTTCTCACAGAGTTAAAACTTCCTTTTGATTGAGCAGTTTGCAGACACTCTTTTTGTAGAATCTGCAAGTGGACTATTGCAGTGCTTTGTTGCCTATGTTATAAAAGGAAATATCTTCACATAAAATCTAGACAGAACCAATGTGAGAAACCTCTTTGTGATGTGTGCATTCATCTCACAGAGTTAAAGCATACTTTTGATTGAGCAGTTTTGAAACTCTTTTTTTGTAGAATCTGCAAGTGAACATTTGGAGTGCTTTGAGGCCTATGGTGGAAAAGGAAATATCTTCACATAAAAACTAGAGAGCAGAATTCTGAGAAACTTCTTTGTGATGTGTCCGTTCATCTCACAGAGTTGAACCTTTCTTTTGATTGAGAATTATGGAAGCACTCTTTTTGTAGATTCTGTAAGTGGGCATTTGAAGCGCTTTGCAGCCTAAGTTAGAAAAGGAAATATCCTCACATAAAATCTAGACAGAAGCAATGTGAGAAACTTCCTTGGGATGTGTGCATTCATCTCACAGGGTTAACTCTTACTTTTGATTGAGCAGTTTTGAAACTCTCTTTTTGTTGAATGTGGAAGTGGACATTTGGAGCGCTTTGAGGCTTATGGTGGAAAAGGAAATATCTTCACATAGAAACTAGACAGAAGCATTCTTAGAAACTTCTTTGTGATGTGTGCACTGATCTCACAGAGTTAAGCCTTTGTTTTGATTGAGCAGTTTTGAATCTCTCTTTTTGTAGAATCTGCAAGTTAACATTTGGAGCGCTTTGAGGCCTGTGGAGGAAAAGGAAATATTTTCACATAAAACTACACAGAAGAATTCGGAGAAGCTTCTTTGTGATGCATGCGTTTATCTCACAGAGTTGAACCTTTCTTTTGATTAAGCAGTTTGGAAACACTCTTTTTGCGGAACCTGCAAGTGGACATTTGGAGCGCTATGAGGCCTATGATGGAAAAGGAAATATCGTCACATAAAAACTAGACAGCAGAATTCTGAGAAACTACTTTGTGATGTGTGTGTTCATATCACAGAGTTGAACTTCACTTTTGATTGAGCAGTTTGGAGAGACTCTTTTTGTAGAATTTGCAACTGGACATTTGGAGCGCTTTGTGGCCTATGGTAGAAATTAAAATATCTTCACATAAAATCTAGATAAAAGCAATCTGACAAACTTCTTTGTGGTGTGTGCATTCATCTCACAGAGTAAACCTTTCTTTTGACTGAGCACTTTGGAAACTCTCTTTTTGTAGAATCTGCAAGTGGACATTTTGAAGGCTTTGAGGCCTATGGTGGAAAAGGAATTATCTTCACATAAAAACTAGACAGAAGAATTATGACAAACTTCTTTGTGATGTGTGCATTCAGCTCACGAAGTTGAACATTTCTTTTGATGGAGCAGTTTAGAAACACTCTTTTTGAAGAATCTGCAAGTGGACATTTGGAGCTCTTTGCAGCCTATGGTGGAAAAGGAAATATCTTCACATAAGATGTAGACAGAAGTAATCTGAAAACCTTCTTTATGATGTGTGCATTCATCTCACAGAGTTAAACCTTTCTTTTGATTGAGCAGTCTTGAAACTCTCTTTTTGTGGAATCTACAAGTGGACATTTGGAGCGCTTTGAGGCCTACGGTGGAAAAGGAAATATCTTCACATAAAAAATAGATAGAAGCATTTTTAGAAACATCTTTGTGATGTGTGCATTCATCTAACGGATTGAAACCTTTCTTTTGATAGATCAGTTTTAAAACTCCCTTTTTGTGTAATCTCTAAATGGACATTTGAAGGGCGTTCAGGCCTATGGTGAAAAATGAAATATCTTCACATAAAAAGTACATAGAAGTATTCTGAGAAACTACTTTGTGATGTGTGCATTCAACCCCCAGATTTGAACATTCCTTTGAAGGACCAGTTTTGAAATACTCTTTTTGTAGAATCTGCAAGCGGACATTTCGAGTGCCTTCGGGTCTACGGTACGAAAGGAAATATCTTCACATAAAAACTAGAAAGAAGAATTCTGAGAAAGTTCTTTATGATGTGCGCATTCATCTAGAAAGTTGAACATTTCTTTGAATGAGCAGTTTGGAAACACTCTTTTGGTAGAATCTGCAAGTGGACATTTGGAGCGCTCTGAGGCCTATGTTAGAACAGCAAATATCTTCACATAAATTGTAGACAGAAGCAATCTGTGAAACTTCTTTGTGATGTGTGCATTCATCTCAAAGAGGTAAAGCTTTCTTTTGATAGAGCAGATTTGAAACTCTCTTTTTGTAGAATCTGCAAGTGGACATTTGGAGCGATTTGATACATGTGGTGGAAAAGTTAATATCTTCATATAAAAACTAGACAGAAGAATTCTGAGAAACTTCTTTGAGATGTCTGCGTTCATCTCACAGAGTTGAAACTTTCCTTAGATTGAGCAGTTTGGAAACACTCTTTTTGTAGAATCTGCAAGTGGACATTTGGAGAGCTTTGCGGCCAATGGTAGAAAAGGAAATATCTTCACATAAAATCTAGACAGAAGCAATCTGAGAAACTTCTTTGTGATGTGTGCATTCATCCCACCGAATTAAAAGTTTCTTTTGATTTAGCAGTTTTGAAACTCTCTTTTTGTAGAATCTGCAACTGGACATTTGGAGTGCTTTGCGCCCTATGGTAGAAAAGGAAATCTCTTCATATAAAATCTTGACAGAAGCAATCTGAGAAGCATCTTTGTGACATGTGCATTCATCCCAGAGAGTTAAAACTTTCTTTTGATTGAGGAGTATTGAAACTCTGTTTTTGTAAAATCTGCAAGTGGACATTTGGAGCCCTTTGAGTCCAATGGTGGAAAAGGAAATATCTTCCCATAAAAACCAGACAGAAGAATTCTGAGAAACTTCTTTGTGATGTGTGCATTAATCTCACAGAGTTGAACCTTTCTTTTCATTAAGCAGTTTGCAACCACTCTTTTTGTCGAATCTGCAAGTGTACATTTGGAGGGCTTTGTGGCCTATGGAAGAACAGAAAATATCTTCACATAAAATATAGACAGAAGCAATCTCAGAAACTTCTGTGTGTTGTGTGCATTCATCTCACAGAGTTAAAATTTTCTTTTGATTGAGCAGTTTGGAAACTCTCTTTTTGTAGGAGCTGCAAGTGGACATTTGCAGTGCTTTGAGTTCAATGGTGGAAAAGGAAATATCTTCACATAAAAACTAGACAGAAGAATTCTGAGAAACTTCTTTGTGATGTGTGCATTCATCTCACAGAGTTGAACTTTTCTTTTTATTGAGCCATTTGAAAACACTGTTTTTGTAGAATCTGCAAGTGGACATTTGGAGCACTTTGGAGCCAATGGTAGAAAAGGAAATATCTTGACATAAAATCTACACAGAAGCAATCTGGGAAACTTCCTTGTGATGTGCACGCTCATCTCACAGAGTTAAACCTTTCTTTTGATTGAGCAGTTTTGAAACTCTCTTTTTGTAGATTCTGCAAGTGAACATTTGTAGCGGTTTGAGACCTACGGTGGAAAATGAAATACATTCACATAAAAACTAGACAGAAGAAATCTGAGAAACATCTATGGACGTGTGCGTTCATCTCACAGAGTTAAACTTTTTTTGATCAAGCAGTTTGGAAACACTTTTTGAACAATCTGCAAGTGGACATTTGAAGCTCTTTGAGAACTGTGGGGGAAAAGGAAATATCTTCACATAAAAACTAGACAGAAGAATACTGTGAAATCACTTTTTGATGCGTGCGTTCATCACACAGAGTTGAAAGTTTCGTTTCATTGGGCTGTTTGGAAACACTCTTTTTGCAGAATCTGCATGTGGACAATTTTAGCGCTTTGCGGCCTATGGTAGAAAAGGAAATATCTTCACATAAAATCTAGACAGAAGCAATCTGACAAACTTCTTTGTGATGTGTGCATTCATCTCACAGAGATAAACCTTTCTTTTTATTGAGCAGTTTTGAAACTCTCTTTTTGTAGTATCTGCAAGTGGACATTTGGAGCCCTTTTAGGCCTGTGGTAGAAAAGGAAATCTCTTCACATAAAAACTACACAGAAGAATTCTGAAAAACTTCTTTGTGATGCGTGCTTTCATCTCCCATAGTTGAAACTTTCTTTTGATACAGCAGGTTGGAAACACTCTTTTGTAGAATCTGCAAGTGCACATTCGGAGCGCTTTGTGGCCTGTAGTAGAAAACGAAATATCTTCACATAAAGTCTAGACAGAAGCAATCTGAGAAACTTCTTTGTGATGTGTGCATTCATCTCATGGAGTTAAACTTTTCTTTTGATTGAGCAGTCTTGAAGCTCCCTTTTTGTAGAATCCGCAAGTGGATATTTGGAACTCTTTGAGGCCAACAGTGGAAAAGGAAATATCTGCACATAAAAACTAGACAGAAGAATTCTGAGAAACTTCTTTGGGACGTGTGCATTCATCTCACAGATTTGAACCTATCTTTTCATTGAACAGTTTGGAAACACACTTTCTGTAGAATATGCAAGTGGACATTTGGAGAACTTTGTGGCATATGGTAGAAAAGGAAATATCGTCACATAAAATCTGGACAGAAGCCATCTGAGAAACTTCTTTGTGATGTGTGCATTTATCTCACAGAGTTAAACCTTTCTTTTGATTAAGCAGTTTCGAAACACTCTTTTTGTAGAATCTCAAAGTGGACATTTGGAGCGCTTAGAGGCCTATGGTGGAAAAGGAAATATCTTCACATAAAACTAGACAGAAGAATTCTGATAATCTTCTTTGTGATGTGTGCGTTCATCTCACAAAGCTGAAATTTTCTTTTGATTGAGCAGTTTGGAAACACTGTTTTTGTAGAATCTGCAAGTGGACATTTGCAATGCTTTGTGGCCTATGGTTGAAACAGAAATATCTTCACATAAAACTGAGACAGAAACAATCTGAGAAACTTCTTTGTGATGTGTGCATTCATCTCACAGAGTTAAACCTTTCTTTTGATTGAGCGGTTTTGAAACTCTCTTTTCATAGAATCTGCAAGTGGACATTTGGAGTGCTTTGAGGCCTGTGGTGGAAAAGGTAATATCTTCACATAAAAACTACACAGAAGAATTCTGACAAACTTCGTGGGAATGTGTGCGTTCATCTCACAGACTTGAACCTTTCTTTTGATTGAGCAGTTTGGAAACACTCTTTTTTGTAGAATCTGCAAATGGACATTTGAAGCGCTTTGCGACCTATGGTAGAAAAAGTAATACCTTCACATAAAATCTAGAGAGAAGCAATCGGAGAAACTTCTTAGTGATGGGTGCATTCATCTCACAGAGTTTAAACTTTCTTTTGATTCAGCAGTTTTGAAACTCTCTTTTTGTAGAATCTGCAAGTGGACATTTGGAACACTTTGAGGCCTATGGTGGAAAAGGAAATATCTTCACATAAAAACTAGAAAGAAGAATTCTGACAAACTTCTTTGTGATGTGTGCGTTCTTCTCACAGAGTGGAACCGTTCTTTTGATTGAGCAGTTTGGTATCACTCTTTCTTGTAGAGTCCGCAGGTGGGCATTTGGAGCGCTTTGCGGTCTATGGTAGAAAAGTAAATATCTTCACATAAAATCTACACAGAAGCAATATGAGAAACTTGTTTGTGATATATGCATTCATCTCACAGAGATAACCCTTTCTTTTGATTGAGCAGTTTTGAAACTCTCTTTTTGTAGAATCTGCAAGTGGACATTTAGAGCGTCTTGAGGCCTATGATGGAACAGGAAATATCTTCACATAAAAATTAGACAGAAGAATTCTGAGAAACTTCTTTGTGATGAGTGTGTTCATCTCACAGAGTTGAACATTTCTTTTGATTGAGTAGTTTGGAAACACTCTTTTTGTAGAATCTGCAAGTGGACATTTGGAACTCTTTGCGGCCAATGGTAGAAAAGGAAATATCTTCACATAAAATCTAGACAGAAGCAATCTGAGAAACTTCTTTGTGATGCGTGCATTAATCTCACAGAGTTAAGCCTTTCTTTTGATTGAGCAGATTGGAAACTCTCTTTTTGTAGAACCTGCAAGTGGACATTTGGCAGCGCTTTGAGGCCTGTGGTGGAGAAGGAAATATCTTCACATAAAAGTAGATAGAAGCATTCTGAGAAAGTTCTCTGTGATGTCTGCATTCATCTCCTGGAGTTCCAACTTTCTTTAGGAGAACCAGTTTTCAAATACTCTTTTTGGAGAATCTGCAAGGGGACATTTCAAGCACCTTGAGGCTTAAGTTGGAAAAGGAAATATCTTCACAAAAAAAACAGAAGAATTCTGAGAATCTTTTTTATGATGTGTACATTCATCTAACAGAGTTGAACCTTTCTTTTGTTTGCGTAGTTTGGGAACACCCTTTTTGTAGAACCTGCAAGTGGACATTTGGAGCGCTTTGTGGCCTATGATAGAAAAGGAAATATCTTCACATAAAATCTAGAAGGAAGCAATCTGAGAAACTCCTTTGTGATGTGTGCATTCATCTCACAGAGTTGAAACTTTCTTTTGATTGAGCAGTTTTGAAACACTCTCTTCGTGGAATCTGCAATTGGATGTTTGGAGCCCTTTGAGGCCTATTGTGGAAAAGGAAATATCTTCACATAAAAACTACTCAGAAGCATTCTGAGAAACACCATTGTGATGTTTGCATTCAACTCACAGAGTTGAAACGACGTTTTGATTGAGCAGTTTTGAATCTCTTTTTTTGCAGAAACTACAAGTGTATGTTTGGAAAGCTTTGAGGCCTATTGTGGAAAAGGAAATATCTTCACATAAAAACTACACAGAAGCATTCTGAGAAACTACTTTGTGAGGTGTGCATTCAACTCACAGAGTTGAACCTATCTTTTGATTGAGCAGTTTTGAATCTCTCTTTTTGCACAATCTGAAGGTGGATATTTCGAGCCCTTTGAGGCCTACAGTGGAAAAGCAAATATCTTCACATAAAAACTATGCAGAAGCATTGTGAGAAACTACCCTGTGAGGTGTGCATTCAACTCACAGAGTTGAACTTATCTTCTCATTGAGCAGTTTTGAATTTATCTTTTGGTAGAATCTCCAAGTGGATATTTGGAGCCCTTTGCGCCCTATGGTGGAAAAGGAAATATCTTCAAATAAAAACTACACAGAATCACTCAGAGAAACTGCTTTGTGATGTGTGCATTCATCTCACAGAGTTTGATGATTGAGCAGTTTTGAAACACTCTTTTTGTAGAATATGGAAGTGGATATGTGGAGCCCACTGAGGCCCATAGTGGTAAGGAAATATCTTCACATAAAAACAACACAGAAGCATTCTGAGAAACTTCTTTGTGATGTGTGCATTCATCTCACTGAGTTGAACCTTTCTTTTCATTGTGCCGTTTTGAAACACCGTTTTTGTAGAATCTGCAAGTGGATATTTGGAGATCTTTGCCGCCTATTGTGGAAAAGGAAACATCTTCACATAAAAACTACTCAGAAGCATTCTGAGAAACTTCTTTGTGATGTGGGCATTCAACTCACAGAGTTGAACCTATCTTTTGATTGAGCAGTTTTGAATACCTCTTTTTGCAGAATCTGCAGGTGGATATTTGGAGCCTTTTGAGGCCTGCTGTGGAAAATCAAATATGTTCACATAAAAACTATACAGAAAGATTCTGAGAAACTTCTTTGTGATGTGTGCATTCAACTCAGAGAGTTGAATCTATCTTTTGATTGAGTAGTTTTGAATCTCTCTTTTTGTAGAATCTGCAAGTGGATATTAGGAGCCCTTTGTGCCCTATGGTGGAAAAGGAAATATCTTCAAATAAAAACTACATGGAAGCATTCAGAGAAACTGCTTTGTGATGTGTGCATTCAACTCACAGAGGTGAACTTATCTTTTGTTTGAGCAGTTTTGAATCTCTCTTTATGCAGAATCTGCAGGTGGATATTTGGAGACCTTCGAGGCCTACTGTGGAAAAGGAAATAACTTCAAATAAAAACTACACAGAAGCATTCTCAGAAACTTCTTCATGATGTATGCATTCAACTCACAGAGTTGAACCTATCTTTTGATTGAACAGTTTTGAATCTCTCTTTTTGCACAATCTGCAAGTGGATGTTTGGAGCGTTGTGAGGCCTACTGTGGAAAATCAAATATGTTCACATAAAAACTAAACAGAAGCATTCTGAGAAACTTCTTTGTGATGTGTGTGTTCAACTCACAGAGTTGAACCTATCTTTTGATTGAGCAGTTTTGAGTCTCTCTTTTTGCAGGATCTGTAACTGGATGTTTGGAGAGCTTTGAGGACTATTGTGGAAAGGGAAATATCTTCACATAAAAACTACACAGAATCATTCTGAGAAACTTCTTTGTGAGGTGTGCACTCAACTCACAGAGTTGATCTTATCTTCTCATTGAGCAGTTTTGAATCTCTCTTTTTGTAGAATCTGCAAGTGGATATTTGGAGCCCTTTCAGCCCTGTGGTGGAAAAGGAAATATCTTGAAATAAAAACTACACAGAAGCATTCAGACACACTTCTTTGTGATGTGTGCATTCAACACACAGAGTTGAAAGTATCTTTTGATTGAGCAGTTTTGAATCTCTCTTTTTGCAGAATCTGCAGGTGGATATTTGGAGCCCTTTGAGGACTACTGTGGAAAAGCAAATATCCTCACATGAAAATTACACAGAAGCATTCTGAGAAACTACTTCATGACGTGCGAATTCATCTCACACGGATGAATTTATCTCATGATTGAGCAGTTTTGAAACACTCTTTTTGTAGAATATGGAAGTGGATATGTGGAGCCCACTGAGGCCCATAGTGGTAAGGAAATATCTTCAAATAAAAACAACGCAGAAGCATTCTGAGAAACTTCTTTGTGATGTGTGCATTCATCTCACAGGGTTGAAACTTTCTTTTCATTGAGCAGTTTTGAACCACCGTTTTTGTAGAATCTTCAAGTGGATATTTGGAGAACTTTGAGGCCTATTGTGGAAAAGGAAACATCTTCACGTAAAAACTACTCAGAAGAGTTCTCAGAAACTTCTTTGTGATGCGGGCATTCAACTTACAGAGTTGAACCTATCTGTTGACTGAGCAGTTTAGAGTTTCTGTTTTTCTAGAATCTGCAAGAGGATATTTGGAGCCCTATGCGCCCTATGGTGGAAAAGGAAATATCTTCAATAAAAACTACACAGAAGCATTCTAAGAAACTTCTTCGTGATGTGTACATTCAAATCACTGAGTTGAAATTATCTTCTCAATGAGCAGTTTTGAATCTCTGGTTTTGTAGAATCTACAAGTGGATATCTGGAGCCATTTGTGCCCTATGGTGGAAAAGGAATTATCTTTAAATAAAACTACACAGAACCATTCAGAGAAACTTCTTGTGATGTATGCATTCAATTCACAGAGATGAACGTATCTTTTGATTGAGCAGTTTAGAATCCCTCTTTTGAAGAAACTGCAAGTGGATATTTGGAGCCCTTTGCACTCTGTGTTGGAAAAGGAAATATCTTTAAATGAAAACAACACAGAAGTATTCAGAGAAACTTCTTTGAACTGTCTGCATTAAACTCAGAGAGCTGAAACTTTCTTTTGGTAGAGCAGTTTTGAAACACTCTTTTTGTAGAATCTGCAGGTGGATATTTGGAGCGCTTTGAGGCCTATGTTAGAAAAGGAAATATGTTCATACAGAAACTAGATAGAAACATTCACAGAAACTACTTTGTGATGTGTGCATTCAACTCAAAGAGTTGAACATTCCTTTAGTCAGAGCAGTTTTGCAGCACTCTTTTTGTAGAATCTGCAAGTGGATACTTGGACTGCTCTGAGGCCTATGTTGGAAAAGGAAATATCATCACACAAAAACTAGACAGAAGCATTCTCAGAAACTTCTTTGTGATTTGTGCATTCAACTCACGGAGTTCACCATTCCTCTTGACAGAACAGATTTGAAACACACTTTTTGTAGAATCTGCAAGTGGATATTTGGAGTGCTTTGAGGCCTTCGGTGGAAACGGGAATACCTTCACATAAACACTAGACAGAAGCATTCTCAGAAACTTCCTTGTGATGTGTGCATTCAATTCACAGAGTTGAACCTTCTTTTTGATAGAGCAGTTTTGAGACACTGTTTTTGTATAATCTGCAATGGGACATTTGGATCTCTCTGAGGCCTACGGTGGAAATGGAAATATTTTTACATAAAAACCAGACAGAAGAATTCTCGGAAACTTCTTTGTGATGTGTGCATTCAACTCAGAGAGTTGAACCTTTCTTTTGATAGAGCAGGTTTGAAATACTCTTTTTGTAGAATCTGCAAGTGGACATTTGCAGCGCTTTGAGGCCAATGGTAGAAAAGGAAATAACTTCACATAAAAACTAGACAGAAGCATTCTCAGAAACTTCTTTGTGATGTTTGCATTCAACTCACAGATTTGAATATACCTTATCACAGAGCAGTTTTGAAACACTCTTTTAGTAGACTTCGCAAGTGGATATTTGGACCGCTCTGAGGCCTTCGTTGGAAACGAGAATACCTTCACATAAAGACTAGACAGAAGCATTCTCTGAAACCTCTTCGTGATGTGTGCATTCAACTCACAGAGTTGAAATTTTCTTTTGATAGAGCAGGTTTGAAACACTCTTTTTGTAGAATCTGCAAGTTGACATTTGGAGAGCTTTGAGGCATATGGTGGAAAAGGAAATATCTTCACACAAAAACTAGACAGAAGCATTCTCAGAAACTTCTTCAGGATGTTTGCATTTAACTCACAGAGTTGAACATACCTTTTTATGGAGCAGTTTAGAAACACACTTTTTGTAGAATCTGCAAGTGGATATTTAGGCCGCTTTGAGGCCTTCGTTGGAAACGGGAATATCTACACATAAACACTAGAGAGAAGCATTCTCAGAAACCCCTTTGTGATGTGTGCATTCAAATCACAGAGTTGAACCTTTCCTTTGATAGAGCTGGTTTGAAACACTCTCTTTGTAGAATCTGCAAGTGGACATTTGGAGTGATTTGAGGCCTGTGGTGGAAAAGGAAATATCTTCACATAAAAACTAGACAGAAGCATTCTCAGAAACTTCTTTGTGGTGTTTTCATTAAACTCGCAGAGTTAAACCTTCCTTTTCATAGAGCAGTTTTGAAACACTCTTTTCGTAGGATCTACAAGTTGACATTTGAACTGCTTTGAGGCCTATGGTGGAAAAGGAAATAGCTTCACATAAAAACTAGACAGAAGCATTCTCAGAAACTTCTTTGTGATGTGCGAATTAAACTCAAAGAGTTGAACCTTTGTTTTGATAGAGCAGGTTTGAAACACTCTTTTGCAGAACCTACAAGTGGACATTTCGAGCCCTTTGAAGCCTACGGTGGAAAAGGAAATATCTTCACATAAAAAGTATACAGAAGCATTCTCTAAGACTACTTTGTGATGTGTGCATTCAACTCATGGAGTTGAACAGACTTTATCTTAGAACAGTTTTGAAAGACTCTTTTAGTAGAATCTGCAGGTGGATATTTGGACAGCTTTGAAGCCTTCCTTGGAAACTGGAGTATCTTCACATAATCAGTAGACAAATGCTTTCTCAGAAACATCTTTGTGCTGTGTGGATTGAACATACAGATTTGAAACTTTCTTTTGATAGAGCAGCTTTGACACACTCTTTTTGTAGAATCTGCAAGTGGACATTTGGAGCGCTTTGAGGTCTATGGTGGAAAAGGAAATATCTTCACATAAAACGTGGAAAGAAGCATTCTCAGAAACCCCTTTGTAATGTGTGCATTTAACTCACAGAGTTGAAACTTTCTTTTGATAGAACAGCTTTGAAACACACTTTTTGTAAAATCTGCAATTGGACATTTGGAGAGCTTTGAGGCCTATGGTAGAAAAGGAAATGTCTTTACATAAAAACTAGACAGAAGCATTCTCAGAAACTACTTTGTGCTGTGTGCATTCAACTCAGAGAGTTGAACCTTTCTTTTGATAGAGCAGGTTTGAAACACTCTTTTTGTAGAATCTGCAAGTGGACATTTGGAGGGCTTTGAGGCTTATGTTGGAAAAGGAAATATCTTCAAATAAAAACTAGACAGAAACTTTCTCAGAAACTTCTTTGTGATGTGTGCATTCAACTAACAGAGTTGAATCTTTCTTTTCATAGAGCAGTTTTCAAACACACTTTTGGTAGAATATACAAGTGGACATTTGGAGAGCTTTGAGGCCTATGGCAGAAAAAATAATCTCCACATAAAAACTACATGGAAGCATTCTGAGAAACTTCTTTGTGATGTGTGTATTCAACTCACAGAGTTGAAACTTTCTTTTGATAGAGCAGGTTTGAAACACTCTTTTTGTAGAATCTGAAAGTGGACATTTGGAGAGCTTGGAGGACTATGGTGGAAAAGAAATATCTTCACACAAAAAATAGAAGAATTCTCAGAAACTTCTTTGTGATGTTTGCATTCAACTCTCAGAGTTGAACATACCTTTTCATGGAGCAGTTTAGAAACACTCTTTTTGTAGAATCTGCAAGTGGATATTTGGACTGCTTTGAGGCCTTCGTTGGAAATGGGAATATCCTCACATAAACACTAGAGAGAAGCATTCTCAGAAACTACTTTCTGATGTGTGCATTCAACTCCCAGATTTGAACCTTTCCTTTGATAGAGCAGGTTTGAAACACTCTTTTTGAATAATATGCAAGTGGACAATTTGAGCACTTTTAGTGCTATGGTTGAAAAGCAAATATCTTCACATAAATTCTAGACAGAAGCATTCTCAGGAACTCCTTTGTGATGTTTGCATTCAACTCACAGAGTTTAACACACCTTATCATACAGCAGTTTTGAAACAGTGTTTTAGTAGAATTTCCCAGTGGATATTTGGACCGCTTTGAGGCCTTCTTTGGAAACGGGAATATATTCATATAAAAACTAGACAGAAGCATTCTCAGAAACTTCTTGGTGATGTCTGCATTCCACTCACAGAATTGAACCTTTCTTTTCATAGAGCACGTTTGAAACACTGTTTTTGTAGAATCAACAAGTGGTCATTTAGAGAGCTTTAAGGACCATGGTGGAAACGGAAAAATCTTTATGTAAAAACCAGACAGAAGAATTCTCAGAAACTACGTTGTGATGTTTCCATTCAACTCACAGAGTTGAACATACCTTTTCATAGAGCAGTTTTGAAACACTCTTTTTGTAGAATTTGCAAGTGGATATTTGTACCGCTTTGAGGCCTTCATTGGAAATTGGAATATCTTCACATAAACACTTGACAGAAGCATTCTCAGAAACTTCTTTGTGATGTGTGCATTCAACTCACAGAGTTGAACGTTTATTAGATAGAGCACGTTTGAAACACTCATTTTGTAGAATCTGCAAGTGGACATTTGGAGAGCTTTGAGGACTACGGTGGGAAAGGAAATATCTTCACATCAAAACTAGACAGAAGCATACTCAGAAACTTCTTTATGATGTTTGCATTAAACTCACAGAGTTGAACTTTCATTTTCATAGACCAGTTTTGAAACACTCTTTTCATAGTATCTGCAAGTGGATATTTGGACTGCTTTGAGGACTTCATTGGAAACAGGTATAACTTCACATAAACATTAGACAGAAGCATTCTCAGAAACTTCTTTGTGATGTGTGCATTCAAGTCACAGAATTGAACATACCTTATCATAGAGTAGTTCTGAAACCCTCTTTTAGTGGAATCTGCAAGTGGATATTTGGACCGCATTGAGGCCTTCTTTGAAAATGGGAGTATCTTCACATAAACACTAGACAGAAGCATTCTGAGAAACTTCTTTGTGATGTGTGCATTCAACTCACAGAGTTGAACTTTTCTTTTGATAGAGCAGGTTTGAAACACTCTTTTTGTAGAACCTGCAAGTGGACATTTGGAGAGCTTTGAGGCCTATGGTGGAAAAGGAAATATCTTCCAATAAAAAATAGAAGGATTCTCAGAAACTTCTTTGTGATGTTTGCGTTTGCCTTACAGAGTTGAACACACGTTATCATAGAGCAGTTTTGAAACACTCTTTGAGTAGAATCAACAAGTGGATATTTGGACTCCTTTGAGGCCTTCATTGGAAACGGGAATATCTTCACATACAAACTAGACAGAAGCATTCTCAGGAACTTCTTTGTGATGTGTGCATTCAACTCACAGAGTTGAACCTTTCTGTTGATAGACCACGTTTGAAATACTCTTTTTGTAGAATTTGCAAGTGGACATTTGGAGAGCTTTGTGGCCTACGGTGGAAAAGGAAATATCATCAAATAAAAACTAGACAGAAGCATTCTCAGAGACTTGTTCATGATCTTTGCATTCAACTCACAGAGTTGAACATACCTTATCATAGCACAGTTTTGAAAGACTCTTTTACTAGAATTTGCAAGAGGATATTTGGAGTGCTTTGAGGCCAACATTGGAAACGGGAATATCTTCACATAAACACTAGACAGAAACATTCTCAGAAAGTTCTTTGTGATGTGTGCATTCAACTCACAGAGTTGAACGTTGCTTTTGATAGAGCAGTTTTGACAAACTCTTTTTGTAAAATCTGCAATTGGGTATTTGGAGAGCTTTGAGGCCTATGGTCAAAAAGGAAATATCTTCACATAAAAGCTACAGAGAAGCATTCTCAGAAACTTCTTGGTGATGTGTGCTTTCAACTCACAGAATTGAACCTTGCTTTTGATAGAGCAGGTTTGAAACACTCTTTTTGTGGAATCTGCAAGTGGATATTTGGACCACTTTGAGGCCTTCATTAGAAATGGGAATATCTTTACATAATCACTAGACAGAAGCTTTCTCAGAAACTTCTTTGTGCTGTGTGCATTCAGCTCAGAGAGTAGAACCTTTCTTTTGATAGAGCAGGTTTGAAACACTTTTTTCATGGAATCTGCATGTGGATATTTGGACCGCTTTGAGGCCTTCGTTGGAAACGAGAGTATTTTCACTTAAACACTAGACAGAAGCATTCTCAGAAACTAATTTGTGATGTGTGCATTCAACTCACAGAGTTCAACCTTCCTTTAGATAAAGCACGTTTGAAACACTCATTTTGTAGAATCTGGGAGTGGACATTTGAAGAAATTTGAGGCCTACGGTGGGAAAGGAAATGTCATCACATAAAAACTAGACAGAAGCATTCTCAGAAACGTCTTTGAGATGTGTGCATTCAACTCACGGAGGTGTACCTTCCTTTTCATAGAGCATTTTTTAAACACACTTTTCGTAGATTCCGCAAGTGGATATTTGGACCGCTTTGAGGCCTTCGTTAGAAACGGGAATATCTTCACATAAAAACTAGACAGAAGCATTTCAGAAACTTCTTTGTCATGTGTGCATTCAACTCACAGAGTTGAAACTTTCTTTTGATGGAGAAGGTGTTAAACACTGTTTTTGCGGAATATAAAAGTGGACATTTGGTGCGCTTTGAGGCCTATGGTGGAAAAGGAAATATCTTCACATAAAAAATAGAATCATTCTCAGAATCTTGTTTTTGATGGATGCATTGAATTCACAGAGTTGAACATGCTTTATTATAGAGCAGTTTTGAAACACTCTTTTAGTAGAATCTGCAAGTGGATATTTGGACCGCTTAAAGGCCTTCTTTGGAAAGGGGTATATCTTCACATAAACACCAGACAGAAGCATTCTCAGAAACTTCTTCGTACTGTGTGCATTCAACTCGGTGAGTTGAACCTTTCTTTTGATAGAGCAGTTTTGAAACACTCTTTTTGAAGAATCTGCATGTGGATATTTGGACGGCTTTGAGACCTTCTTTAGAAACGGTAATATCTTGACATAAACACTAGACAGAAGCATTCTCAGAAACTTCTTTCTGATGTGTGCATTCAACTCGCAAATTTGAACGTACCTTATCATGGATCAGTTTTGAAACTCTCTTTTAGTGGAATCTGCAAGTGGATATTTGGACCCCTTTGAGGTCTTCATTGGAAACAGGAATATCTTCACATAAACACTAGACAGAAGCATTCTCAGAAATTTCTTATTGATGTGTGCATTCAACTCACAGAGTTGATCTTTTCTTTTGACAGAGCAGGTTTGAATCACTCTTTTTGTAGATTCTGCAAGTGCACATTTGGAGAGATTTGAGGCCTGTGGTGGAAAAGGAAATATCTTCATATAAAAACTAGACAGAAGAACTCTCCAAAACATCTTTGTGATGTTTGCATTCAATTCACAGAGTTGAACATATCTTTTCATAGAGCAGTTTTGAAACACTCTTTTCGTAGAATCTGCAAGTGGATATTTGGAATGCTTTGAGGCTTACGTGGGAAACGGAAATATCTTCACATAAAAACTAGACAGAAGCATTCTCAGAAACTTCTTTGTAATGTGTGCATTCAACTCACAGAGTTGAAACTTTCTTTATATAGAGCAGGTTTGAAACACTCTTTTTGTAGAATCTGCAAGTGGACATTTGCAGCACTTTGATTCCTATCGTGGAAAAGGTAATATCATCACGTAAAGACTACACTGTAGCTTTCTCAGAAACTTCTTTGTGATGTTTGCATTCAACTCACAGAGTTGAACATACCTCTTCATAGCGCAATTTAGAAACTCTCTTTTTGTAGAATGTGCAAGTTGATATTTGGAACTCTGCGAGGCCTTCGTTGGAAACCGGGAATAACTTCACATAAAAACTAGACAGAAGCATTCTCACAAACTTCTTTGTGATGTGTGCATTAAACTCACAGATTTGGACCTTGCTTTTGATAGAGCAGATTTGAAACACTCTTTTTTTAGAATCTGCACGGGGGCATTTGGAGCACTTTGAGGCCTATGGTGGAAAAGGAAATATCTTCACTTAAAAACTACACAGAAGCATTCTCAGAAACTTCTTCATGATGTGTGCATTCACCTCAGAGAGTTGAACATTTATTTTGATAGAGCAGTTTTGAAACACTCTTTTTGTAAAGTCTGCAAGTGGATAGATGGAATGCTTTGCGGCCTTCGTTGGAAACGGGAGTATCTTCACATAATCACTAGACAGAAGCTTTCTCAGAAACTTTTTTGTGCTGTGGCATTCAAGTAAGGGAGTTGAACCTTTATTTTGAAAGAGCAGGTTTGAAACACTCTTTTTGTGGAGTCTGCAAGTGGACATTTGGAGAGTTTTGAGGCCTATGGTGGAAAAGGAAATATCTTCACGTAAAAACTACACAGAAGCATTCTCAGAAACTTCTTTGTGATGTTTGTATTCAACTCACAGATTTGAACTTTCTTTGATAGAGCAGTTTTGAACCAGTCTTTTTGAAGAAACTGCAAATGGATATTTGGACCGCTTTGAGGCCTTCTTTGAAAACGGGAATGTCTTTACATAAACACTAGACAGAAGCATTCCCAGAAACTTCTCTGTGATGTGTGCATTCAATTCACAGAGTTGAACCTTTCTTTTGATAGAGCAGGTTTGAAACAATCTTTTTGGAGGATCTGCAAGTGAACTTTTGGAGAGCTTTGAGGCCTATGGTGGAAAAGGAAGTATCTTTATATAAAAAGCAGGCAGAAGAATTCTCAGAAAATTCTTTGTGATCGTGCATTCAACTCACAGAGTTGAACATACATTTTGATAGAGCAGTGTTGAAACACTCTTTTAGTAGAATCTGCATGTGGATATTTTTACTGCTTTGAGGCCTTCGTTGGAAACGGGAATATCTTCACATAAAAAATATACAGAAGCATTCTCAGAAACTTCTTTGTGATGTTTGTTTTCAACTCACAGATTTCAACGTACCTTATCATAGAGTAGCTTTGAAACACTCTTTTAGCAGAATCTGCACGTGCACATTTGGAGAGCTTTGAGGCTTGTCGTGGAAAAGGAAATATCATCATATAAAAACTAGACAGAAGAATGCTCAGAAACATCTTTGTGATGTTTGCATTCAACTCAAAGAGTTGAACATACCTTTTAATACAGCAGTTTTGGAACACTCTTCGTGGAATCTGCAAGTGGATATTTGGAATGCTTTGAGGCCTTCGTTGGAAACGGGAATATCTTCACATAAAAACTAGACAGAAGTATTCTCAGAAAATTCTTTAGGGTGGTTGCATTCAACACACAGAATTGAACATACCTTGTCCTAGAGCAGTTTTGAAACACTCTTTTTGTAGAATCTGCAAGTGGATATTTGGACCGCTTTGAGGCTTTCGTTGGAAACGGGAATATCTTCACATAAACAGTAGACAGAAGGATTCTCAGACTCTTCTTTGTAATGTGTGCTTTCAACTCACAGAATTTAACCATTCTTTTGATAGAGCAGGTTTGAAACACTCTTTTTGTAGGATCTGCAATTTGACATTTTGAGAGCTTTGAAGCCTACGGTTCAAAAGGAAATATCATCACATAAAAAGTAGACTGAAGCATTCTCAGAAACTACATTGTGATGTTTGCATTCAGCACACAGAGTTGAACATAACTTTTCATGGAGCAGTTTTGAAACACTCTTTATGTAGAAGCTGCAAGTGGATATTTGGATAGCTTTCAGGACTTCGTTGGAAATGGGAATATCTTCACATAAAAACTAGACAGAAGCATTCTCAGAAACTAGTTTGTGAGGTTTGCATTCAACTCACAGAGGTGAACATACTTTATCATAGAGCAGTTTTGAAACACTCTTGTAGTAGAAGCTGCAAGTGGATATTTGGACCGCTTTGAGGTCTTCGTTGGAAACGGGATTATCTTCACATAATCACTAGACAGATGCTTTCTCAAAAACTTCTTTGTACTGAGTGCATTCAACTCACAGAGTTAACCTTACTTCATCGAGCAGGTATGAAACACTCTTTTTGTAGAATCTGCAACTGGACATTTGGAATGCTTTGAGGTCTGTGGTGGAATAGGAAATATCTTCACATAAAAACTAGACAGAAGCATTCTCAGAAACATCTTTGTGATGTTTGCATTCAACTCACAGAGCTCAAAATCCCTTTTCATAGAGCAGTTTTGAAACACTCATTTTGTAGACTCTACAAGTGGATATTTGGACTCCTTTGAGGCCTTCGTTTTAAAAGGGAATATCTTCACATAAAAACTAGACAGAAGCATTCTCAGAAACTTCTTTGTGATGTGTGCATTCAACTCACCGAGTTGAACATACTTTGTCATAGAGCAGTTTTGAAGCACTCTTTTAGTAGAATCTGCAAGTGGATATTTGGACCGCTTTGAGGCCTTCATTGGAAACGGGAATATCTTCACATAAAAACTAGACAGATGCATTCTCAGAAACTTCTTTGTGATGTGTGTATTCAACATAAATATTTGAACCTTTCTTTTAATAGAGCAGGTTTGAAACACTCTTTTTGTAGAATCTGCAAGTGGACATTTGGAGAGCTTTGAGGCCTATGGTGGAAAAGGAATTATCTTCTCATAAAAACTAGACAGAAGCATTCTCAGAAACAACTTTGTGATGTGTTCATTCAACACAAAGAGTTGAAGGTTTCTTTTGATATAGCAGTTTTGAAACACTCATTTTGTAGACTCTACAAGTGGATATTTGGACTCCTTTGAGGCCTTCATTTTAAAAGGGAATATCTTCACATAAAAACTAGACAGAAACATTCTCAGAAATGTCTTTGTGATGTTTGCATTCAACTCACAAAGTTGAAGATACCTTTCCATGGAGCAGTTTTGAGACACTCTTTTTGTAGAATCTGCAAGTGGATATTTGGACCACTATGAGGCCTTCGTTAGAAATGGAAATATCTTCTCATAAACACTAGACAGAAGCATTCTCAAAAACTTCTTTGTCATGCGTGCATTAAACTCAAAGAGTTGAACCTTTCTTTTGATAGAGCAGCTTTGAAATACTCTTTTAGTAGAATCTGCAAGTGGACATCTGGAGAGCTTTGAGGCCTATGGTGTAAAAGGTTATATCTTCATATAAAAATTAGAGAGAAGAATTCTCAGAAACTTCTTTGTGATGTTTGCATTCAACTCAGAGTTGAACGTACCTTTTCATAGAACAGTTTTGAAACATTCTTTTCCTAGATTCTGCAAGTGGATATTTGGAACGTTTTGAGGCCTTCGTTGGAAACGGGATTATGTTCACACAAAAACGGGCAGAAGCATTCTCAGAAACTTCTTTGTGATGTGTGCATTCAACTCAAAGGGTTGAAACTTTCTTTGATAGAGCATGTTTGAAACACTCTTTTTGTAGAATCGGCACTGGACATTTTTAGAGCTATGAGGCCTATGGTGGAAAAGGAAATATCTTCAAATAAAAACCAGACAGAAGGATTCTAAGGCACTACATTGTGATGTTTGCGTTCAACTCATAGAGTTGAACATACCTTTTGATAGAGCAGTTTTGAAACACTCTTTTTGTAGAATCTGCAAGTGAATATTTGGACCGCTTTGAGGCCTTCGTTGGAAATGGGAATATCTTCACATAATCACTAGATAGAAGCTTTCTCAAAAAATTTTCGGACTGTGTACATTCAACTCACGGACTTGTACCTTTCTTTTGATGGAGCAGGTTTGAAATACTCTTTTTCTAGAATCTGCAAGTGGACATTTGGAGTGCTTTGAGGCCTATGGTGTAAAAGGAAATAACTTCCCATAAAAACTAGACAGAAGCATTCTCAGAAAGTTCTTATGATGTGTGCATTCAATTCACAGAGTTGAACATACCTTATCATAGAGCACTTTTTCTTTTTAATTATACTTTAAGTTTTAGGGTACATGTGCACATTGTGCAGGTTAGTTACATATGTATACATGTGCCATGCTGGTGCGCTGCACCCACTAACTCGTCATCTAGCATTAGGTATATCTCCCAATGCTATCCCTCCCCCCTCCCCCCTCCCCACCACAGTCCCCAGAGTGTGATATTCCCCTTCCTGTGTCCATGTGATCTCATTGTTCAATTCCCACCTATGAGTGAGAATATGTGGTGTTTGGTTTTTTGTTCTTGCTATAGTTTACTGAGAATGATGGTTTCCAATTTCATCCATGTCCCTACAAAGGATATGAACTCATCATTTTTTATGGCTGCATAGTATTCCATGGTGTATATGTGCCACATTTTCTTAATCCAGTCTATCATTGTTGGACATTTGGGTTGGTTCCAAGTCTTTGCTATTGTGAATAATGCCACAATAAACATACGTGTGCATGTGTCTTTATAGCAGCATGATTTATAGTCATTTGGGTATATACCCAGTAATGGGATGGCTGGGTCAAATGGTATTTCTAGTTCTAGATCCCTGAGGAATAGCCACACTGACTTCCACAATGGTTGAACTAGTTTACAGTCCCACCAACATTGTAAAAGTGTTCCTATTTCTCCACATCCTCTCCAGCACCTGTTGTTTCCTGACTTTTTAATGATTGCCATTCTAACTGGCGTGAGATGATATCTCATACATAGAGCACCCTTGAAACACTCTTTTCGTAGAATCTGCAAGTGGATATTTGGACCGCTTTGAGGCCTTCACTGGAAACGGGAGTATCTTCACATAAACCCAAGACAGAAGCATTCTCAGAAACTCCTTTGTGATGTGTGCATTCAACTCACAGAGTTGAACCTTCCTTTTCATAGAGCAGGGTTGAAACACTCTTTTTGCAGGATCTGCAAGTGGACATTTGGAGCTCTTTGAGGCCTATGGTGGAAAAGGATATATCTTCACATAAAAACTAGACGGAAGCATTCTCATAAACTTATTTGTGATGTGTGCATTCAACTCACAGAGTTGAACCTTTCTTTTGATAGACCAGGTTTGAAACATTCATTTTGTAGAATCTGAAGTGCACATTTGGAGAGCTTTGAGGCCTATGGTGGAAAAGGAAGTATCTTCACATAAAAACTAGAGAGAAGCGTTCTCAGAAACTTCTTTGTGGTGTGTGCATTCAACTCACAGAGTTGAACCTCTCTTTTCATAGAGCAGGTTTGAAACATTCTTTTCTTAGTATCTGCAAGTGGACATTTGGAGAGCTTTGAGTCCTATGCTGGAAAAGGAAATATCTTCACACAAAAACTAGACAGAAGCATTCTCAGAAACGTCTTTGTGATGTTTGCATTCAACTCACAGAGTTGAAGATACCTTTCCTTGGAGCAGTTTTTAGACACTCTTTTTATAGAATCTGCAAGTGGATATTTGGACCGCTATGAGGCCGTCGTTGGAAACGGGAATGTCTTCACATAAACACTAGATAGAAGCATTCTCAAAAACTTCTTTTTCATGTGTGCATTAAACTCAAAGAGTTGAATCTTTCTTTTGATAGGGCAGCTTTGAAACACTCTTTTTGTAGAATCTGCAAGTTGACATTTGGAGAGCTTTGAGGCCTATGGTGGAAAAGGTTATATCTTCATATAAAAATAAGAGAGAAGAATTCTCAGAAAATTCTTTATGATGTTTGCATTCAACTCACAGATTTGAAGATACCTTTTCATAGAGCAGTTTTGAAACATCTTTTTGTAGAATATGCAAGTGGATATTTGAAATTCTTTGAGGCCTTTGTTGGAAATGGGAATATGTTCACACAAAAACAGGCAGAAGCATTCTCAGAAACTTCTTTGTGATGTGTGCATTCAACCCCAAGAGTTGAAACTTTCTTTTCATAGAGTATGTTTGAAACCCTCTTTTTGTAGAATCTGCAAGTGGACATTTGGAGAGCATTGAGGCCTATCGTGGAAAAGTAAATATCTCACATATAAACTAGAGAGAAGCATTCTCAGAAACTACTTTGTGATGTGTGCATTCTACTCACAGAGTTGTACCTTTCTTTTGATAGAGCAGTTTTGAAACACTGTTTTTGTAGAATCTGGAAATATATATTTGGACCGCTTGTAGGCCTTCTTTGGAAATGGGAATATCTTCACATAAACACTAGACAGAAGCATTCTCCGAAACTTCTTTGTGATGTGTGCATTCAACTCACAGAGTTGAAGCTTTGCTTTAATAAAGCAGGTTTGAAACACTCTTTTTGTAGAATCTGCAAGTGGATATTTGAACCGCTTTGAGGCCTTCGTTGGAAAAGGGGATATCTTCACATAAACACTAGACAGAATCATTCTCAGAAACCTCTTTGTGATGTGTGCATTTCACTCACAGAATTGAACCTTTCTTTTGATAGAGCAGGTTTGAAGCACTTTTTTTGTAGAATCTGCAAGCAGACATTTGGAGAGCTTGGAGGCCTATGGTGGAAAAGGAAATATCTACAAATAAAAACTAGACAGAAGCATTGTCAGAAACTTCTTTGTGATGTTTGCATTCAACTCACAGAGTTGAACCTCCCTTTTCATAGAGTAGTTTTGAAACACTATTTTCGTAGAATCTGCAAGTGGATATTTGGACTGCTTTGAGGCCTTCGTTGGAAACGGGAATATCTTCACATAAAAACTAGACAGAAGCATTCTCAGAAACTACTTTGTGATGTGTCCATTCAACTCACAGAGTTGAACCTTCCTTTTCATAGAGCAGGGTTGAAACACTCTTTTTGCAGAATCTGCAAGTGGACATTTGGAGCTCTTTTAGGCATATGGTGGAAAAGGATATATCTTCACATAAAAACTAGACAAAAGCATTCTCATAAACTTATTTGTGACGTTTGCATTCACCTCTCAGAGTCTAACATACTTTATCATAGAGCAGTTTTGAAACACTCTTTTAGTAGTATCTGCAAGTGGATAATTGGAGGGCTTTGAGGCCTTCGTTGGAAACGGGAGTATCTTTACATAATGATGCTTTCTCAGAAACTTCTTTGTGCTGTGTGTATTCAACTCACAGAGTTGAACCTTTCTTTTTATAGAGCAGGTTTGAAACACTCTTTTGCGGAATCTACAAGTGGACATTAGGAGCGCTTTGTGGCCTATGGAGGAAAAGGGAATATCTTCACATAAAAACTAGACAGAAGCATTCTCATAAACTTATTTGTGAAGTTTGCATTCAACTCTCAGAGTTTAACATACTTTATCATAGATCAGTTTTGAAACACTCTTTTAGTAGTATCTGCAAGTGTATAATTGGACCGTTTTGAGGCTTTCGTTGGAAACGGGAGTATCTTCACACAATGAAGCTTTCTCAAAAACTTCTTTTTGCTGTGTGCATTCAACTCACAGAGTTGAAATTTTCTTTTGATGGAGCAGATTTGAAACACTCTTTTTGTAGAATTTGCAACTGGATATTTGGACAGCTTTGAGGCCTTCCCTGGAAACGGGAGTTTCTTCACATAAAAACTAGACAGAAGCATTCTAGGAAAATTCATTTTGATGTGTGCATTCAACTCAGAGAGTTGACCCTTCTATTGATAGAGCAGGTTTAATACTCTTTTTGCAGAATCTGCAAGTGGACATTATGAGCGATTTGATGCCTATGGTGGAAAAGGAAATATCTTCACATTAAAACTAAACGCAGCATTCTCAGAAACTTCTTTGTGATGTTTGCCTTCAATTCTCAGAGTTGAACATACTTTATCCTAGAGCAGTTTTGAAACACTCTTTTAGTAGTATCTCCAAGTGGTTATTTGGACCACTTTGAGGACATCATTGGAAACGGGAGTACCTTCACATGATCACGACACAGAAGTTTTCTCAGAAACTTCCTTCGGCTGTGTGCATTCAACTCACATATTTGAATATTTCTTTGATAGAGCAGGTTTGAAACACTCTTTTTGTAGAATCTGCAAGTTGACATTTGGAGCGCTTTGAGGCCTATGGTGGAAAAGGAAATATCTTCGTATAAAAACTAGACAGAAGCATTCTCAGAAACTTCTTTTTGATATGTGTACTCAACTCACAGAGTTAACCTTTGTTTTGATAGAGCAGTTTTGAAACACTCTTCTTGTAGAATTTTCAAGCTGGATATTTGGACAGCTTTGAGGCTTTTGCTGGAAATGGGAATATCCTCACATAAAAGCCAGACAGAAGCATTCACAGAAACTTCTTTGTGATTTGCACATTCAACTCAAAGAGTTGAATCTTTACTTTGATAGAGCAGCTTTGAAACACTCTTTTTGCAGAATTTACAAGTGGATATTTGGACAGCTTTGAAGCCTTCGCTGGAAACGCGAGTAGCTTCACATAAGAACTAGACAGAAGCATTCTCAGAAATTTCTTTGTGATGTTTCCATTCAACTCACAGAGTTGAACATGCCTTTTCATAGAGCAGTTTTGAAACACACCATTTGTAGAATCTGCAACTGGATATTTGGAGCTCTTTGAGGCCTATGGTGAAAAAGGAAATATCTTCACATAAAAACTAGAGAGAAGCATTCTCAGAAACTTCTTTGTGATGAGTGTACTCAACTCCCAGAGTTGAACCACTCATTTGATAGAGCAGTTTTGAAACACTATTTTTGTAGAATTTGCAAGTGGATATTAGACAGCTTTGAGGCTTTCATTGGAAACGGGAATGTCTTCACATGAAAAATAGACAGAAGCATTCTCAGAATCTTCTTTGTGATGTGTGCATTCAACCCACAGTGTTGAAACTTTATTTTGATATAGCAGATTGGAAACACTCTTTTTGTAGAATTTGCAAGTGGATATTTGAACAGCTTTGAGGCCTTCACTGGAAACGGGATTATCTCCACATAAAAACCAGACAGAAACATTCTCAGAAACTTCTTTGTAATGTGTGTACTTAACTTAGAAAGGTAAACCTTTCCTTTGATAGAGCAGTTTTGAAACAGTATTCTTGTAGAATTTACAGGTGGATATTAGGACAGCTTTGAGGCTTTCATTGGAAACGGGAATATCTTCACATTAAAACCAGACAGAAGCATTCTCAGAAACTTCTTGGTGATGTGCGCATTCAACTCACAGAGTTGAAATTTCCTTTGATAAAGCAGCTTTGAAACACTCTTTTTTAAGAATTTGCAAGTGGATATTTGGACAGCTTTGAAGCCTTCACTGGAAACGGGGGTATCTTCACATAAAAACTAGACAAAGCATTCTCAGAAACTTCTTTGTGATGTTTGCATTCAACTAACAGGGTTGAATATTCCTTTTCATAGAGAAGTTTGAAAAAATCTTTTTGTAGTATCTGCAAGTAGACATTTGGAGCACTTGAGGCCTATGGTGAAAAAGGAAATATTTTCACGTAAATACTAGACAGAAGCATTCTCAGAAACTTCTTTGTGATGTGTGTACTCCACTCACAGTGTTAAACCTTTCTTTTGATAGAGCAGTTTTGAAACACTCTTCTTGTAGAATTTACAAGTGGATATTTGGACAGCTTTGTGGCTTTCGTTGGAAATGGGAATATCTTCAAATAAAAACCAGACAGAAGCTTTCACAGAAACTTCTTTGTGATTTGTGCATTCAACTCACTGTGTTGAAACTTTCCTTTGATAGAGCAGGTTTGAAACACTCTTTTTGTAGAATTTTCAAGGGGATATTTGGACAGCTTTGAAGCCTTCACTGGAAATGGGAGTATCTTCACATAAAACTAGACAGAAGCATTCTAGGAAACTTCTTTTTGATGTTTGCATTCAACTTACAGAGTTGAACGTTCCTTTTCATAGAGCAGTTTTGCAACACTCTTTTTGTAAAATCTGCAAGTGGAGACTTGGAGTGCTTTGAGGCCTTCGTTAGAAATGGGAATATCTTCACATAAAAACTAGACAGAAGCATTCTCAAAAACTTCTTTTTGATGTGTGTACTCAACTCACAGAGTTGAACTTTTCTTTTGATAGAGAAGTTTTGAAACACTCTCTTTGTAGAATCTGCTAACGGATATTTGGACAGCTTTGAGGCTTTCGTTGGAAACGGGAATATCTTCACATAAAAACTAGACAGAAGCATTCACAGAAACTTCTTTGTGATGTTTGCATTCAACTCACAGAGTTGACGATTCCTTTTCATAGAGCAGTTTTGATGCACTCTTTTTGTAGTATCTGCAAGTGGATATTTGGAGCACTTTGAGGCCTATTTTGGAAAATGAAATATTTTCACATGAAAACTAGACAGAGGCATACTCAGAAACTTCTTTGTGATGTGTGTACTCCACTCACAGAGTAGAACCTTTCTTTGTATAGAGCAGTTTTGAAACACTCTCCTTGTAGAATCTGCAAATGGATATTTGGACAGCTTTGAGGCTTTGGTTGGAAACCGGAATATCATCACATAGAAACTAGACAGAAGCATTCTCAGAAACTTTTGTGATGTTTGCATTCAACTCACAGATTTGAACATTCCTCTTCATACATCAGTTTTGAAACACTCTTTTTGTAGTATCTGCAAGTGGACATTTGGAGCGCTTTGAGGCCTATGGTGAAAAAGGAAATGTCTTCACATAAAAACTAGACAGAAGCATTCTCAGAAACTTCTTTGTGATGTGTGCATTCAACTCACAGAGTTGAACAATCCTTCTCATACAGCAGTTTTGAATCTCTCTTTTTGTAGAATCTCCAATGGACATTTGGAGCACTTTGGGGCCTTCATTCGAAACGGGAATATCTTCCCATAAAAACTAGACAGAAGCTTTATCAGAAACTACTTTGGGATATGTGCTTTCAACTCACATAGTTGAACCCTTCTTTTGATAGAGCAGTTTTGAAACAATCTCATTGGAGAATCTGCAAGTCGACATCTGGTGTGCTTTGAGGCCTATGGAGAAAAAGGTAATATCTTAACATAAAAACTAGACTGAAGCATTCTCAGAAACTTCTTTTTGATGTGTGTACTCAACTGACTGAGTTAAACCTTTCTTTTGATAGAGCAGTTTTGAAACACTCTTCTTGTAGAATTTATAAGTGGATATTAGGACAGCTTTGACGCTTTTGTTGGAAACGGGAATGTCTTCACATAAAAACCAGACAGAAGCATTCTCAGGAACATCTTTGTTTTATGTGCATTCATCTCACAGAGTTGAAACTTTCTTTTGATAGAGCAGCTTTGAAACAAACTTTTTGTAAAATTTGCAAGTGGATATTTGGACAGCTTTGAAGCCTTCCCTGGAAATGGAGTATCTTCACATAAAAACTAGACGGAAAGATTCTCAGAAACTTCCTTGCGAGGTTTGCATTCAACTCAAAGAGTTGAACATTCCTTTGCATAGAGCTGTTTTGAAACACTCTTTTTGTAGAATCTGCAAGTGGATATTTGGAGCGACTTGAGGCCTGTGGTGAAAAATGAAATATCTTCACATAAAAACTAGACAGAATCATTCTCAGAAACTTCTTTGTGATGTGTGTACTCAACTCACAGAGTTGAATATTTCTTTTGATAGAACAGTTTTGAAACACTCCCTTGTAGAATCTGCAGGTGTATATTTGTACAACTTTGAGTCTTTCATTGGAAACGGGAATATCTTCTCATAAAAACTAGACAGAAGCATTCTCAGAAACTTCTCTGTGATGTTTGTCTTCAACTCTCAGACTTCATCATTCTTTTTCATAAAGCAGTTTTGAAACACTCTTTTTGTAGAATCTGCAAGTGGACCTTTGGAGAGCTTTGAGGCCTGTGGTAAAAAAGGAAATATCTTCACATGAAAACTAGACAGGAGCATTCTAAGAAACTTATTTCTGATGTGTACACTAAACTCACAGAGTTGAACTTTTCATTTGATAGAGCAATTTTGAAACACTTTTTGTGAATCCTGCAAGTGGACATTTGGAGCGCTTTGAGGCATTCTTTGGAAACGGGAATATCTTCACATAAAAACTAGAAAGAAGCATTCTCAGAAACTTCTTTGTGAGGTTTGCATTCAACTCACAGAGTTGAACTTTTCTTTTGATAAAGCAGTTTTGAAACACTCTCTTTGTAGAATGTACTGATGGATATTTGGACAGCTTTGAGGTTTTCGTTGGAAACGGGAATATCTTCACATAAAAACTAGACAGAAGCATTTTCAGAAACTTCTTTGTGATGTTTGCATTCAACTCACAGAGTTGAAGATTCCTTTTCATAGAGCAGTTTTGATACACTCTTTTTGTGGAATCTGCCTGAGGACATTTGGAGCGCTTTGAGGCCTAAGGTGAAAAAGGAAATATCTTCACATAAAAACTAGACAGAAGAATTCTCAGAAACTTCTTTGTGAAGTGTGCACTCAACTCACAGAGTTAAAACTTTCTTTGATAGAGCAGTCTTGAAACACACTTCTTGTAGAATTTACAAGTGGATATTAGGACAGCTTTCAGGCTTCCGTTGGTAATCCTGAAGATATTCGCTGGAATATCTTCACATAAATTGTAGACAGAAGCATTCTCAGAAACATCTTTGTGATGTGTGCTGTTGGAACTTTCCTTTGATAGAGCAGCTTGAAACACTCTTTTTGTAGAATTTACAAGTGGATATTTGGACAGCTTTGAAGCCTTCGCAGGAAACAGGTTTATCTTCACATAAAAACTAGACAGAATCATTCTCAGAAACTCTTTTGTGATGTTTGCGTTCAACTCACAGAGTTGAACATTCCTTTTCATAGAGCAGTTTTGAAAAACACTTTTTGTAGAATCTGCAAGTGGACATTTGCAGCATTTTGGGGCCCATTGTGAATAAGGAAATGTGTTCACATTAAAACTAGATAGAAGTATTCTCAGAAACTTCTTTGTGATGTGTGTACTCAACACAGAGTTGAATCTTTGTTTTGACAGAGCAGTTTGAAACCCTTTTTGTATAATCTGCAAGTGGATATTTGGATAGCTTTGAGGCTTTCGTCGGAAACGGGAATGTCTTCACATAAAAACTAGAGAGAAGCATTCTCAGAAACTTCTTTGTGAAATTTGCCTTCAACTCACAGATTTGAACATTCCTTTTCATAGAGCAGTTTTGAAACACTCCTTTTGTAAAATCTGAAGTGGACATTTGGAGCGCTTTGAAGCCTATTTTGGAAAATGAAATATTTTCACATAAAAACTAGACAGAAGCATTCTCAGAAACTTCTTTGTGATGTGTGTACTCCACTCACAGAGTAGAACCTTTCTTTTTATAGAGAAGTTTTGAAACACTCTCCTTGTAGAATCTGAAAATGGATATTTGGACAGCTTTGAGGCTTTGGTTGGAAACGGGAATATCTTCACCTAAAAACCAGACAGAAGCATTCTCAGAAACTTCTGTGTTATGTGCGCATTCAACTCACAGAGGTGAAACTTTCTACTGACAGAGCAGCTTTTAAATACTCTTTTTGTAGAATTTGCAAGTGGATATTTGGACAGCTTTGAGGCCTTCTTTGGAAACAGGTATATCTTCACATAAAAACTAGATAGAAGCATTCTAGTAAACTGCTTTTTGATTTTTGCATTCAACTCACAGAGTTGAGCATTTCTTTTCATAGAGCAGTTTTGAAACATTCTTTTTGTAGAATCTGCACTTGGACATTTGGAGCGCTTTGAGGCCTATGGGGGAAAAGGGAATATCTTCACATAAAAACCAGACAGAAGCATTCTCCGAAACTACTTTGCGATGTGTGCAGCCAACTCACAGAGTTAAACATTCCTTTTCATAGAGCAGTTTCGAAACACTCTTTTTGTAGAATCTGCAAGTGGTCATTTGGAGTGCTTTGATGCCTTCCTTCAAAATGGGAATATCTTCACATAAAAACTAGACCGAAGCATTTTCAGAAACACCTTTGTGATGTGTGCATTAAACTCACAGAGTTGAACCCTTCTTTTGATAGAGCAGTTCGAAACACTCTCTTTGTAGTATGTGCAAGTGGACATTTGGTGTGCATGAGGCCTATCATGAAAAAGGAAATATCTTAACATAAAAACTTGACAGAAGCATTCTCAGAAACTTATTTGTGATGTGTGCACTCCACTCACAGAGTTGAACTTATCTTTTGATAGAGAAGTTTTGAAACACTCTTTTTGTGCAATCTGCACGTGGACATTAGGAGCACTTTGTGGCCTTCGTTGGAAACGAGAATATCTTCACATAAAAACTAGAAAGAAGCATTCTCAGAAACTTCATTGTGATATTTGCATTCAACTCACAGAGTTGAACATTTCTTGTCATAGAGCAGTTTTGAAACACTCTTTTTGCAGAATCTACAGTGGTCCTTTGGAGCACTTTGAGGCCTTCGTTCGAAACAGGAATATCTTCATTTAAAAACTAGACAGAATTATTATCAGCAACATCTTTGTGATTTGTGCATTCAACTCAGAGAATTGAACCCTTCTTTTGATAGAGCAGTTTTGAAACACTCTCTTTGTAGAATCTGCAAGTGGACTTTTCGTGTGCTTTGAGGCTTGTGGTGAAAACGGAAATATGTTAACATAAAAACTAGACAGACGCATTCTCCGAAACTTATTTGTGATGTGTGCACTCAGCTCACATAGTTGAACCTTTCTTTTGAGAGAGAAATTTTGAAACACTCTTTTTGTGGAATCTGCAAGCGCACATTTGGAGCGCTTTGTGGCCTACGTTGGAAACGGGAATATCTTCACATAAAAACTAGAAAGAAGCATTCTCAGAAACTTCTTTGTGATGTTGGCATTCAACTCACAGAGTTGAACATTCTCTTTCATAGAGCAGTTTTGAAACACTCTTTTTGTAGAATCTGGAAGTGGACATTTGGAGCGCTTTGAGGCCAATGGTGAAAAGAAATATCTTCACATAAAAACTAGACAGAAGCTTTCTCAGAAACTTCTTTGTGATATGTGTACTCAACTCACAGATTTAAATCTTTCCTTTGATAGAACAGTTTTGAAACACTCTTCTTGTAGAATTTGCAAGTGGATATTAGGACAGCTTTGAGGCTTTCCTTGGAAACGGGAATATCTTCATATAAAAACCAGACAGAAACATTCTCAGAAACTTCTTTGTGATGTTTGCATTCAACTCACAGAGTTGAACATTCCTTTTCATAGAGCAGTTTTGAAACACTCTTTCTGGAATCTGCAAGTGGACATTTGGAGCGCTTGGTGGCCTATGGTGAAAAAGGAAATATCTTCACATAAAAACGAGACAAAAGCATTCTCAGAAACTTCTTTGTGAAGTGTGTACTCAACTCACAGAGTTGAACCTTTCTTTTGCTGCAGCAGTTTTGAATCACTCCTTTGGAAGCATTTCCAAGTGGATACTTGGACAGCTTTGAGGTTTTCATTGGAAACGGGAGTATCTTCACCTAAAAACTAGACAGAAGAATTCTCAGAAACTTCTTTGTAAAGTGTGTATTCAACTCACGGTGTGGACACTTTAATAGAGCAGATTGGAAACACTCTTTTTGTAGTATTTGCAATTGGATATTTGGACAGCTTTGATGCTTTCTTTGGAAACGGGACTATCTTCACATAAAAACTAGACAGAAGCATTCTCAGAAACTTCTTTGTGATGTGTGCAGTCAACTCACAGAGTTGAACCTTTCTTTTGATAGAGCAGTTTTGAAATACTCTTTTTGTAGTATCTGGAAGGGGACATTTGGAGCGCTTTGAGGCCTAAGGTGAAAAATGAAATATCGTCACATAAACATTAGACAGAATCATTATCAGAAACATCTTTCTGATGTGTGCATTCAACTCACAGAGTTGAACCCTTCTTTTGATAGAGCAGTTTTGAAACACTCTCTTTGTAGATCTGCAAGTGGACATTGGGTGTGCTGTGAGGTCTACGGTGAAAAAGAAATATCTTAACAAAAAAACTAGACAGAAGCATTCTCAGAAACTTTTTGTGATGCTTGCATTCAACTCACAGAGTTGAACATTCCTCTTCATAGAGCAGTTTTGAAACACTCTTTTGTAGTATCTGGAAGTGGATATTTGGGGGGCTATGAGGCCTATGGTGAAAAAGGAAATATCTTCACATGAAAACTAGACAGAAGCATCCTCGGAAACTTCTTTGCGATGTGTGTAGTGAAGTCAGAGAGATGAACCTTTCTTTTGATAGAGCAGTTTTGTAACACTCTCTTTGTAGAATCTGCAAGTGGACATTTGTTGTTCTATGAGACCTACAGTGAAAAAGGAAATGTCTTCATATGAAAACTAGACAGAAGCATTCTCAGAAACTTCTTTGAGATGTGTGCAGTCAACTCACAGAGTTAAACCTTTCTTTTGATAGAGCAGATTAGAAACACTCTTTTTGTAGTATTTACAAGTGGGTATTTGGACAAATTTGAGGCCTTCACAGGAAACGGGAATATCTTCACATAAAAACCAGACAGAAGCATTATAAGAAACTTCTTCATGATGTGTGTCCTCAACTCACAGAGTTGAACATTTCTTTTGATAGGGAAATTTTGAAACACTCTCTTTGTACGATCTGCAAGTCGATATTTGGAGAGATTTGAGGCTCTCATTGGAAACGGGAATATTTTCACATAAAAACAAGTCAGAAGCTGTCTCAGAAACTTCTTTGTGATGTTTGCATTCAACTCACAGAGTTGAAAATTTCTTTTCATAGAGCAGTTTTGAAACACTCTTTTTGTAGAATGTGCAAGTGGTCATTTGGAGCGCTTTGAGGCCTTCGTTCAAAACGGGAATATCTTCACATAAAAGCTAGACAGAATCATTATCAGAATCATCTTTGTGATGTGTGCCTTCGACTCACAGAGTTGAGCCCCTCCTTTGATACAGCAGTTTTGAAACACTGTCTTTGTAGAATCTGCAAGTGGACATTTGGTGTGCTTTGAGGCCTATGGTGAAAAAGGAAATATCTTAAAATAAAAACTAGTCAGAAGCATTCTCATAAGCTTGTTTGTGATGTGTGCACTCAACTCACAGAGTTGAACCTTTCTTTTGACAGAGCAGTTTTGAAACTCCCTTTTTGTGGTATCTGAAAGTGGACATTTGGAGAGCTTTGAGGACTATGGTGGAAAAGAAATATCTTCACACAAAAAATAGACGGAAGAATTCTCAGAAACTTCTTTGTGATGTTTGCATTCATTTCACCGAGTTGAACATTCCTTTTCACAGAGCAGGTTTGAAACACTCTTTTTGTAACATCTGGAAGTGGACATTTGGAGCGCTTTGAGGCCTATGGTGAAAAATGAAATATCTTCTCATAAAAACCAGATGGAAACATTCTCAGAAACTTCTTTGCAACGTGTGCATTAAACTCACAGAGTTGAACTTTTCTTTTCATAGAGCAGATTGGAAAAACTCTTTTTGTAGAATTTGCAAGTTGATATTTGGACAGCTTCGAGGCCTTCACTGGAAACAGTAATATCTTCACATAAAAACAAGACAGAAGCATTCTAAGAAACTTCTTTGTGATGTGTGTCCTCTACTCACAGAGTTTAACGTTTCTTTTTCATAGATCAGTTTTGAAACACTCTCTTTGTAGGATCTACAAGGGAATACTTGGACAGCTTTGAGGCTTTCGTTGGAAACGGAATATTTTCACATAAAAACTAGGCAGAAGCTTTCTCAGAAACATCTTTGTGATGTTTGCATTTAACTCACAGAGTTGACCATTCCTTTTCATAGACCAGTTTTGAAACACTCTTTTTGTAGAATCGGCAAGTGGACATTTGGAACGATTTGAGGCCTATGGTGAAAAAAGAAATGTCTACACATAAAAAGTAGCCAGAAGAATTCTCAGAAACTACTTTGTTATGTGTGTACTCAACTCACAGAGTAAAAGCTTTCTTTTGATAGAGCAGTGCTGAAACACACTTTTTGTAGAATTTACAAGTGGATATTAGGTCAGCTTTGAGGCTTTCATTGGAAACGGGAATATCTTCACATAAAAACCAGAGAGAAGCATTCTCAGAAACTTCTTTGTGATGTGCGCATTCAACTCACAGAGTTGAAACTTTCCTTTGATAGAGCAGATTTGAAACACTATTTTTATAGAATTTGCAAGTGGATATTTGGACAGCTTTGAGGCCTTCGCTGGAAATGGGAATATTTTCACATAAAAACTAGACAGAAGCATTCTCAGAAACTACTTTGTGATGTTTGCATTCAACTCACAGAGTTGAACATTACTTTTCATAGAGCAGTTTTGAAACTCTCTTTTTGTAGAATCTGTAAGTGGACACTTGGAGCGCTTTGAGGCCTATGGTGAAAAAGGAAATATCGTCATATAAAAACTAAACAGAAGAATTCTCAGAAAATTTTTGTGATGTTTGCATTCAACTCACAGAGTTGAACATTCCTTTTCATAGAGCATATTTGAAACACTCTTTTTGTAGAATCTGGAAGTGGTCAATTGTAGTGCTTTGAGGCCTTTGTTAGAATCAGGAATATCTTCACATAAAAACTAGACAGAAGCATTGTCAGAAACACCTTTGTGAAGTGTGCATTCAACTCACAGAGTTGAAACCTTCTTTTGATAGAGAAGCTTTGAAACACTCTCTTTGTAGAATCGACAGGTGGACATTTGTTGTGCTTTGAGGCCTGTGTTGAAAAAGGAAATATCTTAACATGAAAACTAGACAGAAGCATTTTCAGAAACTTCTTCATGATGTTTGCATTCAACTCACGGAGTTGAACATTCCTTTACATAGGGCAGTTTTGAAACACTCTTTTTGTAGTATCTGCAAGTGGAAATTTGGAGCACTTTGAGGCCTATGGTGAAAAAGGAAATATCTTCACATAAAAACTAGACAGAAGTATTCTCAGAAACTTCTTTGTGATGTGTGCACTCAACTCACAGAGATGAATCTTTCCTTTGCTAGAGCAGTTTTGAATCACTATTTTTGAAGCATTTACAAGTGGATATTTGGACAGCTTTGAAGCTTTGGTTGGTAACGGGAATATCGTCACATAAAAACTAGACAGAAGCATTCTCAGAAACTTCTTTGGGATATGTTCATTCAACTTACAGTGTTGAAACTTTCTTTAAATAGAGCAGATTGGAAACACTCTTTTTGCAGAATTTGCAAATGGATATTTGGACAGCTTTGACGCTTTCATGGGAAACGGGAGTATCTTCACATAAAAACTGGACAGAAGCATTCTCAGAAACATCTTTGGGATGTGTGCATTCAACTCACAGAGTTGAAACTTACTTTTGATAGGGCGGATTTGAAACACTCTTTTTGTAGAATTTGCAAGTGGATATTTGGACAGCTTTGACGCTTTCATTGGAAATGGGTGTATCTTCCCATAAAAACTAGACAGAAGAATTCCAAGATACTTCTTTGTGATGTGTGTACTCAACTCACAGAGTTGAAACTTTCTTTTGATAGAGAGTTTTGAAACACTCTTTTTGTAGAATCTGCAAGTGGATATTTGGATAACTTTCAGTTTTTCATGGGAAACGCGAATATCTTCACATAAAAAGTAGACATGAGAATTCTCAGAAACTTCTTTGTGATGTTTGCATTCGACTCACAGAGTTGAACATTACTTTTCATAGGGCAGTTTTCAAACACTCCTTTTGTAGTTTCTGCAAGCGGACTTTTGGAGCGCTTTGGGGCCTATGGTGAAAAATGAAATATCTTCACATGAAAACTAGACAGAAGCATTCTCAGAAACTTCTTTGTGATGTGTGCATTCAACTCACAGAGTTGAACATTCCCTTTCATAGAGCAGTTTTGAAACAATATTTTTGTAGTATCTGCAAGGGGACTTTTGGAGCACTTTGAGGCCAATGTTGAAAAAGGAAATATCTTCACATAAATACTAGACAGAAGCATTCTCAGAAACTTCTTTGTGATGTGTACATTCAACTCACAGAGTTGAACATTACTTTCCATAGAGCAGTTTTGAAACACTCTTTTTTTAGTACCTGGAAGTGGATATTTTGAATGCTTTGAGGCCTATGGTGAAGAAGGAAATATCTTCACATAAAAACTAGACCGAAGCATTCTCAGAAACTACTTTGTGATGAGTGCATTCAACTCACAGTGTTGAACATTTCTTTTGATAGAGCAAATTGGAAACCCTCTTTATGTAGAATTTGCAAGTGGATATTTGGACAGCTTTGGGGCCTTCACTGGAAACCAGAAGATCTACAAATAAAAACAAGACAGAAACATGCTAAGAAACTTCTTTGTGATATGTGTACTCAACTCACAGAGTTGAACATTTCTTTTTTTAGAGTAGTTTTGAAACACTCTCTTTGTAGGATCTGCAAGGGAATATTTGGACACCTTTGAGGCTTTCCTTGGAAACGAGAATATCTTCACATAAAAACTAGTCAGAGGCATTCTCAGAAACTTCTTCGTGATGTTTGCATTCAACTCACAGAGTTGAATATTGCCTTTCATAGAGCAGTTTTGAAACACTCTTTTTGTAGTACCTGGAAAAGGATATTTGGAGCGCTTTGAGGCCTATGCTGAAAAAGGAAATATCTTCACATAAAAACTAGACAGAAGCATTCTCAGAAACTTCTCTGTGATGTGTGTACTCAACTCACAGAGTTGAACCTTTCTGTTGATACTGCAGTTTTGAAACATTCTTTTTGTATAATCTGCAAGTGGATATTTGGATAAATTTGAGGCTTTCGTTGGCAACGGGAATGTCTTCACATAAAAACTAGACAGAAGCATTCTCAGAAACTTTTTTTTGATGCTTGTATTCAACTCACAGAGTTGAACATTCCTTTTCATAGGGCAGTTTTGAAACACTCTTTTTGAAGGATCTGTAAGTGGAAACATGGAGCTCTTTGAGGCATATGCTGAAAAAGGAAATATCTTCCAATAAAAACTAGACAGAAGAATTCTCAGAAACTTCTTTGTGATGTGTGTACTCAATTCACAGAGTTAAACTTTTCTTTTGATAGAGCAGTTTTGAAACTCTTTTTGTAGGGTGTGCAAGTGGATATTTGGATAGCTTTGAGGATTTCGTTGGAAATGGGAATATCTTCACATAAAAACTAGAGAGAAGCATTCTCAGAGACTTATTTGTGATGCTTGCATTCATCTCACAGAGTTGAACATTCCTTTCCATAGAGCAGTTTTGAAACACTCTTTTTGAGGAATATGCAAGTGGATATTTGGAGTGATTTGAGACCTATGGTGAAAAAAAATATCTTCACATAAAAAGTAGACAGAAGCATTCTCAGAAACTACTTTGTGATGTGTGTACTCAACTCACAGAGTTAAACCTTTCCTTTGATACAGCAGTTTTGAAACACTCTTCTTGTAGAATTTACAAGTGGATATTAAGACAGCATTGAGGATTTCTTTGGAAAAGGGAATATCTTCACAAAAAACTAGACAGAAGCATTCTCAGAAACTTTTCTGTGATGTGTGCATTCAACTCACAGAGTTGAAATTTTCTTTTGATAAAGGAGATTGGAAACAATCTTTTTGTAGAATTTGGAAGTGGTTATTTGGACAGATTGGAGGCCTTCGCTGGAAACGGGTATATCTTCACATAAAAAGTACACAGAAGCATTGTCAGAAACTTCTTTGTGATGCTTGCATTCAACTCACAGAATTGAACATTCCTTTTCATAGAGCAGTTTTGAAACACTTTTTTTGTAGAATACGTAAGTGGAACCTTGGAGGGCTTTGAGGTCTATGATAAAAAAGGAAATATATTCCCATAAAAAATAGACATAAGAATTCTCAGAAACTTCTTTGTGAGGTGTGTACTCAACTCACAGAGGTGAACTATTCTTTTGATAGAGCAGTTTTGAAACACTCTTTTTGTAGAATCTGCAAGTGGATATTTGGATAGCTTTGAGGATTTCGTAGGAAACGGGAATGGCTTCACATAAAAACTAGACAGAAGCATTCTCAGAAACTTCTTTGTGATGTTTGCATTCAACTCACAGATTTGAAAATTCGCTTACATAGAGCAGTTTTGAAACACACTTTTTGTAGTATCTGGAAGTGGACATTTGGAGCGATTTGAGGTCTATGGTGAAAAAGGAAATATCTTCTAATAAAAACTAGTCAGAAGAACTATCAGAGACTTCTTTGTGATGTGTGTACTCAATTCACAGAGTTGAACTTTATTTTGATAGACCAATTTTGAAACAATCTTTTGGTAGTATCTGCAAGTGGATATTTGGATAGCTTTGAGGATTTCCATGGAAATGGGAATATCCTCACATAAAAACTAGACAGAAGCATTCTCAGAAACTTCTTTTTGATGTTTGCATTCGACTCACAGAGTTGAAAATTCCCTTTCATAGAGCAGTTTTGAAACATTCTTTTTGTAGGATCTGCAAGTGTTCATTTGGAGCGCTTTGAGGCCTTCGTTCGAAATGGGACTATCTTCACATAAAAACTAGACAGAAGCATTATCAGAAAAACCTTTCTGATGTGTGCATTCAACTCACAGAGTTGAAGCATTCTTTTCTAGAGCAGTTTTGAAACTCTCTCTGTAGAATCTGCAAGTGGACATTTGGTGTGCTTCGAGGCCTTTGGTGAAAAAGGAAACATCTTAACATAAAAACTAGACAGAAGCCTTCTCAGAAACATATTTGTGATGTGTGCACTCAACTCACAGAGTTGAACCTTTCTTTTGATAGAGCAGTTTTGAAACACTCTTTTTGTAGTATCTGTAAGTGGAGATTTAGAGCGCTTTGAGGCCTATGGTGAAAAAGGAAATATCTTCACATGAAAACTAGACAGAAGCATTCTCAGAAACTTCTTTGTGATGCTTGCATTCAACTCACAGAGTTGAAAATTCCTTTTCATAGAGCAGTTTTGAAACACTCTTTTTGTAGAATCTGCAAAAGGTCATTTGGAGCACTCTGAGGCCTTCATTCGAAACGGGAATACTTCACATAAAAATTAGACAGAATCATTATCAGAAACACCTTTGTTATGTGTGCAATCAACTCACAGAGTTGAACCCTTCTTTTGATAGAGCATTTTTGAAACACTCTTTTTATAGGATCTGCAAGTGGACATTTTGTGTGCTTTGAGGCCCATGGTGTAAAAGGAAACATCTTAACATAAAAACTAGGCAGAAGCATTCTCAGAAACTTCTTTATGATGTGTGCATTCAACTCACAGTGTTGAAACTTTCTTTTGATAGAGCCGATTTGAAACACTCTTTTTGTAGAATTTGCAAGTGGATATTTGGACAGCTTTGAGACCTTCGCTGGAAACGGGAATATCTTCACATAAAAACTAGACAGAAGCATACTCAGAAACATCCTTGTGATGTTTGCATTCAGTTCATGGAGTTGAACATTCCTTTTCATAGGGTAGTTTTGAAACACACTTTTTGTAGTATCTGCAAGTGGACTTTTGGTACGCTTTGAGGCCTATCGTGAAAAAGGAAATATCTTCACATAAAAACTAGACAGAAGAACTCTCAGAAACTTCTTGGTGATGTGTGTACTCAACTCACAGTGTTGTACCTTTCTTTTGATAGAGGAGATTTGAAACACTCTTCTTGTGGAATCTGCAAGTGGACATTTGGAGCGCTTTGTGGCCTTTGTTGGAAACGGGTATATCTTCATATAAAAACGGGACAGAAGCATTCTCAGAAACATCTTAGTGAAGTTTGCATTCACCTCACAGAGTTGGAAATTCCCTTTCATAGAGCAGTTTTGAAACACTCTTTTTGTAGTATCTGGAATTGGACATTTGGAGCGCTTTCAGGACCATGGTGAAAAAGGAAATATATCCACATAAAAGCTAGACAGAAGTATTCTCAGAAACTTCTTTGTGATGTGTGTACTTAAATCACAGTGTTGAATGTTTCTTTTGATAGAGCAGTTTTGAAATACTCTTTTTGTAGAATCTGCAAGTGGATATTTGGATAGGATTTAGGCTTTCGTTGGAAACGGGAATATCTTCACATAAGAACTAGACAGAAGCATTCTCAGAAACTTCTTTGTGATGTTTGCATTCAACACACAGATTTGAGCATTCCTTTTCATAGAGTAGTTTTTAAACACTCTTTTTGTAGAATCTGCAAGTGGTCGTTTGGAGCACTTTGAGGCCTTCGTTCGAAAAGGGAATACCTTCACATAAAAACTAGACAGAATCATTATCAGAAATATCTTTGCAATATGCGCATTGAACTCACGGAGTTGAATCCGTCTTTTGATAGAGCAGTTATGATACACTCTCTTTGTAGGATCTGCAAGTGGACATTTGGTGTGTTTTGAGGCCTATGGTGAAAAACGAAATATCTTAACATAAAAACTAGACAGAAGCATTGTCAGAATCTTATTTGTGATGTGAGCACTCAACTCACATATTTGGACCTTTCTTTTGATAGAGCAGATTTGAAACACTTTTTTTGTGTAATCTGCAAGTGCACATTTAGAGCGCTTTGTGGCCTTCGTTGGAAACGGGAATATCTTCACATAAAAACTAGACGGAAGCATTCTCAGAAACTTCTTTGTGATGTGTGTACTCAACTCACTGAGTTTAACCTTTCTTTTGATAGAGAAGTTTTGAAACAATCTTTTTGTAGTGTCTGCAAGTGGATATTTGGATAGCTTTGAGGCTTTCGTTGGAAACGAGAATATCTTCACATTAAAACTAGACAGAAGCATTCTCAGAAACTTGTTTGTGATGTGTGTAGTCAACTAACAGAGTTTAACCTTTCTTTTGATAGAGCATTTTTGAAACACTCTTTTTGTAGGATCAGCAAGTGGACATTTTGTGTGCTTTGAGGCCTATGGTGAAAAAGGAAATATCTTCCCATAAAAACTAGACAGAAGCATTCTCAGAAACTTCTTTGTGATGTGTGTACTCAACTCACAGAGATGATTCTCTCTTTTGATAGCGCAGTTTTGAATCACTCTTTTTGAAACATTTACAAGTGCATATTTGGACAACTTTGAGTCTTTCGTTGGAAACGGGAATATCTTCTCATAATAACGAAACAAAAGCATTCTAAGAAAATTCTTTGTGATGTGTGCATTCAACTCACGGAGTTGAACCTTTGTTTTGATACAGCAGATTTGAAAAACTCTTCTTGTAGAATTTGCAAGTGGATATTTGCACAGCTTTGAGACCATCGCTGGAAACGGGAATATCTTCACATAGAAACTAGACAGAAGCATACTCAGAAAGTTGTTTTTGATGTTAGCATTCAACTCACGGAGTTGAACATTCCTTTTCATAGGGCAGTTTTGCAACACACTTTTTGTAGTATCTGCAAGGGGAATTTTGGAGCTCTTTGAGGCCTATCGTGAAAAAGGAAATATCTTCCCATAAAAATTACACAGAAGAATTCACAGAAACTTCTTTGGGATGTGTGTACTCAACTGACAGAGTTTAACCATTTTTTTGATAGAGGAGATTTGAAACACTCTTTTTCTGGAATCTGCAGGTGGACATTTGGAGTGCTTTGTCGTCTTCGTTCAAAACGGGAATATCTTCACATAAAAACTAGACAGAAGCGTTCACAGAAACTTCTTTGTGATGTTTGCATTCAACTCACAGAGTTGAATATTCTCTTTCATAGAGCAGTTTTGTAACACTCTTTTTGCAGTATCTGGAAGTGGACATTTGGAGCGCTTTGAGGCCTATGGTGAAAAAGGAAATATCTTCACATAAAAACTAGACAGAAGCATTCTAAGAAAATGCTTTGTGATGTGTGTACTCAACTCACAGTGTTAAAACTTTACTTTGATAGAGCACTTTTGAAACACTCTTCTTGTAGAATTCACAAGTGGATATTAGGACAGCTTTGAGGCTTTCGTTGGAAACGGTAATATCTTCACATAAAAACCAGGCAGAAGCATTCTCAGAAACTTCTTTGTGAGGTTTGCATTCAACTCTCAGAGTTGAACATTCCTTTTCATAGAGCAGTTTTGAAGCACTCTTTTTGCAGAATCTGCAAGTTGTCATTTGTAGCACTTTGAGGCCTTCGTTCGAAATGGGAATATCTCCACATAAAAACTAGACAGAATCATTATCAGAAACATCTTTGTGATGTGTGCATTCAGCTCACAGAGTTGAACCTTTCTTTTGATACAGCAGTTTTGAAACACTCTGTAGAATGTGCAAGTGGACATTTGGTGTGCTTTGTGGCCTATTGTGAAACAGGAAATAATATAAAAACTAGGACAGAAGCATTCTCAGAAACTTATTTGTGAAGTGTGCACTCAACTCACATATTTGAACATTTCTTTTCTTAGAGCAGTTTTGAAACACTCTTTTTGTGGAATCTGCAAGTGCACATTTGACGCGCTTTGTGGCTTTTGTTGGAAACGGAAATATCTTCACACAAAAACTCGACAGAACCATTCTCAGAAACTTCTTTGTGGTGTTTGCATTCAACTCACAGAGTTGAACTTTCCCCTTCATAGAGCAGTTTTGAAACACTCTTTTTGTAGTACCTGGAAACGGACATTTGGAGCGCTTTGAGGCCTATGCTGAAAAAGGAAATATCTTCATATAAAAACTACACAGAAGCATTCTCAGAAACTTCTCTGTGATTTGTGTACCCAACTCACAGAGTTGAACCTTTCTGTTGATACTGCAGTTTTGAAACACTCTTTTTGTATAATCTGCAAGTGGATATTTGGATAGCTTTCAGGCTTTCGTTGGAAACGGGAATGTCTTCACATAAAAACTAGACAGAAGCATTCCCAGAAACTTTTTTGTGATGTTTGTATTCAACTCACAGAGTTGAACATTCCTTTTCATAGAGCAGTTTTGAAACACCCTTTTTGAAGAATCTGTAAGTGGAAACTTGGAGCTCTTTGATGCATATGCTGAAAAACGAAACATCTTCCACTAAAAACTAGACAGAAGAATTCTCAGATACTTCTTTGTAATGTGTGTACTCAACTCACAGATTTGAACTTTTGATAGAGCAGTTTTGAAACACTCCTTTGGAGAGTGTGCAAGTGGATATTGGGATAGCTTTGAGGATTCGTTGGAAATGGGAATATCTTCACATAAAAACTAGAGAGAAGCATTCTCAGAAACTTATTTGTGATGCTTGCATTCATCTCACAGAGTTCAAAATTCCTATTCATAGAGCAGTTTTGAACCACTCTTTTTGAGGAATCTGAAAGTGGATATTTGGAGCGATTTGAGACCTATGGTGAAAAAGGAAATATCTTCACATAAAAAGTAGACAAAAGCATTCTCAGAAACTACTTTGTGATGTGTGTACTCAACTCACAGAGTTAAACCTTTCCTTTGATACAGCAGTTTTGAAACACTCTTCTTGTAAATTTTACAAGTGGATATTAAGACCGTATTGAGGATTTCTTTGGAAACGGGAATATCTTCACAAAAAACTAGACAGAAGCATTCTCAGAAACTTTTTTGAGATGTGTGCATTCAACTCACAGAGGTGAAATTTTCTTTTCATAGAGCAGATTGGAAACAATCTTTTTGTAGATTTTGGAAGTGGATATTTGGACAGATTGGAGGCCTTCTCTGGAAACGGGTATATCTGCACATACAAATTACACAGAAGCATTGTCAGAAACTTCTTTGTGATGCTTGCATTCAACTCACAGAACTGAACATTCTTTTTCATAGAGCAGTTTTGAAACACTTTTTGGTAGAATACGTAAGTGGAACATTGGAGGGGTTTGAGGTCTATGATAAAAAAGGAAATATATTCCCATAAAAAATAGACATAAGAATTCTCAGAAACTTCTTTGTGAGGTGTGTACTCATCTCACACAGTTGAACTTTTCTTTTGATAGAACAGTTTTGAAACACTCTTTTTGTAGAATCTGCAAGTGGATATTTGGATAGCTTTGAGGATTTCGTAGGAAACGGGAATGCCTTCACATAAAAACTAGACAGAAGCATTCTCAGGAACTTCTTTGTGATGTTTGCATTCAACTCACAGATTTGAAAATTCGCTTACATAGAGCAGTTTTGAAACACACTTTTTGTAGTATCTGGAAGTGGACATTTGGAGCGATTTGAGGCCTACGGTGAAAAAGGAAATATCTTCACATAAAAACTAGACAGAAGAATTCTCAGAAACTTCTTTGTGATGTGTGTACTCAACTCACGGAGTTGAACCTTTCTATTGATACAGCAGTTTGGAAACACTCTATTTGTAGAATCTGAAAGTGGATATTTGGGTAGCTGTGAGGCTTTCATTGGAAACGGGAATGTCTTCACATAAAAACTAGACAGAAGCATTCTCAGAAAATTTTTGTGATGCTTTTATTCAACTCACAGAGTTGAACATTTCTTTTCATAGAGCAGATTTGAAACACTCTTTTTGAAGCATCTGTAAGTAGAAAATTGGAGCTCTTTGAGGCATATGCTGAAAAAGGAAATATCTTCCAATAAAAATTAGACAGAAGAATTCTCAGAAACTTCCTTGTGATGTGTGTACTCAACTCACAGAGTTGAACTTTTCTTTTGATAGAGCAGTTTTGAAGCACTCTTTTTGTAGTATCTGCAAGTGGATATTTGGATAGCTTTGAGGCTTTCGTTGGAAACGGGAATGTCTTCACATAAAAACCAGACAGAAGCATTCTCAGAAACTTTTTTTGATGCTTGTATTCAACTCACAGAGTTGAACATTGCTTTTCATAGAGCAGTTTTGAAACACTCTTTTTGAAGAATCTGTAAGTGGAAACATGGAGTTCTTTGAGGCATATGCTGAAAAAGGAAATATCTTCTAATAAAAACTAGGCAGAAGAATTCTCAGAAACTTCTTTGTGATGAGTGTACTCAACTCACAGAGTTGAACTTTTCTTTTGATAGAGCAGTTTTGAAACACTCTTTTTGTAGGGTGTGCAAGTGGATATTTGGATAGCTTTGAGGATTTCATTGGAAAGGGGAACATCTTCACATAAAAACTAGAAAGAAGCATTCTCAGAAACTTATTTGTGATGCTTGCATTCATCTCACAGAGTTCAAAATTCCTATTCATAGAGCAGTTTTGAAACACTTTTTGAGGAATCTGCAAGTGGATATTTGGAGAGATTTGAGACCTATGGTGAAAAAGGAAATATCTTCACATAAAAAGTAGACAGATGCATTCTCAGAAACTATTTGCAATGTGTGTACTCAACTCACAGATTTAAAACTTTCCTTTGATACAGCAGTTTTGAAATACTCTTCTTGTAGAATTTACAAGGGGATATTAAGACAGCATTGAGGATTTCTTTGGAGACGGGGATATCGTCACAAAAACTAGACAGAAGCATTCTCAGAAAGTTCTTTGTGTTTTGTGCATTCAACTCACAGAGTTGAAATTTTCTTTTGATAGAGCAGATTGGAAACAATCTTTTTGGAGAATTTGGAAGTGGATATTTTGACAGATTTGAGGCCTCCACTGGAAATGGGTATATCTTCACATAAAAACTACACAGAAGCATTGTCAGAAACTTCTTTGTGATGCTTGCATTCAACTCACAGAACTGAACTTTCCTTTTCATAGAGCAGTTTTGAAACACTTTTTTTGTAGAATATGTAAGTGGAACCTTGGAGGGCTTTGAGGTCTATGATAAAAAAGGAAATATCTTCCCATAAGAAATGGATATAAGAATTCTCAGAAACTTCTTTGTGAGGTGTGTACTCAACTCACAGAGTTGAACTTTTCTTTTGATAGAGCAGTTTGAAACAATCATTTTGTAGAATCTGCAAGTAGATATTTGGATAGATTTGAGGATTTCGTAGAAAACCGGAATGCCTTCACATAAGAACTAGACAGAAGCATTCTCAGAAACTTCTTTGTGATGTTTGCATTCAACTCACAGATTTGAAAATTCGCTTACATAGAGCAGTTTTGAAACACACTTTTTGTAGTATCTGGAAGTGGACATTTGGAGCGATTTGAAGCCTATGGAGAAAAAGGAAATATCTTCACATAAAAACTAGACAGAAGCATTCTCAGAAACTTCTTTGCGATGTGTGTACTCAACTCACAGAGTTGAACCTTTCTTTTGATACAGCAGTTTGGAAACACCTTTTTGTAGAATCTGCAAGTGGATATTTGGATAGCTTTGAGGCTTTCGTTGGAAACGGAAATATCTTCAGATAAAAACTAGACAGAAGCATTCTCAGAAACTTCTTTGTGATGTTTGCATTCAACTCACAGAGTTGAACATTCCTTTTCATACAGCAGGTTTGAAACACTTTTTTTGTAGAATCTGCAAGTGGACGTTTGGAGCGATTTGAGACCTACGGTGAAAGAGGAAATATCTTCACATAAAAACTAGACAGAAGCATTCTCAGAATCTACATTTTGATGTGTGTACTCAACCCACAGAGTTAAACCTTTCCTTTGACACAGAAACTTTGAAACACTCTTTTTGTAAAATCTGCAAGTGGATATTTGGATAGCTTTGAGGCTTTCGTTGTAAACGGGAATATGTTCACATAAAAACTACAGAGAAGCATTCTCAGAAAGTTCTTTGTGATGCTTGCATTCAACTCACAGAACTGAACATTTCTTTTGATAGAGAAGTTTTGAAACACTCTTTTTGTAGAAACTTTAAGTGGAAAGTTGGTGTGCTTTGAGGCCAATGGTGAAAAAGGAAATACCTACCCATTAAAACCAGACAGAAGAATTCTCAGAAACTTCTTTGTGTTGTGTGTACTCAACTCAGGGTGTTGAACTTTTCTTTTGACTGAGCAGTTTTGAAACCCTCTATTTGTAGAATCTGCAAGTGGATATTTAGATATCTTTGAGGATTTTGTTGGAAACGGGAATATCTTCACATAAAAGCGAGACAGAAGCATTCTCAGAAACTTCTTTGTGATGTTTGCATTCAACTCACAGAGTTGAACATTCCCTTTCTCAGCGCAGTTTTGAAACACTCTTTTTGTAGTATCTGGAAGTGGACATTTGGAGCTCTCTGTGGCCTATGGTGAAAAAGGAAATATCTTTACAAAAAAACTAGTTTACAGTCCCACCAACAGTGTAAAAGTGTTCCTATTTCTCCACATCCTCTCCAGCACCTGTTGTTTCCTGACTTTTTAATGATTGCCATTCTAACTGGTGTGAGATGATATCTCATAGTGGTTTTGATTTGCATTTCTCTGATGGCCAGTGATGATGAGCATTTTTTCATGTGTTTTTTGGCTGCATAAATGTCTTCTTTTGAGAAGTGCCTGTTCATGTCCTTCGCCCACTTTTTGATGGGGTTGTTTGTTTTTTTCTTGTAAATTTGTTTGAGTTCACTGTAGATTCTGGATATTAGCCCTTTGTCAGATGAGTAGGTTGCGAAAATTTTCTCCCATGTTGTAGGTTGCCTATTCACTCTGATGGTAGTTTCTTTTGCTGTGCAGAAGCTCTTTAGTTTAATTAGATCCCATTTGTCAATTTTGGCTTTTGTTGCCATTGCTTTTGGTGTTTTGGACATGAAGTCCTTGCCCATGCCTATGTCCTGAATGGTAATGCCTAGGTTTTCTTCTAGGGTTTTTATGGTTTTAGGTCTAACGTTTAAATCTTTAATCCATCTTGAATTGATTTTTGTATAAGGTGTAAGGAAGGGATCCAGTTTCAGCTTTCTACATATGGCTAGCCAGTTGTGGAAGTCAGTGTGGCGATTCCTCAGGGATCTAGAACTAGAAATACCATTTGACCCAGCCATCCCATTACTGGGTATATACCGAAATGACTATAAATCATGCTGCTATAAAGACACATGCACACGTATGTTTATTGCGGCATTATTCACAATAGCAAAGACTTGGAACCAACCCAAATGTCCAACAATGATAGAGTGGATTAAGAAAATGTGGCACATATACACCATGGAATACTATGCAGCCATAAAAAATGATGAGTTCATATCCTTTGTAGGGACATGGATGAAATTGGAAACCATCATTCTCAGTAAACTATCGCAAGAACAAAAAACCAAACACCGCATATTCTCACTCATAGGTGGGAATTGAACAATGAGATCACATGGACACAGGAAGGGGAATATCATACTCTGGGGACTGTGGTGGGGAGGGGGGAGGGGAGAGGGATAGCATTGGGAGATATACCTAATGCTAGATGACGAGTTAGTGGGTGCAGCGCACCAGCATGGCACATGTATACATATGTAACTAACCTGCACAATGTGCACATGTACCCTAAAACTTAAAGTATAATAAAAAAAATAATAACAGAGATGCTGAAATCAAAAAAAAAGAAAAAACTAGACAGAAGCATTCTCAGAAACTTCTTTGTGATGTTGGCATTGAACTCACAGAGTTGAACATTCCCTTTCTCAGCGCAGTTTTGAAACACTCTTTTTGTAGTATCTGGAAGTGGACATTTGGAGCTCTTTGTGGCCTATGGTGAAAAAGGAAATATCTTTACAAAAAAACTAGACAGAAGCATTCTCAGAAACTTCTTTGCGATGTGAGTACTCAACTCACAGAGTTGAACCTTTCTTTTGTTTCAGCAGTTTTGAAACACTCTTTTTGTGTAATCTGCAAGTGGATGTTTGGATAGCTTTGAGGATTTCATTGGAAACGGGAATATCTTCACATAAAAACTAGACAAAAGCATTCTCAGAAACTTCTTTGTGATATTTGCATTCAACTCACAGAGTTGAACATTCCTTTTGATAGAGCAGTTTTGAAAGGCTCTTTTTATGGAATCTGCAAGTGGACATTTGGAGCAATTTGAGACCTATGGTGAAAAAGGAAATATCTTCACATAAAAAGTAGACAGAAGTATTCTCAGAAAGTATTTTGTGATGTGCGTACTCAACTCACAGAGTTAAACCTTTCCTTTGATACAGCAGTTTTGAAACACTCTTCTTGTGGAATTTACAAGTGCATATAAGGACAGCATAAAGGATTTCGTTGGAAACGGGAATATCTGCCCATAAAACTAGAGAGAAGAATTCTCAGAAACTTCTTTGTGATGTGTGCATTCAACTCACACAGATGAAATTTTCCTTTGGTAGAGCAGGTTGGAAACACTCTTTTTGTAGAATTTGCAAGTGGATATTTGGACAGCTTTGGGGCCTTTGCTGGAATTGGGTATATCTTCACATAAAAATTAGACAGAAGCATTCTCAGAAACTACTTTTTGATGCATGCATTCAACTCACAGAATTGATCATTCCTTTTCATAGAGCAGTTTTGAAACACTCTTTTTGTAGAATCTGTAAGTGGAAACTTGGAGCACTTTGAGGCCTATGGTGAAAAAGGAAATATCTTCCCATAACAACTAGACAGAAGAATTCTCAGAAACTTCTTTGTGATGTGTGTACTCAACTCACAGATTTGAACATTTCTTTTAATGGAGCTGTTTTGAAACACTCTTTTTGTAGCATCTGCAAGTGGATATTTGGACAGCTTTGAGGCTTTCATTGGAAATGGAAATATCTTCATATAAAAACTAGACAGAAACATTCTCAGAAAATTCTTTGTTATGTGTGTCCTCAACTCACAGAGTTCAACTTTTCTTTTGATAGAGCAGATTTGAAACACTCTTTTTGTAGCATCTGCAAGTGGATATTTGGATAGCTTTGAGGATTTCATTGATAAAGGGAATATCTTCACATAAAAAGTAGAGAGAAGCATTCTCAGAAATGTCTTTGTGATGTTTGCATTCATCTCACAGAGTTGAACATTCCCTTTCATAGAGCATTTTTGAAACACTCTTTTCGTAGTATCTGGAAGTGGACATTTGGAGCGCTTTGGGTCCTATGGTGAAAAAGGAAATATCTTCACATAAAAAGGAGACAGAAGCATTCTCCGAAACTTCTTGGTCATGTGTGTACTCAACTCACAGAGTTGAACCTTTCTTTTCATACAGCAGTTTTGAAAAACTCTTTCTGTAGGATCTGCAAGTAGATATTTGGATAGCTTTAAGGGTTTCGTTGGAAACGGGAATATCTTCTCATAAAAACTAATCAGAAGCATTCTCAGAAACTTCTTTGTGATGCTTGCATTCAGCTCACAGAGTTTAACGTTCCTTTTCATAGAGCAGTTTTGAAACACTCTTTTTGAAGAACCTGTCAGTGGAAACTTGGAGCGCTTTGAGGGCTATGTTGAAAAAGGAAATATCTTACCATAAAAACTAGACAGAAGAATTCTCAGAAACTTCTTTGTGATGTGTGTACTCAACTTATAGGGTTGAACTTTTCTTTTGAAAGAGCAGTTTTGAAACACTCTTTTTGTAGGGTTTGCAAGTGGATATATGGATCGCTTTGAGTATTTCCTTGGAAGTGGGAATATCTTCACATAAAAACGAGACAGAAACATTCTAAGAAACTAATTTGTGATATTTGCATTCAACTCACAGAGATGAACATTCCCTTTCATAGAGCAGTTTTGAAACACTCTTTTTGTAGTATCTGAAAGTGGAGATTTGCAGCGCTTTGAGGCCTTTGGTTAAAAAGGAAATATCTTCACAGAAAACTAGACAGAAGTATTCTCAGAAACTGCTTTGTGATGTGTGTACTCAACTTACATAGTTGAACATTTTTTTTTGATACAGCAGTTTTGAAACACTCTTTTTGTAGAATCTGTAAGTGGATATTCGGATAGCTATGAGGCTTTTGTTGGAAACGGGAATATCTTCACAGAAAAACTAGACAGAAGCATTGTCAGAAACTTCTTTGTGTCGCTCGCAATCAACTCACAGTGCTGAACATTCCTTTTCATAGAACAGTTTTGAAACACTCTTTTTGTAGTATCTGGAAGTGTACATTTTGAGCACTTTGAGGTCTATGGTGAAAAAGGAAATATCTTCACATAAAAACCAGACAGAAGCATTCTCAGAAATTTCTTTATGATGTGTGTACTCAACAAAGAGAGTTGAACCTTTCCTTAATACAGCAGTTTTGAAACACTCTTTTTGGAGAAACTCAAAATGGATAATTGGATAGCTTTGAGTATTTCATTGGAAGCGGGAATATCTTCACATAAAAACTAGAGAGAAGCATTCTCAGAAACTTCTTTGTGATGTTTGCATTCAACTCACAGAGTTGAACATTCCTGTTCATGGAGCAGTTTTGAAACACTCTTTTTGTCGTATCAGGAAGTGGACAATTGGAGCGATTTGTGTCCTATGGTGAAAAAGGAAACATCTTCATATAAAAACTAGACGGAAGCATTCTCGGAAACTTCTTTGTGAAGTGTGCACTCAACTCACAGAGTTGAACATTTCTTTTGAGACAGGAGTTTTGAAACACTCTTTTTGTAGAATCTGAAAGTGGATATTTGGATAGCTTTGAGGATTTCACTGGAAACGGGAATATCTTCAATTAAAAACTATACAGAAGCATTCTCAGAAAATTCTTTGTGATGTGTGCATTCAACTCACAGAGTTGAATCTTTCTTTTGATAGAGCAGATTGGAAACACTTTTGTTGTAGTATTTGCAAGTGGATATTTGGACAGCTTTGAGGTCTTCGTTGGAAACGGGTATCTCTTCACATAAAAACTAGACAGAAGCATTGTCAGAAACTACTTTGTGATGCTTGCATTCAACTCACAGAGTTGAACATTCGTTTTCCTAGAGCAGTTTTGAAACACTCTTTTTGTAGAATCTGTAAGTGGAAACTTGGAGCCCTTTGAGGCCTATGGTGAAAAAGGAAATATCTTCCCATAAAAACTAGACAGAAGAATTCTCAGAAACTTCTTTGTGATATGTGTACTCAACTCTCAGAGTTGAACTTTTCTTTTGATAGAGCTGTTTTGAAACACCCTTTTTGTAGAATCTGCAAGTGGGTATTTAGAATGCTATGAGGATTTCGTTGGAAACGGGAATACCTTCACTTAAAAACTAGACAGAAGCAGTCCCAGAAACTTCTTTGTGATGTTTGCATTCAACTCACAGAGTTGAACATTCCCTTTCATAGAGCAGTTTTGAAACACTCTTTTTGTAGAATCTGTAAGTGAACATTTGGAGCGCTTAGAGGCTTATGGTGAAAAAGGAAATATCTTCGCATAAAAACTAGACAGAAGAATTCTCAGAAACTTCCTTGTGATGTGTGTACTCAACTCACAGAGTTGAACTCTTCTATTGATAGAGCAGTTTTGAAACACTCTTTTCGTAGAATCTGCAAGTGGATATTTGGATAGCTTTGAGGATTTCATTGGAAACGGGATTATCTTCACATAAAAACCAGACAGAAGCATTCTCAGAAACTACTTTGTGATGTTTGCATTCAACTCACAGAGTTGAACATTCCTTTTCATAGAGAAGCTTTGAAACACTCTTTTTGTTGTATCTGGTAGTGGACATTTGCAGCACTTGGAGGCCTATGGTGAAAAAGGAAATATCCTCACATAGAAACTAGACAGAAACATTCTCAGAAACTTCTTTGTGATGTGTGTGTAGATGGCCGAATAGGAACAGTTCTGGTCTACAGCTCCCAGCATGAGCGACACAGAAGATGTGTGATTTCTGCGTTTCCATCTGAGGTACCGGGTTCATCTCACTAGGGAGTGCCAGACAGTGGGCGCAGGTCAGTGGGTGCGCGCACCATGTGTGAGCCAAAGCAGGGCAAGGCATTGCCTCACTTGGGAAGCTCAAGGGGTCAGGGAGTTCCCTTTCCGAGTCAAAGAATGGGGTGACGGACGGCATCTGGAAAATCGGGTCACTCCCACCTGAATACTGTGCTTTTCTTACGGGCTTAAAAAACGGTGCACCACGAGATTATATCCCACACCTGGCTCAGAGGGTCCTAAGCCCACGGAGTCTCGCTGATTGCTAGCACAGCAGTCTGAGATCAAACTGCAAGGCAGCAGTCAGGCTGGGGGAGGGGCGCCCGCCATTGCCCAGGCTCGCTTAGGTAAACAAAGCAGCAGGGAAGCTCGAACTGGGTGGAGCCCACCACAGCTCAAGGAGGCCTGCCTGACTCTGTAGGCTCCATCTCTGGGGGCAGGGCACAGACAAACAAAAAGACAGCAGTAACCTCTGCAGACTTAAATGTCCCTGTCTGACAGCTTTGAAGAGAGCAGTGGTTCTCCCAGCACGAAGCTGGAGATCTGAGAATGGGCTGACTGCCTCCTCAAGTGGGTCCCTGACCCCTGACCCCCGAGCAGCCTAACTGGGAGGCACCCCCCAGCAGGGGCACACTGGCACCTCACAAGGCAGGGTACTCCAACAGACCTGCAGCTGAGGGTCCTCTCTGTTAGAAGGAAAACTAACAATCAGAAAGGACATCCACACAAAAAACCCATCTGTACATCACCATCATCAAAGACCAAAAGTAGATAAAACCACAAAGATGGGGAAAAAACAGAACAGAAAAACTGGAAACTCTAAAAAGCAGAGCACCTCTCCTCCTCCAAAGGAACGCAGTTCCTCACCAGCAACGGAACAAAGCTGGATGGAGAATGACTTCGATGAGCTGAGAGAAGAAGGCTTCAGACGATCAAATTACTCTGAGCTATGGGAGGACATTCAAACCAAAGGCAAAGAAGTTGAAAACTTTGAAAAAAATTTAGACGAATGTATAACTAGAATAACCAATACAGAGAAGTGCTTAAAGGAGCTGATGGAGCTGAAAACCAAGGCTCGAGAACTACGTGAAGAATGCAGAAGCCTCAGGAGCCAATGCGATCAACTGGAAGAAAGGGTATCAGTGATGGAAGATGAAATGAATGAAATGAAGCAAGGAGGGAAGTTTAGAGAAAAAAGAGTAAAAAGAAATGAGCAAAGCCTCCAAGAAATATGGGACTATGTGAAAAGACCAAATCTACGTCTGATTGGTGTACCTGAAAAAGATGGGGAGAATGGAACCAAGTTGGAAAACACTCTGCAGGATATTATCCAGGAGAACTTCCCCAATCTAGCAAGGCAGGCCAACGTTCAGATTCAGGAAATACAGAGAATGCCACAAAGATACTCCTCCAGAAGAGCAACTCCAAGACACATAATTGTCAGATTCACCAAAGTTGAAATGAAGGAAAAAATGTTAAGGGCAGCCAGAGAGAAAGGTCGGGTTACCCTCAAAGGGAAGCCCATCAGACTAACAGAGGATCTCTCGGCAGAAACCCTACAAGCCAGAAGAGAGTGGGGGCCAATATTCAACATTCTTAAAGAAAAGAATTTTCAACCCAGAATTTCATATCCAGTCAAACTAAGCTTCATAAGTGAAGGAGAAATAAAATACTTTACAGACAAGCAAATGCTGAGAGATTTTGTCACCACCAGGCCTGCCTTACAAGAGCTCCTGAAGGAAGCACTAAACATGGAAAGGAACAACTGGTACCAGCCGCTGCAAGATCATGCCAAAATGTAAAGACCATCGAGACTAGGAAGAAACTGCATCAACTAACGAGCAAAATCACCAGCTAACATCATAATGACAGGATCAAATTCACACATAACAATATTAACATTAAATGTCAATGGACTAAATGCTCCAATTAAAAGACACAGACTGGCAAATTGGATAAAGAGTCAAGACCCATCAGTGTGCTCTATTCAGGAAACCCAACTCACGTGCAGAGACACACATAGGCTTAAAATGAAAGGATGGAGGAAGATCTACCAAGCCAATGGAAAACAGAAAAAGGCAGGGGTTGCAATCCTAGTCTCTGATAAAACAGACTTTAAACCAACAAAGATCAAAAGAGACAAAGAAGGCCATTACATAATGGTAAAGGGATCAATTCAACAAGAAGAGCTAACTATCCTAAATATATATGTACCCAATACAGGAGCACCAAGATTCATAAAGCAAGTCCTGAGTGACCTACAAAGAGACTTAGACTCCCACACATTAATAATGGAAGACTTTAACACCCCACTGTCAACATTAGACAGATCAACGAGACAGAAAGTCAACAAGGATACCCAGGAATTGAACTCAGCTATGCACCAAGCGGACCTAATAGGCATCTACAGAACTCTCCACCCGAAATCAACAGAATATACATTTTTTTCAGCACCACACCACACCTATTCCAAAATTGACCGCATAGTGGGAAGTAAAGCTCTCCTCAGCAAATGTAAAAGAACAGAAATTATAACAAACTATCTCTCAGACCACAGTGCAATCAAACTAGAACTCAGGATTAAGAATCTTAATAAGTAAATAAATTTTAAAACCACAAAACATTAGTGTGTTTGTAGGGGGGGTCTGATTTACAGAGTAACCGCATAGTAATTATAATTATTAAAATGTCCAGTTTTCAAAAAAAGTTACAAGGCATACAAAGAATGGGAAAGTATGGCTCATTCAAAGGAGCAAAATAAATTGACAGAAAATATCTCTAAGGAAACCCAGACATCAAACTTACTGGACAAAGACTTTAAAACAACTCTGTTAATTATACTCAAATGTCAAAAAGAAAACATAAACAAAGAAATAAAGGAATCAGAAAAAATATTAAAAAGTAGGAATATCAACAAAGAGATAACAGAAATTCTGGAGTGGAAAACTACAATGATAGAAATTTAAAAAATCACCAGAGCGATTTAAGAGTATATTTGCACACACAGAAGAAGTCATGAGCTTGAAGATAAGATAATGGAAAATATTGACTCTGAGAAACAGATAAAAAATGAGCAGAGACTAAGGAATCTGTGGGACATCATCAAATAGACCAACATTCATATTATAGATGGATAAATTATGTTGTTAAAAACTTTACCATGCTTTCTTTTCACCTTTCTTTCTTCCTTCCTCCCCCTCCTCCTCCTTTTTACTTTTCTTCCTCTTCCTTTCTCTTCTTCTTTCTCTCCTTCATTATCCCTTTCGCTCTGTTTCTTTTTCTCCCTTTCTCTTTTTCCTTTTCTTTCAATTTTCTCAATTACTAAGAGATGTTTAAATACCCTTACCATGTTACTAGATATGGTTATTTCTCCTTTTCGTTTTTTGAGATTTATAGTCACTCTAAGTAAAGAGATAACCCAAACATAAGCCTCACAAACAGGCTTCCATACCATTCTTATTTGATCCTGTCATTCTTCATTGCTGTACTAACTTTCTGATGCTTTTAAGGATGTTTTATAACAAATTGTTTAGTTTTTTCCAATGGAATGTTTATTCTGAATTATCTAATTCATATTCTAAGTATAGAGGGAGTTTAATATAAAATTATTAAACTAATATTTGTGAAAGAACATATTTGTGCATTTAACAAATATGTTAATCCTCAAACTGTTATTGGGCAGCTGAGCATACAGCAATAAAAATAACATAATTTTTATGTGTACAATATTTATGGAATATGTTACTGGAACAAATAAATAATTTAGTTAATAACATGACAAAGAACAGAAATTGTATACACTATAGAGCATAGTAATGGAATAATGAATGATTAAAGTTATTAATATTAGGTAGAAAATGAAGGGTATCTTTGAGAGCAGAACTCAAGGAAGCAAGCAATTCGCCTTATGAGGAAAGAGTTACCTGTGGATAAAGGAGAAACTGAAAAATTTACAAGTCAAGACTTTTTGAGCAAAAACAAAAATATGACTATTAGTCACCAATTCAGTACAGTGAAAAAAAAGTTGAAGAGATATCTTGGAAGTAAACCATGTTATGGAAGAGCATGTAGGGTTTTGATAATCATGGGATGATTCTGAATTAATTTTAAATGCGATAGGAATATATGAGATAATTTCACCAGAGAATAACATGATTGTGTTTGCATTTCAAAGGGCTGTATCTGGTGCACTGTGTAGAATAAATAGGTTATGTGAGCAAATAAATGGGGAGGCTACTCTAATTCAGAGAAAAAAGGTAGTGACTTAGGTGAGAATGCTGTTAGTATAAGTGGTAGTAGTGGTGAGAAGCCGTTAGGCCATGGATGTATTTCATAGGAATGGCCAAGAAAACTGCAGCTAAATTGGAGTGTAGGGAGTGAAATGGAGAACTCAAAGATGACTCTCAGCACTGGAAGGTGACAGCTGTCACTGAAGCATGCTGATGCCTCTTATTAAGAGAGTTACTTGGGAAGGGCAAGATCAAAACTTTTCACTTTCAAATTTATGAAAAATATTGTTTTCAGAACGAATGACTTTGGGATCAGAAAGCCATCATTCCAATTGATGGCTCCACGACTACACAGGCTCACACTCCCAAGAGCAAAAGTAAATCATCACAAAAGTCCTTCCTGATAATTCTAGAGAATGGAGAATTACTGTAACATCTTTCTGATTTTAGGAGAGGTAGCTGTTCCTTTTTTAGCCCAAACGCTATTTTTTTTAAAGCTCAGCCAAGAGACTCCATTATACTTTTCAAATGTGTGTAACTTAAATTCTCATATGAAATACCACTATGCTTAAATTAGTCAAAACATTTTCCCCATCTACAACTCTATCTTTTCATTGCAATCATTTTCACAAAAGTGACTGCAGCTCACAGACCCTAAAAGGGGAAAATCTAGAGTAGGTTATCTGATCTAGTTAGTTTTGAAGACAGGATCTAGAGATTATTTAATATGAAATAGGTCACCTGAAATGAAGTGTTTACTGAAAACAGCTTGGATCAGCCCAGTTTTCTACCACGGAACCATGCATTTGGTTTAAAAAACACAACAACTCTGGGGAATATCGGCTGCTTCCAACTGTGTTGAAGGTGTTAAAGAAAAGAGCATAAAAGTAAAAATGATCATCTGAGGCCTTTATAGTCTCTGCTCCAGAGACTACAGTCTTCCTTTCTTAACGAAACACCCAAATATCTTAATAATTGGGCAAAATCTAAATATCAGAGAGATAATTTTATCTTAAAGATCGTTAAATTATAATTGCGATTCAGACCTTGCTACGTCTCTGAGTCAAAAATTAGATCTTTGTTTAGGAATCAATGGTATTCTGCAACTTGGAAATAGGAAGATTTTAGAAGACCGAAACGTTGAATTTCTTGTGTGCAAAAAAAAGACGTATTGAGATAAGACAAGTCTTTCCTTGCAAGGATACATCTAATGCTCATACACCACTCCCCTAACGTTAATATAGCTTCCAGGTCACTAACCAGTGTCAGAGAGCAGCCTATGCAACTACAAATTCAAAAGATGTGGAACACATGGTCAAGCCTAGAATAAGAAGTCTTAGCTAATTAAGTATGCTTTTCCCCCCAAATTCATATTAACAAAAACTTGGATATGTCAGAGAATGCATTCTAAGTTCACTCAACCTAGGAGGAAGAAACATAATTTTAAATTAAGAGCTGAAGCATTCTTGTCCTAACAAAAAGCAAGGAAAATGAAATATCACACCACAGGAGGGATTTCACAAATTAGTGTCAACATCAAAACCTTAAAATAGGCAAGGAAAATGCAGATTTACAATGAACTCTTGTACTTGTTTTGTTCAGAGAAGAGATGGTTCTGAGAGAATGACAGTGAATTAACCCCAGCTGGTTTAGTTGGTGCTTTCAATTGCTGCTTCTGATCAACTCCTTTAGCTAGAATAAATTGATGAGGATTTTGGCATGTGGTATTGGAGATGGTTATTAATTTTTTCCTCTTATTTGCATTGTTCAATGTAGTAAATACTAGCTGTATATGGCTACTTCAATTCAAATTAATTACAATGAAATATACTTAAATATTGAATTTTTAGTCACTGTTGGTTCATTATTGAATATCTTCAGCTAAGATTTCCCATCTAAATACACTAAGAGGTGGCTTAGTTAACTGGTCGTTCACAAATATTGATGATGTTGTTAACTCCTGATATATTCTCTGCAAAGAGAATATTCATGAGCCTCCTCCTGAAATCAGCAGCCTAGAGATAGTTTTATAAATTGGATACAGGTTGGAAATCTATATACTCTTTCAGTTTTTGAAATATTAGCTTCCCAGGGAAGAAAATCAAATTCATAAGATATGTTAGGACGATTTAACTCAAGATGTTCAAAACTGAAATGACATATTCTACAATATGTGATAAAACCACCCCCTAATAACTTAAAGCAAAACAGGGATTGACCTTAAAGACCTGCCTTTTCCTCATCCCCCAGCCAATCAGTTTTCAAATCTTGCATTTCATTTTCAAATGTCCTTATCCCCCTAGTCTCTTGTTTCCAGACTTGGCACATATTTAAGTTTGTTACCTCTATCTACTCACTTTCCTCTCTTCAAACAGTATCTATGCCTGCCAAATGTGAACATACAAAAAACAAATCAGAATGTGCCATTCTGATTTAAACTGCTTATTAGTTAATTCTCTCAAGATAACATCTGGGTTCTTAGCTGCACTGAGTGAAGCCTACTTACATCTCTTTTTTTGTCTTCGGCTGCACTTTTCCTATCACATCACACCCCAGCAATGACAAGCTGTGCGGGCCTTCTACCCCATTTCCACTATTTTGCCCCTGCCGCCACGGCTTTTTCCGCGCTCCCGCGGCTTTTTGACCCCGCCGCCACCGCTTTTGCGGCTTTTTGCCCCGCCGCTGTGGCTTTTTGCCCGCGCCACCGCTGCTTTTTGCACCTTCTTGTCCCCGCCGCCGCGGCTTTTTGCCCCCCACCGCCGCGACATTATATGGTTTTTTGCTCCCACTGCTTTTTGCTCCCGCCTCCGCGGCTTTTTGCCCCCGCCGCCGCGGCTTTTTGCTCCCAGCCGCCGCGGCTTTTTGCCTCCCCGGCTTTTTGTCCCCGCTGCCGCGGCTTTTTGCCGAGGTGACTTTTAACCCCCGTCGCCGCCGCTTTTTGCCGCTGCGGCTTTTTGCCCCCGCTGCCTAGGTTTTTGTCCCCGCCGCCGCGGCTCTGAGGGCGGGAGCAGCAGACTCGGCTGCCAGCTCTACTGGAGTCCTGGCAAGGGCAGCGCGGAGGGGCGCTCCTGGTCCAGCTCTCCTGGCTCAGGGGTTCCTTGCCTAGGCGCCGGCACCCCGGGCTCCCTGCCTAGGCCCCTGTGGCCTGCATAGAGTGGCGCTGCGCGCGGAGGCGATGGGAGAGAAGAAGGAGGGAGGTGGCTGGGGTGATGCGGCGGCCGCGGAGGGTGGCGCAGGGGCTGCGGCCAGCCGGGCGCTGCAGCAGTGCGGGCAGCTCCAGAAGCTCATCGTCATCTTCATTGGCAGCCTGTGCAGGCTGTGCAGCAAGTGCGCTGTGTCCAACGACCTCAGCCAGCAGGAGATACGGACCCTGGAGGTAAAGGCTTCGGGGACCCGGGCTGGGCTCCAGGAGCAGCCCAGACACCTCCTTCGGGGCCCCAGTTCACTCCTGGCTGAGTTGCATCCTTGAGCCTGCATCACCCGCTTGGAGGTTTCCCCTCCCTCCTGCACTCGCTGATGCGGCAGCCAGAGGACCCGGGACCAGCCCTCACCTTGGGCAGGATTTGTGGAGCGGGTGCGTGGTGGGAACTGGGATGGAGGCTCCAGGGTCCCGTGGGGGTGGGGGTGGGCTGCGCGCGGACATCCCCTTACCCCCTGAATTTCCATCTGGTCCAGCCCTCTCATCTTGTAGGTGAGGAAACCGAAGGCCTGAGGGAGAACTGACTTGCCAGGAACCCCTGTTAAGGAGAATTAACAAAGTGTGGTTATTAAAGAAGAACTGAGTTGGGAGTCAGACCTGGAGGCCCGCACCCTTGGTTAAGACATTATACCACCTTCAGTCTGGCCTGTTGACTGAGGGTGAGCCACTCCATCCTCGTGTGATTGTGGGGTCTTGACCTCAAGGGGTTTCCTGTAGGAAGAAGCAAATGGGTTTGCTTTCCTTGCTCTGTCCAGTACCTTAGGGACCCTGAGGACTGAAGAGATTCTTGGACAGCCATCTGGTGTATGTCATGGGTGGGCCTTTTTTGAAGGTCAGTCTGCCCAGTGGGCTGGCTCAGCCTGAATGAACTGTCTTGAATCTTTGGAGTTGTCTGTGTACTTTTAAGGGCTTCTCAGCCTTGCACCAAAATATCCCCCTGGAAATTAGGTGGGAAAACCTTAACTCTTGTGGGGCCTTGTGTTTGTCTTAAAAGTTCATGCACATGGCCAGGTGTGGTGGCTCCCACCTGTTATCCTGTCCTGGATCCCTTGAGTCAAGGAGTTTGAGACCAACCTGGACGATATAGTGAGACCCCATCTCTACAAAAAATAAAATATTAGCCAGGAGTGGTTGTGCGCATCTGTAGTCCCAGCTACTACTGTGGCTGAGGTGGGAGGAGCACTTGATCCTGCACTGAGCTGTGAACTCACCAGTGTACTCCAGCCTGGGCCACAGAGCAAGACCATGACTCAAAAAAAAAAAAAAGAAAGACAAGAAAAATTCTTGAAGATTTTGCATTCTGTCCCACTATCCATTGGTTTTCATGTCAAGATAATGTCAGAAATTCTTTACAATTGCTTCCAGAAGGAGTAGCCTTTTGATCTAGTGCACAGGTGTCCAGTCTTTTGGCTTCTCAGGGCCACATTGGAAGAAGAATGCTCCTGGGCCGCACATAAAATACACTAATGCTAACAACAGCTGATGAGCTTAAAAAAAAAAAAAAAGGTTTGTGCATAATTTTCATGATACCCACCACCACAGATAGGCGGAAAAGTCCTTGTAGTCAAAGGGTTGGACACAGCTGATCTAGTGTCTTGTCGTCCGTTTTGCTTTCTCCCTGATTCCAGAGTGCAGGTAGAGATGTAGAGACATGCTGTCAGGACAGCTGTTGAGATAAAAAAATTCGTTGTCATTTATTCCCAAGCACAGCTGTTTCTCATTGCATTGAAAAAGTCTCCATTCAAACTGCTGTCACATATAAAATCTATTTATGTAAGTCTGTATTTTTCTGTTGTCTTGGCCTTTATAGGTAGTAGTGTGTTTTAACTGAGCAAACTGTCCTTCCAAATAATGAAGCCGAAGTCAGCCTACCTGCTTGCCATTTTTCTTCCCCTTCCATTTTTGTAACCTCAGAATAATTGTAAGAATGAATTAAGATTTATGTTTAAGGCCAGGCACAGTGTCTCAGGCCTGTAATCTCAGCATTTTGGGAGGCGGAGACAGATGTACCGCTTGAGCTCAGGAGTTGAAGACCAGCCTGGGCAACATACTGAGACTCCGTCTTGTATAATTTAATTAAAATTTAAAAAAAGAAGAGAAAAAGACCTGTGTTTAAAATTTTAAAAAAGGGGGGAAGTGTAATGCAAAATGTGGACTATGCCAGCTATGATTGGGAAAACTAGTTTTTCATACAGCATTATCTGTAGACTTGTATTAGCAGCATACTGGTCATAAGCATTTTGCTTTCTTCAACTATGATGAGGTAAGCTAATTTAAAGTGTGTTGGGGCTTTCTGCCGCATGGCTCCTGGAGGTGTTGAGTCCCAATTTAGCCAATTAATTTGGGTTTAGTTTTGATATGGATAAGGGAGACCAGCTTCATTCATGGTGTACACACAGTTTTGCCAATAAGGAAAAAAAAAAAAAGCCACCTGAATGTTCCTACTCATTAGATGCTATCTGGAGAGCTCCTACCCCACCCCCACCAAGGCCCGGGCCATTAAAAAGACTCAATGCAGCCTTTCTGTATCTCATACTGTATTCTGCAAGATACTCCTGTGAAAGAAAGTTGTGCTGCATCAGCCATCTCCCTCCTGAAGATCCCTGCGGATGAGGATTTGTGTTTTGAAGGTTCTGAGAATTCCTGCAACAACAATTCTCAAACTTATTTGTCCAGGGGATGTTTTCTTCCACTGAATGTAGTTGGGGAGACACGGCCTTAAGCCTTGAGCAGAGAAAGAGACAAGAAACTGTTGGCTCACTTACAACCAAGTGTTGTGTTTATGTTTTAGGTTTTTATGAAACTGAGGTGCTGTTTGAGGTTCTAAATGAAATTGGGTGGTTGAAGAGAGGCTGGTATCCCTGTAGACTTAGCCAGCCATGAGAAGTTGCCTTTTGTTGAAGGAGGTGTTTTACAAAGGGAAATAGGGTGTCTCCTGGGCATCGCATTAGCACTTAAATACATGTATCACTGAAATGAAATGAAATGATGAAATGAAGAAATGAAATGATGAAATGAAAAAATGAAATATGAGATGAAATGATGAAAGGATGAAATGAAATGATGGAATGATGAAATGAAATGATGAAATGATGACATGAAATGGTGAAATGAAATGAAATGAAATAATGAAATGAAATGATGAAATGGTGAAATGAAATGAAAAGATGAAATGATGAATTGAGGAAATGATATGAAATGATGAAATGAAATGATGAAATGAAGTGAATGATGAAATGATGAAATAATGAAATGAAATGAAGTGATGAAATGAGATGAAAAGGTGAAATGAAACGAAATGATTAAACGAAATGAGGAGATGAAAAGATGAAATGAAATGATGAGATGAAATGAAATCATGAGATGAAAAGATGAAATGAAATGATGAGATGAAATGAAATCATGAGATGAAAAGATGAAATGATGAGATGAAATGAAATCATGAGATGAAATGATGAGATGAATTGAAATGATGAAATGAAATGATGAGATGAAATGAAATAATGCAATGAAAGATGAAATGATGAGATGAAGTGAAATAATGAAATGATGAAATGTAATGAAATGATGAAATGGAATGATGAAATGAAATGATGAAATGAAACGAAATGGTGAAATGAAATGAGGACATGAAATGATGAAATGAAATGATGAAGTGAAATGATGAAATGAAATGAAAAGATCAAATGGTGAAATGAAGAAATGATATGAAATGATGAAATGAAGTGAAATGTTTAAATGATGAAATAATGAAATGAAATGATGAAATGATGAATCGATGAAATGAAATGATCAAATGAAATGAGGAGATGAAAAGATGAAATGAAATGAAATGATGAAATGAAATGATGAGATGAAAAGATGAAATGAGATGAAATGATGAGATGAAATGAAATCATGAGATGATGAAATGATGAGATGAAGGGAAATGGTGAAATGATGAAATGACGAAATGCAACAATGAGAAGAAATGATGAAATGAAATAATGAAATGAAAGGATGAAATGATGAGATGAAATGATGAAAGGATGAAATGAAATGATGAAATGAGGAAATGAAATGATGAAGTGAAATGATGAAGTGAAATGATGAAATGATGGAATGAAATGATGAAATGATATGAAATGATGAAACGATGACATGAAGTCAAATAATGAAATGATGATATGATGAAATAAATGAAATGAAATGATGAAATGAGATGAAAAGATGAAATGATGAAATGATGAGATGAAAAGATGAAATGAAATGATGAGATGAAATGAAATGAGATGAAATCGTGAGATGAAATGAGATGAAGTGAAATGAAGAAATGAAATGTTGAGATGAAGTGATGAAATGAAATGATGAAATGAAATGAAACAATGAAATGAAGTGAAATGAAATGAGATGAAATGATGAATTTATGAAATGAAATGAGATGAAAAGATGAAATGAAATGATGAGATGAAAAGATGAAATGATGAGATGAAATCAAACGATGAGATGAAATGAAATCATGAGATGAAATGATGAAATGATGAGAAGTGAAATGAAATGAAATGTTGAGATGAAATGAAATGAAAGAATGAAATGAAATGAAATGATGAAATGATGAGATGAAATGAAATCATGAGATGAAATGATGAAATGATGAGATGAAGTGAAATGATGAAATGAAATGAAATGTTGAGATGAAATGATGAAATGAAATGAAAGAATGAAATGAAATGATAAAATGATGAGATGATGAAATGATGAAACGAAATGATGAAATGAGGAAATGAGGCGAAATGATGAAATGAGGAAATGAGATGAAATGATGAAATGAAAGGATGAAAGGAAATGATGAAATGAGGAAATGAAATGAAATGATGAAATAGATGAACCAAAAATACTTATTCATTTTTTTCTTGGCATCCTTCTAAGAGCATTTTAGTGAGGTTGATTTCTAAAAATAAATTGCTATTCAATGGCTATACAGTTGGCCTTTGCACCACAGGGGTTTGAACTGTTCACCTCCACTTAGCAAAACCAACAATTCTACATCCTTATCCACACCCTGCCCATGAAAAGGATGAGGATGAAGTCCTGTTTGATCATCTACTTCCATTTAATAACTAGTAAATATATTTTCCTTATGATTTTCTTTTTTCTTTTCTCTGGCATGCTGGTTAAGAATACAGTATATAAGACATATAATATATTAAATATGTGTTAATTGACTGTGTTATTTGTAAGGCTTACAGTAGGCTATTAGTAGTTAAGTTTTGGGGGAGTCAAAGTTATAGTGGATTTTCTACTGTGCAGGGGGGCCAGCACCCCAACCTCCGTGTTGCTTAAGGGTCAACTGTACATGTTATTTCCTTTGCTGTAAGAGAAAAATGATGAGAAGGTCTTTTCTCCAATAAGTGTATTCAAAATGTAGCAGATTTGAAATGTGTTGGCGCCACCATTTTGCGTCTCACTTTGAAAACTTATTATTTAAAATTGTACTAAAGCCTACCATACTTTTCCAACCTTAGAAAAAATATTACAAAGAAAAGGGGTGAAACCATGCTAGTTTGCCCTGAAATTTGAAATTATCTTTTAAAAATATATTTTAACATTAATTACTTCCAAAATAGAGATCAGTTGCATACAAATGGCAGGTCACCCTAATCCACCCTATGACTGCACTTAGATTCATGAGGAATTGTGCCATCTAGAAAGGGCAGAGAAGAGGAATAGAGTGCTCTGAGTCTTGAAATATAAACATGCGCATAGCCACATGCTTTGATTCTGTTGTCACTGTGTACTTACTGCTAGGAAGAGGGCACGTTTGTGTATTTTTATGCTAATTATTATCCAAGTGGTTAATGATTTACGCTTTCAGAACCATATACAGATTTTTTTCCTTTCAGATATAAACTATCTTGCATTGTTCTTCTGATCATATGAGGGATAAATTTGCCTAAATATTCTTCAGACCATAATAGTATGTCCATATAAATGCCAGTAGCAATAGTAGAATCAACCACAACTGCCTTTGTAATTATTTAAAGCATGTCTGCCTATAAGTAATTGGCATTTTATATAATCAAGAATCTTTGATATAATAATCTCTCAACTATTTGAAACATGGCTCACATGTATTAATTTTTTATGCAAATATATATATAATATCAGTGTATATGAAACTAAATTTTGGACTTTAGAACAGCTTCTTAGAATCCTGACTTAAATGTCTACAGTAATAGTTGGCTTACAAAAATTTAGCACACTGTCACTAGGATGAAAAAAATTACTATAAAATTATTTAAAAAATTGTTCCACCCTAACACTTAGAATATTCTCACATTTGTGGTTAAAACCTATTGTGATTGTTCTTAGAATTTAGATAAAAAATGTTCCAGAAAGTTTGAAGAGAAGCACTTTAGTCAATTTTTAGTTGTTGAAGCATGAAGAAATGGCATTTCATTGACATTTTAAAAATTACTCAGATTCCCTCTTTGAATTCAAGCGTTTCAAAGATATCCTATTTTAAAATACCAAAATAGGAATAGAATATGAAGGGCTGGTTATGAGTGATATGATACTCATTTATGAGAGGATGAGATCACAATAACAATACCTCCTCTCATAGAGTAGCCAGCAAGTCTCCACTAAATAAGAGTGCCTTGATTTTATAGATGTTTAATCATGGATATTGAGTTAATGTGAACCATTTGTAGACACAGGAGTTTATTAAAGAATTATATAATATCTTTCAAGTATTTAGAAGAGTGTTGAAATTAAGCCTGCATCCCCACGATTTTCAGCGGTGCTGATGCCTAATAAACTCAACCCCTTGCATGCCAAAATTGGCTTAAAGCCCATCTGTTACCCAAGCTACACTTCAAGCATCAAGGTTCAAAAATGTGATTTTAAATATGCAAGAGTTTGAGGAATTCACTACTCACACTTTCTTGAACAGTCTATCCAAGTGCATCAAGCAAAATGTGAGTAAAGAAATTTTGACCAAAGGATTGATAGTAATGTTGAATACATTTAATAGTAGATCTAAGATTAAAAGGTGAAAGTGAGGGTGAGAAGAGTGTATGAATGCTTTGTGTTCTGACAAAGAGAATGTAGCACCCAGGTCCTACCTGCTTGGATGCATTGCCAGTGCCCACGGTAGGCCATTTTATCCAGGTTTTTAGGTTTTGTTTTGTTTTGTTTTTTTCTTTTCTTTTCAGGAGAGTTAGTCCAAGACCAATAACTCCATAACTGGTAGATTTGGAAGACTTTAATGGTGCTTAACATTTTGTACATAGCTTTATAATAGTTTTCTTTTTCTTTTTTTCTGAGAGATTCTTTTCAATATACCCCATCATGGTTGAACTCAAAAATCATTGCTTATTTAAAATCGACAACTGCTGACGTTTTGTAACGTTCGCATTCCAGGTAATTGGTTTTTTGTGCATTTTCTGTATTTTTCTCCATCAGTCTACCTAGATATTTGTTAGATTTAATATTTTAATATTTTTCTGAAAAAGTGAGCTTTTGCATTTTTAAATATATACCCAGTTGCTTTAATTCTGCTTTTTCGTGTACTATTTCCGGGTTTGTTTGTTTGTTTGTTTGTTTTGACACGGAGTCTTGCTCTGTCGCCCAAGCTGGAGTGCAGTCGCATGATCTCTACTCACTGCAACTTCCACCCCCCACGTTCAAGCAATTCTCCCACCTCAGCCTCCCGAGTAGCTGGGATTACAGATGCATGCCACCATGCCAGGATAATTTTTGTATATTTAGTAGAGAGTGGGTTTCACCATGTTAGACCAGGCTGGTCTTGAACTCCTGACCTCAGGTGATCCACCTGCCTCGGCCTCCCAAAGTGCGGGGATTACAGGCATGAACAATGGCGCCTGGCTATCTCCTTCATTCTTTATGTTTATTTTACTGGTTTTATCTCTCTCTCTCTCACTGTTTCTCTCCTTCTCACATTCACTTTGCAGTTGTCAAATAGCCCAGGTGATGTTACAGATTTACTCCTTATAAAAGGAGGCATTACACATTACACATGCATCTTAGTGGCCTTACAAAAGTGTTTGGTTTATTTGTATTGACTATTCACCTTTAAAATATTTCAATATTCATTAAAATAGCTTCCAACCAATATTATTAGACTTATGTTTCTAGCTTTCGTTTTTGTATTGATATCTGCCTTCATTGCTGTTTGTTTAGGAAATATATTCTGTGTCACGTTATTTCCGTGAAAATTGTTTGAATTGGTGGTATGGTCTAGAAAACGTTAATTTTTGTAACTATTCTGTATGAACATGAAAATAACATGAATTATAATATTCATGTTCCTTATATAATATTTGCCCTTTTTAAAATCCACTAGCTTCTTTTAAAACTTACTCTTTTAATTTTTTCTTTTATCTATTACTGAAAGATGTGTGTTTGAAATGTCTATAATATTTGGGGGCTTATCCATTTCTACTTACTTTCTGATATTTTTGCTTCATATAATTTGACTCTCTCTCTAAATACGTGTGTGTCTGTGGGTATGAGAGTGTGTGGTTTGTGTGTATATATATATGTATGTATCAGGCTAATGCACATTTAAGTAATCACATCTTCTTAATAACTTAAAACTTTTATCACACTGGTTAGACTAACTTATTTCAATAAATGTTTCTAAATTACATTCTATTTTGTCTACATAGCAACTTTTTAAAAAATTATATTCATGTAGTATGTTTGTATGTATATCATATATACACAGTATCTGTATTGTTTGAACTTCAAAGTTCCTGTAAATTTATATATTAGTTGCCTCTCTTGTAACTATGATAGAGACGGATGTTTTAAATTTTGCTAATCTTTTTATTTTAACAAAAACATTGTCTACTTAGGTTTAAGTTAATCTTTGATCATTTATACTTAATTTTGTATTATTAATTTGTTGTGTGTATATATATATAATGTCTCATTTTCTCCTGTCAGTTTCTGTCTTCTTGTTTTAAAATTATGACTTTGATTTTTATTGTTTTCATAGATACAACAGAGAAATGCATAATGTCCAGTCAATTTATTAAAGTTCCAAAGTTGGTCGTGCGCAGTGGCTCACGCCTGTAATCTCAACACTTTGGGAGGCCGAGGTGTGGATCACGAGGTTAGGAGTTGGAGACTAGCCTGACCAACATGGTGAAACCCTGTCTCTATTAAAAATACAAAAATTAGCCAGGCATGGTGGCACGCAGCTGTAATCCCTGCTACTCAGGAGGCTGAGGCAGGAGAATTGCTTGAACCTGGGAGGCAGAGGTTGCAGTGAGCGGAGATGGCGCCACCGCACTCCAGCCTGGGAGAAAGAGTGAAAGAGACTCCTTCTCAAAAAAAAAAAAAAAAAAAAAAAAAAAAAAAAAAAAAAAAAAAAACAGAGTAGCAAAGTCATACCTTTCTGCTCTTGTCGAACAATTAGGGGGTCTTTGAATACTTCAGCCCTAACAATTTGCTTCCTAACATACATATTGCAGTGCTTATCTAATTTTAAATATCTTTTTCTTTCAACACCTTATTTTTTATTTAGATCTATCTCTATGTTTACAATATATTTTGCTCTGTGTTCATTCTTTGATTTCAGAACTTCAATCTTTCTGAAGCATGTTTTCAGAGTTTCTTTTTAGTTTCTTTAGTGGAATTCTGCTGGTGGCATTTTGGTTTTTGTCTCTAAATATGTTATTTAGCCATAGGTTGATGAATATTTTTCTTGGTTGAGAATTTCAGAATGGCATTATTATTCTTAACAAATAATATTGTTTATTTTACCTTTCATGCTTTCCGATTTCAATATGATTAAAGGTAATTTGATTTTTCTAGTGCTAATTGAAATATTTTTCCCTTCCCGATTGTTTACTATTTCTCTAGGAGATATGTAGATGTAGGTTTATCTCCACTGTACCTTGCTTAGCATGCATAGAATTTTTGAATATGCGGATTAGTGTCTTACAAAAGTCTAGAGAACTTTCAGCCAAAATACCATCACATATTGTCCCTTCCCAGTTCCCTTCTACTATGAGAACACTCACTAAACACATGCTACACTTTCTCACTGTATCTTCCATGTCTCTTCATGATTCTGTCCACATTTTGCATTTCTAAAAATTTTCCGTAATGCATTCTGAAATATTTATGAACTCTCACCATGGCCATGTCTAATCTGATGAGTTCATTTTTGAGTTTTTAATTTAAAATACTATATACAAACTACTTTTCAAATTTGCTACATCAATTTTTTAGTCTCCTAAAAATATGTTCATTTTTTAAAAATTTTTTGAAAGCAAATGTGCTTTATAATCTAACGGTGATATTTCTACTAATGAACCTTTGTGGATCTGTTAGTACTCTTTTTCTGCTTTCCTTTCAAATGGTGGAAAACCATTTCCTTGCGTACTTAGATGCCTTTGAATGACAAAGATTTATTTTTCTCTGAAAATTATTATTGTGCACTTTTGCATATTAGTAAGAAGAAAATTTGCCAAAGAGAATTTGAATTTTTTGTGAGTCTACTAAAGGCACCACCATTCTGGGACCACATTATATTAATTCTTGGCCTAAAGGTGTTTGGACGTATGTTTGGACAGCACATTTAAACCATTTTTAAATTAATTGCTGTAAATCATTAATGATTGAGTTTCTTTAAATCTGTCCAATCTCAAGTCATTTTTATTTGCCATTTCCAGGGAATGTGAAATGGGACTAATTTACCTCTGATTCTTCTTTATACTGAGGATATAAATTTTGGTCCTAGCTTTAGGGAAGAGCTCCTGTGTGATGCCCTATCTTGGGAAAACCTATGTATTTCTTTACTGTCCTATGTGATGTATGACAGTAGGAATCTGAACTCATTCATTTTGCTACATGTCCATAGGGCAAAATCAGTTTCAGTGTTTAGGTGTATTTTGTCTGCTCCCTGCATTCCCATGGTTTTGACCTTATATTTTACTTTTTTGTGTGTGAACATACCAATGCTTCAATTTTTTTTCCAGTAATATAATCAACTATACCATAAGAAAGAGAAAAATTTTGATAAAACACAAATTTCATGTTTTCCTACTCTAATTGGCTTTTACGTAAAAATACAGGTAAAATTTATTTGTGCTTTTTTGCTATTTCTGTTTTGCTATTCTCTGTTTGTCTATGTCTTCTCCACATAGACACAATTAGGGAATTTTGTACACTCTTGTGCCAACTGCTTTGATATTAACAAAATGTATTTCTCGAACTCCTAGGTATAAAACTCAAGTATCCACAATCTAAATTCTTTTTTGCTCACTTCTATTATGTTTCCAGTCTCAATAGAAATCGATGCCAATCCAGAAATACAAGCATTATTCTAATACTTCTCACACATTACTGATATAGATTAAATTTTGTAGATCTCCTTAAATACTATCATTTTTCACTACTTGTATCTTAACTGTTAAGTTCAACATTTTCTATAATACTAATATATTGTGAAAATTTCCTTACTTTCTTATTTGTCCCAGGTTCAATGTTTTGCAGTCTGTACCTCACCCTGTGAAGCATAAACATTGTACATGCTGTACAAATAATACATCGTTCGTGTACTTAGAGATTGCACAATTTTTATTTGGTTGACAATAGCTAATGTTTTCTTCTTCATTTTCTATTTCCTGATTTTTCTTTATTTAGTATATACTACATTATCATAAAAATAAGAACGTTTTACAAACTAAAGCAAAAGCAACTCTAGGAATAAAATGCACAAATAAAATATATAAACATACATTTAGAGGTACCACGTACCCTTGTAATTTATTTAGACATTTAATTTTAGTACAATTTTAATTAAAGTCTGTGTATTATCTGTCATCTTCTTAGTATTTTTTATATAACAAATTTTGTAAATCAAAAAGTCTCAATGTCATCATAAACTATCTTGTCAGAGGTTGATCTCCAAGGAATAATTTCTCTCCCAAATTATGCCAATCAGAATTTCACTCTACCATAATTCTTTTAATTAGTTTCAGAGGAATAATAAATTTCAAAATTGTTCAAGGTACCTCTTTTAGTTCAAGTACCTTTTGACAGGTGTAAAACTGTAGACAGACTGATACAAACATATTCTAATTGACTCAAAATTATATGGGACCTATTTTAAAATCTAGATTTTAAAATGTCGTGTCAACATACACATGTTCTCCTTGTGAAATAATTGCTTTTTATTCTCTGGATAGAATAATTTAATCTTTAAACCTTCAATTCACTGTTAGAAACAAAATATTACATAAGGATATGCTTATAAAAATAATTCCCAACTAGCTTTTCCATTCAGAAATATATGTGAAAAATCATCAAACATCTAATGGATTTCAAGGAGAAAGGAGTTAGTAATTTATTCCATATGTCTCAATTTTTCCTAGACTCAAGGCTTCCTTTAAAATAATTGTAGGCATTTAAGAAACCATGTAAACTAAAAAGAAGAAATTGTGACACTGCCGCTTAGGCTTTTTAAATCTTTGGACATGATTCATTATATTTTTTAAATTGTATCTTAATTAGACATTGTGAGTTCACCATCTTCCTGTCAGTATAGCATCCAAGCTGATTATCATAGATTAGAAGTTCAACTATCAACTGTGTTCTGAGAGTCTAAAAAAATAAATGAACGTATTTGCTTGGGTATTCTTAAAGCAGGAGTGAGGACACAGCGAAAGTGAGACAAGGAAAAGAGAACAAAATAAAACAGGAAAGTTAGAAAAGCCAATACCACATGTGTTAAGAGGTAAGTTCCTGTGTTAGATATCTGGGCTTAATTTTATGGGAAGCTATGTGGAGCATGCCTCAGAATTACATCACTGAATCCAGGGAGATTCTTCTTAGTTACCCTCACCTTTTCTTCCCACTTCATGCCCAGTAACAAGCTTCCGTGCTGCTAGAGAAAGTCCTCAGCTAGAAACTGGTGCAAATTCTGGAGATGAGACCTTGTAGAGTGTTAAGAATGGTTTTCTTCCCAGCAGCTACAGGTGAGGAATAGGGGCTGGGCCATTAATACATCTGCTACAAACCAATAAAGCCCTTATGCTCCTTTTGGTGATCGACAATGTATTTAAAAATATTAGATGATCAAGAAGGGCTGCAGAAAGGAGGAAACAGAAACAAACAGCACACCTCTTCGTTTATTTTTATTCATTTCATCAGTTTCAAGGAAAATATGTTGGGAGTTCCTGGCATAGAGAATGTCACAAAGACAGGTTTTCAATAGTAGTGCTATCCCTAGGGCAGAGAAGACCCAGAGAAAGCCCAAGTGGCTGCTGGAACAAAGTCAGACACCGTGCCACCTGTCCACACTCCTTGGCTCTGCCATCATGCTGAAGATCGCTTTAAAGGACTGGCTTCCCTCCACCCAAAATTAAAAGAGCACAGACTGAGAAACTGAATGTAGGAGACAGCAGTGGATTATGCTGTTCTCAGGGGTCACCTCAGGTTTGGAAGCATTCTTTCAAATTAACCCATCTCAGGCCATCTGCAGAGAAGAAAGGTGGTACCTAACTTTTTTTCTTGTCAGCATTTGGTAGGGGTGTTTTATTGACCAAATATGTTCCCACAACCTAGTTTTTTGTGACTATCTAAATATAGTCGATTTTTAAATTTTATCATCAACATCTATAGACAATTTTTGATTAAAATAGACTCCATATCTATGTCCGGCTTTCTTCTTATTATTAATTACATTGCTGTATAAAGGAACAAGATTTCAGAATCAAGAATATCTTGTCTCTTGGCATTGAATTTATACAAGGTGCTCTTTAATGCTGTCTCAAAGGACATATTTTTAATCATTAAAATGGAAGATCGGAATCTAGTTGTATGCACTGCTCCAACATATTAATAATTAAAATTAGGAAGTAAATGTGGTCAAAGCTATAGAACGACTGAGATGTCATTTATATTGATTACTGTATTGCACTCTGCAAACAGAAATTGTTAAATAATAGTTTATATAAATATATTGTAGCACTTCAAATATTTGAGTGCTTAAAGTTTCTCCTCTTATATAGTTCAGATTATCAATTTGAAGACTTACTCCGATAGTTAATATGTTTTTAGTCTCGTTTGAGTATTATATAAAAGCAATTTTCAGTTAAATGTGTTCCGCTTACATAAAACATTACAAATTATTGAGGATTTAATTACTTATTCATGTTCCTGTAATGTCTTTAGAAGATTTTCTTATTATTACCTATCAATATATGTATGCTTTGTCAAAGAAAAATCAAACATATATATCATTGAAATTGAAACTTTTTAAAAGTACTTATTAACTCTATTGAAAAACCACATCCATAGGAACAATTACACTATAATACTGTGAACATGTAAACATATACCCTATGTCTATTTTATGTATAAGCATATATGATTAAAAATATAGATAAGAATTTCTAAACCTAGTATTATAAGGTAAAAATTAGTTAACTTCTGATGATTATTTGTTAATTAAAATAAAATTATTTTGATTTGGGTGATTTTAAATAAAGAAAAATATTAAATTACAAGACAAAAATTCTTTATAAAGTGTTTATGATTTTTACATTGGTTTTATCGCTTTATTCCACTACTTTATTTTAAGATGACCTGCCTTGTTTAAAACACTGTATTCATCTTAATTAAATTAAATTCCATTTGTAAAAAAATTAACAAATGATTTGCTCTATTGTACAGTGCGGTTATAAACTGAGTCAGTATCTCAAGATTTGATCCCCATTATCATCATCTGTGGCCCTATTTGTTTTATAAATGTATTGTCTTTTTCCATGCCTGTCACATCTGTATTGCTCTTTCATTTTTCTCTTTGTCCCTTATAGAGAGCATTGTCTAACTCTAGATTAAGCAAAAGTTGCATCTTAAAAAAGCACAATAACCTGCTCAATCTTTCTCACACAGAGAAATGTTTGTTAAGCAATTAAAGTGTAGATGATGATACAAAGAGCTTGATTAAATTAGATGCCAAAGTACCCTTGTGATTCAGAATATGAAAGGTATTTAATTTCTTTGAAATCATTAATTGCTGAGGGACGTTAATTAATGCCAATATTCCAGAAGCTGTTCTAGTTACTGAAATGTATACAACATGCAAAAGATTCAGAACTCTGAAGGGCAATATTATTCTATAATTAAGAATTAAGAATTAATTCACATTAATTATTGGGGAGAAATAATTATTAAGAATTAATGACTGAGAAAATGTTTTTATTTTTTATTTAGAACATTATTTTGTGCATGAGCATTACCGCAAGTTTTGCAAGAAACATAAATTTAAACAAACAATTATTTGAACAAGATGAATTTAATAACATCTTGATATTTTCCACGATTACAGTTTTATTTGGTAAATCTTTAAATGCACATCATCTAAAGATAATAAATGAATCTTGGAAATCTTGTAGGTAAGGGTAAATATTAGGATGCGTCCAGTTACATTTACACACACATACAGTTACATTTACACACACATACATGCATACAGACTGATACACGTGTGTATATATATATGAATTTACTAATTGATTTTAACTAATATTTATAAGAGCCAGTTGGATTGATATATATTGTTGAACCTGAAAAATATTTATTGTATACATGTTTAAAATACCCACAGAAATAAATAGTAATTGCACTAGGCATTTGAAACTGTACTAAAATATAAGCTGTGAACATTTTGTGATCGTTACAAATTCTTACACTGAATAAATATTTTTATTTTTACAATATTAATATGTTTGATACCTGTGTACATTTTTTACAATGTGTTATTTTATTTTTGTCATAGAGTCATGTCATACATAATAACATTTCAGTCAAAGACGGATTACATATACAAAAGTGGTCCCATGAGATTATAATACATATTTTTACACACTTTTCTACGTTTAAGTATGTTTAGATACATAACCTCTTACCACTGTGTTCTTATTGCCTGCAGTATTCAGTACAGTAATGTAGTACACAGGTTTGTAGCCTGGGAGAGAGCGGCTCTACCATATAACCTAGACGTGGTAGGCTGTACAATCTAAGTGTTTGTAATATTCTCTGTGTTGTTTGCAAAATGATGAAATTGCCTATGGATACATCTGTTAGAACTTATCCCTATCATTCAGTGATGTGTGACTGTACTAAAATGCTCAATGTAAGTTTCAATGCCCTCCATAAAATTGTTGTACGGAGAAATACAAATCACTCACCCATGGCCTGAATATGTTTGCCAACTAAGCAGATCATGGGAAGGAGAATGTGCTGGCATCGCTGGGATGATTTTCTCACACTACATTAATAATATCTACAGACTTCGTGAATATGAGCCACTTGCATAGAGTTAAAGAAGGCATCTCTTTGCTGGAAAATTTATCAAATGGGAGTATGAAGTGTTTTTAAAAGATACTTGTTTGTTTGTAGCTGGTAGGCCTACAGTGGCTCATGGCAATAGTTGAGGTTGCTAGGATTTGGAGGAAGAAGGCAAAATGAAATGGCCACTTATATGGTATATGGTATATGGATCACTTGTTTCTGTTGAGTTACAGACTCAGCTGGCTATTTCTCCCAATGTTAGTTATTTGGAGAAAAAAAAAGTGATGGTAATTTTGGGGTAACAAATACAATATTTGATGAAAGCAAATTTATTGAGGGTTAGACAAACTACAAGATACTTTAGGCTGCAAAGTCAACACGAGACTTCTGGCCCAAATTGTGCAGAGTTTGCGTCCAGCTGCGAAGTTCAAAGGAAGAGGCCATATAAGACGATTCTCACTTCTGACACCAACTGCCAGTTCAGGGGTTTCCCCTGAACACCCTCAGTTTCAAGAATTTACTAGAAAGACTCACAGAACTCATTGAATGCCATTGTACTCATGGTTTATAATAGAGAAAGGGTAGAAATTACGAGCAATTGAAGAGACATATCATATAAGGTGGAATCTAGGAGATTTTGAATGTTAAGTTTCCATTGTCTTCAGGACATATTACCTGTCATTGTTGTAGAGCAATAAACATGGAGTACTACCAACCTGGGGAGCTCACCTGATGCTAAAAAGACACTATTCAGAAAATGAAAAGACAAATGAAAGGATGAGATAAGATGACCTTCCACATTAAGGCACTGGAAAGAATAGCAAACTAAACCTAAAGCAAGCAGAAGGAAGAAAATAAAAATTAGAGAAATTAATAATTTATAATAATAATATTTGTTAGTGTCAAATAATTGATATTAATTCTTGACTAGCTTTTTTAAAAAAGAGAAATATTCACTTCCCAATTTATTCTGTGGGGCCAGTGTTACCTTGATACAAAAATTAGTCCAAATAGCATAGAAAAATAAAACTACTATAAGTATAAATGCAAAATTCCTTAAAAAATACTAACAAATCAGATCTAGCAACAAATAAAAGAATTATACACTATGACAAAGTGAAATTTATACAAGTAATCTCAGGTTGGTTTAACAGCCCAAAATCCATTAAGGTACTACATCTTATCCATAGAATAAGAAACGAGAATTGCATGATCATCTCGATAGATTCGGAAAAGACATTTCACGAAATCCAAATGCTTTAATGATTAAAAATAAAAATTAAAACTCAATGAACCAGGAATAGAGAACTTTCTACACCAGATACATGGCACCTGTGAAAAGCCAACAGCAAGCATGCAACTTAATGGTAAAGGATGCTTTCCCGCTTTGGTCACAGATGAGAATAGGATATATAATTTGACCTCTTCTAGTCAACACTGTACTAAAGATTGTATGCAGGACAAATCGGCAACTAAAAAAATAAGAGTCACCCATATTGAACAGGAAGAAATAAAACTTTATTTGAAAATAACATTCTCTGGGACGCATTCAAAGCAGTGTGTAGAGGGAAATTTGTAGCACTAAATGCCCACAAGAGAAAGCAGGAAAGATCCAAAATTGACACCCTAACATCACAATTAAAAGAACTAGAAAAGCAAGAGCAAACACATTCAAAAGCTAGCAGAAGGCAAGAAATAACTAAAATGAGAGCAGAACTGAAGGAAATAGAGACACGAAAATCCCTTCAAAAAATCAATGAATCCAGGAGCTGGTTTTTTGAAAGGATCAACAAAATTGATAGACCTCTAGCAAGACTAATAAAGAAAAAAAGAGACAACAATCAAATAGACACAATAAAAAATGATAAAGGGGATATCACCACTGATCCCACAGAAATACAAACTACCATCAGAGAATACTACAAACACCTCTACGCAAATAAACTAGAAAATCTAGAAGAAATGGATAAATTCCTCAACACATACACTCTCCCAAGACAACAAGGAAGAAGTTGAATCTCTGAATAGACCAATAACAGGAGCTGAAATTGTGGCAATAATCAATAGCTTACCAACCAAAAAGAGTCCAGGAACAGATGGATTCACAGCTGAATTCTACCAGAGGTACAAGGAGGAACTGCTACCATTCCTTCTGAAACTATTCCAATCAATAGAAAAAGAGGGAATCCTCCCTAACTCATTTTATGAGGCCAGCATCATTCTGATACCAAAGCCGGGCAGAGACACAACCAAAAAAGAGAATTTAAGGCAAATATCCTTGATGAACACTGATGCAAAAATCCTCAATAAAATACTGGCAAAACGAATCCAGCAGCACATCAAAAAGCTTATCCACCAAGATCAAGTGGGCTTCATCCCTGGGATGCAAGGCTGGTTCAATATACGCAAATCAATAAATGTAATCCAGCATATAAACAGAGCCAAAGACAAAAACCACATGATTATCTCAATAGATGCAGAAAAAGCCTTTGACAAAATTCAACAACCCTTCATGCTAAAACCTCTTAATAAACTAGGTATTGTTGGGACGTATTTCAAAATAATAAGAGCTATCTATGACAAACCCACAGCCAATATCATACTGAATGGGCAAAAACTGGAAGCATTCCCTTTGAAAACTGGCACAAGACAGGGATGCCCTCTCTCACCACTCCTATTCAACATAGTGTTGGAAGTTCTGGCCAGGGCAATTAGGCAGGAGAAGGAAATAAAGGGTATTCCATTAGGAAAAGAGGAAGTCAAATTGTCCCTGTTTGCAGACGACATGATTGTATATCTAGAAAACCCCATTGTCTCAGCCCAAAATCTCCTTAAGCTGATAAGCAACTTCAGCAAAGTCTCAGGATACAAAATCAATGTACAAAAATCACAAGCATTCTTATACACTAACAACAGACAAACAGAGAGCCAAATCATGAGTGAACTCCCATTCACAGTTGCTTCAAAGAGAATAAAATACCTAGGAATCCAACTTACAAGGGATGTAAAGGACCTCTTCAAGGAGAACTACAAACCATTGCTCAAGGAAATAAAAGAGGATACAAACAAATGGAAGAACATTCCATGCTCATGGGTAGGAAGAATCAATATCGTGAAAATGGCCATACTGCCCAAGGTAATTTACAGATTCAATGCCATCCCCATCAAGCTACCAATGACTTTCTTCACAGAATTGGAAAAAACTACTTTAAAGTTCATATGGAACCAAAAAAGAGCCCGCACCACCAAGTCAATCCTAAGCGAAAAGAACAAAGCTGGAGGCATCACACTACCTGACTTCAAACTATACTACAAGGCTACGGTAACCAAAACAGCATGGTACTGGTACCAAAACAGACATATAGATAAATGGAACAGAACAGAGCCCTCAGAAATAACGCCGCATATCTACAACTATCTGATCTTTGACAAACCTGACAAAAACAAGCAATGGGGAAAGGATTCCCTATTTAATAAATGGTGCTGGGAAAACTGACTAGCCGTATGTAGAAAGCTGAAACTGGATCCCTTCCTTACACCTTATATAAAAATCAATTCAAGATGGATTAAAGATTTAAATGTTAGACCTAAAACCATAAAAACCCTAGAAGAAAACCTAGGCATTACCATTCAGGACATAGTCATGGGCAAGGACTTCATGTCCAAAACACCAAAAGCAATGGCAACAAAAGACAAAATTGACAAATGGGATCTAAGTAAACTAAAGAGCTTCTGCACAGCAAAAGAAACTACCATCAGAGTGAACAGGCAACCTACAAAATGGGAGAAAATTTTCGCAACCTACTCATCTGACAAAGGGCTAATATCCAGAATCTACAATGAGCTCAAACAAATTGACAAGAAAAAAACAAACAACCCCATCAAAAAGTGGGCAAAGGATATGAACAGACACTTCTCAAAAGAAGACATTTATGCAGCCAAAAAACACATGAAAAAATGCTCATCCTCACTGGCCATCAGAGAAATGCAAATCAAAACCACAATGAGATACCATCTCACATCAGTTAGAATGGCAATCATTAAAAAATCAGGAAACAACAGGTGCTGGAGAGGATGTGGAGAAATAGGAATACTTTTACGCTGTTGGTGGGACTGTAAACTAGTTCAACCATTGTGGAAGTCAGTGTGGCGATTCCTCAGAGATCTAGAACTAGAAATACCATTTGACCCAGCCATCCCATTACTGGGTATATACCCAAATGACTATAAATCATGCTGCTATAAAGACACATGCACACGTATGTTTATTGCGGCATTATTCACAATAGCAAAGACTTGGAACCAACCCAAATGTCCAACAATGATAGACTGGATTAAGAAAATGTGGCACATATACACCATGGAATACTATGCAGCCATAAAAAATGATGAGTTCGTGTCCTTTGTAGGGACATGGATGAAATTGGAAATCATCATTCTCAGTAAACTATAGCAAGAACAAAAAACCAAACACCGCATATTCTCACTCATAGGTGGGAATTGAACAATGAGATCACATGGACACAGGAAGGGGAATATCACACTCTGGGGACTGTGGTGGGGTGGGGGGAGGGGGGAGGGATAGCATTGGGAGATATACCTAATGCTAGATGACGAGTTAGTGGGTGCAGCGCACCAGCATGGCACATGTATACATATGTAACTAACCTGCACAATGTGCACATGTACCCTAAAACTTAAAGTATAATAAAAAAAAAGAAAGTTATATTAAAGTAGAAATCAATGATATTTACTTGTTCATTAATTTGAATGCTTCTGAAGTCGTATGATTTAAAATGTTGTTTATCCTAGGTTTTTGTTAGATGTGTTTTCTGAGGATAACGAAACTCTTTTTTATGCATAGTTTACTAAACAAGATTATTGTAAATCATTGTTGAATTTTATCGGTTACTTTTTCCTATATCTATTGAGATGCTAATATTCTTTAATCTCTCAATGCAATGATTTATAATGTTGAATTTGTTTAGTGTTAAATTATCCTCGTTTTCTTGGGATAAATCAAAGTCGACTATAAAATAGATATATGTGATATGTGTGTATGATATTATGCATATGGTATATTTTTCTACAGTTTTATTTCAGTATACTTTAGATAAAATAAAATTTATTCTTTTTAACTCTACAGTTTGATGATTTGGGAAGCTATAATCTATATACAGTCATGTGACCACCACCATAATAAAAAAATTTCATAACCCCACCAAAAAAAAAAAAGAAAATAACATTCTTGTATATAGAAAATTTTAAGGAATCCACTGAACGATAGAACTAGTAAATTATTTCAGCAATATTACAGCATACAAGATAAATGTATAAAAATCAATTGCACACATCTACAATGAAAACCCCAAAATGAAATTAAGAAAACAATTCAATTTAAAATAGCATCAAAAAAAGAAATAATAATCAATTTGGAAAAGGTGATACAAAAGTTTACTCTGAAAATTAAAAATTATTGTTTAAAGAATATCTAAATAATTAGCAAATATCTTACAGCCATGAATTGGAAGATTTAATATTGTAGTACTTTACAATTTGAACTACAGATTTGATGAAATCCCTGCAAGTATCCCAACAGACTTCTGTCTAGAAACTGACAAGCTGATTCTAAAATACACATGGAATTGTAAAGGACTCAAAATAGCCAAAATAATCTTGAAAAAAGAAAACATATTAGGATAATTCACACCCCCACGCTCCAAACCTTCCTGCAAAGTATCAGTAATCAAGACAACAAAATACTGATGAAGGAAAAATATATAGATTGATGGAAGAGAATTGAGAGTCCATATATAAAACGATGTGTCTATAGTCAATGGATTCTTACAGTGGTGCCATGTGCAATTCAATAAGGAAGAGACAGTCTTCGAACAAACTGGGTCAACAACGTACACGTGGATCACCACTTGCAAAATAATAAATTCGAACGCTTACCCCAAAGCATACAAAAATATTAACTCAAATGAATTAAAGACATACATGCAAGAGCTAGAATAAAGCATATGGGAAAATCTTCAGGATTTTGGATCTAGCAAAGAAATAGCTGTAACACCAAAAACATGAGCAACAAAATAAAAATTAGATATTTAAAATCTCTTAAAAATTAAAGACATTCGTGTTTCAAAGGACAACCAAGCAAGTCAAAAGGCAGCTCAAAAATTGTGAGAAGATATTTGAAAAACACGTATCTATATGTCTGTATATATATGTATCTTGAGTATAGAAAAATTGCTTTAACTCAGTAACAAATATCCCAACTCAAAACTGATAAATGATAGGAATAGATGTGTTTCCCAAGAAGATACACGAACGGTCAATAATTCCATAAAAAGATGGTCAATAATCCCATAAAAAGATACTCAATAGCATCGCTCACCAGGCAACTACAAATCAAAACCACAGTTAGATACTCTATGGCTAGAACTGGCCACTTTGGAAAATAATTTGATGGCTTCTAAATATATTAAACATAGAATTGTCATATGACCCAGAAATTTATTCCTAGGTATACACCCAGATTATTGGAAAGAGGTGTTCAAACACAAATTGTACACAAGTGTTTTTAGCCACAGTATTTAAAATAGCCAAAGGCTGAACACAACTCAAATGTCAATAAAAATATTATTGGATAAACATAATGTTATATCCATGAAATTGAATGTTATACAGTTATAAAAAGAAATAAAGTACCAATACGTACATGAACCTTGATAGCATTGTGCCAACTGAAAGAAGCCAGGCAGAAAAGGCCACCTATTGTATGATTCTATTTAGATGAAAACAGAATAGAAAAATCTATAGAGACAGAAAACAGTTTTGTGGTTGCTTAGGATTGAGTAGGGGATGGGTGCATAGGAGGTTAACAGCTAGAGAAGGTGGGGTTTCTTTTTGAAGTGATGAAAATGCTCTAAAATTCATTGTGATGATGGCTCCACTTATCTGTGCATATACTAAAAGCCACTGACTTGTAAACATTAATGTGTGCACTCTACACTATGTAAATTATATCTCAATAAATCCTTTCAAAAATACACAGAAGAGTAAGGGGTTTTGGAATGTTGCAGCTGGGAGGCAGCTTGAAATACTGAATAGGTCTCAACGAGAATGTGAAGTTTCAGTAAAGACTTGAGGAAGTTGAATGAGCTGATGAATGGATACATGGAGGGCTATCTTTCCAAGCCAAGAAATTAACTAGAGTCTTGGTCATAAGGCAGCAGCCTGTTGGCATGTCCAGAGGACAGTGAGGTGGCCAGGACCACTGGTAAGATCAAGGGTGAAGATATAAAAGAATTTTGGTGGTTAACATGCGGCAGATCATGATGGGCTTGCAGACCATTGTAAGAATTGTTGTTTTTAGTGTACATGAAATGGGGAGACAAGTCATTATCCCATTATCAATATTTTAATAAATTGGATCCATGAACCAAATCCAATGAGATTAAATCAATTAATAATAATATGCAAATTTATATTAAAATTACAAGAATTACTTTCACATTTGAGAACAGGAGAGTCATGATTGTTTATCAGCAATAATAAACATTATTAATTTTAATTGTGATCAGCTAATTGAGATTAATTGCAATACATCATGCTTTATAATGTGAATGTCAAAAGGAAAATATGATTGTAATCTTATACTACATCTATCAATGTCTTTGATTCATAAGTCTATAGAGTAAGCCCCTAGTTTTCAAAGCCAACTTATAAGGCAGTGACATCTTATGCAAGTTTGCTGCTTTCTGCCACAGTGATCCTTGGTCAGCTGGCACAAATTGTTTTACAAACGCCCCTAGGTCTAAAAATAGTTTGGATCACAATGAACACAGAAACACCTTCATCCCTTCAGAAATGCCTATCAATTACTTCCAATACAGAATGAAAAATTGACAAAGGAAATATGTGGATTGTAAAAATGCCAGTTAGCTTGCATCTACATGAAAGAAAAAAGCCATTTTTATTACATTAGATCATTGTTTTACATGAGTTTTGGTACAGCACAATGTTGAACCAAGGGCAAAGAGAGAGGAATTAATGAAGTCTTAAGATATCAAGAATTTGAAAGAAAAGGCAGGTCATCTTTGAAGGTTAGTGACATAGCATTCATCTTCTGTTGTCACCTTTTCCGTCATTCCCTGTATGCCTGATGGACAGGTTTCACTGAAGTTCAGAGAACAGCATGCAAAATTAGCTACCAATTAATCTTTATGAAGTGAGCTGCATTTCTAGCCAGACTGAGCTTACGTTTTAGCAGGAAGCATTTTTGGGAAATGTTTATGTTAGAGTTTGCCCTTCTTGACAAGGTGAGACATAAATATCTACTTTAGAGACATGAATTAAGATGGGAAGATATTTGGGGGAATCATGTACTCAAATGCTAAATAATAAAGGTACACAAAGGGCAAATTATACTAGATTTCTTTCCCACTTGTTTTCTATGTCTCATGCAATTCACCTTGATTCCCTTCAGTTTCTGTTTAATGTAGAAAGTGGCATTTTCATTATTTTAAGCTTCTAGCACAATGAAAGAATTTCTCTTTTTCATGAACAGGATCATAAATGAAAGGGAGGAAGAGTGTCCTATATCATATTTATTGTTCAACAAAACACTGCTCCACGGCTTCAATTCAGTTTAAAAAAGAGAATTTATTGAACATCTAACACATACATAAAAGGCAGTAAAGACAAATGAGAAGAGGGGAGGATATTGAAGTATACGGACTTCAATGCTGAGTTTTGTATCTTAGGAAGTTACTCCACCTTACAGAGGCTCAATTTCCCCTGATTTAGGAAGGCGATGCTAATGCGTATTGCATAGGTGTAAGTATAAAAATGTTGTATTTAAGAGAATCCCACAAGCTTGGTATAAGGCAGAAAATAAATAGATGTGACATGAATAAGTAGTTTATTACATTTGTATGCTACCTGCGGACTAGAGGAAGAAAGAAAAACAGCCACTATGCTTGATTAGCATTATAGAGATGGTACAATGATGGTTGCCAGAAGCTGGGGGGAGGCAGAAATGGGGAAGTATTGTTTAATGGGTATAGAGTTTCAGTTTCACAAGATGAAACGAATTATGGAGATGGATGGTAGGGACGGCTGCACAATGCTATGACTATATTTAGTACCATTGAACTGTACACTTAAAATGGTTAACAGAGTACATTTTATGTTATGTGTATTTTACCACAATAAAAAAATAAAATACCTTAGGAACATTTTCGTGAAAAAGCCCACATACAATTCATTTTAATGCACGTGTTTATGCATAGCTTTCTATTTTTCTCTTTTCTCTTTATATTCCAAATTCTAATCAGAGAAGGGAATCCCCTCTGTACCTCCAGGATATTCAGTAAAGACCACTGGAGGTTCATGCCCTAGTGACAGTGCTCATTTAGCTCCAAATTACAGATGGCTCTAGACTAACTCCACAAAGTTTAAAGAGAAGATTTAAAACAACAACAGACAAATACGCATCCTGAAGTTACTGAACTGCCTGCCACAACACTGTTCAAAGGTAGCCAATAAAATCTAGATATTCAATAGCATAACATCAAAATACCCCCCCAAAAAAACTGTGACATGCAAAGAAGCCGTAAGATATATAAAATTAAGATATATATTAACAGGATAAAAATAAGTCATTTATAAATGACAGAAAAGAAGGAAATTTCAAGGTCCTTAAAGTAAATATATTTTATAAATACATATAGATAAATACATATATATGTCAAGGTACTTAAATGAAAATTGAACATAGGGGAAAAATAGAAGTTATAAAATGAAAAATGTGACATGTATAGATGAAAAATAAATATTTGAAATAAAAATTCCATGAGATAGAATGTCATGGATTTTACCCTAACATCAGAAAATTTATAGAAAAAAATAGAAGCTTTACAAACTAAAGTACAAAGGGTAAACTAAAATAAGAAAGCCAGAAACTCACTGATACGTCAGACAACATGCAGCAGTGTAACATACATGTAATTAATGTCTCAAAAAGGATGGGTGGGGGAATTATACGTCAATAAAGAATGGTACACTCATTCCTGAGGGCACCGAGGAGGGAGGATAGCTTGAGATTCCTAAGGGAGGGTATTATCCATTCAGGAAGGTCAAACCCCATGACCAAACACCTCCCAGTAAGCCCCACCTGCAACATTGGGGATCAAATTTTAACATGAGATTGGAAGGGGCAAGCATTCAAACCATAGCAAGAGTTAAATTTCCTTTTTTAAAAAATCACTTATATGATTCCATTTCGCCACAGATAAAAGCTAGTATTTCAGCCTACCATTGAGTGTGCTTATAGCTCACCAAAAGGGCACTCTGTCTCGGGAATACAGACTTGCCTAGAGGTATCCTATTGCAGTCAAAGAAAGAGCAATGAGGGATAGAAAAGGTTAGTGATGGAGACGCCAGCGCTACATTTTGCAACAAACAACGTAAAAATTTTACGGATTGGTTCTGCTAACTTACTACAGTTTACATTACTCTCGGGGGAGAATTGTTGAGTTTTTTCTTAAGATAGAAAAGCAATTCAGATAATCTGAAATCTCCACAAGAAGGATAAGACGCACAGCAGAAACTATTCTAGGCAGGAAGTCAATCCTTTCAACTGTCTGTGCTCCATAGAAACAATTGTCTGCACTGGGAGTCATATGAGGTACAGACCACAGCCAGAACTCTGATCCTCTCATTAGTGATTTCAGAAGAAATTACCAGTCAACTGAGTAATTCACTGAGTAAAGTAATCATTTAGCACTGAAAGAGGTTAGACGGATAACTATTTGTATCACCATATTCATGAAGCTGGAATATTTTCCATTACTGGTATCACATCCGAATGGAAGATGTTAAAAGGTCTCTCATCTTGTAAGATGGATATGAAAGAATATTTTCTGATGAATGAAATTATTAACACACCTGCGAGGTGGATGGAAGAGAAAAAAAAGAATAATCAGCTTGGGTTCTTCTCCTTGATAAGACAACTCACTAAAAACATAAAGAGAAAAATACAAGTTTAAAATAATTAACCAGAAGAAGACGACTCCAGAGTTTTTAAATTGCTGATAAGATTTTAATTTGCTCCAAGTTGAAAATAATTATATTGCTTGTGTTTTAAGGCACGTAATGAGCAATTATATCACACATGATAGTTTCAGCAGTAAAATATTATCCGTTAACAGCTGGAACTCATAAAAGCATAGCACTATGTGAAGACGGAATTTGCTAAAATAAACCATCTGCTGAAAACTACTATTCTACAAATTTAAAAATAAAGTTTAAATGTTATTTGTCTTATTTAATAGGTCTGTGAAAAAAATGCGCTCTTTGAAAAGTAGCTGCTACCTTAATTAATTCTTTATATTAGACGGCTGGTTACAGTAATGCACAGTAAGGTGCTACATAGATATATTGCTAAATTATCTGCATATACTATGTATTTGTCTTAAATTATTTGAAATTTTATAGTTAAAATAACAAATGTATATTTAAATGTTTTGACACAAATTGCAAATATACCTTTAAAAAGCGTCTTACACTCTAAATATTATTTGTCACCTATATATTTGTCTTTTCTCTATAGGAAAGTTTAAATTTTTCCCTTGAAGCTTTAATTATTTGAGTCTATAAAACAAACCAAAAATGTACAAATTAACAGGAAAAAAAGGTTTACAGATATGTGCACAAGTATGCACTTGGAGTTTACATAATATATATGAATATATCTATACACATATTTGTATATTATAAATAGATATACAAATATATACTATATATATAAAAACTCCAGGAAAGGCAAGGTAGTCAACACGCCTATGCTATCTTGAGGTTACAGAAAACACAGAGCTGTAGGTTGGTAAATCAGGCTTTGCGGAAGACAGGTGATGACACGGAAGAAAGAGGAGCCTGGTAGCAGAGGTGGTCTTGTTCCATGGATGAAACCTCACAGGGAGCAGCCCTCCTCTTGGGAAGTATAGATAGGAAATGGTTTTTAGAAATGTAAACGTGCCAGGCTCAGTTAATCTTTCCTAAACCCACACAAGGGAGTATCTCAGGAAAAGACTGTCTATATCAATGCAGATTTTCTCTACAAATGCAAATCTCCCCAACAAACACAGCTTTTCAGCCATTCTTGTAGAAGAAGCTATCTCCAGTCTTCCGAGTAGCCATCTTGAAATATGTCAAAAAGCTGCCCAGGCGCACGCCTGTAATCCCAGCACTTTGGGAGGCTGAAGTGGGTAGATCACCTGAAGTCAGGAGATGGAGGCCAGCCTGACCAACGTGGTGAAACCCCGTCTCTACTAAATACAAAAAATTAGCCGAGTGTGGTGGTGCATGCCTGTAATCTCAGCTACTTGGGAGGCTGAGCTAGGAGAATTACTTGACCCTGGGAGGCTGAGGTTGCAGTGAGCCAAGATTGTGCCATTGCACTCTAGCCTGGGCAATAAAAGCAAAACTCCATCTCAAAAAACAATGTATTTTAGGGTAATATTTTCAGTATCTTTACCTCCATATATACAATAAATATTATTGTGATTTTTAATCTTTTTTGTGGAGGAAACACAGATGTGATTTCTAGTGTAGCTGAACATCGTTTATTTGACAATATTGCACTTGTGTGTGGGTGTGTGCGTGTGTAGCTACTCTTTAATTTTGTTCTCACATAATGATTAGATATTAACAATTAATTCAGTAAAATGTATGTTTTGCAATATTTCTCCATGTTATCATGCTTTAAATTAGTTGAATCATGCCCCTATAATGTGTACATTTTAACCTTTGACTATAGGTCTCAATCTTACTTTGGTTCCTGTATTTGAATTTATGCTAATAAAGTCCTACAGCTAAAAAAGATTATATAAACTTATCTACATTTTTACTAGTATTCTGGTGTCATTTTAAATTATGTGATGAAATCAAATTTTAATTTGGATTATTCTTATCTGAGTTAAGGATCTAAATTTTTAATATTCTTATAAATATTACATAATTATTTCTGAACCATATATTGACTAATCTGCCCTTTATATGATGTGCATTATAAGAGCTTGGGATTGTTTCATTTGCAAAGATGAATGCTTGAGAAGTAGATATTTAATCATAACGTTTCAAAATCTATTGGATAACCTAGAATCGAAAAATAGCCTATAGGTTGAAAAACTCCTGTAGTGAATGAAGAAAATAACTAATATACAGTGACAATATAAATATTATAAGCATTTATTTTATTATCGCCCTGAAATTTGATAATACAAACATGTAATATCTACATATCATCCATATATCATGTCATAAAAAATCAATACATTCTTCAAAAATTTAGCATAACAGAAAATGAACTCTCTCCTTGATGGAATTAAGTTACAAATAAAAGTAAAAAATAAATAGATAAGTAGATGGAAGTAGACGTTTGAAAACAAAGAAAAATATTTGTTTTGGATAACATAAAATCTCAATTGACAATTCCAATATTTCCAGAACTTTGCCTGTCAACTGGTGGAGAGTTTTCCCCAGGAGACATTTGTCAATGTCTAGTGTTATTGTGGGGATGTCAAGACTGGTGGAGGTGTGAAATTTAGAGGTCAAACGAAACACCTAGCATTGCTAGGGCAGCCTCCCACAGCAAAGAATCCTCTGGTCCTAAAGGTAAGTAGCACCAAGGTTGAGAAACCATAATCTAGACAGTAAACACTACGTAGCTATTCCAAGTGCTCAGGAAAACACATCAGTGCCCTCGGGGGGAAAAGTGTGAACATTTTAATTGCCATACATGGTGACACAAATCCATGTTGTTAATCTAAGTGGAAGGGGCTGAAGCACAAAACGTAATTCAAAGAGTTTACTTGAGCCAAAATGAGGACAGCTGCCTGGAAGAAACAGACCCAAGTATCCTTGGATATGAGCTCCCTTTGGAGCTTTGCAACAAGCAGTTTCTTAAAGGCAAAAAAGGGTCCAGAAGTGGGATGATGCAAAGAGGTTTGTCACAAGTTCTCATTGGCTTATGGAAATAACATTTATTAGTGACTGGCTATACACTGTTACACTATTATTGGGTGTGGATTATACTCTCTGGTGTGGCGTTATTGGTTAATTTATAGCTTCTGTGGCAACAGCAAGCAGCCTAGATGAACACACAGCTCAAAGAGGAGCAGGACAGAACTGCTGTCTCATTTGAATATCTCTCTGGGCCTGATTATTTAAAAGGACTTGCATTTCTCACATGAAAGTTATTTTCTTTTCTCAATGTCCATAAATGAGAATAAATAGACGTAAAATAGATCTTTTCGAGGATGAAGTAAATGGAATGAAAAACAAAACCCAAGCTGACCAGAAATCATAGAGGGAAGAAAAGGTTATAAATATATGGATTTGTCAGAGTGATTTTAAGCTATTAGGAATTAGTTAAATGTTTGGGGGATTTTGTCTGAGAATGGGCTAAAGGAGAATGTCCCTTTTGCCTTCTGAAGTTTCCCTGAAAATCACTAATAGGAGGCAGATAAATAGTAGAAAAGGCATACAGGTTTCTGCAATGTGTGTACACTGGAGCCCTTAGAACGAAGACCCAGACACACGATGCGTGCAGAAGCTTATCTACCACATGAAGTTTACAGAAAGAATGGGGTCTTGGATCACAGGAAAAAAAAAAAAAAGGTTATGTGAGAAAACGACCCTGGCTAGCAACAGTGGACTTATTACATAGGTGAAACCTCACTGGGAGCAGTCCTCAGAGAGAATAGACAGAAAATGTTTCTTTCAGACCTTTGGAGACCTCAGATGCTCAGTTAACCTTTCCTAGATCCAGACAAGGGGGCAGACCTCAGAGAAAGCCTGGCTGCAACAAGGCAGATTCTCTACCGATGCAAATCTCCCCAAGACAGCTTTGCAGCTAAGTTTGCATTCCCAGTCCTTCTCAATAGCCATTTTGAAATATATCAAGGAAATATATTTAGGGGTAAAATATATTAGTTTCCTTCATACAGCTATAAAACATACAGGAATAATTTTTGTCAATGTCTACTACAAATCCAATGTAGCAGTAATTATAAAACCCACCAGATATTGAAGAAAAAATATGTAGAGTACATCAATTACAAATGTTGATACTAAAATGCCAAATAAAATAAAAATAATATCCAACAATGTTTGAAACAGTAAGACAAGAAATTGGCAAAAAAAATAAAACAAATATCCACCTTGGGGATGAAAGTGTGTTTCCAAATTTGGTAATCCAATAATATTAATAATAATATTGATTAGCCCAAATTAAAAATAAATAGGGGATTCTCAGTACATGCTAAAATGTATTTGTTAAAAGGCAATATTCATGTCTGTAAAGATTTTAAATGCTGTAAAGAGTCTGATATTCTATATGCAAACATGTGTATGTCCATTAGAAGAAGAGAGGCCTGATTTTCATATGTTACTACATAGAGATAGAGAAGTGGATAGGTTAATTTGCATATGCATAGAGAAAGCATAAAATAGAAATTTACTATCATATTAAAGGAATTTTAATTCAACAATAAAATAATTCAAAGGTAAAACTTTAAATGTTTTTAACAGGTACATTATTATTATTAGATAATATTTATGATAATTGTGAAAATATTCCATGCTAAAATAAGATACAATGTCTAAACATCAGTATTAAAACTAGTATAAATATTTGCTTGTTTATACAAGGAAAATTCAAGCTCGACCTAAAATTATATAGGAAATAAAAGAAAAATTTTAAGGGAGCTCTTTAATAACATAAACATATATATATACACACACACATATATAGCATGTATATATGTTATATGGGATAGATATAGATTAAACATGTTATATCTATATTTGTATCTATAACTACAGCTGTTTGTATCTACATTTCTATATATTTACTCAGTGATATAAATATAGACTGGAATAAATATAAAGACACATATTATTCTTGGATAAAAAGGATTTAGTATCATAAAGACAAATTATTTCCAAATTCATTTATGAATTCACAACAATATACAGTTTCGTTAGTATAATTTAAAATTTTTAAATAAATTCCAAGATTCATTTAAAGAAATATACATGTATACAAGCAGTCAAGAAAGAAGGAAGAGTGCACTAAAGTAACTTGCTATTGAAATACATTTTTAAACTTAGTAACTAAAACTGAGCAGTACTGATTTGGAGTACTGGAATTTAGGTATATGGGATCTCAAAAGCACAGAGCTCAAAGGAGACCCCTGTATGCACGAGAGCTTAGGATGTGCTTTGGAAGGCGTTACCAAACCTCGGGCAAAGTTACTTTAGTTTCTTAGTTTTACTAGGTTTGAAAAGCCAGAGAAAAGACTCAAGGCCACCATATAAGAGCAAAACAAAAGGACAGGGAGAGAATGTGAAGATACTGAAACATTTTACATAAAGTTGTATAAAATATCCTTGAAAGAAAATGTAAAGTTTAGGACATACATCAAAATCAGCAGAGCCACTAAATAAATAAATAGGCATTGTAAAATAGCAAGAGAAAATTTAAATGGATTTCTAAAACATATTGACACCTATGATTTTTAAAATATGTTTAAGAAATCCCGTATTTCACAGGGCAGCCTTTCACAACACAGATATGTTAGGACATAAAGGTTCTTCTGTTTTTAATTTACTAGTGTTTATAGGGTTACAAATGTCTTCTACCCTTGTCTTTTGTCTGATGGTGCAAAAAATTTTCATAAGCATGTATTTCTGAATGCCTGATGGATTGACATATATAATATGCTGCTAGTATTAAAATATGTGACGGAAAACGCATCCAATCTTCTCACTGTTTACATAAATTCTAGGTTTCTCCTATTTACCTCAAGCACGTATGGAGCGAATTCTTACCTTTTAATATTGCCATGGCATTCACATTGAACATAAGTTGAACTCTCTCATATGGTAGCTGGGTTCAGATTCCCTTGACAATTTCCAGTTCTAACCCTCACAGTTCCTCAGTGTGGCTGGCCTAGATATTGACCCGACACAGTTGCCTCCTCCTGGTGACTACCAGCTATGGAACCGTTGGATACAACCTACCTGACTCACCCCACAGACCTCACAGCGCACATGGACAGCACCCACACGCCAAAGTGACCTGCTCGGTTGCAGCGGGAGTCAAGAAATGTGCCTGCTGGCACTCACCCCACAGACTAGTGCCCCGTGGAAAACTTATTTGGGTAATGTTCTGGGCCCAATAAAGGCTGGAGTCCCACAGACCCCTTTTCTCTCTCCTGCTCCCCACTCATCTTCCCCATTTTGTTCAGCCCTATGAGGTGTGCTACTGTATTAGTCCGTTTTCACACTGCTGGTAAAGACATCCCAAGACTGGGTAATTTCCAGAAGAAAGAGTTTTAATAGACGCACAGTTCCACATGGCTGGGTAGGCCTCACAATCATGGTGCAAGGTGAAAGGCACGTCTCACATGGCAGCAGACAAGACAAGAGAGCTTGTGCAGGGAAACTCCCCTTTATAAAACCATCAAATCTTGTGAGACTTATTCACTATCAGAAGAACAGCATGGGAAAGACCTGCCCCCATGATTCAATTACCTCCCACCTGTTCCCTCCCACAACATGTGGGAATTCAAGATGAGATTTGGCTGGGGACACAGCTAAACCCTCTTCTCAGCTACCCTCTTCTCTCTGGATCTGTGAGTAATAAACCTACTTCTGTGATTTCCCATGTTTGGTTCTGTGGCCTCCATGGGTCTGAGCTGACCTACACTGGAACCTAACTCTCCTCCTGGCCAGGGTCTCTGAGAGTGGCTCTTGTCAGAAATACACAGGACACAGGTCAGGCAACAGTCACCAGGCATCTCCTAGTCTCAACAGATGTTCTGTGAGAGGGAGGCCTGGTCGTGGGATGCACATCTGGCCACTGCTGGGGTAAGGAAGTGTCCTGTGAAAGGCACATGTTAAGCATCCACAACCCCCTGACCAGAACCCCAGAAAGGCAGGGCTCCAATTGACAGTCACTCTCCAGAGACAAACCTCAAGCCCTAACTGGAGGAAAAGAAAACAATGTAAAAAGTTGAATTTATCTTACTATTTCAATGATCCAGTAAAGACATTCTATGCCTGTACACCACATATTTTCTTCGATTGTGGATTTATTTTAGATAGAATTTTAGGTCTGGCTTTCACTTTAGCCTGGTCCCTACCTCAAGCATAAGGTAAAGATTTTCCATGGGTTCTTTTCTGGTACTACTACCTGCCAGTGTGGGGTCATGTCCTAGTCTATCTTGAGGGAATCCCCCTGTTCATTATTGTCAGAGTGAGACTGTTAAGTCTTGATTTCCCTGGACAACTTCACTGCATGACTTTTAATATGAGTTTTTAATATTCCCTTTACTGGACAATAAATTATATAGTTATCTGAGTAAGAGATATGGTCAGGAAGAGGCATTGCCTCATTCAGCTTTTCTCTTTGGTGAACTCGCATATGTTCTCCTCACCCGCCAGTCACCTCTAAACCGTATTGTTCTAAGACAACAAATAGAACTCGAGTGTGTATCTTTCACCACTGGATTTGTGTTTGCTCCATAAAGCTTCATGCTTAACAGGGTTTCTGTTAGCATTTTCTCTGTTTATTTTCCCATAAAATATCACAGGCCTTTTTCATACGGAATTATGGGTGATTTCCTTCAATTTGCATCATAGCAAGTTGAGGTTCATGTTGATGAAAAGTAAAACATATGTTGAAAATATCAGTAATGATGTTTTCCCCTCCTTTTTAGCACCAGTGCTTGCGATACAAGCACATTTTAATACAATTGTAGTCTCATGCTTTGATCATTCCTATGATGAAAATAACATTTTTAGATAAAATATCTGAGTTTTATGAGGCCTTTAGTATGTGATGTGATAGAATATCAGAATACCATACTTTTTTCTAGTTTTCTGTGCAATTCTATCATTGTTTCATCTTTACTCCTACCAGAGTAATTTTCCAAAATAGATATCTTGTCATTCTTCCTCTTGTTATCAGTAAATAAGTGAAATGAAAAGCTAGATTATATATCTAGAACAAGAAAGTAGAATTGAATCTATATTCATTAATGAGACTAACCAGTCAATTACACAGATAAGCATTTTACATGTTGAAGATCATATGGACCCATTGTCAGAAATATTATTATTTATGTCTATATGGACATCAACTGTGCATATTTACATAGAAATCAATGAGAGCTGATTTTTATTTTTATTATATATATTTTTTGAGATAGGGTCTTGCTTTTTTGCCCAGGCTGGAGTGCAGTGGTGCAATCACTGCTCACTGCAGCCTCAACCTCCCAAGCTCAAGCAATCCTTCCACCTTGGCCTCCCAAATAGCTAGGACAACAGGTGCACACCACCATGCCCACTTTTTATTTTTTTAACTTTTGATAGAGACTGGGTCTTGTTATGTTGCCCAGGTTGCTTTTGAACTCCTGGGCTCAAGGAATCCTCTCATTTCAGCCTCTTCAACTGCTGGTATTACAAGCATGAACCACCATATGGGCCGGAAGCTGATTTTTAAAATACTGAGATCATATAGATGACAACACCTGAAAAATAGACAACACCAAGCTTTATGTTAAAAGGTGTGAGGGTATCAATATTGTTGTGGCTATTGGGGAGGAAAACATTAGTAAAACCAGTAAGTTAAAGCTCTTGCTTTAAACTTTGGCTTTAATTTAACAAATGTTCTATGGAGTGACAGTATGTATGTAACCATGCTATGCCCATTCACAGATGCAGTAGAGGGAAGAATTTCTCAAAGACAACTGTTCTAAGACTCAAATTAAACCGTACTGGGTTTGAAAAGAGAAAGTCCAGGAATTACCAAATATTTTAGATATCAGATAAAAGAGAATGCCAGATATGCGATGATAATCAGCAATGGTTGTTCACACAATACATCAAATCAGTATTTGAATTAGCTTTTGAATTACAAGGACAAATGGACCAAGTCTAGACTCCTTAGTAGATAAATCTTATTAGGCTGAGATGTGTTTTCCCCTGTTTTTCCACAAGGAGATTACAAATTTGCAAACCTCAGCTGCTCTCATTTTATGCTCTCACCAAGCTAAAGCTGAAGTTCATCAATCAGTGTGTCTAAGTGTTCACTGGTTATATACCATTTTGTAGTTTCAGCTATCTTTCCAACTTCCTAAATCATCACCTTCATTTGATCTTGTTTTTTTCCACTATCACTTCTTTATTGACCATATAAAGAATATAAGTGAGTTCTTATTTTGTTATTGTTCATTTTAGTCTAATTTCATCAAAATATCACAATCTTTTAATTTCATTTTAATTTCAAAGATTAAATGAAACCTACATAGAAATGTGTGTAAGATTTGCATTTGCATTATTTTGGCATCAATTTGCTATCCTCCCTCATGCACATAGAGATCATTTCCATGTACGTGATTTCAAACATCCAAGTGCAGTATTAAAAGCAGTTGTAAATTATGGTTCTCATTTTCATGATACAATTACAATATAAACTTCCTCTTGCTGCTGTAACCAATTACCACAAACTTCATATCTTACAATAAAGTGACCGTTAATCCTACAGTTCTGTAGTTCAGAAGACTTGAAAGAAACTCACAGGGCTAACATCAAGTTTTGGGCAGGGCTGCAGTCTTTCTGAGGGCTATGTGGCAGAATCTATTACTTGATTTTTTTCAGCATCCAGAGGCCACCTTTATTCCTTGGAACATGACCTCATTCTTATATCCTATTTTTCTTTCTTTCTTTTTTTTTTTTTGAGATGGAGTCTCCTTCTGTCACCCAGGCTGGAGTGCGGTGGCATGATCTCAGCTCACTGCAACCTCTGCCTCCCGGGTTCAAGTGATTCTTCTGCCTCAGCTTCATGAGTAGCTTGGACTACAGGCACTTGCCACCATGCCCAGTTAATTTTTTGTATTTTTAGTAGGGATGGGGTTTCACCATGTTACCCAGGATGGTCTCGATCTCCTGACCTCGTGATCCACCCACCCCAGCCCCCCAAAGTGCTGGGATTAGGCGTGAGCCACCGCGCTGGGTCCTCATTCTTGTATCTTAAAAGTCAGTGATGTTGAGTAATTTCTCATGCCACCACCTCCAAGGTTGCCTTTCTTCTGTCTTCTTCTTTCACTTATAAGGAAGTTTGTGATTTCATTGATCCCACCCATTTAAGACAATCTCTCTATCATTTTTCTGCAACCTTAATTTCACTTGAAATCTAATTTCACACTGCCGTGCAACCTAACATATTTGTATGTTAGACTCTGAGAATTAGGACATGAACATTTTTGGGAGGCCATTCTTTTGCCTACAGCAGACATAATCTATTTACCTGCAGATTAAAGCGTTCTTTATTTTTCTGTCTCCCTCTCTTAATTTTTTAAAAATAATATGAATTGTAGTAAAGAGAAAGAAAAGAAAACAAAGAAAAAGAAGGAAGGAAAGAAGGAAGGAAATAAAGAAAGAAGAAAGAAAAGAAGGAAGGAAATAAAGAAAGAAGAAAGAAAAGAAGGAGGAAATGAGGGAAGGGAGGGAGGGAGGGAGGAAGGGAGAAAGGCAGGAAGGGAGAAAGGCAGGAAGGGAGAAAAAAGAAAACATGAACACAAGAAAGAAAGAAGGAAGGAAAGAAAAGAAAGAAAGAGAAAGAAAGAGAGAAAGAAAGAAAGGAGGAAGGGAGGAAGAAAAGGAGGAAGAGAGAATGGTAAAAGGGAGGAAGGCAAAGAAACAAAGAAAATAAAGAGGCGAAGGAAGGAAGGAAAAAGAGGAAAGGAAGGGAGGGAGGAAGGAAGAAAAGGAGGGCGGGAAGAAGGGAGAAAAAAGGAAAGCAAGCAAGAACGTGAGACAGAAAGAAAGAATACGAGAAAAGAAGGAAGAAAAGGGAGGGAGAAAGGAAGGGAGGGAGGAGGGAAGGAAGAATGAGGAAAGAAAGAAAGAAGGAAAGAAGGAAGGAGAAAAAAGAAAAGAAAGAAAGGAAAAGAAAAAAGAAAAGGAAAAGGAAAAGAAGAAAGGAAGGAAGAAGGCAAGGGAAGGGAAGAGAAGACAAAAGAAGATGGAAAGAAGGAAGGAAGACCGCAAATATTAGAAATTCTGGGTTTGTTAGAGAATATGTCATACTGTTTTTTTTTTCACTTGAAAGGAAAGAGTATCTGCCATTGAAGATGGGATGTCTTGTTGGTGATATTGTTGTTCTTATCTTCCACATGATTACTGAGTTTGTGCCTAGTCTTTCCATTACTAAAAGTGTTGAAGTCTGCAAATATAATTTTGGATTTTCCTAGTTCACCTTTGATTTCTTTCATGTTTTACCTCACGTATTTGGAGGCTCTGTTGTTAGCTGCATACCCTAATTAGTAGGATGTTTACATCTTCTTGAGAATTGATTATTCTATTATCTATTATCTCTCAGCTCTGATACTATTTCTTGTTCCGAACTCTGTTGTGTCTAATATCAATGTAGTCCTTCCACAGACTTATTTTAGTGTTTCCATGATATGGCTTTCTCCATATCTTGATGATAACCTATTTATATCTCTATATATTTGGAGCAAGATATAAAATTTAGACTTGATTTTTTAAAGATTTTTCAAGATGGAATTCTTATTTCTTTTTGTTCTATTTGACATTCTCTGAGTTTCCTATATCTGAAGTTTGATTTTCTGTCACTTCTTTTAGAATATTTTTGGCAGTTATTTTGAAATATATTTCTTTTGCTCCATTATTTTTTCCTCTTTTCTTTTTGGGATTTCAATCATAACTAGGGTAGGTAATTTCATCTCAGTCTTATGCAGGTACTTTTTCTCAGGGTCTCAGGAATGTAGCCTTCTCACACTTCTGTTCTTTACCTGGCTGTGTTGGTGAGCTCAGTGATATTCCTCCTTCACCTTCAAGAGCAGTTTTGTTTTGTTTTTCCTGTTTTCATACTCCCAGCATCAGGAGTATTCTAAGTGTGGCAGTTTTTGTTGCCTTCCCCTACATATTAAGTGGAATATCTTGGTCTATTTGGACTCTTATAACAAAATAACATAAACTGGGTGACTAAAAAACAACAGATATTTCTTTTTTCACACTTCTTGAGGCTGTAAGATCTCAGGTCAAGATGCTCACAAATTCAGTGTTGATGAGAGCCATTTCATGGTTCATAGATGGTGCCTTCTTTCTATGTCCTCACACAGTGGAACGCACACAAGAACTCCATTGAGCTTCTTTTATAAAGGTACTAATCCCATTCATAAGGGCTCGGCCCCCAAGACCTGGTCACCTCCCAAGTGTTCTGCTCTCCCTGATCTGTGTCATATACAGACTCTCTTGGATTCCTTACCAATTGCTTGAGAGATCACAGTGGGTTTGTGGGGAAAAAGTTTTCAAGATGATGGATCTTTCCCAACTTCTGCAACTGTCAGCGGTCTCCCAATCTCACCAGCCCCACTTTGTCTTTAGGAATTTATTGATTATTCCAGCTTTACTTGTCATAGTGGTGTCTATTTGCATCTGTCCTATGTAAGGGCATCTGTCCTCTTTCTCCTTGCAGGTGCTTGTTTTCCCTCATATTTTGACTCAGTTCTTGGCAACCTCGTTGCTATAAAAATAAATTCATGACTTTGAAGTTAGTTTGGTTCTTTCATTGTTGTCAGGTTAGGAACCCTATTCCATCCCAGATCTCCAAAACCCAGACTTTTTGGGGGGTTGAAATGTTAGGCTTTCTCTTTGAATTGTAGTTTTATCTTCTTTCAGTTACCATTTGCATTTTCATAATGATTAATGGGACTAAGCTTTTTTTGTGTAGTTGACTGTACCTTTGGATTTTTTTCCCAAATACCTTTTTATTTCTTCTTTTCTTTATGGTTTTAGAAAATGTAGTTTACATAATTGCAGCTTGATTTTTTACTCAGTTAATGGCATGCTTAATGGAGAGAAAAAATATTAAATATATTTCCCTTTTTAATTACTGTGCTTTTTTCTTTTTTAAGGAAATGTTTCATTATGTTAAATTTCAGTGTTATGCTACTTAGCTATTCCTTAAATATTATAGTATTTTGGATTTCACATGTAAATTTGTAACATATCTTGAGTTTATTATGTATAGAGTAAGGCTATTTTCTCTTTTTTTAAGGTAAAAATCACATAATATAAAATTAATAACAACCATTTTAAAGCATACAATGCACTTGCTTTTAGTATATTCACAATGTTCCAGGGCAATTTCATCATGTCCCTTCCAAAAACCCATTATGCATAAAGTTGTTACACCCTATTCTGCTTCCCTGAGCCCTAACGACCACTAATCTAATTTATATCCCAATTGATTTGCCAATTCCTGATGTTTCATGTGAATAAAATCAAGTAATATTTGTCCTTTTGTGCACTTAACATAATGATTTCAAATTTCACCCATATTATAACATATATAAGTACTTCATTCTTTGTTATAGCTGAAAATTGGGTGTCCATTTATGAGTCAACAAGCGTATGGATTGTTTCCACTTTTTGACTGTATGAATATTACTGCTGTAAATATTCATGCACATGTTTATTTTTTGAGCACCTATGTTTTGTAAGATTAACAGCTGACTTAAGAGAAACAATGGAAGGCAAGAGGCAGTAGAATAATATATTCAAAAGATGCAAAGGAAAAAAAAACTCTTGGCCACGAATTCCTTATCCAGCAATTATTTTTCAAAAATGAAGATAACACAAAGACTTACCCAGATAAACAGAAATATTAACTGAAGTTGTTGCTGGCAGACCTACCACATTAAAAAAAACTCTAAAATTACTTCCTAAGGCTAAAAGCAAGTTACAGAAGACAGTCACTTGAATCCACATTTTTAAAAAAGCACTGGTATAGGTAATATTGACACTATAAAAGACAGTAAAAATGCATTTTTTCTCTTAATCATAAATTCTTTATTAAATAACATGTGTATAATGGCCGGGCACGATGGCTCACGCCTGTAATCTGAGCACTTTGGGAGGCCAAGGCGGGCGTATTACAAGGCCAGGAGATCGAGACCATCCTGGCTAACACAGTGAAACCCCGTTTCTACTAAAAATACAAAAAATGAGCTGGGCGTGATGGCAGGCGCCTGTAGTCCCAGCTACTCAGGAGGCTGAAGCAGAAAAATGGCATGAAGCCGGGAAATGGAGCTTGCAGTGAGCGGAGATTGTGCCACTGCACTCCAGCCTGGGTGACAGAGGGAGACTCCGTCTCAATGATAATAATATGTGCATAATGTATTGCTGAGTTTTTGACATGTAGAAATGTAATACGTCTATAACATATTTTCCAGTAACATCAAAAAGGAGGTAGTTGGAAGAAAAATGTATTGTGATAAGGTAATCACTCTAGATGGTAAAGTAATAATTACTAAAATGTATTGTTGGCTTTGTAACTTTAATAGATGTAATGTGTAAAGTGATAATACTTTAAAATGGAGGAAATAAAAGAGATTTATATAAGAATGATGTTTCTATGTATTACCAGAAGTTTACTAGTATAAATTGGAAGATGATTGGAATAATTCATTTTCCATATACCTATATGGTAAACTTACAACAACAACAAAAATTCTCAAAAATATATAATAAAATAATTCATTAGTAATCTAAAGTTCCCTATTTTAGAAAATATTCTTTCATTGCAAAATAAAGCAATAAAGAAAAATATTTGAGAAATATATAAAACAAACGGCAAAATGGCAGACACAAATAGAATTCTACCAATTATAATCTTAAATGTGAGCAGATAAAAATCCATTCCAGAGGCAGAGATAGTCAGACTGGATTAAAACAAGTGATCCCAATATACGCTGAGATGCAAGGATACTAATGGATTGAAAGTAAAAAGATGACAAAAAATATCATGCAAAGAGCAATCATAAGAACACTGAACTCATTATACTCATAACACACAATATAGACTATTAAAAATGTGAATAGGATTTTAAAAATTTATCTTGTAGTAAAAAGGGGGTCAACGCTTTAGGAAGACATAGCTATTACAATCATATATGCACAGATATGAGCTAAATTGTTTCCTTTATATAGATGCTGAAATTCTAACCACTGAATATGACCTCATTAGGAAATCGGTTCTTTGCAGCTGATCAAGTTAAGATACAATCAGATGAGCCCGAATTCAATATGACTGATGTCCTTATTAAAAGAAGAAATTTGAGTAGAGGGAGACATACACACAGGGAGAGTACCATGTCATTATGAGGGCAGAGATTAGCCAAGGAATGCCAAAGACTGCCACTAAACCATCAGAAGCGAGAAACAAGGCATAGAACAGGCTTTCTCTCATAGCCCTTGAAGGGACCATCCCTGCTGACACCTCAATCTCAGACTTTTAGCTTCCAGGACTATAAGACTATAAATGTATGTTGTTCATGGCACCCAGTTTGTGTTACTTGGTTATGGCAGCCCTAGAAAACTAATACATGAACTAATAACAAAGCATAATAACATGAAGCAAAAATTGACAAAAGAGGAACATCAGCAAAATGGCAGTGGAGACAGCTGCAATCTTTCGTTTCCCCACAGAAACATCACACAACTAAGAGAAACTGCCCAAATAAACTTTGCCAAAACTCTGGAAAATAGTCAAAAGATTACAACAACCGAGTGAAAGCAGACTCAAGAAAAAGACAACTTGAAAACTTTATGACATTTTTAGCTTGCCTTTGCCCCAGCAAATTGGCAGTTTTGAAGTGTCAGAAGCCCACGTTCCCAGTGAGGAACACTGGTCCATGGTCCAAAGGAACAAGAGAAGATCTTACCCGCAAATTACTATGTGTCTGTTCTGACTGGTCTGGGGGATACCTAAAGGACTCATGAAAGGCTTTTGTTTTTCTGTGTTGCTAGAATACAGAACAGATAAGGAATGGACATTATCAAGGAACTCTGCAAGGAGACCTAACAAACCACAGATGCTTAGGGCAAAAATTAGAGTTTACACATATAGTAGATCACCTTCAGCACAGGAAGAAAAGTTGGAGAAGAGTATTTGGAAAACTAAGACATTCAAAATTATTCACGTACATGGGAGAGTCTAGAAAGTCACATGTATGCATAGGTTAAGCCACATGCTGACACAGGTCATAAGAAGACCCTACACTTTTACCTTGGCCGATCCCTCCCCTCAGTGCAAGCTCTGTGCAAGAGTGAACTTGAACTTCACTCAGTGCAAGAGTGAACACACACTTTGTGCCGGCTTTAAAGAACCCAGCACAAAGCCAGTCTGCATGGCCTAGAGGCATATTTTGCTGGACAATGATTACTTGTTTTTCTTTTTGTTTTTGTTGTATTTGCCTGTTTGCTTACTTCCTGACATACAAGAAAATCACTGTCAAAACATTAGCTTAACATTTGTTAAGGAAACAAAAAGACTTCGGTGACCACACCTTATAAAGCAAACAGTTTTGTAAATCACTTTGGAAAATCTCACTAAAAAAAAAATCCTTAACAATATAATAAGTAAAGAAAATTTAAAACCCCAAAACATTACTGTGTTTGTGGGGGAAGGTCTGATTTACAGAGTAACCATATAGTAATTATAATTATTATAATGCCCAGTTTTCAAAAAAAGTTACAAGGCATACAAAGAATGGGAAAGTATGGCTCATTCAAAGGAACAAAACAAACTGACAGAAAATCTCTCTAAGGAAACCCAGACTTCAAACTTACTAGACAAAGACTTTAAAACAACTCTCTTAATTATACTCAAATGTCACAAGGAAAACATAAACAAAGAAATAAAGGATTCAGAAAAAATATTAAAAAGTAGGAATATCAACAGAGATAGCAGAAATTCTGGAGTGGAAAACTACAATGACAAAAATTTAAAAATCACCAGAGGGATTTAAGAGTATATTTGCACACACAGAAGTCATGAGCTTGAAGATAAGAAAATGGAAAATATTGACTCTGAGAAACAGATAAAAAAATGAGCAGAGACTAAGGAATCTGTGGGACATCATCAAATAGACCAACGTTCATATTCTAGAAGGATAAATTATGTTGTTGAAAACTTTAGCATTCTTTCTTTTCACCTTTCTTTCTTCCTCCCTCTCCCTCCTCCTCTTTACTTTTCTTCCTCTTCCTTTCTCTTCTTCTTTCTCTCCTTCATTATCCCTTTCGCTCTGTTTCTCTTTTTCCCTTTCTCTTTTTTCTTTTCCTTCAATTTTCTCCATTACTAAGAGATGTTTGAATACCCTTACCATGTGAGTTGATATGGTTATTTCTCCGTTTAATCCTCTTTTGAGATTTATAGTCTCTCTAAGTAAAGAGATAACCCAAACATAAGCCTCACAAACAGGCTTCCATACCATTCTTAATTTGGTCCTGTAATTCTTCATGATGCTTTTAAGGATGTTTTATAACAAATTGTTTAGTTTTTTTCCACTGGAATGTTTATTCTCAATTATCTAATTCATACTGTAAGTATAGAGGGAGTTTAATATAAAATTATTAAACTAATATTTGTGAAAGAACGTATTTGTGCATTTAACAAATATGTTAATCCTCAGACTGTTATTGGGCAGCTGAGCATACAGCAATAAAAATAACATAATTTTTATGTGTACAATATTTATGGAATACGTTACTGGAACAAATAAATAATTTAGTTAATAACATGACAAAGAACAGAAATTGTATACACTATAGAGCATAGTAATGGAATAGTGAATGATTAAAGTTATTAATATTAGGTAGAAAATGAAGGGTATCTTTGAGAGCAGAACTCAAGGAAGCAAGCAATTCGCCTTATGAGGAAAGAGTTACCTGTGGATAAAGGAGAAACTGAAAAATTTACAAGTCAAGACTTTTTGTGCAAAAACAAAAATATGATTATTAGTCACCAATTCAGTACAGTGAAAAAAAAGTTGAAGAGATATCTTGGAAGTAAACCATACAGTGGAAGAGCATGAAGGGTTTTGATAATCAGGGGATTATTCTGAATTAATTTTAAATGCGATAGGAATATATGAGATAACTTAACCAGAGAATAACATGATTGTGTTTGCATTTCAAAGGGGTGTATCTTGTGCACCGTGTAGAATAAATAGGTTTTGTGAGCAAATAAATTGGGAGGCTACTCTACTCCAGAGAAAAAAGGTAGTGACTTAGGTGAGAATGCTGTCAGGATGAGTGGTAGTAGTGGTGAGAAGTCATTAGGCCATGGATGTATTTCATAGGACTGGCCAAGAGAACTGCAGCTAAATTGGAGTGTAGGGAGTGAAATGGAGAACTCAAAGACGACTCTCAGCACTGGAAAGTGACACTGAAGCATGCTGATGCCTCTTATTAAGAGAGTTACTTGGGAATGGCAAGATCAAAACTTCTCACTTTCAAATTTATGAAAAATATTGTTTTCAGAACGAATGACTTTGGGATCAGAAAGCCATCATTCTAATTGATGGTTCCACGACTACACGGGCTCACACTCCCAAGAACAAAAGTAAATCATCACAAAGGTGCTTCCTGATAATTCTAGAGAATGGAGAATTACTGTAACATCTTTCTGATTTTAGGAGAGGTAGCAGTTCCTTTTTTAGCCTAAACGCTATTTTTTTTAAAGCTCAGCCAAGAGACTCCATTATAATTTTCAAATGTGTGTAACTTAAATTCTCATATGAAATACCACTATGCTTAAATTAGTCAAAACATTTTCCCCATCTACAACTCTATCTTTTCATTGCAATCATTTTCACAAAAGTGACTGCAGCTCACAGACCCTAAAAGGGGAAAATCTAGAGTAGGTTATCTGATCTAGTTAGTTTTGAAGACAGGATCTAGAGATTATTTAATATGAAATAGGTCACCTGAAATGAAGTGTTTACTGAAAACAGCTTGGATCAGCCCAGTTTTCTACCACGGAACCATGCATTTGGTTTAAAAAACACAACTCTGGGGAATATAGGCTGCTTCCAACTGTGTTGAAGGTGTTAAAGAGCATAAAAGTAAAAATGATCATCTGAGGCCTTTATAGTCTCTGCTCCAGAGACTAGAGTCTTCCATTCTTAACGAAACACCCAAATATCTTAATAATTGGGCAAAATCTAAATATCAGAGAGATAATTTTATCTTGAAGATTGTTAAATTATAACGGTGATTCACTACCTTGCCACGTCTCCGAGTCAAAAATTAGGTCTTTGTTTAGGAATCAATGGTACTCTGCAACTTGGAAATAGGAAGATTTTAGGAGACTCAAACACTGACTTTCTTGTGTGCAAAAAAAAGACGTATTGAGTTAAGACAAGTCTTTCCTTGCAAGGATACCTCTAATGCTCATACACCACCTCCCCTAACGTTAATATAGCTTCCAGGTCAGTAACCAGTGTCAGAGAGCAGCCCATGCAACTACAAATTCAATAGATGTCGAACACAGGGTCAAGCCTAGAATAAGAAGTCTTAGCTAATTAAGTATGCTTTTTCCCCCAAATTCATATTAACAAAAACTTGGATATGTCAGAGAATGCATTCTAAGTTCACTCAACCTAGGAGGGAGAAACATAATTTTAAATTAAGAGCTGAAGCATTCTTGTCCTAACAAAAAGCAAGGAAAACGAAATATCACACCACAGGAGGGATTTCACAAATTAGTGTCAACATCAAAACCTTAAAATAGGCAAGGAGAATGCAGATTCACAATGAACTCTTGTACTTGTTTTGTTCAGAGAAGAGATGGTTCTGAGAGAATGACAGTGAACTAACCCCAGCTGGTTTAGTTGGTGCTTTCAACTGCTGCTTCTGATCAACTCCTTTAGCTAGAATAAATTGATGAGGATTTTGGCATGTGGTATTAGAGATGGTTATTAATTTTTTCCTCTTATTTGCATTGTTCAATGTAGTAAATACTAGCTGTATATGGCTACTTCAATTCAAATTAATTACAATGAAATATACTTAAATATTGAATTTTTTAGTCACTGTTGGTTCATTATTGAATATCTTCAGCTAAGATTTCCCATCTAAATACACTAAGAGGTGGCTTAGTTAACTGGTCGTTCACAAATATTGACGCTGATGTTAACTCCTGATATATTCTCTGCAAAGAGAATATTCATGAGCCTCCTCCTGAAATCAGCAGCCTAGAGATAGTTTTATAAATTGGATACAGGTTGGAAATCTATATACTCTTTCAGTTTTTGAAATATTAGCTTCCCAGGGAAGAAAATCAAATTCATAAGATATGTTAGGACGATTTAACTCAATATGTTCAAAACTGAAATGACATATTCTACAATATGTGATAAAATCACCCCCTAACAACTTAAAGCAAAACAGGGATTGACCTTAAAGACCTGCCTTTTCCTCATCCCCCAGCCAGTTTTCAAATCTCGCATTTTATTTCGAAACGTCCTTATCCCCCTAGTCTCTTGTTTCTAGACTCGGCACATATTTAAGTTTGTTACCTCTATCTACTGACATTTTTCTCTTCGAACGGTATCTATGCCGGCCAAATGTGAATATACAAAAAAAAAATCAGAATGTGCCATTCTGATTTAAACTGCTTATTAGTTAAAACCCTCAAGATAACATCTGGGCTCTTGGCTGCAATGAGTCAAGCCTGCTTACATCTTTTTTTGTCTTTGGCCGCACATTTCCTATCACATCACACTCCAGCAAAGCCAAGCTGTGCTGGCCTTCTACCCCATCTCCACTATTTTGCCCCGCCTCGCCACGGCTTTTTGACCCTCATCGCAGCGGCTCTTTTGCCCTTCGCCGCCGCGGCTTTTTGCCCCAGCCGCCGCCGCGGCTTTTTGCCCCAGCCGCCGCCGCGGCTTTTTCCCCACCGCGGTTTTTTGCCCCTACCCACCGCCTCGGGTTTATGCCCGCCACGGCTTTTAGTTCCCTGCCGCCGCGGCTTTTTGCCCGACCCGGCTTTTTGCCCCCCACCCGCCGCCGCGGCTTTTTCCACCCCTGCCGCCGTGGCTTTTTGCCGCGGCGGCTTTTTGCCCCCCCGCCACCGCGGCTTTTTGCATCCCCACCGCCGCGGCTTTTTGCATCCCCACCGCCGCGGCTTTTTGCCCGACCCGGCTTTTTGCCCACCCCCGCCGCCGCGGCTTTTTGCCCCCTCGCCGCCGCCGCGGCTTTCTGCCCGCCGCGGCTTTTTGCTCGACCCGGCTTTTTACCCCCCCACCGCCGCGGCTTTTTGCCCGCCGCGCCTTTTTCACCCCCGCCGCCGCGGCTTTCTGCCGCCCACGGCTTTTTACCCCCTGCCGCCGCCGCCACGGCTTTTTCACCCCCGCCGCCGCGGCTTTTTGTCGCCGCGGCTTTTTGCCCCCCCCGCCCCCGCGGCTTTTTGCCCCCCCCGCCCCCGCGGCTTTTTGCCCCCCCCGCCGACGTGGCTTTTTGCCCTCCGCGACTTTTTGGCGCCCCCGGTGCCGCGGTTATTTGCCCGCCGCGGCTTTTTGCACCCCCGCCGCCGCGGCTTTTTGCCGCTCGCCGCCACGGCTGTTTGCCCGACCCGGCTTTTTGCCCACCCCCGCTGCCGCGGCTTTTTCCCCCCCGCCGCTGCGGCTTTTTGCCCCCCGTCCACCGCGGCTTTTTACCCCCCGCCGCGGCTTTTTGCTCCCCTACCGCGGCGGCTTTTTCACCCCCGCTGCTGTGGCTTTTTGTCGCCGCGGCTTTCTCCCCCCCCCCACCTTATACTCCTTTCTCCTACTCTTTCCAGGATATGGTAACCAAAACTCTACTACTTCTACGAGATTAAAAATTTTAGCTTCCATACATAAGTGAGAACATGTAGTTATATGGTGTTTATATTTCTATGTCAGGCTTATTTCACCTAACATAATGCCCTCCACTTGCATTCTTGTTGCCACAAATAACAGGATTTTGTTCTTTATTATGACTAAATAATATTCCATTATATATGTATGTCACATTTCTTTATCCATTCATCTGCTGATGGACACTTTTGTTGATTCCATATCTTGGCTATTGTGAATAGTGCTGTAGTAAACATGGGGGTGCAGGTAACTCTTTGATATACTGATTTTCTTTCCTTTGGATATATATTGAAAACCATATGATTAAATTAATAAACAAAAGCGTTTGGCAAAATTAAATATTCTTACATGACAAAAAACTTCTCAACAACTTAGTATAGAAAATATATGCCTTAACACAAAGGACATAAAGGACAAATCTACAGCTAAGATCATACTGAGTGTGGAAAAGGTGAAAGATTTTACTGTGAACAAGAAAAAGATTTTACTGGAACAAGAAAAGGATGCCTATTCTCACCAATCATATTTCACATAGTGAAAGTCTTAGCCAGGACAATTAGGTGAGAAAAAGAAATAAAGGACATCTGAATTGGAAAGGAGACAAATTGTCCCTGTTTAAAGACAATGTGATCTTATACATGGAAAAAAATAAGACTCTACCAAAAGCTTCTTAGGGTGATACATGAAATTAATAAAGTTGCAGGATATAAATCAACATACAAAAATCAGTAGCATTTCTATATATTGATAGTAAACTAGCTGAAACAAATTAAGAAAGCAATTCCTTTTACAATAGCTACAAAAATGTACTTAGAAATAAATTTAACCAAGGAAGTAAAAGATTTCGACAACAAAAATGACAAATATTAATGAGAGAAATTAAAGAAAACATAAAAAAGGAAAGACATCCACGTTTATAGATTGAAATAATATTCTTAAAATGACCCACTATCCTATGTGATTTACAAATTTAGTACAATCACTAGCTTGTATTTTTAAAAGCACCTTTGCTGCATATTCTTAAGATATTCAATGACAATGCCTGGATTTAAGTTTGAGGTATTATTATATCTATTTTATACTGGGCACAATATAATGTTATCAGAGGTAACGGTTTTGATTGGTCCTAGGTCATACAGTAATATATACATTGTGATTTATAGACATGCTATCTTTTAATACTCAGGCATTTAGAAAGTTCATTTAGACAAAGTTATAAAAACTTGCCTTCCTTTCTGCCTATATCACCTAAAAATCCTAATTTAAGAGGTAATAACATTTTTTATTTGATATACAATTTATCAACACAATAAAAATCTAACAATTATCTGCAGAGTGTGAAAATCTCATCAGATTAAGGAACACAAAGACATCTTTTTCATATTTTGAATGTAAAACTGTTTTGGAAACTGTTATTTTTAGAAACAGTTAAAAACATTGTTTCATTAGTTTTTCATGTAAAATTGTAACAACCAGCATGAAATACCTGTCATCACAGAAGCATGGTATATTGGATTCCGAAACATATTCTTTGTAAGTTTTAATATATTTATGTATTATTTATACTTAATTGTAACCCATAATGTACAGATATTATTTTTCCTTCAACTCTTAAGAATATTCTTAAATAATAAAACTAAAATTAATGAATTATAATTTTTGTTGGTTGGGAAAAAGACACACGTGACAGTGCATCACTTCACCTCATCACCTCATCATTTCATCTCATCATTTCATCTCATCATTTCATCTCATCATTTTATCTCATCATTTCATCTTATCCCATCTCATCTCATCATTTCATATCATCTCATCTCATCATTTCATCAAATCTCATTTCATGTCATTTCCATTTCATTTTCATTATTTCATTTCATCATTTCATTTCACTATTTCATTTCATTTCATCTAATTTCATTTATTTCATTGTCATTTCATATCATCTCATTTCATGTCATATTTTTGATATCATTTTTCATATCATTTTTCATCTCATTTCATCTCAATTCATCTCATCATTTCATCTCATCTCATGATTTCCTCCTTTCTTTTCAACATTTCATCTCATTTCTTCTCATCTCATTTCAATTTTATTTCATTATTTCATCTCATTTCATTATTTCACCTAATTTCATTATTTCATCTCATCTCAATTCATCTCATCATTTCATCTCATCTCATGATTTCCTCCTTTCTTTTCAACATTTCATCTCATTTCTTCTCATCTCATTTCAATTTTATTTCATTATTTCATCTCATTTCATTATTTCACCTAATTTCATTATTTCATCTCATCTCATCTCATCTCAATTCATCTCATCTCATTTCATCTCATCATTTTTCATCTCATTTTTCATCTCATCATTTAATCTCATTTCATTTCATTTCATCATTTCAGCTCATCATTTCATGTCACATCTCTTCATTTCATCATTTCAACATTTCATTTCATCTCATCATTTCATCTCATCTTTCAATTTCATTTCAATATCATCAATTCATCATTTCATTTCATTTATTTCATTATTTCATTTCATTTCATCATTTCATCTCATTTTTCATCTCATTTTTCATCTCATCATCTCATCATTTCATCATTTCATCTCATTTCTTCTCATTTCATCTCATCATTTTATCTCATTTCATCTCATCTCATTTCAATTTCATTTCATTATTTCATTTCATTTCACTTCATTTCATTTCATCTCATCACTACCTCATCTCATTTCATCAAATCATTTCTTCTCATCTCATCTCATTTCATCATTTCATCTCGTTTCATCTCATTTCATCTCATCTCACCTCATTTCATCATTTCATCTCATTTCATCTCATCCTTTCATCTCATCGTTTCATCTCATCTCACCTCAGCATTTCATCATTTCATCTCATTTATTTCATCTCATTTTATCTCATTTCATCTCTCAGTTCAATTTCCTTTCATTATTTCATTTCATCTCATTCATTTCATCTCATTTCATTACATCTCATCATTTCCTCTCATCATTACATCTCATCTCATCATTTCATCTCATCATTTCATCTCATCATTCATCTCGTCATTTCATCTCATCATTTCCATTTCACTTCCATTTCATTATTTCATTTCATCATTTAATTTCATCATCTCATTTAATTTCACCTCATTTCATTATTTCATTTCATTTTTTCATTTATGTCATTTCATTTCATCTCATTACATTTCGTCTAATTTCATTTCACCTAATTTCATCTCATCATTTCATTTCATCTCATCATTTCATCTCTTTTCATCTCATTTCATCTCATCATCTCAACTCTTTTCATCTTATCTCATCATTTCATCATTTCATCTCATCATTTCATCTCATCTCGTATCTTCTCATCTCATTTCAATTCATTATTTCATGTCATCTCATCTCATCTCATCTCATCATTTCATCTCATCATTTCATCTCATCATTTCATCTCATCTCGTATCTTCTCATCTCATTTCAATTCATTATTTCATGTCATCTCATCTCATCTCATCTCATCATTTCATCTCATCATTTCATCTCATCACATCTCATCATTTCATCATTTTATTTCATCATCTCATCTTATCATTTAATCTCATCTCATTTCAATTTTATTTCAATTTCATTTCATTATTTCATTTCATTTCATCTCATCAGTTCATCTCACCATTTCATCATCTCATCTCATCTCATCATTTCATCATTCATCTCATTTCATCTCATCATTCATCTCATCATTTCATATCATCATTTTATCTCATCTCATCATTTCATCTCATTTCATCTCATCTCATTCCATCATTACATCCCATTTCATCTCATTTTATGTCATCATTTCATGTCATCATTTCATCAAATCTCATCTCATCATTTCATCTCATTTCATCATTTCATCTCATTTCAACTCATTGCATCTCATCTCATCATTTCCGTTTCATTATTCCATTTCATCATTTCATTCATTATGTCATTTCATCTCATCATATTTCATCTCATCTCATCATTTCATCTCATTTTATCTCATCTCATCATTTCATCATTTCATCTCATTTCTTCTCATCTCATCATTTCCATTTCATTTTCATTTCATTATTTCATTATTTCATCTCATTTCATTATTTCATTTCATCATTTCATTTCATCTCATTACATTTCATCTCATTTCATCTCATCATTTCATCCATCATTTCATCATTTCATCTCATCTCATCTCATTATCTCATTTCATCTCATTATTTCATCTCATTTCATCTCATTTCATCATTTCATTTCATCATTACATCTCATTTCAACTCATCTCATTTCAATTTCATTTCAATTTCATCATTACATTTCATAATTTCCTTTCATTATTTCATTTCATTTCATCTCATTTCATTATTCCATTTCATCTCATTTTTCATCTCATCATTTTTCATCTCATTTCATCATTTCATCTCATCGTTCATCTCATTTCATCTCATCATTTTATCTCATTATTTCATCCCATATCATCTCATTTCAATTTCATTATTTCATATCATTTCATTATTTCATTTCATCTCACCATTTCATCTCGTTTCATCTCATCATTTCATCCATCATCTCATCATTTCATCTCATTTTATCTCATCTCCTCTCCTTTCAATTTCTTTTCAATTTTGTCATTTCGTCTCATCATTTCATCTCATCATTTCTACTCACCATTTCATCTCAAAATTTCATCTCATCATCTCATCTCATCGCATCATTTCGTCATTTCATCTCATCATTTCATCTCAAGTCATCTTATCATTTCATCTAAGTGAAATGATGTAATGGAATCATGAAATGAAATGGATAAGATGCCTTCAGTGATGTTAAATTTAAAAATTGTTTCTTTTCATGTATGCATTTTTATATTTATATGTATTTATATTTATATTTACTTATATTTATTTTTACTTATTTTTATTTATATTTTTACTTATTTCTTTATAAACAAGGTCCTGTTCTGTGGCCTAGGCTGGAATGCAGTGGTGCATTCACAGTTCACTGCAGCCTTGAGCAAACCTCCCACCTTAGCCTCCCAGGTAGCTGGGACCCCAGGTGCGCACCACCACACCTGGTTAATATTTTATTATTTGCAGAGATGGAGTCTTGCTATTCTGCCCAGGCTGGTCTCAAACTCCTGGGCTCAAGCAATCCTCCTGCACTGGCAACCCAAAATGCTGGGATGACAGATATGAGCCACAGTGCCCAACCTATTTATTTATTTATTTATTTATTTAATAAAGACAAGGTCTCACTATGTTGCCCAGGCTGGTCAACTCCTGGACTCAAATGATTCTCCAAACTTGGCCTCTCAAAATGTTGGGATTACAGGTATGAGCCACCATGCCTGGCCTAAAAATAGTATTATATTTTTGTATCATATAATTTTCAGTTAGGTAATATGAATATTCTGTACAGGAAATACGCCCTTAATTACATAGGAATAAACATTTGTTACATTGAGAAAAATCTAATAGAGCTAAAAATAAAAATTAATTTGGAAAGGTCATTAGATACTGATACATTCTTACGTTTATACATTCTTTCATATATTCATATATCCTTTTAACAGTATCAATGGTTTGGAGTTATGTGTACAAAACCATGACCTATATGTAATACAACTAATAACAGGCACTGACAATTCCAGGCATATTATATACAAAGCTTTAACTTCTTATCAAAATATTTTGTTTTTTTCTTTCTGTTTTGGCAGATACTATGAACACAACATTCAACTCACAGACACCATGGAGACATTACTAAGCATAAAGTACTGTGAAAGGCCAGGGCTAGGACAGAACTGGGACAGGGCCAGGGACAGGACAGAACTGGGGCAGGGTCATGGCCAGAGAAAAACCAGGGGCAGGGTCACAGCCAGGGACATGAGAGGACCAAGGCCAGGGCCAGAAGCAGGGAAGAACCAGGGCCAGGGCAGGGACATGGCAGGGCCAGGGCCATGGCAGGATCAGGGTCAGCAGAAGGCCAGGGCAGGGCTAGGGTAGCACAGGGCCAAGGCAGGGCAGGGTCAGTGTAGAGCAAGGAACGGGCCAGGGTATGGCAGGGCAAGGACAGGGAGATCCAGGGCCAGAGTCAGGTCCAGGACATGGACAGGACAGGGCCAGAAACATGGCAGGACCAGAAAGGGGACAGGGCAAGGGCAAGGCCAGAGAAGGACCATGGAAAAAACATGGCCAGGGAGGGTCCAGGGCAAGGGCAAGGCCAGGGCAGAACCAGAGCCAGAGCAGGCCAAAGGCAGGGCCAGGGCAGGGCAAGGCCAGGGTAGGGCGGGGCCAGTGTAGGGTGAGGGTAGGGCCAGGGCGAGTTCAGGGCCAGGGCAGGACTAAGATAGCACAGGGCTAAGGCAGGGCCAGGGCAGGGCCAAAAGGAGGGGCCAGGGCCAAGCATGGCCAGTGTCAGACCTGGGGATTGTCAGGGCCAGGGTCAGGGTCAAGGCTGGGCCAGGGACAGGGCCAGAGCAAGGGCAGGGCCGGGGAGAAAGCAGAACCAGAGAGGATCCAGAGCAAGGCCAGGGTCAGGGCAGAACCAGGACCAGGATAAGGCAAAGCCAAGGCCAGGGCAGGGCAAGGCCAGGGCAGGGCAAGACCAGGGAAGGGCAAGGCCAGGGTAGAAAAGGCCAGGGTAGGGCCAGGCCAGGGTAGGAGAAGGCCATGGTAGGGCCAAGGCCAAGGCAGGGCAGGGCTAGGGTAGCACATGGCATGGCCAAAAACAGAGCAGGGCCATAGCAGTGGCAGGACTAGCAACAGGGCTAGGGCAAGCGCTGGACCAGAGCATGATGGGGACAATACAGGGCCAGGACAGAGGATGGCAAGGCAGGTCCAGGGCCATTTCATGGACTCAGTAGGCCTGGGGGCAGGCCAGGGCAGGGCAAAGGCAAGGCCAGGGAGAAGGCAGGGCCGGGGCCAAGGCAGTGCCAGGGCAGGGCAGGACCAGTGCAGGGCCAATGCAGGGTGAGGGCAAGGCCAGGGCATGGAAGGGCAGGGCAGGACCAAGGAAGGGCCAGGAGAGGGCCACGGCAGGGTCATGGCCAGAACAAGGGTATGGCTGGGGTCAGGAATATGGTAGGATGAGGGCTGGGCCCAGGCTGGGGCACGCAGGGCAGAGCATGGCCTGTGCAAGGCATGGCCAGAGCCCGGCCATAGAGATGGGAGGGCAACACCAAGGCAGAGTCAGGGTAGATCCAGAGCTGAGCAGAGTCAGGGCAGGTCCAGAGTCGAGGCAGAGCTAGGGCCCAAGCAGGGCCATGGTAGCACCAGGGCAGAGGAGGGCAGGGCAATGCAGGACTGGGCCATGGCAGTGCCTGGTCAACTCCAGGGCAGGGCCAGAAGCAGGACAGGGCCAGGGCCAATGCTCAGGCCAGGGACAGGGCATGACAGGACGTGCCAGAGCAGAGCTGGGCCAACGTTGGGGCAGGGCAAATCAGACCAGGACACCTCCAAGTCCAGCTCTGGCCCTGCCTTGGCCCTGGCCCCTTCCTGGCCTGACCTTGTCCCTGGCCCTGCCCTATCCATGCCCTGTGTGTTTGACCAGTGTTTTATAACCAGAATCCTACAAGAAACTTAAATTAGTTCTTTTTGTGCATTTTTAGTAGAGATGGGGTTTCACAATGTTGCCCAGGCTGGTTCCAAACTCCTGAGCTCAAGCCATCTGCCTGCCTTGGCCTCCCAAAGTGCTGGGATTACAGGAGTAATCTGGCCAAGTATTTACCTTCTTTATGTCTGTTTCCTACATTTGGAAAATGGGGATGCTTTAAGTACCTAGCATATAGAATTATTATGAGAATCAATGCCTCACATATTTACATGTTGATAAAATTATACTCATAGAACACTACTGGAAGCAAAGATAGTATTAGTTAAAATTTAGTGATTACTGCAAATATTATTACTATTACAAACAACATACTATAGACATTACTACTACCACAGTTATCTTAAAAATCTAAAATAAAAATTTTACGTAATAGCCTAAAGTAATCTCTCCTGCTCTGCCCTGGCTCAGCCCTAGTGCCGGCTCTGCCCCTAGTCCTACTACATCCCTGGCCCTGAGCCTTCCCTGGTCCAGCCGCTGCCCTGGCCCTTCCCATCTTCAGGCCTTACCATGGCCCTACCCTGGTCCTGACCCTGCCCTGGTCTGGTCCTGACCCTGGCCCTACCCCAGAGAAGGGGTATGGCAGAGCCAGGGAAGGGCCAGGGCAAATAAGGGACAGGACACATCCAAATCCAGGAAAGGGCCAGGGCCATGACAGAGCCAGGGCGAGTCCTTGGCAGGGCCAGGTTCCAGGCCAGGACCAGGAAAGGGTCATGGCAGGGTCACTGTATGGCCAAGGTCCAGGCCAAAGCCAAGGCAGTGGCAGGGTCAGGTCTGCATAAAGGCAGGACCAGAGCCAGTGATACGGCAGGGCCAGGGCTGTGCCAGGACAGAACAAGAGCAGAGCAGGGCAGGACCACAGCCAGGCCATAGAGAGAGTAGGGCAAATGCCAAGGCAATGCCAGGGTAGTGCCAGGGCTGAGGCAAGGTCAGGGAAGGTCCAGGGCTGAGTCGAGGCTAGAACCAAGACAGGGGCAAAGGCCGGGGCAGATCTAGGGCACAAGCGGGGCAGATCTAGGGCACAAGCAGGGCAGGCTAGGGCAGGGCAATGGCAAGACCAGGCCATGGCAGGGCCAGCCCAGGATAGAACAGGGCACAGGCAGGGCAGGGCCAGGGCCACGGCTGGGGCAGGACAAGGACCAGGACCGGGGTCCAGGCCAGGGCAAGGGTATGGCCAGGGAGAGGTAGGGCCAGAGCCAGGGTCTGAGCAGGACCAAGGCAGGTCTATTGCAGGGCCAGGGTTCAGACCAGGGCCAGAGCAGGGCTGGGACAGGGCCAGGGCCAGAACCAGGAAAGGGCAATGTCAGGACAAGGGCCATGGCAAGACCAGCAATGGGGCTAGGACCAGGACAGGGACAGGGTCAGGGCTAGGGCCAGAATAGCATGCCAGGGTAGAGCCAGGCCAAATTAGGGCCAGGACAGGGTCAGGACCAGGGCTGGGCCAGGGTATGGCCTTAAGTAGCGAAGGGCCAGGGCCAGGGTCCATGCCAGTGCCAGCGCCGGTCCAGGGCAGACGCACGGCCATGGCCAGGTCTAGGACAAGGCTGGGGCAGGGCCAAGGTCTGGGTCAGGGTCAGCACAAGACCAGGACAGAGCCAGGGGAGGGACAGGGCCATGGTAAGACCAGGTTAAACCATGGACAAGACACCTGCAAATCCACTTCAGGGCCAGGGTCAGGGCAGGGCCAGTTCAGGGCCAGGGCCAAGACAGGGCCAGGGTAAGGGCTGCCAGGGTCATTGGCAGAGCCAGGGCCATGGCAGGACCAGGGTCAGGAGCAGGGGTCAATGCCAGGCCAAGGCCACAGATAGGACCAGGTCTGTGCTAGGGCCAGTGTGAGGGCCAAGGTGGGGTCAGGGCAGGGCCAAAGGGAGGGCAGGGCCAGGGCAGGGTGGAGCAGGCCCAGGGTAGCACAGGGTTAAGGTAGGGCACGACCAACCAGGGCAGGTCTATGGCTGGGGCCAGGGCAGGGCCAGGGCCTGGGCAGGGCCAGAGCCAGGGCACGGCCAAGACAGTGGCAGCTCCAGGGCAGGGCCAGGGTTAGGACCACAGACATGTCCAAGGCCAGTGCCAGGGCAAGGGCAAGGGCAGGGGCAGGGCCAGGGTCATCTAAGAATTAGGGACAAAGCCAGGCCCAGAGCTGGGCCAGGACAGGTACCTGGCAGGGCTAGGGTCTGGGCCAGAGCCACGGCAGGGCCAGGGCCACAACCAGGTCTGTGCTATGGCCAGGTCCAACACAGTGCCCAGGTAAGGCTAGGGTGAAGGCCAAGGTAGGGCCAGGGCAGGGTCAAAGCCAGGCTAGGGCCAAGGCAGGGCCAGGGCCAGCAAGGCAGGGCCAGGAAAGCATAGGGCCAGGGCAGGGCAGGGCCAGGGCCAGGGCCATAGAAACGGCCTGGGCAGGACCAGGTTCGGGGCAGGAGCAAAACAAGGGCAAGGACAGTACAGGTTCTTGGCACAGCCAGGATCCAGGACAGTGTCAGGGCAGGGCCAAGGCAGGGTCTGGGCCATGGTAAGACCAGCAACAGGGCTGGGGCTAGGTCAGTGACAGGACCAGAGTCAGGGCAAGGGCCAGAGCAGTGCAAGGCCAGGGGAGGGCCAGGCATTTCAGGGTCAGGGCCATGGGAGAACCAGGGCAAGGTCTCAAGCAGGGAAGGGCCAGGGCCAGGGCCAGGACAGGTCCAGGGCAGGGCCATGACAGGACCAGGGGCTGCATTAGGGCAAGGGCAGGGCCAGAGCAAGGTAAGGATCAGGGCCAAGGCTAGGGTAGGGACAGGGCAAGAAATATGGCAGGACCAGGGGCAATGCCAAGGCCAAGGCTGAGTCAGGGCTGAGTCAGGGCAGGGCAGGGCAGGGCATGGTATGGCCAGTGCAGGACAGGACAAGAGCCGGTCCACAGAGAGAGCAGGGCTGATGCCAAGAAAGAGCCAGGCTAGTGCCAAGGCTGAGGCAGTGTCAGAGCATGTCCAGGGCAGGGCCGGGGCCAGAGCCAGAACTGAGCCAGGGCACAGCCAAGGCAGGGTAGGACAGGGAAATAGCATGGCCGGGTCAGTACTGGGACAGGGCAGAGCAGGGCAAGGCGATGGTAGGGGCAGGGCAGAGACAGGCCAATGCAGAGCCATGTTACACCGGGGCCAGGACACCTCCAAGTCCACTTCAGGGCCAAGGCTATGGCAGGACAAAGACCAGGGCCAGGGTCAGAGCCAGGTCTGTGCTGGGCCTAGCGAAGACTAGGGTGAGGGCCAAGGTAAGGCCAGGGCAGGGTCAAAGGCAGAGTAGGGCCAGGGCAGGGTGATGACACATCCGGAGCACAGCAGGGCAGGGTGATGGCAAGACCAGGGGCAGACCACTGCCAGCTCAGGGCCAGGGAAAGGCCAGTGCAGAGCCAGGAAAGGGTCTGGGTCTGGGTCAGGGCCAGGAACAAGGCAGAGCAGGGCCAGGGCCATGGCAGAGTCAGGGCAGGTCGCTGACAGGACCAGGTTCCAGGCCAGGGCCAGGGCAGCAGCAGGGGCAGGGCCTGGATAAGGGCAGGGCCAGGGATATGGCAGGACCAGGGCTAGGGCCAGGGCCAGGCCATAGTGAGGGCAGGGCAAAAGCCAAGGCAGGGTCAGGGCAGGTCCAGGGCAGGTCCAGGGAGTGGCCAGCACCAAGCGGGGCCAAGGCACAACCAGCGCAGGGTAAGGCAGGGCAATGGCACCACTGGGCCATGACAGGGCAAGGTCAGTGCCAGGAGAGGGCAGAACAGGCAGGCCCATGGTGGGGCCAGGGCAGGGATGGGCCAAAGCAGGGCCAGGACATTTCCAAGGCCAGGTCAGGGCCAGAACAGGAGCAGGACCATGACCATTGGCAGGGCCAGTGCCATGACAGGACCAGGGTCAGGACAAGGGGCAGGGTCAGAGCCAGGGCCAGAGCCAAGGTCAGGCCAGTGCAGGTTCGGGGCAGGGCCAGTGCCAGGGCAAGACCAGGGAAGGGACAGGGTAGCACAGGGCCAAGACAGGGACAGGATGGGACCAGAGCAGGACAGGGCCGAGAGTCCAGGTAACAGTAGGGCAGGTACAGGGCAAGGCAGGGCAGTACAGGGCCAGATCCACGGCAGGCACAGGGCAAAGCCAGGCCCATTTCCAATGCACCAGCCCTCCCTACAAGGCTCCTACCACCTGGCCACTGCTGCAGCCCGTCCATCGCTGTAAGCCTGACTCCCAACCCTGCCTGCAGCCGCCTGCCCTCCTAGCGCGGCCGCTCTCCTACCGTTCTGGCACACTGCAGTCTCCGTCACTGCCACCCACCCGCAGCGAGGCGAGCCGTGGTGCTGCAGGCTCTAGGTGTCTCCTCCTCCTCCTGGCACGGAGCAGCTGGGCGGGCAAAGCCAGAAAAGCCTAGAGGAAGTTGTGAGGAGTGGAAGCGTTAGAGCCTCAACTTGTCATGCTGGCCACTGGGTGGCAGGGGCCAGTTTCAGCAAAGGCACTCACACCCACCCTCCAAAGTCCAGCCTCTCCTTTTGGCCCAAGCTGGCCGGGAACTGGGGTCTGGGGTGGGTGCTGGAGACACCACAGCACCCAGCTCCCCACTCCACAGGAACCATTGGGCCCACCGGGGCTGCACTCCTCGGGGAACAGGAGAAGCAGACAAATTCAGACCTAGCCAGCCCTCCGCACCCAGGTGCCAATTCCTGTTCTGGACACCTCCACACACAGGGCCCTGTCCCCCGTGGTGTCCCCAGGGGTGCCTGGCAGCCTCTGAGGCACAGACCCAGAGTGCACAGGCCCAGGAACCACGGTGGGTGTGGGGGCTCTGCCATGCTCAGGATTCCCATGCAAACGCTGTGTGCCCTGCCGCACTCCAGTATGACCAAGAGTGGTTCGCCCTCTGGAGTGTGGAGTCAGGGAGAGGAGAACCACTCCTTCCTTGGATGCCAACTCTGTTGACTGCTGCCAGCAGTGCAGCCCCTGATAGCACCGAACTCGCCCCCGCTCCACGGCTAGTCCTGCCCTCAATAGCGCCCCTCACCTCCGTCCCCCAATGCCGCCAGTAGCGTATACCCGATATGCCCTAACCTGTCCTCCTCCATGGGCATTGCAGCCCCAGAAAGCACCCATAACCCACCCTCCCTGACGTGGGCAGTGCAGCCCTGTGCAGTGCTACCAACCAGTACCCCTAATGCAGGCAATGACACCCTGGATAGCGCCCCCAACCCACCCCACACTGCGAAAGGTGCAGCCCTGGATAGCCCCTGTCCTACCACTCTGGTCATGCTGCAGTCTCTGTCACCGCCACCACCAACTACCGTAAGGCAAGCCAGTGGGCCACAGGCTCTAGCTCCCAGCAGCCAGGCATGGAGCAGCTCTCCCTGATGGCTGGCTCCTACCACTCTGACCACGCTGCTGTCTGTCTCCGTGGCCATCTTCTTTCACTGCAAAGGAATAAAACTAGGTATCAACAAGAAAAGTAATTTTGGAAACAATACAATCACATGGAAGTTAAACACTACCCTCCTGAATAAATGACTAGCGGGTCAATGAAGATACTAAGACAGAAATTCAAAAATTTCATGAAACAAAGGGTAATGAAAACACAGTATACCAAAACTTGTTATGCAGAAAGCAGTACAAAGGCGGAGATTTACAGCTATAAGTGCCTACTATCCAAACAAAAGAAAAACTTCAAATAAACAATACATCTTAAAGAACTAGTAAAGTAAGAACAAACTAAACCGAAAATAAGAAAATAAATAAGATCGTAGCAGAAACAAAATTGAAATAAAAAACACACAAGATTAAACGAAAAGTTGGTTTTCTGGAAAGCTAAACAAAATTGACAAACTTTTAACCAGCCTAAGAAAAGAGACAAGATTCAAATAAATAAAATCAACAGATTAAAAAAAGGAGACATTACAACTAATACTTCAAAAATTCAAAGGATCATAACTGGCTATTATATGCCAATAAATTGGAAAGCCTAGTAGAAATTGGCAAATTCCTAGATGCATACAACCTACTTAGGTTAAACAATGAAAACATCCAAGACCAGAACAGATTGGTAACAAGTAATGAGATTGAAGCCATCAGAAAAAGTCTCCCAGTAAAGAAAAGCCCAGGAACTGATGATGTCTTCACTGCTGATGGCTTCACACCAAACAATTTAAAGACCTAGTACGAATCCTGCTCAAACTATTTTGAAAAACAGGAGGGAATACTTCCAAACTTATTCTATGACACCATTATTACTGTGATACGAAAATCAGATAAAAGCATCAAAGAAGAAAACTACAGGCCAGGATCTCTAATATTGATGCAAAAATCCTCAACAAAATACCAGTGAATCAAATTCAGTAATACATTAAAAAGATAATTCATCATGATCAAGTGGGATGTATCCCTGGAATGCAAGAGTCACTCAACATACAATGTGATACATCATATCAACCAAATAAACGACAAAAACCGTATGATCATGTCAACTGAAACCAAAAAAGCATTTGATGAAATTCAACATCCCTTCATGCTATAAATCCTCAAAGAAACGGGCACAGAAGAAACATACCGCAACAAAATAAAAACTACAGGAAAGACACCCACAGCTAGAATCATATGGAATGGGGAAAAATGGAAAGCTTTTCCTCTAAGATCTGGAACATGATAAGGATGCCCCCTGTCACCACTGTTGTTTAACATAGTACCAGAAATCCTAGCTAAAGCAATCAGTGCAGCCCCTGATATGGCCCCCAACCCACCCTGCCCCCTACCACCAGCAGTGTCGTCCCCCCAATAGCACACCCAACATACCCTAACCGCCCCGCCTCCCCGCACCATGGGCATTACAGCAGCCCATAGCGCCCTCAACCCAAAACCGCCACCCCCCCCCCCCCCCCACAGCCGCACAGTGCAGCCCCGGATAGCACACTTAACCCACCTCACTGTTGCCAGCAATACAGTCTGGGATAGTGCCCCCAACCGGCTCCCCGCCAAAGGCAGTGCAGCCCCGGTTTGAGCCCCCAAACCGCCCCCCCCCCGCCCCGGTGCAGGCAGCACAGCCCCAGATAGCACACCCAACCAGCCACCCAAGAGGGGCAGTGATGCCTGAGATAGGGCTCCCAACCCGTCCCAGGCCACCAGCAGTGCAGCCTGGATAGCGCACTTACCCCGATGCCTTTCTACACTCTGGCTGGCTGCAGTGTCCATCGCTGCCACCAACCACAAACATGGCTGCAAACAGGAAGGATTTTATTCACCGTCGATGCGGCCCCGAGTTGTCCCAAAGCGAGGCGGTGCCCCAAGGTCTGTGCAGAGCAGAACGCAGCTCCGCCCTCGCAATGCTCTCCGGGTCTGTGCCGAGGAGAACGCAGCTCCGCCCTTGCAAAGGCACACAGCGCCGGTGCCGGCGTGGCGGAGAAGCAGACAGCGGCGGAGAGGCGGCCAGCGTTGGCGCGGCGGAGAGGGGGACAGCGGCGGCGCCGCGGAGAGGTGGACAGCGGTGGAGAGGCGGTCAGCGGCGGCGCGGCGGAGAGGCGGGCGGCGGCGGCGGCGCGGCGGGCGGCGGCGGCGAGGCGGGCGGCGGCGGCGAGGCGGGCGGCGGCGGCGAGGTGGAGAGGCGGACAGCGGCGGAGAGGCGGACAGCGGCGGAGAGGCGCACAGCGGCGGCGCAGGCGCGGAGAGGCGCAGGCCCAGGCTCCACTCCCCAGCTGTGAAAGGGTAAGAGCTGAGGGTGGCTGAGACTCGGGGTTGTTCAGGGCGGGGTGGGCTCTGGACCCAGTAGGCCCGGCACCCAGGTCAGGGCTCCAGGGGAGGCCAGGTGGGCGAAGGCCAAGAAGGGGCCGGGGCTGGTCAGGAAGGGCTCCTGGTGACCAGAGCACTTTGCGTGAGCCAGCGGGGGAGGAAGGTGGGCTGGATGAGCCAGGGAGGTGCCGGGAGGGGCCTTGGCAGAGGCGACCACCTCCATCAGCCCCCAGGCCACTGAACCCTGGGTAGCGAGAACCGACAGGGGAGGCTGCAGACAGAGGAGTGGAGGCTCCCCGGCTTTGGGGGCTCTGAGTAGAAGCATCTAGGGGGTCCCTCAAGAGGCCCCCAAGCGCTTCCCCATGGTGAGAAAAGAAGGCGCAGAGAGGGGGCACGGCGCCGGCGCCAGCGCAGAGGGGCGCACAGCAAGATTTGCTGTTATTTCTTTTATTGCCCCAAGTGTACTTCATCTTGGTAGATTTCTGTTGGCTTTTAAAATGTGTGTGTTTTGCTGTGGGGGAGTGGGGTGTTATACGGATGTCACATTTTGCTGGTTGACTGTTCAGATCTTTTGTAAATCCTTGCTCCTTTTCTGCCTAGTTTCACTCTGTCACTTACACTGGAGTGCGGTGGCACGAACATGACTCACTGCAGCCTTGACTTCCTAGGGTCAAGTACTTCCCCTGGCTTAACCTCCTGAGTAGCTGGTACTATAGGTGTGTGCCGGCACACCTGGCTAAATTTAAAATTTTTTGGAGAGATGAGGCCTTGCTATGTTGCCCAGGCTCGAACTCCTGGCCTCAAGCTATCCTTTGTCTTTGCCTCCCAGAGTTCTGGGATTACAGGCATGAGCCACTGTGCCCGGCCTCTGCCTAGTTTTAACAGTTGCTAAGAGGAGGATGTTGAAGTAGATGTCTTCTTGGTGGGTTAATCGTTTTGTCATTAAGCAGTTGTTATGGTCACTTCCTTTTCACCCCATTGGTGAAGGAGGGGTCCCTGCCCTAAAGTGTAGGAGATGGCTGAACACGACACCTGGCGTGGATGGATGAGATTGACAGCAGTGTTTTGGTCACATATACCCACAGCTCAGAGGAGGGCACTGCATGCCACACAGGGTCAGATGGGCACCGCACTCTGTAGCGGAGTGAGGGCTGCGGGCTGAGGAAGCAGGCAGGCTTGGTAGTAACAAGAGCACACAATGACCAATGGTTCCCGAGGGGGAGAGCAATTGGCTTGTTTGAATAAATTCATGGGCTGGCAGACAGGTGAAGTGAAACTTCTTAGGCTGAGGTGCAACTGTTCTGGCTGATAAAAGAACTAGCCAGGTGGGGAGCCTTTCCTGTTGGGTGGCGGGGTAGGGGGTGTCTGGTAGAAACAGGAAAACCCACGGCTAGGCCTTTGGGGCCCTGTGAGGCTCAAAGATGTCAAGGCAGCATAGGAAATTTTAGATCTTAAAATTCAGTGAAGACCCTCTCCAGCTCTGGTAAATTATTTTGCTTGAAGTCTACTTCATGAGATATTAATATATTCACTCCTGCTTCCTTAAGAAATTAATGATTTCACAGGATATCTTTCTCCATTCTTTTACTTTCAACCTACTTAGGTCCTTAAGTGAGTTGGAAGTTTCTTATGAACAGTATTTAGTTGGACCATGTGTTTATTATAGGCTCTCCATCAATCTGTCTTTTGGTTTATTTAGACCATTTACATTTAAGGTGCTTATTGTTACATAATTGCTTATGTCTGATGTTTTTATTATTTGCTTTTTTGTTTCCGTTTTCTTTCCCTCCATCTTGATCTAGTTCTGTATAATGTTGTTGCGTGTATCTCTTTGTATAGTCTTAAAGTGTTTGCTCTGGATGTTACAATATGTGTATTGTAATATAGTAGTCTACTGGTACCAGTATTTACCACTTCAAAGTGTGGAAACCTGCCTTGCATTTATGTCTCTTTACCTTTTCCACTTGTATAAATCACTGGCTTGAGTAGTACGTGGTGGTATAGTTTTTGTTTCAGTCGTCAAATGTGATTTTAAGAACTGTGGATTGTCTCGTGTATGTATCCACATTTCTGGTCTTTCCTTTGTCCCTCCTCCCATAGTCCCATATTCATCCCTTCTGCATAAGAACTTTCTGTAGCCATTTTTTATTTTGATTTTTTGTTTTAATTTTTTGTATTGTGGAAATGACAGAACATATTTCTGTAGCCACTTTTTAGCATTTCTAAATTGACCAGTGACAAATTCCTATATTCTCTTCCTCTGAGAATGTCTTTATTTCTCTCTTCATTTCTGAAGGGTAGTTTCATGGGATATAGAATTTGCAGCCGACAGTTTTTTTGTTTGGTTGGTTTTTTTGTTTGGTTGGTTTTTTTAAGCACTTGAAAATGTTGTGCCACTTCCTTCTGGCCTCCATGGCATTTGAGTTGGCATGTCCCTACAGGCATTCTGCCATTTTTGCTCTTTGTTTTTAGTTTTGAAAGTTTAATCAGTGTTGCTTTCTTTTGGGATACTTTGAGGTTTGCTCAGCTTCTTGAATCTGTAAGTTTATATCTTTCACCAAACGTGGGAAGCCTCAGGAATTAGTTATTTGCATGCTTTGGCAGCTCTGGTCTCCTGTGGGACTCAGATAACATAAATGCGGGGTCTTTTGTTATCGTCCCACAGGTCCGTGCAGCTCTGTTCGTTTGTTTTCAGGCTATTTTCTCTCTGTTGTTTAGACTGGGTGAATTCTGTTGATCAGGTTTCAGCTTCTCTGATTCTCTCCTCTGTCGTCTCCACTTTTACTCAATAGAGCCTATCCAGTTAGATTTTTTTTATATTTCTGTTACTGTATTTTATATTTGTGTAATTTCCATTTGATTCTTCTTCAGTTTCTTTGCTGACGTTTTCAGTTCTTTGATTGTTGCCATAGGATTTGTAGTTGCTTGTTGAAGCATTTTTATACTGACTGTTATAAGTGATGAGTCAGGTGGTTCCAACATCTGCCTATGTAATTTTTTTATTTTTGCAGGCAGTCCTCCTGTTTAGGTTTAGTCTGTAGGTCTTGGTCTACTTTGTGGGCTGTGATTCCAGTGGCAATTTAATTTCAGAGCCTTCATGGTGTTATTTTGGTCTGTTTGGCTAATATGTATCACTGGGATTCTCCCACCAGTCCCTGCTGTTGCCCACCTGAGGGAACAGGGGAGCTGCCCCAGGCTGGGCCACCTGCTGCAGCTAGGTGGGTGGGGAATGGTGGTTGTCTTGGTGTGTGGAGCTGGTTTTCTTGTTGTGGGGAAGATCTCCTTTGATCTGCGGGGACTGAGTCTGCCTGGGTTGCCTTCTATTGCTACGTTGGGAGTTGGGAAACTCTGGGCCTGGGTCACCTTCCTGTTGGATGAGGTCCAGGGAGACACCTGGCCACTATGCATTCCCTAGTCCTAGAGTCCCTCAGCAGCCTTTTTCTGTCCATCTTTCGGAATTCTCCATTGATCATCTCCTGTCTATTATTTCTAGAGTTTGGGTTACATTTCTTAGGAGGGTATAATGTGTTATCTTCTTTAGACCAGAAATCCTTAGTGGTGGTTTCGGGTTGTAACTGTGCTAAAGGGAGAATTGGCGTATTTGTGATGTCGAGTCTTCAAATGAGGACATACCATTATTCAGTATATAATATTTACAACACCTACTTCCATGGGTTGAAGAATGTGGTTAAGGCAAGGAAAGTACTTAACACAGTGCCTGGTGTGGAGAGCACTTACGAGTGTTGGTAGTGATGCTATTCCTTTTGTCCTTTGGTAGCATATTAAAGCTTTTCTTCTTTTTTAAATAAATAAAGTTCTGGTGCACTTCTTGTTAGGTTTATTCCTATTTTATCCTTTTTTGCTTTTATTACAAATAGGAGCTTCCTTTTATAACGTCTACCTGGTTCTTTGGCCCTTATGTGAAAATGTTTTAATAGCCTTCTAAACATTGCTCTCCCAAATGAGTTTTAACTTGCCTCTTTCTTTTGTTTTCCTTTTTTTGAGACAGGGTCTCACTTTGTCACCCAGGCTGGAGTTCAGTGACACAATTATGGCTCACTGCAACCTCTGCCTCCCGGGCCCCCAAAGTGCTGGGTTTACAGGTGTGAGCCACTGCACCCAGCCTTACTTGTCTATTTCTTTTAAGAGTGGGAACTATAATTGAACCCAGAGCTCCAAAAACAAATGAAGGAATGAATGAGTGAATAAGCTCTTCCCATGGGTTTGGTGTGGTTTGGGGCTCTACTGTTAATCTAAATGCTATGTTTTATATGATCTAAAATTTCCCCTAGGTGTGTTACACGATTGTGTTGAGTTGAACTTACATTGAGACTCCTTTTCACATGTGCTGGTTATCAGCATGGGACTTTTCCATTCACTCTTTGAATTATTCATTTGGGGGACACAGATAGACCTCTGTGTCTTTCATAAAAAGTGTCCATTGGCCGGTTGCAGTGTCTCATGCCTGTAATCCCAGCACTTTGGGAGGCTGAGGAGGGCAGATCACGAGGTCAGGAGTTCGAGACCAGCCTGGCCAATATGGTGAAATCCCATCTCTACTAAAAATACAAAAATTAGCCAGGCCTGGTGGCGGGTGCCTATAATCCCAGCTACTCGGGAGACTGAGGCAGTAGAATTGCTTGAACCTGGGAGGCAGAGGTTGCAGTGAGCTGAGATCGTGCCACTGCACTCCAGCTTGAGTGACAGAGTGAGACTCCGTCTCCAAAAAAAAAAAAAAAAACAATAACGAAAGAGTGTCCATTATCTATACTGGAAAAATTGAGATTGGGATTTTTGACATGAAGTGCGGAAATGTGGATTGGGTCCATTTAGTTTACCTAAACAGATGATGAAATACTAACTGTTTTATGAAGCATTCCCTAGTGCAAAGTTTTGCCTGTGTGTCTAGTGACGGGAACAGTAAGAATGAGGCTTGGAAGGCGGAGCGCATTGTGGGCCTGTCGTGGGTGGGGCCAGCAGCACATGCATGCCTGGCTCACAGAGCAGCCTTTGGGTGTTCTTTTCCCAGAGGAGCTCTACGGTGACTTTGAAGACTTGGAAACAGGGGACGTGCACAAGGGAAAATCGGGCCCCGACACTCAGGTATGACTTTGTCGTAGCTGGCTGTTCTTGGTCATTGTGTTCTGAGAGAGGCCCACATTGAGAAATGCAAATCTTACTTGTGATGTGTGAAGATTGCAGACTGGATGGATAGATTCCTTCCTAAAGGGTGGGGATGTGGGGACCAAAGAGAAGCTTTCTTGTTTACTTGTTAAGTTTTGGACGACAGTTACTACCGTTTCTTGCCATAGTCATTTGCCAAGACCACTGTGATTTTTCACTCACAGAAGTCTTAGCTTCTCAGACTTACATTCAACCATTGCCATCATTCTCCTCTTTTTAAATTTAAGTGTCATTTGAAAGAATGAAGTCCCTGTTCTCCCTAATATTTCTTTAGAACAGGGTCTGGGAGCATCTGGGTGAGGGACATGTCTGTTATTTTTATTCTAGTTTGTGTTCCCAGCCAGCTTAAGGAATAGCAGCTAATTGTAATGCAGATGTAACAATTTCCTGTAGCAGCACCATGTTATTCAGAGACAAAGGTTATGTTGTGTTTTGTTTTGTTTTATTGATAATGATAACAGATTTTTGCTAAGATTTTTGTTTAAATAGAACTTTAAAAAATGTAATGTTTAAAGAAAAGACCTTCATAAACATACACAAAATTTTTTCTTCTGGAAATTTAAGAATGAAGATATAGAGAAACAAGGAAGAAATTGACCCCGACGAAGAAGAAAGTGCCAAGAAAAAGCATTTGGATAAGAAGAGAAAATTGAAGGAGATGTTTGATGTGGAATATGATGAAGGAGAAAGCACATATTTTGATGATCTTAAAGGAGAAATGCAGAAAGAAGCACAGGTGAGAAACCTCAGTTCCTCTCAGCCCCTTGTCAAGACTATCACATAGTGCAGGAATCCCTGACTTTCTTTGGGTCCCTGCTGCCTATCCTGCTTCTGTGCCTTTCATTTGGACTCCTGGGTAGATGCATGTGAGTGTGTTTATTCATGCAGTGAGCTCATTGTTTCTACAGTCAGAAGATCACCAGAAAAAGATCCATACCTATTTTGTAACAAGAATTAGGAAACCGAAATGACTGAGACATGGTCTCTACTTTTGAGACTTTTACAATGTAGTGATCTGAGACAGTGTGTTCATTTCAGTGCAAGCCAATGCTGCCTATTCCGATCGCTGCTCCCTGATTTGAATGGCAGGTGATCAGTGGCCCGTGTGGCTTATGGACACACCAGAGCTCCCAGGGGAAGTGCTCTGAAAACTCATCCTGGTCAGAGTTCAGAAGGACATGTGGAGTATAAGGTCAGATGCGGAGATAAAGGGAGATGGTGTGGCCCTCCTGCCTGGGGGTGCTGAGCAGGTTGCTGGAGGCGGTGAGCTCACTCTGAAGGAGACAGACACAGAAACGTGTGTACAGTTGGTTGTGAGCATCTGAGTTGCGTCTTGTTAGTGAGGCCAGGAGTGCCTGTGTAAGCTGGAACAGATTAGGTATATGATTTGTGAAATGGAGTTTCATCCTAGATCTTCATCTAGTCAAAGGACTGTTTCCTGATTAGGCATTAGCTTAGTGGTTGCTAGTCTGTGTTGACCTTTGAAAGGCATGACTAGGCTAACTCTGAAGTTTTTGCTTCACACCATTTACAATTTAAAATTACCTAGAGCCCTGTGGGCCATTGGAAAAGACTGAATGTTTCACTCTGAAATGGGAGTCCTTGGAGGGTTTTGAGCAGAGGAGAGACATTCAGGTAATCAGATCACTCTGCCAAGACATCAGTCCGGTAGAGATCAGTCCGGTGGCACAAACCAGAGGGCTGGCAGTGGAGATGAGACAAAGAGTCAAACCCGGATAGAGTTTATTTGGAAGCTGGGTCAGTAGGATTTCCTGGTGGACTGAATGTGGGGTGTGTGAGAGGAAATGAGGATGGCGACTGGAAGTTCCTGGAAGGATGGGTTGTTGCAGGTTAGATAGGAAACTGTCTGCAGATGCAGTTTTGGGAAGATGATGTTTGTTTCGGCTGGGTATCATGCAGACAAGCGGAGTGTCAAGTCTGGAGAGACAGGTCTGGCCAGGGACTTAGATGTACAGCCCTCAGCATGTAGATGCCACTTAACTCTGTGAGGTGGCCGGGGAGTGAGTGCAGAGTGACTGGGAGGAGCAAGACTGGCATGGGCGAGTTGGGGCGATTGCGGCCGTGAGGCCTGAGCAGTGCCTAGGAGGGAGAGGGAGAAGCAGTGTGAGCATGCAGGCACGTAGGAGTCCAGTTGTACACGGAGGCGAAGCACTGTTCAGATCCCGCTGCAGTGTTAACTACGGTAAAGGCAGAGTTGACCACTGGAGGAGTCCTTCAGCGTGGAGGCCTTCAGCGATCTTGGCAAGCACCAATTTTCATGGATGTAGGAGAATGGGAGCAGAGGAACTGGAGGGTGCAACTGTGGAAAACTTCTGTGGGGTTTTGCTGCAGAGAGAAGCAGAGAAATGAAGCAGTTTTTGGTGGAAGAAGTGGAATCAAAGGGTTTTGAGATAAGAGAGAGAACAGAGGGAAGAGCTGTTGGAATAAAGCCCAGGAAGAGTGGATGGTGTCTAGTGAGCAAGTGATGTGTGACCCTGAGTAGAGGCATGGACAAATCATCTGTGCCTGAGCTGCCCGTAGAACTTTCTGTGATCATGGAGATGCACGTCTGTGCTTCCCAATATTGTAACACTGGCCGCAGGTTGATATGGACCACTTCCAGTGTGACTAGTGTAATTGAGGAACTGCATTTTAAATATTATGTAATTGTAATTAATTTTAATTTAAATAGCCACACATAGCTCCTCTATGGGCAGGTCAGAGCTCTGATAAGGCTGGATATGGGAGGAAACCCTGGTAGAGGGTTGACCGTAGAGGTTCTTTTGGTTTTGGAGTGAATCAGGAAACAGCCATCAGCTGAGTGAAGGTGAGGGTGGTGGTGGGTGTTTGAAGACAAGGGAAAAGCGTGAAAGAATTATTTGGAGAGGAAGGAAAGAAAGTGTGGACTGGGGATGTTTCCAATGTTCGAGCACGCAGGGCTCCACAGTTATCTACATTTGCTGTCCCTTGGAGCAGGAGAGAAGAAAATGGTTGGGACATATTCTGAACAGACTGCAGAGGTAAAATGTGTAGGTTTTTTTTTGTTTTTTGAGATGGAATCTCGCTCTATTGCCCCGGCTGGAGTGCAGTGGCACGATCTTGACTCACTGCAACCTCCGTCTCCCAGGTTCAAGCGATTCTCTCACCTCTGCCTCCTGAGTAGTTGGGACTACAGGCACGCACCACCATGCCCAGCTGATTTTGGTATTTTTAGTAGAGACGGGGTTTCACCATGTTGGCGAGGCTGGTTTCAAACTCCTGACCTCATGTGATCTGCCCGCCTCGGCCTCCCAAAGTGCTGGGATTACAGGCATGAGCCACTGTACCCGGCCAAATGTGTAGTATTTTTAATAGCATAAAGCCTACATAATTCTGTCCACAGTTCCTTTACTTAGAAATTGCTCATTTGTTCATGTTAGTCCTATGTTTATTACAAATAACAGCATACAGGTTTTCCCCCCCACCCCATCATGTACAGCTGAATTACGTAGAATTTGAAGATCAAGATGATGAAGCCAGAGTTCAGTATGAGGGTTTTCGACCTGGGATGTATGTCCGCGTTGAGATTGAAAATGTTCCCTGTGAATTTGTGCAGAACTTTGACCCCCATTACCCCATTATCCTGGATGGCTTGGGCAACAGCGAGGGAAATGTTGTACACGTGCAGGTGGGTCCCTTTGCTGCATATTTGGTGCCTGAGGCTCTGTGGATTTCCCCTCCATCAATCATCTTATCCTCTCATCCCCCTCAGATGCGTCTGAAGAAACATCGCTGGTATAAGAAAATCCTCAAGTCCCAAGATCCAGTCATATTTTCTGTAGGGTGGAGGAGGTTTCAGACCATCCTGCTGTATTATATCGAAGACCACAATGGAAGACAAAGGCTTCTAAAGTATACCCCACAGCACATGCATTGTGGAACAGCCTTTTGGGGTAAAATATGATTACAATAACTTGCCTATTGCCGAGATTAAACTTTACAGGCTGCGTTATTTTAGCTTTGTGCTTTTCCTTTCATAAAATTCCACTCCTAAGATGTTTCTCTTTTCTGGGAGCGGGGAGGTGGTTTGGAGTATATATGTAAATCTATATCCAAATCTAAATGTCCATATCCAGTATGTTAAACTAGAATCTAAAATTTCTGGTTTGCTATATTTCTTTTTTTCCTTTTCCTTTAAGACCCTATCACTCCACAGGGAACTGGTTTCTTGGCAATACAGTCTGTCAGTGGCATAATGGTAACTATCTTGGACGATTTCTTTTACAGATTGGTTTGAGGAATATATCCTGAATGTGGGTTATTATGTACATGAGACTTTAAGTTGAAAATTACTCATTTTTATTAATATAAAGTAAATTTCCCTTTGCTTTTAATCTTCATACATCCTTTTCAGTAGGGTGTGGAATTAGAGGAGGGGAGGTGGAAGAATTATAATGGTACATTTCCTACTTTTGTGCATCTTTTGCATTTATTTATCTAAGCAAGTATTTAAGCAGTGCTCACCATGTGCTAAGCACTATATGAGGTTATGAGGAGCCATCAGAGACCACCCAGACACAAGACTCCCTGCAGCTGTGCTGGGGTAGCAGTCTGTTCACTCCATTTTCATTTGACCAGTCAGGCAGGGCAGGGTTTACTGGTCCCATTTAACAGAGAAGAAAGCAGAATAATGAGCAGATGGAATCTTCCCTGGAGGTCCAAATTTTAATTTCCTAAACATTGCAACTGTATTTTTCTTTTCCATTTCGTTCCAAATAAATCATTATAGTAAAATTACATTCCTCTGAAATCACTCTCAGGAAAGTACTCAAGTAGCCTTTTTTTTTCTTTTTTTCTTTTTTTTTTTTTTTTTGAGACAGAGTCGCACTCTCTCGTCCAGGCTGGAGTGCAGTGGCACGATCTTGGCTCGCTGCAACCTCTGCCTCCTGGGTTTAAGCGGTTCTCCTGCCTCGGCCTCCCGAGTAGCTGGGATTACAGGTGTGCACCATCATGCCGAGCTAATTTTTGTATTTTTAGTAGAGACGGAATTTCGCCATGTTGGCCAGACTGGTTTCAAACTTCTGACCTCAGGTGATCCACCTGCCTTGGCCTCCCAAAGTGCTGGGATTACAGGTATGAGCCACTGTGCCTGGCCTCAAGTCACCCTTGTTAGTTTGGCTTACCAACTTTAAAGTTTTGGACTGCTTTCGTCAAACCACTGGGTTGCAAGTTCAGATGGTCTCTCTTGTTTTTCTTAGCTAATTGTAAGTAAAATTCACTTTGGTAATTTATTGTGTCACATAGAATTGACGTTTTTCTCTTGCTAATATTATTCCTATTTTCAAATTTTGGGGCTCCTGTTAGCCTGATTTTCGGATAGCTGCCACAGGAGTTGTCCTTGATCTGGATAAATCTGTAAAAATTGTGAAGAAATTAAAGCTAACTGGTTTTCCATATAAAATTTTCAAGAACACTTTATTTATTAAGGTCTGTATATCTATATATTCTCATATTTATAAATGTCCATATTGTTTGAGAAAAGGAATGAAATACCTCTAAAATGTGGGCCTCATATTTTTAGAAAAGTGTTTGAAATCTTTTATAAACTTCATATTTTGTTTGCTCCTTTATATTCTGTATTACTTAAATATGCTCAAAAAAGCAGTGGTAAACAGCTATTTAAGAATTGAGGCTGTTACTCCTGACTTCCATGTGAGACTGCCACAGAACTCATATTGAAAATATGTAATTTTATCCACTAGGTTTTGTTTCCTACTTTTTAAATTGGTGTTAAGAAAGGGAAAAAAATCACAAGTTTGTCTAACTCAGTAGAAAAATTGACAAAGTTCTGTGCAGATTGTGTCTGCCAGGCGAGCACTAAGATTACTGTTTCTGAGATCTTTTGGTTGCTATCAGACTGGACTCAATTTTTTTTCTACATTCTCAAGGTTAAGTTGAAACAGTATTACCCATTATTTATAAATGGTAAGTGTTTAGGTTTTGCCTTGTGTTACAAACTAGAATGTTAATAAAAATACTGTATTTAACAAGTTGCAAGTTTATGAAAGTCATTGTTTTTGAAAGTAAGTTTTAGATTAAAAAACAAAAGAAAGGAAAAGAAAAATCTTTTAAGGGGAAACAATGTCTTTATGTGTTTAAAGTTTCAAAAGGTAATTTATAAAGAAATCAAATATAGTTAAAAATAACTAATCAAAGATGAATATTTAGTGTAGAGGAACATGGATATGGATAAACTGTAGGGTATTTTATTTATCTTTTTCTTTCAGCAAAGATCTAACTAAAATTAGAGAAATGATGTGTTTTATTCCAGAACCATCACAATACAAACAATAATATGTTGTTTTTCATCTTGTATTGGATAAACACTATTAATCCCATTAATCCATTCCTCTTTGCTTCTTCAATTAAAATCCTGTGTATTATATAAATACCTCCCTCTACCCTCTGCAGTGTAGGAGAATCAGGGAAATCTCATCCCATCTGCCGAAACAGAGATGTATCCTGTATGTACCTTGCCAATGATGGCAACTTCTTTTCCTTTGTCGAGATATAATACAAACCCCAGGTTGACACCATTTAGTTCATGATATCACTTCCAGATTGATATTGGTGGAAAGGTGACTTAATCTGGCTAAATCAGATGCAAGAGATGGACTTGTGTTCTATTATTAGAATATGAATTTCTTGTCTTTCTGTATATGATTAGCAAAGCATGCTGCAACAATTGTTCTTATCAGCAAAGAAAAATTCTGATAAGCACCTGGAAATACGGCACCTGGAAGCCCTCATGCCTCAGGACTTGATAAAAGAATTCATTATTGTTAAAGCAAGTTAAGAGCCAGGATTACTGTTACTTGTCTTGAAAGCATGTTGACATCTCCATTGTTCCATATGCCTTGTCAGAATGATCTCTGGCTTAGGGAAAACTTTTCAGCTATCTGCTCTAGCACACTGGTGTGAAAGATGTGTTAAGGGAGAGGTGATAGCTTGATCCTTAGTGCTGTCAGACATCAGGTGGGTCTTAGATAGCTCGAATCATCAGGTCACTTTTTTCAGCCATGAGTAGTATGCTCTACAGCAGTTATTAATTTATATAAATGCTGTAGATTTAAAAATGGTAGTGAAGTGCTAATTCAGAGTATCTGATTTATAATTCAGAGCAATTCAGTGGGTCATAGTTAAGTTGGCAGAAGTATTCTAGTTATCTCTCCAAATATAATAATTTTAAATATTGTTCACACAAGGAAAAAACCTAACATCTTTCTCCATATCCTTAAAACTCCAGATATGAATTTGATCATGCAGTGCTTGTCTTTCTGTGCCTGGCTTATTTCACTTAACAAAGTGTCCTCCAACTTCATCCACATTGCTAAAAATAACAGCATTTTATGGTTGAATATTGTTCTGGAGGGGTGGATAGATAGATGATAAATAGATAGATGATAGATAGATAGATAGATAGATAGATATACATTTATACACCACATTTTCTTTATCCATTTGTTGTTAGATGAGCATTTAGGCAGATTCCATATCATGGCTATTTTGAATGGTGCTTCAATATCCCTGGGTGCAGATGTCTCTTTGACATACTAATTTCATTTTTTTTGATTACGTACCCAGTAGTGGGATTGCTGGGTAATATAATAGTTCTCTTTTTTATTTTTTGTGGAAACTCCATACTGCTTTTCATAACAGCTATACTATTTTAAATTCCCACCAACAGTGTATAACATTCCTCTTTCTCCACATTATCGTTTCCATTTGTTATATTTTGTCTTCTTGATAATATCCATCATTTAAACTGGGATAAGGTAATAGCTCATTGCGGTTTTGTTTTGCATTTTTCTGAGGCTTAATGATGTTGAGCATTTCTTTATATATTTTTTGGCCATTTGTATGTCTTCTTTTGTCCATTTTTTAATCAACTTTTTCTTTTGCTATTGAGTTTTTTGAGTTCCTTATATATTCTGGATATCAAACCTGGTTGAATACATAGTTTGCAAACACCTTATCCTGTTCTGTAATTGTCTCTTCGTTTTATTGATTGATAAGAAGTAGGTTAATTGTGCTATATAAGTGCAAACTTTGTCTAAAGGAGAATATGTGTTCTTTGAAGACAAATGTCCATTTGTCAAGCCCCCCCGTACTTACTTTTATGTAGGAATGCCAATATAGGAAGGACCTTTCCGTTTTGAAGCTGTTTGTGAGTAGATTTTTCTCTTCCCACCAACTGGAGGCTAAAATGTAAACCAGAGACCCAAGAATAGCCACTCATTCCTTGCATTTTTAACCTTGCAAGGTAAGAAGTAGGCAGAGAGTCTGAAATTATTCCTGTCAGATGGATAGATTTTTTGAATCCAATGGTAAAGTGGGAAGTGACAAGCTAAAGCAGAGCCCAGCAGCCTTCCAGAAAATGCCTGTGCATACTTTGCTGGCAGTGGCCAGCGGTCATGACTGACAGGACAATAGCCACATGAAAAGCAGAACTTCCTTTTTCTGATATTGGTTCTGACTTGCTCTCTGATTCCTGCCTGAGGCTGGTTCACCTACTTTTTTTTTCAATTCTAAGAGCTGCGTTGTCCTTTTCCAACGCATTCATTTTTGCCTGCTTTAAATTCCAAGTAATTTCTATTGTCTTTAAACAACTGCCTACCTAAAATAATTATTAAATATATAGCTAAAACACTAAATTAAATAAACTTACATTGTTTTCCTTGCTGTAAGAATTCTCTAAGCCTTTCTTATTTTAATACGCATCATGAACCTCCAGTTGAGGCAATGTGCAACACATTTTGAGAGACATGATCTACCTGTTGGAATCTTAACATTTAGAACAGATATATTGATCAGTGTATAATTTTTGGATTATCAAAGATGGGAATAAAATTGAGCTATAATATATAAAATAAGAGGATTTATACATGTTTGTTTTTTTACTCCCCATCTCACCTGCTACTTCTTTATGGATAACAGTTATCCCACTTGATGGAATTTTTCTCTTTTCATCCATTACTTTTTTATTTAAAGTATTCCCTCTCCTAGGATGTAAGTTTCTATAGACTGAAATGTTGTTATTTAATGTTAATAAGCCTTATTTTCAGGCTGCTTTACAGAATTTTGGCTTTGTCTTTTGTTTTCTTCATTGTACTTTTCTTACTCCACTCAGAATTTGTTGACCTTCTTAAATCTGCTTATATCTGTCTTCAATCAGTACTAAAAACATTCTCTATTATTTCCTTAGTCATTGCCTTTGTCTCTCTTTTCCTGGTAAAGTTTAGACATATATTAACGTTTAACTCTATCCTTTGTATCTTGAAACTTTTCTTCAATAATTTATTTTCTTTCTTCCTACTGCACTTCGTTAATTTTCTAGTAGTTCTCTGTTACTTCTAGCAGGTATTTCCTTTCTAAATCTACCATGATCATATTTGTATTTTCCTGTGTGCATCTTTAAGCCTATGTTTTGTTCTTTAACTTCTGTCTGATAATTCTATTATTTAAATTGTTTTTCTTGTCTGTCGATTTGTTTCTGGATGTTATTATCCTTAACAATATACTGATTCTTCTCTGTGTATGTGTGTCTCTCTCTCCATCTCTCTCTAAACACATGCACACAAACTCTCTCTCTCTCTCTCTCATGTATGCTATATTGCATACAAATGATTTACCAAAATAATTGACTTTATTTTTAATACAGACCTACAAGTTAGTTACTTTCATATTCACGTTACAGTTGAGGAAACTGAGACTCAAAGGGAAAAATGACTTGGCCAAGTTTATACACCCAATTAGTGTCAGGATAGTTTAAGATTACCTTGTTGTCTACTATGGAGATAAGTTCCTCCAGAAGTTTTGCTTATGCAAGCATTACCCATATCAGATCATCTTAAATCAGGGTGAAAATATCAGTATCTGAACAACTCAGATTTGGTCCCAGACTTCAAGTATGCTCAAGAGCTGGTTCTTGTTTTCTCCTTCATTAGAGTGTATTAACCTTATGATTCTAGCTTAGAATAGCAAAAGTCTCTGGGCAGGCTCTCTATATTTTGTCAGCCATAGACTATAATTTCTGTCTTTTTCATCTGAGAATTCTATCTGAATAAAAGTTAACTTGGCTTGCAAGGAAAAGTTCCCCAAATTCAGTGACAGTTTTCCTCTTTGAGCTCCCATCTTCTTTAACTCTTATCATGTTTTTCTGGTAGCTCTGTTCTGCTTCTTCGTTTGACTTCCATTGAATTGGGTAACTTTTTTTTTCCTCTTCCCGATGTACATAAATGACTTAAGGTATATCAATATCACTATATTCTCTATAACACACAAATAACTAGCATAAATACGTTGCATTTAGACAGTATAGTCTAAATACAAGTTCCCTGTCCTATTTTGTAGGTCTTTGAATGTTGTTTAAAGAAATGCAACTAAGACATGTTAAATTTCACTAAGTTTATTTGACCAAGAAAAAGGTTTGAGAAGTAGGCACCATCCCAGAACAAAGATTGTTCAGAGTGACTCCACATCCAGAGTGGTGAGATGTATTTATAACCAGAACATATAAAATTATATTCAGAGTTTCCCTGATTGGTGCAGTTCAATATTTGCCTTATTTGGGCATAATTTGGCAGCATTCAGCCTAGGATTGACTAAGGGTTTGGCTCCTATGATTGGTTGAGTCTCAGTTGCTTGGTTACAAGTCCATATATCTACATTAGCTTACTACTTATTTACACATTAAGTTAGAGTACAGTCACTATGTATGGATGCCGCTTTGGGCCAAACTTGATTAGGCAAGTACAATGGGCACTTTGAGCCAAACTTAACTCAGCTTAACAATGTTCTCTAGTATTTGTTTTACTTTATTGTATTTGTTTGATTCAATATAGCAAATGCTTCTTTAGACTTACCCACATGTTTATATATATATTACTGTTTTGCCTCCATTGAACATGCCTTCTACTTCCTAATTTGTGCCAGAATTGACTAGTAGACGCTATGAATGCATCATGCTCTTTGGCCCATTTCGAACACTCAGGTATGTCTGTACTCTTAGTTCATCTATTCATCATTGTTTCTACAGTTCCCTCATGCTTTAAAAAATATATGGCTTTTATAATTTATCCAGCTTTTTCTTGTCATTTTAATAAGAGTATGTGTCTTATACAACTACTACATTCATCCCAGAAGTAGAAGCAAACTATTATAATCCCATGATTTTTATTCCTACTATTCTCTTTTCAGAATTTCTTTTAGATATTCCTTGGATAGTTTTATTCAATCCTCCATGTCTTTCAGCTTATCTTATGTTCTATCTTTTGGTTCATATTCTGCATTCTGGATAATTCTTCATCTTCACTTTCTAGTTTGTTGATATTCCTTTTGGTGACTATAAGCTGCTCTTTAAAATGGTCAATAATGCCTAAGATGTTTATTATCTTGCCCTTTGCAGAAAAAAATTTTCAGCTTTTGCTCTGGAATGATTTTGCATCTCTTCCACCAAACTTCCAGTGTATCAATGGCCAGAAAATAATCTATATGTTAATTTGTTAATTTGATGGTTCATGGTTCAAGGCTGTACAATTTAAAAGTTTGAAGTCAAACAACACATGATGGATAATCCTGATGTTACAGATTCTCAGGGGAGAATATGTATTTGTTTTTTCTACCAATTGTTCTAGTATTTACAGACAAACTTCTTAATTATACTGGGTTGGTTAATAAGTATTTTTCTTTACTCTTTCAATCTAGGTCCAGCTATGCATCACCCCTTCGCTGATGAGCATTAAGAAAATCCAAATTTATAAATTGCTGGGTCCATCTCTCTTGCCATCCAGAAAAGTCAGAGCAACTGGTCTTGCTGGTTTTAAGTGTTGCCTGTGTTTCTGGCATTGGTAATTTTCTTTGTTTTCCTGTAGTTTTAGGTATACATATATAATGACATCTCCAAAATTCATCAATATTAGCATTTGTTATGAAGATTTTTCAGGCAACTGGCTTACCATATGGCCTAAATCTGATTCTAAAGTCCACGTTTCACTTTCTCAAATATAAAAACTGTTTGCTAATAAGCACTAGAAAAATATTTCAAAGAAGAACATTTTGATAAATATGATTATACAATATTCACTGCAGTAAATAACCGTTGCATACTCAAAGGAGTTTCATTTGCATATATAACATGAGATGAAAACCAATGATAAATGGTGACTTTTAATAAAATAGATCAGAAATAGTATCTTGTGCAAATAACCCGATGCGAGAATAATTATCCCTCTAATTAGTAAAATTCAATAAGAAGGTAGAATTTTCATTTACATGTGATCAAATAAATTTTTTACAATACCTTTGCCTTTTGAATTCTTTAATAAAATACATCAGAAATAGTATCTTGAACAAACAATCTGATGTGACAATAAGTTCCCCTCTAGTAAAATTCAGTGAGAGTGTAGGATTCTCATTTACGTGAGATCGAATACCTTTTTTTTTTTTACATTACCTTTTGCCTTTTGAATTCTTTATTGTTTTCATTTAAGAAATGTGGAAATCTGAAACAAACTATATTCTCAATCATGTTAGAAAAAGTATATGTAATATGTATTTTTTAAAGTCCAGTGGCTAAGAACTTAGACTGGGTTTTGAAATAATAATTTCCTAACACAGTTTCTCAGTATGTTTCCTCTAGACAAGAGAAAACTCTGTAATTATGATTCTTAATTTACCCTGGTAATTTCATAAGAAAAATGATTAATTACTTTGAGCAATCAGTTATACAGATAATCATGGTTCTTTATTGAGACCACAAAAAATAGAAAGAAAGCAGAGAAGCTTAAGCATAAAATATAAAGAAAAATTCAGTCATTTAGTAAAAATGAAATCAGTGTTAAAATATTTCTTTTGACACAGTCAGCTAACATCTTTCTATTTTTGCTGAGTAACTATTAATTATATTTTAAGTTCAACTAACTCTTGACACAGCAATGGAATTTGAAGTGAATATACTACTTTGAAAAATAAATGGTGTATTTAGAGTGTTGACATTTAGAAAATGGTAGTTTTGTGAAATTTGCAATGTGTTTTAGAATTATAAATGCTAAAGTAAATGAATGCATGATTATATTTAATAGAATAAAAACAGAAGAATTTTTTAAGTCTTGACGACCCAAGGCAGGGTTCTGTTTTAAGTATTCCCCTTTCAATCAACGTTACAGCTATCCTAACTTAAAACTGCTTCAACTAATAATGTGTATTTATATTAAAAATGTAATCCATGGCTCTGAACCTTGGCTTCCTAGTAGAATCACATGGCAAGATTTTAAGTAATACTCGTTTCTTGGCTCTACTAAAGTCCAATTAAAACAGAACTTCAGTTTTTAGAAAGAGGTGTGGGTAGTTTGAAATGTTCCACATTATTCTAAGATGTGGGTGAGATTAAGAACCAGTAAGCACACCAGTCAGAATGGCTATTATTAAAAAGTCAAAAAAATAGCAGGTGCTGGTAAGGTTGCAGAGAAAAAGGAACACTATACACTGTTAAAGGGAATGTAAATTAATTCAGCCATTGTGGAAAACTGTGTGGTGATTCCTCAAAGACCTAAAAACAGAACTACCATTAGACCCAGCAATCCCATTACTGGGTATATATCCAAAGGAATATACATTGTTCTATTATAAAGACACACGCACACATATGTTCACTGCAGCACTATTCACATTAACAAAGACATGGAATAGACCTAAATGGCCATCAATAGTAAAGACTGGATAAATAAAATGTTGAACATATACACCAGGGAATAAGATGTAGCCATAAAAAGGAATGAGATCATGTGTTCTGAAGGAATATGGATGGAATTGAAGGCCATTATCCTTAGCAAATGAATGTAGGAACGAAAAAACAAATGCGACATTCTCTCACTTGTAAGTGCAAGCTAAATGATGAGAACACATGCACACAAAGAAGGGAACAACAGACACCGGGGCCTACAAGAGGGCAGAAGGTCGGGGGAGGGAGACCATCTGGAAAAATAACTAATGAATCATAGGCTTAATGCCTGGGTAATGAATTAATCTGTAAAACAAACCCCCATGATGCAAATGTATTTATATAACAAACCTGCACATGTACCCCTGAAATTAAAGGTTAAAAAAAAGAAACAGGGAGCATTGCTAGGCTATACTGAGTAAGCACCAACTGCGCATACTTAACCTATAAAATGCCTAAAATATAGATAGTAAAAAATATGCACAAGAGTGACATAAAACAAGAATTCAGATATAGCAGTTGTTTTTATTTGTTTAAGAATAAATTCAAAATTCAGAATTATAATTGTATACTCTTATAAGAGAAAACACAATCAGATTCATTTTATATAAAATATATTGTGCTAATTTACACACTTTTTGATCCCTAATAATAAATACAACTCTGTTAGATGCCTTAAAAGCAATCTTTACATTGCTTAGAGGACGTTAAATATCAATTGTGTATTTAAATTTTCTACTTATATGACAGTATGCTATTTTTCCTTAACTTTGGGTAAATAATTTTATGGTGTGATTAAACCGATCTGACATTTTGAAAAAGGGCATGTTTTTTAATGAAATATAAAAGAGTTGTAATTTTAGTTATTCACTGTTGCACAAACCTACTTTTTTGGCTTCATTTGCAAAAGGTTGTTGGATAACCTTTATCTTTTACCACTAACTTCTTACTCTGATCCAAAATATTTGGCTTTTAAAATTCTCCTTATTTCATTATTTGTCTTCATATTTAAAATATCTTCTGTGATATTTCACTTCTAATTTTTTAATATTTTTACATAAAAAGAGATGAATACTGATATCCCTGATTTTTAAGAGAGGATTTTTATTGCCCTGTTAATTTGGAAATAAACATGCGATAATATGATTTTAAAATGCTAAAGTGGAGCTCTAGTAATTCAACTGAAAATAGCATTATGAATAAACTATACTGTGGCAACTCTTTAACATAATAAAGGAGGACATCAACAGAGCAGAAAATTGATGAATTTTGGGATATATGAAGCATGTTGTATCAAATTGCCAGAGAAAGTAATGATCTTCTGTTACTGAACTTAGGTCACAAAGCCTACTGCCTGCTAATCGGCAAGTGGACCTGTTTCTCTAACAATGGCCCGAAACTTCACAACATCAAAGGAGAAATCATTGCCAGCAAAAGCATTTCCGGGTAGTAGGAAAGAATACAAGTGAATAACATTAGTCCAGAACTTTTAATAATATTCTTTGCTGGTTGAAATTCATGTTTAATATGATGTAAATTACTTGATAAGCAAATTAAGAACTATGCTACTACAGACTCCAAATAAGACGCAAGAAAAATGAGAGGAAATACATTAAAGGAAAATCTTAAAAAAACAGCTGCACAGAAGATAAATTGTTTTTCCAGGAGTTTTAAACATAGTTGCTTTTGTTTGTTTGCTTTGCTATTTTTTCTTAATAATTGTTTTAGTAAGCTCAGGCTGCTATATAAAAATAAGAGAGGTGCTGGTCTGAACAATAGACATTTATTTCTTATAGTTCTTGAACCTGGCAAGTCTGAGGAGGGTCATCTTCTGGGCTTTCAAAGGGCTGCCTTTTTCCTATGTACGTACATAGCGAATAGAAAGCGTTAGCTCTCTGGTCTCTTCCTGTAAGAGCACTAATCCCATCATGAAGACCCCATCCTTATGGGCTCATCTAAACCTGATTACTTCCGAAGGTCCCACCTCCAAATGCTAACACATTGAGAGTTAAGGATTCAATATATTAATTTTGGGGAAACAAGACACAGTCCATATCAAATATATATATATATATGTATAATATATATGTATACCATATATGTATATAATATGTATGTATAATATATATACAAATATATATAATATATATTACATATACCCAAATATATATATTATATATATTTGTATATATAATATATATATTTGTATATATATTATGTATGTTATGTAATACAACTATATACACTCTACAAAGGCAGTGGAATATAGACATACTTCAATTGATTGTGCTTTGCTTCACTTGGCTTCACAGATAATGTGTTTTACACAAATTGAAGGTTTATGACCACCCTGCATCAAGCAACTTTATTGGCACTACTTTTTAATAGCATGTGTTCATTTGTATCTCTGTGCCATATCTAGGTAAATCTCACAATATTTCAAACTTTTTAATTATAATTATATTTGATATGATAATCTGTAACCAGTGACCTTTGATGTTACTATTGTAATTGTTTTGGGCACCATGAAACACATCCATATAAGACAATGAATTTAATCAATAAATGTGTGTGTTCTGACTGCTCCACCAACTTAGACAATTAGTTTTAGATCTTTTATTTAGACGATGAGAAAATTTAAACTATAAATAGGCCAGGTCTGGTGGCTTATGCCTGGAATCCCAGCATTTTGGGAGGCTGAGGTGGGAGGCTCACTGGAGGCCAGGAGTTCAAAACCAGCCTGAGAAACATAGGGAGACCTCAGCTCTACAACTGAAAAAAAAATAGCCAGGTGTGGTCATGGTGGCACCTGTCTGTATTCCAGCCACTTGGGAGGCTGAGGCAGGAGGTTTGCTTGAGTCCAGGAGTTTGAGGTTGCGGTGAGCTACACAATGAGCTATGGTGGCACTACTACACTCCAGCCTGGGCCGTAGAGTAAGGCCCTGTCTCTAACTGGAAGTCCAAAGAGGGATCTACTTCCAAGACTATTAATTTAATAGATCAACAAATTAATCAAGAATATGATTTTTTTCTCATCCTTCTCTGTAGTCATATTTTATACAGACTTTTTGTTTAAGTAATCTCTCTTTATGGGCAGACAATGATTTCAGAAACACCACAAATTATTCTCAAAGAGAAAAGACGAGGGTTTTTTTTTTTTTTTTTTTTAGAAAATGTAACTCTTTTCAGTAGCTCTTGGCAGACCTACCCTCACATTTTCTTGACTAAAAACATTTTAAAAAGTCAGTCACAAACAGGTGAATTTAAATTGATAATTTAAACCATGATATGGTTTACCTATGCTTAACAAGCTTTATCCTCAGAGGTAAGGATAGGGTTACTTTCCTGAATTTTAGATATGTGGAAATATTTGGAGTTATGTCAATAAATGAAAAAGTGTGATGGATGTAGTGCTTGCCATGGAATATACCAAATACAGATATTCTGAAAACTTTAAGTTCAGTAATATGCCAGGGGTTCCCAAGACCACTTGAGACCTGGTAATTTATTGGAAGTCTCTAAGGGAATCAGAAGCTGTAGTACTCATTGTTACAGTATATTACAGTAAAAACAGTACAGATAGAAGTCAGCTAAGAGAAAAGACAAATGAAGTGAACTCCAGGAGAAACCAAGTCCAAGCTCTCAGGTGTCCCCTCCCAGAGCAGTTGCATGGGGACATGTTTAATTATCCCAGCAACAATATGTAAAGTACAAAGCATTGCCAAGCAGGAACACTCGCTGGAGCCTAGTTGTCGAAGGTGTTTACTGGGATCAGTCGCATAGTCATGTAATGCCCATATGATTGACCTCAGCTCCATGACATTTAAGCACAACTTTCTTCCTACACCCAGAGTAAAAACAGATGTTCACCTAAGTCACGTTGATAACATAACCTTTTCTGGTCGAACTGGGAGAGTATGGCCCAAGACTTCAGGAAAACAAGAACACTTTTATCAAGCAAAATACTCCAAGGGCTCAGAGATGAACTCCTAGTCTAAGGTCTAGTCCTGCAGAGGGACCCCTCTTTGGAATGTATAGTATTTGAGCAATTCAGGCCAGTCAAGTTAAACCTTTTCACCCATGCCTAAATGCTATTTAAGAAATGTAAATAACAATGATGAGATAGTTTATTAAACATTTTTATGGAAATACACAAATAGTATATAGTTAATTAATTTTAACAAAGTGATTGTACATATTTCACAATAAAATTCCCTTAAATTACCATCTGCTCCATCTGCAAGTAATTATTATTCTGATTGCTAATAACATAGACTTTTTAAACCTATTTTTGAACTTTTATAATAGAATTAATATATATTCTTTTCTGGATGGCTTCTGTTACTCAGAAATGTATTTAGGAGAGTCATCAAAGCTCTCTTGGGTATACCATTTATCCTTCTTGCTTGATAATACTCCATGTATGTATATATATGCTATGATGTGTTTATTTTACTCTTGATGGATAACTGCAAAACTTCCAATTTAAGCTGTTGTGAATAATTCTTTAATAAAAAATTTTGTACATTTGCTGAATATGTGTTCCTGTTGGATGATAGTAGCAGAATTATTGGTCACAGGGTATGCATATACTTAATTTTAACAGATAAGGTCAAATACTTTCCAAATTCATTTTAACAATTACAGTCAACCTGCATTGTTTTAGAGCCCCGATTGCAGGGTCATTTTGGATTAGTTTGTCTTTCTCTTACTGATTTTAATGGATAGTGTTAGGCTGTAAATAAAGTTATTTATGCATAGTAAGAACTTTCTCAACAAATTTTACTCAGACTTCTGCTCTACGCTAAGAACTAGCTCTGGAAATTAATTCACAGAAAGAACATGGTTAGGGGCCATCCTGAGGGATTTACCTCACTAGGGATATATATTTACATTTCAAGAGAAGATGAGACCCAGTAGATGCATCCCAGAAGTTACAAAGCTGGAGACTCTAGTGTTATCTTTCCCCTAGAGAGATTTATTTTTATCCAAATGGTTAGAGTAAGAACTCAGATTTTTTTCCGTTTTGTGACTATGGAGACACACTCAGAAGGGGGTCAGAGCAACTAGGTCACTCTTCCACAAAAATGCTCAGGTTCTTTTTTCCAGAGTTTTTTGCCTACAGCAGATCCCCTTACATGTAGGACATCTGGTTCTCACCACATCACCACCACGGTAAGAATTAGTGGAAAGGAGAGCTAGGTTAAAGGCAGCTGTTTCTTTCCTTCTCTGCAGCCTCTGGTACCAAGTACTGCATGACATGTGTCTCACAACATTCCTGCCTCTGCACCTCTGTGCTACGACACTGGATGAATCCATGGAGTGAGCAATAGAAAGTCTCTGAACTGCCAGAAACAACTTCATTTTACATGGAAGTGGCTTTAAATCAAGCACATTAACCTCAATGAACTGAAATTAAATATGTCTCTATTCAACTTCCCCTTAGCTGAATACTAAAAGTGCTGTAGGCTGGACCCGCACTACCTGACAGGGAGATAAATGACTAAATGCAAATGGGAGTCAAAACAGGTGTGGCTTTTCTTATTTTTAATTAAGCATCTTACATAGCAAATTTTGCAAAACTCATATGACCCCGAGAAAGACCCATACACATGAAAGGTCTTAAAAGATTTAACTTTCTTAGCTTTAATGTAAACTTTCCACTGGATTTTCCCATTACACTCATTCCATAAAGAAATGAAATAATCATATATCTCATTATATAATTATACTAAATTGATCTCAACACATTTTCTTAGCAATATATACCAACATTGTTTCCAATATTGTTTATTACAAATGATGCTACAGTTGAAATCTTTATATCTGAACGCTTGTGTGTGTGTGTGTACCTATTCTGTGTATAACACTGATTTTATTTATTTGTATAGGCCTGGAAGTGGAAATACTGTGACATAAAATAGAGGCACAGCAAATTATTCAAGATGTCGACAAACAGCATTGTTTCCAAGTTTTTGTTCCCTTACAATCCTTGCCATTGGCCAATCTCTCAAAATCCCGTGTTGCTTAACATTTGGTAGCTTAGTAAATATTTTAAATCTCAGAGATTTTACCTAACTGATACCAGGTTTTTAAAAATTTGTTTATATAGATTAAGCGTCTTTGAAGAAATAACAGTATGCAAAAAATATGGTTGCTATTCTTCATGTTAAAACTATCTTAAACTCTTTTCCAGAGGAAAAAAATAACAAAATAGAAACCAATGAAGGTCTTTTGCTTGGTGATTACATATATTGATTACCTGTGTAAGTTAAACAGATTGGGAAAAGGAAATATCCAAAATTGTGCCTAGAGTATATCATGACATCATGTATATATGTAAATAAGTTAATTTTTGCAATCGCAACATAGAGAAAAATGTTATTTTAAATGAATAAAAATAAATAGAACATAAAGTAATATTTCAGCATATTAAATTTAGGAGTAAAAACCTTTGACATCCCTGAAAATCTTTGGTAAAAAGTCCAGATTATGATAACTTGGCTTTAATGAACTAGGAAATAGATGGATAATAGCACACACATTTTTAGCATTGTACGGATTATTTTCACTGGTTGTAGGATCAACACACTTGGTTTAAATAATGGTTCTGAGAATTTAATTAATTAATTTAATTCATTTTTGTTAGGAAAATAAATTCATTTCTAGACACAGGATATTTTACAATTGGATCGTATTTCAAAAAAGAATCACTGTGTTTTTAATGAACAAATGTCACATAAAGAAGTCTTTTCAAAAAGTGCTTCAAAAACTTAAATTTGAAATATATGCAACGGATCCACAAGGTATCTAATAATTTTTATTTTTACCAAGCTCATGAGTAAGTTAGTTAGCCCTGAAACAGTTTCGGAGAAAAAAAAAGTGTTTTAGTTTCTTCATCTGTAAAATATTTATGTTGCAAATGATTGAGCAAATATATAAATTTAAGCAGTTTGATCCTAGAACTTGTTGTGTTTAAGAATATGGATTATTGAGAAGTACTTCACCATAGTATTTATCACATAGTATGTCCTAATTGAAGATTAAGTATGGTTGTAATCATAATAAAGTATTTTGAAAATTCTTTTGAAAACTGTTTTAATGAATTACAGATTGAACACTGAGATAAGATGGAGTTATCCATGATCTTTAAGACAGCAAAATTAGGTCTTGAAATTAAAATTGAAATGAATATAATACACATATATTGATTTTATGTCGATGTTTTATAATCAAATCTGATTAGAAAAAGGAAATTGGTATAAAGGTTCTCCACATCTTCTCAGTCACCCTACTTCATTTTCTAAGGGAATTACGTTACGTACTTTTATTTTATTTCTTGTTATATAGCTGTATCCTTTCCTTGATTTCTTGGCTTGCTTCTGCTCTCTTCTGCTATGCCTATCCATCAGTTTCCAGAGCTCAGAAAAACAGTTTTTAACAGCCTAATATATGTATTTGGCAATTTCCTCCCATAACTGTGATTTAATATTCATGGCCACATAAAGGGTATAAAATATTTTGCACTCGGTGTATACACATTTTCTTTATATCACTTTATCTTTCATCAATAACTCAATGGAAATCCCGTTAAGAGAATATGAATAGCTCTAGTTGGTATTCAATGTCTGCCTAACATTTCATGTTGACAAATTATCATAAACTATTCAATAGAAGAATTTTACTAACAATATATCGTTAACATTCTAAAATATTTTTGTATAATCTAGACTTTGGTGGGAACAAACCTTGGAACAAACTGGTTCCAAGGTTTCTTGGAGGGGAGTGGTGAAAAAGAAATGGGGAAATTTATGTTTTTTGAATTTGTCAACTTATTGAGGAGGGGTAAGTAGAGAAATTGACTAATTTGCTAAGACAATAGAAGGCATCTTTATTTCAAATAGTACTTGAAAATTATGCATCTAATTGTGAGGTCAAAAAATTGAAGATACCCCTTAATAAAGAAATAAAGGATAGATCTTCCAAAATAACAAGGATGTAGTGAAATGAATAAAAATGTATCAAGTCAGCAGCAATAAGGTAAAAATATTAGAAAAGTAATGTTAAATAGTTGTCAGATGGAAGGATATATTTGAGCAAATATTTTGTTAAATAGATGACAAAAAGGTAATATTTATACATTACATATATGTGTTTGTATGTATGTATGTATGTATGTATGTATTTTGAGATATAGTCTTGCCTGTCACCCAGGCTGGTATGCAGTGGCACGATCTCGGCTCACTGCAACCTCCGCCTCCCGGGTTCAGACAATTCTCCTGCCTCAACCTCCCGAGTAGTTGGAACTGCAGGCGACCACCACCACACCTAGCTAATTTTTTTCTTTTTAGTAGAGACGAGGTTTCACCATGTTGGCCAGGCTGGTCTTGAACTCCTGGCCTCGTGATCCGCCTGCCTCAGCCTCCCAAAGTGCTGGGATTACAGGTGTGAGCCACCGTGCCCAGCCTCACAGACATCTTAAAATTCACCTGATAAAGTTAGGAGCCTCAAGAAAAATTAGCAGAGGAAAATAATAGGTAGTTACTATTTAGGGTAAACTAAACTGTTCTAAGGAATAGAAAATAAAAATTCCATGTCTTCAAAAATAATTCTTCCCTCTCAATCTCTCTGAATATCTCATAAGAGTATTCAGGCCACAGAAATAACTACCATTTAGCCACTCAGAGGCTTATAGTAGTTCTACTAACTTTAACATTTGGCAACCAAAATTACTCTAAGAATCATCACCCAAGTCAGACAAACAGGTAAGATAACAAGAAAAAGTGCTTGTATCAGGATTTAAGACTAAGGCTCAGGGACAGCAAATATTCTATTTGCTAAAACTAAGCCACATGCACACACCAAGCAAGAGAGCCAGGGAAGTGGATAGGCACAGGCAGTCAGTCCACAGAAGAATGAATCAAAGTGCTGAACTTTCATAGAAAAATCTGTTAAGATTCATGGGTGGTAAAGAAAATACAAATTAAAATAACACAGGAATGTCACCAGAAAAACCATCAAATAGGTAGCATTTAAAGATAACTATAGGACTTATTGTTTCTAGTGTTCTCTCATATATTTCTGGTGAAGAATAATTTATTGTAGAGCTTTTTGAAACAATCTGACAATTTATATTGCAATTAATTGTACTTATGCCATCTGACCAAACAATGTAACTCCTAGGCTTTTTGCCTATATGACTAAAATCATATGCACAATAGTGGTTATTACATTCTTTAGCCCAGTAGCCATTAAATTCCTTGTGCCCTTAAAACCTAAAAGTTCACAGGGAGAAGACCTCTTACTGACTTGTAGAATCTCAATACTACTTATCTTGAAATTTCAGTAAGTGTTAGGTAAAAGAGTTCATTTGGGATAATCACACTATGATAGTCTTTAGCTTTTGAATTGGAATCCAAATTTTAGTTTAGAACAGCAAAGTTTGCGCCTAAAGATTTCATGAAGTAAAAATACTAATTGTGATTATATATCTAAATATTTGCACATCTAAAGTTGTCTTTTACCCGTAACCAGAATAAATGATACCTTTTAAAAAAAAAAAAAAAAAGAAGAGTAATCTATCTAGAAAATGAAAAAATTAGGCTAAAATGGTGACAAGTAATTTAAATGGATATAGATTTATAAAATTAAACTATTTCTCAATTTTGAGAGGAAAAAATCAAGGAAATCAAATATACTTTCTCTTTCTTTTGTCAACAGATGTATGCTGTCTTAATTGATGCTCAATTTATTTTTCCATTACATAATTTTAATATTGTAATAATTATAACAACAGACACAAAATGAAATTTCTGTACATTTATGAAAAATGCTAAAATTGTAAAGTAATTTAAATATATAGGCTTAATTTATTCATATGATTTAAAATTTTATGTCATTTTATTTTATTTCTTAATTGTCGCTATAATTAAATGTTAATAAAATAAAGTCTTTAAAAATTCTGATTTGGCCTTGCAATATGCGATTAGAACACTTGTAAAAATGCAAACATATAAATAATGCAAAAATAATATTTGAAAAATGTAATCGTTCTTAATGTTATTGAACATCCAAAAGTTATTGACGAAGTATTCAGAAGCATTTTAGATTATTGTAAAATATTATTTAAATTATATTTAATTAAAAAATGATATACATTACTCAGTAAAAAGAAAACTAGATAATCAAGAAAAGCAAAACTGAAAAGATGAAAATGTTTTAATATTCAAGAAGCAATCCTGGCTTTTTTACTGAATTAAGGGCCTTCCCTGCAATAAAATCGATTATGCTCACATAATAAAGGTATATCTTAATAATTTAAGTGAAGAAATAAAATCTGTCATCACTTTCACTTTCATCCGGAAAATAGTACCTCGTAAGTTTTTTCCGTTGCAGACTATAAACATAGAAGCAAATTTATTAACTTGGCACTATTATATAAGGTGCATAATGAGAGTTTGTAAAATGGCAAAATAGTTTTTTCTAGTCCTATAGTCAATTTATCATCAGAATAGCCCCAGACTCTATACAGGTTCATTCTATAAACAGTATTGGTGAAAAATCAGATGTGTTTCTGTTTTTTGTTTGTTTGAGACTATCATTGTTGAATATACATCAAGCAAAATAGTTAAAGAAAAGCCTTTGGAGTAACGTAGTAAATTCAATAATATGTATATGTGCACACACACACAAAAGCACATCCCAAACAACCACAAGAGGAATAACAAATTTATAACCCGGGTGGGCGCGGTGGCTCATGCCTGTAATCCCAGCACTCTGTGAGGCCGAGGCAGGCAGATCACTTGAGGTCAGGAGTGAGACCAGCCTGGCCAACATGGTGAAACTCCATCTCTACTAAAAATGCAAAAAATTAGCCAGGGCGTGGTGGTGCGCACCTGTCAGCTACTCAGGAGGCTGAGGCAGGAGAATCGCTTAAACCCAGGAGGTGGAGGTTGCAGGGAGTGGAGATTGCACCACTGCACTTCAACCTGGTTGGCAGAGCAAGACTCTGCCTCAAAAAAAAATATTATTACCAAAAATCTCACTAATTCTGTACGTCAGCATTTCTTAAAATAAGGATAAGAGAGAGCTACTTTAGATATCTCTAAGAAAATAAATAAATGATTATTGAATGTGTAGTTAATCTTCTTTTTGTTTGCCCATTTCTCTTTAGAGCCATGCGCATGAATTGCATTTGCGGGCTGGATTACCAAGGGCTTCTCTGAAATGGCAAATAAAATAATGTTTGATTTCAAAATGCAATAATAGTAGCTATATGAAAACATGACCTTTGAGAGATTATTCAGCAAATAATACACTTAATGAAACTTGTTTTTTAAGAAATAGATATTTCAGAAAATATGGTACTACATATGATTGTTGCCAAATCATTCTGTATACTTAATGGTTGTTCAGCACTTTCTGTTTTATAAAGTACTTTCAAATATATCAATTCAGTTAGCTAGTACTCAAATCCTTGATGTAATCACTATCATATAACATATAAGCAAACTGTGTGTAATAAATCACTCTGCAGTTGGAGTACAAGAGTAGGCATCAGGAAAGTGGCAGGTGCGTCATTTTGAATAAAGGCTGTTGTGGGAAAGGTTCCTTCAGACACATCCCTCTCCTTAGGTATTTATGTGGTGAGAAGAGCAGGTGGGGTTTGTGGAGTAGAGTCCGGGGCTTGTGCATCCTTAATTCAAGTAACAGCACTTGAATTAAAGGTTTATCCTAAATATAAAGCTATACACTTTTCTCATGATGTATTTGAATATATTCTTTTTAAGGAAAGAAAAAAATGTAGTCATATAAATGTTCAGGTCCTGAAGTATATGTATGTCACTTATTGCTATTCTCTTCTGTATTTTATGTGAATGCCACAAACATTTTAAAAATTTTAAAGAAGTAAACATATATACAACATAGATTTTTAAAATGAGATATATGCTGAAACAAAGTTTTGAGGAGGTATAATGTTCTGAAATGTAATTAGATGACAAATTATTTCTGGTACACATTTCCTAGCACTTATATTTTTCACTCACTCATAAAACAATGTGAAGTAGGTCATACTGAGTCACCAAATTAAACATTCAAATTATTCTACATCTCCAAAAGTAGCCCATAATTAAAAGGAATTTCATATTGGAATAACTGGACCTAATTTGCTTATTCATTAAATTGTGTCCAAGTGTAGTCTCTGAATTATATCAATTAGGGAACAAGAAGGCATACTTAAAAAGAGCTGAATTAACAGTTCAAATAAAGTAACCACTGTGGATACTTTTGAAAATTCTAGTATTAATTTTGTTAGTCAATGCAATGGAAATACATCAGTAGCATAGTAATAAAAAAATTTCTTTTTATAGCATCTTTGATAATTATAAAATTAATAAAGATTTATTATTTAAAAAAACAGAATAATTCCTACATCATTAAAATCACAAGTAACTCCACTGTCTAATTACAACAACTATTGCATTTTTATGTATTTTCTTATCATTTTATTTATTTATAATTGATAGGTGAGTATTAAAATATAGCCTGACATTATTTTATGATTAATAATTTATTTAAAATATATTATATGATTAAGTGTCTATTTAAAATTAAGCCTGTTAAAAATAAAACTATTGATCTTTCCTATCCTCTAATCCCAAATTTGCTCCTCCCAAATTTAAACCCAGGTGAGTAATTCCAACTCTGTTCCTCCCATCGTTCAGGCCAAAACATTGCCAATATCATGGACTTTTGCCTCTAATATACAGGGTTCAAATATATCTTGTTTGCATAGAACAATTTCAATTTATAATTTACATAGTTTATAGTTTACAACAGCTTCAGGAATAGTTTACACGATAGTTTCCTCACTAATTTCCCTGTTTTCTCTTTTGTTATGCTATGGTCTATTTTCACAGATCAGTCAAACTGTTACTGCTAATTCTTTAAAGAGGCGATTGCTTTTCTGTTTAAAACCCTTCATGGCTGCCAATTAAATAAACAAAAGTTCTTACCATTTTCTAAGAAGCTTTATGTGACCATCTCCCCATGGAGTGTGACCTCATCTTCTCTGCTGTATCACATTGGCATCCTTAGTGGAACCTCATGGGTGCGTTCATACACCAAGGCCTCATTTGCTATTTCTGCTCCCTGAAAATATGTTCTCTCAATTATGCTCTTGGCTCATTCTCTCATAACGATTCATTGTATTCAGATGATACCACCCAGTGAGGCTTTCAGCAACCATCTTGTTCAGTATCCAGCACTTCTTGTGCCCAGAACTCTCTATTCCCCTTCTTTGCCACATTTTTTAGAATAGAACTTAAACCATCTGGCATACAACACATGATACTTTGTGGTATTAATTACTGTTTTTCTCCCAACACTGGAACAACAGCTCTGTGAAGCCAAGACATTCTGAATGTTATTTTCACTATTTTTTCCCCAGTCCCTACAAACAGGCCTAGAATATACATAGTAGATGTTCAATAATTTGTTGGGGAACAAATGAAAGTTGATCCTCAATAATATTTTATTATGAATTGACTTACAATTTATGAAAAAGCCATAACTTATTTAGCCATCTCTCTAAATTTGCATGCTTTTGTAAGTAATAATATCATGGTTGTGAAAACAATTATGTGTGTATATACGTATATTTATATAGGTATTTTATGGCAATGATATACATACATGTATAGTCTTCTGTAATATTTACAGGTGCTTTTGTTTTGCTTGCATTATGCAGCATATATGATTTTATAGCTAGTATTCTGGATGTCCATGAAACATCAATTAAAAAGAAACTAATATTATTAAATAGCAGACCTGTTAAAGTGGTAGTCAAAATATTCTTTCCCCATCATATACCTCAGAGATTTCTGATGAACCCTTTTGAAACCTAATAGTGGCTGTAATCATAATAAATTTTTTCTAGGTAGTTTTACAAACACTTTTTAATCTTCAAAATTCAAGGCTAATGTATGCATGTTGAATGATTATGGCATTCATATATAAGCTATGTTTGGAACCAGAACTTACCAGTGCTTATATTTATGTGTAGGTATGATAGACAAAGCATAGGAATAACAAGATATCATTAGTTTATTATTCATTAAAAATATGAGTAGAACTGGTTTTGCTCTGTAGTTTTTGCTATGATAAACCTTAGCCATGAAAATAACCTGCTATTGAGCATGTGTGTCATCCATCTTATGACTCACCAAAAATAGGGAAATGAGTCTAGAACCATCAAAGCAGTTGACAACAGAAGTGAGATTTCAGCTTGGATGCATTTTATTATAAAAGTAGTATAATTATATTCAAGAATTTGTTAACCTTTTATCTCACTAAATAAATTTCAATATTCATTATAAATAACAAATTCAAGCATTTAAATATTATTTATATATTCTTAATTTTTGTTGTTTGTTTTAATTACACATGTCAATCCTGTTATGGAATGACATCAGCATCCCCTTGTCAAGAGGATATTTTTAAATTTCCACATGTACATTTTAAGAGTTTGATACAACCCTATTTATCTATGATTTTCTCTTTCCTATAATTAGTAATTTTCACTGTAGAAGACTCACTTATAAAAGTGTATATTATTATATTTGGATGATAAACTAAAATTTTGAAATATTTAGAAGCATTGTTATGAACTCATTAAAATTATCAGAATCACTTCATATAAAATGATATTTAATATTTTCTTATACATAAATTAGTGACATTGTTTTATACTTTTAATTTAATTTGATTATGAAAACTTTCTATGTGTTTTTGAATTTGTGTAACCTTAGATTGCTAAGCCCATTTCATCATGCATTAATAGAATAGGATTAGATAATCTCTAAGGGTCCTTTTGGCTCTAAGATTATATGATTGTAATTAATGGCACTGCAGATCTTGTAGAGGGACATTAAAATGGACCCATACCTGAAGTTACTTTTCAATTGAATTAGTACTTAGGGAGTTGAGACAGTAGAAACAAGGAAGGCAAAACAGTCTTTCATAACAGATCATAATAAATTTGCTAATATTATAGAAAAGTCATTGGAAACTGTTTATCCTTTTTTTTTTAATAGGACCTTCCCATTTTCACTTACAGTTTTGAATACATTTATACATTTCCTTCTTCAAACGTCATTTAAATTAAAAGTGTTTCTATTTTCTCCAGATGGAGTTTCAATGCTCATAAACATTTATATTAGGAGAGAATATAGTACCTATTATTTAACTTAAGTTGAAAAAGAATGAAACTGTAAAATATATTTACCAAAATAACTAAAGATTTATTTATCTTCGGTAGGCCTCAATTAGTTTACCTTTAAAAAGCATTCATTGATACAAATTTTAAAAATCCATGTAACAAAATGTGATTTTTCTCCAGTTTATTATTTTCTGCCAGGGGAAATAAAATGCAATAATCACATTTTAAATATACATCTTTTTAAATGATTCCGTTGTTATACATATGATTGTTATTCATATTTTTACTATTATTGAATGCCCCTGTACTGACCTTTCCAATTTGATAGTGCAGTAAGAAATAAACTTTTTTTTAATATTGAGAATTGGAAATGACCTGGTAATTTCTTTGTACTAGAGACCACTAACTGTCCATATAATGCATTCTTTCATTTTGTTTAGTAATGGAATCCTAAGTACATATGACCACAAGCAGGAGATTACCTTCTATAGTCTCTTATCAGTGATTAATTTTGATCAAGTATAATATGAATTATATTATGAGCATAAATTTAAGTTAATCTCCATAAAGACAAAGCCGATTGTTTTTACATCTCTTCTTACACATTTTACTGTCTGGAATGCAGAAGTATTGCTGAACTTAGCCATGAGGATGAAACACTAAGATAGGATTATAAAGAGAATACAAGATGAAAATCTCCTGGGGCCCGGGATGAACTCATGGAAAAAACATCCCCACCAACTCTCTTAATTGTTGGAGAGAAATATAAGACTACAATAAGGGTCACTCCTTATACTCATCATTTTTGAGTTAGAGATATTGACAAGTGTATCAAACTATATATTTTCTCCCACAAGACATTGAGGGGCACACTTCTTTTATTCTCCAAAAGTAACAAAAAATGCTTTGGTGTCTAATTTTTAGCCTGCAAGGTCTCTCATAGTGTTGTTTTCAAAGACTTACATGTTTTATTTCCTTACCTCACTGCAACATTATAAATTTATCTTCTGTGCTAACATAATGATAGCATCTAATGGTTCCAAGAGTGAAGATTATCACTAGTTTATGAACCTTTGTATTCCCCAAAAGAGAAAGAGATATTACATAACCAAATTCCAAGTATGATTAACCAAGATTTTTCTAAAATTTTCCACCTCTCAATTCTGTCTACTAATTTGAAATAAATGAGCAAAATACATTTGCAACATGATAATTCTTCAAACTCTGCTCTTATACCAAGCAGTACTGATGATTGGGGCATTAACAAAACCAACAAAATTGTTTTGCAAAACAAAAACGAAGTGAAAAATACTCTCAGCTTATCTTACACAATATTGTTTTCTACATCGAAAATGGCTAGATAACCTTAGAAAAAGTGGCATATACATTATTTACCTAAAAGTTATAGTAATCTGGGTAGAAGCTTAAAGTGATCTATCCTGTCATATAGTTGTCATTAACTAGGATATTAATTATTCTTAAAAGGATGCAAAATTTTTCCAAGGGATGTGCATCTGCAGACAGTTTTAAGGGACTATTGTCAAGAACTGTGAAGGATCTGAGCTTACAAGTTAGCCTGCTTCAGTTTTATGGATGCTGGCAGAAGACACATAACTGTTTGGTCAGAGACAGAAAGACTTCCATTATTTGCAGCACAGCACAGAGTTGCACGAGCTTCATCTTTGCTCTGGTTCCTGTTTTCCCTCAAGTTTACTGGAGATGATGACAAGGAGTTCAAGTTGATGCTACACACAGTTTGCGTCACAGATGAAGAACTCCAAGTAAAGGAAACTTAAATCTTTAATAAATGAGCAGTAAGCACACTTGTCTGATGTTTTCTGTGGAGGAAACACTATCTTCATTTTACTTGAAAATAAACAAATCTGTTCTCTCATCCATAAATAAACAATATCTTGATCTTCCAGGGCTATCCACTATATAAAGATCTTTAAAAAGGAAAACCTGTAATAAATGTGAAGCTAGTGCCTTTCTATTTGCAAGATGCACAGAAATGCATGAGGCCAATTGAAAATTGCCTGTGAACAAACACGCTTCCAGATTTTTAGCTTGCTCTTTTCTAAACATGAAAATTCTCAGAAAGTACGTGTTCTCAAGATTCATGCCCTTTCTTTTTTCCCAAGTTGCTTTATCATGACCATCTTATTTTTCACATTACCAAATAATGCACTTCCCTAAACTATCCAAAATTTTCCATGGTGTTATAGTTTCTAAGGTACTGAGAAGAAACTCATAGGTGAAGCATATTTATAAATTGTTTACAAAATAATATTGAATACATATTTTCTCCTTTTCCCTGTCACTAGTAACTTTTTCTCTGCTTGATTAATTTATATCACATATTTAATAGCCCAATTTATTCAGAACATACTGAGAGGTGAAGCCAGCTGGACTTCCTAGGTGGAGTGGGGACTTGGAGAACCTTTTTGTCTAGCAAGAGGATTGTAAAATGCACCAATCAGCGCTCTGTAAAATACACCAATCAGCGCTCTGTAAAAAGCACCAATCAGCAGGATCCTAAAAGTAGCCAGTTGCAGGGAGGATTGAAAAAAAGGGCACTCTGATAGGACAAAAATGGAATATGGGAGGGGCCAATACGTGAATAAAAGCTGGCCACCCCAGCCAGCAGCAGCAACCTGCTGGTGTCCCCTTCCATGCTGTGGAAGCTTTGTCCTTTTGCTCTTCACAATAAACCTTGCTACCGCTCACTCGTTGGGTCCATGCGATCTTTAAGATCTGTAACACGGCAAAGGTCCGTGACTCCATTCTTGAAGTCAGCAAGACCACGAACCCACCAAACCCACCGGCAGGAACCAACTCCGGACATAATACCACATGGCAATCTCTGTTCTAAGCATTGATGTGTACAGGTTATTTACTCCTCATAAGAACACTGAAAGATAATTGCTACTTACTGGCTCCTCCTTAAGATGAGTAAGCTAGAGACAGATACTCATGATTTGCTCAAGACTTCAGAACTTGTCTGTGGCAGAGCAGAGATGAGAATTAAATTTGCTAGCCACCATTTCTTGGAATTTAAACACACTGGTATGCCACCTCTTAGTATATGTAATTAATGACATGCAGTTCACAGAATTATGTTATTTAAATTATATTGGACAGAAATAAAAAAGTACGGTTGACGAACAACATGAGCTTGAGCTGTGTGCATCCCCTTATATAGAGATTCTTTTAATTAAAAAAATCAGCATCTGCATTGAAATGTGGATCAAAATACAGTAGCCACAGGATGAAAAACCCGCAGATATGGAGGACTGACTTTTTGTATACTCTGGTTCCACAGGATTACTTGAATATGTGCTGAAATTGGTATCCTCTGGGGTCCTGGACCCAATCTCTTGAGGATATCAAGGGACGGACCACTGTATTTTTATTTAAAATGACAAGAGTGGAGAATATATGCAGATATATCCCGAGGAACATCTTTTAGGTATATGCTTTTCTATTTTAATTCCTCTTAAAAAAACACACACATCTTAGAACTTACAATGTATCGATACAAAAATGTGGCCACTATTTACGTAGGAAAAGTTTATATACTCCTCCGGAGGGTAGGAAATGAGATTGCAGTGCACATGGGGTTCTGCCACTCACAGTGTAGGATGTTTCACCATGTCTTCCTGAAATGATTTGCAAATAGTCAAGAACAAATGACTGTGGTGATAGAGATGTATTTATTGCTGCCACCTTGTTCCCACTTCACCGTTGCATATTTGTACACAGGACACATATTTATTCTTTTAAGTTTAAATTTTACTGAGAAATGAGGACCTTATTTGGACTTCACTGGGAGAATTATGAGTGGCCAGAGATACTACATTTTGAGCTGGATGCCAGACCTTGAAAGAACTCTGCATTTTTCATTTTGAGAGAAGTCGGTGTGTTTTATAATGGGAGGAAGATTAAAGCAGGTATTTTGGCATCAGAAGGACTGACCTTGACAGAGATTGGTGAGATAACATTATTTCCTTCTTTGGACCACAAGGAAATGCTGTATTTTTCAGCCTCAATTGCAGATAGGATGAGACCATTTCACTGGTGAATGAAATGTAGGTAGAAGTTATATTTCCCACTTTTAGACTGAGCTATAAGATACCTCACGCAATGCTTCTCATACTCCTCTTTATATTAAATGCAGAGGATTCAGTGAAAACCTTTAAGGAATTTCAGAAAGTTAATCCTCTACTGAATTATTATATGAATGAGAAGAAAAAAAATTGTGTTAAGTCACAGATATTTGCAGTTTGGTTCAGAAACTAATATTAATTGCCCTGACTAATACACTGAGATACTAGTGATGATTCTGCAATGACTGCTTTTACAGTGAAAGTGACCACAGTAGCATGCATGGATAAATTTAAGGTGATAAACATTAGGATTGCTTACATATTTTTTGGCTTCTTCATACACATGGTAGGATATAGCTCACTGCCCTGTTTAATTCAGTTATGGAATGTGATTTCCTTTTGCTTATTGAAATGTTAGTAGACTAAAGTGTCTGTTTCCTTCTAGAGGCAAAAATTCAGAGCGTGCCTCACAACATTCTTTTTTTCCTTGACTACAGTAACTTTCAATGTTCTGGAGTGGCTGCTTTGTCCTCTAGATCCTGGTATAAAGGTGACAATGACCCATGAGTAGAATCATAAGCAACACCAAGGACGTGAAATGAGCAACTTATGAATGAATTGATACAGGCTCCTGACATTTAGAAATTGTTTTGTTATCACTCAGCTTAGTTTTTCTGATGTAATTTAATTGCTCTAAGGAAACAGTATCTGCTGTGATTTGTTACTGTCTCTTACTGCCCAGTGGTTGGCCAGGCCAAAAGTTCTAGATACGGCAGTATTCTGAGAGTTGAGAGCCAATATATTTTCTTGGCAGTGCTCATGCTCATGGTGCACTTGAAGCTGTGTCGATGCTGCCATAGGAACACCAGAAGCCAACCTTGTTTCTTCCATGGTTGCACTCTTTATGTATTCAATTACAGACCTCAGGTGTGTCTGACATGAAATAAACATACGCAGGCATCACGACGGTAATCAACTGATTGCTTCAATGTGCTGGTCTTTGTAGGTCTTGAGAGTATCAACCTGGAAAAACAAGCTTTTAACTTTAATAATTTCAGCAAGTTAATATAAAGGGAAGTTCCACATATAGGTCTGGATCAAGTTTTTCTATGAAGTAGTTGCCAATTAGAAAAGTTTCCTAAACAATTAACCCTAGCAAAAAATTGTGTAAAGATTCCATTCACTTATTACACAAAACAGTATATTTTATGAGTGCTACCTTCTACTTTGGCCATTAGATAAAAGGTCTCTTCACCCTTCTTTTGTCGTGTTTTGCCTAAATATTTGGGCATATACCTATAACCCATCATTCCCTTTTGAAAACAAAGAATAATAACCAAAGTAATATAATCTAAACCTGCTTTAAAGTCCAAGTGTAGTTTATGTTATATGTTCCTGTAATTACTTGTCATCTGTGGCTCAAATCCCTTTTACTAAAATACTTTGCACTTCACCATAAACAAACTTGTGCAAACAAACAAGACACAGAAGCGATATAAAACTCCCAAAATCAAGTTACTAAGTTTCAGTAACAAATAAACCTGAATGTGTAATTAAATAGATTATAATAATGCTGAAAATTCTGTATTTTAGGTTCTTTATGATCTAGAGTTCTTCACATGTATTTAGTAAACCATTCCAAGTGCTATATTTCTTGCTGATAAAACCAAATAACAATGTTCAGGGTAAATTTTAATGAATTAATGCTTATAATGCAAACTATGCTTTCATCCATTTTATTCAGAAGCACACGATTAATTATACAACAGATATTTTATATGAATGTTAAGAGTAAAGACTATTTGTATTTGCTTGAATGACAACATAATTTATTAAACGAATAAATACACGGATTCGTCTTCTCCATCACCATTTCAGGCATGTTTTTGTGACATCTACCTTCTTCACCATGAACTCCTTCCTAACCAACCATTATATCTAAAATAAATTATCAGCAAACATAAATAATGTGCTATTCCAGAACTACCTCACATGAGCTAGATGATGGGAGGCATAATTCATAATAAACAGACCCTACCTTTAAATTCTATAAAGCCACAGCATTTAAATTATAACTATGCCACAGAGCAGTAACCTATTTTCCTATTAATTATATCCCATAAAAGCAATATAGCTTCACTAATTAATTATACTTGAAGTAACAACTATGGCTTAATTAAATGAACCATTCCTAATAATGAAACCTTAAAATAATTGGACTCTTCTGTCTAGAGGCAGTAACAATTATTGTCATTGGAAAGGATTTCAAACATGGCTATGCTAAGCAACGCTGATTCATAACTGACATTGAACCTGAGATTTCCTAGAGCAGTAGCTCTCAAAACCTTTCGTGAAGGGCCAACTATTAAGTATTTTAGAATGTACATGCCATGTGATCTCTGTCACGAGTACCAATATTTGCCATCGTAGTGCATAAGTAGCCATAAACAATATGTAAAATAAAAGGATGTCACTTTATTCTAATAAAACTTTGTTTACCAAAATGTATCAGTGGCCTGATTAGCTCTGTGCTTTGTAGTTTGATGACCTCTTATATAGAATCGAATTATTGAACTCATCTCTACTATGTTTCTAGATTTTCTAGTATTGTATTCTAGGTTTCTATCTTTCTCATCTATCCATCTTAATGGTTAAGTTTTACAAACCCTTATCATATATAATATTATTTAAATTATATTAATCTGCATTTAACACACATCTTCCTCTATTTTGTAATTTAGCATTTTTGAGCCATTAAAGTTTAAATTACAGTAGAGATGTAGACATTATGTAAAGGTATATTACTTTGTTGTATATGTTCATAAAAGACAATAATGGCCACATTGAAATGACACAATACGATCCACCAAAAGCGAGTAAGGCAGAGATTGTGTACATAAGTAACCAAGTACGAGTTCTGTCCTTTAAGTGAACCCCTACATCATTATTATTCCCTTATGGTGGAAATTCCAGAAGTAGATAGCACATAAATTTTACATCTTCTTATCTGATATATGGATACCTTTTTTATCAAGTATTCCTTTTTTTTTTTTTTCTTTTTTCTGAGATGGAATTCTCGCTCTATCGCCCAGGCTGGAGTGCAGTGGCGCGATCTCAGCTCACTGCAAGCTCTGCCTCCTGGGTTCATGCCATTCTCCTGCCTCAGCCTCCTCCAGACTAGCTGGCACTACAGGTGCCCATCACCACGCCTGACTAATTTTTCCTATTTTTAGTAGAGACGGGGTTTCACCCTGTTAGCCAGAATGGTCTCGATCTCCTGACTTCATAACCGCCCACCTCGGCCTCCCAAAGTGCTGGGATTAGAGGCGTGAGCCACCGCGCCCAGCCCATATGCCTTCTTTTATTCATGGTTTACTAATTATAATATTCTATTTATATAATTGAGAATTCCTTGTTCCGTTTTTCTTTCTCATTTTCTTTCATCCCAGTCAATCATTTTCAGTCAAAATGTGTGTATATATATATATGTGTGTGTGTATATATATATGTGTGTGTGTATATATATGTGTGTATATATATGTGTGTGTATATATGTGTATATATATGTGTATATATATGTGTGTATATATGTGTGTATATATATGTGTGTGTATATATATGTGTGTATATATATGTGTATATATATGTATATAAATATGCGTATATATATATATAGATGGGAAAGAAATACAGAGAAATCTAGGAAGCATTGTGAAAAAATGGTGTGAACGTATGCATCAAAAAGTAATATTACAATTTTATTCAGTATCCCATCCAAACTTTTCTCCTGCAGGACTTTCATGCTTGCTATTGTCAAATCTTCTCCCTTCTGCATAACTTTCATTTATCTTCTCTATTATTGCTATTGTCACATAAATGTGCTTTTATATATCACATTAGAAAAATAGTCATTCTCCTCAGTCTACGTCTCACAAATATAGAACTACTTTTTTTCTTCTTTAGAGCAAACTTTCTCAAAAGTATTAAGAAAAGTACAATGTGTAAAACAAGCAGCAAGAGAGGACATCTGTGTTAGGCTGAATAATGGCCTCAAGAGATGTCAGGTCTTAATCCTTAGTACCTGTAAATGTAACCTTTATGGCAAAGAGACTTGCAGATGTGAATAAGTGAAGAATTTTGTGATGGAAGATTATCATGAATTATCTTGGTGGGCTCTAAATGCAATCTTAAGTGTCCTTATAAGAGTGATGGAGAGGGAGATTTGACATAGAATCTAGGTTATGTGATCATGGAAGTGGAGAAATATTTGAAAATTATATGCTGCTATCTTTGAAGATAGAAGAAGGGGCCTTTGAGACAAGAAATGTAGTTCTAGAAGCTGCGTTTCTGGGATAATTTCTAGAATTAGTCTTCCCTGAGTTCTCTGGAAAAAATAGGGTGCTGATCACACCTTGGTTTTAGACCACTGATACTGATTATGAATTTTTGGCCTTCAGAACTATAAGAGAAAAAGTCTGTGTTGCTTTAAGCTACCCATTTTGTGGCAATTTGTTACAGCAGCATAGGAAAATAACAGAGAATCTCTTCTTGTTCCCAGGTTTAAAAGCAAGCCTTCTAACATTCCCACATTATTATGTCATAAGATATTGTTTATAGGATTTCAAAAGATACACTTTATCAACTTAATGAAGTGCCTTTTAAATCATAGTTTAATAAGAGCATATATATATACAGTAAATTAATGATGAATTTTATCAAATACTTCTTTGTATCAATATCTGTTAGGATACAGATCTTATGTATCTGCATCTACTGAAATTATGTGATTTTTCTCATTTACTCTGTGAATGTGATGAATAATATTCTTTTTAATTGAATCTCAATTATAGAGAATTGAATTAACCATCATTTTGATTAATGACATACTTTCATCTTATGCCTATTCATGGTCATCTTTTATATGTAGGTAATTAAATAATAACTTTTACAGTGTTGGAAGCAACCAGCATATAGCACCCTGCATAAAAGCTAAAACCTGAAGAATGACCACATTTAGCCATACAGTTTCTCACTCCCATCTCATCCTCTATAATTACCAGTGTTTGAACCACAGCCTCTTTCTTCTCTAAACCACTAACTGAAATCTAAACTCAGCACTCCAACCTCCCATTTATTGATTTCTGCTAGGCTTCTTGACGTCTCACCTTGTGCATACATATCTTTGATACTGGCCACACTTAAGGGGCATTTGTATGCAGATATTCAGGCTCTCTCTCTGTGGTTACCTCCTTCTTGGAAATTTGTCTCGTGAGCTCCATACACACTAGATACTCTGAACTCTAATCTCTGTCACCTCAACACAGTAAAATTTCACTTTCTGTGTATGCTTTCTTTCTTCACATCAGTATTTGGGAAATGTTATTAGAGGAAAAACATCTGAGTGAATGTAATTTATAGTCTATAATTATTTCTTTTTAATAATAATCCCACTCAAGCTCTGTATACATTGATTGTTCTCTGGTGTCTTCCAACAGTTGTCTAACATATTTTGCCCAGCTTTTATAGCCAACTTCAGGGTGTGAGTTTGTGCTACTTTATCATGGCCTGAACCTGAAATCCTCTAATTTTATTGAAATGGATGGTTATTATAGTTCATGTTGCATTTCTTGTGTTTCCAATATGTTTTTAGATTTTCTATTTCTCCACAATTCTGGAATGAAGAATCCATTTGTTTCATTCTAATCTAGTTTCTTATACATAATGCTAAAGGGAGTGTTGTTTCAATGACTGTCAATAACTTCTACATGGGCACCATTCACATTTCCCAAAGTCTCAGCAGCATTTCAAATTGTTGAAAATTTCTTCCTCTTCAAAACATTATTCATTATAGAGTTCTTTAAAAATATGCCAACCTTGCTTTTCTTCTTGCCACCTCAGCTTTTTATTCCCAACTCAATTGCAACACATTTTTTTTCAGCTCATTTGGCATTAATTTATATTGTCTGTTTCAACCCTTCCTTGTGATTTAACAATAAAAATAAATAATTCCTTTAAAAGGCTTATAAGTGTCGGTAACTCCCATAGCTTTACTTTTACCTTTGACTATTCTTCAACCTTCAGACTTAGACACAAATTTGTTTAATTACCATCTTGCATTTCTCTCATGCCAAACGTCCACATGACTGATAGTCCTGTTATTTCTTTCTTCAAAGTATATATCAAATGCATTCACTCTTTCCATTGCCATTGCTACTATTACTGTTTTAGTCAATTCTGACTGCTATCACAAAGACCTATAGACTAGGTGGCTTAGAAATAACAAAAATCAATTTTTTCACAGTTCTAAAGGCTAGAAGTCTGAGACCATGGTACCAGAGTGACCAGGTTTCAGTGATATCTCTCTTCTAAGTTGCAGACTACCATTTTCTTCTTGTATCCTCACATGTCAGAGAGTGAGAGAACTCTCTTGGGTCTATTATATAGGGGAACTAGTTCCATTTAGAAGGGCTCCAACCTCATGATGTAACCACCTCCTGAAAATCCCACCTCCTAATACCATCATATTAAGGGTTAGGATTTCCACCTATAAGTTTCAGAGACAGGGTGGCAACAGCCATGCAGTCCATTGCAGTCACTATCCAAGACATCACCGTCATCATTATCTCCATTCCCTTTTTTTATTATTATTATACTTTAAGTTTTAGGGTACATGTGCACAATGTACAGGTTAGTTACATATGTATACATGTGCCATGCTGGTGTGCTGCACCCATTAACTCATCAATTAGCATTAGGTATATCTCCTAAAGCTATCCCTCCCCCCTCCCCCCACCCCACAACAGTCCCCAGAGTGTGATGTTCCCCTTCCTGTGTCCATGTGTTCTCATTGTTCAATTCCCACCTCTGAGTGAGAATATGCAGTGTTTGGTTTTTTGTTCTTGCGATAGTTTACTGAGAATGATGATTTACAATTTCATCCACTTCCCTACAAAGGACATGAACTCATCATTTTTTATGGCTGCATAGTATTCCATGGTGTATATGTGCCACATTTTCTTAATCCAGTCTATCATTGTTGGACATTTGGGTTGGTTCCAAGTCTTTGCTATTGTGAATAGTGCTGCAATAAACATACGTGTGCATGTGTCTTCATAGCAGCATGATTTATAGTTCTTTGGGTATATACCCAGTAATGGGATGGCTGGGTCAAATGGTATTTCTAGTTCTAGATCCCTGAGGAATCGCCACACTGACTTCCACAATGGTTGAACTAGTTTACAGTCCCACCAGCAGTGTAAAAGTGTCCCTATTTCTCCACATCCTCTCCAGCACCTGTTGTTTCCTGACTTTTTAATGATTGCCATTCTAACTGGTGTGAGATGGTATCTCATTGTGGTTTTGATTTGCATTTCTCTGATGGCCAGTGATGGTGAGCATTTTTTCATGTGTTTTTTGGCTGCATAAATGTCTTCTTTTGAGAAGTGTCTGTTCATATCCTTTGCCCACTTTTTGATGGGGTTGTTTGTTTTTTTCTTGTAAATTTGTTTGAGTTCACTGTAGATTCTGGATATTAGCCCTTTGACAGATGAGTAGGTTGTGAAAATTTTCTCCCATTCTGTAGGTTGCCTGTTCACTCTGATGGTAGTTTCTTTTGCTGTGCAGAAGCTCTTTAGTTTAATTAGATCCCATTTGTCAATTTTGGATTTTGTTGCCATTGCTTTTGGTGTTTTACACATGAAGTCCTTGCCCACGCCTATGTCCTGAATGGTAATGCCTAGGTTTTCTTCTAGGGTTTTTATGGTTTTAGGTCTAACGTTTAAGTCTTTAATCCATCTTGATTTAATTTTTGTATAAGGTGTAAGGAAGAGATCCAGTTTCAGCTTTCTACATATGGCTAGATTTCCCAGCACCATTTATTAAATAGGGAATCCTTTCTCCAATGCTTGTTTTTCTCAGGTTTGTCAAAGATCAGATAGTTGTAGATATGTGGCGTTATTTCTGAAGGCTCTGTTCTGTTCCATTGATCTATATGTCTGTTTTGGTACCAGTACCATGCTGTTTTGGTTACTGTAGCCTTGTAGTATAGTTTGAAGTCAGGTAGTGTGATGCCTCCAGCTTTGTTCTTTTGGCTTAGGATTGACTTGGCAATGCGGGCTCTTTTTTGGTTTCATATGAACTTTAAAGTAGTTTTTTCCAATTCTGTGAAGAAAGTCATTAGTAGCTTGATGGGGATGGCATTGAATGTGTAAATTACCTTGGGCAGTATGGCCATTTTCACGATATTGATTCTTCCTACCCATGAGCATGGAATGTTCTTCCGTTTGTTTGTATCCTCTTTTATTTCATTGAGCAGTGGTTTGTAGTTCTCCTTGAAGAGGTCCTTCACGTCCCTTGTAAGTTGGATTCCTGGGTATTTTATTCTCTTTGAAGCAATTGTGAATGGGAGTTCACTCATGATTTGGCTCTCTGTCTGTCTGTTATTGGTGTATAAGAATGGTTGTGATTTTTGTACATTGATTTTGTATCCTGAGACTTTGCTGAAGTTGCTTATCAGCTTAAGGAGATTTTGGGCTGAGACAATGGGGTTTTCTAGATATACAATCATGTCGTCTGCAAACAGGGACAATTTGACTTCCTCTTTTCCTAATTGAATACCCTTTATTTCCTTCCCCTGCCTAATTACCCTGGCCAGAACTTCCAACGTTATGTTGAATAGGAGTGGTGAGAGAGGGCATCCCTGTCTTGTGCCAGTTTTCAAAGGGAATGCTTCCAGTTTTTGCCCATTCAGTATGATATCATTATCTCCATTCTATATTTGGATAATAGTCTCTGACTTTGTCTTCTTGCATTTATTCTTTTCCGCTAAAGTGATTCTTCAAAGAGTAATGTCAAAGAGAACCAGAGCCAGAGGGTAATTAAAGCAGTAAAGAAAGATTTTATTCAGAAATTATTGCAACACAGGAAAAGAGACTTTAGTAGAGAAATGAGCTCAATTCCAAATACAAGCACACATGGAAATTTATAGCAAAAGAGCAGTGTGAAGGGGTCAGTGGATGGAAAATTATTAAGAGGAGACGTCAAAAGTAGGGGAACTCTTGCTAAACCAAATTAACAGGATTCTTGCTGAAGGCAGCTCAGGGTGATCAGATATCAAGATTCTCTCTATATGGACTTAAGGATTCTTGTTAAAAGTGAGCTATGGAGACTAGGCAAGGGGCCTAGGTGAAGATCTAGTTGAGAGGAGAGCTCAAAAATCTGACTAAAGTTTGATGAAGGAGAGAGTCTTTGTCACTATTTGTGTTAATTTTTTTTAATTACTAAAAGTGAGGCTTATTTGCATTCTTCAAGGACTTACCAATTAATAAGCTATGTTAAAATCTCCAGTTTTAATGTCTATTTCTTCTTTCAACTTCTGTTATTTCTGCTTTATGAAAATTGTAATTTTGTGTATGTTATTAATATATATTTTATTTTTAAGTAGAATGAAGCATGAATCCTTCTGTAGAATAAATTTCCCTTCCTTATCCTGTTAAATTTATTTTGTCTTAAATTCTATCTTGTCTCATAGCAAAATTCTGACAACTATTTCAGGATCTTGCTATCATACAAGATCTGTCTTTGCTCTTCCTTTTACATTAAACCATTCTGAATTGCCTTGTTCAATATGTTTCTTGCACACAGAATAGATTGGATTCTGCTCCATTAGCCAATCTAAAAGTACGCCATTTAATGGTGAGTTAAGCCCATTTGTGTCTTTGATATACCTGTTATGCTGGTGTTAAGTTCTGTTGTACAAGTTTTTGCTATATAAATAATTTATATAAAATCTTGCCCTGTATTTACACTTTAATTAGAGGTGCAGGATATACTCATCTGGTATTTATAAATGTTTCTGTGTTTATTCTTATTATTATCTTATAATAATATTATAATAAAATATACTAGTCCTCTAGTGTGTTTGAATACTATCTATTGTTTTCTTCAATGAGTAGTAATACTGTTCTCTAGTAAACTCTCTTTCCTTTCTTCTCTCTTTTTGCTTAACATTTATTTACTTTAATTCCATATTTTTAAATGGCAGTTAGATACTCCCGAGATAGTCATTAAGATTCGTCTACTTTCCTTTTTCTCCTTTTTTCTGTTTGTTGTTGAGTTGCATTATTTCTTCATGTTTAACACACTTAATAGCATCATGTTTTGTCACTTTAATCCCCATTACTTGTTCTTAATTATAAAATTAAACATATTTAGTCCTTATCCAGAAGCTTCACATGATGTTTGTCTTCTTGTCAGTAGGTAGGACATTTCTAAAAAAGCCATCACAGGAACAATGTTTTTTAAAATCATAAATATTCATGAAGTTCTACATTCCTTAGACATGATACATAGTTTGGATGAATAAAATCTCATCTCGCTACTGTGTTATCTGTTTCATAATCATTAAACCATTTCTTGATTATCATCCTGTATAAAATGTTGCTATCAAGAAGTCTATTATCAATATAAACTTCTTATCCTTTTACCTTCATGCTCAAATAATTAATATTATTTTTTATTTTAATTTTTGTTCTTAGAAATAACCATTACATGGGTATTACTATTCTTTGCCTAAGTTTTATGTTTAGAAAATTTTTAGATATTTTTAATCTCTCAATTTCTGTTTTTTACTCTTATTTTTATACTCTATATCTCTTACTATAGTTTGTACCACTTCTATTTGATTTTATGTACCTTCAAATTATTTTTTCTAAAAATTATTTTCTAAAAATTATCTTACTTGTCTCAGATTATCTGATTCTCTGATTAATTTTGATTTTGTTCCAATTGTTTTTCTTCAGGGTAAGTATTTTTCTTTTGCGAGTGAGCATTATTGATGATTTCTTGTTGTAGTTTATTGATATTAAGATCTTACAATACTTCCTTTTATCTTCATTTTATCTTTGCCATTAACTCCAGCTGGTACTGGCCCTATGCTGCCAATGATTAGGACAATTACTCTTGTATTCTGGGTTTCATGCTGATTATTTGTCACCTGTTTTAGTTGGTGATGTCACCCATGGGTTTTTCAGTTACTTCTCCTAACTCCTCTGCCTGGTGTTTGGTACAGATCCAGACATAAATGAAAGAAAAGGAGATAGATAGATAGATGGATAGATAGATGATAGATAGATAGATAGGATAGATTAGATAGATAAATAGATAGATAGATACATATTTACATATGTACTTACATACCATAGTTTGCTGCTGAGAGTCTCTCCAGTTTATTTTATTTAATATTCTCATAATCTAGAAGCTATTCTCTACAATGATAAAATAATCCAACTCTCAGGCAATACTGAGAAAAACATAACGTAACTAATATCTCAACATACTTGACCCTATATTTTATATGAAAATAAATGAGGCCAGGCTCAAAGGCTCATGCCTATAATCCCAGCACTTTGGGAGGCCGAGGCGGGTGGATCACTTGAGGTCAGGTGTTCGAGACTAGCCTGACCGACATGGTGAAATCCCGTGTCCACTAAAAAAAAAACACAAAAATTAGCCAGTCATGTTGGTGCATGCCTGTAAGCCCAGCTGCTTGGCAGGCTGAGGCAGGAGAATTGCTTGAACCTGGGAGGTGGAGGTTGCAGTGAGTCGGGATCATGCCGTTGCACTCCAACTTGGGCAACAAGAGCAAAAAATCTCTGAAAAAAAGAAAGAGTAAAACACTGGTTGCTCTCTGTTTTAGTAACATGTTATTTATTAGGTAAATGTGATACATATTAAGTAAAGTGGGATTTTTCTTAGAGAAGATATTTATCTCTATTGAGGTAGCAAAATAAATATGTATAGATTGAATGAATTTGTCTCCCTTTAGGTTTAAATAAGAAATGGGTGTGTGTTTTCTTGGCCTATTCCTATTTTTCCTGGCTTATTCATATTCTAATTCCTCTTGTTTATATAATTATTCACTTTGATCACCTCATATATCTTATCTTTTTCGGGTGGCCTAAAAGCAAAAATATTCTTACAGTCTAGTCAGCATTTGCTGTGCTTCTTATTATTGTACTTGTTTAGCACAAACTTGATGCTGATTCTACTTCTCATTCTTCATGACAAAACAAGTGGAAAAAATATCTGGGAATTGGCTCTATGACATGGCTAAATAACACTAATATGGGTCTTGTGCTCTTAATCTATAAAATGGGAATAATAAAAATAGCAAGTCTGTAATCACTGCTATATGAAAACCTGGAGTTTTATGAGTGCTTCTGGGAATACCTAGTAAAGAAAACATATCTGTATGCTTTATCTTTTAATAGTTAAAAACAGTTTTGACAATAAGTAGCTTATATTTATTAGTTATTATAATACGTATAATTGTAAATAGTTTATAGGTATTAGTTATTATAATATACATGTACATATAACACATTCATATAAACTATAAGTAGTTTATACGTATTAGTAATTATAATATACCTATTATAATAACTAAGAATAGAAAAGCAATGTAGAAACTAAGAGTTATATAATACCCATAGTAATTAATCAATAAGCAAACACTATTTTTAGTATTTTTATACTATTTGTATATGTATTCATTACTTTATGTATATAATTCTTTATATAATTCTTAGGTTCCATAATACCTTTATTCTGTATATTTTGAATTATGTATTTAATAGCCTAATATATTTCTAATTTGGAGAAAACGAGGAAAATTGTCTTCCTTCAATTATTATAAGTATGCATTTCTTTATCCAGGGAGGCTAAAAGGCAAGATCATAACAAGCTATTATATGGAAAATTAGTTCTTCAAAATATTCCTTCTAAAATTGAGGCAACAGAATCATTTTTCCCTCTCATTGTATGTTTAACTTAAAATTGTTTCAACAACAATATGTAGATTGCCAGTTCAAGTTCTCAGGTGTAACAAGACTCACATTTCTTTGTTATACAATACAATATAAATATAAAGTAAAACATTATATTAAAATGAAAGTTTTATAATATTTAGACATTAATATCTCAGCCTTTCATTAGCATATTATTTGAAGAAAGGCATTCACTTTTTCACAGGTTACTTCCTTGCTCCTGAAAATGATGATGTTCTATTTTCTACTATTTTTGTCTAAAAATTTAAACAGGTTAGTATATCCTCTGCATAAATGCTACAAAATACAATGCACAATAATTTTGTTAAAATTACTAAATGTTAGTAAAAAATTTGATTAGTTTTCTTAATAATTGTTTCCTTATTTTTCATATCTATATATGCAGTCATTCTAAAGTTAAGGACTACTCTCTTGATAATGGAGAAATCTTTCAACACACAAAAACAAAATTTTTATTGTCTTTTAAATAGGTCCTGAGAAGAGGATTAGAAAAAGGAAACACATCAAAAAGTTAAGAGGCAGAAATAGCTTTTATGTTGCTGGTAAATTTAATGAGATCTTAAGTTATTCGACTGGCAAGTCTCATCTCTTTGAGCATCTCAGTGAAGACTGTCAGAAATCATCAAAATTCAACACAACAGAGTAAAAGCTAATAGCATTTTTGTTATACCAAAACTGAAAGGATTGGTAAGACTCAAAATGAATGCTATTACTGAAAATCTTCTTTTATCTAATTCTTTGTGCAGTGAGTGAAAATTGAACAAATACATATCCTTTTTATGGTGTTAAAATGAATTCTGACACTATTAAACAAATATTCTTTGGTCCTGAGACCTCCTCAATACTTCTTTCACAAGCAGTATTATTAGAATATCCTATGTGACTCTAGTTCATAATATTCTGGCTATCATTTGATTATTTTCTGTGAAATAAAAATGCAGCACTCTATTTTTTAAAAAATACTGTGTTTTGATGAAGAAGGAAGTTTTTGAGTGGTTATCACATTAGAGAAATTTTTATTGTAATCAACCTTTGATAATTTCTGACATGATTAATATTTATCTTCTTTTCTAGATGTTCTTAAGTAACAAAAAGCAATAAAGATAAAATACAGGACATCAAAGATATCACATACATTCATATATCTCAAGAAATGAAAGCAATGAAAGAGCTGTGATACGATCCATATTTTTTGTTTATTGACAACTTTCCAAACAAAATTCCAAACAATAATGAAGCAACTACAGATTGGGAAAAATAGTAAATCAGAAAGAGCAATTGAGAGAGCCTTTTTAGAAAAAAGTTTTCTCCTTTGGAACTATGTTACATTTTGAGTAATTATTATGATATTCAACCATTAATTTATACATTTGTTTTTAATTTAGCATATATTTTGAGTACTAAATATATCAGGCACTATTATAGGTGCTTGTGCTAATTAACAACCAGTTTTCTAGAATGTGTAAAGTGCCATAGAAAATACCTCTTGGGTTCTATGCTCACTACCTGGATGATGGGTTCAGTCATACCCAAACCTCAGCATCATGCAGTATACTCTGTAACAAACCCTCACATATATCCTCAAATCTAAAAGTTGAAATTTAAAAAAAAAAATAAAAAGCAAATAATTATATTAAGTATATTAACTAAAACAAAACTAAGTGATTCCGTTTTAGAAAAAGAATTTAGAAATGAGGGGGAGTGGAGACTAGAATAACACTTATGGTGTTCAATCAGAATCAAAACTATCAATATATACTTAAGTTTACTTTTTTTCTACGTTAGATAGAAATTGAAAAGAATGTGTAGATATATAAATAGACCTAGACGCACAAGTTTGTGTGTGAATGTGTATATATATATATATTTTTTGTTTGTTTGTTTTGTTTTTTGAGATGGAGTCTTTCTCTGTCGCCCATCTTGGAGTGCAGTGGCCCGATCTCGGCTCACTGCAAGCTCTGCCTCCTGGATTCATGCCATTGTCCTGCCTCAGTCTCCCAAGTAGCTGGGACTACAGGCACCTGCCACCACACCCAGCTAATTTTTTTGTATTTTTAATAGAGATGGGGTTTCACCGTGTTAGCCAGGATGGTCTTGATCTTCTGACCTCATAATCCGCCCATCTCAGCCTTCCAAAGTGCTGGGATTACAGGTGTGAGCCATAGCGCCCGGCCGAATGTGTGTATATTTCTTAATTTTAACCACTAAGACTAGAAGCAATAACATTTTAATAGCAATCAGCACATCTAGCATTCAAATCTTGGATTCACTTTTTTCTTCTTTAAAAGGATACAGAGCTCCTTGGATCAATGCCTGATTCTAGGTGCATGCGGCAGAAAGAACAAAATGGGTCTGAGACATCTGTTGTTGTTAAGAAAATAAGGAAGTCTCAACTAATGATTGAGACATGCCAAAGAACATAGGAGCTAACTAGAAGTGGCTCTCAGTGACCCAAACTGAGATAAATTGAACAAGGGAATAAATAATGATGGCAATAGATTATTCAGATTAATTAAACCAAATACACATGAATCCACACTAATATAAATAAATAATTGGATAAATAAGAAAAGTGGGACAAAGGAAAGCTTTTCCATACAGTAGAATTCTAATCAATAAATACAGAAAGAATAGTGGAAATAGATTCTCATTTCTTGGCAAATACCACATAATTGTTGCAGACAAGTCTGCTAAAATTAGTGGATACAATTACGAGAAACAAGATATTTGCGTAATCTCCAAGTATCTCTCAACAAAATACTGATTTTAAAAATGGTAACTTTGAAGTGGAGAAATGTGGCAGACAATGTCTTATTCAAGTGATCAGAGTTAACATCAACAATATTAGGACACGATAATATCATGTGCCTCCTGATATGATGCACTGAGAAGGACAACCTCGGCATTGTGGCATTCTTGCCAAAATATATTATGTGAATTTAACCATGAAGAAATATTAGAAAAAAATCAAACTTCAAAATAATCTACAAAAAACAAGTATCAAGGGCATGAAAGACAAAAAGAAAAGCTGAATTTTCTTTTTTAACTTTTTTGTTTTGAGATGGAGTCTTGCACTGTTGCCAAGGCTGGAGTGCAGAGGTGTGATCTCTGCTCACTGAAAGCTCCGCCTCCCGGGTTCACGCCATTTTCCTGCCTCAGCCTCCCAAGTAGCTGGGACTACAGGTGCCCGCCACCACGCCAGCTAATTTTTTGTATTTTTAGTAGAGACGGGGTTTCACCATTTTAGCTAGGATGGTCTCCATCTCCTGTCCTCATGATCCGCCCGCCTCGGCCTCCCAAAGTGCTGGGATTACAGGCATGAGCCTCCGCACCCGAATAAAGAAAACTAAAGAAATGTAGCAGATAAATGCAATATGTGACCCTGATTTTGATCCTAGTTAAAAAACATTAGTGGAACCATGAACAAAATATGTAAATAAGGTCTGTAGGTAAGTAACTAATTCTGTATCAATTTCCTAATGTGAGTAACTGTACTCTTAGATATGGTGTTAGCAGTCAAGAAGCTGGGTGAAGAATTTATAGGAATTCTTGATTTTTTAAAATATATTTTTGTAAGCTTTAAAGTAGTTCAAAATGAAAATTTTAAAATAAAATGAATAAAAAAGAAAAAGGATAGGATGGATCTTCTGAAGTATTGTGCTAAATATGAAATTCGTGGTCCATCCCTGAGGTCTTTTATATTACAGTGTTTAAGATATAAAATAAATGTAAAGAAAACCAAAGAATGATCAATAGTGATGAAAGTTATCACTATTTCTGGATAAACCATGTTCTACGATAGCACATAACTGGTGATAGCTTGGAATCATGCGAAGACCTCTCCAGGAAAATGAAATGTAAAGTGATGACTTAAATATGGAAAAGGAACCATTTGATTAACAAGCCAAACTATGAAGCTTCAAAGACAAGATGTTACCTTGTGCAAAACCCTGACATGGGGAAAAACTGTGTTTCAAGAGTGGAAAGAGCCCTGTCTTATTAGGAGTGAGGGTCTTGAATGGTGCCTGTGGTTGTAGACAGCAGAGCAGAGCTTTAGCATCCTGGAGATTTGTAATTGTACTCCACAAGTAACTAAAGGATTTAAGGCAGAGGAGGGAAAGAATCTTGCTTACATTACAAAAAATAAAAAAGAAAAAGAAGAAATAAAAAAATAGAAAAAAATGTAATATATATTATTATTATTACATTGGTTTATAGTAATTGGTTTATATCTAATTTGTTTCCCTGTGTTTATAATACATATATATCTCTGCCTCTTAAACCAAGAATAATTTTTACAGGGACAAGAATAAACACAAGGAAATGAATTAGGAAACTATTAAAGTGAAAGGACAAGAAGGTGGAGACCTTGTTCAAAATAATGAAATACATATTTAAGATATGTGCAAGTTTGAAGAAAAGAGCTACTGATAGGGTTTTGGTGTATTAGATAAGATAAAATCAATGGGAACACCAGCTGAAGTAAACAAACAAGCATACACACACAAACTGGGAAGCAGAGAAAATAACAAAACTCTACTTAAAACATTATGAATTTCAGTTGTCTATAAAACAATCCACATTTGATATTAAGTAAGTAGATGACTTTGCAAAGCTCTAACTCAGAGAAGATACCAAAATTGGAAATATTCTGAGATGCTATCATGTAACTGGTCTTTAAACCCATGAAAATGCTTGAGAACACTCAGGGGGAAAAGTGAGTAAGTCGAGAAAAAAGAAAGTACTCAGCTAAGTGGGTTGAAGACAGTACAGGAAATATTGAAGGAGACTGTCTATTGTTTGATTGATTTCTTTCAAAGAAAGAATACAAAGTAAGTTGATAACTGAAGGACAACGGTAGGTCAATGTAAACTTTTAACAAAAAGGGAATTATTCATTAATGAGAATGATAATACTAAAATGAGAGGGAGAGCTAAGGGACAGAATTTACTTAATATTGGGAGATCTCATCAATTTAGCATAAGACATGTGGTAACTTTGTAGAAGGTTATTGTTATGAATGCTGTGGGAGTGAATGCATTGGGAAACTAAAATAGAATGTTTGGCACTGTTGAGTATCCTTTTAAGTTTTGTAATGAATTGAAATCATGTTATTAGTTACAACGTGGATGAGCCTGGAGGACATTATGTTAAGTGAAATAAGACAGGCACAGAGAGAGAAAAACCACATGTTCTCACTTATATGTGGGAGCTAAAAATGAGCTTATAAAAGTAACAAGTAGAATTGTAGTTATCAGAGGCTGGAAAGGATGGGAATAAGAAGAGGATGGAAAGAGGTTGGTAAGCAAAGTTAACTTTGTAACAAAGTTGTAGCTAGAAGGGAGGAATAGCTCTAGCGTTCTGTAGCACTGTAGGGTGAATTAAGTTAACAATAATTTAGTGAATTTTTTTAAAAACCTACCAGATTGAATTCTGAATATTCACATCACAAGGAAATGACAAATGTACAAGGTGATAGTATGCTAATTACTCTGATTAGATTATTTCATATTGTATACATGTATCAAAATATCACTCTGTATCCCATAAATACGTATAATTATGTGCCAACTAAAAACAAAAGAAAAAATAGAATTCAAAATATAATCAATGTTCAACAAAAGCTTATTAAATTAAGACAAAAAGCTATTGAAAATCATTTTTAATTCTGAATTTAAATTAAAATAATCTAGCTTAATTATGTCATTTCCCCCAGAATTCTTAAGCTTTTTGGATGCTAGCCCATTAAAAAAAGGAAAAAATTTGGAATCATATTGTTTACTCTAATAACCTAGTCTAAATCACGATTCTAGAGAGAAGTGGTAAAGACTCAAATTGTTATTATATTAGAAACTTAGCCTTCTGAAGGCAATATTAGGGAAAAAGAACTCTAGGCCACAATGAGAATGAGAGTAGTTTAAACAGGAAAAGGAAGAATCAGAGAGATTATTGAAAATGCCATCAACTAAGCATAATTCAAACAGAAAACAACATATATATATATATATATATATATTTTTTTTTTCACCTAGAATTAGTAAATCAAGAAAATTGTATTACAATTTTATTGGATGGTGAGTTCTATAATATACTAAGTATAAAAAAAGAAGTAAAAGACTTGACATATGCCATAATAAAATATTTAATAAGAACATATCTAGTAAGTACATAGAAATATATAAACAAAAACAGCTTTATTCAATAAGTATTTGTGACTATTATATATCTTATCTCATTTATCTTCATATTATTTTTGTAGGATAAATATTACTAATTTGATGTGTTGGTTGCAAAAAGGGTAATGTCACTAAAAGAAGTCAGATAGCCTGATTAAGGTTTTACATTCATTCATTGTGACAAATATAAAATGAGAACACAATTTCTCTTATTATATCAAACTACCTGCTAAACAACAAAAGGAGTTTGATGATTTAATTACATATACTTTATCTTAATTCCCAAAGTGTATTAATATGGAAGGGCATTCTTTGTTGGTACCTGATGAGGTAAGAATTAAGAATTTAAAACTTATTGGTATAAACATATACCTAATTTAAATCATTTAAGTTATGATATATTAAGCTAATACATGCTTGAATTTGTTACTACTTTTGAAAATTTCTGTGTCTCCCCACACCTTCCTCATTCCACTTCGCTAGTTATTATGTTTCTTTTTTAATTTATGAAGATGGAATATAATGCCCAATTCATAATACTGTTTTTCAGGTACAAAGTTGACATAGACAATACTGAAATACATGTGATGACATTTACAGTAGCAATTCAAATTAAAAGAGAAAAGCATCTTTCTAAACCATCTTCAAGTAAACACTTGCCATTTATTTCTACTAGCAAATATTTCTATGTATCCTAAAAATTAAAAGTGATATACATTGAGTAAGACTTTACAGTCCTCAGAATACTATGATGGAAAAATATGTATTTGATATGTTTTCCTGCCATTTCGCTATCTAGAAAATGTCCTAATTCTTAAAAAAGATCATTAGCTAGCCACTGAAATCTCAGGGGAAAAGCTATTAAAACTGACAGCTACATTTTATAACACTACACATATAGACAACTCAGAGTTTAAATACATTGGATTTGTAATCTCTCTGTTATTTAGAAGAGGTGCTGTATAGGTGAAGGACTCATTTTGTGAACCTTTCTTAGTATATCAGCTAATTTATTCTTAGAACATTTCTAGAGAAAGAAAAACAGCAAGAGATCATCAGAGAATAAAAAAAAGTATTATAAAAATGAGTTAAAATCATTTAAAGTAGCAGTTTATTTTTCAGAAAAGAATTTTAAGCCTCTACATATTTATGAACAAGAATGGAAACTCTTGAACAACAGTCATGAAAATTTAAAATACAGATCTGATAAAAAATTCCTCTGCCTGTTTTATCAAATGTGTTTTGATTGGAAATAAATGGGGAGTTTGTTTCATAGCTCCCCTGGGTTGGAGGTAAAAAGTTTCTATTCCTTAGGAAATGGAATAAAATAAATTGGTTAAAAGAACTTTTGAGATTCATTCGTCCATAGCACTCTAAAATAGGAATTAGCTTAGAAAGGTCATTAACGACCAAAATTATCTGAGTTTGGTGGAGATAAAAAAGCAAGACTGAAAGTTATATTTTTTTTCAAGCAATGTTTGAATGGATAAAGTACAGAAGGAGAAAAATGGTTGCATTTCTATGCATTGAAAATGCTTATTTGATTTTCTTTTAAGCTTTTTGTTTCAAATGGCCCACTTAAATTTACTGACTTTATACCAAATAAATTAATTTCACTTTTCACACTGCTATCCCTCTAGTTTCTTGCCTCAATTTATTCCAGAATGACATTCTACATTTATTCAATAAGTACTCAGAGGGATGTGTTATGTGCATGGCATTCAACTAACCATTAGTTGGACAAGACAAACTAAGTAAAGGATATCTTTCCTGCCTTCTTAAAGTTTGCAGTTTAATTATCTTGATTTCGAGCCTCATTCTCTTACATTTTCACTAATTTTCCATATTTTTTCTAAGTCTCTGAGAAGTTTTGATAGTGAATTCCATCACCTTTATATTAGCTAAGCTCTCATTGGCTTTCTAACTCAATTTATCACATGGATATTGACTTTCAACCATGTTTTCTTTTTTTCTTTTTTTTTCTTTTCTTTTGAGATGAGTTTTGCTCTTGTTGCCTAGGCTGGAGTGCAATGGCGTGATCTCGGCTCACTGCAACCTCTGCCTCCAGGGTTCAAGCGATTCTCCTTACTCAGCCTCCCAAATAGCTGGGATTACAGGTGTGCACTACCATGCCCAGCTAATTTTGTAATTTTAGTAGAGACCACGTTTCTCCATGTTGGTCAGGCTGGTATTGAACTCCTGATCTCGTAGTCCCCCCGCCTCAGCCTCTCAAAGTGCTAGGATTACAGATGAGCGACACCGTGCCTGGCCTCAACCATGTTTTCAATTCTGAAAACAACTAAGAAGTATATGACCGTTCTTACCTTCAAATAAATACAATTTTAGTCTAAATGATAAAAGGACTCTATATAGGTAAATTCATCATAAGTTAGGAAGTACAAGTGGAATGAAAAGTTGAAAAAAATGGCATAGTACGTGAGTATGAAAGGATACAGAATTAAAACCCTCTAGAAGATTCAGTAAAATATATGGCTTCCTTTTTATCCAAATAATTTTAGAAACTTTCCCTCCAACTTCCACACTTCTATGGCATTCAATTCCCATCTTTATTTTATTTCATCTTATATTTTGTTTTACCTTCTGTCTTTACTTTCCCTTCTTGTTGAAGTAATTATTTCCTAGAAACATAGATCTTCATAAGGTTTATTACTGATTTAACATCTAAAGTTATCATATAATATGAGCTAGATTATGTTATCTAGCAATTTATCAATTGCAAAAATTTCACCCAATTGTAATTTAGAAAAAGTGTCAAACTCCCTAATAAGTTGCAAGAATAACAAAACTAATATTCAAATACATGCAACTCAATCCATAATCCATGTTTGTGTGTGTGTGTAAAGTTTTTTTTTTTTTTTTGAGACTGAGTTTCGCTCTTGTTGCCCAGGCTGGAGTGCAATGGTGCAATCTCGGCTCACTGTAACCTCCGCCTCCCAGGTTCAAGTGATTCTCCTGCCTCAGCCTCCCGAGTAGCTGAGATTACAGGCATGCGCCACCACACCCAGCTAATTTTGTATTTTTAGTAGAGACTGGGTTTCTCCACATTGGTCAGGCTGGTCTTGAACTCCCGACCTCAGGTGATCTGCCCGCCTCAGCCTCCCAAAGTGCTGGGATTACAGGTGTGAGCCACCGCCCCAGCTAAATTTTTTAACTTATTCAAAAATCAGTTGTATACATCACTATAATTCACAGGGATAAGCAAATTATTTCTATAAAGAGCAATATAACAAATATTTTAGGAGTGTGTGTCTGTAAACTTTTGAGCTTATTCAAAAAGTAGTTGCAAACATTATTATGAGTCACAGTGTCAGCAAAGTATTTATTTCTATAAAGGGTAAGACAGTAAATATTTTAGGCTTTGGGAACATTGTAGAAGTCTCTGTCACAACTGCTAAACCCTGTTGTAACAAGAAAGTAGACAATATGCAAACAAATGGCTGTGGCTACAATATTATCAACTTTATTCATGGACACAAATGTTAAACTTTGTTAATTTTGTTTTACGAACTATTATTCTGTTGATATTTTTGTATTATTCAAAAAATATAAAAACATTCTTAGCTGCAGGTTGTACAAAAACAGGCAATAGGACAGGTTCAGTGTATGGGCTGAAGTCTGCTAAACCCTGTGGTTCAACTATAAATATTACAGTATATAGCTGCTAATAGCAAGAGCAATGTCCTTTTTATACACAAGAAAATTATCACAGGTGGAAATTATATTAAATACGTTTTAATCATGCAAATTATACAGGAATGTAGTACTTTTGAAAAAATCAAACGATTACCAGTAAATCTATTGTGTGTTGGTTCATCCCCAGAAGGCCATTATTATCAGTGTGGTTTGCGTATTTCCAGACATTTTCCAAAGCAATCACATAAGTTTATTTTAAAAATGTATTCTCACATATTTTACTGATAAACCATTTAAAAGTAAATGTGCAAACAATAGTTCTGCAATTCATTCATTCTCTTTAATAAGAAACATGCTGGAGACAAAGAAGGCAGGTTTTTTGGTAACCATATAACTGGCTAACCTCTTGGCAAACAAACTAAGAAGTTTCCAGGAAGGAATATCTTACCTACAGAATGCTTTTAGAAGAATGTATGTGCTGTGATTTCTTTTCTAGGGTTGTTTATAATAAAACCTAAATCTCTTTGACTCATGGGGCGTAGTTTCCTGGACCATCTAAAGACAAAATGAGATATTTTGTGATCTAAATATCTCCTCTGCGTAAGTGAGATGACCGCACATCTTACTCAGAATCATCATCTATTATCCTTGTTCAAAGCATATCTGATGTGGGAGGAAACGACCCAGGGATTCTCACAGTGCTATCTGACCTTACCTTGCTCCACCTGTACCTCAAAATAATTTTTATCCATAAAATTATTAGTTAAGTTTGCATAAGATCTCCGATGCATGTGAGTCTGATTTGATAATCTAATACTTTGTGTATTTTTAACCACAATAATGTGTTTTTATTTTTCAATTTAATATGTATTGGAAATCTTAGTGATTCAACACACGTTAATCTTTATCATTTCTTTAACTCTTAGATATGTCATATTTACTTAGCCATTTCTCTATTGGTGGACATTTAATCTATTTAATGGGCTTTTGACTATTTTTAAAAAGCTGTAATTGACATCCTATTGCATTTTATTGCACATATGTTAGTATTTCACAAGACAGATGATGAGTTAAGGAAAATTGTGCTTATAAGTTATTCACATTGTAAAATTTAATAGATATAAAAAATTTTCATCTAAAGTGGTCTTAAATTACAGATGTCAATTTGATATTATTAAACTTTGAATTATTTTGCTAAACCCATGGATTGAAAGTATAATTTTATGAAATCTTAGGTACCACAGGAAGAAGTATAAATTGATACAACTGATTTGAAAAAAAGTTAGTCTGTGATTAAATAAGTATCCACATATGTTTGCTCCTAAAATTCCTTGGATAGTTATATGTTGTAGATAAACTTATGCATATAATTCTGAGAACATATGTCCAAGTATTTTCATATTGACTTTGCTCCTAAGCAACCAAACTTTAAAATAACACAAATGTATATAAGGAATAAAATAGAAAATTCTCATCTATATAAACAATCAAATATTATAGAGCAGTGAAAATAAATAAATTACAACTGCTTGCAACAACAGGGCTGTCACTCATAAACATATGTTGAACAAAAGGAGTGTGGCACAAAATAATACAGAAAGAGGATTTCATAGTAATTATCAAAGCAGGCCAAAAAACACTAAGGTATGTTGTTCAGAGATGCATACATGCTATAACTTTTTGAAGCACAGCAAAAAAATTATACATCAAACTTAGGGTAAGAGGAGCTTCTTTTAGGAAGGGACACTTAGGGGAGTCTGGGGCGCTAATATAGTCTAATTCCTGGCCTAGTTTGGTTTACATGGGTTAGCTTTACAATCTGAATACATTTAAGCTTTACAGATGTCTTTGATTCATGCTTTTGCATCTCACAATAAGAGGTTCTATTGTTTAAGTTTAATTTGTTTTACTTGATTATTGAAAAATTTAATTATTTAAAAAATTTTAATTAAATTAGTTTAAATAAATAATTAAGGTCTTTAGAACTAATCTCTTGATTCTTCCAGTAAGTACCTATTTTTACATTTTCCCACTTTTCTACTGATATATTTTTATTTTTCTAAATTATTTATAGATTTGCTTTGGTATACATAGTTTACATATTTTCTCATAGTAAAAAATATGTAGTAAAACTATTTTGCTAGAAGTGAAGACTTTAAATTTAAGTTAGCCAAATTAATCAATTTTTTTCAAGGGTATTGATTTTTAGTCTTGCTTAAAAAGGCAAAACGGAGGCATACATTAGGTAAATATATTGAGAATGGGAATTTGAATCAGAAAGAAAAGGCAGCGATCAGTTGGAAATATCTGAATACATATTGCCTAATGGGCATGTCCTCTCTCTGACAAAAAGCCTGATCTGACTGCAAATGAGGCAAATTGTGGCCTGTAGCAGCATGAACCTCCTTCTCCACCAAAGGATTGCTCAGTAATAACAGTCTAGCAGAAACTCACCTTGAAAAAAAAATGTAGACAACATGAAAAAAAGAAAGAAAGGAAGAAAATCAACAGTCATTCGGAGAAGTGCCATCATTGTAAGTGCATAGGGTAAGATTAAAATAACATAAGGCAAATGAAAGATGTATAAAATACAAAAGAAAGACAGCAGAGAGCAATAAAAAGAGTACTTCCAAATAAGTAGAATTAATATTCTCAGGGGAATGCCAGAAGTTACTGCATCCATTAATAAAGAAGAGGAAAGCTAAAAATGAGATCATTGAAGTAATGATGAATATATAATCTCTCAATAAATAATGATGAATTGCATATATAGTAAAAAGAAGGCTGAAATATTTTTAAGCATACGCTTGCATACTAAAATAAATGAGGTCAAATGAACAATACAAATACACTTCTTTTTGGACACTGACTTCTACTTGCACCTGCAGTTCTAGTCCTCTCTTTTCCACTACACTTTCTGATCTTCTTAGTATGAATTCCCACAAGAGGCTTCCTTTTCTTCTGACTGCTGAGTGAATTCAATGAGTTAAAGTGAATGATTTGTATTCTCAGGAAAGCAGAGAGCAAGATCAAGTATTTTTAACACTGGCTTCCCACGGGTGATTGGCTTTGTCCCTTAAGCTTAGGTGGTTGCTCTTTTCCTGATGAGTCTACTTTATCCTAAAGTTAGTAAACTTGCTTTGCCACTGGCCCTTTCAAACTAGGGGTGATAAAAATCACTCTAACCAAAGGTTACTGCAGTCTCTTGTGTTCTTTCTCATCCCTTCAACAGCTTTGCAAAGAGTCTCCAAATCCTCTCTGCATTATCCTTATTAAATTGCACTATCAGTTTCTTTATATGACCCCAACAAATACATGAATCTCCTAGTTAGGGAAACTGATAGACTAAGAGTACTTTTCTTTCATGTTCAAAGCTAGAAGGTAAGTATTTTCTAATAATGTGAAGCAGTTGAAATGACAATTTGGGTTAGAGCTGTGCTGTGGACTACAGCTATTTGAAAGTACAGTTTTATTTTTATGACAGTTTGCTCTCTGCTGTCTGAGATATTTACATTTTCCTTTCCTATGGAGAAGGTCAGAGTATGATTGATTCAACATTAAAAATAACTTTAGGTTGTTTAAAGTGAGGATGTTCTAAATGATAATATTTGTGAAGTCCTCTATTTTGATATTTTTCACTTAAGATCAGTGATTTAGAAATCAAGTGAAAATCTTGTTACCATTTGAATGAACATACTGATATTAATAAAATGATAAGTACTTTACATGATCATCCAAGTTAGATTTTGACAGAATGCCTAGGGTCTTGGAGTAACCAGCTTTTGGCAATTCCTGGCTCTCTTTTTCATATTCAAATTTGTAAAGAAAGCAGAGAAGAGTAAATGCGTGTAGGTGTCTTCCTCCTGGAAGTAGGCACAAACTGCATGGAAAACCAACCAAAAAATGGTAACAGAAAAATATGATAATAATTTATTTAAAAATAAAATTCTTAGACTTTGTCATAACTAGAAGACTATCTAGAATTGTGAATGAAGTAAGGACCCCAAATAAAGACGCATTTCTAATTCTCATATTTCTGGCCCATGCGGCAAATATTGGGTATGCTAGATGGAAGAAAAGGTGTTCAATATATAACATCCTCTTCCATATCTCAGTTTTGATTCTATTAAAATTAATACAAGGAATATAACAGAATAGTGAGAAACAAACACATTTAGTCTGATATAGGGGATGCAGATGAATTTGATTTATATTCATGGCAGTTGAGCCTTCTAATATTGAATTCCAGAGTTAGTGCAGAAGCAAAGAATGTGTGCTTTCTGTGAGTGATTCATAAATAAAAAGAACAGAGGCATATGTTTTTAACAAGTACTTATGTGGGATTCATAAAATTAATTTTTATATTATCCTCTCCCCTATCAACAAATTGTTAGGCACACCATGTCCGTGTTTTAAATGTTTATTAAAATTGCGTTGTATTTTAATCTCAACAATATCAATATAGATTTAATCCTCAGTCATGTATATCAACTTTTGTGAAAATTAATTTTATTTTCTTTCACTGGCGTAAGTTTAATAGTTATTCAAAAAAAAAAAAATCTCCTGGATTTTTTATTCCCCTGACTTTTTAAATGTTTAAAAGATGGCTGTTTCTTACCTTCATGTGATTAGGGGACCTTATGTTAAATTCTTGAGTTATGCTTTCTGCAGACTTTAGGTAGACAGAGTTTCACTGGTGAGGTAAATTTTTTTAAACTGTGAAATGCACAGATCTAAAGTTTACAATTCAATAACTTTGGACAAATACAAAGACCCATATAATCAATACCGATTCAAGCTACAGGCATTTTCCTCACCTCAAAAATTCCTTCATGCCTTTCCACTTAAATCTCATTCACACATCAAATCTTTAATCCATTCTTATTTTCATAACCATGGATTAGTTTTGCCTCTTCTGGAATGTCATATAAATGGAACTTTATGCCATGTAATTTTTTTTAATTTGTTCAACATAATAAGAATAGATATTCAACTTTTTTATTTCATTCAATATAATATTTTATAGAGGCCCAGACATTTTGTTACACGTCAATATCTGATTTGTTGCTGTTGTTGTTAATTCTGAGTACTGTAGTGTCCACTGTATGAATATATACAATTCGTGTATCCATTCCTTTATTGAAGGTTGTTTGGGTTGTTTCAAGGTTTAGTTTTAAGAATAAAACTGTTCTAATAAGTTTTGAATAAATCTTTATCGTGGCATCAGTTATTATTTCTTTTGTATATGTAACAGAAAAAACTTACTGGGTCAAAGAAAAATATATTTTAAACTTTATAAGAAAATAATTAACTGTTCTCTGGAGTGTTTGCCCCATTTTACACTCTTAAGAAACAAAAAGACTTCCAGTTGCTACATATCTATAATTTTTGGTATTGTCAGTATTTTAAAATTTCTTTAAATAATTTCTAGTGAATGTGCAATGGCTGTCATTGTCATGTATATTTGCATATTCCTAATGAATAATGATGTCCAGTGCCTGTTCATGTGACATTGCATATCTTCCTTTGTAAGATATTCAAGACCCATGCCTATTTGGGGAGAGGCTGTTAGACATTTTATTACTGAATAGTACTACTTATTAAGATCTTCTAAGTCATTTGTATGTATTAAAAATAATTCCTCTGATTCTGTGTCCTGCCTTTTAATTTTTTTCAATGCTTTCTCTTGATGAGTAGAAAATCTTATTTTGAGGAAGCCCTATTTATATAATTTTTTCCTTTATGGCTACATTTTCTGTTTGTTTTGTCTGAAATATTTTTGCCTCCTTAAAGATGTAATATTTTGCCCCCTAAGATGCAAGATTGTTCTCTTATATGCTTTATAGTATTAGTTTTTATATTTATGTTTCATATTTATGTTTATGAGCATCTCAAATTGGATTCATCACAAATTTGTAGGTGATATGGGATAAACATTGACGTTAGGCTAAGCATGATGACTCACATTTGTAACCCCGGTGCATTAGGAGACTGAAGAAGGAGGATTTCTTGAGCCCAGGAGTTCGAGGCTGCAGTGAGCTATGATTGCACCACTCCAGCCTGGGCAACAGAAAAAGTTAGAAATAAAAAAATTAATTTGATTTTCATAAATTTATCTAGTTGTTTCAGATATGTTGTAAAAATATGTGTTTTCTATTGTCCTTTGTCTTCATAGAAAATCAGTTCATCATCTATGTTAAACATAAACATATTTATGGATGCTCCATTTTTTAACATGCAGCTTTAAAAATCTTAAAATAATTTAATGTTACTTCTTTGATTATATTCTTTTCCAAGATTGGTTAAGTTACCTATGTTCCTTTGTATTTCTGCATATTTATATACATCTTGACATCACATTGTTTATTTTTATTTTGCAGTAAAATCTGATGTGATTTTCATCAGAGTTGAAATATATTTGTAGATCAATGTAAGGTGGATGGATATCTTAATATAAATAACATATCAATAAGAACATGTATAGATCTACGTTTTCTATTTTTTCTTAAAATTTCTCAATAATATTTTTTAGCTTCTAGATAAAAGACCTATGCATATTTTGTTGCCTTTATTCCTAAGAATTATATGCTTGTGATTATTCTATTGTGAATAGAATTTATTATTATGTTTTAATGATTCATTATTAGTATGCAACAACACATTTTACTGGTTAAGAACTGCTTATCCAAAATGCTTGTCGAATTAATGCAAAAACAGCAAACTAAATACCACGTTTTCACTTATAAGTAGGAGGTAAACATTTGGTACCCAAAAACACAAAGATGGGAACCATAAACACTGGAGATTCCAACAGGGAAGAGAGAGGGAGCTGGCCAACTGTTGAAAAACTGTCTATTGGGTCTTATGTTCACTACATGGGTGATGAGATCATTAGAAGTCCAATATTCACCATCACACAGTATACCCATGTGACAAACATTCAGATGTACCCCTAGAATCTAAAATAAAATAAAACAATCAGTTGCCAATATACAAATTGAAGTTGAATTCAACTCATGCTGCACTCTTTTCCCTGTTGCAATCATTATTACTGATTAAAATCTGTCCTTACCACTTTAACTAGTGTCCTCCTTCATTTATTTTTAATACAAGAGGCCTTTCTGCCTTGCTTACTTATGTATTTCCAATGTTTGCACAGTTTTTGTTCATAGTGTCTGCTTAATAGGTATTTGTTAAAAAAAAATGAGCACATATAGTGAGTTAAAAAATGCTTGGGACCAGAGGTATTTCAGATTTCAAATTATTTTCAGATTTCAGAATATTTACATTATACTTACAAATTCAGTAGTGCTAATCCAGAAATCCAAAATCTGTAATGCTTAAGTGAACATTTCCTTGAGCATCACGTCAGCTCTCAAAAAGTTTAAACTTTTAGAGCATTTCAGATTTCAGATATCTGGATAAGGAACACTCAACATGCACTTTTATATATTAACCTTGTTTGCTATAAATTTCATATATATATATAATTTAGTTCTAGTAGCTTTTGAAATGTATTCCTTAGTTTTTTTTCCATAATCATCTCATTTTCAAGTAAAGACAATTTTGTTTTTCCTATTCAATCATTATGTCCTTTATTTTTCTTCTTTTTATAATGGTTAGTGCTTACAGTAATGTGTAGAATAGTAGTGAGATGAACATTATTTCTTTTTTCCTGATTTTATGTGGAATTTTTCAATATTGCACCTTTAAATAGTACCCTGCCTGAAGATTTTTTGTAGATTGTGGAAATAAATAACACCTAATAATAACAGAGAGAATCTATATTTATTCAGACTTTTTATAACAAGAAAGTCAGCTGTCATCATATATGTTTTGCAGAGACTCAAAGAAAGGCTGAGGAATAGGAAAGTTTTGTACTTGGAAAAGGAAAGCTTTTGGATATGCTCTGCCTTAAGGTTGTATGGGGAAGCTGAAGATGGACTAAATAAATAAGGGGAAATGGAGCATCTTATGTGATCAGTCAGAAAGCATACTTGACTTTCTCTGATGGGTCCTGAGTTGGCAGCGGGGGCAAAAATAGGGAACCTGGCAATCATTAACTAAATCCTATTCATTTGGGGCTGGTTGATGCAGAGGCTGTGATTTGGCTTCCCAGGCTGGTTGCTACAAAGATGTGGGTCAGAACTCTATTCTTATATATGGTCTGGCTACCCCTCCTCCCATTTTGTCATTAACTAGCTTGTGAGGCATTGACCAAGCCAATTCAGGGAAGTTTAGAGATTCAAATCTTCACGACTTAGAGACTGTTTAGTTGTCTCTATTGTCAACCATATTATGAGATGTTCTTGAACTTTTTGCAGTTTTGTAGTAAGGGCAATCTTCTGGTGAGAGGGCTGCTATAAAAAGGAAGTTAAGACTGAGTTGAATGCAATTGGCCAGCATCATGACTACTATGACAAAAACAAGAACAATGAGTAGTTCCTATAAAATGCTTCAGAAATAAAACCCCAGTTGTCCAACTCAAGTCAAGAGAACAAATCTTTCAGGTTATGACGATCAGCCATAGAGAGCCAAGTAACTTCTTCCTTAAGGCAATATATAGCTTATTACATCTTGCTGTATTAATCATGGTTATTGTTTTTGTTTTGCTTTGACATCTTGAGACCATATGGGTTTCAAGACAGAGTGCTCCTCCTAGGGTTAGCTAATTTCTAGAAATACTAAACAACTTGCCTATGAGCATGTTATTTATATGCAAACCAACCAATCCAGAATCCACACCCTCACTTGACTCTTATTATATGGCTCCTGTGGTCTGGGACATTATCCCTCTGCTTTCATCACCCCAGAATCAGGTGCTGGAACACTAGGGACTAAATTACACAAAAAGTACTCACACTACCCAATCTTAAACCTGCTCAGCTGCTTACACTGTCTCACTCATTCCTTCCAAGGAAAACCATATTAAAGGCTCTGGCTCATGCTTTAGTCTTGCTCCTTTTGCCTTCACTGACTCTGGTACTTCCCCATATGGCCCCAGTGCATGATGTGCTGTGGCTCCTGTTTCTAGGGCTTTATGTGTATAAGAACACGTGACAGTCATTTCTGTCTCTGCAAGTCTCTCCATAATTAAATGGAGACAAAAAGAAATCTAGAGCAATGAAACAGTGTAGTTGTTTTGTTTTTTTAATTAATTTCAACTTTTATTATAGGTTAATGAAAGACTGTTACATGAGTAATTGTGTGATGCTGAGGCTTGGAGTCCCAGTGATCCTACCACCCAGGCAGTAACACAGTACCCAACAGGTAGTTCTTCAGCCCACAACCCCTACCTTTCCTCCCCAATCTAGTGGTCCCCAATGTCTATTGTTCCCATCTTAACATGTGTATTCAATGTTTAGCTACCATCTATAAGTGAGAAGATGTGGTATGTGGCTTTCTGTTCTTCTATTAGGTCACTTAGGATAATGGTCTCCAGCTCCATTCATGTTGCCACAAAGAACATGACTTTGTTCATTTTTATGGCTGCATTGTTTTTTGTGATGTATACATACCATATTTTCTTTACCCAATTCTCTATTGATGGACACCTAGGTTAATTCTATTGCTTTGGTATTGTGAATAGTGCTGCAATGAACATACGGGTGCATGTGTCTCTTAGATAAAATAAATTATTTTCCCGTGGCTATATATACTCAATAGTGGGATTGCTGGGTCAAATGGTAGTTCTATTTTAAGTTGTTTGAAGAATCTCGAAACTTCTCTCCACAGTGGCTGAACTAGTTTGCATTCCCACCTACAATGTATAAGCGTTCCCATTTCTCCACAGACTTCTCAACATCTGTTGTTTTTTGTAAGTTTTAATAATTGCCATTCTGACTGGTGTGAGACGGTATTTCATTGTGGTTTTTGCATTTGAATTTATGTGATGATTAGTGAAGTTTAGCAATTTTTAATGTTTCTTGTCTGCTTGTTACGACACCTTTTGAGAAATGTCTGTTCATGTCCTTTGCCCATTTTTTAGGTGGATTTTTTGGATTTTTTGCTTGTAGATTTGTTTAAATTCCTTACAGATGCTGGATATTAGACCTTAATGAGAAGCATACTTTGCAAATATTTTCTCCCATTCTTTAAGTTGTCTGTTTACTCTGTTGATAGTTTCCTTTGGTAGGCAGAAGCTCTTTAGTTTAATCAGATCTCACCTGTCAATTTTTGTTTTTGTTGCAAGTGCTTTCGGGAACTCAGTCATCCATTTGCCAAAGCCTATATCAAAAAGGGTACTTCTTAGATTTTCTTCTAGTATTATTATAGTTTTAGGTCTTACTCGTAAATCTTTAATCTATCTTGAGTTAATTTTCATCTATGTTGAGAGGCAGGGGTCCAATTTCAATCTTCTGTATATGGCTAGCCAGTTACCACAGCACAATTTATTGAATAGGGATTTCTTTTCCATTGCTTGTTTTTGTCAGCTTCTTCAAAGGTCACATAGTTGTAAGTGGGCAAATTTAGTTCTGGGTGCTGTATTCTCTTCCACTGGTCTGTGTGTCTGTTTTTGTATCAGTACCACGCTGTTTGGATCACTGTAGCCTTATAGTACAGTTTGAAGTCTGGCAATGTGATACCTCTGGCTTTTCTTTTTGCTTAGGATTGCTTTGGCTATTCAAGCTCTTTTGTGGTTCCAGATGAATTTTATAATAGGTTTCATTCTAATTATTTAAAAAATGACATTGGTATTTTGATAGGAATAGCATTGAATCTGTAAATTGCTTTAGGCAGTATATCCATTTTAACAATATTGATTCTTCCAATCCATGAGCATGGATATTTTTCCATTTATGTGTCATCTCTGATTTCTTTCAACAGTGTCTTGTACTTCTCCTTGTAGTGGTCTTTGACCCCCTTGGTTGGATGAATTCCTAGGTATTTCATTTTCTTTGTGGCTATTGTAAATTGGATTGTGTTCTTGATTTAGTTATTAGCTGCAATGATTTTGGTTCATAAAAATGCTACTTATTTTCCTACAATGTTTTTATTTTTTGAAACTTTACTGAATTCACTTGTCAGTTCAAAGAGCCTTCTGATGGAGACTTTAGGATTTTCTATGTGTAGAATCACAGCATTGGCAAAGAGAGATTGTTTAATTTCTTTTCCTATTTGGATGGCTTTTGTTTCTTTCTCTTGCCTGTTTGCTCTCACTAGGACTTTCAGTACTATGCTGAATAGAAGTGGTAAAAGTGGGCATCCGTGTCGTGTCTCAGTTCTCCAGGGGTGTGGTTCCAGCTTTTGCTGTTCAGTTTGATGGCGACTGTGGGTTTGTCATAGATAGTTTTATTATTTTGAGGTATGTTCCTTCAATGCCTAATCTGTTGAGGGTTTTTATCATAAAAGGAACGTTGAATTTCATTTATTTATTTATTTATTTATTTATTTATTTTTGAGATGGAGTCTCACTCTGTTGCCCAGGCTGGAGCGCAGTGGCGAGATCTCAGCTCACTGCAAGCTCCACCTCCTGGGTTCACGCCATTCTCCTGCCTCAGCCTCCCGAGTAGCTGGGACTACAGGCGCTGCCACCATGCCCGGCTAATTTTTTGTATTTTTAGTAGAGACGGGGTTTCACCGTGGTCTTGATCTCCTGACCTCATGATCCGCCCGTCTCGGCCTCCCGAAGTGCTGGGATTACAGGCGTGAGCCACCGCGCCTGGCTGGAATGTTGAATTTTATTGATGGCTTGTTCTGTATCTATTGAGATGATCCTATGTTTTTTGTTTTTGATTCTGTTTATGTGGTGAATCACATTTATCAATTTGCATATGTTGAATCAACTTTATATCCCAGGAATAAACCCTACTTGGTCATAGTGAATGAAATTTTTGATGTGCTGCTGGATTTGATTTTACAATTTTTGCTTGTATTTTCATCAGAGATATTGATCTGTAGTTTTCTCTTTTCTTTTTCCGTGGTCTATGCCAGATTTGGTAACAGGGTAATGCTGGCTTTGTAGTATGAGTTAGATAGAAGCCCCTCCTCCTTGATTTTTTGGAGACATTTCAGTAGGATTGGTATCATTTCTCCCTTGCCCCTCTGATAGAACTCAGCTGTGAATCCATCTGTTACGGGGCTTTTATTTTATTTTATTTTCGTAGGTTTTTATTACTAATTCCATTTCCAAACTTCCTATTGGTCCGTTCAGGTTTTCACTTTCTTCCTGATTCAATCTTGGGAGATTGTGTGTTTCCAGGAATTTATTCATTTCCTCTAGATTTGTGTGCAGAGAGGTGCTCATAATAGTCTCTGCATATCTTTTGTATTTTCATGGGATCAATTTTAATATAATCTTTATAATTTCTGATTATACTTATTTGGATCTTCTCTTTTTCTTTGCTAATCTAGCTAATGATCTATCAGTATTGTTTATTAAAAAAAACTCTTGGCTTCATCTTTTGTGTGGACTTTTAGATAACAATTTTTTTTCAGTTCTCTGACTTCAGTTATTTTTTTTCTTCTACTAGCTTTGGGGTTGGGTCTTTTCTGTTGCTTTTTTTTCTAATTCCCCTAGTTGCTATGTTAGGTCATTAACTTGAGACCTTTTTGTCCCCCTGATGAATGCATTTAGCACCGTCAATGTTCCTCTTAAGACTGCTTTAGTGTAGTTTTTGAGTCATCATTGCTATAATGGTTAAGTCCAACAGGCCAAAGGCATGAAAAAGTAGTTAGTTATGGGGTGCTTCTACCATGTTTCAGATATGTTTTTCCCTTTGAAGTGACCCATTCACATAATGCCCTTGGCCTGCTTTCCCCATCCACTCACTTTGCCCCGGCAAAATGGAATGAGGTACTTATTCAGAGAGTTTAAACAAAAACTTGAGGATGCATAACCCAGAATCATTCTTACCTTCTGCCTCTCTGAGGCTCAGAGAAAACTTACAGTCTGCTCTCCTAAAAATATGTGCATTGCCTGTCAAAGGAGTTCTGTTCTAGTTCAATGTTGTTTCTGTCTGAGTGGGTTCATCTATATAACACTGAGATTCAAGTTTAGGAAGCTGACTCATGTCCATATATGAATCACATTCTGCAAGATCTGCTTTAGTTGTGTTAAATTTATTTTGCTTTCTTCCCTTCTTGTAAGAAACCTATACTATAAGAACTCTAACTTATGATTTTATAATCTGTTCTCTTAACTTTGAATGTACTTTAGGAACAAATATGCATAAACGTTAATCAGTTTCTCTATACAAAATTATTTTTATCTTCTGTTATAATTAAATACAATCATTTCTTAATAGTCAGTTTGTATAAAATCTTTATCAATTATCTCTGTCTATAAACTTTAGGAAAATATGTAAAATCTTGTTCTACACATTTTGAAAATGGTTATTTCTTTATGGTGAGAATTTGGATGATAAATTTAGTTTCATCTTAATTACTTATACTTTTTATTGCTTTCTTGTTAGACTGCTCAGGCTGCCGTAACAAAATGCAATAAACTTGGTGTCTTATACAACAAAATTTTTTCCACATAGTTTGGAGGCTAAGAAGTACACGATCAGCATACACATAGTCAGTTTCTGCTGAGGGTATTCTTCATGCTTGTCACACAGATACCTTTTGTTGTGTTCCCAAAGGGAAGAGAGATAGAGAAACACACAGAGAGACAGAGAAAAAGGAAGTGTACAAGAAAGTGCTCTTCTGTGTCTTTTATAATAAGTTCACTAATTCCATCATGAGGACTCCATCCTCATGGTTTCATCTCAACCTTTTGACCTCCAAAGGCCCACATCTCCAAAACCATAATACTGGGGATTAGGGCTTCAAAATTTAAATTTGGGGTGGGAGGGACACAAACATTTAGTCCAAAATATTTGCATTTTAAATTAATGAGAATCCATTCAAACTAAAAAATAGGGTCATTATTATTGATTTTCAAAAAAAGAAATTTGAAAAAAAGATTTGTCTCTGATTTACTCTTTGAAGAGAGAGTCACATATTGTAGAAAGTGATTGTTAACAATTTCCCCTTAAAAATAGTTTGCCAATTTTAAACCAAAGAAAATCCCAATAATCTATAGTCCCATACCATTAAGTGTACCTAAAAATTGTCATCCTATGAAATGTATACATTATCTTACAATGCATTGTGAAGAATGCCTAGGATTATTAGAATTACTAAATGAGCAAAGTTAATGGATATAAAATAGAATACAAAATCAATTTTCTAAAATTAACAGAAATATTTAAGAAGTACAATTTCAAAAGTAAACTTCAGTAGCTACTAAAGCAAGATTGTTTATAATAAAAAGACAATGTATCTCATTCTCACTCTATACATCTCATCAACAATATAAATTTGAAACACAAAGCTTTAAAATTTTAAAAACAATTTAGCCTGAATCTCAGAGTATGAAAAAAATTTTCAAACCAGCACAAAAACCGACTGGAGCAAGATGATTTGTAAGTTTGGTCCCACTCATATCAAGAGTATCTGTTCCTTCTAAATCACCATTGGTAAAATGAAAAATCATCATAAACAGCATGGCAACATTTGCAAGTACATAACAATCTATTAAAATTCATGATACAATTAATTTCTGTTAAGGATTTAGAAAAAGACATAAAAATTAAAATAGGAAAATACATAAGCAGACTTTTTAGATAATAAAAAAGTTAAAATATATGAAATGGTACCAAAGCTTATTATTAATTCAAATTAAAACTATAAAACAACAAAATACAATTTTTTTTTTTTTTTTTTGAGAGGGAGTCTCACTCTGTCACTCAGGCTGGAGTGCAGTGGCATGATCCCAGCTCATTGCAACATCCACCTCCTGGATTCAAGCTATTCTCCTGCCTCAGCCTCTCAAGTAGCTGGGATTACAGGCGTGCACCACCACGCCCAGCTAATTTTTGTATTTTTAGTAGAGACGGGGTTTCCCCATGTTGGCCAGGGTGGTCTTGAACTCCTGACCTCTGTTGATCCGCCCACCTTGGCCTCCCAAAGTGTTGGGATTACAGGCACGAACCACTGCGCCCAGCCCAAAATATAATTTCATATACATCACATTATAAATTTTTAGACTGCATTTATTTTTGTGTGAGTTTGGATGTAGGGCAATTCAAACTTTTATATACTACTATTGGCATACAAATTAATGTGATTACATTGTACAACAATTTAACATTATCTAATAATGTTGATCATGTGCCAACCCTGTGACCCAGGAATTCCATTTCCAGAGACATCTTAGCTCTTGCATTTCTGGTGACAAGTACACAATAAGCAAAGTAGCATTGTTAATTTTAAAAAATCACAATAGCATTGAAAATTTCAGAAAACTGAACTAATTAATGTTCACAAGAAGCAGAAAAATAAAGTGCGATCTGCTCATTCCTTGGAATAATGACACACATATCAGATTGGATTATTCCGAGAACAGTACTTAGAGAGAAAAAAAAGCAAATTAAATCAAAGAGAACCAACAGGATGAAAGATTTGCTCTATTAGACATCGAAACTTTATAACATACAGCAATTCAGACACATCTTGTTCTTGAAGATGGATAGTATGCTGGAGTCACCTTGCCTCAGCTTCTGGCTACGAAGTCTCCCCTGAACTCCTCATGAAGATGGGCTTTACAAATACAAACTAACCAATTCCCAAACAAATACTCTATAGGGCTGTCACACTCCAGGCCACTGTGCTTCTGTCCTAATCACGCTAGGGCCAAAAACCAGAGAACCAGGGACAGCTCTTATGCCTCAGAGCCCACTGAAATTATTCAAACGAGCCAGTCCTAAGCTTGTTTACCCTGCTTGGTTTCTTCCTGCAAACACCACAGTCTAGGGTCTTGCTCCTGAATTCCTCCCTCTCTCTGTTTCCTGATGGACCTGAGTTCTTCCCTGTTGTCTCCCCTGGCGTGACATGCTCCCTTCTCTTGGAAATTGTGAGTATCTTTTCAATGGCAATTGTCTTCTGATCTGTTTGCCTTACTATACCTTAGCTTTTCTATTAATATGCTATATATTAAAACAATATTTGATATAGGTGAAAAATTGAGAAAAGATATTCTAAAAGATGGTAAAGCAGAATCACACACAAAGAGTATGTGAAAAAGAATGAGGTAAATACAAATAGAATGACATGGCTAGTGTGTGTGGTTGGTGGGAAAATAAAGAGGGAAATGATGTGTTTTAAGTTTGAGGTTAGAAAATTAGAGCAAACTTGAGAAATACGGTTTTAAGTTCAAACTGTTGAATCTATTAAATCTAGAAAAATCAACAATAAAGTATCTATTTAGAGTAATAACTAAATCTGCTTTTCCTTTTTTCAATTAAAATAGAAACAAATATTGTGGCATTATTTTTATTGTTGTAACAGTTTTGGGCTGCTTTTGAGTCTTTGTTTTGGGAAAGTTTTTATTTTTAGGTTATTTTTCTTTTGTGGTATTCTAGACAACCTCTTGTATAAATGTTAAAATGTAATTTTACTACATTTGAGGCATATTTTAATGTGCCCTAGTTATTAACAAATTTATTCAAGATTAAGTACTATATTTTTAACTTCTTAAAAAAATTAATTTCTTTCTATGCAATGATTGACCTTGAAAATACAAAAGTATGTACAGTATGCACATAATATTCATACTGAATCTAATTGTTTAACTGTTGTTTAATTCATTTAATCATTCATTTTTCAAGGGAAACATATTAAATAATTAGGTAAAAATTTATCAGCAGTCACTGTGTTTATTTGGTAATTTTGTATGCAAGATAGCACATTGCAGTCTTGAGGAAAGACATTTCCTTACTAAGATAGCTATTAATTCAAATTCTATATTGTTTTAAACAATAAAAATTCAAAATACGTGTTTTGATAAGAAAGGAATTTGAATTTGCCAATAGTTGCTTTCTCATTTAATTTTTAAAAAAGAAAAAAGTCCCTATCTTCGAATAGACAACTTTATTAAATCTGATGAATTTTTGTAAAGTCTGTTTAAGTTGTTTCTGCTTTGATTGGTTAAACAACTACTTTTAAAACAATGTTAGAAACTAACATATTATATATATTTCAGGATATCTTATAATATTATTTTTCTATGTAACTGTACTTGTATCTATGTCTATATCTGTATCTGTATCTGTATCTATCTATATCTGTATTTAGACAGAGTATCTACAAGAACAAGTAGGTGGGAGTTAGGTCCTAATCCAAGGATTTTCAGTCACTGATAAATACAGTTTTCTCACGGAAGTTTCGTATCTGACTGTCTCTCCACTGGAAATTTCTGTTGCTATTCAAATAGTTCTACAATTTGCCTCCAGAAAATATGTCAATAAGATTAAAAAGTCAACATTTCATAAATTGAAATTGCTATTTTGACCTCCTAAAAATATATAACTTTTATTAAAACGAATTACTATTAAAATACATTCCACATAGGTATGGTAATTGCTTTTATTAGAAAAGTTGAAAGAAGTGAGATAATCTGAGTAATATGGTTTACAACAGATATGTAAAAACAAAGAACACATATCTGTCATCTATATTTATTCAGTTTTATGTGTTATAATTAAATGAATTTGGGTCCTTGCTTCTCTCAATTATGACATAATAAATGATAGAAAATAGACATGTTTTTCCAGAAGTCATTTTATAAACATACTATTGAGTAACGTTTAAAAATTAAAAGTAAAAATTAAATATTTATACTTTCATTTGGAGAAAAAAACTGCTATAAGCCTATTATTATAAATGCAAAGTAAGGAGAAGTGTTGAGTCCACTGGTTGCATCAAGAACTTTTTATCAAACTTAGAGGCACATAATCAGAAAAAGATATGTATATTTGTCCTAGAAATTAAGATTAAAATGTACATATCTAATGACATTGAGAGATAAGGAAAGGTAATGATCTATTAAAATATTTTCCTGAATGAGTATCAGCTAAAATCATGACAAATTCGTATGCAGACTGAAATCCTAATCAAAGCATTAGTAAAAAGAAATGAAAAAGGTCCTTAAAATTTTCTGAAATTTTTATATGTGAATTATATTTCAAAGAAGCTCAATTTAAAATGCCCTCGTGTTTAAAGTAAAAATACATATTACGAATTGTGTAATATGTATTAATTTTAAATTTTATAAAAAATCAGTGAATTCTTTCAAGTTTTTCAAAGTGTTACGGTTAAGTCTAAATAGGAACTATACTTAGATTGTTTAGAATGAAAAATTATTTTTAATTTATTCAATGTTTATTTTATGTGTTCAGCATTCTGATGATTCTTTGAGAAGGAAAATAGTATAAATAGTTGAACATATTTAAAAACATCATATTCATCACAATTATACATAATTTTTTAAAGTTCTTTTGATTTTTTGCTATGCTTTGTTAATTAATTGATTAATTGTACCGCAATTATAGCCATAATTGGAATAGGAACTGGACTGTATGTAGTTTGACAGGTAGAGAAGTAATATTGTAACATGAGAAGGAAAGGTAACAAATAGTTAAATGTGAGATAACTTTTTTAATGGAATTTAAAAGTTGTAATTAAATTTAGAAGTAAAATAAATGCTGATATAGATAAATTTGATAAGAAACATAGAGCAATTTTCAGCAGTATGGACTTATCTTAAAACCGGCAAATGGATACCATCATTTTAAAACATTAATTAGAACTTTGGGTCTGCTTTCCCCCATGCCCTATTAGTAGTAAATTCATTATTGGCTCCCTTTTAGTATGTATATGCCAGTTTAATAATTTCAAAACCCCTAGAGTTTTTTTCATTTCAAACTGATTTTGATTGTTCTAAATGATAAGCAGAGAGAATCAGTCTTTCCCGGTTATTGCTTCTTTTTGTCACATGAGGTCTGTATCCAGACCCACATATATTTTCTCGAGGTCTTCTTGGGACACATTTGACCCTATGTCCTCTGCACATGAACAATAAAATTAGTTATCAACTAACATTCATATGACTTACCATGTTTCTCCAAATCATAGCCAGCCCGTGTGCCTGTACTTGAGTCAAGAGCCTCAGCCCATCACCGGCTGAAGTTAATTTTAAGTGCAGGGCTTTTCCAAGCTGTGCAGCCTTGTTTGGTATGAAATTTCCACTTAATTTGCATTTCTCTGATGGCCAGTGATGATGAGCATTTTTTCATGTGTCTTTTGGCTGCATAAATGTCTTCTTTTGAGAAGTGTCTGTTCATGTCCTTCGCCCACTTTTTGATGGGGTTGTTTGTTTTTTTCTTGTAAATTTGTTTGAGTTCATTGTAGATTCTGGATATTAGCCCTTTGTCAGATGAGTAGGTTGCGAAAATTTTCTCCCATGTTGTAGGTTGCCTATTCACTCTGATGGTAGTTTCTTTTGCTGTGCAGAAGCTCTTTAGTTTAATTAGATCCCATTTGTCAATTTTGGCTTTTGTTGCCATTGCTTTTGGTGTTTTGGACACAAAACCACTATGAGATATCATCTCACACCAGTTAGAATGGCAATCATTAAAAAGTCAGGAAACAACAGGTGCTGGAGAGGATGTGGAGAAATAGGAACACTTTTACACTCTTGGTGGGACTGTAAACTAGTTCAACCATTGTGGAAGTCAGTGTGGCAATTCCTCAGGGATCTAGAACTAGAAATACCATTTGACCCAGCCATCCCATTACTGGGTATATACCCAAATGACTATAAATCATGCTGCTATAAAGACACATGCACACGTATGTTTATTGCGGCATTATTCACAATAGCAAAGACTTGGAACCAACCCAAATGTCCAACAATGATAGACTGGATTCAGAAAATGTGGCACATATACACCATGGAATACTATGCAGCCATAAAAAATGATGAGTTCATGTCCTTTGTAGGGACATGGATGAAATTGGAAACCATCATTCTCAGTAAACTATCGCAAGAACAAAAAACCAAACACTGCATATTCTCACTCATAGGTGGGAATTGAACAATGAGATCACATGGACACAGGAAGGGGAATATCACACTCTGGGGACTGTGGTGGGGAGGGGGGGGGAGGGATAGCATTGGGAGATATACCTAATGCTAGATGACGAGTTAGTGGGTGCAGTGCACCAGCATGGCACATGTATACATATGTAACTAACCTGCACAATGTGCACATGTACCCTAAAACTTAAAGTATAATAAAAAAAAAATAAAAAAAAAAGAAATTTCCACTTAATAAGGTTTTCTTAACTAGACTGAATACTTTTCCTCAGAGTTCTTGAACTCATTGTGCAAATTTTTCCACTTTTCATCTTCTATTAGGTCAGCATACAATGCATTTACAAAATCAAAGTTTATTGTCATGTCTTAATTCTAGGATGGAATTCTAGGTGTCTGCCTTCTCTACATTTGCATAAAAAAGAGGACATTTGGGGAAGACATAAATACAAACAAAAAACAAAACAAAAAAGTTAAGTTAAAAATGATAACAATTTGCAAAATTAGCTTATTTGAAAATAAAACTATAATTATTTAAGGATATTCTAAACCAATTTGGAATGTCAATTTGTTGAAGAAGACCATATTTTTATATATTAAGATTTATAGAAATTAAAATTTTTATCTGAGCATTTCAATATATTTTTATGATAATAAATTATATAAATTCCAGCAGAAAATCATATTAGATGATTATGGTTTATTTAAGGATTCTAGTAAAATCTTTAACATGGAAAAATACTCATATTGGTATACGTACAGAACATAGTCATCTACCATTCATAGTTCAAGCTGGAGCTATTAAGAATATTAGATTGGATAACTCAATATGAACATTGATATCCATTGTAAATATATACAATAGAAGCCACTAATCTTACCAAAAAGATATAAAATTACTGAAATTTTTGACAAACAAGCTTTCATAATAATATTTATTTTCTGGGCTGTAGCATTAATTCTAAAAAATGACAAAAATTTGTAAGAAAACATATGACATAACTTTGACCTATTGAAATATTATTAAATGTGCTATTAATACAACAGTCATGAAAACCGTTATACAAAAACAAAGTGTTGTTCATGGCATTTACAGAGAACACATTGGTATGACTCCTTCAGGGTATTTATAATAAGTATGAAGCAAGATTTGACTGAGAATACTGAAGAAAACATTTACTTAATTTTTTGAAACAGCTCCGAATAGATGAATAGCACTTATTTAGGTTCTTTATTCTCTTTTGCTTCCTTTCTCCTTTCCTTCTTTTCTGTCATAGATGAGCCAGGCAAGTAACCCAAATGCGTGCTATGGACTAGGTGTAATAAAACTAAGCAGTGGAGAAATTGTGGTAAAATGAAGCATCTGAACTTTCTTGTGAAGATCAGCTTCTTAAGTCTATTCAGTGTAAACTGCCTCCACCTTATTTGATGTTTATCAAGATAAACCAAAAATACAAGATTGGAGAATTAAATATTGAAATAGTCAACTATGGGAATGTTCTCAATTAAAAAATAAGGAAGCAAGCAAACAAAAAAACAAAAAACACATTGTGCTGGCCAACACTGTGAAAGCTAAAGTAACTCTGGAAATATATTTGGATCAGTTACTGCAAATTTATAATTTTCCTTTAGGAAGTAGACAGTAGGATAAACCATTGAAATGTTTCTTTCTTGTTTTGATGTAGTTCCAATACTTACTAAATATGTGGCTTGGACATGTTAGCTTCTTTATTTTTAAAACAGAACAAAAATAGACATCATATTGATTTGAATACTAAATAGGATAGCAGTAATAAACCATATATGGCAATGCTTAGTACATTAGTAAACACTTGATAAATAAGTGGTAGCTATTATTATTGCTTGCCAAATAACTTTACAGAGGTGTCCAAAAATTCAAAATCCCACACGTCCTCGGAGTTATTTCTGCTTGCCAGGTGTCCCTGCTTAGAAATTAATAGGAAGTACACACCAAAATTTGACATTTAGATGTTTCATTCCACTTATTTGTCTTCTAGTTTAAAAATACTTATGAGAATTCTTTATATTTTTTAAAAAATGTTAAATGATGAATAACAAAACAAAATAGAAAGTGTTATTTAATGAATTCAAATTCACAAAACCGCTTCTTATCCTAAAATATCTTAAATAGTTCTCATACTGCCCTCCTTAATAAACTCTACTTTCTTGCTCTGCAGGCAATCACCTGCCTATGTTTCATTTATTTTTCCTGTGTTTCATGTTGATGATTCCTATGCATTTTTACTTTCTTCTACTATTCAATTATGAATTCTAAAATAAATGTGACATTTTTGCCTGTTTTTAACTCTAAATAGTTTTATAATTTCATTATACCATTACCTAATATTTGATTCAAACTTGAGTGGTTCATAATATTAATTTGTATTAATTATCAGTGATGTACTATATCCCACTGTATAACAATAGCTTGAATTATATTTTGATTCTCTACTGATAGATATATAGGTCAAATCTAGGGTTTAAAAAAATCCCAACAATGCTGCTATAAGCACTCTTACATGTTTCACTGTGTATGCATGTGTGAGAATTTTTCCACAATATATACTCAGAGGTACCCTTGCTGGATCAAGAGCAACTGTACAGTTTCACATTTTAGGTACTTCCAAGTTTTCTCCAAAGTGGTTGTACAGTGTATGTTTACCAGCACTGCAAATGTAAATGAAATATATCTTTATTACCCTTGGTATTATCACACATTTTCTTATTTACCAGTCTAATCACTGGTGAGATGGAATCAGGATTGATAAACCTATTCATGATTCCTCTTTTCTTTCTTCAAATTGCCTTATATTTAGGCTACTCTAATACTGGAATACTTTTCCTTATAATATCTTTCTTTATATTATCAACAGTTTTGAATGTTAATACTTTTTGCATTATAAACATCTTATTTTTTCTCCTATTAGCACTTTCCTATTTGTAATTGCATATTTTGAAGAATGGTGTTTTACACTTGTCATCAACTTAATATTTTTATTCAAGTTTAGCTCTTCTTTAATCATGTTTATATCATTTGTTAGCCTAAGCTGATAAATATTCTACTGGATTACCTTCTAGAAGTTTTTAAGCATTTATTTTCTATCTAATTTTTTCAGATATCAAATAATCCCTCATATATTATACATTTCCCATGAAGTTTTTATTTACATTGGATGAATTTGTAGTTCTTTAACCATGTGAAACATTTCATTATGAAATATTTCAATAAAAATATGATGTATAACTTTTATCAATATGTTTTTGTTCATTCTTGCATATATTAGTTTTTTTGGCTATTAAATTTTCTAAGTGGAAACTTTTTGGTAAGATTTTTCTTTCTGGTTTAACTGGCTATCTGATCGAAAAACAACGAAAATATCTCCAGATGGATTAAAGAATTACACACAAAAATACAACTTTAGTGAAGTAGATCCATATGTTATCAAATAGCTTAAAACTAACTTTTGAAAAAAAAAGTCAATGTGACTACTTAAAAATTTTGTTCAGATAATTGCAGGGATACCAGTTTGAAATAATCTAACTTAAAATCATACATTTATGTACATAAAAATAAATTTGGTATCAATGAAAACACTAAAAACTAGAAAACAATCTAACTTCTGAAATTATTCTAAAATAGTATAAGAATATATTTTATATATGCTTGTAATGTAGGAAGGGTTCTTTAAAAGTGTGACACAATTCATAAAGGAAAAAATGTTTAAAGATAAATACTGATTAATTCATTATTAAGCCAGATTCAGGTAACCCTACTACTAATTTACACAATTACATAGTGAATCTTTGAGGCTTAGATGCTAATATATATGAAGTAACTAAAATAAAAACTAATAAATTCCTTGTAATTGGTTTGCATTTATTTCAGCAGAAATGATATATTACTATTTTATTTATAATTATAAAAGCATGTGTTAATTTTCAGTATGCTATTCTGTAAGTGAAAGTATGTTTGAAAATTGTAATGGTGGAGAAAAATTTAGCTGCACTCTACTTAAAACTAAACATACACACATTACAGATAGAGTCCAATGAGTTTTTAAGAAATTTATTGAGCTATAATTAACATATTAAAAGCCAAAAATATGTAAGATAAATTATTAGATATGCTCTGACATATTTATACATCCGTGAGATCATCATTATTGTCAAGATAGTGAACATATAAATCCACAAAATGTTTCCTCATGACTACTTTTAATAATCCCCTTTTGCAATTATTGTCTCTCCTAATAAGCATCTTAGCTAGACAACTGTTGACCATCTTTCAGTATTGTATATTACTGTATATTGTATATTGGTGCATCCAGAAGTTTTATATAAATGGAATCATATAAGGTGCACTATTTTTTGGCTGGCATTTTTGCTTTACAGCAAAATTCTTTTGAAATTCATTCATGTTGTTGCATGTGTCAGTAGTCGAACCTTTTTATTGCTGAGCAGAATTTTGCTGTATGTATATATCACCAATTACTTGTTAATGAATATGTGGGTCATGACCACGTTTTAGCTATTAAAGAGAAAATGCCTATGAACATTTATATACAACAATTTCTTTTTCATTTTTCGAGGGGGAAATATCTAGAAGATAAATGACTAGATTAAGTGGTAAGCGTAGGTTTACTTTTCAAAGAAGCTGTCAATCTGTTTTACAAAGTGGTTGTCAATCAAAAGTATATTAAAGTTTCAGTTCCTCCATTTTGTTGCCTATACCTGGTAGGGTCAATATTTTTTTTCACTTTGGACATTGTAATAACTATCAGTAGTATTTCTTTGTGGTTTTCAATTCTTTAATGACTACAGATGTTAAAATTTTTTGCTATACTTATTTGTCATCCATGTCTTCTATCATGATGTCTTTTTCAATCTTTTGCCTTTTAAAAAATTGGGTGATTTGTTTTATTTTTGATTTTTGACAGCTTTTATATATTCTTTATGAAAGTAATTTATTAGTGTGTTGGGGCTCCTTATGACCACCCTTAGGCTCAAAGATTAACTATAATGATTCACAGGTCTTAGAAAACATGTTACATTCATAGTTACAGTTTACTACAATGAAAAGATACCGATTAAAATCAACAAAGAAAAAAAAGCCCATGGGGAGAAATGTAGAAGATATCAGGTACAAGCTTTCAGGTGTCCTCTCCCAGTGGAATCCCACAAGAACACATGTAATTCTCCCAGCAACAATATTTGACAGCATATTGAAGTGTTGTCAATCAGAGAAGCTCATTTAAGTTTTGGTCTCCAGGGCTTTTACTGGGCATCAGTCATGTAAGTTGGTGCCTATATGAGTGATTTCAGCTACTCAGACTACAGCATCTGTCAGAGCAAATATAGCCATTGACTCTAAATTATATTGTTAGGATAAGCTTATCTGTTCAAATGAGCACAGCATGGTCCAAGGCCTCAGACGCTGAAAACCACTTGAGCACTGTACTCTAAAGCCAAAGATGTATAGAAACACTGTCATCAGGCAGAATATATTAAGGGCCCACAGGTTATCTTCCAAAAGCCAGCCAAGTGCCAGTTCTAAAGACAAACATTAGTCCTGATGAGATAAACCTTTCTTGGCCAATAAGATATATGCTATTCAAATGTTTTCTCAGTTCATAGCTTTTTAAAAAATATTTTAAAATGCCCTTTTCCATTCCTATTAAGCATAGTATTGAAAGTTCTAGCCAAGGCAATCAGGCAAGAGAAAGCAATAAAGGGTATTCAAACAGGAAGAGAGGAAGTCAAATTGTCTCTGTTTGCAGATGACAAGACTGTATATTTAGAAAACCCCATCATCTCAGCCCAGAATCTCCTTAAGCTGATAAGCAACTTCAGCAAAATCTCAGGATTCAAAATCAATATGCAAAAATAACAAACATTCCTATACAACAATAACAGACAAACAGAGAGCCAAATCATGAGTGAACTCCCATTCACAATTGCTACAAAGATAATAAAATACCTAGGAAAACAACTTACAAGGGATGTGAAGGATCTCCTCAAGGAGAACTACAAACCACTGTTCAAGGAAATAGGAGAGGACACAAACAAATGGCAAATTATTCCATGCTCATGGATAGGAAGAATCAATATGAAAATGTCCATACTGCTGAAGTAATTTATAAATTCAATGCTATCCCCATCAAGCTACCATTGACTTTCTTCACAGAATTAGAAAAACCTACTTTAAATTTCATACGAAACCAAAAAAGAGGTTGTATAGCCAAGACAATCCTAAGCAAAAAGAACAAAGCTGGAGGTATCATGCGACCTGACTTTAAAATATACTGCAAGGCTACAGTAACCAAAACAGCATGGTACTGGTACCAAAACAGTTATATAGACCAACAGAACAGAACAGAGGCTGAAGAAATAATGCCACACATCTACAGCCATCTGATCTTTGACAAACCTGACAAAAACAAGCAATGGGGAAAGGATTCCCTATTTAATAAATGGTGCTGGGAAAACTGGGTAGTGGAAAACTGAAACTGGATCCCTTCCTTACATCTTATACAAAAATTCACTCAAGATGGATTAAAGACTTAAACATAAGACCTAAAACTATAAAAACCTTAGCAGAACACCTAGGCAATACCACTCAGGACATAGGCATGGACAAAAACTTCATGACTACAACACCAAATGCATTGGCAACAAAAGCCAAAATTGATGAATGGGATCTAATTAAACTAAAGAGCTTCTGCACAGCAAAATAAACTATCATCAGAGTGAACAGGCAACCTACAGAATGGGAGAAAATTTTGCAATCTATCCATCTGACAAAGGGCTAATATCCAGAATCTACAAAGAACTTAAACAAATTTGCAAGAAAAAATACAAACAACCCCACCGAAAAGTGGTCAAAGGATATGAACAGACACTTCTCAAAAGAAGACATTTATGCAGCCAAAAAACATGTGAAAAAAAGCTCATCATCATTCATCATTAGGGAAATGCAAATCAAAACCACAATAAGTACCATCTCACTCTGGTTAGAATGGTGATCATTAAAAAGTCACAAAACAACACATGCTGGAGAGGATGTGGAGAAATAGGAACACTTTTACACTGTTGGTGAAAGTGTAAATTAGTTCAACCATTGTGGAAGACAGTGTGGTGATTCTTCAAGGATCTAGAACTAGAAATACCGTTTGACCCAGCAATCCCATTACTAAATAGAAAAAGGATTATGAATCATTCTAGTATAAAGACACATGCACACGTAGGTTTATTGCAGCACTGTTCACAATAGCAAAGACTTGGAACCAACACAAATGCCCATCAATCATAGACTGGATAAAGAAAATGTGGCACATATACACTATGGAACACTATGCAGCCATAAAAAAGGATGAGTTCATGTCCTTTGCAGGGACATGGATAAAGCTGGAAACGATCATTCTCAGCAAACTAACACAGGAACAGAAAACCAAACACCGCATGTTCTCACTCATAATTGGGAGCTGAAAAATGAGAACACGTGGACACAGGGAAGGGAACATCACACACTGGGGCCTGTCAGGGGGTGGGGGGCTTGGGGAGGGATAGCATTAGGAGAAATACCTAAAATAGATGATGGGTCGAAGGGTGCAGCAAACCACCATGGCATGTGTATACCTATGTAACAAACCTACATGTTCTGCACGTTTCCCAGAACTTAAAGTATAATAATTTTTAAAAAAGAGTAAAAATTTTCACTTTTGAAGTAGTTCAAGTTAATATTTTATTTTACAAATTAAATGTTTAATGTCATATACAGCACTTATTTGTTTCAACTAAGGTCACAAAGATTTATCTTATGTTTATATCTAGGATTTCAATAGGTTCAGGTTGGCTTTTTATTAATGTTTATATATTTTGCAAGCTATGAATCAAATTTGTTTTTCTATTGCTTATAAATACCCAACTGTTTTACATTTCTTGCTTTGAAAACTCTTCCATTTCTTCAAAGCTGATACTCTCCCTAATGAATTGATTTGCTATTTTTTAAAAAAGATATTAACTATATGTGTAAATCTGTTTTTGTATTTTCTATTCTGTTCTGTTGATCTATTTAGTCTTTCTTTAGGACAATATCACACAGTCTTGACTATTTCAAAATCATGAACATGGTATATCTCCCCAAATTTTATCTTTTATTTGAGATATCTGGAAAGCATATAGGTCTAGAAGTTGAAAATTGTTCTACCTATATTAGTTAGTCTTCAAGTAGAAATGATGATGGAAAAGATTGCAGTGATCAAAATTACCTAGGGAGAATGTATAGCACGAAAGAGTAATAAGCAGTTCATGCAGATCTCTGATTTAGCTTACACACCTAGAGGAAGATTAAATGAAGATCAATTTGCAAGTGAATTTAAAATTTTGTGACAAAATTTTAGGAGCAAAATTAGGACACCATGATGTTACAGAATCTAAAGAACTATTTTGAGCTGCTTTTGAAAAATAAACATAAAAGTTACCAATCTGTATGACTGACTTTTGCAACACTTTCTCATTGAAAACACATATTCTACAAAAAAACATTATTTTTGTAACCTTATTTGGGACTCACTTTATCTAGCAGATCTAAGTACTTATACGTTTTTACGTATGTTCCCATCTATAAATTATCTGTTATATTTTCAATGACATTTTCTTCTTCTAATAAAAGCATGCTCAATTTTAACTATTTGTCTTAACTTATTTTGGAGATTCAAGGTACATTTTGTTGTTGTTTTTATTATTTTATTTTATTTTACTTTAATTTCTGGGATACATATGCAGAATTTGCAGGTTTGTTACATAGGTATACATGTGCCATGGTGGTTTGCTGCCCCTATCAAACCATCATCTAGGTTTTAAGCTGCATGCATTAGGTATCAGTCCTAATGCTCTCCCTCCCCTTTCCCCCCACGCCCCAACAGGCCCCACTGTGTGTTGTTCCCCTCCCTGTGTCAATGTGTTCTCGTTGATCAACTCTCATTTATCAGTGAGAACATGCGGTGTTTGGTTTTCTGTTCCTGTGTTAGTTTGATGAGGATGATGGTTTCCATGTTCCTACAAAGGATATGATCTAGTTCTTTATATGGCTGCATAGTATTCCATGGTGTATACGTACCACATTTTCTTTATCTAGTCTATCACTGATGGGCATTTGGGTTGGTTCCATGTCTTTGCTATAATAAATAGTGCTGCAATAAACATATGTGTGCATGTGTCTTCATAATAGAATGATTTATATTCCTTTGGGTATATACCAAGTAATGTGACTACTGGGTCATGGGATTTCTGATTCTAGATTCATGAGGAATCTCCACACTGTCTTCCACAATGGTCGAACTAATTTTCATTCCCACCAACAGTGATTCAAGGTATTTTTGATGGGTTGTTTGTTTGTCTATTTTGCATTTCATTTGTTTTTGTAAAGGGAGAAAATTTTGGGCTTAGGGAATACCATAATGCTTTAAACTTCGAGCTATTTCTTCTTTTTTTTCTCAAATAATGTCATTTTGTCATAGATCTCTGAAAATGACCTTGAAAACTTCCCATAAAAATCAACAGAACTTACGATGTTCAGAGCATAAGAAATAAATGTCAACTTACAAGATTCATCAAAATGAGCTTAGATGAAATTTTAATTGCCATACTCAAGCCACTTAAATAGTTAACCAAGACATTCTCCCTTGTTTCTACAGTGATACACAGTATTGAAAATTGCTTTGACTGCACACTCAAATTATTACAATTCAACTTTCTTCAACATCATAAATTGAAAGGATATCATGTGGATCTTTGTTGTTCCCAATTAGGATTGAAAATAACTTCTGGCCAAATTATAGTATAGAGACTTATGGAATGAAGTCAATTTAAAACAGAATTTTTTTGAGTTAATGGTAAGAAAGAGTTTGTTGCAATAAAATTCTTTGAAATTTTAGATATGAAATTGGTACAAAAACTTATTACAAATTCATCTACCTGATTTTTTTTGTGGCAATGTCATAAATAATAGAAATATGGTCTCATCTTTCCTAAATATTTTGCTCATGCTCTTTGACAATATTGTAAAATGTACTTAAACTACGTAAGAATCTTCTAGTAAAATAAAATGCAACATTTCACTCAGAAGTAAAACATTTTTAAAATAGTGTCCAACAATTGCTTCAAGAGGGTGACAACCTATGAACACCCTGTTCTAAGTGTTTCCACCCTAATTGGTTTCTTTTTTTTTTTTGAGACAAAACCTTGCTCTGTTACCCAAGCTGGAGTGCAGTGGTGTGATCTCGGCTCACTGCAACCTCCGCCTCCTGGGTCCAACGGATTCTCCTGCTTCAGCCAACCAAGTAGCTGGGATTAGAAGCAACTGCCACAATGCCCAGTTAATTTTTGTGTTTTTTGTTTGTTTGTTTGTTTGTTTGTTTTAGTAGAAGTGGGTTTCACCATGTTGGCCAGGCTGGTCTCGAACTCCTGACTTCAAGTGATTCACCTCCCAAAGTGCTGGAATTACAGGCATAAGCCACCATGCCTGGCCTCCCCTAATTCGCTTCTTTAATCCTCTCTACATCATCACAAGATGGGTGTTACTATGATCACTATTTTACAGGTGAGCATATGAGGAACAGAGAGGTTAAGGAGGAACAGGGTGATCTGCTACAACTCTTCAGCAGGGCATTCTGGGCAGGACTGTCTAACTTGTGAGAGGCAAGGGGACTATTTATAGCCTATGTATTCCCGTTAAAGTAACAAACATATATCAAGAATAAATATTACAGTATATTTCTAGCAACCATCTAGAAATAGGAAATAGTATCAGTACCATATTGTCAGATGACAGTAGGATTAAATAAAACCGGAGTGACTAAGTAACTGACCCTTTATTCACTGCATTTAAAAGAAAAGTATGTCTTGGAGTTGAATTAAGTAACCTGGGATAGATCTCTAAAAATCCGTAAGTGAAGCAGGGGTCACATATTAACATGTTATACTAGAAACAGTGTCTAAGACAGGAATTTGGCACTGGAATCTACATAGGGAACAACTAAATTATCCATAAATGTTTTTTACTTTATCTTGAAAAAGGTATAGTACCAAAAACTCCAGAAACACTGCTAGACCCTGCATAATACGTATGGGCTCTAAGATAAGAGTGGAAATAGAGGCCCACATGACATGTGTATAAATATTTTAACATTATAAAGCAAACTACTCCAATAATCTGGCCTGCATTTCCACCTAGGTTCTCAATGGCCCACTTCCTGACCACCACCCTCTGGAGTCCAAAGGAGATTTGCTTATTCCCAATATTATTCCTGCAGGTCAGCCAAAGAGGAGCAAAGAGTCATCTACCTCAATCATGTTCAGGAAATGATCAGGTCAAGATGTGGAGTGAGCAAGCTTTTCTCTTTTGTGCCACATTTTCTGACCCAGCATTTCAAGGTACTTCTAATACACAAAGACTATTACAAGAGGGAGGAAGGAAGGAAGGTCAGTTATCTGAAGAACTGAGGCTAGCTAGAAGCCCAAATTTGCTGTGATGGGGGCCATCAAATCTCAACAGAAACAGCTTTCTCTCTCTGTTATCCTGGACAGGGATTGTGATTTTTTTTTTTTCCTCCACTCAGCCATAGACTCTCAGCTACATATCCTCTAGCCTGGAGTAGTCAAATCAGCTCATCTCTTTCTCTCTCATACCAAACTTTCAAAAACAAAACAAAACAAACCAAAAAACACTTTTGTTATTGGAATAAATGAGAAAAATGTATTTGTGTTTAAATATCTGTGATACATGGACCATCAAAAGCCTCACTGCTAATGAAGGCAATTATTTAGGTTTACTTAATCTATTAACTTATCAGTTAATAACTGCAATTTATTCTGCTAGAAATTCCCAATGGTATAATTGTTTCTGGCTGTAGCTCCTTCCATGCTTTGTACATCTTACTTGTGGTAGGCAGAATCACAGCTCTCCACAAATGATGTGATTTGGCTGTATCCCCACCCAAATCTCACCTTGAATTGTAATAATTCCATGTGAAGAATGGGGTCAGGTAGAGATAATGTAATCATGGGGACGGTTTATCCCATGCTGTTCTTGTGGTAGTAAATAAGTTTCACAAGATCTGCTGGGTTTATAAACGGGAGTTCCCCTGCACAAGCTCTCTTGCCTGCCACCACGTGGGATGCGACATTGCTTCTCATTCGCTTTCCACCATGATTTTGAGGGCTCCCCAGCCATGTGGAACTATAAGTCAGTTAAAGCTCTTTCTTTTATAAATTACCCAGTCTGAGCTGTGTCTTTATTAGCAGTGTGAGGACAAACTAATACAACGGGTGTCCACATTCTAGTCCCCAGAATTTGTGAATATGTTAGTTGCATGGCAAAGGAAAACTGAAATTGTAGACTAAACTAAGGTTGTTCATCAGTTGATATTAAGATAGGAAAGTTATTCTGGATTATCCTGATAGGACCAAAATAATCAGAAGGACATTTACAAGTGGAAGGAGGCAGAAGAAGTTAGAGTGATGAGATGGAAACTCACAAACTGCCATTGCTGGCCCTTTAAAACAATTTAAATCTTGTTTTATGACACATAATTATTGTACATATTTATGGGATACAGTGTGATGTTTCAACACGTGTATGTATAGTTTAAATATTGAATCAGGATATTCAACATATTCTTCACTTCATACATCTTTGATATCTTTATGGTGAGAGAATTCAAAAATCCTCTCTTCTAGCTATTTTGAAATATACAATACAATATTGCTAACCATAGTCACCCTGACTCCATTCCTCATTTTAAAAATGGAGGAAGGGACAGTGATTAAAGGAATGCAAGCAGCCTCTGGACTGTGGAAAACCAAAGGAAACGAACTCTTCCCACAGAACCCCCCAAGAAAAAACCAACCCTGGCAGTATCTTGGTTTTACCATGGTGTGATCAAGTCAGATTTCTGTCTTACAGAAGTGTAACATAATAAATCTGTATTGTTTAAGCTACTAAGTTTGAAGTAATTTTACTAAAACTCGAAAGGAATTTACATTTTGCTTTTAAAGTTCTTTATGTATGAAACTTTAGACAGAGATCAACAAATCCTCAACAAGAGATAGCTCAATTTTTACCTTTGAAAAAGGAATTATGTTACATATCTATAAGAATGAATAACTACAGCACAGAAAAATACTCATAAGTAATATATTATTTGACATCAGGAGTCTAAGAAGAGAAAATGCAAATGGACCCTTTTCTATGAGATTTAGATAAATTACATGAAAAAATATGTGTGATAAGAGGTATGTGTTCTGAGTTAATACATATACTTATAAAATCTGAAAAAATTGCAACAGGAACAATAAATATGGAAATTGTAATCACAAAAAAATCAATGAATTTGAAGACCATTTGGAGAAATGCTTATATCATCTTAAGATTAATTTATTCTAATCATGCAACAGTGATAGTATTATAAGAAGAAATAAATTCATTATCATTTTTTACTATATTTATTTTTTAAGACAGAGATTGGTACTAATTCAGTAATGGAAAACTAATTGTAAAATTTGTACTGTGGTAAATTTGGAAAACAAGGCATGGCACAGAAAGAGCATATAATAAAATAATTTGGCATAAAGGCCATTTGAAATGGATTAATTATAGTGATGAGCTTACAAGTTAGCCTGCTTCAGTTTTATGGATGTTGGCAGAAGACACATAACTGTTTGGTCAGAGACAGAAAGACTCTGAACATATATGAATTTATATATGAATTTATATATGAATTTATATATTTATATATGAATCTGCATAGTCTGCTGCAAATAATGGAAGTCATATAGAATGAACCTGTATAGAGTCTGGGGCTATTCTGATGATAAATTGACTATAGGACTAGAAAAAACTATTTTGCCATTTTACAAACTCTCATTATGCACCTCATATAATAGTGCCAAGTTAATAAATTTGCTTCTATGTTTATAGTCTGCAACGGAAAAAACTTACGAGGTACTATTTTCCGGATGAAAGTGAAAGTGATGACAGATTTTATTTCTTCACTTAAATTATTAAGATATACCTTTATTATGTGAGCATAATCGATTTTATTGCAGGGAAGGCCCTTAATTCAGTAAAAAAGCCAGGATTGCTTCTTGAATATTAAAACATTTTCATCTTTTCAGTTTTGCTTTTCTTGATTATCTAGTTTTCTTTTTACTGAGTAATGTATATCATTTTTTAATTAAATATAATTTAAATAATATTTTACAATAATCTAAAATGCTTCTGAATACTTCGTCAATAACTTTTGGATGTTCAATAACATTAAGAACGATTACATTTTTCAAATATTATTTTTGCATTATTTATATGTTTGCATTTTTACAAGTGTTCTAATCGCATATTGCAAGGCCAAATCAGAATTTTTAAAGACTTTATTTTATTAACATTTAATGATAGCGACAATTAAGAAATAAAATAAAATGACATAAAATTTTAAATCATATGAATAAATTAAGCCTATATATTTAAATTACTTTACAATTTTAGCATTTTTCATAAATGTACAGAAATTTCATTTTGTGTCTGTTGTTATAATTATTACAATATTAAAATTATGTAATGGAAAAATAAATTGAGCATCAATTAAGACAGCATACATCTGTTGACAAAAGAAAGAGAAAGTATATTTGATTTCCTTGATTTTTTCCTCTCAAAATTGAGAAATAGTTTAATTTTATAAATCTATATCCATTTAAATTACTTGTCACCATTTTAGCCTAATTTTTTCATTTTCTAGATAGATTACTCTTCTTTTTTTTTTTTTTTTTTAAAAGGTATCATTTATTCTGGTTACGGGTAAAAGACAACTTTAGATGTGCAAATATTTAGATATATAATCACAATTAGTATTTTTACTTCATGAAATCTTTAGGCGCAAACTTTGCTGTTCTAAACTAAAATTTGGATTCCAATTCAAAAGCTAAAGACTATCATAGTGTGATTATCCCAAATGAACTCTTTTACCTAACACTTACTGAAATTTCAAGATAAGTAGTATTGAGATTCTACAAGTCAGTAAGAGGTCTTCTCCCTGTGAACTTTTAGGTTTTAAGGGCACAAGGAATTTAATGGCTACTGGGCTAAAGAATGTAATAACCACTATTGTGCATATGATTTTAGTCATATAGGCAAAAAGCCTAGGAGTTACATTGTTTGGTCAGATGGCATAAGTACAATTAATTGCAATATAAATTGTCAGATTGTTTCAAAAAGCTCTACAATAAATTATTCTTCACCAGAAATATATGAGAGAACACTAGAAACAATAAGTCCTATAGTTATCTTTAAATGCTACCTATTTGATGGTTTTTCTGGTGACATTCCTGTGTTATTTTAATTTGTATTTTCTTTACCACCCATGAATCTTAACAGATTTTTCTATGAAAGTTCAGCACTTTGATTCATTCTTCTGTGGACTGACTGCCTGTGCCTATCCACTTCCCTGGCTCTCTTGCTTGGTGTGTGCATGTGGCTTAGTTTTAGCAAATAGAATATTTGCTGTCCCTGAGCCTTAGTCTTAAATCCTGATACAAGCACTTTTTCTTGTTATCTTACCTGTTTGTCTGACTTGGGTGATGATTCTTAGAGTAATTTTGGTTGCCAAATGTTAAAGTTAGTAGAACTACTATAAGCCTCTGAGTGGCTAAATGGTAGTTATTTCTGTGGCCTGAATACTCTTATGAGATATTCAGAGAGATTGAGAGGGAAGAATTATTTTTGAAGACATGGAATTTTTATTTTCTATTCCTTAGAACAGTTTAGTTTACCCTAAATAGTAACTACCTATTATTTTCCTCTGCTAATTTTTCTTGAGGCTCCTAACTTTATCAGGTGAATTTTAAGACGTCTGTGAGGCTGGGCACGGTGGCTCACACCTGTAATCCCAGCACTTTGGGAGGCTGAGGCAGGCGGATCACGAGGCCAGGAGTTCAAGACCAGCCTGGCCAACATGGTGAAACCTCGTCTCTACTAAAAAGAAAAAAATTAGCTAGGTGTGGTGGTGGTCGCCTGCAGTTCCAACTACTCGGGAGGTTGAGGCAGGAGAATTGTCTGAACCCGGGAGGCGGAGGTTGCAGTGAGCCGAGATCGTGCCACTGCATACCAGCCTGGGTGACAGGCAAGACTATATCTCAAAATACATACATACATACATACATACAAACACATATATGTAATGTATAAATATTACCTTTTTGTCATCTATTTAACAAAATATTTGCTCAAATATATCCTTCCATCTGACAACTATTTAACATTACTTTTCTAATATTTTTACCTTATTGCTGCTGACTTGATACATTTTTATTCATTTCACTACATCCTTGTTATTTTGGAAGATCTATCCTTTATTTCTTTATTAAGGGGTATCTTCAATTTTTTGACCTCACAATTAGATGCATAATTTTCAAGTACTATTTGAAATAAAGATGCCTTCTATTGTCTTAGCAAATTAGTCAATTTCTCTACTTACCCCTCCTCAATAAGTTGACAAATTCAAAAAACATAAATTTCCCCATTTCTTTTTCACCACTCCCCTCCAAGAAACCTTGGAACCAGTTTGTTCCAAGGTTTGTTCCCACCAAAGTCTAGATTATACAAAAATATTTTAGAATGTTAACGATATATTGTTAGTAAAATTCTTCTATTGAATAGTTTATGATAATTTGTCAACATGAAATGTTAGGCAGACATTGAATACCAACTAGAGCTATTCATATTCTCTTAACGGGATTTCCATTGAGTTATTGATGAAAGATAAAGTGATATAAAGAAAATGTGTATACACCGAGTGCAAAATATTTTATACCCTTTATGTGGCCATGAATATTAAATCACAGTTATGGGAGGAAATTGCCAAATACATATATTAGGCTGTTAAAAACTGTTTTTCTGAGCTCTGGAAACTGATGGATAGGCATAGCAGAAGAGAGCAGAAGCAAGCCAAGAAATCAAGGAAAGGATACAGCTATATAACAAGAAATAAAATAAAAGTACGTAACGTAATTCCCTTAGAAAATGAAGTAGGGTGACTGAGAAGATGTGGAGAACCTTTATACCAATTTCCTTTTTCTAATCAGATTTGATTATAAAACATCGACATAAAATCAATATATGTGTATTATATTCATTTCAATTTTAATTTCAAGACCTAATTTTGCTGTCTTAAAGATCATGGATAACTCCATCTTATCTCAGTGTTCAATCTGTAATTCATTAAAACAGTTTTCAAAAGAATTTTCAAAATACTTTATTATGATTACAACCATACTTAATCTTCAATTAGGACATACTATGTGATAAATACTATGGTGAAGTACTTCTCAATAATCCATATTCTTAAACACAACAAGTTCTAGGATCAAACTGCTTAAATTTATATATTTGCTCAATCATTTGCAACATAAATATTTTACAGATGAAGAAACTAAAACACTTTTTTTTTCTCCGAAACTGTTTCAGGGCTAACTAACTTACTCATGAGCTTGGTAAAAATAAAAATTATTAGATACCTTGTGGATCCGTTGCATATATTTCAAATTTAAGTTTTTGAAGCACTTTTTGAAAAGACTTCTTTATGTGACATTTGTTCATTAAAAACACAGTGATTCTTTTTTGAAATACGATCCAATTGTAAAATATCCTGTGTCTAGAAATGAATTTATTTTCCTAACAAAAATGAATTAAATTAATTAATTAAATTCTCAGAACCATTATTTAAACCAAGTGTGTTGATCCTACAACCAGTGAAAATAATCCGTACAATGCTAAAAATGTGTGTGCTATTATCCATCTATTTCCTAGTTCATTAAAGCCAAGTTATCATAATCTGGACTTTTTACCAAAGATTTTCAGGGATGTCAAAGGTTTTTACTCCTAAATTTAATATGCTGAAATATTACTTTATGTTCTATTTATTTTTATTCATTTAAAATAACATTTTTCTCTATGTTGCGATTGCAAAAATTAACTTATTTACATATATACATGATGTCATGATATACTCTAGGCACAATTTTGGATATTTCCTTTTCCCAATCTGTTTAACTTACACAGGTAATCAATATATGTAATCACCAAGCAAAAGACCTTCATTGGTTTCTATTTTGTTATTTTTTTCCTCTGGAAAAGAGTTTAAGATAGTTTTAACATGAAGAATAGCAACCATATTTTTTGCATACTGTTATTTCTTCAAAGACGCTTAATCTATATAAACAAATTTTTAAAAACCTGGTATCAGTTAGGTAAAATCTCTGAGATTTAAAATATTTACTAAGCTACCAAATGTTAAGCAACACGGGATTTTGAGAGATTGGCCAATGGCAAGGATTGTAAGGGAACAAAAACTTGGAAACAATGCTGTTTGTCGACATCTTGAATAATTTGCTGTGCCTCTATTTTATGTCACAGTATTTCCACTTCCAGGCCTATACAAATAAATAAAATCAGTGTTATACACAGAATAGGTACACACACACACACAAGCGTTCAGATATAAAGATTTCAACTGTAGCATCATTTGTAATAAACAATATTGGAAACAATGTTGGTATATATTGCTAAGAAAATGTGTTGAGATCAATTTAGTATAATTATATAATGAGATATATGATTATTTCATTTCTTTATGGAATGAGTGTAATGGGAAAATCCAGTGGAAAGTTTACATTAAAGCTAAGAAAGTTAAATCTTTTAAGACCTTTCATGTGTATGGGTCTTTCTCGGGGTCATATGAGTTTTGCAAAATTTGCTATGTAAGATGCTTAATTAAAAATAAGAAAAGCCACACCTGTTTTGACTCCCATTTGCCTTTAGTCATTTATCTCCCTGTCAGGTAGTGCGGGTCCAGCCTACAGCACTTTTAGTATTCAGCTAAGGGGAAGTTGAATAGAGACATATTTAATTTCAGTTCATTGAGGTTAATGTGCTTGATTTAAAGCCACTTCCATGTAAAATGAAGTTGTTTCTGGCAGTTCAGAGACTTTCTATTGCTCACTCCATAGATTCATCCAGTGTCGTAGCACAGAGGTGCAGAGGCAGGAATGTTGTGAGACACATGTCATGCAGTACTTGGTACCAGAGGCTGCAGAGAAGGAAAGAAACAGCTGCCTTTAACCTAGCTCTCCTTTCCACTAATTCTTACCGTGGTGGTGATGTGGTGAGAACCAGATGTCCTACATGTAAGGGGATCTGCTGTAGGCAAAAAACTCTGGAAAAAAGAACCTGAGCATTTTTGTGGAAGAGTGACCTAGTTGCTCTGACCCCCTTCTGAGTGTGTCTCCATAGTCACAAAACGGAAAAAAATCTGAGTTCTTACTCTAACCATTTGGATAAAAATAAATCTCTCTAGGGGAAAGATAACACTAGAGTCTCCAGCTTTGTAACTTCTGGGATGCATCTACTGGGTCTCATCTTCTCTTGAAATGTAAATATATATCCCTAGTGAGGTAAATCCCTCAGGATGGCCCCTAACCATGTTCTTTCTGTGAATTAATTTCCAGAGCTAGTTCTTAGCGTAGAGCAGAAGTCTGAGTAAAATTTGTTGAGAAAGTTCTTACTATGCATAAATAACTTTATTTACAGCCTAACACTATCCATTAAAATCAGTAAGAGAAAGACAAACTAATCCAAAATGACCCTGCAATCGGGGCTCTAAAACAATGCAGGTTGACTGTAATTGTTAAAATGAATTTGGAAAGTATTTGACCTTATCTGTTAAAATTAAGTATATGCATACCCTGTGACCAATAATTCTGCTACTATCATCCAACAGGAACACATATTCAGCAAATGTACAAAATTTTTTATTAAAGAATTATTCACAACAGCTTAAATTGGAAGTTTTGCAGTTATCCATCAAGAGTAAAATAAACACATCATAGCATATATATACATACATGGAGTATTATCAAGCAAGAAGGATAAATGGTATACCCAAGAGAGCTTTGATGACTCTCCTAAATACATTTCTGAGTAACAGAAGCCATCCAGAAAAGAATATATATTAATTCTATTATAAAAGTTCAAAAATAGGTTAAAAAAGTCTATGTTATTAGCAATCAGAATAATAATTACTTGCAGATGGAGCAGATGGTAATTTAAGGGAATTTTATTGTGAAATATGTACAATCACTTTGTTAAAATTAATTAACTATATACTATTTGTGTATTTCCATAAAAATGTTTAATAAACTATCTCATCATTGTTATTTACATTTCTTAAATAGCATTTAGGCATGGGTGAAAAGGTTTAACTTGACTGGCCTGAATTGCTCAAATACTATACATTCCAAAGAGGGGTCCCTCTGCAGGACTAGACCTTAGACTAGGAGTTCATCTCTGAGCCCTTGGAGTATTTTGCTTGATAAAAGTGTTCTTGTTTTCCTGAAGTCTTGGGCCATACTCTCCCAGTTCGACCAGAAAAGGTTATGTTATCAACGTGACTTAGGTGAACATCTGTTTTTACTCTGGGTGTAGGAAGAAAGTTGTGCTTAAATGTCATGGAGCTGAGGTCAATCATATGGGCATTACATGACTATGCGACTGATCCCAGTAAACACCTTCGACAACTAGGCTCCAGCGAGTGTTCCTGCTTGGCAATGCTTTGTACTTTACATATTGTTGCTGGGATAATTAAACATGTCCCCATGCAACTGCTCTGGGAGGGGACACCTGAGAGCTTGGACTTGGTTTCTCCTGGAGTTCACTTCATTTGTCTTTTCTCTTAGCTGACTTCTATCTGTACTGTTTTTACTGTAATATACTGTAACAATGAGTACTACAGCTTCTGATTCCCTTAGAGACTTCCAATAAATTACCAGGTCTCAAGTGGTCTTGGGAACCCCTGGCATATTACTGAACTTAAAGTTTTCAGAATATCTGTATTTGGTATATTCCATGGCAAGCACTACATCCATCACACTTTTTCATTTATTGACATAACTCCAAATATTTCCACATATCTAAAATTCAGGAAAGTAACCCTATCCTTACCTCTGAGGATAAAGCTTGTTAAGCATAGGTAAACCATGATAATTTAAATTCACCTGTTTGTGACTGACTTTTAAAAATGTTTTTAGTCAAGAAAATGTGAGGGTAGGTCTGCCAAGAGCTACTGAAAAGAGTTACATTTTCTAAAAAAAAAAAAAAAATCCTCGTCTTTTCTCTTTGAGAATAATTTGTGGTGTTTCTGAAATCATTGTCTGCCCATAAAGAGAGATTACTTAAACAAAAAGTCTGTATAAAATATGACTACAGAGAAGGATGAGAAAAAAATCATATTCTTGATTAATTTGTTGATCTATTAAATTAATAGTCTTGGAAGTAGATCCCTCTTTGGACTTCCAGTTAGAGACAGGGCCTTACTCTACGGCCCAGGCTGGAGTGTAGTAGTGCCACCATAGCTCATTGTGTAGCTCACCGCAACCTCAAACTCCTGGACTCAAGCAAACCTCCTGCCTCAGCCTCCCAAGTGGCTGGAATACAGACAGGTGCCACCATGACCACACCTGGCTATTTTTTTTTTCAGTTGTAGAGCTGAGGTCTCCCTATGTTTCTCAGGCTGGTTTTGAACTCCTGGCCTCCAGTGAGCCTCCCACCTCAGCCTCCCAAAATGCTGGGATTCCAGGCATAAGCCACCAGACCTGGCCTATTTATAGTTTAAATTTTCTCATCGTCTAAATAAAAGATCTAAAACTAATTGTCTAAGTTGGTGGAGCAGTCAGAACACACACATTTATTGATTAAATTCATTGTCTTATATGGATGTGTTTCATGGTGCCCAAAACAATTACAATAGTAACATCAAAGGTCACTGGTTACAGATTATCATATCAAATATAATTATAATTAAAAAGTTTGAAATATTGTGAGATTTACCTAGATATGGCACAGAGATACAAATGAACACATGCTATTAAAAAGTAGTGCCAATAAAGTTGCTTGATGCAGGGTGGTCATAAACCTTCAATTTGTGTAAAACACATTATCTGTGAAGCCAAGTGAAGCAAAGCACAATCAATTGAAGTATGTCTATATTCCACTGCCTTTGTAGAGTGTATATAGTTGTATTACATAACATACATAATATATATACAAATATATATATTATATATACAAATATATATAATATATATACAAATATATATAATATATATACAAATATATATAATATATATATTTGGGTATATGTAATATATATTATATATATTTGTATATATATTATACATACATATTATATACATATATGGTATACATATATATTATGCATATATATATATATTTGATATGGACTGTGTCTTGTTTCCCCAAAATTAATATATTGAATCCTTAACTCTCAATGTGTTAGCATTTGGAGGTGGGACCTTCGGAAGTAATCAGGTTTAGATGAGCCCATAAGGATGGGGTCTTCATGATGGGATTAGTGCTCTTACAGGAAGAGACCAGAGAGCTAACGCTTTCTATTCGCTATGTACGTACATAGGAAAAAGGCAGCCCTTTGAAAGCCCAGAAGATGACCCTCCTCAGACTTGCCAGGTTCAAGAACTATAAGAAATAAATGTCTATTGTTCAGACCAGCGCCTCTCTTATTTTTATATAGCAGCCTGAGCTTACTAAAACAATTATTAAGAAAAAATAGCAAAGCAAACAAACAAAAGCAACTATGTTTAAAACTCCTGGAAAAACAATTTATCTTCTGTGCAGCTGTTTTTTTAAGATTTTCCTTTAATGTATTTCCTCTCATTTTTCTTGCGTCTTATTTGGAGTCTGTAGTAGCATAGTTCTTAATTTGCTTATCAAGTAATTTACATCATATTAAACATGAATTTCAACCAGCAAAGAATATTATTAAAACTTCTGGACTAATGTTATTCACTTGTATTCTTTCCTACTACCCGGAAATGCTTTTGCTGGCAATGATTTCTCCTTTGATGTTGTGAAGTTTCGGGCCATTGTTAGAGAAACAGGTCCACTTGCCGATTAGCAGGCAGTAGGCTTTGTGACCTAAGTTCAGTAACAGAAGATCATTACTTTCTCTGGCAATTTGATACAACATGCTTCATATATCCCAAAATTCATCAATTTTCTGCTCTGTTGATGTCCTCCTTTATTATGTTAAAGAGTTGCCACAGTATAGTTTATTCATAATGCTATTTTCAGTTGAATTACTAGAGCTCCACTTTAGCATTTTAAAATCATATTATCGCATGTTTATTTCCAAATTAACAGGGCAATAAAAATCCTCTCTTAAAAATCAGGGATATCAGTATTCATCTCTTTTTATGTAAAAATATTAAAAAATTAGAAGTGAAATATCACAGAAGATATTTTAAATATGAAGACAAATAATGAAATAAGGAGAATTTTAAAAGCCAAATATTTTGGATCAGAGTAAGAAGTTAGTGGTAAAAGATAAAGGTTATCCAACAACCTTTTGCAAATGAAGCCAAAAAAGTAGGTTTGTGCAACAGTGAATAACTAAAATTACAACTCTTTTATATTTCATTAAAAAACATGCCCTTTTTCAAAATGTCAGATCGGTTTAATCACACCATAAAATTATTTACCCAAAGTTAAGGAAAAATAGCATACTGTCATATAAGTAGAAAATTTAAATACACAATTGATATTTAACGTCCTCTAAGCAATGTAAAGATTGCTTTTAAGGCATCTAACAGAGTTGTATTTATTATTAGGGATCAAAAAGTGTGTAAATTAGCACAATATATTTTATATAAAATGAATCTGATTGTGTTTTCTCTTATAAGAGTATACAATTATAATTCTGAATTTTGAATTTATTCTTAAACAAATAAAAAACAACTGCTATATCTGAATTCTTGTTTTATGTCACTCTTGTGCATATTTTTTACTATCTATATTTTAGGCATTTTATAGGTTAAGTATGCGCAGTTGGTGCTTACTCAGTATAGCCTAGCAATGCTCCCTGTTTCTTTTTTTTAACCTTTAATTTCAGGGGTACATGTGCAGGTTTGTTATATAAATACATTTGCATCATGGGGGTTTGTTTTACAGATTAGTTCATTACCCAGGCATTAAGCCTATGATTCATTAGTTATTTTTCCAGATGGTCTCCCTCCCCCGACCTTCTGCCCTCTTGTAGGCCCCGGTGTCTGTTGTTCCCTTCTTTGTGTGCATGTGTTCTCATCATTTAGCTTGCACTTACAAGTGAGAGAATGTCGCATTTGTTTTTTCGTTCCTACATTCATTTGCTAAGGATAATGGCCTTCAATTCCATCCATATTCCTTCAGAACACATGATCTCATTCCTTTTTATGGCTACATCTTATTCCCTGGTGTATATGTTCAACATTTTATTTATCCAGTCTTTACTATTGATGGCCATTTAGGTCTATTCCATGTCTTTGTTAATGTGAATAGTGCTGCAGTGAACATATGTGTGCGTGTGTCTTTATAATAGAACAATGTATATTCCTTTGGATATACACCCAGTAATGGGATTGCTGGGTCTAATGGTAGTTCTGTTTTTAGGTCTTTGAGGAATCACCACACAGTTTTCCACAATGGCTGAATTAATTTACATTCCCTTTAACAGTGTATAGTGTTCCTTTTTCTCTGCAACCTTACCAGCACCTGCTATTTTTTTGACTTTTTAATAATAGCCATTCTGACTGGTGTGCTTACTGGTTCTTAATCTCACCCACATCTTAGAATAATGTGGAACATTTCAAACTACCCACACCTCTTTCTAAAAACTGAAGTTCTGTTTTAATTGGACTTTAGTAGAGCCAAGAAACGAGTATTACTTAAAATCTTGCCATGTGATTCTACTAGGAAGCCAAGGTTCAGAGCCATGGATTACATTTTTAATATAAATACACATTATTAGTTGAAGCAGTTTTAAGTTAGGACAGCTGTAACGTTGATTGAAAGGGGAATACTTAAAACAGAACCCTGCCTTGGGTCGTCAAGACTTAAAAAATTCTTCTGTTTTTATTCTATTAAATATAATCATGCATTCATTTACTTTAGCATTTATAATTCTAAAACACATTGCAAATTTCACAAAACTACCATTTTCTAAATGTCAACACTCTAAATACACCATTTATTTTTCAAAGTAGTATATTCACTTCAAATTCCATTGCTGTGTCAAGAGTTAGTTGAACTTAAAATATAATTAATAGTTACTCAGCAAAAATAGAAAGATGTTAGCTGACTGTGTCAAAAGAAATATTTTAACACTGATTTCATTTTTACTAAATGACTGAATTTTTCTTTATATTTTATGCTTAAGCTTCTCTGCTTTCTTTCTATTTTTTGTGGTCTCAATAAAGAACCATGATTATCTGTATAACTGATTGCTCAAAGTAATTAATCATTTTTCTTATGAAATTACCAGGGTAAATTAAGAATCATAATTACAGAGTTTTCTCTTGTCTAGAGGAAACATACTGAGAAACTGTGTTAGGAAATTATTATTTCAAAACCCAGTCTAAGTTCTTAGCCACTGGACTTTAAAAAATACATATTACATATACTTTTTCTAACATGATTGAGAATATAGTTTGTTTCAGATTTCCACATTTCTTAAATGAAAACAATAAAGAATTCAAAAGGCAAAAGGTAATGTAAAAAAAAAAAGGTATTCGATCTCACGTAAATGAGAATCCTACACTCTCACTGAATTTTACTAGAGGGGAACTTATTGTCACATCAGATTGTTTGTTCAAGATACTATTTCTGATGTATTTTATTAAAGAATTCAAAAGGCAAAGGTATTGTAAAAAATTTATTTGATCACATGTAAATGAAAATTCTACCTTCTTATTGAATTTTACTAATTAGAGGGATAATTATTCTCGCATCGGTTTATTTGCACAAGATACTATTTCTGATCTATTTTATTAAAAGTCACCATTTATCATTGGTTTTCATCTCATGTTATATATGCAAATGAAACTCCTTTGAGTATGCAACGGTTATTTACTGCAGTGAATATTGTATAATCATATTTATCAAAATGTTCTTCTTTGAAATATTTTTCTAGTGCTTATTAGCAAACAGTTTTTATATTTGAGAAAGTGAGACGTGGACTTTAGAATCAGATTTAGGCCATATGGTAAGCCAGTTGCCTGAAAAATCTTCATAACAAATGCTAATATTGATGAATTTTGGAGGTGTCATTATATATGTATACCTAAAACTACAGGAAAACAAAGAAAATTACCAATGCCAGAAACACAGGCAACACTTAAAACCAGCAAGACCAGTTGCTCTGACTTTTCTGGATGGCAAGAGAGATGGACCCAGCAATTTATAAATTTGGATTTTCTTAATGCTCATCAGCGAAGGGGTGATGCATAGCTGGACCTAGATTGAAAGAGTAAAGAAAAATACTTATTAACCAACCCAGTATAATTAAGAAGTTTGTCTGTAAATACTAGAACAATTGGTAGAAAAAACAAATACATATTCTCCCCTGAGAATCTGTAACATCAGGATTATCCATCATGTGTTGTTTGACTTCAAACTTTTAAATTGTACAGCCTTGAACCATGAACCATCAAATTAACAAATTAACATATAGATTATTTTCTGGCCATTGATACACTGGAAGTTTGGTGGAAGAGATGCAAAATCATTCCAGAGCAAAAGCTGAAAATTTTTTTCTGCAAAGGGCAAGATAATAAACATCTTAGGCATTATTGACCATTTTAAAGAGCAGCTTATAGTCACCAAAAGGAATATCAACAAACTAGAAAGTGAAGATGAAGAATTATCCAGAATGCAGAATATGAACCAAAAGATAGAACATAAGATAAGCTGAAAGACATGGAGGATTGAATAAAACTATCCAAGGAATATCTAAAAGAAATTCTGAAAAGAGAATAGTAGGAATAAAAATCATGGGATTATAATAGTTTGCTTCTACTTCTGGGATGAATGTAGTAGTTGTATAAGACACATACTCTTATTAAAATGACAAGAAAAAGCTGGATAAATTATAAAAGCCATATATTTTTTAAAGCATGAGGGAACTGTAGAAACAATGATGAATAGATGAACTAAGAGTACAGACATACCTGAGTGTTCGAAATGGGCCAAAGAGCATGATGCATTCATAGCGTCTACTAGTCAATTCTGGCACAAATTAGGAAGTAGAAGGCATGTTCAATGGAGGCAAAACAGTAATATATATATAAACATGTGGGTAAGTCTAAAGAAGCATTTGCTATATTGAATCAAACAAATACAATAAAGTAAAACAAATACTAGAGAACATTGTTAAGCTGAGTTAAGTTTGGCTCAAAGTGCCCATTGTACTTGCCTAATTAAGTTTGGCCCAAAGCGGCATCCATACATAGTGACTGTATGTATGTGTAATGTGTAAATAAAACTTAATGTGTAAATAAGTAGTAAGCTAATGTAGATATATGGACTTGTAACCAAGCAACTGAGACTCAACCAATCATAGGAGCCAAACCCTTAGTCAATCCTAGGCTGAATGCTGCCAAATTATGCCCAAATAAGGCAAATATTGAACTGCACCAATCAGGGAAACTCTGAATATAATTTTATATGTTCTGGTTATAAATACATCTCACCACTCTGGATGTGGAGTCACTCTGAACAATCTTTGTTCTGGGATGGTGCCTACTTCTCAAACCTTTTTCTTGGTCAAATAAACTTAGTGAAATTTAACATGTCTTAGTTGCATTTTTTTAAACAACATTCAAAGACCTACAAAATAGGACAGGGAACTTGTATTTAGACTATACTGTCTAAATGCAACGTATTTATGCTAGTTATTTGTGTGTTATAGAGAATATAGTGATATTGATATACCTTAAGTCATTTATGTACATCGGGAAGAGGAAAAAAAAAGTTACCCAATTCAATGGAAGTCAAACGAAGAAGCAGAACAGAGCTACCAGAAAAACATGATAAGAGTTAAAGAAGATGGGAGCTCAAAGAGGAAAACTGTCACTGAATTTGGGGAACTTTTCCTTGCAAGCCAAGTTAACTTTTATTCAGATAGAATTCTCAGATGAAAAAGACAGAAATTATAGTCTATGGCTGACAAAATATAGAGAGCCTGCCCAGAGACTTTTGCTATTCTAAGCTAGAATCATAAGGTTAATACACTCCAATGAAGGAGAAAACAAGAACCAGCTCTTGAGCATACTTGAAGTCTGGGACCAAATCTGAGTTGTTCAGATACTGATATTTTCACCCTGATTTAAGATGATCTGATATGGGTAATGCTTGCATAAGCAAAACTTCTGGAGGAACTTATCTCCATAGTAGACAACAAGGTAATCTTAAACTATCCTGACACTAATTGGGTGTATAAACTTGGCCAAGTCATTTTTCCCTTTGAGTCTCAGTTTCCTCAACTGTAACGTGAATATGAAAGTAACTAACTTGTAGGTCTGTTTTGAAAATAAAGTCAATTATTTTGGTAAATCATTTGTATGCAATATAGCATACATGAGAGAGAGAGAGAGAGTTTGTGTGCATGTGTTTAGAGAGAGATGGAGAGAGAGACACACATACACAGAGAAGAATCAGTATATTGTTAAGGATAATAACATCCAGAAACAAATCGACAGACAAGAAAAACAATTTAAATAATAGAATTATCAGACAGAAGTTAAAGAACAAAACATAGGCTTAAAGATGCACACAGGAAAATACAAATATGATCATGGTAGATTTAGAAAGGAAATACCTGCTAGAAGTAACAGAGAACTACTAGAAAATTAACGAAGTGCAGTAGGAAGAAAGAAAATAAATTATTGAAGAAAAGTTTCAAGATACAAAGGATAGAGTTAAACGTTAATATATGTCTAAACTTTACCAGGAAAAGAGAGACAAAGGCAATGACTAAGGAAATAATAGAGAATGTTTTTAGTACTGATTGAAGACAGATATAAGCAGATTTAGGAAGGTCAACAAATTCTGAGTGGAGTAAGAAAAGTACAATGAAGAAAACAAAAGACAAAGCCAAAATTCTGTAAAGCAGCCTGAAAATAAGGCTTATTACCATTAAATAACAACATTTCAGTCTATAGAAACTTACATCCTAGGAGAGGGAATACTTTAAATAAAAAAGTAATGGATGAAAAGAGAAAAATTCCATCAAGTGGGATAACTGTTATCCATAAAGAAGTAGCAGGTGAGATGGGGAGTAAAAAAACAAACATGTATAAATCCTCTTATTTTATATATTATAGCTCAATTTTATTCCCACCTTTGATAATCCAAAAATTATACACTGATCAATATATCTGTTCTAAATGTTAAGATTCCAACAGGTAGATCATGTCTCTCAAAATGTGTTGCACATTGCCTCAACTGGAGGTTCATGATGCGTATTAAAATAAGAAAGGCTTAGAGAATTCTTACAGCAAGGAAAACAATGTAAGTTTATTTAATTTAGTGTTTTAGCTATATATTTAATAATTATTTTAGGTAGGCAGTTGTTTAAAGACAATAGAAATTACTTGGAATTTAAAGCAGGCAAAAATGAATGCGTTGGAAAAGGACAACGCAGCTCTTAGAATTGAAAAAAAAAGTAGGTGAACCAGCCTCAGGCAGGAATCAGAGAGCAAGTCAGAACCAATATCAGAAAAAGGAAGTTCTGCTTTTCATGTGGCTATTGTCCTGTCAGTCATGACCGCTGGCCACTGCCAGCAAAGTATGCACAGGCATTTTCTGGAAGGCTGCTGGGCTCTGCTTTAGCTTGTCACTTCCCACTTTACCATTGGATTCAAAAAATCTATCCATCTGACAGGAATAATTTCAGACTCTCTGCCTACTTCTTACCTTGCAAGGTTAAAAATGCAAGGAATGAGTGGCTATTCTTGGGTCTCTGGTTTACATTTTAGCCTCCAGTTGGTGGGAAGAGAAAAATCTACTCACAAACAGCTTCAAAACGGAAAGGTCCTTCCTATATTGGCATTCCTACATAAAAGTAAGTACGGGGGGGCTTGACAAATGGACATTTGTCTTCAAAGAACACATATTCTCCTTTAGACAAAGTTTGCACTTATATAGCACAATTAACCTACTTCTTATCAATCAATAAAACGAAGAGACAATTACAGAACAGGATAAGGTGTTTGCAAACTATGTATTCAACCAGGTTTGATATCCAGAATATATAAGGAACTCAAAAAACTCAATAGCAAAAGAAAAAGTTGATTAAAAAATGGACAAAAGAAGACATACAAATGGCCAAAAAATATATAAAGAAATGCTCAACATCATTAAGCCTCAGAAAAATGCAAAACAAAACCGCAATGAGCTATTACCTTATCCCAGTTTAAATGATGGATATTATCAAGAAGACAAAATATAACAAATGGAAACGATAATGTGGAGAAAGAGGAATGTTATACACTGTTGGTGGGAATTTAAAATAGTATAGCTGTTATGAAAAGCAGTATGGAGTTTCCACAAAAAATAAAAAAGAGAACTATTATATTACCCAGCAATCCCACTACTGGGTACGTAATCAAAAAAAATGAAATTAGTATGTCAAAGAGACATCTGCACCCAGGGATATTGAAGCACCATTCAAAATAGCCATGATATGGAATCTGCCTAAATGCTCATCTAACAACAAATGGATAAAGAAAATGTGGTGTATAAATGTATATCTATCTATCTATCTATCTATCTATCTATCTATCTATCTATCATCTATCTATTTATCATCTATCTATCCACCCCTCCAGAACAATATTCAGCCATAAAATGCTGTTATTTTTAGCAATGTGGATGAAGTTGGAGGACACTTTGTTAAGTGAAATAAGCCAGGCACAGAAAGACAAGCACTGCATGATCAAATTCATATCTGGAGTTTTAAGGATATGGAGAAAGATGTTAGGTTTTTTCCTTGTGTGAACAATATTTAAAATTATTATATTTGGAGAGATAACTAGAATACTTCTGCCAACTTAACTATGACCCATTGAATTGCTCTGAATTATAAATCAGATACTCTGAATTAGCACTTCACTACCATTTTTAAATCTACAGCATTTATATAAATTAATAACTGCTGTAGAGCATACTACTCATGGCTGAAAAAAGTGACCTGATGATTCGAGCTATCTAAGACCCACCTGATGTCTGACAGCACTAAGGATCAAGCTATCACCTCTCCCTTAACACATCTTTCACACCAGTGTGCTAGAGCAGATAGCTGAAAAGTTTTCCCTAAGCCAGAGATCATTCTGACAAGGCATATGGAACAATGGAGATGTCAACATGCTTTCAAGACAAGTAACAGTAATCCTGGCTCTTAACTTGCTTTAACAATAATGAATTCTTTTATCAAGTCCTGAGGCATGAGGGCTTCCAGGTGCCGTATTTCCAGGTGCTTATCAGAATTTTTCTTTGCTGATAAGAACAATTGTTGCAGCATGCTTTGCTAATCATATACAGAAAGACAAGAAATTCATATTCTAATAATAGAACACAAGTCCATCTCTTGCATCTGATTTAGCCAGATTAAGTCACCTTTCCACCAATATCAATCTGGAAGTGATATCATGAACTAAATGGTGTCAACCTGGGGTTTGTATTATATCTCGACAAAGGAAAAGAAGTTGCCATCATTGGCAAGGTACATACAGGATACATCTCTGTTTCGGCAGATGGGATGAGATTTCCCTGATTCTCCTACACTGCAGAGGGTAGAGGGAGGTATTTATATAATACACAGAATTTTAATTGAAGAAGCAAAGAGGAATGGATTAATGGGATTAATAGTGTTTATCCAATACAAGATGAAAAACAACATATTATTGTTTGTATTGTGATGGTTCTGGAATAAAACACATCATTTCTCTAATTTTAGTTAGATCTTTGCTGAAAGAAAAAGATAAATAAAATACCCTACAGTTTATCCATATCCATGTTCCTCTACACTAAATATTCATCTTTGATTAGTTATTTTTAACTATATTTGATTTCTTTATAAATTACCTTTTGAAACTTTAAACACATAAAGACATTGTTTCCCCTTAAAAGATTTTTCTTTTCCTTTCTTTTGTTTTTTAATCTAAAACTTACTTTCAAAAACAATGACTTTCATAAACTTGCAACTTGTTAAATACAGTATTTTTATTAACATTCTAGTTTGTAACACAAGGCAAAACCTAAACACTTACCATTTATAAATAATGGGTAATACTGTTTCAACTTAACCTTGAGAATGTAGAAAAAAAATTGAGTCCAGTCTGATAGCAACCAAAAGATCTCAGAAACAGTAATCTTAGTGCTCGCCTGGCAGACACAATCTGCACAGAACTTAATCAAAATAAGATTAAAAGTCCATAGCAATTTCCTTGAGTGGCCAGTCAGATAGCCCCCATTACAGTCACCAACCAGCCTGCCCCTGGGGCCTATTTCAGAAATAAATTGGTTTGTAGATGAGCTGATGCAGAAGAAGGAAAAAAAAATGTTTTCTTGAGACTGTACCTAAATCTTATCAAGTAATACAGGGAAGCTTCAAAGTCTTTTTATTCTGAAATGTTATTTTATTCTGCTTTATATCATCTTAAATTTATTAGTATTATATTAAATATTAGTTTATGTAAGCTTATTATTTGACTCTGTATAGGATATAATAGATGGCATTGAATATTTAATAAGATAGCAACAGCAATAACACCTGGGAAATTGTTCAGGGAAGGATTCTATTCAGTTATTAAAAGATTTGCATACTTATTTCACTAATATTACTAGCAATCACAAGCATTGGGTAATGCTAGACAAATCTGCAAGAGGTACCGTTATTCCAGCACCTTAAAAACATTTTTCAATCTGAAAGATACTTCTAGATGTTTTGTTCCATAACAGAGCAGATGATTTCTAAGTGTTTATATCACTGAAACTTCACAGTATTAGTGGAATATGTTATCCTTTATACCAAAAGTAATCAGATTATTTTATAAAGCAATTATCAATTAAAAGTAGATTACTAAGAACATACCGTATAAAATGACTTATGGGCTATTAATTCTGCATGCATTGCCACATTTGATTGTCTCAAAAAACCTCCTGAAATATGTATTCTTAACACACTTTTATTGAGAACATTATGAGTAATAAAAGTTGAAAGATTTTCCCAAAGACGTACAAGTAAAACAGGTCCTCAAATAAAGTTGTTTTATTCAATGTTGTTTTGCTATAATGTAGATGAGAATAAATATTGATTCCTGGACCCATCTGTGTAGGGTCTGCATGTTCTCCCCATGCCTGCATGGGTTTTCTCCAGGAACTCCTGCTTCCTCTCACATCCCCAGGATGTGCATGTCTGGTTAATTGGCATTTCCCCACTGTGTGTCCCAATGTGAGTGAATGTGGTTGTGCCCTGCCATGGAATAGCATCCTGTGCAGGGTTTATTCCTGCATTGCATGCTGAGTAAGAATAGGTTCTTGCCACCCGAGACTCTGAACTGGAATAATTGGGTAAATAATCATCTTACTTGTTTTTATTAATCTTTTTAAAAATGTATGTATACCTCACACTTATTTCAGTGTTGAATGTTATAAGTGTTTTAGTCTCCATTTAGAAGTACAGTGATAATATTGTGACCAGAAATATGCAGTAGGAACTTATATCTTGTTGTATCAATTGGCCTATGGTAAAATTTGTTTCATTGTTCACCATTTTGCTGATAGTTGCAGTTTCCAATAATCTACTGATATTAAATGTGGACTTACTATGTAAACAATAGCAAGGATCCTAAATCCTAGGTTATATCTAAGTTTAAATGGCTTGACACCAAGTCAGAATTGCCTTATGACCATGCTCTTATAAGCGTTTCATTTTTTAAAACAGTGCAAACTGAATTTTGCATGAGAATTATCATTAAAAAAATTTTTGTTACAGATAGGATCTTGCTATGTTGCCCAGGTTGACCTTGAAGTTCTGGGTTCAAATGATCCTTTTGCCTCAGCATCCAGTGTACCTGGGACTACAACTGTGTGCCACCATACCCAGGGCTGCAGGAAAAGTTGTTATGTAAAGCAGTGATTTATGAAAATAAGACTTTATTTGGGCAACACAGAAAATGTAAACAAAAAGAGTTGCTCAACATAAAACTTACTCAAGTCACAATTTACCTCTGACATGACATATTTCCATCCACTTCAGAAAAAAAATATGTATACCTTTTTATTTCTTTTTTTCTTTTCTTTCCTTTTTTTTTTTTTTTTTTTAGATGGGCTGGAGTGCAGTCACAGCTCACTGCACCTTTGAGCTCCTGGGCTAAAGTAATCTTCCTTTCTCAGCCTCCTGAGTAGGACATGCACCACCATGTCTGGCTAATTTTTAACATTTTTTTGTGGAGATGGAGTCTCGCTATGTTGCCCAGGCTGGTCTTGAACTTCTGGCCACATGCTATCCTCTCACCTCGACCCCCCAAAGTACTTGGATTATCGGCTCAAGTACTTAGATATATTAACCAGGATCACAGAGAGCTTGATTTTGTAAGTTTGAGTTAGCATGTAATAACTGCAGTTGATTTTGATGCATGTATTTAATGAGAATCATTGCTTTAGACTATATGATATTTGAAACAAAAGAGCAATAGGACTGCATGGCACAATATAAAGTCTGTTATGACATAGTGACTTTAATATATTTTAATTAAAATTATAATAGTAAAAGCTAAAAATGACAAGACAATTGTTAGAAATCATATCACGACAGCATAATCATGTATCCACAAGTGATTGATACAATAACATGAACTGACATTTTGCTGCAATATTAATCAGTTAATACAGGTTTTTAGGTTTCAGTTAACTGGTTAATCATAAAATATTATATAAAATATTATCAAATTGTGTAAGTCATCTCACTGTATTCTAAAATTTATGTTATTTTATATTTCTAATCTATGTTTTGCAGAGATCATGAAAATTTTACTGGGTAACTGAAGAAGAATTGTCCCAAGGACTTGAATAAATGTTAATGTTCATAACAGTATGTTCTAAAAAGAAATTTAAGTAAAAAAGGAAAAAACATATTTCATTTTAAAAATATCTACCCATGCACATCATTCATCTAAAAAACCCATTCAATATAATCATCTAGTTATGTAAAGATATACCCAATAGCTACTTAAAATAGAAATATTCTATTTCATTATTAGAAATTATTATTTTAAAAGGTTGTTAAAACATCAAAAATATGCTTATTTCTAGTAACCAGAGAACACAGCAGGGTTATGAAACTTTGGATTCCTGTTTGATGTGGCAGGTAACTAGATTAACAAAAATACAAGGTTTTGAGTTTCAAAACAGAATAGCATATTTAAAAAATACTTGGTGGGTGTCTGGCAATTGAGAGACCTTAGTAGCACAATCATTGGTCTTCACAATCACTGCCAGGTACTCTTTCAAACTAGCTTGAATAACTGCAAAACACATTATCAACCCAGCTTCTTTTTGCTGGACCTGGGCATATATAAACTGATTAGATTTAAAAATAAAAAAATTGAGTTTTTTCAGTTGTGTTTGAAGAGGTGAACCCTTGGACTCAAAATCTCTCAAAAGTCCTGTCTTTCACTTCAGAATCTGCATTAATTTGCACAGGAATATACTTCTGTGTTTTAATAAACACATGCAATTTTTCTGTTTTCATCTTGCAAGTAATGACAGCTTTGTTCTCAAACCAATTTTGTTTTTTATAGATTTTATCCTGATATATAATGAAGAGACAATTACATGATCTGTGTAGAAATTCTTCCTCTAAACTAAATTATACTACCTTAGAAATCTGACATGAAAGTACCAAAACTATGTAAATTGACCTCACCAAGAAAATTATTACATAAAACAGTGATTCATGGAAATAAGACTTGATTTGGGCAACATAGAAAGTATTAAAACTAAAAAGGAGTTGCTTGAGATAAAATTTACCCAAGTGACAATTTTACCTGTGACAAACATATTACCATCCACTGCAGAAACAAATGTGTTTAGTTTATTAAAGTATATGTTTAACAGCAAAAAATAAATAGAATAAATTTATTATCTCTATCCAGTGATAAACACAATTCTAAAATAAAAATGAAAACATCCTGCTTATATTTGCTATACTATTTCATGCATTAGGCTAACATATATGGTTATTTCCATGCTTTCAGGATGTGTTTAACAAATCTCTTATACATTTTCCTATTGTTGTCATTTTAATATCTTGAATATAATATTAAATAAACATTTCTACAAATAATTTGAACCTCAAAGTTTCATAAACATCTATCCTTCAATATTTAGGCCTAAAAAGTAATGTCCATTATCTATCAAATTCTAAATTTGAACTTATTATGGTTTACTCCTACTTTTTAATTATTACTTTGGTTAAAGATACTTCATGATATTATTAAGTTCCTTACTAATAATGTATATGGTTGTATTACATTCATTTATCCATCAAGACTAACTTTGAGCTACTATGAAATATAATTCAAATCATTCACATAATATCTAATGAATGATTACTATAATACAAAGCACTATACTAGGTTTCATAAGTGATACAAAAACAAGTGCAACCGCCTCAGTAACCAACACATTTGCAGTCTAATAGAGGAAAACAAGCCCTGTTATAAGAATAATTATAGTAAAAGGCTATATAAAATACAATCCATTTTGAGACACACCTTCAACTCTATTTGCTAATTCTCATTTTCACTCTTTAGTTTATTTTTAGATTAAATAGTTATTTTCACAAATCAGTCTGAGGACAGAGTTTTTTGTTTTGTTTTGTTTTGTTTTGTTTTGTTTTGTTTTTGTGAGTCATCAGCACTATGCAATTGCATATACCTGTTGTGTTTGGTCTACAAAGGCTGAACATCATGTAATAGTTTTTATGCATTTTGTTCATAGGTTACTGGGTGCTTTAAGGCAAAACTGAATGAGTTTCCAATAGTCAGTACAAAACTACAAGAAATACAGGCACAAAGTGCCTGGGGTTATCCTCAGATGAAGTTAGATTTGAATTGCATTCAATAACCTTTTTTACAATGTGTAGATGCTCAAAGCAAATACAATAGTTTCTCTTTGCCTCTGTGACTTGAGTTCATAGTGTTGTGTTTAAATATAACTTTTGTAATGTCTACTTCACTGAAGAAACTTTTAAAAAATTTGACTTATAATGGTTTTCTGTAATAACCTATGGTGCTTGGTTTGTAAAGTAAAACAGGAACTCAATTTAGTACCTACTGAATAATAACATTTTTTAACTGAGATTCCACTCATAAAGCACCTAAATTTTTAAAGTTAAAACATATTATATTGACATTAAATTTAAAAAGAATAAACAAGTTAGAGAAGAAATAAAAAAAAAATCTTCGGAGAATAAACTGCTTCCAAGTATACAAGTACTAAAGAGGCTACACACTGGTATGCTCATTATAAATAAAAACATTCATTCATGTATTTTTATCTCATTACTACATATTTAAAATAATCTCTTATCATTATAGTAGGCCATCATTTTCCAAATAGCATCAAGAATCCTTATCTTGAAATAGTAATCAGATCATGTAGTTCTCCTGATCAGATCTCTTCACACTCTAGAATAAGATGCATACCTTCATTTTAGCTTTTAGACTTTTTTCTGATCTAGCTCTAGATTATTGTTTGATCTCATTTTTACTATTCTTCTCATTGCTCATTCAATTCAATTTCAAGCATAATGATTTTTTGCTCTTTTTGGAATACACTAGCTTTTTGATTTCATTAGAGCCTGTACACTTCCCTCTTCCTGAAATGTTCTTCCCCAAATTTATGTATAGCTTATTTTCTCTCTTTGTTCAGGGCTCAGTTCAATTGTAGATTGTTCTCTACCTTGAATATGTCTTACCCCTCATTTGACTGGTTTTCCTTCATATCAATTATTTGTATTCTAAAATATTTTATATTTTTCTGTTGACTTGTTCACTGAGTTCCTTCCTCTAAAATGTAGCTTCATGAGGGTGATATTTTGTTAAAATTGTATGCTACTGTATCACTAGAACTGAGAACAATGCCTGAACAGAGTAGCTACTCATGACTCATTGGCTAAAACAAGTTAATGAATGAGAACAGGCAGGTAGAAAGCCAGGAAGGAAAAGAGGATATTATATTAAGTTGAATGAGGGATTAAATGAATATAAATAAGCTGAAAGTAGCACAGATTATGCAATATGCTTAATAAAGTATGTTTGTCTATTTTCGTTATGTAATCCAAAGCCTGGCCAATCACAAAACTTGCTTTTTACTCACTTTCTCTTTCTTCCCTGTTTAGTGCAGCATAAAATTAGTTATCGATTTTATCTCTTAATGCTCTGCCTCTATTAGTGAAAGGATCTTCTCTTATCATATTTCCAGTCCAAAGTTCAGTGGAAACTTTTTACACTCTTACAGTCTATTTGAAATCCTTATATCATAAACATACCAGCACTTATCCCAGCACTATTCACAGTAGCAAAGATACTGAATCAACCTAAGTGTCCACAAATAGATGATTTGATAAAGAAAATGTGAGATGGTACCATCTCACTCCAGTTAGAATGGAGATCACTAAAAAGTCAGAAAACAACAGATACTGGAGAGAATGTGGAGCAATAGGAATGCTTTTACACTGTTGGTGGGAGTGTAAATTAGTTTAACCATTGTGGAAGACAGTGTGGAAATTTTTCAGGGATCTAGAACTAGAAATACCTTTTGACCCAGCAATCCCATTACTGGGTATATACCCAAAGGATTATAAATCATCCTACTCTGAAGACACATGCACACATATGTTTATTGCAGCACTGTTCACAATAGCAAAGACTTGGAACCAACCCAAATGCCCACCAACGATAGACTGGATAAAGAAAATGTGGCACATATGCATCATGGAATACTATGCAGCCATAAAAAATGATGAGTTCATGTCCTTTGCAGGGACATGAATGAAATTGGCAAACATTATTCTCAGCAAGCTAACACAAGAACAGAAAACCAAACACTGCATGCTCTCACTCATAAGTGGGAGCTGAACAATGAGAATACATGGACACAAGGAAGGGAACATCACACTCCACAGCCTGTCAGAGGGTGAGGGGCTAGGGGAGGGATAGCATTTAGAGAAAGACCTAATGTAGATGACAGGTTGATGAGTGCAGCAAACCACTATGGCACGTGTATACCTACATAACAAACCTGCAAGTTCTGCACATGTACCCCAGAACTTAAAGTATAATAAAAAAGATTTCCACCTAAAGATAAGAAAATATGATGATATACACAGTGGAATACAATTCAGCCTTTAAAAATAATATACTCATGAAACATGTATTTTGGAGCAGTTTGGATGGAACTGGAGGACATTATCTTAGATGAAAGTCAGACACAGAAAGACAGATACTGCATGTTCTCATTTATAAATGGGAGGTAATTAATGCATTCACATGGACATACAGTGTGCAATGATAGAGACTTGGACATGAAGACTTGGAAGAGTTGGGGGAGAGTGAGAGGGGAGTAAATGATAAGAAATTACTTAATGAGTACAAGATATGCTTTTTAGGTGATGAATATGCTGAACATCCTAACTTCACTATGCAACCTATGGATGTAACAAAATTACAGTTGCACTCCATAAATTTATAGAAATAAAATAAAATAAATTACATTTTAATAGAGACACTATCAGAGAAATACACCAAAATGACTGGACTGAATTGGAAATGGAAAAGGTAGAAATCTCATTTTCTCTTCAGAGACTATTGCAAATTTTTATGTATGTAATACACTAATCACATCAGATGCCAGTTTTAAGTACATATTTTCCTCCACTGTGTAGATTTGTTTCAATACGGAAAAATTTCAGAACATACGTAATCAATACAAAGCCATTCTCAGTAATTTATTTTCATTCCATGCCATGTTACTTAGGTTTACATTTACTACCTTAGAAAACATTATGTACAAAAGCTTTTCTTTCTTATAGTGAATTAAATCTCCAACTGCTTTTGTTTCTATTTTAAGAAAGTAAATATTATGACATAAATGTTTGCAATGTTTTTGTTTAAATAAAGTATTTCTAGATTTCTCTTAATTCATAGTTACGTTTGTTTCTTTATTGATGTTCAAACACAGACTTTTAAAAATTCATATTTTTTTCAAAATGTGTGACTATTTACTTTCTAGTTCAATTTAAAAAGCATTTATCATAAAAATGGCAGTATCTTTTTGTACAGATGCTACCTCTGAATCAAAGCCTCTCAGCAACTGGCAACAGGAAGCTCTAATGCACTTTAACCCTAATAGTTATAAAATATGCAATCATCTGAAATCACATACTGATTTCCACTTCTTTTCTAACTACGGTTATATGTAAATATTTCACTTTCAAAAATAGATCTTTGCCTGTTTATTTAGTTTTTTTTTCCCTTGGCTTAGAAATAGTTTTTATGAAATATTCAAATACAAACATAGTCTCTAAAAGCAAAGTATGGTTCTTTGACAGCCAAAACACTTTCCCCTAAGCATTTCATTAGTTATATAAGTGATAAATGTTTTTCTGAATGGGAATTTACCTAAAGTGTTTCAAAATTAGGTGACCATTTGTGCTTTCCAAACCATACAGAACTTTATATTTATTCCTGGGTAAATCACCTATTTCCTTGTTCATCAAGATCAGGTGAAATGATATCCATGTGAGATAATTAATTCCTCTGCTATCTATTTTATTATACTTAGTTATTCATCTAAAATAAATATCTACTATAACAAGTAAAATATATAATAGTGTAGAAGACAACAAGAGTATGTGTTTGCAGTATGTGTAATAGAGTTAAATATATCTAAATATAGTATATCTGTACTAAGGCAATGAACATCAATTTTAGCTAATCACCCTCATTAAAGCAAAGGGCACTACCATATGTGACATAGTCGTCATTGACAGTCTGATAAATCTTGTAGCTGAGGTAACGGACAGGGAAGAGTTTGTGATAGTGAAATTTGTAGAACTAAGATCAAATTACCAAATACGTAGGCATTATTAAACAAATTCTCACCAATTACTTCAAAAATATTGTAACTTCTATTTAATATTTCTTGTTTTTAATCTTAAAAACTCTAAATTGAGTAGAATTTGAAATAGCAGTAAATTTCAGGTTAATGGAAATACAATCACACTTGTTATTATTGTTCAATTTTTTTTATTAAGTCTGAAGAAATATTTACTTGAATATGACATCTAAGAATGATGGACAAAAGCTTTTTAAATTTTCTTTCCACTCCTTTTTCTGAAAGCTTTGATACAAAAATCATTTGACACAAATGATTTTTTTTGTGTGACAGGATCTTACTATGTTGCCCAGGCTGAAGTGCAGTGTGCTCATGCAATCCTCCCATCTCAGCCTCCTGAGTAACTGGGACTACAGGCACATGCCGCCATGCCCAGCTAATTTTTGTATCTTTAGTAGAACAACAAGGTTTTGCCACATTGCCCAGGCTGGTCTCCAACTCGTGGGCTAAAGTGATCTGCCCACCTTGGCCTCCCAGTGTTCTGGGATTACAGGAGTGAGCCACTGTACCTGGCTGATGCAAATGATTTCTATTATTAATATCTTGCAGTTATTCTTCCATTGGATAACCATCAATGTCAAAATAAAGATTATTAGTTACTGAAGGACTGAAAAATCAAAAATCAACTTCATGAGATGCTTTACAAACAAGTGTTCTCTTTTAATATTTGACTCAGTAAAAGTTTTTAAGAAAAGTTAAGTTTGTGTTTTTATTTGTGTATACTCTCTAGTGCTTAAATGTATCAGGATAGAACTTTTCTAAACTAGGTCAGTCTTTTTTCCATATCTATGGTTGAATACTTCAGTTAAATAAAGCAATGGTAGATAGCAAACTATGTTATAATTGGCATTTGGGGCATTTGTTGCAATTAATTGCCAAAAAAAGCATATCTCACCACGATTGATCTCTCATTTTTCCACTCTCATTTATTTCCCTTCACTTTCTTCTTGGCTTCTGCAAAAGCATTTGTTTTTCCTTTTTCTTTCTTCTTTAAAAAAATATATTTGAAGAGATTTATTCTAAGCCAAATATGAGTAACCATGGCCAGTGACACAGCACTCAGGAGGTCCTGAGAACATGTGCCCAAGGTGGTTGGGATGCAGCTTGCTTTTATACATTTTAGAGAGGCATGAGACATCAATTAACTACACTTAAGAAATACATCAGTTTGATCCAGAAAGGTGGGACAACTCAAAGCAGAGGGAGTGGGGGTGGGAGGGGTTGGGGCTGGCAGGGGGGTTGGGGGATGGGAGGGTATTGGGGTTTGGGGGTTGGTTCCAGGCTATAGGTGAATTTAAACATTTTCTGGTTGATAATTGGTTGAGTTTGATTCAAGACCTGGGATTGATAGAAAAGGAATGTTCAGGTTAAGATAAAAGACTGTGGAGACCAAGGTTCTTTTGAAGTCTTACAGTGGCTGCCCTTAGAGACAATAAATGACAAGTGTTTCCTATTCAGATCTTTAAAAGGTACTAGACTTTTAGTTAATCTCTTTAGAACTGCGAGGGCCATTTTTTCATATTATAATTTATCTCCTTCATGTCTGTAACAAAGATAGGAATCGCTATAAAGTGTCTTCCCAGTTTCTGCCTAACCACATCCCTGGATTTCCTGGCCCCTGCCTTGGCATATGTTTGGGGTTAGCCTTCTCCCACTGCTAATTTGTATGCCATAAGATGGTTGTTTTGTTCCTCAGTACATTTATGTCAGATATAATTGTTACTGTAGTAAACAACTATTGTGTAAAACAATGATAAGTGAGTGTGAAAGTAAAAAAACAAATCAGAAAATAAAGCAGAATGTAAATAATTGATAAAGACAAGTTCTGAAAAAATATCAAATTGGATTTAGGAGTCAGACACCTGTAAGAGGTTTATTTGAGGGGCTAAGTGTGCTGGTATTTACACACATATTACTTCTTGTGTCTCTTCAATTTATTGGTTCATTTCAAAAAACCAAAGCTAAAAATCATAAAATATTCATTATGTAAAAAGAAACAAAGTTCAATGAATCCATACATACATACCGAAGACCTTTGTCGGATAGTTGACAAGTATATTTGCATATATGTTTTCCAAGGTAAAAGAAAATTTGTGGCTGGGCACGGCAACTCATGCCTGCAATCCCAGCATTTCGGGAGGCCAAGGCCGGTGGATCAACTGAAGTCAGGCATCCAAGACCAGCCTGGCCAACACGGTGAAACCCCATCTCTACTAAAAATACAAAAAAATAGCTGGGCATGGTGGCTGGCACCTGTAATCCCAGCTACTTGGGAGGCCGAGGCAGGAGAATTGCTTGAACCCGGGAGGCAGAGTTTGCAGTAAGCTGAGATCAAGCCACTGCACTACAGCCTGGGCAACAAGAGTGAAACTCTGTCTCAAAAAAAAAAAGAAAGAAAAAGAAAAAAGAAAATTTGTAGGATATGGATAAGTAATTTATTTTAGAAGAATTTTTTTTTTTTTGTAGAATGATTTGTGCTAAAGCAATACATCTCTTTCTATCATATACTGATATCTTGAAAACTTTTATAACGTTTCTTGTCACATTCAGTATTTTAAAAATAGGATTGATTCTAAGTTTTGAGTTTATGGTGCATTTGAATATTAGAGATATTATCTCTTATACATTTCAAAGCTTTGCTGCATTCTAAACTCAGTCCTGCCTTAGCCTTAGTAATGGCAATGAAGTGCGGGGATAGAATGTTCACTATTTTTTTATGTGCTGTTAAAATTTCATACCTCCTGTTCTATCTTGAAGTCTTACAGTTTTGGAATGGTGAGTGGGGGAAACAAGCATAAAACTATTACATAATTCATGCAGTTTTCACTGGGCAACAGTATCTATCCTCTGAATGGTGAAATGGCTACTTTTCATTTATTTATTTTTTTCTTTCCTGGGGTAAAACGCTTGAAAACTGCACCACTGGGAAATTGCAGCTATATTCCATGTTTCAACATAGTCCATGCTTCTTTGAGTTGGCCACTTACTGTTTACTCTCATCTCCTTAGGTTTAGCAGTAAAGACCTGTAAGATTTCTTCTGTTAGGATCATCTAGCCATTCCAAACATTTCTCTTAGATTTGATTCTTTCAAGACAAATCAACCCAATAAAAATCTCATAAATAAAGGTGAGCTAGCTACCACATTTGGTGTTCTCATCTGACCAAACCAAATTTTATGTATACATTCAATTCTCAATCCAACCCAGTCTGTTTGCCTAAGCCATTCCAGACAAACTTCCACTTCGAAGGTTTTAAATGCATAAGTCAGATAGCAATCCTTCAGTTGCCCCAGAGGCACATCACGTTCTTTGAATGCTTCAGTATAGTCCTCTTCATTTAGCAATCAGTGAGGCAATACACTGGCATCATGATCCCTTTTTTTAGGAACTCTGTACAAAATTCCCTTTGAAAATATAAATTTTGGAAATGAGTGATGAGCAAAGGGGTTTCATTAACATTATCACAATCTCTTGATATATCTGCTTGATAATGTAGCACCTATTATTTGGGGCCATTAGGACCTTGGCAGAAATTCTGGTAAATGTAAAGAAACCACATTTAACATCCAGTTAATTTAATTTTTGTTTGTTTGTTTGTTTTGTTTTTGTTTTTGTTTTTGAGACGTTGTCTTACTCTGTCACCCAGGCTAGAGTGCAGTGGTGTGATCTCGACTCACTGCAACCTCCACCTCCACCTTCTGGGTTCAAGCAATTATCTTCCTCAGCCTGGGATTACAGGAACCCACCACCATGCCCACCTAATTTTGTATTTTTAGTAAAGATGGGGTTTCACCATCTTGGTCAGGCTAGTCTTGAATGCCTGACCTCGTGATCCACCTGCCTCGACCTCCCAAAGTGCTGGAACTACAGGCATGAGCCACCTTGCCTGGCCTCAATATTGTTTTTAATAATTTCTGCTTTACTTGCAGTTAATCATATCAGGCCGTCTACCATACCCAGTTGTGTCAGCAAGAAGATCTGTACAATGATAAGTAACACATGGCTCCCAGGGCTAACATATTCCTAACACTTATATAAACACTTTTTCAGAAATTTGACAATATTTTATAATTAAACAATATCTTATTTTACAAGAAAAGATATGGTATCACAATACTCTGAGCAAAGAGTTAATTTGCTTCTCAAATTTCCTAGATAATGAAGTAGTCCTAAAATATTTAACTCAGTATTGGTAATAGTTTCAATTTGAGGAAGTGTTCTGAATAGCCTTTTAATGCTGATGTCATAAGATTGTGTTACAAACACAGACTTTCATTTAAAGACACTTTATTTTTAATTTTGTTCTAAAAAATAAAATTATATATAAATACACATGTATCCTAAACTATATATGTATAATATACATATATGTATATATATACACAGAGAGAGAGAGAGAGAGAGAGGAGAGAGAAACAGAGACAAAGAGAGCCATAAATCCTGAATTTGTTGTTGTCAATGGTGTTTGATAGCATCACTTTGTAACTCAATAGGATGTATCTGCACAAAGCTAAAATTAATTTATTTTTGCCATACAAGGCAAGTGTATCTTGTTGACGTCTATAGAGAAAATAAATCACCCTCTAAAGAACTGTTTATAAATAAATAATTGATATCTGAAAATTCAGAAAAAGTACCACTATCATTTTACTTACCATATTGCATTGAAATTATATGTTTATGCTTCTCTTGCTTCTACCTCTCTGTGAATTCAAGGTTAGAAAAGGAGAAATTTTTATCTTGGCATTCCCAGGACCAATCACAATATCTAATACTTAGAGCGTGCAATGTTGGTTGCACTGAAATAAATCTGATATAAAAACAAATAATGCTTTAGGGAAGTGATTTTTCATTTGAGATTATTTTCTCAGAAAAATTAATATGACCAGGTTGTCATCCTATGCAAACATTAGTATGCCTTATTGATTTTTCACTAAGTTATATAGCTTATATTATAAGACTTTTTTATGGGTGTCTCTACCTACAGATTCCAGGCACTAACAAACCTGTAGAAATTCATAAATTTAATGCATTTTATCAAGTTGATTAACATAGCATGAACATTTTTCAACTGGCTTCACAAATCATTTATTGTTAAATGTTATTCTTATACCTGTATTAGAGAGAAAAAAGCCAGAGGTGGCAAGGTGATATACAGATCAACTGGAAATCCACAAGTTTTGGTTTGGAACTCTTTGGAAAATTGAATAAAGAGTCACACCTTGCTCAAAACTGAATTAGTAAAAGCAATGTGCATATCAATAAACAAACTTCTCTAATAAAAAAAGCATTAAAAATATAGTCAGCATATATTTTTCTGGAATATAAAATTGAGGAACTAGAATAATTCAACTTGAATAAGTGTAACTAATTCATTTTCTGCAAAATATTACCCAGAGTTTGAGTATTTTTCTATTTATTCTATCGGAAAAAAATGATATACCACTGTACTGGAAATATTCAGAAAAGTTTGTCTATTTTTTAAAATTGTACTTATTATACCTTTATAACCGTGAGATAATATATTTATTATTTGAATGAGAATTAAATGTTTATGATTTATACAAAAATGCCAGACACAGACTACTATGCCCACAAAAGTTGAATGGTTGTTTTTAGCTTATATATACCTATACAGGTTAATAGATATATCTTTACTTCTTTTTTTTTTTTTTTTTGAGATGGAGTCTCACTCTGCAGCCCAGGTTGGAGTGCAGTGACATGATCTCGGCTCACTGCAAGCTCTGCCTCCCAAGTTCACACTGTCCTCCTACCTCAGCCTCCTGAATAGCTGGGACTACAGGTGCCCGCCACCACGCCCGTCTTATTTTTTGTATTTTTAGTAGCGATAGGGTTTCACCGTGTTAGCCAGGATGGTCTCAATCTCTTGACATTGTGATCCGCCTGCCTCAGCCTCCCAAAGTCCTGGGATTATAGGCGCGAGCCACCGCACCCGGCCAATATATCTTTACTTCTTATAAGAAATGAGTAACGTTATTAATTCTACCAACAGATAACATTCTTCCTCTCAGAGAGTAATATGCAATCATTTCCTAACCTTATTTTATTGCGCTATATTTTAAATATAATAAACGTGTCAAAAACGTGGTTTCGTACTTTTTATAAATTGATATATTTACCTAATTACACTAAATCTAGAAAATACTATTGTGCTTATTCAAACTTCTCTTCTCTTCTTCAGAGGCAAACCTGTATAATTTCTTTGGTTTGTTTGTTTGTTTTAAGACGTAGTCTTACTCTGTTACCCAGGCTAGAGTGCAGTGGTACAATGTGAGGTCACTGCAACCTCCGCCTCCCGGGTTCAAGCGATTCTCCGGCTTCAGCATCCCAAATAACTCGGATTAAACCCTTATAATTTCTATCATGATTGATTAATTTTGTTCATCTTCAAATTCCAATAGTTAGAATTCCTACAGGATGTGTGTGTGAGTGTGTATCTGGTTTATTTTCTTTAGCATAAATAAATATTTGAGATTTAGCCAAATATTTGTGTGTATCATTTGTTTATTTTTCCTCATATTTCTGAGTTGCCTATGTATTTGTCAGAGTTTGCTTATTCATTAGTCTGTTAGTGAATATTCAGATTGCTTTCAGAATTAGCTTTTACAAATAAAGGACTTAGGTGCATTCTCAAACAGGTTTTTGTGTAAATATATGCTTTTATTTTTGTTGGATAAATTTCTAGAATTGAAATTGCTGTGCTATAGGGTAGATATATGTTGGCCTTATTGAGAAGCGAATTATTTTTCAAAGCGGTTGTTCTGCTTTTTTTTTTTTTTTTTTGAGACACAGTCTCACGCTGTCGTCTGGGCTGGAGTGCACTGGCGTGATCTGGGCTCACCGCAAGCTCCACTTCTCAGGTTCACGCCATTCTCCTGCCTCAGCTTCCTGATTAGTTGGGACTACAGGCGCCCGCCACCACACCCGGCTAATTTTTTTTTTTTTTTTTTTTTGTATTTTTAGTAGAGACGGGGTTTCACCATGTTAGCCAGGATAGTCTCGATCTCATGACCCCGTGATCCACCCGCCTTGGCCCCCCAAAGTGCTGGGATTACAGGCATGAGCCACCGCGCCCAGCCAGTTGTTCTATTTTACACTCTCACAAGAAATAGACACGACTTCTAGTTTCCCCACATATTTGCCAATACTAGTATTATCATTTTAAATGGTAGTCTTTCCAGTTTCGATGCATTTTGGTTGCATTTCCCCTTATCTAATAACATTGAGCATCTTTTCACATTCCTATAAGCCATTGTATCTCTTCTTTTGTGAAATACCTGTTCAAGATTCTTATAACTATTTAGTTATAAGAATAACTCCTGAGTTATTCTGTGCGTTTTGAACACGCAATTTTTTTCTCATACATATATGGAATAATTTATCACAGTCTATGGCTTAAAATTATATTTTCTTACATTTTGCAGTTTTATTAGGATATATTTTTAATTAATATCTACAATTTATCAATTTTTACTCTTATGATAGTGCTTTCTCTGTTCAGAAATATTTTTCCTATTATAATAGCTCGCAGATATTGTTTAATTTTTTTCTTTTAAAAGCTTTCTGAATTTTGCTTTTTCATTTTTATGCCTACATTAAAAATATTGGACTAGTTTTGTGTATACAAAGGACTGATGCATGTATTTTTTTAATATGAGAATGCATTTATTTCAAAAGCCTTTGTTAAAGACTTACTTTCCCCACTGAATTATCTACATGCCCTTATAAACATTTAATTTACTGCATAGGTGGAGGTCTAATTTTGAACCCTTCTTTATCCTTATTATTTTTGTGTTATGATGCTTTGATACTGCAGCTTTCTTAGATGTCTGAAAATTGGCTCTATTTTTCTCTCAAAATTCTAGGTCCTATGAATTTTGAACCCTTCTTTATCCTTATTATTTTTGTGTTATGATGCTTTGATACTGCAGCTTTCTTAGATGTCTGAAAATTGGCTCTATTTTTTTCTCAAAATTCTAGGTCCTATGAATTTTCCAAACAAATTTTGGAAACAGCTTGTGAATTTCTCTCAAAATGTTTGCCACAATTTACTACAGAGTTGTAGTAAATAGATATAGAATTCATTGTAGTCAATAAATTACAAACTATAGATTGCATTGATGCTTTTTTTTTTTTTTTTGAGACAGAATCTCACCTTGTCACCCAGGTTGGAGTGCAGTGGCACAATCTTGGCTCACTGCAACCTCAGCCTCCCAGATTCAAGCAATTATCCTGCCTCGGCCTCCTGAGTAGCTGGGACTACAGGCCCGTGCCACCATGCCTGGCTAATTTTTTTGTATTTTTTTTTAGTAGAGACAGGGTTTTATCGTGTTAGCCAGTATAGTCTTGATCTCCTGACCCTGTGATCTGCCCACCTTGGCCTCCCAAAGTGCTGGGATTACAGGCATGAGCAACCGCGCCCAGCCCCTACTGCATTGATTCTAAAGATTAACTTCCAGAGAATTCACATTAAACAATGTTGCATCTTCAAATCTATGAACATGGTAGATCTTTACATTTATTTAAGTCTTCTGTAATGTTTCTCTACAAGAAATTTTAAAAAGTTTTAGTGTGAAAGATTTTTAAAGGTTTCACTTAAATTATTCTTAACTATTTTTATACCATTAAAATTTTACTTTTAAATGTATTCTCAATTGTTTATTTCTAGTATTTAGAAATTCCATTAATTTTCCATATTGTATTTTGTGTATTGACCTTGCATTCTACACATTCTGCACCATTATTGAATTTGATTCTTATTATTCACAGCTTTTTAAATAAATATATTAGGATTTTCTTCATATACAATATACATATATATGTTCTGTGAATAAAAATATTTTTTCTTTTCACTTTTCAATTTTTATGCTTTTCATTTCTTGACCCCATGCAAGTCCGAAATCCAGAGGGGCAGCCAAATCTTAAAGCTCCAAAATGATCTCCTTTGACTCCATGTCTCACATCCTGATCATGCAGATGCAAGAGGTGGGTTCCCATGGTATTGGGCAGCTCTGCCCCTGTGGCTTTGCGGGATATAGCCTGCCTTCTGGCTGCTTTTGTGGGCTGGTGTTGAGTGTCTGTGGCTTTCCCAGGCACATGGTGTTGTTGGTGGATCTAACATTCTGAGGTCTGGAGGATGGTGGCCCTCTTCCCACAGGTCCACCAGGCGGTGCCCCAGTAGGGACTCTGTGTGGGGGCTCCCACCCAACATTTCCCTTCCTCACTGCCCTAGCAGAGGTTATCAGTGAGGGCCCCATCTCTGCAGCAAACTTTTGCATGGGCATCCAGGTGTTTCCATATATCTTCTGAAATCTAAGCAGATGTTCCCAAACCTCAATTCTTGATTTCTGTGCATCCACAGGCTCAACACCACGTGGAAGCTGCCAAGGCTTGGGGCTTCCACCCTATGAAGCAACAGCTCAAGCTATACTTTGGTCCCTTTTAGTCACAGCTGGAGTGGCTGGGATGCAGGGCACCAACACCCTACACTGCACACAGCATGGGGACCCTGGGCCCAGCAAAACCATTTTATTCTAGGCCTCTGAGACTGTGATGGGAAGGGCTGCTGTGAAGACTTCTGACATGCCCAGGAGACATTTTCACCATTGTCTTGGGGATTGACATTCAGTTCCTCGTTACTTATGCAAATTTCTGCAGCCAGCTTAAATTTCTCCTCAGAAAACGGGTTTTTCTCTTCTATCACATTGTCAGGCTGCAAATTTTCTGAACTTTTATGCTCTGCTTGCCTTGTAAAATGAATGCCTTTAAAAGCACCCAAGTCACTTCTTCAATGCTTTGCTGTTTAGAAATTTCTTCTGTCAGATACCCTAATTCATCTGTCAAGTTCTAACTTTCACTAATCTTTAGGGCACAGGCAAAATGCTGCCAGTCTCTTTGCTAAAACATAACAAGAGTCAACTTTGCTCTAGTTTCTAACAAGTTCCTCAACTCCATCTGAGACCACATCAGCCTGGATCTCATTGTTCACATCATTATCAGCGTTTTGGTCAAAGCCATTCAAAACGTCTCTAGGAAGTTCCAAACTTTCCTGCATTTTCCTGTCTTCTGCTGAGCCCTTCAAACTGTTCCAACCCCTGCCTGTTACGCAGTTCCAAAATTGCTTCCGCGTTTTCAGGTATCTTTTCAGCAGCATCCCACTCTACTGACACCAGTTTACTGTATTAGTCTGTTTTAATGCTGCTGATAAAGACATACCCAAGACTGGGCAATTGACAAAAGAAAAAAGGTTTAATTGGACTTACAGTTTCATGTAGCTGGGGAAGCCTCACAATCATGGTGGAAGGCAAAGAGGAGCAAGTCATATCTTACATGGATGGCAGCAGGCAAAGAGAGCTTGTGCAGGAAAACTCCCCCTTATAATAACCATCATACCTCATGAGACTTACTCACTATCAGGAAAACAGCACAGGAAAAGCCTACCTCCATGATTCAATTACCTCCCACCAGGTTCCTCCCACAACATATGGGAATTCAAGATGAGATTTGGGTGGGGACACAGCCAAACCACATCAATGAAGCTCTCTGTTGTATATGTTAATGCTGATAATGTTTTTTTGTTTTGTTTTTGAGATAGAGAAGGAGATCTTAGAGACAAAAAAGGGGAAGCTCCATTAAAATTGGTAAAGGAAGAAACATAATATGAAAGGAGGGAAATAATGAGGTAAAAGATGCAGAGACTGCTTTCCAGACAAAGTAAGAATGAACTTCACTTTGGAATAACAAAGCAGTGCTTGCTTGGCAAGGTGAGTATTAGAATCTGACTAACATCAACAGGGCAGAGTCTCAGGTAATTAACAAAACCAGGAAGGAACAGGGAGCAGCAATGCTAAAACACAAGAAACCAGGTTACTTTGTCCTACTTCATAGTTGTTATTTTCCTAATCATTGGAGATAAGCTATGATTAACAGAAAAACTACCCATGTAAAATATTGTCACCCAACTTTTAAGAAAAACAAGAAAGAAGATACAAAACTTAGCAAACAGAATAAGTAATTTCAGAGAATCAGAATTAAGACAAGAAACAAATGTAATTACAGTAAGTGTAATTCATATCTTCAGAGACATGCAAGAAGAGGTTGCATTTTAGAAAATACTGATAATAGCTCTTGGATTAAAAACTCAACAGATGTTCTGAAGAGAACAATAGACATAGTTAAATATAGATCTAGCAAGTTTGAAGTTTAAAAGTTGAATAATTTTCTCTGAATCCAATGGCTAGGAAAAAATGAAGAAAGGTAAAGGGAGGTAAAGTGAAGATAAAGAATTGTTGACGTAAAGTTGTTTAAAATGCTAGAAAAAAAGGAAAGTAAACATAAAGATGGAAATAATTAAAGAACTAATTTAAATATTTTTTAGAACTAGAAATACTGTAGACTTGAGATTTAAAGTTTTCATAGAAGTATGAACTTATATTAATGGAGAAATTCTACTGATAGACATCTCTTGAAGAAGCAATGGGATACTAATGATTAGGACAGAATCATAAAGACTTCCAGAGTAGGAGGATAGAAAGGTAATTTTCAATGGAATAAGAAGTAGATAGAAAAGAAAATTTATTCTTAAACATGTAGATGTTGTTAATAACTGGGACAAGACCATCAATGTCTGAAGAAATAAATGTTTTTACAAATAGTGTCCTATAAGTACCCAAATACGCATTTAATTTTGTGGACAAAGCAAAGACAATTGTGCATATCTCCCAATTCCCAAGCATTTAAAAATCCAAAAATAAAATAATAAAATTAACAAACAGATTTTTAGAATTATATCTGGCAGGAGTTTGGATCAGTCATAGAGCGCAATAGCATACTTGAAAATAAGGACAATATGGCCATTTTAATGATATTGATTCTTCCTATCCATGAGCATAGAATGTTTTTTCATTTGTTTCATCCTCTCTGATATCTTTGGTGTTTTTAGTTCTTACAGAGATCTTTCACCTCACTAGTTAGCTGTATTCCTAGGTATTTGATTCTTTTTGCAGCAATTGTGAATCAGATTGCATTCCTGATTTGGCTCTCCGCTTGACTCTTGTTGGTGTATGGGAATGCGAGTAATTTTTGTATGTTCTTTTTGTATCCTGAGACTCTGCCAAAGGTGTTTTTCATCTTAAGGAGCTTTTGGGCCTATAAAGTTTTCTACATATAGGATCATGTAATCTACAGACAGGGATAGTTTGACGTCCTTTCTTCCTATTTGGGTACCCTTTATTTCTTTCTCTTGCCTAACTGTTTTGGCAAGGACTTCCAATACTATGTTGAACAGGAGTGGTGAGAGAGGGCATCCTTGTCTTGTGCACAAAATACACTAAAATAAAATTGCTTAAAACTAGTGATAAAGAAAAATTCTCAAAGCAGCCAATGACAAAAACATGGTTTGCACAGAGGAACAAAAAATGCCAGCAAACATTTTATTGGAAACAAAGAAAATTAGAAGATAATGAAGCAACATCTTTAAAGTACTGGAAGATAAACATTGTCAGCTGGGAATTGTAGACTCAGAGAAACTATCTTTCAAGATGTAGGTGAAATAAAGATTTTGTTCAGGCACTTAGAACCTGAAAGAAATCATCACCAGTAAAACAACACTATAAAAAATGTTAAAGAAAATGTTTCAGGCAGAAGTAAAATAATATCAAAAGGAAATTTGGATTTACATAGAAGAATGAAAAGCACTGGAAATGGTATCAACATGGTTAAATATATAAGATCCTTTTATTTCTGTTTGAATTCAATTGATTGTTTAAACAAGGGGTCAGCAAGCTATAGCTTCATGGGTGGACTGCCTGTTTATGTGAACAAATTTTTACTGAGACACATTCATGCTCATTTGTTTATGTATTATCAATGGGTGCTATAGAATTACAAAAGCAGAATTAAGTAGTTGTAACAGAGCCTAATGGCACACAAGCCTAAAATATTTAGCTTTTAAGGAAAGCATGTCCGGTTCTGGTGGCTCATGCCTGTAATCCCAGCATTTTGGGAGGCCAAGATGGGCGGATCACGAGGTCAGGAAATTGAGACCATCCTGGGCAACATGATGAAACCCCGTATCTACTAAAAATACAAACATTAGCTGGGTGTGGTGGCATGTGCCTGTAATCCCAGCTACTCGGGAGGCTGAGGCAGGACAATTGCTTGAACCCGGGAGGCAGAGGTTGCAGTGAGCTGAGATGGCACTACTGCACTGCAGCCTGGTACAAAGCTAGACTCTGTCTCAAAAAAAAAAAAAAAAAAAAAGAGAGAGAGAGAAGAAAACAACATTATTAACCTCTAATTTAAACAAGAATAATAACAATTTATAATGAGTTTACAACATATATAAAAATAAATTAATGACAATAACAGAACAACAGTTAGGATAAAATAATGAAAATGTTGTTACTTCATGATACTGTATGTAAAGTAGTATATTATAATTTGAAGGTAGAATGTGATGAATTAAACATGTATACTACAAACTCAAAAGCAACCATTAAAATTAACAATATAGAGAGTTTTAATTCTCAAGTAAAAAAGGAGATAAGATGAAACCATAAAATATATTTAATTCATAGAAAAGAAGTCAAACAAGAGGGAAAATAAGCAAAAAACAGATGGGATGGTAGGGGAAGCAAAATTTTATTACCATCTTCTTAGTTTTTTTTTTTTTCCTCTGCTAAGCCTGAGAATTAAATTGATATAAGACAGATCAACAGGAAAATGCATACAAATTTATTTAATGCATGTATTATGTGGCATGAGAGATTCTTTAAGGAAGGAAGACTCCATGACATAATCACTTATGTTCTGAAGTAGACACAGAGTAGTAAATTGTGAAATATGACAAGACAAAGGGGCTGGAACTAGTGTAGTTAATTGGGTGAAGAGGTGATTAACAGGATAAGGGTTGGTTTAACAAGGTCTGTTTGTACAGGTTTCCCTTGCCTCAACTTCTCATCCTGGGTGATGAGACTGTTACTTTCCTTCTTGTATAAAGAGGGCAACTTTCAGGTAGAAATTTTACCTCCTACTTTTAAGAAAAAGGAAAATCAGAGTGCTTTAAAGGAAAATCAGAGTGCTTTTCTTGCATCTGCTATTTTTCAAGTGTCTTTAACTCAAAAAAATCAATATGCCAAAGTGGCATGTTTGGGGGTATCTGGTTCTGAATTCCTTCAGGAAAGATAGAAAGCAAAAGCAAAATAATAGGTTTAAAACTAAAAATATCCAGGTGTGGTGGCTCACGCCTATAATCCCAGCACTTTGGGAGACTGAGGTGGGCAGATCATGAGGTCAGGAGTTCGAGACCAGCCTGGCCAACATAGTGAAACCCTGTCTCTACTAAAAATACAAAAAATTAGCCAGGCATGGTGGCGGGCACCTGTAATGCCAGCTACTCAGAAGGCTGAGGCAGGAGAATGGCTTGAACCCAGGAGGCAGAGGTTGCAGTGAGCCAAGATCATCGCATTGCACTCCAGCCTGGGCAACAGAGCCAGACTCTGTCTCAAAAAAAAAAAAAAGAAAGAAAGAAAGAAAAAAATATATATATATGCACACATAACCACATTACATATAAATGGTCTAAATATACCAATTTAAAAGCAGATTGGATCAATAAAACAAGATCTAAGTTATTACTGTCTAGAAGAAGTTCAAGAATATCCTAATAAAAGATATCTATGTAAAAACAATAGCTGGCATCATACTTAATGAAAAAAAATCAGTTTATTTCCCCCGATTTCAGGAACAAGATGAGTCCATTAACTCTTAGCACTTTGTTTTAACATTCCACTAGACGTTCTACCAAGTAAAATAGACAAAAAACATAAACAAAAGAATTACAGACGGGAAAGGAAAATGTAGATTGGGTTTATTTATAGACGGCATGTCTATGTAGAAAGTCCACTGAAATCTACAAAAACACTGCTGGCTATAATAAGTGAGTTAGCAACATAAAAAAGAAAAAAAGCAACATATTAAACTAATATTTCCATATACCGGCAATGAACAATAAAAAATTAAAATAAAAGTACTATTAATAATATCATGAAAAATGTAGAAGAATTAGGAATTAATCTATCAAATGATGTGAGAGTCTGGTACACTAAAACTCAAAACACTGCAGAAAGTTAAAGAAGATTTAAATAAATGGAAAGATGTAATATGAATATGGGTTAGAAAATTCACATGGTAAAATGTGATTATCCCTAAATATAGATTCAATACAATCCCAATTAAAATATTATTAGGCATTGTTTTACAGGAATTTACACACTAATTTTAAAACTTCGGTAGAAATGCAAAGAGTCTAAAATAGCCAAAATAATTCTTAAAAATAAGAATATTTTTGAAGGATTAGCACAATCTAATACCAAAGCTTATAAGGCTACAGTAATGAAAATAGTGTGATATTGGCATAAAGATAGACAGAAATGTCATTGGAAGATAATAGAAAATTCAGAAATATATGTACAGAATTTTGGTAAATTGGTGTTCTCCAAAGATACAAAGGTAATTCAGTAAATAAAAGATAGCCCTTCAACAAATTCTGCTGGAACAATTAGATACTCATATGCAAAAAGTAGAACTTTAACACGTAACTCATGATACAAAAATTAATTTAGTACAGATCATATGCCTAAATGTAAAATGTAAAAACAAAGTGAAAAAAAAGGAAGAAAAATTATGTATAGGAGAAAATATAGAAAAGTATTTGACCTCAGGCTAGTAAATACTACTTAGACATGACACAAACACCGTTTCATCAAAGTAGAAATTGACAACTCGAGTTCATCAAAATGTAAAACATATGTTCCTCAGGAAACACTGTAAAACAAATAGAAATATAAGACACTACTGAGAACAATATTTGCAAAATATATGTCTGGCAAAAAAGTTGTGTCCAGAAAACATAAGAACTCTCAAAACTTGATAATAAATCTAGCAACTCTAATAAAAGTAGGCAAATGACTTAAATGAATACTTCTTCTCTAAAGAACATATGTAGATAGAAAGTAAACACATGGAAAGATCCTCAATATCATTAGTCATTAGGGAATTAATCTGTGTCTGTCAAAAATGAGTTGGGTACAGTTGCTCAAGCCTGTAATCCCAGCACTTTGGAAGGTCAAGGCAGCAGGGTTTCTTGACCCCAGGAGTTAGAGAGCAGCCTGGGCAACACAGTGAGATCCTGTCTCTACAAAAAAGAAAGAGACATGGCATGGTGTCTCTATTTAGCTAGGCATGGTGGCACATGCCTGTAGTACTGGCTACTCGGAAGCTGAGGTGGGAGAATCACTTGAGCCCAGGAGGTGGAGCCTGCAGAGAACTATGGTTGTGCCAATGCACTCCAGCCTGCGTGACAGAGCAAGAACCCATCTCAAAAAAGAAAAAAAGAGGCCAGGCACAGTGGCTCACATCTGTAATCGCAGCACTCTGGGAGGTCAAGGTGGGTGGATCACCTGAGGTCAAGAGATCGAGACCAGCCTGACCAACATGGTGAAACCCCATCTCTACTAAAAATACAAAAATTAGCTGGGCGTGGTGATGCGCGCCTATATCCCAGCTACTTGGGAGGCTGAGGCAGGAGAACTGTTTGAACCCGGGAGGTGTAGATTGCAGTGAGCCGAGATCGCGCCATTGCACTCCAGCCTGGGCAACACGAGTGAAACTTCGTCTCAAAAAAAAAAAAAAAAAAAAGAAAGAAAGAAAAAAGAATGGCTAAAGTTAAAAAGGCTTGTCATGCCAAGTGTTGGCAATACTATAGAGGACAACCAACATACATGCACTGCTAATGGTAATGGAAATTAGTACAATGACTCTGGAAAAAGGCTTGTCAGTTTTTAAAATATTTTGACGTATGCACCTATCATATGACTACCAATCAATTTGTAGGGAAATGAAAGTATATGTACATAAAAAACTTGTACCAAAACATTCACAGCACTTTTTTATAGGAGAGAGGGGCTAATAGTGAAGAGCATGTAACAATCAAATATTCATTAACAGATAAATGAATAAGCAAGCTTTGATATATCCATATTTTGAAATACTACAAGCAATAAAAGAAATGAAACTTTCATCCATACTATAAAATAGATTAATCTCAATAAATATGCTAATTAATAGAAGCTAGATCAAAAGAGAACAAACAGTATGGTATCATTTATATAAAAAGAGGCATTAGAGCCTAGTAGTTAAGAGTGCAGCTTCTGGAAGCAAAATCCTTAGTATGATGTTTTGGCTCATTGACTGCAGCATTTATTTTATGTGCGCTCTTGAGGTTTTTATAGAAACAATATGCCTCAGTTTACTCATCTATATAATGACTATATCGATAGTCATCTACTTTATAAAATATAGTATTTTATAATGTAATACTTTATAATATATATTTGATATATATTTTAAAATGTCTTTATTATATTTCATAAAGTATAAATAATATAAAATAATATCTATAGTTGTTGACTTATAAAAATAAAGATTAAATGAACAAAAATATGTGAAGCACTAGTTTACTACCTAGAAAATGGTACATTCTAAATATCTTCATGATTGTAATAAATAAATGTATCCTTATACGTTATTTTATTAATAATAAACAAAAATTTATTTTTAGAATAATGAATATAATAATTATTTTTATTTTTAGGATAAATAATAATGAATAATAATATTATTATTCATTCTTATACACCTTTGAAAAATCATAGGGTAAGATGATTGAAATTCTGTGTATAGCATCTCAGCAGATGAGATCTATAAGAAAGAACCATTGCACCCCCATTTACTTAAATCAGTTATAGTTTAAGTTGTTTGAAAAAAGTCATTTATTGGAATCACCACATGACATCAATCAAGAGCAAAGTGTGTAGAATACTGTCAAGTTTTTCTCCAAGAATTTATTTCTGTTTTCAATTTGCAACTCACTGAAGCATTGAACATTTTATGAGCTCTACAGCTAACAATGCCTGGGAATTTAAATATTTTCCATGGAATATGATTACTTCAAATGAAAAAAAAGAAGCAGATATGATAATGAATAATTTACCATGCATATATGGTACAAAGTAGAATCTTTAAAAATAAAGACACAAACAGCAACAACCAGAAAAACCTCAATTGTTTCTGCTTTTGTTCTATTTTTAGTGAACTTAAAATTTTAAGAGAAACTCTTTCTCCTTGTTTTTAACACGTGTAGAGAGAGGTGTGGAATATTGTAAAGCTTTTTATCTGACTCGGCCTGAGTCTCAGTAGATGAAGACTCATCGAGTTTAGTAGGCCGAATAGTTTTTTCTAAAAGATATGTGACGCGTTAATCCTTGGAATCTTTGAATATAATGACACGTTAAACAGTGAATATTACCTTATATGGCAATGCTTGTGATTAAGTTAAGGACTTTAAGGGAAGGGGCTTATTCTGAAATATACTCACGGGTCTTTAATTCAATGACAAATGTTCTTTTTTTTTTTTTTTTTTTTTGAGATGGAGTCTTGTTCTTTCGCCCAGGCTGGAGGAGTGCAGTGGTGCAATCTCTGCTCACTGCAACCTCTGCCTCCCAGGTTCAAGCAACTCTCCTGCCTCAGCCTCCTGAGGAGTGGGATTACAAGCGCCTGCCATCATGCCCAGATAATTTTTATACTTTTATTAGAGGAAGGGTTTCACCATGTTAGCCAGGCTGGTCTCAAACTCCTGACCTCAAGTTATTCGCCCTCCTCGGCCTCCCAAATTGCTGGGATTACAGGCATGAGCCACTGTGCCTGGCCTGACAAATGTTCTTTTAAGAGTGAGTCAGAGGGAGACTTGACACACAGAAGAGGAGGCAATGTGACCAGGGAGCAGAGATTGGAGTGGTGCAGCCCCCAGAAGCTGGGGTAAAGGAATGCTGGCATGAGTAAAGGAATGCTGGCAGCCCCCAGAAGCTGGAAGATCCACAGAATGGATTCTCTCTAGGGACCTCAGAGCGAGTGTGGCCCCACTGTATTTAGGACTTCTAGCCTCTAGAACTGTTTTAGAATACATTGCTGTTGTTGAAGTCATTTAGTTTGTGTCAATTTGTTGTGATAGCCTAGGGAACTAATATAATGAAGCATGGAGAGAGAGAGAGAGAGAGAGGATAAAAGGTGAAAACCATGTGCCAAAACTAAGGAAAAGAGATGCTGACATTTGTGATTAAATAGAATAATTGCACTATTTAAGATTAATCACTTGAGCCTCGGAGGTGGAGGCTGTAGTGAATCATCATGGTGCCACTGCATTCCAGCCTGCATGACAGAGAGAGACTCTGTCTTAGGGAAGAAAAAAAAAGATTAAGGTGGTCCAGAATGCACCCAAGCATAAAATGCAAAGATGATCTTGCCCCATGTATATTTTAGCATACTACTTAGGTACTATTTATTTTTTAATTATCTCCTTTTTACATTTTGACAATTTTACCCCAGTGGTCAAGCCTTGTATTAGAAAAGACAGAAAGAAGGAAAAGAAAGAAGGCAGGAAGGAAGGCAAGGGGAAAGAAGGGGAAGGAAAGGAAGGGGAAGGGAAGGGGAAGAGAAGGGGAGGAGAAGGGGAGGGGAAGGGGAAGAGAAGGGGAGGAGAAGGGGAGGGGAAGGGGAGGAGAAGGGGAGGGGAAGGGGAGGGGAGGGGAAACATGTTGCTTTGGACAGAATAAATGGGTAAGGGTTTCTATTTTAATTAGATTAAGATTAATTAGATCAAACCTCTGAGGAAGTCTTACTTGAGCTGAGAAACTAAATATGAGAGGGAGGAGTACCACTGCATTGGTTATAGATGGGGTAGAAGTCTACAAAAGAGTTCACTGAGGAATAGAATAGTAAATAAGTGACTTAATAATGAGTTTGTTGCCGGGCGCAGTGGCTCAAGCGTGTAATCCCAGCACTTTGGGAGGCCGAGGCGGGCGGATCACGAGGTCAGGGGATCAAGACCATCCTGGCTAACACGGTAAAACCCCGTCTCTACTAAACAAAATACAAAAAATTAGCCAGGCATGGTGGCGGGAGCCTGCAGTCCCAGCTAGTCGGGAGGCTGAGGCAGGAGAATGGCGTGAACCCGGGAGGCGGAGGTTGAGTGAGCCAAGATCGCGCCACTACACTCCAGCCTGGGCGATAGAGCGAGACTCTGTCTCCAAAAAAAAAAAAATAACAATAATAATAATAATAGAGTTTCTATTGTTCTTATTTTGCAAAAGAATGCAAGATCTGGGTAGAGAAAGGGCAAGAGGGAGGACTTCCCAGATTGAATCAATAATATTAACAGTATAAATCTGCCACTAATAATTATTTAAGAGAAGTATTTTTCTGCTTTCAGTTTTATTTATTAAATAGTTTCTACTAGCCTAATGTTAAAGTCTGCCAACTAGTTCCTTCAAGTTAATCACATTCACTTTTGATTCCCTCTTAACACATTAAGATATTTTATAACTCTGTGAGTTTAAAATCTGATGCAAATTCATTGTGGTCAGGCAAGATGCAAGACCAGTCAGGCAAATACACTTCCCTTATTTTTTATGGGTCTGAAATATCTTTTGTCTTGGGAGATGTATTATTATACAAAAGATCTATTTGGCAATTTATAGTTTGCTTTTTATCTATTCAATTGTTCCCTGGTATTCTTAGAACAGAAAAGCGAACCTTTTAAGAATAATAACATGCCAATTACCTTTAATTACTCTCTAGCTCTTTCAGTTAAACAAAAAAACCCTCTCATTTTAGGTTTAGTTTGTAACTGAATAGAACATTTTATATCTAAACCCTTAATGGAAAGGCTTTCCTATTTCCCACAATTTTCTTTTCTATTTAATGTATTCTCTAAATTTAACACATTATTTAAAATGCCATCCATATACCTGATCAACTTGAAAAGATGGAGAAACACACAAGTAAAGTTTGTTATCTGTTCACATTTTATTCTGTTTCCATTTTAATAATCAAATAAATGTAGACTGTAAAATACTTATTTAGAAATCTGTCTGATTTATATAATAAACTCTGAGGAAACTGGAATGAAGTAGTGCTACAAGCAAGGGACAGAATAAAGTTTTGTGTATTAATTACCTGATTTATACTTTAGTCCCTTTAAGTAAAAGAATGTAACAAATAGAAGGATAGTTATTAATATATTTGGAGGAGAAAGAAAGATAAAATGAAAGATACAATGTTCTTAAAAACCGAGAGTTTTATCTTTTTTCAGAAGTCTAAAAAATATTTAAACATCTTCCTTTATGTTAGCGCATATTTATGTTATACATTTCATTTACAAGTAATTGTATGGTAAATAGTTAAACAACAAGGAAAATCTTTGAGTTAAGGAGCTCATGATTTTCAGTGTAAAATACATGTTATTTGAGTAATTTGGGAAACTGACAGAAGCTTTCTTGCAGTCAAGAATGCTGCTCAAAAATTAATTTTAAAATAAAAATAAAAGAAAAAAAATCCTGAAAGCTTATGTAGCAAAACAAGTATTGTAGTCCATTACAAAAATTAGCCTTTTCTGAAATCATGTTAAAAAGCAAAAAGATCTTAGAGCAGAATTTCATGTACAGTTCATTTTGGGACTGATCTTACTTCCTTGGTAGGTGGTCTTACTTCATCCTGTTGGAGCCCATCATGGAGAGCTGTTTTACAAATATTCTTAGCTCTACTACCCACATAAAAATTCAACCTATGACTCCTGTTTCTGATAAAGTAGCTATTTAAATTCATTAAGAATGTTTCATCATTTTAGTATGCAAAATGCATTGTTAGATTATGTAAGTGACACATGCTATCTTAAAAGTTAATAAATCTCCCAGAAGAAATTAGACTCAGATGCTATATTTATTATGGAGAATTAAGAAATACCTAAGGTTACTGTGATCATCACTTAGGAGTTTTGAATCAATTATATGAGAAACTAAAGAAGAAACTTTGACCGGAAAAAAAATGAACCAACAAGAAAAAAATTATATAAAGTCATTTTATTGGACACAAATGCTAAAAATTAGAAAAACCATACATTTTACTCTATCAATCTGTTAGGAAAAACTATAGAATATGATAGTGATTGCATTGATTCTGCTTAGCAAATTAAATGCAAAACTAAGATATTCACCAAATATAAAATATAGTTATTTTCTAAGAAATAAAACTCGCACATACTGGTGGCAACTGCCATTTTTAGCAGAAAGCAAAACTATTTCCTGTTAACAAGAAGGAAAAACCATCAGTGAACACTCAAGTAATAATCAGGGGACTAGGATGGACTCTCAGTAAGAAACCACTGGAATATACCTGGACTAAATCTATTCTAACAAAATAAAGTATACCAACCGAATAGTTTTGTGTGTGCATTTGTTTTTACTATATACTTTTATAATCTCAAAAGTACCTAAAAGGAGGCAAAACAAGAAAGGATTTGTCTACAGAAAGTAAAAATAAGAATGATTATAAAATATTGTTAAAGAAAAGACACTGCACAGAATAGTCATGGAGATTTCTGTACTAATCACCTTGATCATAATGAATAATCACTGAATTTCACTGGCCTATTTTCCTCCACAAGATTCTATGTTAGGTAAGCAACTTTGGGTAATTCAATAATAGGAAAGATGTTTCTTTTATAACATATCTGATTTGTACAACTATTTGAAATACATTTTATGCTATAAAATAAAAATGGTAACTCTTATTTACACAGCTATTTATTGTGAATTTGTATAAAGACAGCTCATCCTTAGAACATAATAGACTAGGATTCTTGGTAAAGTATATATTGTATATCTGAAAAATGTAATAGTGACAATATTAAAGTGTTGCCACTTAGTGCTGTGTTACCTAAAGTGTGTGACACTTTCTGTCAGTCTTATCACTGACATTTAAATTTCAGATATAGGTGAATTCAATATTGAAGTGAATAGAGCTACCGACATTTGCTTTCCTAATATTCATGGAAGTTCTTGTTGACCTCTCATAGATAAATAAGCAAATAATATCTTCAAAAATATATCTAACTTGACTCAAATACTTCTAAGTATTTTGTCATTTGAAGGGATATGAGCAAGTTGAGAAGAAGAAATGTGGAGAGAGAAATATTCATGAAAACTAAATTTATAACATTCAACTATTGCTCAATTCTTAGAAATTTAATTACTACTTATATTTTAAAGCAAAATATTTTTGAAATTATTTAGAAAAATATGACTTCATCTCTCATATGTCCATTCAAAGTTTTAAACAAAGTATAAAAGGAAATTAAACAGTGGAGGAAATGAGAAAGGTCATAGGCATTCAAGAGGTTTCAACAAATTTCTGGAGGAATGAAAGGTAATTGAAGGATGTGTTAAAATAATTTCTATTATTATCTTTATAGATTTAGTGTCCAGTAAACCTTTTATAAACAATCCAACTTGCTGTTTTGTGTTCTTGAACTTTATTTAAACTGAATTATATTGTACATATCCTTTTGTGACTTAATCATACCACTGCATATTATGTTTGTGAGAGTAAGCCACATTAACATATCTAAATAAAGTTATCTATTTTTTTCTAAAGTGTAGTATTCCACTGTATGAATCTACCACATTCTACTGTTGTTTAACTTTTGCATTGCTTATAGTACTTAACTGAGCCTGTAAATATTTTGGATTACATTTCTTAATGGCCAACCATGTACATACAAAATAAGGAGTGAAAGCCAATTGCTGATTAGAATATATGGTCATCTTCAATATTACTGGGTAATACAAGCCTCTTTTTAAAACAGATATAATTTCCATTTCCAGGAAAGCATATGAAATTATTATTGCTCTATATGTTTGCCAGAAGTCTGTCTTGTCAGACCGTCTTTGGTCAATCTGTTGTATAAGTAATAATGTACATATAAAACATTTTCATTTGCATTTTTGTGTTAAAAATAAGTTAAAGTGATTCTAAATATGTATGGTGGACACTTACATTGTACATTTTATAAAGCACATGTGCAAGCCATTTTCTTTGTTTACTGTCGGGTTTTCTGTAATTTTTGCCTGGCTTTACATTTAAATATTGATCGCCAAGGAATTGATTGTTAAATATTATATAAGGTAAAGAATCACTTTAATTATTTTCCATATGTATAGCCAGTTTTCTCACTCTCATTTATTGGCAAATTTATTTTTCACCACTGATCTATAATACTAGCTTTCTTACATATCATGGGTTCTTATATTTTCCTTACTGTAGTCTACCTATTCCATTTCATTGATTATTTATTACTTTGTTAATACCACATTGCATTAATTCTTATAATATTTCCTGTAATATATTTTTCCTTCCTCAATAAATTATTAACTGAATTTTAATATTTTTAGAGTTTACATAAATTCTAGAATTAGCTTGTCAATATCTAAATCAAACCTTACTGGGTTTTACTTTGGATGCACTAGTTACAAAGATTAATTTTGGGGAGAAGTGATTTCATTAAAGTCTTTCAATTCAAGAATCTATTTATGTCAATGTTATGTCTATGTTTATTTGAACTTTATTTAAACTGAGTTATACTGTACATATTCTTTTGTGACTTAATCATGCCACTAAATATTATGTTTGTGAGAGTAAGCCACATTGACACATCTAAATAAAGTTCTCTACTTATTTGAAATGCATTTCAATATTGCATAATACGTTTGTGTCAAAGCATCTTGCTAAAAGCTCATATTCATTAGTATAATGTATCTTACAATCATTTTGAATTTTCTGTGTACTTAGTGTCATCGGTAACATAGTAATCTGTTTTCTCTTTCATAATTCTTATTTTTTTAATATTTACAATCCTATCCCAGTGTCTAAGACCTGCAAAAGGATAAATAAAATTGCTTGTACCATCTAAGTTTATTTTGTTCCCAATCACAAAGGAAATATTTGAACATTCCATTGTTAAGTGTTATAATTTCAATAGAACTTTTGAAAACAAATGTTATCAGTTAAACTAGATTCTCTTTTAATTTCGGGTTGTTAAAATGTATGACTTTTTAAGAAAATAAAATTAAATATGCTTATAATATTGTTAAGTTATTTGTTGTGGTATATCATATTAATTGATACCTTTACATGAGGCCATTATTGCTTCCCAGGGTTTCTTAGAATAAACATTGGCTGTGATGTCTTACATTTTAATGCATTGCTTATTTCTGCATGGAACTTTTTTAAGTTTTCCTTCAATATTTTCATAAATTACATTGGTGTTTAATTTACTTTCCCTTTACTATCCTTGTCAGGTTATAATATCAGAGTCATAATAGCATAATAAAATAAAGTAGAGTATGTTCTTTCCTGTTTCATGCTCAGAAAGAATTGTATGTAAGATTGGAATTATTGTTTTGTTTCATGTTTGAAACAACTTGCCAGTAAAGTCATCATGGCTTGAAATTATCTTTATGATATGATTTCTGACTACTGATTACATGCATTTGTTGTAGCACAATTCAGATTTTTCTTTTCACTTTAGGTTACTTTTGGAAAAATGCATGTTTCAAGTAATTGTACACATTTTACATATATTTCCAAATTTATTGAATTAAACGTTTTCATACTACACTAATTTACCTTCTTGATATTTGTTTTATTTATAACAAAACTCAATAAACTGTGGCAAATAAGCCAGACAGTATTTATAAATAAAGTATTACTGGAACACTGTCATGCTCATTCATTGACATACTGTCAATTTATGCCACAACAATAGAATTAATTAGTTGCAACAAACCATATAGCCCAAAAACCTAAAATAATTACCAACAGCTCCTTTCCAAAAAACAAAAAAAATTCTTGACACCTGATGTATAATTATTTCCTATTTTGATTCCTGAGATTGCATACTTGTTTCTTCTCTTAATTTTATCAAGTCATTTCTCCAGAGTTTTGTTATTGTATGGCTCCTACAACAACAAATTAACTTTTGGCCATATTTCTTGACCTTTCTTTCCCTGTATTCTTAATCACTATGCATGTATTTTTTATTTCCTTTTATTTCTGTTGATATTTCTAACTTCTACCAATAAATTCAAAACATTTTAAAAATTAATTTGTTGTCCTCATAAAATAAGAATTTAAGGTTCTACATTTTCCTCTAAAATGACACATTTTATAATGTAGTATACATTTTTTAATTAAAAATATTTTATAATTTCCATTATGATTTGCTCTTGGGTGTTGAGTTACTAAGAAGTATATTTCTGAGGTTTTTCTTCAATATGACTGACTATAGATATTTGACTCTAGTTATTCTCAGAAAGAGAAAGCAAAGTTATGGATAAATAATCGTTAATTCCAATATCTATATAGACGGAAGTGTGCTAGAGCACCACAAGAAGAAACTTGAACACAGAAAAATAAGGAAGCAAGAACCCAGCAGACATTATACTCTGAGGGACTTGATGTTCCATGGAAAAGCATAGGTAGGGGTGTCTTTTGCTCTTCTCACCTCTGCGGCAGACTGCTTGTTTCTGAACTGTTGGAGAGCCCTCCATTCTCACAAGCCCAAGCACTGGTGTGGGCCGCAATCTTGGAACAAATTGAGGACAGAGAACAAGGCTACTATTTCCTGCAGTGCCACCTGCCCTTCACCCAGCCCCAAGATGAGGTGGTGGGCACCATACTGGATATGCCTCTGTGGTGGACTTCTATACTGCCTTTGAGTGAGAGAGAGGCTTGCCCCATCCCCTTGCCGGCTTCCTTCTCCGTCCCTGCGTCGAGCTGTGGCTAGATTTCTCCATGAGGGCAGAGGGCAGGGCAAGAGGCGTGAGAAGCATCTTCTGGAAGGTCTGCGGGCACCCTCCTGCGGGTGGACAATGAGCGCCTGGGAGGCCGTTGTCCTTGGTTGGGGAGCGGTCGTCTGGATCTAGCCTAGCAAAGAGGCTGCTCCGGATGGGGAGGGAATGAAAACCCCTGCGGCTCCGACGCAGATGCCCACGTTGCCCAGGCCTTCACAGACCCCCAAACCGGAACCGCCGGGAAAACGATTGCCAACCGGCCACAACACCCAGGCAGAGACGCGGGGAGAGGCTGACCAGAAGAAAGGCCGACGTGCAAGAAACCCAGCCTCCGGCGCACAGGGAACATGTGTCCCAAGGCGCACGCACACCCAGGCAGAGACGCGGGGAGAGGCTGACCAGAAGAAAGGCCGACGTGCAAGAAACCCAGCCTCCGGCGCACAGGGAACATGTGTCCCAAGGCGCACGCACACACAGACGGACAGAGACAGAAAGAGAGGGCGACGGAAAGAGCGAGAAGGGAGAGAGAGAGAGAGACTTAAGAGAGAGACGGTAGTGGGCACACAGACACTCACGCGCGCGCGCGCGCACATACACGCAGACACACAGACAGACACACACACACACACACACACCCTCATAACGGACACAGACATACAGCAGGTAACACCCACCCCCAGGCAGCCCCTGAAGCTGCTGGGTTCTGCTCTCCGCGACTACGAGCCACCGGTGAGACAGCAGCCCACAGGCACACAGGGAGACCTGTCCTCGACATCACAAGGGCGCCACTTTTGGGGAGACTCACCCGCACACCGTCCGCGCACGCCTGAGGCTGGGATCCCGCGCTGCCTCCTCGGCGATCTGTCTGAGGTTTCTTCCTCCTGGGGTTTCTTCCTGCTGGTGGACCCTCCGCGAATCCCGGCCTCCGGAGACCGTCCTGGTAACTGCCCTGGCCAGGGCTGGTCTCAGCCCCGACTCTGACGCACGATCACACAGGGCTCCTACTTCGCCAAGTCTCAGGGACCCATCCCCGGGCAACGCTGGCGGTCACTGTGACCAAAGCGGCGGCTCGGGCCTCGCGCATGCGCACTGGCGAGGCCGACTCACCCGCCCCACCCCCCCTTACTCGGCAGAGTCATGCTGCCGACCCTTTAAAAAATGGCGGCGACGCGGCGGCTGCGGGGACTGGGGCGGCGGTGCTGGAGGTTGCGGCGGCGGCTGCGGCGCAGTCCCGGGCGGCGGGTGGGAAGAGGACTACCAGAGGGGCCTGCGGGAGACCCAGGGTCGGACCCATAGGAGTCCTGTCGTCAGGACCTCCTTGATCGGTCTTCTGCTTGGGTTCCCGGTGAAGGAGGAGCTTCGGGGTGTCGGCTGGGCTGCGCGGACTCCTCTTGGGATCCGATGATGGATCCCACCCGGTGATCCGGAATGGGGTTACAATGCAGTGAGGCGGAAAGGCTCTCGCCGGGGTACAGAAAGATCCCCAGGGCCGCAAGGCGTGCTGTCGCCTGCAAAGGCACTGACCCACGAGCCCACTGCCTCCCTCCTTCCTGGGTGGAGCAGGGGCCTGCCTTCATCTCCAAGGCCCGGGGGCTCCGGCATCTCGACGCGGCTTCCGGCGACACGGGCAAAGAGAGACAGAGGCTAGTCCGAGCCGGAGCCAGTGTGACCACACGTGGCACTGACGTCCCCCAAGAGCACATGCAGTGAGCCTGTGTCTCTGAGGCCGTGGTGGGCGACGACGAGACGGACAGTGATGTCCAGGCCTGCGCCCGGGGGCCACTGGAGACCTGCCCCTCAAAGCGGAGGAAACGCCAAGCGCACCTGAAAACCTGCGAGACAGGGCCTGTGCTCGAGTCCAGTACTCCTACTTCGCCAAGTCTCAGGGACCCATCCCCCAGCAACGGTGGCGGCGCAGAGAAGAGCACGGCGCCGGCGCAGGTGCAGAGAGACAGGAGGCTGATGGGGGGAAGTTGATGCACCTGGGGCAGAGAAAAAAATGCATCGCCAAGCGGTTTCTGGGTCATCCACTGACGAAAATGTCTTCCTATCAGCCCTTGCGCTGGTTCCCAGGGACCCTGGCATCCGTCGTTGGCGCCCAGGGTGCGCGTCGGGCCACTAGGGGTACCCCAACTCGGACAGAAGGCCCATGAGTTGAATTTGAAGTTTGTGGGAATAGAGGTGAGGCACCAGGGGCAGAAAAAAAACAGGAGACCTCGCCTCAGACAAGCGGGGCCTGGGTCCCCCATGGATTAAAGTGCCTTCCCATTATGCCGTACCCTGGGCAGAGTGGACAGTGACGACCCTGGTTCGAGCCCAGGGTGCGCTTCGGGACCGCTTGCGGTACCAGAAAGCGAACAAATGGTCCATGAGCGGAAGGTGAGGCACCTGAGGCAGAGAAAGTAAAGAAACGCGCCGCCGAGAAGCAGTGTCTGGGTCCCTCACGGAGGAAATTGTTTTCTCCTTAGCCCGTTCTCTTGGCACTGAGGTCCCTGGCGTCCCTGGTTTGATCCCAGGGTACGCCTCGGGCCACTAGTGTTACCCCAAGGTGGGCAGAAAGCCCATAAGGGGAAGGTGAGTCACCTGGGACAGAGAAAAAAAAAACTTCGCCGCAGAGAAGCGCGGCCTGATTCCCCACGGACGAAAGTGTCTTCCCATCAGTCCCTGCACTGGGACCCGGGGACCCTGGTGTCCCTGGTTCGAGCTCAGGGTGTGCCTCAGCCGCTACGTGCACCCCAAGGAGAGCTTTGGGAGCACAAAGCCCATGAGGGAAGGTGAGTTTTGAGGGAGGAGTGGTGAGGCACCTGTCACAGAAAAAGAAAAAAAAACAACCCGCGCCACGGAGAAGCAGGGCCTGGGTCCCCCACGATGAAAATGCCTTCCCATCAGCTCCTGCTCTGGGCCCTGTGGACCCTGGAGACCCTGGTTCGAGCCACAGGTGGGCCTCGGCCCGCTAGGGGTACCCCCGTGCGCCTCTCTGCGCCTGCGCCGGCGCCGTGTGCCTTTGCGAGGGCGGAGCTGCCTTCTCCTCAGCACAGACCCGGAGAGCATTGCCCGGGCGGAGCTGAGTTCTCCTCTGCACAGACTTCGGAGATACAGCGAAGCGGAGCATGTTCTCCTCAGCACAGACCCGGGCGGGCGGGCCAGGGGCACCGCGAGGGTGGAGCTGCGTTCTGCTCAGCACACACCCGGGAGACACCGCGAAGGCAGAGCAGCGTTCTCAGCACAGACCTTGGGGGCACTGCCTCGCTTTGGGACTACTCGGAGCCGCATCAATGGTGAATAAAATCCTTCCTGTTTGCAGCCCTTAATAATCAGGGTCAGAGACCAGTTAGAAGGGTTCAGTGTGGAAAACGGGAAACCAAAAGCCCCTCTGAATCCTACCCACCGAGGTTCTCCCCAGCCAAGGCGAGGCGGCCGCAGTGCGAGATCCACACCGCAGCCTCGGAAGACAAGCGGGCAGAAATCCCATGAGGGGCAGTTGAGGTTTGAGGAAGGCGAGGTGAGGCACCTGTGGCAGAAAAAAAAAAAAAACCGCACCACGGAGAAGCAGAGCCTGGGTCCCCAAGGGACAAAAGTGTCTTCCCATCAGCCCTTGCGCTGGGCCCAGGTGACCCTGGCATTCCTGGTTCGAGACCAGGGTGCGCTTCAGGCCGCTAGGGGTGCCCAAAAGCGGGCAGAAGGCCCATGAGGGGAAGGTGGTGCACCTGGGGCAGAGAAAAAAAAAACCCAGCAACCGCGCCGCCTATAAGCGGGGCCTGGCTCCCCCACAGAAGAAACTGTCCTCACATCAGCGCTTGCGCTGCGCCCCAGGGACCCTGGTATCCCTGGCTCGAGCCCAGCGTGCGCCTCGGCCTGCTAGGGGTACCCCAAGGCAGACAGAAGGCCCATGAGGGAAAGGTGAGACACCTGGGGCAGAGAAAAAAATAAAAAAACTGCGCCGCCCAGAAGTGGGGCCTGGGTCCCCCACAGACGAACGTCCCTACCCATCAGCCCTGAACTGGGCCCCGGAGACCCTAGCGTCCCTGGCTCGAAACCAGGGTGCGCTTCGGGCCCGCTAGTGGTACCTCAAGGCGGGCAGAAAGCCCATGAGGGGAAGGTGAGGCACTTGGGGAATAGCGAAAAAAACAAAAACAAAAACGTCGCAGAGAAGCAGAGCCTGGGTCCCCGAGGAAGAAAGTGTCTTCGCATCAGCCCTTGCGCTGGGCCCCGGGGACCCTGGTGTCCCAGTTTCGAAACCAGGGTGTGCGTCTGGCCACTAGGGGTACCCCAAGTCGGACAGAAGGCCCATGAGGGGAAGGTGAGGTTTGAGGGAGGAGACGTGAGGAAACTGTGGCAGAAAAAAAAAAAAAAAAAACACGCCGCGGAGAAGCGGGGCCTGGGTCCCCAACGGACGAAAGTGCCTTCCCATCAGCCCCTGCGCTGGGCCCCATGGACACTGGCGACCCTGGTTAGAGCCCAGGGTGCGCCTCGTGCCCAATAGGGGTATCCCAAAGCGGGCAGAATGCTCATTAGGGGAAGGTGAGACACCTGGGGCAGAGAAAAAAAAAAAAAAAAAAACCGCGCCGCAAAGAAGCGGGACCTGGGTCCCCCACGGATGAAAGTGTCTTCCCATCAGCCCCTGCCCTGGGCCCCATGGACCCTGGCAACCCTGGTTCGAGCCCCAGGTGCGCTTCGCGCCCGCTAGGTTTACCCAGAAGCCGGCAGAAGGCCCATGAGAGGAAGGTAAGACACCTGGGGCAAAGGAAAAAAAAAACCGCGCTGCAGAAAAGCGGAGCCTGGCTCCTCCACGGACGAAGGTGCCTTCCCATCAGCCCCTGCGCTGGGCCCTGGGGAACCTGGTGTCCCTGGCTGGAAACCAGGGTGCACCTTGGACCCGCTAGGGGTACCCCAAGGAGAGCAGAAAGCCCATGAGGGGAAGGTGAGGCACCTGCGGCAGAGAAAGAAGAAAAACCGCGCAGCGGAGAAGCGGGGCCTGGGTCCCCCACTGACGAAAGTGTCTTTTCGTCAGCCCTTGAGCTGGGTCCCGAGGACGCTGACATCCCTGGTTCGAGCCCACGCTGCGCCTCAGGCTGCTACGAGTACCCCAAGGAGGAAAGAAGGCCCAAAAGTTTCAGCTGAGGTTTGAGGGAGGAGAGATGAGGCACCTGTGGCAGGAAAAAAAAAAAACAAAAAAAACAAAAAAAACAAAAAAAAAAACGCGCAGCGGAGAACTGGTGCCTGGGTCTCCCAGGGACGAAAGTGCCTTCCCATCAGCCACTGCGCTTGGCCCCATGGAACCTGGCCTCCATGGTTCGAGCCCAGGGTGCGCCTCGGGCCGCTAGGGGTACCCCAAAGTGTGCAGAAGGCCCATGAGGGGAAGGTGAGGCACCTGGGGCAGAGAAAAAAAAAAAAAAAAACTCGCCGCGGAGAAGCGGGGACTGGGTCCCCCAAGGACGAAAGTGCCGTCTCATCCGCCCTTGTGCTGGGCCCCGGGGACCCTGTCGTCCCTGGCTCGAATCCAGGGTGCGCCTCTGGCCTGCTAGGGGTAACCCAAAGCGGGCAGAAGGCCCATGAGGGGAAGGTGAGTCACCTGGGGCAGAGAAAAAAAAAACACACACACAGCGCTGCGGAGAAGCGGGGCCTGGGTCCCCCACGGGTGAAAGTGTCTTCCCATCAACCCTTGCGCTGGGCCCCGGGGACCCTGGCGACCCTTATTTGAGCCCAGCGTGTGCCTGGGGCCGCTAGGGGTACCCCAAAGCGGGCAGAAGACCCATGAGGGGAAGGTGACCCATCTGGGGCAGAGGAAAAAAAAAACGCGCCACGGAGAAGCGGGGCCTGGGACCCCCACGGAAGAAAGTGTCTCCCCATCAGCCCTTGCGCTGTGCCCTGGGGACCCTGGCATCCCTGGTTCGAGCCCAGGGTGTGCCTCGGGCCGCCAGGGGTACCACAAGGTGGACAGAAGGCCCATGAGGGGAAGGTGAGGCACCTGGGGCAGAGAAAAAAAAAACTGCGCCGCTGAGAAGTGAGGACTGGGTCCCCCACGGACGAAAGTGTATTCTCATGAACCCTTGCGCTGAGCCCCAGGGACCCTGGCGCCCCTGGTTCGAATCCAGTGTGTTCCTAGGGCGGCTAGGGGTACCGCAAGTCGGACAGAAGGCCCATGAGGGGAAGTGAGGTTTCAGGGAGTAGAGGTGAGGCACCTCTGGCAGGTGTCCATCTGTAAACTGTTTATCCATGTGAGCCCTGATGTCCACCAGGGGCTGGATGTCCCCCTGGGGCTAGATGTTCGCCTGGAGCCTGGTGCCCACCTGGGGCCTGATATCCAGGAGAGGCTTAGTTATCCACCTATGGCCATCTGGAGCCAGAGGCCCACCTGAGGTCTGGTGTACACCTAAGGCCTGATCTCTACCTGGGGCTTGGGTGTTCATGTGGGGCCTGATGTCCACCTAAGACCATGTGTTCACCTGGAGCCTGGGTGACCATCTGGGTTATGATGTTCAGCTGGGGCCCAGAGTTCAGCTGGGGACTGGGTCAACCTTCTGCCTGATGCACACCTGGGGACTAGGTACCCACCTGGGCTCCAGTGTTCACTGGGGCCTGCTGTCTACCTGGGGCCTTGTATTTACCTAGGACCAGTGCATCCATCTGGGGTCTGAGTGCCCTCATGGAGCCTGGAGTTTTCCTGGGGACTGGGGTCTGCCTTAGGCTTAAGTGTACATCTGTGGCCTCGTGTCCACCTTGGGACAGATGTCCACCTGGGGACGGATATTCAGTAGGGGCCTGAGTGTCCACCTGGTTTTTGATGTCTACCTGGGGCCTGGTGTTCATCTGAGCTGTGATATCCACCTGGGGCCTGGACATTTGCCTGGAACCTGATGTACAGCTGGTGCCTGAAGTTCATCTATGCCTGGTGTCTCCCTGGGGCCAGGTAGTCAACACAGAGCCTGAAGACCTTCTAGAGTTCAGTGTTCACCTGGGGTCCAAAGTCCACCTAGGGCTTGGGTGTCCAAATAGGGCCTGGTGTCAGCTTGAGATTTGTGTATTTACCTAGGGCCTGGTTGTCCACTTGGGGCTTGATTTTTTACTTGGTTTTTGTGTTAATCTGGGGTCTAGTGTCCACCTGGGGCCTGGGTATCCACCTAGGGACTATTGTCCAGCTGGAGACTAATGACTACCTATGGCCTGGTAATCACCTAAGGCTTTGTTTCACTTAGGTACTTGGTGCCAAACTGTTGCCTGCTGTTCACCTGGGGTATGGTGTCTACCTGGGGTCTGGATGTCAGCCTGGGGCTTGTTGTATACATGTATCTTAGATATCCAGATAAGGGTCTGTTTTCTGCTTAGGTGCAGCAGTCCATCTGGTGCTTGAGTGTCAACCTAAGGCCTGATGTCTATGTTGGACCTAGGGTTCACCTGAGGCCTGATATCCACCTGGGGCCTCAATGTCCAAATGGGGCCTGATGCCCATCTGGGCCCTGGGTGTCCACCTGCAGCATGGATGTCCACTGGTACTTTATGTCCACCAGGGGCCTAATGTCCACCTAAGACCTGGTGTTCACCTGGGGTCTGATGTTCAGCTGAAGACCGGATGTCCACCTGGAGCCGAGGAATCCACTCAGGGACTGGTGTTGAACTGGGGCCTGATGACCACCCGGGGACAAGGTACACACCAGGCTTGTTGTCCACCTGTCACCAGATGTCCACCTGAGTCCTGATGTCCATCTTGATCCTGTTTGTCCACATTAGGCCTGATGTCCAGCTGGGGCCTAGGTACCCACCGGGGGCTTCCTGTTAACCTGGGGACTGGTGTCATTCTGGGGCCTAATGACTACCTGGGTTGTATTATTCACCTAGGGCCTGGTGTCCACTTGGGGCTTGAGTGTAACCTTGGACCTGGCACCCACATAGGATTGGGTATCAAACTGGCCCGTTGGTGTCCAGTTAAGACATCATGTGAACCTGGCTCCTGAGTGTCCACTTGGGGCCAAATGACTACTGGGGGCCTGAATGTCAACCTAGAATCTGAGGTTTACTAGGGGCCTAGGTATCCACCTGGGGCCTAATGTCCACCTGAGCCTGAGTGTCAACCTGGGGCCTGATGTAAACCTCTAGTTCAGTGTCCACCTTGGGCTTGATGTCAACCTGGAGCCTGATGTCCACCTGAGTACTGATGTTCACCTTTGACCTGATGTCCACCTGTGGACTGTTTATCCACCCATGGCCTGATGTTCACCTGGGGCTGAATGTCCAACTGTGACTTGTTGTGCACCTGGAACCTAGGCATCCACCTGCAGCCTGATGTTCAGCTGGGCTGGGACCCGGAGTTCACCTGAGGCATGATGTCCACCTGAAGCTTGATGTTCACCTGGGGGCTGGGTGTCCACTTGGGGCCCAATATCCACCTGGATTAGGTACCCACCTGGGATCTGGTGTTCACTCAAGACTGGTGTTCAGCTGTGGCCTAATGACCACCTGGGTCACGGTGTCTACCTTGGACTGGGTACTCACCTGGAGCCAGTGTTCACTGGGGGCCTAGTGTGCACCTGAGACTGGGGGATGCACCTGGGGCCTGGTGTCTACCTGGTGCCTAGGTATCCACTTGGGGCCTAATGTTCATCTGGAATCTGATATCCACCTGGGGCCTTGTAATTACCTGGGTTCTGGGCATCCACCTAGGGCTTGAGTATCCTCCTGGGGCCTTGAGTTTTACTAGGGACTTGTGTCTGCCTTGGACCTGGGTGTATATCTGTTGCCTAATGTACACCTTGACAGTGATGTCAACCTGGGGACAGATGTCCTCTTGGGGTCTGAGTGTGCACCTGGTGCCTGATGTCTGCCTAGGGACTTGTGTTCACCTGACACCTGATATCCACCTGGGGCCTGGGTGTCCACGAGGGGCTGATGTTCAGCTGGAGACTGGATATCCACCTGGGGCTTGGGGATCCATCCAGAAACTGATGTCAAACTGGGGCCTGATGTCTACCTGCGGACTAGGTATCCATGTGAGGCTTGATGTTCATCCACGGCCAGACGTCCATCTGATGCTTGATGTCCACCTTACTCCTGGGTGTCTACTGGAGACCTCATGTCCAACTAGAGCTTAGGAACCTACTGGAGGCCTCGTGTAAACCTGGGGACTGGTATGAAGCTGGGTCCTAATGATCCCCTGGGTCGTATTATTCACCTAGGGCCTCATGTCCACTTGGGGCTTCAGTGTCAACCTTAGGTCTTGTGTTCATCTTTGACCTGGTGTACACCTGGGACACCTACGGACTTGGTGTCCAATTGAGGTGTCATGACCACCTGGGGACTGAATGTCAATCTGGGGTCTGATGTAAACCTCTAGTTCAGTATCCACCTGGGCCTGGTCTTCGCTTGGGGCCTGCTGTCTACCTGGGCCTTGCTGTCAACCTAGGGCCTGATGTAAACCTCTAGTTCAGTATCCACCTGGGGCCAGATGTCTTCCTAGAGACTTATATTCATTTTTGACCTGATGTCCACCTGGGGACTTGCTATCCATCCATGGTCTGATATTCACCTGGAGACAGATGTTCAACTGTGGCCAGAAGTGCTCCTGGGGTCTGGGCTTCCACCTGGAGCCTGATGTTTAGCTGGGGCTAGAGTTCACATGGAGAATGATGTCCACCTGAAGTTTGATGTTTACCTGGGGCCTGATACCTACCTGGTGCCCAAGTATTCTCATGTGCCTAACGTCCACTAGTTGGCCTGGTGTTCATCTGAGGGCTTGGTGTCAACCAGTGGCTTTATGTACACCTGGATTCTAGTGTCCTCCTGGGGTCTTATGACTACCAGGAGTCTGGTGTACCCCTGGGGTCTAGTATCCACCTGGAGTCTGGGCGTCCACCTGGAGCCTAATGTTGAGGTTAGACTGAGTGTCAGCCTGAGGCCTGATGTCTACTAGGGCATAGGTATTCACCTGGGGCTTGTTGTTTACCTGGGGACTAATGTCAACCTTGAGCCTAGGTATCCACCTGGGGAATAGTGTCCAGTTGCAGCCAGATGTCCACCTATGGCCTGAAGCATGGTTGTTATCCTAAGGCCTTGTGTTAGTCCATTTTCACAGTTATAAAAAACTACCTAATATTGGGCAACTTATGAGGAAAAGAGGTTTAACTGACCCACAGTTCTTCAGGCTTAATAGGGAGCATGACTGGGCGGGTTCAGGACACTTACAATCATGATGTAAAGCCAAGAGGAAGCAAGCCCTTTTTACCATGTGGGAGGAGGAGGGAGACAGAATGGGGATGTGCTACACACTTTCAAGTAACCAGGTCTCGTAAGAACTCTATCACGAGAACACCAAGTGGGAAGTCTGCCCCCATGATTCAATCACCATTCACCAGGCCCATTCTTCAACCCGTGGGGATTACAATTCAACATGAGATTTGGGTGGAGACATAGAGCCAATATCAGGCCTGATGCCCGCCTGGAGTCATGTCTACCTGAGGCCTTATGTAGACATGAGGCCTAGGCATTCACCTAGGACCTCATGTTAAGATAGGGGCTGGAGTTCTTTTGGTGCCTAGTGTATACCTGGGGCCCAGATGTATAACTAGAGCCTGATGTTTCAGATGGAAACCTGGGCCCCAGGTGCTCATCAGATCCCAGGTGAAAACTCAGGCTTCAGGTGCACATCAGACTCCAAGTGGACACATAGGCCCTAGGTTGATACCAAGATTTCAGGTAGACTCTGGGTCCCAGAAAAACACCCTGCCCTAGGTGGACAGCTGAACCTGAGTAGACATCAGGCCCCAGATCGACATCTGGCCCCAGGTAGATTCCTTGGCCCAAGGTGAATACTCAGTCTCCAGCCCTAGGGGAATTCAGTCTTAGGTGATTAAGGACTGGCGTTCCTCTGGGGCCTCATGTCTACCTGGGCCCTGGGAGTGCACATGGAGCCAGATGTCTATAAAGGGCCTGAGTGTCCACTAGGGCCTGAGGTTCACCAGGAGCATAGACATCCACCTAGGACCTCGTGTCCACCTAAAACCTGGTGTTCACCTGGGGCCTGGGTGACAACCTGGGATCTGATGTTCACCTGAGGCCCAGAGTTCAGCTGGTGCCTATGTCAGCCTGGCACCTGATGCACACGAGAGGACTAGGTGCCCACCTGAGGACTGGTGTTCATGGGGAACTGGTGTTCAGCTGTGGTTTGATGAGCAACTGGGTCCTGGTGTCCTCCTGGCAACTGATGTCCACCTGGGACTGCATGCTTACCTAGGGCCTGGTGTTCCCCTGGGGCCTGGTGTGCCCCTGAGATCTGGGGTCCACCTGGGCCTAGTATCCACTTGGGGCCTCATATCCATCTGGAACATCATGTCCACTTGGGGCCTTGTAGTTACCTAGGGACTGGGTGTCCTTCTGGCACTTGAGTGTCCTCCTGGGGCCTGGGGTTCTCCTGGGGCCTGGGTGTACATCTCTGGCCTGATGTCCACCTTGGGTGGATGTCCACCTGGGGACAGATGTTCACTTGTGGCTTGAGTGTCCATCTTGTGTCTAATGTCTACCTGGGGCCTGGTGTTTGCCTGAGGCCTTATATCCACCTGGGGCCTGGGCATCCATTTGAGGCCTGATGTCTACCTAAGACCCAGTGTTTAACTGGGGCACAGATTTCTTCCTGGAGCCCGACGTTTATCTGGAGCCTGAAGTTCACCTCTGCCTGTTGTCTACCTGAGGCCTATGTGTCAACCTAGGGCCTGATGACCACCCTGAGTTCAGTGTTCACCTGGGGCCTGACATCTGCCTGGAGTCTGGGTGTCCACATAGGGCCTGATGTTGGCTTGGGACCAAAGTATTTACCTAGGGCCTGGGTGTCTACTTACAGCCTGACTTCTACATGGTTCATTGTGTCAACCTGGGGCCTGATGTCCACTTAGGGCCTAGGTAAGCTCCTTATGACTAAAGTCCACATGGGGGCTGAAACCATCTCAGACCTTGAACCTAGGGTTTAGTGTCGACCTGAGACCTGGTGACCCCCTGGGGTCAAGGTATCCACCTTGGGCCTGATGACCAACTGGGGTTTAAGGATCTACCTAGAGACTGGTGTCAACCTGGAACCTGATGTCCACTTGGGGTCTGGTGTACACCTTGGGCCTGATGCCCACCTTGGCACAGGTGTACACTTTGGGCCTAGTGTGCACCTGAAGCCTGGCTGTCAACCTGGGTCTTGATGCACACCTCTAGTCAAGTGTTAAACTGGGGCCTGATGAAATACTGGAGCCTGATTTACACCTGTGTACTGAGTCTCCAGCTGGGGCCTGATGTCCACCTGCAGCCACATATCCACCTGGCACCAGATGTCTACAAGGAATCTGGGTGTCCACCTTGAAAATGATGTATTCCAAGAGACTAGGCATGCACATTGGGCCTGGGGTCCACCTGGGTCCTGATGTCTACCTGAGGCTGGTATTGAACTGGGGCCTGTGTGTTCACTTGGAGCCTGATGTTCATTTGGAACCTGGTGTTCACCTAGGACATGGGTATCCACCTGGATCCTGATTTTCAAGTGGGTAGTGGATATAGACCTGGGAACTGATGGCCACCTATGCTATAAGTAACCCAACCACCTGGGGCCTGGTGTTCACCCGCAGCCTGATATCCACCTGGTACCTGTGTGTCAATCTAGTGCCTGGTGTCCACTTGAGGACTAGGCAGACACCTGGGGCTTGGTGTTCACCAGGGGCCTGGTGTTCATCTTGCACCCAGTGTCCACCTGGACCCAGTGTATCAACCTGTGGCCTAGGTGGCCACTTGGAGCTTTATGTGCACCTGGGGCCTGAGAGTTTCCTAGGATCTGATGACCACTGGGGCCCAGGTATCCACCTGGGATATCAGGCTTCAGGTGTACACCCAGGCTCCATGTGGACACCAGGCCAGGAGAACGCCAGCCCTTATCTGAACATCAGGTCCTAGATGGATGCCCAGGCTCCATGTGTACATCAGGCCCCAGGTATACACTGGACTCCAGGTGGACACCAGCACTCAATTGGATACACACACTTAAGGTGGATACCAGGCCCCACGTGAATTCCTACACTCCAGGTGAACATCAGGTCCCAAGTGGATACCTGGACCCCAGGTGGATACCAGTCTCTAAATTAATACCAGGCCTCAGATGGTCCTTAGGAGCCATGTGGGCATTAGTCATCAGGAAGTTACCTAGGCCCAAAGTGGACATCAGGCCCCATGTTGACACAAGATCTAGTTGGAAGTCAGGCCCCAGGTGGACACCCAGGCCCTAGGTAAATACTTAGGTCCCAAGTTGACAGCAGGCCCTATGTGAACACTCAGAACTCAGGTGGACATCAGGCCTCAGGTGGACATCTGAGTTCATCTGGAACCTCGTGTTACAGGCCCCATGTAAACACCAGGCCTTAGATGGATACCCGATCTCTAGGTAGACATCAGAGCTCAGATTGACACAAAGACTCCAATAGACATAATGTACCAATGAATATCCAGGCGCCCAGTAAATACCCAGGCCCCAGATTGACACCACGGTCTATGTGGACACACAGGCCCCAGGTAGTAAACAGGCCCAAGGTGGACACAACCATGCTCCAAGTTGACACCAGGCCCCAAGTGAACATCTGGCCCCAGCTGGACACTAGTCCCCTGGTGAATACCTAGTCTGAAGGTTGACATCAGGCCATATGTGAACACTAGACCCCAGATAAACACTTATGCCCTAAGTGGACATCAGGCCTCAGGTGGTTACCCAGTCCCAAGGTGAACATCGGGACCCCGATGGGCACCAGTTATCAAGTGGATTCCTAGGCCCCAGGTGAATATCAAGCCCTAGGTGGATACCGAGCCCCAGGTGGATACCTGGATCCTGGTAGACATCAGGTCCCAAGAGGACACTAGAACCCAGGAGTACATTAGGCCACAGGTTAACACGAAGGCCCCAGATGAATACCAGGCCAACTTGTGGACATCAGGCCTGAGAAGGGTCCTGTGGACATCAGGCCTGAGAAGGGTCCAGGGCGATATCAGGCCCCAGGTGAACATCCAACACTCAGATGAACATTAAGCTTCAGGTAGGCATCATGCCTCAGGTGAAATCCAGGCCCCAGCTGAACATCAGGCCCCAGGTGGATGCCCAGAATCCGGGTGCACATCTGGCCACAGTTGGACATTCAACCCCAGGTGACCATCAGGCCATGGGTGAATACACGGTTTCCAGGTAGACATCAGATCAAAGGGGAACATCAGTCCCCCAGTGGACATCAGGCCCAAGGTGGACACTCAACTAGAGGTTTACATCAGGCCACATGTTGACACCTAATCCCAGGTGGACATCAGGCCCCAGCTAGATACCTAGGCTTCCAGTGAATTTCAGACACCAGGTTGACATTCAGGCCCCCAGTGGTCATCTGGCCTCATGCGAACACTCAGACCCCAGGTGCAAATGATGTCTCAACTGGATACCAAACCCCTTGTTTGATAACCAAGGCCCAGGTGGACACCATGTCCAAGGCTGACACTCAAGCCCTAAGTGAATACCAAACTCTAGGTGAATAATTCAACCCAGGTGGTCATTAGGACCCAGCTGCATACCAGTCCCCAGGTTAACACAAGGCCCCCAGTGGGCACCTAGGCACAAGCTGGACATCAGGCCCTATGTAAATACCCGGGTCTCAGGTGAACACCATGCCCCAAGTGGACATCAGGCCCTAGGTGAACACGGGGCCACAGGTGGACATCTAGCCCCTGGGCAACATCCAGCCCCAGGCGGACATAACCATTTCCATGGATAAACCATTCCCAGGTGGATATCAGGCCTCAAGAGGATGGCAGTCACCAGGTAGACATCAGGCCTCAGATAGACACCAAGGTCTCAGATGTACAGCAGGCCCCAACCGAACCCCAGACTCATGTGGACATCAGGCCACAGGTAGACACCAAGCCTTAGGTAGATACCTAACTTCAGGTAGTCATCAGACCCAAGGTGGAGACCTGGTCCCCAGATGGACAGTCAGGCCCCAGGCACACATCAGGCCTTAAGTGGACACCCAGGCCCCAGGTTGATATCCAGTTCCCAGGTGATCACCAAGCCCCAGGTAGACACCAGGCCATAGGTGAGCAACAGGATGCAGTAGGTCATCAGGCCACAGCTGGATACCAGTCCCCGGTGATCACAAGGCCCCAGTGGGACATAGATCTAAGGCAGACATCAGGCCCCAGGTGGACATACAGATCTGAGGTGGAATTCACCCTGAGGGGGACATTCGGCCCCAGGTACGCATCAGGCCTCAGCTGAATAACCAGTCCCCAGGTGGACATTAACCCACAGGTCAACCACAGTCCCCAGGTTGATATCTGGTCCCCAGGTGGCAACTCAATCTGCAGGGTAACATTAGGCCCCTGTAGGATCCCAGGCCCCAAGTGGATTCCTAGGCCCCTGGTGAACATCAGGTGCAGGTGTCCAAGTAGGCCCTGGGTAGACATAACTGTGTACAGGTAAGGAGTTGACCTGTGGGGAGGATGAGCGGTCAGCAGCCCACTGGGGTCCTCAGTAGGTCTTCTGGAAGGAGGAGGCTGAGGGGATGGAACCTTAAAGAAGCAACCTCACTTCCTTGGCAACAGACCCTAACAGAACTTAGAATTCTGGTAACCAGGCCAGGCACGGTGGCTCACACCTGTAATTCCAGCACTTTGGGAGGCTGAGGCAGGAGGATCATGAAACCAGGAGATCGAGACCAGCCTGAACAACATGGTAAAACCACATGTCTACTAAAAATACAAAAAACAAACAAGGTCAGGAGATCGAGACCATCCTGGCTAACACAGTGAAACCCCGTCTCTACTAAAAATACAAAAATTAGCCGGGCGTAGTGGTGGGCGCCTATAGTCCCAGCTACTCGGGAGGCTGAGGCAGGAGAAAGACATGAACCCAGGACACGGAGCTTGCAGTGAGCCCAGATCACGCCACTGCACTCCATCCAGCCTGGGTGACAGAGCGAGACTCTGTCTCAAAACAAACAAACAAACAAAAAACAAACACAAAAAACTAGCCAGGTGTTGTGGTGCGTGTCTCATGCCTGTAATCCCAGCTACTCAGGAGACTGAGGCAGGAGAATTGATTGAACCCAATAGGCAGAAGTTGCAGTGAGCCGAGATCATGCCACTGCACTCCACCCTGGCCAACAGAATGAGACAATGTCTCAAAAAAAAAAAAAAAAAAAAAAAGAATCCCGATAACCAGGCACCCACATCCTAGAGTTAGCCCCATAGCCAGCTCACTTGGTGGGAGATGCTCAAGAGAGCAAGATGTTCTTGTGCTGCATCCCCACATCTCAAGGCTCCTGCTTCAGGAATGGCAGGAGTGAGAGCCTTTCTTTTCCAACGATGCCCTTGTAGGCTCATCCCTCACCCCAGATGCCTCTGGCCATTTGACAGAAGGCCCCCCCAGGTACCACAGGACAGGAGTCACCAGGTAGACATCAGGCCCCAGATGGAGCTACCAGGCCAGGCCTCACCAGTGATCCCACCAGGGCCACATCTGCACATTGTCCTTGTCCAGCTGGAGCCTCTGGAGCTCATTGAGACACAGGCACATGGTGAGGTCACCTGCAGTCTGGAAGTCTTTCCAGGGACAATGTTTTCAGGCTGAAATTCCTTTAAATTCAGTGAGGTTGTTTTCATGTTTGGAAATTCCAGTGGAAAGTGAGTGATATTGGTGACCTCTCTCCTTTTTCAACTCCTGCTTCAGGTGCAGAAACACAGCTATTTCCAGTGCCAGCTGTTGAGCCAGTGCCAGCACCAGGGGCAGAGCCCCTTCCAGGGACAGCGCTGGAGCTAGAGGAAGCTCCAGAGCTCTCCTGCCGCTGCCCTGGGACTGCACAGGACCAGCCCAGTGAGAAGCTGCCTGACTTCATGGCACCTCCTGTAGAGCCACCGGCCTCAGCCCTGGAGCTGAAAGTGTGGCTGGAGCTAGAGGTGGCAGAGAGGGGGTGACCAGCACAGCTCCAGCCAGCAGCTCCCACACTGCTCCCAGTCCTGGGCACAGTGGAAGCTATGGAGGCAGAGACCAGGGTGTGCAACCTGGGCTCCTCTGCCTCACTGGAGAGGGACTTCTCTCATTCAGCAGAGCAGCAGCCCTGCTGCTGAAGGCCCTGCTGCTACTGCTGCTGGGGGTGTTTGCCTGCCTGCAGGAGGTGCTGGAGAGCAAGAAAAGGAGCCTGTGAGCAGGGGTTCCAGCAGGTCCTCCTGCTCCCAGAGGTGACCTCCTCCTCCAGGAATGGAGGTTTGCCCTCAGCTGGGCATCTGGGCCATTTGCCTCTAATGTGCTGCCCAGGATGGCCTCTTCTTGACAGGTGGACAGGGGTTGAGGGGGCCAGGGGGCATCTCCAAAGGAAGCTCTTAAACTCAGCAGCAGCACTCCAGAATCTCCATGCCTGCACCTGCCCAAGGATTTATTTATAGCTTAACTAAGAATTTCAAATTTCTACCATAACACTGAAATAAAGTTTGACTTTTTGAAACTTCCATGACTTCTTTCACTCCCTAATATTGTAGATGGTGTTTTTGAGGTGACGTTGAAAACCTCTGATAGTTGTGTGTTTTGTTGTGGTTCTTTGGGTGATTAAATTACCATCTGATCAAGTGATATTGAAAACCCTTCAGGTATGGCTTTTAGAAGACTTTGACCTATTTTTGCTTGTGTTGACTCTCCCTCCAGCTTTGTGGAAAGAGGGATCATGTAGGTTCATTTCTCAGGCAGATGAGTCACCTTTTGCCATCAAAGTTTTAGCATCCATTTCGAAAATTTGGTGTACAAGTTGATATTTTGGTGTTTTTAGCTAATCTGGGGTCAAAACAGAATGCCATAGATGAGGAAGCTTATAAACAAATTTGTTTCTCTCTGTTCTGGAGATGGCAAAATTCAAGGTCAAGTGGTTAGCAGATTCCATGTCTGGTGTGGGCTTGCTTTGTGGTTCATAGCCATGTTTCTACCATGTCCTCACATGACAGAAGAGATGAGGGAGCTCTCTATGGTGCCTTCAATAGGGGCTACTAATCCCACTCCTGTGGTCCCTGCCTTCATGATCTAATCATTCCCCAAAGCCCTACCTCCAAATATCATCACATAGGGAATTAGATTTCAACACTTGAATTTGAGGGGGACAATAACATTTGGTCTATAGCATCAGGTTACCCAGAGCCTTATGCATTCAGAGGAAATCCAAAATCTTCTATAAGTATTTGCTGGTCCCCTCTGGGCTTAGGGAAATCTTTAATTGCAGCTCTTGATTCAGCTTGGTCCAAGCCGAAATTCTACGTTTGCCTGAGTAACTTGTTCATGGGACAGAGGGAAGTATAGAGGCAACTGACCATTTGGAGTATTAGGACAATTGATGGAAGAGGGCTTGGCATCTGGATGAGAAGTGGAGGGAGAATAGAACAAAGGCACAGGAGAGAGCACAATGAGAAAGGGGAAGAGGGACATCTGGACATAAGGGCCAACTGGAGGGCAGGGAAGGTAATTTTCCTTGCATTTTAAACTCAGACCACATATCACATCAGAATCACCTGAGGGAGGCGTTTTCAATGCATATTCCTGGGTTTCTTCTCTTGGAAATTTTTATTAAATCTTGAGTTGTGCTGATTTATCCATATTTATCATAAGAATTTTGGATAATTCTTACTTTGAGAGGCCCAGGCAGTGGATCACTTGAGGTCAGGAATTCAAAACCAGCCTGGCCAACATGGTGAAACCTCATCTCTACTAAAAATATAAAAATTAGCCAGGCATGGTGGTACATGCCTGTAGTCCCAGCTACTTGGGAGGCTGAGGCAGGAGAATCACTTGAATCAGGGAGGCAGAGATGACAGTGAGCTGAGATCACACCACTGCACTCCAGCCTGGGCAACAGTAAGACTCCATCTCAAAAAAAAAAAAAAAAAAAAAAGAATTGTGGATAATTCTGATGCAATTAGAAAACAAAGCAGAGCTTGACAACCACTGGGTTGGGACGTATATCAGGAAGACATTTGATTATGTAAAATAACTGCAAAACAAACTGAAGGGGAATTATTTTAAAATGCTTGAATATAATTATATAATTCAACTCTTCCTATGTATGTAGTTTGACCACATATTTGATGTCTGCTATACTAAGATTGGAAATGTGTAGAAGTTTTTTTTAAAAATCAGGTAGAAGCAGAGAACAAGGAGTTGGAGAGAAAAGAAAACTAGCTATTGTCTGGTAACAAGAGAAGAGAAGGGAAACGAAGTAGCATATTTTTGTTCATTGTTTGATGGCATCTCAATTATGATCCCAAATATTTTTTTCCTAAGAAATCCAATAATACAAGTATTCAGAGTGGAGTACCAACACTGATTTACTGGGAAAGAGAAGTGTACTCTGTTTCGCTGCATAATGTTGAGGGAGAGGGAAAGGAAAATTAGTTGAGTAAACAAGTAAGAGACTGGTCCTCAGGGAAGCTGTCTGCCTGAAAAATCACAACTACTGCACCTACAGATAAGCCCTGAACAGATAAGCATGCAGGGTCCAGCACAGATGCCTTCTGTTCTTTGTGTAATTGGTAAGCTCCCAGGTAAAATTTTCCTCCCTTTTTCAGGCATATACATGGCGGCCTCTGTGGGAACTTGCGCAGGGAGGAGGGGGGCTTACCTAAAACAAACCCACAGTTATACAAACAAGAGAAGCCCACTTTGTGCTTGACTAGAGACATACCCATAGCTGGATATATAAAGGGAATTGTGCCGACAGTTTTATGTATAGCTGAGAGGAGTTTCTTATAAAAGCTTTTTGATTCAACTGTAAAAACGGCAATCCACTTGGATGCCCTTGTCTGCTGCAGAGAGCTTCCTCCTTTTGCTTATTAAACTTTCACTCCCACCTCACCCTTGTGTCCCCGTCCCTTAATCATCTTGGTGGTGAGATGAAGAACTCCAGGTGATACCTCACAAGAGAGACTGCTACATTGTGGTGCATTGGCGAGACTGCAACTTTAAGAAGTGTGACTTTTATTGTTGCTGAATTATTTTATCTCCTACCCAATTGAAAATAAAGGATATAAAGTGCTTAGGTTGGACACAAAGTCCTCTGCTCTAGGTAACATCTTCAGCAGCCACATTAGCAGAGGCATGGGTGGTAATGGTGGAGTAGATGTCTCTTTGCTTCTGACAGGGTGTCTGCTTATGTGTTAAACAAAATAGTATGGTATATATTTCATTAAGAAATCTGCTAAAGAATGAAGTAAAACAGGTTCGTGTTCTTAAGAGGCACAGGATTTGCTATGGCAGCACGACCAAAAGACTTAAGTAACAAAAATGTGCATAGTAGTTACAAACATTTTCATCTAAACAAAGCAATGTGAGCATCTGTATATGACAATAACTCATGCAAAAAATATTTTTTAACTGAGATTGCAATCATTTTATACATAACAAATATTATCACTGTATTCTTAGGTAATATATTGTTTTTACATAAATGTTATAAATAATAACTTATTTAAGTTATTCATCATTTATACAACAAATAATTCTTTGGAATCTACAAAATGCTGGTTTTGTTCTAGGCACAGAATGTACAAATTGATTTAAAATATGTGTTCTTAGAGTGTGGTAGATTAAAAAATACAAATAGGCCGGGCACAGTGGCTCACAGCTGTAATCCCAGCACTTTGGGAGTCCAAGGTAGGTGGATCACCTGAGGTCAGGAGTTCGAGACCAGTCTGACCAACATGGTGAAACCCCATCTCTACTAAAAATACAAAATTAGCTGAGGGTGGTGGCACAAGCCTGTAGTCCCAGCTACTCGGGAGGCAGAGGCAGGACAATCGCTTGAACCCAGGAGGTGGAGGTGGCAGTGAGCCGAGATTGCACCATTGCACTCCAGCCTGGGCAACAAGAGCAAAACTCTGCCTAATATATATACATGTATTATGTATAGATACATATGTACACATGTATATATATATAACATATGTACACATGTATATATATAAAACATATGTACACATATGTGTATATAACATATGTACACATATGTGTGTATATAACATATGTACACATATGTGTATATATAACATATGTACACATATGTGTATATATAACATGTACACATATGTGTATATATAACACATGTAGACATATGTGTATATATAACACATGTAGACATATGTGTATATATAACACATGTACACATATGTGTATATATAACACATGTACACATATGTGTATATGATATCATATACACATATGTGTATATATATCATATACACATATGTGTATATATATCATATACACATATGTGTATATATATCATATATACACATATGTGTATATATATCATATACACATATGTGTATATATCATATACACATATGTGTATATATCATATACACATATGTGTATATATCATATACACATATGTGTATATATCATATACACATATGTGTATATATCATATACACATATGTGTATATATCATATACACATATGTGTATATATCATATACACATATGTGTATATATCATATACACATATGTATATATATCATATACACATATGTGATATATATAACATATATACATGATATATATATAACATATATACATGATATATATAACATATATACATGATATATATAACATATATACATATGTGTATATATAACATATATACACAATATATAATATATGCATATGTATAATATACATATATACATAATATATAATATATGCATATGTATAATATGCATATATATCTGTCTAATATATATACATATATTAAATATATATACACATATATATTAGAAGTTGTACTGCTGAAAACAAGAACTACCAATAAAAAAATTTCAGGAAACCTAGTGTGATTATTTTTAATAGAAATGGATATTTTAATACAGGTCTCTTGTTTTTTCTTGTGGAAATAAATGACAAGATGGAATTTCTGGGTGTTTGGTATCTGAATATTTAAGTATAGCAGGTATGGTCAGTTTTTCAAAGGCATTTTACCATCTTACTTGTCCATTGGTAACTCATAAGATATGTGGAACAACATCCTCTCCAACAACCTCTAGTATCAGTCTTTGTAAAGTTCGTCAATTAAATGGGTGTTTTTTTGTTTTTGTTTTTGTTTTTGAGACCGTCTCACCTTGTCACCCAGGCTGTAGTGCTGCTGCATGATCTTAGCTCACTGCAGTCTTTGCCTTCCAGGTTCAAGTGATTCTCCTGCCTTGGCCTCTCAAGTAGCTGGGACTACAGGTGCCCCCCACCACACCCAGCTAATTTTTATATGTTTAGTAAAGACAGGGTTTCACCATATTGGCCAGGCTGTTCTCAATCCTGACCTCAGATGGTCCACCTGTCTCAGCCTCCTAAAGCACTGGGATTACAGTCATGAGCCACCGCACTTGGCTGGGTTTTCTTTCTCTCTCTCTCTCTACTTTAAGTTCTGGGATAAATGTGCAGAACATGCAGTTTTGTTCCACAGGTATACATGTGTCATGGTGGTTTGCTGCAACATGGGTGTAGGTTTTGCAGGTAATTATTATATTATTAAAAGATAACAGAATACCTAGCTAAAAAAAATGCGAGGAGGCATTGATGGGCACATGTTTACTGAGCACAACCTGACTCCAGAATTAAAAATCCAATTTATGCCTCTGCAGTCCAATAACATTTTTCCTTAAGAATCCAGGGATCAGACTTTCATCTCAGCAACCACTCCAATATGGTTTCTCACCTACTCATTCCAACGAGCTGCTCATATCAAAATATAAGTGCTATCCATATTGTTAAATTATAAATTGAACCATAACTTCTCAGCCTTCATCTTAATTTATATATCAGCAGCATTTCACACAGTCTATCTCCACCTTCTCTTTGTAAAACTTTTTTATAGAATTCCAGAACACTTAACTTACTTTCCCCCCACCACGTTTTTGAAAATTACCCCTAGTCCTTTTTTGCAGGTTTCATCTTTACTATTTTTCAAATGTTAGAGGACCATTAGGCTCAGGACTTTGACTTCTTATCTTTCTTATCTTTGCTTTCTTACTAATTTTTGTGTCATTAATTTCCTGATATTTCATATTACACCTAAACACTGGACACTACACCCAACACTCCCTGACTTATCCATGTGGATGTCAGTTAGGAATCTCAAAATTAATATGTCTGTATGGAGCCACTGAAACTCCCCAAATTTGCTCTTCCCCATTCTGTTTAATGGCAACTCCCATTTTATAGTTTCTCAGCTCAATATTCTTGGTGTCCCCTTTTAATTCTGTCTCTGTAGCTCTGTCACTCTCTTCCTGTATCTGTCTGATTCTCTCCCTCTCTCTCCTCTCTCTCTTGCTCACTCTCACTCTTGCTCTCTCTCCCTGCTTCACACACACACAAACACAGACAGACACACACACACACACATGCACATTTTCAGATCTGATGTGTATGGAATTCCTGCCAGCTTTACCTTTAAAGTGTAATAATTCCAAATGTTGTTTCCAAATTCACATTCCCACCCCCACCACTTGGTAACTATAGCGCTTCCCTCACAAGGCCAAGTGCAGAGATTTCTTGGGGAAATAATGAGAACTATTATACATTCTTATTTCAAGGACCCTTAAAATTATAGGATTACCATATTTGATACTAATTTAAGCTTCTGTCATTGCCCTTTTTTTAATCCAGTCTCCACACAGCTACCACAGTGTGCAAGTAGAAGTCTCAGCCGTATCACCACACTCCTGCTTTAATGTCCCTACTCCATTGCTGCTTTTCTCCTTCAGAAGAGTTTAAGCTTAATGAAGCTGGGAAACTTTACATATTTTTCCACGAGCTGGAGATCACTTGGTGTAAGGTAAAAATGATCAGTAAATATTTTCAAATAACAGAATCCACGAATAATAGTTTTGTTTCTTTGAGAGTACATTGACTTTTAAAAATCAAGAAAATAGATTGGTCAAGAGAATTCTGCTTGTTTTGATTTTGTTATCCCTCGATTAGATTAACTGTGTTAGTATAAATGTCAGTGTGGAAAGCTATAAGCATTTCCTAAACTTTAAAATGAAAGGCATGGAATTTAAATATCTGCTCCTTTTATTCAAGCAACCAAAAAACACAACTTTTTAAATATATTTTATGTATGTATGAAATCTAAATTTATTTTTCTCTCTTTATCCCTGAATACTTTTTAAAATTATTCATGTCCTCATTATTTTTTAATCCACTTCAGTCACATTTTAAAATATATTTTCGACTTCATTAAGAATATCTTTGTGTTCCACTGAATAGCTTGCCAAATAATAAAACATTAGCAGTATAATTTCCTCATAAACTTTATTTAATTTGCTTGGTTAAACATAGATTTCCTACTCTCAACTCATAATTTCATTCAAGTATAATATATTCTACTTGACATTTGCGGGGTTTTCATACCATGCATTTGTCATTGAAATTGGTTTTTGATATTTGAACCACTAGTTTATAATTGTATTGTTGGTTAGACTGGTCTGTAGAATCTTTCTTCGTTTTGATTCTGTGGTTTATTCATTATGGAGTAGCTGTGCTATTGTAAATTTTGAGGTCAAAAGCTGAAAACATTTTATGTATTTTCAAACAAAGTGGATGGCATTTAAATATCTATTCCTTAAAATTTGGAAGAAAGGTTAACACCATATAAACCCAGAGCCTGTTTTTTAGATTAGTAGCACATAGACATTTTCAATTTCTTCTAAAGTTGAAAAAAATAAACATTTTATATTCATAGAATGCTTGATGAAGGTAAATATTTAATTTTCACTTAAAATAAATTTGGTTACATTGAAAGGAAATTTGGCTAATGTAAGTTAGATACATTTCTAATTAAAACAATAATTTAAGATAAATAATGCTCAAAGAACAGTGGTCACTGCATTTATTCCAGAGAGAGGACATTTATCCTGATCTGACTGTAATAACGTAGTAGGTAGAACTGCTGGCGTCGACACCCAAGCAAGGAAGGGAAGCTGGTGTCTCAAGGGGTCCCGCTGAGATGGAAAGGGTTCAGGGCCCAGACTGTTGATGTCGCCTGGACCCAACCACCATGTCTCAAAAGAAGAAATGACACTCCCCTCCTGGTGCCACCCCAAACAAGGAGCTTAGCAGTGTTGCACACAGGATAGTCCTTGCAGGAGACATGTTTGACAAGTTGCTGAGGTGCCTGATGGGGCCAGGCTGTTTTTCATGAAATGAGTTTGCATCGTGAGGAAGCCTTTTTATTGGAAACCTGGCAGGGATCCAATTTCCCCTTTGCCTTAACCCTGTAGGAGCACAGTAGACAGGGAGGAGGTCACCCAGGTGGCTGTTCCTGCTTGGCCCCCACTTCCCAGACCATTCCAGGCAGGGAGAGCCGCTGAGATCACTCCATGGGGCTGCTCACATGTGGTCTGGACCCAGCCGCCCTCCTGTGCCTGGCAGGCAGCCTCTGGGCCATCAGAGGACCCACTGTGTGGTGATCAGTGGCCCACCACCTGCCCTTGCGGTGGGTGCAGTTCACAGGTGCTGCCCTAGTCCTGGCACACTGGCCTTCCCAGCCTGGCCCAGGATAGGGGATGTGAATGATCCTTGCCTGTGCCCCTTCAGACCATGTGAGGTTGGACACTCACTGCAGAAGTCCCTCCAGGTCCCTTTCCAACTGAGTTGTGGGGGACTTGCTTAGTCCTCATGCCCAGGGTCAGGGGAGGGGTGCAGAGTCTGTACCCTAAATCCCCTAGGGCCTGAGGGAGGTCTCCCAGGTGACCTCTGTCCTCTCCAGTGACATGAGTCCTCCAAGATGGCCTCAGCCCTCTCAGGTGACATGCTTCCATGGTGACTCTGGCTCTTGCAGGAGGTGGGCTACTACAGGGACATGAGCTGCCTAACTGCCATCCTCCTCCTGTATCTGCCAGAGGAAGACAACTTCTGGGCACTGGATCAGCGGATGGCTGAGGAGAGGCACTCCCTGCAGGGTAGGTGGACAGCTACCCCCAGGGCCTCACACAGCCAGGCCATGGGACGGCCACCCTGGCTGGGCGATCCTGACTTCCAGGCAAGGCAGCTTCCTTGCTTTCCAGCTTGTTAGGAGCCTTCAGGACATCCCTGCTGGGGGTCCCAGAGGGGCCCATAGCTGAACAGGGACCCTTTCACTTCAAGGCGGACACCTTTCATTCCCAACAGCAGAGGGCGCTGCAGCCTCCCCCTGGCCACCCTGTGTGTCCCAGAGCCACAGCCCTCTAGCCCTGAGTTCATGCAGGTGACTCTCACTTCCCCAAGAGTCCTCCTACCTCCCAGCTGGCCACACTCCTAGCTGCCCCCCCCCCAGCCCACAGATGGGCCAATGAAGTCAAGATGGCAGTGTCTGCCCATCCCATGTTCCCTAGCCAGACCCCATGTCCAGGAGATGGCCATGTAGTCCCTCGGCACCCACCCGGTTCCATCCACTGGCCACTGCCTGCTTCAGCCCTGCCTCACAGCCTCAAAGGCAGGCCTGCCCTTCTGGCACCTTTACCCAGGATGCTGCTTTGCAGTGCCTCCAGCTAGGGCCCATCTCCCTAGAGCTGAGGCCACATAGTAGGGTCACCTGATAGAAGGGAGGAAGGCCTCAGGGTCCGGGGTCCCCTGCCACTGCCCAGCTCTTCCAGCTGACGGCTCCACATCTTGGGAGTGGGCTTTGATGCATAATGGGTCAGGGGCTTCTCAGGTTTCTACAGCCCAAATACTGCCCAGCTCCGGAGGCTCCTATCCCACCAGGAGTAGGTATAACACAAATCCTTCCCAAAGATCATGCGGTACCTGCTGAGTGGATGACACCCTCAACTCTTTCCCAGAGGCCCAGGGTCCCATGGGGCAGGGAAACAAGGGAAGATGGAGCTCCTCGAGGGCCTGACAAAGAGCTGAGTCCCAGCCAGGGCCTCACCCAAGATGAGGATTCTCCATGGGTTTGGAGTTGGGTTTCCTTTTCCTGCCCTGGAGGAGGAGGCAGAGGTACTAGGATGGGGGCTGAGCTCCAGCTGAGCAGGGTTAAGGGAAGTGTGTCCACCAGGCATCTGTGCATGGGGGAGTTGTTGGGGAAGCACTGGCCACTGCCCAGTGTTCTGCCCCAGGGCAGCTCAGGGGGCCCTGAGCACCTAGGGTCCAGGAAGTGCCGTGCATTGAGGTTTGTTGAGTTGGCTCCTCTGGTGTTTTGCTGATGGGGTAAGGAGGCAAATGGAGACCCCAGGCCAGGGACTCTCCTGTCCCACAAGTGCCCAGCTCCCCCAGGAGGACCTGTCTCACCCCAAGCCAGCAGGAAGCACAGGAAAGTTTCTGCATGGCACAGAAGCCAGGCCCTCCTCAAGAGGGGGCATCACACTGCAGGTGTCAGGACTCAGGCCCTCTGCTATTTCCACATTATTAATTTTATAAGGTGATATGGTTTGGCTGTGTTGCCACCCAAATCTCATCTTGAACTGTAATTTCCATAATCCTCATGTGTCCTGGGAGGGACCCAGTGAGAGGTAACTGAATCATGGCGGCAGTTTCCCCATGCTGTTCTCATGATGGTAAGTGAGTTCTCATGTGATCTGATGGTTTTATAAGCAGCTGGCATTTCCCTTGCTTGAGGTGATGAATGCCCCATTTACCCTGATGTGATTATTACACATTGCATGCCTGTGTCAAACTATCTCATGTACCCCATAAATATATACACCTATCATGTACTCATATAAATTAAAAATAAAAATAAATTTTTTTAAAAAGTGTGAGTTTTAAAGGTGAGGTTTGCCCTCCAGTGCTGGTGCCTGCCAGGTGTGACCTTCACATCATCTTTCCACATGGTCCAGGCCCCCATCTGCAGAGGCCAACAGTTCCCAGAGTGACCTTCCTCAGAAAACAGGGTCTTGGAGGAGACAGTCAGAGGAGGGGGCCTCATCCTCCCCACTGCACAGCCCCTTGTGGGGATTGGAAGTGAGGGTCTCTGCCCACAAGTTGTCAGTCACCCTAAGCTGTTTTGTGGGAGGAAGCATAGGGAATATAGGTCAGTGCTGGAACAGCATTTCCTGATCCTGACTTGGAGAAGGTGTTAAAATCTTGACATTCCCGACTCCTCCTTTGTGAGAGCCCCTGTCCTGCAGGTCTCACAGGGTTGTTGTGAGGGTCACCTGTGGTGATGGGTTTGGAAGTGCTTTGTGAATGACACAGTGGGCCTTCCTATTCCTGTCATTGGCCTTTCGACCTTCAATACTAATTGCCTGGGGATCTCCAGGCCTCAAGGTCTAATCCTGGAAGGGTATGAGATGTCCCTAGTGGAATATTCTACACCTCCTGGGAGGTCTCTCACTTCAACCTTCACCTGACATAACCCCTGCTCCTGTTCCCTCAACCTGGAGAGCTTGCCCAGGAGCACAGGGTAGTACTGGACTGACCTCTTTGGAAAGGGTGATTACATCCTCATTTCAGCTCTCCCTCCTCCTAGCTTTCCACGTAGAAATCCAGGGCTCCATGCAGTACTTGCTGGACATGAGGGGAAAACTTTTAGGGCAGGGATCTGCCCTGGATGGGGACAGAGGAGTATCCTGGAGTCTGAGTGTCAGGAGTGTGAGACCTGCCCAGCTGGCCAGCCCCTGTCCCCATGCTGCTTGATGCATGATGTTTCCTGCACAAGCTTCCTTTAGAGGGAAGCTTCCGGAGTGACTGCAGTGAGGTCCATGCTGTTGGGGGTGACAGAGCAGCCCTGGCAGGAGGTGGCCAAAAAGAAGCAGGCAGAGGAAGCTTCTCCAACACGCTTGGAAAGAAATTTCCACATATCACTCACGTCACTCTTGCCACTAGAAGGAAAATTTCTACAGTGGAGTGGAAGAAAATGACTATGCTGTGGGAGAGAATGGATGCATCCAGAAGAGCAAGGCGGGAGGGAAATGTGCCCATTGCCAGAATTTTGTGTCTTTTGAAGACATTTGCCAGAATTCTACTTTTGAAGGCTGCCCCTTTTGACAGTCAGTTACTGAGGAAGCTGTGGGACATTTTCAAAGCCTTTTATATAAAAAAAAAAAACACACACAATATACTGCTGTGGGTCTGTGTTCAGGGACTACGAAGAGCACAGCTGCCACTGTTCTGTGTCGCAGATGCTATGGGAAGTGCCTTAACACACAGAGGTTTGCTTCATGCAACCGGGTGAGGAACATCTCTAAAACATTTTACAGTCAAGAAAATTCAGTGTTCAGGAGGTTGAATGCGTTATCCAAGATCACACATATGTCCTGACAGATTTGGGGTTCAATGAAGAATTATGTATTTTAATTAAGAATTATGTATTTTAATTAATAATTATATATTTTAATTTCACATTTTAAATTTCTGCAGTTTTCTTCCATCACTTTTCACCATGCTTTCTACACTTGGAATTACTTTTTTTGGCTTCTTGATCTTCTTTACTTGTATGTTATTGATTTTCTACAAGTTTTAACATATATGATTAAAGAGTATTTCTTAATGTTTTAATAATTATCCTAGAATAAAATATATTTACTTTGATGTATGCATTGGATATTACAGTGTATTGTGTACATTTTCAAACACTTTGTGTTATACCAGAAGCATTATTCAACAGTGGTCATTTTTTTACCTGAACTATGTTCAGAAAATCTTTCCACCACAGTACAAAAAGATCGACTTCATTTTGTTAACAGATGGATGTGCTATAGTGCAATTAACTGTTTAATTATCCTGTTATCCTGTTGTGGATATTTAAGTTCAAACAATGCAGTAATAAATATGCAAGAGTGCTTTTAGACATTAAAAAATGTGGCTCTAAATTAGGGACCTAGTGCCTGTAATCCCAGCACTTTGGGAGGTCGAGGTGGGTGGATCACCTGAGGTCAGAAGTTTTGAGACCAGCCTGGCCAACATGGCAAAACCCCGTTTCTACGAAAAATACAAAAATTAGCTGGGTATGGTGATGCACACTTGTAGCCCCAGCTACTCGGGAGGCTGAGGTAGGACAATTGCCTGAACCCACGAGGCAGAGGTTGCAGTGAGCTGAGATCCTGTCACTGCACTCCAGTCTGGGGGACAGAGTGAGACTCTGTCCCAATAATAAATAAATAAATAAATAATCTAGAAGTACAATTGCTTAGCCAAATTTCTTATGCATTTTGAATGATAAGAGTTGCTGCCTAATTTCTGTTACAAAGGCTATGGTAATTTACACTCAAAACACAGAATAGGTTGGTTGTTGTCACATATGGAGTCTTACTGTTGCCGAGACTGGAGTGCAGTGGTGTAATCCTAGCTCGTTGTAGCCTCCAACACCTAGGCTCAAGCAATCCTCTCACCTCAGCCTCCCTCCCAATTAACTAGGATTACAGGTGCATGCCACCACACCTGGCTAATTTTATTCTTAGTTATGGGATCTTGCTATGTTGCCCAGGCTGGTCTTGAAATCCTGGCCTCAAGGTGACCTCAGCCTCCAGTGTAGCTGACATTACAGGCATAAGACACTGTACCTGGCTGAATGAGTGCCTCTATCCTGACACTTGTGTCCCCACGGGATCCTGCAGAATTCAGGACCCTGTCCACACAGGGGAAAACTCTCTGTTGGGGTCCTGATGACTGAGGAGGGAGCTTACCCATGGCTCTCCTGGTCATTTTTATTTAATAGTGAGCACAGAACCTCACATTTTCTGGAATGTTCCCATATGATTTTGTGAGAGAAAAGAGAATAGAGACCCCAACCCCAAGCTCACTGTGTCAAAGGGAAAATTAAGCTTGGGAACTGAGTTACGCAATACTGCCTTCCTTGTTCTCAAACACATAGCTATAACTTCACAACCCTGTGTCATAGCCTCATCCATAAGCCAGGTTCCCACAGTGACAGAAGGCCGCATGTCTCCTCAGATGTCCTCCCTCACAATTTGCTCTGAACCCCTAAATCTTTCAGAATGCACATCCCACCTTAAACTATCCCTAAAAGTGAGTCGGCTCAATTTCACCCTGACAATCTCTTACCAGCTTATTTTCATAGTTCTGGGACAAGGTCAGGACCAGAAATCATCCCTCTGCCTATCCTGAGATGAATGAATCATTGAGTTTTCCTCTACTCCACTCCCTCTATTCACATGCTTACTTTATCTTATGTAAAATGGAGATTTACTGAATGTGAGATGAACGCATAACTGTTTCCTCTGCTCCCTCCTTTCCTATGTAAAATGTAGATATCCTGATGCTAATCAGAGCCACACAAGAATGCAAGCATTTGCTTCACTGCCTACCTTCAGTCTCACGGGAGTTCTCTGGATTTCTTGTATCAGCATGTGGACCTCTTTAGCAAGATTGAGGACAGTTTCCTGAATTATATCCTCAAAAACGTTTTCCAAGTTGCTCACTTTCTCTTCTTCTCTGTTAGAAATGCCAGTAAGTCAGCCGGGCACAGTGGCTCATGCCAGTAATCCCAGCACTTTGGGAGGCCAAGGTGGGAGGATCACCCGAGGCCAGAAGTTTGAGATCTAACTGGCCAGCATGGTGAAACCCCATCTTTACTAAAAATACAAAAATTAGCGAGGCATGCTGGCACACGCCTGTAATCTCAGATACTTGGGAGGCTGAGGCACGAGAATTGCTTGAACCCAGGAGGTGGAGGTTTCAGTGAGCCAAGATCATGCCACTGCACTACAGACTGGGTAACAGAGTGAGATTCTGTCTCAAAAAAAATAAAATTCCAATAAGTCATAGATTTTGTTCCTTTACATAATCCTACATTTCTCAAAAGTTTGGTTCATTATTTTTAAATTCTTTTTTTATTTTTGTCTGACTGGGTTGATTCAAAGGTCTGGTCTTTGAGCTCTTAAATTATTTCTTCTATTTGGTCTAGTCTGTTGCTAAGGCTGCGAACTGTTTTTTGAAATTCCTATAGTAAATTTTTCAATGCAAGAAGCTCTGCTTGGTTCTTTCTCAATATGGCTATGTTGTCATTCAAATCCAGGATTGTTGTTATGGGGTTGTTGTTGGATTTCAACTTTCTGTTGGCTTTTGGTGATTTTTTTTGCCACTTATATCTTGAATACTATACCTGTCATTTCAGACGTTCCATTCTGGTTAGGACTCATTGCTAGATTGCTGGTGTAATCCTTTGGAGGTGATGGAACATTCTGGCTTTTTGTATTGCCAGAGTTCTTGTGATGGTTTCTTCTCATCTGAGAGACTTGATGCTTCCTTTGTTGAATTTGCTATCATTTGGAAGGAGTTTTTTTTAATTTTTCATTCTTTCTTTCTCTTAAGGGTATGACTGTGGTGTATGTTGTATAGGATCATTTTGCTTCATTTCTGGGTACTTTCAGAGGACCAAGGCTCTGTACAAGTTCCTTGGTTGCAGATAGGCTCCTGTGGTGGCTTGGTGTGGTGATGTATTTTTGTTTGGTGGTGTAATTCAGGCTTCAGTCCAGTAGACAGTGCTTAAGAGTAACAGCTGGCTGCAGGGTCTTCTCCTCCGTGTACTTGTCCTCGACAGGTGCAGAAGTGACAAAGTGCCAAAAGCGCCCTGTCCCAGTGTGTACTAGTCTTCAGCAGGGGCAGAGCTGCTGGAGAAACCTAAGAAGCAGCCTCTTTCAGCCCACGTTCCTTGGGCCCCAACAGGATGACCACTGCTGGATCTGCAGCAGTGCACTAGGAAGGGGACAGAGGGCAAGAGATGACCACCTCTCTAAATCTGTTCCCAGGCTTTGGTGTGCCCCTTTCAGCAGCTGATATCGTGATCGTGTTTCCTTTGACCCAAGGGGTGGCTTTGGCAAGCTGTATTCCTCCTTCCCTTAGGGCTGGTCCTCACCAAAGTTTAGGTCTCCTGGGGAATGGGGTTCACCTCCCTCTTGTTTCTTGGAGCTGATGGAGTACTCTCTCAACTGACCAAGGGAGCAGGCTGAGACACCCAGCAATGACACACACAGACCAGTTCCAGGTTGCAAAGCTGTTCTTGGCTCCAAGTCTCACCATCCTTGAGAAACCTCTGCTTTAGCAACTCTCTTCCCACTACAGTCCTGCAAGAGGAAAGAGCTTAATTCCAACACTTACTGCTGGGGCACTTTCCACACTCAACACTCAATTCTGGCTGTTGAGGCTGCTCCCCTGCTCCAGAGCAAGCACTCCAATTCCTAGCCCAAGATTAAAGTGTCTGCAGTGGCCACCATTGCCAGGCACCAAAAAATCATTGACTTTGTATGAGCCCAGATTAAAAAGGGCATCCTTCTCTCAGTCCCAGGTCTGGGGAAATGCCTGCAGCTTTTCTGAGTGTCTTTCCTCTTTCCCCATCTCTCAGCCACTTTTGTGCTAGCTCCAAGGCTTGGGAGAAACAGAGTGCTCTCCCTTAATCTGGATTGCACAGATCCCCAGTGAAAAGGTGAGTTGCAGAGGGAGACTGGCTGCTCTTCTCTCGTACTGGAGTTTCACTCCCTTTTATGAACCAAATGCTATCACAGAGTATGCTTTCCCACCTCCCCCTCCACAGGGTCTGGAGTGTTCTTCTCTATTCCTGTGAATTCCTATTTTTCTTCTTGAATTGAAGCTCACAAAGTTTATCTTTATGCTTATTTTTCTACTTCCAAGTGGCTGAGGCACACTGAAAGCCCCTAATCCACCATTCTAGGAAAAAAGGATGGTTTAAATAAAGGAATGTTCATATAAAATATATATTAATTAGTGCAAACATATTTTATTTGACATGAGTTAGGTGAATCTTTGATACATTAATTAATTTTAAAATTGTTAAATAAAATTAGAAATATCTTCAAATTTGCCAAGGTATGTTTCTCTCCTGGGATTACTGGTCAGTTTTATTTTTTCCTTGGATAGACATTTTAAGCCATAAATCTTGACATAGACCTGATGTAGACCTCCATACCTTTCCCAGATGTGGGATGGAGCAACTGGGACAGGTCCATCCTAGCACTAAGGGATGATTAAACCTCACTTGTAGTCGTTGTACAACTATAAACATGGTTGATGCTTTAAGAGAAAGATCTTGATGGAAAGGGTTAAATGTAAAAATTGATCATATGAATTGGGTCATTCTTATCACACCAAATAAAACCATCAACAAGCCAGGGGGAGGAGGCATTCAGGGCAAAAACACCACTCCAAAAGCGTAATTCTCTGCATGCCTGGCTGCTGAAATTACCTGCTTTAAGCTGAAACCAGTTTTATCAAATGGTTACTGAAACAACCTCTTGAACACTAAGACTAGCTTTACCCACCACTGTCCCTCACCTATCAGAGCCTGCCAGCTCTCAAAAACCTTACTGGTGCCAGTGAACTTTCTCAAAGAGAAATACATACCGTTTTTCTCTCTGTCTCCCTTTTTTATAAAACCTCTAACTTTCTCTTTATATTTTGGACATACTAAAGACACCCATTCTGCATGTATGTGTGAAATTGTAATACTTGTATCTCAAATAAAACATTTTAATTTCAGATGTTTGTCTCTATATTTATTTGACTTTGACAATCTGATATTATTTAGCATTATTTCCAGTCTCCCAAATAATGTCAAAATTTTGTTATGTTAGATAGGAATATCTTGTTATTCAACTTGAAGGTAAACTGCTTGATCAATGCATGTAATTCCTTTACAGATTGTCAGCACCTCTAAGACAACATGTAGATATTGCTCATTATTAACTCATTTCATCTTTTCATGATAAATTACAAAATTTAATTTTCATTTTTAAAATGCAAACCATTATGCCTTGTATTATGGCATTCTTGCATTACTATAAAGGAATACCTAAGCACTACATAATTTATACTGAAAAAAAAGATTGACTTGGCTCACAGTTCTGCAGGCTGTACAGGAAGCTTTGCATTGGCAGTTGCTTGGCTTCAAGAAGGGTCCTCAGGGAGCTTTTACACATGGCAGAAGGTGAAGCAAAAGAAGGTATGTCACATGGCCAGAGCAGGAGCAAGCAGGGAGAGGTGCCACACACTTTTAAACAGCCAGATGTAATGAGAACTCACTCACTCTTGCAAGGACAGTGCCAAGAGGATGGTGTTAAACATGAGAAATCAGCCCTCATGACCCCATCACCTCCCACCAGACCCCGACTCCAACACTGGGAATTACAATTTGACATGAGACTTAAAGGGTACAACATCCAAACTATTTCATTCCATCCCTGGCCCTTCAAATCTCATGTTCTTCTCACATTGCAAAATACAATCATCCCTTCTCAATAGGCCCCCAAAAGTCTCAACCTGTTTCGGCATCACTCGAAAGTGCAGTTTCTTCTGAGACAAGGCAAGTCCCTTCCACTGATGCGCCTGTAAAATCAAAACAAGTTATTTACTTCTAAGATAAAATTGGGGTACAGGCATTGGGTAAACATTCCCATTACAAAAGAGAGAAATTGGCCAAAAGAAAGGGGCTACAGGCCCCACACGAGTTCAAATCCCAGCAGGGCAGTCATTAAAACTCGATGTTCCAAAATAATCTCCTTTGAAACCATGTCCCACATCCTGGGAACATAGAGCATTCCCACGATGCATAGGGTGGGCTCCCAAGGCTTTGGGCTGCTCTGCTCCCACAGCTCTTCTACACTGAAGGCATGAGCTGCTGGTGGCTCTATCATTCTGGGATCTGGAGGGAAGCAGCCCCCCTCCCACAGCTCCACTAGGCAGCCCCCCCAGTCAGGACCCCGAGTGGGGCCTCCAACCCCACATTTCCACTTGGCACTGTCCTAGAAGAGGTCCTCTTTGAGAGCTCCAGTGGTGCATAGTCTTATCCCTGGGCATCCAGCCTTTCTCATACATCCTCTGAAATTTAGGCAGAGAATGCCAAGCCTCCTTCACTCTTGCACTTTGCTCATCTGCAGGCTTAACACCACATGGAAGCCACCAAGGCTTATAGTTTGCACCCTCTGAAGCCATGACCTGAGCTCTATCTGCAGCCCTTTGAACCAAGGCTGGAGCTAGAAGGGCCAGGATGCAAGGAACACGCTCCTGGGGGTGGTATAGGACAGTGATGCCCTGGCCCTGGTCCAAGTGGAACAGGAATTAAAAGAAATTAAAGAATGTGTAAGCAGAAACTCAGTTGTATGTGAGAAAACCCAATTCCCCCTGAGAAAGAGAAAGAGCTGGAGCCCTTTAAAAATTAACTGCCTGTTTTTCTGTGGCTAGTGAGCTTCATCTCTCCTCCTTTCCCAGGCATTGTGAAGACCCTGTTTCCCTAGCTGTGCAGCTGCAAGGTCACTAGACAGATAAACTCAAGTCGTAAAACATGTTTTTCCTTGAAAAGTAAGAAATGATATAATGCATGTCTCAATTAATTGAATAACTGTCTTTGTTTCTCGCTTCTGTAATATGCTTCCCCCTGCACAGATCTCCCCACTCCCCACCACCGCACAAAATGCTTAAAAGTTAACTTAAGTCTTTGTTCAGGACTCAGTCCTTTGGATGTTAATCTGACTGGGCCGGTGCACCTAAATAATAAATATCCGCCTCAACCCCATCAGTCTCTCTGATTCCTTAAAAAATCCCGCTACAGCCTGGGCACGGTGGCTCACGCCTGTAATCCCAGCACTTTGGGAGGCTGAGGTGGGCAGATCATGAGGTCAGGAGATTGAGACTATCATGGCTAAGACAGTGAAAACCCGTCTCTACTAAAAATACAAAAAATTAGCCAGGCATGGTGGCAGTCACCTGTAGTCCCAACTACTTGGGAGGCTGAGACAGGAGAATGGCATGTCCTGGAAGGCAGAGCTTGCAGTGAGCTGAGATTGTGCCACTGCACTCCAGCCTGGGTGACAGGGTGAGACTCCATCTCAAAATAAATAAATAAATAAATTAATTAATTAATTTTTAAAATCCCACTACACAAGAAACCATTCTTTAATCCTAGACCTCTAGGTCTGTGCTGAGATGAGCTGCTGCAAAGATTTCTGAAATGCCTTCAAGGCCTTTTTTTAATTGTCTTGGCTATGAGCACCTAGCTCTTTTTCAGTTATGCAAATGTCTCTAATAAGTGGTTGCTCCACAGCCTGTTTAGATTCTTCCCCTGAAAATGCTTTATCTTCCTTTGCCAAATGGGCAGGCTGCAAAATTTCTATACTTGCATGGTCTGCTTCCCATTTAATTGTAAATTCCAACTTTAAGTCATTTTTTTGCTCCTGCGTCTGAGTGTTCAAACTTCCTCAGATCCCTAGTACATGAACAGACTGCAGCCAAGTTCTTTGCAAAGGCATAACAGGCATGACCTTTATTCCAAGTCCCAGTAAGTTCCTCATTTTCATCTGAGACCGCATCAGCCTATCCTTCACTGTCCATATCACTATCAGCATTTTGGTCACAACCATTTAACTAGTCTCTAAGAAATTCAGAACTTTCCTTCATCTTCCTGTATTAGGAGCCCTCCAAACTCTTCCAACTCCTGCCCATTACCTAGTTCCAAACTCACTTCCACATTTTCAAGTATCTTTATAGCAATGCCCCATGTCTCAGTACCAATTTTCTGTATTAGGCCATTCTTACATTGCTATAAAGAAATACCTGAGACTGGGTAATTTATAAAGAAAAGAGGTTTGAAAAGAGGTTTGTATAGCTGCAGGCTGTACAAACATGATTCTGGCATCTGCCTAGCTTCTGGTGAGGCCTCAGGAGGCTTTATTCATGGCAGAAGATGAAGAAGGAGCAGGCAGGCACATCACCTGGCAAGGCAGGGGAAGCACCACACACTTTTAAACAAATAGATCTTGCAAGAATTCACTCACAATCACAAGGACAGCACGAGGGACAGGATGCTAGACCATTTCTGAGAAATCCACCCCCATGATCCAATCACCTCCCTCCAGACCTACACCAACATTGGGGATATCACAATTCAACATGAGATTTAGAGGGAACAACATCTGAGGTATCTCATGCCTCATGTTGTGACTTGGTATAATGTCCATAAGATTACACTGACTTTACACATCATATTGCAGTTTTTGCTAGCTCTTCTGTAGTAAGAAAATGGAATTCATCAGCAATGCCTTCTAAGTCTGGCTCTGTTTTCCCATGCAGACTTTTCCCTGAGCTCTGCTTGTCAGTCTTGCTAGAACCTCACCCTAGGCAGCAACCTCCAGTCTGAGATTGCCCTTGACAGTGGCTGAGGTTTGCATTGTTGGAATGGATTAGAAAAAACAAAGGGAAGACAGACCAAAACAGATTTAAATACAGATCCCATTTGTTGAAGTTTTAAGTAATTTTAAATGTTTATTTGCACCAGCTGCCCACTCCCATTGTACTCTCCTCACCCAAAAAGGTGACTTGATATTCTAGTAAAAAGCCAAACTGTGCTTTAGAGAAACCCACTTGTTACTTCTTTAAATCCATATAATTTTGCCAAAGTGAATTTTTCTTAGTATGCTCTGGCAGAATCAGTAAACTAATTATTTACACCAGAGTCACTTAACCTTTCCTCTTGGTCATTTGCATGTAAATTATTTTTATATGTATAAAATTTGCTTACTCAAGAAAGCTCTTGCTATATATATATATATATATATATATATATATATATTTTGTGTGTGGTATCTTAACATACTCTAGTCTTGTCTTGAATTCCTTAAGACTTTGAGGTAAAGAACTCTATTGTAACAAGTTTCCAAATCAAAGTGGGAAAGAGGAAGATTAGGTTAAGCATTAGGCCATCAGGTATGTAGGACAGCTAATTCCATTATCAGAATGGTAGTGATAGCCAGTTTGCATTTTGCATATTAGTTGTAACAAAAATATTCAGCATATTAGTGACAAAACCAAAGTTATTGTGAATCAGTTTATAATTTATTTTTTGAGATAGGGTCTTACTCTGTCACCCAAGCTCAAGTGCAGAGGCGTGATCTTGGCTCACTGAAGCCTCAACCACCTGGGCTCAAGAGATCCTCCCAGCCCAGCCTCCTTAGTACAGGTGAGTGCCACCACACCCAGCTATTTTTTCTCTAGTTTTTGTAGAGATTGGGTCTCACTTTGTTGCCAAGGCTGTTCTCAAACTCCTGGGCTCAAGCAATCCTTCTGCCTCAACCTCCCAAGTGGTGCTGGGATTACAAGTTTGAGTCACCGCACCTGGCCAGTTTATAATGTTAATGGGTTTTGGAGCAGGAACCAGTGGGTGCTGCTTCTTGTCTGCAAGATGAGGAGTCTCCTCTCCCCAGAAGTGAGGCATCTTCTACCACAAGGGAGGCTTTCCCCAAACAGTCACCGAAAGGCTGAGATTGGGGAGAGAACAAAACAGGAGTGAATATGTTCCTGGAACCTAACTGCTCCCCAATTCAATTCTACTGCAGACATTCAGAATGAAGGGGACATTCAGCTGAAGAACAGGAGTGCACTGGCTGTTAAAATCTCAGATTGTAAAAACAATTTTGCTTCATTTTCCCTAAATAATTTTTAAACAATTGTTCTTAGGTGATTTTCTAAACTTCGGGTAATATCTGTGACTTAGTAAATGTTCTTTAAAAGATGGGATAATATTTTTATTTTGTTTAATTATATGTGTTTTTAAACTAATTTTATAGGAAAAATAATTTCTTTCCTTCCCTGTTATACCAAATACAGCCTTTAGCTCAAGACACAAGTAATTCCAGGAAAACTGGAATGTAAGTTCAATATGTTGCACTAAGTACATTTGAAAGTGCATGCATTTTTATTTTAATTCATCATTCTCAGTCAACTATTGCAAGGACAAAAAACCAAACACCGCATGTTCTCACTCATTGGTGGGAATTGAACAATGAGAACACATGAACACAGGAAGGGGAACATCACACTCTGGGGGCTGTTGTGGGGTGGGGAGAGTGGGGAGGGATAGCATTAGGAGATATGCCTAAGGCTAAATGTCGAGTTAATGGGTACAGCACACCAGCATGGCACATGTATACATATGTAATGTATACATATGTTAATGCACCAATTCTGCATCAAGTCAGTGCAATCAGAGACACTGAAAGAATGACTTTTGGTTTTCTTTTCCTAGTTTTTGAAAGTTTCTCAAGTCTGTCATACTGGACTCTGTATTACATCTTGAATTTTTTTCACTTACTATAGATCTCCTATACGCTCAATTGTTTAGCTATTACCTTAACATTTACCCTGTGAACCCATGACATTTGAGGCTGCCAAAGTGATTATTACATGATAAAACATATACTTGGTTAAAGGCAATATTTAACAATTGTAAAACCAATAAATCAATAATTAAATCTTTCTGGCTTAGACTTAAAACTGCTTAATTTAGTCATATCTCTACCCACAACATAGGGATTCCAACAAGGGTTGAAAGTAGAATTGGCAAGCATTTCCATTCTCTTCTGGGACAATAATTCTTACTACCAACACTGGTTCTGACCAGTGAAATTCAAAATCAGTGAAACACTGCTCAGAGTCTGAGTGAGCCAAAAATAGTTTCACTTTAGGAAAAAGTCTATATCCTTAGATGTGAGTGATTCTCTGTGAACATTTTATTCACTTTAATATATTTAAAGAAAATCTTTCTGAATTGGTGTGTTTTCTTCAGTTTGTATTCTGATACTTTGATGCTAAAAGCTATTGATTTTAAGTTTTCATGGAGGGGCTACCTACATAATAATTTTTATACATCATTATATGCATCAATGATTAAAAAGGAGTAGAAATTTTTACACTAATTGAGAAATATTATAGACCTAACTAAATGAGGGCAAACTATAAGCAATTTGGGGAAACTATAAGGATGCAATTAAATAGTCACTGTTTTTAGAAACCATTAACTGCATATTGAAATCTTGACACTTGTTGGGAAAATGAGGTGGTAAATCAACTTGTCAGCGTGAGTACTAAATAAAACAAAATATGGTTAAGAGTGTCCCTTTAAAGTTCAGATAGTAGTTCTGCAATTTCTGATTTTAAATGTTTCTGCAAAATAGTTTATCTGAATGATTAAACTATTATTCTGTGTTCACCAACCATTAAGAAAATCTGCTGTATGGCCAGGTTAAACCTGAAAGTGGTATAATTCAAAACTTGATGTAGGCGATAGGTATGTATAATGTGTTTATTCTAATATGAGAGGGCATATCAAAGTAATTTTCTTGGAGCACACTGTCAAAACAAAGCAATGGGATTTGGCCATGGACATTTCATTATTATCAAAGAGACCTGGACACTACCTTAGAGTAATAACTTTATTATTTAGCAAAGATGTTTTATAAAAAGAACAACAAAATGAGAGGAATAGAAATCACACAGGTAAAACAGATAATCTGACTTTGTGGGTCTCAGAGCAGAGATTAGTGTCTTTCAGTTTCAGAGTAAATGACCTCACTGCATTTCTCTGAACTGTCATGGTTGTCACAAATATACTGTGTTCTAACTCACTCCATGATTTAAGGTCTACAAAGTAACAAAGGCAAAATAACCTATATGCTCTACCATATTTTCCTCAATTCTAGTGTTCTTCAAAGAGAGAATGTTTTCTCTAAATGTAATTGAGAGTAATTCTGTATGGATCGCTAAACATTTCTTCAGGCAGTTGGAGTAATATGTGTCTAGGGCTAACTCAGAGGGGTCTTTTATGTCTTAAAAGAAGCTAACTATACTCTTGTGATATGATAATCACCATCATTGACTTACAGTTTCTAAGGTTTGAAGGGATATTGAACACTCAAGGGGCTCACATTCTTACTGATTCATGAATCTCTTCAGGTCCAGGGATCTTAGTATTTTTCAAGAGTGCAAAATGCCTAGAGACAGCTGGGAACAAATGAATGTCATTCCTGATACTGTGCTCATAGTTACTTGAGCTTCATCTCAGAAAACAAATTGCCCGGTGCAATATTTCTTAAAACTTAGTTCCTAAATGAACTCAACAAACTAGTTCTTTTGTTTTATTTTATTTATTACTATTATACTTTAAGTTTTAGGGTACATGTGCACAACGTGCAGGTTTGTTACTTATGTATACATGTGCCATGTTGGTGTGCTGCACCCATTAACTCGTCATTTACCATTAGGTATATCTCCTAATGCTATCCCTCCCCACTCCCCCCACCCCACAACCATCCCTGGTGTGTGATGTTCCCCTTCCTGTGTCCATGTGTTATTGTTCAATTTCCACCTATGAGTGAGAATGTGCAGTGTTTGGTTTTATGTCCTTGTGATAGTTTGCTAAGAATGATGGTTTCCAGCTTCATCCATGTCCCTACAAAGGACATGAACTCATCATTTTTTATGGCTGCATAGTATTCCATGGTGTATATGTGCCACACTTTCTTAATCCACTCTATCATTGTTGGACATTTGGGTTGGTTCCAAGTCTTTGCTATTGTGAATAGTGCCACAATAAACATATGTGTGTATGTGTCTTTATAGCAGCATGATTTATAATCCTTTGGGTATATACCCAGTAATGGGATGGCTGGGTCAAATGGTATTTCTAGTTCTAGATCCCTGAGGAATTGCCACACTGACTTCCACAATGGTTGAGCTAGTTTACAGTCCCACCAACAGTGTAAAAGTGTTCCTATTTCTCCACATCCTCTCCAGCACCTGTTGTTTCCTGACTTTTTAACGATCATCATTCTAACTGGTGTGAGATGGTATCTCATTGTGGTTTTGATTTGCATTTCTCTGATGGCCAGTGATGATGAGCATTTTTTCATGTGTTTTTTGGCTGCATAAATGTCTTCTTTTGAGAAGTGTCTGTTCATATCCTTCACCCACTTTTTGATGGGGTTGTTTTTTTCTTGTCAATTTGTTTGAGGTCTTTGTAGATTCTGGATATTAGCCCTTTGTCAGATGAGTAGGTTGTGAAAATTTTCTCCCATTCTATAGGTTGCCTGTTCATTCTGATGGTAGTTTCTTTTGCTGTTCAGAAGCTCTTTAGTTTAATTAGATCCCATTTCTCAATTTTGTCTTTTGTTGCCATTGCTTTTGGCGTTTTAGACATGAAGTCCTTGCCCATGCCTATGTCCTGAATGGTATTGCCTAGGTTTTCTTCTAGGGTTTTTATGGTTTTAGGTCTAACATGTAAGTCTTTAATCCATTTTGAATTAATTTTTATATAAGGTGTAAGGAAGGGATCCAGTTTCAGCTTTCTACATATGGCTAGCCAGTTTTCCCAGCACCATTTATTAAATAGGGAATCCTTTCCCCATTGCTTGTTTTTGTCAGCTTTGTCAAAGATCAGATGGTTGTAGATATGCGGCATTTTTTCTGAGGGCTCTGTTCTGTTCCATTGATCAATATATCTGTTTTGGTACCAGTACCATGCTGTTTTGGTTACTGTAGCCTTGTAGCATAGTTTGAAGTCAGGTAGCGTGATGCCTCCGGCTTTGTTCTTTTGGCTTAGAATTGACTTGGTGATGCGGGCTCTTTTTTTGGTTCCATATGAACTTTAAAGGGGTTTTTTCCATTTCTGTGAGGAAAGTCATTGGTATCTTGATGGGGATGGCATTGAATCTATAAATTACCTTGGGCATTATGGCCATTTTCACGATATTGATTCTTCCTACCCATGAGCATGGAATGTTCTTCCATTTGTTTGTATTCCTCTTTTATTTCATTGAGCAATGGTTCGTAGTTCTCCTTGAAGAGGTCCTTCACCTCCCTTGTATGTTGGATTCCTATGTATTTTATTCTCTTTGAAGCAATTTTGAATGGGAGTTCCCTCATGATTTGGCTCTCTGTTTGTCTGTTATTGGTGTATAAGAATGCTTGTGATTTTTGTACATTCATTTTGTATCCTGAGACTTTGCTGAAGTTGCTTATCAGCTTAAGTAGATTTTGGGCTGAGACAATGGGGTTTTCTAGATATACAATCATGTCATCTGCAAACAGGGACAATTTGACTTCCTGTTTTCCTAATTGAATACCCTTTATTCCCTTCTCCTGCCTGATTGCCCTGGCCAGAATTTCCAACACTATGTTGAATATGAGTGGTGAGAGAGGGCATCCCAGTCTTGTGCCAGTTTTCACAGGGAATGCTTCCAGTTTTTGTCCATTCAGTATGATATTTGCTGTGGGTTTGTCATAGATACCTCTTATTATTATGAGATATGTCCCATCAATACCTAATTTATTGAGAGTTTTTAGCATGAAGTGTTGTTGAATTTTGTCAAAGGCCTTTTCTGCATCTATTGAGATAATCATGTGGTTTTTGTCTTTGGATCTGTTTATGTGCTGGATTATGTTTATTGATTTTATGCAAGAATAATCTACATTTCTCTGGTGAAAGAACCTAAACATGCCTTTTAAAAATTTATATATCATTCCTTTTGTAAAATCTAATGAAAATAACAATTTTGTCTATTGTAAAAGGCAAGTGATTGCAACAGATGGAAATCACTTTATTTCCTATATCTTTGTAAAGATAATGACTGCTAATAAACAACATGAAGAATTTTCAGGTATAATTTTGATAAAAATTTAATGGTTTTGGGCTTCTAGGCCAAATCTGCAATACAACCCTTCATAAGATTGTACTTTGAAACTCTCGTTGTCACCTGACATATGCAGATAGTACAGAAATATAATCCCCTTTCTAAATGTTTACATTGTCTCCCTGGTATGAATTAGCTTGCTGGAAACATCAGTAATCACTGACATAAAGATCCCACTATTAAATAAAACTGATACTTTTTAAAACCATGCAGCAAATAAGCAACATTTCATAAAGCAACACAGGATTTTATATGTTTTCCACTCCATTAGAGGCTATTATGCTGAATTGGATCCTCATTCCAACCTGTGTCCATATTTTAGGGTTGAAATAGTCTAAAACATAACATTTACTGTTCTCCTGTTGTGATATCTATATATCTAATATGTTCACATTCTCTGTATTCATCTATGTTAATAATTTTAAAAAGGAAAAGAAAGGGGGCTTTAGGAAGAACTTTACATCACACGTCAGAGTAAACATCAAATCAAGTTCTCATCAATTTACTAATAAACCCATTTAAGAAGAAGTATTCTGCTAGAGAGCAATGAATCTTATTGTCTTTGTGTCTGATCCATATTTCTCCACCTGTTACATGGAAATAACCAGAGAGTTACTATGAAATACCTCAGGTGCATTGTTGAAAGTAATTTCCTGCTTTTGTGGGATAACTGAAACATAAACGTAAATAAGATAGTTTGAAAGTTCACTTTCTCATCAATGCTCAAATAATTTGTTCTAATAAAGCCCAGTAAAATTTAGTTTGTAATGCCATCAAGGTAAATATATTCATGAAGTATTCACTTGCTAAATTTTTAAACACAATACATTATCTCATCTTTAATCTTTAGTTGTTATTTCAATTATCCATTGCTGTGTAATTAGCAGTCATCAAACTTAGTTGCTTAAAACACAAACTCACAATTTGTTAACTTTGGTTGGGCTCAGGCGGATAATATTCGGAGTCTTGCCTAGGTTTCCTTATATGACTGACAAGGCCTACATAGTCCAAAGTGACATCACTCAAATATCTGGCAGTACACTGGTGCTATCAGCTGGGTTCTCCTCCACTTAGTCTCTCTGGTAGAGTAGATCAGGTTCTCATTTGGCATTGGTGCCATTTTAATTTGGCAAGCCTAAATTTACTATCATTTGTCAAGTGTCTATTAAGTCAGTGTCAGAGAGGGCTATATAAGGATATGGCTATGAGGAGACTTAATAAATCGAGGGTTCTTTGATATAACAGGCTACCCAGTTACATTTCTTGTTCTAAAGATTTTTTCAGATACAACAAACAATATTTTACAATTTAACTTGTAGATGAATGAGTTTCCTGAGATATAATTTAACTAAGCAAACTCTTTCATACTAAAAATCTTATGACCTCTTTGCCCATCTTAGGTTTTAAGATTGATATGAGAGGTATTCTGGAATAGAAATCTAAATTTAAGGCTAGAGTCAAGAGTGCCGAAGATAAGACTCTTATCCAAAGGAAAATCAAGCAATTACTATGTCTTGCAAAGGCCAGTGAGCAGACAGAGGGGAGAGAATACAATTGCACGAAATAAAGACTCACTTTGGAACTCAGTGATTATATGTGTGCATATATGTGTATATATATGTATATTATACATGTGTATGCATGTATATATGTATATTATACACATATATGCATGTATATATATGAATATATATAAAACTGAAAACTGCACACATCCCATATACACCATATACATGAAAGTGAACACACACACATACATAAACATATATATTCAGTTTCAAACAATTGTTAGGGAACCTGAGGAAGAAACTAAATGGAATATAATGGTTGCATCTATGATAGCCATGGTACTAGAACTAGTAGTAGTTCTACTAAGGTGAGAATTGACATAGTAAAAGAAAGAAGATACAAAGCAGTAAGAGAGAGCTACATTTTCCTTAAGGCCAGGCTGAATATTCACTAACAAGGAAATTTCTACAGTCATTATTTTAATCTGATTCATTCTCTTGGTGGGATATTCCAGAGTTACCACCTACAGAAATTCCACTTTTCCTTACCGAGGTTCTCTTTTTTTCTTTTCAGTCCAAATATTAGTCATTTTGGTAGAGAAGGCAGAAACAATTAACAATTGAGTAATTCCTCAGGAATCATGTTAAAAGGTTTCCAAATCATGAATGTATAGTTATATTTTGTTCACTAGATTTTAACCCACATACCTCACTTGTATAGAAATTATGCTTATTTGGATATTCAGTATATTTCTTCATACAAAGACAAAATCTATAAAATGTACACACACACAGATGCTATGGATACATGCACACATGTGCATACACAAATATGTATACATGGTTTACCATTATTTTCTAGATCATTCAGAGGTCAGTATTAATTAAAACATCATATATCTATGGCAAATTTTGGGCCACTTCTCCTAAGACAGGAATTTAAAAAGCCTTCAATTGTCATAACAATGGGAAGAAGTCTGAGAGCTGGAGTAAGGGAAGTTGGTGCTCAGAAATATTAACTACCATTTATATAGGATATCCTTATGAGATAATCTTAAAGCCAAATGAGGCTAAAATATTAATACGAGTTATTTAGCCAAGTTTTCCAGCAGGAAGAAGGAAATAAGCAGTGAACTAAAAAGCATACAAGATACAGAGGAGCAGGTTAAATGAAGCCATTACAGCAGAAATTGAGAAGAATAAACAGGAGTTAGAAGATGAGAGCAAGCAATTGCAAGTGGAGTGGGCTGAGCTGGAATTATGGTGTAGAAAATGACTGGTTGAGAAAAACCCAAACAAATATTTCTATAATGTCATGTGCATAAGATACCTGTAGATGTTATCAAGGTATATACATAAACTACCTGTCATTAGAGCTAATTTCTTAGCAAATTATTCATAAAAGTTTATAACTTTGTGAGGCATTACAGACACCAAAACTAATGATTTGGCATTTCCGTGGCCCAATTTGTCTAAAGAACTATCTTTTACACTTTACTGTTTTTTAATAGGCAATACAGTGCTCAAAAAGTCTTTTATACCAAGTCCAGTAGGTTGATAACATTGAGTATAACTGAGCATTGCTTTGTGTCTACCCTCAGGCAAATCTGGAGATTTTCTCAAGCCTCTTTATGAAAATGGAGAGACCTCACAAGAGATGCTAATGGACAGCTGACCCTGCTCTCTGCTCCATCACAGGTTGTAGAGTATTAATTCCCAAGTTACCCAGACATTTAGTTCTGAATGTGCAAAAATGGTTTAGGTTCAAATGTTTTCAACTACTGACAAGCTCAAGAATTCAGAGGAGGTAGTACTAAGGGAAATGTAATTAATATATAATATCAAAACTTAAGCATAGCACCATAACACCTAATTTTTGATGATGTCAAATACTTAAAGTTCTCCCTTTTTATTTTCTGGTGAAAGGTGCGTAGTATACAAACCTCTACTAACTTCTTGGGCTTCTGAATAAAGGAAAGGACTACCTAATGACAGTAATAGCTTGACTGCTGAAGAATTATGTCAATTAATAAAAATTGCTTCATAGGAAAAAGATGAATTGTCTCTTCAAAGTTTTTTTAAGCATGGGTGACCAAAGCCATCCCATACTTAGAAGAAAATATTGCATTGTTTTATACAAGATATGCTGTACACGTTACAGAAGATTCATGTTTAATAATGCATCTTGTAAAAATCTTAGAGAGCTATAACCTTACAACATAACTTAACCCAAATACATTGAAAACCCCTTGGATTTAGACCTACAGGGAGGTGGTTTTTCTTTCTGTACCATAGCATGCATAGTTGAAGCAAACATATTCCTTCAAACATAATACTCTTACATAATAGAAAGTGTTCTCTGTTTTCTGGATGAAAAGGCATGAGGTCTTTTGTATTAGCAAACTGAAATTGTTAACTATAAAAAGTCAAAAATCAAAGGTGCTCTCACGTATTTATAAGGACCTTGAATGGCTCAGATTCATCAGGAAAAAAACATTCCTCAGAGAGTCTGATCTCAAGCTGATGTTTCTTTATTGAATTTGATTCTAAACCATCATTTTTGTTGAATCCTCTGTGCTTTCAGAATGCTGAAATGTAAAATACTTTTAACTTATGAAAGAGATAATTTATTTTTATTTTCTCCTACACATTTTTAAGTAGCACCTTAAAAAATAGACAAATCCATCCAGGGTCAAAAGAACTCAACTCAATTCTCTATCACTGTGAAAATAGACTTAGTTCTTCATTACAAAAGCTCTACAATAACTACAAAAATTATACCTCCTGGAGTATATATTTACATATCCATGCAAAAGGGGAATAGATTAAAAGATGTTTATGAATGTCTAAAACCTTAAGTCAGTTTAACGTAGTATTATAAATCAGGTTTGTGGGTGATATTTTGTCTGCTTCTAGACTTGTGAGCAAGTTATTAAGTTTCAGGTTACTTATATTTAAAATTCAAAAGGGAAATGATTGTGATTGCATTCAAAGAAAGAGAGGACATTTTGAAGCTTCTTTTTTTTACTAATATCAAAACATAATATCACATTTGTAAAACACGTTGATGGCTTACAACCAAGTAAAATACCTCAATACCCCACTTTTCAAGATCAGTAATATTGGCCTAAGAGTATCACTCTATAGGAATTATAAAAAGTTGTATTTATGCCCTGAGATTATACCCTATAATGTGCAAATATTATAGGATAGACAAGTGGATATAAGGTTTCTTTCTAGGTTTCCTTATATACTCCAAATGGTAAAACTAGATGGAAGATTAAAATTCTAAATGTTGTTAATTTTAGAAACTTCAATGTCAGAGTTACTTTGTATGAATGAGTTTAGCTAATTTTCCACACTATGCGTATCTAATAGATATTACTATTGCACAGGTGAGAAAACTGCATCTCTGATTATTATTATTCACTCTAGTCACAGAGATAAGAAAGGGCAAAATATCATAATAGAAGCCCAAATAGGTCTTATTTTAATGGAATATTTTTCCACTGGACTTCAACTGGTTTATCTTATTTATCCATCCATCTAAGATCAGTTGAAAGAAGAGACTTGCAGATGCAATATTTTAGCTAATATATCCAATCTCCTATTTGAAATCTCCTGCGTATCTAACAGAAAACTCAAATTTAGTATGTCTGAAATCAAGCTGACTGCTGCACGTGTTCACACTGAAACAAAGCAAAACAAAATTCCTTCAACAGCTTTTCTCATCTCAATAAATGGTACTACACTGTGCCTGTATGACTCATGCCCAAAACCTAGAGGTCGACCTAGGTTCTTTTTTTCCCCATGACTCTCCATTTCCAAGATTTCCATTTCTTCTGTGACCACTTCTCAAAGCCACACCCATCTCTCTGTCAGAATACCACAATGCATTGCAAATCTGCCTCCCCACTTGTCATCTCCTCCCTAAATGCTCTATTTTCACAGTAGTCAGAGTGGCTTTTTTTTTTAAAGCACACAAGATCTTGACTCTTCATTCCGTACTTTCTGCTTTAACTCCTTGTTTGGCTTTCCTCTGCTAATATAAAGAAAAATTTCCAACTTCTTTTTAATGACCATAGATCCTGGCTTGATGTTTTCTACCTACCTCTCCAACCACATGTCATACACTTCCCTTCTTTTCTTATCACACCCAAAACATTCTTAATTATTTCCACAATCTTTGTATATGCCAACCCTTTTTCTGCCTCTAGAATTTTGTGCTTGTTTCTCTTTCTTTCTAAAACAAGCTTTCTGTGGCTTTTTGTAAAATTAGATCATTGTTCTTTGAAATCTCGGCTAAGAAGTTTTCTGAAATACCTTAAAGTTCCTTCCCTGGTTACTAGCAGTCTCCTCACTTCGTTTATTTTTATTGTAATCTTTAATGATTGCTTTCTATTTGTTTGACTTCTTGATCAACTCAAATTTGTATCCTCAGCTCTTATCAAAATACTAGGTAACTACACACCTATTAAAACAACTAAACATAAAAATAGTGACAACAAAAGCTGGCAATGATGAAGAAACTGTATCATTCATACATTATTTGAATTGTAAAATGTTATAATACTCTGGAAATAATTTATCAGTTTCTTTAAAAACTAAACATATATTTATAATAAGATCCAGCAATTGCACCCCTGGAAATTTATCTAAGAGAAATGAAAACCTATATGCGATCTTTAATATCTTTCATAGCACCTTTAATTCTAACAGAGAAAAACTGGAAACATCCAAGATGTTGGACAGGTGAATGGTTAAATAAACTGTGGTATATCCATATGATTAAATACTACCCAGAAATAAAAAAGAATATACTTTTGACACATGCAATAACTTGCATAGATCTGAAGGGCATTATGCTTAGTGAAAAAAAGCAAATATCAAAAGGACACATGGCATATTATTTCATGTATATAACTTTAATAAAATAACATACATATAGAAAACAGATTAGTGATTTCCAGAGGTTAGTGACGGTATGGGAATGTGAGATGAATATGGCTATAAAATGTGAGGAAGACACTTTTAGTGATGGAAGAGTTCTGTAACTTAATTGTAATAATGGTCACATTAATCAACACATGATAAAATTGGCATAGACCTATGAATTCACATTGTATAAATGTCAATGCCTGGTCCTGATATTGTACTAAATTATACAAGATGTAACTCTTGAAATAAACTGTGTAGAATAGTACACGAGACCTCTCTGTATTTGAAACTCCCTATGGATCTAAGATCTTTTCAAAATAAAAAGCTAAAAAATGCTAAGTGTTCAATAAATAAAATAGTAACTGTATTTTATCCAATTATTACCATATAAAAATGCTTCACATACATTAACTCATACAATTCAATCTATAGCAGGATCATATTGATGCCATTATTAGTCCTAATTTATAGCCTAGTAGCTTGTTCAAGGTCACATAGCTAATAGGAGGAAGGGTTATGATTTTAATCCAAGCAACCAGCTCCAGAGAATGTGCTACCAACTGACACATCACAGCGTTTCTCAAAAATAATTCTGGATGGAAGGAAAGAAGGGAGTTAAGGAAGGAGAGAGAGAAGGAAGGAAGGAAGGAAGGAAGGAAGGAAGGAAGGGAGGGAGGAAGGAAGGAAGGAAGGGAGGGAGGAAGGAAAGAAGGAAGGCTGGAAGGGAGGGAGGGAGGGAGGAAACAGGGAAAGAAGGAGGGAAGGAAGGAAGGAAGATACAATAAAGGAAGGAAGGAAGGAAGGAAGGAAGAAAGAAAGATACAATAGCCAGTATATTTACTCAAAGAGAAGACATCATAAAACCCTTTTAACAAACACAGCCTGACGTCTCAAATTCCCTCTCCATTCAACTTCCTTGACTGTAGAGTCCTATTCAGGGTCAAGGGAAGGAGAAATCAAACTAAAGATCATAACGCTGCATGTATGTGGCATTGTATTGCCAGAGTTCTCTGAGTAAACCTTTCTAGAGATGCACATTTTGCACTCTATTGGAAAAGTTATCTTAGTTATAATGTTTCTGAAGATGCATTTGCCATATTGAAAGCAAGCAGTCACATACAATTTGATAGACACCAGCACTAATGACAATAAAAACTTGGTAAAGTTGAAGAGATTGCCTTTGTTATATCTAATATTCTATCACCCCAGATCTATCTTCTCAAATCTCCACATTACTTAGCCTAACCCTATTTTTCTATTTTCTAGAGGAACCCACCACATTGATCAGGTTGATTTATTCACATTTTCCCAAAAATGCTAGGTAGATTCCTTCCTAAATCCATTAGTAAGTTATAGTCTGTATTCCCCATGGATGAACTGTGTTCACCAGTTATGACTCTTAGGAGGAACTTCATAGAAGATCTTCAGTGGCATCTATTGGTACATGTTGGACATTAACTAAAAATGTATAGTTTTAGCAACCAACAGATTCTATTCTTATACCTGTTGGTCATGTCCAGGCAGTTATGTGTAAAATAATTACACAATGTTTCAAAATTTCAAGATGTTTGCCTACCTATATAGTGTCCTTCACTCTCCTCTCCAGCTCTCCAAATAATATCCATAATTCAAAGACCAGTTAAATCCTACAGGCATATTCACAGAATAACTGCCCTGAAAACATTGCTTAAATTAATGAAGACCATCTATGGGCAATGCATCTTCAAGAGCTCAAGATCTGGTGAAAAAACGGAAACAAAGAAGAAATTTCAATACAATGTGATGAAAATTTTAAATTATTTCTCTCTTGCAAATTTCCATTGCTTGTTTGAACATTCAGGAGAATAGTACTGCTTTCCCATTGAATGTATAAATAAATGTAAGAATGAAGGTTGGCCCTCCCTCCAAATTCATTAAACATTAAATTTTTTAAGTAAAAGATAAGAGGGCTGTATGAAAATTAAAATTCATAATTACTTCCAATATAGAAAATAATTGAAATAGATAAAAACACAACCAAATAGAAATGGATATTGCTAAAAATCACCTTCTTAATTAAATTAGTAACAAAAGTGAAATTATTGTTCTATCCATATTGGTGACATTGCTTCTTAAATTATTCAAATTAAAATATATTCTACTGGTGAGTTCAGGAAAAATTGACAATAAAGGAATAGTATCATACACAAAGAAATATAACTCACTGTTTTAGCCTAGCAACTAGTGTTTACATGACAAGTTACAGATTATTCTGCAATACGAAACAATCCTAAAGTGTTTTTAACCTTAAATCAAAATTCAAATTAGAATTAGAAAGGAAATGATGTTCTCATTTCAGCAATGAATACAGAAGTGAAATCACTTGATTTTTCTGAAGACTGTATCTTTCAGTGTTCATCTGGATTTAACACTTTAAAGAATACCTTTTATTCCTTAAATAACATTCAGTTTGTGAAAGTAAGCACACCTTTTTCAGCTCCGCTTATTCTGCAGAAGGATCCTTCCATATCAAGGATTAACACAATATGCATCGTGGGTTCACAAAGTTCAGTTTGCAGCTATCCTTAGCAAATCATGAGAACCATCTAGACTGATTGATGTGGAGATTGAAAGTAATTGATCCTGCCATTGAGAAGCTTTTTGAAACATGAAATTAAACAAGATGATATTAAGCATTCTGAAGTCCATCAGAGTGGCACATCAAATGTGTTACTAGCTGTTCATTTTCCTTTGTATTTTTATAAAGACCCTTGGCTAGCAGAATGGAACAGAAATAGAAGCTAAAAGATCTAGATATTGATGTAGTGATCAAAGGCATACAGCTGGTTTACTTTGTTATAATAATATTTTATGTGGTACATGAAGACTTTGATCCCTTGACAAATGTCATTTGTAGGTGAGCAATTATTAATAGGATCGTAAGTCTTAATATGCAAGGATCACCATTAATAAAAGTAGACTATTGTAAAGTGAATTAGCAATAATTTTACTTATGAATAAAAACTTATACTATTTCAGGTCATTTTCTTATTGTTTCTTGAAAAAAGAAGTCCTTTATAAGTCCAGTTAAATATTACCTAATTTTTGCGTAAAATTTCATGGTAAACAAGGCTTATTTTCTTACTTTACTGATGTCTAAAAGCTAAATTTCACTGGTGATATATCATTTGTTTAAGACTAGGTAACTGATAACCTAAGCTGAGACCCAAAATTTGTTATTTTCTTTATTTCCAGCACAATATTTTCCATCATGGTAAAAGAAGCTATGTTTCTTTAGCAAGACAATTGAAAAGCATAAACATTGGTTTACTAGAAAGATTTTTAATATTCCATATTATTTAAAACTGTTTGCTTATTTCCATGTATAAAATGACATTGATTCAATAGACTTTTTCCACATTTGCATGATATTCAGCTATAACATTAACTCAGGCAATATTCATATGGCTCCAGAATTAAACTGGTATCTGACCTCCCAATTGAATTAGACGATAGGCATTTTGTGATTTGAGGAAGACATCCTGTGAATTTACAAATGTCCAGAAAGTTATACAAAAGAAAAACAAAAGACTTTAGTCTAGTTAAAAGTAGTGCTACTATTTCTTGAAATTCTGAGAGCTGTAATAAGTATCACTCCCAAATCTGGGGATAAAGTACAGAAAATGGCATCTCCCGATATAATCTTGGACATATTTGTCATTAAGAAGCACAATGAAATATGACAAATTGTACAGCAACTTTTAAAAATTGCTAATAACTCTTTGTTTATCTCAGTAGTAAAATTTAAATACTGATCCAACCTGACACATATGAACATAACATACCTATTCTGAAAGACAAAGAATATGTATCAATATTTATATTATATTTAATACAAATCATGGAATATAGAATTATAGAATTGTGCCTATTTACCTAGAAAATATTACCCCAATTTTGTTTTTCTAAGCTTCAAAAGAGATTTCTTGGAGAAAATGAGATTTTATAAGCAATGCTAGCAAAAAAAGACAACTTAAAAGATTATGGAGAAAAAGGCGTATTTTAGATACAAAAAACAGATTGAGAAACGCTTAGGGGCAAGAAGTAATGCATCACTGGCCAGTGTAAATGAACCGTTTAGGCAGTAAAATGTGTCCAAGCAAGTGGTGAGTATATCCTGTTCTCTTTTATATATCTAGACAAGTGATTTCAAACACCCACGTGGAGCCCTGAGACCCTGGGTGTTCACCTAATGTAAGCCTCAATATAGGAGCTGAGGTCAAGTAATTGAGGGAATATGTCCAACAATCAATAAGCAAATTAGAATGAGCTAACTGTCACACATTCTTACCCTCATCCCTTTGCTGCATTAACTGAGCAAACAGCTCTCTCTAACTATGTAGGAAAAGTGTTAGTACTCAAATAAAAAGGTAAATTTAATAATCTGCTTAAGGCTGTATGAAAAAATGAAGCAATGTGTATCAGGTTTCTTCAAATATATGCATATTGCAATCCACCCTTATAAGTAGATTTACCCTCGATTGTAAGAGCTAAAAGCAGGCCGGGCACGGTGGCTTATGCCTATAATCCCAGCACTTTGGGAGGCTGAGGTGGGCGGATCACGAGGTCAGGAGATCAAGACCATCCTGGCTAACATGGTGAACCCCGTCTCTACTAAAAATACAAAAAAATTAGTTGGGTGTGGCGGCGGGCGCCTGTAGTCCCAGCTACTCGGGAGGCCGAGGCAGGAGAGTGGCGTGAACCCGGGAGGCAGAGCTTGCAGTGAGCCGAGATCGCGCCACTGCAATCCAGCCTGGGCGACAGAGCGAGACTCTGTCTCAAAAAAACAAAAAACAAAAAACAAAACAAAACAAACTTCAGAGCATAAGCCAAAACAATTAGAAATAGCATGGCTTTAAATTAATTTTTCAAGAATCTTAAGGTGACAAATATTCTGTCATCTGTCATGCAAATCTAGTTCCACAGAAGGGCAAATTAGGAATCCATTACCTGGAATAACCATTCCGCATGCCTAGAAGAAGAATCTCTACAAGTAGGATTCTTGCTTTCAACATGCCCTTATAAATTGGAGTCAGACTGAATCATTTTTTCTTGGCAATGGACAAGAAAATCAGACTGTAACTGTAGCTTTGTCACTGAGAATTGGTCAACCATTTCAAAATAGGTAAGTTTTCTCCCTCTGATGTTTCTACTGGGGCTTGAAGGATTGATAAATATGCTTCTATTCTCTGTCAGAATTTTGAACTAAGGGAGAGATACGCAAAGATTCAGGCAGATGGAGATCAAGATGGCAGTTTTATTTTTAAAGGAGCTATGGGGAATCTTTGTGGTAACAATAGATTTTTCTGTTACTGTAGACACACATACCTTCCCAGCCACAAGTGGTGCTAGACAACTGCACACCTCTCCATCCCACCTCCCATCCCAACAGATACATAGGCATTTTCTTCAGATGTTGATGAAAATAATTATTTTATCACTATATCCAGATATTTCCAACAAGCAATATGCTTGTTGAGGTGAAATAATTTTTCTAAGATACAAACAGAAAATATATACGATTGAAATAGACACTAGGTGATATTTCACATATGCAATATGAGCTCTGTTTCTTTGACAAGACAGATGAACGAAGAATTCATGTTTGAATGATTGGCATTAGTCTAAAGTATTAAATAATGAAAGTGTCCATATTCTCTGCCCAGTATGATCTTTTAAAATATCATCCACACAAATACAAGTGAGGTCATATTTTTTACAATGAGGCATCAAATTTAAAGGCAGCAAAAAAGTAATGAATATACCTCTTAGGCTAATTGTTTACCTCAGTGGCTTTAATGATATGGAAAGTTGAAGTTTAGAGTGAGAAAAGCACCAAAAAAGAAAATAATCAGTCTCCTGACTTTCATATCTGGTAATCTTAGAATGAATGTCAGAACTGTCACAGGTCAAATAATGGCCCAGTATGTTTTCAAATAAGTGACACTGAACACCATGTTTTAGAAGTACATGATTGTCCTTCTTGATGTTAATCTCACAACTTAAGGACATGCTTGCCAAACATCATAATTTCTCTTAATAACTCATGTCAGATAAATCTCCAGTGGAGACCTATGCTCTGGACTCCAGACTTATGCCAAGTAGCCTAATTACATCTCCACTTGCAGGCAAAATAGGCATCTCAAAGCGAACATACCTCAAAAAGAGCTCTTAATCTCCTACTATTCTCCCCACTTACCCAGCATCTTCCCCATTCTCACCTTCTCTCATCATGTTCCTCATATCAGGAGGTAATAGACTCCATCCTTATAGTTATACAGTTATTAAGCCACGAAACACCCTGTTTATACCCTTGGCAGCCCTATTTTTTTTTTTAATTATACTTTAAGTTTTGTGATACAGGTGCAGAACATGCAGGTTTGTTACATAGGTATACATGTGCCATGGTGGTTTGCTGCACCTATCAACCTGTCATCTACATTAGGTATTTCTGCTAATGCTATCCCTCCCTTACCCCCCACCCCCTGACAGGCCCTTGTGTGTAATATTCCCCTCCTTGTATCCATGTGTTCTTATTGTTCAACTCCCACTTATGAGTGAGAATATGCAGTGTTTGGTTTTCTGTTCCTGTGTTAGTTTGCTGAGACTGTGGTTTCCAGCTTCATCTATGTCCCTGCAAAAGACATGAACACATTCTTTTTTATGGCTGCATAATATTCCATGGTATATATGTGCCACATTTTCTTTATCCAGGCTGCTATTATTGATGGGCATTTGGGTTGGTTCCAAGTCTTTGCTATTGTGAATAGTGCTGCAGTAAACATACATGTGCTTGTGCCAACCCCATCAAAAAGTGGGCAAAGGATGTGAACAGACACTTCTCAAAAGAAGAAATTTATGCGGCCAACAAACATGAAAAAAAGCTCATCATCACTGTGCCGGGTCCATCCCGCAGACCCTGGCTGAGCAACAGAAGAAAGGAGTACTCAGACACAAATATACGGGGTAAGAGCAGGCTAGGAGGCTGCGAGCACTAGGGGCAGAGGAGAGTTAGCAGTCTCGATAAGTCAGAGCTGCTTGTATTTATTCAGTACTGGCATAACGTCCAAGGCCTGGAGTCAACACAATTGCTGGGTAATTAACATTTTTGCTCCCTCTTACAGGGAGCAGTCTCATGCTCAGAAGTTCAAAAGTCAGTTTCCGGATGACATAAGTAAACAAGCATATTTAGATAAACTTCTTCACTTTTCCTTGCACCTACTTCTCACCCTTAGCCTCAGAGAAAGAGAATTTTCTTCCTTCACCTTTATTCTCTCATGAAGCTTTTGCAAGACCTTCCAACCTTTCAAGAAGGCTTGCGTCTTTCCTTATAGCTTCTCCTACCACCCTGACCGATCTCGCACATCACTGGTCATTAGAGAAATGCAAATCAAAACCACAGTGAGATACCATCCCACGCCAGTTAGAATGGCGACCACTAAAAAGTCAGGAAACAATAGACACTGGAGAGGATATGGAGAAATAGGAATGCTTTTACACTGTTGATGGGAGTGTAAGTTAGTTCAACTGTTGTGAAAGGCAGTGTGGTGATTTCTCAAGGTTCTAGAACCAGAAATACCATTTGACCCAGCAATCCCATTACTAGGTTTCTACCCAAAGTATTATAAATCATTCTACGTTTTTTTTTTGACATGGAGTTTCACTCTTGTCATCCAGGTTGGAGTGCAATGGCATGATCTTGGCTCACTGCAACCACCACCTCCTGGGTTCAAGTGATTCCCTTGCCTCAGCTTCCTGAGGAGCTGGGATTACAGGCACCCACCAACATGCCCGGCTAATGTTTGTATTTTTAGTAGAGACAGGGTTTCACCATGTTGGCCAGGCTGGTCTCAAACTCCTGACCTCAGGTAATCCACCCATCTCAGCCTCCCTAAGTGCTGTGATTACAGGAGTAAGCCACCATTCCCAGCCACCCTCATTTTTTTATAGCTCATACTATGTTAACAAATTTTATCAATAGTAATTCAAAACATCTTCAGATTCTGTTCCTGTCTCACCACCATCACTACCCCCCTGATTCAAACCACCATCTCTCCACTCTCCAGTTAGGTTTACTGCTATAGCCGCCTAACTGGTCTTCCTACTTCCCTGTAGCCCCTTGCCTTCAGTCTATTCTTGTTTCTGCAATTAGGGTGATTCTTTAAGAATAAGTCAGACCGAGCCATTCTTCTCTTAAAACCCTCCAATGACTTCACTCTCCATCCCACTCAAGGTATTAGTTTCCTCAGGCTACTGCAACAAATTACCACCAACTGAGTAGGTTAAAAGTACAGAAATTTATTCTCTCACAGTTCTGGAGGCTAGGAGTTGAAAGTAAGGTGTCATCAGGGTCATGGTCTCTGAAGGCTCCAGGGGAGGATCCTTCCTTGTCTTTTCCTAGCTTCTCAGAGTTGCCATCAATCCTTGGCATTCTCTGGCTTGTAGTTACATGACTCCACTCTCTTCCTTCATCTTCACATACTTTATCCACTCTGTGTTTTTCTAAATATCCACGTTCTTACAAGCACACTAGTCATTTGATAAGGGCCCATCTGAATCCACTTAACTTGATTGACTAGGCAAGATTTTATTTCCAAGTAATATCATATTTACAAGTACTGAGAGTTGGGATTTGAACATCTTTTTGGGGAAGACACAATTCAACCCACATTACTCACATCCCAAAGCTCTTTACCATGCACACATCTCCAGTCCTTTGGTATTCAAAGTGTGATACACAGACCAGTAGCACCAGCATCCCCTGAAACTTGTAAGAAATATAAACTCTCCAGACCACCTGAATCAGAATCTTTATTTTAATGTGAAACCTTGGTGATTTATATGCAAATTAGAATTTGAGACGCATACCCCTCAAAAAGACCTGCCTACTTTTCTTATTATTTCATCTGCTCCTCACTCCATATCACTCTGTCATTACTCTGCTTGTGTCATATTGGCCTTTTTGATATTCCTGTAGTGCCTGGATTATTCCTTCCCCAGATATTTGCATGGGTTATTTACTCACCTGCACCAGATATAAAGATATAGTTATTATATATAGTGATATATAATTATACATATGTTATCACACATATATAAAACACAGTGCAGTTGTTCCTGGTTAATCTATTTTAAATATACATCCTATCAACCCCATTCTTCTTCCTTGCTTTTTCTAATTCAAAAGTATTTATTTTCACAAATTTTTATCCACAGCTAAATATTACAGTGACTATTCCAAGCATTTTTCTATAAAGAAAGGTGTAGTTTACAGATTTGTTCAAAGTGGAAAAATATTTTCATCAGTAGTCTTTCTTCCCTGGTGTTAGGTTCACCCCTGAATATGTTCTGAACTCTTCCGGAGAGGCAGTCCTTCATCTAAATGTCAGTGGGTGGCAAAATGTTATATTCAAATCTGGATTATTCTGACACAGTGTCACTTCAGAAAGTAGCTTAGTTTCATTTCTGGTTGATCCCCTTTGTTAGAATTAGGAATTTAAAAAAAAATCTTTTGTATGTAATGACCTTTATAATAATAATAAATCTTGCCCTGTGTTTGTCATTGGCATTAACCTCTGTCTACACCCTCTGATTCTCTAATTATGGCTCCAGTGGGTACAAAAGGTGAATTATGGTTATTTGGCTCATGCAGCAAATTAATTGGAGAAACTGATGACAAATAGTCTGTGAAGAACTACAAGGTCTTGCCCCATGCTGTCCCATTTTAGTTACCATTTAGTTATGTAGGCATTACACAAATGCCTCAAATTAGGACACCTTTGCTGTCTCAGTAGGTCGAGTGTATGAAAATTTACTTTATGCAGAAGAAATAAATTCTAATTTATTGGTTACCAGAATCTTAATGTATGAAGGTTCTAAGTAAATATTTGAGGACTTGATGGTAGGAGCGTTAATTTTTAAATGTTCCAAGCTCCTAGTTTTTTCGTTTTGTTTTTACAAAAGCCTTAAAGTTTGGTACTAAGGAAATCAAAGAATCAACTACCACCATCATGCTTCAGGGAAAGGGAAAAATGTCTACCTTTGGGTCTAATCTGCCTCCCAGGTGAGCCTACAGGTACTAGAACTCTAACTGCAACTATGATGGCACAGGGAAAATGCATGTATGTAATATGCTTGTCGGCTTCAGCAACAACTCATGTATACATACACATTTACTATATGTAAACAGGTCCCGTATAATACTTAAAACACAAGTGTTTGATCTATAAATATTTGATTCTTAGTATTTAAAATGCTTCTAATGTTTTAAAAGACAAAACTCCACCATGATATCACATTGAACATTAAAATTATTCCCACAGCAACATTTTTTTCAGAGAAACAATTGAGAAGTCAGTTATCTTAGTCACCACTAAAGGCACCTGGTAAGAAAAGCCTGAACTAAATTTTAAATATTAAAAAATTAAAGAGACATCTAGTGCAGAGTTCAAACCTTTATGTTGAATTGTTTAAGAGTCATTACTGATTTCATGACGCTGATAAGTGTTTGAGATGAAATGATTTTTTAAAATGCAGAGAAAATTCTAAGAGAATATTATATAGTTCCCCTAAAGATGCTTCTTCTAACCTCCAAGTATTAAATAAGATTGATCTAAATGTTAAGTACATATAAAGTATATATTTGCTAGTCATCTATAAATTTTAAGTACAATTCCAGTGATATACCTGTATCTTTTGGAAGAGAAGAACTAAACCTGCCATTTCTTAGGCTAAGTAGACAATTCATAAGGTCCTTGCATCCCCATTTATTCTGATTGCCAAGCTTTTGTTCAGTAAGCTCTTGGCATCTAGTGATTAACCAGTGACAGCAGACAGTAGTGACCAAGAGAGATGGAGAGAACGATGGTGTAAGACAGTATATAAGGACAGTAAGCCACTGTATTTGTGGAACCACTGCATGTCAAAACTCCTTAACACTCTAACAAGGCATTTTTGGTCTTTTAAGATTAAGGACAGTCCTTACATAAGGGACTCAGTTTCAAACTAAAGTGCATCAAAAAGCAAATTATACTTCACAAACAACTTTAAAGAGGTAGCCACAAACCCAGTTGTTTTAGATTGGCCTTCTAAATGAAGTCAGCACATGGATCCATGTGTGAGTGTCATGGACGTCAGTGATTATGTAACTGTAACTGAAAGAAAAAGGCACAGCTCTGCAGACACCCAAGAGAAGCTGGCATGTTTAATGTGGATGTAGAAGGGATAATGTCCATGGCAACTGATTGGAACACAATTGTCAGCAGCCTCAACACAGGCTAAGACTGGGTTAAGCCCCAGGAGATGCAGAGAATGACTGAGGAAGCTGTGGTCTAAGGGCACAGTACAGAAGGTAGCTTGGAGTGTGCTGTGTTTCCTAGAGCCTTTTAAGTTGGGTGGTTGAGTAAAGGAGGGTGGAGGCAGGCTGTTCTACTTCCAATCCATGGATAAATCTCATTTTCTCAATGTAATACAGAGGCTGTTCTTCTATGATTGGCAAACACTATTTGTTCTTATCATGGAAACAGCATACTGCTATCAAGAAATACGGAAAAGACAGTAAAAAAAATGTGTGGAAAGAACATGGAATACCATGCAGCCATAAAAAATGATGAGTTCATGTCCTTTGTAGGGACATGGATGAAGCTGGAAACCATCATTCTCAGCAAACTATCGCAAGGACAAAAAACCAAACACCGCATGTTGTCACTCATAGGTGGGAATTGAACAATGAGAACACTTGGACACAGGAAGGCGAACATCACACACCAGGGCCTGCTGTGTGGTGGGGGGAGGGGGGAGGGATAGCATTACAAGATATACCTAATGGAAATGACGAGTTAGTGGGTGCAGCAAACCAACATGGCACATGTATACATATGCAACAAACCTGCACATTGTGCACATGTACCCTAGAACTTTAAGTATAATTTAAAAAGTGTGGAAAGAATAATATGGGTTTCTAACTGAATGCTTGCTTTTGAAGAGCCCAAAAACAAACAAACAAAAAATTCTAAGAGCAGCAAACATCTACGTCTGTTATATTACTGAATTACTCATTTTTAAAATCCTTATTTCATAGGAGAGATATTTACAATTTTGAATTACAACGTTTGAAAAACGTTGAAAATAACCTGAAAGGGGAAAGTTGACCTAAGCCATTTTATTCTCTTAAAAAAACCCCAAACTTTTGTATAATAGTAATCCCCGAGCTGAGTATTTTTGAAGGTTTTTCAGATAATCTGATGTGCGAAGTTAATTTGTTTTACTATTTAGTTGTTTGGAATAGTAGAGCATTATATGAGGCTCTTACTGGAGGCTTAATGGTATTAAGAGATTAAAAACTTTCACATTGTTTGTTTTTTACATCTATAAATAAAACAAGTTGTTATCATTTTGTAATATTTAGCTTATATACATTTTTGTGAGAGTTTTGTGGGACTTGGAAAGTGTATGGACTAGCATCAGACACAAATTATTTTTCCATCTTTCTCACTTGGAGTTTCAGATGGCAGCATTTTAATCATCTCTTCCATTAAACCAAGATTACACAAAAGCATTTGAGGACACTGAGGACTGGCACTTCTAATTTTGCTTCAGAAACCAGTACTCAAAATGTCTGGTTTGGAGGTCAGTAACACTGCTGTCTTTGTAAAATCAGCCATTAAAAAATATTTTGGGGACATTTCTCAGAAGTCTCATCCCCATATTTTTGTTCTTAACACATCTCACCACAAACTCTACCACACCTATGGTTTGCAAACTTTGGGAAATGTCAGTATATGTCATTATCATGGTTATTAGTACTATTATTTGTTAAAAGCCCTTTGAAGGCAATTTATGTGACTTATATATAGTTAGTATTTTAATTTGGACATTCTCCAGTTATATGCAAAGATTAAAACTCGGCAGCTTCATTTTATAGAATTGGCATCTTTTATATGGCTATGGGGACTGCTTGGTGTCTATAAATTATTATGTATATTTGTTGGACTGAAATCAAACTTAAAATCTTCCACATTTCAAGTGTTTTTATTCTGAGCAGTACGTACAAAAAATAACGCCATAGTTGTGTCTAATTCTGTATAGTTCAGCACCCTCCACAGGCTGTCAATCTCTGATTTGATCTACTTTTACCAGATTTAACAGATCCTTGAATTTACTTTACTGTCTATACTTCCTTTTTGCTCACATTGGGAATCAGACTAACCATGCATCTACTTCATTGAGGAACTCCAGATTGAGACATGCTGGGATTGACTCCATGGTTAGGGAAGATGGATGAAATGGAAACAAAACAGGAAACATTTGCTTGGCATCTAATAGCAGTTGCTGAGGGTCATTCTGCTCTTGTAGTTGTGCCTGGATCATTTGTATAAAGGCCACTGTTACCTGTTCTTCAAATTCATTCAGGGGAGGCTAAAGGTTTAAAATTTTGACAATCTGCTGGGTGCTGAGAGAGGCACACAGGGAGCAGATGGCCTCTGCATCCTCCTGGGTTTTCTTCTTTAATTGCAGGAGCTGGGCTGCTTGGATCAGAGGTTCCATGGTCTGAACTACTTCACTCTGGTGAAGGTTTCTTCCCCAAAGCCACTCCTCAAGCTGACTTACATTGTACCTGAGTTGCATGCCTGTGCTCCAAGAGCAGACGTCCTTCCGCAGGAGCAGGTCATTAAGAGTCACTGCGTTGATCATGTAGAAGAGCTGTTTGAATACCTGCAGGATGATCTCAGGGTCCAAGCCCTGGTCACACATGACTGTATGAAAGGCATTCATCTGGCGGATGATAGCTTCCAGGCGGTATGAGTTATCCCCATCTGCCATGCTGGAGGAGTGCTTCTGGGAGCCAGTGGACTTCACACCAGATAGACCCTGAATGCTCTCATTTTCCAACATGGCAGAAACTATCATCGGCTGTAACACACCCTCGGCAATTTTAAAGAGCTGCTGGTAGATCTGAATGGAAAGGTCGCTCAGTACCTGACGGTATTCGGTGAGGTCAAAGTTCTTAAGGCAGTGTTCGTTGTGCTTTGCTGTATTCTGAGTCATGAAGCCCTCATCCCCGCTGTACCGCTTCAGACAGTGAAGAAGGTGGCAGGTGTTGGATAACAGGAATGACGTCATCTCAAAGTCATCACTGTGCTTCTTCAGGACTTTCTTAATGCCGTTGGTGGTGGAGGTCATCAGGGAGTACACCTTGAGATCATCGTTGGTTTGGTCCGCGAGCCGAATGCACATGTAGAGGATGTAGGCGGAGAGACAGGGCACTGTGTCCAACAGCATCTGAGGCTTCAAGTCTGTCACCAGGTTGAGGATGAGGAGGGCCTCGCCCTCTTTGCGGCACTCCAACATGCCCTGGAAATCCTTTTCTTTCCACTGAACTGTGACCTGCCTGTTGAACTCATGGCGCTTCCTCTCACTCTGGGCCAACGCCTGGGCAGCTTCTTCATGTAAATCTTCAGTTGCTTTTAGAGCTTCCTCTCATTCTTTTCCTCTTACTTTATTTTTCACCACAGAACTTCCTATCAACTAGTATGTTGAATATTTTGCTTATTAACTTTGTTTATTGTCTTCTCCCTCGATTAGAATATTAGCTACTTGAGTACAAGGATTTGAGCCTGTTACATTCACTGCTGAATTTTAGGCTCCTGGAAGATACCCAGCATTCAATAGAGACCACACAATAAATATATGTCAAATAAATGAGTCTGTAAGTTCATCAATTTATTTGCCCATATGCATTAACTTTTGCCCATATAAATCCAATAACTCTTGTTATATGAAATCAACTGTACTATTTGCTTCATGTAATAGTTTAAAAATACATATGTGTGTACATAAATATATACAGAGATCATAGACCTAACTCCATCTATATATGTGTGTATGTGATATATAAAAATATATACACATATATATGACTGACATATATATAAATATATACACACATATATATGACTGACATATATATAAATATATACACACACATAGATATGACTGATATATATATCTATCTTGTGTAAGTGGAATCAGGCAGTATTCAAACATACTTTCAATTAGTAATGACTATAGTTTAAATAAGAGAAAGTTTAAAGATTCTGATAGTTTAAATAAGAGAAAGCAAACATCACTACTACTAGTATTTGGGGAAAAAGATTACAAATAGAGATATTATGATAAAAGCATACAATATTTTTTATGTTTGTGCACTTAGATCCATGTTCAAACTTTGGCTCACCTATACATGTATAGCACATTGGAATATGTGCTACAGTATGCCATTTATAAAGACTGAAAATAATAGTTTATAAACATTATTATTTATTTAGCAACCTCATAAGCTTGGTTTCAAAAATACCTGAATTACATAGCATAATCCCAGTGCTGGAGAACAGAACAGTAGCTGCCAAGGGTTAGGGTTGGCTGGAAGATGTGATTAGTGAGGGATAACGTGAAAACATGTACTTTGTTTGTGGTGATAGAGCAGTTCTGCATCCAGATAATGGTAATGGTTACATAAATCCACACTTCATAGATCTATACACACACATCACACATACATTCAAACACATCTGTACATGTAAAATCCTTAGAAATATGAATAGGGTCTGAACCTAAGTTAATGGTATGGAAACAATGTCAATTTCCTGATTTTGGCAATGTACTAGGTTAAGTTAGATATAATCATTGGGGAAAGTTGCCTGAAAATAGCATGGTCATTCATTTTACTTCTTTTTTTAACTTCTTATGAGTCAAATTATTTTAAAACAAAAGGTATTAAGCAAAGACAAAAATTTGAAAGTTCAAAAATCAAAGCCTATATGAATTTGGACATATTATTTGATTTCTTTTGTAGACCTTGATTTCTTCACCTGTAAAAATGGAATAATAGTATGATTCCTATCTCATTATTGCCATGCTTAAATCATACCACTTAAGTAGGTGCCTGTATATTTATCTATATACACACACACACATATATCTATATATATGACTGACTTTGACTGACTTAGGTCTATGATTTAAGATGGGGAAATTGGAATTTACCAGAACATTTGTGAATTGATTTGTTCTTATGCTTCACCAACTGTCATGGTAAAGGACACCTTAGCCCCAGCTCATAGTATGAAAACACGTGAATGCTTCTATGTGCCCTAAATTTCTCTTGGTTAAGCTTTCTACTTTTTTTTTTTGTTTATGACACAAAAATATGATCACAAAGCACATGTGTACCACAATACAAATTTCATGTATTTTGTCTCTGTATTATGTTTTCTTTCCATTTATGTCTTTTCAAGCTAACAATTCCTAATCTCCTAATACAGTGGGCCTTTCAAGCACTTACTTCTTTAGATAGTCATGTTCTTTTATCTAGGATCTCATAGATAAAGTTATCAAAGCATGGAAAAGGATGAAGAACCTTGACTCCTTCCCCTCTCCATCCCCCACTGAATTCAATTCGTCCCAACCTTGTATTTGTTTTATTGTTCTGGAAAAGAAAATATAGTTATCACCCTCAATAAATATACAATCTAGTTAGAGAGATATGACTTCAGAGTAGGATTTCTTAGTTTTGATTTTGATTATCTTCCTTTAGATATTTGGAAAGACCAAAATGCTGTATGCTTATGGACTGCAAACAGTATGAGTGGAAAACAAAAGTAATAAATGTTACTTCTGACTTTATTATAATGTTAGGATTGTTAATAGTTAACAATTACTTACTGAAGGAAGATTTAAATTGAATATTTCTAAATGGGAAAAATTTAAAAAGCAGGTGAGTCCATAAATTTTAGGACCCAGAATCTACTGAGCTAAAAACTCAATGAGAGTTAATTCTCTGTTGGTGTTGTAGCAATTCTTGAGGTTACTTGTGAAGACTCACATGAGAGCTAAACAATAAAAGAAGACTGAGACCACTTCAAGGGATGGAGAACACCTTCCTTTCTTGTTCAGATGATGCTCTGAGACATTGCTGTTTATTTTGACTGCCTCTTTTTAAACAAACTTCCACTTAGGAACTTAAAAACCACCTGTAAACCAACAGCCACAAAAAAGTGGGGAACTCAGTGTTTAAGCATTATTGTTCACCAGACACGGTACTGGGCACTTACATAAATAGTATGGTTTAAGCATGACAATAATGAGATAGAAATTCTACTATCATTCCATTTTTACAGGTGAAGAAATCAAGGTCTACAAAAGAAATCAAATAATATGTTCAAATTCATAAAGGCTTTGATTTTAGAAATTTTAGATTTTTTGTCTTTGTTTAATACCAATTATTTTTTTTTATTTTTATTTTTAGAAATAGTTTACTTACTTTATTAAGTGTTTAGATATATGTGGGTTTTTTTTATTATTATACTTTAAGTTTTAGGGTACATGTGCACATTGTGCAGGTTAGTTACATATGTATACATGTGCCATGCTGGTGCGCTGCACCCACTAACTCGTCATCTAGCATTAGGTATATCTCCCAATGCTATCCCTCCCCCCTCCCCCCCCACCACAGTCCCCAGAGTATGATATTCCCCTTCCTGTGTCCATGTGATCTCATTGTTCAATTCCCACCTATGAGTGAGAATATGTGGTGTTTGGTTTTTTGTTCTTGCGATAGTTTACTGAGAATGATGGTTTCCAATTTCATCCATGTCCCTACAAAGGATATGAACTCATCATTTTTTATGGCTGCATAGTATTCCATGGTGTATATGTGCCACATTTTCTTAATCCAGTCTATCATCTCACACCAGTTAGAATGGCAATCATTCAAAAGTCAGGAAACAACAGGTGCTGGAGAGGATGTGGAGAAATAGGAACACTTTTACACCGTTGGTGGGACTGTAAACTAGTTCAACCATTGTGGAAGTCAGTGTGGCGATTCCTCAGGGATCTAGAACTAGAAATACCATTTGACCCAGCCATCCCATTACTGAGTATATACCCAAATGACTATAAATCATGCTGCTATAAAGACACATGCACACGTATGTTTATTGCGGCATTATTCACAATAGCAAAGACTTGGAACCAACCCAAATGTCCAACAATACCAATTATTTTTAAATAATTTGACTCACAAGAAGTTAAAAAATAGTAAAAAGAATGACCGTGTTATTTTCAGCCAACTTTCCCCAATAATTATATCTAACTTAACCTAGTATGTTGCCAAAATCAGGAAATTGACATTGTTTCCATACCATTAACTTAGGTTCAGACCCTATTCATATTTCTAAGGATTTTACATGTACTCTTGTGTAGGTGTTTGTGCGTGTATGTGTGATGTGTGTGTATATATCTATGAAGTGTGGATTTATGTAACCATCACCATAATCTGGATGCAGAACTGCTCTATCACCACAAAGAAAGTACATGTTTTCATGTTATCCCTCACTAATCACATCTTCCAACCAACCCTAACCTTTGGCAGCCACTGATCTGTTCTCCAGCACTAGGATTATGCTTTGTAAATCAGGTATTTTTGAAGCCAAAGCTCATGAGGTTGCCAAATAAATAATAATATTTTATAAAATGTTATTTTCAGTCTTTATAAATGGCATACTGTAGCACATATTCAAATGTGCTATACATGTATAGGTGGCAAAGTTTGAACACAGATCTAAGTGCACAAACATAAAAAATATTGTACACTTTTATCACAATATCCCTATTTGTAATATTTTCCCCCAAAAGCTAGTAGTAGTGATGTTTGCTTTCTCTTATTTAAATTATCCGAATTATAGTCGTTACTAATTGAAAGTATGTTTTAATACTGCCTGATTCCACTTACATAAGATATCTAAAATAGTTAAACTCCTAGAAATAGAGTAGAATATTGGTTGCCAGGGTCTGGAAGGAGGGGAAATTGGGGGTTGCTGTTCAATGGGTATAAAATTCAGTTATAACAGATGAATAAGTTCTAGAGATCTGCTGTCAACAGAGCACCTATAGTTAACAAGATTGTATTGCACAGTTAAAAATTTATTAAGAGGATATAGCTCATGTTAAACATACTTCATTAACAGAAAAAAATGGAATATTTTACACATAAAATTACATATATGCCTGAATTTCACATTTCGTTTCACAAATTGTACTGGTGCTAAAAAGGTATTTTTGCATTAAAAAACATCTAACTGAAGGAAAAGTTACAAATGAGTGATCATTCATAAATAAAATATAATCCTAGGGACCGCTGTTTTTCCATTTTGAACACCCTCCACAATTAGTCTTAATAATTATGTTGACTGAATGCAAAATAATGATTTCTCAAGAGGCAATAGAAAATAGAGAATAAGTCCATTCTTGAGAAAATTTATAATTAGTGAAAGTAATTTTTTCATCCTCTTTTCTTATTTAAATCTCAAGTACTCTCTGCCACTGTGTGCTCTTCTTTCTGGGGTAAAATATGCCAGCTATCCACCGTCAGGGCATTCTCTAACCACTCCTCCTTAGAGATGTCTACAGACTTTTACTCAGCTAGACTGTCTTGTTGCCTGTCTTCATATCAACTTCACAAGACGTGTGGACCATTCTCTTAGACCCCTGCATGGCGGTGCATAATATATTCCATGCTAATTATCTAATGAGGTTCACTAAATTAATCTTTTATTATACCACATAAAATACTCTTAGATCTAACAGTACAAACATTTCCAATTATGGGCCGGGCGCGGTGGTTCACGCCTGTAATCCCAGCACTTTGGGAGGCCGAGCTGGGCGGATCATGAGGTCAGGAGATCGAGGCCATCCTGGGTAACATGGTGAAACCCCGTCTCAACCAAACATACAAAAAATTAGCCAGGTGCGGTGGCGGGCGCCTGTAGTCTCAGCTACTCACAAGGCTGAGGCAGGAGAATGGCGTGAACCCAGGAGGCGGAGCTTGCGGTGCGCCCAGATTGCGCCACTGCACTCCAACCTGGGCGACAGAGGGAAACTCTGTCTCAAAAAAAAAAAAAAAAAGAAGAAGAAGAAAATTCCAATTACATCACTCCTTTGAATTACATCCTAAGACTAATTTAAAGAGGGTATCACAAAAATAGAAATGATAGCGACAGAAAATGGTCCCAATTTTCACTGCACTGTTGCTAAGACCACCTTGCCACTCATCATTATAGAATGCCTTTCAGGTAACATAATAAGAGCCATTTTTAAAATGGAGCCTTACTATACCCATGTGTGACAGGCAGAGGGACTCTATTATTATTCATAGTTTACAGATGAAGCAGTTAGATTTGCCCCAGGTCACTGGCTTATTCAATGACAGGCTAAGACAGAACCAAGTTTTATTCTCAAATAAGACCATAAAGAAGAGGATTGATCCAAATGACTTATAAAATTTTCTTATAGCCCCAGTAACAATAATAGATAAGCTAATGATTTCTTTAATAAAAATCTGATATGACAAGTAGAATGTGACAGAATCAACATGATCAATTAATCAGATTTGGGTAGTAGTTTGGTAGCCAAATGTTGGATACTCTTGGACATAAAGATGACAGTATTTATGATGATAAAGATGACCATTCCACAGTTTGAGAATTTCTACAGAGAGAGAGATGAAGAAAATTTCTGAAGTTATTGAAACTGTGTGAAGATGAATTATTTGGTTGATGAAATGCTATAATTCTAAATGGACTTCACTTTCTCAAAAAATAAGGCATAAAGATGAAATATGTACTGAATGAAAATTATATTTTGTTTTTCCATTTTTTACCTAATAAAAAATCAGAAAAACAGATTTTTTTAAAAAAGAGAAAAGATGACTATAATAGACAATGGAGACTAGTAGAGGCAGTAGGGAGGGCAGCCAGGGTTGAAAAACTACAGGGTACTAAGCTTCGTATCTGCATGATGAGATCAGTCATACCCCAAACCTCAGCATGTCACAATATACCCGGGTAACAAACCTGCCTAGACATTTCTGTAAAATGAGATGATTGCAGGGTAGTTTTTAAAGTCATTCCCCTTATGAAAATATGGAATGTTGTGCACATTATTTCATAGACTTTGTGCTTAGTTAAAGGTCTTAACCAAAAATTCTAAATGATTTCTCCCATTAATAAATAAATATCAATAACATCATTTTAATGGGCTCTATGAAGACCTTATTGTGTGATTGTATCATAATTCAACAAGTGCCCTATTGTTGAACACTTAGACTCTTTCTGATTATTTCCCTTTACAAAAAATGCTATATTATAAATTGTTGTATGTATTTTTAAGTTATGAAATTTTTAGGGCAAAAGGTGAATAAATGTAAGGTCTTTGATAAATACTGTCAGAATTCTCTCCATAGAGGATACGATAAAGCATCTTTTCATTTGAAGGAGCAAGAATAACTGCTAAATACTTCTGAGACTTCCAGTACTTTTTTGGTTTTAAGTTTTTTTGTTGTTTATTTGGTTTTTTGGAGGTTTTCTGTTTTGTTTTATAAGTAGGTTTCAGTATTACTAAGTATTCAGTCATGGTGGATATTCGAAGAATAATTTCTCTCTTTGGGATTATTCCTCTAACACTATGAGCAAGTATCACTGTGTTCTTTCCCTAAAGGAAAATATAAAGCATAGACAAATTAAATGCTGCTCAGATTCTAAAACTATGAAAATATAACAATGGAGAAACAAATAGCAAGTCTGTAGCTACTCAGTGACTTTAGCATTGAGTGGATCCTAAAATGCCTGTTTTGCACAGAATGAAAAAGATACAGCAGGTTCCTTTGGAAGATCAAAGTGAGAAAATTGACTACAGCTTTAACAGCCTTAAAATAAATTTTTGGCAGAATGGAAAAGTATACATAATTGAGAAAAGTACACTAATCTGTAGAATAAAATAGATATAAAAACAGGCTAAACCGTAATGCTGCTGCCTGTTCTTTTCACAACAATCTTCCACCTGTCCCTGACTGCTGTGTTTAGGGAATCAAAGTTTAGAGCTGAAAAAAATAGGAGGTTGGAGAGTTTAGGAGGAAGGCAGTGTAGGGCTGTGTAAATTGCAGAGAAGTCGGAGCCAGAAGACTTGAGTGGCATGCGATTGTGGATGGGCTATGAAATCTGGAAGCCTGCCTTTAAATACCAACTCAGACATTTACTAATCCTATGATCCCAGGCAAATACCATATCCTCTCTTTGGCTCAGTTTCTACATTTTTAAATAGAGATAAAAATAGTGCCTTACTGCCGGGCGCGGTGGCTCAAGCCTATAATCCCAGTAGTTTGGGAGGCCGAGGCAGGCGGATCATGAGTTCAGGAGATCGAGACCATCCTGGCTAACACGGCGAAACCCCATCTCTATTAAAAATGCAAAAAATTAGCTGGGCGCGATGGCTCACGCCTATAATCCCAGCATTTTGGGAGGCCGAGGCGGAAGGATCACGAAGTCAGGTGATCGAGACCATCCTGGCTAACAAGGTGAAAACCCATCTCTATTAAAAATGCAAAAAATTAGCCGGGCATGGTGGTGGGCGCCTGTAGTCCCAGCTACTGGGGAGGCTGAGGCAGGAGAATGGCATGAACACGGGAGGCGGAGCTTGCAGTGAGTCGAGATCACGCCACTGCACTCCAGCCTGTGCGACAGAAGGAGACTCCGTCTCAAAAAAAAAAAAAAAAGTGCCTTATTTTCCCAGTGCCTGACTCATATTATTTATTAAATATTAGCCATTCTTTTATTATATAACTAGATTGGAACTGGGCAGGTCACCTTACCTTGTGTCTCAATTTCTTCAACTGTAAAATGAAGTAGACAATGTGAGCATGTGATATCACAACTAGATGTGAAAGTCTATGGTCCTATCGCAACAGCAACAACAACAAACTCACTGGATGCTATCATGCTACCATTAGAGTAGGTTTGGAAATGATCCGAAGCCAGCAAAGTGAATATGAAAATAAAGAATTCAAAGCACAGTAGGGGAGAAAAGGAGAGAGGAGAAATAAGAAAAGTCACTTTTACAGATAGATTTTTTACATCTACATTTATCATCTGATACTATAATTATATCAAATATGTGATTGATTGCATAGGCAATAAAGTTACTATAAAACAGTCATTTGTGCATTGCAAGAAGAGTGGTTTTTTCCAACTTCCTTTTGTAAACCAATAAGTGAATGAGGCAGATCTCAAGTGATTTAGAGATTTTGCTTTGCAAGGTGGAGGATACACCTGGGAAAAAGGATCACAAGTCACAAGTAGGTGATGTCCTGTGCTTTTTCTAAAGAGGGTTTTGGGAACTTCAGTATTTAAAGGAGAAAGAGGAAGCAGGCAGGAAATTAAAACAGGGGAGGAAAAGAAGGAGAGAGGGAAGGCAAGAAAGCTAATGGCTACATTCTTGTGAGGCTCTGATTAGTGCTCAGTGAATCTATATGTTACATGTGGCAAAAACAGGAGGAAGGAGTCAGTTGTGCATTCATCCTCTCTCTCAGTAAATCTACATTTTACATAAGTTAAAGTAAGCATATGAAATTACAGCTGTTTGGGAACAAAAGGATGGCAGTTTTTGCATGACTCAGGTTCCAAGCTTAATTTTCCTTTGTCATAGTGAGTTTGGGGTCCTGAGATTTTATTTTCCTTTCACACTTTCTACCAATATAAAGCTTCCTCATAGATGCCTTCTTTTTTCAAACATTAACAACCCTCATGGTTTTCTCTCATTTTAAGTACAGAAAACATAATACTGTACAATAATTTTATCTGTCTTAAATACAAGACTGCTTATGATTCACTTAAAATAAAAAAAAATGGCTCCACATTTCTGGCTTTTAGTTGGATTATGATTTCAACCAAAAATCAGAGCTTTTTAACCTTGAGTTTGAGTTTCACACACCCAGTAAAGTGGAAATATAGACTTTTTCTTAGGACTGTGTTATGACACTCAAAAGAATCGTGGCCAAACTTAATTACCTGTTGCAAACATCATTGCAGTTTTTTACTGAACTATCAGAGACTTTCTTGTGCCTATCACAGTGCATATGCTAAATACATATTACAGGGCCAGGCACGGTGGCCCATGCCTATAATCCCAATGCTTAGACAGGCCAAAGCAGGAGCATTGCTTGAGGCCAAGATTTTGACACCTGCCTGGGCAACATAGCACAACCCCATCTCTAATTTTTTTTTTTTAATTAGCCAAGCATGGTGGCAGGTGCCTGTAGACCAAGATACTTGGGAGGCTGAGATGGGAGGATCAATTGAGCCCAGGAGTAAGGTTACAGTGAACTATGATCACACCCCTGCACTTCAGCCTGGGTGACAGAGTGAGACCCTGATTCTAAAAATAAAAAATGAATTAAAAATACATAAATACATAAATAAGTATTATGGAATCAACAAATAAATAAATTGAAAAAAGGATTGCATAAAATTACTTAGTAATGAGGCCTTTGTTGTCTATCCTTATATAAAATAAATCCCCAGGCCCCCACATCCCCCTTACTGTTCTTAATTTTTCTCCATACCATTCATAGTCATGTTATACTACATATGTATTTGTTGATGGTCTTTCTCTTACTGGTAGAATGTAAGCTCCATGATAGAAGAGACGTTGTTGATGTTTTCCTTTGTATTTTTTTCACTGCTTAATTCCCAGTGCACACAGTAAGCACACAATAAATATTTACTGTATGGATATTTAAGCAAGTCACTTCCCTCAATTTCTTCAAATTATTTATGTCACTTTGAAGGTAAAATCTCTCTTCTATACATCATTTTTCCTTCAATCTCCACTTTTAATATCTGTCACTGGCAAACGTAATAAGTATACTCATTGTTCAGGTCAATAATGAGAAATTTTAAGCACTTTATTAAATATTTATTGAGTGTTCCTCTATAATGGACACTCTACTATACATTTCTGCTTTATTTGTGGAATGTATTCAATGTAATTATGCCACACAGGTAGACTTCCAGATCCTTGTGTCAAACTTACTTTCCTTGGCTTTGTTGGAGAACACATACTGTTATGAAGCTCACTTTAAGGCAAATATTTCCTGAAAATACAAAACTGATAGATATATGTATGTAGGTTTCCTTCTTATAGGTCTTTTACAAGCAATGAAGTTGTATATCTCCTTTAGTGTTTAATGTGTTTCATCAGATAATGCCCTAGAAGTTTTATCAAATTTTTCTGTCCATCTTTTGAAGGTGTATGAGAGTGAAAAAATGCAGTCTGCTGCTTCACTAATAAAACTAGGACAAACGCCATTCCAACTGAAATATGTGAAACACTTGGTTTTATTAATTTGAAGCATTTTAAACCTCTAAATTTGGACTCGAGTAAAGACATTTCATAGAAAAACTGAAATATTTTTTGTTTATTTTTTAATCTTGATAACTTGTAATAGTTTACAGCCACAGTACAGTTTCATAAATAGCCATGTGGCAAAATATCTGCCTCTAGGCAAAAAAAAAATATTTGCCACTAAATGAACATCTTTAAGTAATATTGAAAATAGATGTGAGGTAATTTTTTATCTAAAGTGACTGTAGCCTATATTAAGACATACTCACTGTAACAATTCAAGTTTTAAAATCCTTGTTTTATAACTCAAAAATGTGTCTTTTCCAAAAAACACATCTTTACATTTATTGCTATTGTACATTCATTTGGCAGGAAACAGGGATGTTTGATGTCTTGCAATGATAAAACAATCATATTCAATAGAAAATTATCTCACATTCTGCATGACTTTTGAACATTCTATAAGATAATTACATAAGTGAAAAACCAATTTGTAGATATCTGAGTGAGTACAACCATTTAATAAATGTGAATAAAGCATTTCAGAACATTTTAATGTACACTGCATTTTCTGATAGTAAGATTTTAGGTTAAAATAAGATTATACTTTAAAAAGCTTACCATTATGAAAAAAAATTATATCACTGTTGGCAATGCCTTTTTCATATTTGAGATGCTAGTCCAACATATTGCATATCCATTTGTTTTTGTTTGATTTTATTATTATTACATTCATGGTAATACTAAAATATACACACACACAATTACTTAGGTTTTTTTTTTCAATAGAAAGCCCAAAGAAAAATGCTGACAACGTTCAGTTGAAATTTCGAAATTGGGTTTTATAATTCTGCCCACATAGCAAAAGCTGAAATGGTCTATGAAGACGTAGTTTTTGAAAGAATGAAGCAAGTAGTAAAACCAACAAAACCAAGTGAAAATTATACAAGGAAACACAATAATAAGTTAACAAAAAAATACACTTTTTCTTCATGTTGACAAGACATGATTTATTCCTTTCTAATATTTTCCCATCTCTTATAAATATATAAGCTTGCTTGTTAATACTTTGTCTAACTCTATAATTTTTATTCTGTTACCAATGTCATTCATACTTTATTTTTATTTATTTCTCTTGTAAAGTGACTTCTGAACTTCCTAGTTTGTTTAAACTATCGCAAGGTCAGAAAACCAAACACTGCATATTCTCACTCATAGGTGGAAATTAAACAATGAGAATACTTGGACACAGGCAGGGGAACATCACACACTGGGGCCTGTCATGGGGTGGGGGGCTGGGGGAGGGAGAGCATTAGGAGAAATACCTAATGTAAATGACAAGTTAATGGGTGCAGCAAACCAACACAGCACATGTATACAGATGTAACAAACCTGCACGTTGTGCACATGTACCCTAGAACTTAAAGTATAATAAAAATAAATACATAAATAAAATAAAATGAATAAAAAATAAATACAAACATATTAATCATAAGTAAATGAAACATCTGATAATCTCATTATGTCTGGTAGTAATGTCACCTCTGAGTATTTAAATATTCATCTACATATTTCTTTGCTAAATTTCCTTTTATTTCTCCTTTATATTAAACTTTTTTTTAGAGAGCACAACTCCAAAGCATCTTTTATTAATATAGAAAGGTCATATTTAGCAAAAGACACAAGGCAGGGAAGTGTCAGGCCTGAGGCCTGAGCTGTGCTGAGGGAGAAAGAGGCTCTGGACAAGTGCTGGGAAGGGCTGAGTGGTGGGGGCCACAGAAAGTTCCAGTGGGCAACACTGTCTGCAGGTCATGGGTGGGACTTACGGGGACCTCGCTGCTAACTCTTGTTGTGTTGGTGGGGTGGGGTGGGGAGGGGGGTCCTTAGTGCTGCCACCTGGAGTGAGAACCGCCCCTTGGTTCCTGGAGGGCACCCATCAAGGGACACAGGACAGGAAGCCCAGGATGGTTAGTGCAACTAGGGATGAAGGCCAGGGAGAAGCAGGTGCTCTGAAGTCCAGACACAGAGGCCTCGGAGCTTCCTGTTAAGGGTGGGCGTTCCACTCTGTCTCTACCAGGCACTCTGACTAGGGATGGATGATACCTCTCTTCAGGCGCTCCGCGGCGCTCTTGCTGCCAGCATAGGTGGGCCGGATCCCTTTGCCCATCTCCCCTGTGACCAACAGCAGTTCCGTGTAGGTGCTCTGGGAGCCCTGAGCACCAGGTGGTTTCATGGCCTGCACACAACCGACGGTAGGCGGTCCAAAGTCTTTAAACAGCGGTCTGCAAGGGGCAGTGGCTCCTGGCCCTGAGCCCGACGGCAACGGGACGCTTCCTGTAGGGACCGGAGTGCCTGGCCCAGGGGTGCTGGAGCCGGGGGTGCTGCTGGGGGCAGGGGTGGTAGGTTAGTAGGACATCCCCAACTCCTGGGCGCTGGGGAAGCCAGCAGGCTGCTCTTCGGGGGTTGGCTGCAGGACTGCTCAGCAGCGATCTGATTGGCAAGCGGGCTGCATGCCCCCTGGTAAATCTATATTAAATTTTTTAACTGCAATTTGTATTAATCTAAGTACAGTTCAAATATTCTCCATGAAAATTTCACATTTGAGTTGAGACATCCTAAAATGTAAAATACACAATGGATTTCAAAGATTTCATATGAAAAAAGAATGCAAACTATCTCTAATAATTTTTATATTGATTACATATTGACCCAATATTTTGGATATATATTGGGTTAAATAAAATATACAATTTAAAAAAATTATGCTACATTTTTGTTAAAAAATTTAAATAAACTATATATGAAATTATTTCTTGGGATAGAAAAGGGGACATGATTAAATATTTACTTAAACTTTTTTCAAAAACATATCTTTAAAACACATTTTCAAACACAACAAAAGTATCTTAATTTTGAATAGGTAAAATAAACTTATTCCTGCTGAAATTCAATCATGGCATGATTTCCTTTGTATGCATTTGAGGACTCTGTTTATAACCCAGATAAAAACATAAAACTTTTGAAACTCTTCTAAGAAGGTCTAACACAAATTACCTGTATAGATATCATGGCACAGATGATGCTGAGGCCGGACTGACTGAAGAAGAACAGGCTGAAGATGCTGTACTCACACAGCAGCTGGCCCCCAGGTTACCCGCCCTTCATGTACATGGCGATGGTCACCTGGCTCACCAGCAAAGTGAACAACAGGTTGGTGGCAGCCAGCTGCATAACTGTGTAGAAGGTGGTCTCCTTCTGCCCCTTGTGCGACTTGCACAGCACCACGATGGCCACCAGGTTGCCCACCACTCCGAAAATGGACGGTCCCAGGCTGTCCAGCAGATTGGGCTCCAGGCCAAGGACACATTGGCCTGGGAAGGGGTTAATATGACAGTGGCTGGTGGTATGCAGCCCTGGAGTGCGAAGCTGAGTCTGGAGATGGCCGAAGAGAGACAAAGTCACCATGAGTGAAATGACCACCTGCAGGGCATTAGACCCGCGCCCAGGAAACGGGATGCTAACATGACAAGGGAGGAACTCAATCCCACTCTCTGGATTGCAACCACTTACCAACGGCAGCCACCCAAATCTCCAGGCTCCCTCTGCTCCTGCCAGCAGCACACCCTTGCTGATCTTAATATTTATAAACTGAGCCTCCCATTCCTCTTCCTCCCCCCAGCCTATCTCACTCCACTGACAAGACCCATCTCCAGGGAAAGGTAGCTCCCTAGTATTATTCCCGACAGATTCTGAGTTAATAAAATGCACATTGAAACCCTGGAAGACAATTTGGAAAGTGCTCTCTTTCCTCCTTGGCTCCCCTGGCAGCGCCCCATCTCTGCGCCCTTTGCCTGATGGCCCACATCCCACGTCACGTGTAGCGGCCCCAGTGGTGGGGCCTAAGACAATGAAACCTAAGACTAATTGGTGTACCTGAGGAAGAAGTGAATTCTAAAGGCTAGGAAAACATATTTGGGGGAATAATCAAGGAAAACTTCCGTGGCCTTGTGAGAGACCTAGACATCCAAATACAAGAAGCACAAATAACACCTGGGAAATTCATCACAAAAAGATCTTAGCCTAGGCACATTGTCATTGGGTTATCCAAAGTTAAGACAAAAGAAAGAATCTTAAGAGCTGTGAGACAGAAGCACTAGGTAACCTATAAAGGAAAACCTATCAAACTAACAGCAGATTTTGCAGCAGAAACCTTAAAAGCTAGATGGGATTGGGGCCCTTTCTTCAGCCTCCTCAAACAAAACAATTATCAGCCAAGAATTCTGTATCCAGCAAAACTAAACATCATATATGAAAGAAACAGTCATTTTCAGACAAACAAATGCTGACAGAATTTGCCATTACCAAACCAGCACTGTAAGAACTGCTAAAAGGAGCTCTAAATCATGAAACAAACCCTGGAAACACATCAAAACAGAACTTCATTAAAGCATAAATTACACAAGACCTATAAAACAAAAATACAAGTTAAAAAGCAAAAACAAAAAACAAAAGTAAAGTACAGAGGCAACAGAGAGCATGATGAAAGCAATGGTACCTCACTTTTTAATACTAATGTTGGTTGTAAATGGCTTCAATGCTCCACTTACAAGATACAGAACCACAGAATGGATAATAACTCACCAACTAACTATCTGCTGCCTTCAGGAGACTCACCTAACACATAACGACCTACATAAACTTAAGGAAAGTGGTAGAAAAAGGCATTTCATGCAAATGGACACCAAAAGCGAGCAGCGGTAGCTATTCTCATATGAGACAAAACAAACTTTAAAGCAACAGTAGCGAAAAGAGACAAAGACAGACAGTATATAATGGTAAAGGTCTCATTCAACAGAAAAACATGACAATCCTAAACATACATGAACCTAACACTGGAGCTCCCAAATTTACAAAACAATCACTAGTAAACATAAGAAATAAGATAGACAGCAACACAATAATAGTGGGGGACTTCATTACTCCACTGACAGCACTAGACAGGTCATCAAGACAGAAAGTCAACAAAGAAACACTGGATTTAAACTATACTTTGGAACAAATGCACTTAACAGATATATAAGAACATTTCATCCAACAACCACAGAATACACATTCCATTCAACAGCACATGGAATTTTCTCCAAGATAGACCATATGATAGGCCATAAAACGAGTCTCAATAAATTTAAGAAAATTGAAATTGTACCATGCACTGTCTCAGATCACAGTGGAATAAAACTGAAAATCAACTCCAAAAGGAATCTTCAAAACCATGCAAATACATGGAAATTAAATAACCTGCTCCTGAATGAGCACTGGGTGAAAAACAAAATCAAGATGGAAATGGAAAAAATTTCTTTGAACTGGATGACACAACCAATCAAGACCTCTGGGATACAGCAAAGGCAGTGCTAAGAGGAAAGTTTGTAGCCCTAAACACCTATATCAAAAAGTATGAAAGAGCACAAACAGACAATCTAAGTTCACATCTCAGAGAACTGGAGAAGCAGGAACAAGCCAAACCCAATCCCAGCAAACAAAGGAAATAACCAAGATCAGAGCAGAACTAAATGAAATTGACACAGCAACAACAACAACAACAAATACAAAACATGAATAAAACAAAAAGTTGGTTATTTGAAAAGATAAACAAAATCGATAGACCATTATAAGATTAACCAAGAAAAGAAGAGAGGAAATCCAAATAACCTCACTAAGAAATGAAACAGGGGATATTACAACTGACACCACTGAAATATTAAAGATTATTCAAGGGTACTATGAACACCTTTTGGCACAAAAACTAGAAAACCCAGAAGAGTTGCATAAATTCCTGGAAAAATACAACCCTCCTAGCTTAAATCAGGAAGAAGTAGATACCCCAAGCAGACCAATAAAACAAGCAGCAAGATTGAAATGGTAATTTTAAAATTACCAACAAAAAAAGCCGAGGACCAGACAGATTCACAGCAGAATTCTACCAGACATTCAAAGAATATTTTCTTTCATTCAAAGAAGAAATGATACCAATCCTTTCACACTATTCCACAAGACAGAGAAAGAAGAAACACTCCCTTCTTTCTATGAAGCCAGCATCACCCTAATACCAAAACCATGAAAGGACATAACCAAAAAAGAAAACTACAGACCAATATCCATGATGAACACAGATGCCAAAATCCTTAACAAAATACTATCTAACTGAATCCAACAACATATCAAAAAGATAATCCACCATGATCAAGTGGGTTTCATACCAGTGACACAGGAATGGTTTAACATATGCAAGTCAATAAATGTGATACACCAAATAAACAGAATTTTCAAAAAAACTCACATGATTTTATCAACAGATGCAGAAAAAGCATTTGACAAAATCTAGCATTGCTTTATGGTTAAAGCTCTCAGCAAAATAGGCATACAAGGGACATACCTTAATGTAATAAAAGCCATCTATGACAGACCCACAGCCAACATAATACTGAATGGGGAAAAGGTGAAAGCATTCCCTTTGAGAACTGGAACAAGACGAAGAGCCTACTCTCACCACTCCTTTTCAACATAGTACTGGAGGTCCTAGCCAGAGTAATCAGACAAAAGAAGGAAATAGAGGAAATCCAAATCGGTGAAGAGGAAGTCAAACTGTTACTGGTTGCTGACGATATGATCTTTCGCCTTGAAAACCCTACGGACTCCTCTAGAAAGCTCCTAGAACTGATAAAAGAATTCAGCAAAGTTTCCAGATACGAGATTAATGTACACAAATCAGTAGCTCTTCTATACATCAACAGCTACCAAGCTGAGAATCACATCAAGAACTCAACCCCTTTTACAATAGCTGCAAAAAACAAACAAACAAAAAAAAAACAAACAAAACTTAGGAATATACCTAGCAAAGTAATCAAAAGACCTCTACAATGAAAATTACAAAACACTGCTGAAAGAAATCATAGATGGAGCCAAGCACATTGGCCCATGCCTATAATCCCAGCTACTCGGGAAACTGAGGCAGGAGAATTGCTTGAACCCGGGAGGCAGAAGTTGTAGTGAGCCGAGATCACACCATTGCACTCCCACCTCAGCGACAAGAGCGAAACTACCTCTGAAAAAAAAAAAAAACAAAAACAAAAAAGAAAAGAAATCATAGATGACACAAACAAATGGAAACACATCCCCATGCTCATGGATGGGTAGAACCAATATTGTGAAAATTACCATTCTGTTAAAGGCAATCTACGAATTCAATGCAATCCCCATCTGAATACCACCATCATCCCTCACAGAATTACAAAAACAATTCTAAAATTAATATGGAACCAAAAGAGTGCCATGTAGCCAAACCAAGTCTAAGCAAAAAGAACAAGCCTGGAGGCATCACACTACTTGATTTCAAACTGTACAATAAGGCCATAGTTACCAGAACAGCATGCTACTGGTTTAAAAATAGGCACATAGACCAATGGAACAGAAGAGAGAACTCAGAAATTAACCCAAATACTTACAGCCAACTGATCTTTCACAAAGCAAACAAAAACATAAAGTGGGGAAAGGACACCCTTTTCAACACATGAAGTTGGGATAATTGGCGAGCCACATGTAGGGGAATAAAACTGGATCCTCATCTCTCACCTTATACAAAAATCTACTCAAGATGGATTAAGAACTTAAACCTAATTCCTGAACTGTAAAAATTCTAGAAGATAACACTGGATAAACCCTTCTAGACATTGGCATAGGCAAGGATTTCATGACCAAGAACCCAAATGCAAATGCAATAAAAACAAAGATAAATAGCTGGGACTTAATTAAACTAAAGAGCTTTTGCATGGCAAAGGGAACAGTCAGCAGAGTAAATAGACAAGTCGCAGAGTGGGACCCCTGACCCTGACCCCTAACCACTGACCCTGACCCCTAACCCCAGACACAAACCCTAACCACTATCCCTAACCCCAACCCTCACCCTAACCCAACCCTAACCCCTAATCCCTAACCCCTAACATCTCTCAAACCCTAACTCTAAACGTTGACTCCTAACCCCTAACTCTGACCCCAATCCCTATCTCCAACCTCTAACCCTAAACTTAACCCCTAACCCCTAACCCTAACACCAACCTTAACCCTAGGTTCGTTACTAAGTTTGTATTGACTATGTCAATGTTGATTATTATGATGGCTGTCTTTGGACTGCACGGCAGCGAGGGGATTGCGGATCTTATATTAATATTTTTGTATTGAGGCAGCGCATTAGCATTACAGGTGCTTGTTACATGAGCAATGGGGGTGTCATACTTTGGGTGTCATGTCTGCATTAGGAATGCCGCATTTGTCTTCCGAGGCTGCGGTGTGGATCTCGCACTGCGGCCGCCTCGCCTTGGCTGGGGAGAACCTCGGTGGGCAGGATTCAGAGGGGCTTTTGGTTTCCCGTTTTCCACACTGAATCCTTCTAACTGGTCTCTGACCTTGATTATTCAGGGCTGCAAACAGGAAGGATTTTATTCACCGTTGATGCGGCCCCGAGTTGTCCCAAAGCGAGGCAGTGCCTCCAAGGTCTGTGCTGAGGAGAACGCTGCTCTGCCTTCGCGGTGTCCCCCGGGTGTGTGCTGAGCAGAACGCAGCTCCGCCCTCGCGGTACCCCCGGCCCGCCCGCCTGGGTCTGTGCTGAGGCGAACACTGCTCCGCCTTCGCTGTATCTCCGAAGTCTGTGCAGAGGAGAACTCAGCTCCGCCCTCGCGATGCTCTCCCGGTCTGTGCTGAGGAGTAGGCAGCTCCGCCCTAGCAAAGGCAGAGCGCCCTTCGCAAAGGCAGAGAGGCGCAGAGCGCCGGCGGCGCAGGCGCGGAGGGGGCGCAGGCGCGGAGGGGGCGCAGGCGCGGAGGGGGCGCAGGCGCGGAGGGGGCGCAGGCGCGGAGGGGGCGCAGGCGCGGAGGGGGCGCAGGCGCGGAGGGGGCGCAGGCGCGGAGGGGGCGCAGGCGCGGAGGGGGCGCAGGCGCGGAGGGGGCGCAGGGCGCCGGCGCAGGCGCGGAGAGGCGCAGAGCAGGGCAGGTGGCACCAACAGCGGGTCCCTCAGGCCTCGAGCGCACGCATTCCAGCGGCCACCCAGACCATGCTCCGCCGACTGGGCGCCCAAGCTGCAGTCGCCCTCTGTGTGCAGGCAGCAGCTGCCTGGCAACCCCCGAGCTCGCTCGCGCTGTCAGCATCGCAGAACCAGGGCCAGGTGTCCCAGTGGCTGCGGCCAAGCCAGGCATTCTGACCGGCGGCGGCGGCTGCATAGGAGCGAGAACTGAGAAGCCGCCGCTCAACCCCACACGGGGTGACTGCTGAGGGCCCATACGAACGGCCCCGATCTCCCTCAGGTGGAGGACTGGGCGGGAGGCACAGCCTGGGGGCCCTCAGGCTGGGCGCGCTGGCGATCCCGAGGCCGACCAGGCCATGCACCTCCAGCCCGCCTGGGCACCCAAGCTGCAGCCGCCTTCTGTGTGCAGGCAGCAACCTCCAGGCAACTCCCGAGTCCGCCCTCACTTCCCACATCTCGGAACGAGGGCCAGATGTCCCTGTGGCTGCGGCCAAGCCAGGCGGTCTGCCCTGCAGCAGCTGCACGGGGGCGGGAACCGGCCCTCAGCCCTATCCCCCGTGGCTGCAGAGGGCCCTTGGCTAGAGGTGTCGAGCTCTGGCATAGGAGGAGCCGGGCGGGGGCAGGGTCTGGCGGGCTCTCAGGCCAGGGGCACTTGCGATCCAGAGGCCGCCCAGGCCATGCTCCACCACCTGGGCGCCCAGCTACAGGCGCCAGGCAACTCCCAAGCTGGCTGGCGCGCCCAGCCTCGCAGACCCGGGCCTGGATGTCGCCGTGGCTGCGGCCAAGCCAGGCGGTCTGCTCGGCGGCGGTTGCACCGGGGCAGGAACCGACCCTCAGCCCCATCCCCGGTGGCTGCGGACGGCCCCTGGAGCGGCCCCGACATCTCTTCGGAGGAGAAGAGGGGCGGGAGTCACGGCCAGGCAGCCCTCAGGCGGGAAGGGATGCGCGCCTGCGATTCCGGGACGTACTGCGCCAGCCCAGGAGAACCCGGAAGCCAGCAGCTCTTGTTTCTCTGTGTGATTCTGTGAGGAACCACCAAATTGTTTTCCACGGCAAGTGCATCATTTTCTATTCCTAGCAGCCAGTTCATGAGGGCTCCAATTTCTCCACCTCCTTAGCAACACTGATTTTCTGTGTCGTTGTTATGAAAGCCTTATTAGTGGATGCAAAGTGGTATCTCATTTGGGTTTTGTCTTGCATTTTATTAATGAATAACGGTGTTTAGCATCTTTTCTTATCCGTCTTACACATTTGTGTATCTTCTTCGGAGAAATGTCTATTCAAGTCCTTTGCCTATTTTTTAATTGGGATGTTAGAAATTCTGATGTTGAGTTCTGGGATATTAAGCTTTTATCAGATACGCACTTTGATTTTATCAGATACATATTTTCTCACATACTATGGGTTGTCTTTTAACTCCCTTGATAGTATCCTTTGATGCATAAAGGTTTTTTATTTTGATTAAATCTAATTTACGTGTATTTTCTTTTGTTATCTGTGCTTTTCTGTCATATTTCAAAATACACTTAAAACTCAAAGGTCATAAAGGTTTACCTTGTGTTTTCTTCTAAGAGTTACATATTTTAGTCCTTACATGTAAGTCTTTTATTAATTTAGAATTAATTTTCGTGTATACTGCAAGGTAGGGGTCTAACTTCTCTCTTGTGCACTGACATCCAGCTGTTGAAGAGACTGTTCTTTCCTCCCTTGACTAGACTTGGACGGCTTGTTGAACAGTCATTGACCATATATGTGAGCACTAATTTGTAGGATCTTAAATCTGTTCTATTGTATTGGTCTAAAAGTCTATTAGTCTTATGCCAGTACCACACTCTCTTGATTACTGTAGATTTGTAGTAGGCCGTGAAACTGAAAAATGTGAGTTTTCTAATATTCTTTTTCAAGACTGTTTTGTCTGTCAGATCCTTTGAATTTTTGTATGAATTGTAGAATGAGTTTCTTTCTTTCTGCAGAAATGCCTTTGGGATTTTGATGGTATTGCATTGAATCTGTAGATTACTTTAGATGGTATTGTCATCTTAACAATATTGTCTTACAACCCGTGAACACAGAATGTCTTTCCAGTTATTTCCACTCTCTTCCGTTTTTTTTCAGCAAAGTTTTGTGTATACCACCATGGTTAGATTTATGCCTGAATAACTTATTCTTTGATGCTATTATAAATGGAATTTTTAAAATGTTTTCATAGTTCTTTACAACTATATAGAAATATAGCTCATTTGCCTATGTTTGTTTTGCATCCTGCCTCTTTTATTAGTTATAATCGGTTTTGTGTTTTATTTGGAGCTTTATACACATAAGATCATGTGTAGATATAATTTTACTTCTGTTTTTTATTTCTAATTTAGATGCCTTTTATTTCTTTGTCTTGCCTAATTGCTCTGGCTAAAATTGCCAGTGGTACATTGAACACAAGTGGCAAATGCACCATGCTTGTCTTGTTCTAGATGTTAGGAAAACAGCTTTCAGTGTTTCATCATTGATCATGATATTAACTGTTGGGTTTTTGTACATCCTATTGTCATGTTGCAGAAAATCCCTTCTATGCCTAGTTTATTGAGTATTTTTATTATAGAAGGGTGTTGTATTTCATCAATGTTTTCTCTGCATCAATTGAAATAATCACGTGCTTATTCATTTTACTGTTAGAGTATATTACACTGATTGATTTTTTATATGTTGAGCCACCCTTGCATTTTGGGGATAAATCTCACAGGGTGATAGTTTACAATCCTTTGATTATACAGTATTGCTGCTAGTATTTTGCTAGTATTGCTAGTATTTTGCTGAGATTTTTGCTTATATATTCATAAGGGATATTGTGCTGTAGTTCTCTTTTTGTGCTCTCTTTGGCTTTGGTATAAGGATAATGCTGTTATCAAAAAATGAATTAGCAAGTATTCCTTCTTCATATATTATGTCGGAAGAGTTTGAGAAGAAATGGTATTAATTCTTCTTTAAATGTTAGGTTGACTCACCAGATAATGCAGCTATTTGGTCATAAATGTTTCTTTGTTAATCACTTTCGATTACTAATTCAATCTCCTAGGTTATAGGTCTATTCAGATTTTCTCTTTCTTCTTGAGCCACTTTGGTAGTTTGTGTCTTTCTAGTGATTCGTCCATTTCATCCAGGGCAGCTAATTTGTTGTTAGACAGTTGTTCACAGTATACTCCTGTAATCCTTTTGTATTTCTGTAAAGTTGGTAGTAATGGCTCTGCTTTCATTTATTATTGTAATAATTAGTCTTCCATCTTTTGCTCAGTGAATATAGTGAAAGGCTTGATCTTTCAAATAATCTATGTTTATTCATTCTACTGCTCTCCAAACTTCTATTTTATTGATTTATGCTGTAATTATGCTCTCTATTATTTCTTTCATACTGCTAGCTTTGGATTTAGTCTTCTTTTGTCTTCTTCCACTGCCTTTAGGTATAGAGTGAGGATGTTGATTTGAGATTTTTCTTAAATGTAGTTGTTTATATCCATACATTTTCCTTTGAACTCTACTTTCACTGCATTCAATAAGTTTTGGTATGTTTTGTTTTTATTTTAATTTATCTCAAGATATTTTATAATTTTGCTTGTGATTTATTTTTTTCACTCACTGGTAGTTGAAGACTGTATTGTTTAATTTCCACATTTTCGTGAATTTTCCAGTTTTCACTTATTTATCTGTTGTTTCTTCCATTGTGGTTGTAAATTATATTTTGTATGATTCCAAACTTTTAAAAATGATTAGGACATATTTTGTGGACGAAGATATGGCCCATCCTAGAGAACTTCCATATACACTTGAAAGGAATGTATATTTTGCTGTTGTTGGATGGACTGTCCTGTATGTGCGTATTAGCTCTCAGTGGCTTATACCGTTGTTTAACTCTTGTATTTCTCATGAAGCTTCTGTCTGGTTTTTCTATCCATTAATTAAAATGAGGTATTGAAGTGTCCAACTGTGACTATAGAACTGTGGGTTTATCCTTTCAATCCTGTTAATTATTTCAGCTTTACTGAGGTGTAATAGAGAAATAAAAATTGTACATGTGATGCGTTTATATGCACATTCTGAAATGATTACCAAAACGAAGTCAATGAACATGTACCTCACAGAATAGTTACCTTTTTGTGTGCATGTGTGGGATAAGAAAACTTAACTCTATCCCCTGTGACTGCAGAGTGGCCATTCCAGCTGCTCCAGGCTCCAGCAGAGGAAGACTGGGGCAGGTGGCACCACCAGGGAGGCCCTCAGGCCTGGTGCACACGCATTCCAGAGGCCACCCAGACCATGCTCCCCGCCTGGGCGCACAAGCTGCAGTCGCCCTCTGTGTGCAGGCAGCAGCTGCCTGGCAACCCCTGAGCCTGCTTGCGCTCCCAGTCTCGCAGAACCAGGGCCAGGTGTCCCTGTGGCTGTGGCCAAGCCAGGCATTCTGCCCGGCGGTGGCAGCTGCACAGGGGCGAGAACTGAAAACCCGCCGCTCAACCCCACACGGGGTGACTGCCGAGTGCCCATGACAGCGGCCCCGATCTCTCTCAGGTGGAGGAGTGGGTGGGAGGCACGGCCTGGGGGCCCTCAGGCTGGGCGCGCTGGCGATCCCCAGGCCGACCAGGCCATGCACCTCCAGCCCGCCTGGGCTCCCAAGCTGCGGCCGCCTTCTGTGTGCAGGCAGCAGCCTCCAGGCAACTCCTGAGCCTGCCCGCACTCCCCACATCTCGGAAGCAGGGCCAGATGTCCCTTTGGCTGCGGCCAAGCCAGGCGGTCTGCCCTGCAGCAGCTGCACGGGGGCGGGAAGCGGCCCTCAGCCCCATCCCCAGTGGCTCTAGAGGCCCCCTGGCTAGAGGTCTCCAGCTCTGGCAGAGGAGGAGACGGGCGGGGGCAGGGTCTGGCTTGACCATTTGGAATTACAATACACTTCACTCATCAACCACAGAACATACACTGGAGTATCATCTGCGTGCAGATGAGTATACTGCTCAAAGCGATTTACAGATTCAATGCTTTTCCTATCAAATTACTAATGTCATTTTGTACAAAATAGAAAACATCTAAAATTTATATGGAACCTAAAAGGAGTCTGAATAGCCAAGCCAAAGCAATACTAAGGCTAGAGACATAGGCTAGCCAAGCCAAAGCAATACTAAGGCTAGGGACATCATATTACATGACTTCAAACTATACTAGAAGACCATAGTAATCAAAACAACATGGTACTGGTAGAAAAACAGACACATAGACCAATGGAACAGACTAGAGTACTAGAAACTAAGGCCACATGCCTGCAACCATCACATCTTTAACAAAGTTGACAAAAGTAAGCAATGGGAAAAAGACTTTATTTAATAAATAATGCGGGGATAACTGGCTAGTCATATGCAGAAGAATAAAACTAGACCCCCATATTTCACCAAATACAAAAATTAGCTTAAGATGGATTAAAGAGTTAAATCAAAAATCTCAAGCTATAAAACACCTAGAAAAAAACCTAGGAAATACTTTTCTTGATAACAGCCTTGGCAAATAATTTATGGCTAAGTCCTCAAAAGCAATTGCAACTAAAACAAAAAATGACAAGTGGGATTTAATTAAACTGAAAAACTTTTGCACAACAAGAGAAACTATCAAGGTAGTAAAGAGATAACCCACAGAATGAAAGAAAATATTCACAAACTACGCATCTAACAGAGGTCTATTATGCAGAACCTATAAGGAACTTAAACAAATCAACAAGCAAGCAGCAAGTAACTCCATTAAAAAGTGGGCAACAGGACATGAACGGACACTTTCGAAAGAAGACATACACACAAGCACCCAACAAACATATGTAAAAGTGCTCATCGTCATTATTTATTAGAGAAATGCAAATCAAAACCGAAATGAAATACCATTTCACACCAGTCAGAATGGCTTTTTTTGAAAAGTCAAAAGAAAAACACATATCGGTGAAGATTTAGAGAATAGAGAACACTTATACACTTTCTGAAGGAATGTAAATTAGTTCAGCCACTGTGGAAAGCAGGTTGGGGATTTCTTAAAGAACTGAGAGTTGATCTACCATTCAATCCAGTAACCCCATTACTGGGTATATACCCGAAAGAAAATAAATACCCTATCAAAAAGACACATGTAGCTATATTTTTATCACAGCAGTATTCACAATCACAAAGACATAGGCTTAATCCAGACATCCATCAGTGGTGGATTGGATAAAGACTCATGGAATACTATACAGCCAGAAAAAACTCAAAATTATGCCATTTGAAGCAACATGAATGCATTCTTTCCAGAAAACTAATGCAAAAGCAAAAAACAAAGTACCGCATGTTCTCTTTCATAAGTGGGAGCTAAATGCTGGGTACACATGGTCATAATACAGAGGGGTGGGAGGGGCCGGGACTGGTGGCTCAGGCCTATAATCCCAACACTTTGAGAGGCCAAGGTGAGCGGATCACCCGAGGTCAGGAGTTTGAGACCAGCCTGGCCAACGTGGTGAAACCCCGCCTTTAATGAAAACACAAAACTTAACTGGGCATGGTGGCTGGCGCCTGTAATCCCAGCTACTCGGGGGTCTGAGGCGGAGAGTCGCTTGAACCCGGGGGGCGGAGGTTGTAGTGAGCCAAGATCGCACCACATCACTCCAGCCTGGGCGACGGAGCAAAACTCTGTCTCAAAAACAAACAAACAAAAAACAAAGAGGGAGGGGGGAGGGAATACAGATTGATTAAAACTACCGATTGGTTAGTGTCCTCTCTACCTTGCTAATGAATTCATTCATTTAATTCATAATTCATTCATTCAATTCATAATTCAGTTCCCCCTGAGAAAAAAATATTCACTTGTCATTAAAATCTCTCTGTATCTTACTGATTTCAGATAGAAGTTAAATTTCACCTTAATAATAGATACAAAAGAACTAGTTAAACTGACAAAAACTAATAAACGTTTGCTCAAATTTACTGAGAGAGTCATGGGTACTTCATATAATAGTGACATTCTACCAGTTTTAAGTCAAATAAGTAAGGAAACAATCTTAACTCATCGCCTACCGGAAGGGACGTGCCCCCGCTCCCAGGTGAGTGGGACCCTGCTCTCCGGGCGGGTTGCGCGCGTTCTCTGGCACCTCTTGTTGGCAGCGTCGCCGTTGCAGGCACAGGGCAGGCATTGGGGGGCGGGCAGCGGGCCAGGCCCAGGCGACTCCTTTGCCAGGGGCTGGGCAGGTGTGGAGAGGGGCGGAGCGGTGCTGCCCTGGGCGATGGAGCCTCCCGCTCTGGACGGTTCGCCGCCCCTGCCCCAGGAAGGCGCTGCAGGATCTGGGTGGGGAAGGGGAGGGATGAGGGAACACAGGCCAGGCCAGGTGGCCCCTTAGACCTGGGTGATGCAGGAGGGGCTGTGGGAGACCAGAGAGGACCCGAAGCAGAAACCGGGAACTGATACCTCTGGCTGAATATTTGTCCTCTTGCTGAAGTTTGAAAGTCAGTTATTTCATTAAAGTTTAATTTTATTATAAAAATAACAACTATTAAAAATTCCCTGTAGTCACTGGAATGATAAATTTTGGTGCAGTTTCAGCATAACACTCTAATTATTCAAATTGCGACCATGTTTCAAAATATATGCCATATATTTTTATGGCATCCACCCCTGTGTCCCTGTGTCCCGAATCCACCTCTGTGTCCCTGCTGGCTCAGGAAATGAGCTTCTTCCTCCTTCTGCAGACTCGAATCAGGCTGTCCTCCCTCCTGCGCCTGAGGCTGTCATGGGGACAGCCTGCCCTCGAATAGCCGGAGAACGCCCGGCCTGTGCCCTGTGCTCGGCCTGGTGTCCTGGCTCGTGCCCCTCAGAGCCCCGCACAAAGCAGTGTGACAGGTGTGGAAGGACCCAGCACCAGGCAGCGGTGAGCGGATGGATGCTCCAGGGATGTGGGGCTGCTGGCAGTCAAGAACCCATTGCCAAATTCCGTGGCATAATTTTGGATATTTTTCCCTTATATTTTTGTGTAAGACTTTCAGACTTACACATTTTGAGTTTTTAAAAATATATAGTATAAACTACAATTCTGACTTCTATATTTTACATGTTGATAGCAAATCTTCATACCGTTTTTGTGTTAAAGGGGGCTATTATTCCCTCTCCATAGTTTGGTCTTTGCACCCTTATTGAAGATCATTTTGACCATATATACAAGGTTTTGTGGAGAGAGGGGTCTCTATTATTTTCTATGTCTACACGTCTTGATTTAATACATTTCTTTTTAGATTTTCTCCTTTTTACTTTTTGAGACAGGTTCTCTGTCATCCAGGCTGGGGTGCACTGGTGCGACCATGGCTCACTGCAGACTTGCTCTCCCAGGCTTAAAAAATCCTCTCACTTCAGCCTCTGGAATAGCTGAGACTACAGGTTCATGTCACATTGCCAGGTTAATTTTAATTTAATTTTATTTTTTTAGCGATGGGTGTTCTCACTAGGATGTCCAGTGTGGTTTGAACTGGGTTCAAGCAATCCTCCTACCTCAGCCTCACAAAGTGCTGAGGTTACACGTGTAAGCCATAGAACCTGGCCTCAAAATACCACATTTGAAAAGAGTTCAACAGCACTGCAATTAGTTTTTGATTTAAAAATTGTGAGGGCTCCACAATTGACATTATTTTACAAGTTTAATTGGCTATTTTCAATCTTGAGATTTCATATGTTTTAGAATTTTGTATTTCTGCAAGTAAATATTGTTAGATTTATATAGCTATTGCATTTAATCTGTTGTTGATTTCATTAGTATAGACTTAAGAATATTGTTTTCTAATTTATGAATATGGGATATCTTTTCAATTGTCTAATCTACAAATATAGAATATCTTCCCTATTGTTTGTGACTTTTCTTCAGCAACATCTTGTTACTTCTAGTATACTAGTCTTACATCTCTTTGCTTGTTTATTCCAAAGTATATTCTTCTTAATGCTATTTTCAATGGAATTTTAAAAACTTGGATTGTACCGTGTAATGAAGAGAAATACACTTAATTTTGTATTCTGCAATTTTGCTAAATGCAACTATTAGTTCTAACAGGTATTGTTTTCAGCATATAGGATTTTTTTGTATATAACATCATATCATAAGTAACAGGTAATTTTACTTCTTCCTTTAGAATGTGGATCTTTTCTTTTTTTCATTGCCTAGTTGTTTTGCCAGGACTTTCACTGATATTTTTGAATAGATGTGACAACAGTGAATATCTTGCCTTATTATTAATCTTAGAGGATAAACTTTCCACACTTCAGAATTCAGTATAATATTAGTGATGATTGTTTTTGTTTTTTTGTTTTTGTTGTTGTTTTTGTTTTTCTGAGATAGGATCTTGCTCTGTCAACCAGGCTGGAGTGCAGTGGCATGATCTGGGCTCACTGCAACCTCCACCTCCCGAGTTCAAGCTATTCTCATGCCTCAGCCTCCCTGGTAGCTGGGACTACAGGCACATACCACAAAGTCAAGCTAATGTTAATATTTTTTGTAGAGACAGGGATTCACCATGTTGGTCAGGCTGGTCTGGAACTCCTGACCTAAAATCATCCACCCACCTCAGCCACCCAAACTGCTGGGACTATAGGCATGAGCTGTTGAACCCAGTTGGTGATGAATTATTTACGTATCTTTTGCTATGTTAGTTTCCTTTTATTTCTACTTTATTGAGTGTTTTTTTATCTTGAAAAGATGATTAATACTGTCAGTTGACTTTTCTGCATTATTTGAGATGATTGTGTGGTTTACATCTTTTACTCTGTTAATGTGATATATTAAACTGATTGATTTTAACTCTCATTCCAATATAGCCAAATAGGAAGAGCTCTGGTCTGCAGCTCCCAGTGTGATCAATGCAAGATGGGTGATTTCTGCATTTCCAACTGAGCTACCTGATTCATCTCATTGGGACTGATTGGACAGTGAGTTCATCCCATGGAGGGTGAGCTGAAGCAGGGCAGGGCATCAACTCACCCAGGAAGTGCAAGGGGTTGGGGGATTTTCCTTTCCTAGCCAAGGGAAGGCATGACAGACTGTACCTGGAAAAATAGGACACTCTTGCCCAAATACTGCACTTTTTGCACAGTCTTAGCAACTGGCAGACCAGGAGATTCTCTCCTGTGCCTGATTCATTGGGTCCCACACCCATAGGGCCTTGCTTACTGCCAGTGCAGCAGTCTGAGATTAACCTTCATGCTGCAGCTGAGCAGGTGGAGGTGAATCCACAATTTTTGAGGTTTCAGTAGGTAAACAAAGTGGCCAGGAAGCTTGAACAGGGTAGAGCCACTCACAGCTCAGCAAGGCCTACTGCCTTTATAAACTCCACCTCTGCGGGCAGGGCATAGCTGAATAAAAGGCAGCAGAAACTTCTGCAGACTTAAAACTCCCATCTGACAGCTCTGAAGAGAGCAGTGGTTCTCCTGGCATTGTGTTTGTGCTCTGAGAATGGACATACTGCCTCCTCAAATGGGTCCCTGAACCCTGTGTAGCCTAACTGGGAGACATCTCATAGTAAGGGCCAACAGACACCTCATACAGGTGGGAGACCCTCTTCAACGAAGCTTCCAGGGAAGGATCAAGCAGCAATATTTGCTGTTCTGCAGCCTTCTCTGTTGATACCCAGGCAAACAGGGTCTGGAGTGGACCTCCAGCAAACTCCAACAGACCTGCAGCTGAGGGACCTGATTGTTAGAAGGAAAACTAACAAACAGAAAGGAATAGCATCAACATAAACAAAAAGGACATCCACACCAAAACCCCATCTGTAGGTTACCAACATCAAATACCAAAGATAGATAAAACCACAAAGATGGGAAGAAACCAGAACAGAAAAGCTGAAAATCCTAAAAACCAGAGCACCTCTTTTCTTCCAAAGGATTGCAGCTCCTCACCAGCAATGGAACAAAGCTGGAGGGAGAGTGACTTTGATGAGTTGACAGAAGGAGGCTTCAGAAGGCTGGTAATAACAAACTTCTCCAAGCCAGAAGAGCATGTTTGAACACATCGCAAGGAAGCTAAAAACCTTGAAAAAAGGTCAGACAATGGCTAACTAGAATAAACAGTGTAGAGAATACCTTAAATGACCTTATGGAGCTGAAAACCATGGCACAAGAACTCTGTGACACATGCACAAGCTTCAATAGCTGATTCAATCCAGTGGAAGAAAGGATATCAGTGATCAAAGATCAAATTAATAAAATAAAGTGAGAAGACAAGTTTAGAGTAAAAAGAGTGAAAAGAAATGAACAAAGCCTCCAGGAAAAATGGGACTATGTGAAAAGACCAAATCTATGTTTGCTTGGTGTACCTAAATGTGACAGAGAGAATGGAACCAAGTTGGAAAACACTCCTTAGGATGTTATTCAGGAGAATTTTCCCAATATAGCAAGGCAGGCCAGCATTCAAATTCAGGAAATACAGACAACACCACAAAGTTACTTCTGGATAAGAGCAACCCCAAGATACTAATTGTCAGATTCACCAGGGTTGAAATGAAGGAAAAAATGTTAAGGGCAGCCAGAGAGAAAGGTCGGGTTACCCACAAGGGGAAACCCATCAGACTAATAGCAGATCTCTCAGCAGAAACCCTAGAAGCCAGAAGAGAGTGGGGGTCAATATTCAACATTCTTAAAGATAAGAATTTTCAGCCCAGAATTTCATATCCAGCTAAACTAAGCTTCATAAGTGAGGGAGAAATAAAATCCTTTACAGACAAGCAAATGCTGAAAGATTTTGAGGCCACCTGGCCTGCCTTAAAAGAGCTCCTGAAGGAAGCACTAAGGGTGGAAAGGAACTACCGGTACCAGCCACTGTAAAAAATATGCCAAATTGTAAAGACCATCGATACTATGAAGAAGCTGCATCAATTAACAGGAAAAACAGTGAGCTAACATAACAATGACAGGATCAAATTCACACATAACAGTATTGACCTTAAATGTAAATGGGCTAAATGACTCAATAAAAAGACATAGACTGTCAAATTGGATAAAGAGTCAAGACCCATCAGTGTGCTGTATTCAGGAGACCCATCTCACATGCAGAGACACACATAGGCTCAAAGTAAAGGGATGGAGGAAGATCTACCAAGCAAATGGAAAGCAAAAAAATTAAAAATTAAAAAAAAGCAGGGGTTGCAATCCTAGTCTCTGATAAAACAGAATTTAAACCAACAAAGATCAAAAGACACAAAGAAGGCCATTACATAATGGTAAAAGGATCAATTCAGCAAGAAGCGCTAACTACCCTAAATATATATGCACTCAATACAGGAGCACCCAGACTCGTAAAGTAAGTCCTTAGATACCTACAAACAGACTTAGACTCCCACACAATAATAATGGGAGACTTTAACACTCCACTGTCAATATTAGACAGATCAACAAGACAGAAGGTTAACAAGGATATCCAGGACTTGAACTCAGCTCTGCACCAAGTGGGCCTAATAGAAATTTACAGAATTCTACACCCCATATCACCAGAATAAACATTCTTCTCAGCACCACATCGCAGTTATTCTAAAATTGATCACATAATTGGAAGTAAGCACTCCTCATCAAATGTAAAAGAACAGACATCACAACAAACTGTCTCTCAGATCACAGTGCAATCAAATTAGAACTTAGAATTAAGAAACTCACTCAAAATGGCACAAACACATGGAAACAGAACAACCTGCTTCTGAATGGCTACTGGGCAAATAACGAAATGAAGGCAAAAATAAAGATGTTCTTTGAAACCAGTGAGAACAAAGATGAAAAACACCAGAATCTCTGGGACACATCTAAAGCAGTGTGCAGAGGGAAATTTATAGCACTAAATGCCCACAAGAGAAAGCAGGAAAGATCTAAAATTGACAGCTCCACATCACAATTAAAAGAACTAGAGAAACAGGAGCAAACAAATTCAAAAACAAGCAAAAGGCAAGAAAGATCAGAGCAGAACTAAAGGAGATAGAGACACAAAAAATCCTTAAAAAATCAATGAATTTAGGAGCTGATTTTTTGAAAGATCAACAAAATTGATAGACCACTAGCAAGACTAATAAAGAAGAAAAAAGACAAGAATCAAATAGACACAATAAAAAAAGATAAATGGTATATCATCACTGATCCCACAGAAATACAAACTACCATCAGAGAATACTATAAACTCCTCTACACAAATAAACTAGAAAATCTAGAAGAAATGGATAAATTCCTGGACACATACACCCTCCCAAGATTAAACCAGGAAGAAGTTGAATCTCTGAATAGACCAATAACAGGATCTGAAAATTGAGGCAATAATTAATAGCATACCAACAAAAAAATATCCAGGACCAGATGGATTCACAGCTGAATCCTACCAGAGGTACAAAAAGGAGCTGGTACCATTCCTTCTGAAACTATTCCAATCAATAGAAAAAGAGGAAATCCTCCCTAATTCATTTTATGGGACCAGTATCATCCTGATACCAAACCCTGGCAGAGACAAAACAAAAAAAAAAGAATTTTAGACCAATATCCTTGATGAACATCGATGTGAAAATCCTCAATAAAATACTGGCAAATGGAATCCAGCAGCATATCAAAAAGCTTATCCACCACGATCAAGTAGTCTTCATCCCTGGAATGCAAGGCTGGTACAACATACACAAATTAATAAATGTAATCCATCATATAAACAGAATCAATGACAAAAACCACATGACTATCTCCATAGATATAGAAAAGGCCTTTGACAAAATTCAACAGTCTTTCCTGCTAAAAACTCTCAATAAACTACATATTGATGAAATGTATCTCAAAATAATTACAGCTATTTATGACAAACCCACAGCCAGGGCAATCAGGCAAGAGAAAGAAACAAAGGTATTCAATTAGGAAGTCAAATTATCTCTGTTTGCAGATGACATGATTGTATATTTAGAAAACCCCATCATCTCAACCCAAAATCTCCTTAAGCTGATAAGCAACTTTAGCAAAGTCTCAGGATAAGAAATCAATATGCAAAAATCACAAGAATTTCTATACACCAATAACAGACAAACAGAGAGCCAAATCATGAGTGAGCTCCCATTGACAATTGCTACAAAGAGAATAAAATACCTTGGAATACATCTTACAAGGGATGTGAACTACCTCTTCAAGGAAAACTACAAATCACTGCTCAACGAAATAAAAGAGGACACAAACAAATGGAAGAACATTCCATGCTCATGGATAGGAATAACCAATATTGTGAAAATGGTCATACTGCCCTAGGTAATTTACAGATTCAATGCCATCCCCATCAAGCTACGAATGACTTTCTTCACAGAATTAGAAAATACTACTTTAAAGTTCATATGGAACCAAAAAAGAGCCCATATCGCCAAGACAATCTAAGCAAAAAGAACAAAGCTGGAGGCATCACACTATCTGACTTCAATCTATACTACAAGGCTACAGTAACCAAACAGCATGGTACCGATATCAAAACAGATCTATAGACCAATGGAACAGTACAGAGGCCTCAGAAATAACACCACACATCTACAACCATCTGATCTTTGAAAAACCTGACAAAAACAAGCAATGGAGAAAGGATTCCCTATTTAGTAAATGGTGCTGGGAAAACTAGCTAGTCATAGGTAGAAAGCTGAAACTGGATCCCTTCCTTACACCTTATACACAAATTAATTCAACAGGGATTAAAGACTTAAATGTTAGGCCTAAACCCATAAAAACCCTAGAAGAAATCCTAGGCTACATCATTCAGGTCATAGGCATGGGCAAAGATTTCATGACTAAAATACCAAAAGCAATGGCAACAAAAGCCAGAATAGACAAATCAGATCTAATTAAACTAAAGCTCTTCTGCACAGTAAGAAAAACTACCAACAGCATGAATAGACAACCTACAGAATGGGAGAAAATTGTTGGCAATCTATCCATCTGACAAAGGGCTAGTATCCAGAATCTACAAAAAACTGAAACAAATTTACAAGAAAAAAACACCATCAAAAATTGGGCAAAGGATATGGACAGACACTTCTCAAAAGAAGACATCTATGCAGCCAACAGACACCTGAGAAAATGCTCATCATCACTGGTCATCAGAGAAATGCAAATCAAAACCACAGTGAGATACAATCTCAGGCCAGTTAGAATGGTGATTATTTGAAAGTCAGGAAACAACAGATGCTGGAAAGCATGTGGAAAAATAGGAAGGCTTTCACACTGTTTGAGGGATTGCAAATTAGTTCCACCACTGTGGAAGACAGTGTGGCCATTCCTCCAGGATCTAGAACTAGAAATACCATCTGACCCAGCAATCCCATTACTGGGCATATACCCAAAGGATTATAAATCATGCCACTATAAAGACACAAGCACATGTATGTTTATTGCAGCACTATTCACAATAGCAAAGACTTGGAACCAACCCAAATGTCCATCAATGATAGAACTGATTAAGAAAATGCAGCACGTATACACCATGGAATAGTACACAGCCATAAAAACAGATGAGTTTTTGTCCTTTGCGGGGACTTCGATGAAGCCAGAAACCATCATTTTCAGCAAACTATCACAAGGACAGATAACCAAACACCACATGTTCTCACTCATAGGTGGGAATTTACCAATTAGAACACTTGGACACAAGGCAGGTAACATCACACAATGGGGTCTGTCAGGGGCTGGAGGGCTAGAGGAGAGATAGCAGTAGGAGAAATATCTAATGTAAATGATGAGTTGATGGGTGCAGCAAAACAACATGGCACATGTAAACCTATGTAACAAACCTGCATGTTGTCCACATGTACCCTAGAACTTAAAGTATAATAAAAAAATAAAAAACAAATAGATTGATTTACACGTGTTGAACAATACTTTCATTGGAGAGATAACTCCTTCTTCGTCATGGTGTATAATCCTTGCAATATGTTATTGAATTTGGTGTTCTAATGTTCCGAGGAGAATTTTTACATCAATAGTCAACAGGAAAATTGATTTGTAGTTGTATTTTTTTTTCTCCTTAGTGTCTTTGTGGGGTTTGGTGTTGTGTTAATGCTGGGCTCATAAAATAAGTTGGAAATTGTTTTATCTTTTTCATTTTTCTGAAGTAGTTTAAGAAGGGTTGGTGTTAACCCTGCTTTAACATTTTGAAAAAAATATGTATTTAATGAAGTGATCCGGGCCTGGGCTTTTTGAGGGGAGGTTGTTGTTACTACTTATATGCCTATTCAGATTTTTTTATGGTTTATTTTTAGCATAATCTGTATTTCTAGACATTTGTCTATTTCTCTTAGCTTATCATATTTTTTGGCATATACTTGGAATTAAACTTTTATAATCTCTTCTTTTCCTACTTTTGTGGCATCAGTAGTAATAGCTCCTCTTTTATTTATGAATTTAATTATTTGAGGTATCTTCTTTTTTCTTTTAATCTGTTTGTCGGTTTTCTTAATCTTTTCAATAAAACCAAACTTTAATTGATTTTTCTATGGCTTTTAATTGTTATTTATTTATAACTGCTGAAATTCTTATTCTTTACTGATGTTTGATTACATTTACTAGTTGATTTAGATAGATTTTTTAAATGTACACATTTACTACTACAATTGAATACAAGCTTTAGATGCATTCAATAATTTTGTTATGCTTTGTCTCCAGTTATGTTGAAATTTTCACTGTGATTTCTTCTTTAACCCATAATGTTGTTTAGGAGCATGTTACTTGATTTTTATGTATTTGCAAATTTTTAAATTTTTCTTCTGGTATTCACTTCTAGTTCCCTTCCATTTTAGTTATAAATGATACTTCATATGATTTTAATTTTCTTGAATTGATTTCTTTGTGGTCCGATTTGTGATATAGTCTCAAGAATGTTCCATGTGCACACCAGAATCATGCGCATTCTGTTGTTGAGAAGACCGTTTCTAAAAGTCTGTTGGATTGGGTTGAATCACTCCTTGCTCAATCCTCTGTCTTCATTTGGTCTCCCAGGTTGTCCTCTCCATTATTAAAGTCTCCTATCATTTTGGTGGTGGTCTCTATTCCTCCCTTTATTTTTATTTATAATTTTGTTTTTTACACAGACGAAGTGTTGCTATCTTGCCCAGGTTAGTCTCAACTCCTGGGCTCAAGCCATCCTCCTGCCTCTGCCCCCGCCAAGATGCAGGGATTACAAGCAGGCGTGAGCCACTGTACTCAGCCTATTTCTCCTTTTAATTCTGTCATTATTTGTGTTATGTGTTTGGAATAGTTGCTGATTCATGTGCATATTTTAATTATGATACCTTCTTGGAGATTTATTTTTATTATATAATGTCCTTGTTTGTCTTTATGACCGTTTTTTGCTTAAAGTCTAATCATCTAATGTAAATGTGACCCACTTTGTTCTATTTTGGTTGCTATTTAGGATGATTTGGTTACCATATAGAATATAATTTTCCATCCCTGCACTTTCATTCCATGTTTATCCTTAAATAAACATAATTTATTTGATTTTATATTTTTATTTTTATAAACAATTTATAAACAGAATTCATTCGATTTTATATTTTTATTTCTTCAGTGACCTTCTGTCTGTTATTGGAGAATTTAACATTGTTACATATAAGGTTATTATTTGCAGTTAAGGAGTTACTACTGCCATTTTGTTAATTGTATTGTGTTTCTTTTGTACTTCTTTTGTTTATTTATTTTATTTCTTGCTGTATTCCTTTTTGTCTAATTAATTTTTGTACTAATATGTTTTTATTTCTTTTTCATTTTATACATTCTACATGTATTATCTTTGTGATTACTATACAGGTGACATGAAACGTCTCAAAGTTATAACAATCTAGTTTAATCTGATGTTATCTCAGTAGCATATAAAAACTCCAGTCTTTTACATGACTGTCCTTCCCAACACTCATGTTGTTCTTGATGTCACAAATTAGGCCTTTTTACATGATGTATTCTTTAACATACATATAAAATATTTTTGTATATTGGTGTCAAATACTATAAGGGGATTGAAATTACTTACCAACATCACAATAATACAGGATGCTATATTTCTCTATATATTTGCTTTACAACAGAGCTCTATAGTATTCTATGGCTTTTTTGGTACTCTCATTTTTTAATCTCAAAGGACTTTCTAGCATTTCTTGAAGAACAAACCTAGCGGTCATAAACTCCTTCATAGTGGTCATAATAAAGGGTATTCAGTTAGGGAAAGAGGAAGTCAAATTGTCCCTATTTGCAGATGACATGATTGTATATCTAGAAAACCCCATCGTCTCAGCCCAAAATCTCCTTAAGCTGATAAGCAACTTCAGCAATGTCTCAGGATACAAAATCAATGTACAAAAATCACAAGCATTCTTGTACACCAACAACAGGCACACAGAGAGCCAAATCATGAGTGAATTCCCATTCACAATTGCTTCAGAGAGAATAAAATACCTAAGAATCCAACTTACAAGGGATGTGAAGGACCTCTTCAAGGAGAACTACAAATCACTGCTCAATGAAATAAAAGAGGATACAAACAAATGGAAGAACATTCCATGCTCATGGGTAGGAAGAATCAATATCATGAAAATGGCCATACTGCCCAAGGTAATTGATAGATTCAATGTCATCCCCATCAAGCTACCAATGACTTTCTTCACAGAATTGGAAAAAAACTACTTTAAAGTTCATATGGAACAAAAAAGGGCCCACATCACCAAGTCAATCCTAAGCCAAAAGAACAAAGCTGGAGGCATCACGCTACCTGACTTCAAACTATACTACAAGGCTACAGTAACCAAAACAGCATGTTACTGGTACCAAAACAGAGATATAGACCAATGGAACAGAACAGAGCCCTCAGAAATAATGCTGCATATCTACAACTATCTGATCTTTGACAAACCTGACAAAAACAAAAAAATGGGGAAAGGATTCCCTACATAATAAATGATGCTGGGAAAACTGGCTAGCCATATGTAGAAAGCTGAAACTGGATCGCTTCCTTACAGCTTATACACAAATTAATTCAAGATGGATTAAAGACTTAAATGTTAGATCTAAAACCATAAAAACCCTAGAAGAAAACCTAGGCAATACCATTCAGGACATAGGCATTGGCAAGGAGTTCGTGTCTAAAACACCAAAAGCAATGGCAACAAAAGCCAAAATTGAGAAATGGGATCTAATTAAACTAAAGAGCTTCTGCACAGCAAAAGAAACTACCATCAGAGTGAATAGGCAACCTACAGAATGGGGGAAAATTTTTCCAATCTACTCATCTGACAAAGGGCTAATATCCAGAATCTACAATGAACCCAAACAAATTTACAAGAAAAACCCAAACAACCCCATCAAAAACTGGGTGAAGGATATGAACAGACACTTCTCAAAGGAAGACATTTATGCAGCCAAAAGACACATGAAAAAATGTTCATCATCACTGGCCATCAGAGAAATGCAAATCAAAGCCACAATGAGATACCATCTCATACCAGTTAGAATGACGATCACTAAAAAGTCAGGAAACAACATGTGCTGGAGAGGATGTGGAGAAATAGGAACACTTTTACACTCTTGGTGGGACTGTAAACTAGTTCAACCATTGTGGAAGTCAGTGTGGCGATTCCTCAGGGATCTAGAACTAGAAATACCATTTGACCCAGCCATCCCATTACTGGGTATATACCAAAGGACTATAAATCATGCTGCTATAAAGACACATGCACACGTATGTTTATTGCAGCACTATTCACAATAGCAAAGACTGGGAACCAACACAAATGTCCGACAATGATAGACTGGATTAAGAAAATGTGGCACATATACACCATGGAATACTATGCAGCCATAAAAAATGATGAGTTCATGTCCTTTGCAGGGACATGGAGGAAGCTGGAAACCATCATTCTCAGCAAACTATCACAAAGACAAAAAACCCAACACTCGCATGTTCTCACTTATAGGTGGGAATTGAACAATGAGAACACGTGGACACAGGAAGGGGAACATCACACACCAGGGACAGTTGAGGGGTGGGGGGATGGGGGAGGGATAGCATTAGGAGATATACCTGATGCTAAATGACTAGTTAATGGGTGCAGCACACCAACATGTCACGTGTATACATATGTAACAAACCTGCACGTTGTGCACATGTACTCTATAACTTAAAAGTATAATAAAAAAAAGAAACAAGCAAAACAACTAATAAAAACTCTATACTGCCATTCTTTTCAACTTTTTGTTGTTTCTCTTCATTCCCTATTTTACAGTCTATGTATTGGAAATAAATACATTGTAGTTATTATTTTTATTGGTTTATTGTTTACTCTTTCTATTTGAGATTTTTGCACCCCATAATTACCATATTATAATATTCAGTGTTTTTCCATGTGCTATTGCTAGTGAGTTGTGTACCTTCAGATGATTACTTATTGCTCACTAACTTGTTTTCTTTTAGGTTAAGATATCCCTTTAGCATTTCTTGTAGGACAGGTCTGGTGTTAATGAAATCCCTCAGTTTTTGTTTGTTGGAAAAAGTTCTTATTTTTCCGTCAAGTTTAAAGGACATTTTTGCCAGATACATTATTCTAAAGTAAAAGTCTTTTCTTCCTTCCGTTTTTTAATATGTCATGCCAATCTCACAGCCTGTAAATTTTCCCCTGAAAAGTCTGCTGTCAGATGTATTGGAGTTCCGCTGAATGTTATTTGTTTCTCTTCTCTCGATGCTTTTAGAATCATTTCTTTATCCTTAACCTTTGGGAGTTCAGTTTAGTGCCTTGAGGTGGTCTTCTGTGGGTTAAATCTGCTTTATGTTCTGTAACTTTCTGTTACTCGAATGTTGATATTAAATGTTGAGGAATTGTTTAATATTATTTAATATTTATTTAAATAAATATTCAACTCATCTCTTTTTCTACCTCCTCTTTAAGGCCAATAACTCTTAGATTTGCTATTTTGAGGCTATTTTTAAAATTGTATAGGCATGCTTTATTTTTTATTCCTTTTTGTCTCCTCTGACTTTGTACTTTTAAATAGTCTGGCTTCAAGTTCACTAAATCTATCTTCTCCTTGGTCAATTCTTTTAAGTAATTCTGATCCATTCTTCAGTATGACAATAGCATTTTAACCTCAGAATTTCTACTTTATTCTTTTTATTTCAATCTCATTGTTAAATTTATCTGATAGAATTTTGGATTCCTTCTCTGTGTTATATTGTACATTTCTTTGAATTACCTCAACCAGTTATTTTGGATTTCCTGTATGAAAGGTCACATATCTTTGTTTTTCCAGGATTTGTCCCTGGTACTTTATTTAGCTTGTTTGGTGAGGTCATGTTTTCCTGGATGGCCTTGATACTTGTAGATATTCATCTGTATCTGGGCATTGAAGAATTCAGTCTTTATTGTAGTCTTCACAGTCTGGGCTTGTTAGTGCCCATTATCTTTGGGAACACTTTCCAGGTATTCAAAGAAACTTGGGTCCCAAACCCAATAGCACAGTAGTTTATGCAAACACGTAGAGGTAGTGCCTTGGTGGCCTTGGATTAACATCAAGAAAAATTCTCTTGATTTATCAAGTAGAGACTCTTGTTCTCTTCCCTTACTTTCTCTCAAATCAGCAGTCTCTCTTTCTGTGCTGAGACATGTGGAGCTGGGGTTGGGGTAACAGAAGAACTCCTGTGGCAGCCACCACTGAGACTGTGCTGGTTCACACCTGAAGTAGGCACAGAACTTGGTCTCACCCAAGGCCCACTGCAACCACTACTTGGCTACCATATAAGTTTATTCAAAGCCCTAGGACTCTGTGATTAATAGTTGGCAATGCCAGCCAGGTTTGTGTCTCTGCCTATAGGGTTGAAAGTTCCCCTAGCCATGAGTGGGTCCACAGATGCTACCTGGGAGCCAGAGATTAAAGCATAGAATCTTCAAAATTTAGCTGCTCTTCTATTTTATTGTAGCTAACTTGGCACTTAGGGAATAAGACAAAGTATTTTCTACTCTTCTTTCCCCTCTCTGCAGGCAGAAGAGCTTCTTCTATGACTGCCCACACTACTGGCCCATGGGGGGTTTCCACCAAATCATCATCACTTTCTCACTTAAAGCCCAAGGACTCTTTAGTTAGCTTGTGATAAATTCTGCAATGCCTGGGACTCGACCTTTGGCCCAGGGCAAGTGCAGAAATGCTGACCAAGAAGACCCTAGGCCTGGACTCAGGGACTCTAAGAATCTGCTTGGTGATCTACCCCACTGTGGTTGAGCTGGTATACCAGGTGCAATGTAGAGTTCCCTTTACTTTCCCCCCTGCCTTTCTCAAACAGAAGTCTTTCACCATAGCTACCACAGCTAGAAATGTACTGGGTCACACCTGAACTTAGCACTTCTCAGATCCCAATGCCCATGGTGTATTACCTGGTTGTCACTCTTTTTTATTCTGGGTACAGGGGTTCTTTAGTCAGCAGGTGATGAATTCTGCCAGGTCTTTACTGACATGGCAGCACTGAGTTTGATGTAAAGTCCTCCAGTCACTGTGCTCTCCCTCTCCCAAATTCACAGGTTTCTGTGTGTTGTGTGGCTGCTGCTAGGTGGGGGGTGGGGGAGTGGTGTTGTGAGCACTCCCTTAGCTGCTCTGGCTGCTGTCTCGGTAGACCCCATACTCCCCACCCTCCACATTCCACTGACTCTGAGCCCAGTTCAGAATATGACTTGCCTAATAATTGAAGTCCTTGTGGCCTAGACTGCCCCTTAAGTTCTCTTAGAGTCCAATAGCACGTCAACTCATGATGGCAAGACTTGTAAAAACTCAAGCTCCCAACACTAGGATGGGAGGTTTTCCTCTTTCTAGGGCCAATACACACGCTCCTTCCATTGGCAGATGTCAGCTGAGTACAGTCTGGTTCTGCTTTTCACTGTGACAGGGTAGTACTGAGTTTATTGCAAAGCCTCACAAACTATGCGCTCCCTCTCCCAAACATACTATCTCTGCACGATGTAGCCACTAGTGGTGGTTGAAAAAGAGGTGGCATCCGTGCTTCTAGACCGTCCTTTATTTTTTTTGTCTTCTCCAATGTCTGTTTCAGTGATATGAAGTTAATACCAGGTACTGTGATTGCTCACCCAATTTTTGGTCCCTTTGACAGTGCTTCTTGAATGTAGTTAGTTGTGAAAATTTGGTGTTTTTGTGTGGTGGATGAGAATGTAGGCTTCTATTCTGCCCTCTTACTCTGTCTCTGCCTTAAATTTTTTAGATTCAGGGAGTATATTTGCAGGTTTATTACATGGATATATTGTGTGATGCTGAGCAATGTGGGATATTATTGATCCCATCACCAAGGTAGTGAGCATATATTGTGGGATATAATTGATCCCATCACCTAGGCAGTAAGCATAGCACCTATGGTTTTTCACCCCCTGCCCTCCTCCTTCCCTCATTCATCTGGTAGTTCTCAGTGTCTATTGTTGTCATCTTTATATTCATGAGTACCCCATGTTTAGATCCGACTTATAGGCAAGAACATATGGTATTTGGTTTTCTGTTCCTGTATTAATTTCCTTATGATAATGGCCTCCAGACCTATGCATGTTACTGCACAGGACATAATTGTGTTCTTTTTAATGTGTGCATAGTGTTTTTTGGTGTATATGTGCACATATTTCTATCCAATTTATTGATTCACACATAAGTTAATTCCATGCCTTCCCTATTGTGAATAGAATATGATGCATATACAAGTGCATGTGGGGTTTCTTTTTTGTAGAATTCTTAATTTTCTTTTGGATATATACTCAGTAATGGAATTGCTGGTTGAATGGCACTTCTGTTTTAAATTCTTTGAAAAATCTCCAAACTGCTTTTCACAGTGGCTGAACTAATTTACATTCTCACCAACAGTGTATAAGCATTTCATTTTCTCTGAAGTCTAACCAGAATTTGTCATTTTTTTACTTTTTAATAGTAGCCATTCTGACTAATATGAGATGGTATCTCACATTGACTTGCATTTCTCTGATGATTAGTGATGTTGGACATTAGGAAAACAACCCCATTAAAACATTGACAAGGGACATAAGCAGACACTTCTCAAAAGAAGACGAGCCAGGCACAGTGGCTCACGCCTGTAATCCCAGCACTTTGGGAGGCCAGGGTGGGGGGATCACAGGGTCAGGAGATCGAGACCATCCTGGCTAACACGGTGAAACCCTGTCTCTACAAAAAATAAAAAAAATTAGCCAGGCGTGGTGGTGGGCGCCTGTAGTCCCAGCTACTCGGGAGGCTGAGGCAGGAGAATGGCATCTACCCAGGAGGCAGAGCTTGCAGTGAGCCAAGATTGCACCACTGCACTCCAGCCTGGGCGACAGAGAGAGACTCCGTCTCAAAAAAAAAAAAAAAAAAAAGATACAGAAGTGGGATTCTTATTCTATCACATTAAGCTGCCTTTCCTTTGCAAATACAAAATCAAACCATTCAAAAAATCACTTTAATTGTAGAGATTGACAGTATCTTTCCCCTTCCCTATCTCCTTTCCTCTTTTGTGATTTTTTTTTCTGACCACTATGAATCCACTCCACAGAGTAACCTCCTTTCTTAATCTGTGTGAATTGTGGTGATGAGCTAGTCAGCTCTCTTAAAACCACTAACAAAAAAGTTTTAAATTTCCTAGTTAGTAATACATTTTTAGCATGCCACAAGATACTCTTAGAACAAGGACTTCTGGTCCAGGCATTATGGATTATGATGATTAGTTCTCTGGATTTCTATAAGCTTTGAAATTATGACGTAAAAATCTAAAATAAGTCGGACTTCATGCTATTTATACATTTATTGGGTTTGTTAATTATTCCATAGGAAAACAGATGAAAGACTTTTGTAGAATTCAATTCTGCTTCACCATACTTAGGGTTACAAGAAGGCAATTATATTGATGTAATTGACAGACTGAATTAACCTCAGTCATCACATGTGATTTTTCTAGAGTTTTTTTAATGGTGCTGACATTCTCTTCAATATGTCCATGCTTAGCTTGGGTTTCTGGGGGACAGATGAGTAGCTAGTACTACCCATCTAAAACATAATGTTCACTAGTTGGAATAATGGTGTGATATGATAGTCTTCAAGATGATGCCCTCAATTTCTTTCCTCCCTGCATGCACATGCTGCTGTTTACATTGACAGATAGAGTCGAATCTCCCATTTCTTGAATCTGTGCTGGTCACAATGACTTGCTTTTCCAATAGGATGGAGCAGAAGTCGTATTCTAGGACCTCCAAGGCTAGGTCCTAAGAAGCTTTGTAGTATTTGCCTGTGTGTCTTGGGACAAACTACCACATTGTGAGCACTCCAGGTAACATGGAGAAGTCAGATAGGCATCACACTCAGCAGCCAATATGCACTGCCAGCCATGTAAGTGACCTGTCTAGACTCTTTAGCCTAATTGAGCTTTCAGGTGACTTCAGCAGCAGCCAACCAACCACAACTGCAAGAAAGACTCCAAAAGAGAACTTTTGTAGTGCCCATCAACCCACAAAACCATGAGAAATAACGTTATTAAAATTACTAAACAAATAATAACAATAAACAATATTAAACAATAAATAATTCCGTAAGTTTTGGAATGGCTTACTATTCAGCAAGAGATGGCTAGAACAAGTACTAAATATTGCACAATACTGAATAAGTATAAGTTTATTTGTATAATATACTTCTATATTTCAAAGCCATTGACATTTCTGGAAAGAGTGCAAAAGTGAGCACTGATTAAATGGTTCCCAAGAGAAGTTGTCTGTTGTGTCTCAATAGCATCATTTACCAATGGGAGCTGTATTTTGTTTTTGGAAAATATACATTTTAATGTTCATTTTGAAAAATATACTAACCATTGTTTAGAAAGGCATATGCTATTTTGAAAAAAATTTGAGCGAACCAGAGAAGTGTAAACTTTAATGCTCTAATCATATTTATATGCTATTTAACCCATAAGTCCAAAGTCTGATGACAAATATGTTTATGTAATACTGATATTTGGATAAATAAGTTAAACTAACAGCTTTCTTTTTAAATGATAGGCTTATAATTGGTATGATGTTGAGATGGCTGCAGTGGATGGGCTCATCACCAGAATAAAATTTTCTCTTTAATACTTTTTTAGAACATTAAGTGAAAACCAGAGAGTCTAAAACTGGGTTACACAGCAGCAATAAAATCAGAGTGACACTTACTTTGCAGCAGCAGGACTGGAATTCTTGCTGTTGGGGTTGGTGGCAGCAAACTCAATTATGGGTGTCTCCTGCTTCATGCTTAGATGATGTGTTGGAACACTTCCTGTTTAGAACTCTCTAACACTTCCTGACTAGAGCTGTTTAAAATAGAAACAAACTCCTCTGATTTTGAATTTAGCCTATTTATTGTTATGATTTGTTCATATGTTTCTACTTTTTAGACTGTGGCTTTCTTGTAGACAGAAATTACATCTTATACCTCTTTTTCTTCAGCAGCAGCATGCCTGGCACCTAGTTGAATTGTCAGGTTCATTGAATGAGTAAGGCAAAATTATACTAAACTTAAACTATTAACTTTATCAATTTTACTCAGAAAATATATAGCTAAGTATGACGTATGAATCAATTTACTCACTTATTCAACAAACTTTTTAAGTGACTACAATATGTTATGAGCTAGGAATATGACAGTAAACAAATCTCACCTTGTCTCAAACTTCAGTGGATCCAGGAGTCTCTAGAAGTTTAATTCTTGCTCAATCAGCAATTCCTTTTCACTGAAGACTTGACAAGAAGTTTTGAGAAGGCAAGAGTGTGTGAACTCAGCAGATGTTTGTGATGCACCTACCTACTGTGTGCCAGAAGCTGTAGTGTCACAGGCTCTGCCTGTGTCTCCTAGGAAAGGTGAAAACTAAGGACAATATTTTACACAACAAATAATGGCAAGTATGCCATGTGATGGAGAGGGAAAGTGCTGGCTCCCAAGAGTATAACAGGCACTGAGCCTAGCGTGGGGTCCAGGCGTCTCTGGCATGTTGCCCTCCTAGGTCCTGGTTGTCCTTCCTTGTTGCTTCTGCTGTCTTCTTCAGTTACATCTGCTTCTCTGCATTTCCTCATTTTACGGTATGTGGGATGCAGTCATCTCTGAACAGGAGTAGGCAACTGTGCACCTGTTACACCATGCTTGATGCTCTGCATTGACGTACAATGGGCCCAGGTTTTCCTGGTGGACTGCTTGGGCCATTCTTGTCATCTGGCTCTGAAGTCTTTGCTCACAGAGGTGCACTTGCCAGATGGGTAAGCCAGAGATCTGGGGTCCTCTGATGAGGCCACTCTCACCCTGCTTATATTCCCTGACATACATAACAGATGAAGCTCAGGTGGGCAATGCACCTCAGGCCACAGTGTGGACTGTTGTAACCAAGCGAGTTATAGAGGAACGCCACACTTTGAGACAAATTAAGGAGTCCTTTATTAGCTGGCAACCGAGAGGCATGTAATGCTCAAAATTCTCTTGGCCCCGAGGAAGGGGCTGGTTTTGTTTTTATACCGTGGTCTAAATAGGGGAGGGGCAAGTTTAGCTGAAACAGGTTTTACAGAAGCAGAGCTGGCAAATAGTTAAAAAATTAATTGGTTACAATAGCAGTTACAAAACAAATAAACAGTTCCAGGTGCAGGGTCTTAAACTATCACAAAGAGAGAAATGCAGGGGTTTTGCGTGACATTCACCGAGTGCGTACCCAGGAGCAGCTGGTGCAGCTTGCCTCAATATCTTATCAGTAAGTGCATTCCTGGACCTGCTTTGAGTCAGTTTACACTAGTTATGCAATTAAGGGTGGGAGGTAAAGGGGGCTGCACGTGAAGAAACTAAAATGGAGTCTGTCCGGCTCTCTCTCCGCTAGGAGAGAGTCACTCAGGTTAAAACAAGGTAGGGTATCACAGGACCATGTACAATTCTTCAAACTCCAGCTTCAACTCTCTTTCTTATTGCTCTCTTAGGACAGTATATTTAGATCAGAGTAAATGAAAGTAATGTTATTAGGAGATACGATTAAAATTGATCCCATTTGTAAAAAGGGAAGTAGATTATTTGTGAACTGTAATACTTTTTTTTTAGTGAAGAATCACCTTAAAACTTGGAACCTGGATACAAGATAATTCCTTCATTCTGTAAAAGTTTAGTAGCAAACTATATGCCAGGACTGTGCTAGGTACTAGGGATACATGGTTGAATATATAGTATAAGATGCCTTGGAGTGTCAGATAGTTTCATATAAATGGCTCATGCAGTATATAGACAGTGTGGTAAAAAGAGACTACTGAGATGCGCAGAGGACAGACAATAAAGCGTCTTCGAATGGTAGATAAATGTGTTTGGACTTTTCACTCAGGGCTGTTGAAGTTTTTGAAGGTCAGTGGTCTCAGAGTTTTGGTGTTTTCAAGCCCTGCTAAGCACTTTCTTTCTAGCTGATGATTGGCCACCATTACTGATCATCTATTGGCTCTGTCTGATTCAGCAATCCCACCACTGAGTATTTATGCAAAGGAAAAGAAATCAATGTATCAGAAAGATAACTGTACTTGTGTATTTGTTGCAACACTATTCACAGTAGCACAGACATAAAATGAAACTAAATACCCATCAACAAATGATTGGAGAAAGGAAATGTAGAAAATATACACAATGAAATACCATTCAGGCATAAAAAACAATAGAATCATAACTTTTGCAGACACATGGATGGAACTGGAGGCCATTGTTGTAAGTGAAGCAAGCCAGACACAGAGTAAACATCATACTTTATCACTCATAAGCGGGTGCTAAAAGATGTGTAGATATTGACATAGAGAGTGGAATGATAATGGAGACTCAGCAGGGTGAGGGGATGGAAGGGGTGAACAGTGAGAAATTACTTAATGGGTACAATGTGCATTATTCTGGTGATGGATACCTAAAAGCCCTGACTTCACCACTATGCCATCCATGCTTACAGCAAAATTACACTTGGAACCCATAAATTTATACACAAAAAGTCTTAGACCTCTCTCTCTTCTCTCATAAGACTCAGAGCTCAGTGATCCCCTTGGATCCCTCAGCCTGCTGAGTTTTGATTTTCCTACCTAAGGTGATTTTGGGCAGAGACAAGGGAGTGTTTCTGGAAGATGTTCTCAGGCACACGCTTCTAAAGAAACATTGGAGACTCTTCTAGTGGCCTTTATCTAGTCACTGCTTTAAGCAAGGAATAAAACATCTGTGGCTAAAATTTGTAAAACTGTGTTTCCCACCCACCCTTCAGACCTGACAGAAGAGATTTTAGGATTTTAAGGGAACAGCTTTTTCCTGACCTAAAAGGGCACAGTAGTGTAAAGGCCAATGTCACGTAAGTACCTGTTCCCCATCTGTAAAATAACTTTCAGGTACTATTCCCACAGCTGGAATCAGTACAGTGTTTTGACTGAGGTATTGGAAAAGCATATGAGCTCATTATCATTTGAACATATGAGTAATGTAAAATTTAGGCAGCATTTTATTTGAAAGGATTATTTATGCAATTTTTAATTAACTGATTTATATTGCGGTTATTTCTTTATTTTATTTATTTATTTTTTTTATTATACTTTAAGTTTTAGGGTACATGTGCACATTGTGCAGGTTACTTACATACGTATACATGTGCCATGCTGGTGCGCTGCACCCACTAACTCATCATCTAGCATTAGGTATATCTCCCAATGCTATCCCTCCCCTCTCCCCCCTCCCCACCACAGTCCCCCTGGTAATGTTTGGAAAAAACACATGAAAAAATGCTCATCATCACTGGCCATCAGAGAAATGCAAATCAAGACCACTATGAGATATCATCTCACACCAGTTAGAATGGCAATCATTAAAAAGTCAGGAAACAACAGGTGCTGGAGAGGATGTGGAGAAATAGGAACACTTTTACACTCTTGGTGGGACTGTAAACTAGTTCAACCATTGTGGAAGTCAGTGTGGCGATTCCTCAGGGATCTAGAGCTGGAAATACCATTTGACCCAGCCATCCCATTACTGGGTATATACCCAAAGGACTATAAATCATGCTGCTATAAAGACACATGCACACGTATGTTTATTGCGGCATTATTCACAATAGCAAAGAGTTGGAACCAACCCAAATGTCCAACAATGATAGACTGGATTAAGAAAATGTGGCACATATACACCATGGAATACTATGCAGCCATAAAAAATGATGAGTTCATGTCCTTTGTAGGGACATGGATGAAACTGGAAACCATCATTCTCAGTATTGCGGTTATTTCAAATAAAAATCAGGTCGTTGTGTTGTAAGCTAGAAATATTTACAATAACACACGGTCTTGATTATCTCATATGATGAAGACTAAAGCAAAATAATTTATCTTGGGGAATTCTGTGACAGTTTCTCTTTCACTTTGCTTTAATAATGACTTCAAACTGTTGTACATATATAGAGAACTCCTGACTAAAGAGAATATTTTGTCTATTGTGCTATGTTTCTGTAACTTTTTAAGATCTAGAGGAACATATAATTAGTCTCAGTTGGCCAACTAAATGTTATGGAGTCAGCTTCTGTGTATGTGCTGAGCATTGAAGGAATGGTGGAGACAAGGCTGCTGCCCTCACAGAGTCTGCAGAGAAAACCTGATGGAGTGTGGCAGGGAACATGCTGGGAGCATCCCAGGGTGCCAAAAGCGCACACAGATGGAACACCTGCCTTAGAACAGGGGTGAGTCAGACAAGGAGAGGTGTCAGGAAAAACAAGGAAAGTTTAAAATGCAGGAATAGAAACGCACTTGAGAAATCCATGGGGAATGAAAAGAGAATGGCTGAGCAGCAGCAGATTGTCAAAAAGGAAATCAAGAAGGATCAGCCAAAGAGGTTGATGGAGAACCAGGAGAAAGAAGGTGACACTGAAGCCAAGGGTAGGAAAGTGTTTCAGCATTTCTGGGAAAAAATGACATGTTCTGTCTTAACCTTGCTGTTTTATGAGTCATATAGCGACATTCCAGGTTCTGAGAAGTCCAGCACTAAAGATGTTTCTTTTAGTTTGCTTAACCCAGCATTTGCCAGAATAATCTGGGCTTAGTGTGAGTGTGTGTGTGTGTGTGTGCGCCTGTGTGTTCTACTAATATCTCACTGAGGCTAGTGCTCTATACAACATAATTTTTAAAACACTGGTTTTATCCATCTTTTTGTTCAGCTGCAGCAACACTTACAAAGGTCAACTTTGATCATGTGTCTTCGTTACTAAAAGAAACAAAACAAACTAATGAATAAAGCCCACCTGGCAGTGACTCCTCACTACCTGTATGATGGAGCCCACCTGGCTTGGCCTGGGTGCCCTGTGCTGACCTGGCCGTGCTGTCTTCTGCCTGCTGCTTTGCCTCCACTTTCCTCCTGGAGAAGGTAGAGATGCTCTGAGCTTTGGCTCGTCTGGAACATGTGTCCTTCCCCTCATGTGGCCCATGTTTTCCTGAGTCCACTTTAATCTCGTTTAAGGGTATAGAACTTTCCTTAAAGCTTTTGGTCAGGTCTCACTCTCTATGCTGTCTTCCTGCCACCTCTACAATGTACATACTTTACTGATACATTAATTATGCTATACCAGCCCAGGTTTTTACTTCTATATCATTTTATATCATCATCTTTTTTTCTTAGAGCTTAGTTCACTTATTTATTCAGTCTTTCCACAATATAATTTTATGTCATATAATTTCATATTGATTTTCATTGGTGTTTATATATCTTTTCTGCAAAAATGGAGGCTTTCTAAATAGATCTTCATTAATGTTGAAAGAACAAGGTTTTAAGTCTTGGTCTCAGCCAAAAGGAGTTCCCCGCATTACCAGGAGGGAAAGAAACACTTGAATTGTTGCATTAGATATTCTTACAGAGAAAGAGAACCACGTGTAATGGAAAATTGCTAACTTGGCCTCAGGGAGTCCAGGTTGATTCACTGAGAAAGTTTGAATTGGTTTAGAAAGCATAGTTCTGAGTTTTCTAGAAGAATAAAATTTAGAGTAGGGCATAAGAAGTAATGCCCATATCAAAAAATTAGAAATATCTCAAATTAACAACCTAACATCACAACTGAAAGAATTAGAGAAGCAAGGAAAACTCAACCACAAAGCTTATAGAAGACAAGAAATAACTAAAATCAGAGCTGAATTGAAAGAAATTGAGACATGAAAAACTGTTCAAAAGATCACTTAAGGTTTTTTGAAAAAATTACTAAGATAGGGCACTAGCTAGATTAATAAAGAAGATGAGAGAAGATTCAAATAAAGAAAATTAGAAATGATGAAGGGAATGTTACCACTGACCCCAGAGAAATAAAAATAACAACCAGTAACTACTACGAGCACCTCTATACACACAAACTAGAAACCCTAGAAGAGATTAATAAATTCCTGGACACATATACTCTCTCAAGACTGAACCAGGAAGAAATTCAGTCTCTGAGCAGACCAATTATGAGCTCCAAAAATTGAATCCGTAATAAATAGCCTACCAACCCCCCAAAAAGCCCAGGACCTGATAGATTAACAAATTTTAACAGATGTACAAAGAAGAGCCAGTACCAGTCCTACTGAAACTATTTCAAGAAATAGAGGAGGAGGGACTCTTCCCCAACTTGTTCTATGAGGCCAGAATCATCCTGATACCAAAGCCTGGCAGTGACAAAACAAAAAAAGAAAACTTCAGGCCAGTATCCTTGATGAACATCCATTCAATGATCCACAACAAAATACTTGCAAACTGAATCTAGCAACACATCAAAAGGCTAATTCACCATAGTGAAATAAGCTTCTTCCCTGGAATGGAAGGGTGGTCCATCATGGGCAAATCAATAAAATGTGATTCATAACATAAATAAAACTAAAGATAAGAACCACGTGATTGTCTCAACAGATGCAGAAAAGACTTTCAGTAAAATTCAACAAAGCTTCATGTTAAAAATTCTCAATAAATGAGGTATCAAAGGAACATACCTCAAAATAATAAAGGCCACCTATGACAAACGCATATTTAAATAGAAAGAGAAGTCCAATTACCTCTGTTTGCAGACAACATAATTCTGTATCTAAACCCTATAGTTGTGACCCAAAACTCCTTAAGCTGATAAACAACTTCCACAAAGTATCAGGACACAAAATCAATGTACGAAATTTGCTAGCATTCCTATACACCAAGAAGAGCCAAACTAAGAGCCAAATCAGAGAGGCAATTTTATTCACAATTTCCATGAAAAGAATAAAGTACATACAAATACAGCTAACCAGGGAGGTGAAAAATCTCTACAATGAAAATTACAAAACACTGCTCAAAGAAGTCAGAGAAGACACAAATAAATGAAAAATCATTCCATGTTAATGGAGAGAAAGAATTAATATCATTTAAATGGTTGTACTGTCCAAAGCTATTCCTATTAAACTACCAATGACATGCTTCACAGAAGTAGAAAAAAGCTATTTAAAAATTCATATAGAACCAAGAAAGAACCTAAGTAGCCAAGGCAATCCTAAGCAAAAAGAACAAAGCTTGAGGCATCACATTACCCGACTTCAAACTAACCTACAGCACCATAGTAACCAAAACAGCATGGTACTAGTACTGAAACAGACACATACACCAGTGGAACAGAATAGAGAGGTTAGAAGTAAGACCACATACCTACAACTAGGTAATCTTTGACAAAGCTGGCAAAAACAATCAATGGGGAAAAGATTCCCTATTCAATAAATGGTGCTGGGATAACTGGCTAGCCATATGCAGAAGATTGAAGTTGGACTTCTTCCTTATACCATATACAAAAATCAACTGAAGATGGATTAAATACTTAAATGTAAAACCCAAAACTATAAAAGCTCTGGAAGACAACCTAGACAATACCATCCTGGACATAGAAAGAGGCAAAGATTTCATGATAAAGACACCAAAAACAACAAATACAACTATTGATAAGTGGGATCTCATTAAACTTAAAAGCTTCTGCTCAGCAAAAGAAATTATCAATAGAGTGAACAACCTATAGAATGAGGAAAAAATATTTACAAACTATGTATCTGACAAAGATCTAATATTCAATGTGAGGAACTTAAATTTACAAGAGAAAAACAAAAAACCCTATTAAAAAGTGGCCAAAGCCCTGACTTCTGAATAGCACTTCTGGACCCAGCCAGGGACTGAGGGATCTCACTGCCCTAAAGGAAAGAACACAGGCCTGTCTGGCTTTGCCACCTGCTAATTGTAGAGACCAAAGGCCTTGAGTGAACATAGGGAGTCGTCAGAAATTGCATGCAGCAGGACTTGAGCAAGACCTGTGCTGTGCTAGCTTCAGGTCTGATCCAGGGCAGTCATAGTGGTGGTGGCCAGAGGTGCTTTTGTCTTTCTTCTCCCAGCTTTAGGTGGCTTAGAACAGAGAGAAAGACTCTGTATCTTTGAGAGAAAATAAGGGTAGGGAAAGAGTCTGTGGCTAGTAATCCAGAAAATTCTCCTGGATCTTGTTGAAGGCTGTCAAGGTGGTAATTCTCTGAGTTTGGAAGAATTACAGCATTATTGGGTATAAGGTGCTCCATAAAGCAGATATGGCTTAGATCACAACACCCAACTCTTTTCAAATATGTGAAAAGCCTTCCCAAGAAAGACAGCTACAAATAATCCCAGACAGTGAAGACTACAATAAATACTCACCTTTTCTCTCTTTAAATTTTATTTTTTAAACTTCTCATATGGTGCTGCATGCCCAAGATTTTAATGTCCAGACACTGAAGAACATCTACTAGCATCAACACCATCCAGGAAAACATGACCTCACCAAGTGAACTAAATAAGGCACTGGGGACAAATCCTGGAGAAAAAGAGATATGTGATGTTTCAGACAGAGAATTCAAAATAGCTGTATTTAAAACAAAAAAAAAAAACTGAAAGAAATTTAAGATAACGAACTAAGGAAATTCCAAATTTTATCAGCTAAACTCAACAAAGAGATTGAAATAGTTACAGTAAATTAAGCAGAAATTCTGAGCTGAAAAATGCAATTGGCATGCTGAAGAATGCATTAGAGCCATGTAATAGCAGAATGGATCAAGCAGAAGAAGTAGTGAGCTTGAAGACAGGCTCTTTGAAAATACATAGAAGAGACAAAAGAAAAAGAATAAAAACAACGAATCATGCCGACAGGATCTAGAAAATAGCCTCACAAAGACAGATCTAAGAGTTATTTGTTTTAAAGAAGATGTAAAGAAAGAGGCAGGGGAGGATCTAGAAAATAGCCTCACAAAGACAGATCTAAGAGTTATTGGTTTTAAAGAAGATGTAGAGAAAGAGGCAGGGGTAGAAAAATTTATTCAAAGGGATAATAACAGAGAACTTTCCAAACCTAGAGAAAGACATCCATATCCAACTACAAAAATGTTATAGAACATTAAGCAGATTTAACCCAAAAAAGACTGCTTCAAAGCATTCAATAGTCTTCCAAAAGTCAAAGATAAAATTTCTTAAGGAAGAAAGAGAAAAGAAACAAATAACCTACTGGGGAGCTCCAACATGTCTGGCAGCAGACTTTACAGTGGAAACTCTACTGGCCAGGAGAGAGAAGCAATAAATATTTAAAGTACTAAAGGAAAGGAACTTTTACCTTAGAATAGAATATACAGTGAAAATGTTCTTCAAAAAAAAAGAATACTGACTTTTTCAGACAAACAAAAGCTGAAGTATTTTATGAATACCATACCTGTCCTAAAGGAATGCTAAAGGGAGTACTTCAATCAGGAAGAAAAGGACATTAATGAGTAATAAATGATCACCTAAAGGTAAAAAAAAATCCTCACTGCTAATAGGATACAAAACAAAACAGAATATTATAACACTATAGCTGTGTGGTGTGCAAACTACTCTTATTTAAAGTAGGAATACTAAATAATATCCAATCAAAAGTAATAGCTACAACAACATTTCAAGACATAGCACAATAAAATATAAATAGAAACAACAAAAAGTTAAAAAGTTAAGGGATGAGCACGACCCGTCCTGAGCCGGCAGATGTGGTGGAAGCCCCGGAGCTCCGGAGCTCCTGGAAGGACTGGAGCGTGGGCGGAAAGGAGGCCGCCCCTAGAGCCGGAAGCCTGCGCAGGGGACAGAGGCCTCCGGAGGCGCCCCCCAGCAACAGCAGGGCGGTGCCACATTGGTCCTGAGCCAGGCCTGGCCGCCGGTGACGGCGAGACTCTCTGGGAGGCCAGCGGTCCTCGTGTGTAGAGGGAGACAGCTGCCCGGGGGCACGGGCGAGCGCCTCTGGGGGTCCTGGATCCGAGACCCGCGGCCCCGGGGTGGCGGTGACGCCTGGAGTCATGCGGGCTTGGCTGGGCCGGGCTCTTGGGGCAGCCAGGCGCCGCTGTCGGCGTCTAGGCCACACCACCCTGAACGCGCCCGCTCGCCTTTGATGTGTTGAAGCTAAGCAGGGTCGGGACTGGTTAGTACTTGGATGGGATTCCGCCTGGTAATAGCGGTACCGTAGGCTTTTGGCTTCCCGCTCCCTCCTTCTTTCCCCCTTTTGTCTCCGTGCTTCCCAACTGCCCCCCGCCTCTTCTCCCCGTTGACCGCCCTGTGCCCCAGCCGAAGCCCAGGACCTCCTCCTGAAGATCCGCCACTGCAGCACCGCCAGGCAGCAGCATCCCACCTCTTCCGACTCGCGGCAGCCCCACCCAACCCGGGCGGGACGGGACCGACCCCGAGGGTGCAGGCGCGGGTTCCCTGAGGTCCCGGGTGTCTTCACGCTCCCCGGACTCCCAGGCAATTGTATTCATTCATTCAGCGTCACTGCAACCGTCCAAGCCGGTGGAAGGGGCGAGCAGGGGCAGCGGGTGCCACAGACCCCAGCCAAGACCTCCGCTCCAGAACCCGAGGGCTGCTTTCCCCAGAGGAAGGACATTTTCTTCGCCAGCCACGAGGAAATCCGTCCCTGTGCACCCTGTTTCCCAATGCCACCGACTTCGTGTAAACTCCAGTCCGGAGGACAGGAGAGAGACCCAGGCCTCGCCCCGTGGACAGGCTCGGCGCCACGGCTCCCGCCAGACACACGAGCACACTCTACAAATCTCGGGGCCCACCGCATCAAGGAGACAGAAAGAAGCAAACAAAGGAAGGACCTTATGAAACGCACCCCCAAAGCAACCAACCAATCCAAGAAAAAAAAACACGTCTCAGGGCTCCATTGGTTTTCCTGGGTGGGGGCCCCTGACCCCTTGTTCTAGCCTGGCCCAAGAACCCTCCACCCCACCCCGGCCTGCTGAAAGGTGCCCTGTCTACCTGAGCAGAGCCTCCCTCTCCAAGGCTCTGTCGCTGTCGCTCCACAACTCCCTCACCCTCTCCCTTTCTCTACTTCCCCCTCCACCTCGCGCTCTACTGTGGTGCTCTCTCTTCCCCCCTCTCTCTCTCCTCCCCCCTTTTCTGTCTCTCTCTCTCTCTCTCTCTCTCTCTCGCTGTCTCTCTCTCTCCCTCTGGTTCTATTTCTCCATCCCTCTCTCCCTTGCTCTCCTTCTGCAGCAGGAGGAGCTGCAGACAGAACCCCTCAGACACCGAGTTGTAGAAGGAAGGGCTTTATTCAGCTGGGAGCATCCGCAGACTCATGTCTCCAAAAACCAAGCTCTCCGAGTGAGCAATTCCTGTCCCTCTTAAGGGCTTCCAACTCTAAGGGGGTCCGCGTGAGAGGGTCTTGATGGATTGAGGAAGCAGAGGGTACGTGACTGGGGGCTGCATGCACAGGTAATTAGATCAGAACAAAACAGGACAGGGATTTTCACAGTGCTTTTCTATACAATGCCTGTGATCTATAGATAACCGAGTAGGTCAGGGGTCGATCTTTAACTACCAGGCCCAGGGTGTGGCGCGGGGCTGTCTGCCTGTGGATTTCATTTCTGCCTTTTAGATTTTACTTCTTCTTTCTTTGGAGGCAGAAATTGGGCATAAGACAATATGAGGGGAGGTCTCCCTTCAAGCTATCTGTGTCTGTGTCTTTGTGTGTCCGTGTGTGTGTGCCCGGGTGTGGTGTGTGTGTGTGTGTGTGTCTGCGCGCATGCACCCGTGTGTATCCGTGTGTGTGTCAGGGTGGGTTTGCTCGTGGTAGTGGTGGGGTGTGTCTGGGTGTCCGTCAGCCCCTCTTTCCCGGGATGAGGCTGCCGGGGCTCTAGTGCCAGGGCAGGGCAAAGCAGAGCCTTCTTGCCCCTTTGGCCATGGCGGGTCCTCCTCAGAACAAGCGACGATGGTGTGAGCATTGTGAGAAAAAGGGCCCGTGGGGCTGGGCCGGCTGTTCGCCCCTGGGCAGCCCTGGCGGCTCTGGGTATGTGGGGCAAGAGGGGGCCTTGCAGGAGGGGCGGCGAGGAATCCAAAATAATTTTTCCGCGGCAAGGCGGAGGACCGGAGGGGACCCCAGGACAGTGGGCCCTGGGCCCTGACGCCTCGGAGCACACCCCGTCCTAAGCGGGCCCCAGGTGTTGGAAGCTCGGGAGCTCAAGAGCCTGGGGAAGGCCTGGAGTCCCAGCGAGAGGGTGGCCGCCTGGAGAGTCCAGAGCCGTGGCAGGGGATGGAGGCCTCTGGCGCCTGGGCTGTCTCGCGCATGGTCTGGCCGCCGGCGACATCGGGACGCTCTGGGGGGTCGGCGGAAAGCGCAGCGCGGCGATGGTGGTGCTTGGGCGTAGAGGGGTAGAGCAGCCCCGCCACAGGCAAGCGGCTCCTGGGTGCCTGATCCCAGCCTCGCGGCCCCCGGGTTGGTGGTGACGCCTGGAATCAGGCAGGCGTAGCTGGACTGGGCTCTTGGGCCAGCCAGGCGCCACTGCCATTGTCCACGGCCATACCACCCGGAAAACGAGAGAGACCCAAGCCGCGGCCCATGGGCACGCTCAGCGCCACTGCTCCTGCCACAGTGAGGGGCGCACTCTACAACTTTCAGGGCCCACAGCACCAAGAGGACAGGGAGGAGCCAACAAAGGAATGACGCTACGAAAAGCACCCCCAAAGCAACCAATAAATCCAAGTAAAAACACGTCTCAGGGCTCCGTTGGTTTTCCCGCGTGGGCGGCCCTGCCCCCCTGTTCCAGCCCAGCCCAGGCACCCTCCACCCTACCCTGGCCAAAGGGGCCCCTGTCTACCAGATAGAGCCTCCCTCTCTAAGGCTCTGTTGCTCTCCCTCTCTAGCTCCCTCACCCTTTCCCTTTCTCTACTTCCCTCTCCACCTTGCTCTCTCTCTCTCAATATCCCCAGTTCCTCTCTGTCTCTCCCTCCATCGCTGTTTCTCTCCTTCCGTTTCTATCTCTCATCCCTCTGTCCCTTGCTCTCCTTCAAGCTGTCTGTGTCTTTGTGTGTCTGTGTGTGTGCTTGTGTTCCCGCGCGTGCGCCCGTGTGTGTCTGTGTGTTTGGGAGTGGGTTTGCTAGTGATTGTGGTGGGGTGTGTCTGGATGTCCATCAGTACCTTTGTCCCAGGATCAGGCTGCCAACTCTATTGCCAACGCCTGGGTGTCACAGTTGTCGTGATAGTCTCACACACGCAGGTGTGTTCATCTCGTTCATTTTCACGTAGACAACGACGAAACCACAGAGAAAAGAAACATCCCGTGCATCACGGCCTGATGATGGATTCCTGTTTCCTGCAAAATGGGGAGTCTCCAATATAGCCTGTTTGAAAACTGGAAAGGAGAGCACCGACACGATGCTGGTCTTCCACGCATTCCTGGAAGTTTCTGGGGCACCACAGAGCTCGCGAAACAAACAGTCAACATGGTCACGCTTTCGGGGGGCAGAAACTTGAGCAACAGGCACCTTTACAGAGGGCAAAGAAACGTGGAATCCAGAATCACGCTTCAGTTGGCCTGGGTGTGACTACTGTGTGGATGGGACTATCCGCCTCGAGCTCTGTTGCAGGGCTCAACGTGGGGATATGTCATCTGTGAACCATGTGGATGAAAAACAGACAACTACCTGAGTCTCGGCTCATTGCTCTGGGGAATTCGCTCATTCCTTCGGAAACGGAATTGGTCTGAATTGCTCCGGGACGAAGTAACCCAGGCTGGTGATCCAGAGGGCCGCTGAGCGCCCCGCCGGCCAACGGGGCTGTGGGCCCAGCACTCAGCCTGTACTGGGCACCCAACATTTTCCCGGAGTTCTGGGTCCTGTTGGTTCTGGAGGCATAAGACCGTTTTTGTCTCTGCCTTCCGTTCTCTGTTTCTTGCTCCTTTTGTCCCTCAGTCCATCCTTCCATCTGTTCTTCCCTCCCTCCCCTGGCTTTTTCCTCCCTTTCTCCCTCCCTCCCTCTTTCTCTCCCTTCCGGGGTCCCTCCTTCCACCCGTCCTTGCCTAGCTCCATCCCTCCATCTCACTCTGTCTCCGTTCCTGTCCTCATCTCTGCCTGCCTTCCCTCTTGCCTGGAAAGGGCAGCACCCCGGTTTGCGCGAGGTCTGGGGTCTTTATTTAGTTGCAAGGCGCTCTATGGTGCTGGCGAGGAGGCTGGCGGGACACGGGTTGGCAACTGATGGTGAGCGAAGAGGCGGAGGAGTCGAGCCGCAGAAAGAACTGGCCTGGCTTCTGCCCCGGCCCAGTGTTTCGCGGACTGAGGTCTCCGCCAACCCGATTGAAGAACGCGGGGGGGGAAAGGGATGAGAGCTCCGCCTGGGCTAGTTAGAAAACTAGGCTGCTGCCTGGAAACCCGCGCATGCGCAGTAGACAGCCTACCTCCCTGTACCTGAACCAGCCCTGGGATCCCCGGGATGCTCAGGAATGCTTTCTTGTCATTGTTGACAGCCCTCCTCTGTGTGGAGTCTCTCGCTGGACCTGGAACTCAGGGATCCTAAGCAGGTCAGCTGGAAGGGAAGACACGCCTCTCCACACCAAGCCTGAGGTTCACCGCGAAAGAGAGGCCGCCGCCCTGCCCCCACCCTGCCCCAAACCCGCCCCAACCTGCTCCTCCAGGAGAGCCCTGTGTTCTTCCTGGCTGAGGAGTGGTTCCAGCAAAGCGGGCTCTTCCACGTCCTTCAGCTTCCCCAGTGGCGCCGGATCTAGGAAAGGTTGTGCCTTTTGCTGAAACTCTGGGGTTGACAGGAGCTCATCTAACAGGCTGGAGGTGAGTGCAGACAAGAGCCCCGGCTCCTGGAGCGGTTGGGAGGTGCCCGGTTGGCTGGCATCTGTGCTTGACGCGGAGGCCTCCGGGGTCACGAGCTCCGGAGGTGAAGGTGCCCCGTCTTCGAGTTCCCATGCCGCCCTGGCGACCTGGGGCTCCAGCCCCACCACGGACTCCGGTGGGACGTGGGTGGCGCAAGCACACCTTTCCCCTGTGACTCAGCTTGAGGGGCCCCAAGCTGTCCCACTGAGCACGCGCCCAGCAGGCCGTCGCGCTGCGGGTTCTGGTCTTCTTGTCATTTGTTGGGGTTCGGAGGCCACCAGGGAGTCTGAGGATGGGAGAGCCCCAGTTTCGGAGGGGCCAGGGCAGTGAACACAAAGCCCCGCATGCCCGGGCAGGTTGGGAGAGTCCTTCTGCCTGCGCAGCCTGGCTGGGCTGGAGCAGGGGGATGGCCCTTGCTGCCTGGCTCACGAAAGCCCCCTGTGGGAGAGCCCCAGGAGCGCAGGGCATGTGGGGTGCAGGAAGCGCCTTTCCCCACGCCCTGGTGTAGGTGAACTCGATAGAGGAGGGAGGAGGGTGACACCCACCAGGGGTGCTAATTAGTAACCACAGTGGCCTCAAAGAACTCAAATGAAAGGAAGACTTGCAAGTCTCTCACTTTAAGTCCAGAGCTAGAAATGATTAAGCTTAGTGAAGATGTAGAATTTTCATAGCTAGAGAGAAGTCAACGCTTGGCTTCAAAACTTCAAAGGATGGGCTGACTCTCTTTGAGGAGCACTGCAGCTGGTGACTTTAAGTTACAGCCAGTGCTCATTGACCACTCTGAAAATCTCAGGGCCCTTAAGAATTATGCAAAATCTATTCTTTCTGTGCTCTAGAAATGGAACATCACTGTCTGGGTGACAGCACATCTGTTAATAGCATGGTTTACTGAATATTTTAATTCCACTATTGAGACCTACTGCTCAGAAAAAAAAAAAAAAACGATTCTTTTAAAAAGATTGTTTGTTGGCCAGGCACAGTGGCTCATACTTGTAATCCCTGCACTTTGGGAGGCCGAGGATCACCTGAGGTCAGGAGTTCAAGACCAGCCTGGCCAAAATGATGAAACCCCATCTCTAATAAAAATACAAAAAAATTAGCCAGGCATGGTGGTAGTACCTGTAATTTCAGCTACTCGGGAGGCTGAGGCAGAAGAATGGCTTGAACCCTGGAGGCAGAGGTTGCAGTGAGCCGAGACCGCACCACTGTACTCCAGCCTGGGCAACAAGAGCGAAACTACGTCAAAAAAAAGAAAAGAAAAGAAAAGAAAGAAAAAGAAAAAATAAAAGGAAAGAAAAGGAAAAAAGAAAAAAAGATTGCTGCTTATTGACAATTCACCTAGCTACCCAGAAACTTAGATGGAGATGTACTTGGAAATTAATGTTATTTTCATGGCTGCTAGTACAATATTTACCTTTAGCCTGTGGATCAAGGAGTGGTTTTGACTTTCAAGTGTTTTTATTAATTAATAATTGCATTTTGTAAAGGTATAGCTGTCATAGATAGTGATTTCTTTGATGAATCTGGATAAACTGAATTGAAAGCCTTTTGGAAAGGATTCACCATTAATCCTTTCATGATATTTGAACCTCCTCCCGTGAATCACAAATGTCCTTAATAGCAATCCTTAAATGCCATTAAGGACATTTGTGATTGATGGGAGGAAGATGAAATATTCACATTAACAGGAGTTTGGAAGAAGTTGATTCCAGCCCTCATGGATGACTTTGAGGGCTCAGGATGTCAGTGGAGGAAGTCCCTGCAGATGTGGTAGAAATCACAAGACAACTAGAATTAGAATTAGGGCCTTAAGGTGAGATGAAATTGATGTAAACTCATGATGAAACTTGAACAAATAGGGAGTTGCTTCTTATGGACGAGCAAAGAAAATATTTTCTTGAGATGGAATATAATCCAGGTGGAGATGCTATCAACATTGTTGAAATGACAACAAAGGATTTAGAATATTCCATAAACCTAGTTGATAAAGCAGCAGCAGGGTTTGAGAGGGTTTACTCCAATTTTGAAAGAAGTTCTATTGTTGATAAAATGCTGTCAAACAGCATCACATGCTACAGGGAAATCTTTTGTGAAAGGAACAAACTTCATTGTTTTAAAAAATTGACACAGGCTTCCAACCTTCAGCAGCCCCCACACTGATTAGCCAGCAGTCATCAATATAGAGGCAAGACTCTCACCAGCAAAAAGATTATGACTTGGTAAGGCTCAGATATTCATTAGCATTTTTTAGCACCGACGTATTTTAACTTAAGGTATGTACACAGTTTTTTAGACATGCTATTAATTACTAATTAATAATTATTAAATACTCATTAGACTACAATATAGTTTAAGCATAACTTTTATAAGCACTGGGAAATAAAATGTTTATGCAACTAACTTGATTGTAACATTTGCCTTATTGAAGTGGTCTGGAACAAAACCCACACTATCTCTGAGGTGTGCTTGTAGGTTTTTGTTTGTAACATTTGCCTTACTGCAGTTGTCTGGAACCAAACCCACAATATCTCTGAGTATGCTTCTAGGTTTTTGGTTGTTCTTTGTTTTGAGATGGGGTTTCGCTCTGTCGCCTAGGCCAGAGTGCAGTGGCATGATCATAGCTCACTGCAGCCTCAAACTGCTGGGTCAATAAGTTCACAACAACTCAAGAACTCTGTAAAAGCATTTCCTCTGAATATTTTATTCAGAAAAAAACACAAAAAGATAAGGCAGAAACAAAAATCCCAGTCATTTGCAGTATCTGTCGGCTTTCAATTTGGTTCTCTTGTTTAAATAAAGAAAAATAGTAAAATTAATCTATGTAAAACATGTCATATATATTCAACTGCTACTAAATATAAAAAGCTTTAAAACTGTGTGTTCAATTTTGGTTAGTGTATTACCACAACACTTACATTAAAATATGTATACTTTTAAATTTTGTTTCTATAAAAAATGGATTCTAATCTTATAAAAGTTATTTCCTAATATTCAATAAATGTTGCCTAAGGGCTTTTTCAATCCAAATAGCAATTTTAATTATTCTGGAATTTAAGGGTGCTCTAAATTTCCATTTAACAGGGTGAGAATGCTGTATTATTACAAGTGAAAAAAGTTACAGGACATAGAGCGTATTCCATTTTAGACTCCACATCCTGATTATATTTTATATCCTCTTCTTGATTTCTTACAACTAGATACATACTCATTTGCTCAGCTGGAAAAAATTCTTAACGTTATTTACTGACTTTAGGTATGAACTCTACCAGCTAGTTAACAGGAAATATGTAATTAAACATTGCCTTTATCAAGTAATGTAAAAAAAGGGTAAGAGTAACTTTCCAACATAGGACTTGAATGAGCAGCTGGTGATTATCAAAATCTGGCACTTAATTGATTTATACTTGTAGACTCACAGCTAAACGTCTCTACCTGTTTTTCTATGTTGTAAATCTAGGACATCACTTATCTACATAGGAATAGTAATAAATATTAATAATGTGCTATGATAAACATCCTGCACTCTTCCAAATCTTACAATAAAACTGCTTCAATTTCACTTGTTTAGCTTTTATACTTAGTTTTTTAGTTGATCTATGCTTATTTTAAGGAACCTGAACTACTCTAATAGAATCCACATAATTTTTATATTAGTCAAACTGCTTCCTTCTAACTCTGGTTCTAATAGTTATAAAAAGATAATGATAAATTTATGAAGTAGATACATTCAAACCTGAATTTCTTAAAGTATATGCTTAGAATCGGTTATAATTTTTAGATATTCTTTCTTGACAGTCTTTTCCCAAACTCATGATGTCCTCTCTAGGTAATATTGCCACACTCATAAATTAGAAATAAAGGCAAAAATGTGAAAACTACAGTAATTTAAGAGAATGTAGGTTTTCTATATGCCATTTCTATTGGCTACTGAAAATAGTGGAAATAATAAATAGCTACCTGTCCAGAAGCGTCTCATGCAAAAATCCATCTTTCTCCATCTTTTTAAGAATTTTACTGCTTCTTTACTTATTTTAAGTTTGTGGTCTTGGAAGCTCTGAAATTTCTTTCTGCAAAGAAAATGCCTTCATTGAAAAATACCTCAAACTCTGATTATACATATTTACTATTAAATTTATAAATACTGTTAATTTCTTTTTCACTTATTAAAAAAGTCTAATTGTAGGCCAGGCGCAGTGGCTCATGCCTGCAATCCCAGCACTTTGGGAGGCCAAGGCAGGCAGATCACTCGAGGTCAGGAGTTCGAGAACAGCCTGGCCAACATGGTGAAATCCTGTCTCTACTAAAAATACAAAAATTAGCCGAGCGTAGTGGCGCGTGTAGTCCCAGCTACTGAGGAGGCTGAGGCAGGAGAATCACATGAACCTGGGAGGCAGAGGTTGTGATGAGCCGAGATCGTGGCAGTGCACTCCAGTCTGGGGGACAGAGCGAGACTCCGTCTTGGGGGAGAAAAAAAAAGTCTAATTATATATTTTTAAATAAGCTGGAGCTTTTGAACAAAAAAGATAACCTTCGTGACCTCTCAAGAGGAGGGCCACTCATTGACTGGGTAGCAGAAGGCCCCACTTCTATTAGGGCATGCTGGCTGGAGTCCCCTGTGTCCTGGTCATAGCACAGCCTTTGACTGGCATCACGCCCATTCTATGAATGAATAGAGAGATTGACTAACCGGAGTGACTAGCTTTGGGAGCTGGTAGGGTGATTAGGAAAAATGAACCCTCAGGAAAAGAAAAGCATTTAGCTCAGTGCTCTGTCCTAGAGGCTACATTGTGTTGCCTCTTCTTGTCCATCAGTTTTCATTTTTTCAGACAGGGTCTTGCTCTGTCACCCAGGCTGGAATGCAGTGGTGATCAGAGCTCACTGCAGCCTTGAACTCCTGGGCCCAAACAATCCTCCTGTCTCAGCCTCCCGAGTAGCTGGGCCTACAGGCATGCCTCACCATCCCCAGCTAATTAGGTAATTTATTTTGAAAGCACTTTGAGAAGCACTTCACTGTCAAATCTGTAGGTCTAAAAGGAAAAGCATACATACACATAATTGATTTCACATTGTTTTACATTTCCTTTGTCTTCTTCTGGAATGTCATCTTTTTTCTTGGTTTCTCTTTCAGCACAGGATCTAATCTAGATATTGGAAAAGAGAATCCAATGGGTTATATGTTTATCTTCCACCTTCCCCACTTTACGTATCACATAAGAACATTCGAGATGATTTCTTATGCAGAAGAAAAAATTAACTGAGCAACTATATTCAGAAAAAGACAGGTTCTGGCTATGTGTTTTTACTTCATATATATAATCTATATGAGTAAGTGCTATCACATGCTTCCTCCGCAGCCCTTGTGTCAGAAACACTACAGACAAAATTATTTCAGAAACATTTTACACATCAGATCCTGTTAGGCAGTAAAGCAATCATTAACTAATTTAATTTTGTCCTCCAAGTCAATACACTAGGATCAAATTATCCCTAGTAGACAAGTGTTCATTTGATCAGATTGAAAGCTTAATAGCTATTTTAGATTGCACAGACTATTACCAAAGTATTAAAACTTTTAACATTACACAACTTGTTTTTAATTAATTGGAACCCACCTCTTTTACTAGCTTCTTATATCCTCCTAAGTTTGGATAGACGTTTACTATCACATGTCATAAGTTAATTGATCTGCATTCAACAATTAGGATCACCCACAGAACAGGCAATTGGCAATGGTAAGGACTCATGTCTCCTAAGGGTTCTCTGTGGCCAGAGTCTAGTTCCAGGGCTGCTTAGAAAGTGATGACAAATAACATGTTTGTGCCAATGACATCTTTGTGACAGTTTTGATTAGAGGGGTCCCAGACCTGAAAACATTCCCTGCTAGGGCCTGTAGCACAATGCTACCTTTAGTAAGAGGGATCTGTGTTCTGGTAGATAAGGCAAGGTCATAAAGGTGAAGGGCTGACAGAGATTAGGAGAGCCTGCAATTAAATGGTACAAAAAGAGTCCTAAATAATCACTGTTCAGAGCTTCCAAGTACTTGACTAACCAAAGAGACCCAGAAAACTTTGTATTTCATCTGAAAATTGCTTTAAATAGTGAAAAACGCAATCTTTGTGTAAGTATCTTTGTATCTTTGTATAAGTGCAAAGCACTGCACATATATTTGCAATTGTTGCCTTCAATAACACTTTTGTGATGATATCCAGATGAAAAATAATTTAAACATGATACAATAAAATATAAATAAATAAAATTAAATGTAAGTCACAAACCCATCTGCATTTCCTCAATGACCTGTTTCCTGAGAAGCAATGTACTATGAAATACTGAGACTGGCCTCTGGAGTCAGCTGGGCCTGGGTACACATCCTGTCTTACCACACCTTGAAATCACTGTGATTTCCATGAACTGACTGACAAAAACCACGAGGATGTAAGGAGGGTCAGAGGCTGTCTTACTGTCTGTAAGGCTGAGCTCACATCCACCTCACAGGAGCATTATGGAAATTCAAGACTACAACGCATGTGCCGGATGCATGCAATGAAAAAATATAACACTTCACTTCTCTAACTGTAAGAAAATACCTACATTTTAGATTGAAATTGTTTGAGCTTTAGATTTGAAATTATCTGAAATCAAGACTATTCTAAAAAGAAAATCAAACACATGACTGGAAATCTAACATGAAGCACATACAGAGAATTGATAGATGCTTTTAAATTACACTGGTAGTAGAGAAAAATGTAACATAAATTTTTATGCTCTGATTATAAGAATGAAGGGCATTTTAGAAAAGGCATTTGCTCCCTCTCTTAGAGCCTTCCACTCTGGCCCCCACAATGCCTGACAGAGCGAATCTGGGTCAGACTGGATGCAACCTGTGATTCCCCAAAGAGACAAACAAAGCAAGGTTCAGGATGCTCAGTACTGCGATGGAATGCCAAGACACAGAAAAACCATGTGTCAAGAAGGGGGGAGTTATTCTTTAGACACATCCTGATATATGTTTATCATTAAAGATCAGTAGCTTTTGTGAGTCTAAAAAATTAAGCCTTAAATGTTTTCATCAAATTCCAGTTAACTACCTGATTTATCTAGGTTATATTAAAAGTATTATTTAGAATTTCACCTTGATATGAAGATGTCTGTGTAACTTTTACAATGATGTAAAACAGAGTAGGATTAGGGAGGGCACAGGCCACTGGTGCAATGGATAACGCGTCTGACTACGGATGAGGGAATTTAGCCTGGAATAAGGAACTTTTATTTCCAGCTTAGTGATGCACACAAATTTTAAAAATAAAATAAAAATCATGTTTTATGTGATTCATGTTTCTCCTAATGCAAATAAGATGGGTACTATTAATAAAAATATTTTTAAAATGTAAGGGCTAAGGCCCCAGAAGTTCTGCTATGATTTTTTATGTTTCATAGAGTGATTATCATCACAGAAGCTCAAGCATTATGTAAATACAAACGCGTATACCCCAACCTGGTAATTCTGCTTCTGGAAATTTATCTTCAGGTCCACCCACACATCTACAAATTGATGCATATTCAATGTTATGTACTGCAGCACTGTTTATAAGAGCAAAAGACTGGAAACAGCCTAAATTTCCATCTATAAAAGGCTAAATAAATAAAGGTACATCCCTAAAATGGAATATTATGTGGCTGTTAAAAAAGAGAGAGAGAGAAAGAGAGGAGAAGCAAGAAAAAGAGAAAACTTTCTACATTCAAACTAATAGTAGAAAACTCTCCAAGATACAATTTTAAGGAAAAAAAAATCAGTCGAGAAGACTATAGAGGAGGCTGCCTTTAGTGTAAGACAGTTGAAAATTATAAATATATTCATATGTTTATAAAGAAATTTTAGGAGGCTATAAAAAAACAAAACAAAGGGAAAGAGGAACAGGAACTGGGACACAGGTGAGTAAGATGGATGGCAGGTATATGTCTTCAACTTCATATGCTTTTATTTAAAAATGTTGGACCACGTGTACATGTTATCTATTTTAAAAATTCGATTTTAAAATACAAGCAAGAAAACAAGAAAATGAAAGCATAAAAAGAGCATGTGGAACTACCAGAAAAAGATACTAATCCATGGAGATAATGACAAGGTAGCTCCTAGATGCAGTGATTTCTCTACCACATTGTATAACAAGCCATCAACTATGGGATTTGTAATTAAAAATGAGTCTATTTGAAACACCACATTATAAAAAGCTATTAAGTAAATCTTTAAAGTGACAGTAAATGACTTAACATTTTAAAGAGATACAGTCACATCGCATGTGTGAATGCAGTCATCTGTATAAAATGTCATCATTACCTTGATCATTTCTTCTTCTGCTGTTTTACTTTTTGCTTCTATGTCCCCTGCTTCATTGCATCTAATAAAGCAGCTATTTGAGGCCAACAAAGCCATTTTCCCCTAAGTGAAACAAAATAACAATATAGCCATGAGGATACTTCTTGTAGAAGAAACATTAAGTGTTTAGACTGAATGAATTTTTCCTCCCTGATTTAAAAATCACAGAAAAGAACTTAGAGAAAAACCTGAAAAATATAATACAAGAACATATAGAAAAGGAAACCAAAATCACCTTTCATTTTGCTATTCAAAGATTGCCACAATAAATATTTGTAGTGTATCTTCCTAGTAGGACTAAATTCTAATTAGATGAGGTAGGATTACTTCCTTTCTAAAAGATCTACTGAAGATAAAACTGATTTAGTTCTGTTTGAAAAATTAACTTTAAAGACAAGAACATAATTATGAATGCATACTTTATTCAAATATTAGCATTTTAAGTAAAATTTATTTTCTTCACAATTAGAAAACATGAAAAGGCATATACAATGCCTTTGGTGTTTTGAATTTAAGAATCAATGTCTGAGGGGCTTTTGTGTGTGAAAATAAATATTCATATACATTTTTAGTTGTTTAATGTTTGATGTATTACACTGCTTTCTATTAAACAAAACTTTAAAAACTGATTTTCTTGTGTATCTAAATCTGGGTTATAAATTTGGTTAGCTTAACTCCTGTAACAAATATAATGTTTATTTATAACTTGTATTTGGTTGATTCTTTTGGAAAACTAAGAATACAATAACATTTAGACAAAATATTTATAAATACAATGATTACAAAATATGTTAACCTTATATCACATCCAGTTAAAAACGTGCTGATAACATGGATTTAATTTCTTAGTCAAGTCACAAGGGCTGGGTGGTCTCTCATCTTGATGGCTCCCGGTGAGCCCCAGAACATGGCGGTGTGGTCCAAGGCGATTTAAACCTGTGCCACAGATTATTCAGCTGAGTCCTTTTTGCAATAGAGTTTTAAGACCCTCTTTCATTTAAATTTAAATTTTTGAAACTTAGTGTCCTTCCTAAAAATAAAATGAAGTTTCCTAAAGTGTTGTATTATTAGTACTATCTAAGTCATCATCCTGGCCTTATGAAATATTGGCATTTTCTACTGGTGTAACTTTTATTAGAAGCATCTCATCATAACTAGTAGGATCATCTCAAAGGGGTTGCAACACATTAGCAGGTAATGAAATCAATGTAGTGTTTCCTGAACGGTATTGGGTGGGTGGGGGGGGGGGAAGAACACACAGAGGAAGGGGTAAAAGAGAATAAGAAATATCAAGATGCATAACACACGGATAAGTAAGTATTGTTAAGTACAACTCTTGCTTCAGTTCTACATATGTGTGTGCTGGGCTGCAATGTAAAAATGCAATTCTCAATGGATTGGGTCAAAACAGTTTTCAAGTCACTGACTTAAGATTTTATCCTAGGGGATGAGGAAATTAGTCTAAGTGATTACCTCTTTCTGGTGGGATGTTTGTTTAATCTGTCATCTTAAAACACTGCTGAGTTCCTATTTTCAGTTCATTATTGTATACAACCAAAGCTGCTACTCAAAGGCTGAGCTTATCTTCTATTTGCTTGTTCTGCGTGGTGCCCACTGGTCCTTACTGTTTTTGATATAGTTATCTACTTTTTAAAGACAGTTTAGCACTCACATATTTTTGTTCAATCTTTACTTCTCACACAAACAGAAAAAGGAAATTATGTATACTGTAAAAACAAAGATTTAACAAAACATCCATACACTACAACTGTCTACTTACTAAAATTAAGAATTAGTATATTATCTTTTTTCTTCTTATATTAAAACTGTCTTTTCATACACTATTTTAAGCTTATGAACTGAGTCTTTTAGAGATAATTTACTTCAATGAACTATTATTATTTATATTTTATAAGCAAATTGTCACAACTTGGTCTTAGCTAGCTCCACTGTTCACTTACAGTCGCTAAAGTTTCTGAAAGCATCCATGATTTCTGCTACAAAGAAGATACTTAGGAATGATTCTGTTTTCCTACTCTGTGTCCTAAAATTGACTGGTTCTTCAATGGAAATGAGATCCATATCGGGCACTAAGGGTATACAGAAATAATTGTGGGCAAAAGTACTAAAGCTATTTTTGTTGCACTATATTTTGAGATCTCTTTAAGGCTCTGTGTTCTTACTGATTTATTCCAATTTAATGTATTATACTATTGCATCCTACTTTTTATTTTTAAATATATTATTATTGACTGTTACAGACTTTGTGTTAAACTGACAGGAAGTTTTTATAAACAATAACAGCACTCATATTTTGAAAGACTGGTTCCCATTGTTCTCTTGGTCCAATTGCATCTGAACGCCAACAACAAGTTCATCTGAATTTATACCAAGATATTTTCCATAGCCAGGTTTCAGGGCGATTCTGTACATTAATAAGATAGATAAAAGTTAAAAACTGAGAGAAAATTAATTATAGGTCATCAAAACAGGACATGTGTATGTGTGTGGGTGTGTACATATCTAAAATTCCAGACTGGACATATTCCAAGTGTTCAAAACATGCATGTGGCTGAGTGGTGACTCACTCCTGTAATCTCTGTGCTTTGGGAAGCCAATGGGAGAATTGCTTGAGGCAAGAAGTTCAAGATCAGCCTGGACAACATAGTGAGACCCCATCTTTACAAAAAATTTAAAAAGTTAGCTGGTCATGGTGGTGTGCACATGTAATACCAGCTACTTGGGAGGCTGATGCAGGAGGAGTGCTTGAGCCCAGAAATTTGAGGTTATAGTGAGCTATGATCACACCACTGCCCTCCAGCCTGGGTGACAGATTGAGACTCTGTGCCTTCAAAAAAAAAAAGCTGCATGTGACTAGTTGTTGCCATATTGGACAGCACAGTTTTAAATTTAGTTTTATATTTTGCTTTTTTAATAGAAACATTGTACCTTATATATTAAATAATAAATATTTTCAAAATTCATCACGCTTCAATTATACCTCTTTAGTTAAAAACTTCAATAAATTACTAAAACTTTATGTCATCAAACTGTTTTCCAGAAAATGCTGCTTCCATTTACATTCTTAACTCAAATTAACAGAGCATGTTTTGTATCATGGATTTTTTTTTAAACGTTATGACTCTAAAAAAATACTTGAAAACCTGATATGAAAAAAACAGTATCCTATTAATTTGCATTTTAGTAGTTAACTAGAATAACAATTGTTTTTCTTTTCCTTTCCTTTGTAGTTTTTAGATTATCTGGTAATGTTCCTTGTCCATTTTTCTATTCGGATCTGATTGTTCGCAATTTTTCTACTGGGGTCTTCAGTGCTATGAATTCTATACAAGATACATATGAAGAGTAAGAACTCACTGCCTATTAAGATTGTTGCAAATATTTTATCATTTGTCAGTTTTCTTTATAATCCTTTTTTGTTTATAATTGTAAAGCAGTTTAAAACTATTGAATTTTTCTTCCTCTGCTTTTATTCTTTTTCACCCTACTTATCAGACTTTCAAAGAAAGTATAGAAATAGTCATCTTAATGTGATTTTTTAAAATTATGATTTCTTTTACCTTACCAAGAATCTCCACGGATGTGAGAATTGACTTTTACTCCTTTATACGTTAATGATTATATAACAGAAATCATTATCATGTTGATGTAACCAATTACTAAAATATGTAAATTCACTTTCAGTATCTTTTACCCGAAGAATCATTCTATACTTCTGCACAAGGTGAGAACAAAAAAGGTAACTTTATAAAATGACTGTAAAAATAGTGAGTAAAAATATTCTTTTGGTCGTTATGATGCTGTAACATTCTCTGCTGGTTTCAACAATATTCCTTTTTTTTAGTCTTCCTGTTTGTCTTTAGACTTCCAAACAGTGAGTTTAAATATCATAGCAACAGTGAACCAGGTTTTGTACTATTTATTTTTTAATCTATCTTATTTGGTGTGTGAAATTATTAATCTTCATCTTTTAACTTACATATCTTTTTTCCAGCCTAGCATTATATATTGATAGGAAATCCACTAAAAGTAGATCACAAAATCTACTTTTCAAAAAAGCTATTTTGTTTTTTATATCAAATTTACCATGGGCTTAAGACAGAAACTAAAATTTTTAATGAATACAATTAAATTTTTAAAATAACTGGTTACTAATTATATTACAATATAAGTTCACCTGGAATCAGATAATTTGACAGCCATAAACTGCTCTGGAGGACTAGGGCCCTCATCAACTATTGGAGAAAAAATATGTGAAAATAAATTTGACATATGCTATAAATATAAAGACATTATTTTGCTTTAAAAAATGTGGCTATTTTCTTCCGCAATTAAATGTAAGAATATTCAGATATACTGATGTCACTGTAATACTGTATCTTTGGAATCAAGATCTATTTTACCTTCCTTTAACTACAGTGCTAATTTTATACACTGAGTAAGACAGGGTGATATAATGCTTATTTAATAACTTTCAAGATAGCTTCTCTTTATGTTTTAAAATACAGTCATAAATAAGCACTTATTTAAAAAAGCTAAATGCTTTCATTTATTCAATGGATGGCCTTGCTGATGAAATGATACTGCTTTTTATCTTCTAATTACTTCGTATCTCATTAGTGCTTCCTCTAATGGGCTAAAGAAAATGTGGAAACTTCAAACTGTTGAATGCACCCAGGTTAGTTTTGGTAATAGGTCTGAATAAAAAAGAAATTCAAATATGTTTGACTCAAATAGGTTTTCTTTTTTCTTTCCACTTACTATTTTAATTATTCATATTGTTTTGATTTCCAAAGATACTCTTCTGGAACTATATGGAATGTTTTCAAATGCTTATATTAGAAAGAGGGACTTGCCAATGGCTGGTAAATATTAAGGAATTTAAAAAAATGGAAGAGTCAAATGCAATGGTTCCATTCCTTTGGAAAATGTTTGAGACTAGTTAGAGTTTGGCCTAAGTGAATGAATGTCCTAAAATCTACACTTGTGGCAGGATCTTCCATTCCAGACACAAACCTTCTTTGTGTGGAGCTCCCAGGGTAAAAAGACCATTGTCGAGTGCATGTATATAGGCTCCCTCATCCATTTCAATGGCTACGGTTCCTGAAATTTCACCAAAGTTTGTTACTGTTCACCAGATTCCTAAAAAATAAAATTGATATTTCAACTTTATATTTTAGTTTTGACACAGAGTTCTTTGTTATTATAACTTAGTTTTAAAAACTTTTTATTTTGCAGTCATAAGAAATACTATGAAGATCTCACATATCCTTTACTCGCTTTGTCTCAGTGATAACATCTTGCATAAGTATCATACATTGTTAGAATCAGGAAACTGACATTGATATAATCCATGAAGCTTATTCAGATTTCACCAGCTTTACACGTACTTGTTTGCATGTATATGCACAGATTCATGTGACTACCAGCACAGTCAGGATTAGGTTTTAAAATACACGATAGCAACATACAGCCAGGCATGGGGGTGCATGCCTGTAATCCCAACTACTCGGGGAGCTGTGAAAGAGGATCACTTGAGCCCAGGAGTTCAAGGTTATAGTGAGCTATGATCATGCCACTGCACTCTAGCCTGAGTGACAGAGCAAGGTCCCGTCTCAAAAAAAAGACCAAAACAAAACAAAAGGCAACATGTGAAGGGACAAAGTGATATATGGAGAACGGTCTCTCTCATGATAGACCCCAGCCATCTATTCATGCCTGCTTTCCAGAGGCAATGCCTATCATAATGCTTCTTAAAAATGCCTCTACAGGAAGACTTTCTAGCATAGTAATTTTTGTTTTTTTTGAGATGGAGTCTCGCTCAGTCACCGAGGCTGAAATGCAGTGATGCGATCTTGGCTCACTGCAATCTCCACCTCCTGGGTTCAAACAATTCTCTGCCTCAGCTTCCCGAGTAGCTGGGGTTACAAGAGCCTGCCACCATGCCCAAATAATTTTTTTTGTATTTTTAGTAGAGACGGGGTTTCACCACATTGGCCAGGCTGGTCTTGAACTCCTGACCTCGTGATCCACCCGCCTCTGCCTCCCAAAGTGCTGGGATTACAGGTGTGAGCCACTGCGCCCATTCAGTAATCTTAACTACGATTTTAGATTGAAAGCAAAATGAGCAGAATCTATGTCTATGTATACTAATGTCCAATTTGCCAATATAAATGTTAGACTCTAGCAACAATTATTTTAGCAGTTGTTATAAAAGTTTATATCTTAATGTTAAAAAACATCCTCAAACCTCCTCCTAAATTGTACTTTAACTAGAGTAGAAATGAGTCAATCATTAACTGGATATGACATATTAAGGAATTCTTGTTAATTTTACAAGGTATGATAATGACATAGTATAATGTATAAAAGTAAAGAACAAAACAGGTGATGAGAGAAAGACATACCACGTTAAGAAATGTACATTTATTTTTTTCAAAGTTTTCGACTTCTTTGCCTTTGGTTTGAATGTCCTCCCGTAGCTCAGAGTAATTTGATTGTCTGAAGCCTTCTTCTCTCAGCTCTTCAAAAGTCATTCTCCGTCCAGCTTTGTTCCGTTGCTGGTGAGCAGCTGCGTTCCTTTGGAGGAGGAGAGGCGCTCTGATTTTTAGAGTTTCCAGTTTTTCTGTTCTGTTTTTTCCCCATCTTTGTGGTTTTATCTACTTTTGGTCTTTGATGATGGTGATGTACAGATGGGTTTTTGGTGTGGATGTCCTTTCTGTTTGTCAGTTTTCCTTTTAACAGACAGGACCCTCAGCTGCAGGTCTGTTGGAGTACCCTGCAGTGTGAGGTGTCAGTGTGCCCCTGCTGGAGGGTGCCTCCCAGTTAGAATAACCAATATAGAGAAGTGCTTAAAGGAGCTGATGGAGCTGAAAACCAAGGCTCGAGAACTACGTGAAGAATGCAGAAGCCTCAGGAGCCGATGCAATCAACTGGAAGAAAGGGTATCAGCAATGGAAGATGAAATGAATGAAATGAAGCGAGAATGAAAGTTTAGAGAAAAAAGAATAAAAAGAAATGAGGAAAGCCTCCAAGAAATATGGGACTATGTGAAAAGACCAAATCTACGTCTGATTGGTGTACCTGAAAGTGATGGGGAGAATGGAACCAAGTTGGAAAACACTCTGCAGGATATTATCCAGGAGAATTTCCCCAATCTAGCAAGGTAGGCCAACGTTCAGATTCAGGAAATACAGAGAATGCCACAAAGATACTCCTCGAGAAGAGCAACTCCAAGACACATAATTGTCGGATTCACCAAAGTTGAAATGAAGGAAAAAATGTTAAGGGCAGCCAGAGAGAAAGGTCGGGTTACCCTCAAAGGGAAGCCCATCAGACTAACAGCGGATCTCTCGGCAGAAACCCTACAAGCCAGAAGAGAGTGGGGGCCAATATTCAACATTCTTAAAGAAAGGAATTTTCAACCCAGAATTTCATATTCAGCCAAACTAAGCTTCATAAGTGAAGGAGAAATAAAATACTTTACAGACAAGCAAATGCTGAGAGATTTTGTCACCACCAGGCCTGCCCTAAAAGAGCTTCTGAAGGAAGCGCTAAACATGGAAAGGAACAACCGGTACCAGCCGCTGCAAAATCATGCCAAAATGTAACGACCATTGAGACTAGGAAGAAACAGCATCAACTAACGAGCAAAATAACCAGCTAACATCATAATACAGGAACAAATTCACACATAACACTATTAACTGTAAATGTAAATGGACTAAATGCTCCAATTAAAAGACACAGACTGGTAAACTGGATAAAGAGTCAAGACCCATCAGTGTGCTGTATTCAGGAAACCCATCTCACGTGCAGAGACACACATAGGTTCAAAATAAAAGGATGGAGGAAGATCTAAACAAAAAAAGGCAGGGGTTGCAATCCTAGTCTCTGATAAAACAGACTTTAAACCAACAAAGATCAAAAGAGACAAAGAAGGTCATTACATAATGGTAAAGGGATCAATTCAACAAGAAGAGCTCACTTCTTCTTGTGAGAGAAAGACGTGGTATGTCTTTCTCTCATCACCTGTTTTGTTCTTTACTTTTGTACATTATCCTAAATATATATGCACCCAATACAGGAGCACCAAAATTCATAAAGCAAGTTCTGAGTGACCTACAAAGAGACTTAGACTCCCACACATTAATAATGGGAGAATTTAACACCCCACTGTCAATATTAGACAGATCAATGAGACAGAAAGTCAACAAGGATACCCAGGAATTGAACTCAGCTCTGCACCAAGTGGACCTAATAGACATCTACAGAACTCTCCACCTCAAATCAAGAGAATATACATTTTTTTCAGCACCACACCACACCTATTCCAAAATTGACCACATACTTGGAAGTAAAGCTCTCCTCAGCAAATGTAAAAGAACAGAAATTATAACAAACTATCTCTCAGACTACAGTGCAATCAAACTAGAACTCAGGATTAAGAATCTCACTCAAAACCGCTCAACTACATGGAAACTGAACAATCTGCTCCTGAATGACTACTGGGTACATAACGAAAAGAAGGCAGAAACAAAGATGTTCTTTGAAACCAACGAGAACAAAGATACAACATACCAGAATCTCTGGGATGCATTCAAAGCAGTGTGTAGAGGGAAATTTATAGCACTAAATGCCCACAAGAGAAAGCAGGAAAGATCCAAAATTGACACCCTAACATCACAATTAAAAGAACTAGAAAAGCGAGAGCAAACACATTCAAAAGCTAGCAGAAGGCAAGAAATAACTAAAATCAGAGCAGAACTGAAGGAAATAGAGACACAAAAAACCCTTCAAAAAATTAATGAATCCAGGAGCTGGTTTTTTGAAAGGATCAACAAAATTGATAGACCACTAGCAAGACTAATAAAGAAAAAAAGAGAGAAGAATCAAATAGGTACAATAAAAATGATAAAGGGGATATCACCACAGATCCCACAGAAATACAAACTACCATCAGAGAATACTATAAACACCTCTATGAAAATCAACTAGAAAATCTAGAAGAAATGGATAAATTCCTTGACACATACACTCTCCCAAGACTAAACCAGGAAGAAGTTGAATCTCTGAATAGACCAATAACAGGATCTGAAATTGTGGCAATAATCAATAGCTTACCAACCAAAAAGAGTCCAGGAACAGATGGATTCACAGTGGAATTCTACCAGAGGTACAAGGAGGAACTGGTACCATTCCTTCTGAAACTATTCCAATCAATAGAAAAAGAGGGAATCCTCCCTAACTCATTTCATGAGGCCAGCATCATTCTGATACCAAAGCCTGGCAGAGACACAACCAAAAAAGAGAATTTTAGACCAATATCCTTGATGAACATTGATGCAAAAATCCTCAATAAAATACTGGCGAACCGAATCCAGCAGCACATCAAAAAGCTTATCCACCATGATCAAGTGGGCTTCATCCCTGGGATGCAAGGCTGGTTCAATATATGCAAATCAATAAATGTAATCCAGCATATAAACAGAACCAAAGACAAAAACCACATGATTATCTCAATAGATGCAGAAAAGGCTTTGACAAAATTCAACAACCCTTCATGCTAAAAACTCTCAATAAATTAGGTATTGATAGGACATATTTCAAAATAATAAGAGCTATCTATGACAAACCCACAGCCAATATCATACTGAATGGGCAAAAACTGGAAGCATTCCCTTTGAAAACTGGCACAAGACAGGGATGCCCTCTCTCACCACTCCTATTCAACATAGTGTTGGAAGTTCTGGCCAGGGCAATTAGGCAGGAGAAGGAAATAAAGGGTATTCAATTAGGAAAAGAGGGAGTCAAATTGTCCCTGTTTGCAGATGACATGATTGTATATCTAGAAAACCCCATTGTCTCAGCCCAAAATCTCCTTAAGCTGATAAGCAACTTCAGCAAAGTCTCAGGATACAAAATCAATGTACAAAAATCACAACCATTCTTATACACTAACAACAGACAAACAGAGAGCCAAATCATGAGTGAACTCCCATTCACAATTGCTTCAAAGAGAATAAAATACCTAGGAATCCAACTTACAAGGGATGTGAAGGACCTCTTCAAGGAGAACTACAAACTGCTGCTCAAGGAAATAAAAGAGGATACAAGCAAATGGAAGAACATTCCATGCTCATGGGTAGGAAGAATCAATATCGTGAAAATGGCCATACTGCCCAAGGTAATTTACAGATTCAATGCCATCCCCATCAAGCTACCAATGACTTTCTTCACAGAATTGGAAAAAACTATTTTAAAGTTCATATGGAACCAAAAAAGAGCCCGCATCACCAAGTCAATCCTAAGCCAAAAGAACAAAGCTGGAGGCATCACACTACCTGACTTCAAACTATACTACAAGGCTACAGTAACCAAAACAGCATGGTACTGGTACCAAAACAGAGATATAGATCAATGGAACAGAACAGAGCCCTCAGAAATAATGCCGCATATCTACAACCATCTGATCTTTGACAAACCTGAGAAAAACAAGCAATGGGGAAAGGATTCCCTATTTAATAAATGGTGCTGGGAAAACTGGCTAGCCATATGTAGAAAGCTGAAACTGGATCCCTTCCTTACACCTTATACAAAAATCAATTCAAGATGGATTAAAGACTTAAACGTTAGGCCTAAAACCATAAAAACCCTAGAAGAAAACCTAGGCATTACCATTCAGGACATAAGCATGGGCAAGGACTTCATGTCTAAAACACCAAAAGCAAAGGAAACAAAAGACAAAATTGACAAATGGGATCTCATTAAACTAAAGAGCTTCTGCACAGCAATAGAAACTACCATCAGAGTGAACAGGCAACCTATAAAATGGGAGAAAATTTTTGCAACCTACTCATCTGACAAAGGGCTAATATCCAGAATCTACAAAGAACTCAAACAAATTTACAAGAAAAAAACAAACAACCCCATCAAAAAGTGGGTGAATGACATGAACAGACACTTCTCAAAAGAAGACATTTATGCAGCCAAAAAAACACATGAAAAAATGCTCACCATCACTGGCCATCAGAGAAATGCAAATCAAAACCACAATGAGATACCATCTCACACCAGTTAGAATGGCAATCATTAAAAAGTCAGAAAACAACAGGTGCTGTAGAGGATGTGGAGAAATAGGAACACTTTTACACTCTTGGTGGGACTGTAAACTAGTTCAACCATTGTGGAAGTCAGTGTGGCTATTCCTCAGGGATGTAGAACTAGAAATACCATTTGACCCAGCCATCCCATTACTGGGTATATACCCAAAGGACTATAAATCATGCTGCTATAAAGACACATGAACACGTATGTTTATTGCGGCATTATTCACGATAGCAAAGACTTGGAACCAACCCAAATGTCCAACAATGATAGACTGGATTCAGAAAATGTGGCACATATACACCATGGAATACTATGCAGCCATAAAAAAATGATGAGTTCATGTCCTTTGTAGGGACATGGATGAAATTGGAAATCATCATTCTCAGTAAACTATCGCAAGAACAAAAAACCAAACACCGCATATTCTCACTCATAGGTGGGAATTGAACAATGAGATCACATGGACACAGGAAGGGGAACATCACACTCTGAGGACTGTTGTGGGGTCGGGGGAGGGGGGAGGGATAGCATTGGGAGATATACCTAATGCTAGATGACGAGTTAGTGGGTGCAGCACACCAGCATGTCACATGTATACGTACGTAACTAACCTGCACGATGTGCACATGTACCCTAAAACTTAAAGTATAATAATAAAAAAAATTAAAAAAATAAATGTACAGTTATGTACTTATGGATAAAATGATGTAGTATCTGTGATTTTACTTAAAATTTTCTAGGAAAAAACGTTTGTGGGGGTGTGTATGTAAATGAAACAAAATTGGCAAAATATTGATAATTAATGCTGGGGCCTGGGCACATGGGGGACTCATTATATTCTTCTATGTATGGATTAATTTGGATATTTCCATAATAAAAAGGTTTTAAAGATTCAGTTAATTCCACTGCACAAAATTTTCTATTCAACTAAACATTTCATGCTTTTCATTATCAATTTTAAAATACATAAAATTTTAGCTAAAATGAAGTTGGACCCTTATCTAACACCAAATACAAAAAGTAACTTAAAATAGACCAAAGACCTAAATGTAAGAGCTAAAGTTAGAAAACTTTTAGAAGAAAATGGGAAAAGCTTCACGACAATGAATTTGGCAATGATTTCTTATATAGAACATCAAAGGCACAGGCAACAAAAGAAAACACAGACAAACTGGACTTCATCAGAATTAAAAACTTTTGTGCATCAAGAACCACTGTCAACAGAATAAAAGGCAACCCATAGAATGGAGAAAATATGTGTAAACTACATACATTATAAGGAATTAATATCCAGACTATATAGAGAATTCCAAAAAGACAAATACCACAATTCAAAACTGGGCAAAGGATATATATGGACATTGCTCCAAAGATGATATACAAATGATCAATAAGCACTCGAAAAGACGCTCAACATCACTAGTCACTAGGGAAATATAAATCAAAACCATAATGCAATACCACTTCACACCCATTAGAATGCTATTATCAAAACAAATAAAAAACAGAAACCAAGAAAACCAGAAAAACAAATGTTGGGCAGGATGTGGAGAAACTGAAACCCTGTGCAATGCTGGTGGGAAGGTTAAATGGTGCATGTATTTAAATGCCACTGAAGTGTACACATAAAAATAGAAAAACTGGCAAATTCTATATTCTGTATATTTTACCTCCACACACACACGAAACCAATGGAGAAAAAGAAAATTAATCAAAATAGACAATTAAAAAGAAATAAAACTAATAAGCAATTTAGATGATTGAGTTATAGCTACAATTGTTTTCAGGAAAAGAAATAATGCTTTATTCAGAATCATTATCAACAATGTTATGATTAGCAAGTCTCTCTTATAAATGTAATAGTTAATAATTTTAAATTAGTTTTATTTTGTATGTTCTATGCCACTTTCACCAAGTACACTTAATATTAAATAAAATCATTTAAATATAATATCTCAATGTTTTGCAAATGAAGAAGAAATTTCTGGCAGAAAAGCTCCTCAAAATTTTCAGACTCTGTCCAAGTAGGGAAATGATACAATAACATTACTTATAATATTGTCAACTGAAAAAGAAATTACTTTGAGCAGATGCCAGTATTTCTTCTCAATGAGATTTCAAAGAATAAGAAAGCTAAACACAGTATTATCAAGAATTAAATGTGAGCATTCTGCCTACTTTCTGCAAGTGGCCTACATTCAACCTTTGGAGGTATGCTTATACGTTTAACGACTAAAGTAACATAACATAATACTTAACAGTGCCACTCAGGGGTTTTAGCTGTGAAAAAGCAGTGGATCCTAAGAACAGTGGGCACTGAAGTTGCCTGTCTCTATGTCAGGTTACAGCTCAAGCTGTGTATATGCTGCAGACGCCCAAGCTGAATTTAAGAGAATCCGCTCTAAAACATTACTTGCTATTTAGACACATGCTTAAAGTTATTTCCTTTTAAACCTTAGGCAGATGGTGAAATATTCCCGCTGTATTGTCTCACAATGCATAACAAAGCTTTTCACATATTTTCAGATATTTGGGAATGTTTCCATATGTCTGGCATGCCTGTAATCCAGCACTTTGAGAGGTGGAAGCAGGAGAATCACTTAAGCCCAGGAGTTCAAAATCAGCCTAGGCAACAAAAGGAGACCCCCATCTCTACAAAAAAATTAAGAAATTAGCTGGGTATGGTGGTACAAGACTGTGGTCCCAGCTACTCGGGAGTTCAAGGTGAGAGGATTGCTTGAGCCTAAGAGGTTGAGGGTGCACTGAGCCATGATCATGTCACTGCACTCCAGCCTGAGCAACAAAGCAACAGCCTGTCTCAAAACAAAACAAAACAAAACAAAACAAAAAAAAACAACCTGGCCCAATGCACCAGTGTCATGGCTGATAAGATACTACCAGGGCACCCTCATTCTAGCATCAAGGCTGTGTGACAGCTCACCTCACCTTCTGACTAACCCAGTGCTTCTGTGCTAAGGGCCCCCTTAAACCTCTACCTTCATTATGTGCTTGGCACAAAGGAATGATATATCTTAGATTTGGAAATGGAATTTTCTTCCCCAATCTTACTGTAGTCTAAGTACCCTTCACAGACCTTCTGTTAACCCATAGCTTACTCAGCTTTAGTTCCTGGGTAAATCAAATCTGTGTTTTGCAAACTACGATGTTGTAAGTTCAATTGCTTCTGAATCTAGCAGACAGACATGCTCATTTTTATTAATGTCACACACGGTATTCTCCATGTGAAAGACAGAATTTCTTTCATCCTATTTACCAATCCCTTCAGATCCTTGTGAGGAACCAACAGAACAGCTTTAAAAAATTAAAAGGGTTTTTTCTTTCCCTTCACAAATAGGCACATGCTTACTTATACGGCAAGTTTAGAAAATCCACAATGCAAAAGAAGGTAGAGGGACAAGGAGAAAAAGACACAGAAGGACTTCCTCTTCCAGCCAAGATGGACTTGCCCTCCCACCATGACCAATGAGAAAACTGAAGCTGGATAGACTATTTGAGAAAACTGTTTTCGGGGATTGGAACACAGGCAGAACAGGACTGTGATATTTGAAAATAGGAAAACACAGGAGGCAAATCTCACACACACTTCTGTTTTCTGCCCAATGGCAGTTTCTTGACCACACAGAGAGAGGTAGAGACCTCCAAAAATGAGGCAATGTCACTGTCACTAAGCTGAGAGTCTTGCAGTGCTAACATGTTTGGAGTTTATAGAATAAGGTACTGGAGAAGAGGGAACTACATACAGGTGAGGCCTCAAAAGAGAATGCAAAAGTTCTCTGCAGGTCTGGGGACAAGGGCTGGGGGGAGTGCATACAGCAGTCAGGCTCCACAAGGCCTCTGCAGAGTGGCTGGCACTTCTGAGGGCTGACTGGAGATGCCAGAGAGCACACAAATTTGGGACATAGCAGAGTGGAGAGAACTCATCAAGTATACCTAGAACATGTGGCTGAGGCCCATGAGGATGAACCTTTTCTAGAGTAAGAGTCACTGTCTAAGTCTACAGGCAAAAACCTAATAAATAAGCACAAACTAACAAAGGCCCAGGCTTGACAGGAGCAAAAGTGTGGTCAAATAATATAACTAGGCATCAAGACATTTAACAGAAATAAAGGTTAAAATGTTATGAAAATGAAAGACTGAATTTATAAGGAAGACTTAACAATCCCAAATGTGTACACATGACAGCTTCAAAATACTTTAAGCAAAAACTGCTCAAGTAGACAGATCTAGAATTAGAGCTGGAGATTTTAACATAACTCTCAATACATTGTAGGATGAGTAAAAAATCAGTAAGGACACGGAAGATGTGCATAGTCACAAGCTCCACCAGTTGATCTAACTGACATCTAAAGAACACTGAACCGCTGGGCGCCATGGCTCACGCCCGTAATCCCAGCACTTTCGGAGGCCGAGGTGGGCGGATCGCCTGAGGTCAGGAGTTTGAGACCAGCTTGGCCAACGTGGTGAAACCCCGCCTCTATTAAAAATATTTAAAAAATTAGCCAGGCATGGTGGCAGGTGCCTGTAATTCCAGCTCCTCCAGAGGCTGAGGCAGGAGAATCACTTGAACCTGGGAGGCGGAGGCTGCAGTGAGCCGAGATCGTTCCACTGCACTCCAGCCTGCTGGGCAACAGAGTGCGACTTCATCTCAAAAAAAAAAAAAAAAAAAAAACCCTGAACCAACATCTACAGAACACACATTCGTTTCAAGTGTACATGGAAATTCACTAAGAATGTATGTTCTCCAACTATACTATAAATGAATTAGAAATCAGCAACAATAACATACCTATAATATCTCTATGTAGTAGAAATTAAAAAACAAAACACTTTTAAATAACTCTAGTGTCCATGAAAAGAAAAATCACAAGGAAAACTAGATGATATTTTGAATGGAATGAAAATGAAAGCAAAATGTGTTGACTATAACTAAAACTAACGTGGAATGAAGAGATCTAACTCTCTTCTTAAGAAGCAATAAAATAAGAGCAAAGTAAACTGAAAATAAGTTAAAGGGAGGGGAAAAAAAGACTGAAAATAAATGAAATAAAAAATGAAAAAAAGAGAAAATAAGTAATACTGAAACAGGCTTGTCCAACCTGAGGGCTGCATGTGGCCCAGGCCAGGTTTGAATGCAGCCCAACACAAATTCGTAAACTTTCTTGAAACATTATGAGATTTTTTTTTCCTTTTTTTTTTTTTGGCTCATCAGCTTATCGTTAATATATTCTATGTGTGGCCCAAGACAATTCTTCTCCTTCCGTTGTGGCCCAGGGAAGCTAAAAGAGTGAATACCCCTGTACTAAAAGATCATTAATGATCTAAAATAAGTGATCTTATAAAGAATCGATAAACCTCCAGCTAGACTGACTGATCCAGGAAAAAATAGAAAAAACACAAATTACCAATATGAAGAGACTGCAATACAGATTAGATTCTACAGACATTAAAAGGATATTAAAGGAATATTCTGAAAAATTTTATGCCAATAAATCCAACAACTTGGATGAAATGAAATTTTCCTAAAAGACACAAATTACCAAAACTGACAACAGAAAAATCTGAAAATATATCTTAAAAAATCTTAATTCTCCCACAAAAAACTAAAACCAAACCAAACAAAACCCTCTAGGTTCAGATTACTTCACTGGTAAATCCTATCCAACATGTAAAGAAGAAATCATACCTATCTTACACAGCTATTTCCAAAAACAGGGAAGGAGACAGCACTTCCCATCTAATTTTATGACACCCAATATCACCTTGACACCAAAATCAAATAAAGACATTACAAGAAAAGGATACAAAAATCCAATATCTCCATCAGCACCAATATAGAAATCTTAAAAAAAAAAAACCTAGAAATCAACTCTAGCAATATTCCAAAGGACAATGCACCACAACCAAGTGGGGTTTATCTCAGGGATGTAAAGTTAGTTTAAAAGTTGAAAATGAAACCAATGTAATTCATTGGCAGAATGAAGAAAGTTGTATAACCATCTCAACAGATACAGAAAGAGACATTTGACAGCATTAAACATCATTATGATAAAAACTGCCAAGAAACAAAGTTTAAAAGGAATGTCCTCATTTTGATAAAGGTTTTCTCTGTATATCGTACAGACATCATACCATATGGTGGACTACTGAAAGCTTTCTGCCTAAGCTTGGAAACAATGCAATTATGCCCATTCTCGTGACTTCTGTTCAACACTATGGAAGTCCTGGACAGTATAATAAACCAATAAAAAGCAAGACAAGACATAAAGATTAGAAAGAAAGAAGTAAAACGATAGTCACAGGAAACATAATTGCAAATTTCTTAGTTTTCTATATAAACAAACCACTAGAAGTAATAAGTGAAACAGACTTATCAGACTATAAAGTCACTATACAAAAGTCAATTGTATATCTACATACTGACAGCAAACAACTGGAAAGTCAAATCCAAAAGTTCTACTGACAGTAATGTAAAATTATAAAATACTTAAGAATAAATTTTTAAACAGGCATGCAAGACTGCTACATTGAAAATTATGAAATATTGAGGCCCAATATTAAGATGTTGATTCTCCCCCAAATGATCTGGACTCAATACAATTCTCCGAGAAAATCCAACAGGCTTCACTGTAGAAATTAATAAACTAATAGTAAGTACAAAGTTGGAGGACACACACTACCTGATCTCAAGACTTCATGAAATTATAGCAATCAAGAGAAATATACCAAAAGAAAAACAGACAATCGATAGAACAGAGTCCAGAAATAGACCAATACATAGAAAGTTAACTGACTTTTTATGAAGATGAGAAACTGGATTAATGGAAAAAGGAAACACCAGTGGTGCTGGCACAAATGGCTATCAAGATGTTAAAAAAAAAAAAAAAAGTAAATCTTGAAACCAAACTCACACCATGCCAAAAATTAATTTGAGATTAATGACAGATTTAACGTAAAAACTAAAACTATGATTCCTCTAAAAGACAATGTAGAATATTTTCCTGACTTTGGGGTAAGCAAAGATCTCTTAGATCAAAGAGATAAGGCAGTAACCATAAAAGAAAAAAAATAGCAACTAAGCTTTATAAAAATTAAAAGCTTCTGACCATCCTGGCTAACATGGTGAAACCCTGTCACTACTAAAAACAAAAAAAATTAGCTGGGCGTGGTGGCAGGTGCCTGTAGTCCCAGCTACTTGGGAGGCTAAGGCAGCAGAATGGCGTGAACCTGGGAGGTGGACCTTGCAGTGAACCAAGATCGCGCCACTGCCCTCCAGCCTGGGTGACAGAGCGAGACTCCATCTCAAAAAAAAAAAAAAGAAAAAGATGTCCATCCAAAAACCACCATTAAGAAACTGAAAAGGTAAAACTCAGACTGGGAGAAAAGACTGATAACACCATTAACTCTTGGCAAGGATGTAACTGGAGAACTAATTCATTCTTGGTGGGAGGATAAAATAGCACAACCACTTTAGAAAATTTTTGACAGTTTCTTATATAGTTAAACATTCACCTATCCTTTGACACAGCAATTCCACATCTACATATCTACCCTAGATATTTACCCTACTTTTAGAATTGTTGATTTGCCATTTCAAAAGCAATGATTCTTCCAGAACATTAGCTTTACACCATTCCATATTTTATATATTTTTTAAGCTACCATAATTTATGAAGATTCAAAATGCAACTTGCCAAGTTTTAAAAGAGAAAAAAAAGTATGGAAACAGCTAAATGGAAAACAGGCTGGTTAAGTGTGTTTGGGTCAGTTTATTTCTAGTATCATTTACAGGCTACCCTGATATTGTATTTAAAATTTTCATTCATTTCAGAGTTCACAAAATAATGATTTTTCCTGTGAAGATACTTCGTTTAAGACACAACTGACTTCTACAACTAAAATGTACACATGTTCAAAGAAAATAGCTTGTAAAATATATTTGGTTGAATAACATTTACATTAAGCCTTTAAAATTATGTATCAGAATCTCCGGCTATTAAGCAGTCTAATGGTGCCTACTAAGTCAGAGAGTTGTACTTCTTCTCTCCTGTGCTCTGTTCTGATAATGAAGTAAAGGCATCAGTAGCATCTACTGTGCTAAAGAATAAATGGAATTTACAACTGTAGGTAATATTTAAGCACTTTAAGACAAATATGAATACATCATAAATTTCTAACTAGGAAAATATTTTCAATGAGATCTCAAGAAATGTTAACTTTTTTCAGAATAAAGCACTGAAAACTGACTCACCAACATATCAAGCTGGGTTTCTTCATCTTCTCTTTTTCTCTTCTATCTCTGCTCTTTTTCTTCTTACTACAGGACATAATTTATATAGATGAGTTTAAGTATATTGATTTGTGTGATAAATAAGTATCGTAAGATTGAAACTTGGAAGTCTTTTGTTTCATTTATAAATTATTGATTTAGGAAGACTTACATTGCTATGCCCTCTTAAATACAGTACTGAAAATTTGCTTCAGGCTTTGTATATATTATGTTAAAGTTCAAAGCAGAGTGTAGAGCCACACCTCCAGATTTTAAATCCTGATTCTGTCACTTCTTAGCTCTGCAATTTTTGGAAAAGGTACTGAATGTCTCTGTGAGTCAGTTTCCCCATTTAAAAAATTAGGATAACAACTTAACTCTTAAGGCTATTGTGAGGATTAAGAGGTAATATGTATCTTCACACATTGCTGGTGGAAATGTAAAATGGTGCAGCATCTACAGGAAACAGTTTGGGGTTCCTCAAAAAGTTAAAGAGTTACCATATGACCCAGGAATTTTACTCCTAAGTAGGTATACCCAAGGGAAATGAAAACATACACCCACAAAAATCTTACATAAGAATATTCACACTAGCATTACTCACAATAGTCAAAAAGGGGAAACAATCTAAATGTTCATCAACTGATGAATGGATGAACAAAATATTACATCCATACAATGGACTACTACGCAGCCATAAAAAGGAACAAGTGCTACAACAATGATGGACCTCAAGAATGTTGTAAGTGAAAGAAGCCAGATACAAAAGGCCACATGTTACATGATTTCTTAGGAAATATTCAGAATAGGCAATTTCACATAGATAGCAGACTAGTGGTTGCCATGGACTAGGAGAGGGGGAAGATGGGATGTGACAGCTTTAATGGGTAGGAAGAGATTTCCTTCTGAGATGGCGAAAATGCTGAGCAACTAGACAGTGGTGAACCTCTTGAATATATACTAAAAACCACTGACTGTACAAAAGGGTGAATTTTATAATTATGAATTACATCGCAATAAAAAAATAAAAACCCAAGAGGGATTTGAAAAAAGTTAATGTGCAAAGTGCCTACAACAATTTCTTGGCACATTGAAAGTGCTATATAAGCATTAATTATGATTATTACGATAATCTTAAGACACTCTTGTCTGCATTTTCATCATAAAGTTTTCAGAAGATAACTCACTACTCCTCACAGGAAATTCACAGAGTAAAAATCTCACATTCATTCAGGATATACCTGCCATTTATTCTGGCATCTTCATGAGGCCAGACTTCTCGAGAGGGTTCTCAAGGGCAGTGGCTTCAGCTCACTCCTTGATACTTTCTTTCCATCTCGCCTAACAATATCAAAACTTCTGTTTATCACGGAGGCCAGGAGGAAATGCTCAATATTTGTATGTACAGTCAACCTCAGGCAAATCTGCCAGTTAAAAAAGAAGCAGGGATATGAATGCACAGGTATTTTTCTCCTAAAGAGCTAATAAATTACCACTACAACATCCTCCTCACATTTGGCTCAATTTATTTACTGCATGTGTGTTCTCTCATTTAATCCTCACAGTCTTCTAAAGGTATAAAAAATGGTCTGAAAGTATAAATGTATAAACGGAGGTTCAGATACTTGATCTCTTAATGAGTAAATGGAAGTTCAGACATATTAACCAATTTGCCACAAATTACAAAATTAGTAAATGACAGAGTGCAGGTTCCAGCCCATATCCCTATCAAAGTCCATATACACCTCTACCACTGTGTGATTCATCCTGGTTTCACTCTACACATTAGCTTAGAAAAAAATTAATCAATAATTTTTCCAGGAAGAGACAATGGAGAAAAGAATAATCCCTAATAAAGGAAGTTATTATAATGAACTACAAGATCAGACTAACGCAGACCCACCAGGCAGAGGCCTGGAGAGATGCCTCAGGGGACCCAAACTCGTGGGTACGGGGCCACGGGTCACCCACCCATCTATCCTGTTTCCAGAGTCGTCCGCGCAGGAGGCTGCCCCTCTCTGCACAGGCACCAGGAAGGGTGGTCCGGCCTCCGTCCAGCCCAGACAGGGTCAGAGCGAAGCCTGGGAGGCCACGAAGCCGGCTCACCGCACCACGGCTTCCACCGGATTCGCGGGGGTGGAGTGCGTCCGAAAAGAACTGAGGAGGCTCCCGCAGGAGCTGCAGGACCCAGCTCTTCACCTCGGTTCCCTTGAGCACAAGCTTGGTAGACTTCACATAAGAGTGCTAGGCCATGGCTCCGGGAGACTTCTGCGCAGAGAGGCTGAAGCCAGCTCAGGACGAGTATGTGACCTGGAGCAGCACCAGGGCGGGGAGGAACAGAAGTGTAGGCGAAGTAAACACTCCCTGACAGCGTACGTCTGTCCAGAACCCGCCTCCGTCTTCACCCAAACGCTGAATGGCTGAGATTTCCACTTCCGGGTTTCTGCCGGGGTGGGGGTGGGGGTGGGGGGTGGGGGGGTGGGGGGGTGGGGGGGTGGGGGGGGTGGGGCTGGGGTAGCTACGGCGGCTGCAGAGGGCCGAAAGGTGTCCGCACGCATCTGCTCCCTGGCGCCCTCTCGAGGAGCCCCTGAGGATTCGTGCCTCCCAGAGGTGGGGAAAGCTCGCCCGAGGCGTCGGTGCTGACGGTGGCGGGGCTGCCGGGCACGCTGTGGAACCGCCTCCCGCTAGAGCTGTGGGCTGGCGACGGTCCCGCGGGGGCGGGAAGCGGCTCAGGCTGCCCTTGCTGGCCTGCGGCAGCGCGTCTGGGATCGCGGGCCACTCGTGCGCGGGTCACTCGGGGCTGTGCCTCGCACGACTGTGTGTGCAGGAAACAAGCAGGAAATACCCTAAAATGGAATGAAGCTCCATGTTGAGGGCCGCGGACGTCGCGAGTGCTGTGGGAATGTGGGCCGAGGTGGAGAGTTATGGTGGCGCGTGTTACAGGGTCAGGAGTCAGGAAGAAGCCTAATCGTGGAGCCGGCATCTGAGGAGGGTCTTGAACGCTGGGCAGGCTTTTGCCCAATAGAGATGGAGGAAGCTAGTCCTGTCTGATGGAGGAAACAGGGCAGAGGCGTGGAGGGAGATGCGCAGTGCTGGTGTGAGGAGCCGCGAGCAGGCCAGGCCTGTAAAGCAGCGTGATGGGAACCAGGATAGAGAAGGCAAGTCGGGGTCCTGTGGTCGCTGAAGAATTTGAATGAAATCAGTAAACAGGTGAGAGGGATCCATCACAAGAGCATGGGATGAAACAAGCAGTAGTCCACGGTGATTCCTCTGCAGCGGTGGGTATTATTAATCGCGTATGTGACACCAAAACGGTGGGTATTATTGACAGCGTATGTGACACCAAAACCACCCCATTTAAGCTGTGACTCTTTCCCTAAAGTAGAAAACAGAGATCAGTTGGGTTCCAAGCATCCACGAAGATCTTATTAAATTCGTGATCCCTGGTGGCACCATGGAGTCAGGATTGGCTCATCTCAAACCTGACTCAGAAACAAAACCATCTCAATGGGCGGAGATGAGCATCCTTACCCACTATCATAACGTATTTTCTGGTGTTTTCACAGTGCTGCGCTTCCTAATCACCATTCTAGGGCAATCCACATGCCATGATGCCCAGAGGCATTAACAAAGGAGACACACAGGGGCTCCTCACGTTGGCTTTCCATGGTTTTGATGAAAATCTGTTTCCTCATCTCATACAATGTGGTTCGTAATAGTATCATTTAGAGTTGAAGAATTAAATGGTACAAATTATATAGGGTGCTTATGACAACCTACATGGAAAATGCCTAGGATATGTTAGCTATGCTTATCACCAACATCGTTATATGATGGTAATAATCAGATAGTCAGGAAGGCCGACACCAAGAAAATGGATACATGTTCTGAGGGAATGAATGTGGAGAGATCAGAAGGTCAAGAACAAAGCCTTACAACATTTCTGCAGTAAAGGGATAGAGAAAAGAAAGGCTATAAAAGAAGGAATGAAACAGTTAGAGTAAAATTATAAAATCAAAGCTAAGGAGAATTTCCAGAAAGGGTAATATCATTTAATATCATAGAAGTTTAGGAACACGAGATGGAAAAAAGGCCTCTGGGTAACTGACATTCAGGCAGTCTTTAGGGAAGCTCCATTTCCGATAGAGAAGTAGACACAAAGTCAGCTTGAAGCAGGGACTAGGTGAAGAAGCTGTTGGCTGGTCGCATGGGGAAATAAATAAGGGATGGCATATGCCATATTTCTGGATTTCTTTCTTTCTTGCCCAGCCTCTATATATGCATAGAGTTTGGCGAAAACTTACAAAAAATAAAAATGAAACCAATTTTGTTTGTTGACTCAAATACAATGCTTTGTGTTAGAATCAAGATAAATTCATGCCTCTCCCTTCTATTGTCACCGTCAGTTTTGAAATTAAACATCAGCTTTTCTTCTTCATTAAAATCATTTTCAACTCCTCGCAGGTGTTGGTGGTTTGGGGTAGTTACATAAGCAGTCAGGTCTTGATGAGTAGAGGAGGAGGGAACAAACACTTTCAGCAAAGGCAGAATTCTGAAATTCTGCTCATATTTTTCTCCAGTAACTTTCCTATGTTTGTGAGGTTATTCAGTCATAATGATCCTAGTGAAATCTTTTTCAAGCTTGACTAATCGTAATCACTGTGGACGTTTGTTTAAAATGTGTATTCCCAGGTCTCTCTCCTGCTGATTCTGATTCAGGAGATCACGGATGGGACTCAGAATACATGTGTTTGACAAATACCACAAGTGGTTCTTATGGTCAGGGAAATGTGGGAATCTAACCAGAAATTCATGTTTTTATGACTGGCAGCTAGAAAAGATTCCTAGAGTCTTTGCTTTTTGAAAATAAAATATTTCTTTTTTAAAAGCAAAATTGTATGACTAGATACAACATTTATACATGTGTCACATGTACTATACTGTGTGCTTTTGTCATATTTACAGTTGAAGATGTGTAAGAACACTCTGAGAAAAATTATCTATTAAATGCAAAGAGGGGTAAGTCAGGGTGGGGGAGAAATGGGAAGGGTGTGCTTATTGTTGCTAAAAGTTAGAAAAGCCAGAATGATAGCATCTAAGGTTGCAAATAGCACATTGTAAGTTGAGGGAGCTTCATAATCACGTCTGAAACCTTCTTTGATATACTGAGTTGTAAACAGTGGCTTTGGACAAGATTTGAGAGAGAAACCAACTATGCTTTAAAGTGTTCATTTAAAAGGCTTTAATTAAAGGAAAGTCTTTATATTTACTTGAGCTAATTTAACTTCAGGACTTTAACAAATTACTAGCCCTTAACCTCTTAAAAATTGTCTTTCATTTCAAATGAAAGTTTAAGGTGGCCTTTATGTTCGATTGGTATACTTATGCAAAGACTTAACAGCAAGGTACTGTACATTTCTAAATGTTTACTTCTTAATTTTGCTGGAAGAAATATACTACTCAATTGATTATTTTTAAAGCAAAGTAAAACAATTTATTTTGACAAGCAACACTGTATTTTCCCAGTTTTATGGTGGCAAAAATTAGGCTTAACATCACTAATCATCAGAGAAATGCAAATCAAAACCAAAACGAGATACCATCCTACACCAGTCAGAATAGCCAGTATTAAAAAATCAAAAAACAGCAGATCTTGGGAGGCTGTGGAGAAAAGGGAACATTTACACATAATTGGTGCGAATGTAAATTAGTTCAACCACTGTTGAAAGCAGTTTGGAAATTTCTCAGAGAATTTAAAATAGAAATTCCTTTCAAGCCAACAACTCCATTACTGGTATATGACCCAAAGAAAGTCAGTTATTCTACCAAAAAGACATATGCACTTGCATGTTCATTGCAGCACTATTCACAATAGCAAAGACATGGAGTCAGCCTAGGTGTCCATCAACAGTGGATTGGATCAATAAAATGTGGTACATCCACACAGTATTATTAGGCCATTCTTGCATTGCTATGAAGAAATACCTGAGACTGGGTAATTTGTAAGGAAAAGAGATTTAATTGGCTCATACCTCTGCAGGCTGTACAGGAAGCATGGTGACGGCTTCTGCATGGCGCCTGTGGAGTCTCCAGGGAGCTTTTACTCATGATGGAAGGCCAAGAGGGAGTAGGTACATCACATGGCCAGAGCAGGAGCAAGAGAGAATGGGAGTGGGGGTAAGTACCACATGCCCTTACACAACCAGATCTTGAAAGAATTCACTATCACAAGGACAGCATCAGGCCATGAGAGATCCACCCCCGTGACCCAAACACCTCCTACCAGGCCCCACCTCCAACACTGAGGATTACATTTCACCATGAGATTTATAGGGGCCACTTTCCAAACCATTTCACACACCATGGAATACTATGCAGCCATAAAAATAACAAAATCATGTCCTTTGAAGCAACTTGGATGCAGCTGAAGGCCATTATCCTAAGTAAATTAATGCAGGAATACAAAATGAAATACCACATGATCTCACCTATAAGTGGGAGCTAAACACTGGGTACTCATGGACATAAAGATGGAAAGAATAAACACCGGGACTACTAGAGGGGAGAAGGAGGAAGGCAAGGTTTGACAAACTATTGGGTACTATGCTCATGTATTAATCTGTTCTCACACTGCTATATAGAACTACCTGAGGCTGGGTAATTTATAAAGAAAAGAGGTTTAACTGACTCACAGTTCCACAGGCTGTACAGGAAGCATGGCTGGGAGGCTTCAGGAAACTTATAATCGTGGCAGAAGGTGAAGGGGGAAGCAAGGCACGTTCTACCATGGTGGCAGGAGAGCAAGAGAGCCAGGGGGGATGTGCCATATGTTTAAACCATCAGATCTCATGAGAACTCACTTACCATCTAAGAACAGCAAGGGGGAAATCTGCCCTCATGAGCTAATCACCTCCCACCAGGTCATTCCCCCTACTTTGGGAATTACAATTCAACATGAGATTTTTGTGGGGACACAGAGTCAAACCATACCAAATCAGCATCTAGATGATGGGATCATTCATACCCCAAAACTCAGCAATATGAGATATACCCATGTAACAAACTGGCACATGTACCCCTGAATGTAAAATACAAGTTAAAATTATTTTCAAAATAAATAAATTAATGAATAAATAAATATGATTAAATGAAATTAAAATTTTGAATTAAAAAATTTGAGAGTGATTTCAGCTTGAGAGTTATGTAAGTTATGTAAATTGAAACAGTGAGTTCTGTAGGGTTCGGATCAATTGCATTATCTGTACTAATTTGATGACCAGTTGTTTGGATGAAAAGAAAAGAGGTGAAACATATAGATCTAACAGGAAAAAAATGGACCAGTTTTTATGATAGCAAAAAGAAGAATGGAGGAAATAGGACTGAGGTTATAGTGATTGATAGATATTAATAGACGACTAAGTCAAAAGCCATTGGTTGCAGAAAATATTAATTAATTTTGTTTTATTCCAGTCAGACAAAAAAATCCTATAACCTGCCTCTAGAGAAAACCCTTTTAGCCCTATAATTATCTTTATTCCAAGCACCATTCCATTCATTAAGTAGTGTATAGGGTGATTAATAAGTGAATTATTCACAGAATTAAGACAATTTTTGAGTATTACAGGATATTAATAGTATAGCCAATGAACTAAAATAAAATTTGACTAGAGGTGTGATCACCATGAATGCCATGTTGGTCTCTTGTTAGATTTGGCAACCTAAAGTTGACAAATTTATTAATAAATAAACATTCCTTGATGATTAATTTACATTTAGTAGACATGCTCTTTCTTCTTCCTTCCCTTTCTTATTCATTCATTCATTCATTCCTACAGAGCAGTGACTTTCATTCTAAGATTCCCAGAATCCTAAGGAATTCTTGAATGTCATCATAGGGAGCCAGGTGTGAGGATTCCTAAAAGTTGTACTTAATACTTGAAAAATCTCGAAAAGTTATATATTTACACCAGAAAAATCTATACAGGTTTTAAGTTGTATGTATATAGTTGAATACTTTTTATTTCTATCCAGTACTAAGTCATTAGAGTTAATAATGTTATTTCATACTGACCTAATGGGTAGCCTTTATATATCATTGATTACTTATTAGTAAAATAGGGACCCCCACAAAATTACAAAATACATATATTTTGTGGGTTTTTCTTAAGGCTTTTGAAACATAAAATCAGAGGAGAGGATTAAAAGTAATCCTTCATTGTTAAAAAGGCAGGGAACTACTAACTTAGAAAATTGTATGAAAACAGCAAGATATATACATGGCCCTCAGACCAGCTGCCTGTTTTAATAAAGTTTTATTGGAGCACATCCATGGATCTATGGTGCTTTCCTGCTACAATGGTAGAGTTGAATGGTTGCTGTAGAGACCGTATGGTTTGCAAAGCCTAAAGTATTTTTCATCTGGTCCTTTATAGCAAAAGTGAACCCAGTTTTAGAACATTCACTTTACAAATTAAGATACAGTGGATGCTGCCTTAACTGACCTCCACTTAACTGATTTACAATCAGCACTTTCTTGTACCCCTGTACAACTTATTGACTGATGTCCACTGCAAATGGAAAGCCTTTGAGCTACTTTTAATGCCTGTACATTTCTCCTTCCATCACAGAAATTGTACAGTTTCTAAGAGGAAGCTGTGTTCATTCCTAAATATGTTTATGCCATTTGTTCTTGTTCTTGTAGTTATGCAATTTAATTAAATATGATGTTGAGAGGCTGAGACGGGTGGATCACTAGGTCAGGAGATCGAGACCATCCTGGCTAACTCGGTGAAACCCCGTCTCTACTGAAAATACAAAAAAATTAGCTGTGCATGGTGGCCGGTGCCTGTACTCCCAGCTACTGGGGAGGCTGAGGCAGGAGAATGGCAAGAACCCGGGAGGCGGAGCTTGCAGTGAGCAGACATCGCACTACTGCACTCCAGCCTGGGTGACAGAGCGAGAATCCGTCTCAAAATAAATAAATAAATAAATAAATAAATAAATAAATAAATAAATATTACATAAACTGAGAAAATGAGTATAATAAGAGTAGTATTGTTGTTTCTCTGAGAAATAAACTGAATATGTTGGAAAAATGAGAAACTCAAACAGTTGCTGTCAGCTTAACTGTTGGCAAGACAACTAGAAACAAATGGGAAAAATTGTGTAATCTAGGATTTCAGATTGCTTGACCCCAGTTGTCTTCACAGAAAGTGAACAAGAAATCAATGACAGCATATCATTGGCATAGTTTCCACAAGAAACTCCACTCTGAATCCGTGCAAGGGTTTGACCTTGTCATCAAAATTCTGGCAAATTTATTTACACATGTCTTTTAAATTAAAGTTAAGTTTTAAGGACTTACATCTAATACTTCTTATGATTCCTCCAGCTAACTTAAATTTGTGATTAATCTGTTTATTACTGGTCCCAATCTGATTGAATAAGGGGGCTTCTACTGTTTTTGCTAACCAAAAGTTTACTTTGATGAAGATGGAATTATAAATACAATAATTCAAGTTTAAAGAATTAGAATGGTAATGGTTAATACAATTTAGTATGCCTAAAAATCACTTGAAAAGCTTACTAACAATGCAAATTCTTGTGCCTTAGGCCTGAGATTTTGATTCAATAGGTCTAGCATGGGGCATAGGAATCTGTATTTTTAGGAATGATAAAGGAAAATTGCTTAAAATAGGGTAAATTATGACTTACAAATATAAAATGAACACTTGTCTAAGATTTTGTTTAACTCATTTGTTTAATGAGGGAGCCAGTAAGATGTTATACTGAGTTTTATGGAAAATTGAAAGAGCCACACATATCTAGGCACTAAGGAACACTGAAATAAATTTGCTTGATAGGTTCAAAACTGACTTCTTGATGGAAGGTGGGAAAAGGAAAATTAATTATACTTCCACCAAAATCAATCATTTGCCTGTCTATAAACATGAATATTTGCATTACTATCAGTAATCTACAACTAACAGAATTGCAAATAACAAAGAAAACAAAAGGCACAGAGACCCCATAGAAACAGATAACTCAGGTTATTCTAGACAAGGCTGAGATTTCCATTAAAGACACTCAGTGGTAATTTCGTTGGTCCATCTTAAAATCTTCCATTTTCTCCTGAAACAAATTGCTCAAGCAATTCAAATACAATGAATGTGGTCAGTGGGTCACACCTGGAGAAATCATTTTCTAACCTGTAATCAAGACTGCTGAATTACTCCCTTCACTGGAAAGAATAAAATATTACCACATAAATTCGTATTATGATAATGGTCCACTATGAATGCTTTGGTGTTCTTAATTTTCTTAAGATTTATTAATATTTCTGAAGTAACTACTAAATGCCAAGCAATATATTTTCTAATTTAATCTTTCATTGACTTTTACTTTCACTTCAATTGAGCTACTCACTTTCATGGCTATAAACTTAACTTTTCAATCACTTAAAAATTGATTTCTAATGTTATAAACTTTAATGTTCCACTCTGTGACCTGCTCTTTCAGACTCTCTCTTCCTTACTGCCAATTCACCTTCTCTTCTATCTCTTCCAGTGCCTCAGTATCTTGACTCTTCCATTTTCTTTTTTCTTTTCTTTTATTAAGTGGATACATGATAATTTCACATGTTGATGGGGTAAAATGTGGTATTTTGATACATGACACATTGTTAAAACCTCTCCTCCCTGTCTTTCCCAGTCTGGTAACCACTCTTCTACTCTTTATTAGATCAGTGTTTTTAGATTTCACATATAAATGAGATCATGTGATATTTGTCTTACCGTGGTTAGCTTATTTCACTTACCACAATGTCGTCTATGCTCATTCATGTTGTCACAAGTGACATGATGTTACCCTTTATTATGGCCAAATGTGCATATGATATAGTTTGGATATTTGTCCTGACCCATATCTCATGTTATATTGTAATCCCCACTGTTAGAGATGGGGCCTGGTAGGGGGTGTTTGGGTCACGGAGGTGGATCCCTCATGGCTTGGTGCTATCCTCATGATAGTGAACGAGTTCCCAAGCTTCCTGACTAGTCAAGCAGATGTTGGCATTATGCTGCCTGTACAGCCCATGGAACCAGGAGCCAATTATGTCTCTCTTCTTATAAATTATCCAATCTCAGGTATTTCTTTATTCTTGCAATGCAAGAATGACCAAAGACAGCATATATGCCACATTTTCTTTCTCCATTCATTCATTGATGGACACTTAGGTTGATTCTAGGCTATTGTGAATAGTGCTGTAATAAACATGAGAGTCCAGAAATCTCTTTGACATACTGATTTAATATTCTTTGAATATATACCCAGTAGTGGGATTGCTGGATTATGTGATGTCTATTTTTAATGTTTTTGGAAGTTATATTGTTTTCCATAACAATTGCTCTAATTTACATTTCCACCAACAGTGTATGAACATTCCCCTTTCTTCACATCCTTGCCAGCATTTGTTATTTTTTGACTTTTTCATAAAAAGTATTCTAAGCAGGGTGAGATGATATCTCACTGTGGATTTGGCTTGCATTTCTCTGATTATTAGTGATGGTGAGCATTTTTTCATATACCTGTTGGTGATTTTTTTGTCTTATTTGGAGAAATGTCTATTCAGCTGTCTTGACTATTTTCTAATCCAATTATTTGTATTTTTGCTATTGAGTTGTTTGAGTTTTCTATAAATTTGGGGTATTAACCCCTTATGAAGTGAATAGTTTGCAGATATTTTCTCCCATTTTGTAGGTTGTCTCTTCACTCTCATGATTGTTTCCTATGCAGTGCAGAAGTTTTTATTTGGTGTAATCCCATTTGTTTATTTTTGCTTTTGTTGTGCATGTCTTTTGATGTCTTTTCTAAAAAGTCCTTGCCCAGACCAATGACATATAACATTTCACCTATGTTTTCTTCTACTAGTTTCATAGTTTGGGGTCTTACATTTAAATATTTAATTTATTTTGAGTTGATTTTTTTATATGATGAGAGATAGGGGTCTACTTTCATTCTTTTGTATGTGGATATGCACTTTTCCCAGCACCATTTGTTGAAAAGACTGTCTTTTCCCAATTGAATGTTTGCAACTTTGTCAAAAATAAGTTGCATGTAAATATGTGGATTTATGCCTGGGCTCTCTATTTTTGTTCCACTGGTCTACATGCCTGTTTTTATGCCAATACCATGCTGTTTTAGTTAGGATAGCTTTGTAATATATTTTGAAATTAGATAGTGTAATACCTCTAGCATTGCTCTTTTTGCTAAAGATTTATTTGGCTATTTGGAGTGTTTTGTAGTTTCACATGGATTTTAAGATATTTTTTAATATCTGTGAAGAATGAAGTTGGAAATTTGATAGAGATTATATTGGATTTATAGATTGATTTGAGTAGTATGATCATTTCAACAATATTAATTCTTCTAGTCCATGAACATGGGATATCTTTCTATTTATTTTAATTTTTTAAATTGCTTTTATCAATGTTTAATAATTTTCATCTTTCTGTGGCTTAATTTACTTATAGGTATTTTGTTTTTTTATAGCTATTTTAAATGGGATTATTTTCTTGATTCCTTTTTCAGATAGTCTGCTATTGGTGTATAGAGATGTTACTGATTTTTTATGTAGCTTTTGTATCCTCAAACCTTATTGTATTCATTTACTATTTCTGATTCTCAGTGGTGTATTTAGGGTTTTTTACATATATGATCATGTCATCTGCAAAGAGGGACAATTTGACTTTTTTTTCCAATTTGGATGCCTTTTATTTCTTTCTCTTACATAATTTTTATGACTAGGACTTCCAGTACTATGTTGAAAAAAGTGATTAAAGTGAACATCCTTGTCTTGTTCCAGATCCTAGAGGCAAAGCTTTCAAGTTTTCACCATTCATTATAATGTTGCCTGTGGGTTATCACATATGGTCTTTATTTTATTATGTTCTTTTATAACTAATTTGTTAAAAGGTTTGATCATAAAAGGATGTCTAATTTTGTTAAATGCTTTTTCTGCATCTATTGAAATGATTATATGTTTTTTATCCTTCTTTGTTTAATGTGATGTATCACATTTTATTGATTTACATGTATTAGACTATCCTTACCTCCCTGGGTAAATACCACTTGATTATGGTGAATAATCTTTTTAATGTGCTTTTGAATTATCATTGCTAGAACTGCTGGTTTTGAATGTTTGCATCTATGTTTATCAATGATATTGGCCTGGAGTTTTTGAAGAGTGCCCTCCTTTTCATTTTTTTGAAATAGTTTGTAAATAATTTGTATAAGTTTTTTAAATGTTTTGTAGAATTTGTCAGCAAAAACCACCAAGTTGTGAACTTTTCTTTCTTCCTCTATTTTTTTAGAGACAGGATCTCACTCTATCACTGAGGCTGGCATACAGTGGTGCAGTCATAGCTGACTGCAGCCTCAAACTCCTGGTCTTAAGTGATCCTCCTGCCTCAGCCTCCTGAGTACAAGTACATACCACTATACCTGGGGAATTTTTATTTTTATTTTTAGAGATGCAGTCTCATTGTGTTGCCCAGACTAATCTTGAACTCCTGGCCTCTAGTGATTCTCCTGCCTTGGGCTCCTAAACTGTGAGATTACACATGTGAGCTACTGTGTGAAGTCTTTTGGATTTTTCTTGACTGAGAGCCTAAATCACTCCTTCAATCTCATTATTTGTCATTGGTGTGTTCACATTTTCTACTTCTTCTTTCTTCGATTTTGATGGGTTATATGTGTCCAGAGCATACATATTTCTTCTAAGTTTTTCAATTTATTGACGTATAATTGTTTGTAGTACTTACTCATGATTCCTTATATTTCTCTAGAATCTATCATAGTATATCCTTTTTCATCTCTGATTTTATGTGAATTTTCTCTTTTTTTCTTAGTCTGACAAAACATTTGTCAATTTTACCTTTTCAAAAAAGATTCCTTCATTTAATTAGTCATTTGTATTTTTTGTCTTCATTTTGTATATTTGTGCTCTGATCTTTATATTCTTTTGCTAATTTGGGTCTTAGTTTGTTCTTGATTTTATAGTTCCTTGAAATACATTGTTAGATGCTTTATTCATTATCTTTCTTCTTTATTGATGTCAAAATGTATTGCTATAAACTTCCCTCTAAGAACTGTTTTGCTGTATTTCATAAGTTTTCATATGTTCTGATTTCATTTTTATTTGCCTTAAGACGTTTTAAAATTAAATTTTTTTCATTGACCCTTTGGTTGTTTAGGGATATGTTGTTTAATTTGTATGTATTTGCACAATTTCTGAAGTTCCTCCTGTTGTTTATGTCTAGCTTTATTCCATATGGTCAAAAAAAACAAGTGATATGATTTGATTTTTTGATTAGCTAAGACTTGTTTTGTGCTCTAACATATCTATCATGGACAATATTCCATATGCAGGTGAAAAGACAGTGAATTATGCAATTGTTGGATGAAATGTTATGTAAATAACTTAAATTCTTTTGATCTAGAGTGCAGTTTAAATGTTTCTTTGTTGAGATTCTCTCTCAATGATCTGTTCATTGCTGAAAATGGGATGTCGAGGTTTCTTACTATTATTGTACAGTTTTTTGTCTCTCCTTTTAGATCTATTAATGTTTGCTTTATATATTTAGGTTCTCCAATGTTGAGGGCATTATATATTTACAATTATTGTATTCTCTTGTTGTACTGACCCCTTTATTATTACATAATGGCCTTGTTTGTCTGTGTTTACAGTTTTTTTTACTTGAAGTCTATTTTATTTGATATAAATATAACTACTTCTGCAGTCTTTTGATTTCCATTGTCATAAAATATATTTTTCCATCTGATCACTTTCAATGTATGTGTGTATTTACAGGTGATGGGAGTCTCTTGCAGAAAGAATATAGTTAGGTCTTGTTTTTAATCCATTTACCCATTATCTGTCTTCTTACTGGATAATTTAATCTATGTACATTCAAGGTAATTATTGATAGATAAGGACTTGTACTGCCATATACTGTTTTCTTGTTGCCTTTTAGAATTTTTGTACCTTTTTGTCCCTTTGTTGTCTTCCTTTGTAGTTAAGTGATTTTCTCTGTGTGTTTTTGTTTCTTGTTCTTTTATTTTTAGTGTATCTAATAAAAATGTTTGCCTTTTGGTTACTATGAGGCATGCAAAGAATATTTTATAGTTTCAATAGGTAATTTTGAATGGATAACAACTTAATTTTGATAATAAGAAATGGGGAAAAGCAATCACTCTGCTCTTTAACTCAATCACTCCCCCACATTTTGCATTTTTGATGTCTTAATTTACATCTTTTATATCACTTATCTCTTAACAAATTATTGTAGTTGTTATTATTTTTGTTTTATATTTTAACCTTCTTACTAAAAACATGTAAGTGGTTTACATTATTACTATATTAGAGCATCCTGAATTTGTCTGAATATTTATTTTTACCTGCAGATTTATACCTTCCAATTTTTTGTATTACAAATTAGTGCCCTCTTCTTTCAGTTTGAAGACTGTTCTTTAACATTTCTTTCGTATGATTTGGTATAATTTTTTCCCATTATTTTAAATTCTTTGTTGAATTTCTCATAAATTTCCATATTGTTTCTCTGTACTTTGTTGACATGCACAGATTTTTTTTTTTTAAAAAAACAGCTATTTGAATTTTTTTGTCTGCCACATCATTCATTTGCATGTCTTTAGGTTCAGTTGCTGACACCTTCTTTTCTCCATTTGGTGAGGCAGTTTTTCCTAGGCTATTCTTAATTTTTTGTAGATGTACATCTCTGTCTACACATTGATGAATTAAATATTTATTTCAATCTTCTCAGTCTGGGTTTGTTTTTGACTGTTTCTCAGTGGGCTTGTTTAGAAATTCTGTGTGGATTTCCATTATATTCCATTTTAGCATTAGGAGGTGCCCAAAGCAAAGGTTAGACATAAGTCTTGCAATAGGGCTTCACCATTGATGCAATGTAACTGGATGGGCCCATGGGTGATCCACAGAAAGGCTGCTGTCTGTGGGGGGAGAACAAGTCAGGCCATCAAATCTGGACAGTCTGTGTATCATGTTTCCCACAACGTGGTGCCCATAAACAACCTGTCTGGTATAATGTTTCCTCTGGTAGGAATGGCTAGCCATTGCTAAGTTTCGTATAGTAAGTATCGCTAACCCAATCCCTTCTCTATGTCCCTAGCATGCCTCTGGTGGTTCAGCTCTGTTGACACTCATGGTGCTGCTTGTGGGCTGATGCAAGAGTGAGTCTACTGTGAAGGCACTCAGTATGGTGGAAAAAATATTCAACTTCTGCTCACTTTATTCAGTGTAAGAACTGTGAGTTCAGGAGGACTTTGTGCGTATAATACCATTATGTCCAGGGGGAGGAGTATCACAGTCACAGAGAACTGTTTCCCTTACTTTCCAAGCATGGTTTTACTCCTCTTTGCAGTCCAAAGGGGCTTCATAGACTCACTCATGTATTCAGGGTTCGTTAGCTCTTGTAAAGGTAATTTCATATGTGGATAGTTGTTCATATAGATGTGTCCATAGGGGTATGATTACTGGAGAGATCTACTCCACTACCTTGCTCTGCCCAAATCCTTCCCCTTTCCAACAAGAGTTTGCCACCTCCTAGTTTTCTTTTTTCTTAACCAAACTAAGTTTAGACTTTTAATCCTTCACGCTCCTCCACTTCTAATGCCGTTGCTTCTTTGTATGCTTATTGTATTTTCCATGCTATATGACTTTCAGCTGGTTATTTACAGTATGTAAGTTTTAATATCCTGTAAAAGGGGGATAATAATAGCATCCGTTTGATAAAGATGTTAAAGATACTAAATGACACTGTCCATGTTAAATAACTTTTTGAGATATATTGAGATGTTTCTGTACTTCCTTGTTCTGGCCTTCTTGTTGAACCAGAGGAATCTATTGCCATGAAAAGCAATAAAACTGTGATAGTAGAAATTAAAAGTGAGTAGGAACTTATTTAAAAATCATCATTCTCCTTTTCAATGCAAAAATAAGAACTAGAAACTTTTAATAAGGCAATAGTCTGGAGAAATAATTTATGGAAGATAACATGGGTTTTTTAATCTTAAAGGGTTCTTTTACATATTCAAGGGTTGAGATTGGCTGCCTTGAATCCTACTAAAATTTCAATGTAAGTTTTAGAGAGGGAGGAAAGGGTCAAAGAAAAAATTGCACTGGAAAAAGTTAAATAAGTAAGGAAGATATTATTCAAGCTATTGCAATACAGGAGAGAGGCCAGACCTAGTCTGAACTCAGCTCCCCTGACACAAAGGGCCGTGGAGTTTTTGAAAGTGAGGGTAAGGGGGCGATCATAGGCCACCTGTCTTTGCTAACTGTCTTTTCTCAAAGAAAAATTAAACTTTCTTTTATCTTTATGGTATAAGGTAATTTTTACAACTTGGAGAAAGATTAGGCTCTTACTCTCTCATGGAGACTGGGAAATAAGGTATTATCTTTCTGGAGGATTACATTTGAAAGGGATGGCTCCCAGAACCTTGAAAAAGGAAATTTTCTGCTTACAAGTTACACATGCCACTTCTACCTGCATTTCAGTGGCCAAACAGGTCACATATCTAAATCTGACCCTTCCTTCAATAGGACAGAAATGTATAATCTTCTAGTAGATAGGGTCACTGCAGTAGGAAGACCAGATAATGGGAGAATGATAATATAATCTACCACAGTGAAAACATTAGTAATCTTCAGGGTTAAACCAAGTCTTCTTGGACACTTAGGTTGATTCTAGGCTATTGTCAATAGTGGAATAGTAAAAAATAAAGAGAATAGCCCATTTATTTTTTGCAGAGAAGCTAGACAATTCACAGTAACTTATGGCCTAGACAATTTTGTTTCTTGATCAACACAACTCTTTATAGATGCCTGTGGTCCAAAAATACGGATTCCTAATCGTTGCCAAAATGAAGGGATCCTCTGCAAGGCAACCTGGGAGGGAGTTTAGGATTGTTCTGAGGCAGTGAAAGCCATTGAGATTCACATGTAAGAGGGTAGAGGAAGGGAATCCACATGTTTTGATCCCTCCATGTGCTGGATATAACTTGGTCTTCATTATATTGCACCACCTTTGGTGTCAGAGAGAACTGGATTTGAATCCCAGTTCTCATTATGATTTGATGGTGAATGTGTTTTTAACTCGTCTGAGCCTCAGTTTGCTCATCTATAAAAGATGGGATTGTTATGAGACTTGCATAAGGTAAGTGTTTAAAAATCTGGGAATAATCCCTGTAATTTAAAAGACGAGGTTGTGATGAGGCTTCAATAAGGTAAGTGTGTAAAATCTGGACACAGTGTTACTAATTTTGTAGGTTTTCAATATATAGAGAAGGAGGATTATTTTTCTCTCATTTAATTTTTAGAACAAGTTTATAAAATTGATATTATTCATATTTTTGAGATAATCAAAGGATCACTAAGTTTAAATAAATCACCATAGTCACAAAGCAGTTCACAATATATTGACTGGACAATTGCTAGTGAAAAGTAGCAATGATGATCACATTGAAAATCTTGTGTTAGGTGGTGGTTTTCTCTTGCATAAGCCTCTTCATTTGTTGAAACCATAGATTCTAAGTTTACTCTATCAAAGTGATCATTAGAAAAATATAATGTACTTAGTGCATAAATTTTAGAAAATTTCCTTTTTAGTCCTGTTAATTTGATTGAATATGTGCATTTTGAATTATGAATATAAATATGAATATGTATGGCATATGAAATATGACTTGACATCACAGAGTAGTCTTAGATCGTGGCAATGTTTTTTTCTGAAAGCACCTGCAGAAATGTGTCTTCTTTCTAGTTTCCAAAAAACTCAGAGGCCATGGGGGAAGAGGGGACTTTGGCTGTCAGATAGTTCATGAGGTACATTAGGATATAGTAATTGCATCATAATTCATATCCGTAATTCACAGTGAGGAAACCTGAAATTTGCTACCAGCTACCAATAAATGAAAGGTGGGGCGGGGTCGCTGGGGGGCGCGGCTTTGTGAACCAGTGCCTGGACTCCCACGTCACAAATGGAAGGGCAGCACGTGGAGGGAACTCAAGGCCTGATTGGTTCTTCCTAAGCAGGACAGGATCCGGTTGGCACAGCAACCGGCCTTCAGTTGGTGGCCTTCAGTCGGTGCCTTAAGTTGGTGGCATTTGGTTGCCTTTCCTGGGGAGAGGCGGCATGTGCTCAGCTCTACAGACGTAGGGGCAAGCAGAGGCCCAAGCTGCCTCCAGAAGAGCAGATGTGCCCCATGGGTACCACGATGACTGGTCGTATGTGCACCAAAGCCAGCCCCCAGCAGGGCCAGCGCAGTGGTTCTGCGGGGCCGTCCTGTGGCTCTGATATCTATGAGTCATTGGCCAGCAAAGGCACAGGCACCAGCAGAGAGGAGCAGAGAGGCCCAGAACATCCTGTCCCCCAATGCCAAACCCAAGCAGGGCCAGCTTAGCGTGCGGTGGGCAGAGCCATCCTGCAGCTCTGAGATCCACGAGGAGGAGGTGGGAGTAGCGCCAGGCTCCACTGCGTTGGAGCTCGCACAATTTGAGCCCAATTTGATTCCGGAGCCATGACTTGCAGCACATTGAAGACCAGAAGACGCCCAAAGGTAGGGAGGCGACAGATACCGCTTGGCCTCAGGAGCTCCTCTGGCCGTTGCTGAACCAAGGTTCCCCCAGAGACATCCACAGCCTGGGGCTCCTCCCTTCTTCACCTAGTTCCTTTCCTAGGCCCAGGCCCCAAGCATGAGGACTGGCTCTGCCTGTCGTCTCCATCCCTTGGTCTTTCCCTGTTGCATCCAGCTGGTTTCTTTTCTCCTCCCTACCCATATGCCCAGTTATGGGCCCTCTTCTTCTTCCTAGAGGCTGGCCAAAAACTAAGTTTTCAAAGTACAAAATGGATGCTACAGATTTCGTTGCTTTAGAGGAAATGTCTGACAGCTCTTGTATTTAAACTTAAGTAGCTACACTGGAACTCACAGTTTAATATCTTGAGTTCTAGACCAGAGCTATCTACCCTAAAGCAACGGCAAGGGGTTAGAGGTACTCTTCTTGATTCGAATAATAAAAAATGATTTTTTTGTAGGGACAAGGTCTCACTGTGTTGCTCAAGCTGGTCTCAAACCCCTGGCCTCAAGTGATTCACGCACCTTGGCCTCCCACACTGCTGGGATGACAGGCAAGAGCCACCACACCTGGTCATTGGAGGTGCTCTTGCTTTGTGTGTTTCGGCTGGTCTTCAGGCGCAGCTGTCTGTAAGATGCTTCTGCAGTATAGTTCTATGTCTTTCTGCACAGATTCAGTGGATCCTGTGTTTTTTTTACATGGAATAGCCCCTTTATTTTTTGCAGAGAAGCTAGATAATTCACAGTAACCTATGGCCTAGAAAATTTTATTTCTTGATCAACACAACTCTTTATAGATGCTTGTGGTCCAAAAATGCAGATTCCTAATCATCCCCATGAATAAGGGGGCCATTGCAAGGCAACCTGGGAGGGAGTTTAGGATTGCTCTGAGGCAGTGAAAGCTATTGAAATTCCCACATGAGGGGGCAGAAAAGGGAATCCACATATTTTGATCCCTCCATGTTCTGGGTGTAACTTGGTCCTCGTTAAATTGCACCATTTTTGGCACCAGAGAGAACCGGATTTGAATCCCAGTTCCATCCCTCATTATGATTTGATGGTGAATGTGTTTTTAACTCGTCTGAGCCTCAGTTTGCTGATCTATAAAAGATGTGATTGTTACGAGGCTTCCATAATGTACATGTGTAAAAACCATGGCAAAATGCTTGTAATTTAAGAGAGCATTTTTAGGAGACTCCTATCCGGTAAGTATATAAAAACCTGGACACAATGCCTATAATTTTGTAAGTGTTCAATATATGGAGAAGGAGGATTATTTTTCTTTCATTTAATTTTTAGAGCAACTTTATAAAATTGGTGATACTCATATATTTGAGATAATCAAACCAAGGATCAGAAAGACTAAACAAATCACCATAGTCACAAAGCAGTTCACAATACATTTACTGGATAATTTCTAGTTAAAAGTAGCAATGATGATCACATTGAAAATCTTGTATTATCTGGTGGTTTTCTCTTACATAAGCTTCTTGGAATTTAGTAAGATAAGTTGCAGCTCAAAAAGCAGATCTGTAGAATATTTTATTCCAGAGATTGTAGTGGGGGCCAAAGTATTACATGAGTTTTGTTGGGAACAAGGTGTAGGCTGAGAATCTAAGCATACTTCAGTTGGTGGTTTTCAGTTGGTGGGCAGTGGAAGAAGGAGGAGGAGCTCCATCTGTGCTCTCTCTTCCCCCAGTCACAGCCCTCAGGCTTGTTGCATCCAGGCCCTTCTAAGTTAAAACAGACAGGTTGACAGGTTTATTTATCATTTAGCAGACAAGTCAGCTCAGGGTAGGCGGGTAAGGTGGGGTGTGGGTTGCTAGTACAGTGCCGCCCTTTGACCCAGGGCTACCCATGCCCATGGGGCTATGCAATATATTATACATATAATAATTTATATATATGTATATAAGCCTGTTGGTTTGTTAAAACCATGGATTGCTCTATCAACGTGATCTATCAACGTGATCAACGTTGCTCTATCAAAGTGATCATTAGAAAAATGTGATGTACTTAGTGTGTAAATTTTAGAACATTTCTTCTGTTAGTCTTGTTAATACTCAATTCTTTTCTAAAACACCTAGCCCAAATCTCCATAGGTTTTAATCGAATTATATTATAATTTGGATTTTCTGGTCTGCCTATCTTCTAAAAAATAAAGTTCTTAAAATTAATTTTCTATTGCTGCCATAACAAATTACCACAACTTTGTGGCTTAAATCAAAGACTTACGACCCTATAGTTCTGCAGGGCAAACCTCTGACTGTGGTCTTACTGGGCTTAAGTCAAGGTGTTGTCAGGGCTGTATTGCTTTCTGGAGGCTCTAGAGAGAATCCATTTCCTTTTCCAACTTTTAGATGCTGTCCCTATTCCTTGGATCATGGGACCATCCCTCCATCTTCAAAGCCAGTAATGTGGGATGTCTGTGGCCATTGTTCTGTAGCCATATCACCTTCTGACTGTAGCTAGGAAAGATTCTCTGATTTTATAGACACATGCAATTAGATTGGCTCCCAAGATAATCAAGGATAATCCCCCTAACTCAAGGGTTAATCACATCTCCAAAGTCCCTTTTGCCCCATGTAAAGTAATATGGTCACAGATTCCAGTGACTAGAACATCTTTATGGGGTAATTATTTTGACTGTCACAAAGGCAACATCTTGGACTTATGCATATCTAGATTTTCTTTGCTTAATTTTGGAGCCTAGAACACATTAGACTCTAAATAAATGTGAATGAGTGATAAATATTATATTTACAGATTGCTGCCACATTGCAATTCTGTCCTCCCACTGGTGGTGGAATCCTATGTACTTTTTACCATCTCCATTTTGCATTCAGACTGAACATGGCTGTGTTACTCCTTTCACCTGGGTGATTTCAAACCATCTTTCTATTTCTATTTGTAGAGATCTTATCTATCAAGCCCTTCTCAAATGCCACTTCAAAAAACTTTTTCTAATCCCCAATTGTCTTAGTCAATTTATGCTCTTACAACAAAATAACACAGACTAGGCAATTTATGAAAACCAGACGTTTATCTGTCATAGTTCTGGAGACTAAGAAGTCCAAGATCAAGGCATTGGCAGGTCTGATGTCTCGTAAGGGCTGTTCTGTCCATTCGAGATGGTATTTTGATGCTGCATCTTCCAGAGACAGGGAACACTGTGTCCTCACATGGTGGAAGGCGGGAGGGCAAGAGGGATGAACTCCCTCCATGGAGCCCTTTCATGAGGGCTCCTAAACCCATTCCTGAGGTAGGAGTCCTGATGGCCTAATCACTTCCTGTAGGCTCCACCTCAACACTATCACATTGTCAACGCTGAATCTTGGAGGAGGCACAGTGAAACCACAGCACCAATCAAGTATGATCTTTCTCTCCTCAGAAACCCCCTCATATGTTTAGACCTCCCATACACTTTTATACATTTTGTCTCATGGTTTCTTCCTGTACAAATAAGGTGCTATAAATGGATAGCTACAGTTTTGGGTTTCATTTCAACAAAACACCCTTCCTAGTTTTTTGAACCCCAAGTGAAATATGAGGACAGGCCCCACCTTCCATTACGAAAGCTGAAAGGAGTGCATGATCCTTTTTCCAGTTTCTTGGACACTCACGTGTGGGCATATATCTAGGCCCAGCCAACTGATGTCTCTTTATTAGAACTTGGAACCCGATGAAATGATGCAAAAGACCTGAAAGAATCAGAGACGATTCTGAGGAATTGAGCAGAGATGCAGGTCCAGGAATGTGGCAGCAAGGGTCTAGGTTCAGCAGAGCCCAGCTACATGGTGACAAGTGTCAAATGGCAACATCCTAGTGGTGGCATCCCAAGATCTGCTTCCATCGAATGAACTTGGCTGTGCTGAGTTTCCCTCAGTTCTTACCTTGCTTCTCGAGCATCTTCAATGATTTTGTGAACTATTCAATATCCTTTCGTCGAATTCCTATTTCGCTTGAGTTATCTAGAATTTGTTATTTTCAGTGAAAAATATAAACCAATTATCCCCTCACATTAAAACACACTCCACTTAGGCATCTCCTGTGATCTCACTGGAGAAAAGTGTGGACGTTATTTGTAATTTGACTCAGAATGATAGGATTAGTTTGGTACTAGTAACAATGGAGATAAGTAACTAACTTTTTGTGAAACTTCTTCCTGGGGTGAAACAAAATCTATTGTGGAAACTCCAATCATCTCTGGAAATTTATTAAGTGACCTAGTATATAATGATAATTTACCATGATACTTGATAAAATAGTTTCGTGTGTTCAGAATAATTTCTTTTTTTTTTACCTTTGAAAATAATGCATCGATAGTTAATTTTCTCCTAAATTGTCTGTTTTTATTTCCATAAAAGGTATTTATTGAACATCTCCTTACTTTTAATATAACTAGGCATTGTGTGATCAAAGTAAAATAAATATGTTCTTGTTTCTGGAATTACTAAAGCTTTGAAAATGGACTTATCGACCTCAAACCAATGGGACATATTCCCATGTGGCCTGCTCCCCTGTTAGGGTTCCCAGGGTAAGTGGCGATTCCTTTTCTGTCTTTTTAAAGATTTTAGAAATGCAGCTTCTGCTGTGGGCCACTAGGCGGAGTACTTCAGAGCAGGGTTTGTGGGAGTACAAAGCTAACTTCTGCTGCTTTTGCTTGATGCTTCTGAAGCTTCCTTGACTACTGTGGATGATAAGTAACTATTTTCTTCCACTTCTTTTTTTTTTCCCCTCACTCTTTGGAGTGAATTTGAAACATTTAGGAAGTTTGTTGATCAACATATACCGTGTTTATTAAAATCCGGCTAAGATAATATGGTAGGACTCCTTTGGTTATAAATAATAGAATTCAAACTCAAACTGGTCTAAGCCAAAAAAATATTAATTTGTGGACTCGTATAATGGAAAAATCCAGGGTGTAGCTTCAGAATGGCTGAACGTAGGGACTCAGGACTTGGCTCCTCTCAGCTTCCTTGCTTTTTTCTTCCCCATTGATTTTATTCTCAGACAAGTTTTCCCTTTGTGCTGCAGTGCTGCAATGTGGCCATCATCACTCCTCCAGTTTACATTTCCTTAGTTCCACAGCCCCAGAATAAAGCAAAAACAGAAACACTTCTAATAGTTTCAATAAGAGACTAGAGATTGACTTTGGGTGTGAGGCTTGGATTTCATGTCCATTTCTAGTTTCATCTGTGCCAGGATTAGAAGTATATTCATTGGCCAGGCCTGTGAGACGAGCTCATACAGAGTTTCCACTGTCCACACAGTGCCTTTGCAAGTATTAGAAAATGGCTCCCCTTTCTCCAGTTAGATGCAGCCCTGTATCAGGGCATGTGGCTTGGAGAAGAGCATGCAGGCTGGATTTCAACCCCCCTTTCTCCCTTAGCTGGGTTTCTTCCTTGAGTGAACAACATACTTGTTAGTAGCTGTCCTGTGCTTATTCCTGAAACTGGGGGTGAAATCAGCCACCACGCCAAAACTGAAGGATAAAAGATGGCTTCATCTAGGGTATCAGATAACGGCTAATAACAAAGGGAGGGGACAGTGGGTGCTGTGTGGGCAAAAGGAGCAAAAAATAATCCTAACCTGTCTAGACTTCATCTCAGAAGCCATATACAACCTTCTTCAATGGAAATATTTAATACTTCAGGAGTGCCAAGAAGGCTATAAGGAGCATATCTCTTAAGGACTTAAGTTAGGGCATTCTAGAATTTATGCTTTATGGATTTACCTTATAAATATATAACTGACTAATACATACAGAAAATATATTGCAGAGTAACATAGATGACAGAACTTGAAATACATGACATTCTACCGCAGTCTGTCATTATTTTCTAACTTATCAAAAGACTCAGAGGATCTTTTTTTCGTATTGATAAATTTCTAACCAGAGCCCTATTTACTTGTGTCTTGAAAAACAGTATTTGCAAATATATCTGAAGAGGGAAGAGAAAGAAAATGACTCCAAAAAAGCTGATAACATTAAGACATCTGTTTATAGAAGATGTAAATTTGCAACCACAAATTAAAAGCTTATAGGAGCCACACAGAATGTGAAGAAAAATAAATGAAACCAAACCACTACAAGAAATAACCAAACTAAGAAGACAGCAAGAGAGGAAAAAAAAAAGAACTGCAAAACATATGAAAAACAACCAAACACAAGTTACTCCTTACCTATCAACAATGACTTTAAATGTGAAAGGATTAAACTATCTAATTAAAAGACATAGAGTGGCACAATGCATAAAAGATACTCATCGGTACATATTTATAAGGGAGTCACTTTAGATATAAAGATACATAGAGGCTCAAAGTGAAGGGATGGGAAAAGATACTCTACGCAAATGGTAAACAAAAAAGAGCAAGGGTATCTATATTTAGATCAGAAAAAATAGACTTGAAATCAAAAACTGTCACTAGAGACTAAGAATGTCATTATATAATGATAAAAGTTCAATTCAATGGGAAGATTGAAAATATATATCCACCCAACATTAGAACACCTAAATATATAAAGTTAATATCAACAAAGCTAAGGGGAGAAATGAGTAACACTAAAATAATAGTAGCCAACTTCAGTACCCCAAATTCAATAATGGATAGAACATCTAGGAGGGAATAAAAAAAGAGGAAACAGCTGACTTGAACAACACAGTAGATTAAACACTGACAGATACACAACTTTCCATCCAACAGCAGCAGAATATACATTCTTCTCAAGTGCACACAGAATCTTCTCTGAGATAGATCAAATCTTAGGTCACAAGGCATACTACAAATTTAAGAAGTTTGATATAATGCCAAGTATCTTCTCATTCCACAATGGAATAAAATTAGAAGTCAATAACAAAGAAAACAGAAACATTTACAAAAATGCAGAAACTAAACAACACATGCTTAAACAACCATTGGGTAAAAGAAAAAATCAAAAGAGAATTTTAAAAATATCTTGAGACAAACAAAAATGAACATACAACTCAACAAAACTTACAGGATACAGTAAAAGAAGTGCTAAGAGGGAAATGTTACAGTGATAAATACCTACATTAAAAAATAAGAAAGATCTAACTCGAACAACCTAACTTTACAAATAAACAATTAGAAAAAGAGAAACTAACTAAACCCAAAGTTAGCATAATGAAGTAAATAATAAAGATTAGAATATAAATAAAATAACTATAAAATAGAAAACAATAGAAAAATCAACAAAGTTAGAGTTGAATTTTTGGAAATACAAACAAAAATAACAGACCCTTAGCTACACTAAGAAAAAAAGAGAAAAGTAAATATAATCAGAAATGAAAATGGAGACATTATAGGAAATGTACAGGAATACAAATGATTATAAAGGACAATTAAGTGATTATATGCCAATAAATTGGATAACCTAGAATAAATGGATAAATTCTTAGAAAGGTGCAATCTACCAAAATGGAACAAAAAAGAAATAGAACAGACCAAAAGCAAGCAAAGAGATTTAATCAGTAATCAATAATTTCCCAACAAAGAAAAGCCCAGGTGCAGATGCTTTCATGGGCAACTTCTACCAAACATTCAAAGAAGAACTAACACCAAAACTTCTTAAACTCTTCAGAAAAAATAGAAGAGAGAATACTCTCAAACTCATTTCATGAGGCCGATGTTACCATGACTTAAAAGCTAGACGAAGACAACACAAGAAAAATAATTACAGACCAGTATCCTTAACGAATATAGATGCAAAAATTCTCAATAAAATACTAACTAGCAAACTGAATTCAAAAGCACATTGAAAAGGTCATACACCATGACCAATTGTAATTTATCTATGTGATACAAGGATGTTTCAATGTGTAAAAATTAATAATGTGATATGCCACATTAACAGAATGAAAGACAAAAATAACATTCCAATAGATGCAGAAAACACATTTGACAAAATTCAATATACTTTCATGATAAAGCTCTCAACAAAATAAGTATACAAGAAACTTACCTCAACACTATAAAGGCTGTATATGAAAAACCTATATCTACTATTATAATCAATGGGGAAAAACTGAAAGCTTTTTCTTAATATCTGGAACAAGACAAGGATATCTACTCTCATCACTCCTATTCAACATAGTACTGGAATTCCTAGCCAGAGCAATCAGGCAAGAGAAATAAAAGGCATCAAAATTGAAAGGAAAGATGTAGTTACCTGTGTTAACAGAAAACATGATTATTACACATTGAAAACTGTAAAGACTCCAAAGAAAATGGTTAGAAATAATATAGTCAGTCTTTCATATCTCCTGGGGATTTGTTTCAGGACCCCCTCAGATAACAAAATCTATGATGATCAACTCCCTCACATAAAATCATGTACAGTTGGCCCTATGTATCCATGGGCCCACATCTGTGGATTCAAACCACCACAGATGGAAAATGTGTACAAGTTATGTTCATAGTTGATTGAGTTCATGGTTGCAGAACACATGGATATGAAGGACTGACTATATAATAAATTTACTAAAGTTGTAGTATACACAATCGACATACAAAAATCATTGCTATTTCTAAACACTAACAATGAATTGTCTGAAAGGGAAATTTAAAAAACAGTATCGAATAAACTACTTTGGAACTAACTAACCAAACAAGTGAAAGACTTAAACACTACAAATTATAAAAGATTGATGACAGAAATTTAAACCAAAGTAAATTGAAAGACAACCCATGGATTGAAAGAGTTAGTACTGTATTATTAAAGTGTCCATATTACTCAAAGCAATCTAAACATTTAATGTAATCCATATCAAAATCCCAACGGTATCTCTCACAGAAATAGAAAAAAAATCCTAAAATTCATATAGAATCACAAAAATCCCTGAGTGGCAGAAGCAATTTTGAGCAAGAACAAAGCTACAGGTATCACACTTCCTGACTTCAAATTAAATTACAAAGCTGTAGAAAGAAAAAACACTGTGGTACTGGCATAAAAACAGACACATAAACCAGTGAAACAAAATAGAGAACCTAGGCATAACCCACACATTTGCAGCAATTGATCACCCTGGAAGGTGACAAGGAGACACTACAGGGAGAGGATATGCTCTTGACCAAATGGTGTTAGGAAAGCTGGATGTCTACATGTAAAAGAATGAAATCGGATCCATAGCTCATGCCTTATGTAAAAATTAACTCAAAATGGATTAAACGTTTAAATGCAATCACTGAAACCATAAAACTCCTGGAAGAAGACAAGAGAAAACATTCTTGACATTGGTCTTGGCAATAATTTGTTTAGATATGATGCCAAAAGCACAGGCAACAAAGGCAAAATAGATAAATGAATTACATCGAACTAAAAAGCTTCTGCACAGCAAAGAAAACAACTAATGAAATGATAACGCAACCTATGAAATGGGGAAAATGTTTTAAACCATATCTCTTATAAGGAGTTCAAAAAATAAGAAGGACACATACACATTAATTCCAAAATTATGAATAACCTAATTTTATTTTAAGGCAAAGAACCTAAATAAATACATCTCAAAAGAAGAAACTCAAATGGCTAACAGGTATATGAAAATGTGCTCAACATCTCTAAACTTCAGAGTAATGCAAATCAAAACCACAATGAGATATCATGTCACACCTGTTAAAATGGCTATTATCAAAAAGAGAAAAGATAATTGTTGGTAAGAATGTGGAGAAAAGAAAACCATTATACACTATTGACGGGAATGCAAATTAGTAAAACACAGAAAACAGTATTGAGGTTCCTCCAAAGAAAATTGAAAATAGCACTGGCCTGGTGTGGTGTCTCATGCCTGTAATCCCAGGATTTGGGGAAGTCAAGGCAGGAGGCCAGGAGCTCCAGACCAGCCTGGGTAACATAGCAAGACCCCATCTCTGAAAAAAAATTAAAATTAACCAGACATGGTGTTGTACACCTGTAGTCCCAGCTACTCAGGAGGCTGAGGTAGGAGGATCGCTTGAGCCCAGGAGTTCAAGGCTGCAGTGAGCTATGATCTTGCCACTGGACTTTACCCTGGATGACAGAGTGAGACCCGGTTTCAAAAATAAAAAAAAGAACTACCACATAATCCAACAATTTCACTTCTGGATATATGTCCAGTGAAATTGACATAAGAGTCTTAGAGAGGTGTCTGTCATCCCCTGTTCATTGCAGCATGACACACAATGACCAAAATATGAAAATAACCTAAGTGTCCTTTGGCAGAGGAACAGATGAATGGGTAAAGAAAATGTGACGTGTATACATAAAATGAAATATTATACAACCTTAAAAAAGAAGGAAATCCTTCTATTTGTGGAAACATGGATGGAGCTGGAAGATATTGCGCCAAGCAAAAATGCAAGACACAGAGACAACTACTTCATGATCTCACTTACATGAGGAATCTACAACAGTCAATTCATAAAAACAGAGAATAGGACAGTGGTTGCCAGGGGCTCAGGGAGGGGAAATGGGGTGATGTTAATTAAATTGTGCAATGTTCAAGTTATAATAATTTCTGGAGATATAATGTACAACATGGAACAACACTGTATCATATTCTTGTGTTCTGCTAAAGGACTAGATCATAAATTAATTACTGTCAACACACACACAATGGTAAATATGTAGAGATAATATGCTAATTTGCTTGATTGTGGTGATCATTTCAAAAAGTATAGAAATATCAAAACATTAAGTTACCTTAAATTTATACAATTTGTATATGTCATGTTATCATCATAAAGCTGTTAAGAAAGATTTAGTGAATCATGTCTACCACCTGGGAACTTTCTCATGACAGGGAGGGCTGGAGTAGGAAAATGGAATTTTGCAACAAGGATAGGGTGAGGGACATGGGAAATGATTGATCAAGTATTTAAGAAATGACCTGAGTGGAAGCTACATCAAAGGGTATGAGCTTTAGAGCATCAGTCCTCAAACTTTTTGGTTTCAGGAACACTTTACATTTTTAAAAGTTATTGAGGACCCCAAAGAGCATTTATTTATTTGGATTATATCTATCTATATTTATCATGTTAAACATTAAAACTGAGAAATTAAAACAAATAAAATAATATGTTTACATAAATCACATTTTTATTTAAAATTATCATTTTTAAGCAGTAAAGTTGGTGAGAACAGTGACATTGTTTTATATTTTTAGGTATGTCTTTAAAGTCTGGTTTAATAGATGAAAACTTGGTTCTCCTTTCTGCTTCTATGTTTAATTTCTTGTGACATCCCATGTCAGGTAGCCTCTGGGAAACTCCAATTATACTTGTGAGAGAATGAAAGTGGAAAAGGTAAACAAAACTTGTGTGTTTGTCCCTGGAAGGGACTCAGGGACTTCTCAGGGTTCTCTGGCTCATGTGTTCACAGAGTAGAGGGTAAGTCCGCAAGAGAAAGCAGTGATTGGCTGTGGGAGGTCTTGCTGAGAGGTGGTAGAGAAGAGGTTGGAGGTGTAGAAAGTATGGTCATTCTTTTCATTTCTTTTCCCTTTCCTTTGGCCTCTTATTGCTGGGATTTCCTCTTTAGATGATCGTATCATAAATTAGAAATAGCATTAATGAACATTCTTGATACTGCCTAATGGAAGTTTTTGTTTTGTCTTCCTGAGTCTTGATACATTTCAAGAAGTCTTCTATCTCATTTATTTTTCCCACCGAAATTTGGAATTTAGGAAGAGTCAGTACAGCTATATTTAGATGATTTATCTCCCTGAAGACATTTTGGGATCATTTATAAATCTCTATAAACAATGCTCTGATGTTCCTTTATTTTGTTTAGAGACTGGGTCTTGCCGTGTTGTCTGGAGTGGAGTGGCTCGATCGTAGCTCACAATACACAATACAATCAAACTCCTGTGCTCAAAGTGATCCTTCCACTCAGCCTCCACAGTAGCTAGGTCTGCAGTTATGTGCCAGCACGTCTAGCTTTTGATTAGTATTATTATTTTTGTAGAAACGAGGGTTTCATTATGCTGCCCAGGCTGGTCTTCCAACTCCTGGCCTCAAGCAATCCTCCTGCCTTCCGCCGTCTGAGGAGCTGAGATTACAGGTGTAAGCCACCATGCTGGTCCTGATGTCTTTTAAATACAAACATGATACTGTATTCCTTGTAGAAAGTGCTACATAAATATAATTTTTTTGAAATAGGGTCTTGCCGTGTCACCCAAGCTGGAATGCAGTGGTATGATCACACTCACTGCAGCCTTGACCTGCTGGGCTTAAGTGATCCTCCCACCTCAGCCTTCCAAGTAGCTGGGACCTGAGGTATAAGCCAGGAAGCCCAGAGAATTTTTCAATTTTTGGTAAAGATCGGCGTGTCATTGTGTTGCCCAGGCTGGTCTTGAACTCTTGGGCTCAAGTTACCCTCCACCCAGGTCTCCCAAAGTGCTGGGATTGCAGACCTGAACCACTGCACCTGGTCCTAAAAATTTATTCACTTTATTTGTTTATCCACAAGGTGCTGCTGTTTCCCTTCTAATAACATGAGACCGCTCACTCAAGAACATCAAGAACACGACATTCTCTAAAAAAAATCATAGTAGTTACTTTTCCATAACTATTAAGTTTTCAAGATGTTATCAGGTTTATCTCATAGAAAGAATGTGTAAAATTTTTCATGTAGAAACATAATCTTTTAGCAATGAGTTAGTTAAAAAATTTGACATTGTCAGAATGATTTCCTTTTCCCTATAATTTTATTTATTATAATTATATTTTTAGTGATATCAATTGCTTTATAAAAACTCATTGCATTATATACCCAATGACTGTGAAATCGTCTGCTTTGAAGCACAGTGAAGTCATCAATCAGCATACTGGGTCTAACACGGTCCCTTCCATTTTAAGGAAGCTATTTACACTCCAATTTGCAAGTTGGATTTTACAAAAATTAAAACATTTAGAAAATATACTAACTATGATTGTTTTAAAAAGTAATTGTTTTTTATGTTAAGGAAATAAATTGAAGCTCTGTTTTGGAAAGTGCAGAAAACAAATCAGCATCTTTATAAATAGATTTTACTGCTGGCTTAGAAATTACCTTATATGTGCTTTATAGATGATGGAAAATGAAATCAGCTGCAGTTAGCAGTGTGCATGCATCGTACTTGCTGTGTCACTTTCAGAAAGATTATGGAATATTGGCAGGTCAGGATTCTCAAAATGATAAGTTCTAAGAAGAGGCTAAATGAAAAAGAATTTTAAAAGCAAGGCTAATTGTTTAATATATACGTGGACGAGTTATGGGGAAATCCTGGACTGGGAGCTAGCAGATCTATGTTCTGACTTTTACTAAGTCACTGGCTGCTACAGCAGGCCAAGCAAACATAACTGCCAAGGCTGCCTGGGAGTTCGGTTGATTGGCAATTGGCACAGGACAATTGCCAGAATAATGGCCAAATAGTCAGGGTTTCATGTTCAGTGAAGCAGGATGTGCATTTGTATCCCAAGGGCAAAACTGACGCTAGAATCTGGGCCTCCTGGCTGAATCTGAGTCCACAGTCTGATGAGTAGGATGAAGTAGTCTCAGAAATCCAAGCCAGCCAGAACCCATGAGGTGTGCTCTGCAGATATTGGCTGGCGAGCTGCATTAAGATGTTTCATTCCATTGAGCAAACATTCCTTGATTGGTTAGGTTAGCATCCCACAAGAGCAAAGACAAATTCTTCAGAATTTGTCCATGAAGCTATAGTTCCAGAGCTTATATTTCAAGGGAGGAGGGAGGAAACAGCATCTCAGGATGGTAGGTGATTACAGCTAAACCAAATTCTGAAAATAAAAGGAACCCTATGTCTTTGTCTGCTCAGGCTGCTTCTACAAACAACTATAGACTGAGTGGCTTAAACAGCACATACTTGTTTCTCACAGTTGTGGGAATTCAAAGATTAAAATCTGGGCCAGCAGAGCCAGTGTCTGGTGAAGGCCCTCTTACCGGTTTGCAGGTGTTCTTGTTGTATGTTCACATGGCTGAGAGAAGAGGGCTCTAGTCTCCTACTCTTCTTAGTAGGATGCTAACCCCATTGTGGGAACTCCATCCTCATCAAAACCAAATTATTTCCCAAAGGTCCTCCTTCTAATGCCATTCTATTGTTAGAGTCTCAACATGTGCATTTGTTGATGCAAACATGCAGTGCACAGCATCTTATCTAATCAAGTCAGTTGTCCCTTGAATAAAATTTTAGCGCCTATAACAAGACTTCAAATTATGACTTGGTTGTTGCCAAAACTATCTATCTTGATTTGCTAGAAATCAAACATACTTGAATATTTCCTCTAAAGATTTTCTCATTCCTACCCTATTGTGTATATTTACAGAATTCTTAAATAATTACATACTCAAGGCTTCTATTAGCTCTGATGAGAGCTGCTATTAGCTTTGACTATTGCAAGCAGCTTTATAGCACTGTAGGTAAAAGCATGTGCTTTGAAATCATACAATAAATTTATTGAATGCTAAGCACTTTATATTCACTATTTAATTTTATCATCTTAATAACCTTCATTATTACCTCCATTAAACCCTATTTGTTGGCTACTTATATTATTCTGATTTTGCAAATCTAAATTTGAGAGGCTTTCCCAATGTCACATAAGTTAACAAGTGGCATAGCTGGGGTTTGAATTAAAGTCTACCTGATTCCAAGATCTATTTACCATTGTTCTACAATATGTACTTTTTAGGTCCCTGAGAATGCTAACAGCCTTTCTTTTGAAATCTGCCTTATTTCTGGATAGCAGCTTTTTTAATACGTGTTTATGGCACCATATTTCAGGCAACAAAATTCTTTGAAATCTTTCATTTCCATAGTGAGATAAGGATCAGTTCTGTGGCATTGTCAGCCAGAAAACCTCATTTGGAGAATATCTTGTACAAGAAGTAGAAGACACAGCTGGGGGCCTGCGGAGGACAGAAAGCTCACAGCTTCTGTCCATACCCCTTTCACTTCCTCCTCAAGGAGATGGACCTCTGTGGTTGGTCAAGCTTAAGGATCATTTATGGGCCACAGCTAATGGTGAAATCTTCCTAACTCTAGGTGAAGATTAATGGGCAAGTTGGAGAGTTAAGGTAGCTTATGGCTGCTCCTTTTAGAAAAAGTCTGATCATTGCTCTCTTATTTGTGAAATCCCTCTGTTCCCCCAAATGCTTGGTAAGACATTCCTGAAGACCAATCCTGTGTCAGTAGACTCCATATCTACTCTCTTCTACCAATCATACAACTACAGACAAATAACAAAAATAAAGCAAAGCTCAGACGCACTCCCCTGGCACAGAGGCCACTCTCTGACTGGCTGCTTTTGTCTACCATGGCACCTCCTGGGCATTTGGCTCTTTCTTAGATCAAACAGAGACATGGGTTTGGGATTAAAGATAAGTAAGTAAAAGGGGTCTCTGGCCTGTTTTGGCATTAGACCAAGTAAATAACAGAGTTCTGGCTTAAGCTCAGCTCTGTAGAGCTTTCTCTGTGTTTGGGGAAAATCTCCAATAGTAATGAAGAGGTATTTTACTATGCTTCGTTTTCTGTACATATATCTCTTTCTTAGGTATGTTGTGAGGAGATTCGTTCCCTGGATAAATGCCATCTTAATCACCTTCATTATTACCAATTTTATTTTATTTGCAGAATAAAAATTTAAATAGACATTCAGGAAACAAGTCTGGTGAGAGAATTATGTTATGAGGTTAATCTTTCAGCATCTGCCTTAGGGACATTGATTATTTTCCCCCTTGTTTTTCATCAAGCTCCAGGCTTGCAAAAGAATTGTGATGTGGTCTGAGGCAAACTTACTGATTGGCTAGTGGTAAGTTAAACCATAACCTGTAGAACCACTGGGAACCATTGCTTGTCACCGGCCAGAAATCCACCGTTTGGAGGTGTGCGCTGGGAAGGCTGTTCATACTTATTGATATATGCTTTGTTCTTGGCACTATGTTAAGTACTGGACACATGTAACAATTTGGAATATCGTTACATTCAACCCTCACAATAGTCTGATGTATATGTTATTAGTCCCGTATTAGAGACGAGTAAACAAGATTAGAGGAAGAGAAGTACACAGCTGGAACCACACAGGCGGCACTGGGACTGGAAGCAGTTCCTTCTCACCCTGGACCACCATTTCTATGCGGTGTCTCCACTAGAGGATCCTTTCTTTGGTTCTTCTGAGTCATTAGTCATCAATAATTTATCTCCAAACTGTAGGTTTCACAGGAGGAGATGCCACTTGAAGGTTCATGGCTTAAAATGGAGATGGAATGTGGAACATGGTGGGAAGCACCGGGAGGGGTTTATTGATAAATTTCAAGTACTTTGTGGGGCTCTGAAAGACTGTCTTCAAATTCTTTGTCCTACTACCTCTTTCATATTCAAATGTCATATGGGTATATCTTTTGGGTTAAATTAAGGAAAATCTTCATGAAAAGTAAAAAACAAACAAAAAAACCCCAAAAGAATAGAAAGAGGTACTACGAAAAATCAACTCAGATTTCTCGGAGTTTTATTAACTCAAAGAAACCTTGGTCCAGTTGGAAGAGACAGAATTGATTTTGACAATCTCTAGCAAACGCTTTAGTGTTCAATGCACTCTAGACCATGAGTATAAAGTTCACTTAATAGGTTCACCTAATTAGTTAGTTTGTGTAGTTCAAAGGGAAACAGACACACAGGACTGTAAGGTTTTGACAGCTGCAAAAGGCAAGTCTGGGTCCAGTGAGCCCAGGCAGGCCATGAAGGGGCAGGGCAGGAGAAGGACGGTGCTGGGAGGCTAGGGTACTGGCCACCTCTGTGCTGGCTGAAGATCACAAAAATCAACACAGCTTTCTGCAAATGCTGCCCGTGCCTGATGGAATTAAACAGAGCTCTGAGAAAGACAGCACTGGGGCTGAGGATGGGTCCTGAGCTGCCTACAGTCATCAATATCTTGGCCATTGGCTATGCACTCAGAGGCAATTTGGCTAGCTTTCTTTATCCACACCAGAAAACTCGCTTTTGAAGTGGTTTGGAAAGCTCCAAAAGGGAAGTGCTTCCTGCTATTGATATTGCTACCAAAAAGAAAAGATTCTGCTTTTCATCAGCTGCTGATTTTTGCTCTCTGTATTTCTCTAGCATCTGTTGCTGGTGGCCCTGGTTATGCTAACAAGTAGATAGTGTAGCTGCAACAGCAGAACAGAAAAGACTCTCCTGGATTCTCAGTTCCAGGCTGGCCTGGGAACAGGCTTAGGGATGTTTCAATGTTTGAATGCAGGTGAGCTGGAGATCTGTGGCAATTCTTTTGACATGAGGTTGGGCATTCTTTATAGCTTCCCCAGACACAGGAATTGGCAGGGCTTGAAAAAGAATCACTGGCAGGAGGTTCATTTTCTTCACTGCTACCTCCCCAGCCATAAAATTAAAAGCTTTTTACCTAAATCACGTTAGCCATCTCGTGGGAGTAGAAGATCATTTCCTTCAGAGTCTTTCCCGATTGAAGTCTAGTCCTAGGATGGTTTGAATGGTCCGTTTGAATTTGAAGAGCTTTCTAATTGATGCTTCTCATCCCCTCTCCGGCCAGTCTTATTTGGTGTCATCTGCCTTTCCCCTTCCTCCCTACAAAACCTCAGAGTCTTGAAACAAAATTCTTTGTATTGTAAACTTCATCCTGCTAATTTCATCAATTCAAAGGAACCTTCCCTTGTTTGAATTTCCTCCAACTGTGTGACTTAGGGCTGTTGAACTCTTTCAAATACACAGGAAAATGGAAACCTCTTTTTGTGTCTAGTGATTGTATAATAAAACATTTTCAGATGCTAATCACATGCTTTGTGCTTTGTTAATGAATGAAATTCCAAGGATATTCTTATTTGAAAGGTTTAAAAATATAATAACTGTCATTATATCTAATTCTGTCTACATTTCTGGTGTGAAATGAGAAGTCAGTAGCCCTACCATCTACACGGTGGCTGGTTCTACCAGCTATTTCTGTGTCACTTCAAGCAAATCACTTCTTTTCTGCCTTTTCTTTCTTTTTATGTAAAATGTGGATAACTATCTGTCTCACTGAATTCATAGAGTGACTGTATTATGTACAACAAAATTTATTGAAAAGCGTAAAACTCTATAATTAGGTAGAATGTTACCTGTGATTTATAAGCTTTTTAAATCCTGGGGCAGTGGAGGAAGTATTCCTCTTACTGTAAAAGGACATCCCTCTAATAATCTCCCTTCTTTTCCTGACTTTTCAGGGATTCTGTTCATTGCTTTTCCATTTGTCATCTGCATCTTCAATCTCTCTCCTTCTTGATGCATTCAGTCAGCATTTAAATATAAATTTTTCATTTAAAAAATCTTCTATCTTGGAGGAACCTTAACTTTGACTCTGTGTGTCTTTCTAGCTATCAAGCCATCTCCTTTCTTGGCAAATTTTTCTCAAGGATTTTCCACATTTACTATCTCCTTTTGCTCATTTTCCTTTCACTCTTTATTCAGGTCAGTTTGACTTTCACTTTCATCAAGCCTGTGAAACTGCTTGTGCTAAGGTCACCATATAAGAGTGCTAGGGGCTTCTATCACAAGCTGCCACAGATTGAGTGGTTTATCTTCTCACAGCTCTGAAGACTGGAAATCCAGGATGGAATGTCAGCAGGTTTGCCTTCTTCTGAGAACTGCTGCCTTGCAGATGCCTCACTTCCTGCTGTGTCCTCAGGCTGTGTTGCCTGTGTCTCAATCTCTTTTTACATGGACACCTGCCATATTGGTTTAGGGTCCACCCATATGGCCTCATTTGACCTCACTTACCTCTTTGAATGCCTTCTCTAAATCAGTCCCTCTGAGGCAGTGGGGATCAGCTCTTCAACATAGGAATCTGGGGGGACACAATTCAGCACCCCCAGAATTGGTGATTCCTAAACATCATGAACACTATTCCTCTTTCTCTCTTTCTTTCCCTTTCTTTCTTTCTTTCTCTTTCTTTCTTTCTTCTCTCTTTCTTTGTCTATCTTTCCTCTTTATTTCTTTCTCCCTTCCTTCCTTCCTTCTCTCCCTTTCCTTTCCTTGCTCTCCCTTCATTCTTTCCTTCCCTTTCCTTTCCTTTCCTTTCCCTTCCCTTCCCTTCCTTTCCTTGCTCTCCCTTCCTTCTTTCCTTTCCTCACTCTTCCTTCCTTCTTTCCTTCCTTCCTTCTCTCTCTTTCTCCCTTCCTTCTATTTATTTACTTTTGTTTATATAAAATTTATGGGATACATGTGCAATTTTGTTCCACGCATAGTGGTCAGCTCAAAGCTATTAGGGTATCCATCACCCAAGTAACATATATTGTACATATTATGTAACATGTAAGTCCAATGGGGTCCCAGGAACATTCAGTAGAGTAGACCCCTGACCTCTTCCTCTAGCTTGAACTATTTTATTATCAGCTTCTCCCTCTTTGCCCAAACTTTAAATGTTGAAGTTCTTAAATCCTGGGTCCTCTTCTGTTCTTATCCCATACTAGGCTTGTCCAACCCATGGTCTGTGGGCCATGTGTGGCCCAGGACAGCTTTGAATGCAGCCCAACACAAATTTGTAAACATTCTTCAAGCATTATAAGATATTTTATGATTATTTTTAGCTCTTCAGCTATTGTTAATATTAGTATATTTTATGTGTGGCCCAAGACAATTCTTCTTATTCGAATGTAGCCAGGGAAGCCAAAAGATTGGACACCCCTGCCTACACAGACTCTAGACAAGGTTTTATTAATTACTATGGCTTTAGATACCATTTATACGCATATGACTCCTACAGACCTCTCCTCCCAAGCTCCAAAACATTATATGCACCTGCCATTTTGAAATCTCCACTGGGATTTTCACAGGCATTCCTAAAATCAGAATTCAAAACTCTTGAGTTCTGCCCCCACAACTATGCCACTTCCTCAATCATTTCCCTTTTGTTAGTTTATTTCTTTTTCAGCCTTACCATTCTTCATAAAAATTATCTCCATTTACCCATTTGCTTCTTCCAGAAAGCATCATCATCCTTGATGCTTTCTTCTTCCTGCAACCCCCACTACCATCACAACTTGCAACCAAGTACTGTTATTTCACCTTCAAAATATGTGCTAAAATTATCCGCTTCTGTCATCTGCATCTTTCACCTGGTCTGCAAACATATACTCCTCTTTCCAACTTTTTGCCTCTCCAATACCTTCTCTATGGCACACCCAGAGAGGTTCTTCAAAAATTTCAGTTAGATCATGTCTCTCCTTCGTTAAAAAATCTTTAATGATTTTCTACCCATGAAATAATTCTGCTAGACTGCAAGCTCTAAAGATGCAAGGACTAGGTTTGCCTTATTTGTTTCTGTTTACGCAGAGCCTAGCCTTGCATGTAGTAGGAACTTAACACATTGACCTAGATCTTGTCCACCTTCTCAGCCTCACCTCTCATGGAAGCACTCATAGACCTCAGTCCAGTTACTCTTTTCTCAGATCCCTGAGCTGGCCTGGTCCAGGGCTGCCTGGGCCATGATGCGTTCACTCCTGATTTGTTGGCTGGTATCTGCTTATATTCTTGCTACTGTAACTGATGTCCAAGGCAGTCACATAGGCATCCCTGGGACCTTGCTAGAGCTCAGGCACCACCCTAGATCCAATGACTCAGAATCTGCATGTTGACAAGGTCCCCAGGTGGTTCATATGCACATTCAAGTTTGCGGTGCTTTGCTCTGGATCCCAGCCTGAGTGTTAGTTCTTTAAAGAGACCTTTCCCAACTGGCCAAATCTTATTAAGTTATGTGATGGATTCACCCACACGGTCTGTGACACAGAAGGGAAACGGAGTTGAGGCCTATTGATCAGAAGCTACTCACTTTAGAGTTTTACCTAACGGTGATCCTATCAAAAGTTCTGGATTTTGTAGAGAAGCATACAAAGTATGTGAATAGTTTGATTTGAGCAAATTGAAAATTTCCAGTTTTCTTTGCTTTAACCAATGTTTGCTTTCCCTCTGAAAATCCCTTCTTACAGGTCCTTAGTTTTAGTTTGCCACATTATGACACGATGGGAATAATGCACAGCAGTGATCCTCAGTTGGTTTGGGTTTTCAATACATAATTGATCCATGGTTGTGGCATGCATTGTAGCATGTCCAACTAGAATACCTATTCTTTCAATTACTTTCATTACTTTCAATGGCAAAACCACAATTACTTTTGCACTAACCTGATAGCTTTGCTACAAGTCAGTTTTTCAGTTTTCTTTTTTTGCTGTTGTTTGTTTTTATTTTTGCAAACACTTTAGATACTGCATAGTGGATGGATTAGTTTGTGGTTCCTGGGATCTTCTGTGTATTCTGTTGAAGCTCAATAATCACATTACTGCGGACCTCCAAAATTTTACAAAGGACTGCATAGTGAGTATTCAGCCGATAAACTAAACCACAGCTTATTACTGTGAGATGAAAGAAAGCACACCAATTAAAAGTAAACACTGTTTAAACCTACTTCAATGAATTTCTAAAGTGTCATACATTTGTTATATTCTCTACTTGTAAAATATTTTGTTGTGTGTATTGCCAAGTATTTCAGGATTTTATGGGTATTATGTATTCTATTAATTTAACTGGAAAACTTGTAGTTATTCAACAAGCAAACTAAAAGTGTTGGCAGAGATGTAATTTTAAAGCACAATCCCACTCATTCCTTCAGTATTACAGCTACTCCTTGTTTGTTTAATAATAGAACTGATGAGTAGTTAATTTGAGAGGAAAGCTGGTGCAGGTGTAGTGCTATTTGGATGTCATGGAGGACACATGTGACATCTGCAGCTAGCTATATGGTAAAAGCAAAACAGAAGTTAAAATCAGCCCTGTGTCAAATCTGCATAGTTTTAGGATTCAGGGAGTGTCTCTGTATGTTGAGGCAGGAAGTTTAGTAGAATTCCACGGAAGTAAGAGAGGAACAAACATTTGTAGATTTTGCCTTCTATGGAGGAACTCATTCAATCATCAGGAGAACTCTTCAATAGGTTTTATTTGCTCCGGTTTACCTAGATGAAAAATTGAGACCCAGAATCCATGCTTTTCTTTCCTGGTTACACATGAGAATCACCATTGTGACATTAAAACACACACACACACACACACACACACACACACACACACACTGCACACCCATTAGGATGGCTGCTATCAAAAAAGAAAAAACAGAAAAATCAGGGGCCAGGCACGCTGGTTCACACCTGTAATCCCAGCCCTTTGGGATCACCTGAGGTCGGGAGTTTGACAGCAACCTGGCCAACATGGTGAAACCTCATCTGTACCAAAAAATAAAATAAAATAAAATAAAAACAACACACACACACACATACAATTAGTTGGGCATGGGGGCACACATGTGTAATCTCAGCTAATTGAGAGGCTGAGGCACGAGAATCGCTTGAACCTGGGAGGCGGAGGTTGCAGTGAGCCCAGATCACGCCACTGCACTCCAGCCTGGAGACAGAAGGAGACTCGGCCTCAAAACAAAACAAAACAAAACAAAAACACCCAGAAAAATAACAAGTGCTGACAAGGATGTGGAAAAATTTTAACTCTTGTGCATTGAGGCTGGGTATGATAAATAGTACATCAGCTGTGGAAAACATACCGTTCCTCAAAAATTTAGACATAGAATTACCATATGATTCAGTAATCCCACTCACATCTATAAATCTCTATATCTGTATCTTTATCTACCTATATCTATCTTCAAAAGAATGGAAAGCAGTTACTCAAATAGATACTTGTACACCTGTGTTCTCTCCCCACCCCCCCCCTTTTTTTTTTTTAATAAATGGGCTCTCACTATGTTTCCCAGGCCGGAGTGCAGGGGCTGTTTATAGGCACGACCCCCTGCTGCGGGGCTGTCCACAGGCATGATCCCCCTGCTGCGGAGCTGTCCACAGGCACGGACCCCTGCTGCAGGGCTGTCCACAGGCACGACCCACTGCTGCGGGGCTGTCCACAGGCACGACCCCCTGCTGAGGGCCTGTCCACAGGCATGACCCCCTGCTGTGGGGCTGTTTACAGGCATGATCCCCCTGCTGCGGGGCTGTCCGCAGGCATGACCCCCTGCTGAGGGGCTGTCCACAGTCACGATCTCCCTGCTGAGGGGCTGTCCACAGGCACGAACTCCCTGCTGCGGGGCTGTCCACAGGCATGAACTCCCTGCTGCGGGGCTGTCCACAGGCACGATCTCCCTGCTGCGGGGCTGTCCACAGGCACGATCTCCCTGCTGCGGGGCTGTCCACAGGCACGAACTCCCTGCTGCGTGGCTGTCCACAGGCATGACCCCCTGCTGGTCAAACTGGGAGTTGTGCCCTGCTTTGTCTCCAATCCATGCCAGTTTGCCCCTCCTTAGGCAACCTGGTAGTCCCTTATCCCAGGAGGTCACTGTACTAATGTCTAATTTCGTGTAGACATCTGATCAACACAGCACACTGCAGCTCAGGACTCCTGGGCTCAATTGATCTTCCTGCCTCAGATGCCTGAGTAGCAGGAACTACAGGCGCATGCCACCACACCTGCCTGCTACACCTGTGTTCATTGCAGCATCACAACAGCCTTATTTACAGGAACCACAAAGTGGAAACAACCTAAAAAGTCTATTGAGGGATAGATGGATAAACAAAATGTGGTATAGATGTAAAATGGAATATTAGTGATCTTTGAAAAGGGAAGGAATTCTGATTCTTGCTACCACATAGATAAAAACATTATGCTAAGTGAGACGTCAAACACAGACTACCTGATTCCATCTATATGAAGAACCTGGAACAGGCAAATTAATAGAGACACAAAGTAGAATAGAGGTTTTCAGGACTGGCAGGAGGTGGAAATGGGCGAGGTTAGTGTCTAATGGGCACCGAGTTCCTGTCTGGGATGATAGAATGTTTCAGAAATGGATAGTGATGATGACTGCACAGCATTGTGAATGTAGCTAATGACGTTGAATTCTTTACCAGAAAACAAAAACAAAAACAGAAACGCATTGCTTAAGCTTCCCAGTCCGACAGGTGATGTGCTTGGTGTGAGCTAGGGCCTAAGCCCAGGCTGCCCTTGCCAGAGCTGCTTCAAGACCCCTCTTGGTTGTACTTAGTCCGGATTGCTCTGGAGAGCCCCATACATGAAAGCCAGCTCTGGTTCTATCTCTTCTCACTCCAGTCCTCCCTGCCCCCACCATCCCCCAGCTGGGCATTATGAGAAAAGCAAGATGACTATGAGTTTTCTGATTATTTATATGACCAAATAATCTCAAGGACTATTGCTAACTAACCCATGGGACTCCCACTACCTTCATGAGGCTCGGATGAGGTGAAGGGTCCCTAAAATCATGCCACCTAGTCAGGAGCTCAGTTGTCAATAATTTCTTTATTTGTGATACAAGCAGGGGTGGGGAAAGAGAAATGAACAGACTTGGAAGCTTCTCCGAGGCCCTAGAGAAAACCTCTGGGTTCTGAACACCAGACACCAGGAGTAAGGAGGGTAGTTGATGACTCCCCACTCTTTCTCCAGCCCCTGCTCCTCTGTTTCTCCCCTTCACCCACTGCAGCTTCCTCAGGTCCTGGGTCCCACGCCATCATCTCTTCGAATGACCTCCCTTCTATTCCTGTTAGTAAAGGAGCATCAGCTAAGTGAACATGGTGATTTGCATTCACTTACATTGATTCAGAAATTGTGTTTAATTCCACACAAGAAAAAGAATGTGGATCTTTTTCACTGGGAAAAAAAGTCGCCATGTATCATCTTAATCATGTTTTCCTGGGATATAATCTATACATGACGCCCATTTAAGCCTTCATTGCATCTGTGCACGTGGTTTGCTTTCCTCTCATGTGAAATAGTGTTGGACCACACGGGTTTGGGTTTGTGTCTTCACAATCCTGAACGTCATAATCCCAAATGTTGAAGTCCCATAAGATCTAAATCTGTAGAGTCTAAAATCCTGAAAATTACAATCCTAAAAAAACAAAATTCTCAAAATACAATTCTGGAAAAAAATTATTAACACATTCTTTAAGAAGCATTTATTGGGCAGCACATGGTGGCTCATGCCTTTAATCCCAGCACCTTTGGAGGCCGAGGTGGGTGGATCAAAAAGTCAAGAGATGGAAACCATCCTGGCTAACACGGTGAAACCCCATCTTTACTAAAAATACAAAAAATTAGCCAGGCATTGTGACGGGTGCCAATAGTCCCAGCTACTCGGGAGGCTGAGGCAGGAGAATCGCTTGAACCCAGGAGGTGGAGGTTACAGTGAGCCGCAATCGCACCACTGAACTCCAGCCTAGGCGACAGAGTGAGACTCTGTCTAACAACAACAAAAAAAACCATTTATTTATATTTTTAAGATGGAATTTATTTGAGAAACGTATAAAAACACAACAGAACCCTTCCTAGGCCACTTTACACAATCAATAGGCAATAATAACATGCATATATTTGCAAGCATAAAACTCAGGTATGCTAACGATAGTCTCACGGGTATAATGGTAATGAGCAGATGAGTTGTATTTGTAAAGAAATGGGTCAAAAAGCAAAATGTATAAAAGCATGGTTGGTAACTGGGTGCACTCAGCTTTATAACTTAGGTCATCTGGAATACCGTGACAGACAACCTAAGTCTTTTGACCAGATTCATCAAAAGCTGGGATGTGTCACCATCTAATATTCAGTCAAAGAGCTGAGATCCTAAGGAATTTTCTCTTTCCCAAATGCAAATGTGCAAAAGGATATCTTCTCATTTATTGAGGAAACTTTAATGTTTTTATGTACATGTACAATGCTTACACACAAAGTCAGTGTTGTGATAATACACTCTTGTGGAGTCAAATTTGCAAAAAAAAAAATGCATAAAACAAATTAGATCTCTCTAAAAGTCTTTGCAACATTTATACCTCCAGTATTGGAAATGATACGAAGATGAAATACATAGCATAGCAAGTTGTAAAAAATAATGCTGACAATTTAAAATAGTGGAAAAAATGGAAAAAGAAACACTAAAAAGAAAATTGACATATAAAAAGTATATTACATGGATAGATTATGAGCAATAGCAGAGTTCATCATAGCTGGCTGACTTTCATGATCATTAACTATATTTTGAAGTCTTGCATCACGATGAATTGTTGCCTTTTTTGTTTTTAGGATTTGACTCTCATAAAATACATTCACATTCATTTTCTACGTGGCACTGCTCTTTTTGAAATTCTTCTATAATTTGATACACACTGACATGAGCATTTCCTGTTACATTTTCCAATCTTCTATGCCATTCTTGTCTATTGTTTTGAGTATGTGGAAATCCATTTTGCAGGCCCTCATATACAGGCCACTCATTTGGCAGAAACAATACTCTTGATTGAACAGCAACACCGTTGCCTAAATGACTTCTTATCCTACCTTGCACATCATTATTTTCAAATCAGTATGTAATATTTCTGGCTTCTTCAGGCAATTGTGGTTTTAATTTATCAAAAGCTCCTGGAATTTTATCAGGTGGAAGGAATGCCGATACAGACAATGACACATTTTTAAACTAAAATTTTCATCATTGCCATATGGCCTGGCCAATCCACTCACCTGAATTTTCTGGCAAATGAGCTGGGCTGAATGGAAGATATAAACTTTACTGGTAACAACTTGCAATTCACTTTTAGAAACCTTGATCACACCTAATTAAAAACTTGTCATTATAATTTGGGAATCCAATTGAAATCTATTTTCTTCTGCAAAGCCATCCAAATCTTCAAATAAGCTTTTATAAAGTACTTCACTTTTTCCAGTTATTAAACCATAAACATGCAGTTTAAATTACAGAATTTTGTAATCCAATGGGGGCATAAACTGCATAAAGTTGATTTTAAAAACCCACTGGGGACAGTTTTGAAAGTGCCGTTCATCAGCCAAAGTGAAACATGCACCAGTTTTGTTATGTTAAACCAATATGTTTATCTTTTTTGACAGTCAAATCCCTAATCAAGAATAGTTCATGATTTAATATGTCTTGTAGCACTGGAGGAAGCTCTGTGCCAGAAGTTGTCTGGCTCAGAAGGCCACTGAATTTGTTGAACTATTTTTATTATCTGACAAAAGGCATTTTGTGAAGGCAAGCATGGTGCTACGTGTAGAGGTGCTTGGTACATGATTACATAATTTCACAGACAAGATTTTGTGCATTTTTTACTTTCATTTTAACTTCTTCTGTGATATTCAAGACATTCAAAACAGTGACAGCAGATCTTCCCCACCTAGTCCGCTCAGACCCACACACTGATCTCTTCTGAGAAAACCACCACAGTCATACCCAAAATAATGCTTTCCCAGCTTTCCAGGGATTCCTTAATCCAGTCAAGTTGACACCTGAAATTAAGTCTGCAAGTCCACCCCTTGTAGATTTGGCACCCATATGGACCTCCTTAAACCATACATAATTTCCAAATAAAAAGAAAACAAAGCAACAGTTGTAACTAACACAATGCAACTAACGTGGTACAACTCTCCTGTGATTGTGATTTTCTGGATTTTAGATGTTAAGAATTTAGACTTTAGGACTGGGCATGGTGGCTCATGCCTGTGTTCCCAGCACTTTGGGAGGCCAAGTCAGGAGGATCACTTGAGCCCAGGAGTTTGAAATCAGCCAGGGCAATAAAGTGAGACCCCAAGATATGGTTTGGCTGTGTCTCCAACCAAATCTCATCTTGAATTGTAGTTCCCATAATCCTCACATATCATGATGGGGACCCAGTGAGAGGTAATTGAATCATGGAGGCAGTTACCCCCATGCTCTTCTCATGATAGTGAGTTCTCACAAGATCTGATGGTTTTATAAGGAGCTTTTCCCCCTTTGCTTGCGCTTCTCCTTCCTGCCACCTCGTGAAGAAGGTGACTTGCTTCCCCTTCACATTCTACCATGCTTGAAAGTTTCCTGAGGCCTCCCCAGCTATGATGAACTGTGAGTCAATTAAACCTCTTTCCTTTATAAATTACCCAAGCTTGGTTATGTCTTTATTAGCAGCATGAGAATGGACTGATACAGTAAATTGGTACTGAGGTAGTGGGGCATTGCTATAAGGATATCTAAAAATGTGGAAGTGAATTTGGAACTGGGTAAGAGGCAGATGTTGAACAGTTTGCAGGGTTCGGAAGAAGACAGAAAAATGTGAGGAAGTTTGGAACTTCCTAGAGACTTGCAGAATGGTTTTGAGGAAAATGCTGATAGTGACATGGACAATGAAGTCCAGGCTGAGGTGGTCTCATATGGAGATGAAGAACTCGTTGGGAACTGGAGTAAAGGTGACTCTTGCCATGCAAAGAGACTGACGGCATTTTGCCCCTGCCCTAGAAATCTGTGGAACTTTAAACTTGAGAGACATAGTTTAGGGTATCTGGCAGAAGAAATTCCTAAGTAGCAAAGTGTTCAAGAGGAAGCAAAGCATAAAAGTTTTAAAAATTTTGCAGCTTGATGATGAGATAGAAAAGGAAAACCCATTTTCTGGAGAGAAATTCAAGTCAGCTGCAGAAATTTGCATAAGTAAAGAGGAGCTGAATATTAATCACCAAGACAATGGGAAAATGTCTTCAGGGCATGTCAGAGACCTTCAAGTCAACTCAAACCATCACAGGCCAGGAGGCCTAGGAGGAAAAAAATGGTTTCATGGGCCCAGTGCAGGGACTTGCTGCTCTGTGCAGTGTCAGGACTTGGTGCCTTGTGTCCCAATCATGGCTAAAGGGCCAATGTACAGCTCAGGCCATGGCTTCAGAGGGTAAGGGCCCCAAGCCTTGGCAGCTTACATGAGGCGTCGGGCCTGTGGGTGCACAGAAGTCAAGAATTGAGGTTTGGGAACCTACACCTAAATTTCAGAGGAGGCATGGAAACGCCTGGGTGTTCAGGCACAAATTTGTGATGGGGACGGAGCCCTCATGGGGAACCTCTGCTAGGGCAGTGACTGCAGAAGGGAAATGTGGGGTCAGAGCCCCCACACAGTCCCCACTGGGGCACTGCCTAGTGGAGCTGAGAGAAGAGGGCCACCATCCTCCAGACTCCAGAATGGTGGACACACTGACAGCTTGCACTGTATTGTCTGGAAAAGCCACAGACACTCAGCACCAGCCTGTGAAAGCAGCCAGGAGGAGGGCTGTACCCTGCAAATCAACAGGGGTGGAGCTGCCCAAGGCCATGAGAGCCCACCTCTTGCTTCAATGTGACCTGGATGTGAGACACGAAGCCAAAGGAAATCATTACAGAGCTTCAAGATTTGACTGACCCATTGAATTTTGGACTTGCATGGGGCCTGCAGTCCCTTCATTTCAGCCAATTTCTCCCATTTGGAACAGGTGTATTTACCCAATGCCTATATCCTCATTGTATCTATGAAGTAACTAACTTGATTTTGATTTTACAGGCTCATAGGAAGAAGGGCCTTGCCTTGTCTAAGATAAGACTTTGGACTTGGACATTTGGGTTAATGCTGGAATGAGCTAAGACTTTGGGGGACTGTTAGAAAGGCATGATCATGTTTTAAAATGTAAGGACATGAGATTTGGAGGGGGCTGGGGGCAGAATGATATGGTTTGGCTGTGTTCCCACCCAAATCTCACCTTGAATTGTAGTTTCCATAATCCCTACATGTTGTGGGAGTAACCCAGTTGGAGGTAATTGAATCATGGGGGTGGTTACCCCATGCTGGTCTCATGACAGTGAGTGATACCTGAAGGTTTTATAAGGGGCTTTTCCCCTTTTGCTCAGCACCTCCTGCTGCCTTGTGAACAAGGTGACTTGATTCTTGTTTGCATTCACCATGATTCTAAGTTTTCTGAAGCCTTCCCAGCCATGCTGAACTGTGAGTCAATTAAACCTCTTTCTTTTATAAATTACCCAGGCTCGTGTATGTCTTTATTGGGAGCATGAGAATTAACCAATTCACTCTGTCTCTATTAAAAAAAAAGAATTTAGACCTTAGGAATTTTGATCTTTCAGGATTTCAACATTCAGGGTTATGGTGTTTGTGACTGGGTCTTCTGGGATTATGATCCTCACCTGGATTAACAGCCTCGCAGCTCTCTTCAAACTATGACCCTATTCTCCCACTACCTCCTGAGTTCAGCCTCTTTCTTCAACTTGACTAAGCCTGCCTTTCTTTTCCTATCTGTCTGCTTTCTTCCCTCTGATTGATCCAAAGTAAAATTTGACTTTTTTTTTCATTCCAACAACTCCATCTTCTATCACATATCTCCTTTCATGAAGTTGGCCCCTGATGATGTTTCTGTTAACAACAGTATAATATAGACAATATTGCATATAGTTAAAGTATGTATTTTATTTATTTGGTGGCAGCATTCTAATAAGAAATTAAAACTATTTCTTTTAAAATCATAATTTAATCACCAGGCAGAGCTAGTAAAGAGAAATAAGTTCCAGAATCTGACATCTGTCAAAAGTAAATGCTGATTTTTATTGAGGACTTCCTTATTTCTGCCACCAGTTGACTCTCATACAGCTTGTTCCCAGTAGAATCTAGTGTGGAATTGGCAAATGGGGTGTCATACATGCAGCGCTCTACTGGAGCTGATAATTAAGTACCCAGAAATTTTTTGAAGTGTTTGTCAAACCATCAGTAGAAATATTTACACAATGGAAATCAGCAAATGCTACAAATCTGGGCTTCTCCCCACCCAACCAATAGGTTTACTAGCATACAACTTTTATTCATCTTGTAAACATTCAGAATTTCTATAAATATTCATAGACTCTCCTATACTCAGTGTCTCAGAATAACTCAAAGTTCTAACAATAGCCAGTGAGGCTGAGTGTGAGTTGACCTACCCCAGTCCCTCTCTCTGACCTGTCTCCTGTTAGCCTTCTGACTCCCAGTGTTCTCTACTTCATGCACATGGGCTACGCACCCTGCTGTTTGCCTGCCTTTTCTTCCTCGAGTGCTATTCCGCAGATATCTGCATAGCTGGTGCCCTCACCTCCTTGGAATATTTGTTCAAATGTTATCTTCTCAGTGAGACCTTCTATATAAGTTTTCTATGACTGCTGGAATAAATTAGCACACCTCTAGTAGCCTAAGAGAACACACACTCTCTCTAGGGGAGAGAGAACACTTTCTTACCTTCTCCAGCTTTGAAAGGATGACTGCATCCCTTGGTCCCTGGCCCCCTTCCAGGCAGCAACCACATCATTCTGACCCTAGCTGTCACGCGTCTTGCCTCAGACTCTCCTGCCTCCCTCTTTTGCTTTTAAGTACTCTTGTGATGACATTGGGCCAACCTGGGTAATCCAGAATAATCTCCTCATCTCATGATCTATAACTTCATCACATCCACAGGTCCTTTTTGCCATATAGGGATATGGACATGTAGAAAGGCCATTCTTCTGCCTATTACTCCCTCCTTGAGCATTCTAACTACGTTCACATCTAAACGCTCCCAGCATTCCTGAGCTCCCTTCCACACTTAATTTTTCTCTATGCCACTTAATACCTTCTGGCATATTATATATTTTCCATGTTTATTTTATTAATGATCTGTCTTTTCTCACTGGGATGTAATTTGCATGAGGGTAAACATTTTTGTTTTAAATCATTGCCATATTTTCATTATGTTGAACAGTGCCTTGCTCTTAGTAAGGATTCAAGAAATATATATGTTTTGGCTGAATAAATTAGGTTGAGAAGTTTGGGGGGAAATCCTGGCATGATACAGAAGTTGGTTCCCAGTGATGGGAAAGGGCCATGTGATGGGGCCTCTACAGGAAGCTGGGATGCTCCAGAGGTCCCCCAGGGCACAGCTGCTTTGCTCACGTTGAACTCTTTGCCCAAGCTCTGATTTCTAATGTTTTCTTTCATATTTGTTTTTGCTCTGCCTTTTTTTAATTAATTTTTTTGTAGAGATGAGGTTTTACTATATTTCTCAGGCTGGTATCAAACTCATGAGCTCAAGCAATCTTCCCACCTTGGCCTCCCAAAGTGTTATTACTACAGGTGCAAGCCACCACACACGGCCTGCTTTTGCTCTTTCTTTGAATTATACTCAAAATGTTTATATTGGTTTCTAACTATAGATCATGATCCCCTGAAGCAAAGTAACCACTTTGTCCTTCATTATTTCTTTCACTCTTCTACTCTGCACGGTGTCAGATATTGGATATGTAGGTGCCTAACCTTTGCTTTTCTGATTTCTTACATTTTATTTCTTAAAAATCAGCCTAACCACGTTGTAGAGAGGGATGATTTCCTTCCTTTGTTTTGAAAATTTGTGCATGCCCAATGCTTACATTGTGCGGTTTAATGTTGCTTCAGCTTTTTTTTTTTTTTTTTTCTATTTTTGCCAGACTTCCGAAACTGTTAAAACTTGTTTGTGGTCAGCACAGCAAGGAACATGCTTTAGCTTTGAAAAAATCTTTGACATGAAAAAATGCACTGACATTGTTTTTAATGTAACATAGGCTAGAATTTTTCTATGTTTGCACATGGTGAGAATTGTCCCACCCGGCTGATGTGTTCACCTCTTCAGCTTGGATCCGGTTGTGTATTTATTTACAAACATCAATTACCTTCAAGCCATCATTTCTGCTGTATGTTTTGCAGCCTTCTATAGTAGATACACAACAGATAATGTGGAGAGAAAAGACATAAGAGGAGGAAGGTAATGAGAGACTTTGTCAAGGTTGTAAACTTCTTGGTTTCTTTGAAGAATTTGTTGCCTTTCTAATAAGACAGTAAAGCAGAATTTTGTTACTGACAGCCTAAAACCACTTAATCTCAGGTGAATGCATCACTTGCCAAGCTGTTGGAATGCTATTTGTGTTTTGTTGCACAATTTTTTGGTTGTTTATTTGGTTGGCTTTTTGGAAGACAAATTTGGAAAGGGGACCTACACAGAAGTGCTGACCCACCCACATTCCCTTATTATCATTACAGACAAGAAGGAACTAGCAGAGCTAAGAATGGAGTGAAGAAAGGCAGTGTGATAAGCACCAGCAAAGAGTTGAGAGCTGTTGCTTTCTAAATTATTATTTGATTATTTTAAAAGTATGGAAGTTTTCTAGTCACTGAAGAAAGGAGGGGAAAGTGCCATTATTTTTATATGGAGTTACTTAACTACCACCTAAACACATATGTGGAAATTGTTTTTGCTGGTGCAAAGCATTTTAATTAGCAAGAATTCATATATTGAGATTATAATTAGAGAGCTCAATTTATATATTTGCTATCCTGCTCAAGCCTGACGTGGCAAAAAAAAAATTAAAAGAAAACCAAGTTCACTCCAAAATATATAGCTTCAAAATAAAAAACACTGGAAAGTTTGCTGTGATAACTATTTTGTACTTTTTTACAAAAAACCTAAAGAACAAATTACCTGAAGAACAATTTGCTAAACATGAGAAATTGCTCCCTTTGAGTATATACAGATAAGATAGGAAGAGTGTTCAAACCAGAATATTATAGTTTATATTGAAGATAATATTCAGTTGACTCATAACTAGTAACCAGCATTCATGATAACATTTCAGCATTTCCAAGGTGCCAAGTGTACTGATTTTTAAAAATATATTTTAGAAGGAATTTAGAACTGGTGTTTTTAATGAAAACCAGCATCTCTGATGTTGCAACATGTATGTGAAATGGGTGTTACATATATCCTGCCCTTTAACTCCACCGTTAACAAAGTGGCTGAAAATAACAGTAAGAAAAAATCAGTCTAAGGGAGAAAGCCACTAATGCTCTCAATTCTCTCTGTCTCTGTGTGTGTGTGTGTGTGTGTGTGTGTGTTAAGGGGGATGTTGGGAGGTGGTCTTAACTCTTGAAAGAAAACTTCTTTGTATAGGAAGCATATTTCGGTTTAGGTACAATGATAAGAAAGTTTAATTTTTTAATCCATAAGACCAGATACCTTCAGAAATGATTTTTCCTGTGGGATTTCTATGACTGGTATTCTGACTAGTGTGAAATGACAGCTTTGGATGTCTGTATCTACACCCATCAAAACCTCAGAGCTTCATGCACTGCTATAACTTTTCTGTTAACTCTGGGTAAATTCGGAGGTTGGTACAAGGAATAATTTTAACTTCAGATTTTACAGCTTGTTTATGTTAAGGGCAGAAAGATCTACTTTTCAATGATCTGTATTTTAAGATGTTGACTTTTCCTGGTGCTATTTTATGATTATGGAGAAAATAGAATTCTTATTAGAAATCTCAACTCCGAATTGAGAAAAGATGTTTTGATACTTGTCCTGCTGTGGCCTGAGACTTGGAATCATGAATTAAAAGAGACCTTGCTGTTTATCTACAGATTAGAACACACAAATAAACATCAGTGTAACATCCTCATTAGCATTCTGGTAGTTACATTTACTTATTCCAGAGAGAAATTAATATATGATAAGAAGCGGAATATTTTCTGTTGTTATCTAGGGTATTAAGACAACAACCTTCCTTAGAAAAGAAACAGTGTATTATGAGGACAGTGGATGCTACAACATTATTTGCCTTCAAGGCATTGCAAACAACTGGAATCAATTTAATAATCTTCTCAAGCACAAGCCAACAGTGAAATGAGAGTCATTTATCTGAACAGCAGGCAAGAGCTTCATTGGTACACTCGGAAGGTGGCTCACTAACCCTGCCGAAGTTTTGCTTCATCTGATCAGGGCATAAATGTTTCATTGGCCCAATAACCAAGGTCTTAGGGTTTCACAGTGTTTTCTGTCCAATAGCTAATACAGGGAGCATTGCTGATATTCTGCCCATGGTTGCCAAGGCTGAAATCAAACGTGCCTTGAATAATACTATAAAAACTTTGAAATCAATCTTTGCTGTAGGAGCCAATGTTCAACTGTGGGCTCTATACAAAGCCGCTTAAGGTGGGAGGGAGCAAACTTTTCAAGTTGGTTTTAGGTAACAGAAACAGATGTCTTTATTGGATTTGTCTGGAAAAAAAAGTAAGGAAAATCCCAACATTATCTGTTCTGGTCAAGAATTATAAGGCTCAGTCCCATTTTATTTCTGTCCTCCTTTGGATCCTTTTTCCTTATTCTTGACTCTATACATGGAGAAAAAGTTCAAGTGCATCTAAAGCAGTAATGCTGGGAACTTGCCAACTTATTCCCATGATGCTACTGTTGCTTATAAAGCATTTTGAGGATTCTTGTATTCAGAGATAGTGATAAGCCGCAAGAGGAAGTCAGTCTTGCTGATGTACAGCTGCATTTTGGGCTCATGTATAGAAGAGGTAACATGGATTTCAGAGTCTCCGAGGTGTTTGAAATCCAGGGTCTGCTCTCAGGACCTGTGAGGTCTTCAATAAGTTGCTCAATCTCTTTGAGCCTCAGTTTTCTGAGTACAATGGCACATAACTCACAGGACTGCGGTGTGGATGAATTGCGATGATGTGTATGAACCCAGCTCAGGGTCTTCTTTCCTTCCTTCTTTCTTCCCTGCCTCTGAATTTACACCAAGCTGTACTTCTGAGGTCTGACTCCTGAGAGGCTAGACACACAGTGAAGCTTGATGCTTGCTAGAAACTGAGGGGCTAGACTTGAGTGTTAGGGAACCTGGGAATGACATCTGTCATTCATCCGGGAAGGCCGAGGAGGAAAGCGAGGCAGGGCAGCAGAGCAGGAGGTGGTGCCCATAGAGGCCACTTTTGGGCTGGAGCCTGCTCAAGGCACTTTAGTGCTGAGTCATTTGGGGCCCAAGGTAGGGGCAGATAGAAGAGAAGGAGGGCAATTATCGCCTAGTCACAGGGGCAGATAGAAGAGAAGGAGGGTAGTTATCGCCTAGTCACAGGGGCAGATAGAAGAGAAGGATGGCAGTTATTGCCTAGTCACAGGGGCAGATAGAAGAGAAGGATGGCAGTTATCGCCTAGTCACACGGGCAGATAGAAGAGAAGGACGGCAGTTATTGCCTAGTCAGGAATTAAAAAAATATCTATTTCCTTTCAAACCTCGTTTCATCCCTTCCATCCCAGTCAAATTCACAGGTAATTAAACTTCCTCCTGCATCTCGGAGCAGGCCTCTGCATCATCATTTCTCCTCCGCAAGTGTATCTTCTTCGGGCATGTCGGAAGGTCTTAGTGAACCTGCGGTATTTAGGGACTGGATCCTCTTTCCTCTTTATTGTCAAAGTTGTGGCTTGCAGAGTTCAGGACAGAGTATGATTATGACATGTTAGCAATCGTCACCTCTCATTTTTAAGTAAATATACTTTTATGCAGTTTGAGCTTTCATTCATGTCATTTATTAATTTGTTCATTCATTAACACATTCATTTGTGGAGCATTTGGCCTATAAAAGTGAAGAAACCCTTCCTTAGCATTAAGGGAGGAGAGGAAACAAAATGCACAGAGACACATGCTTTGTTTTGTGTAACTTTGAAAGTTTCTAAAATAAAATAAGGTCTAACTTGGAAAACCAAAACCTATCTCTGAGATATTTTCATAATCTAAAAAGTCAGTTTCAAAAGAACTTCCAAAATGTTTTAAAAAATGATTATCCTGGAGGAGCCAAGGTGGCCGAATAGGAACAGCTCCTGTCTACAGCTCCCAGCATGAGCGACGCAGAAGACGGGTGATTTCAGCATTTCCATCTGCATATGTGCACATTGTGCAGGTTAGTTACATATGTATACATGTGCCATGCTGGTGCGCTGCACCCACTAACTCGTCATCTAGCATTAGGTATATCTCCCGATGCTATCCCTCCCCCTTCCCCCCACCCCACAACAGTCCCCAGAGTGTGATATTCCCCTTCCTGTGTCCATGTGGTCTCATTGTTCAATTCCCACCTATGAGTGAGAATATGCCGTGTTTGGTTTTTTGTTCTTGCGATAGTTTACTGAGAATGATGATTTCCAATTTCATCCATGTCCCTACAAAGGACATGAACTCATCATTTTTTATGGCTGCATAGTATTCCATGGTGTGTATGTGCCACATTTTCTTAATCCAGTCTATCATTGTTGGACATTTGGGTTGGTTCCAAGTCTTTGCTATCGTGAATAATGCCGCAATAAACATACGTGTGCATGTATCTTTATAGCAGCATGATTTATAGTCCTTTGGGTATGTACCCAGTAGTGGGATGGCTGGGTCAAATGGTATTTCTAGTTCTAGATCCCTGAGGAATCACCACAGTGACTTCCACAATGGTTGAACTAGTTTACAGTCCCACCAACAGTGTAAAAGTGTTCCTATTTCTCCACATCCTCTCTAGCACCTGTTGTTTCCTGACTTTTTAATGATTGCCATTCTAACTGGTGTGAGATGGTATCTCACTGTGGTTTTGATTTGCATTTCTCTGATGGCCAGCAATCAGGAGCATTTTTTCATGTGTCTTTTGGCTGCATAAATGTCTTCTTTTGAGAAGTGTCTGTTCATGTCCTTCACCCACTTTCTGATGGGGTTGTTTGTTTTTTTCTTGTAAATTTGTTTGAGTTCATTGTAGATTCTGGATATTAGCCCTTTGTCAGATGAGTAGGTTGCGAAAATTTTCTCCCATTTTGTAGGTTGCCTGTTCACTCTGATGGTAGTTTCTTTTGCTGTGCAGAAGCTCTTTAGTTTACTTAGATCCCATTTGTCAATTTTGTCTTTTGTTGTGTTTTAGACATGAAGTCCTTGCCCATGCCTATGTCCTGAATGGTAGGTTTTCTTCTAGGGTTTTTATGGTGTTAGATCTAACATTTAAGTCTTTAATCCATCTTGAATTGATTTTTGTATAAGGTGTAAGGAAGGGATCCAGTTTTTAATCTATCAAGGAAAAGACTAGATAAGTAGGATCTCATTTGTTTCATAGCCCATTATTTGAAGAATGATTTAAGACGATAGGAAATACTGACTCACCTTTTCTAAAAAGACAACGGCTTTTCTTATTCTTTTAATTTCAAATTTGTCTTGTCTCCTTTTGATTAATTAAAACAAGTTATCAAAAACCATAACAGAAAATATTATTTATTGAATCAGAAGAGAAACAGGAAATACTGTGCTTTCTTGGGCCTGTTTCCTATACCCCAATATCATAAGAATTGTTGTTGCCTCTATAATGTTCAGCTTCAAATTCTTTTGCTTGATCAATCCAAATGAATTACCTGAATTTTCTCCTCTTGTTCAAAATGGAACCACATTCATCCACCTACCCCCAGCCATAGGACTGTTTCTTTTATTCCGATAGTTTGTGATATCCTTGACTTTACAGCAGAAAGCTGTGAATCTCCCAAACCCCTTCATTCAGGTCCCATCGGACTGCCCTCTAAAGTCTCTTCAGTCTTCTTTCTTTGAATGTTCATGGCCACCTTGTCGTTTAGACTCTTATCCCTGACTGTATGAGATCCCTCAGGTCTTCCTGCCTGTGGCCATGCCTAATTTATGCCCTTCCTAAAATGTGATGTGATCATGTCACTGCCTTGCTTAGAAGCCCTGCACTGGCTTCCAACACATGTAGAATCAAGTGCTTGCTGTTTAACATGGTCTACCCAGTCCTCCAGATTCTGGCTTCCAGTTATTTTCTCAGCCTCAAAAAAGCACCTCACTCTCCAAACATATCAAATAGCTTGTGCCCTCCTGCCTCCCGTTCACACCTCCATTCCTTCCCCTCTACCTGGATGCTCCTCCCTTCATCCACCACCCGGCTGTAAGCTCCCATGGATTGACTGGTGCTTTAGTGTTTTATCGCACTTTGGACCTCCCGTCTCTCACTCCTGGCTTCTGTCTGTCTACCTGTCTTGACCGGCCACTTGCACTGCCTCTGGCTTATCTGCCTCATTCTGGTAGACAGTTTTATTTGTTAGCTTCATATCTACTGGTTTTCTCAATTATTTATCAGCCTCCCCACACAAGGCTCCTTGCCCCGTATTTATAAGCTGCTATTGGCTTGAGGGTGACTGTGCCTTTCTAATAAAACTATTTTATAGACTGATAGTTACACGGGTATAGTTGAACAGAAATGAATCTACCTTTGAGTGTATTTCAACATATCTAGTGATCCATGAATATTTCTTCTTATTATTATTATCATTATTGTTATTTTTAAATAGACGATCAGGAAGGCAGAGTCTAGGCCACCAATGTGAACTTAGGCTTTCATCTTTATGACGATATTTGGGATCACTGCAAGTATTCTGAATTTTAAATGGCATTCAGTGATTTGATAAAATAGGAATTTTGTTACTCTGAACTGGGTAGTGTTTCAGCAACTGGCTACTGTGTCATTATTTCTATAAATTCAAAATGTAGAAGGAACATTTACCTTTTAACAAGGGAGTATCCCAGGTCTCAGTTCTCAACCGTTTTTCTAGGTGCACTCATGCCTCTGTGATCTCATGAAGCCCAATGGCATTAAATTCTATGTATATGTGCATGGTCCATGAACACATATTTCCAGCTCCTACCTCTCCTCTAAAATTTAGACTCATATCTAATTATCTACCAATTATCACCAATTGGAAGACTAATAGACAACTCAACTATCACACATCCATAAGGGAAATCTTGATCTTCCACCTTCAACCCCTGGGCCCAACACTCCTCGGTCATCTCCGTCTCACTAAATAGCACCTCCAGTGTACCAGCTGTTAGGCCAGAAAACTTGCCTTGACCCCTCTTTGTTTCTTGCACCTGATATCAGCTACACTGTTGAACTGTATTAAGAATCTGAGCTTCCCTTGCCACACCCATTGTGTACAACCTGCTTCACTTTACGTCATTGTTTTCATGTATTACCAAAATAGCCTCCTAACTCCTCTCCCACTTCCTCTTTCTCCCTGTACTTTGTTCTTCACTGAGCAACCAGAGTAAGTCTTTATTTTATTTTTTTTTGAGACAGAGTCTCCTCTGTCGCCCAGGCTGGAGTGCATTGGTGCAATCTGGATTCACTACAACCTCTACCTCCTGGGTTCAAGTGATTCTCCTGCCTCAGCCTCCCAAGTAGCTGGGACTACAGGCATGCACCACCAAGCCTGGCTAATTTTTGTGTTTTTAATAGAGATGGGGTTTTGCCATGTTGGCCAGGCAGGTCTCGAACTCCTGACCTCAGGTGATTCAGAGTAAGTCTTTTTAAAGCATGAGGAAAATAATGTTTTCATCTGCTTAAAACCTTCCATGGCTAGGAATGTCTTAAACCATCTTGTCCCCTGACACTTGTCTGATGTCCAGTCCAATCAGTCTCCCCTGTATTATTGCAATCTTCAAAGACACCAGGCAGATGTGCTTCTGCATCAGGGCCTTTGCATGTGTGGTCCCCTTTGCCTGGAATGCTTTCTCATCAGGAATCAGGATGGCTTACTTCCTCTCTTTTTTTATTTTTATTTTATTATATTATTATTATACTTTAAGTTTTAGGGTACATGTGCACAACGTGAAGGTTTGTTACATATGTATACATGTGCCATGTTGGTGTGCTGCACTCATTAACTCGTCATTTAGCATTAGGTATATCTCCTAATGCTATCCCTGCCCCCTTACCCCAACCCACAACAGTCCCTGGTGTGTGATGTTCCCCTTCCTGTGTTCATGTGTTCTCATTGTTCAATTCCCACCTATGAGTGAGAACATGAGGTGTTTGGTTTTTTATCCTTGTGATAGTTTGCTGAGAATGATGGTTTCCAGTTTCATCCATGTCCCTGCAAAGCACATGAACTCATAACTTTTTATGGCTGCATAGTGTTCCATGGTGTATATGTGCCACATTTTCCTAATCCAGTCTATTGTTGTTGGACATTTGGGTTGGTTCCAAGTCTTTGCTATTGTGAATAGTGGCACAATAAACATATGTGTGCTTGTGTCTTTATAGCAGCATGATTTATAATCCTTTGGGTATATACCCAGTAATGGGATGGCTGGGTCAAATGGTATTTCCAGTTCTAGATCCCTGAGGAATCACCAAAGTGACTTCCACAATGGTTGAACTAGTTTACAGTCCCACCAACAGTGTAAAAGTGTTCCTATTTCTCCACATCCTCTCCAGCACCTGTTGTTTCCTGACTTTTTAATGATCGCCGTTCTAACTGATGTGAGATGGTATCTCATTGTGGTTTTGATTTGCATTTCTCTGATGGCCAGTGATGATGAGCATCTTTCATGTGTTTTTTGGCTGCATAAATGTCTTCTTTTGAGAAGTGTCTGTTCATATCCTTCGCCTACTTTTTGATGGGGTTGTTTGTTTTTTCTTGTAAATTTTTTGAGTTCATTGTAGATTCTGGATATTAGCTCTTTGTCAGATGAGTAGGTTGCAAAAATTTTCACCCATTTTATAGGGTGCCTGTTCACTCTGATGCTAGTTTCTTTTGCTGTGCAGAAACTCTTTAGTTTAATGAGATCCCATTTGTCAATTTTGGTTTTTGTTGCCATTACTTTTGGTGTTTTAGACATGAAGTCCTTGCCCATGCCTGTGTCCTGAATGGTATTGCCTAGGTTTCCTTCTAGGGTTTAGGCTCAAAATAAAGGGATGGGAGAAGATCTACCAAGAAAATGGAAAACAAAAAAAGGCAGGGTTTGCAATCCTAGTCTCTGATAAAACAGACTTTAAACCAACAAAGATCAAAAGAGACAAAGAAGGCCATTACATAATGGTAAAGGGATCAATTCAACAAGAAGAGCTAACTATCCTAAATATATATGCATCCAATACAGGAGCACCCAGATTCATAAAGCAAGCCCTGAGTGACCTACAAAGAGACTCAGACTCCCACACATTAATAATGGGAGACTTTAACACCCCACTCTCAACATTGGACAAATCGACAAGACAGAAAATTAACAAGGATACCCAGGAATTGAACTCAGCTCTGCACCAAGCAGACATAATAGACATCTACAGAACTCTCCACCCCGAATCAACAGAATACACATGTTTTTCAACACCACACCACACCTATTCCAAAATTGACCACATAGTTGGAAGTAAAGCACTCCTCAGCAAATGTAAAAGAACAGAAATTATAACAAACTGTCTCTCAGACCACAGTGCAATCAAACTAGAACTCAGGATTAAGAAACTCACTCAAAACCGCTCAACTACATGGAAATTGAAAAACCTCCTCCTGAATGACTACTGGGTACATAACGAAATGAAGGCAGAAATAAAGATGTTCTTTGAAACCAACGAGAACAAAGACACAACATACCAGAATCTCTGGGACACATTTAAAGCAGTGTGTAGAGGGAAATTTATAGCACTAAATGCCCACAAGAGAATGCAGGAAAGATCCAAGATTGACACCCTAACATCACAATTAAAAGAACTAGAGAAGCAAGAGCAAACACATTCAAAGGCTAGCAGAAGGCAAGAAATAACTAAAATCAGAGCAGAACTGAAGGAAATAGAGACACAAAATTTGTCCCCATTAGAGAGGGATAAACTTTCGAACAACAGCGAGAGTGTTCTGAAATCCTCTGTTACGGACAAACATTCAGACCCTCATCCCTGTTTTCTGGAAATCTACGTGAGGGAGAAACACTCAGAACCCAGCAGCAGTGTTCTGGAATCCTATGTGAGGGACAATCATTCAGACCCCAGCAGCAGTGTTCTGGAATCCTATGTGAGGGACAAACATTCATACAACAATGAGAGTGTTCTGGAATCCTATGTGAGGGAAAACATTCAGACACATGTTGCAGTGTTCTGGAATCCTATGTGACAGAGAGACGTTTAGACAACAGCAGCAGCGTTCTGGAATCCTATGTGAAGGGACAAACATTCAGACCCTCGTAGCAGTGTTCTGGAATCCTATGTGAGGGATAAACTTTCAGACCATAGCAGAAGTTTTCTGGAAACCTATGTGAGCAACAAATATTCAGACAATCATAGCAGTGTTCTGGAATCCCATGTGAGGAACAAACATTCAGACCCTCATAGCAGTGTTCTGTAGTGCTGTGTGAGGGACAAACATTCAGACAATCGTATCAGGGTTCTGGAATCCTATGTAAAGTCCAACATTCAGACCCCAGCAGCAGTGTTCAGGAATCCTATGTGAGGGACAAACAATCAGACCACAGCAGGTGTGCTCTGGAATCCTTTGTGAGGAACAAGCATTTAGACCCTTGTAGCAGTGGTCTGGAATGCTATGTGAGGGACAAACATTCAGACAATCATAGCAGTGTTCTGGAATCCTATGTGAGGGACAAACATTCAGACCCCAGCAGCAGTGTTCTGGAATCCTATCTGAGGGACAAACTTTCAGACATTTTTAGCTGTGTTGTGGAATCCTGTGTGAGGAACAAACATTCAAACAACAGCAGGAGTGTTCTGGAATCCTATGATACGAAAAAACATTCAGACCCTCGTCACACTCTTCTGGAATTCTATGTGAGGGAGCAAAATGCAGAATCTAGCAGCAGTGTTCTGGAATCCTATGTGACAGGAATACGTGTAGACCCCATCAGCATGTTCTGGAATCCTATCTGACGGACAATAATTTGGACCCCAGCAGCAGTGTTCTGGAACCCTATGGTAGGGTAATTATTCAGACCCTCATAGCAGTGTTGGGGAATTCTGTGTGAGGGACAAACATTCAGACCCTCATAGCAGTGTTCTGGAATTCTATGTGAGGGATAAACATTCATACCAGAGCAGGAGTGTTCTGGAATCCCCAACGAAGAACAAACATTCAAACCCTCGTAGCAGTGTTCTGGAATCCTATGTGAGGGACAAACATTCAGACCCTCATGTTAGTGTTCTGGAATCCTATGTGAGTGACAAACATTCAAACAACAGCAGGAATGGTCTGGAATCCTGTGTTATGGACAAACATTCAGAACCTCGTTGTAGTGTTCTGGAATTCTGCATGAGGGAGAAACTCTCAGAACCCAGCAGCAGTGTTCTGGAATCCTATGTGATAGACATACATGTAGACACCAGCAGCAGTGTTCTGGAATCTTATGTGAAGGACAAAGATTCAGAAACCAGCAGCAATGTTCTGGAATCCTATGTGAGGGAAAGTCATTCAGACCCTAGTAGCAGTGTTCTGGAATTCTGCTTGAGTGACAGTCATTCAGACCATCATAGGAGTGTTCTGCAATCCTGTGTGAGGGACAAACATTCAGACACATCGGGAGTGATCTGGAATCCCCTGTGAGGAACAAACTTTCAGACCCTCATGACACTGTCCTGGAATCCTATGGGACGGACAAACATTTCCACCCACCAGCTGTGTTCTGTAATTCTATGTGAGGGACAAACATTCAGAACCTCGAAGCAGTGTTCTGGAATCCAATGTGAGGGACAAACGCTCATACAATCGCAGTATTGTTCTGGAATCCTGTGAGGGAAAAACAATCAAACAACAGCAGCTGTGTTCTGGAAACCTATATTATGGACAAACATTCAGACACTCGTCACAGTGTTCTGGGACCCTGTATTAGAGACAAACATTTAGACAATCATAGCAGTGTTCTAGAATCTTTTGTAAGGGACAAACATTCAGACCCCAGCAGCAGTGTTCTGGAATCCTGTGTGACGGACAAACATTCAAACAACAGCAAGAGTGTTTTGGAATCCAATGTTATGGACAAACGTTCAGAAACTCGTCACAGTGTTCTGGAATTCTATGTGAGGGAGAAACACTCAGAACCGAGCAGCTGTGTTCTGGAACCGCATGTGAGGGACAAACATTCGGACCACAGCAGGATTGTTCTGGAATCGTATGTGAGGGACAAACACTCGGAACACAGCAGGAATGTTTTGGAATCCTATGTGAGGGACAAACATTCAGACCCTCGTAGCAGTGTTCAGGAATCCTATGTGGAGGAGAAACATTCAAACCAGCAGGAATATTCTGGAGTCCTAAGTGAGGAGCAAACATTAAGACCCTCGTGGCAGTGTTCTCGAATCCTACATGAGGGACAATCATTCAGACCCACGTAGCAGTGCTCTGGAATTCTGTGTGAGGGACAAACATTCAGACCCTCATAGCAGTGTCCTGGAATCCTGTTTGACGGACAATCATTCAGACCACAGCAGGAGTGTTCAGGAATCCCCGGACAGGAACGAACAATCCAACCCTCGTAATGGTGTTCTGGATTCCTATGTGAGGGAAAAACATTCAGACCCTCATAGCAGTGTTCTGGAATCTTAAGTGAGGGACAAACATTCAGACACTTATAGCAGTGTTCTGGAATCCTATGTGAGGGAGAAACATTCAAATAACAGCGGGAGTGTTCTAGAATCCCATGTTACAGAAAAACATTCAGAAACTTGTCACAGTGTGCTGGAATTCGATGTGAGGGAGAAACACTCAGAATCGAGCATCAGTGTTCTGGTATCCTCTCTGACGGACATGCATGTAGACCCCAGCAGCAGTGTTCTGGAATCCTATTTGAGGGACAAACATTCAAACAACAGTTAGAGTGTTCTGAAATCCTGTGTTACGGACAAGCATTCACACCCTCGATGCAGTGTTCTGGAGTTCTATTTTAGGGAGAAACATTAAGAACCCAGCAACAGTGTTCTGGATCCCTATGTGAGGGACAAACATTCAGACCACAGCAGGATTCTCTAGAATCATATGTGAGGGAGAAACACTCAGAACACAGCGGGAATGTATTGGAATCTGATGTGAGGGACAAACATGCAGACACTCGTAGCAGTGTTCAGGAATCCTATGTGAGGGACAAACTTTCAGACCACAGCCGGAGTGTTCTGGAATCCCATGTGAGGGACAAACATTCAAACAATAGTAGCATTGTTCTAGAAACCTACTTGAGGGACAAATATTCAGATTCCAGCAGCAGGGTTCTGGAATCTTACGTGAGGGACAAACTTTCCGGCCACAGCAGGAGTGTTCTGCAATCTTATGTGAGGAACAAACACTCAGAACACAGCAGGAGTGTTTTGGAATCCAACATGACAGACAAACATTCAGACACTTGTAGCAGTGTTCTGGAATCCTATGCAAGTGAGAAAAACTCAGAACCCAGCAGCAGTGTTCTGGAATCCTATGTGACGGACATACATGTACACCCCAGCAGCAGAGTTCTGGAATCCTATGTAAGGGACAAGCATTCAGACCCCAGCAGCAGTATTCTGGAATCCTATGTGAGGGACAATCATTCAGAAACTCGTAGCAGTGTTCTGGAATTCTGTCTGAGAGACAAACATTCAGAACCTCATAGTAGTTTTCCAGAATCCTATGTGACGGACATTTAGACCCTAGCTGCAGTGTTCTGGAATGCTATGTGAGGGACAAACACTCAGAACACAGCAGGAGTATTTTGGAATTCTATGTGAGGGACAAACATTCAGACCCTCGTAGCAGTGTTCAGGAATCCTATGTGAGGTACAAACATTCAGACTCTTGTAACATTGTTCAGGAATGCTATGTGATGGACAAACATTTAGACCCCAGTAGCAGTGTTCTGGAATCCTTTGTGTGGGACAAACATTCACACCCTCGTAGCAGTGTTCTGGAATTCTTTGTGAGGGACAAACACTCAGAACCCAGCAACAGTGTTCTGGAACCGTATGTGAGGGACAAGAATTCACACCACAGCAGGATTGTTCTGGAATCCTATGTGAGGGTCAAACTCACAGAACACAACAGGAGTGTTTTGGAATTCAATGTGAGGGACAAACATTCAGACCCTCGAAGCAGTGTTCAGGAATCCTATGGAAGGGACAAACATTCAGACAACTGTAGCAGTGTTCTGGTATCCTATGTGAGGGACCAGCATTCAGACCCTCATAGCAGTGTTCTGGAATTCTGTATGAGGGACAAACATTCATACCCTCGTAGCCGTGTTCTGAAATCCTTTGTGAGGGACGCACATTGAGACCACAGCAGGAGTGTTATGGAATCTGCTGTGAGGAACAAACATTCAGACACTCGTAGCTTTGTTCTGGAATCCCATGTGATGGACAAACATTTATACCTCAGCAGCAGTGTTCTGGAATCCTATGTGAGGGACAAACTTTCAGAGCATCATAGCAATGTTCTGTAATCCTAGGTGAGGATAAACATTCTGACAATCGTAGCAGTGTACTGGAATCCTATGTGAGAGACAAACATTCAGACCCCAGCAGCAGTGTTCTGCAATGCTATGTGAGGGACAAACATTCAAACAAGAGCGGGAGTGTTCTGGAATCCTATGTTATGGACAAACATTCAGAATATTGTCTCAATGATCTGGAATTTTATGTGAGGGAGAAACACTGTGAACCCAGCAGCAGTGTTCTGGAATCCCATGTGACTGACATACGTGTAGACCCCAGCAACTGTGTTCTGGAATCCTATGTGAGGGATAAACATTCACACCCCAGCAGCATTGTTCTGGAATCTGATGTGACCAACAAACATTTAGAACCCAGCAGTGTTCTGGAATAATATGTGAGGGACAAACATTCAGACCCCAGCAGCAGTGTTCTGGAATCCTATGTGACCGACAAACATTTAGAACCCAGCAGCAGCATTCTGGAATTCTATTTGAGGGACGAACATTCAGACCCTCGTAGCAGTGTTCTGGAATATTTTGTGAAGGCAAAATATTCATACAATCATAGCAGTGTTCTGGAATCCTATGTTAGGGACAAACTTTGAGACCCCAGCAGCAGTGTTCTGGAATCCAATGTGAGGGACAAACATTCAAAGAAGAGCGTGAGTTTTCTGGAGTCCTATGTTATGAACAACATTCAGACCCTCATCACAGTGTTCTGGAATTCTATGTGAGGGAGAAACACATAGAACCCAACAACAGTGTTCTGGAATCCTATGTGACAGACATACATGTAGTCCCCAGAAGCAGTGTTCTGGAATCCTACGTGAGGGACAAACATTCAAACAACAGCATGAGTGTTTTTGAATCCTATGTTACCGACAAACATTCAGAACCTCGTCACAGTGTTCTAGAGTTCTATGTTAGGGAGAAACATTCAGAACTCAGCAGCAGTTATCAGCAACCCTGTGTGTGTGACAAACATTCAGACAATAGCAGGACTGTTCTAGAATTCTATGTGAGGGACAAACACTCAGAACACAGTAGGAGTGTTTTGGAATCTGATGTGAAGGACAAATATTCATACCTTCTTAGCAGAGTTCAGGAATCCTTTCTGAGGGCCAAACATTCAGAACACAGCAGGAGTGTTCTGGAATCCCATGTAAGGGACAAATATTCAGACCCTCGTAGCACTGTTCTGGAATCCTATGTGAGGGAACAACATTCATACAATCGTAGCATTTTTCTGGAATCCTCTGTGAGGGACAAATATTCAAACAACACAGTGAAAGCTCTGGAGTCCTAAGTAACAGAAAAACTTTCAGACCCTCATATCAGTGTTCTGGAATTCCAAGTGAGGGAGAAACACTCAGAACCCAGCAGCTGTGTTCTGGAATCCATTGTGACGGACTTACAAGTGGACCCCAGCAGCCGTATTCTGGAATCCTATGTGTGGCACAAACATTGAGACCCCAGCAGCTGTGTTCTGGAATTCTATGTGAGGGACAATCATTCAGACCCTCGAAGCAGTGTTCTGGTACTCTGCATGAGGGACAAACATTCAGACCCTCATAGCAGCGTTCTGGAATCCTATGTGAGGGACAAACTTTCACACAATCGTAGCAGTGTTCTGGAATCCTATGTGAGCGACAAACATTCAGACATTGGTAGCAGTGTTCTGGAATTCTATGTAAGGAAGAAACATTCAGAACCTCGTAGCAGTGTTCTGAAATCCTGTGTGAGGGACACACATTCAGACAACAACAGGAGTGTTCTGAAAAACCCTTTGAGGAACAAACATTCATAACCTCGTAGCAGTGTTCTAGAATCCTGTGTGACAGACAAACATTATGACTCCAACAGCTCTGTTCTGGAACCCTTTGTGAGGGAAAAACATTCAGACCCTCGTAGCAGTGTTCTGGAATCCTGTGTGAGGGACAAACTTTCAGACATCAGCAGAAGTGTTCTGGAATCCTATGTGAGGGACAAACATTCAAACAACAGCGAGAGTGTTCTGGAATACTGTGTTACAGAAAAACATTCAGAACTTCTTCGCAGTGTTCTGGAATTCTATGTGAGTGAGAAACACTGAGAACCCAGCAGCAGTGACCCTATGTGAGGGACAAACACTCAGAACACAGCAGGGGCATTTTGGAATCCTATGTGAGCAACAAACATTCAGAATCTCATAGTAGTGTTCAGTAATCCTATGTGAAGTACAAATATTCAGAACACAGCAGGAGTATTATGGAATCCTGTGTGAGGGACAAACATTCAGACTCTCATAGCAATGTTCCAGAAACCTATGTGAGGGACAATCTTTAAGACAATCTTTGCAGTGTTCGCAGTGTTCTGGAATTCTATGTGAGGGAGACACACTCCCAACCCAGCAGCAGTGTTCTGGAATCCTATGTGAGGGACAATCATTCAGACCCTCATAGCAGCATTCTGGAATTGTGTGTGAGGGACAAACATTCACAACTTCATAGCCATGTTCTGAATTCCTGTGCGAGGCACAAACATTCAGACCAAAGCAGGACTCTTCTGGAATCCTCTGTGAGGAACAAACATTCAGACCCTCGTAGCTGTGATCTGGAATCCTATATGACAGACAAACATTTAGAACTCCTCAACAGTGTTCTGGAACCCTATGTGAGGGACATTCAGACCCTCGTAACAGTGTTCTGGAAACCTATGTGAGGGACCACCATTCAGAATCCAGCAGCAGTTTTCTGGAGTCCTAAGGGAGGAACAAACATTCAAACAACAGCGGGAGTGTTCAGGAATCCTATTTTATGGACAAACATTCGGACCCTCGTCACAGTGTTCAGGAATTTAAGGTGAGTGAGAAATGCTTAGAACACAGCAGGAGTGTTCTGGAGCCCTATGTGAGGGACAAACATTCAGACCACAGCAGGATTTTTCTGGAATCCTACGTGAGGGGCAAACATTGAGACTACAGCAGGAGTGTTTTGGAATCCTATGTGAGGGATAAACATTCAGACTCTCTCAGCAGTGTTCAGGAATCCTATGCGAGGGACAAACATTCAGACCACAGCATGAGTGTTCTGGAATCGTATATGAGGGAAAACATTCAGACCCTCGCAGCAATGTTCTGGAATGCTATGTGAGTGAGAAACATTGAGACAATCGTAGCAGTGTTCTGGAATCCTATGTGAGGGACAAATATTCAGACAACAGCGGGAGTGTTCTGGAATCCTATGTTATGGACAAACATTCAGAACCTCATCTCAACGTTCTGGAATTCTAGGTGAGGGAGATACACTGAGAACCCAGCAGCAGTGTTCTGGAATCCTATGTGAGGGACAAACATTCAGACCACAGTAACAGTGCTCTGGAATCCTTTGCTAGGGACAATTATTCAGACCCTTGTATCAGTGTTCTGCTATTAAGTGTGAGGGACAAACATTCAGACCCTCTTAGCAGAGTTCTGGAATCCTGTGTGAGTTAGAAACATTCAGACTGCAGCAGGAGTGTTCTGGAATCCCCTGTGAGGGACAAACATTAAGATGGTTGTAGCAGTGTTCTGGAATCCTATGTGAGGAATGAACATTCAGACCATCATAGCAGTGTTCTGGATTCCTGTGTGAGTGATAAACATTCAGACCAAAGCTGCAGTGTTCTGGAATCCTATGTGAGAGACAAATATTCAGACCCTTGTAGCAGTGTTCTGGAATCCTACGTAACGGACAAACATTCAGACAATTGTAACAGTGTCCTGGAAACCTCTGTGAAGGACAAACTTTCAGACCCTAATAGCAGTGTTATGGAATTCCATGTGAGGCACAAACATTCAGACAATCCTAGCAGTGTTCTGGAATCCTATGTGAGGGACAAACATTCAGACCCCAGCAGCAATGTTCTGGAATCCTAGGGGAGGGACAAACTCTCAGAAAATAGCAAGAGTATTTTTGAATCCTATCTGAGGTACAAACACTCAGAACCTCATAGCAGTGTTCAGGAATCCTATGTGACGGACAAACATTCAGACCACAGCAGGAGCGTTCTAGAATCCTATTTGAGGAACAAACATTCAGACAATCGTAGCAGTGTTCTGGAATCCTTTTTTTTTTTTTTTTTTTAGCTTTTCCTTTTTTTATTATACTTTAAGTTTCAAGGTACATGTGCACAACGTGCAGGTTTGTTACATATGTATACATGTGCCATGTTGGTGTGCTGCACCTATTAACTCGTCATTTAACATTAGGTATATCTCCTAATGCTATCCCTCTCCCCTTCCCCCAACCCACAACAGGCCTCAGTGTGTGATGTTCCCCTTCCTGTGTCCATGTGTTCTCCTTGTTCAATTCCCACCTATGAGTGAGAACATGCGGTGTTTGGTTTTTTGTGCTTGCAATAGTTTGCTGAGAATGATGGTTTCCAGCTTCATCCATGTCCCTACAAAGGACATGAACTCATCATGTTTTATGGCTGCACAGTATCCCATGCTGTACATGTGCCACATTTTCTTAATCCAGTCTATCATTGTTGGACATTTGTGTTGCTTGCAAGTCTTTGCTAATGTGAATAGTGCTGCAATAAACATATGTGTGCATGTGTCTTTATAGCAGCATGATTTATAATTCTTTGGGTATATACCCAGTAAAGGGATGGCTGGGTCAAATGGTATTTCTAGTTCTAGATCCCTGAGGAGTTGCCACACTGACTTCCAGAATGGTTGAACTAGTCCCACCAACAGTGTAAAAGTGTTCCTATTTCCCTACATCCTCTCCAGCACCTGTTGTTTCCTGATCTTTTTTAAATTATTATTATACTTCAAGTTTTAGGGTACATGTGCACAATGTGCAGGTTAGTTACATATGTATACATGTGCCATGCTGGTGTGCTGCACCCATTAACTCGTCATTTAGCCTTAGGTATATCTCCTAATGCTATCCCTCCCCCCTCCCCCCACCCCACAACAGTCCCCAGAGTGTGATGTTCCCCTTCCTGTGTCCATGCGTTCTCATTGTTCAATTCCCACCTATGAGTGTGAATATGCGGTGTTTGGTTTTTTGTCCTTGCGATAGTTTACTGAGAATGATGATTTCCTATTTCATCCATGTCCCTACAAAGGACATGAACTCATCATTCTTTATGGCTGCATAGTATTCCATGGTGTATATGAGCCACATTTTCTTAATCCAGTCTATCATTGTTGGACATTTGGGTTGGTTCCAAGTCTTTGCTATTGTGAATAGTGGCACAATAAACATACGTGTGCTTGTGTCTTTATAGCAGCATGATTTATAGTCCTTTGGGTATATACCCAGTAATGGGATGGCTGGGTCAAAAGGTATTTCTAGTTCTAGATCCCTGAGGAATCACCACACTGACTTCCACAATGGTTGAACTAGTTTACAGTCCCACCAACAGTGTAAAAGTGTTCCTATTTCTCCACATCCTCTCTAGCACCTGTTGTTTCCTGACTTTTTAATGATTGCCATTCTAACTGGTGTGAGATGGTATCTCATTGTGGTTTTGATTTGCATTTCTCTGATGGCCAGTGATGGTGAGCATTTTTTCATGTGTGTTTTGGCTGCATAAATGTCTTCTTTTGAGAAGTGTCTGTTCATGTCCTTCACCCACTTTCTGATGGGGTTGTTTGTTTTTTTCTTGTAAATTTGTTTGAGTTCATTGTAGATTCTGGATATTAGCTCTTTGTCAGATGAGTATGTTGTGAAAATTTTCTCCCATTATGTTGGTTGCCTGTTTGCTCTGACGGTAGTTTCTTTTGCTGTGCAGAAGCTCTTTAGTTTAATGAGATCTCATTTGTCAATTTTGTCTTTTGTTGCCATTGCTTTTGGTGTTTTAGACATGTAGTCCTTGCCCATGCCTATGTCCTGAATGGTAATGCCTAGGTTTTCTTCTAGGGTTTTTATGGTTTTAGTTCTAACATTTAAGTCTTTAATCCATCTTGAATTGATTTTTGTATAAGGTATAAGGAAGGGATCCTGTTTCAGCTTTCTACATATGGCTCACCAGTTTTCCCAGCACCATTTATTAAATAGGGTGTCCTTTCCCCATTGCTTGTTTTTGTCAGGTTTGTCAAAGGTCAGATAGTTGTAGATATGTGGCGTTATTTCTGAGGGCTCTGTTCTGTTCCATTGGTCTATATCTCTGTTTTGGTACCAGTACCATGCTGTTTTGGTTACTGTAGCCTTGTAGTATAGTTTGAAATCAGGTAGCGTGATGCCTCCAGCTTTGTTCTTTTGGCTTAGGATTGACTTGGTGATGCGGGCTCTTTTTTGGTTCCATATGAACTTTAAAGTAGTTTTTTCCATTTCTGTGATGAATGTCATTGGTAGCTTGTTGGGGATGGCAATGAATCTGTTCATTACCTTGGGCAGTATGGCCATTTTCCCAATATTGATTTTTCCTACCCATGAGCATGGAATTTTCTTCCATTTGTTCATATCCTCTTATTTCATTGAGCAGGGGTTTGTAGTTCTCCTTGAAGAGTTTCTTCACTTCCCTTGTAGGTTGGATTCCTAGGTATTTTATTCTCTTTGAAGCAATTGTGAATGGGAGTTCACTCATGATTTGGCTCTCTGTTTGTCTGTTATTGGTGTATAAGAATGCTTGTGATTTTTGTACATTGATTTTGTATCTTGAGACTTTGCTGAAGTTGCTTATCAGCTTAAGGAGATTTTGGGCTGAGGCAATGGGGTTTTCTAGACATACAATCATGTCATCTGAAAACAGGTACAATTTGACTTCCTCTTTTCCTAATTGAATACGCTTTATTTCCCTCTCCTGCCTGATTACCCTGGCCAGAACTTCCAACACTATGTTGAATAGGAGCGGTGAGAGACGGCATCCCTGTCTTCTGTGTTTTCGAAGGAAATGCTTCCAGTTTTTGCCCATTCAGTATGATATTGGCTGTGGGTTTGTCATAGATAGCTCTTATTATTTTGAGATATGTCCCATCAATACCTAATTTATTGAGAGTTTTTAGCATGAAGGGTTGTTGAATTTTGTCAAAAGCCTTCTCTGTATCCATTGAGATAATCATGTGGGTTTTGTCTTTGGCTCTGTTTATATACTGGATTACATTTATTGATTTGTGTATATTGAACCAGCCTTGCATCCCAGGGATGAAGCCCACTTTATCATGGTGGATAAGCTTTTTGATGTGCTGCTGGATTTGGTTTGCCAGTATTTTATTGAGGATTTTTCATCAATATTGATCGAGGATATTGGTCTAAAATTCTCTTTTTTGGTTGTGTCTCTGCCTGGCTTTGGTATCAGGATGATGCTGGCCTCATAAAATGAGTTAGGGAGGATTCCATCTTTATCTATTGATTGGAATAGTTTCAGAGGGAATGGTACCAGTTCCTCCTTTTACCTCTGGTAGAATTCGGCTGTGAATCCATCTGGTCCTGGACTCATTTTGGTTGGTAAGCTATTGATTATTGTCACAATTTCAGAGCCTGTTATCAGTCTATTCAGAGATTCAACTTCCTGGTTTAGTCTTGGGAGGGTGTATGTGTCGAGGAATTTATCCATTTCTTCTAGATTTTCTAGTTTATTTGCATAGAGGTGTTTGTAGTATTCTTTGATGGTAGTTTGTATTTCTGTGGGATCGGTGGTGATATCCCCTCTATCATTTTTTATTGAGTCTATTTGATTCTTCTCTCTTTTCTTCTTTATTAGTCTTGCTAGCAGTCTATCAATTTTGTTGATCCTTTCAAAAAACCAGCTCCTGCATTCATTAATTTTTGAAGGGTTTTTTGTGTCTCCATTTCCTTCAGTTCTGCTTTGATTTTAGTTACTTCTTGCCTTCGGCTAGCTTTTGAATGTGTTTGCTCTTGCTTTTCTATTTCTTTTAATTGTGATGTTAGGGTGTCAATTTTGGATCTTTCCCACTTTCTCTTGTGGGCATTTAGTGCTATAAGTTTCCCTATACACACTGCTTTGAATGTGTCCCAGAGATTCTGGTATGTTGTGTCTTTGTTCTCGTTGGTTTCAGAGAACATCTTTATTTCTGCCTTCATTTCGTTATGTACCCAGTAGTTATTCAGGAGCACATTGTTCAGTTTCCACATAGTTGAGCGGTTTTGAGTGAGTGTCTTAATCCTGAGTTCTAGTTTGATTGCACTGTGGTCTGAGAAACAGTTTGTTATAATTTCTGTTCTTTTACATTTGCTGAGGAGTGCTTTACTTCCAACTATGTGGTCAATTTTGGAATAGGTGTGGTGTGGTGTTGAAAAAAATGTATATTCTGTTGATTTGGGGTGGAGAGTTCTGCAGATGTCTATTATGTCTGCTTGGTGCAGACCTGAGTTTAATTCCTGGGTATCCTTATTGACTTTCTGTCTCATTGATCTGTCTACTGTTGACAGTGCGGTGTTAAAGTCTCCCATTATTATTGTGTGGGAGTCTAAGTCTCTTTGTAGGTCACTCAGGACTTGCTTTATGAATTTTGGTGCTCCTGTATTGGGTACATATATATTTACAATAGTTAGCTCTTCTTGTTGAATTGATCCCTTTACCATTATATAATGGCCTTCTTTGTCTCTTTCGATATTTGTTGGTTTAAAGTCTGTTTTATCAGAGACTAGGATTGCAACCACTGCCTTTTTTTGTTTTCCATTTGCTTGGTTGATCTTCCTCCATCCTTTTATGTTGAGCCTATGTGTGTCTCTGCACATGAGATGGGTTTCCTGAATACAGCACACTGATGGGTCTTGACTCTTTATCCATTTTGCCAGTCTGTGTCTTTTAATTGGAGCATTTAGTCCATTTACATTTAAAGTTAATATTGTTATGTGTGAATTTCATCCTGTCATTATGATGTTAGCTGGTTATTTTGCTCGGTAGTTGATGCAGTTTCTTCCTAGCCTGGACGGTCTTTACAATTTGGCATGATTTTGCAGTGGCTGGTACCAGTTGTTGCTTTCCATGTTTAGTGCTTCCTTCAGGAGCTCTTTTAGGGCAGGCCTGGTGGTGACAAAATCTCTCAGCATTTGCTTGTCTGTAAAGTATTTTATTTTTCCTTCATTTATGAAGCTTAGTTTGGCTGGATATGAAATTCTGGGTTGAAAATTCTTTTCTTTAAGAATGTTGAATATTGGCCCCCACTATCTTCTGGCTTGTAGAGTTTCTGCCAAGAGATCCGCTGTTAGTCTCATGGGCTTCCCTTTCAGGGTAACCCAACCTTTCTCTCTGGCTGCCCTTAACATTTTTTCCTTCATTTCAACTTTGGTGAATCTGACAATTACGTGTCTTGGAGTTGCTCTTCTCGAGGAGTATCTTTGTGGTGTTCTCTGTATTTCCTGAATCTGAATGTTGGCCTGCCTTGCTAGATTGGGGAAATTCTCCTGGATAATATCCTGCAGAGTGTTTTCCAACTTGGTTCCATTCTCCCCATCTTTTTCAGATACACCAATCAGACGTAGCTTGGGTCTTTTCACATAGTGGCATATTTCTTGGATGCTTTGTTCATTTCTTTCTATTCTTTTTTCTCTAAACTTCCCTTCTTGCTTCATTTCATTCATTTCATCTTCCATTGCTGATACCCTTTCTTCCAGTTAATCACATTGGCTCCTGAGGCTTCTGCATTCTTCACGTAGTTCTTGAGCCTTGGCTTTCAGCTCCATCAGCTCCTTTAAGCACTTCTCTGTATTGGTTATTCTAGTTATACATTCATCTAAATTTTTTTCAAAGTTTTCAACTTCTTTGCCTTTGGTTTGAATTTCCTCCTGTAGCTCAGAGTAGTTTGATCATCTGAAGCCTTCTTCTCTCAACTCGTCAAAGTCATTCTCTGTCCATCTTTGTTCCATTGCTGTTGAGGAACTGCATTCCTTTGGCGGAGGAGAGGGGCTCTGCTTTTTAGAGTTCCCAGTTTTTCTGCTCTGTTTTTTCCCAATCTTTGTGGTTTTATCTACTTGTGGTCTTTGATGATGGTGATGTACAGATGGGTTTTTGGTGTGGAAGTCCTTTCTGTTTGTTAGTTTTCCTTCTAACAGACAGGACCTTCAGCTGCAGGTCTGTTGGAGTTTGCTACAGGTCCACTCCAGACCCTGTTTGCCTGGGTAACAGCAGTTTTGGCTGCAGAACAGTGGATTTTCATGAACAATGAATGCTGCTGTCTGATCGTTTCTCTGGAAATTTTGTCTCAGAGGATTACCCGTCCATGTGAGGTGTCTGTCTGCCCCTACTGGGGGGTGCCTCCCAGTTAGGCTGCTCAAGGGTCGGGGGTCAGGGACCCACTTGAGGAGGCAGTCTGCCCATTCTCAGATCTCCAGCTGCATGTTGGGAGAACCACTGCTCTCTTCAAAGCTGTCAGACAGGGACATTTAAGTCTGCAGAGGTTACTGCTGTCTTTTTGTTTGTCTGTGCCCTGCCCCCAGAGATGGAGCCTACAGAGGCAGGCAGGCCTCTTTGAGATGTTGTGGGCTCCACCCAGTTTGAGCTTCCTGGCTGCTTTGTTTACCTAAGCAAGCTGGGCAATGGTGGACGCCCCTCCTGCAGCCTCGCTGCTGCCTTGCAGCTTGAACTCAGACTGCTGTGCTAGCAATCAGCCAGACTCCATAGCCATAGGAACCTCCGAGCCATGTGTGGGATATAATCTCCTGTTGCACCAGTTTTTAAGCCCGTCGGAAAAGCGCAGTGTTTGGGTGAGGGTGACCCGATTTTCCAGGTGCCATCTGTCGCCCCTTTCTTTGACTAGGAAAGGGAACTCCCTGACCCCTTGCACTTCCTGAGTGAGGCAATGCCTCACCCTGCTTCAGCTCCTGCACAGTGCACTGCACCCACTGTCCTGCACCCACTGTCTGGCACTTCCTAGTGAGATGAACCCGGTACCTCAGATGGAAATGCAGAAATCACCCATCTTCTGTGTAGCTCACGCTGGGAGCTGTAGACCGGAGCTGTTCCTGTTCGGCCATCTTGGCTGCCTTCCAGTGTTCTGGAATCCTATGTGATGGACAAACATTCAGACAATCGTAGCAGTGTTCTGGAATTCTATGCGATGGACAAACATTCAGAACCTCATCAGAGAGTGCTGGAATTCTATGTGAGGTAGAAACATTCAAACCCTCATAGCAGTGTTCTGGAATCCTGTGTGAGGGACAAACATTCAGACCGAAGAAGGAGTGTTCTGGAAACCCCTGTGGGGAACAAACATTCATAACCTCATAGCAATGTTCTGGAATCCTATGTGATGAGCGAACATTTAGACTCCAGCAGCGGTGTTCTGGAATCCTATGTGAGGGAGAAACACTAAGAACACAGTACGAGTGTTTTGGAATCCTATGTGAGGGACAAACATTCAGACCCTTGTAGCAGTGTTCTGGAATCCTATGTGAGGGACAAACATTCAGACCCTTGTAGCAGTGTTCTGGAATCCTATGTGAGGGACAAACATTCAGACCACAGCAGGATTGTTCTGGAATCCTTTGTGAGGGACAAACACTCAGACTACAGCAAGAGTGTTTTGGATTCCTATGTGAGAGACAAACATTCAGAGCATCGTAGCAGTGTTCTGGAATTCCTTATGAGGGACAAACTTTCACAACCTCATAGCAGTATTCTGGAATCCTATGTGAGGGACAAACATTCAGATCAAGTCAGGAGTGTTCTTGAATCCCCTGTGTGGAACAAACATTCAGACCCTCCTAGCAGCTTTCTGGAATCCTATGTGAAGGAAAATCATTCAAACAAGAGCGGGAGTGTTCTGGAATCCTATGTTATGCACAAACATTCAGACCCTAGTCACAGTGTTCTGGAATTCTATGTGAGGGAGAAACAATGAGTACCCAGCAGCAGTGTTCTGGAATGCTCTGTGACGGACAAACACTCAGAACCTAGCAGCAGTGTTCTGGAACCCTATGTGAGGGACAAACAATCATACCACAGCAGGATTGTTCTGCAATCCTATGTGAGGGAGAAACACTCAGAAAACAGCATTCGTGTTTTGCAATCCTATGGGAGGGACAACATTTAGACCCTTGTAGCAGAGTTCTGGAATCCAGTGTGAGGGACAAACATTCAGACCACTGCAGGATGGTTCGGGAATCCTATCTGAGGGACAAACATGCAGACCCTCACAGCAGTGTTCTGGAATCCTACATGAGGGATAAACATTCAGACCATCGTAGCAGTGTTCTGGAATCCTGTGTGAGAGACAACCATTCAGACCCAAGAAGAAGTGTTCTGCAATCCTATGTGAGAGACAAACATTCTAACAACAGCTGGAGTGTTCTGGAGTCCTGTGTTATGGACAAACATTCAGACCCCTGTTGCAGTCTTCTGCAAATCTATGTGAGGTAGAAACACTCAGAACCCAGCAGTAGTGTTCTGGAATCGTATGTGAGGGACAATCACTCAGATCAAAGCAGGAGTGTTTTGGAATCTTATGTGAGGGACAAACATTAATACCCTCGTAGCAGTGTTCTGGAATCCTGTTTATGGACAAACATTCAGACCCTCATCACCATGTTCTTTATTTCTACATGAGGGAGTGACACTCAGAACCCAGTAGCAGTGTCATGGAATCCTATGTGACGGACATACATGTAAACCCCTGCAGCAGTGTTCTGGAATCCTGTGTGAGGGACAGGATTCAGAAACCAGCAACAGTGTTAGGGAATCCTATGTAAGGGACAATCATTCAGACCCTCGTAGCAGTGATCTGGAATTCTGTTTGAGGGACAAAATTCAGAACCCAGTAGCAGTGTTCTGGAATCCTGTGTGAGGGACAAACATTCAGACACCGGCAGCAGAGTTATGGAAACGTATGAGAGGGCCAATCTTTCAGACACTCATAGCAGTGTTGTGGGATTCTTTGTTAGGGACAAACATTGAGACCTGCGTAGCATTGTTCTGGATTCCTTTGTGAGGGACAAACATTCAGACCACAGCAGGAGTGTTCTGGAATCCACTGTGAAGAACAAACATTCAGAACCTCTTAGCAGTGTTCTGGAATCCTATGTGATGGATAAATATTTATATCTGAGGAGCAGTGTTCTGAAATCCTAGGTGAGGGACATTCAGACAATCATAGCAGATTCTGGAATACTATGTATGGGACAAACATTCAGACACAGGTAGCAGTGTTCTGGAATGCTATGTGCAGGACAAACATTTAAACAACATCGAGAGTGTTACGGAATCCTATTTTACGGATGAACATTCAGACCCTCATCGTACTGTTCTGGAATTCTATGTGAGGGAGAATAACTCATAACACTGCAGCAGTTCTCTGGAACCCTATGTATGGGACAAACCTTCAGAACACAGCAGGATTGTTCTGGAATCCTATGTGAGGGACAAACACTCAGAACACAGCAGGAGTGTTTTGGAATCCTACGTGGGAAACATACATTCAGACCCTCATAGCTGTGTTCTGGAATCCTATGTGAAGGATAAATATTTATATTCGAGGAGCAGTGTTCTGAAATCCTAGGTGAGGGACAAACATTCAGAACCTAGCAGTGTTCTGGAATCCTATGTGAGGGACAAACATTCAGACAATCATAGCAGATTCTGGAATACTATGTGTGGGACAAACATTCAGACACCAGTAGCAGTGTTCTGGAATGCTATGTGCAGGACAAACATTTAAACAACATCGAGAGTGTTATGGAATCCTATTTTATGGACGAACTTTCAGACCCTCGTCATAGTGTTCTGGAATTCTATGTGAGGGAGAATCACTCATAATACTGCAGCAGTTCTCTGGAACCCTATATATGGGACAAACCTTCAGAACACAGCAGGATTGTTCTGGAATCCTATGTGAGGGACAAACACTCAGAACACAGCAGGAGTGTTTTGGAATCCTATGTGGGGGACAAACATTCAGACCCTCATAGCAGTGCTCAGGAATCCTATGTGAGGGACAAACATACAGACCACAGCAGGATTGTTCTGGAATCCTATGTGACGGACAAACATTCAGACCCTCGTTGCAGTGTTCCGGAATCCTATGTGAGCAACAAATGGTCAGACAATCGTGGTAGTGTTCTGGAATCCTAAGTGAGGGACAAACATTCAGACCCCATCAGCAGTGTTCTGGAATCCTATGTGAGGGAGAAACACTCAGAATACAGCAGGAATATTTGACATCCTATGAGACGGACAATCATTGAGAACCTCATAGCAGTGTTCTGGAATCCTATGTGAGGGAGAAACACTGAGAATACAGCAGGAATATTTGACATCGTATGAGACGGACAATCATTGAGAACCTCATAGCAGTGTTCTGGAATCCTATGTGAGGGAGAAACATTCAGAACACAGCAGGAGGGTTCTGGGACCCTATGTGAGGAATGAACATTCTCACCACAGCAGGATTGTTCTGGAATCCTATGTGAGGGACAAACACTCAGAACACAGCAGGAATATTTTGGAATCCTATGTGAGGGACAAACATTCCTACCCTCTTAGCAGTGTTCAGTAATCCTATGAGAGGGACAAACATTCAGACCACAGCAGGAGTGTTCTGGAATCCTATGTGAGGGACAAACATTCAGACACTCTCAGCAGTGTTCTGGAATCCTATACGAGTTACGAACATTCAAACAACAGTGGGAGTGTTCAGCAATCCTATGTTATGGACAAACATTCAGACCCTCGTCACAGTTTTCTGGAATTCTGTATGAGGGAGAAGCACTCAGAACCCAGCAGCAGTGTTCTGGAATCCTATGTGAGGGACAAACATTCAGACCCCAGCAGCAGTGTTCTTGAATCCTAAGTGTGGGACAATCATTCAGACCCTCATAGCAGTGATCTGGAATTCTGTGTGAGGGACAAATATTCAGACAATCATAGCAGTGTTTTGGAATCCCATATGAGGTACAAACATTCAGACCACAGCAGGAGTGTTCTGGAATGCCCTGTGAGGAATAAACATTCAGACCCTTCTAGCAGTGTTCTGTAATCCCATGTGAAGGAGAAACATTTGGACCCTAGCGGCAATGTTCTGGAATCCTATGTGAGGGACAAATATTCAGACCCTTGTAGCAGTGTTCTGGAATCCGATGTGAGGTACAGACATTCAGACCCCAGGAGCAGTGTCCTGGAATCTTATGCGAGGCACAAACATTCAAACAACAGGGGGAGTGTTCTGGAATCCTATGTTACGGACAAACATTCGGAACCTTGTCGCAGTGTTCTGGAATTCTATATGAGGGAGAAAAACTCAGAACCTAGCAGCAGTGTTCTGGAATCCTATGGGACGGACATACATGTAGACCCCACCAGCATGTTCTGGGATCCTATGTGAGGGACAAACTTTCAGACCTCGTAGCAGTGTTCTGGGATCCTATGTGAGAGACAAACACTCTGAATCCAGCAGCAGTGTTTTGCAAACCTATATGTGGGACAAACATTCAGACCACAGCAGGACTGTTCTGGAATCTGATGTGAGGCACAAGCCCTCAGAACACAACAGGAGTGTTTTGGAGTCCTATGTGAGGGACAAACTTTCAGATCCTTGTAGCAGTGTTCTGGTGTCCTATGTGAGGGGCAAAGATTCAGACAATCGTTGCAGTGTTCTGGAATCCTATGTGAGGGACAAATATTCAGACCCTCATAGCAGTGCTCGGGAATCCTATGTGAGGGACAAAAATTCGGACACCAGCAGGAGTGTTCTGGAATCCTATGTTAGGAACAAACACTGAGACAGTAGTACCAGTGTTCTGGAATCCTATGTAAGGGATAAAAATTCAGACTATCAACATTATTCTGGAATGATATGTGAGGGACAAACATTCAGACCCCCGAAGCAGTGTTCAGGAATCCTGTGTGAGGGACAATCACTCAGAAACCAGCAGCAGTGTTCTGGAATCCTATGTGAGGGACAAACATTCTGACATCAGCAGGACTGTTCTGGAATCCAATGTGAGGGAGAAACACTCAGAACACAGCAGGAGTGTTTAGGAATCCTATGTGAGGGAGAAACATTCAGACAATCGTAGCAGTGTTCTGGAATCCTGTGACAGACAAACATTCCGACCCTCGTAGCAGTGTTCAGGAATCCTAAGTGAGGGAAAAACGTTGAGACAATCATACCAGTGTTTTGGAATCCTCTGTCAGGAACAAACATTCAGAACCCAGCAACAGTGTTCTGCAATACTATGTGAGGGACACACATTCAAACAGCGGTGGGAGTGTTCTGGAATCCTATGTTACAGACAAACATTCAGACCCTTGTCACAGTGTTCTGGAATTCTATGTAAGGGAGAAATACTCATAACCCAGCAGCAGTGTTCTGTAATCTTATGTGACGGACATACATCTAGACCCCAGCAGCAGTGTTCAGGAATGCTATGTGAGGGAAAAACATACAGACCTCAGCAACAGTGTTCTGGAATCCTATGTGAGGGACAATCATTCAGACCCTCATAGCAGTGTTCCGGAATTCTGTGTGAGGGACAAACATTCAGATGCTCATAGTAGAATTGTGGAATCCTGTGTGGTTAATAAATATTCACACCACAGCAGGGTTGTTCTGGAATCACCTGTGAGGAACAAACATTTAGACTCTCATAGCAGTGTTCTGGAATCCTGTGTGACAGACAAACATTTAGCTCCCAGCAGCAGTGTCTGGAATCCTATGTGAGGGACAAACATTCAGACCCTCGTAGCGGTGTTCTGGAATCATAATTGAGGGACATACAGTCAGACCACAGCAGAAGTGCTCTGGAATCCTACGTGAGGGACAAACATTCAGATTATCGTAGCAGTGTTCTGGAATCCTATGTGACGGACAAACATTCAGACTGTCGTAGCAGTGTTCTGGAATCCTATGTGACGGAGAAACATTCAGACTCTCGTAGCAGTGTTCTGGAATCCTATGTGACGGAGAAATATTCAGACTCTTGTAGCAGTGTTCTGGAATCCTATGTGAGGGACAAACATTCAGAGAATCATAGCAGTGTTCTGGAATCCTATGTGAGGGAAAAATATTCAGACAATTGTAGCAGTGTTCCAGAATCGTATGTGAGGGGAAAACATTCAGAACTTCATAGCAGTGTTCTGGAATCCTATGTGAGGGACGAACATTAAGACTATCGCAGCAGTATTGTGGAATGATATGTGAGGGACAAACATTCAGACCCCAGCAGCAGTTTTCTGGAATCCTATGAAAGGGACAACATTCAAACAACAGCAAGAGTGTTCATGAATCCTATGTTCGGACAAACATTCAGGCCTTCATCCCAGTGTTCTGAAATTCTATGTGAGGGAGAAACACTCAGAACGCAGCAGCCATGCTCTGGAACCCTATGTGACAGACATACATGTAGACCCCAGCAGCAGTGTTCAGTAACACTATGTGAGGGACAAACATTCAGATGCCAGAAGCAGTGTTCTGGAATCCTATGTGAGGGAAAATCATTCAAACCCATGTAGCAGTGATCTAGAATTCTGTGTGAGGGCAAATATTCAGACCTTCATAGCAGTGTTCTGGAATCCTTTGTGAGGGACAAAGATTCAAAACACAGCAAGATTGTTCTCAAATCCCTTGTGAGGAAAAAACATGCATACCCTCATAGCAGTTTTCTGGAATCCCATGTGATGGACAAACATTTAGACCACAGCAGCAGTGTTCTGGAATCCTAGGTGAGGGACAAATATTCAGACGCTAGTAGCAGTGTTCTGGAATCCAATGTGAGGGACAAACACCCATAATGCAGCAGCAGTGTTCTCGAATGCAATGTGAGGGACATACATTCAGACCACAGCAGGATTGTTCTGGAATCCTATGTGAGGGACAAAGATTCAGACTGTCATAGCCATGTTCTGGAATCCTATGTTAGGGCCAAACATTCAGACCATAGTAGGAGTGTTCTGGAATCCTGTGTGAGGGACAAACATTCAGATCACAGCAGGATTCTTCTGGAATCCCCTGTGATGAACAAAGATTCAGAACCACATAATAGCGTTCTAGAATCCTATGTGACAGACAAACATTTAGAACCCAGCAGCTGTGTTCTGGAATCCTAGGTTTGGGACAAACACTGAGAACCTACCAGCAGTGTTATGGAACCATATGAGAGGGACCAATGTTGAGACCCTCGTTGCAGTGTTCTGGAATTCTATGTGAGGGAGAAACACTCAGAACCCAGCAGCAGTGTTCTGTAAGCGTATGTGAGGGACAAACATTCAGACCTCAGCAGCAGTGTTCTGGAATGCTATGTGAGGGAAAATCATTCAGACCCTCATAGCAGTGTTCTGAAATTCTGGGTGAGGGACAAAAATTCAGACCCTCACAGTAGTGTTCTGGAATCCTGTGTGAGGGATAAACATTCACAACACAACAGGAGTGTTCTGGCATCCCCTGTAAGGAACAAACATTCAGAACCTCATTGCAGTGTTCTGGAATCCTACATGACGGACAAACACTTAGACCCCAACAGCAGTGTTCTGGAATGCAATGTGAGGGACAAACATTTAGACCCTCCCAGTAGTGTTATGAAATCATATGTGATAGAAAAACACTCAGAACCCAGCAGCAGTGTTATGGAACCCTATGTGAGGGAAAAACTTTCAGACCACAGCAGGATTGTTCTGGAATCCGATGTGAGGGATAAACACTCAGAGCACGGCAGGAGTGTTTTGGAATCCTATGTGAGAGACAAACATTCAGACCCTAGTTGCAGTGTTCTGGAATCCAATGTGAGGGACAAACATTCAAACAACAGGGGTAATGTTCCATGATCCTATGTTACAGACAAACATTCAGACCCTCGTTGCAGTATTCAGGAATCCTATGTTAGGGAAAAACATTCAGACCCTCGTAGCACTGATCTGGAATCCTATGTGAGTGACAGACATTCAGACAATCATAGGATCGTTCTGGAATCCTATGTGAGGGACAAACATTTAGACAATCGTAGCAGTGTTCTGGAATACTATGTGAGGGACAAAAACTCAGAGCCCTGTAGCAGTGTTCTGAAATCCTATGTGAGGGACAAATATTCAAACAACAGCGAGAGTGTTCTGGAATGCTATGTTACAGAGAAACATTCAGCCCCTCGTCACAGTGTTCTGGAATTCTATGTGAGGGAGAAACATTCAGAACCCAGCAGCAGTGATCTGGAATCCTATGTGATAGCCATACATGTAGACCCCAGCAGGAGTGTTCTGGAATCCTATGTGAGGGACAAATATTCGGACCCCAGCAGCAGTGTTTTGCAATCCTATGTGTGTGACAAATATTCAGACCCTTGTAGCAGTGTTCTGGCCTCCTATGTGAGGGACAAACACTGAGAATCTAGCAGCAGTGTTCTGCAACCCTATGTGAGGGACAGACATTCAGACTACAGCAGGAGTGTTCTGGAATCCTATGTGAGGGATAAACATTCAGACAATTGTAGCAGTGTTGGGGAATCCTACGTGAGGGACGAACATTCAGACCCTCGTATCACTGTTCTGGATCCGAAGTGAGGGACAAATATTCAGACCACAGCAGAGTGTTCTGAAATCCAGAGTGAGGGACAAACTTTCAGACCCTCGTTGCAGTGTTCCGGAATCCTATGGAGTGACAAACATTCAGACAATCATAGCAGTGTTCTGGAATCCTATGTGAGGGAAAAACCTTCAGACTCAAGCAGCAGTGTTCTGGAATCCTATGTGAGGGAAAAACAAAAACAAGAGCGAGAGTGTTCTGGAATCCTATGTTGCAGACAAACATTCAGACGCTCGTCACAATGTTCTGGAATTCTATGTGAGGGAGAAACAGTCAGAACCCAATAGCAGTGTTCTGGGATCCTATGTGACGGACATACATGTAGACCCCAGCAGCAGTGTTTTGGAATCCTATGTGAGGGACAGTCATTTAGACCCTCGTAGCAGTGTTCTGGAATTCTGTGTCAAGCACAAACTTTCAGACCCTCATAGCAGTGTTCTGGAATCCTATGTGAGGGACAATCATTCAGGCCATAGCAGGAGTGTTCTGGAATCCCCTGTGAGGAATAAACGTTCAGACAGTCGTAGCAGTGTTCTGGAATGCTATGTGAGGGACAAACATTCAGACAATTGTAGCAGTGTTCCATAATCCTATGTGAGGGACAAACATTCAAACAACAGCGGGATTGTTCAGGAATCCTATGTTATGGACAAATATTCTGACCCTCATCGCAGTGTTCTGGAATTCTATGTGAGGGAGAAACACTCAGAACCCAAAAGCAGTGTTCTGGAATCCTATGTGATGGACATACCTGTAGACCCTAGCAGCAGTGTTCTGGAATCCTATGTGAGGGACAAACATTACGACCCCAGCGACAGTGTTCTGGAATCCTATGTGAAGGCCAATCATTCAGACACTCGTACCAGTGTTCTGGAATTCTGCATGACAGACAAATATTCTGACTCCCGTAGCAGTGTTCTGTAGTCCTGTGTGAGGGAAAAACATTGAGACCACAGCAGAAGTGTTCTGGAATCCCCTGTGAGGAACAGACATTCAGACCTTCTTAGGAGGGTTCTGGAATCCGGTGTGATGGACAAAAATCTAGACCCTAGCAGCAGTGTTCTGGGATCCTATGTGAGGGTCAAACATTCAGACCCTTGTAGCAGTGTTCTGGAATCCTATGTGAGGGAGAAACACTCAGAACCCAGCAGCAGTGTTCTGAAACCCTATGTGAGAGACAAACATTCTGACAACAGGAGGATAGTTCTGGAATCCTAGGTGAGGGACAAACACTCAGAAAACAACAGGAGTGTTTTGAAATCCTAAATGAGGGACAATCATTCAGATCGTCATAGCAGTGTTCTGGAATTTTGTGTGAGGGACAAACATTCACACCCCAGCAGAAGTGTTGTGGAATTCTAAATGAGGGACAAACATTCAGACCCTCGTAGCAATGCTCTGGAATAGTGTGTGATGGAGAAACTTTTAGACCCCAGCAGCAGTGTTCTGTAATCCTTTGTAAGAGAAAAACAATCAGACCCTCATAGCTGTGTTCTGGAATCCCATGTGATGGACAAACACTCAGAACCCAGCAGCAGTGTTCTGTAACTATATGTGAGGGGCAAATATTCAGAACACAGCAGGATTGTTCTGGAATCCCATGTGAGGGACAATCATTCAGACCCTCGTGGCTGTGTTCTGGAATCCTAAGTGAGGGACAAACATTCAGACAATCATAGCAGTGTTCTGGAATCCCATGTGAGGGAAAAACATTCAGACCCTCCCAGCAGTGTTCTGGAATCCTAGGTGAGGAACAAACATTCAGACAAACGTAGCAGTGTTCTGGAAACCTATGTAAGGGAAAAACATTCAAACAACACCGAGATTGTTCTGGAATCCTATGTTACGGACAACCATTAATAATCTCTTCACAGTGTTATGGAATTCTATGTGAGGGAGAAACACACAGAACCCAGCAGCAGTGTTCTGGAAACCTATGTGTGGGACTCACATTCAGACCACGGCAGGATTGTTCTGGAATCCTATGTGAGGGACAAACACTCGGAACACAGCAGGAGTGTTTTGGAATCCTGTGTGCGGAACAAACATTCAGAACCTCGTGACAGTGTTCGGGAATCCTATAGGAGGAACTAACATTCAGAACACAGCAGGAGTGTTCTGGAATCCTATGTGAAGAACAAACATTCAGACCCCCATAGCAATGTTTTGGAATCCTATTTGAAGGACAAACATTCAGACAATTGTAGCAGTGTTCTGGAATCCAATGTGAGGGACAAATATTTAAGCTACGGGGAGGGGGGGTTCTGGAATCCTATGTTATGGACAAACATTCAGAACCTCGTCGCAGTGCTCTTGAATTCTATGTCAGGGAAAAACAGTCAGAACCCAGCAGCAATGTTTTGGAATCCTATGTGACAGACACACATGTAGACCCCAGCAACAGTGTTCTAGGATCCTATGTGAGGGAAAAACAGTCAGACCCCAGCAGCAGTGTTCTCGAATCCTATGTGAGGGACAATCATTCAGACCGTCGTAGCAGTGTTCTGAAATTCTGTGTGAGGGACAATCATTCAGACTGTCGTAGCAGTGTTCTGGAATACTAAGTGTAGGACAAACATTCAGACAATCGTAGCAGTGATCTGGAAATCTATGTGAGGGACAAACATTCACACACTCTTAGGAGGGTTCTGGAATCCTATGTGAGGGACAAACATTCAGACAATAGTAGCAGTGTTCTGGAATCCTCTGTGAGGGACAAACATTCAGAATCCAACAGCAGTGTTCTGGAATCCAATGTGAGGGACAAACATTTAAACAACGGGCGGGGGGGTTCTGGAATCCTATGTTACGGACAAACATTCAGAACCTCGTCACAGTGCTATGGAATTCTATGAGAGGGAGAAACAGTCGGAACCCAGCAGCAGTGTTTTGGAATCCCACGTGACGGACATACATATAGACCCCAGCAGCAGTGTTCTGGGATCCTATGTGAGGGACAAACATTCAGACCCCAGCAGCAGTGTTCATGAATCCTATGTGAGGGACAATCATTCAGACCCCAAGGGCCCCAAATATCCACTTGCAGATTCTACTAAAAGAGTGTTTCCAAACTGCTCAATCAAAAGAATGGTTCAACTCTGTCAGATGAATGCACACATCAGAAAGAATTTTCTCAGATTGCTTCAGTCTAGATTTTATGTGAAGATATTTCCTTTTCTACCATAGGCAGCAAAGTGCTCCAAATGTCCACTTGCAGATTCTACAAACAGAAGCTTTCTAAACTGCTCAAGCAAAAGAAAAGTTTAACTCTGTGAGATGAATGCACACATCACAAAGAAGTTTCTCAGATTGCTTCTGTCTAGATTTTATGTGAAGATATTTCTTTTTCTACCATAGGGGGCAAAGTGCTCCAAGTGTCCACTTGCAGATTCAACAAAAAGAGAGTTTCCAAACTGCTCAATAAAAGAAAGGTTCAACTCTGTGAGATGAACGCACACATCACAAAGAAGTTTCTCACAATTCTTCTGTCTAGTTTTTATGGGAAGATATTTCCTTTTAGAGCTTAGGCCTCAAAGCGCTCCATATGTCCACTTGCAGTTTCTACAAAAAGAGAGTTTCAAAACTACTCAATCAAAAGAAAGGTTTAACACCATGAGATGAATGCACACATCACAAAGAAGTTTCTCAGATTGCTTCTCTCTAGATTTTATGTGAAGATAATTCCTTTTCTACCATAGGCCGCGAAGCGCTCCAAATGTTCATTTGCAGATTCTACAAAAAGAGTGTTTCCAAACTGTTCAATCAAAAGAAAGGTTCAACTCTGTGAGATGAATGCACACATCACAATGAAGTTTCTCAGATTGCTTCTGTCCAGTTTTTATCTGAAGATATTTCCTTGCCACCATAGGCCTCAAAGCACTAAAAATGTCCACTTGCAGATTCTACAAAAAGAGTTTCAAAACTGCTCAATCAAAAGAAAGGTTTAACACTGTGAGATGAATGCACACATCACAAAAAAGTTTCTCAGAATTCTTCTCTCTAGTTTTTATGTGAAGATATTTCATTTTCCACCATAGGCCTCGAAGCATTCCAAATGTACTCTTGCAGATTCTGCAAAAAGAGAGTTTCAAAACTCCTCAATCAAAAGAAAGGTTTAACTCCGTGAGATGAATGCACAAGTCACAAAGAAGTTTCTCAGATTGCTTCTGTCTAGATTTTATGTGAAGATAATTCCTTTTCTACCATAGGCCACAAAGCACTCCAAACGTCCATTTGCAGGTTCTACAAAAAGAGTGTTTCCAAACTGCTCAATTGAAAGAAAGGTCCAACTCTGTGAGACAAACGCACACATCACAAAGAAGTTTCTCAGAATTCTTCTGTCCAGTTTTTATGTGAAGATATTTCCTTTCCACCATAGGCCTCAAAGCGCTAAAAATGTCCACTTGCAGATTCTACAAAAAGAGTTTTGAAACTGCTCAATCAAAAGAAAGATTTAACTCTGTGACATGAGTGCACACATCCCAAAGAAATTTCTCAGAATTATTCTGTCTAGTTTTTATGTGAAGATATTTCCTTTTCCACCATAGGCCTCGAAGCTTTCCAAATGTACTCTTGCAGATTGTACAAAAAGAGAGTTCAAAGCTGCTCAATCAAAAGAAAGGTTTAACTCTGTGAGATGAATGCACACATCACAAAGAAGTTTCTCAGATTGCTTCTGTCTACATTTTATATGAAGATATATCCTTTTCTACCGTAGGCCTCAAAGCGGACCAAATGTCCACTTGCAGTTTCTACAAAAAGAGTGTTTCCAAACTGCTCAATCAAAAGAAAAGTTGAACTCTGTGAGATGAAAGCACATATCACAAGGAAGTTTCTCAGAATTCTGTCTAGTTTTTATATGAAGATATTTCCTTTTCCACCATAGGCGTCAAAGCACTAAAAATGTCCACTTGCAGATTCTACAAAAAGAGAGTTTCAAAACTCCTCAATGAAAAGAAATGTTTAACTCTGTGAGATGAATGCACACATCACAGGGAAGTTTCTCAGATTGTTTCTGTCTAGATTTTCTGTGAAGATACTTCGTTTTCTTCCATAGGACCAAAAGCGCTCCAAATGTCCACTTGTAGATTCAACAAAAAGAGTGTTTCCAAACTGTTGAATCAAAATAAATTTTCAAATCTGTGAGTTGAAAGCACACATCACAAAGAAGTTTGTCAGAATTCTTCTATCTAGTTTTTATGTGAAGATATTTCCTTTCCACCATAGGCCTCAAAGAGCTCCAAATGTCTACTTCCAGATTCTACAAAAAGAGAGTTTCAAAACTCCTCAATAAAAAGTAAGGTTTAACTCTGAGATGAATGCACACATCACAAAGAAGTTTCTCAGATTGCTTCTGTCTAGATTTTATGTGAAGATATTTCCTTTTCTACCGTAGGCCGCAAAGCGCTCTAAATGTCCACTTGCAGATTCTAAAAATAGAGTGTTTCCAAACTGCTCAATCAAAAGAAAGGTTCAACTCTGATCAATGAATGCACGCATCACAAAAAAAGTTTCTCCAAATTCTTCGGTCTAGTTTTTGTGTGACGATATTTCCTTTTTAATCATAAGACTCAAAGCACTCCAAATGGCCACTACCACATTCTAGAAAGAGAGTTTCAAAACTGGTCAATCAAGATAAAGTTTTAACTCTATGAGATGAATGCACACATCACAAAGAAGTTTCTCTGAATGCTTCTGTGCAGATTTTATGTGAAGATATTTCCTTTTCTACCACAGGCCACAACGCGCTCCAAATATCTACTTGCAGATTCTACAAAAAGAGTGTTTCCAAACTCCTCAATCAAAAGAAATGTTGAACTCTGTGAGATGAATGCACGCATCACAAAGAAGTTTCTCAGATTGCTTCTGTCTAGATTCTATGTGAAGATATTTCCTTTTCTACCTTAGGCCGCAAAGCGCTCCAAATGTCCACTTGCAGATTCTACAAAAAGAGTATTTCCAAACTGCTCAATCAAAGAAAGGTTCAACTCTGAGATGAATGCACACATCACAAAGATGTTGCTCAGAATTCTTCTGTCTAGTTTTTATGTGAAGATATTTCCTTTTCCACAGCAGGCCTCAAACTGCTCCAAATGTCCACTTCTAGATCCTACAAAAAAAGAGTTTCAAAACTGCTCAATCAAAAGAAAGATTTAACGCTGTGAGATGAATGCACATATAAGATAGAAGTTTCTCAGATTGCTTTTGTCTAGATTTTATGTGAAGATATTTCCTTTTCTACCATAGGCCGCAAAGCGCTCCAAATGTCCACTTGCAGATTCTACAAAAAGAGTGTTTCCAAACTGCTCAATCAAAAGAAAGGTTCAACTCTGTGAGATGAACGCACACATCACAAAGAAGTTTCTCAGAATTCTTCTTTCTAGTTTCTATGTGAAGATATTTCCTTTTCCACCATAGGCCGCAAAGCGCTCCAAATGTAAACTTGCAGAATCTACAAAGGAAGCGTTTCAAAACTGCCAATCAAAAGAAACTTTTAACTCTGTGAGATGAATGCACACATCACAAAGAAGTTTCTCAGATTGCTTCTGTCTATTTTCTATGTAGAGCTATTTCCTTTTCTACCATAGGCCCCAAAACGCTCCAAATGTCCACTTGCATATTTTACAAAAAGAGTGTTTCCAAACTGCTAAATCAAAAGAAAGGTTCAATTCTGTGAGATGAATGCACACATCACAAAAAGTTTCACAGAATTCTTCTGTCTAGTTTTTATGGGAAGAAATTACTTTTCCACCATTGGCCTCAAAGCACTCCAAATGTCCACTTGCAGATTCTACAAAGAGAATATCAAAACTGCTCAAAAGAAAGATTTCACTCTGTGAGACAAATGCACACATCACAAAGAAGTTCTCAGGTTGCTTCTCTCGAGCTTTTATGTGAAGTTATTTCCTTTTCTACCATTGACCGCAAAGCACTCCAAACGTCCAATTGCAGATTCTACAAAAAAGAGTGTTTCCAAACTGCTCAATCAAAAGAAAGATTCAACTCTGTGAGATGAACCTGCACATTCCAAAGAAGTTTCTCAGAGTTCTTCTGTCTAGTTTTTATGTGAAGATATTTCCTTTTCCACCGTAGGCCTCAAAGCACTAAAAATGTGCATTGGTAGATTCTATAAAAAGAGAGTTTCAAAACTGATCAACGAAAAGAAAGGTTTCCTCTGTGAGATGAATGCACACGTAACAAAAAATTTATCAGATTGCTTCTGTCTAGATTTTATGTGAAGATGTTTCCTTTTCTACCATAAGCCACAAAGCGCTCCAAATGTCCACTTGCAGATTCTTGAAAAAGAGTGTTTCCAACAGCTCAATCAAAAGAAAAGTTCAACTCTGTGAGATGAATGAACACATCACAAGCAATTTCCCAGAATGCTTCTGTCTAGTTTTTATTTGAAGATATTTCCTTTTCCACAATAATCCTGAAAGCGCTCCAAACATCCAATTGCAGATTCTACAAAGAGTGTTTCAAATCTGCTCATCAAAAGAAAGGTTCAACTCTGTGAGATTAATGCACACATCACAAAGAAATTTCTCAGAATTCTTCTGTCTAGCTTTAATGTGAAGATATTTCTTATTCCCCAATAGTCCCCACAACAGGCCTCGAAGCCCTCCAAATATCCACCTGCAGATTCCACAAAAAAGAGTGCTTCCAACTGCTCAATCAAAAGGTTCAACTCTGTGAGATGAATGCACACATCACAAAGAGGTTTCTCAGAATTCTTCTCTCTAGTTTTTATGTGAAGATATTTGCTCTTCCACTATAGGTCTCAAAGTGCCCCAAATGTCCACTTTCAGATTCTAGAAAAAGAGAGTTTCAAAACTGCTGAATCAGAAGAGAGGTTTAACTCTGTGAGATGAATGCACACATCAGAAAGAGGTTTCTCAGATTGCTTCTGTCTAGATTTTTTTGAAAATATTTACTTTTCTTATGTAGGCCACAAAGCGCTAAAAATGTCCACTTGCAGATTCTACAAAACGAGTGTTTCCAATCTGCTCAATCAAAAAAAAAGTTTCATCTCTGTGTGATGAACACACACATGACAAAGAAGTTTCTCAGAATTCTTCTCTCTGGTTTTTATGTGAAGATATTTCCTTTTCCACCATAGGCCCCAAAGCACTACAAATGTCCACATGCAGATTCTACTAAAAGAGAGTTTCGAAACTGCTCAATCAAAGGAAACGTTAACTCTGTGAGATGAATGCACACATCACAAAGAAGTTTCTCAGATTGATTCTGTCTAGATTTTATGTGAAGATATTTCCTTTTCTCCCATAGGCTGCAAAGCCTTCCAAATGTCCATTTTCATATTCTACAAAAAGAGTGTTTCCAAACTGCTCAATCAAAAGAAAGATTCAACTCTGTGAGATGAACGTACACATCACAAAGTAGTTTCTCAGAATTTTTCTGTCTAGTTTTTAATTGAAGATATTTCCTTTTCCACCATAGGCCTCAAAGTGCTACAAATGTCCATTTGCAGATTCTATAAAAAGAGAGTTTCAAAACTGATCAATGAAAAGAAAGGTTTAAGTCTATGAGATGAATGCACACATAATAAAAAATTTATAAGATTGCTTCTGTCTAGATTTTATGTGAAGATGTTTCCTTTTCTACCATAGGCCACAAAGCACTCCAAATGTCCACCTACAGATTGTACAAAAACAGTATTTCCAACAGCTCGATCAAAAGAAAATTTCAACTCTGTGAGATGAATGGGAACATCACAGGCAATTTCTCAGAATGCTTCTGTTTCATTTTTATTTGAAGATATTTCCTTTTCCACAATAGTCCTGAAAGTGCTCCAAACATCCAATTGCAGATTCTACAAAAATAGTGTTTCAAAACTGCTCAATCAAAAGAAAGGTTCAACTCTGTGAGATTAATGCACACATCACAAAGAAATTTCTCAGAATTCTTCTGTCTAGCTTTAATGTGAAGATATTTCCTACTCCCCAATAAGCCCCACAATAGGCCTCAAAGCCCTCCAAATATCCAGCTGCAGATTCCACAAAAACAGTGCTTCCAAACTGCTCAATCAAAAGAAAGGTTCAACCCTGTGAGATGAATGCACACATCACAAAGAGGTTTCTCAGAATAATTCTGTCTACTTTTTATGTGAAGATATTTCCTCTTCCACTAGAGGTCTCAAAGTGCCCCAAATGTCCACTTTCAGATTCTAGAAAAAGAGAGTTTCAAAACTGTTGAATCAGAAGAGAGGTTTAACTCTTTGAGATGAATGCACACATCACAAAGTAGTTTCTCAGATTGCTTCTTTCTAGATTTTATGTGAAGATATTTCCTTTGCTGCCATAGGCTGCAAAGCGTTCCAAATGTCCACTTGCAGATTCTACAAAACGAGTGTTTCCAAACTGCTCAATCAGAAGGATGATTCAACTCTGTGAGATGAACACACACATCACAAAGTTTCTGAGCATTCTTCTGTCTAGTTTTTATGTGAAGTTATTTCCTTTTCCACCATAGGCCTCTATGTGCTCCAAATGTCCACTTGCAGATTCTTGAAAAAGAGAGTTTCAAAACTGCTCAATCAAAAAAAGGTTTAACTCTGTGAGATGAATGCACACATAACAGAAATATTTCTCAGATTGCTTCTGTCTAGATTTTATATGAAGATATTTACTTTTCTACCATAGGCCACAAAGCGCACATAATGTTCACTTTCAAATACTCCAAAAAGAGTGTTTCCAAACTTCTCAATGAAAAGACAGTTTCAAATCTGAGAGATGAACGCTCACATCACAAAGAAGTTTCACAGAATTCTTCAGTGTAGTTTTTATATGAAGATATTTCCTTTTCCATCACAGGTCTCAAAGCGCTCCAAATGTCCACTTGCAGATGCTACAAAAAGAGAGTTTCAAAACTCCTAAATCAAAAGAAAGGTTTTACTCTGTGAGATGAATGCCCACATCAAAAAGAAGTTTCTCAGATTGCTTCTATCGAGATTTTATATGAAGATATTTCCTTTTCTACCATAGGCAGCAAATCGCTCCAAATGTCCACTTGCAGATTATACAAAAAGAGTGTTTCCAAACTGCTCAATAAGAAGAAAGGTTCAACTCTGTGAGATGAATGAGCACATCGGAAAGAAGTTTCTCAAAATTCTTCTGTCTAGTTCTTATGTGAAGATATTTATTCTTCCACCATAGGTCGCAAAACGCTCTAAATATCCACTTCCAGATTCTACAAAAAGAGTGTTTCCAAGTTGCTCAATCAAAAGAAAGGTTCAACTCTGTGGGAGGAATGCACACATCACAAAGAAGTTTCTCAGAATTCTTCTGTGTAGTTTTTATGTGAAGATATTACCTTTTCCACCATAGGCCTCAAATCGCTCCAAATGTCCACTTGCAGATTCTACAAAAAGAGAGTTTCAAAACTGCTCAATAAAAAGAACAGTTTAACTCTGTGAGATATATGCACACATCACAAAGGAGTTTCTCAGATTGATTCTGTCTAGATTTTATGTGAAGATATTTCCTTTCCTACCATAGGCTGCAAAGCCCTCCAAATGTCCACTTGCAGGTTGTACAAAAAGAGTGTTTCCAAACTGCTCAATCAAAAGAAAGGTTCAACTCTCTGAGATGAATGCACTCATCGCAAAGCAGTTTCTTAGAATTCTTCTGTCTAGTTTTTATGTGAAGATATTTCCTTTTCCAAAATAGGCCTGAAAGCGCTCCAAATGTGCACTTGCAGATTCTACAAAAAGACAGTTTCAATACTGCTTAATCAAAAGAAAGGTTTATCTCTCTGAGCTGAGTGCACACATCACAAAAAAATTCTCAGATTGCTTCTGTCTATATTTTATGTGAAGATGTTACCTTTTCTACCATAGGCTACAAAGCACCCCAAATGTCCACTTGCAGATTCTACAAAAAGAGTGTTTCCAACAGCTCAATCAAAAGGAAACTTCACCTCTGTGAGACCAATGAACACACCACAAGCAAGTTTCTCAGAATGCTTCTGTTTAGTTTTTATTTGAAGATATTTCCTTTTCCACAATAGTCCTGAAAGCACTCCAAACATCCACTTGCAGATTGTACAAAAAGAGTGTTCCAAAACTGCTCAATCAAAAGAAAGGTTCAACTCTCTGAGATTAATGCACACATAACAAAGAAGATTCTCAGAATGCTTCTATCTAGTTTTAATGTGAAGATATTTCCTATTCCACAATAGGCCCCACAATAGGCATCAAAGCCCTCCAAATATCCTCCTGCAGATTCCACAAAAAGGATGTTTCAAAACTGCTCAACCAAAAGTAAGTTTCAACTGTGTGAGATGAATGCACATATCACAAAGAAGGTTGTCAGAATGCTTCGATCTAGTTTTTATCTGAAGATATCTCCTTTTCCACCATAGTCCTAAAAGTGCTCCAAATGTCCACTAGCACATTGTACAAAAAGAGCATTTCCAAACTGCTCAATGAAAAGAAAGGCTCAACTCTGTGAAATGAATGCACACATCACAAAGAAATTTGACAGAATGCTTCTGTTTAGTTTTTATGTGAAGATGTTTTCTTTTCCACCAGAGGCCTCAAAGTGCTCCCAATGTCCACTTGCAGATTTTATGAAAGGAGTGTTTCAAAGCTACTCCAACAACAGAAAGGTTCAACTCTGTGAGTTGAATGCACACATCACAAAGAAGTTTCTGAGAATGCTTCTGTCTAGTTATTATGGGAAGATATTTCGTTATCCACCATAGGCCTCAAAGCACTCCAGATGTCCACTTGTAGATTCTGCAAAAAGAGTGTTTCAAAAGTGCTCAACTGAAAGTAAAATTCAACTCAGTGAGATGAATTCACACTTCACAAAGAAACATCTCAGAATGCTTCTGTCTAGTTCTTCTGTGAAGATATTTCGATTTCCACCATAGGCCTCAAAGCGCCCCTAATGTCCACTTGCAGATTCTACAAAAAGAGATTTTCATAATTGCTCAGTGAAAAGAAAAAGTTAACTCTGTGAGATGAATGCACATATCACAAAGAAGTTTTTCAGACTGCTTCAGTCTAGATGCTATATGAAGATATTTCCTTTTCTACCTTAGACAGCAAAGCGCTCCAAATGTCCAATTTCAGATTATACAAAAACAGTGTTTCAAAACTGCTCAATCAAAAGAAAGATTCAACACTGTGAGATGAACGCACACATCACAATGATGTTTCTCAGAATTCTTCTGTCTAGTTTTTATGTGAAGATATTTCCTTTTACACCGTAGGCCTCAAAGTGCTAAAAATGTCAAATTGCATTTTCTACAAAAACAGAGTTTCAAAACTGCACAATCAGAAGAGAGGTTTAACTCTGTGAGATGAATAGACACATCACAAAATGTTTCTCAGATTCCTTCTGTCTAGATTTTACGTGAAGATATTTTCTTTACTGCCATAGGCCGCAAAGCGCTCCAAAGATCCACTAGCAGAATCATCAAAAAGATTGTTTCCAAAATGCTAAATAAAAGAAACTTTCAACTCTGTGAGATGACCGCACAAATCAGAAAGAAGTTTCTCAGAATTCTTCTGTCTAGTTATTATGTTAAGATATTCCCTTTTCCAGGATAGGCCTCAAACCACTCCAAAGGTCTACTTGCAGCTTCTACAAATGAGAGTTTCAAAACTGCTCAATCCAAAGAAAGGTTTAACATGGTGAGATAAATGCACACATCACAAAGAAGTTTCTCAGATTCCTTCTGTCTAGATTTTATGTGAAGGTATTTCCTATTCTACCATAGCACGCAAAGCGCTTTAAATGTCCACTTGCAGATTCTTCAAAAAGAGTATTTCAAAACTGGTCCTTCAAAGGAAAGATTCAACTCTGGGAGGTGAATGCACACATCACAAAGAAGTTTCTCAGAATGCTTCTATCTAGTTTTTATATGAAGATATTACCTTTTCCACATTGGCCTCAAAGTGCTTGAAATGTCCACTTGCAGATTCTACAAAAAGAGTGTTTCCAAACTGCTCAATCAAAAGAAAGGTTCAACTCTGTGAGATGAACACACGCATCACAAATAAGTTTGTCATAATGCTTCTGTCTAGTTTTTATGTGAAGATATTTAATTTTCCATAATAAGCCTCAAAGTGCTCCAATGTCCACTTGCAGATTCTACAAAAAGAGTGTTTCAAAGCTGCTCAATCAAAAGAAAGTTACAACTCTGTGAGATGAATGCACACATCACAAAGAAGCTTGTCAGAATGCATCTGTCTAATTTTTATGTGAAAATATTCCCTTTTCCACCATAGGCCTCAAAGTGCTCCAAATGTCCCCTTGCAGATTCTACAAAAAGCGTGTTTCAAAGCTGCTCTATCAAAAGAAAGGTTCAAGTCTGGGAGATGAATGCACACATCACAAGGAAGTTTGTGAGAATGCTTCTGTCTAGTTTTCATGTGAAGATCTTTCCTTTTCCACCAGAGACCTCAAGGCGCTCCAAATGTGCACTTGCAGATTCTACAAAAAGAGGGATGCAAGACTGCTCAATGAAAATTAACGTTCAATTCTGTGAGGTGAATGCACACATCACAAAGAAGATTCTCAGAATTTTTCTATCTAGTTTTTATGTGAAGATGTTTCATTTTCCACCATAGACCACAAGATGCTCAAATGGTCCACTTGCAGATTCTACAAAAAGATTATTTCAAAGCTTCTCAAACAAAGGAAAGGTTCAACTCTCTGAGATGAAGGCACATGTCACAAAGAAGTTTTTCAAAAACCTTCTGTCTTGCTTAGATGTGAAGATATTTTCTTTTCCACCATAGGCCTCAAAGTGCTGCAAATGTCCACTTCCAGATTCTACAGAAAGAGTGTTTCAGAGCTGCTCAATGAAAAGTAAGGTTCAACTCTGTGAGATGAATGCACACATCACAAAGAAGTTTGTCAGAATGCTTCTGTCTAGTTTTTATGTGAAGATATTTCCTTTTCCACCATAGGCCTCAAAGGGCTCCAAATGTCCACTTGCAGAATCTAGAAAAAGAGTGTTTCAAAACTGCTCAATGAAAAATAGGTTTATACTCTGTGAGATGAGTGCACACATTACAAAGTTTTTTGTCAGAATGCTTCTGTCTAGTTTTCATGTGAAGATATTTCCTTTTCCACCATAGACCTCAAAGCGCTCCAAATATCCATTTGTAGATTCTACAAAATGAGTGTTTCAAAACTGCTCAATGAAAAGAAAGGTTCACCTCTGTGAGATGAATGCAAACATCAAAGATAAGTTTTTCAGAATGCTTCTGTCTAGTTTTTATGTGAAGATATTTTCTTTTCCAACATAGACATCAAAGCGCTCCTAATGTCCACTTGCACATTCTACAAAAAGAGTGTTTCAAAGCTGCTCAATGAAAAGTAAGGTTCAACTCTATGAGATGAATGCACAAATCACAAAGAAGTCTGTCAGAATGCTTCTGTCTAGGTTTTATGTGAAGATATTTCCTTTTCCATGATAGGTCCCTAAGCGCTCCACAGGTCCAGTTGCAGATTCTACAGAAAGAGTGTTTCAAAGCTGCTCAATCAAAAGAAACGTTCATCTCTGTGACATGAATGCACAGATCACAATGAAGTTTATCAGAATGTTTCTGTCTAGTTTTTTTGTGAAAATATTTCCTTTTCCACCATAGGCCTCAAAGTGCTCCAAATGTCCACTTGTAGATTCTACAAACAGAGTGTTTAAAAACTGCTAAATGAAAAGAAAGATTCAACTCTGTGAGATGAATACACACATCATGAAGAAGTTTGTCAGAATGCTTCTGTCTAGTTTTTATATGATGATATGTCCTTTTCCACAATAGGTCAGAAAGTGCTCCAAATGTCCACTTGCAGATTCAACAAAAAGAGTGTTTCAAAGCTGCTCAATGAAAAGAAAGGTTCAACACTGTGAGCTGAATGCCCACATCTCAAAGAAGTTTGTAAGAATGCTTCTGTCTAGTTTTTATGTGAACATATTTCCTTTTCCACCATAGGCCTCAAAGCTCTCCACATGGCCTCTTGCAGATTCTACAAAAAGAGGGTTTCAAAGCTGCTCAATTAAAAGAACAGTTCAACTCTGTGTGAGATGAATGCAAACATCACAAAGAAGTTTCTCATAATGCTTCTGTCTAGTTTTGTTGTGAAGATATTTCATTTTCCACCATAGGCCTCAAAGCGCTCCAAATGCACACTTGCAGATTCTACAAAAATGGTGTTTCAAAACTGACCAATCAAAAGTAAGGTTCAACTCTTTGAGATGAATGCAGACATCACAAAGTAGTTTTACAGAATGCTTCTGTCCAGTTTTTATGTGAAGATAAGTCCTTTTCTACTATAGGCCTCAAAGCACTCGAAATGTACACTTGCAGATTCTACAAAAAGTGTGTTTCAAAGCTGCTCAATCAAAAGAAAGGTTCAATTCTGTGAGATGAATGCGTGCCTCGTGAAGAAGTTTGTCAGAATGCTTTTGTCTTTTTGTGTGTGTGTGTGTGAGCAACAAGGCTGTTTATTTCACCTGGGTGCAGGTGGGCTGAGTCTGAAAAGAGAGCAAAGGGTGATCGGATTATCATTAGTTCTTATAGGTTTTGGGATAGGCAGTGGAGTTAGGAGCAATGTTTTGCGGGCAGGAGTTGGATCTCACAAAGTACATTCTCGAGGGTGGGGAGAATTACAAATTACAAAGAACCTTCTCAAGGGTGAGGGAGATTACAAAGAACTTTCTTAAGGGTGGGGGAGATTACAAAGTACATCAGTTAGGGTGGGGCAGAAACAAATCACAATGGTGGAATGTCATCAGTTAAGGCTATTTTCACTTCTTTTGTGGATCTAGGATGTGAGGAGTGCCTCTGCCCGGCCGCCCCATCTGGGAAGTGAGGAGCTCCTCTGCCTGGCCACCCCGTCTGGGAAGTGAGGAGCGCCTTTGCCTGGCCACCCTGTCTGGGAGGTCTACCACGGAGGCCAGATGCAGTGCGGGGGCTGGACGTGGTGGTTCACGCCTGTAATCCCAGCACTCTGGGAGGCCAAGGCGGGTTGATCACTTGAGGCTAGGGGTTTGAGACCAGCCTGGCCAACATGGCAAAACATATGAAAATTACAACAAACCAACCAACCAACCAACCCAGCAACAACAAAACAGGTCTACCATGGAGTCATACTCTAAATTTTTCTATTTTCCTCACTTTCTGATCCTTTATCCCACTTTCTTTTTCTTCCTCTTCCTTCTCCTTCTTGTCAAAGACATAGAGGATTGAGTTATTATCATTGATCAATACAAAGTCCCTCTCTCATTTATTTTCTTTCATTCCCACCCTCCATTTCTATTCCCCATCTTCCCATGTGCAACCTTCCTAATATGTTTGATATGCTTCTTTTTGTATATATTTTTAGAAAATGTTAAATAAAAAAAAATTTTTTTAAAGCCCTGCAAAGGCAGGAAAGCTGAACTGGCTGCTGAGCCACTTCTGGTTGGCCACACAGTACCCACACCTGTAGCCCCTGGACTCCTAGTGTGGGATAAGGTGGAGTGGACCCTCTGGCTTGGTCACAGTGCAATGAGCCACCTGGAAACCATCCAAAAGAGAAGACCTACCAGCCTGTGCCCAAGGTGCAGCTGCCACCTGCACATCAGGCACCAGCAGCAATGGCCAGACCATCCCTGATTCTCCATGCCCTCCCCATCCCCGCCCCAACAACAAGTACTCCCTGACAGGATGCTGCAGTAGTGGCTGTCGGGAAGTCGGCTAGGCAGGTGCATAACAATAAAGATAGACTCTCAGCCCCATCCCGATGGCCATGATGTGCTCATCCCCTGGCGGCTCCTCAGCCCTATCCTAGTGGCCATGGAGTGGCATGCAGGCAGCAGCCTTGGGAACCCTGATTGCCCCTCCTCACACGTGCCCATCACACGACTTGGGCGACGGGGAGGTGAAGTCAGACTGTGGCCCCAGCGGCACCATGAGGCCGAGAACCGGCACTCAGCCTCAACACCGTGGCTGCAAGGTGCCAAGTGCCAGGTCCTGCACTCTGGGCATGGGTCAGGAGCAGCTGGCAAGGGCAGCGTAGCCTGTCGGGCCCTGGGGCATGGCCGGCCGCAGCTCCGGGAAGCCACTGCAGCTCCGGGAAGCCACTGCAGCTCTGGGAAGCCACGTCGGCCCACGGGCACTGCAGCTTCAGCCGCCACCAGCACATGGAGCAGGGGTTGCTGAGGATTGGGAATCCCTGACCAGGCGAGCACCTCCAGTCGCGCGGACCCCGGGGCCAGCCCAGCCGCGGCAAGTCAGGTAGTCTGCGGCAGGAGCGCCAGGCATGGGTTTTGGCCCGCGGTGCAGGAGGCATGCACCCTCTGGCCAGATGGGCGGTGCACTCAGGGCCCAGGAGGCCATCCCAGGGGAACCCCGCCAGCCTCTGCCAGAGCCCGAGCTGCAGCTGCCACCTGCAAGTGGTGCACTGGCTGCAGCGGTGGCAACCCCGGATCCCATCCTCCCACCTCACTTCCATCAGCGCAGACCCCAGGGGTGACGCAGTGACAAAGTAGGGCTGTTGGCCCAGTGGCAGCACCAGGCGGAGAAGCACCACTCAATCCCATCCCTGGGCTGCAGAGGGCCCAGCGTGTGGGGCTCCAAGCATCGGGAGCCAGTGGAAGAGGAGAAGAGCACATGGGCGACAGTCAAACAGGCCCTGGGGCAGGGTGTGCCTCATGCTCCAGGGAGCCCCGCCAGCCCGAGGCACCTGAGCAGAAATCGCTGCCTGCACTGGGCGCCACGAGAGAGCTGCTAGGGCAGTTTCTCCACCTCGGGCCTGTTGCGCGGGGCCAGCTAAGGTGCGCATGCTGGCTGGTCCTAACCATTCTGTTGGGTATTTCTGCTGAGAGGCGGGAGGTGCTGAGAGTCTGTGCAAAGGTCCATGGACAGACTGCATTGCTTGTTGTTGTGCTTCGGAGGTGGCGATCCCCGAAGGCGAGCTGAAATATGGCTGGAGCGTTCCCAGGCTACAATTTGCAGTGACAATTATGGAAGATGAGCCAGAGTGGTGGCCCACCCTCAGGGAGCACTTGTGCTCGGATGGCTTCTCATTTCCCCAGTACCACATTAAATCATCTCATCTGAGGAGGATCCACAGAGCTGTCTTCTGTGGTAATCTGGAGAAAGTGAACTACCTTTGTCTGAGTAGTTGTCGACCTTGTTTCCACATTAACTGGCTGTTTTGTTGTGGCTGCACTTCTGTTTCATTACCTTCATCTTGCAGGACGGAGTCTTGGCTGCAGACTGAGCCTGTACCTCACCCGTCTCCCACCGACTCTTGGTACTGGCCATGGCCATGCTGGGCAGCTCTATGGAGGCCTGGTGGGCTACCTTGGGGGTTCGGCCAGTGGTCCTTTCACAGCTGGGGAGTGGAGCCTGGGCCTGCGGTGGTGCTGTGTGCCTCCCGGCGCCTGGGGCGGTGCTGTGCACCTCCCGGCGCCTGCGGCGGTGCTATGCACCTCCCGGCGCCTGCGGCGGTGCTGTGCACCTCCGGTGCCTGCGGCGGTGCTGTGCACCTCCCGGTGCCTGCAGTGGTGCTGTGCCTTTTGTCTACTTTTTATATGAAGATATTTCCTTTTCCACCATAGGCCTCAAATTGCTCCAAGTGTCCGTTTACAGATTCTACAAAAAAGTGTTTCAAAACTGATCAATGAAAAGTAAGGTTCAACTCTGTGAGATTAATGCACACATCACAAAGAAGTTTGTCAGAATGCTTCTGTCTCATTTTTATGTGAAGATATTTTCTTTTCTTCTATAACCTTCAAAGTGCTCCAAATGTCCACTTACAGATTCTCCAAAAAGAGTGTATCAAAGCTGCTCAATCTAAAGAAAGGTGCAACTCCGTGAGATGAATGCATACATCTCAAAGAAGTTTGTCAGAATGCTTCTGCTTAGTTTTTATGTGAAGATATTTCCTTTTCCACAATAAGGCTCAAGGCACTCCAAATGTCCACCTCCAGCTACTACAAAAATAGTGTTTCAAAACTGCTCAATGAAAAGTAAGGTTAAATTCTGTGAGAGGAATGCACACATCACAAAGAAGTTTGTCAGAATGCTTCTATCTAGTTTTTATTGTGAAGATATTTCCTTTTCCACCATAGGCCACAAAGTGCTCCAAATATCCACTTGTAGATTCTACAAAAAGAGTGTTTCAAATCTGATCAATCAAAACAAAGGATCAACTCTGTGAGATGAATGCACGTATCAGAAATAAGTTTGTCAGAATGTTTCTGTCTAGTTTTTATCTGAAGCTGTTTCCTTTTCCACCATTGGCCTCAAAGTGTTCCAAATATCTCACTTGCTGATTCTACAAAAAGAGGGTTTCAAAACTGCTCAATGAAAAGTAAGGTTATAATCTGTGAGACGAATTCACACATCACAAAGAAGTTTGTCAGAATGCTTCTGTCTAGTTTTCATGTGAAGATATTTCCTTTTCCACCATAGGCCTCAAAGTGCACCAAATGTCCACTTGCAGATTCTACAAAAAGATTACAAAGCAGCTCGGTCAAAAGAAAGGTTCAACTCCGTGAGATGAATGCACACATCAAAAAGAAGATTGTCAGAATGCTTCTGTATCATTTTTATGTGAAGATATTTCCTTTTCTACCATAGGTCTAAAAGCGTTCTAAGCGTCCACTTGCGGATTCTACAAAAAGAGTGTTTCAAAACTGCTCTATAAAAAGGAATGTTCAACTCAGTGAGTTGAATGCCAGCATCACAAAGAAGTTTCTGAGAATGCTTCTGTCTAGTTTTTATGTGAAGATATTCCCGTTTCCAATGAAATCTTCAAAGCTATCCAAATATCCACTTGCAGATTCTACAAAAAGAGTGTTTCAAAACTGCTGTATCAATAGAAAGGTTCAACTCTGTGAGTTGAGTACACACATCACAAAGAAGTTTCTGAGAATTCTCCTGTCTAGTTTTTATGTGAAGATATTTCCTTTTTCACCATAGGCCTCTAAGCGCTCCAAACGTCCCCTTACAGATTCTACAAAAAGAGTGTTTCAAAACTGCTCTATGAAAGGGATAGCTTAGAATGAAATACATTTCAAATAGCAAACAAATGAGTTTTATCAAAGAAAACATAAAAAAATTAATCTTAATATTGGCTCTGAGTTTCAGTTGATTTTTAGCAAACAATCAACGATGAAATAGCTCTGTTTTTATTTTATGCTTAACCTTACATTGAGATAACTATTCATTCTTTATCAAACATCTATACTAATATTTGTATAACAAGAAACAGGTAATGTCTATTTTACAAATTTGTTGTGAAAATTGAATGAGATAAATTTTATTCAATTATTGAATTGAACAAAGGGCTTAGCACCATGCTTGGTATACCATAAGTGCTCAAAATATGTTAGCAATTTTAATGCATTTGAATGACATTAGCTTTATTTGATTAAAATATTATTTCCTATTGTTTTATCAGAATATATTTTATTTCATAGTATTATTTCTTCCACTATCTCTGTAGTAACTAAATAAATAGGTTTTAAAAACTTAAAAAAGAAAAAAGAAAAAAGAAAGGGAATGTTCAACTCTGTGAGTTGAATGCAAACGTCCAAAGGAAGTTTCTCAGAATGCTTCTGTCTAGTTTTATGTGAAGATATTCCCGTTTCTAACGAAATCCTCAATGCTCTCCTAATATCCACTTGTAAATTCTACAAGAAGAGTTTTTCAAAACTGCTGTATCAAAGGAAAGGTTTAACTCTGTTACCTGAGTACACACATCATGAAGTAGTTTCTGAGAATGCTTCTCTCTACTTTTCATGTGAAGATATTTCCTCTTTCACCATAGAAGTCAAATCGCTCAATACATCCACTTGCAGATACTACAAAAGGAATGTTTCAAAACTCCTCTATGAAAAGGAATGTTCAACTCAGTGAGTTGAATGTAAACATCACAAAGTAGTTTCTGAGAATGGTTCCGTTTAGTTTATATGTGAAGACATTCCCATTTCAAAGGAAATCCTCAAAGCTGTCCTAATATCCACTTGTAAAACCTAGAAGAAGAGTGTTTCAAAACTGCTCTATCTAAAGAAAGGTTAAATTCTGTGAGTTGAGTACACACATCTCAAAGAAGTTTCTGAGATTCATTCTGTCTAGTTTATATGGGAAGATATTTCCTTTTTCACCATAGGCCTCAAAGTCCTCCAATTGTCCAATTCCAGATACTACAAAAAGAGTGTTTCAAAACTGCTCTATGAAAGGAAATGTTCAACTCTGTGAGTTGAATGCAAACATCCCAAGAAGTTTCTAAGAATGCTTCTGTGTTGTTTTTATGTGAAGATATTCCCGTTTCCAATGAAATCCTCAAAGCTATCCAAATATCCACCTGCAGATTCTACAGAAAGAGTGTTTCAAAACTGTTGTATCAAAAGAAAGATTCAACTCTGTGAGTTCAGTACACACATCACAAGGAAGTTTCTGAGAATTCTTCTGTCTAGTTTTTATGGGAAGATATTGCCTTTTCCACCATAAGCCTCAAAGCGCTCCAGGTTTCCACTAACAGATTCTACAAAAAGAGTGTTTCAAAACTGCTCTATGAAAAGGAATGTGCAACTCATTGAGTTGAGTACACACATCAAAAACAAGTTTCTGAGAATGCTTCTGTCTAGTTTTTATGGGAAGATATTTCCTTTTTCACCATAGGCCACAAAGCGCTCCAGAAGTCATGTCAAGATACTACAAAAACAGTGTTTCAAACTTGCTCTCTGAAAGGGAATGTTCAAATCTCTGACTTGAAAGCAAACATCCAACGATGTTTCTGAGAATGCTTCTCTATAGATTTTATAAGAAGATATTCCCTTTTCCAAAGAAATCCTCAAAGATATCGAAATATCTACTTGCAGATTCCTCAAAAGGAGTGTTTCAAAACTGCTCTACCAAAAGTTCAACTCGGTTACTTGAGTACACACATCACAAACAAGTTTCTGAGAGTGCTTCTGTCTAGTTTTTACGGGTAGATATTTCCTTTTCCACCATAGACCTCAAAGCGCTCGAAATGTCCACTTGCAGATACTACAAAAAGAGTGTTTCAAACCTCCTCTATGAAAGGGAATGTTCAACTCTGTGATCAGAATGCAAACATCACAAAGTAGTTTCTGAGAATTCTTCTGTCTAGTTTTTATATGAGGATATTCCCGTTTCCAACGAAATCCTGAAAGCTATCCAAATATACACTTGCAGATTCTACAAAAAGAGTGTTTTAAAACTGCTTTATCAAAAGAAAGTTTCAATTCTGTTGGATGAATACACACATCACAAAAAAGTTTCTGAGAATGCTTCTGTCTAGTTTTTATGAGAAGATATTTCCATTTTCACCATAGGCCTCAAAGCGCTCAAAATGTCCACTTCCACATACTAAAAAAGAGTGTTTCAAACCTCGTCTATGAAAGGGAATGTTCAACTCTGTGATTTGAATACAAACATTACAAAGAAGTTTCTGAGAAGGCTTCTGTCTACTTTTTATATTGACATTCCCGTTTCGAAAGAAATCCTCAAAGCTATCCAAATATCCACTTGCAGGTTCTACAAAAAGACTGCTTCAAAACTGCTCTATCAAAAGAAAGGTTCAACTCTGTTAGTTGGGTACATACATAATAAACAAGTTTCTGAGAATGCTTCTTTCTACTTTTTATGAGAAGATATTTCCGTTTTCACCAGAGTCCTCAAAGCGCTCCAGATGTCCACTTCCAGATACTACAAAAAGAGTGTGTCAAACCTGCTTTATGAAAGGTAATATTCACCTCTGTGACTTGAATACAAACATTACAAAGAAGTTTCTGAGGATCCTTCTGTCTACTTTTTATATGAAGATGTTCCCATTTGCAATGAAATCCTCAGACCTATCCAAATATGCACTTGCAGATTCTACAAAAAGAGTGTTGCAAAACTGTTCTATCGAAAGAATGGTTCAACTCTCTTACTTCAGTATGCACATCACAATCAAGTTTTGAGAATGCTTCTGTCTAGTTTTAATGGGAAGATATTTCCTTTATCACCATAGGCCTCAAATCACTCCAAATGTCCACTTCCAGATACTACAAAAAGAGAGTTTCAAACGTGCTCTAAGAAAGGGAATGTTCAGCTCTGTGATTTGAATGCAAACATCACAAAGAAGTTTCTGAGAATGCTTCTGTCTAGATTTTATATGAAGATATTCCTGATTCCAATGAAATTCTCACAGCTATCCAAATATCCACTTGCAGATTCTACAAAAAGAGTGTTTCAAAACTGCTCTAAGAAAAGAAAGTTTCAACTCTGTTAGTTGAGTACACACATGACAAACAAGTTTCTGAGAATGCTTCTGTCTAGTTTTTATGGGAAGATATTTCCTTTGTAACCATTGGCCTCCAAGCGCTGCAAATGTCCACTTCCAGATTCTACAAAAAGAGTGTTTCAAACCTGCTCTATGAAAGGGAATGTTCAACGCTTTGACTAGAATGCAAACATAACAGAAATATTTCTCAAAATGATTCTGTCTAGATTTTATTGGAAGATATTCCCGTTTCCAACGAAATCCTCAAAGCTATCCAAATATGCACTTGCAAATTCTAGAAAAACAGTGTTTCAAAACTGCTCTAACAAAACAAAGGTTCAACTCTGACAGTTGAGAAAACAGATCACAAACAGGATTATGAGAATGCTTCTGTCTAGTTTTTGTGGGAAGTTATTTCCTTTTTCACCAAAGGCCTCAAACCGATCCAAATGTCCACCTCCAGATGCTACAAAAAGATTGTTTCAAACCTGCTCTATGAAAGGGAATGTTAAACTCTGTGACTTGAATGCAAACATCACAAGAAGTTTCTGAGAATGCTGCTGTCTACTTTTTATCTGTAATCCCGTCTCCAACGAAATCCACAAATCTATTCAAATATACACTTGCAGATTCCAAAAAAAGAGGGTAGCACACTTGCTCTATCAATAGAAAGGTTGAACAATGTTAGATGAGTAGATACAGCAAAAACAAGTTTCTCAGATTGCATCTATCTCTTTTTTATGGGAATATATTTCCTTTTTTACCACAGGCCACAAAGAGCTCCAAGAGTCCACTTCCAGATAGTACAAAAAGAGTGTCTCAAACCGGCTCTACTAAAGGGAATACTCAACTCTGTGACTTGAATGGAAACATCAAAAAGAAGTTTCTGAGAATCCTGCTGTCTACTTTTTATATGTAATCACGTTTCCAATGAAATCTTCAAAGCTCTCCAAATATCCAATTGCATATTCTACAAAAAGAGTGTTTCAAACTGTTGGATCAAAAGAAAAGTTCAAGTTTGCTAGTTGAGGACACACATCACGAATGGGTTTCTGAGAATGCTTCTGTCTTGTTTTTATGGGAAGATATTTACTTTTTAACCATAGGCCTGATACCGTTCCAAATGTCCACTTCCAGATACTACAAAAAGCGTGTTTCAAACCTGCTCTATGAAAGGGAATGTTCAACTCTGTGACTTGAATGCAAACATCACAGAGGAGTTTCTGAGAATTCTTCTGTCTAGATTTTATAGGATGATATTCCCGTTTCCAATGAAATCGTCAAAGCTATCCAAATATCCACTTGCAGATACTACAAAAAGAGTGTTTCAATAGTGCTCTATAAGAAGAAAGGTTAAAGTCCGTTAGTTGAGGACACACATCAGAAATAAGTTTCTGAGAATGCTTCTGTCTTGTTTTTATCGGAAGATATCCCCTTTATCACCGTAGACCTGAAGGCGTTGGAAATGTCCACTTCCAGATACTACAAAAAGAGCGTTTCAAACCTCCTCTATGAAAGGGAGTGTTCAACTCTCTGACTTGAAAGGAAACATCACAATGAGATTTCTGAGAACTCTTCTGTCTAGATTTTGTAGGAAGATATTCCCGTTTACCACAAAATCCTCAAATCTATCCAAATATCCACTTGCAGATACTACAAAAAGAGTTTTTCAAAAGTGCTTTATAAAAAGAAACGTTCAAGTCCGTTAGTTGAGGACACACATCATAAATAAGTTTCTGAGAATGCTTCTGTCTTGTTTTTATGGGAAGATATTCCGTTTTCACCGTAGACCTGAAAGCTTTGGAAATGTCCACTTCCAGACACTACAAAAAGAGTATTTCAAACCTGCTCTATGAAAGGGAATGTTCAACTCTGTGAGTTCAATGGAAACATCACAAAGAAGTTTCTGAGAATGCTGCTGTCTGCTTTTTGTATGTAATCCCATTTCCAACGAAATCCTCAAAGCTCTCCAAATATCCACTTGCAGATTCTGCAAAAAGAGTGTTTCAAAAGAGCTCTATGAGAAGAAAGGTTCAAGTCTGTTCATTGAGGACACACATCACAAATAAGTTTCTGAGAATGCTTCTGTGTTTTTTTTTATGGTAAGATATTTCCTTTTTAACCATAGGCCTGAAAGCGTTCCAAGTGTCCACTTCCAGATACTACAAAAACAGTGTTTCAAACCTGCTTTATCAAAGGGATTGTTCAACTCTGTGACTGGAATGCAAACATCCCAAAGAAGTTTCTGGGAATGCTGCTGTCTACTTTTTATATGTAGTCCCATTTCCAACGAAATCATCAAATCTATCCAAATGTTCACTTGCAGACTCCAAGAAAAGAGTGTTTCAAAACTGCTCTATCAATAGAAAGGTTCAACACTGTTACTTCAGTAGATACAGCATAAACAAGTTTCTGAGATTGCTTCTATCAAGTTTTGATGGGAAGATATTTCCTTTTCCACCATTGGCCTCAAAGCGCTCCAAATGTCCACTTCCAATTACTACAAAAAGAGTGTATCAAACCTGCTCTATGAAAGGGAATGTTCAACTCTGTGACTTGAATGTGAACATCACAAAGGTGTTTCTGAGAATGCTTCTCTCTAGATTTCCTATGAAGATATTCCCGTTTCCAACGAAATCCTCAAAGCTATCCAAGTATCCACTTGCAGATTCTACAAAAAGAGTGTTTCAAAAGTGCTCTATCAAAGAAATGTTCAACTCTGTTTGTTGAGTACACACATCACAAACGTGATTCTGAAAATGCTTCTGTCTAGTGTTTATGGGAAGATATTTCCCTTTTCACCATAGGCCTCAAATCGCTCGAAATATCTACTTCCAAATACTACAAATCTGCAATATGAAAGGAAATGTTCACCTCTGTGACTTGAATGCTAACATCACAAAGAAGTTTCCGAGAATGTTTCTGTCAAGAATTTCTATGAAGATATTACCGTTTCCAAAGAAATGCTCATATCTATCCAAATATCCATTGAAGATTCTACAAAAAGAGTTTCAAAATTGCTCTGTCAGAAGAAAGGTTCAAATGTGTTCGTTGAGTCCACAAATCACACACATGATTCTCAGAATGCTTCTGTCTACTTTTTATGGGAAGATATTTCCTTTTTCACCATAGGCCACAAAGCGCTCGAAATGTCCTATTCCAGATACTACAAAAAGAGCGTTTCAAACCTCCTCTGTGAAAAGCAATCTTCTACGCTGTGACTTGAATGCAAACATTACAAAGATGTTTCTCAGAATGCTTCTGTCTAGAGTTTATATGAAGATATTCCCGTTTCCAATGAAATCATCCAAGCTATCCAAATATCCACTTGCAGATACTACAAAAAGAGTGTTTCAAAAGTGCTCTATAAAAAGAAAGGTTCAAGTCCGTTAGTTGAGGACACACATCACAAATAAGTTTCTGAGAATGCTTCTGTCTTGTTTTTATGGGAAGATATTTCCTTTTTCTCCATAGGCCTGAAAGCATTGGAAATGTCCACTTCCAGATACGACAAAAAGAGTGTTTCAAACCTGCTGTATGAAATGGAATGTTCAACTCTTTGACTTGAATGCAAACATCACAAAGAATTTTCTGAGAATGCTGCTGTCTACATTTTATATGTAATCCAGTTTCCAGCAAAATCCTCAAAGCTCTCCAAATATCCACTTGCAGATTCTACAAAAAGAGTGTTAAATCTTCTGTATCGAAAGAAAGGTTCAACTCCGTTTCTTGAGTACACACATAACAAACATGATTCAGAGAATGCTTCTGTCTAGTTTTTATGGGAAGATATTTCCTTTTCCACCATAGGCCTCAAAGCGCTCGAAATGTCCACTTCCAGTTACTGCAAAATGAGTGTTTCAAACATGCAATATGAAAGGAAATGTTCATATCAGTGACATGACTGCAAACATCACAAAGAATTTTCTGAGAATGTTTCTGTCAAGATCTTATGTGAAGATATTCCCGTTTCCAAAGAAGTCCTCAAAGCTATCCAAATATCCACTTGCAGATTCTACACCAAGAGTGTTTCAAAAATGCTCTATCAAAGGAAAGGTTCAACTGTTGTAGTTGAGTCCACAAATCACAAACATGATTCTGAGAAGGCTTCCGTCTAGTTTTTATGGGAAGATATTTCCTTTTTCACCATTGGCCTCAAACCGCTCGAAATGTCCTATTCCAGATACTACAAAAAGAGTGTTTCAAACCTGCTCTGTGAAAACCAGTCTTCAACGCTGTGACTTGAATGCAAACATCACAAAGGTGTTTCTCAGAATGTTTGTGTCTAGAGTTTATATGAAGATATTCCCGTTTCCAATGAAATCCTCAAAGCTATCCAAATATCTACTTTTGGATACTTCAAAAAGTGTGTTTCAAAACAGTTCTGTAAAAAGAAAGGTTCAAATCTGTTAGCTGAGTACACACATCACAAACAAGTTTCTGAGAATGCCTCTGTCTAGTGTTTATGGGAAGATATTTCCTTTTTCACCCTAGGCCTGAAAGCGCTCGAAATGTCCACTTCCAGATACTACAAAAACACTGTCTCAAACCTGCCCTATGAAAGGGAATGTTCACCTCTATGACTTGAATGGAAACATCACAAAGAAGTTTCTCAGAACGCTGCTTTCTACTTTTTATATGTAATTCCATTTCCAACGAAATCCTCAAAGCTATCCAAATATCCACTTGCATATTCTACAAAAAGAGTGTTTCAAAACTGCTGTATCAAAAGAAAGTTTCAAGTCTGTTAGTTGAGGACACACATCACAAATACGTTTCTGAGAATGCTTCTGTGTTGTTTTTATGGGAAGATATTTCCTTTTTAACCATAGGCCTGAAAGCGTTCCAAGTGTCCACTTCCAGATACTACAAAAAGAGTGTTTCAAACCTGCTCTATGAAAGGGAATGTTCAACTCTGTGACTTGAATGCAAACATCACAAAGAAGTTTCTGGGAATACTGCTGTCTACTTTTTATATGTAGTCCTTTTCCAATGAAATCATCAAATCTATCCAAATATCCACTTGCAGATTCCAAAAAAAGAGTGTTTCAAAACTGCTCTATCAATAGAAAGCTTCAAAACTGTTAGTTGAGTAGATACAGCATAAACAAGTTTCTGAGATTGTTTCAATCTCGTTTTGATTGGAAGATATTTCCTTTTTCACCATAGGCCTCAAAGCACTCCAAATATCCACTTCCAGATACTAGAAAAAGAGGTTTTCAAACCTGCTCTATGAAAGGGAATGTTCAACTCTGTGACTTCAATGTAAACATCACAAAGCTGTTTCGGAGAATGCTTCTGTCTAGATTTTCTATGAAGATATTCCCGTTTCCAACGAAATCCTCAAAGCTATCCAAATATCCAATTGCGGATTCTACAAAAAGACTGTATGAAAAGTTCTCTATCAAAAGAAGGGTTCAGCTCTGTTTCTTGAGTACACACATAACAAACCTGATTCTGAGAATGCTTCTGTCTAGTTTTCATGGGAAGATATTTCCTTTTCCATCATAGGCCGCAAAGCCCTCGAAATGTCCACTTCCAGATACTGCAAAAAGAGTGTTTCAAACATGCAATATGAAGGGAAATGTTCACCTCTGTGACTTGAATGCAAACATCACAAAGAAGTTTCTGAGAATGTTTCTGTCAAGATTTTATGTGAAGATATTCCCGTTTCCAAAGAAGTCCTCAAAGCTATCCAAATATCCACTTGCAGATTCTACAAAAAGAGTGTTTCAAAACTGCTGTATCAAAAGAAAGGTTCAAGTCCGTTAGTTGAGGACACACATCGCAAATAAGTTTCTGAGAATGCTTCTGTCTTGGTTTTATGGGAAGATATTTCCTTTTTCACAATAGGCCTCAAACTGCACGAAATGTCCTATTCCAGATACTACACAAAGTGTGTTTCAAACCTGCTCTGTGAAAACCAATCTTCAACGCTGTGACTTAAATGCAAACATCACAAAGATGTTCCTCAGAATGCTTCTGTCTAGAGTTTATCTGAAGTTATTCCCGTTTCCAAAGCAATCCTCAAAACTATCCAAATATCCACTTGCAGATACTTCAAAAAGTGTGTTTCAAAATAGTTCTGTACAAAGACAGGTTCAACTCTTTTAGCTGAGTACACACATCACAAACAAGTTTCTGAGAATGCTTCTGTCTAGTGTTTATGGGAAGATATTTCCTATTTCACCCAAGGCCTGAAAGCACTGGAAATGTCCACTTCCAGATACTACAAAAAGAGTGTCTCAAACCTGCTCTATGAAAGGCAATGTTCACTTCTGTGACTTGAATGCAAACAACACTAAGAAGTTTCTGAGAATCCTTCGGTCTAGAGTTTATATGAAGATATTCCCGTTTCCAAGAAAATCCTCAAATCTATCCAAATATACACTTGCAGATTCCAAAAAAACAGTGTTTCAAAACTGCTCTATCAATGGAAAGATTCAGCACTGTTAGTTGAGTAGATACGGCATAAACAAGTTTCTGAGATTAGTTCTATCTCGTTTTTTTGGGAAGATATTTCCTTTTTCACCATAGTCCTCAAAGCATTCCAAATGTCCACTTCCAGATACTACAAATAGAGTGTTTCAAACCTGCTCTATGAAAAGGAATGTTCAACTCTGTGACTTGAATGGAAACATCACAAAGTGGCTTCTGGGAATGCTGCTCTCTACATTTTATATGTAATCAGTTTCAAATGAAATCCTCAACTCTATCCAAATATCCACTTACAGATTCCAAAAAAAAGACTCTTTTAAAACTGCTCGATCAATAGAAAGGTTCAACACTGTTAGTTGAGTAGATACAGCATAAATAAGTTTCTGAGATTGCTTCTATCTCGTTTCTATGGGAAGATATATTCTTTTTAACCATAGGCCTCAAAGCCCTCGAAAAGTCCTATGCCAGAAGCTACAAAAAGTGTGTTTCAAACCTGCTCTGTGAAAGGCAATCTTCCAGGCTGTGACTTGAATGCAAACATCACAAGGATGTTTCTCAGAATGCTTCTGTCTAGAGTTTATATGAAGATATTCCAGTTTCCAATGAAATCTTCAAAGCTATAAAATATCCACTTGCAAATACTTCAAAAAGAGTATTTCAAAACTGCTCTGTAAAAAGAAAGGTTCAACTCTGTTAGCTGAGTGCACACATCACAAACAAGTTTCTGAGAATGCTTCTGTCTAGTGTTTATGGGAAGATATTTCCTTTTTCACCCTAGGCCTGAAAGTGCTGGAAATGTCCACTTCCAGGTACTACAAAAAGAGTGTCTCAAACCTCCTCTATGAAAGGGAATGTTCACCTCTGTGACTTGAATGAAAACATCATAAAGGAGTTTCTGAGAATGCTGCTGTCTACTTTTTATATGTAATCCCGTTTAGATCGAAATCCTAAAATCTATACAAATATCCACTTGCAGATTCCAAAAAAACAGTGTTTCAAACCTGCTTTACCAATGAAAGGTTCAACACCGTTACTTCAGTAGACACAGCATAAACAAGTTTCTGAGATTGCTTCTATCTCGTTTTTATGGGAAGATAGTTCCTTTTTCAACATAAGCCTCAAAGCGCTCCAAATGTCCACTTCCAGATACTACAAAAAGAGTGTTTCCAACCTGCTCTATGAAAGGGAATGTTCAACACTGTGACTTGAATGTAAACCTCACAAAGATGTTTCTGAGAATGCTTCTGTCTAGATATTACATGAAGATATTCCCGTTTCCAACGAAATCCTCAAAGCTATCCAAATATCCACTTGCAGATTCTACAAAAAGAGTGTTTCAAAAGTGCTCTATCAAAAGAAAGGTTTAACTCTGTGTGTTCAGTACACACATCACAAACACGATTCTGAGAATGCTTCTGTCTAGTTTTTATGGGAAGATATTTCCTTTTTCACCGTAGGACTCATAGCGCTCGAAATGTCCAATTCCAGATACTACAAGAAGTGTGTTTCAAACCTGCTATATGAAAGGGAGTGTTCAACTCTGTGACTTGAATGCAAACATCACAAAAAGTTTCCGAGAATATTTCTGTCAAGATTTTATATGAAGTTAATTCCGTTTCCACCGAAATCCTCAAATCTATCCAAATATCCACTTGCAGATTCCAGAAAAAGAGTGTTTCAAAACTGCTCTATCAATAGAAAGGTTCAACACTGTTATTTGAGTAGAAACAGCATAAACAAGTTTCTGAGATTGCTTCTATCTCGTTTTTATGGGAAATATTACCACTTTTACCATAGGCCTCAAAGCGCTCCAAATGTCCACTTCCAGATACTACAAAAAGAGTGTTTCAAACCTCCTCTATGAAAGGGAATGTTCAACTCTGTGATTTGAATGGAAACATCAAAAGAAGTTTCTGAGAATGCTGCTGTCTACTTTTTATATGTAATCCGGTTTCCAACAATATCCTCAAAGCTATCCAAATATCCACTTGCAGACTCTACAAAAAGATTGTCTCAAAACTGCTGTATGAAAAGAAAGTTTCAAGTCTGTAAGTTGAGGACACACATCTCAAATAAGTTTCTGAGAATGCTTCTGTCTTGTTTTCATGGGAAGATATTTCCTGTTTAACCACAGGCCTGATACCGTTCTAAATGTCCACTTCCAGATACTACAAAAAGAGTGTTTCAAACCTGCGCTATGAAAGGGAATATTCACCTCTGTGACTTCAATGCAAACATCAATAAGAAGTTTCTGAGAATGCTTCTGTCTAGATTTTATAGGAAGATATTACCGTTTCCAACGAAATCCTCAAAACTATCCAAACATCGACATGCAGACACTACAAAAAGAGTGTTTCAAAAGTGCTCCATAAAAAGAAAGGCTCAAGTCCGTTCGTTGAGGGCACACATCAGAAATAAATTTCTGAGAATGCTTCTCAAAAGTTTTTACGGGGAGATATTCCCTTTTTCACCGTAGGCATGAAAGCGTTGGAAATGTCCACATACAGATACTGCAAAAAGAGTGTTTTAAACCTGCTTTAGGAAACAGAGTGTTCCCCTCTGTGACTTGACTGGAAACATCACAAAGAAGTTTCTGAGAAAACTTCTGTCTAGATTTTATAGGAAGATATTCCCGTTTCCAATGAAATCCTCAAAGCTATCCAAATATCCACTTGCAGATACTACAAAAAGAGTGATTCAAAAGTGCTCTATAAAAATAAAAGTTCAAGTCCGTTAGTTGAGGAAGCACATCACAAATAATTTTCTGAGAATGCTTCTGTCTTGTTTTTATGGGAAGATATTTCCTTTTTAACCATAGGCCTGAAAGCGTTCCAAATATCCGCTTCCAGACACTACAAAAAGATTGTTTAAAACCTGCTCTATAAAAGGGAATGTTCAACAACGTGACTTGAATGCAAATTTCACAAAGAAGTTTCTGAGAATGCTGCTGTCTACTTTTATATCTAATCCCGTTTCCAAAGATATCCTCAAATCTATCCAAATATCCACTTGCAGATTCCAAAAAAAGAGTGTTACAAAACTGTATTATAAAAAGAAAGTTTCAACTCTGTTACGTGAGTAGATACAGCATAAACAAGTTTCTGAGATTGCTTCCATCTCGTTTTTATGGGAAGATATTTCCTTTTTCACCATAGGCCTCAAAGCGCTCCAAATGTCCACTTCCAGATACTACAAAAGGAGTGTTTCAAACCTGCTCTACAAAAGGAAATGTTCACCTCTGTGACTTGAATGCTAACATCACAAAGAAGTTTCTGAGAATGTTTCTGTCAAGATTTTCAATGAAGATATTCCCGTTTCCAAAGAAATCCTCAAAGCTGTACAAATATCCACTTGCAGATTCTACAAAAAGAGTTTCAAAATTGCTCTATCAGAAGAGAGGTTCAACTGTGTCAGTTGAGTCCACAAATCACAAAAATGATTCTGAGAATGCTTCTGTCCAGTTTTTATGGGAAGTTATTTCCTTTTTCACACTAGGCCTCAACGCGACCGAAATGTCCTATTCCAGATACTACAAAAGGAGTGTTTAAAACCTGCTCTGTGAAAAGCAATCTTCAACGCTGTGACTTGAATGCAAACATCACAAAGATGTTTCTCAGAATGCTTCTGTCTAGAGTTGATATGAAGATATTCCCGTTTCCAACGAAATCCTCAAAGCTATCCAAATATCCACTTGCAAATACTGCAAAAAGAGTGTTTCAAAACAGCTCTGTAAAAACAAAATTTCAACTCTGGTCGCTGAGTACACACATCACAAACAAGATTCTGAGAAAGCTTCTGTCTACTGTTTATGGGAAGATATTTCCTTTTTCATCCTACGCCTGAAAGCGCTCCAAATGTCCACTTCCAGATACTACAAAAACCGTGTCTCAAACCTGCTCTATGAAAGGGAATATTAACCCCTGTGACTTGAATGCAAACATCACAAAAATTTTCTGAGAATGCTTTTGTCTAGAGTTTATATGAAGATATTCCCGTTTCCAACGGTATCCTCAAATCTATCCAAATATCCACTTGCAGATTCCAAAAAAGAGTGTTTCAAAACTGCTCTATCAATAGAATGGTTCAACACTGTTAGTTGAGTAGATACATCATAAACAAGATTCTGAGATTGCTTCTATCTCGTTTTTTTGGGAAGATATTTCCTTTTCAACCATAGGCCTGAAAGCATTCCAAATGTCCACTTCCAGATACTACAAATATAGTGTTTCAAACATGCTCTATGAAAGGGAATCTGCAACTCTGTGACTTGAATGGAAACATCACAATGTGGTTTCTGAGAACGCTGCTGTCTACTTTTTATATGTAATCCCGTTTCGAATGAAATCCTCAAATCTATCGAACTATCAACTTGCAGATTCCAAAAAAAGAGTGTTTCAAAACTGCTCTATCAATAGAAAGCTTAAACACTGTTAGTTGAGTAGACACAGCATAAACAAGTTTCTGAGATTGCTTCTATCTCGTTTTTCTGGTAAATATTTCCATTTTTAGCATAGGCCTCAAATCGCGCCATATGTCCACTTCCAGATACTACAAAAAGAGTGTTTCAAACCTGCAATATGAAAGGGAATGCTCAACTCTGTGACTTGAATGGAAACATCACAAAGAAGTTTCCGAAGATGCTGCTGTCTATATTTTATATGTTATCCCGTTTCCAACGAAATCCTCAAAGCTATTCAAATATCCACTTGCAGATTCTACAAAAAGAGTGTTTCAAAACTGTTGTATGAAAAGAAAGGTTCAAGTCTGTTAGTGGAGGACACACATCACAAATACGTTTCTGAGAATGCTTCTGTCTTGTTTTTACGGGAAAATATTTCCTTTTTAACCAAAGGCCTCAAAGCGATCCAAATGTCCACTTCCAGATATGACAAGAGTGTTTCAAACCTACTCTATGAAAGGGAGTGTTCAACACAGTGACGTGAATGCAAACATCACAAAGGTGTTTCTGAGAATGCTTCTGTCTAGATTTTCTATGAAGAAATTCCCGTTTCCAATGAAATCCTCAACGCTATCCAAGTATCCACTTTCAGATACTACAAAAGAGTGTTTCAAACGTGCTCTATAAAAGAAAGGTTCAAGTCTGTTAGCTGAGGACACACATCAGAAATAAGTTTCTGAGAATGCTTCTGGATTGTCTTTAAGAAAAGATATTCCCTTTTTCACTGTAGGCCTGAAAGGGTTGGAAATCTCCACTTACAGATATTACAAAAAGAGTGTTTCACACCTTCTCTGTGAAAGGGAATGTTCCACTCTGTGACTTGAATGGAAACAACACAAAGAAGTTTCTGAGAATACTTCTGTCTAGATTTTATAGAAAGATATTCCCGTTTCCAATGAAATCCTCAAAGCTATCCAAATATACACTTGTAGATACTACAAAAAGAGTGTTTCAAAAGTGCTCTATAAAAATAAAAGTTCAAGTCCGTTAGTTGAGGACACACATCACAAATAAGTTTCTAAGAATGTATCTGTCTTGTTTTTATGGGAGGATATTACCTTTTTCAACATACACCTGAAAGCGTTGGAAATGTCCACTTCCAGATACTACAAAAAGAGTGTCTAAAACCTGCTTTATGAAAGGGAATGCTCAACTCTGTGACTTCAATGCAAACATCACAAAGAAGTTTCTGGGAATGATGCTCTCTACTTTTTATATGCAGTCCCTTTTCCAATGAAATCATCAAATCTATCCAAATATCTACTTGCAGATTCCAAAAAAAGAGTGTTTCAAAACGGCTCTATCAATAGAAAGGTTCAAGACTGTTAGTTGAGTAGATACAGAATAAACAAGTTTCTGAGATTGCTTCTATCTCGTTTTTATGGGAAGATATTTCCTTTTCCACCACAGGTCTCAAAGCGCTCCAAATGTCCACTTCCAGATACTACAAAACGAATGTTTCACACCTGCTCTATGAAAGGGAATGTTCAAGTCTTTGACTTGAATGCAATCATCACAAAGAAGTTACTGAGAAGGCTGCTGTCTGCTTTTTAATCTGTAATCCCGCTTCCAACGATATCCTCATTTCTATAGAAATATCCACATACAGATTCCAAAAAAAGAGTGTTTCACACCTGCTTTGTCAATAGAAAGGTTCAACACTGTTAGCTGAGTAGATGGAGCATAAACAAGTTTCTGAGATTGCTTCTATCTCGTTTTCATGGGAAGATATTTCCTTTTAACCATAGTCCTCAAAGAGCTCCAAATGTCCACTTAAAGATACTACAAAAAGAGTGTGTCAATCCTGCTCTATGAAAAGGAATGTTCAACTCTGTTACTTGAATGTAAACATCACAAAGGTGTTTCTGAGAATGCTTCTGTCTAGATTTCCTATGAAGATATTCCCGTTTCCAACGAAATCCTCAAAGCTATCCCATTATCCACTTGCAGATTCTACAAAAAGAGTGTTTCAAAAGTACTCTGTCAAAGAAATGTTAAACTCTGTTAGTTGAGTACACACATCACAAACAAGTTTCTGAGAATCCTTCCGTCTAGTCTATATGGGAAGATATTTCCTTTTACACCCTAGGCCTGAAGGACTTGAAATGTCCACTTCCTGGTATACAAAAAGAGTGTCTCAAACCTGCTCTATGAAAGGGAATGTTGACCTCTGTGACTTGAATGCAAACATCATAAAGAAGTTTCTGAGAATACTGCTGTCTACTTTTTTTATGTAACCCCGTTTCCATCAAAATCCTCAAATCTATCCAAATATCCATTTGCAGATTCCAAAAATAGAGTATTCAAACCAGCTCTTCCAATAGAAAGGTTCGACACTGTTACTTCAGTAGATTCAGCATAAACAAGTTTCTGAGATTGCTTCTATCTCATTTTTATGGGAAGATAGTTCCTTTTTCAACATATGCGCCAAAGCGCTCCAAATGTCCACTTCCAGATATTACAAAAACAGTGTTTAAAACCTGCTCTATGAAAGGGAATGTTCAACTTTGTGACTTGAATGTAAACATCACAAAGGGGCTTCTGAGAATGCGTCTGTCTAGATTTTCTGTGAAGATATTCCCGTTTCCAACGAAATCCTCAAAGGTATCCAAATATCCACTTGCAGATTCTACAAAAAGAGTGTTTCAAAAGTGCTCTATCTAAAGAAAAGTTCAACACTGTTTGTTGAGTACACACATCACAAACATGATTCTGTGAATGCTTCTGTCTTGTTTTAATGTTAAGTTATTTCCTTTTTCACCATAGGCCTCAAAGCGCTCGAAATGTCCACTTCCAGATACTACAAAAAGTGTTTCAAACCTGCTCTTTGAAATGGTGTGTTCAAATCTGTGACTTGAATGCAAACATCACAAAGAAGTTTCTGAGAATGCTGCTGTCCCCTTTTTATATGTAATCCCGTTTCCAACGAAATCCTCAAATTTATCCAAATATCCACTTGCAGATTGCAAAAAAAGAGTGTTTCAAAACTCCTCTATCAATAGAAAGGTTGAACACTGTTAGTTGAGTAGATACTGCATAAACAAGTTTCTGAGATTGCTTCTATCTCGCTTTTATGGGAACATATTTCGGTTTTTACCATACGCCTCAAAGCGCTCCAAATATCCAATTCCGGATACTACAAAAAGAGTGTTTCAAACCTGCTCTATGAAAGGGAATGTTCAACTCTGTGACTTGAATGGAAACATCACAAAGAAGTTTCTGAGAATGCTGCTGTCTACTTTTTATATCTAATCCCGTTTCCAACGAAATCCTCACAGCTATCCAAATATCCACTTGCAGATTCTACAAAAAGAGTGTTTCAAAACGGCTGTATCAAAAGAAAGGTCCGAATCTGTTAGTTGAGGACACACATCACAAAAAAGTTTCTGAAAAGGCTTCTGTCTTGTTTTTATAGGAAGATATTTCCTTTTTTACCATAGGCCTGAAAGCATTCCAAATGTCCAGTTCCAGACACTACAGAAAGACTGTTTCAAACCTGCTCTATGAAAGGGAATGTTCACCTCTGTGACTTGAATGCAAACATCACAAAGAAGTTTCTGAGAATTCTTCTGTTTAGATTTTATAGGAAGATTTTTCCGTTTCCAACGAAATCGTCAAACTTATCCAAATATCTACTTGCAGATACCACAAAAAGTGTGTTACAAAAGTCCACTATACAAAGAACGGTTCAAGTCGGTTAGTTGAGGACACACATTAGAAAAAAGTTTCTGTGAATGCTTTTGTCCAGATTTTCTGTGAATATATTCCCGTTTCCAACAAAATCCTTAAAGCTATCCAAGTATCCACTTGCAGATTCTACAAAAAGAGTGTTTCCAAAGTGGTCTATCAAAAGAAAGGTTCAACTCTGTGTGTTGACTACACACATCACAATCATGATTCTGAGAATGCTTCTGTCTAGTTTTTATGGGAAGATATTTCCTTTTTAACCATAGGCCTGAAAGCGTTCCAAGTGTTCACTTCCAGATACGACAAAAAGGGTGTTTCAACACTGCTCTCTGAAAGGGAATGCTCAGCTCTGTGACTTGAATGCAAACATCACAAAAAGTTTCTGAGAATGCTGCTGTCTTCTTATATGTAATCCCGTCTCCAACGAAATCCTCAAAGCTATCCAAATATCCACTTGCAGATTCTACAAAAAGAGTGTTTCAAAACTGCTGTATGAAAAAAAAGGTTCAAGACTGTTAGTTGAGGACACACATCACAAAGATGATTCTGAGAATGCTTCTGTCTTGTTTTTATGGGAAGATATTTCCTTTTTAACCCTAGGCCTGAAAGCGATACAAATGTCTACTTCCAGGTACTACAACAAGAGTGTTTCAAACCTGTTCTATGAAAGGGAATGCTCACCTCTGTGACGTGAATGCAAGCATCACAAAGAAGTTTCAGAGAATGCTTCTGTGTACATTTTATAGGAAGATATTCGCGTTTCCAACGAAATCCTCAGAGCTATCCAAATATGCACTAGCAGATTCTACAAAAAGAGTGTTTCAAAACTGCTGTATCAAAAGAAACATTCAAGTCTGTTAGTTGAGGACACACATCACAAATAAGTTTCTGAGAATGCTTCTGAATTGTTTTTAGGGGAACATATTCCCTTTTTCACCATCGGCCTGAAAGCATTGGAAATGTCCACTTACATATTCTACAAAAAAGCGTTTCAAACCTGCTCTATGAAAGGCAGTGTTCCACTCTGTGACTTGAATGGAAACATCACGAAGAAGTTTCTGAGAATACTACTGTCTAGATTTAATAGGAAGATATTCCCGTTTCCAACGAAATCCTCAAAGCTATCCAAATATCCACTTGCAGATACTTCAAAAAGAGTCTTTCAAAAGTGCTCTGTAAAATTAAAAGTTCAAGTCTGTTAGTTGAGGACACAAATCGCAAATAAGTTTCTGAGAATGCTTCTGTCATGTTTTTATGGGAAGATATTTCCTTTTTAACAATAGGCCTGAAAGCGTTCCAAATTTCCACTTCCAGATACTACAAAAAGAGTGTTTCAAACCTGCTCTGTGAATGGGAATGTTCAACTCTGTGACTTGAATGCAGACATCACAGAGAAGTCTCTGAGAATGCTGCTGTCTACTTTTTATATCTAATCCCACTTTCAACGAAATCCTCACATCTATCCAAATATCCACTTGTAGATTCCAAAAAAAGAGTGTTACATAACTGCTTTATCAAAAGAAAGGTTCAACTCTGTTTCTTGAGTAGATACAGCATAAACAAGTTTCTGAGACTGCTTCAATCTCGTTTTTATGGGAAGATATTTCCCTGTTGACCAAAGGCCTCAAAGGGCTCCAAATGTCCACTTCCAGATACTACCAAAACAATGTTTCAAACCTGCTCTTCGAAAGGAAATGTTCACGTCTGTGACTTGAATGCTAACATCACAAAGAAGTTTCTGAGAATGTTTCTGTCAAGATTTTCAATGAAGATATTCCCGTTTCCAAAGAAATCCTCAAAGCTATACAAATATCCACTTGCAGATTCTACAAATAGAGTGTTTCAAAATTGCTCTCTCAAAAGATAGGTTCAACTGTGTTAATTGAGTCCACAAATCACGAACATGATTCTGAGAATGCTTCTGTCCAGTTTTTGCGGGAAGATATTTTCTTTTTCACCATAGGCCTCAAAGCTCTCGAAATGTACACTTCCAGATACTACAAAAAGAGTGTTTCAAACCTGCTCTATGAAAGCGAGAGCTCAACACTGTGACGTGAATGCAACCATCACAAAGAATTTTCTGGGAAAGCTGCTGTCTACTTTTTATATGTAGTCCCGTTTCCAACGAAATCATGAAATCTATACAATTATCCACTTGCAGATTCCAAAAATGAGTGTTTCAGAACTCCTCTATAAATAGAAAGCTTCAAGACAGTTAGTTGAGTAGATACAGCATAAACAAGTTTCCGAGATTCCTTCTATCTCGTTTTTATGGGAAGATATTTCCTTTCTTATCATAGGCCACAAAGAGCTCCAAGTGTCCACTTCCAGATACTACAAAAAGAGTGTCTCAAACATGCTCTATGAAAGGTAATGTTCAACCCTGTGACTTGAATGGAAACATCACAAAGAAATTACTGAGAAAACTGCTGTCTACTTTTTGTATGTAATCCCGTTTCCAATGAAATCACCAAAGCTATCCAAATATCCACTGGCAGATTCTACAAAAAGAGTGTTTCAAAAGTGCTCTATCTAAAGAAAGGTTCAACACTGTTTGTTGAGTACACATCACAAACATGACTCTGTGAATGCTTCTGTCTTGTTTTAATGTGAAGATATTTCCTTTTTGCCCATAGGCCTCAGAGCACTCGAAATGTCCACTTCCAGATACTACAATAAGAGTCTTTCAAACCTGCTCTATGAAATGGTGTGTTCAACTCTGTGACTTGAATGCGAACATCACAAAGAAGTTTCTGAGAATGCTGCTGTCTTTTTATATGTAATCCCGTTTCCAATGAAATCCTCAAAGCTATCCAAATATCAACTTGCAGTTTCTACAAAAAGAGTGTTTCAAAACTGCTGTATCCAAAGAAAGGTTCAAGTCTGTTAGTTAAGGACACACATCACAATTAAGTTTCTGAGAAAGCTTCCGTCTTGTTTTTATGGGAAGATATTCCCTTTTTAACCGTACGCCTCAAAGCGTTCCAATTGTCCACTTCCATATACTACAAAAAGAGTGTTTCAAACCTGCTCTATGAAAGGGAATGCTCAACTCTGTGACCTGAAGGCACACATCACAAAGAAGTTTCTGAGAATGCACCTGTCTAATTTTTATATGTAATCCCGATTCCAATGAAACCCTCAAATTTATCCAAATATGCACTTGCAGGTTTCAAAAAAAGAGTGCTTCGCACATGCTCTATGAGGAGAAAGGTTCCACATTGTTAGATGAGTAGATACAGCATAAACAAGTTTCTGAGTTTACTTCTATCTCGTTTTTATGGAAGATATTTCCTTTCTTACCATAGCCCACAAAGCGCTCCAAATGTCCACTTCCAGATACTACAAAAAGAATGTCTCAAACCGGCATTATGAAGGGGAATATTCAACCCTGTGACTTGAATGGAAGCATCACAAAGAAGTTACTGAGAATGCTGCCGTCTACTTTTTATGTGTAATCCCGTTTCCAACAAAATCCTCAAAGATATCCTAATATCCACTGGCAGATTATACAAAAAGAGTGCTTCAAAAGTGTTCTACCTAAAGAAAGATTCAACTCTGTTTGTTGACTACACACATCACAAACATGATTCTGAGAATGCTTCTGTCTTGTTTTAATGGGAAGATATTTCCTTTTTCACCATAGGCCTCAAAGCGCTCGAAATGCCCACTTCCAGATACTACAAAAAGAGTGTTTCAAACCTGATCTGTGAAATGGTGTGTTCAACTCTGTGACTTCAATGCAAATATCTCAAAGAATTTTCTGAGAAGGTTTTTCTCAAGATTTTATATGAAGTTACTCCCGTTTCCAACGAAATCCTCAAATCTATCCAAATATGGAGTTGCAGATACCAAAAAAAGAGTGTTTCAAAACTGCTCTATCGATAGAAAGGTTCACCACTGTTAGTTGGGTAGATACAGCATAAACAAGGTTCTGAGATTGCTTCTATCTCGTATTTAAGGGAAATATTACCATTTTTACCATAGGCCTCAAAGTGCTCCAAATATCCACTTCCACATACTACAAAAAGTGTTTCAAACCTGCTCTATGAAAGGGAATGTTCAACTCTGTGACTGGAATGGAAACATCACAAAGAAGTTTCTCAGAATGCTGCTGTCTACTTTTTATCTGTAATCCCGCTTCCAACAAAATCCTCAGAGCTATCCAAATATCCACTTGCAGATTCTACAAAAAGAGTGTTTCAAAACTGCTGTATCAAAAGAATGGTTCAAGTCGGTCAGTTGAGGACACACATCACAAAGAAGTTTCTGAGAATGCTTCTGTCTTGTTTTTATGGGAAGATATTTCCGTTTTAACCGTAGCCCTGAAAGCGATCCAAATGTCTACTTCCAGATACTACAACAAGAGTATTTCAAACCTGCTCTATGAAAGGCAATGTTCACCTCTGTGACTTGAATGCAAACGTCACAAAGAAGTTTCTGAGAATGCTTCTGTGTAGATTTTATAGGCAGATATTCCCATTTCCAACGAAATCCTCAAAGCTATCCAAATATCCACTTGCAGATTCTACAAAAACAGTGTTTCAAAACTGCTGTATCAAAACAAACGTTCAAGTCTGTTAGTTGAGGACACACATCACAAATAAGTTTCTCAGAATGCTTCTGAATTGTTTTTAGGGGAACATATTCCGTTTTTCACTGCAGGCCTGAAAGCATTGGAAATGTCGACTTACAGATTCTACAAAAAAGTGTTTCAAACCTGCTCTATGAAAGGGAGTGTTCCACTCTGTGACTTGAACGGAAAAATCACGAAGAAGTTTCTGAGAATACTTCTGCCTAGATTTAATAGGAAGATATTCCCGTTTACAACGAAATCCTCAAAGCTATCCAAATATCCGCTTGCAGATACTTCAAAAAGAGTGTTTCAAAAGTGCTCTATAAAATTAAAAGTTCAAGTCGGTTAGTTGAGGACACAAATCACAAATAAGTTTCTGAGAATGCTTCTGTCTTGTTTTTATGGGAAGATATTTCCTTTTTAACCATAGGCCTGAAAGCGTTCCAAATTTCCACTTCCAGATACTACAAAAAGAGTGTTTCAAACCTGCTCTATGAATCGGAATGTTCAACTCTGTGACTTGAATGGAAACATCACAGAGAAGTTTCTGAGAATGCTGCTGTCTACTTTTTATGTCTAATCCTGTTTCCAACGAAATCCTCAAATCTATCCAAATATCCACTTGCAGATTCCAAAAAAGGAGTGTTACATAACTGCTTTATCAAAAGAAAGGTTCAACTCTGTTTGTTGAGTAGACACAGCGTAATCAAGTTTCTGAGATTGCTTCAATCTCGTTTTTATGGGAAGATATTTCCCTTTTGACCATAGGCCTCAAATCGCGCCAAATGTCCACTTCGGGATACTACCAAAACAGTGTTTCAAACCTGCTCTACGAAAGGAAATGTTCACCTCTGTGACTTGAACGCTAACATCACAAAGAAGGTTCGGAGAATGTTTCGGTCAAGATTTTCAATGAAGATATTCCCGTTTCCAAAGAAATCCTTAAAGCTATACAACTATCCACTTGCAGATTCTACCAACAGACTGCTTCAAAATTGCTCTATCAAAAGAGAGGTTCAACTGTGTTAGTTGAGTCCACAAATCTCAAACCTGATTCTGAGAATGCTTCCGTCCAGTTTTTGTGGGAAGATATTTCCTTTTTCACCATAGGCCTCAAAGCTCTCGAAATGTACACTTCCAGATACTGCAAAAAGAGTGTTTGAAACCTGCTCTATGAAAGGGAGTGTTCAACTCTGTGACTTGAATGCAAATATCACAAAGGTGTTTCTGGGAATGCTGCTGTCTACCTTTTATATGTAGTCCCTTTTCCAACGAAATCGTCAAATCTATACAAATATCCACTTGCAGATTCCAAAAAAAGAGTGTTTCAAAACTGCTCTATCAATAGAAAGCTTCAAGACTGTTAGTTGAGTAGATACAGCATAAACAAGTTTCTGAGATTCCTTCTATCTCGTTTTTATGGGAAGATGTTTGCTTTTCCACCATAGGCCCCAAAGCGCTACAAATGTCCACTTCCAGATACTACAAAAAGAGTGTTTCAAACCTGCTCTATGAAAGGAAATGTTCAACTCTGTGACTTCAATGCAAACATCTCAAAGAAGTTTCTGAGAATGCAGCTGTCTACTTTTTATATGTAATCCTATTTCCAACGAAATCCTCAAAGCAATCCAAATGTGCACTTGCAGATTCTACAAAAAGAGTGTTTCCGAACTGCTGTATGAAAAGACAGGTTCAAGTCTGTTAGTGGAGGACAAACATCACAAAGCAGTTTCTGAGAAAGCTTCTGTCTTGTTATAATGGGAAAATATTTCATTTTAAACCATAGGCCTGAAAGTGTTCCAAGTGTCCACTTCCAGATACTAGAAAAAGAGTGTTTCAAACCTGCTCTGTGAAAGGGAATGCTCCACTCTCAGACTTCAATGCAAACATCACAAAGAAGTTTCTGAGAACGCTGCTGTCTACTTTTTATATGTAATCCTGTTTCCAACGAAATCCTCAAATCTATGCAAATATCCACTTGCAGATACCAAAAAAAGAGTGTTTCAAACCTGCTCTACCAATAGATAGGTTCAACACTGTTACTTGAGTAGATACAGCATAAACAAGTTTCTGAGATTGCTTCTATCTCGTTTTTATGGGAAGACATTTCCTTTTTCACCATAGGCCTCAAAGCGCTCCAAATGTCCACTTTCAGAAACTACAAAAAGAGTGTTTCAAACCTGCTCCATGAAGGGGAATGTTCAACTCTGTGAATTGAAGGTAAACATCACAAAGGTGTTTCTGAGAATGCTTCTGTCTAGATTTTCTATGAAGATATTCGCGTTTCCAAAGATATCCTCAAAGCTATCCAAATATCCACTTGCAGATTCTACAAAAACAGTGTTTTAAAAGTGCTCTATCAAAAGAAAGCTTTAATTCTGTTTGTTGAGGACACACATCACAAACATGATTCTGTGAATGCTTCTGTCTAGTTTCAATGGGAAGATGCTCCCTTTTTTACCGTAGGCCTCAAAGCGTTCCAAATGTCCTCTTCCACATACTACAAAAAGAGTGTTTGAAACCTACTCTTTGAAAGGAAATATTCAACTCTGTGACTTGAGTGCAAACATCCCAAAGAAGTTTCTGAGAATGTTGCTGTCTACTTTTTATATGTAATCCCGTTTCCAACGAAATCTTCAAAACTATCCAAATATCCACTTGTAGATTCTACAAAAAGAGTATTTCAAAACTGCAGTATCAAAAGAAAGGTTCAAGGGTGTTAGTTCAGGACACACATCCCAAATGAGTTTCTGAGAATGCTTCTGTCTTGTTTTTATCGGAAGAAATTTCCTTTTTAATCATAGGCCTGAAAGCTTTCCAAATGTCCACTTCCAGATACTACAAAACGACTGTTTCAAACCTGCTCCATGAAAGGGAATGTTCATCTCTGTGACTTGAATGCAAACATCACAAAGAAATTTCTGAGATTGCTGCTGTCTAATTATATGTGTAATCCCGTTTCCAACGAAATCCTCAAATCTATCCAAATATCCAATTGCAGATTCCAAAAAAAGAGTGTTTCAAAAGTGCTATACCAATAGATAGGTCCAACACTGTTACTTGCGTAGATACAGCATAAACAAGTTTCTCAGATTCCTTCTATCTCGTTTTTATGGGAAGATACTTCCTTTTTCACCATAGGCCCCAAAGCACGCCAAATGTCCACTTCCAGATACTACAAAAAGAGTGTTTCAAACCTGCTCTATGAAAGGGAATGTTCAACTCTGTGACGTGAAAGTAAACATCACAAAGTTGTTTCTGAGAATGATTCTGTCTAGATTTTCTAGGATGATATTCCCGTTTCCAACGAAATCCTCAAATCTATCCAAATATCAACTTGCAAATTTTAAAAAAGAGTGTTTCAAAACTGCTCTATCAAAAGAAAACTTTAACTCTGTTTGTTGTGTGCAAACATCAAAAACATGATTCTGAGAATGCTTCTGTCTAGTTTTAGTGGCAACATATTTCCTTTTTCACCATAGGCCTCAAAGCGATCGAAATGTCCACTTCCAGATACTACAAAAAGTGTGTCTCAAACCTGCTCCATGAAAGGGATTGTTCAACTCTGTGACTTGCATGGAAACATCACAAAGTAGTTTCCGAGAATGCTGCTGTCTACTTTTTATCTGTAATCCCGTTTCCAATGAAATAATCAAATCTATCCAAATATCCCTTGCGGATTCCAAAAAAAGAGTGTTTCACACCTGCTCTATCAATAGAAAAGTTCACCACTGTTAGTTGAGTAGATAGAGCATAAACAAGTTTTTGAGATTGCTTCTATCTCGTTTTTATGGAAGATATTTACTTTTTTACCATAGGTCACAAAGCGCTCCAAATGTCCACTTGCAGATAATACAAAAAGTTTGTCTCAAACCTGCTATATGAAAGGGAATCTTCAACTCTGTGATTTGAATGGAAACATCACAAAGAAGATTCTGAGAATGCTTCTGTCTAGATTTTATAGGAAGATAATCCCTTTCCAATGAAATTCTAAAAGCTATCGAAAAGTCCACTTGCAGATTCTTAAAAAAGACTGTTTCCAAACTGCTGTATGAAAAGACAGATTCAAGTCTCTTAGTGGAGGACACACATCAAAAATAAGTTTCTGAGAATGCTTCTGTCTTGTTTTTATGGGAAGATATATCCTTTTTAACCATAGGCCTGAGACCGTTCAAAATATCCACTTACAGATGCTGCAAAAAGAGTGTTTCAAACCTGCTCTATGAAAGGGAATGTTCAACTCTGTGACTTGAATGCAAACCTCACAAAGAAGTTTCTGAGAATGCTGCTGTCTACTTTTTATCTGTAATCCCGTTTCCAACGAAATTCTCAAGTCTATACAAATATCCACCGGCAGATTCCAAAAAAGAGTGTTTCACATGTGCTCTATCAATGGAAAATTTCAACACTGCTAGTTGAGTAGATAGGGCATAAACGAGTTTTTCAGATTGCTTCTGTCTCGTTTTTATGGGAAGATATTCCCTTTTTTACCAGAGGCTACAAAGCGCTCCAAATGTCCACTTCCAGATACTACAAAAAGAGGGTTTCAAACCTGCTCTATGAAAGGGAAAGTTCAAATCTGTGACTTCAATGCAAACATCACAAAGAAGTTCCTGAGAATGCTGCTGTCTAATTTTTATATGTAATCCCGTTTCCAACAAAATACTCAGAGCTATCCAAATATCTATTTGCAGATTCTACAAAAACAGTGTTTCAAAACTCCTGTATCAAAAGAAAGGTTCAAGTCTGTTACCTGAGAACAGACATCACAAGTTTCTGAGAATGCATCTGTCTTGTTTTTTAGGAAGATATATCCTTTTTAACAATAGGTCTCAGACTGTTCCAAATATCCACTTCCAGATACTACAAAAAGAGTGTTTCAAAAGTGCTCTATAGAAAGAAAGCTTAAACACTGTTTATTCAGTACACACATCAAAAACATGATTCTGAGAATGCTTCTGTCTAGTTTTAATGTGAAGATATTTCCTTTTTCACCATTGGCCACAAAGCGCCCGAAATTTCCACTTCCAGATACTAGAAAAAGAGTGTCTCAAACCTGCTCTATGAAAGGGAATATTCAACTCTGTGAGTTGAATGCAAACATCACAAAGAAGTTTCTGAGAATGCTGCTGTCTACTTTTTATATGTAATCAAGTTTCCAACGAAATCCTCAAAGCTATCCAAATATCCACTTGCAGATTCTACAAAAAGAGTGTTTCAAAACTGCTGTATCAAAAGAAAGGTTCAAGTCTGTTAGTGGAGGACACACATCAGAAACAAGTTTCTGAGAATGCTTCTGTCTTGTTTTTAAGGGAAGATATTTCCTTTTTAACATAGGCCTCAAAGCGTTCCAAATGTCCACTTCCAGATACTAGAAAACGACTGTTTCAAACCTCCTCTATGAAAGGGAATGTACAACTCTGTGACTTGAGTGCAAACATCACAAAGAAGTTTCTGAGAATGCTGCTGTCTACTTTTTCTGTAATCCCGTTTCCAAGGAAATCCTCAAATCCATCCAAATATCCACTTGCAGATTCCATAAAAAGAGTATTTCACACCTCCTCTAGCAATAGAAAGGTTCAACACTGTTACTTGAGTAGAGAGAGCATAAACAAGTTTCTGAGACTGCTTCTATCTCGTTTTTATGGGAAGATATATACTTTTTTACATTAGGCCAAAAAGGTATCCAAATGTCCACTTCCAGATACTACAAAAGGATTGTCTCAAACCTGCTCTGTGAAAGGGAATGTTCAACTCTGTGACTTGAATGGAAACATCACAAAGAAGTTTCTGAGAATGCTGCTGTCTACTTTTTATATGTAATCACGTTTCCAATGAAATCGTCAGAGCTATCCAAATATCCAATTGCAGATTCTACAAAAAGAGTACTTCAGACCTGCTGTATCAAAACAAACATTCAAGTCTGTTAGTTGAGGACACACATCACAAATAAGTTTCTGAGACTGCTTCTGTCCTGTTTTTATGGGAAGATATTTCCTTTTTAACCATAGGCCTGAAAGCATTCCAAGTGTACAATTCCAGATCCTACAAAAAGAGTGTTTCAAACCTGCTCTATGAAATGGAATGCTCAACTCTCTGACTTGAAGGCAAACATCACAAAGAAGTTTCTGAGAATGCTGCTGTCTAATTTTTATATGTAATTCCGTTTCCAAAGAAATCCTCAAATGTATCCAAATATCCACTTGCAGATTCCAAAAAAAGAGTGTTTAAAACCTCCTCTGATAGGTTCAACACTGTTACTAGAGTAGCTACACCATAAACAAGTTTCTGAGATTCCTTCCATCTCGTTTTCCTGGGAAGATATTTCCTTTTTCACCATAGGCCTACAAGCGCTCAAAATATCCACTTCTAGATACCACAAAAAGAGTGTTTCAAACGTGCTCTATGAAAGGGAATGTTCAACTCTGTGACTTGAGTGCAAACATCACCAAGAAGTTTCTGAGAATGCTGCTGTCTACTTTTTATCTGTAATCCCGCTTCCAACGAAATCCTCAGTTCTATAGAAATATCCACTTCCAGATTCCACAAAAAGACTGTTTGACACCTGCTCTATCAATAGAAAGGTTCAACACTGTTAATTGAGTAGATAAAGCAAAAACAAGTTTCTGAGATTGCTTCTATCTCGTTTTTATGTTAAGATATTTCCTTTTGTACCATAGGCCACAAAGCGCTGCATATGTCCACTTCCAGATACTAGAAAAAGAGTGTTTCAAACCTGCTGTATGAAAGGGAATGTTCAACTCTGTGACCTGAATGGAAACATCAGAAAGGAGTTGCTGAGAATGCAGTTGTCTACTTTCTATGTGTAATCCCGTTTGCAACGAAATCCTCAGAGCTATCCAAATATCCACATGCAGATTCTACAAAAAGTGTGTTTGAAAACTGCTGTATCAAAAGAAAGGTTCAAGTCTGTTAGTTGAGGACACACATCACCAATAAGTTTCTGAGAATGCTGCTGTCTTCTTTTTATATTTAATCCCGTTTCCAACGAATTCTTCACAGCTATCCAAATATCCAATTGCAGATCCCAAAAAAAGAGTGTTTGAAACCTGATCTACCAATAGATAGGTTCAACACTCTTACTTCAGTAGATACAGCATAAACAAGTTTCTGAGATTGCTTCTATCTCGTTTTCATGGGAAGATATTTCCTTTTTCACCATAGGCCCCCAAGCACTCAAAATATCCACTTCTAGATACCACAAAAAGAGTGTTTCAAACCTGCTCTATGAAAGGGAATGTTCAACTCTGTGACTTGAATGTAAACATCACAAAGGTGTTTCTGAGAATGCTTCTGTCTAGATTTTCTATGAAGATGATCCCTTTTCCAACGAAATCGTCAAAGCTATCCAAATATCCACATGCAAATTCTACTGAAAGAGTGTTTCAAAAGTGCTATATCAAAAGTAAGGTTCAACTCTGTTTGTTGAGTACACATATCACAAACATAATTCTGAGAATGCTTCTGTGTAGTTTTTATGGGCAGATAATTCCTTTATAACCATACACCTGAAAGCGTTCCAAATGCCCACTTCCAGATACTACAAAACGACTGTTTCACACCTCCTCTATTAAAGGGAATATTCAACTCTGTGACTTGAATGCAAACATCACAAAGAAGTTTCTGAGAATGTTGCTGTCTACTTTTTATCCTTATTCCCGCTTCAAACGATATCCTAAGTTCTATAGAAATATCCACTTGCAGATTCCGAAAAAAGAGTGTTTCACACCTGCTCTATCAGTAGAAAGGTTCAACACTGTCAGTTGAGCCGATAGAGCATAAACAAGTTGCTGAGATTGCTTCTATCTTGTTTTTATGGGAAGATATTTCCTTTTTTACCTTAGGCCAGAAAGCGCTGTAAATGTCCACTTCCAGATACTAAAAAAAGAGTGTTACAAACCTACTCTATGAACGGGAATGTTCAATTCTGTGACTTGAATGTAAACATCACAAAGGTGTTTCTGAGAATGCTTCTGTCTAGATTCTCTATGAAGATATTCCCGTTTCCAATGAAATCCTCAAAGCTATCCAAACATCCACTTGCAAATTCTACAGAAAGAGTGTTTCAAAAGTGCTCTAACAAAAGAAAGTTTCAACTCTGTTTGTTGAGTACACACATCACAAACATGATTCTGAGAATGCTTCTATCTAATTTTAATGGGAAGATATTTCCTTTTTAAACGTATGCCTGAAAGCGTTCAAATTGTTCACTTCCAGATACTACAAAACGACTGTTTCACACATGCTCTATGAAAGTGAATGTTCACCTCTGTGACATGAATGCAAATATCACAAAGAAGTTTCTGAGAATGCTTCTGTCTAGATTTTATAGGAAGATATTCCCGTTTCCAACAAAACCGTAAAAGCTATCCAAATATCCACTTGCAGATACAACAAAAAGATTGTTTCAAACGCGCTCTATAAAAAGAAAGGTTCAAGCCCATTAGTTCAGGAAACATATCAGAAATAAGTTTCTTAGAAAGCTTCTGTCTTGTTTTTATGGGAAGATATTTCCTTCTTCACCGTAGGCCAGAAAGCGTTGGAAATGTCCACTTCCAGATACTACAAAAAGAGTGTTTCAAAATTGCTGTCAAACGCAAGGTTCAAGTCTGTTAGTTGAGGACACACATCACAAATAAGTTTCTGAGAAAGCTTCCGTCTTTTTTTTTATGGGAAGATATTTCCTTTTTAACGATTGGCCTGATACTGTTCCAAATGTCCACTTCCAGATTCTACACAAAGAGTGTTTCAAACGTGCTCTATGAAAGGGAATGTTCAACTCCGTGACTTGAGTGCAAACATCACCAAGAAGTTTCTGAGAATGCTGCTGTCTACTTTTTATCTGTAATCCCGCTTCCAACGAAATCCTCAGTTCTATAGAAATATCCACTTCCAGATTCCACAAAAAAGAGTGTTTGACACCTGCTCTATCAATAGAAAGGTTCAACACTGTTAGTTGAGTAGATAAAGCAAAAACAAGTTTCTGAGATTGCTTCTATCTCGTTTTTATGTTAAGATATTTCCTTTTATACCATAGGCCACAAAGCGATGCATATGTCCACTTCCAGAGACTAGAAAAAGAGTGTTTCAAACCTGCTGTATGAAAGGGAATGTTCAACTCTGTGACTTGAATGGAAACATCACAAAGAAGTTGCTGAGAATGCAGTTGTCTACTTTCTACGTGTAATCCTGTTTGCAACGAAATCCTCAGAGCTATCCAAATATCCACATGCAGATTCTACAAAAAGAGTGTTTGAAAACTGCTGTTTCAAAAGAAAGGTTCAAGTCTGTTAGTTGAGGACACACATCACCAATAAGTTTCTGAGAATACTTCCGTCTTGTTTTTATAGGAAGATAGTTCCTTTTTAACCAAAAGCCTGATACCATTCCAAATGTCCTCTTCCAGATACTAGAAAAAGACTGTTTCAAACCTGCTCTATGAAAGGGAATGTTCAACTCTGTGACTTCAATGCAAACGTCACAAAGAAGATTCTGAGAATTCTGCTGTCTACTTTTTATACGTAATCCCGTTTTCAACGAAATCCTCAAAGCTATCCAAATGTCCACTTACAGAGTCTACAAAAAGACTGTTTCCAAACTGCTCTATGAGAAGACAGGTTCAAGTCTGTTAGTGGAGGACACACATCACAAATAAGTTTCTGAGAATGCTTCTGTCTTGTTCTTTTGGGAAGATATGTCCTTTTTAACTGTAGGCCTGAAAGCTTTCCAAGTGTCCAATTCCAGATACTACAAAAAGAGTGTTTCAAACCTGCTGTATGAAACGGAATGCTCAACTGTCTGACTTGAATGCAAACATCACAAGGAAGTTTCTGAGAATGCTGCTGTCTAGTTTTTATATGTAATTCCGGTTCCAACAAAATCCTCAAATGTATCCAAATATCCACTTGCAGATTCCAAAAAAAGAGTCTTTCAAACCTGCTCTACCAATAGATAGGTTGAACACTCTTACTTCACTAGATACAGCATAAACAAGATTCTGAGATTGTTTCCATCTCGTTTTCATGGGAAGATATTCACTTTTTCTCAATACTCCTCCAAGGGCTCAAAATGTCCAGTTCTAGATACTACAAAAAGAGTGTTTCAACCTGCTTTATGAAAGGGAATGTTCAACTGTGTGACTTGAATATAAACATCACAAAGATGTTTCTGAGAATGCTTCTGTCAAGATTTTCTATGAAGATATTCCCGTTTCCAACGAAATCCACAAATGTATCCAAATATCCACTTGCAGATTCAAAAAAACGATGTTTCAAACCTACTCTACCAATAGATAGGTTCAACACTGTTACTTCACTGGTTACAGCATAAACAAGTTTCTGAGATTGCTTCTATCTCGTTTTCATGGGAAGATATTTCCTTTTTCACCATAGGCCTCCAAGCGCTCAAAATGTGCACTTCTAAATACTACAAAAAGAGTGTTTCAAACCTGCTCTCTGAAAGGGAATGTTCAACTCTGTGACTAGAATGTAAACAACACAAAGGGGTTTCTGAGAATGCTTCTGTCTAAATTTTCTATTAAGATATTCCCGTTTCCAATGAAATCCTCAGAGCTATCCAAATATCCACTTGCAGATTCTACCAAAAGACTGTTTCAAAACTGCTGTATCAAAAGAAAGGTTCAAGTATGTTAGTTGAGGACACACATCACAAATAAGTTTCTTTGAATGCTTCCGTCTTGTTTTTATTGGAAGATATTCCTTTTTAACCATAGGCCTGATGCCGTTCCAAATGTCCACTTCCAGATACTACAGAAAGAGTGTTTCAAACCTGCTATATGAAAGACGATGTTCAACTCTGTGACTTGAATGCAAACATCACAAAGAAGTTTCTGAGAATGATTCTGTCTAGATTTTATAGGAAGATATTCCCGTTTCCAACGAAATAGTCAAAGCTATCCAAATATCCACTTGCGGATACAACAAAAGGAGTCTTTCAAACGTGCTCTATAAAAAGAAAGGTTTAAGTCCGTCAGTTGAGGACACACATCCGAAATAAGTTTCTGAGAATGCTTCTGTCTTGTTTTTATGGGAAGATACTTCCTTCTTCACCGTAGTACAGAAAGCGTTGGAAATGTCCACTTCCAGATACTACAAAAAGAGTGTTTCAAACCTGCTCTATGAGAGAGAATGTTCAACTCTGTGACTTGGATGCAAACATCACAACGAAGTGTCTGAGAATGCTGCTGTCCACTTTTTATATGTAATCCCGTTTCCAAAGAAATCCTCAAAGCTACCCAAATGACCACTTGCAGATACTACAAAAAGAGTGTTTCCAAACAGCTGTATGAAAAGACAGGTTCAAGTCTGTTAGTGGAGGACACACATCACAAATAAGTTTCTGAGAATGTTTCTGTCTTGTTTTTATGGGAATATATTTCCTTTTTAACCGTAGGCCTGAAAGCGTTCCAAGTGTCCACTTCCAGATAATACAAAAAGATTGTTTCAAACCTGCTCTGTGAAACGGAATGCTCAACTCTCTGACTTGAATGCATATTTCACAAAGAAGTTTCTGAGAATGCTGCTGTCTGGTTTTTATATGTAATTCCGTTGCCAACGAAATCCTCAAATGTATCCAAATATCCACTTGCAGTTTCCACAAAAGAATTTTTGAAACCTGCTCTACCAATAGATAGGTTCAACACTGTTACTTCAGTAGATACAGCATAAACAAGTTTCTGAGATTGCTTCTATCTCGTTTTCATGGGAAGATATTTCCTTTTTCACCATAGGCCCCCAAGCGCTCAAAATGTCCACATCTAGATACTACAAAAAGAGTGTTTTAAACCTTCTCTATGAAAGGGAATGTTCAACTCTGGGACTTGAATGTAAACATCACAAAGTGTTTCTGAGAATGCTTCTGTCTAGATTTTCTATGAAGATATTCCCGTTTCCAAAGAAATCCTCAAAGCTATCCAAATATTCACTTGCACATTCTACAAAAAGAGTGTTTCAAAAATACTCTATCAAAAGAAATGTTCACCACTGTTTGTTGAGTACACACAGCACAAACATGATTCTGAGAATGCTTCTGTCTAGTTTTCATGGGAAGATACTTCGTTTTTAAACATATGCCTGAAAGCATTCCAAATGTATACATCCACATACTACAAAATGACTGTTTCACACCTGCTTTATGAAACGGAATGTTCAACTCTGTGACTTGAATGCAAACGTCACAAAGAAGTTTCTGACAATGCTGCTGTCTACTTCTTAACTGTAATCCCGCTTCCAACGAAATCCTCAGTTCTATGGAAATATCCACTTGCAGATTCGAAAAAAAGAGTGTTTCTAACCTGCTCTAACGATAGATAGGTTCAACACTGTTACTTCAGTAGATACAGCATAAACAAGTTTCTGAGATTGCTTCTATCTCGTTTACATGGGAAGATGTTTCCTTTTACACCGTAGGCCTCCAAGCGCTCAAAATGTCCACTTCTAGATACTACAAAAAGAGTGTTTCAAACCTGCTCTATGAAAGGGTATGTTCAATTCTGTGACTTGAATGTAAACATCACAAAGGTGTTTCTGAGAATGCTGCTGTCTAGTTTTTATATGTATTTCCGTTTCCAACGAAATCCTCCCATGTATCCAAATATCCACTTGCAGATTCCAAAAAAAGAGTGTTTCAAACCTGATCTACCAATAGATAGCTTCAACACTCTTACTTCAGTAGATACAGCAGAAACAAGTTTCTGAGATTGTTTCTATCTCGTTTTCATGGGAAGATATTTCCTTTTTCACCTTTCGCATCCAAGCGCTCAAAATGTCCATTTCTAGATACGACAAAAAGAATGTTTCAAACCTGCTCTATGAAAGGGAATGTTCAACTCTGTGACTTGAATGCAAACATCACAAACATGTTTCTGAGAATGTTGCTGCCTACTTTTTATACGTAATCCCGTTTTCAACGAAATCCTCAAAGCTATCCAAATGTCCACTTACAGAGTCTACAAAAAGACTGTTTCCAAACTGCTCTATGAGAAGACAGGTTCAAGTCTGTTAGTGGAGGACACACATCACAAATAAGTTTCTGAGAATGCTTCTGTCTTGTTCTTTTGGGAAGATATGTCCTTTTTAACTGTAGGCCTGAAAGCTTTCCAAGTGTCCACTTCCAGATACTACAAAAAGAGTGTTTCAAACCTGCTGTATGAAACGGAATGCTCAACTGTCTGACTTGAATGCAAACATCACAAAGAAGTTTCTGAGAATGCTGCTGTCTAGTTTTTATATGTAATTCCAGTTCCAACAAAATCCTCAAATGTATCCAAATATCCACTTGCAGATTCCAAAAAAAGTGTCTTTCAAACCTGCTCTACCGATAGATAGGTTCAACACTGTTACTTCAGTAGATACAGCATAAACCAGTTTCTGAGATTGCTTCTGTCTCGTTTTAATGGGAAGATATTTCCTTTTTCGCCATAGGCCCCCAAGCGCTCAAAATGTCCACATCTAGATACTACAAAAAGAGTGTTTTAAACCTGCTCTATGAAAGGGAATGTTCAACTCCGGGACTTGAATGTAAACATCACAAAGTGTTTCTGAGAATGCTTCTGTCTAGATTTTCTATGAAGATATTCCCGTTTCCAACGAAATCCTCAAAGCTATCGAAATATCCACTTGCACATTCTACAAAAAGAGTGTTTCAAAACTGCTATATCAAAAGAAAGGTTCAAGTCTGTTAGCTGAGGACACACAACACAAATAAGTTTCTGAGAATGCTTCCATCTTGTTTTTATGGGACGATATTTCCTGTTTAACCATACGCCTGATACCGTTCCAAATGTCCACTTCCACATACTACAAAAAGAGTGTTTCGAACCTACTCTATGAAAGGCAATGTTCAACTCTGTGACTTGAATGGAAACATCACAAAGAAGTTTCTCAGAATGCTGCTGTGTACTATTTGTCTGTAATCCCGCTTCCAACGAAATCCTCGGTTCTATAGAAATATCCTCTTGCAGATTCCAAAAAAAGAGTGTTTCACACCTGCTCTATCAATAGAAAGGTTCAACAATGTTAGTTTTGTAGATAGAGCATAAACAACTTTCTGAGATTGCTTCTATCTCATTTTTGTGGGAGGATATTTCCTTTTTTACCATAGGCCACAAAGCGCTGCAAATGTCCACTTCCAGATCCTACAAAAAGAGTATTTCAAACCTGCTCTATGAAAGGGAATGTTCAACTCTCTGACTCCAATGGAAACATCACAAAGAAGTTTCTGACAATGCTTCTGTCTAGATTTTACAGGAAGATATTCCCGTTTCCAATGAAATCGTCAAAGCTATCCAAATATCCACTTGCAGACACAACAAAAAGAGTGTTTCAAACGTGCTCCCTAAAAAGAAAGGTTCAAGTCCGTTAGTTGAGGGCACACACGAGAAATAAGTTTCTGAGAATGTTTCTGTCTTGTTTTTACCGGAAGATATTTCCTTCTTCGCCGTAGGCAAGACAGCCTTGGAAATGTCCACTTCCAGATACTACAAAAAGAGTATTTCAAACCTGCTCTATGACAGGGAATGTTCAACTCTGTGACTTGAATGCAAACGTCAAAAAGAAGTTCTGAGAATGCTGCTGTCCACTTTTTATCTGTTATCCCGCTTCCAACGAAATCCTCAAAGCTATCCAAATGTCCACTTGGAGATTCTACAAAAAGAGTGTTTCCAAACGGCTGTATGAAAACACAGTTTCAAGTCTGTTAGTGGTGGACACACATAACAAATAAGTTTCTGAGAATGTTTCTGTCTGGTTTTTATGAGAAGATATTTCCTTTTTCACCATAGGCCTCAAAGCGATCCAAGTGCCCACTTCCAGATACCACAAAAAGAGTGTTTCAAACCTGTGCAATGAAAGGGACAGTTCAACTCTGTGACTTGAATGGAAACATCACAAAGAAGTTACTGAGAATGTTGCTGTCTACTTTTTATATGTAATCCCGTTTCCAACGAAATCCTCAGAGCTATCCAAATACCCATTTGCAGATTCTACAAGAAGAGTGTTTAAAAGCTGCTGTATCAAAAGAAAGTTTCAAGTCTGTTAGTTAAGGACACACATCACAAATAAGTTTCTGAGAATGCTTCTGTGTTGTATTTATGGGAAGATATATCCTTTTTAACCCTATGCCTGATACCGTTCCAAATGTCCACTTCCAGATACTACAAAAAGAGTGTTACAAACCTGCTCTATGAAAGGGAATGTTCAACTCTGTGACTTGAATGCAAACATCACAAAGACGTTTCTGAGAATGCTTCTGTCTAGATTTTATAGGGAAATATTCCCGTTTCCAACGAAATCGTCAAAGCTATCCAAATATCCACTTGCAGATACAACGAAAAGAGTGGTTCAAACGTGCTCTATAAAAAGAAAGGTTCAAGTCCGTTAGTTGAGGACACACATCAGAAATAAGTTTCTGAGAATGCTTCTGTCTTGTTTTTATGGGAAGATACTTCCTTCTCCACAGTAGTCCAGAAAGCGTTGGAAATGTCCACTTCCAGATACTACAAAAAGAGTGTTTCAAACCTGCTCTATGACAGGGAATGTTCAACTCTGTGACCTGAATGCAAACATCACAAAGAAGTTTCTGAGACTGCTGCTGTCCACTTTTTATATGTAATCCCGTTTCCAACGAAATCCTCAAAGTTATCCAAATGTCCACTTGCAGATTCTACAAAAAGAGTGTTTCCAAACTGCTGTATGAAAAGACAGGTTCAAGTCTGTTAGTGGAGGACACACATCACAAATAAGTTTCTGAGAATGTTTCTGTCTTGTTTTTATGGGAATATATTTCCTTTTTAACCGTAGGCCTGAAAGCGTTCCAAGTGTCCACTTCCAGATACTACAAAAAGAGTGTTTCAAACCTGCTCTGTGAAACGGAATGCTCAACTCTCTGACTTGAATGCATATTTCACAAAGAAGTTTCTGAGAATGCTGCTGTCTGGTTTTTATTGCAGATTCCAAAAAAAAGAGTGTTTCAAACCTGCTCTACCAATAGATAGCTTCAACACTCTTACTTCAGTAGATACAGCAGAAACAAGTTTCTGAGATTGTTTCTATCTCGTTTTCATGGGAAGATATTTCCTTTTTCACCTTTCGCATCCAAGCGCTCAAAATGTCCATTTCTAGATACGACAAAAAGAATGTTTCAAACCTGCTCTATGAAAGGGAATGTTCAACTCTGTGACTTGAATGCAAACATCACAAACATGTTTCTGAGAATGTTGCTGCCTACTTTTTATACGTAATCCCGTTTTCAACGAAATCCTCAAAGCTATCCAAATGTCCACTTACAGAGTCTACAAAAAGACTGTTTCCAAACTGCTCTATGAGAAGACAGGTTCAAGTCTGTTAGTGGAGGACACACATCACAAATAAGTTTCTGAGAATGCTTCTGTCTTGTTCTTTTGGGAAGATATGTCCTTTTTAACTGTAGGCCTGAAAGCTTTCCAAGTGTCCACTTCCAGATACTACAAAAAGAGTGTTTCAAACCTGCTGTATGAAACGGAATGCTCAACTGTCTGACTTGAATGCAAACATCACAAAGAAGTTTCTGAGAATGCTGCTGTCTAGTTGTTATATGTAATTCCAGTTCCAACAAAATCCTCAAATGTATCCAAATATCCACTTGCAGATTCCAAAAAAAGTGTCTTTCAAACCTGCTCTGCCGATAGATAGGTTCAACACTGTTACTTCAGTAGATACAGCATAAACCAGTTTCTGAGATTGCTTCTGTCTCGTTTTAATGGGAAGATATTTCCTTTTTCGCCATAGGCCCCCAAGCGCTCAAAATGTTCACATCTAGATACTACAAAAAGAGTGTTTTAAACCTGCTCTATGAAAGGGAATGTTCAACTCTGGGACTTGAATGTAAACATCACAAAGTGTTTCTGAGAATGCTTCTGTCTAGATTTTCTATGAAGATATTCCCGTTTCCAACGAAATCCTCAAAGCTATCGAAATATCCACTTGCACATTCTACAAAAAGAGTGTTTCAAAACTGCTATATCAAAAGAAAGGTTCAAGTCTGTTAGCTGAGGACACACAACACAAATAAGTTTCTGAGAATGCTTCCATCTTGTTTTTATGGGACGATATTTCCTTTTTAACCATACGCCTGATACCGTTCCAAATGTCCACTTCCACATACTACAAAAAGAGTGTTTCAAACCTACTCTATGAAAGGCAATGTTCAACTCTGTGACTTGAATGCAAACATCACAAAGAAGTTTCTCAGAATGCTGCTGTCTACTATTTGTCTGTAATCCCGCTTCCAACGAAATCCTCGGTTCTATAGAAATATCCTCTTGCAGATTCCAAAAAAAGAGTGTTTCACACCTGCTCTATCAATAGAAAGGTTCAACAATGTTAATTTTGTAGATAGAGCATAAACAACTTTCTGAGATTGCTTCTATCTCATTTTTGTGGGAGGATATTTCCTTTTTTACCATAGGCCACAAAGCGCTGCAAATGTCCACTTCCAGATCCTACAAAAAGAGTATTTCAAACCTGCTCTATGAAAGGGAATGTTCAACTCTCTGACTCCAATGGAAACATCACAAAGAAGTTTCTGACAATGCTTCTGTCTAGATTTTACAGGAAGATATTCCCGTTTCCAATGAAATCGTCAAAGCTATCCAAATATCCACTTGCAGACACAACAAAAAGAGTGTTTCAAACGTGCTCCCTAAAAAGAAAGGTTCAAGTCCGTTAGTTGAGGGCACACACGAGAAATAAGTTTCTGAGAATGTTTCTGTCTTGTTTTTATGGGAAGATATTTCCTTCTTCGCCGTAGGCAAGACAGCCTTGGAAATGTCCACTTCCAGATACTACAAAAAGAGTATTTCAAACCTGCTCTATGACAGGGAATGTTCAACTCTGTGACTTGAATGCAAACGTCAAAAAGAAGTTCTGAGAATGCTGCTGTCCACTTTTTATCTGTTATCCCGCTTCCAACGAAATCCTCAAAGCTATCCAAATGTCCACTTGGAGATTCTACAAAAAGAGTGTTTCCAAACGGCTGTATGAAAACACAGTTTCAAGTCTGTTAGTGGTGGATACACATAACAAATAAGTTTCTGAGAATGTTTCTGTCTGGTTTTTATGAGAAGATATTTCCTTTTTCACCATAGGCCTCAAAGCGATCCAAGTGCCCACTTCCAGATACCACAAAAAGAGTGTTTCAAACCTGTGCAATGAAAGGGACAGTTCAACTCTGTGACTTGAATGGAAACATCACAAAGAAGTTACTGAGAATGCTGCTGTCTACTTTTTATATGTAATCCCGTTTCCAACGAAATCCTCAGAGCTATCCAAATACCCATTTGCAGATTCTACAAGAAGAGTGTTTAAAAGCTGCTGTATCAAAAGAAAGTTTCAAGTCTGTTAGTTAAGGACACACATCACAAATAAGTTTCTGAGAATGCTTCTGTGTTGTATTTATGGGAAGATATATCCTTTTTAACCCTATGCCTGATACCGTTCCAAATGTCCACTTCCAGATACTACAAAAAGAGTGTTACAAACCTGCTCTATGAAAGGGAATGTTCAACTCTGTGACTTGAATGCAAACATCACAAAGACGTTTCTGAGAATGCTTCTGTCTAGATTTTATAGGGAAATATTCCCGTTTCCAACGAAATCGTCAAAGCTATCCAAATATCCACTTGCAGATACAACGAAAAGAGTGGTTCAAACGTGCTCTATAAAAAGAAAGGTTCAAGTCCGTTAGTTGAGGACACACATCAGAAATAAGTTTCTGAGAATGCTTCTGTCTCGTTTTTATGGGAAGATACTTCCTTCTCCACAGTAGTCCAGAAAGCGTTGGAAATGTCCACTTCCAGATACTACAAAAAGAGTGTTTCAAACCTGCTCTATGACAGGGAATGTTCAACTCTGTGACCTGAATGCAAACATCACAAAGAAGTTTCTGAGACTGCTGCTGTCCACTTTTTATATGTAATCCCGTTTCCAACGAAATCCTCAAAGTTATCCAAATGTCCACTTGCAGATTCTACAAAAAGAGTGTTTCCAAACTGCTGTATGAAAAGACAGGTTCAAGTCTGTTAGTGGAGGACACACATCACAAATAAGTTTCTGAGAATGTTTCTGTCTTGTTTTTATGGGAATATATTTCCTTTTTAACCGTAGGCCTGAAAGCGTTCCAAGTGTCCACTTCCAGATACTACAAAAAGAGTGTTTCAAACCTGCTCTGTGAAACGGAATGCTCAACTCTCTGACTTGAATGCATATTTCACAAAGAAGTTTCTGAGAATGCTGCTGTCTGGTTTTTATATGTAATTCCGTTGCCAACGAAATCCTCAAATGTATCCAAATATCCACTTGCAGTTTCCACAAAAGAATTTTTGAAACCTGCTCTACCAATAGATAGGTTCAACACTGTTACTTCAGTAGATACAGCATAAACAAGTTTCTGAGATTGCTTCTATCTCGTTTTAATGGGAAGATATTTCCTTTTTCACCATAGGCCCCCAAGCGCTCAAAATGTCCACATCTAGATACTACAAAAAGAGTGTTTTAAACCTTCTCTATGAAAGGGAATGTTCAACTCTGGGACTTGAATGTAAGCATCACAAAGTGTTTCTGAGAATGCTTCTGTCTAGATTTTCTATGAAGATATTCCCGTTTCCAAAGAAATCCTCAAAGCTATCCAAATATTCACTTGCACATTCTACAAAAAGAGTGTTTCAAAAGTACTCTATCAAAAGAAAGGTTCACCTCTGTTTGTTGAGTACACACAACACAAACATGATTCTGAGAATGCTTCTGTCTAGTTTTCATGGGAAGATACTTCGTTTTTAAACATATGCCTGAAAGCATTCCAAATGTATACATCCACATACTACAAAATGACTGTTTCACGCCTGCTTTATGAAACGGAATGTTCAACTCTGTGACTTGAATGCAAACGTCACAAAGAAGTTTCTGACAATGCTGCTGTCTACTTTTTAACTGTAATCCCGCTTCCAACGAAATCCTCAGTTCTATGGAAATATCCACTTGCAGATTCGAAAAAAAGAGTGTTTCTAACCTGCTCTACCGATAGATAGGTTCAACACTGTTACTTCAGTAGATACAGCATAAACAAGTTTCTGAGATTGCTTCTATCTCGTTTACATGGGAAGATGTTTCCTTTTACACCGTAGGCCTCCAGGCGCTCAAAATGTCCACTTCTAGATACTACAAAAAGAGTGTTTCAAACCTGCTCTATGAAAGGGAATGTTCAATTCTGTGACTTGAATGTAAACATCACAAAGGTGTTTCTGAGAATGCTGCTGTCTAGTTTTTATATGTATTTCCGTTTCCAACGAAATCCTCCCATGTATCCAAATATCCACTTGCAGATTCCAAAAAAAGAGTGTTTCAAACCTGATCTACCAATAGATAGCTTCAACACTCTTACTTCAGTAGATACAGCAGAAACAAGTTTCTGAGATTGTTTCTATCTCGTTTTCATGGGAAGATATTTCCTTTTTCACCTTTCGCATCCAAGCGCTCAAAATGTCCATTTCTAGATACGACAAAAAGAATGTTTCAAACCTGCTCTATGAAAGGGAATGTTCAACTCTGTGACTTGAATGCAAACATCACAAACATGTTTCTGAGAATGTTGCTGCCTACTTTTTATACGTAATCCCGTTTTCAACGAAATCCTCAAAGCTATCCAAATGTCCACTTACAGAGTCTACAAAAAGACTGTTTCCAAACTGCTCTATGAGAAGACAGGTTCAAGTCTGTTAGTGGAGGACACACATCACAAATAAGTTTCTGAGAATGCTTCTGTCTTGTTCTTTTGGGAAGATATGTCCTTTTTAACTGTAGGCCTGAAAGCTTTCCAAGTGTCCACTTCCAGATACTACAAAAAGAGTGTTTCAAACCTGCTGTATGAAACGGAATGCTCAACTGTCTGACTTGAATGCAAACATCACAAAGAAGTTTCTGAGAATGCTGCTGTCTAGTTTTTATATGTAATTCCAGTTCCAACAAAATCCTCAAATGTATACAAATATCCACTTGCAGATTCCAAAAAAAGTGTCTTTCAAACCTGCTCTACCGATAGATAGGTTCAACACTGTTACTTCAGTAGATACAGCATAAACCAGTTTCTGAGATTGCTTCTGTCTCGTTTTAATGGGAAGATATTTCCTTTTTCGCCATAGGCCCCCAAGCGCTCAAAATGTCCACATCTAGATACTACAAAAAGAGTGTTTTAAACCTGCTCTATGAAAGGGAATGTTCAACTCCGGGACTTGAATGTAAACATCACAAAGTGTTTCTCAGAATGCTTCTGTCTAGATTTTCTATGAAGATATTCCTGTTTCCAACGAAATCCTCAAAGCTATCGAAATATCCACTTGCACATTCTACAAAAAGAGTGTTTCAAAACTGCTATATCAAAAGAAAGTTCAAGTCTGTTAGCTGAGGACACACAACACAAATAAGTTTCTGAGAATGCTTCCATCTTGTTTTTATGGGACGATATTTCCTTTTTAACCATACGCCTGATACCGTTCCAAATGTCCACTTCCACATACTACAAAAAGAGTGTTTCGAACCTACTCTATGAAAGGCAATGTTCAACTCTGTGACTTGAATGCAAACATCACAAAGAAGTTTCTCAGAATGCTGCTGTCTACTATTTGTCTGTAATCCCGCTTCCAACGAAATCCTCGGTTCTATAGAAATATCCTCTTGCAGATTCCAAAAAAAGAGTGTTTCACACCTGCTCTATCAATAGAAAGGTTCAACAATGTTAGTTTTGTAGATAGAGCATAAACAACTTTCTGAGATTGCTTCTATCTCATTTTTGTGGGAGGATATTTCCTTTTTTACCATAGGCCACAAAGCGCTGCAAATGTCCACTTCCAGATACTACAAAAAGAGTATTTCAAACCTGCTCTATGACAGGGAATGTTCAACTCTGTGACTTGAATGCAAACGTCAAAAAGAAGTTCTGAGAATGCTGCTGTCCACTTTTTATCTGTTATCCCGCTTCCAACGAAATCCTCAAAGCTATCCAAATGTCCACTTGGAGATTCTACAAAAAGAGTGTTTCCAAACGGCTGTATGAAAACACAGTTTCAAGTCTGTTAGTGGTGGACACACATAACAAATAAGTTTCTGAGAATGTTTCTGTCTGGTTTTTATGAGAAGATATTTCCTTTTTCACCATAGGCCTCAAAGCGATCCAAGTGCCCACTTCCAGATACCACAAAAAGAGTGTTTCAAACCTGTGCAATGAAAGGGACAGTTCAACTCTGTGACTTGCATGGAAACATCACAAAGAAGTTACTGAGAATGCTGCTGTCTACTTTTTATATGTAATCCCGTTTCCAACGAAATCCTCAGAGCTATCCAAATACCCATTTGCAGATTCTACAAGAAGAGTGTTTAAAAGCTGCTGTATCAAAAGAAAGTTTCAAGTCTGTTAGTTAAGGACACACATCACAAATAAGTTTCTGAGAATGCTTCTGTGTTGTATTTATGGGAAGATATATCCTTTTTAACCCTATGCCTGATACCGTTCCAAATGTCCACTTCCAGATACTACAAAAAGAGTGTTACAAACCTGCTCTATGAAAGGGAATGTTCAACTCTGTGACTTGAATGCAAACATCACAAAGACGTTTCTGAGAATGCTTCTGTCTAGATTTTATAGGGAAATATTCCCGTTTCCAACGAAATCGTCAAAGCTATCCAAATATCCACTTGCAGATACAACGAAAAGAGTGGTTCAAACGTGCTCTATAAAAAGAAAGGTTCAAGTCCGTTAGTTGAGGACACACATCAGAAATAAGTTTCTGAGAATGCTTCTGTCTTGTTTTTATGGGAAGATACTTCCTTCTCCACAGTAGTCCAGAAAGCGTTGGAAATGTCCACTTCCAGATACTACAAAAAGAGTGTTTCAAACCTGCTCTATGACAGGGAATGTTCAACTCTGTGACCTGAATGCAAACATCACAAAGAAGTTTCTGAGACTGCTGCTGTCCACTTTTTATATGTAATCCCGTTTCCAACGAAATCCTCAAAGTTATCCAAATGTCCACTTGCAGATTCTACAAAAAGAGTGTTTCCAAACTGCTGTATGAAAAGACAGGTTCAAGTCTGTTAGTGGAGGACACACATCACAAATAAGTTTCTGAGAATGTTTCTGTCTTGTTTTTATGGGAATATATTTCCTTTTTAACCGTAGGCCTGAAAGCGTTCCAAGTGTCCACTTCCAGATACTACAAAAAGAGTGTTTCAAACCTGCTCTGTGAAACGGAATGCTCAACTCTCTGACTTGAATGCATATTTCACAAAGAAGTTTCTGAGAATGCTGCTGTCTGGTTTTTATTGCAGATTCCAAAAAAAAGAGTGTTTCAAACCTGCTCTACCAATAGATAGCTTCAACACTCTTACTTCAGTAGATACAGCAGAAACAAGTTTCTGAGATTGTTTCTATCTCGTTTTCATGGGAAGATATTTCCTTTTTCACCTTTCGCATCCAAGCGCTCAAAATGTCCATTTCTAGATACGACAAAAAGAATGTTTCAAACCTGCTCTATGAAAGGGAATGTTCAACTCTGTGACTTGAATGCAAACATCACAAACATGTTTCTGAGAATGTTGCTGCCTACTTTTTATACGTAATCCCGTTTTCAACGAAATCCTCAAAGCTATCCAAATGTCCACTTACAGAGTCTACAAAAAGACTGTTTCCAAACTGCTCTATGAGAAGACAGGTTCAAGTCTGTTAGTGGAGGACACACATCACAAAGAAGTTTCTGAGAATGCTTCTGTCTTGTTCTTTTGGGAAGATATGTCCTTTTTAACTGTAGGCCTGAAAGCTTTCCAAGTGTCCACTTCCAGATACTACAAAAAGAGTGTTTCAAACCTGCTGTATGAAACGGAATGCTCAACTGTCTGACTTGAATGCAAACATCACAAAGAAGTTTCTGAGAATGCTGCTGTCTAGTTGTTATATGTAATTCCAGTTCCAACAAAATCCTCAAATGTATCCAAATATCCACTTGCAGATTCCAAAAAAAGTGTCTTTCAAACCTGCTCTACCGATAGATAGGTTCAACACTGTTACTTCAGTAGATACAGCATAAACCAGTTTCTGAGATTGCTTCTGTCTCGTTTTAATGGGAAGATATTTCCTTTTTCGCCATAGGCCCCCAAGCGCTCAAAATGTCCACATCTAGATACTACAAAAAGAGTGTTTTAAACCTGCTCTATGAAAGGGAATGTTCAACTCTGGGACTTGAATGTAAACATCACAAAGTGTTTCTGAGAATGCTTCTGTCTAGATTTTCTATGAAGATATTCCCGTTTCCAACGAAATCCTCAAAGCTATCGAAATATCCACTTGCACATTCTACAAAAAGAGTGTTTCAAAACTGCTATATCGAAAGAAAGGTTCAAGTCTGTTAGCTGAGGACACACAACACAAATAAGTTTCTGAGAATGCTTCCATCTTGTTTTTATGGGACGATATTTCCTTTTTAACCATACGCCTGATACCGTTCCAAATGTCCACTTCCACATACTACAAAAAGAGTGTTTCGAACCTACTCTATGAAAGGCAATGTTCAACTCTGTGACTTGAATGCAAACATCACAAAAAGTTTCTCAGAATGCTGCTGTCTACTATTTGTCTGTAATCCCGCTTCCAACGAAATCCTCGGTTCTATAGAAATATCCTCTTGCAGATTCCAAAAAAAGAGTGTTTCACACCTGCTCTATCAATAGAAAGGTTCAACAATGTTAGTTTTGTAGATAGAGCATAAACAACTTTCTGAGATTGCTTCTATCTCATTTTTGTGGGAGGATATTTCCTTTTTTACCATGGGCCACAAAGCGCTGCAAATGTCCACTTCCAGATCCTACAAAAAGAGTATTTCAAACCTGCTCTATGAAAGGGAATGTTCAACTCTCTGACTCCAATGGAAACATCACAAAGAAGTTTCTGACAATGCTTCTGTCTAGATTTTACAGGAAGATATTCCCGTTTCCAATGAAATCGTCAAAGCTATCCAAATATCCACTTGCAGACACAACAAAAAGAGTGTTTCAAACGTGCTCCCTAAAAAGAAAGGTTCAAGTCCGTTAGTTGAGGGCACACACGAGAAATAAGTTTCTGAGAATGTTTCTGTCTTGTTTTTATGGGAAGATATTTCCTTCTTCGCCGTAGGCAAGACAGCCTTGGAAATGTCCACTTCCAGATACTACAAAAAGAGTATTTCAAACCTGCTCTATGACAGGGAATGTTCAACTCTGTGACTTGAATGCAAACGTCAAAAAGAAGTTCTGAGAATGCTGCTGTCCACTTTTTATCTGTTATCCCGCTTCCAACGAAATCCTCAAAGCTATCCAAATGTCCACTTGGAGATTCTACAAAAAGAGTGTTTCCAAACGGCTGTATGAAAACACAGTTTCAAGTCTGTTAGTGGTGGATACACATAACAAATAAGTTTCTGAGAATGTTTCTGTCTGGTTTTTATGAGAAGATATTTCCTTTTTCACCATAGGCCTCAAAGCGATCCAAGTGCCCACTTCCAGATACCACAAAAAGAGTGTTTCAAACCTGTGCAATGAAAGGGACAGTTCAACTCTGTGACTTGAATGGAAACATCACAAAGAAGTTACTGAGAATGCTGCTGTCTACTTTTTATATGTAATCCCGTTTCCAACGAAATCCTCAGAGCTATCCAAATACCCATTTGCAGATTCTACAAGAAGAGTGTTTAAAAGCTGCTGTATCAAAAGAAAGTTTCAAGTCTGTTAGTTAAGGACACACATCACAAATAAGTTTCTGAGAATGCTTCTGTGTTGTATTTATGGGAAGATATATCCTTTTTAACCCTATGCCTGATACCGTTCCAAATGTCCACTTCCAGATACTACAAAAAGAGTGTTACAAACCTGCTCTATGAAAGGGAATGTTCAACTCTGTGACTTGAATGCAAACATCACAAAGACGTTTCTGAGAATGCTTCTGTCTAGATTGTATAGGGAAATATTCCCGTTTCCAACGAAATCGTCAAAGCTATCCAAATATCCACTTGCAGATACAACGAAAAGAGTGGTTCAAACGTGCTCTATAAAAAGAAAGGTTCAAGTCCGTTAGTTGAGGACACACATCAGAAATAAGTTTCTGAGAATGCTTCTGTCTCGTTTTTATGGGAAGATACTTCCTTCTCCACAGTAGTCCAGAAAGCGTTGGAAATGTCCACTTCCAGATACTACAAAAAGAGTGTTTCAAACCTGCTCTATGACAGGGAATGTTCAACTCTGTGACCTGAATGCAAACATCACAAAGAAGTTTCTGAGACTGCTGCTGTCCACTTTTTATATGTAATCCCGTTTCCAACGAAATCCTCAAAGTTATCCAAATGTCCACTTGCAGATTCTACAAAAAGAGTGTTTCCAAACTGCTGTATGAAAAGACAGGTTCAAGTCTGTTAGTGGAGGACACACATCACAAATAAGTTTCTGAGAATGTTTCTGTCTTGTTTTTATGGGAATATATTTCCTTTTTAACCGTAGGCCTGAAAGCGTTCCAAGTGTCCACTTCCAGATACTACAAAAAGAGTGTTTCAAACCTGCTCTGTGAAACGGAATGCTCAACTCTCTGACTTGAATGCATATTTCACAAAGAAGTTTCTGAGAATGCTGCTGTCTGGTTTTTATATGTAATTCCGTTGCCAACGAAATCCTCAAATGTATCCAAATATCCACTTGCAGTTTCCACAAAAGAATTTTTGAAACCTGCTCTACCAATAGATAGGTTCAACACTGTTACTTCAGTAGATACAGCATAAACAAGTTTCTGAGATTGCTTCTATCTCGTTTTAATGGGAAGATATTTCCTTTTTCACCATAGGCCCCCAAGCGCTCAAAATGTCCACATCTAGATACTACAAAAAGAGTGTTTTAAACCTTCTCTATGAAAGGGAATGTTCAACTCTGGGACTTGAATGTAAGCATCACAAAGTGTTTCTGAGAATGCTTCTGTCTAGATTTTCTATGAAGATATTCCCGTTTCCAAAGAAATCCTCAAAGCTATCCAAATATTCACTTGCACATTCTACAAAAAGAGTGTTTCAAAAGTACTCTATCAAAAGAAAGGTTCACCTCTGTTTGTTGAGTACACACAACACAAACATGATTCTGAGAATGCTTCTGTCTAGTTTTCATGGGAAGATACTTCGTTTTTAAACATATGCCTGAAAGCATTCCAAATGTATACATCCACATACTACAAAATGACTGTTTCACGCCTGCTTTATGAAACGGAATGTTCAACTCTGTGACTTGAATGCAAACGTCACAAAGAAGTTTCTGACAATGCTGCTGTCTACTTTTTAACTGTAATCCCGCTTCCAACGAAATCCTCAGTTCTATGGAAATATCCACTTGCAGATTCGAAAAAAAGAGTGTTTCTAACCTGCTCTACCGATAGATAGGTTCAACACTGTTACTTCAGTAGATACAGCATAAACAAGTTTCTGAGATTGCTTCTATCTCGTTTACATGGGAAGATGTTTCCTTTTACACCGTAGGCCTCCAGGCGCTCAAAATGTCCACTTCTAGATACTACAAAAAGAGTGTTTCAAACCTGCTCTATGAAAGGGAATGTTCAATTCTGTGACTTGAATGTAAACATCACAAAGGTGTTTCTGAGAATGCTGCTGTCTAGTTTTTATATGTATTTCCGTTTCCAACGAAATCCTCCCATGTATCCAAATATCCACTTGCAGATTCCAAAAAAAGAGTGTTTCAAACCTGATCTACCAATAGATAGCTTCAACACTCTTACTTCAGTAGATACAGCAGAAACAAGTTTCTGAGATTGTTTCTATCTCGTTTTCATGGGAAGATATTTCCTTTTTCACCTTTCGCATCCAAGCGCTCAAAATGTCCATTTCTAGATACGACAAAAAGAATGTTTCAAACCTGCTCTATGAAAGGGAATGTTCAACTCTGTGACTTGAATGCAAACATCACAAACATGTTTCTGAGAATGTTGCTGCCTACTTTTTATACGTAATCCCGTTTTCAACGAAATCCTCAAAGCTATCCAAATGTCCACTTACAGAGTCTACAAAAAGACTGTTTCCAAACTGCTCTATGAGAAGACAGGTTCAAGTCTGTTAGTGGAGGACACACATCACAAATAAGTTTCTGAGAATGCTTCTGTCTTGTTCTTTTGGGAAGATATGTCCTTTTTAACTGTAGGCCTGAAAGCTTTCCAAGTGTCCACTTCCAGATACTACAAAAAGAGGGTTTCAAACCTGCTGTATGAAACGGAATGCTCAACTGTCTGACTTGAATGCAAACATCACAAAGAAGTTTCTGAGAATGCTGCTGTCTAGTTTTTATATGTAATTCCAGTTCCAACAAAATCCTCAAATGTATCCAAATATCCACTTGCAGATTCCAAAAAAAGTGTCTTTCAAACCTGCTCTACCGATAGATAGGTTCAACACTGTTACTTCAGTAGATACAGCATAAACCAGTTTCTGAGATTGCTTCTGTCTCGTTTTAATGGGAAGATATTTCCTTTTTCGCCATAGGCCCCCAAGCGCTCAAAATGTCCACATCTAGATACTACAAAAAGAGTGTTTTAAACCTGCTCTATGAAAGGGAATGTTCAACTCCGGGACTTGAATGTAAACATCACAAAGTGTTTCTGAGAATGCTTCTGTCTAGATTTTCTATGAAGATATTCCCGTTTCCAACGAAATCCTCAAAGCTATCGAAATATCCACTTGCACATTCTACAAAAAGAGTGTTTCAAAACTGCTATATCAAAAGAAAGGTTCAAGTCTGTTAGCTGAGGACACACAACACAAATAAGTTTCTGAGAATGCTTCCATCTTGTTTTTATGGGACGATATTTCCTGTTTAACCATACGCCTGATACCATTCCAAATGTCCACTTCCACATACTACAAAAAGAGTGTTTCGAACCTACTCTATGAAAGGCAATGTTCAACTCTGTGACTTGAATGGAAACATCACAAAGAAGTTTCTCAGAATGCTGCTGTGTACTATTTGTCTGTAATCCCGCTTCCAACGAAATCCTCGGTTCTATAGAAATATCCTCTTGCAGATTCCAAAAAAAGAGTGTTTCACACCTGCTCTATCAATAGAAAGGTTCAACAATGTTAGTTTTGTAGATAGAGCATAAACAACTTTCTGAGATTGCTTCTATCTCATTTTTGTGGGAGGATATTTCCTTTTTTACCATAGGCCACAAAGCGCTGCAAATGTCCACTTCCAGATCCTACAAAAAGAGTATTTCAAACCTGCTCTATGAAAGGGAATGTTCAACTCTCTGACTCCAATGGAAACATCACAAAGAAGTTTCTGACAATGCTTCTGTCTAGATTTTACAGGAAGATATTCCCGTTTCCAATGAAATCGTCAAAGCTATCCAAATATCCACTTGCAGACACAACAAAAAGAGTGTTTCAAACGTGCTCCCTAAAAAGAAAGGTTCAAGTCCGTTAGTTGAGGGCACACACGAGAAATAAGTTTCTGAGAATGTTTCTGTCTTGTTTTTACCGGAAGATATTTCCTTCTTCGCCGTAGGCAAGACAGCCTTGGAAATGTCCACTTCCAGATACTACAAAAAGAGTATTTCAAACCTGCTCTATGACAGGGAATGTTCAACTCTGTGACTTGAATGCAAACGTCAAAAAGAAGTTCTGAGAATGCTGCTGTCCACTTTTTATCTGTTATCCCGCTTCCAACGAAATCCTCAAAGCTATCCAAATGTCCACTTGGAGATTCTACAAAAAGAGTGTTTCCAAACGGCTGTATGAAAACACAGTTTCAAGTCTGTTAGTGGTGGACACACATAACAAATAAGTTTCTGAGAATGTTTCTGTCTGGTTTTTATGAGAAGATATTTCCTTTTTCACCATAGGCCTCAAAGCGATCCAAGTGCCCACTTCCAGATACCACAAAAAGAGTGTTTCAAACCTGTGCAATGAAAGGGACAGTTCAACTCTGTGACTTGAATGGAAACATCACAAAGAAGTTACTGAGAATGTTGCTGTCTACTTTTTATATGTAATCCCGTTTCCAACGAAATCCTCAGAGCTATCCAAATACCCATTTGCAGATTCTACAAGAAGAGTGTTTAAAAGCTGCTGTATCAAAAGAAAGTTTCAAGTCTGTTAGTTAAGGACACACATCACAAATAAGTTTCTGAGAATGCTTCTGTGTTGTATTTATGGGAAGATATATCCTTTTTAACCCTATGCCTGATACCGTTCCAAATGTCCACTTCCAGATACTACAAAAAGAGTGTTACAAACCTGCTCTATGAAAGGGAATGTTCAACTCTGTGACTTGAATGCAAACATCACAAAGACGTTTCTGAGAATGCTTCTGTCTAGATTTTATAGGGAAATATTCCCGTTTCCAACGAAATCGTCAAAGCTATCCAAATATCCACTTGCAGATACAACGAAAAGAGTGGTTCAAACGTGCTCTATAAAAAGAAAGGTTCAAGTCCGTTAGTTGAGGACACACATCAGAAATAAGTTTCTGAGAATGCTTCTGTCTTGTTTTTATGGGAAGATACTTCCTTCTCCACAGTAGTCCAGAAAGCGTTGGAAATGTCCACTTCCAGATACTACAAAAAGAGTGTTTCAAACCTGCTCTATGACAGGGAATGTTCAACTCTGTGACCTGAATGCAAACATCACAAAGAAGTTTCTGAGACTGCTGCTGTCCACTTTTTATATGTAATCCCGTTTCCAACGAAATCCTCAAAGTTATCCAAATGTCCACTTGCAGATTCTACAAAAAGAGTGTTTCCAAACTGCTGTATGAAAAGACAGGTTCAAGTCTGTTAGTGGAGGACACACATCACAAATAAGTTTCTGAGAATGTTTCTGTCTTGTTTTTATGGGAATATATTTCCTTTTTAACCGTAGGCCTGAAAGCGTTCCAAGTGTCCACTTCCAGATACTACAAAAAGAGTGTTTCAAACCTGCTCTGTGAAACGGAATGCTCAACTCTCTGACTTGAATGCATATTTCACAAAGAAGTTTCTGAGAATGCTGCTGTCTGGTTTTTATTGCAGATTCCAAAAAAAAGAGTGTTTCAAACCTGCTCTACCAATAGATAGCTTCAACACTCTTACTTCAGTAGATACAGCAGAAACAAGTTTCTGAGATTGTTTCTATCTCGTTTTCATGGGAAGATATTTCCTTTTTCACCTTTCGCATCCAAGCGCTCAAAATGTCCATTTCTAGATACGACAAAAAGAATGTTTCAAACCTGCTCTATGAAAGGGAATGTTCAACTCTGTGACTTGAATGCAAACATCACAAACATGTTTCTGAGAATGTTGCTGCCTACTTTTTATACGTAATCCCGTTTTCAACGAAATCCTCAAAGCTATCCAAATGTCCACTTACAGAGTCTACAAAAAGACTGTTTCCAAACTGCTCTATGAGAAGACAGGTTCAAGTCTGTTAGTGGAGGACACACATCACAAAGAAGTTTCTGAGAATGCTTCTGTCTTGTTCTTTTGGGAAGATATGTCCTTTTTAACTGTAGGCCTGAAAGCTTTCCAAGTGTCCACTTCCAGATACTACAAAAAGAGTGTTTCAAACCTGCTGTATGAAACGGAATGCTCAACTGTCTGACTTGAATGCAAACATCACAAAGAAGTTTCTGAGAATGCTGCTGTCTAGTTGTTATATGTAATTCCAGTTCCAACAAAATCCTCAAATGTATCCAAATATCCACTTGCAGATTCCAAAAAAAGTGTCTTTCAAACCTGCTCTGCCGATAGATAGGTTCAACACTGTTACTTCAGTAGATACAGCATAAACCAGTTTCTGAGATTGCTTCTGTCTCGTTTTAATGGGAAGATATTTCCTTTTTCGCCATAGGCCCCCAAGCGCTCAAAATGTTCACATCTAGATACTACAAAAAGAGTGTTTTAAACCTGCTCTATGAAAGGGAATGTTCAACTCTGGGACTTGAATGTAAACATCACAAAGTGTTTCTGAGAATGCTTCTGTCTAGATTTTCTATGAAGATATTCCCGTTTCCAACGAAATCCTCAAAGCTATCGAAATATCCACTTGCACATTCTACAAAAAGAGTGTTTCAAAACTGCTATATCAAAAGAAAGGTTCAAGTCTGTTAGCTGAGGACACACAACACAAATAAGTTTCTGAGAATGCTTCCATCTTGTTTTTATGGGACGATATTTCCTTTTTAACCATACGCCTGATACCGTTCCAAATGTCCACTTCCACATACTACAAAAAGAGTGTTTCAAACCTACTCTATGAAAGGCAATGTTCAACTCTGTGACTTGAATGCAAACATCACAAAGAAGTTTCTCAGAATGCTGCTGTCTACTATTTGTCTGTAATCCCGCTTCCAACGAAATCCTCGGTTCTATAGAAATATCCTCTTGCAGATTCCAAAAAAAGAGTGTTTCACACCTGCTCTATCAATAGAAAGGTTCAACAATGTTAATTTTGTAGATAGAGCATAAACAACTTTCTGAGATTGCTTCTATCTCATTTTTGTGGGAGGATATTTCCTTTTTTACCATAGGCCACAAAGCGCTGCAAATGTCCACTTCCAGATCCTACAAAAAGAGTATTTCAAACCTGCTCTATGAAAGGGAATGTTCAACTCTCTGACTCCAATGGAAACATCACAAAGAAGTTTCTGACAATGCTTCTGTCTAGATTTTACAGGAAGATATTCCCGTTTCCAATGAAATCGTCAAAGCTATCCAAATATCCACTTGCAGACACAACAAAAAGAGTGTTTCAAACGTGCTCCCTAAAAAGAAAGGTTCAAGTCCGTTAGTTGAGGGCACACACGAGAAATAAGTTTCTGAGAATGTTTCTGTCTTGTTTTTATGGGAAGATATTTCCTTCTTCGCCGTAGGCAAGACAGCCTTGGAAATGTCCACTTCCAGATACTACAAAAAGAGTATTTCAAACCTGCTCTATGACAGGGAATGTTCAACTCTGTGACTTGAATGCAAACGTCAAAAAGAAGTTCTGAGAATGCTGCTGTCCACTTTTTATCTGTTATCCCGCTTCCAACGAAATCCTCAAAGCTATCCAAATGTCCACTTGGAGATTCTACAAAAAGAGTGTTTCCAAACGGCTGTATGAAAACACAGTTTCAAGTCTGTTAGTGGTGGATACACATAACAAATAAGTTTCTGAGAATGTTTCTGTCTGGTTTTTATGAGAAGATATTTCCTTTTTCACCATAGGCCTCAAAGCGATCCAAGTGCCCACTTCCAGATACCACAAAAAGAGTGTTTCAAACCTGTGCAATGAAAGGGACAGTTCAACTCTGTGACTTGAATGGAAACATCACAAAGAAGTTACTGAGAATGCTGCTGTCTACTTTTTATATGTAATCCCGTTTCCAACGAAATCCTCAGAGCTATCCAAATACCCATTTGCAGATTCTACAAGAAGAGTGTTTAAAAGCTGCTGTATCAAAAGAAAGTTTCAAGTCTGTTAGTTAAGGACACACATCACAAATAAGTTTCTGAGAATGCTTCTGTGTTGTATTTATGGGAAGATATATCCTTTTTAACCCTATGCCTGATACCGTTCCAAATGTCCACTTCCAGATACTACAAAAAGAGTGTTACAAACCTGCTCTATGAAAGGGAATGTTCAACTCTGTGACTTGAATGCAAACATCACAAAGACGTTTCTGAGAATGCTTCTGTCTAGATTTTATAGGGAAATATTCCCGTTTCCAACGAAATCGTCAAAGCTATCCAAATATCCACTTGCAGATACAACGAAAAGAGTGGTTCAAACGTGCTCTATAAAAAGAAAGGTTCAAGTCCGTTAGTTGAGGACACACATCAGAAATAAGTTTCTGAGAATGCTTCTGTCTCGTTTTTATGGGAAGATACTTCCTTCTCCACAGTAGTCCAGAAAGCGTTGGAAATGTCCACTTCCAGATACTACAAAAAGAGTGTTTCAAACCTGCTCTATGACAGGGAATGTTCAACTCTGTGACCTGAATGCAAACATCACAAAGAAGTTTCTGAGACTGCTGCTGTCCACTTTTTATATGTAATCCCGTTTCCAACGAAATCCTCAAAGTTATCCAAATGTCCACTTGCAGATTCTACAAAAAGAGTGTTTCCAAACTGCTGTATGAAAAGACAGGTTCAAGTCTGTTAGTGGAGGACACACATCACAAATAAGTTTCTGAGAATGTTTCTGTCTTGTTTTTATGGGAATATATTTCCTTTTTAACCGTAGGCCTGAAAGCGTTCCAAGTGTCCACTTCCAGATACTACAAAAAGAGTGTTTCAAACCTGCTCTGTGAAACGGAATGCTCAACTCTCTGACTTGAATGCATATTTCACAAAGAAGTTTCTGAGAATGCTGCTGTCTGGTTTTTATATGTAATTCCGTTGCCAACGAAATCCTCAAATGTATCCAAATATCCACTTGCAGTTTCCACAAAAGAATTTTTGAAACCTGCTCTACCAATAGATAGGTTCAACACTGTTACTTCAGTAGATACAGCATAAACAAGTTTCTGAGATTGCTTCTATCTCGTTTTAATGGGAAGATATTTCCTTTTTCACCATAGGCCCCCAAGCGCTCAAAATGTCCACATCTAGATACTACAAAAAGAGTGTTTTAAACCTTCTCTATGAAAGGGAATGTTCAACTCTGGGACTTGAATGTAAGCATCACAAAGTGTTTCTGAGAATGCTTCTGTCTAGATTTTCTATGAAGATATTCCCGTTTCCAAAGAAATCCTCAAAGCTATCCAAATATTCACTTGCACATTCTACAAAAAGAGTGTTTCAAAAGTACTCTATCAAAAGAAAGGTTCACCTCTGTTTGTTGAGTACACACAACACAAACATGATTCTGAGAATGCTTCTGTCTAGTTTTCATGGGAAGATACTTCGTTTTTAAACATATGCCTGAAAGCATTCCAAATGTATACATCCACATACTACAAAATGACTGTTTCACGCCTGCTTTATGAAACGGAATGTTCAACTCTGTGACTTGAATGCAAACGTCACAAAGAAGTTTCTGACAATGCTGCTGTCTACTTTTTAACTGTAATCCCGCTTCCAACGAAATCCTCAGTTCTATGGAAATATCCACTTGCAGATTCGAAAAAAAGAGTGTTTCTAACCTGCTCTACCGATAGATAGGTTCAACACTGTTACTTCAGTAGATACAGCATAAACAAGTTTCTGAGATTGCTTCTATCTCGTTTACATGGGAAGATGTTTCCTTTTACACCGTAGGCCTCCAGGCGCTCAAAATGTCCACTTCTAGATACTACAAAAAGAGTGTTTCAAACCTGCTCTATGAAAGGGAATGTTCAATTCTGTGACTTGAATGTAAACATCACAAAGGTGTTTCTGAGAATGCTGCTGTCTAGTTTTTATATGTATTTCCGTTTCCAACGAAATCCTCCCATGTATCCAAATATCCACTTGCAGATTCCAAAAAAAGAGTGTTTCAAACCTGATCTACCAATAGATAGCTTCAACACTCTTACTTCAGTAGATACAGCAGAAACAAGTTTCTGAGATTGTTTCTATCTCGTTTTCATGGGAAGATATTTCCTTTTTCACCTTTCGCATCCAAGCGCTCAAAATGTCCATTTCTAGATACGACAAAAAGAATGTTTCAAACCTGCTCTATGAAAGGGAATGTTCAACTCTGTGACTTGAATGCAAACATCACAAACATGTTTCTGAGAATGTTGCTGCCTACTTTTTATACGTAATCCCGTTTTCAACGAAATCCTCAAAGCTATCCAAATGTCCACTTACAGAGTCTACAAAAAGACTGTTTCCAAACTGCTCTATGAGAAGACAGGTTCAAGTCTGTTAGTGGAGGACACACATCACAAATAAGTTTCTGAGAATGCTTCTGTCTTGTTCTTTTGGGAAGATATGTCCTTTTTAACTGTAGGCCTGAAAGCTTTCCAAGTGTCCACTTCCAGATACTACAAAAAGAGTGTTTCAAACCTGCTGTATGAAACGGAATGCTCAACTGTCTGACTTGAATGCAAACATCACAAAGAAGTTTCTGAGAATGCTGCTGTCTAGTTTTTATATGTAATTCCAGTTCCAACAAAATCCTCAAATGTATACAAATATCCACTTGCAGATTCCAAAAAAAGTGTCTTTCAAACCTGCTCTACCGATAGATAGGTTCAACACTGTTACTTCAGTAGATACAGCATAAACCAGTTTCTGAGATTGCTTCTGTCTCGTTTTAATGGGAAGATATTTCCTTTTTCGCCATAGGCCCCCAAGCGCTCAAAATGTCCACATCTAGATACTACAAAAAGAGTGTTTTAAACCTGCTCTATGAAAGGGAATGTTCAACTCTGGGACTTGAATGTAAACATCACAAAGTGTTTCTCAGAATGCTTCTGTCTAGATTTTCTATGAAGATATTCCTGTTTCCAACGAAATCCTCAAAGCTATCGAAATATCCACTTGCACATTCTACAAAAAGAGTGTTTCAAAACTGCTATATCAAAAGAAAGTTCAAGTCTGTTAGCTGAGGACACACAACACAAATAAGTTTCTGAGAATGCTTCCATCTTGTTTTTATGGGACGATATTTCCTTTTTAACCATACGCCTGATACCGTTCCAAATGTCCACTTCCACATACTACAAAAAGAGTGTTTCGAACCTACTCTATGAAAGGCAATGTTCAACTCTGTGACTTGAATGCAAACATCACAAAGAAGTTTCTCAGAATGCTGCTGTCTACTATTTGTCTGTAATCCCGCTTCCAACGAAATCCTCGGTTCTATAGAAATATCCTCTTGCAGATTCCAAAAAAAGAGTGTTTCACACCTGCTCTATCAATAGAAAGGTTCAACAATGTTAGTTTTGTAGATAGAGCATAAACAACTTTCTGAGATTGCTTCTATCTCATTTTTGTGGGAGGATATTTCCTTTTTTACCATAGGCCACAAAGCGCTGCAAATGTCCACTTCCAGATACTACAAAAAGAGTATTTCAAACCTGCTCTATGACAGGGAATGTTCAACTCTGTGACTTGAATGCAAACGTCAAAAAGAAGTTCTGAGAATGCTGCTGTCCACTTTTTATCTGTTATCCCGCTTCCAACGAAATCCTCAAAGCTATCCAAATGTCCACTTGGAGATTCTACAAAAAGAGTGTTTCCAAACGGCTGTATGAAAACACAGTTTCAAGTCTGTTAGTGGTGGACACACATAACAAATAAGTTTCTGAGAATGTTTCTGTCTGGTTTTTATGAGAAGATATTTCCTTTTTCACCATAGGCCTCAAAGCGATCCAAGTGCCCACTTCCAGATACCACAAAAAGAGTGTTTCAAACCTGTGCAATGAAAGGGACAGTTCAACTCTGTGACTTGCATGGAAACATCACAAAGAAGTTACTGAGAATGCTGCTGTCTACTTTTTATATGTAATCCCGTTTCCAACGAAATCCTCAGAGCTATCCAAATACCCATTTGCAGATTCTACAAGAAGAGTGTTTAAAAGCTGCTGTATCAAAAGAAAGTTTCAAGTCTGTTAGTTAAGGACACACATCACAAATAAGTTTCTGAGAATGCTTCTGTGTTGTATTTATGGGAAGATATATCCTTTTTAACCCTATGCCTGATACCGTTCCAAATGTCCACTTCCAGATACTACAAAAAGAGTGTTACAAACCTGCTCTATGAAAGGGAATGTTCAACTCTGTGACTTGAATGCAAACATCACAAAGACGTTTCTGAGAATGCTTCTGTCTAGATTTTATAGGGAAATATTCCCGTTTCCAACGAAATCGTCAAAGCTATCCAAATATCCACTTGCAGATACAACGAAAAGAGTGGTTCAAACGTGCTCTATAAAAAGAAAGGTTCAAGTCCGTTAGTTGAGGACACACATCAGAAATAAGTTTCTGAGAATGCTTCTGTCTTGTTTTTATGGGAAGATACTTCCTTCTCCACAGTAGTCCAGAAAGCGTTGGAAATGTCCACTTCCAGATACTACAAAAAGAGTGTTTCAAACCTGCTCTATGACAGGGAATGTTCAACTCTGTGACCTGAATGCAAACATCACAAAGAAGTTTCTGAGACTGCTGCTGTCCACTTTTTATATGTAATCCCGTTTCCAACGAAATCCTCAAAGTTATCCAAATGTCCACTTGCAGATTCTACAAAAAGAGTGTTTCCAAACTGCTGTATGAAAAGACAGGTTCAAGTCTGTTAGTGGAGGACACACATCACAAATAAGTTTCTGAGAATGTTTCTGTCTTGTTTTTATGGGAATATATTTCCTTTTTAACCGTAGGCCTGAAAGCGTTCCAAGTGTCCACTTCCAGATACTACAAAAAGAGTGTTTCAAACCTGCTCTGTGAAACGGAATGCTCAACTCTCTGACTTGAATGCATATTTCACAAAGAAGTTTCTGAGAATGCTGCTGTCTGGTTTTTATTGCAGATTCCAAAAAAAAGAGTGTTTCAAACCTGCTCTACCAATAGATAGCTTCAACACTCTTACTTCAGTAGATACAGCAGAAACAAGTTTCTGAGATTGTTTCTATCTCGTTTTCATGGGAAGATATTTCCTTTTTCACCTTTCGCATCCAAGCGCTCAAAATGTCCATTTCTAGATACGACAAAAAGAATGTTTCAAACCTGCTCTATGAAAGGGAATGTTCAACTCTGTGACTTGAATGCAAACATCACAAACATGTTTCTGAGAATGTTGCTGCCTACTTTTTATACGTAATCCCGTTTTCAACGAAATCCTCAAAGCTATCCAAATGTCCACTTACAGAGTCTACAAAAAGACTGTTTCCAAACTGCTCTATGAGAAGACAGGTTCAAGTCTGTTAGTGGAGGACACACATCACAAAGAAGTTTCTGAGAATGCTTCTGTCTTGTTCTTTTGGGAAGATATGTCCTTTTTAACTGTAGGCCTGAAAGCTTTCCAAGTGTCCACTTCCAGATACTACAAAAAGAGTGTTTCAAACCTGCTGTATGAAACGGAATGCTCAACTGTCTGACTTGAATGCAAACATCACAAAGAAGTTTCTGAGAATGCTGCTGTCTAGTTGTTATATGTAATTCCAGTTCCAACAAAATCCTCAAATGTATCCAAATATCCACTTGCAGATTCCAAAAAAAGTGTCTTTCAAACCTGCTCTACCGATAGATAGGTTCAACACTGTTACTTCAGTAGATACAGCATAAACCAGTTTCTGAGATTGCTTCTGTCTCGTTTTAATGGGAAGATATTTCCTTTTTCGCCATAGGCCCCCAAGCGCTCAAAATGTCCACATCTAGATACTACAAAAAGAGTGTTTTAAACCTGCTCTATGAAAGGGAATGTTCAACTCTGGGACTTGAATGTAAACATCACAAAGTGTTTCTGAGAATGCTTCTGTCTAGATTTTCTATGAAGATATTCCCGTTTCCAACGAAATCCTCAAAGCTATCGAAATATCCACTTGCACATTCTACAAAAAGAGTGTTTCAAAACTGCTATATCGAAAGAAAGGTTCAAGTCTGTTAGCTGAGGACACACAACACAAATAAGTTTCTGAGAATGCTTCCATCTTGTTTTTATGGGACGATATTTCCTTTTTAACCATACGCCTGATACCGTTCCAAATGTCCACTTCCACATACTACAAAAAGAGTGTTTCGAACCTACTCTATGAAAGGCAATGTTCAACTCTGTGACTTGAATGCAAACATCACAAAAAGTTTCTCAGAATGCTGCTGTCTACTATTTGTCTGTAATCCCGCTTCCAACGAAATCCTCGGTTCTATAGAAATATCCTCTTGCAGATTCCAAAAAAAGAGTGTTTCACACCTGCTCTATCAATAGAAAGGTTCAACAATGTTAGTTTTGTAGATAGAGCATAAACAACTTTCTGAGATTGCTTCTATCTCATTTTTGTGGGAGGATATTTCCTTTTTTACCATGGGCCACAAAGCGCTGCAAATGTCCACTTCCAGATCCTACAAAAAGAGTATTTCAAACCTGCTCTATGAAAGGGAATGTTCAACTCTCTGACTCCAATGGAAACATCACAAAGAAGTTTCTGACAATGCTTCTGTCTAGATTTTACAGGAAGATATTCCCGTTTCCAATGAAATCGTCAAAGCTATCCAAATATCCACTTGCAGACACAACAAAAAGAGTGTTTCAAACGTGCTCCCTAAAAAGAAAGGTTCAAGTCCGTTAGTTGAGGGCACACACGAGAAATAAGTTTCTGAGAATGTTTCTGTCTTGTTTTTATGGGAAGATATTTCCTTCTTCGCCGTAGGCAAGACAGCCTTGGAAATGTCCACTTCCAGATACTACAAAAAGAGTATTTCAAACCTGCTCTATGACAGGGAATGTTCAACTCTGTGACTTGAATGCAAACGTCAAAAAGAAGTTCTGAGAATGCTGCTGTCCACTTTTTATCTGTTATCCCGCTTCCAACGAAATCCTCAAAGCTATCCAAATGTCCACTTGGAGATTCTACAAAAAGAGTGTTTCCAAACGGCTGTATGAAAACACAGTTTCAAGTCTGTTAGTGGTGGATACACATAACAAATAAGTTTCTGAGAATGTTTCTGTCTGGTTTTTATGAGAAGATATTTCCTTTTTCACCATAGGCCTCAAAGCGATCCAAGTGCCCACTTCCAGATACCACAAAAAGAGTGTTTCAAACCTGTGCAATGAAAGGGACAGTTCAACTCTGTGACTTGAATGGAAACATCACAAAGAAGTTACTGAGAATGCTGCTGTCTACTTTTTATATGTAATCCCGTTTCCAACGAAATCCTCAGAGCTATCCAAATACCCATTTGCAGATTCTACAAGAAGAGTGTTTAAAAGCTGCTGTATCAAAAGAAAGTTTCAAGTCTGTTAGTTAAGGACACACATCACAAATAAGTTTCTGAGAATGCTTCTGTGTTGTATTTATGGGAAGATATATCCTTTTTAACCCTATGCCTGATACCGTTCCAAATGTCCACTTCCAGATACTACAAAAAGAGTGTTACAAACCTGCTCTATGAAAGGGAATGTTCAACTCTGTGACTTGAATGCAAACATCACAAAGACGTTTCTGAGAATGCTTCTGTCTAGATTGTATAGGGAAATATTCCCGTTTCCAACGAAATCGTCAAAGCTATCCAAATATCCACTTGCAGATACAACGAAAAGAGTGGTTCAAACGTGCTCTATAAAAAGAAAGGTTCAAGTCCGTTAGTTGAGGACACACATCAGAAATAAGTTTCTGAGAATGCTTCTGTCTCGTTTTTATGGGAAGATACTTCCTTCTCCACAGTAGTCCAGAAAGCGTTGGAAATGTCCACTTCCAGATACTACAAAAAGAGTGTTTCAAACCTGCTCTATGACAGGGAATGTTCAACTCTGTGACCTGAATGCAAACATCACAAAGAAGTTTCTGAGACTGCTGCTGTCCACTTTTTATATGTAATCCCGTTTCCAACGAAATCCTCAAAGTTATCCAAATGTCCACTTGCAGATTCTACAAAAAGAGTGTTTCCAAACTGCTGTATGAAAAGACAGGTTCAAGTCTGTTAGTGGAGGACACACATCACAAATAAGTTTCTGAGAATGTTTCTGTCTTGTTTTTATGGGAATATATTTCCTTTTTAACCGTAGGCCTGAAAGCGTTCCAAGTGTCCACTTCCAGATACTACAAAAAGAGTGTTTCAAACCTGCTCTGTGAAACGGAATGCTCAACTCTCTGACTTGAATGCATATTTCACAAAGAAGTTTCTGAGAATGCTGCTGTCTGGTTTTTATATGTAATTCCGTTGCCAACGAAATCCTCAAATGTATCCAAATATCCACTTGCAGTTTCCACAAAAGAATTTTTGAAACCTGCTCTACCAATAGATAGGTTCAACACTGTTACTTCAGTAGATACAGCATAAACAAGTTTCTGAGATTGCTTCTATCTCGTTTTAATGGGAAGATATTTCCTTTTTCACCATAGGCCCCCAAGCGCTCAAAATGTCCACATCTAGATACTACAAAAAGAGTGTTTTAAACCTTCTCTATGAAAGGGAATGTTCAACTCTGGGACTTGAATGTAAGCATCACAAAGTGTTTCTGAGAATGCTTCTGTCTAGATTTTCTATGAAGATATTCCCGTTTCCAAAGAAATCCTCAAAGCTATCCAAATATTCACTTGCACATTCTACAAAAAGAGTGTTTCAAAAGTACTCTATCAAAAGAAAGGTTCACCTCTGTTTGTTGAGTACACACAACACAAACATGATTCTGAGAATGCTTCTGTCTAGTTTTCATGGGAAGATACTTCGTTTTTAAACATATGCCTGAAAGCATTCCAAATGTATACATCCACATACTACAAAATGACTGTTTCACGCCTGCTTTATGAAACGGAATGTTCAACTCTGTGACTTGAATGCAAACGTCACAAAGAAGTTTCTGACAATGCTGCTGTCTACTTTTTAACTGTAATCCCGCTTCCAACGAAATCCTCAGTTCTATGGAAATATCCACTTGCAGATTCGAAAAAAAGAGTGTTTCTAACCTGCTCTACCGATAGATAGGTTCAACACTGTTACTTCAGTAGATACAGCATAAACAAGTTTCTGAGATTGCTTCTATCTCGTTTACATGGGAAGATGTTTCCTTTTACACCGTAGGCCTCCAGGCGCTCAAAATGTCCACTTCTAGATACTACAAAAAGAGTGTTTCAAACCTGCTCTATGAAAGGGAATGTTCAATTCTGTGACTTGAATGTAAACATCACAAAGGTGTTTCTGAGAATGCTGCTGTCTAGTTTTTATATGTATTTCCGTTTCCAACGAAATCCTCCCATGTATCCAAATATCCACTTGCAGATTCCAAAAAAAGAGTGTTTCAAACCTGATCTACCAATAGATAGCTTCAACACTCTTACTTCAGTAGATACAGCAGAAACAAGTTTCTGAGATTGTTTCTATCTCGTTTTCATGGGAAGATATTTCCTTTTTCACCTTTCGCATCCAAGCGCTCAAAATGTCCATTTCTAGATACGACAAAAAGAATGTTTCAAACCTGCTCTATGAAAGGGAATGTTCAACTCTGTGACTTGAATGCAAACATCACAAACATGTTTCTGAGAATGTTGCTGCCTACTTTTTATACGTAATCCCGTTTTCAACGAAATCCTCAAAGCTATCCAAATGTCCACTTACAGAGTCTACAAAAAGACTGTTTCCAAACTGCTCTATGAGAAGACAGGTTCAAGTCTGTTAGTGGAGGACACACATCACAAATAAGTTTCTGAGAATGCTTCTGTCTTGTTCTTTTGGGAAGATATGTCCTTTTTAACTGTAGGCCTGAAAGCTTTCCAAGTGTCCACTTCCAGATACTACAAAAAGAGGGTTTCAAACCTGCTGTATGAAACGGAATGCTCAACTGTCTGACTTGAATGCAAACATCACAAAGAAGTTTCTGAGAATGCTGCTGTCTAGTTTTTATATGTAATTCCAGTTCCAACAAAATCCTCAAATGTATCCAAATATCCACTTGCAGATTCCAAAAAAAGTGTCTTTCAAACCTGCTCTACCGATAGATAGGTTCAACACTGTTACTTCAGTAGATACAGCATAAACCAGTTTCTGAGATTGCTTCTGTCTCGTTTTAATGGGAAGATATTTCCTTTTTCGCCATAGGCCCCCAAGCGCTCAAAATGTCCACATCTAGATACTACAAAAAGAGTGTTTTAAACCTGCTCTATGAAAGGGAATGTTCAACTCTGGGACTTGAATGTAAACATCACAAAGTGTTTCTCAGAATGCTTCTGTCTAGATTTTCTATGAAGATATTCCTGTTTCCAACGAAATCCTCAAAGCTATCGAAATATCCACTTGCACATTCTACAAAAAGAGTGTTTCAAAACTGCTATATCAAAAGAAAGTTCAAGTCTGTTAGCTGAGGACACACAACACAAATAAGTTTCTGAGAATGCTTCCATCTTGTTTTTATGGGACGATATTTCCTTTTTAACCATACGCCTGATACCGTTCCAAATGTCCACTTCCACATACTACAAAAAGAGTGTTTCGAACCTACTCTATGAAAGGCAATGTTCAACTCTGTGACTTGAATGCAAACATCACAAAGAAGTTTCTCAGAATGCTGCTGTCTACTATTTGTCTGTAATCCCGCTTCCAACGAAATCCTCGGTTCTATAGAAATATCCTCTTGCAGATTCCAAAAAAAGAGTGTTTCACACCTGCTCTATCAATAGAAAGGTTCAACAATGTTAGTTTTGTAGATAGAGCATAAACAACTTTCTGAGATTGCTTCTATCTCATTTTTGTGGGAGGATATTTCCTTTTTTACCATAGGCCACAAAGCGCTGCAAATGTCCACTTCCAGATCCTACAAAAAGAGTATTTCAAACCTGCTCTATGAAAGGGAATGTTCAACTCTGTGACTTGAATGCAAACGTCAAAAAGAAGTTCTGAGAATGCTGCTGTCCACTTTTTATCTGTTATCCCGCTTCCAACGAAATCCTCAAAGCTATCCAAATGTCCACTTGGAGATTCTACAAAAAGAGTGTTTCCAAACGGCTGTATGAAAACACAGTTTCAAGTCTGTTAGTGGTGGACACACATAACAAATAAGTTTCTGAGAATGTTTCTGTCTGGTTTTTATGAGAAGATATTTCCTTTTTCACCATAGGCCTCAAAGCGATCCAAGTGCCCACTTCCAGATACCACAAAAAGAGTGTTTCAAACCTGTGCAATGAAAGGGACAGTTCAACTCTGTGACTTGCATGGAAACATCATAAAGAAGTTACTGAGAATGCTGCTGTCTACTTTTTATATGTAATCCCGTTTCCAACGAAATCCTCAGAGCTATCCAAATACCCATTTGCAGATTCTACAAGAAGAGTGTTTAAAAGCTGCTGTATCAAAAGAAAGTTTCAAGTCTGTTAGTTAAGGACACACATCACAAATAAGTTTCTGAGAATGCTTCCTTGTTGTATTTATGGGAAGATATATCCTTTTTAACCCTATGCCTGATACCGTTCCAAATGTCCACTTCCAGATACTACAAAAAGAGTGTTACAAACCTGCTCTATGAAAGGGAATGTTCAACTCTGTGACTTGAATGCAAACATCACAAAGACGTTTCTGAGAATGCTTCTGTCTAGATTTTATAGGGAAATATTCCCGTTTCCAAAGAAATCGTCAAAGCTATCCAAATATCCACTTGCAGATACAACGAAAAGAGTGGTTCAAACGTGCTCTATAAAAAGAAAGGTTCAAGTCCGTTAATTGAGGACACACATCAGAAATAAGTTTCTGAGAATGCTTCTGTCTTGTTTTTATGGGAAGATACTTCCTTCTCCACAGTAGTCCAGAAAGCGTTGGAAATGTCCACTTCCAGATACTACAAAAAGAGTGTTTCAAACCTGCTCTATGACAGGGAATGTTCAACTCTGTGACCTGAATGCAAACATCACAAAGAAGTTTCTGAGACTGCTGCTGTCCACTTTTTATATGTAATCCCGTTTCCAACGAAATCCTCAAAGTTATCCAAATGTCCACTTGCAGATTCTACAAAAAGAGTGTTTCCAAACTGCTGTATGAAAAGACAGGTTCAAGTCTGTTAGTGGAGGACACACATCACAAATAAGTTTCTGAGAATGTTTCTGTCTTGTTTTTATGGGAATATATTTCCTTTTTAACCGTAGGCCTGAAAGCGTTCCAAGTGTCCACTTCCAGATACTACAAAAAGAGTGTTTCAAACCTGCTCTGTGAAACGGAATGCTCAACTCTCTGACTTGAATGCATATTTCACAAAGAAGTTTCTGAGAATGCTGCTGTCTGGTTTTTATTGCAGATTCCAAAAAAAAAGAGTGTTTCAAACCTGCTCTACCAATAGATAGCTTCAACACTGTTACTTCAGTAGATACAGCAGAAACAAGTTCCTGAGATTGTTTCTATCTCGTTTTCATGGGAAGATATTTCCTTTTTCACCTTTCGCATCCAAGCGCTCAAAATGTCCATTTCTAGATACTACAAAAAGAATGTTTCAAACCTGCTCTATGAAAGGGAATGTTCAACTCTGTGACTTGAATGCAAACATCACAAACATGTTTCTGAGAATGTTGCTGCCTACTTTTTATACGTAATCCCGTTTTCAACGAAATCCTCAAAGCTATCCAAATGTCCACTTACAGAGTCTACAAAAAGACTGTTTCCAAACTGCTCTATGAGAAGACAGGTTCAAGTCTGTTAGTGGAGGACACACATCACAAAGAAGTTTCTGAGAATGCTTCTGTCTTGTTCTTTTGGGAAGATATGTCCTTTTTAACTGTAGGCCTGAAAGCTTTCCAAGTGTCCACTTCCAGATACTACAAAAAGAGTGTTTCAAACCTGCTGTATGAAACGGAATGCTCAACTGTCTGACTTGAATGCAAACATCACAAAGAAGTTTCTGAGAATGCTGCTGTCTAGTTGTTATATGTAATTCCAGTTCCAACAAAATCCTCAAATGTATCCAAATATCCACTTGCAGATTCCAAAAAAAGTGTCTTTCAAACCTGCTCTACCGATAGATAGGTTCAACACTGTTACTTCAGTAGATACAGCATAAACCAGTTTCTGAGATTGCTTCTGTCTCGTTTTAATGGGAAGATATTTCCTTTTTCGCCATAGGCCCCCAAGCGCTCAAAATGTCCACATCTAGATACTACAAAAAGAGTGTTTTAAACCTGCTCTATGAAAGGGAATGTTCAACTCTGGGACTTGAATGTAAACATCACAAAGTGTTTCTGAGAATGCTTCTGTCTAGATTTTCTATGAAGATATTCCCGTTTCCAACGAAATCCTCAAAGCTATCGAAATATCCACTTGCACATTCTACAAAAAGAGTGTTTCAAAACTGCTATATCGAAAGAAAGGTTCAAGTCTGTTAGCTGAGGACACACAACACAAATAAGTTTCTGAGAATGCTTCCATCTTGTTTTTATGGGACGATATTTCCTTTTTAACCATACGCCTGATACCGTTCCAAATGTCCACTTCCACATACTACAAAAAGAGTGCTTCGAACCTACTCTATGAAAGGCAATGTTCAACTCTGTGACTTGAATGGAAACATCACAAAGAAGTTTCTCAGAATGCTGCTGTCTACTATTTGTCTGTAATCCCGCTTCCAACGAAATCCTCGGTTCTATAGAAATATCCTCTTGCAGATTCCAAAAAAAGAGTGTTTCACACCTGCTCTATCAATAGAAAGGTTCAACAATGTTAGTTTTGTAGATAGAGCATAAACAACTTTCTGAGATTGCTTCTATCTCATTTTTGTGGGAGGATATTTCCTTTTTTACCATGGGCCACAAAGCGCTGCAAATGTCCACTTCCAGATCCTACAAAAAGAGTATTTCAAACCTGCTCTATGAAAGGGAATGTTCAACTCTCTGACTCCAATGGAAACATCACAAAGAAGTTTCTGACAATGCTTCTGTCTAGATTTTACAGGAAGATATTCCCGTTTCCAATGAAATCGTCAAAGCTATCCAAATATCCACTTGCAGACACAACAAAAAGAGTGTTTCAAACGTGCTCCCTAAAAAGAAAGGTTCAAGTCCGTTAGTTGAGGGCACACACGAGAAATAAGTTTCTGAGAATGTTTCTGTCTTGTTTTTATGGGAAGATATTTCCTTCTTCGCCGTAGGCAAGACAGCCTTGGAAATGTCCACTTCCAGATACTACAAAAAGAGTATTTCAAACCTGCTCTATGACAGGGAATGTTCAACTCTGTGACTTGAATGCAAACGTCAAAAAGAAGTTCTGAGAATGCTGCTGTCCACTTTTTATCTGTTATCCCGCTTCCAACGAAATCCTCAAAGCTATCCAAATGTCCACTTGGAGATTCTACAAAAAGAGTGTTTCCAAACGGCTGTATGAAAACACAGTTTCAAGTCTGTTAGTGGTGGACACACATAACAAATAAGTTTCTGAGAATGTTTCTGTCTGGTTTTTATGAGAAGATATTTCCTTTTTCACCATAGGCCTCAAAGCGATCCAAGTGCCCACTTCCAGATACCACAAAAAGAGTGTTTCAAACCTGTGCAATGAAAGGGACAGTTCAACTCTGTGACTTGCATGGAAACATCACAAAGAAGTTACTGAGAATGCTGCTGTCTACTTTTTATATGTAATCCCGTTTCCAACGAAATCCTCAGAGCTATCCAAATACCCATTTGCAGATTCTACAAGAAGAGTGTTTAAAAGCTGCTGTATCAAAAGAAAGTTTCAAGTCTGTTAGTTAAGGACACACATCACAAATAAGTTTCTGAGAATGCTTCTGTGTTGTATTTATGGGAAGATATATCCTTTTTAACCCTATGCCTGATACCGTTCCAAATGTCCACTTCCAGATACTACAAAAAGAGTGTTACAAACCTGCTCTATGAAAGGGAATGTTCAACTCTGTGACTTGAATGCAAACATCACAAAGACGTTTCTGAGAATGCTTCTGTCTAGATTTTATAGGGAAATATTCCCGTTTCCAACGAAATCGTCAAAGCTATCCAAATATCCACTTGCAGATACAACGAAAAGAGTGGTTCAAACGTGCTCTATAAAAAGAAAGGTTCAAGTCCGTTAGTTGAGGACACACATCAGAAATAAGTTTCTGAGAATGCTTCTGTCTTGTTTTTATGGGAAGATACTTCCTTCTCCACAGTAGTCCAGAAAGCGTTGGAAATGTCCACTTCCAGATACTACAAAAAGAGTGTTTCAAACCTGCTCTATGACAGGGAATGTTCAACTCTGTGACCTGAATGCAAACATCACAAAGAAGTTTCTGAGACTGCTGCTGTCCACTTTTTATATGTAATCCCGTTTCCAACGAAATCCTCAAAGTTATCCAAATGTCCACTTGCAGATTCTACAAAAAGAGTGTTTCCAAACTGCTGTATGAAAAGACAGGTTCAAGTCTGTTAGTGGAGGACACACATCACAAATAAGTTTCTGAGAATGTTTCTGTCTTGTTTTTATGGGAATATATTTCCTTTTTAACCGTAGGCCTGAAAGCGTTCCAAGTGTCCACTTCCAGATACTACAAAAAGAGTGTTTCAAACCTGCTCTGTGAAACGGAATGCTCAACTCTCTGACTTGAATGCATATTTCACAAAGAAGTTTCTGAGAATGCTGCTGTCTGGTTTTTATATGTAATTCCGTTGCCAACGAAATCCTCAAATGTATCCAAATATCCACTTGCAGTTTCCACAAAAGAATTTTTGAAACCTGCTCTACCAATAGATAGGTTCAACACTGTTACTTCAGTAGATACAGCATAAACAAGTTTCTGAGATTGCTTCTATCTCGTTTTAATGGGAAGATATTTCCTTTTTCACCATAGGCCCCCAAGCGCTCAAAATGTCCACATCTAGATACTACAAAAAGAGTGTTTTAAACCTTCTCTATGAAAGGGAATGTTCAACTCTGGGACTTGAATGTAAGCATCACAAAGTGTTTCTGAGAATGCTTCTGTCTAGATTTTCTATGAAGATATTCCCGTTTCCAAAGAAATCCTCAAAGCTATCCAAATATTCACTTGCACATTCTACAAAAAGAGTGTTTCAAAAGTACTCTATCAAAAGAAAGGTTCACCTCTGTTTGTTGAGTACACACAACACAAACATGATTCTGAGAATGCTTCTGTCTAGTTTTCATGGGAAGATACTTCGTTTTTAAACATATGCCTGAAAGCATTCCAAATGTATACATCCACATACTACAAAATGACTGTTTCACGCCTGCTTTATGAAACGGAATGTTCAACTCTGTGACTTGAATGCAAACGTCACAAAGAAGTTTCTGACAATGCTGCTGTCTACTTTTTAACTGTAATCCCGCTTCCAACGAAATCCTCAGTTCTATGGAAATATCCACTTGCAGATTCGAAAAAAAGAGTGTTTCTAACCTGCTCTACCGATAGATAGGTTCAACACTGTTACTTCAGTAGATACAGCATAAACAAGTTTCTGAGATTGCTTCTATCTCGTTTACATGGGAAGATGTTTCCTTTTACACCGTAGGCCTCCAGGCGCTCAAAATGTCCACTTCTAGATACTACAAAAAGAGTGTTTCAAACCTGCTCTATGAAAGGGAATGTTCAATTCTGTGACTTGAATGTAAACATCACAAAGGTGTTTCTGAGAATGCTGCTGTCTAGTTTTTATATGTATTTCCGTTTCCAACGAAATCCTCCCATGTATCCAAATATCCACTTGCAGATTCCAAAAAAAGAGTGTTTCAAACCTGATCTACCAATAGATAGCTTCAACACTCTTACTTCAGTAGATACAGCAGAAACAAGTTTCTGAGATTGTTTCTATCTCGTTTTCATGGGAAGATATTTCCTTTTTCACCTTTCGCATCCAAGCGCTCAAAATGTCCATTTCTAGATACTACAAAAAGAATGTTTCAAACCTGCTCTATGAAAGGGAATGTTCAACTCTGTGACTTGAATGCAAACATCACAAACATGTTTCTGAGAATGTTGCTGCCTACTTTTTATACGTAATCCCGTTTTCAACGAAATCCTCAAAGCTATCCAAATGTCCACTTACAGAGTCTACAAAAAGACTGTTTCCAAACTGCTCTATGAGAAGACAGGTTCAAGTCTGTTAGTGGAGGACACACATCACAAATAAGTTTCTGAGAATGCTTCTGTCTTGTTCTTTTGGGAAGATATGTCCTTTTTAACTGTAGGCCTGAAAGCTTTCCAAGTGTCCACTTCCAGATACTACAAAAAGAGTGTTTCAAACATGCTGTATGAAACGGAATGCTCAACTGTCTGACTTGAATGCAAACATCACAAAGAAGTTTCTGAGAATGCTGCTGTCTAGTTTTTATATGTAATTCCAGTTCCAACAAAATCCTCAAATGTATCCAAATATCCACTTGCAGATTCCAAAAAAAGTGTCTTTCAAACCTGCTCTACCGATAGATAGGTTCAACACTGTTACTTCAGTAGATACAGCATAAACCAGTTTCTGAGATTGCTTCTGTCTCGTTTTAATGGGAAGATATTTCCTTTTTCGCCATAGGCCCCCAAGCGCTCAAAATGTCCACATCTAGATACTACAAAAAGAGTGTTTTAAACCTGCTCTATGAAAGGGAATGTTCAACTCTGGGACTTGAATGTAAACATCACAAAGTGTTTCTGAGAATGCTTCTGTCTAGATTTTCTATGAAGATATTCCTGTTTCCAACGAAATCCTCAAAGCTATCGAAATATCCACTTGCACATTCTACAAAAAGAGTGTTTCAAAACTGCTATATCAAAAGAAAGTTCAAGTCTGTTAGCTGAGGACACACAACACAAATAAGTTTCTGAGAATGCTTCCATCTTGTTTTTATGGGACGATATTTCCTTTTTAACCATACGCCTGATACCGTTCCAAATGTCCACTTCCACATACTACAAAAAGAGTGTTTCGAACCTACTCTATGAAAGGCAATGTTCAACTCTGTGACTTGAATGCAAACATCACAAAGAAGTTTCTCAGAATGCTGCTGTCTACTATTTGTCTGTAATCCCGCTTCCAACGAAATCCTCGGTTGTATAGAAATATCCTCTTGCAGATTCCAAAAAAAGAGTGTTTCACACCTGCTCTATCAATAGAAAGGTTCAACAATGTTAGTTTTGTAGATAGAGCATAAACAACTTTCTGAGATTGCTTCTATCTCATTTTTGTGGGAGGATATTTCCTTTTTTACCATAGGCCACAAAGCGCTGCAAATGTCCACTTCCAGATCCTACAAAAAGAGTATTTCAAACCTGCTCTATGAAAGGGAATGTTCAACTCTGTGACTTGAATGCAAACGTCAAAAAGAAGTTCTGAGAATGCTGCTGTCCACTTTTTATCTGTTATCCCGCTTCCAACGAAATCCTCAAAGCTATCCAAATGTCCACTTGGAGATTCTACAAAAAGAGTGTTTCCAAACGGCTGTATGAAAACACAGTTTCAAGTCTGTTAGTGGTGGACACACATAACAAATAAGTTTCTGAGAATGTTTCTGTCTGGTTTTTATGAGAAGATATTTCCTTTTTCACCATAGGCCTCAAAGCGATCCAAGTGCCCACTTCCAGATACCACAAAAAGAGTGTTTCAAACCTGTGCAATGAAAGGGACAGTTCAACTCTGTGACTTGAATGGAAACATCACAAAGAAGTTACTGAGAATGCTGCTGTCTACTTTTTATATGTAATCCCGTTTCCAACGAAATCCTCAGAGCTATCCAAATACCCATTTGCAGATTCTACAAGAAGAGTGTTTAAAAGCTGCTGTATCAAAAGAAAGTTTCAAGTCTGTTAGTTAAGGACACACATCACAAATAAGTTTCTGAGAATGCTTCTGTGTTGTATTTATGGGAAGATATATCCTTTTTAACCCTATGCCTGATACCGTTCCAAATGTCCACTTCCAGATACTACAAAAAGAGTGTTACAAACCTGCTCTATGAAAGGGAATGTTCAACTCTGTGACTTGAATGCAAACATCACAAAGACGTTTCTGAGAATGCTTCTGTCTAGATTTTATAGGGAAATATTCCCGTTTCCAACGAAATCGTCAAAGCTATCCAAATATCCACTTGCAGATACAACGAAAAGAGTGGTTCAAACGTGCTCTATAAAAAGAAAGGTTCAAGTCCGTTAGTTGAGGACACACATCAGAAATAAGTTTCTGAGAATGCTTCTGTCTTGTTTTTATGGGAAGATACTTCCTTCTCCACAGTAGTCCAGAAAGCGTTGGAAATGTCCACTTCCAGATACTACAAAAAGAGTGTTTCAAACCTGCTCTATGACAGGGAATGTTCAACTCTGTGACCTGAATGCAAACATCACAAAGAAGTTTCTGAGACTGCTGCTGTCCACTTTTTATATGTAATCCCGTTTCCAACGAAATCCTCAAAGTTATCCAAATGTCCACTTGCAGATTCTACAAAAAGAGTGTTTCCAAACTGCTGTATGAAAAGACAGGTTCAAGTCTGTTAGTGGAGGACACACATCACAAATAAGTTTCTGAGAATGTTTCTGTCTTGTTTTTATGGGAATATATTTCCTTTTTAACCGTAGGCCTGAAAGCGTTCCAAGTGTCCACTTCCAGATACTACAAAAAGAGTGTTTCAAACCTGCTCTGTGAAACGGAATGCTCAACTCTCTGACTTGAATGCATATTTCACAAAGAAGTTTCTGAGAATGCTGCTGTCTGGTTTTTATTGCAGATTCCAAAAAAAAAGAGTGTTTCAAACCTGCTCTACCAATAGATAGCTTCAACACTCTTACTTCAGTAGATACAGCAGAAACAAGTTTCTGAGATTGTTTCTATCTCGTTTTCATGGGAAGATATTTCCTTTTTCACCTTTCGCATCCAAGCGCTCAAAATGTCCATTTCTAGATACTACAAAAAGAATGTTTCAAACCTGCTCTATGAAAGGGAATGTTCAACTCTGTGACTTGAATGCAAACATCACAAACATGTTTCTGAGAATGTTGCTGCCTACTTTTTATACGTAATCCCGTTTTCAACGAAATCCTCAAAGCTATCCAAATGTCCACTTACAGAGTCTACAAAAAGACTGTTTCCAAACTGCTCTATGAGAAGACAGGTTCAAGTCTGTTAGTGGAGGACACACATCACAAAGAAGTTTCTGAGAATGATTCTGTCTTGTTCTTTTGGGAAGATATGTCCTTTTTAACTGTAGGCCTGAAAGCTTTCCAAGTGTCCACTTCCAGATACTACAAAAAGAGTGTTTCAAACCTGCTGTATGAAACGGAATGCTCAACTGTCTGACTTGAATGCAAACATCACAAAGAAGTTTCTGAGAATGCTGCTGTCTAGTTGTTATATGTAATTCCAGTTCCAACAAAATCCTCAAATGTATCCAAATATCCACTTGCAGATTCCAAAAAAAGTGTCTTTCAAACCTGCTCTACCGATAGATAGGTTCAACACTGTTACTTCAGTAGATACAGCATAAACCAGTTTCTGAGATTGCTTCTGTCTCGTTTTAATGGGAAGATATTTCCTTTTTCGCCATAGGCCCCCAAGCGCTCAAAATGTCCACATCTAGATACTACAAAAAGAGTGTTTTAAACCTGCTCTATGAAAGGGAATGTTCAACTCTGGGACTTGAATGTAAACATCACAAAGTGTTTCTGAGAATGCTTCTGTCTAGATTTTCTATGAAGATATTCCCGTTTCCAACGAAATCCTCAAAGCTATCGAAATATCCACTTGCACATTCTACAAAAAGAGTGTTTCAAAACTGCTATATCGAAAGAAAGGTTCAAGTCTGTTAGCTGAGGACACACAACACAAATAAGTTTCTGAGAATGCTTCCATCTTGTTTTTATGGGACGATATTTCCTTTTTAACCATACGCCTGATACCGTTCCAAATGTCCACTTCCACATACTACAAAAAGAGTGCTTCGAACCTACTCTATGAAAGGCAATGTTCAACTCTGTGACTTGAATGGAAACATCACAAAGAAGTTTCTCAGAATGCTGCTGTCTACTATTTGTCTGTAATCCCGCTTCCAACGAAATCCTCGGTTCTATAGAAATATCCTCTTGCAGATTCCAAAAAAAGAGTGTTTCACACCTGCTCTATCAATAGAAAGGTTCAACAATGTTAGTTTTGTAGATAGAGCATAAACAACTTTCTGAGATTGCTTCTATCTCATTTTTGTGGGAGGATATTTCCTTTTTTACCATGGGCCACAAAGCGCTGCAAATGTCCACTTCCAGATCCTACAAAAAGAGTATTTCAAACCTGCTCTATGAAAGGGAATGTTCAACTCTCTGACTCCAATGGAAACATCACAAAGAAGTTTCTGACAATGCTTCTGTCTAGATTTTACAGGAAGATATTCCCGTTTCCAATGAAATCGTCAAAGCTATCCAAATATCCACTTGCAGACACAACAAAAAGAGTGTTTCAAACGTGCTCCCTAAAAAGAAAGGTTCAAGTCCGTTAGTTGAGGGCACACACGAGAAATAAGTTTCTGAGAATGTTTCTGTCTTGTTTTTACCGGAAGATATTTCCTTCTTCGCCGTAGGCAAGACAGCCTTGGAAATGTCCACTTCCAGATACTACAAAAAGAGTATTTCAAACCTGCTCTATGACAGGGAATGTTCAACTCTGTGACTTGAATGCAAACGTCAAAAAGAAGTTCTGAGAATGCTGCTGTCCACTTTTTATCTGTTATCCCGCTTCCAACGAAATCCTCAAAGCTATCCAAATGTCCACTTGGAGATTCTACAAAAAGAGTGTTTCCAAACGGCTGTATGAAAACACAGTTTCAAGTCTGTTAGTGGTGGACACACATAACAAATAAGTTTCTGAGAATGTTTCTGTCTGGTTTTTATGAGAAGATATTTCCTTTTTCACCATAGGCCTCAAAGCGATCCAAGTGCCCACTTCCAGATACCACAAAAAGAGTGTTTCAAACCTGTGCAATGAAAGGGACAGTTCAACTCTGTGACTTGAATGGAAACATCACAAAGAAGTTACTGAGAATGCTGCTGTCTACTTTTTATATGTAATCCCGTTTCCAACGAAATCCTCAGAGCTATCCAAATACCCATTTGCAGATTCTACAAGAAGAGTGTTTAAAAGCTGCTGTATCAAAAGAAAGTTTCAAGTCTGTTAGTTAAGGACACACATCACAAATAAGTTTCTGAGAATGCTTCTGTGTTGTATTTATGGGAAGATATATCCTTTTTAACCCTATGCCTGATACCGTTCCAAATGTCCACTTCCAGATACTACAAAAAGAGTGTTACAAACCTGCTCTATGAAAGGGAATGTTCAACTCTGTGACTTGAATGCAAACATCACAAAGACGTTTCTGAGAATGCTTCTGTCTAGATTTTATAGGGAAATATTCCCGTTTCCAACGAAATCGTCAAAGCTATCCAAATATCCACTTGCAGATACAACGAAAAGAGTGGTTCAAACGTGCTCTATAAAAAGAAAGGTTCAAGTCCGTTAGTTGAGGACACACATCAGAAATAAGTTTCTGAGAATGCTTCTGTCTTGTTTTTATGGGAAGATACTTCCTTCTCCACAGTAGTCCAGAAAGCGTTGGAAATGTCCACTTCCAGATACTACAAAAAGAGTGTTTCAAACCTGCTCTATGACAGGGAATGTTCAACTCTGTGACCTGAATGCAAACATCACAAAGAAGTTTCTGAGACTGCTGCTGTCCACTTTTTATATGTAATCCCGTTTCCAACGAAATCCTCAAAGTTATCCAAATGTCCACTTGCAGATTCTACAAAAAGAGTGTTTCCAAACTGCTGTATGAAAAGACAGGTTCAAGTCTGTTAGTGGAGGACACACATCACAAATAAGTTTCTGAGAATGTTTCTGTCTTGTTTTTATGGGAATATATTTCCTTTTTAACCGTAGGCCTGAAAGCGTTCCAAGTGTCCACTTCCAGATACTACAAAAAGAGTGTTTCAAACCTGCTCTGTGAAACGGAATGCTCAACTCTCTGACTTGAATGCATATTTCACAAAGAAGTTTCTGAGAATGCTGCTGTCTGGTTTTTATTGCAGATTCCAAAAAAAAAGAGTGTTTCAAACCTGCTCTACCAATAGATAGCTTCAACACTCTTACTTCAGTAGATACAGCAGAAACAAGTTTCTGAGATTGTTTCTATCTCGTTTTCATGGGAAGATATTTCCTTTTTCACCTTTCGCATCCAAGCGCTCAAAATGTCCATTTCTAGATACTACAAAAAGAATGTTTCAAACCTGCTCTATGAAAGGGAATGTTCAACTCTGTGACTTGAATGCAAACATCACAAACATGTTTCTGAGAATGTTGCTGCCTACTTTTTATACGTAATCCCGTTTTCAACGAAATCCTCAAAGCTATCCAAATGTCCACTTACAGAGTCTACAAAAAGACTGTTTCCAAACTGCTCTATGAGAAGACAGGTTCAAGTCTGTTAGTGGAGGACACACATCACAAAGAAGTTTCTGAGAATGCTTCTGTCTTGTTCTTTTGGGAAGATATGTCCTTTTTAACTGTAGGCCTGAAAGCTTTCCAAGTGTCCACTTCCAGATACTACAAAAAGAGTGTTTCAAACCTGCTGTATGAAACGGAATGCTCAACTGTCTGACTTGAATGCAAACATCACAAAGAAGTTTCTGAGAATGCTGCTGTCTAGTTGTTATATGTAATTCCAGTTCCAACAAAATCCTCAAATGTATCCAAATATCCACTTGCAGATTCCAAAAAAAGTGTCTTTCAAACCTGCTCTACCGATAGATAGGTTCAACACTGTTACTTCAGTAGATACAGCATAAACCAGTTTCTGAGATTGCTTCTGTCTCGTTTTAATGGGAAGATATTTCCTTTTTCGCCATAGGCCCCCAAGCGCTCAAAATGTCCACATCTAGATACTACAAAAAGAGTGTTTTAAACCTGCTCTATGAAAGGGAATGTTCAACTCTGGGACTTGAATGTAAACATCACAAAGTGTTTCTGAGAATGCTTCTGTCTAGATTTTCTATGAAGATATTCCCGTTTCCAACGAAATCCTCAAAGCTATCGAAATATCCACTTGCACATTCTACAAAAAGAGTGTTTCAAAACTGCTATATCGAAAGAAAGGTTCAAGTCTGTTAGCTGAGGACACACAACACAAATAAGTTTCTGAGAATGCTTCCATCTTGTTTTTATGGGACGATATTTCCTTTTTAACCATACGCCTGATACCGTTCCAAATGTCCACTTCCACATACTACAAAAAGAGTGCTTCGAACCTACTCTATGAAAGGCAATGTTCAACTCTGTGACTTGAATGGAAACATCACAAAGAAGTTTCTCAGAATGCTGCTGTCTACTATTTGTCTGTAATCCCGCTTCCAACGAAATCCTCGGTTCTATAGAAATATCCTCTTGCAGATTCCAAAAAAAGAGTGTTTCACACCTGCTCTATCAATAGAAAGGTTCAACAATGTTAGTTTTGTAGATAGAGCATAAACAACTTTCTGAGATTGCTTCTATCTCATTTTTGTGGGAGGATATTTCCTTTTTTACCATGGGCCACAAAGCGCTGCAAATGTCCACTTCCAGATCCTACAAAAAGAGTATTTCAAACCTGCTCTATGAAAGGGAATGTTCAACTCTCTGACTCCAATGGAAACATCACAAAGAAGTTTCTGACAATGCTTCTGTCTAGATTTTACAGGAAGATATTCCCGTTTCCAATGAAATCGTCAAAGCTATCCAAATATCCACTTGCAGACACAACAAAAAGAGTGTTTCAAACGTGCTCCCTAAAAAGAAAGGTTCAAGTCCGTTAGTTGAGGGCACACACGAGAAATAAGTTTCTGAGAATGTTTCTGTCTTGTTTTTACCGGAAGATATTTCCTTCTTCGCCGTAGGCAAGACAGCCTTGGAAATGTCCACTTCCAGATACTACAAAAAGAGTATTTCAAACCTGCTCTATGACAGGGAATGTTCAACTCTGTGACTTGAATGCAAACGTCAAAAAGAAGTTCTGAGAATGCTGCTGTCCACTTTTTATCTGTTATCCCGCTTCCAACGAAATCCTCAAAGCTATCCAAATGTCCACTTGGAGATTCTACAAAAAGAGTGTTTCCAAACGGCTGTATGAAAACACAGTTTCAAGTCTGTTAGTGGTGGACACACATAACAAATAAGTTTCTGAGAATGTTTCTGTCTGGTTTTTATGAGAAGATATTTCCTTTTTCACCATAGGCCTCAAAGCGATCCAAGTGCCCACTTCCAGATACCACAAAAAGAGTGTTTCAAACCTGTGCAATGAAAGGGACAGTTCAACTCTGTGACTTGAATGGAAACATCACAAAGAAGTTACTGAGAATGCTGCTGTCTACTTTTTATATGTAATCCCGTTTCCAACGAAATCCTCAGAGCTATCCAAATACCCATTTGCAGATTCTACAAGAAGAGTGTTTAAAAGCTGCTGTATCAAAAGAAAGTTTCAAGTCTGTTAGTTAAGGACACACATCACAAATAAGTTTCTGAGAATGCTTCTGTGTTGTATTTATGGGAAGATATATCCTTTTTAACCCTATGCCTGATACCGTTCCAAATGTCCACTTCCAGATACTACAAAAAGAGTGTTACAAACCTGCTCTATGAAAGGGAATGTTCAACTCTGTGACTTGAATGCAAACATCACAAAGACGTTTCTGAGAATGCTTCTGTCTAGATTTTATAGGGAAATATTCCCGTTTCCAACGAAATCGTCAAAGCTATCCAAATATCCACTTGCAGATACAACGAAAAGAGTGGTTCAAACGTGCTCTATAAAAAGAAAGGTTCAAGTCCGTTAGTTGAGGACACACATCAGAAATAAGTTTCTGAGAATGCTTCTGTCTTGTTTTTATGGGAAGATACTTCCTTCTCCACAGTAGTCCAGAAAGCGTTGGAAATGTCCACTTCCAGATACTACAAAAAGAGTGTTTCAAACCTGCTCTATGACAGGGAATGTTCAACTCTGTGACCTGAATGCAAACATCACAAAGAAGTTTCTGAGACTGCTGCTGTCCACTTTTTATATGTAATCCCGTTTCCAACGAAATCCTCAAAGTTATCCAAATGTCCACTTGCAGATTCTACAAAAAGAGTGTTTCCAAACTGCTGTATGAAAAGACAGGTTCAAGTCTGTTAGTGGAGGACACACATCACAAATAAGTTTCTGAGAATGTTTCTGTCTTGTTTTTATGGGAATATATTTCCTTTTTAACCGTAGGCCTGAAAGCGTTCCAAGTGTCCACTTCCAGATACTACAAAAAGAGTGTTTCAAACCTGCTCTGTGAAACGGAATGCTCAACTCTCTGACTTGAATGCATATTTCACAAAGAAGTTTCTGAGAATGCTGCTGTCTGGTTTTTATTGCAGATTCCAAAAAAAAAGAGTGTTTCAAACCTGCTCTACCAATAGATAGCTTCAACACTCTTACTTCAGTAGATACAGCAGAAACAAGTTTCTGAGATTGTTTCTATCTCGTTTTCATGGGAAGATATTTCCTTTTTCACCTTTCGCATCCAAGCGCTCAAAATGTCCATTTCTAGATACTACAAAAAGAATGTTTCAAACCTGCTCTATGAAAGGGAATGTTCAACTCTGTGACTTGAATGCAAACATCACAAACATGTTTCTGAGAATGTTGCTGCCTACTTTTTATACGTAATCCCGTTTTCAACGAAATCCTCAAAGCTATCCAAATGTCCACTTACAGAGTCTACAAAAAGACTGTTTCCAAACTGCTCTATGAGAAGACAGGTTCAAGTCTGTTAGTGGAGGACACACATCACAAAGAAGTTTCTGAGAATGCTTCTGTCTTGTTCTTTTGGGAAGATATGTCCTTTTTAACTGTAGGCCTGAAAGCTTTCCAAGTGTCCACTTCCAGATACTACAAAAAGAGTGTTTCAAACCTGCTGTATGAAACGGAATGCTCAACTGTCTGACTTGAATGCAAACATCACAAAGAAGTTTCTGAGAATGCTGCTGTCTAGTTGTTATATGTAATTCCAGTTCCAACAAAATCCTCAAATGTATCCAAATATCCACTTGCAGATTCCAAAAAAAGTGTCTTTCAAACCTGCTCTACCGATAGATAGGTTCAACACTGTTACTTCAGTAGATACAGCATAAACCAGTTTCTGAGATTGCTTCTGTCTCGTTTTAATGGGAAGATATTTCCTTTTTCGCCATAGGCCCCCAAGCGCTCAAAATGTCCACATCTAGATACTACAAAAAGAGTGTTTTAAACCTGCTCTATGAAAGGGAATGTTCAACTCTGGGACTTGAATGTAAACATCACAAAGTGTTTCTGAGAATGCTTCTGTCTAGATTTTCTATGAAGATATTCCCGTTTCCAACGAAATCCTCAAAGCTATCGAAATATCCACTTGCACATTCTACAAAAAGAGTGTTTCAAAACTGCTATATCGAAAGAAAGGTTCAAGTCTGTTAGCTGAGGACACACAACACAAATAAGTTTCTGAGAATGCTTCCATCTTGTTTTTATGGGACGATATTTCCTTTTTAACCATACGCCTGATACCGTTCCAAATGTCCACTTCCACATACTACAAAAAGAGTGCTTCGAACCTACTCTATGAAAGGCAATGTTCAACTCTGTGACTTGAATGGAAACATCACAAAGAAGTTTCTCAGAATGCTGCTGTCTACTATTTGTCTGTAATCCCGCTTCCAACGAAATCCTCGGTTCTATAGAAATATCCTCTTGCAGATTCCAAAAAAAGAGTGTTTCACACCTGCTCTATCAATAGAAAGGTTCAACAATGTTAGTTTTGTAGATAGAGCATAAACAACTTTCTGAGATTGCTTCTATCTCATTTTTGTGGGAGGATATTTCCTTTTTTACCATGGGCCACAAAGCGCTGCAAATGTCCACTTCCAGATCCTACAAAAAGAGTATTTCAAACCTGCTCTATGAAAGGGAATGTTCAACTCTCTGACTCCAATGGAAACATCACAAAGAAGTTTCTGACAATGCTTCTGTCTAGATTTTACAGGAAGATATTCCCGTTTCCAATGAAATCGTCAAAGCTATCCAAATATCCACTTGCAGACACAACAAAAAGAGTGTTTCAAACGTGCTCCCTAAAAAGAAAGGTTCAAGTCCGTTAGTTGAGGGCACACACGAGAAATAAGTTTCTGAGAATGTTTCTGTCTTGTTTTTACCGGAAGATATTTCCTTCTTCGCCGTAGGCAAGACAGCCTTGGAAATGTCCACTTCCAGATACTACAAAAAGAGTATTTCAAACCTGCTCTATGACAGGGAATGTTCAACTCTGTGACTTGAATGCAAACGTCAAAAAGAAGTTCTGAGAATGCTGCTGTCCACTTTTTATCTGTTATCCCGCTTCCAACGAAATCCTCAAAGCTATCCAAATGTCCACTTGGAGATTCTACAAAAAGAGTGTTTCCAAACGGCTGTATGAAAACACAGTTTCAAGTCTGTTAGTGGTGGACACACATAACAAATAAGTTTCTGAGAATGTTTCTGTCTGGTTTTTATGAGAAGATATTTCCTTTTTCACCATAGGCCTCAAAGCGATCCAAGTGCCCACTTCCAGATACCACAAAAAGAGTGTTTCAAACCTGTGCAATGAAAGGGACAGTTCAACTCTGTGACTTGAATGGAAACATCACAAAGAAGTTACTGAGAATGCTGCTGTCTACTTTTTATATGTAATCCCGTTTCCAACGAAATCCTCAGAGCTATCCAAATACCCATTTGCAGATTCTACAAGAAGAGTGTTTAAAAGCTGCTGTATCAAAAGAAAGTTTCAAGTCTGTTAGTTAAGGACACACATCACAAATAAGTTTCTGAGAATGCTTCTGTGTTGTATTTATGGGAAGATATATCCTTTTTAACCCTATGCCTGATACCGTTCCAAATGTCCACTTCCAGATACTACAAAAAGAGTGTTACAAACCTGCTCTATGAAAGGGAATGTTCAACTCTGTGACTTGAATGCAAACATCACAAAGACGTTTCTGAGAATGCTTCTGTCTAGATTTTATAGGGAAATATTCCCGTTTCCAACGAAATCGTCAAAGCTATCCAAATATCCACTTGCAGATACAACGAAAAGAGTGGTTCAAACGTGCTCTATAAAAAGAAAGGTTCAAGTCCGTTAGTTGAGGACACACATCAGAAATAAGTTTCTGAGAATGCTTCTGTCTTGTTTTTATGGGAAGATACTTCCTTCTCCACAGTAGTCCAGAAAGCGTTGGAAATGTCCACTTCCAGATACTACAAAAAGAGTGTTTCAAACCTGCTCTATGACAGGGAATGTTCAACTCTGTGACCTGAATGCAAACATCACAAAGAAGTTTCTGAGACTGCTGCTGTCCACTTTTTATATGTAATCCCGTTTCCAACGAAATCCTCAAAGTTATCCAAATGTCCACTTGCAGATTCTACAAAAAGAGTGTTTCCAAACTGCTGTATGAAAAGACAGGTTCAAGTCTGTTAGTGGAGGACACACATCACAAATAAGTTTCTGAGAATGTTTCTGTCTTGTTTTTATGGGAATATATTTCCTTTTTAACCGTAGGCCTGAAAGCGTTCCAAGTGTCCACTTCCAGATACTACAAAAAGAGTGTTTCAAACCTGCTCTGTGAAACGGAATGCTCAACTCTCTGACTTGAATGCATATTTCACAAAGAAGTTTCTGAGAATGCTGCTGTCTGGTTTTTATTGCAGATTCCAAAAAAAAAGAGTGTTTCAAACCTGCTCTACCAATAGATAGCTTCAACACTCTTACTTCAGTAGATACAGCAGAAACAAGTTTCTGAGATTGTTTCTATCTCGTTTTCATGGGAAGATATTTCCTTTTTCACCTTTCGCATCCAAGCGCTCAAAATGTCCATTTCTAGATACTACAAAAAGAATGTTTCAAACCTGCTCTATGAAAGGGAATGTTCAACTCTGTGACTTGAATGCAAACATCACAAACATGTTTCTGAGAATGTTGCTGCCTACTTTTTATACGTAATCCCGTTTTCAACGAAATCCTCAAAGCTATCCAAATGTCCACTTACAGAGTCTACAAAAAGACTGTTTCCAAACTGCTCTATGAGAAGACAGGTTCAAGTCTGTTAGTGGAGGACACACATCACAAAGAAGTTTCTGAGAATGCTTCTGTCTTGTTCTTTTGGGAAGATATGTCCTTTTTAACTGTAGGCCTGAAAGCTTTCCAAGTGTCCACTTCCAGATACTACAAAAAGAGTGTTTCAAACCTGCTGTATGAAACGGAATGCTCAACTGTCTGACTTGAATGCAAACATCACAAAGAAGTTTCTGAGAATGCTGCTGTCTAGTTGTTATATGTAATTCCAGTTCCAACAAAATCCTCAAATGTATCCAAATATCCACTTGCAGATTCCAAAAAAAGTGTCTTTCAAACCTGCTCTACCGATAGATAGGTTCAACACTGTTACTTCAGTAGATACAGCATAAACCAGTTTCTGAGATTGCTTCTGTCTCGTTTTAATGGGAAGATATTTCCTTTTTCGCCATAGGCCCCCAAGCGCTCAAAATGTCCACATCTAGATACTACAAAAAGAGTGTTTTAAACCTGCTCTATGAAAGGGAATGTTCAACTCTGGGACTTGAATGTAAACATCACAAAGTGTTTCTGAGAATGCTTCTGTCTAGATTTTCTATGAAGATATTCCCGTTTCCAACGAAATCCTCAAAGCTATCGAAATATCCACTTGCACATTCTACAAAAAGAGTGTTTCAAAACTGCTATATCGAAAGAAAGGTTCAAGTCTGTTAGCTGAGGACACACAACACAAATAAGTTTCTGAGAATGCTTCCATCTTGTTTTTATGGGACGATATTTCCTTTTTAACCATACGCCTGATACCGTTCCAAATGTCCACTTCCACATACTACAAAAAGAGTGCTTCGAACCTACTCTATGAAAGGCAATGTTCAACTCTGTGACTTGAATGGAAACATCACAAAGAAGTTTCTCAGAATGCTGCTGTCTACTATTTGTCTGTAATCCCGCTTCCAACGAAATCCTCGGTTCTATAGAAATATCCTCTTGCAGATTCCAAAAAAAGAGTGTTTCACACCTGCTCTATCAATAGAAAGGTTCAACAATGTTAGTTTTGTAGATAGAGCATAAACAACTTTCTGAGATTGCTTCTATCTCATTTTTGTGGGAGGATATTTCCTTTTTTACCATGGGCCACAAAGCGCTGCAAATGTCCACTTCCAGATCCTACAAAAAGAGTATTTCAAACCTGCTCTATGAAAGGGAATGTTCAACTCTCTGACTCCAATGGAAACATCACAAAGAAGTTTCTGACAATGCTTCTGTCTAGATTTTACAGGAAGATATTCCCGTTTCCAATGAAATCGTCAAAGCTATCCAAATATCCACTTGCAGACACAACAAAAAGAGTGTTTCAAACGTGCTCCCTAAAAAGAAAGGTTCAAGTCCGTTAGTTGAGGGCACACACGAGAAATAAGTTTCTGAGAATGTTTCTGTCTTGTTTTTATGGGAAGATATTTCCTTCTTCGCCGTAGGCAAGACAGCCTTGGAAATGTCCACTTCCAGATACTACAAAAAGAGTATTTCAAACCTGCTCTATGACAGGGAATGTTCAACTCTGTGACTTGAATGCAAACGTCAAAAAGAAGTTCTGAGAATGCTGCTGTCCACTTTTTATCTGTTATCCCGCTTCCAACGAAATCCTCAAAGCTATCCAAATGTCCACTTGGAGATTCTACAAAAAGAGTGTTTCCAAACGGCTGTATGAAAACACAGTTTCAAGTCTGTTAGTGGTGGACACACATAACAAATAAGTTTCTGAGAATGTTTCTGTCTGGTTTTTATGAGAAGATATTTCCTTTTTCACCATAGGCCTCAAAGCGATCCAAGTGCCCACTTCCAGATACCACAAAAAGAGTGTTTCAAACCTGTGCAATGAAAGGGACAGTTCAACTCTGTGACTTGCATGGAAACATCACAAAGAAGTTACTGAGAATGCTGCTGTCTACTTTTTATATGTAATCCCGTTTCCAACGAAATCCTCAGAGCTATCCAAATACCCATTTGCAGATTCTACAAGAAGAGTGTTTAAAAGCTGCTGTATCAAAAGAAAGTTTCAAGTCTGTTAGTTAAGGACACACATCACAAATAAGTTTCTGAGAATGCTTCTGTGTTGTATTTATGGGAAGATATATCCTTTTTAACCCTATGCCTGATACCGTTCCAAATGTCCACTTCCAGATACTACAAAAAGAGTGTTACAAACCTGCTCTATGAAAGGGAATGTTCAACTCTGTGACTTGAATGCAAACATCACAAAGACGTTTCTGAGAATGCTTCTGTCTAGATTTTATAGGGAAATATTCCCGTTTCCAACGAAATCGTCAAAGCTATCCAAATATCCACTTGCAGATACAACGAAAAGAGTGGTTCAAACGTGCTCTATAAAAAGAAAGGTTCAAGTCCGTTAGTTGAGGACACACATCAGAAATAAGTTTCTGAGAATGCTTCTGTCTTGTTTTTATGGGAAGATACTTCCTTCTCCACAGTAGTCCAGAAAGCGTTGGAAATGTCCACTTCCAGATACTACAAAAAGAGTGTTTCAAACCTGCTCTATGACAGGGAATGTTCAACTCTGTGACCTGAATGCAAACATCACAAAGAAGTTTCTGAGACTGCTGCTGTCCACTTTTTATATGTAATCCCGTTTCCAACGAAATCCTCAAAGTTATCCAAATGTCCACTTGCAGATTCTACAAAAAGAGTGTTTCCAAACTGCTGTATGAAAAGACAGGTTCAAGTCTGTTAGTGGAGGACACACATCACAAATACGTTTCTGAGAATGTTTCTGTCTTGTTTTTATGGGAATATATTTCCTTTTTAACCGTAGGCCTGAAAGCGTTCCAAGTGTCCACTTCCAGATACTACAAAAAGAGTGTTTCAAACCTGCTCTGTGAAACGGAATGCTCAACTCTCGGACTTGAATGCATATTTCACAAAGAAGTTTCTGAGAATGCTGCTGTCTGGTTTTTATATGTAATTCCGTTGCCAACGAAATCCTCAAATGTATCCAAATATCCACTTGCAGTTTCCACAAAAGAATTTTTGAAACCTGCTCTACCAATAGATAGGTTCAACACTGTTACTTCAGTAGATACAGCATAAACAAGTTTCTGAGATTGCTTCTATCTCGTTTTAATGGGAAGATAGTTCCTTTTTCACCATAGGCCCCCAAGCGCTCAAAATGTCCACATCTAGATACCACAAAAAGAGTGTTTGAAACCTTCTCTATGAAAGGGTATGTTCAACTCTGGGACTTGAATGTAAACATCACAAAGTGTTTCTGAGAATGTTTCTGTCTAGATTTTCTATGAAGATATTCCCGTTTCCAAAGAAATCCTCAAAGATATCCAAATATTCACTTGCACATTCTACAAAAAGAGTGTTTCAAAAGTACTCTATCAAAAGAAAGGTTCACCTCTGTTTGTTGAGTACACACAACACAAACATGATTCTGAGAATGCTTCTGTCTAGTTTTCATGGGAAGATACTTCGTTTTAAACATATGCCTGAAAGCATTCCAAATGTATACATCCACATACTACAAAATGACTGTTTCACGCCTGCTTTATGAAACGGAATGTTCAACTCTGTGACTTGAATGCAAACGTCACAAAGAAGTTTCTGACAATGCTGCTGTCTACTTTTTAACTGTAATCCCGCTTCCAACGAAATCCTCAGTTCTATGGAAATATCCACTTGCAGATTCGAAAAAAAGAGTGTTTCTAACCTGCTCTACCGATAGATAGGTTCAACACTGTTACTTCAGTAGATACAGCATAAACAAGTTTCTGAGATTGCTTCTATCTCGCTTACATGGGGAGATGTTTCCTTTTACACCGTAGGCCTCCAGGCGCTCAAAATGTCCACTTCTAGGTACTACAAAAAGAGTGTTTCAAACCTGCTCTATGAAAGGGAATGTTCAATTCTGTGACTTGAATGTAAACATCACAAAGGTGTTTCTGAGAATGCTGCTGTCTAGTTTTTATATGTATTTCCGTTTCCAACGATATCCTCCCATGTATCCAAATATCCACTTGCAGATTCCAAGAAAAGAGTGTTTCAAACCTGATCTACCAATAGATAGCTTCAACACTCTTACTTCAGTAGATACAGCAGAAACAAGTTTCTGAGATTGTTTCTATCTCGTTTTCATGGGAAGATATTTCCTTTTTCACCTTTCGCATCCAAGCGCTCAAAATGTCCATTTCTAGATACTACAAAAAGAATGTTTCAAACCTGCTCTATGAAAGGGAATGTTCAACTCTGTGACTTGAATGCAAACATCACAAACATGTTTCTGAGAATGTTGCTGCCTACTTTTTATACGTAATCCCGTTTTCAACGAAATCCTCAAAGCTATCCAAATGTCCACTTACAGAGTCTACAAAAAGACTGTTTCCAAACTGCTCTATGAGAAGACAGGTTCAAGTCTGTTAGTGGAGGACACACATCACAAAGAAGTTTCTGAGAATGCTTCTGTCTTGTTCTTTTGGGAAGATATGTCCTTTTTAACTGTTGGCCTGAAAGCTTTCCAAGTGTCCACTTCCAGATACTACAAAAAGAGTGTTTCAAACCTGCTGTATGAAACGGAATGCTCAACTGTCTGACTTGAATGCAAACATCACAAAGAAGTTTCTGAGAATGCTGCTGTCTAGTTTTTATATGTAATTCCAGTTCCAACAAAATCCTCAAATGTATCCAAATATCCACTTGCAGATTCCAAAAAAAGTGTCTTTCAAACCTGCTCTACCGATAGATAGGTTCAACACTGTTACTTCAGTAGATACAGCATAAACCAGTTTCTGAGATTGCTTCTGTCTCGTTTTAATGGGAAGATATTTCCTTTTTCGCCATAGGCCCCCAAGCGCTCAAAATGTCCACATCTAGATACTACAAAAAGAGTGTTTTAAACCTGCTCTATGAAAGGGAATGTTCAACTCTGGGACTTGAATGTAAACATCACAAAGTGTTTCTGAGAATGCTTCTGTCTAGATTTTCTATGAAGATATTCCCGTTTCCAACGAAATCCTCAAAGCTATCGAAATATCCACTTGCACATTCTACAAAAAGAGTGTTTCAAAACTGCTATATCGAAAGAAAGGTTCAAGTCTGTTAGCTGAGGACACACAACACAAATAAGTTTCTGAGAATGCTTCCATCTTGTTTTTATGGGACGATATTTCCTTTTTAACCATACGCCTGATACCGTTCCAAATGTCCACTTCCACATACTACAAAAAGAGTGCTTCGAACCTACTCTATGAAAGGCAATGTTCAACTCTGTGACTTGAATGGAAACATCACAAAGAAGTTTCTCAGAATGCTGCTGTCTACTATTTGTCTGTAATCCCGCTTCCAACGAAATCCTCGGTTCTATAGAAATATCCTCTTGCAGATTCCAAAAAAAGAGTGTTTCACACCTGCTCTATCAATAGAAAGGTTCAACAATGTTAGTTTTGTAGATAGAGCATAAACAACTTTCTGAGATTGCTTCTATCTCATTTTTGTGGGAGGATATTTCCTTTTTTACCATGGGCCACAAAGCGCTGCAAATGTCCACTTCCAGATCCTACAAAAAGAGTATTTCAAACCTGCTCTACGAAAGGGAATGTTCAACTCTCTGACTCCAATGGAAACATCACAAAGAAGTTTCTGACAATGCTTCTGTCTAGATTTTACAGGAAGATATTCCCGTTTCCAATGAAATCGTCAAAGCTATCCAAATATCCACTTGCAGACACAACAAAAAGAGTGTTTCAAACGTGCTCCCTAAAAAGAAAGGTTCAAGTCCGTTAGTTGAGGGCACACACGAGAAATAAGTTTCTGAGAATGTTTCTGTCTTGTTTTTACCGGAAGATATTTCCTTCTTCGCCGTAGGCAAGACAGCCTTGGAAATGTCCACTTCCAGATACTACAAAAAGAGTATTTCAAACCTGCTCTATGACAGGGAATGTTCAACTCTGTGACTTGAATGCAAACGTCAAAAAGAAGTTCTGAGAATGCTGCTGTCCACTTTTTATCTGTTATCCCGCTTCCAACGAAATCCTCAAAGCTATCCAAATGTCCACTTGGAGATTCTACAAAAAGAGTGTTTCCAAACGGCTGTATGAAAACACAGTTTCAAGTCTGTTAGTGGTGGACACACATAACAAATAAGTTTCTGAGAATGTTTCTGTCTGGTTTTTATGAGAAGATATTTCCTTTTTCACCATAGGCCTCAAAGCGATCCAAGTGCCCACTTCCAGATACCACAAAAAGAGTGTTTCAAACCTGTGCAATGAAAGGGACAGTTCAACTCTGTGACTTGAATGGAAACATCACAAAGAAGTTACTGAGAATGCTGCTGTCTACTTTTTATATGTAATCCCGTTTCCAACGAAATCCTCAGAGCTATCCAAATACCCATTTGCAGATTCTACAAGAAGAGTGTTTAAAAGCTGCTGTATCAAAAGAAAGTTTCAAGTCTGTTAGTTAAGGACACACATCACAAATAAGTTTCTGAGAATGCTTCTGTGTTGTATTTATGGGAAGATATATCCTTTTTAACCCTATGCCTGATACCGTTCCAAATGTCCACTTCCAGATACTACAAAAAGAGTGTTACAAACCTGCTCTATGAAAGGGAATGTTCAACTCTGTGACTTGAATGCAAACATCACAAAGACGTTTCTGAGAATGCTTCTGTCTAGATTTTATAGGGAAATATTCCCGTTTCCAACGAAATCGTCAAAGCTATCCAAATATCCACTTGCAGATACAACGAAAAGAGTGGTTCAAACGTGCTCTATAAAAAGAAAGGTTCAAGTCCGTTAGTTGAGGACACACATCAGAAATAAGTTTCTGAGAATGCTTCTGTCTTGTTTTTATGGGAAGATACTTCCTTCTCCACAGTAGTCCAGAAAGCGTTGGAAATGTCCACTTCCAGATACTACAAAAAGAGTGTTTCAAACCTGCTCTATGACAGGGAATGTTCAACTCTGTGACCTGAATGCAAACATCACAAAGAAGTTTCTGAGACTGCTGCTGTCCACTTTTTATATGTAATCCCGTTTCCAACGAAATCCTCAAAGTTATCCAAATGTCCACTTGCAGATTCTACAAAAAGAGTGTTTCCAAACTGCTGTATGAAAAGACAGGTTCAAGTCTGTTAGTGGAGGACACACATCACAAATAAGTTTCTGAGAATGTTTCTGTCTTGTTTTTATGGGAATATATTTCCTTTTTAACCGTAGGCCTGAAAGCGTTCCAAGTGTCCACTTCCAGATACTACAAAAAGAGTGTTTCAAACCTGCTCTGTGAAACGGAATGCTCAACTCTCTGACTTGAATGCATATTTCACAAAGAAGTTTCTGAGAATGCTGCTGTCTGGTTTTTATTGCAGATTCCAAAAAAAAGAGTGTTTCAAACCTGCTCTACCAATAGATAGCTTCAACACTCTTACTTCAGTAGATACAGCAGAAACAAGTTTCTGAGATTGTTTCTATCTCGTTTTCATGGGAAGATATTTCCTTTTTCACCTTTCGCATCCAAGCGCTCAAAATGTCCATTTCTAGATACTACAAAAAGAATGTTTCAAACCTGCTCTATGAAAGGGAATGTTCAACTCTGTGACTTGAATGCAAACATCACAAACATGTTTCTGAGAATGTTGCTGCCTACTTTTTATACGTAATCCCGTTTTCAACGAAATCCTCAAAGCTATCCAAATGTCCACTTACAGAGTCTACAAAAAGACTGTTTCCAAACTGCTCTATGAGAAGACAGGTTCAAGTCTGTTAGTGGAGGACACACATCACAAATAAGTTTCTGAGAATGCTTCTGTCTTGTTCTTTTGGGAAGATATGTCCTTTTTAACTGTAGGCCTGAAAGCTTTCCAAGTGTCCACTTCCAGATACTACAAAAAGAGTGTTTCAAACCTGCTGTATGAAACGGAATGCTCAACTGTCTGACTTGAATGCAAACATCACAAAGAAGTTTCTGAGAATGCTGCTGTCTAGTTGTTATATGTAATTCCAGTTCCAACAAAATCCTCAAATGTATCCAAATATCCACTTGCAGATTCCAAAAAAAGTGTCTTTCAAACCTGCTCTACCGATAGATAGGTTCAACACTGTTACTTCAGTAGATACAGCATAAACCAGTTTCTGAGATTGCTTCTGTCTCGTTTTAATGGGAAGATATTTCCTTTTTCGCCATAGGCCCCCAAGCGCTCAAAATGTCCACATCTAGATACTACAAAAAGAGTGTTTTAAACCTGCTCTATGAAAGGGAATGTTCAACTCTGGGACTTGAATGTAAACATCACAAAGTGTTTCTGAGAATGCTTCTGTCTAGATTTTCTATGAAGATATTCCCGTTTCCAACGAAATCCTCAAAGCTATCGAAATATCCACTTGCACATTCTACAAAAAGAGTGTTTCAAAACTGCTATATCGAAAGAAAGGTTCAAGTCTGTTAGCTGAGGACACACAACACAAATAAGTTTCTGAGAATGCTTCCATCTTGTTTTTATGGGACGATATTTCCTTTTTAACCATACGCCTGATACCGTTCCAAATGTCCACTTCCACATACTACAAAAAGAGTGCTTCGAACCTACTCTATGAAAGGCAATGTTCAACTCTGTGACTTGAATGGAAACATCACAAAGAAGTTTCTCAGAATGCTGCTGTCTACTATTTGTCTGTAATCCCGCTTCCAACGAAATCCTCGGTTCTATAGAAATATCCTCTTGCAGATTCCAAAAAAAGAGTGTTTCACACCTGCTCTATCAATAGAAAGGTTCAACAATGTTAGTTTTGTAGATAGAGCATAAACAACTTTCTGAGATTGCTTCTATCTCATTTTTGTGGGAGGATATTTCCTTTTTTACCATGGGCCACAAAGCGCTGCAAATGTCCACTTCCAGATCCTACAAAAAGAGTATTTCAAACCTGCTCTATGAAAGGGAATGTTCAACTCTCTGACTCCAATGGAAACATCACAAAGAAGTTTCTGACAATGCTTCTGTCTAGATTTTACAGGAAGATATTCCCGTTTCCAATGAAATCGTCAAAGCTATCCAAATATCCACTTGCAGACACAACAAAAAGAGTGTTTCAAACGTGCTCCCTAAAAAGAAAGGTTCAAGTCCGTTAGTTGAGGGCACACACGAGAAATAAGTTTCTGAGAATGTTTCTGTCTTGTTTTTACCGGAAGATATTTCCTTCTTCGCCGTAGGCAAGACAGCCTTGGAAATGTCCACTTCCAGATACTACAAAAAGAGTATTTCAAACCTGCTCTATGACAGGGAATGTTCAACTCTGTGACTTGAATGCAAACGTCAAAAAGAAGTTCTGAGAATGCTGCTGTCCACTTTTTATCTGTTATCCCGCTTCCAACGAAATCCTCAAAGCTATCCAAATGTCCACTTGGAGATTCTACAAAAAGAGTGTTTCCAAACGGCTGTATGAAAACACAGTTTCAAGTCTGTTAGTGGTGGACACACATAACAAATAAGTTTCTGAGAATGTTTCTGTCTGGTTTTTATGAGAAGATATTTCCTTTTTCACCATAGGCCTCAAAGCGATCCAAGTGCCCACTTCCAGATACCACAAAAAGAGTGTTTCAAACCTGTGCAATGAAAGGGACAGTTCAACTCTGTGACTTGAATGGAAACATCACAAAGAAGTTACTGAGAATGCTGCTGTCTACTTTTTATATGTAATCCCGTTTCCAACGAAATCCTCAGAGCTATCCAAATACCCATTTGCAGATTCTACAAGAAGAGTGTTTAAAAGCTGCTGTATCAAAAGAAAGTTTCAAGTCTGTTAGTTAAGGACACACATCACAAATAAGTTTCTGAGAATGCTTCTGTGTTGTATTTATGGGAAGATATATCCTTTTTAACCCTATGCCTGATACCGTTCCAAATGTCCACTTCCAGATACTACAAAAAGAGTGTTACAAACCTGCTCTATGAAAGGGAATGTTCAACTCTGTGACTTGAATGCAAACATCACAAAGACGTTTCTGAGAATGCTTCTGTCTAGATTTTATAGGGAAATATTCCCGTTTCCAACGAAATCGTCAAAGCTATCCAAATATCCACTTGCAGATACAACGAAAAGAGTGGTTCAAACGTGCTCTATAAAAAGAAAGGTTCAAGTCCGTTAGTTGAGGACACACATCAGAAATAAGTTTCTGAGAATGCTTCTGTCTTGTTTTTATGGGAAGATACTTCCTTCTCCACAGTAGTCCAGAAAGCGTTGGAAATGTCCACTTCCAGATACTACAAAAAGAGTGTTTCAAACCTGCTCTATGACAGGGAATGTTCAACTCTGTGACCTGAATGCAAACATCACAAAGAAGTTTCTGAGACTGCTGCTGTCCACTTTTTATATGTAATCCCGTTTCCAACGAAATCCTCAAAGTTATCCAAATGTCCACTTGCAGATTCTACAAAAAGAGTGTTTCCAAACTGCTGTATGAAAAGACAGGTTCAAGTCTGTTAGTGGAGGACACACATCACAAATAAGTTTCTGAGAATGTTTCTGTCTTGTTTTTATGGGAATATATTTCCTTTTTAACCGTAGGCCTGAAAGCGTTCCAAGTGTCCACTTCCAGATACTACAAAAAGAGTGTTTCAAACCTGCTCTGTGAAACGGAATGCTCAACTCTCTGACTTGAATGCATATTTCACAAAGAAGTTTCTGAGAATGCTGCTGTCTGGTTTTTATTGCAGATTCCAAAACAAAGAGTGTTTCAAACCTGCTCTACCAATAGATAGCTTCAACACTCTTACTTCAGTAGATACAGCAGAAACAAGTTTCTGAGATTGTTTCTATCTCGTTTTCATGGGAAGATATTTCCTTTTTCACCTTTCGCATCCAAGCGCTCAAAATGTCCATTTGTAGATACTACAAAAAGAATGTTTCAAACCTGCTCTATGAAAGGGAATGTTCAACTCTGTGACTTGAATGCAAACATCACAAACATGTTTCTGAGAATGTTGCTGCCTACTTTTTATACGTAATCCCGTTTTCAATGAAATCCTCAAAGCTATCCAAATGTCCACTTACAGAGTCTACAAAAAGACTGTTTCCAAACTGCTCTATGAGAAGACAGGTTCAAGTCTGTTAGTGGAGGACACACATCACAAAGAAGTTTCTGAGAATGCTTCTGTCTTGTTCTTTTGGGAAGATATGTCCTTTTTAACTGTAGGCCTGAAAGCTTTCCAAGTGTCCACTTCCAGATACTACAAAAAGAGTGTTTCAAACCTGCTGTATGAAACGGAATGCTCAACTGTCTGACTTGAATGCAAACATCACAAAGAAGTTTCTGAGAATGCTGCTGTCTAGTTGTTATATGTAATTCCAGTTCAAACAAAATCCTCAAATGTATCCAAATATCCACTTGCAGATTCCAAAAAAAGTGTCTTTCAAACCTGCTCTACCGATAGATAGGTTCAACACTGTTACTTCAGTAGATACAGCATAAACCAGTTTCTGAGATTGCTTCTGTCTCGTTTTAATGGGAAGATATTTCCTTTTTCGCCATAGGCCCCCAAGCGCTCAAAATGTCCACATCTAGATACTACAAAAAGAGTGTTTTAAACCTGCTCTATGAAAGGGAATGTTCAACTCTGGGACTTGAATGTAAACATCACAAAGTGTTTCTGAGAATGCTTCTGTCTAGATTTTTTATGAAGATATTCCCGTTTCCAACGAAATCCTCAAAGCTATCGAAATATCCACTTGCACATTCTACAAAAAGAGTGTTTCAAAACTGCTATATCAAAAGAAAGGTTCAAGTTTGTTAGCTGAGGACACACAACACAAATAAGTTTCTGAGAATGCTTCCATCTTGTTTTTATGGGACGATATTTCCTTTTTAACCATACGCCTGATACCGTTCCAAATGTCCACTTCCACATACTACAAAAAGAGTGTTTCAAACCTACTCTATGAAAGGCAATGTTCAACTCTGTGACTTGAATGCAAACATCACAAAGAAGTTTCTCAGAATGCTGCTGTCTACTATTTGTCTGTAATCCCGCTTCCAACGAAATCCTCGGTTCTATAGAAATATCCTCTTGCAGATTCCAAAAAAAGAGTGTTTCACACCTGCTCTATCAATAGAAAGGTTCAACAATGTTAGTTTTGTAGATAGAGCATAAACAACTTTCTGAGATTGCTTCTATCTCATTTTTGTGGGAGGATATTTCCTTTTTTACCATAGGCCACAAAGCGCTGCAAATGTCCACTTCCAGATCCCACAAAAAGAGTATTTCAAACCTGCTCTATGAAAGGGAATGTTCAACTCTCTGACTCCAATGGAAACATCACAAAGAAGTTTCTGACAATGCTTCTGTCTAGATTTTACAGGAAGATATTCCCGTTTCCAATGAAATCGTCAAAGCTATCCAAATATCCACTTGCAGACACAACAAAAAGAGTGTTTCAAACGTGCTCCCTAAAAAGAAAGGTTCAAGTCCGTTAGTTGAGGGCACACACGAGAAATAAGTTTCTGAGAATGTTTCTGTCTTGTTTTTACCGGAAGATATTTCCTTCTTCGCCGTAGGCAAGACAGCCTTGGAAATGTCCACTTCCAGATACTACAAAAAGAGTATTTCAAACCTGCTCTATGACAGGGAATGTTCAACTCTGTGACTTGAATGCAAACGTCAAAAAGAAGTTCTGAGAATGCTGCTGTCCACTTTTTATCTGTTATCCCGCTTCCAACGAAATCCTCAAAGCTATCCAAATGTCCACTTGGAGATTCTACAAAAAGAGTGTTTCCAAACGGCTGTATGAAAACACAGTTTCAAGTCTGTTAGTGGTGGACACACATAACAAATAAGTTTCTGAGAATGTTTCTGTCTGGTTTTTATGAGAAGATATTTCCTTTTTCACCATAGGCCTCAAAGCGATCCAAGTGCCCACTTCCAGATACCACAAAAAGAGTGTTTCAAACCTGTGCAATGAAAGGGACAGTTCAACTCTGTGACTTGAATGGAAACATCACAAAGAAGTTACTGAGAATGCTGCTGTCTACTTTTTATATGTAATCCCGTTTCCAACGAAATCCTCAGAGCTATCCAAATACCCATTTGCAGATTCTACAAGAAGAGTGTTTAAAAGCTGCTGTATCAAAAGAAAGTTTCAAGTCTGTTAGTTAAGGACACACATCACAAATAAGTTTCTGAGAATGCTTCTGTGTTGTATTTATGGGAAGATATATCCTTTTTAACCCTATGCCTGATACCGTTCCAAATGTCCACTTCCAGATACTACAAAAAGAGTGTTACAAACCTGCTCTATGAAAGGGAATGTTCAACTCTGTGACTTGAATGCAAACATCACAAAGACGTTTCTGAGAATGCTTCTGTCTAGATTTTATAGGGAAATATTCCCGTTTCCAACGAAATCGTCAAAGCTATCCAAATATCCACTTGCAGATACAACGAAAAGAGTGGTTCAAACGTGCTCTATAAAAAGAAAGGTTCAAGTCCGTTAGTTGAGGACACACATCAGAAATAAGTTTCTGAGAATGCTTCTGTCTTGTTTTTATGGGAAGATACTTCCTTCTCCACAGTAGTCCAGAAAGCGTTGGAAATGTCCACTTCCAGATACTACAAAAAGAGTGTTTCAAACCTGCTCTATGACAGGGAATGTTCAACTCTGTGACCTGAATGCAAACATCACAAAGAAGTTTCTGAGACTGCTGCTGTCCACTTTTTATATGTAATCCCGTTTCCAACGAAATCCTCAAAGTTATCCAAATGTCCACTTGCAGATTCTACAAAAAGAGTGTTTCCAAACTGCTGTATGAAAAGACAGGTTCAAGTCTGTTAGTGGAGGACACACATCACAAATAAGTTTCTGAGAATGTTTCTGTCTTGTTTTTATGGGAATATATTTCCTTTTTAACCGTAGGCCTGAAAGCGTTCCAAGTGTCCACTTCCAGATACTACAAAAAGAGTGTTTCAAACCTGCTCTGTGAAACGGAATGCTCAACTCTCTGACTTGAATGCATATTTCACAAAGAAGTTTCTGAGAATGCTGCTGTCTGGTTTTTATTGCAGATTCCAAAAAAAAGAGTGTTTCAAACCTGCTCTACCAATAGATAGCTTCAACACTCTTACTTCAGTAGATACAGCAGAAACAAGTTTCTGAGATTGTTTCTATCTCGTTTTCATGGGAAGATATTTCCTTTTTCACCTTTCGCATCCAAGCGCTCAAAATGTCCATTTCTAGATACTACAAAAAGAATGTTTCAAACCTGCTCTATGAAAGGGAATGTTCAACTCTGTGACTTGAATGCAAACATCACAAACATGTTTCTGAGAATGTTGCTGCCTACTTTTTATACGTAATCCCGTTTTCAACGAAATCCTCAAAGCTATCCAAATGTCCACTTACAGAGTCTACAAAAAGACTGTTTCCAAACTGCTCTATGAGAAGACAGGTTCAAGTCTGTTAGTGGAGGACACACATCACAAATAAGTTTCTGAGAATGCTTCTGTCTTGTTCTTTTGGGAAGATATGTCCTTTTTAACTGTAGGCCTGAAAGCTTTCCAAGTGTCCACTTCCAGATACTACAAAAAGAGTGTTTCAAACCTGCTGTATGAAACGGAATGCTCAACTGTCTGACTTGAATGCAAACATCACAAAGAAGTTTCTGAGAATGCTGCTGTCTAGTTTTTATATGTAATTCCAGTTCCAACAAAATCCTCAAATGTATCCAAATATCCACTTGCAGATTCCAAAAAAAGTGTCTTTCAAACCTGCTCTACCGATAGATAGGTTCAACACTGTTACTTCAGTAGATACAGCATAAACCAGTTTCTGAGATTGCTTCTGTCTCGTTTTAATGGGAAGATATTTCCTTTTTCGCCATAGGCCCCCAAGCGCTCAAAATGTCCACATCTAGATACTACAAAAAGAGTGTTTTAAACCTGCTCTATGAAAGGGAATGTTCAACTCTGGGACTTGAATGTAAACATCACAAAGTGTTTCTGAGAATGCTTCTGTCTAGATTTTCTATGAAGATATTCCCGTTTCCAACGAAATCCTCAAAGCTATCGAAATATCCACTTGCACATTCTACAAAAAGAGTGTTTCAAAACTGCTATATCGAAAGAAAGGTTCAAGTCTGTTAGCTGAGGACACACAACACAAATAAGTTTCTGAGAATGCTTCCATCTTGTTTTTATGGGACGATATTTCCTTTTTAACCATACGCCTGATACCGTTCCAAATGTCCACTTCCACATACTACAAAAAGAGTGCTTCGAACCTACTCTATGAAAGGCAATGTTCAACTCTGTGACTTGAATGGAAACATCACAAAGAAGTTTCTCAGAATGCTGCTGTCTACTATTTGTCTGTAATCCCGCTTCCAACGAAATCCTCGGTTCTATAGAAATATCCTCTTGCAGATTCCAAAAAAAGAGTGTTTCACACCTGCTCTATCAATAGAAAGGTTCAACAATGTTAGTTTTGTAGATAGAGCATAAACAACTTTCTGAGATTGCTTCTATCTCATTTTTGTGGGAGGATATTTCCTTTTTTACCATGGGCCACAAAGCGCTGCAAATGTCCACTTCCAGATCCTACAAAAAGAGTATTTCAAACCTGCTCTATGAAAGGGAATGTTCAACTCTCTGACTCCAATGGAAACATCACAAAGAAGTTTCTGACAATGCTTCTGTCTAGATTTTACAGGAAGATATTCCCGTTTCCAATGAAATCGTCAAAGCTATCCAAATATCCACTTGCAGACACAACAAAAAGAGTGTTTCAAACGTGCTCCCTAAAAAGAAAGGTTCAAGTCCGTTAGTTGAGGGCACACACGAGAAATAAGTTTCTGAGAATGTTTCTGTCTTGTTTTTACCGGAAGATATTTCCTTCTTCGCCGTAGGCAAGACAGCCTTGGAAATGTCCACTTCCAGATACTACAAAAAGAGTATTTCAAACCTGCTCTATGACAGGGAATGTTCAACTCTGTGACTTGAATGCAAACGTCAAAAAGAAGTTCTGAGAATGCTGCTGTCCACTTTTTATCTGTTATCCCGCTTCCAACGAAATCCTCAAAGCTATCCAAATGTCCACTTGGAGATTCTACAAAAAGAGTGTTTCCAAACGGCTGTATGAAAACACAGTTTCAAGTCTGTTAGTGGTGGACACACATAACAAATAAGTTTCTGAGAATGTTTCTGTCTGGTTTTTATGAGAAGATATTTCCTTTTTCACCATAGGCCTCAAAGCGATCCAAGTGCCCACTTCCAGATACCACAAAAAGAGTGTTTCAAACCTGTGCAATGAAAGGGACAGTTCAACTCTGTGACTTGAATGGAAACATCACAAAGAAGTTACTGAGAATGCTGCTGTCTACTTTTTATATGTAATCCCGTTTCCAACGAAATCCTCAGAGCTATCCAAATACCCATTTGCAGATTCTACAAGAAGAGTGTTTAAAAGCTGCTGTATCAAAAGAAAGTTTCAAGTCTGTTAGTTAAGGACACACATCACAAATAAGTTTCTGAGAATGCTTCTGTGTTGTATTTATGGGAAGATATATCCTTTTTAACCCTATGCCTGATACCGTTCCAAATGTCCACTTCCAGATACTACAAAAAGAGTGTTACAAACCTGCTCTATGAAAGGGAATGTTCAACTCTGTGACTTGAATGCAAACATCACAAAGACGTTTCTGAGAATGCTTCTGTCTAGATTTTATAGGGAAATATTCCCGTTTCCAACGAAATCGTCAAAGCTATCCAAATATCCACTTGCAGATACAACGAAAAGAGTGGTTCAAACGTGCTCTATAAAAAGAAAGGTTCAAGTCCGTTAGTTGAGGACACACATCAGAAATAAGTTTCTGAGAATGCTTCTGTCTTGTTTTTATGGGAAGATACTTCCTTCTCCACAGTAGTCCAGAAAGCGTTGGAAATGTCCACTTCCAGATACTACAAAAAGAGTGTTTCAAACCTGCTCTATGACAGGGAATGTTCAACTCTGTGACCTGAATGCAAACATCACAAAGAAGTTTCTGAGACTGCTGCTGTCCACTTTTTATATGTAATCCCGTTTCCAACGAAATCCTCAAAGTTATCCAAATGTCCACTTGCAGATTCTACAAAAAGAGTGTTTCCAAACTGCTGTATGAAAAGACAGGTTCAAGTCTGTTAGTGGAGGACACACATCACAAATAAGTTTCTGAGAATGTTTCTGTCTTGTTTTTATGGGAATATATTTCCTTTTTAACCGTAGGCCTGAAAGCGTTCCAAGTGTCCACTTCCAGATACTACAAAAAGAGTGTTTCAAACCTGCTCTGTGAAACGGAATGCTCAACTCTCTGACTTGAATGCATATTTCACAAAGAAGTTTCTGAGAATGCTGCTGTCTGGTTTTTATTGCAGATTCCAAAAAAAAAGAGTGTTTCAAACCTGCTCTACCAATAGATAGCTTCAACACTCTTACTTCAGTAGATACAGCAGAAACAAGTTTCTGAGATTGTTTCTATCTCGTTTTCATGGGAAGATATTTCCTTTTTCACCTTTCGCATCCAAGCGCTCAAAATGTCCATTTCTAGATACTACAAAAAGAATGTTTCAAACCTGCTCTATGAAAGGGAATGTTCAACTCTGTGACTTGAATGCAAACATCACAAACATGTTTCTGAGAATGTTGCTGCCTACTTTTTATACGTAATCCCGTTTTCAATGAAATCCTCAAAGCTATCCAAATGTCCACTTACAGAGTCTACAAAAAGACTGTTTCCAAACTGCTCTATGAGAAGACAGGTTCAAGTCTGTTAGTGGAGGACACACATCACAAAGAAGTTTCTGAGAATGCTTCTGTCTTGTTCTTTTGGGAAGATATGTCCTTTTTAACTGTAGGCCTGAAAGCTTTCCAAGTGTCCACTTCCAGATACTACAAAAAGAGTGTTTCAAACCTGCTGTATGAAACGGAATGCTCAACTGTCTGACTTGAATGCAAACATCACAAAGAAGTTTCTGAGAATGCTGCTGTCTAGTTGTTATATGTAATTCCAGTTCCAACAAAATCCTCAAATGTATCCAAATATCCACTTGCAGATTCCAAAAAAAGTGTCTTTCAAACCTGCTCTACCGATAGATAGGTTCAACACTGTTACTTCAGTAGATACAGCATAAACCAGTTTCTGAGATTGCTTCTGTCTCGTTTTAATGGGAAGATATTTCCTTTTTCGCCATAGGCCCCCAAGCGCTCAAAATGTCCACATCTAGATACTACAAAAAGAGTGTTTTAAACCTGCTCTATGAAAGGGAATGTTCAACTCTGGGACTTGAATGTAAACATCACAAAGTGTTTCTGAGAATGCTTCTGTCTAGATTTTTTATGAAGATATTCCCGTTTCCAACGAAATCCTCAAAGCTATCGAAATATCCACTTGCACATTCTACAAAAAGAGTGTTTCAAAACTGCTATATCAAAAGAAAGGTTCAAGTTTGTTAGCTGAGGACACACAACACAAATAAGTTTCTGAGAATGCTTCCATCTTGTTTTTATGGGACGATATTTCCTTTTTAACCATACGCCTGATACCGTTCCAAATGTCCACTTCCACATACTACAAAAAGAGTGTTTCAAACCTACTCTATGAAAGGCAATGTTCAACTCTGTGACTTGAATGCAAACATCACAAAGAAGTTTCTCAGAATGCTGCTGTCTACTATTTGTCTGTAATCCCGCTTCCAACGAAATCCTCGGTTCTATAGAAATATCCTCTTGCAGATTCCAAAAAAAGAGTGTTTCACACCTGCTCTATCAATAGAAAGGTTCAACAATGTTAGTTTTGTAGATAGAGCATAAACAACTTTCTGAGATTGCTTCTATCTCATTTTTGTGGGAGGATATTTCCTTTTTTACCATAGGCCACAAAGCGCTGCAAATGTACACTTCCAGATCCCACAAAAAGAGTATTTCAAACCTGCTCTATGAAAGGGAATGTTCAACTCTCTGACTCCAATGGAAACATCACAAAGAAGTTTCTGACAATGCTTCTGTCTAGATTTTACAGGAAGATATTCCCGTTTCCAATGAAATCGTCAAAGCTATCCAAATATCCACTTGCAGACACAACAAAAAGAGTGTTTCAAACGTGCTCCCTAAAAAGAAAGGTTCAAGTCCGTTAGTTGAGGGCACACACGAGAAATAAGTTTCTGAGAATGTTTCTGTCTTGTTTTTATGGGAAGATATTTCCTTCTTCGCCGTAGGCAAGACAGCCTTGGAAATGTCCACTTCCAGATACTACAAAAAGAGTATTTCAAACCTGCTCTATGACAGGGAATGTTCAACTCTGTGACTTGAATGCAAACGTCAAAAAGAAGTTCTGAGAATGCTGCTGTCCACTTTTTATCTGTTATCCCGCTTCCAACGAAATCCTCAAAGCTATCCAAATGTCCACTTGGAGATTCTACAAAAAGAGTGTTTCCAAACGGCTGTATGAAAACACAGTTTCAAGTCTGTTAGTGGTGGACACACATAACAAATAAGTTTCTGAGAATGTTTCTGTCTGGTTTTTATGAGAAGATATTTCCTTTTTCACCATAGGCCTCAAAGCGATCCAAGTGCCCACTTCCAGATACCACAAAAAGAGTGTTTCAAACCTGTGCAATGAAAGGGACAGTTCAACTCTGTGACTTGAATGGAAACATCACAAAGAAGTTACTGAGAATGCTGCTGTCTACTTTTTATATGTAATCCCGTTTCCAACGAAATCCTCAGAGCTATCCAAATACCCATTTGCAGATTCTACAAGAAGAGTGTTTAAAAGCTGCTGTATCAAAAGAAAGTTTCAAGTCTGTTAGTTAAGGACACACATCACAAATAAGTTTCTGAGAATGCTTCTGTGTTGTATTTATGGGAAGATATATCCTTTTTAACCCTATGCCTGATACCGTTCCAAATGTCCACTTCCAGATACTACAAAAAGAGTGTTACAAACCTGCTCTATGAAAGGGAATGTTCAACTCTGTGACTTGAATGCAAACATCACAAAGACGTTTCTGAGAATGCTTCTGTCTAGATTTTATAGGGAAATATTCCCGTTTCCAACGAAATCGTCAAAGCTATCCAAATATCCACTTGCAGATACAACGAAAAGAGTGGTTCAAACGTGCTCTATAAAAAGAAAGGTTCAAGTCCGTTAGTTGAGGACACACATCAGAAATAAGTTTCTGAGAATGCTTCTGTCTTGTTTTTATGGGAAGATACTTCCTTCTCCACAGTAGTCCAGAAAGCGTTGGAAATGTCCACTTCCAGATACTACAAAAAGAGTGTTTCAAACCTGCTCTATGACAGGGAATGTTCAACTCTGTGACCTGAATGCAAACATCACAAAGAAGTTTCTGAGACTGCTGCTGTCCACTTTTTATATGTAATCCCGTTTCCAACGAAATCCTCAAAGTTATCCAAATGTCCACTTGCAGATTCTACAAAAAGAGTGTTTCCAAACTGCTGTATGAAAAGACAGGTTCAAGTCTGTTAGTGGAGGACACACATCACAAATAAGTTTCTGAGAATGTTTCTGTCTTGTTTTTATGGGAATATATTTCCTTTTTAACCGTAGGCCTGAAAGCGTTCCAAGTGTCCACTTCCAGATACTACAAAAAGAGTGTTTCAAACCTGCTCTGTGAAACGGAATGCTCAACTCTCTGACTTGAATGCATATTTCACAAAGAAGTTTCTGAGAATGCTGCTGTCTGGTTTTTATTGCAGATTCCAAAAAAAAGAGTGTTTCAAACCTGCTCTACCAATAGATAGCTTCAACACTCTTACTTCAGTAGATACAGCAGAAACAAGTTTCTGAGATTGTTTCTATCTCGTTTTCATGGGAAGATATTTCCTTTTTCACCTTTCGCATCCAAGCGCTCAAAATGTCCATTTCTAGATACTACAAAAAGAATGTTTCAAACCTGCTCTATGAAAGGGAATGTTCAACTCTGTGACTTGAATGCAAACATCACAAACATGTTTCTGAGAATGTTGCTGCCTACTTTTTATACGTAATCCCGTTTTCAATGAAATCCTCAAAGCTATCCAAATGTCCACTTACAGAGTCTACAAAAAGACTGTTTCCAAACTGCTCTATGAGAAGACAGGTTCAAGTCTGTTAGTGGAGGACACACATCACAAAGAAGTTTCTGAGAATGCTTCTGTCTTGTTCTTTTGGGAAGATATGTCCTTTTTAACTGTAGGCCTGAAAGCTTTCCAAGTGTCCACTTCCAGATACTACAAAAAGAGTGTTTCAAACCTGCTGTATGAAACGGAATGCTCAACTGTCTGACTTGAATGCAAACATCACAAAGAAGTTTCTGAGAATGCTGCTGTCTAGTTGTTATATGTAATTCCAGTTCCAACAAAATCCTCAAATGTATCCAAATATCCACTTGCAGATTCCAAAAAAAGTGTCTTTCAAACCTGCTCTACCGATAGATAGGTTCAACACTGTTACTTCAGTAGATACAGCATAAACCAGTTTCTGAGATTGCTTCTGTCTCGTTTTAATGGGAAGATATTTCCTTTTTCGCCATAGGCCCCCAAGCGCTCAAAATGTCCACATCTAGATACTACAAAAAGAGTGTTTTAAACCTGCTCTATGAAAGGGAATGTTCAACTCTGGGACTTGAATGTAAACATCACAAAGTGTTTCTGAGAATGCTTCTGTCTAGATTTTCTATGAAGATATTCCCGTTTCCAACGAAATCCTCAAAGCTATCGAAATATCCACTTGCACATTCTACAAAAAGAGTGTTTCAAAACTGCTATATCAAAAGAAAGGTTCAAGTCTGTTAGCTGAGGACACACAACACAAATAAGTTTCTGAGAATGCTTCCATCTTGTTTTTATGGGACGATATTTCCTTTTTAACCATACGCCTGATACCGTTCCAAATGTCCACTTCCACATACTACAAAAAGAGTGTTTCGAACCTACTCTATGAAAGGCAATGTTCAACTCTGTGACTTGAATGGAAACATCACAAAGAAGTTTCTCAGAATGCTGCTGTCTACTATTTGTCTGTAATCCCGCTTCCAACGAAATCCTCGGTTCTATAGAAATATCCTCTTGCAGATTCCAAAAAAAGAGTGTTTCACACCTGCTCTATCAATAGAAAGGTTCAACAATGTTAGTTTTGTAGATGGAGCATAAACAACTTTCTGAGATTGCTTCTATCTCATTTTTGTGGGAGGATATTTCCTTTTTTACCATAGGCCACAAAGCGCTGCAAATGTCCACTTCCAGATCCTACAAAAAGAGTATTTCAAACCTGCTCTATGAAAGGGAATGTTCAACTCTCTGACTCCAATGGAAACATCACAAAGAAGTTTCTGACAATGCTTCTGTCTAGATTTTACAGGAAGATATTCCCGTTTCCAATGAAATCGTCAAAGCTATCCAAATATCCACTTGCAGACACAACAAAAAGAGTGTTTCAAACGTGCTCCCTAAAAAGAAAGGTTCAAGTCCGTTAGTTGAGGGCACACACGAGAAATAAGTTTCTGAGAATGTTTCTGTCTTGTTTTTATGGGAAGATATTTCCTTCTTCGCCGTAGGCAAGACAGCCTTGGAAATGTCCACTTCCAGATACTACAAAAAGAGTATTTCAAACCTGCTCTATGACAGGGAATGTTCAACTCTGTGACTTGAATGCAAACGTCAAAAAGAAGTTCTGAGAATGCTGCTGTCCACTTTTTATCTGTTATCCCGCTTCCAACGAAATCCTCAAAGCTATCCAAATGTCCACTTGGAGATTCTACAAAAAGAGTGTTTCCAAACGGCTGTATGAAAACACAGTTTCAAGTCTGTTAGTGGTGGACACACATAACAAATAAGTTTCTGAGAATGTTTCTGTCTGGTTTTTATGAGAAGATATTTCCTTTTTCACCATAGGCCTCAAAGCGATCCAAGTGCCCACTTCCAGATACCACAAAAAGAGTGTTTCAAACCTGTGCAATGAAAGGGACAGTTCAACTCTGTGACTTGAATGGAAACATCACAAAGAAGTTACTGAGAATGCTGCTGTCTACTTTTTATATGTAATCCCGTTTCCAACGAAATCCTCAGAGCTATCCAAATACCCATTTGCAGATTCTACAAGAAGAGTGTTTAAAAGCTGCTGTATCAAAGGAAGTTTCAAGTCTGTTAGTTAAGGACACACATCACAAATAAGTTTCTGAGAATGCTTCTGTGTTGTATTTATGGGAAGATATATCCTTTTTAACCCTATGCCTGATACCGTTCCAAATGTCCACTTCCAGATACTACAAAAAGAGTGTTACAAACCTGCTCTATGAAAGGGAATGTTCAACTCTGTGACTTGAATGCAAACATCACAAAGACGTTTCTGAGAATGCTTCTGTCTAGATTTTATAGGGAAATATTCCCGTTTCCAATGAAATCGTCAAAGCTATCCAAATATCCACTTGCAGATACAACGAAAAGAGTGGTTCAAACGTGCTCTATAAAAAGAAAGGTTCAAGTCCGTTAGTTGAGGACACACATCAGAAATAAGTTTCTGAGAATGCTTCTGTCTTGTTTTTATGGGAAGATACTTCCTTCTCCACAGTAGTCCAGAAAGCGTTGGAAATGTCCACTTCCAGATACTACAAAAAGAGTGTTTCAAACCTGCTCTATGACAGGGAATGTTCAACTCTGTGACCTGAATGCAAACATCACAAAGAAGTTTCTGAGACTGCTGCTGTCCACTTTTTATATGTAATCCCGTTTCCAACGAAATCCTCAAAGTTATCCAAATGTCCACTTGCAGATTCTACAAAAAGAGTGTTTCCAAACTGCTGTATGAAAAGACAGGTTCAAGTCTGTTAGTGGAGGACACACATCACAAATAAGTTTCTGAGAATGTTTCTGTCTTGTTTTTATGGGAATATATTTCCTTTTTAACCGTAGGCCTGAAAGCGTTCCAAGTGTCCACTTCCAGATACTACAAAAAGAGTGTTTCAAACCTGCTCTGTGAAACGGAATGCTCAACTCTCTGACTTGAATGCATATTTCACAAAGAAGTTTCTGAGAATGCTGCTGTCTGGTTTTTATATGTAATTCCGTTGCCAACGAAATCCTCAAATGTATCCAAATATCCACTTGCAGTTTCCACAAAAGAATTTTTGAAACCTGCTCTACCAATAGATAGGTTCTACACTGTTACTTCAGTAGATACAGCATAAACAAGTTTCTGAGATTGCTTCTATCTCGTTTTAATGGGAAGATATTTCCTTTTTCACCATAGGCCCCCAAGTGCTCAAAATGCAACATCTAGATACTACAAAAAGAGTGTTTTAAACCTTCTCTATGAAAGGGAATGTTCAACTCTGGGACTTGAATGTAAACATCACAAAGTGTTTCTGAGAATGCTTCTGTCTAGATTTTCTATGAAGATATTCCCGTTTCCAAAGAAATCCTCAAAGCTATCCAAATATTCACTTGCACATTCTACAAAAAGAGTGTTTCAAAAGTACTCTATCAAAAGAAAGGTTCACCTCTGTTTGTTGAGTACACACAACACAAACATGATTCTGAGAATGCTTCTGTCTAGTTTTCATGGGAAGATACTTCGTTTTTAAACATATGCCTGAAAGCATTCCAAATGTATACATCCACATACTACAAAATGACTGTTTCACGCCTGCTTTATGAAACGGAATGTTCAACTCTGTGACTTGAATGCAAACGTCACAAAGAAGTTTCTGACAATGCTGCTGTCTACTTTTTAACTGTAATCCCGCTTCCAACGAAATCCTCAGTTCTATGGAAATATCCACTTGCAGATTCGAAAAAAAGAGTGTTTCTAACCTGCTCTACCGATAGATAGGTTCAACACTGTTACTTCAGTAGATACAGCATAAACAAGTTTCTGAGATTGCTTCTATCTCGTTTACATGGGAAGATGTTTCCTTTTACACCGTAGGCCTCCAGGCGCTCAAAATGTCCACTTCTAGATACTACAAAAAGAGTGTTTCAAACCTGCTCTATGAAAGGGAATGTTCAATTCTGTGACTTGAATGTAAACATCACAAAGGTGTTTCTGAGAATGCTGCTGTCTAGTTTTTATATGTATTTCCGTTTCCAACGAAATCCTCCCATGTATCCAAATATCCACTTGCAGATTCCAAGAAAAGAGTGTTTCAAACCTGATCTACCAATAGATAGCTTCAACACTCTTACTTCAGTAGATACAGCAGAAACAAGTTTCTGAGATTGTTTCTATCTCGTTTTCATGGGAAGATATTTCCTTTTTCACCTTTCGCATCCAAGCGCTCAAAATGTCCATTTCTAGATACTACAAAAAGAATGTTTCAAACCTGCTCTATGAAAGGGAATGTTCAACTCTGTGACTTGAATGCAAACATCACAAACATGTTTCTGAGAATGTTGCTGCCTACTTTTTATACGTAATCCCGTTTTCAACGAAATCCTCAAAGCTATCCAAATGTCCACTTACAGAGTCTACAAAAAGACTGTTTCCAAACTGCTCTATGAGAAGACAGGTTCAAGTCTGTTAGTGGAGGACACACATCACAAAGAAGTTTCTGAGAATGCTTCTGTCTTGTTCTTTTGGGAAGATATGTCCTTTTTAACTGTTGGCCTGAAAGCTTTCCAAGTGTCCACTTCCAGATACTACAAAAAGAGTGTTTCAAACCTGCTGTATGAAACGGAATGCTCAACTGTCTGACTTGAATGCAAACATCACAAAGAAGTTTCTGAGAATGCTGCTGTCTAGTTTTTATATGTAATTCCAGTTCCAACAAAATCCTCAAATGTATCCAAATATCCACTTGCAGATTCCAAAAAAAGTGTCTTTCAAACCTGCTCTACCGATAGATAGGTTCAACACTGTTACTTCAGTAGATACAGCATAAACCAGTTTCTGAGATTGCTTCTGTCTCGTTTTAATGGGAAGATATTTCCTTTTTCGCCATAGGCCCCCAAGCGCTCAAAATGTCCACATCTAGATACTACAAAAAGAGTGTTTTAAACCTGCTCTATGAAAGGGAATGTTCAACTCTGGGACTTGAATGTAAACATCACAAAGTGTTTCTGAGAATGCTTCTGTCTAGATTTTCTATGAAGATATTCCCGTTTCCAACGAAATCCTCAAAGCTATCGAAATATCCACTTGCACATTCTACAAAAAGAGTGTTTCAAAACTGCTATATCGAAAGAAAGGTTCAAGTCTGTTAGCTGAGGACACACAACACAAATAAGTTTCTGAGAATGCTTCCATCTTGTTTTTATGGGACGATATTTCCTTTTTAACCATACGCCTGATACCGTTCCAAATGTCCACTTCCACATACTACAAAAAGAGTGCTTCGAACCTACTCTATGAAAGGCAATGTTCAACTCTGTGACTTGAATGGAAACATCACAAAGAAGTTTCTCAGAATGCTGCTGTCTACTATTTGTCTGTAATCCCGCTTCCAACGAAATCCTCGGTTCTATAGAAATATCCTCTTGCAGATTCCAAAAAAAGAGTGTTTCACACCTGCTCTATCAATAGAAAGGTTCAACTATGTTAGTTTTGTAGATAGAGCATAAACAACTTTCTGAGATTGCTTCTATCTCATTTTTGTGGGAGGATATTTCCTTTTTTACCATGGGCCACAAAGCGCTGCAAATGTCCACTTCCAGATCCCACAAAAAGAGTATTTCAAACCTGCTCTATGAAAGGGAATGTTCAACTCTCTGACTCCAATGGAAACATCACAAAGAAGTTTCTGACAATGCTTCTGTCTAGATTTTACAGGAAGATATTCCCGTTTCCAATGAAATCGTCAAAGCTATCCAAATATCCACTTGCAGACACAACAAAAAGAGTGTTTCAAACGTGCTCCCTAAAAAGAAAGGTTCAAGTCCGTTAGTTGAGGGCACACACGAGAAATAAGTTTCTGAGAATGTTTCTGTCTTGTTTTTACCGGAAGATATTTCCTTCTTCGCCGTAGGCAAGACAGCCTTGGAAATGTCCACTTCCAGATACTACAAAAAGAGTATTTCAAACCTGCTCTATGACAGGGAATGTTCAACTCTGTGACTTGAATGCAAACGTCAAAAAGAAATTCTGAGAATGCTGCTGTCCACTTTTTATCTGTTATCCCGCTTCCAACGAAATCCTCAAAGCTATCCAAATGTCCACTTGGAGATTCTACAAAAAGAGTGTTTCCAAACGGCTGTATGAAAACACAGTTTCAAGTCTGTTAGTGGTGGACACACATAACAAATAAGTTTCTGAGAATGTTTCTGTCTGGTTTTTATGAGAAGATATTTCCTTTTTCACCATAGGCCTCAAAGCGATCCAAGTGCCCACTTCCAGATACCACAAAAAGAGTGTTTCAAACCTGTGCAATGAAAGGGACAGTTCAACTCTGTGACTTGAATGGAAACATCACAAAGAAGTTACTGAGAATGCTGCTGTCTACTTTTTATATGTAATCCCGTTTCCAACGAAATCCTCAGAGCTATCCAAATACCCATTTGCAGATTCTACAAGAAGAGTGTTTAAAAGCTGCTGTATCAAAAGAAAGTTTCAAGTCTGTTAGTTAAGGACACACATCACAAATAAGTTTCTGAGAATGCTTCTGTGTTGTATTTATGGGAAGATATATCCTTTTTAACCCTATGCCTGATACCGTTCCAAATGTCCACTTCCAGATACTACAAAAAGAGTGTTACAAACCTGCTCTATGAAAGGGAATGTTCAACTCTGTGACTTGAATGCAAACATCACAAAGACGTTTCTGAGAATGCTTCTGTCTAGATTTTATAGGGAAATATTCCCGTTTCCAACGAAATCGTCAAAGCTATCCAAATATCCACTTGCAGATACAACGAAAAGAGTGGTTCAAACGTGCCCTATAAAAAGAAAGGTTCAAGTCCGTTAGTTGAGGACACACATCAGAAATAAGTTTCTGAGAATGCTTCTGTCTTGTTTTTATGGGAAGATACTTCCTTCTCCACAGTAGTCCAGAAAGCGTTGGAAATGTCCACTTCCAGATACTACAAAAAGAGTGTTTCAAACCTGCTCTATGACAGGGAATGTTCAGCTCTGTGACCTGAATGCAAACATCACAAAGAAGTTTCTGAGACTGCTGCTGTCCACTTTTTATATGTAATCCCGTTTCCAACGAAATCCTCAAAGTTATCCAAATGTCCACTTGCAGATTCTACAAAAAGAGTGTTTCCAAACTGCTGTATGAAAAGACAGGTTCAAGTCTGTTAGTGGAGGACACACATCACAAATAAGTTTCTGAGAATGTTTCTGTCTTGTTTTTATGGGAATATATTTCCTTTTTAACCGTAGGCCTGAAAGCGTTCCAAGTGTCCACTTCCAGATACTACAAAAAGAGTGTTTCAAACCTGCTCTGTGAAACGGAATGCTCAACTCTCTGACTTGAATGCATATTTCACAAAGAAGTTTCTGAGAATGCTGCTGTCTGGTTTTTATTGCAGATTCCAAAAAAAAAGAGTGTTTCAAACCTGCTCTACCAATAGATAGCTTCAACACTCTTACTTCAGTAGATACAGCAGAAACAAGTTTCTGAGATTGTTTCTATCTCGTTTTCATGGGAAGATATTTCCTTTTTCACCTTTCGCATCCAAGCGCTCAAAATGTCCATTTCTAGATACGACAAAAAGAATGTTTCAAACCTGCTCTATGAAAGGGAATGTTCAACTCTGTGACTTGAATGCAAACATCACAAACATGTTTCTGAGAATGTTGCTGCCTACTTTTTATACGTAATCCCGTTTTCAACGAAATCCTCAAAGCTATCCAAATGTCCACTTACAGAGTCTACAAAAAGACTGTTTCCAAACTGCTCTATGAGAAGACAGGTTCAAGTCTGTTAGTGGAGGACACACATCACAAAGAAGTTTCTGAGAATGCTTCTGTCTTGTTCTTTTGGGAAGATATGTCCTTTTTAACTGTAGGCCTGAAAGCTTTCCAAGTGTCCACTTCCAGATACTACAAAAAGAGTGTTTCAAACCTGCTGTATGAAACGGAATGCTCAACTGTCTGACTTGAATGCAAACATCACAAAGAAGTTTCTGAGAATGCTGCTGTCTAGTTGTTATATGTAATTCCAGTTCCAACAAAATCCTCAAATGTATCCAAATATCCACTTGCAGATTCCAAAAAAAGTGTCTTTCAAACCTGCTCTACCGATAGATAGGTTCAACACTGTTACTTCAGTAGATACAGCATAAACCAGTTTCTGAGATTGCTTCTGTCTCGTTTTAATGGGAAGATATTTCCTTTTTCGCCATAGGCCCCCAAGCGCTCAAAATGTCCACATCTAGATACTACAAAAAGAGTGTTTTAAACCTGCTCTATGAAAGGGAATGTTCAACTCTGGGACTTGAATGTAAACATCACAAAGTGTTTCTGAGAATGCTTCTGTCTAGATTTTCTATGAAGATATTCCCGTTTCCAACGAAATCCTCAAAGCTATCGAAATATCCACTTGCACATTCTACAAAAAGAGTGTTTCAAAACTGCTATATCGAAAGAAAGGTTCAAGTCTGTTAGCTGAGGACACACAACACAAATAAGTTTCTGAGAATGCTTCCATCTTGTTTTTATGGGACGATATTTCCTTTTTAACCATACGCCTGATACCGTTCCAAATGTCCACTTCCACATACTACAAAAAGAGTGCTTCGAACCTACTCTATGAAAGGCAATGTTCAACTCTGTGACTTGAATGGAAACATCACAAAGAAGTTTCTCAGAATGCTGCTGTCTACTATTTGTCTGTAATCCCGCTTCCAACGAAATCCTCGGTTCTATAGAAATATCCTCTTGCAGATTCCAAAAAAAGAGTGTTTCACACCTGCTCTATCAATAGAAAGGTTCAACAATGTTAGTTTTGTAGATAGAGCATAAACAACTTTCTGAGATTGCTTCTATCTCATTTTTGTGGGAGGATATTTCCTTTTTTACCATGGGCCACAAAGCGCTGCAAATGTCCACTTCCAGATCCTACAAAAAGAGTATTTCAAACCTGCTCTATGAAAGGGAATGTTCAACTCTCTGACTCCAATGGAAACATCACAAAGAAGTTTCTGACAATGCTTCTGTCTAGATTTTACAGGAAGATATTCCCGTTTCCAATGAAATCGTCAAAGCTATCCAAATATCCACTTGCAGACACAACAAAAAGAGTGTTTCAAACGTGCTCCCTAAAAAGAAAGGTTCAAGTCCGTTAGTTGAGGGCACACACGAGAAATAAGTTTCTGAGAATGTTTCTGTCTTGTTTTTACCGGAAGATATTTCCTTCTTCGCCGTAGGCAAGACAGCCTTGGAAATGTCCACTTCCAGATACTACAAAAAGAGTATTTCAAACCTGCTCTATGACAGGGAATGTTCAACTCTGTGACTTGAATGCAAACGTCAAAAAGAAGTTCTGAGAATGCTGCTGTCCACTTTTTATCTGTTATCCCGCTTCCAACGAAATCCTCAAAGCTATCCAAATGTCCACTTGGAGATTCTACAAAAAGAGTGTTTCCAAACGGCTGTATGAAAACACAGTTTCAAGTCTGTTAGTGGTGGACACACATAACAAATAAGTTTCTGAGAATGTTTCTGTCTGGTTTTTATGAGAAGATATTTCCTTTTTCACCATAGGCCTCAAAGCGATCCAAGTGCCCACTTCCAGATACCACAAAAAGAGTGTTTCAAACCTGTGCAATGAAAGGGACAGTTCAACTCTGTGACTTGAATGGAAACATCACAAAGAAGTTACTGAGAATGCTGCTGTCTACTTTTTATATGTAATCCCGTTTCCAACGAAATCCTCAGAGCTATCCAAATACCCATTTGCAGATTCTACAAGAAGAGTGTTTAAAAGCTGCTGTATCAAAAGAAAGTTTCAAGTCTGTTAGTTAAGGACACACATCACAAATAAGTTTCTGAGAATGCTTCTGTGTTGTATTTATGGGAAGATATATCCTTTTTAACCCTATGCCTGATACCGTTCCAAATGTCCACTTCCAGATACTACAAAAAGAGTGTTACAAACCTGCTCTATGAAAGGGAATGTTCAACTCTGTGACTTGAATGCAAACATCACAAAGACGTTTCTGAGAATGCTTCTGTCTAGATTTTATAGGGAAATATTCCCGTTTCCAACGAAATCGTCAAAGCTATCCAAATATCCACTTGCAGATACAACGAAAAGAGTGGTTCAAACGTGCTCTATAAAAAGAAAGGTTCAAGTCCGTTAGTTGAGGACACACATCAGAAATAAGTTTCTGAGAATGCTTCTGTCTTGTTTTTATGGGAAGATACTTCCTTCTCCACAGTAGTCCAGAAAGCGTTGGAAATGTCCACTTCCAGATACTACAAAAAGAGTGTTTCAAACCTGCTCTATGACAGGGAATGTTCAACTCTGTGACCTGAATGCAAACATCACAAAGAAGTTTCTGAGACTGCTGCTGTCCACTTTTTATATGTAATCCCGTTTCCAACGAAATCCTCAAAGTTATCCAAATGTCCACTTGCAGATTCTACAAAAAGAGTGTTTCCAAACTGCTGTATGAAAAGACAGGTTCAAGTCTGTTAGTGGAGGACACACATCACAAATAAGTTTCTGAGAATGTTTCTGTCTTGTTTTTATGGGAATATATTTCCTTTTTAACCGTAGGCCTGAAAGCGTTCCAAGTGTCCACTTCCAGATACTACAAAAAGAGTGTTTCAAACCTGCTCTGTGAAACGGAATGCTCAACTCTCTGACTTGAATGCATATTTCACAAAGAAGTTTCTGAGAATGCTGCTGTCTGGTTTTTATTGCAGATTCCAAAAAAAAAGAGTGTTTCAAACCTGCTCTACCAATAGATAGCTTCAACACTCTTACTTCAGTAGATACAGCAGAAACAAGTTTCTGAGATTGTTTCTATCTCGTTTTCATGGGAAGATATTTCCTTTTTCACCTTTCGCATCCAAGCGCTCAAAATGTCCATTTCTAGATACTACAAAAAGAATGTTTCAAACCTGCTCTATGAAAGGGAATGTTCAACTCTGTGACTTGAATGCAAACATCACAAACATGTTTCTGAGAATGTTGCTGCCTACTTTTTATACGTAATCCCGTTTTCAATGAAATCCTCAAAGCTATCCAAATGTCCACTTACAGAGTCTACAAAAAGACTGTTTCCAAACTGCTCTATGAGAAGACAGGTTCAAGTCTGTTAGTGGAGGACACACATCACAAAGAAGTTTCTGAGAATGCTTCTGTCTTGTTCTTTTGGGAAGATATGTCCTTTTTAACTGTAGGCCTGAAAGCTTTCCAAGTGTCCACTTCCAGATACTACAAAAAGAGTGTTTCAAACCTGCTGTATGAAACGGAATGCTCAACTGTCTGACTTGAATGCAAACATCACAAAGAAGTTTCTGAGAATGCTGCTGTCTAGTTGTTATATGTAATTCCAGTTCCAACAAAATCCTCAAATGTATCCAAATATCCACTTGCAGATTCCAAAAAAAGTGTCTTTCAAACCTGCTCTACCGATAGATAGGTTCAACACTGTTACTTCAGTAGATACAGCATAAACCAGTTTCTGAGATTGCTTCTGTCTCGTTTTAATGGGAAGATATTTCCTTTTTCGCCATAGGCCCCCAAGCGCTCAAAATGTCCACATCTAGATACTACAAAAAGAGTGTTTTAAACCTGCTCTATGAAAGGGAATGTTCAACTCTGGGACTTGAATGTAAACATCACAAAGTGTTTCTGAGAATGCTTCTGTCTAGATTTTTTATGAAGATATTCCCGTTTCCAACGAAATCCTCAAAGCTATCGAAATATCCACTTGCACATTCTACAAAAAGAGTGTTTCAAAACTGCTATATCAAAAGAAAGGTTCAAGTTTGTTAGCTGAGGACACACAACACAAATAAGTTTCTGAGAATGCTTCCATCTTGTTTTTATGGGACGATATTTCCTTTTTAACCATACGCCTGATACCGTTCCAAATGTCCACTTCCACATACTACAAAAAGAGTGTTTCAAACCTACTCTATGAAAGGCAATGTTCAACTCTGTGACTTGAATGCAAACATCACAAAGAAGTTTCTCAGAATGCTGCTGTCTACTATTTGTCTGTAATCCCGCTTCCAACGAAATCCTCGGTTCTATAGAAATATCCTCTTGCAGATTCCAAAAAAAGAGTGTTTCACACCTGCTCTATCAATAGAAAGGTTCAACAATGTTAGTTTTGTAGATAGAGCATAAACAACTTTCTGAGATTGCTTCTATCTCATTTTTGTGGGAGGATATTTCCTTTTTTACCATAGGCCACAAAGCGCTGCAAATGTACACTTCCAGATCCCACAAAAAGAGTATTTCAAACCTGCTCTATGAAAGGGAATGTTCAACTCTCTGACTCCAATGGAAACATCACAAAGAAGTTTCTGACAATGCTTCTGTCTAGATTTTACAGGAAGATATTCCCGTTTCCAATGAAATCGTCAAAGCTATCCAAATATCCACTTGCAGACACAACAAAAAGAGTGTTTCAAACGTGCTCCCTAAAAAGAAAGGTTCAAGTCCGTTAGTTGAGGGCACACACGAGAAATAAGTTTCTGAGAATGTTTCTGTCTTGTTTTTATGGGAAGATATTTCCTTCTTCGCCGTAGGCAAGACAGCCTTGGAAATGTCCACTTCCAGATACTACAAAAAGAGTATTTCAAACCTGCTCTATGACAGGGAATGTTCAACTCTGTGACTTGAATGCAAACGTCAAAAAGAAGTTCTGAGAATGCTGCTGTCCACTTTTTATCTGTTATCCCGCTTCCAACGAAATCCTCAAAGCTATCCAAATGTCCACTTGGAGATTCTACAAAAAGAGTGTTTCCAAACGGCTGTATGAAAACACAGTTTCAAGTCTGTTAGTGGTGGACACACATAACAAATAAGTTTCTGAGAATGTTTCTGTCTGGTTTTTATGAGAAGATATTTCCTTTTTCACCATAGGCCTCAAAGCGATCCAAGTGCCCACTTCCAGATACCACAAAAAGAGTGTTTCAAACCTGTGCAATGAAAGGGACAGTTCAACTCTGTGACTTGAATGGAAACATCACAAAGAAGTTACTGAGAATGCTGCTGTCTACTTTTTATATGTAATCCCGTTTCCAACGAAATCCTCAGAGCTATCCAAATACCCATTTGCAGATTCTACAAGAAGAGTGTTTAAAAGCTGCTGTATCAAAAGAAAGTTTCAAGTCTGTTAGTTAAGGACACACATCACAAATAAGTTTCTGAGAATGCTTCTGTGTTGTATTTATGGGAAGATATATCCTTTTTAACCCTATGCCTGATACCGTTCCAAATGTCCACTTCCAGATACTACAAAAAGAGTGTTACAAACCTGCTCTATGAAAGGGAATGTTCAACTCTGTGACTTGAATGCAAACATCACAAAGACGTTTCTGAGAATGCTTCTGTCTAGATTTTATAGGGAAATATTCCCGTTTCCAACGAAATCGTCAAAGCTATCCAAATATCCACTTGCAGATACAACGAAAAGAGTGGTTCAAACGTGCTCTATAAAAAGAAAGGTTCAAGTCCGTTAGTTGAGGACACACATCAGAAATAAGTTTCTGAGAATGCTTCTGTCTTGTTTTTATGGGAAGATACTTCCTTCTCCACAGTAGTCCAGAAAGCGTTGGAAATGTCCACTTCCAGATACTACAAAAAGAGTGTTTCAAACCTGCTCTATGACAGGGAATGTTCAACTCTGTGACCTGAATGCAAACATCACAAAGAAGTTTCTGAGACTGCTGCTGTCCACTTTTTATATGTAATCCCGTTTCCAACGAAATCCTCAAAGTTATCCAAATGTCCACTTGCAGATTCTACAAAAAGAGTGTTTCCAAACTGCTGTATGAAAAGACAGGTTCAAGTCTGTTAGTGGAGGACACACATCACAAATAAGTTTCTGAGAATGTTTCTGTCTTGTTTTTATGGGAATATATTTCCTTTTTAACCGTAGGCCTGAAAGCGTTCCAAGTGTCCACTTCCAGATACTACAAAAAGAGTGTTTCAAACCTGCTCTGTGAAACGGAATGCTCAACTCTCTGACTTGAATGCATATTTCACAAAGAAGTTTCTGAGAATGCTGCTGTCTGGTTTTTATTGCAGATTCCAAAAAAAAGAGTGTTTCAAACCTGCTCTACCAATAGATAGCTTCAACACTCTTACTTCAGTAGATACAGCAGAAACAAGTTTCTGAGATTGTTTCTATCTCGTTTTCATGGGAAGATATTTCCTTTTTCACCTTTCGCATCCAAGCGCTCAAAATGTCCATTTCTAGATACTACAAAAAGAATGTTTCAAACCTGCTCTATGAAAGGGAATGTTCAACTCTGTGACTTGAATGCAAACATCACAAACATGTTTCTGAGAATGTTGCTGCCTACTTTTTATACGTAATCCCGTTTTCAATGAAATCCTCAAAGCTATCCAAATGTCCACTTACAGAGTCTACAAAAAGACTGTTTCCAAACTGCTCTATGAGAAGACAGGTTCAAGTCTGTTAGTGGAGGACACACATCACAAAGAAGTTTCTGAGAATGCTTCTGTCTTGTTCTTTTGGGAAGATATGTCCTTTTTAACTGTAGGCCTGAAAGCTTTCCAAGTGTCCACTTCCAGATACTACAAAAAGAGTGTTTCAAACCTGCTGTATGAAACGGAATGCTCAACTGTCTGACTTGAATGCAAACATCACAAAGAAGTTTCTGAGAATGCTGCTGTCTAGTTGTTATATGTAATTCCAGTTCCAACAAAATCCTCAAATGTATCCAAATATCCACTTGCAGATTCCAAAAAAAGTGTCTTTCAAACCTGCTCTACCGATAGATAGGTTCAACACTGTTACTTCAGTAGATACAGCATAAACCAGTTTCTGAGATTGCTTCTGTCTCGTTTTAATGGGAAGATATTTCCTTTTTCGCCATAGGCCCCCAAGCGCTCAAAATGTCCACATCTAGATACTACAAAAAGAGTGTTTTAAACCTGCTCTATGAAAGGGAATGTTCAACTCTGGGACTTGAATGTAAACATCACAAAGTGTTTCTGAGAATGCTTCTGTCTAGATTTTCTATGAAGATATTCCCGTTTCCAACGAAATCCTCAAAGCTATCGAAATATCCACTTGCACATTCTACAAAAAGAGTGTTTCAAAACTGCTATATCAAAAGAAAGGTTCAAGTCTGTTAGCTGAGGACACACAACACAAATAAGTTTCTGAGAATGCTTCCATCTTGTTTTTATGGGACGATATTTCCTTTTTAACCATACGCCTGATACCGTTCCAAATGTCCACTTCCACATACTACAAAAAGAGTGTTTCGAACCTACTCTATGAAAGGCAATGTTCAACTCTGTGACTTGAATGGAAACATCACAAAGAAGTTTCTCAGAATGCTGCTGTCTACTATTTGTCTGTAATCCCGCTTCCAACGAAATCCTCGGTTCTATAGAAATATCCTCTTGCAGATTCCAAAAAAAGAGTGTTTCACACCTGCTCTATCAATAGAAAGGTTCAACAATGTTAGTTTTGTAGATGGAGCATAAACAACTTTCTGAGATTGCTTCTATCTCATTTTTGTGGGAGGATATTTCCTTTTTTACCATAGGCCACAAAGCGCTGCAAATGTCCACTTCCAGATCCTACAAAAAGAGTATTTCAAACCTGCTCTATGAAAGGGAATGTTCAACTCTCTGACTCCAATGGAAACATCACAAAGAAGTTTCTGACAATGCTTCTGTCTAGATTTTACAGGAAGATATTCCCGTTTCCAATGAAATCGTCAAAGCTATCCAAATATCCACTTGCAGACACAACAAAAAGAGTGTTTCAAACGTGCTCCCTAAAAAGAAAGGTTCAAGTCCGTTAGTTGAGGGCACACACGAGAAATAAGTTTCTGAGAATGTTTCTGTCTTGTTTTTATGGGAAGATATTTCCTTCTTCGCCGTAGGCAAGACAGCCTTGGAAATGTCCACTTCCAGATACTACAAAAAGAGTATTTCAAACCTGCTCTATGACAGGGAATGTTCAACTCTGTGACTTGAATGCAAACGTCAAAAAGAAGTTCTGAGAATGCTGCTGTCCACTTTTTATCTGTTATCCCGCTTCCAACGAAATCCTCAAAGCTATCCAAATGTCCACTTGGAGATTCTACAAAAAGAGTGTTTCCAAACGGCTGTATGAAAACACAGTTTCAAGTCTGTTAGTGGTGGACACACATAACAAATAAGTTTCTGAGAATGTTTCTGTCTGGTTTTTATGAGAAGATATTTCCTTTTTCACCATAGGCCTCAAAGCGATCCAAGTGCCCACTTCCAGATACCACAAAAAGAGTGTTTCAAACCTGTGCAATGAAAGGGACAGTTCAACTCTGTGACTTGAATGGAAACATCACAAAGAAGTTACTGAGAATGCTGCTGTCTACTTTTTATATGTAATCCCGTTTCCAACGAAATCCTCAGAGCTATCCAAATACCCATTTGCAGATTCTACAAGAAGAGTGTTTAAAAGCTGCTGTATCAAAGGAAGTTTCAAGTCTGTTAGTTAAGGACACACATCACAAATAAGTTTCTGAGAATGCTTCTGTGTTGTATTTATGGGAAGATATATCCTTTTTAACCCTATGCCTGATACCGTTCCAAATGTCCACTTCCAGATACTACAAAAAGAGTGTTACAAACCTGCTCTATGAAAGGGAATGTTCAACTCTGTGACTTGAATGCAAACATCACAAAGACGTTTCTGAGAATGCTTCTGTCTAGATTTTATAGGGAAATATTCCCGTTTCCAATGAAATCGTCAAAGCTATCCAAATATCCACTTGCAGATACAACGAAAAGAGTGGTTCAAACGTGCTCTATAAAAAGAAAGGTTCAAGTCCGTTAGTTGAGGACACACATCAGAAATAAGTTTCTGAGAATGCTTCTGTCTTGTTTTTATGGGAAGATACTTCCTTCTCCACAGTAGTCCAGAAAGCGTTGGAAATGTCCACTTCCAGATACTACAAAAAGAGTGTTTCAAACCTGCTCTATGACAGGGAATGTTCAACTCTGTGACCTGAATGCAAACATCACAAAGAAGTTTCTGAGACTGCTGCTGTCCACTTTTTATATGTAATCCCGTTTCCAACGAAATCCTCAAAGTTATCCAAATGTCCACTTGCAGATTCTACAAAAAGAGTGTTTCCAAACTGCTGTATGAAAAGACAGGTTCAAGTCTGTTAGTGGAGGACACACATCACAAATAAGTTTCTGAGAATGTTTCTGTCTTGTTTTTATGGGAATATATTTCCTTTTTAACCGTAGGCCTGAAAGCGTTCCAAGTGTCCACTTCCAGATACTACAAAAAGAGTGTTTCAAACCTGCTCTGTGAAACGGAATGCTCAACTCTCTGACTTGAATGCATATTTCACAAAGAAGTTTCTGAGAATGCTGCTGTCTGGTTTTTATATGTAATTCCGTTGCCAACGAAATCCTCAAATGTATCCAAATATCCACTTGCAGTTTCCACAAAAGAATTTTTGAAACCTGCTCTACCAATAGATAGGTTCTACACTGTTACTTCAGTAGATACAGCATAAACAAGTTTCTGAGATTGCTTCTATCTCGTTTTAATGGGAAGATATTTCCTTTTTCACCATAGGCCCCCAAGTGCTCAAAATGCAACATCTAGATACTACAAAAAGAGTGTTTTAAACCTTCTCTATGAAAGGGAATGTTCAACTCTGGGACTTGAATGTAAACATCACAAAGTGTTTCTGAGAATGCTTCTGTCTAGATTTTCTATGAAGATATTCCCGTTTCCAAAGAAATCCTCAAAGCTATCCAAATATTCACTTGCACATTCTACAAAAAGAGTGTTTCAAAAGTACTCTATCAAAAGAAAGGTTCACCTCTGTTTGTTGAGTACACACAACACAAACATGATTCTGAGAATGCTTCTGTCTAGTTTTCATGGGAAGATACTTCGTTTTTAAACATATGCCTGAAAGCATTCCAAATGTATACATCCACATACTACAAAATGACTGTTTCACGCCTGCTTTATGAAACGGAATGTTCAACTCTGTGACTTGAATGCAAACGTCACAAAGAAGTTTCTGACAATGCTGCTGTCTACTTTTTAACTGTAATCCCGCTTCCAACGAAATCCTCAGTTCTATGGAAATATCCACTTGCAGATTCGAAAAAAAGAGTGTTTCTAACCTGCTCTACCGATAGATAGGTTCAACACTGTTACTTCAGTAGATACAGCATAAACAAGTTTCTGAGATTGCTTCTATCTCGTTTACATGGGAAGATGTTTCCTTTTACACCGTAGGCCTCCAGGCGCTCAAAATGTCCACTTCTAGATACTACAAAAAGAGTGTTTCAAACCTGCTCTATGAAAGGGAATGTTCAATTCTGTGACTTGAATGTAAACATCACAAAGGTGTTTCTGAGAATGCTGCTGTCTAGTTTTTATATGTATTTCCGTTTCCAACGAAATCCTCCCATGTATCCAAATATCCACTTGCAGATTCCAAGAAAAGAGTGTTTCAAACCTGATCTACCAATAGATAGCTTCAACACTCTTACTTCAGTAGATACAGCAGAAACAAGTTTCTGAGATTGTTTCTATCTCGTTTTCATGGGAAGATATTTCCTTTTTCACCTTTCGCATCCAAGCGCTCAAAATGTCCATTTCTAGATACTACAAAAAGAATGTTTCAAACCTGCTCTATGAAAGGGAATGTTCAACTCTGTGACTTGAATGCAAACATCACAAACATGTTTCTGAGAATGTTGCTGCCTACTTTTTATACGTAATCCCGTTTTCAACGAAATCCTCAAAGCTATCCAAATGTCCACTTACAGAGTCTACAAAAAGACTGTTTCCAAACTGCTCTATGAGAAGACAGGTTCAAGTCTGTTAGTGGAGGACACACATCACAAAGAAGTTTCTGAGAATGCTTCTGTCTTGTTCTTTTGGGAAGATATGTCCTTTTTAACTGTTGGCCTGAAAGCTTTCCAAGTGTCCACTTCCAGATACTACAAAAAGAGTGTTTCAAACCTGCTGTATGAAACGGAATGCTCAACTGTCTGACTTGAATGCAAACATCACAAAGAAGTTTCTGAGAATGCTGCTGTCTAGTTTTTATATGTAATTCCAGTTCCAACAAAATCCTCAAATGTATCCAAATATCCACTTGCAGATTCCAAAAAAAGTGTCTTTCAAACCTGCTCTACCGATAGATAGGTTCAACACTGTTACTTCAGTAGATACAGCATAAACCAGTTTCTGAGATTGCTTCTGTCTCGTTTTAATGGGAAGATATTTCCTTTTTCGCCATAGGCCCCCAAGCGCTCAAAATGTCCACATCTAGATACTACAAAAAGAGTGTTTTAAACCTGCTCTATGAAAGGGAATGTTCAACTCTGGGACTTGAATGTAAACATCACAAAGTGTTTCTGAGAATGCTTCTGTCTAGATTTTCTATGAAGATATTCCCGTTTCCAACGAAATCCTCAAAGCTATCGAAATATCCACTTGCACATTCTACAAAAAGAGTGTTTCAAAACTGCTATATCGAAAGAAAGGTTCAAGTCTGTTAGCTGAGGACACACAACACAAATAAGTTTCTGAGAATGCTTCCATCTTGTTTTTATGGGACGATATTTCCTTTTTAACCATACGCCTGATACCGTTCCAAATGTCCACTTCCACATACTACAAAAAGAGTGCTTCGAACCTACTCTATGAAAGGCAATGTTCAACTCTGTGACTTGAATGGAAACATCACAAAGAAGTTTCTCAGAATGCTGCTGTCTACTATTTGTCTGTAATCCCGCTTCCAACGAAATCCTCGGTTCTATAGAAATATCCTCTTGCAGATTCCAAAAAAAGAGTGTTTCACACCTGCTCTATCAATAGAAAGGTTCAACTATGTTAGTTTTGTAGATAGAGCATAAACAACTTTCTGAGATTGCTTCTATCTCATTTTTGTGGGAGGATATTTCCTTTTTTACCATGGGCCACAAAGCGCTGCAAATGTCCACTTCCAGATCCCACAAAAAGAGTATTTCAAACCTGCTCTATGAAAGGGAATGTTCAACTCTCTGACTCCAATGGAAACATCACAAAGAAGTTTCTGACAATGCTTCTGTCTAGATTTTACAGGAAGATATTCCCGTTTCCAATGAAATCGTCAAAGCTATCCAAATATCCACTTGCAGACACAACAAAAAGAGTGTTTCAAACGTGCTCCCTAAAAAGAAAGGTTCAAGTCCGTTAGTTGAGGGCACACACGAGAAATAAGTTTCTGAGAATGTTTCTGTCTTGTTTTTACCGGAAGATATTTCCTTCTTCGCCGTAGGCAAGACAGCCTTGGAAATGTCCACTTCCAGATACTACAAAAAGAGTATTTCAAACCTGCTCTATGACAGGGAATGTTCAACTCTGTGACTTGAATGCAAACGTCAAAAAGAAATTCTGAGAATGCTGCTGTCCACTTTTTATCTGTTATCCCGCTTCCAACGAAATCCTCAAAGCTATCCAAATGTCCACTTGGAGATTCTACAAAAAGAGTGTTTCCAAACGGCTGTATGAAAACACAGTTTCAAGTCTGTTAGTGGTGGACACACATAACAAATAAGTTTCTGAGAATGTTTCTGTCTGGTTTTTATGAGAAGATATTTCCTTTTTCACCATAGGCCTCAAAGCGATCCAAGTGCCCACTTCCAGATACCACAAAAAGAGTGTTTCAAACCTGTGCAATGAAAGGGACAGTTCAACTCTGTGACTTGAATGGAAACATCACAAAGAAGTTACTGAGAATGCTGCTGTCTACTTTTTATATGTAATCCCGTTTCCAACGAAATCCTCAGAGCTATCCAAATACCCATTTGCAGATTCTACAAGAAGAGTGTTTAAAAGCTGCTGTATCAAAAGAAAGTTTCAAGTCTGTTAGTTAAGGACACACATCACAAATAAGTTTCTGAGAATGCTTCTGTGTTGTATTTATGGGAAGATATATCCTTTTTAACCCTATGCCTGATACCGTTCCAAATGTCCACTTCCAGATACTACAAAAAGAGTGTTACAAACCTGCTCTATGAAAGGGAATGTTCAACTCTGTGACTTGAATGCAAACATCACAAAGACGTTTCTGAGAATGCTTCTGTCTAGATTTTATAGGGAAATATTCCCGTTTCCAACGAAATCGTCAAAGCTATCCAAATATCCACTTGCAGATACAACGAAAAGAGTGGTTCAAACGTGCCCTATAAAAAGAAAGGTTCAAGTCCGTTAGTTGAGGACACACATCAGAAATAAGTTTCTGAGAATGCTTCTGTCTTGTTTTTATGGGAAGATACTTCCTTCTCCACAGTAGTCCAGAAAGCGTTGGAAATGTCCACTTCCAGATACTACAAAAAGAGTGTTTCAAACCTGCTCTATGACAGGGAATGTTCAGCTCTGTGACCTGAATGCAAACATCACAAAGAAGTTTCTGAGACTGCTGCTGTCCACTTTTTATATGTAATCCCGTTTCCAACGAAATCCTCAAAGTTATCCAAATGTCCACTTGCAGATTCTACAAAAAGAGTGTTTCCAAACTGCTGTATGAAAAGACAGGTTCAAGTCTGTTAGTGGAGGACACACATCACAAATAAGTTTCTGAGAATGTTTCTGTCTTGTTTTTATGGGAATATATTTCCTTTTTAACCGTAGGCCTGAAAGCGTTCCAAGTGTCCACTTCCAGATACTACAAAAAGAGTGTTTCAAACCTGCTCTGTGAAACGGAATGCTCAACTCTCTGACTTGAATGCATATTTCACAAAGAAGTTTCTGAGAATGCTGCTGTCTGGTTTTTATTGCAGATTCCAAAAAAAAAGAGTGTTTCAAACCTGCTCTACCAATAGATAGCTTCAACACTCTTACTTCAGTAGATACAGCAGAAACAAGTTTCTGAGATTGTTTCTATCTCGTTTTCATGGGAAGATATTTCCTTTTTCACCTTTCGCATCCAAGCGCTCAAAATGTCCATTTCTAGATACGACAAAAAGAATGTTTCAAACCTGCTCTATGAAAGGGAATGTTCAACTCTGTGACTTGAATGCAAACATCACAAACATGTTTCTGAGAATGTTGCTGCCTACTTTTTATACGTAATCCCGTTTTCAACGAAATCCTCAAAGCTATCCAAATGTCCACTTACAGAGTCTACAAAAAGACTGTTTCCAAACTGCTCTATGAGAAGACAGGTTCAAGTCTGTTAGTGGAGGACACACATCACAAAGAAGTTTCTGAGAATGCTTCTGTCTTGTTCTTTTGGGAAGATATGTCCTTTTTAACTGTAGGCCTGAAAGCTTTCCAAGTGTCCACTTCCAGATACTACAAAAAGAGTGTTTCAAACCTGCTGTATGAAACGGAATGCTCAACTGTCTGACTTGAATGCAAACATCACAAAGAAGTTTCTGAGAATGCTGCTGTCTAGTTGTTATATGTAATTCCAGTTCCAACAAAATCCTCAAATGTATCCAAATATCCACTTGCAGATTCCAAAAAAAGTGTCTTTCAAACCTGCTCTACCGATAGATAGGTTCAACACTGTTACTTCAGTAGATACAGCATAAACCAGTTTCTGAGATTGCTTCTGTCTCGTTTTAATGGGAAGATATTTCCTTTTTCGCCATAGGCCCCCAAGCGCTCAAAATGTCCACATCTAGATACTACAAAAAGAGTGTTTTAAACCTGCTCTATGAAAGGGAATGTTCAACTCTGGGACTTGAATGTAAACATCACAAAGTGTTTCTGAGAATGCTTCTGTCTAGATTTTCTATGAAGATATTCCCGTTTCCAACGAAATCCTCAAAGCTATCGAAATATCCACTTGCACATTCTACAAAAAGAGTGTTTCAAAACTGCTATATCGAAAGAAAGGTTCAAGTCTGTTAGCTGAGGACACACAACACAAATAAGTTTCTGAGAATGCTTCCATCTTGTTTTTATGGGACGATATTTCCTTTTTAACCATACGCCTGATACCGTTCCAAATGTCCACTTCCACATACTACAAAAAGAGTGCTTCGAACCTACTCTATGAAAGGCAATGTTCAACTCTGTGACTTGAATGGAAACATCACAAAGAAGTTTCTCAGAATGCTGCTGTCTACTATTTGTCTGTAATCCCGCTTCCAACGAAATCCTCGGTTCTATAGAAATATCCTCTTGCAGATTCCAAAAAAAGAGTGTTTCACACCTGCTCTATCAATAGAAAGGTTCAACAATGTTAGTTTTGTAGATAGAGCATAAACAACTTTCTGAGATTGCTTCTATCTCATTTTTGTGGGAGGATATTTCCTTTTTTACCATGGGCCACAAAGCGCTGCAAATGTCCACTTCCAGATCCTACAAAAAGAGTATTTCAAACCTGCTCTATGAAAGGGAATGTTCAACTCTCTGACTCCAATGGAAACATCACAAAGAAGTTTCTGACAATGCTTCTGTCTAGATTTTACAGGAAGATATTCCCGTTTCCAATGAAATCGTCAAAGCTATCCAAATATCCACTTGCAGACACAACAAAAAGAGTGTTTCAAACGTGCTCCCTAAAAAGAAAGGTTCAAGTCCGTTAGTTGAGGGCACACACGAGAAATAAGTTTCTGAGAATGTTTCTGTCTTGTTTTTACCGGAAGATATTTCCTTCTTCGCCGTAGGCAAGACAGCCTTGGAAATGTCCACTTCCAGATACTACAAAAAGAGTATTTCAAACCTGCTCTATGACAGGGAATGTTCAACTCTGTGACTTGAATGCAAACGTCAAAAAGAAGTTCTGAGAATGCTGCTGTCCACTTTTTATCTGTTATCCCGCTTCCAACGAAATCCTCAAAGCTATCCAAATGTCCACTTGGAGATTCTACAAAAAGAGTGTTTCCAAACGGCTGTATGAAAACACAGTTTCAAGTCTGTTAGTGGTGGACACACATAACAAATAAGTTTCTGAGAATGTTTCTGTCTGGTTTTTATGAGAAGATATTTCCTTTTTCACCATAGGCCTCAAAGCGATCCAAGTGCCCACTTCCAGATACCACAAAAAGAGTGTTTCAAACCTGTGCAATGAAAGGGACAGTTCAACTCTGTGACTTGAATGGAAACATCACAAAGAAGTTACTGAGAATGCTGCTGTCTACTTTTTATATGTAATCCCGTTTCCAACGAAATCCTCAGAGCTATCCAAATACCCATTTGCAGATTCTACAAGAAGAGTGTTTAAAAGCTGCTGTATCAAAAGAAAGTTTCAAGTCTGTTAGTTAAGGACACACATCACAAATAAGTTTCTGAGAATGCTTCTGTGTTGTATTTATGGGAAGATATATCCTTTTTAACCCTATGCCTGATACCGTTCCAAATGTCCACTTCCAGATACTACAAAAAGAGTGTTACAAACCTGCTCTATGAAAGGGAATGTTCAACTCTGTGACTTGAATGCAAACATCACAAAGACGTTTCTGAGAATGCTTCTGTCTAGATTTTATAGGGAAATATTCCCGTTTCCAACGAAATCGTCAAAGCTATCCAAATATCCACTTGCAGATACAACGAAAAGAGTGGTTCAAACGTGCTCTATAAAAAGAAAGGTTCAAGTCCGTTAGTTGAGGACACACATCAGAAATAAGTTTCTGAGAATGCTTCTGTCTTGTTTTTATGGGAAGATACTTCCTTCTCCACAGTAGTCCAGAAAGCGTTGGAAATGTCCACTTCCAGATACTACAAAAAGAGTGTTTCAAACCTGCTCTATGACAGGGAATGTTCAACTCTGTGACCTGAATGCAAACATCACAAAGAAGTTTCTGAGACTGCTGCTGTCCACTTTTTATATGTAATCCCGTTTCCAACGAAATCCTCAAAGTTATCCAAATGTCCACTTGCAGATTCTACAAAAAGAGTGTTTCCAAACTGCTGTATGAAAAGACAGGTTCAAGTCTGTTAGTGGAGGACACACATCACAAATAAGTTTCTGAGAATGTTTCTGTCTTGTTTTTATGGGAATATATTTCCTTTTTAACCGTAGGCCTGAAAGCGTTCCAAGTGTCCACTTCCAGATACTACAAAAAGAGTGTTTCAAACCTGCTCTGTGAAACGGAATGCTCAACTCTCTGACTTGAATGCATATTTCACAAAGAAGTTTCTGAGAATGCTGCTGTCTGGTTTTTATTGCAGATTCCAAAAAAAAAGAGTGTTTCAAACCTGCTCTACCAATAGATAGCTTCAACACTCTTACTTCAGTAGATACAGCAGAAACAAGTTTCTGAGATTGTTTCTATCTCGTTTTCATGGGAAGATATTTCCTTTTTCACCTTTCGCATCCAAGCGCTCAAAATGTCCATTTCTAGATACGACAAAAAGAATGTTTCAAACCTGCTCTATGAAAGGGAATGTTCAACTCTGTGACTTGAATGCAAACATCACAAACATGTTTCTGAGAATGTTGCTGCCTACTTTTTATACGTAATCCCGTTTTCAACGAAATCCTCAAAGCTATCCAAATGTCCACTTACAGAGTCTACAAAAAGACTGTTTCCAAACTGCTCTATGAGAAGACAGGTTCAAGTCTGTTAGTGGAGGACACACATCACAAAGAAGTTTCTGAGAATGCTTCTGTCTTGTTCTTTTGGGAAGATATGTCCTTTTTAACTGTAGGCCTGAAAGCTTTCCAAGTGTCCACTTCCAGATACTACAAAAAGAGTGTTTCAAACCTGCTGTATGAAACGGAATGCTCAACTGTCTGACTTGAATGCAAACATCACAAAGAAGTTTCTGAGAATGCTGCTGTCTAGTTGTTATATGTAATTCCAGTTCCAACAAAATCCTCAAATGTATCCAAATATCCACTTGCAGATTCCAAAAAAAGTGTCTTTCAAACCTGCTCTACCGATAGATAGGTTCAACACTGTTACTTCAGTAGATACAGCATAAACCAGTTTCTGAGATTGCTTCTGTCTCGTTTTAATGGGAAGATATTTCCTTTTTCGCCATAGGCCCCCAAGCGCTCAAAATGTCCACATCTAGATACTACAAAAAGAGTGTTTTAAACCTGCTCTATGAAAGGGAATGTTCAACTCTGGGACTTGAATGTAAACATCACAAAGTGTTTCTGAGAATGCTTCTGTCTAGATTTTCTATGAAGATATTCCCGTTTCCAACGAAATCCTCAAAGCTATCGAAATATCCACTTGCACATTCTACAAAAAGAGTGTTTCAAAACTGCTATATCGAAAGAAAGGTTCAAGTCTGTTAGCTGAGGACACACAACACAAATAAGTTTCTGAGAATGCTTCCATCTTGTTTTTATGGGACGATATTTCCTTTTTAACCATACGCCTGATACCGTTCCAAATGTCCACTTCCACATACTACAAAAAGAGTGCTTCGAACCTACTCTATGAAAGGCAATGTTCAACTCTGTGACTTGAATGGAAACATCACAAAGAAGTTTCTCAGAATGCTGCTGTCTACTATTTGTCTGTAATCCCGCTTCCAACGAAATCCTCGGTTCTATAGAAATATCCTCTTGCAGATTCCAAAAAAAGAGTGTTTCACACCTGCTCTATCAATAGAAAGGTTCAACAATGTTAGTTTTGTAGATAGAGCATAAACAACTTTCTGAGATTGCTTCTATCTCATTTTTGTGGGAGGATATTTCCTTTTTTACCATGGGCCACAAAGCGCTGCAAATGTCCACTTCCAGATCCCACAAAAAGAGTATTTCAAACCTGCTCTATGAAAGGGAATGTTCAACTCTCTGACTCCAATGGAAACATCACAAAGAAGTTTCTGACAATGCTTCTGTCTAGATTTTACAGGAAGATATTCCCGTTTCCAATGAAATCGTCAAAGCTATCCAAATATCCACTTGCAGACACAACAAAAAGAGTGTTTCAAACGTGCTCCCTAAAAAGAAAGGTTCAAGTCCGTTAGTTGAGGGCACACACGAGAAATAAGTTTCTGAGAATGTTTCTGTCTTGTTTTTACCGGAAGATATTTCCTTCTTCGCCGTAGGCAAGACAGCCTTGGAAATGTCCACTTCCAGATACTACAAAAAGAGTATTTCAAACCTGCTCTATGACAGGGAATGTTCAACTCTGTGACTTGAATGCAAACGTCAAAAAGAAGTTCTGAGAATGCTGCTGTCCACTTTTTATCTGTTATCCCGCTTCCAACGAAATCCTCAAAGCTATCCAAATGTCCACTTGGAGATTCTACAAAAAGAGTGTTTCCAAACGGCTGTATGAAAACACAGTTTCAAGTCTGTTAGTGGTGGACACACATAACAAATAAGTTTCTGAGAATGTTTCTGTCTGGTTTTTATGAGAAGATATTTCCTTTTTCACCATAGGCCTCAAAGCGATCCAAGTGCCCACTTCCAGATACCACAAAAAGAGTGTTTCAAACCTGTGCAATGAAAGGGACAGTTCAACTCTGTGACTTGAATGGAAACATCACAAAGAAGTTACTGAGAATGCTGCTGTCTACTTTTTATATGTAATCCCGTTTCCAACGAAATCCTCAGAGCTATCCAAATACCCATTTGCAGATTCTACAAGAAGAGTGTTTAAAAGCTGCTGTATCAAAAGAAAGTTTCAAGTCTGTTAGTTAAGGACACACATCACAAATAAGTTTCTGAGAATGCTTCTGTGTTGTATTTATGGGAAGATATATCCTTTTTAACCCTATGCCTGATACCGTTCCAAATGTCCACTTCCAGATACTACAAAAAGAGTGTTACAAACCTGCTCTATGAAAGGGAATGTTCAACTCTGTGACTTGAATGCAAACATCACAAAGACGTTTCTGAGAATGCTTCTGTCTAGATTTTATAGGGAAATATTCCCGTTTCCAACGAAATCGTCAAAGCTATCCAAATATCCACTTGCAGATACAACGAAAAGAGTGGTTCAAACGTGCCCTATAAAAAGAAAGGTTCAAGTCCGTTAGTTGAGGACACACATCAGAAATAAGTTTCTGAGAATGCTTCTGTCTTGTTTTTATGGGAAGATACTTCCTTCTCCACAGTAGTCCAGAAAGCGTTGGAAATGTCCACTTCCAGATACTACAAAAAGAGTGTTTCAAACCTGCTCTATGACAGGGAATGTTCAACTCTGTGACCTGAATGCAAACATCACAAAGAAGTTTCTGAGACTGCTGCTGTCCACTTTTTATATGTAATCCCGTTTCCAACGAAATCCTCAAAGTTATCCAAATGTCCACTTGCAGATTCTACAAAAAGAGTGTTTCCAAACTGCTGTATGAAAAGACAGGTTCAAGTCTGTTAGTGGAGGACACACATCACAAATAAGTTTCTGAGAATGTTTCTGTCTTGTTTTTATGGGAATATATTTCCTTTTTAACCGTAGGCCTGAAAGCGTTCCAAGTGTCCACTTCCAGATACTACAAAAAGAGTGTTTCAAACCTGCTCTGTGAAACGGAATGCTCAACTCTCTGACTTGAATGCATATTTCACAAAGAAGTTTCTGAGAATGCTGCTGTCTGGTTTTTATTGCAGATTCCAAAAAAAAAGAGTGTTTCAAACCTGCTCTACCAATAGATAGCTTCAACACTCTTACTTCAGTAGATACAGCAGAAACAAGTTTCTGAGATTGTTTCTATCTCGTTTTCATGGGAAGATATTTCCTTTTTCACCTTTCGCATCCAAGCGCTCAAAATGTCCATTTCTAGATACTACAAAAAGAATGTTTCAAACCTGCTCTATGAAAGGGAATGTTCAACTCTGTGACTTGAATGCAAACATCACAAACATGTTTCTGAGAATGTTGCTGCCTACTTTTTATACGTAATCCCGTTTTCAACGAAATCCTCAAAGCTATCCAAATGTCCACTTACAGAGTCTACAAAAAGACTGTTTCCAAACTGCTCTATGAGAAGACAGGTTCAAGTCTGTTAGTGGAGGACACACATCACAAAGAAGTTTCTGAGAATGCTTCTGTCTTGTTCTTTTGGGAAGATATGTCCTTTTTAACTGTAGGCCTGAAAGCTTTCCAAGTGTCCACTTCCAGATACTACAAAAAGAGTGTTTCAAACCTGCTGTATGAAACGGAATGCTCAACTGTCTGACTTGAATGCAAACATCACAAAGAAGTTTCTGAGAATGCTGCTGTCTAGTTGTTATATGTAATTCCAGTTCCAACAAAATCCTCAAATGTATCCAAATATCCACTTGCAGATTCCAAAAAAAGTGTCTTTCAAACCTGCTCTACCGATAGATAGGTTCAACACTGTTACTTCAGTAGATACAGCATAAACCAGTTTCTGAGATTGCTTCTGTCTCGTTTTAATGGGAAGATATTTCCTTTTTCGCCATAGGCCCCCAAGCGCTCAAAATGTCCACATCTAGATACTACAAAAAGAGTGTTTTAAACCTGCTCTATGAAAGGGAATGTTCAACTCTGGGACTTGAATGTAAACATCACAAAGTGTTTCTGAGAATGCTTCTGTCTAGATTTTCTATGAAGATATTCCCGTTTCCAACGAAATCCTCAAAGCTATCGAAATATCCACTTGCACATTCTACAAAAAGAGTGTTTCAAAACTGCTATATCGAAAGAAAGGTTCAAGTCTGTTAGCTGAGGACACACAACACAAATAAGTTTCTGAGAATGCTTCCATCTTGTTTTTATGGGACGATATTTCCTTTTTAACCATACGCCTGATACCGTTCCAAATGTCCACTTCCACATACTACAAAAAGAGTGCTTCGAACCTACTCTATGAAAGGCAATGTTCAACTCTGTGACTTGAATGGAAACATCACAAAGAAGTTTCTCAGAATGCTGCTGTCTACTATTTGTCTGTAATCCCGCTTCCAACGAAATCCTCGGTTCTATAGAAATATCCTCTTGCAGATTCCAAAAAAAGAGTGTTTCACACCTGCTCTATCAATAGAAAGGTTCAACAATGTTAGTTTTGTAGATAGAGCATAAACAACTTTCTGAGATTGCTTCTATCTCATTTTTGTGGGAGGATATTTCCTTTTTTACCATGGGCCACAAAGCGCTGCAAATGTCCACTTCCAGATCCTACAAAAAGAGTATTTCAAACCTGCTCTATGAAAGGGAATGTTCAACTCTCTGACTCCAATGGAAACATCACAAAGAAGTTTCTGACAATGCTTCTGTCTAGATTTTACAGGAAGATATTCCCGTTTCCAATGAAATCGTCAAAGCTATCCAAATATCCACTTGCAGACACAACAAAAAGAGTGTTTCAAACGTGCTCCCTAAAAAGAAAGGTTCAAGTCCGTTAGTTGAGGGCACACACGAGAAATAAGTTTCTGAGAATGTTTCTGTCTTGTTTTTACCGGAAGATATTTCCTTCTTCGCCGTAGGCAAGACAGCCTTGGAAATGTCCACTTCCAGATACTACAAAAAGAGTATTTCAAACCTGCTCTATGACAGGGAATGTTCAACTCTGTGACTTGAATGCAAACGTCAAAAAGAAGTTCTGAGAATGCTGCTGTCCACTTTTTATCTGTTATCCCGCTTCCAACGAAATCCTCAAAGCTATCCAAATGTCCACTTGGAGATTCTACAAAAAGAGTGTTTCCAAACGGCTGTATGAAAACACAGTTTCAAGTCTGTTAGTGGTGGACACACATAACAAATAAGTTTCTGAGAATGTTTCTGTCTGGTTTTTATGAGAAGATATTTCCTTTTTCACCATAGGCCTCAAAGCGATCCAAGTGCCCACTTCCAGATACCACAAAAAGAGTGTTTCAAACCTGTGCAATGAAAGGGACAGTTCAACTCTGTGACTTGCATGGAAACATCACAAAGAAGTTACTGAGAATGCTGCTGTCTACTTTTTATATGTAATCCCGTTTCCAACGAAATCCTCAGAGCTATCCAAATACCCATTTGCAGATTCTACAAGAAGAGTGTTTAAAAGCTGCTGTATCAAAAGAAAGTTTCAAGTCTGTTAGTTAAGGACACACATCACAAATAAGTTTCTGAGAATGCTTCTGTGTTGTATTTATGGGAAGATATATCCTTTTTAACCCTATGCCTGATACCGTTCCAAATGTCCACTTCCAGATACTACAAAAAGAGTGTTACAAACCTGCTCTATGAAAGGGAATGTTCAACTCTGTGACTTGAATGCAAACATCACAAAGACGTTTCTGAGAATGCTTCTGTCTAGATTTTATAGGGAAATATTCCCGTTTCCAACGAAATCGTCAAAGCTATCCAAATATCCACTTGCAGATACAACGAAAAGAGTGGTTCAAACGTGCTCTATAAAAAGAAAGGTTCAAGTCCGTTAGTTGAGGACACACATCAGAAATAAGTTTCTGAGAATGCTTCTGTCTTGTTTTTATGGGAAGATACTTCCTTCTCCACAGTAGTCCAGAAAGCGTTGGAAATGTCCACTTCCAGATACTACAAAAAGAGTGTTTCAAACCTGCTCTATGACAGGGAATGTTCAACTCTGTGACCTGAATGCAAACATCACAAAGAAGTTTCTGAGACTGCTGCTGTCCACTTTTTATATGTAATCCCGTTTCCAACGAAATCCTCAAAGTTATCCAAATGTCCACTTGCAGATTCTACAAAAAGAGTGTTTCCAAACTGCTGTATGAAAAGACAGGTTCAAGTCTGTTAGTGGAGGACACACATCACAAATAAGTTTCTGAGAATGTTTCTGTCTTGTTTTTATGGGAATATATTTCCTTTTTAACCGTAGGCCTGAAAGCGTTCCAAGTGTCCACTTCCAGATACTACAAAAAGAGTGTTTCAAACCTGCTCTGTGAAACGGAATGCTCAACTCTCTGACTTGAATGCATATTTCACAAAGAAGTTTCTGAGAATGCTGCTGTCTGGTTTTTATTGCAGATTCCAAAAAAAAAGAGTGTTTCAAACCTGCTCTACCAATAGATAGCTTCAACACTCTTACTTCAGTAGATACAGCAGAAACAAGTTTCTGAGATTGTTTCTATCTCGTTTTCATGGGAAGATATTTCCTTTTTCACCTTTCGCATCCAAGCGCTCAAAATGTCCATTTCTAGATACTACAAAAAGAATGTTTCAAACCTGCTCTATGAAAGGGAATGTTCAACTCTGTGACTTGAATGCAAACATCACAAACATGTTTCTGAGAATGTTGCTGCCTACTTTTTATACGTAATCCCGTTTTCAACGAAATCCTCAAAGCTATCCAAATGTCCACTTACAGAGTCTACAAAAAGACTGTTTCCAAACTGCTCTATGAGAAGACAGGTTCAAGTCTGTTAGTGGAGGACACACATCACAAAGAAGTTTCTGAGAATGCTTCTGTCTTGTTCTTTTGGGAAGATATGTCCTTTTTAACTGTAGGCCTGAAAGCTTTCCAAGTGTCCACTTCCAGATACTACAAAAAGAGTGTTTCAAACCTGCTGTATGAAACGGAATGCTCAACTGTCTGACTTGAATGCAAACATCACAAAGAAGTTTCTGAGAATGCTGCTGTCTAGTTGTTATATGTAATTCCAGTTCCAACAAAATCCTCAAATGTATCCAAATATCCACTTGCAGATTCCAAAAAAAGTGTCTTTCAAACCTGCTCTACCGATAGATAGGTTCAACACTGTTACTTCAGTAGATACAGCATAAACCAGTTTCTGAGATTGCTTCTGTCTCGTTTTAATGGGAAGATATTTCCTTTTTCGCCATAGGCCCCCAAGCGCTCAAAATGTCCACATCTAGATACTACAAAAAGAGTGTTTTAAACCTGCTCTATGAAAGGGAATGTTCAACTCTGGGACTTGAATGTAAACATCACAAAGTGTTTCTGAGAATGCTTCTGTCTAGATTTTCTATGAAGATATTCCCGTTTCCAACGAAATCCTCAAAGCTATCGAAATATCCACTTGCACATTCTACAAAAAGAGTGTTTCAAAACTGCTATATCGAAAGAAAGGTTCAAGTCTGTTAGCTGAGGACACACAACACAAATAAGTTTCTGAGAATGCTTCCATCTTGTTTTTATGGGACGATATTTCCTTTTTAACCATACGCCTGATACCGTTCCAAATGTCCACTTCCACATACTACAAAAAGAGTGCTTCGAACCTACTCTATGAAAGGCAATGTTCAACTCTGTGACTTGAATGGAAACATCACAAAGAAGTTTCTCAGAATGCTGCTGTCTACTATTTGTCTGTAATCCCGCTTCCAACGAAATCCTCGGTTCTATAGAAATATCCTCTTGCAGATTCCAAAAAAAGAGTGTTTCACACCTGCTCTATCAATAGAAAGGTTCAACAATGTTAGTTTTGTAGATAGAGCATAAACAACTTTCTGAGATTGCTTCTATCTCATTTTTGTGGGAGGATATTTCCTTTTTTACCATGGGCCACAAAGCGCTGCAAATGTCCACTTCCAGATCCCACAAAAAGAGTATTTCAAACCTGCTCTATGAAAGGGAATGTTCAACTCTCTGACTCCAATGGAAACATCACAAAGAAGTTTCTGACAATGCTTCTGTCTAGATTTTACAGGAAGATATTCCCGTTTCCAATGAAATCGTCAAAGCTATCCAAATATCCACTTGCAGACACAACAAAAAGAGTGTTTCAAACGTGCTCCCTAAAAAGAAAGGTTCAAGTCCGTTAGTTGAGGGCACACACGAGAAATAAGTTTCTGAGAATGTTTCTGTCTTGTTTTTACCGGAAGATATTTCCTTCTTCGCCGTAGGCAAGACAGCCTTGGAAATGTCCACTTCCAGATACTACAAAAAGAGTATTTCAAACCTGCTCTATGACAGGGAATGTTCAACTCTGTGACTTGAATGCAAACGTCAAAAAGAAGTTCTGAGAATGCTGCTGTCCACTTTTTATCTGTTATCCCGCTTCCAACGAAATCCTCAAAGCTATCCAAATGTCCACTTGGAGATTCTACAAAAAGAGTGTTTCCAAACGGCTGTATGAAAACACAGTTTCAAGTCTGTTAGTGGTGGACACACATAACAAATAAGTTTCTGAGAATGTTTCTGTCTGGTTTTTATGAGAAGATATTTCCTTTTTCACCATAGGCCTCAAAGCGATCCAAGTGCCCACTTCCAGATACCACAAAAAGAGTGTTTCAAACCTGTGCAATGAAAGGGACAGTTCAACTCTGTGACTTGAATGGAAACATCACAAAGAAGTTACTGAGAATGCTGCTGTCTACTTTTTATATGTAATCCCGTTTCCAACGAAATCCTCAGAGCTATCCAAATACCCATTTGCAGATTCTACAAGAAGAGTGTTTAAAAGCTGCTGTATCAAAAGAAAGTTTCAAGTCTGTTAGTTAAGGACACACATCACAAATAAGTTTCTGAGAATGCTTCTGTGTTGTATTTATGGGAAGATATATCCTTTTTAACCCTATGCCTGATACCGTTCCAAATGTCCACTTCCAGATACTACAAAAAGAGTGTTACAAACCTGCTCTATGAAAGGGAATGTTCAACTCTGTGACTTGAATGCAAACATCACAAAGACGTTTCTGAGAATGCTTCTGTCTAGATTTTATAGGGAAATATTCCCGTTTCCAACGAAATCGTCAAAGCTATCCAAATATCCACTTGCAGATACAACGAAAAGAGTGGTTCAAACGTGCTCTATAAAAAGAAAGGTTCAAGTCCGTTAGTTGAGGACACACATCAGAAATAAGTTTCTGAGAATGCTTCTGTCTTGTTTTTATGGGAAGATACTTCCTTCTCCACAGTAGTCCAGAAAGCGTTGGAAATGTCCACTTCCAGATACTACAAAAAGAGTGTTTCAAACCTGCTCTATGACAGGGAATGTTCAACTCTGTGACCTGAATGCAAACATCACAAAGAAGTTTCTGAGACTGCTGCTGTCCACTTTTTATATGTAATCCCGTTTCCAACGAAATCCTCAAAGTTATCCAAATGTCCACTTGCAGATTCTACAAAAAGAGTGTTTCCAAACTGCTGTATGAAAAGACAGGTTCAAGTCTGTTAGTGGAGGACACACATCACAAATAAGTTTCTGAGAATGTTTCTGTCTTGTTTTTATGGGAATATATTTCCTTTTTAACCGTAGGCCTGAAAGCGTTCCAAGTGTCCACTTCCAGATACTACAAAAAGAGTGTTTCAAACCTGCTCTGTGAAACGGAATGCTCAACTCTCTGACTTGAATGCATATTTCACAAAGAAGTTTCTGAGAATGCTGCTGTCTGGTTTTTATTGCAGATTCCAAAAAAAAAGAGTGTTTCAAACCTGCTCTACCAATAGATAGCTTCAACACTCTTACTTCAGTAGATACAGCAGAAACAAGTTTCTGAGATTGTTTCTATCTCGTTTTCATGGGAAGATATTTCCTTTTTCACCTTTCGCATCCAAGCGCTCAAAATGTCCATTTCTAGATACTACAAAAAGAATGTTTCAAACCTGCTCTATGAAAGGGAATGTTCAACTCTGTGACTTGAATGCAAACATCACAAACATGTTTCTGAGAATGTTGCTGCCTACTTTTTATACGTAATCCCGTTTTCAACGAAATCCTCAAAGCTATCCAAATGTCCACTTACAGAGTCTACAAAAAGACTGTTTCCAAACTGCTCTATGAGAAGACAGGTTCAAGTCTGTTAGTGGAGGACACACATCACAAAGAAGTTTCTGAGAATGCTTCTGTCTTGTTCTTTTGGGAAGATATGTCCTTTTTAACTGTAGGCCTGAAAGCTTTCCAAGTGTCCACTTCCAGATACTACAAAAAGAGTGTTTCAAACCTGCTGTATGAAACGGAATGCTCAACTGTCTGACTTGAATGCAAACATCACAAAGAAGTTTCTGAGAATGCTGCTGTCTAGTTGTTATATGTAATTCCAGTTCCAACAAAATCCTCAAATGTATCCAAATATCCACTTGCAGATTCCAAAAAAAGTGTCTTTCAAACCTGCTCTACCGATAGATAGGTTCAACACTGTTACTTCAGTAGATACAGCATAAACCAGTTTCTGAGATTGCTTCTGTCTCGTTTTAATGGGAAGATATTTCCTTTTTCGCCATAGGCCCCCAAGCGCTCAAAATGTCCACATCTAGATACTACAAAAAGAGTGTTTTAAACCTGCTCTATGAAAGGGAATGTTCAACTCTGGGACTTGAATGTAAACATCACAAAGTGTTTCTGAGAATGCTTCTGTCTAGATTTTCTATGAAGATATTCCCGTTTCCAACGAAATCCTCAAAGCTATCGAAATATCCACTTGCACATTCTACAAAAAGAGTGTTTCAAAACTGCTATATCGAAAGAAAGGTTCAAGTCTGTTAGCTGAGGACACACAACACAAATAAGTTTCTGAGAATGCTTCCATCTTGTTTTTATGGGACGATATTTCCTTTTTAACCATACGCCTGATACCGTTCCAAATGTCCACTTCCACATACTACAAAAAGAGTGCTTCGAACCTACTCTATGAAAGGCAATGTTCAACTCTGTGACTTGAATGGAAACATCACAAAGAAGTTTCTCAGAATGCTGCTGTCTACTATTTGTCTGTAATCCCGCTTCCAACGAAATCCTCGGTTCTATAGAAATATCCTCTTGCAGATTCCAAAAAAAGAGTGTTTCACACCTGCTCTATCAATAGAAAGGTTCAACAATGTTAGTTTTGTAGATAGAGCATAAACAACTTTCTGAGATTGCTTCTATCTCATTTTTGTGGGAGGATATTTCCTTTTTTACCATGGGCCACAAAGCGCTGCAAATGTCCACTTCCAGATCCCACAAAAAGAGTATTTCAAACCTGCTCTATGAAAGGGAATGTTCAACTCTCTGACTCCAATGGAAACATCACAAAGAAGTTTCTGACAATGCTTCTGTCTAGATTTTACAGGAAGATATTCCCGTTTCCAATGAAATCGTCAAAGCTATCCAAATATCCACTTGCAGACACAACAAAAAGAGTGTTTCAAACGTGCTCCCTAAAAAGAAAGGTTCAAGTCCGTTAGTTGAGGGCACACACGAGAAATAAGTTTCTGAGAATGTTTCTGTCTTGTTTTTACCGGAAGATATTTCCTTCTTCGCCGTAGGCAAGACAGCCTTGGAAATGTCCACTTCCAGATACTACAAAAAGAGTATTTCAAACCTGCTCTATGACAGGGAATGTTCAACTCTGTGACTTGAATGCAAACGTCAAAAAGAAGTTCTGAGAATGCTGCTGTCCACTTTTTATCTGTTATCCCGCTTCCAACGAAATCCTCAAAGCTATCCAAATGTCCACTTGGAGATTCTACAAAAAGAGTGTTTCCAAACGGCTGTATGAAAACACAGTTTCAAGTCTGTTAGTGGTGGACACACATAACAAATAAGTTTCTGAGAATGTTTCTGTCTGGTTTTTATGAGAAGATATTTCCTTTTTCACCATAGGCCTCAAAGCGATCCAAGTGCCCACTTCCAGATACCACAAAAAGAGTGTTTCAAACCTGTGCAATGAAAGGGACAGTTCAACTCTGTGACTTGAATGGAAACATCACAAAGAAGTTACTGAGAATGCTGCTGTCTACTTTTTATATGTAATCCCGTTTCCAACGAAATCCTCAGAGCTATCCAAATACCCATTTGCAGATTCTACAAGAAGAGTGTTTAAAAGCTGCTGTATCAAAAGAAAGTTTCAAGTCTGTTAGTTAAGGACACACATCACAAATAAGTTTCTGAGAATGCTTCTGTGTTGTATTTATGGGAAGATATATCCTTTTTAACCCTATGCCTGATACCGTTCCAAATGTCCACTTCCAGATACTACAAAAAGAGTGTTACAAACCTGCTCTATGAAAGGGAATGTTCAACTCTGTGACTTGAATGCAAACATCACAAAGACGTTTCTGAGAATGCTTCTGTCTAGATTTTATAGGGAAATATTCCCGTTTCCAACGAAATCGTCAAAGCTATCCAAATATCCACTTGCAGATACAACGAAAAGAGTGGTTCAAACGTGCTCTATAAAAAGAAAGGTTCAAGTCCGTTAGTTGAGGACACACATCAGAAATAAGTTTCTGAGAATGCTTCTGTCTTGTTTTTATGGGAAGATACTTCCTTCTCCACAGTAGTCCAGAAAGCGTTGGAAATGTCCACTTCCAGATACTACAAAAAGAGTGTTTCAAACCTGCTCTATGACAGGGAATGTTCAACTCTGTGACCTGAATGCAAACATCACAAAGAAGTTTCTGAGACTGCTGCTGTCCACTTTTTATATGTAATCCCGTTTCCAACGAAATCCTCAAAGTTATCCAAATGTCCACTTGCAGATTCTACAAAAAGAGTGTTTCCAAACTGCTGTATGAAAAGACAGGTTCAAGTCTGTTAGTGGAGGACACACATCACAAATAAGTTTCTGAGAATGTTTCTGTCTTGTTTTTATGGGAATATATTTCCTTTTTAACCGTAGGCCTGAAAGCGTTCCAAGTGTCCACTTCCAGATACTACAAAAAGAGTGTTTCAAACCTGCTCTGTGAAACGGAATGCTCAACTCTCTGACTTGAATGCATATTTCACAAAGAAGTTTCTGAGAATGCTGCTGTCTGGTTTTTATTGCAGATTCCAAAAAAAAAGAGTGTTTCAAACCTGCTCTACCAATAGATAGCTTCAACACTCTTACTTCAGTAGATACAGCAGAAACAAGTTTCTGAGATTGTTTCTATCTCGTTTTCATGGGAAGATATTTCCTTTTTCACCTTTCGCATCCAAGCGCTCAAAATGTCCATTTCTAGATACTACAAAAAGAATGTTTCAAACCTGCTCTATGAAAGGGAATGTTCAACTCTGTGACTTGAATGCAAACATCACAAACATGTTTCTGAGAATGTTGCTGCCTACTTTTTATACGTAATCCCGTTTTCAACGAAATCCTCAAAGCTATCCAAATGTCCACTTACAGAGTCTACAAAAAGACTGTTTCCAAACTGCTCTATGAGAAGACAGGTTCAAGTCTGTTAGTGGAGGACACACATCACAAAGAAGTTTCTGAGAATGCTTCTGTCTTGTTCTTTTGGGAAGATATGTCCTTTTTAACTGTAGGCCTGAAAGCTTTCCAAGTGTCCACTTCCAGATACTACAAAAAGAGTGTTTCAAACCTGCTGTATGAAACGGAATGCTCAACTGTCTGACTTGAATGCAAACATCACAAAGAAGTTTCTGAGAATGCTGCTGTCTAGTTGTTATATGTAATTCCAGTTCCAACAAAATCCTCAAATGTATCCAAATATCCACTTGCAGATTCCAAAAAAAGTGTCTTTCAAACCTGCTCTACCGATAGATAGGTTCAACACTGTTACTTCAGTAGATACAGCATAAACCAGTTTCTGAGATTGCTTCTGTCTCGTTTTAATGGGAAGATATTTCCTTTTTCGCCATAGGCCCCCAAGCGCTCAAAATGTCCACATCTAGATACTACAAAAAGAGTGTTTTAAACCTGCTCTATGAAAGGGAATGTTCAACTCTGGGACTTGAATGTAAACATCACAAAGTGTTTCTGAGAATGCTTCTGTCTAGATTTTCTATGAAGATATTCCCGTTTCCAACGAAATCCTCAAAGCTATCGAAATATCCACTTGCACATTCTACAAAAAGAGTGTTTCAAAACTGCTATATCGAAAGAAAGGTTCAAGTCTGTTAGCTGAGGACACACAACACAAATAAGTTTCTGAGAATGCTTCCATCTTGTTTTTATGGGACGATATTTCCTTTTTAACCATACGCCTGATACCGTTCCAAATGTCCACTTCCACATACTACAAAAAGAGTGCTTCGAACCTACTCTATGAAAGGCAATGTTCAACTCTGTGACTTGAATGGAAACATCACAAAGAAGTTTCTCAGAATGCTGCTGTCTACTATTTGTCTGTAATCCCGCTTCCAACGAAATCCTCGGTTCTATAGAAATATCCTCTTGCAGATTCCAAAAAAAGAGTGTTTCACACCTGCTCTATCAATAGAAAGGTTCAACAATGTTAGTTTTGTAGATAGAGCATAAACAACTTTCTGAGATTGCTTCTATCTCATTTTTGTGGGAGGATATTTCCTTTTTTACCATGGGCCACAAAGCGCTGCAAATGTCCACTTCCAGATCCTACAAAAAGAGTATTTCAAACCTGCTCTATGAAAGGGAATGTTCAACTCTCTGACTCCAATGGAAACATCACAAAGAAGTTTCTGACAATGCTTCTGTCTAGATTTTACAGGAAGATATTCCCGTTTCCAATGAAATCGTCAAAGCTATCCAAATATCCACTTGCAGACACAACAAAAAGAGTGTTTCAAACGTGCTCCCTAAAAAGAAAGGTTCAAGTCCGTTAGTTGAGGGCACACACGAGAAATAAGTTTCTGAGAATGTTTCTGTCTTGTTTTTACCGGAAGATATTTCCTTCTTCGCCGTAGGCAAGACAGCCTTGGAAATGTCCACTTCCAGATACTACAAAAAGAGTATTTCAAACCTGCTCTATGACAGGGAATGTTCAACTCTGTGACTTGAATGCAAACGTCAAAAAGAAATTCTGAGAATGCTGCTGTCCACTTTTTATCTGTTATCCCGCTTCCAACGAAATCCTCAAAGCTATCCAAATGTCCACTTGGAGATTCTACAAAAAGAGTGTTTCCAAACGGCTGTATGAAAACACAGTTTCAAGTCTGTTAGTGGTGGACACACATAACAAATAAGTTTCTGAGAATGTTTCTGTCTGGTTTTTATGAGAAGATATTTCCTTTTTCACCATAGGCCTCAAAGCGATCCAAGTGCCCACTTCCAGATACCACAAAAAGAGTGTTTCAAACCTGTGCAATGAAAGGGACAGTTCAACTCTGTGACTTGAATGGAAACATCACAAAGAAGTTACTGAGAATGCTGCTGTCTACTTTTTATATGTAATCCCGTTTCCAACGAAATCCTCAGAGCTATCCAAATACCCATTTGCAGATTCTACAAGAAGAGTGTTTAAAAGCTGCTGTATCAAAAGAAAGTTTCAAGTCTGTTAGTTAAGGACACACATCACAAATAAGTTTCTGAGAATGCTTCTGTGTTGTATTTATGGGAAGATATATCCTTTTTAACCCTATGCCTGATACCGTTCCAAATGTCCACTTCCAGATACTACAAAAAGAGTGTTACAAACCTGCTCTATGAAAGGGAATGTTCAACTCTGTGACTTGAATGCAAACATCACAAAGACGTTTCTGAGAATGCTTCTGTCTAGATTTTATAGGGAAATATTCCCGTTTCCAACGAAATCGTCAAAGCTATCCACATATCCACTTGCAGATACAACGAAAAGAGTGGTTCAAACGTGCTCTATAAAAAGAAAGGTTCAAGTCCGTTAGTTGAGGACACACATCAGAAATAAGTTTCTGAGAATGCTTCTGTCTTGTTTTTATGGGAAGATACTTCCTTCTCCACAGTAGTCCAGAAAGCGTTGGAAATGTCCACTTCCAGATACTACAAAAAGAGTGTTTCAAACCTGCTCTATGACAGGGAATGTTCAACTCTGTGACCTGAATGCAAACATCACAAAGAAGTTTCTGAGACTGCTGCTGTCCACTTTTTATATGTAATCCCGTTTCCAACGAAATCCTCAAAGTTATCCAAATGTCCACTTGCAGATTCTACAAAAAGAGTGTTTCCAAACTGCTGTATGAAAAGACAGGTTCAAGTCTGTTAGTGGAGGACACACATCACAAATAAGTTTCTGAGAATGTTTCTGTCTTGTTTTTATGGGAATATATTTCCTTTTTAACCGTAGGCCTGAAAGCGTTCCAAGTGTCCACTTCCAGATACTACAAAAAGAGTGTTTCAAACCTGCTCTGTGAAACGGAATGCTCAACTCTCTGACTTGAATGCATATTTCACAAAGAAGTTTCTGAGAATGCTGCTGTCTGGTTTTTATTGCAGATTCCAAAAAAAAAGAGTGTTTCAAACCTGCTCTACCAATAGATAGCTTCAACACTCTTACTTCAGTAGATACAGCAGAAACAAGTTTCTGAGATTGTTTCTATCTCGTTTTCATGGGAAGATATTTCCTTTTTCACCTTTCGCATCCAAGCGCTCAAAATGTCCATTTCTAGATACTACAAAAAGAATGTTTCAAACCTGCTCTATGAAAGGGAATGTTCAACTCTGTGACTTGAATGCAAACATCACAAACATGTTTCTGAGAATGTTGCTGCCTACTTTTTATACGTAATCCCGTTTTCAACGAAATCCTCAAAGCTATCCAAATGTCCACTTACAGAGTCTACAAAAAGACTGTTTCCAAACTGCTCTATGAGAAGACAGGTTCAAGTCTGTTAGTGGAGGACACACATCACAAAGAAGTTTCTGAGAATGCTTCTGTCTTGTTCTTTTGGGAAGATATGTCCTTTTTAACTGTAGGCCTGAAAGCTTTCCAAGTGTCCACTTCCAGATACTACAAAAAGAGTGTTTCAAACCTGCTGTATGAAACGGAATGCTCAACTGTCTGACTTGAATGCAAACATCACAAAGAAGTTTCTGAGAATGCTGCTGTCTAGTTGTTATATGTAATTCCAGTTCCAACAAAATCCTCAAATGTATCCAAATATCCACTTGCAGATTCCAAAAAAAGTGTCTTTCAAACCTGCTCTACCGATAGATAGGTTCAACACTGTTACTTCAGTAGATACAGCATAAACCAGTTTCTGAGATTGCTTCTGTCTCGTTTTAATGGGAAGATATTTCCTTTTTCGCCATAGGCCCCCAAGCGCTCAAAATGTCCACATCTAGATACTACAAAAAGAGTGTTTTAAACCTGCTCTATGAAAGGGAATGTTCAACTCTGGGACTTGAATGTAAACATCACAAAGTGTTTCTGAGAATGCTTCTGTCTAGATTTTCTATGAAGATATTCCCGTTTCCAACGAAATCCTCAAAGCTATCGAAATATCCACTTGCACATTCTACAAAAAGAGTGTTTCAAAACTGCTATATCGAAAGAAAGGTTCAAGTCTGTTAGCTGAGGACACACAACACAAATAAGTTTCTGAGAATGCTTCCATCTTGTTTTTATGGGACGATATTTCCTTTTTAACCATACGCCTGATACCGTTCCAAATGTCCACTTCCACATACTACAAAAAGAGTGCTTCGAACCTACTCTATGAAAGGCAATGTTCAACTCTGTGACTTGAATGGAAACATCACAAAGAAGTTTCTCAGAATGCTGCTGTCTACTATTTGTCTGTAATCCCGCTTCCAACGAAATCCTCGGTTCTATAGAAATATCCTCTTGCAGATTCCAAAAAAAGAGTGTTTCACACCTGCTCTATCAATAGAAAGGTTCAACAATGTTAGTTTTGTAGATAGAGCATAAACAACTTTCTGAGATTGCTTCTATCTCATTTTTGTGGGAGGATATTTCCTTTTTTACCATGGGCCACAAAGCGCTGCAAATGTCCACTTCCAGATCCTACAAAAAGAGTATTTCAAACCTGCTCTATGAAAGGGAATGTTCAACTCTCTGACTCCAATGGAAACATCACAAAGAAGTTTCTGACAATGCTTCTGTCTAGATTTTACAGGAAGATATTCCCGTTTCCAATGAAATCGTCAAAGCTATCCAAATATCCACTTGCAGACACAACAAAAAGAGTGTTTCAAACGTGCTCCCTAAAAAGAAAGGTTCAAGTCCGTTAGTTGAGGGCACACACGAGAAATAAGTTTCTGAGAATGTTTCTGTCTTGTTTTTACCGGAAGATATTTCCTTCTTCGCCGTAGGCAAGACAGCCTTGGAAATGTCCACTTCCAGATACTACAAAAAGAGTATTTCAAACCTGCTCTATGACAGGGAATGTTCAACTCTGTGACTTGAATGCAAACGTCAAAAAGAAGTTCTGAGAATGCTGCTGTCCACTTTTTATCTGTTATCCCGCTTCCAACGAAATCCTCAAAGCTATCCAAATGTCCACTTGGAGATTCTACAAAAAGAGTGTTTCCAAACGGCTGTATGAAAACACAGTTTCAAGTCTGTTAGTGGTGGACACACATAACAAATAAGTTTCTGAGAATGTTTCTGTCTGGTTTTTATGAGAAGATATTTCCTTTTTCACCATAGGCCTCAAAGCGATCCAAGTGCCCACTTCCAGATACCACAAAAAGAGTGTTTCAAACCTGTGCAATGAAAGGGACAGTTCAACTCTGTGACTTGAATGGAAACATCACAAAGAAGTTACTGAGAATGCTGCTGTCTACTTTTTATATGTAATCCCGTTTCCAACGAAATCCTCAGAGCTATCCAAATACCCATTTGCAGATTCTACAAGAAGAGTGTTTAAAAGCTGCTGTATCAAAAGAAAGTTTCAAGTCTGTTAGTTAAGGACACACATCACAAATAAGTTTCTGAGAATGCTTCTGTGTTGTATTTATGGGAAGATATATCCTTTTTAACCCTATGCCTGATACCGTTCCAAATGTCCACTTCCAGATACTACAAAAAGAGTGTTACAAACCTGCTCTATGAAAGGGAATGTTCAACTCTGTGACTTGAATGCAAACATCACAAAGACGTTTCTGAGAATGCTTCTGTCTAGATTTTATAGGGAAATATTCCCGTTTCCAACGAAATCGTCAAAGCTATCCAAATATCCACTTGCAGATACAACGAAAAGAGTGGTTCAAACGTGCTCTATAAAAAGAAAGGTTCAAGTCCGTTAGTTGAGGACACACATCAGAAATAAGTTTCTGAGAATGCTTCTGTCTTGTTTTTATGGGAAGATACTTCCTTCTCCACAGTAGTCCAGAAAGCGTTGGAAATGTCCACTTCCAGATACTACAAAAAGAGTGTTTCAAACCTGCTCTATGACAGGGAATGTTCAACTCTGTGACCTGAATGCAAACATCACAAAGAAGTTTCTGAGACTGCTGCTGTCCACTTTTTATATGTAATCCCGTTTCCAACGAAATCCTCAAAGTTATCCAAATGTCCACTTGCAGATTCTACAAAAAGAGTGTTTCCAAACTGCTGTATGAAAAGACAGGTTCAAGTCTGTTAGTGGAGGACACACATCACAAATAAGTTTCTGAGAATGTTTCTGTCTTGTTTTTATGGGAATATATTTCCTTTTTAACCATAGGCCTGAAAGCGTTCCAAGTGTCCACTTCCAGATACTACAAAAAGAGTGTTTCAAACCTGCTCTGTGAAACGGAATGCTCAACTCTCTGACTTGAATGCATATTTCACAAAGAAGTTTCTGAGAATGCTGCTGTCTGGTTTTTATTGCAGATTCCAAAAAAAAGAGTGTTTCAAACCTGCTCTACCAATAGATAGCTTCAACACTCTTACTTCAGTAGATACAGCAGAAACAAGTTTCTGAGATTGTTTCTATCTCGTTTTCATGGGAAGATATTTCCTTTTTCACCTTTCGCATCCAAGCGCTCAAAATGTCCATTTGTAGATACTACAAAAAGAATGTTTCAAACCTGCTCTATGAAAGGGAATGTTCAACTCTGTGACTTGAATGCAAACATCACAAACATGTTTCTGAGAATGTTGCTGCCTACTTTTTATACGTAATCCCGTTTTCAACGAAATCCTCAAAGCTATCCAAATGTCCACTTACAGAGTCTACAAAAAGACTGTTTCCAAACTGCTCTATGAGAAGACAGGTTCAAGTCTGTTAGTGGAGGACACACATCACAAATAAGTTTCTGAGAATGCTTCTGTCTTGTTCTTTTGGGAAGATATGTCCTTTTTAACTGTAGGCCTGAAAGCTTTCCAAGTGTCCACTTCCAGATACTACAAAAAGAGTGTTTCAAACCTGCTGTATGAAACGGAATGCTCAACTGTCTGACTTGAATGCAAACATCACAAAGAAGTTTCTGAGAATGCTGCTGTCTAGTTTTTATATGTAATTCCAGTTCCAACAAAATCCTCAAATGTATCCAAATATCCACTTGCAGATTCCAAAAAAAGTGTCTTTCAAACCTGCTCTACCGATAGATAGGTTCAACACTGTTAGTTCAGTAGATACAGCATAAACCAGTTTCTGAGATTGCTTCTGTCTCGTTTTAATGGGAAGATATTTCCTTTTTCGCCATAGGCCCCCAAGCGCTCAAAATGTCCACATCTAGATACTACAAAAAGAGTGTTTTAAACCTGCTCTATGAAAGGGAATGTTCAACTCTGGGACTTGAATGTAAACATCACAAAGTGTTTCTGAGAATGCTTCTGTCTAGATTTTCTATGAAGATATTCCCGTTTCCAACGAAATCCTCAAAGCTATCGAAATATCCACTTGCACATTCTACAAAAAGAGTGTTTCAAAACTGCTATATCAAAAGAAAGGTTCAAGTCTGTTAGCTGAGGACACACAACACAAATAAGTTTCTGAGAATGCTTCCATCTTGTTTTTATGGGACGATATTTCCTTTTTAACCATACGCCTGATACCGTTCCAAATGTCCACTTCCACATACTACAAAAAGAGTGTTTCAAACCTACTCTATGAAAGGCAATGTTCAACTCTGTGACTTGAATGCAAACATCACAAAGAAGTTTCTCAGAATGCTGCTGTCTACTATTTGTCTGTAATCCCGCTTCCAACGAAATCCTCGGTTCTATAGAAATATCCTCTTGCAGATTCCAAAAAAAGAGTGTTTCACACCTGCTCTATCAATAGAAAGGTTCAACAATGTTAGTTTTGTAGATAGAGCATAAACAACTTTCTGAGATTGCTTCTATCTCATTTTTGTGGGAGGATATTTCCTTTTTTACCATGGGCCACAAAGCGCTGCAAATGTCCACTTCCAGATCCTACAAAAAGAGTATTTCAAACCTGCTCTATGAAAGGGAATGTTCAACTCTCTGACTCCAATGGAAACATCACAAAGAAGTTTCTGACAATGCTTCTGTCTAGATTTTACAGGAAGATATTCCCGTTTCCAATGAAATCGTCAAAGCTATCCAAATATCCACTTGCAGACACAACAAAAAGAGTGTTTCAAACGTGCTCCCTAAAAAGAAAGGTTCAAGTCCGTTAGTTGAGGGCACACACGAGAAATAAGTTTCTGAGAATGTTTCTGTCTTGTTTTTACCGGAAGATATTTCCTTCTTCGCCGTAGGCAAGACAGCCTTGGAAATGTCCACTTCCAGATACTACAAAAAGAGTATTTCAAACCTGCTCTATGACAGGGAATGTTCAACTCTGTGACTTGAATGCAAACGTCAAAAAGAAGTTCTGAGAATGCTGCTGTCCACTTTTTATCTGTTATCCCGCTTCCAACGAAATCCTCAAAGCTATCCAAATGTCCACTTGGAGATTCTACAAAAAGAGTGTTTCCAAACGGCTGTATGAAAACACAGTTTCAAGTCTGTTAGTGGTGGACACACATAACAAATAAGTTTCTGAGAATGTTTCTGTCTGGTTTTTATGAGAAGATATTTCCTTTTTCACCATAGGCCTCAAAGCGATCCAAGTGCCCACTTCCAGATACCACAAAAAGAGTGTTTCAAACCTGTGCAATGAAAGGGACAGTTCAACTCTGTGACTTGAATGGAAACATCACAAAGAAGTTACTGAGAATGCTGCTGTCTACTTTTTATATGTAATCCCGTTTCCAACGAAATCCTCAGAGCTATCCAAATACCCATTTGCAGATTCTACAAGAAGAGTGTTTAAAAGCTGCTGTATCAAAAGAAAGTTTCAAGTCTGTTAGTTAAGGACACACATCACAAATAAGTTTCTGAGAATGCTTCTGTGTTGTATTTATGGGAAGATATATCCTTTTTAACCCTATGCCTGATACCGTTCCAAATGTCCACTTCCAGATACTACAAAAAGAGTGTTACAAACCTGCTCTATGAAAGGGAATGTTCAACTCTGTGACTTGAATGCAAACATCACAAAGACGTTTCTGAGAATGCTTCTGTCTAGATTTTATAGGGAAATATTCCCGTTTCCAACGAAATCGTCAAAGCTATCCAAATATCCACTTGCAGATACAACGAAAAGAGTGGTTCAAACGTGCTCTATAAAAAGAAAGGTTCAAGTCCGTTAGTTGAGGACACACATCAGAAATAAGTTTCTGAGAATGCTTCTGTCTTGTTTTTATGGGAAGATACTTCCTTCTCCACAGTAGTCCAGAAAGCGTTGGAAATGTCCACTTCCAGATACTACAAAAAGAGTGTTTCAAACCTGCTCTATGACAGGGAATGTTCAACTCTGTGACCTGAATGCAAACATCACAAAGAAGTTTCTGAGACTGCTGCTGTCCACTTTTTATATGTAATCCCGTTTCCAACGAAATCCTCAAAGTTATCCAAATGTCCACTTGCAGATTCTACAAAAAGAGTGTTTCCAAACTGCTGTATGAAAAGACAGGTTCAAGTCTGTTAGTGGAGGACACACATCACAAATAAGTTTCTGAGAATGTTTCTGTCTTGTTTTTATGGGAATATATTTCCTTTTTAACCATAGGCCTGAAAGCGTTCCAAGTGTCCACTTCCAGATACTACAAAAAGAGTGTTTCAAACCTGCTCTGTGAAACGGAATGCTCAACTCTCTGACTTGAATGCATATTTCACAAAGAAGTTTCTGAGAATGCTGCTGTCTGGTTTTTATTGCAGATTCCAAAAAAAAGAGTGTTTCAAACCTGCTCTACCAATAGATAGCTTCAACACTCTTACTTCAGTAGATACAGCAGAAACAAGTTTCTGAGATTGTTTCTATCTCGTTTTCATGGGAAGATATTTCCTTTTTCACCTTTCGCATCCAAGCGCTCAAAATGTCCATTTCTAGATACTACAAAAAGAATGTTTCAAACCTGCTCTATGAAAGGGAATGTTCAACTCTGTGACTTGAATGCAAACATCACAAACATGTTTCTGAGAATGTTGCTGCCTACTTTTTATACGTAATCCCGTTTTCAACGAAATCCTCAAAGCTATCCAAATGTCCACTTACAGAGTCTACAAAAAGACTGTTTCCAAACTGCTCTATGAGAAGACAGGTTCAAGTCTGTTAGTGGAGGACACACATCACAAATAAGTTTCTGAGAATGCTTCTGTCTTGTTCTTTTGGGAAGATATGTCCTTTTTAACTGTAGGCCTGAAAGCTTTCCAAGTGTCCACTTCCAGATACTACAAAAAGAGTGTTTCAAACCTGCTGTATGAAACGGAATGCTCAACTGTCTGACTTGAATGCAAACATCACAAAGAAGTTTCTGAGAATGCTGCTGTCTAGTTTTTATATGTAATTCCAGTTCCAACAAAATCCTCAAATGTATCCAAATATCCACTTGCAGATTCCAAAAAAAGTGTCTTTCAAACCTGCTCTACCGATAGATAGGTTCAACACTGTTAGTTCAGTAGATACAGCATAAACCAGTTTCTGAGATTGCTTCTGTCTCGTTTTAATGGGAAGATATTTCCTTTTTCGCCATAGGCCCCCAAGCGCTCAAAATGTCCACATCTAGATACTACAAAAAGAGTGTTTTAAACCTGCTCTATGAAAGGGAATGTTCAACTCTGGGACTTGAATGTAAACATCACAAAGTGTTTCTGAGAATGCTTCTGTCTAGATTTTCTATGAAGATATTCCCGTTTCCAACGAAATCCTCAAAGCTATCGAAATATCCACTTGCACATTCTACAAAAAGAGTGTTTCAAAACTGCTATATCAAAAGAAAGGTTCAAGTCTGTTAGCTGAGGACACACAACACAAATAAGTTTCTGAGAATGCTTCCATCTTGTTTTTATGGGACGATATTTCCTTTTTAACCATACGCCTGATACCGTTCCAAATGTCCACTTCCACATACTACAAAAAGAGTGTTTCAAACCTACTCTATGAAAGGCAATGTTCAACTCTGTGACTTGAATGCAAACATCACAAAGAAGTTTCTCAGAATGCTGCTGTCTACTATTTGTCTGTAATCCCGCTTCCAACGAAATCCTCGGTTCTATAGAAATATCCTCTTGCAGATTCCAAAAAAAGAGTGTTTCACACCTGCTCTATCAATAGAAAGGTTCAACAATGTTAGTTTTGTAGATAGAGCATAAACAACTTTCTGAGATTGCTTCTATCTCATTTTTGTGGGAGGATATTTCCTTTTTTACCATGGGCCACAAAGCGCTGCAAATGTCCACTTCCAGATCCTACAAAAAGAGTATTTCAAACCTGCTCTATGAAAGGGAATGTTCAACTCTCTGACTCCAATGGAAACATCACAAAGAAGTTTCTGACAATGCTTCTGTCTAGATTTTACAGGAAGATATTCCCGTTTCCAATGAAATCGTCAAAGCTATCCAAATATCCACTTGCAGACACAACAAAAAGAGTGTTTCAAACGTGCTCCCTAAAAAGAAAGGTTCAAGTCCGTTAGTTGAGGGCACACACGAGAAATAAGTTTCTGAGAATGTTTCTGTCTTGTTTTTACCGGAAGATATTTCCTTCTTCGCCGTAGGCAAGACAGCCTTGGAAATGTCCACTTCCAGATACTACAAAAAGAGTATTTCAAACCTGCTCTATGACAGGGAATGTTCAACTCTGTGACTTGAATGCAAACGTCAAAAAGAAGTTCTGAGAATGCTGCTGTCCACTTTTTATCTGTTATCCCGCTTCCAACGAAATCCTCAAAGCTATCCAAATGTCCACTTGGAGATTCTACAAAAAGAGTGTTTCCAAACGGCTGTATGAAAACACAGTTTCAAGTCTGTTAGTGGTGGACACACATAACAAATAAGTTTCTGAGAATGTTTCTGTCTGGTTTTTATGAGAAGATATTTCCTTTTTCACCATAGGCCTCAAAGCGATCCAAGTGCCCACTTCCAGATACCACAAAAAGAGTGTTTCAAACCTGTGCAATGAAAGGGACAGTTCAACTCTGTGACTTGAATGGAAACATCACAAAGAAGTTACTGAGAATGCTGCTGTCTACTTTTTATATGTAATCCCGTTTCCAACGAAATCCTCAGAGCTATCCAAATACCCATTTGCAGATTCTACAAGAAGAGTGTTTAAAAGCTGCTGTATCAAAAGAAAGTTTCAAGTCTGTTAGTTAAGGACACACATCACAAATAAGTTTCTGAGAATGCTTCTGTGTTGTATTTATGGGAAGATATATCCTTTTTAACCCTATGCCTGATACCGTTCCAAATGTCCACTTCCAGATACTACAAAAAGAGTGTTACAAACCTGCTCTATGAAAGGGAATGTTCAACTCTGTGACTTGAATGCAAACATCACAAAGACGTTTCTGAGAATGCTTCTGTCTAGATTTTATAGGGAAATATTCCCGTTTCCAACGAAATCGTCAAAGCTATCCAAATATCCACTTGCAGATACAACGAAAAGAGTGGTTCAAACGTGCTCTATAAAAAGAAAGGTTCAAGTCCGTTAGTTGAGGACACACATCAGAAATAAGTTTCTGAGAATGCTTCTGTCTTGTTTTTATGGGAAGATACTTCCTTCTCCACAGTAGTCCAGAAAGCGTTGGAAATGTCCACTTCCAGATACTACAAAAAGAGTGTTTCAAACCTGCTCTATGACAGGGAATGTTCAACTCTGTGACCTGAATGCAAACATCACAAAGAAGTTTCTGAGACTGCTGCTGTCCACTTTTTATATGTAATCCCGTTTCCAACGAAATCCTCAAAGTTATCCAAATGTCCACTTGCAGATTCTACAAAAAGAGTGTTTCCAAACTGCTGTATGAAAAGACAGGTTCAAGTCTGTTAGTGGAGGACACACATCACAAATAAGTTTCTGAGAATGTTTCTGTCTTGTTTTTATGGGAATATATTTCCTTTTTAACCGTAGGCCTGAAAGCGTTCCAAGTGTCCACTTCCAGATACTACAAAAAGAGTGTTTCAAACCTGCTCTGTGAAACGGAATGCTCAACTCTCTGACTTGAATGCATATTTCACAAAGAAGTTTCTGAGAATGCTGCTGTCTGGTTTTTATTGCAGATTCCAAAAAAAAGAGTGTTTCAAACCTGCTCTACCAATAGATAGCTTCAACACTCTTACTTCAGTAGATACAGCAGAAACAAGTTTCTGAGATTGTTTCTATCTCGTTTTCATGGGAAGATATTTCCTTTTTCACCTTTCGCATCCAAGCGCTCAAAATGTCCATTTCTAGATACTACAAAAAGAATGTTTCAAACCTGCTCTATGAAAGGGAATGTTCAACTCTGTGACTTGAATGCAAACATCACAAACATGTTTCTGAGAATGTTGCTGCCTACTTTTTATACGTAATCCCGTTTTCAACGAAATCCTCAAAGCTATCCAAATGTCCACTTACAGAGTCTACAAAAAGACTGTTTCCAAACTGCTCTATGAGAAGACAGGTTCAAGTCTGTTAGTGGAGGACACACATCACAAAGAAGTTTCTGAGAATGCTTCTGTCTTGTTCTTTTGGGAAGATATGTCCTTTTTAACTGTTGGCCTGAAAGCTTTCCAAGTGTCCACTTCCAGATACTACAAAAAGAGTGTTTCAAACCTGCTGTATGAAACGGAATGCTCAACTGTCTGACTTGAATGCAAACATCACAAAGAAGTTTCTGAGAATGCTGCTGTCTAGTTTTTATATGTAATTCCAGTTCCAACAAAATCCTCAAATGTATCCAAATATCCACTTGCAGATTCCAAAAAAAGTGTCTTTCAAACCTGCTCTACCGATAGATAGGTTCAACACTGTTACTTCAGTAGATACAGCATAAACCAGTTTCTGAGATTGCTTCTGTCTCGTTTTAATGGGAAGATATTTCCTTTTTCGCCATAGGCCCCCAAGCGCTCAAAATGTCCACATCTAGATACTACAAAAAGAGTGTTTTAAACCTGCTCTATGAAAGGGAATGTTCAACTCTGGGACTTGAATGTAAACATCACAAAGTGTTTCTGAGAATGCTTCTGTCTAGATTTTCTATGAAGATATTCCCGTTTCCAACGAAATCCTCAAAGCTATCGAAATATCCACTTGCACATTCTACAAAAAGAGTGTTTCAAAACTGCTATATCGAAAGAAAGGTTCAAGTCTGTTAGCTGAGGACACACAACACAAATAAGTTTCTGAGAATGCTTCCATCTTGTTTTTATGGGACGATATTTCCTTTTTAACCATACGCCTGATACCGTTCCAAATGTCCACTTCCACATACTACAAAAAGAGTGCTTCGAACCTACTCTATGAAAGGCAATGTTCAACTCTGTGACTTGAATGGAAACATCACAAAGAAGTTTCTCAGAATGCTGCTGTCTACTATTTGTCTGTAATCCCGCTTCCAACGAAATCCTCGGTTCTATAGAAATATCCTCTTGCAGATTCCAAAAAAAGAGTGTTTCACACCTGCTCTATCAATAGAAAGGTTCAACAATGTTAGTTTTGTAGATAGAGCATAAACAACTTTCTGAGATTGCTTCTATCTCATTTTTGTGGGAGGATATTTCCTTTTTTACCATGGGCCACAAAGCGCTGCAAATGTCCACTTCCAGATCCTACAAAAAGAGTATTTCAAACCTGCTCTATGAAAGGGAATGTTCAACTCTCTGACTCCAATGGAAACATCACAAAGAAGTTTCTGACAATGCTTCTGTCTAGATTTTACAGGAAGATATTCCCGTTTCCAATGAAATCGTCAAAGCTATCCAAATATCCACTTGCAGACACAACAAAAAGAGTGTTTCAAACGTGCTCCCTAAAAAGAAAGGTTCAAGTCCGTTAGTTGAGGGCACACACGAGAAATAAGTTTCTGAGAATGTTTCTGTCTTGTTTTTACCGGAAGATATTTCCTTCTTCGCCGTAGGCAAGACAGCCTTGGAAATGTCCACTTCCAGATACTACAAAAAGAGTATTTCAAACCTGCTCTATGACAGGGAATGTTCAACTCTGTGACTTGAATGCAAACGTCAAAAAGAAGTTCTGAGAATGCTGCTGTCCACTTTTTATCTGTTATCCCGCTTCCAACGAAATCCTCAAAGCTATCCAAATGTCCACTTGGAGATTCTACAAAAAGAGTGTTTCCAAACGGCTGTATGAAAACACAGTTTCAAGTCTGTTAGTGGTGGACACACATAACAAATAAGTTTCTGAGAATGTTTCTGTCTGGTTTTTATGAGAAGATATTTCCTTTTTCACCATAGGCCTCAAAGCGATCCAAGTGCCCACTTCCAGATACCACAAAAAGAGTGTTTCAAACCTGTGCAATGAAAGGGACAGTTCAACTCTGTGACTTGAATGGAAACATCACAAAGAAGTTACTGAGAATGCTGCTGTCTACTTTTTATATGTAATCCCGTTTCCAACGAAATCCTCAGAGCTATCCAAATACCCATTTGCAGATTCTACAAGAAGAGTGTTTAAAAGCTGCTGTATCAAAAGAAAGTTTCAAGTCTGTTAGTTAAGGACACACATCACAAATAAGTTTCTGAGAATGCTTCTGTGTTGTATTTATGGGAAGATATATCCTTTTTAACCCTATGCCTGATACCGTTCCAAATGTCCACTTCCAGATACTACAAAAAGAGTGTTACAAACCTGCTCTATGAAAGGGAATGTTCAACTCTGTGACTTGAATGCAAACATCACAAAGACGTTTCTGAGAATGCTTCTGTCTAGATTTTATAGGGAAATATTCCCGTTTCCAACGAAATCGTCAAAGCTATCCAAATATCCACTTGCAGATACAACGAAAAGAGTGGTTCAAACGTGCTCTATAAAAAGAAAGGTTCAAGTCCGTTAGTTGAGGACACACATCAGAAATAAGTTTCTGAGAATGCTTCTGTCTTGTTTTTATGGGAAGATACTTCCTTCTCCACAGTAGTCCAGAAAGCGTTGGAAATGTCCACTTCCAGATACTACAAAAAGAGTGTTTCAAACCTGCTCTATGACAGGGAATGTTCAACTCTGTGACCTGAATGCAAACATCACAAAGAAGTTTCTGAGACTGCTGCTGTCCACTTTTTATATGTAATCCCGTTTCCAACGAAATCCTCAAAGTTATCCAAATGTCCACTTGCAGATTCTACAAAAAGAGTGTTTCCAAACTGCTGTATGAAAAGACAGGTTCAAGTCTGTTAGTGGAGGACACACATCACAAATAAGTTTCTGAGAATGTTTCTGTCTTGTTTTTATGGGAATATATTTCCTTTTTAACCGTAGGCCTGAAAGCGTTCCAAGTGTCCACTTCCAGATACTACAAAAAGAGTGTTTCAAACCTGCTCTGTGAAACGGAATGCTCAACTCTCTGACTTGAATGCATATTTCACAAAGAAGTTTCTGAGAATGCTGCTGTCTGGTTTTTATTGCAGATTCCAAAAAAAAGAGTGTTTCAAACCTGCTCTACCAATAGATAGCTTCAACACTCTTACTTCAGTAGATACAGCAGAAACAAGTTTCTGAGATTGTTTCTATCTCGTTTTCATGGGAAGATATTTCCTTTTTCACCTTTCGCATCCAAGCGCTCAAAATGTCCATTTCTAGATACTACAAAAAGAATGTTTCAAACCTGCTCTATGAAAGGGAATGTTCAACTCTGTGACTTGAATGCAAACATCACAAACATGTTTCTGAGAATGTTGCTGCCTACTTTTTATACGTAATCCCGTTTTCAATGAAATCCTCAAAGCTATCCAAATGTCCACTTACAGAGTCTACAAAAAGACTGTTTCCAAACTGCTCTATGAGAAGACAGGTTCAAGTCTGTTAGTGGAGGACACACATCACAAAGAAGTTTCTGAGAATGCTTCTGTCTTGTTCTTTTGGGAAGATATGTCCTTTTTAACTGTAGGCCTGAAAGCTTTCCAAGTGTCCACTTCCAGATACTACAAAAAGAGTGTTTCAAACCTGCTGTATGAAACGGAATGCTCAACTGTCTGACTTGAATGCAAACATCACAAAGAAGTTTCTGAGAATGCTGCTGTCTAGTTGTTATATGTAATTCCAGTTCCAACAAAATCCTCAAATGTATCCAAATATCCACTTGCAGATTCCAAAAAAAGTGTCTTTCAAACCTGCTCTACCGATAGATAGGTTCAACACTGTTACTTCAGTAGATACAGCATAAACCAGTTTCTGAGATTGCTTCTGTCTCGTTTTAATGGGAAGATATTTCCTTTTTCGCCATAGGCCCCCAAGCGCTCAAAATGTCCACATCTAGATACTACAAAAAGAGTGTTTTAAACCTGCTCTATGAAAGGGAATGTTCAACTCTGGGACTTGAATGTAAACATCACAAAGTGTTTCTGAGAATGCTTCTGTCTAGATTTTCTATGAAGATATTCCTGTTTCCAACGAAATCCTCAAAGCTATCGAAATATCCACTTGCACATTCTACAAAAAGAGTGTTTCAAAACTGCTATATCAAAAGAAAGGTTCAAGTCTGTTAGCTGAGGACACACAACACAAATAAGTTTCTGAGAATGCTTCCATCTTGTTTTTATGGGACGATATTTCCTTTTTAACCATACGCCTGATACCGTTCCAAATGTCCACTTCCACATACTACAAAAAGAGTGTTTCAAACCTACTCTATGAAAGGCAATGTTCAACTCTGTGACTTGAATGGAAACATCACAAAGAAGTTTCTCAGAATGCTGCTGTCTACTATTTGTCTGTAATCCCGCTTCCAACGAAATCCTCGGTTCTATAGAAATATCCTCTTGCAGATTCCAAAAAAAGAGTGTTTCACACCTGCTCTATCAATAGAAAGGTTCAACAATGTTAGTTTTGTAGATAGAGCATAAACAACTTTCTGAGATTGCTTCTATCTCATTTTTGTGGGAGGATATTTCCTTTTTTACCATAGGCCACAGAGCGCTGCAAATGTCCACTTCCAGATCCTACAAAAAGAGTATTTCAAACCTGCTCTATGAAAGGGAATGTTCAACTCTCTGACTCCAATGGAAACATCACAAAGAAGTTTCTGACAATGCTTCTGTCTAGATTTTACAGGAAGATATTCCCGTTTCCAATGAAATCGTCAAAGCTATCCAAATATCCACTTGCAGACACAACAAAAAGAGTGTTTCAAACGTGCTCCCTAAAAAGAAAGGTTCAAGTCCGTTAGTTGAGGGCACACACGAGAAATAAGTTTCTGAGAATGTTTCTGTCTTGTTTTTATGGGAAGATATTTCCTTCTTCGCCGTAGGCAAGACAGCCTTGGAAATGTCCACTTCCAGATACTACAAAAAGAGTATTTCAAACCTGCTCTATGACAGGGAATGTTCAACTCTGTGACTTGAATGCAAACGTCAAAAAGAAGTTCTGAGAATGCTGCTGTCCACTTTTTATCTGTTATCCCGCTTCCAACGAAATCCTCAAAGCTATCCAAATGTCCACTTGGAGATTCTACAAAAAGAGTGTTTCCAAACGGCTGTATGAAAACACAGTTTCAAGTCTGTTAGTGGTGGACACACATAACAAATAAGTTTCTGAGAATGTTTCTGTCTGGTTTTTATGAGAAGATATTTCCTTTTTCACCATAGGCCTCAAAGCGATCCAAGTGCCCACTTCCAGATACCACAAAAAGAGTGTTTCAAACCTGTGCAATGAAAGGGACAGTTCAACTCTGTGACTTGAATGGAAACATCACAAAGAAGTTACTGAGAATGCTGCTGTCTACTTTTTATATGTAATCCCGTTTCCAACGAAATCCTCAGAGCTATCCAAATACCCATTTGCAGATTCTACAAGAAGAGTGTTTAAAAGCTGCTGTATCAAAGGAAGTTTCAAGTCTGTTAGTTAAGGACACACATCACAAATAAGTTTCTGAGAATGCTTCTGTGTTGTATTTATGGGAAGATATATCCTTTTTAACCCTATGCCTGATACCGTTCCAAATGTCCACTTCCAGATACTACAAAAAGAGTGTTACAAACCTGCTCTATGAAAGGGAATGTTCAACTCTGTGACTTGAATGCAAACATCACAAAGACGTTTCTGAGAATGCTTCTGTCTAGATTTTATAGGGAAATATTCCCGTTTCCAATGAAATCGTCAAAGCTATCCAAATATCCACTTGCAGATACAACGAAAAGAGTGGTTCAAACGTGCTCTATAAAAAGAAAGGTTCAAGTCCGTTAGTTGAGGACACACATCAGAAATAAGTTTCTGAGAATGCTTCTGTCTTGTTTTTATGGGAAGATACTTCCTTCTCCACAGTAGTCCAGAAAGCGTTGGAAATGTCCACTTCCAGATACTACAAAAAGAGTGTTTCAAACCTGCTCTATGACAGGGAATGTTCAACTCTGTGACCTGAATGCAAACATCACAAAGAAGTTTCTGAGACTGCTGCTGTCCACTTTTTATATGTAATCCCGTTTCCAACGAAATCCTCAAAGTTATCCAAATGTCCACTTGCAGATTCTACAAAAAGAGTGTTTCCAAACTGCTGTATGAAAAGACAGGTTCAAGTCTGTTAGTGGAGGACACACATCACAAATAAGTTTCTGAGAATGTTTCTGTCTTGTTTTTATGGGAATATATTTCCTTTTTAACCGTAGGCCTGAAAGCGTTCCAAGTGTCCACTTCCAGATACTACAAAAAGAGTGTTTCAAACCTGCTCTGTGAAACGGAATGCTCAACTCTCTGACTTGAATGCATATTTCACAAAGAAGTTTCTGAGAATGCTGCTGTCTGGTTTTTATTGCAGATTCCAAAAAAAAGAGTGTTTCAAACCTGCTCTACCAATAGATAGCTTCAACACTCTTACTTCAGTAGATACAGCAGAAACAAGTTTCTGAGATTGTTTCTATCTCGTTTTCATGGGAAGATATTTCCTTTTTCACCTTTCGCATCCAAGCGCTCAAAATGTCCATTTCTAGATACTACAAAAAGAATGTTTCAAACCTGCTCTATGAAAGGGAATGTTCAACTCTGTGACTTGAATGCAAACATCACAAACATGTTTCTGAGAATGTTGCTGCCTACTTTTTATACGTAATCCCGTTTTCAACGAAATCCTCAAAGCTATCCAAATGTCCACTTACAGAGTCTACAAAAAGACTGTTTCCAAACTGCTCTATGAGAAGACAGGTTCAAGTCTGTTAGTGGAGGACACACATCACAAAGAAGTTTCTGAGAATGCTTCTGTCTTGTTCTTTTGGGAAGATATGTCCTTATTAACTGTTGGCCTGAAAGCTTTCCAAGTGTCCACTTCCAGATACTACAAAAAGAGTGTTTCAAACCTGCTGTATGAAACGGAATGCTCAACTGTCTGACTTGAATGCAAACATCACAAAGAAGTTTCTGAGAATGCTGCTGTCTAGTTGTTATATGTAATTCCAGTTCCAACAAAATCCTCAAATGTATCCAAATATCCACTTGCAGATTCCAAAAAAAGTGTCTTTCAAACCTGCTCTACCGATAGATAGGTTCAACACTGTTACTTCAGTAGATACAGCATAAACCAGTTTCTGAGATTGCTTCTGTCTCGTTTTAATGGGAAGATATTTCCTTTTTCGCCATAGGCCCCCAAGCGCTCAAAATGTCCACATCTAGATACTACAAAAAGAGTGTTTTAAACCTGCTCTATGAAAGGGAATGTTCAACTCTGGGACTTGAATGTAAACATCACAAAGTGTTTCTGAGAATGCTTCTGTCTAGATTTTCTATGAAGATATTCCCGTTTCCAACGAAATCCTCAAAGCTATCGAAATATCCACTTGCACATTCTACAAAAAGAGTGTTTCAAAACTGCTATATCGAAAGAAAGGTTCAAGTCTGTTAGCTGAGGACACACAACACAAATAAGTTTCTGAGAATGCTTCCATCTTGTTTTTATGGGACGATATTTCCTTTTTAACCATACGCCTGATACCGTTCCAAATGTCCACTTCCACATACTACAAAAAGAGTGCTTCGAACCTACTCTATGAAAGGCAATGTTCAACTCTGTGACTTGAATGGAAACATCACAAAGAAGTTTCTCAGAATGCTGCTGTCTACTATTTGTCTGTAATCCCGCTTCCAACGAAATCCTCGGTTCTATAGAAATATCCTCTTGCAGATTCCAAAAAAAGAGTGTTTCACACCTGCTCTATCAATAGAAAGGTTCAACAATGTTAGTTTTGTAGATAGAGCATAAACAACTTTCTGAGATTGCTTCTATCTCATTTTTGTGGGAGGATATTTCCTTTTTTACCATGGGCCACAAAGCGCTGCAAATGTCCACTTCCAGATCCTACAAAAAGAGTATTTCAAACCTGCTCTATGAAAGGGAATGTTCAACTCTCTGACTCCAATGGAAACATCACAAAGAAGTTTCTGACAATGCTTCTGTCTAGATTTTACAGGAAGATATTCCCGTTTCCAATGAAATCGTCAAAGCTATCCAAATATCCACTTGCAGACACAACAAAAAGAGTGTTTCAAACGTGCTCCCTAAAAAGAAAGGTTCAAGTCCGTTAGTTGAGGGCACACACGAGAAATAAGTTTCTGAGAATGTTTCTGTCTTGTTTTTACCGGAAGATATTTCCTTCTTCGCCGTAGGCAAGACAGCCTTGGAAATGTCCACTTCCAGATACTACAAAAAGAGTATTTCAAACCTGCTCTATGACAGGGAATGTTCAACTCTGTGACTTGAATGCAAACGTCAAAAAGAAGTTCTGAGAATGCTGCTGTCCACTTTTTATCTGTTATCCCGCTTCCAACGAAATCCTCAAAGCTATCCAAATGTCCACTTGGAGATTCTACAAAAAGAGTGTTTCCAAACGGCTGTATGAAAACACAGTTTCAAGTCTGTTAGTGGTGGACACACATAACAAATAAGTTTCTGAGAATGTTTCTGTCTGGTTTTTATGAGAAGATATTTCCTTTTTCACCATAGGCCTCAAAGCGATCCAAGTGCCCACTTCCAGATACCACAAAAAGAGTGTTTCAAACCTGTGCAATGAAAGGGACAGTTCAACTCTGTGACTTGAATGGAAACATCACAAAGAAGTTACTGAGAATGCTGCTGTCTACTTTTTATATGTAATCCCGTTTCCAACGAAATCCTCAGAGCTATCCAAATACCCATTTGCAGATTCTACAAGAAGAGTGTTTAAAAGCTGCTGTATCAAAAGAAAGTTTCAAGTCTGTTAGTTAAGGACACACATCACAAATAAGTTTCTGAGAATGCTTCTGTGTTGTATTTATGGGAAGATATATCCTTTTTAACCCTATGCCTGATACCGTTCCAAATGTCCACTTCCAGATACTACAAAAAGAGTGTTACAAACCTGCTCTATGAAAGGGAATGTTCAACTCTGTGACTTGAATGCAAACATCACAAAGACGTTTCTGAGAATGCTTCTGTCTAGATTTTATAGGGAAATATTCCCGTTTCCAACGAAATCGTCAAAGCTATCCAAATATCCACTTGCAGATACAACGAAAAGAGTGGTTCAAACGTGCTCTATAAAAAGAAAGGTTCAAGTCCGTTAGTTGAGGACACACATCAGAAATAAGTTTCTGAGAATGCTTCTGTCTTGTTTTTATGGGAAGATACTTCCTTCTCCACAGTAGTCCAGAAAGCGTTGGAAATGTCCACTTCCAGATACTACAAAAAGAGTGTTTCAAACCTGCTCTATGACAGGGAATGTTCAACTCTGTGACCTGAATGCAAACATCACAAAGAAGTTTCTGAGACTGCTGCTGTCCACTTTTTATATGTAATCCCGTTTCCAACGAAATCCTCAAAGTTATCCAAATGTCCACTTGCAGATTCTACAAAAAGAGTGTTTCCAAACTGCTGTATGAAAAGACAGGTTCAAGTCTGTTAGTGGAGGACACACATCACAAATAAGTTTCTGAGAATGTTTCTGTCTTGTTTTTATGGGAATATATTTCCTTTTTAACCGTAGGCCTGAAAGCGTTCCAAGTGTCCACTTCCAGATACTACAAAAAGAGTGTTTCAAACCTGCTCTGTGAAACGGAATGCTCAACTCTCTGACTTGAATGCATATTTCACAAAGAAGTTTCTGAGAATGCTGCTGTCTGGTTTTTATATGTAATTCCGTTGCCAACGATATCCTCAAATGTATCCAAATATCCACTTGCAGTTTCCACAAAAGAATTTTTGAAACCTGCTCTACCAATAGATAGGTTCTACACTGTTACTTCAGTAGATACAGCATAAACAAGTTTCTGAGATTGCTTCTATCTCGTTTTAATGGGAAGATATTTCCTTTTTCACCATAGGCCCCCAAGTGCTCAAAATGCAACATCTAGATACTACAAAAAGAGTGTTTTAAACCTTCTCTATGAAAGGGAATGTTCAACTCTGGGACTTGAATGTAAACATCACAAAGTGTTTCTGAGAATGCTTCTGTCTAGATTTTCTATGAAGATATTCCCGTTTCCAAAGAAATCCTCAAAGCTATCCAAATATTCACTTGCACATTCTACAAAAAGAGTGTTTCAAAAGTACTCTATCAAAAGAAAGGTTAACCTCTGTTTGTTGAGTACACACAACACAAACATGATTCTGAGAATGCTTCTGTCTAGTTTTCATGGGAAGATACTTCGTTTTTAAACATATGCCTGAAAGCATTCCAAATGTATACATCCACATACTACAAAATGACTGTTTCACGCCTGCTTTATGAAACGGAATGTTCAACTCTGTGACTTGAATGCAAACGTCACAAAGAAGTTTCTGACAATGCTGCTGTCTACTTTTTAACTGTAATCCCGCTTCCAACGAAATCCTCAGTTCTATGGAAATATCCACTTGCAGATTCGAAAAAAAGAGTGTTTCTAACCTGCTCTACCGATAGATAGGTTCAACACTGTTACTTCAGTAGATACAGCATAAACAAGTTTCTGAGATTGCTTCTATCTCGTTTACATGGGAAGATGTTTCCTTTTACACCGTAGGCCTCCAGGCGCTCAAAATGTCCACTTCTAGGTACTACAAAAAGAGTGTTTCAAACCTGCTCTATGAAAGGGAATGTTCAATTCTGTGACTTGAATGTAAACATCACAAAGGTGTTTCTGAGAATGCTGCTGTCTAGTTTTTATATGTATTTCCGTTTCCAACGAAATCCTCCCATGTATCCAAATATCCACTTGCAGATTCCAAGAAAAGAGTGTTTCAAACCTGATCTACCAATAGATAGCTTCAACACTCTTACTTCAGTAGATACAGCAGAAACAAGTTTCTGAGATTGTTTCTATCTCGTTTTCATGGGAAGATATTTCCTTTTTCACCTTTCGCATCCAAGCGCTCAAAATGTCCATTTCTAGATACTACAAAAAGAATGTTTCAAACCTGCTCTATGAAAGGGAATGTTCAACTCTGTGACTTGAATGCAAACATCACAAACATGTTTCTGAGAATGTTGCTGCCTACTTTTTATACGTAATCCCGTTTTCAACGAAATCCTCAAAGCTATCCAAATGTCCACTTACAGAGTCTACAAAAAGACTGTTTCCAAACTGCTCTATGAGAAGACAGGTTCAAGTCTGTTAGTGGAGGACACACATCACAAAGAAGTTTCTGAGAATGCTTCTGTCTTGTTCTTTTGGGAAGATATGTCCTTTTTAACTGTTGGCCTGAAAGCTTTCCAAGTGTCCACTTCCAGATACTACAAAAAGAGTGTTTCAAACCTGCTGTATGAAACGGAATGCTCAACTGTCTGACTTGAATGCAAACATCACAAAGAAGTTTCTGAGAATGCTGCTGTCTAGTTGTTATATGTAATTCCAGTTCCAACAAAATCCTCAAATGTATCCAAATATCCACTTGCAGATTCCAAAAAAAGTGTCTTTCAAACCTGCTCTACCGATAGATAGGTTCAACACTGTTACTTCAGTAGATACAGCATAAACCAGTTTCTGAGATTGCTTCTGTCTCGTTTTAATGGGAAGATATTTCCTTTTTCGCCATAGGCCCCCAAGCGCTCAAAATGTCCACATCTAGATACTACAAAAAGAGTGTTTTAAACCTGCTCTATGAAAGGGAATGTTCAACTCTGGGACTTGAATGTAAACATCACAAAGTGTTTCTGAGAATGCTTCTGTCTAGATTTTCTATGAAGATATTCCCGTTTCCAACGAAATCCTCAAAGCTATCGAAATATCCACTTGCACATTCTACAAAAAGAGTGTTTCAAAACTGCTATATCGAAAGAAAGGTTCAAGTCTGTTAGCTGAGGACACACAACACAAATAAGTTTCTGAGAATGCTTCCATCTTGTTTTTATGGGACGATATTTCCTTTTTAACCATACGCCTGATACCGTTCCAAATGTCCACTTCCACATACTACAAAAAGAGTGCTTCGAACCTACTCTATGAAAGGCAATGTTCAACTCTGTGACTTGAATGGAAACATCACAAAGAAGTTTCTCAGAATGCTGCTGTCTACTATTTGTCTGTAATCCCGCTTCCAACGAAATCCTCGGTTCTATAGAAATATCCTCTTGCAGATTCCAAAAAAAGAGTGTTTCACACCTGCTCTATCAATAGAAAGGTTCAACAATGTTAGTTTTGTAGATAGAGCATAAACAACTTTCTGAGATTGCTTCTATCTCATTTTTGTGGGAGGATATTTCCTTTTTTACCATGGGCCACAAAGCGCTGCAAATGTCCACTTCCAGATCCTACAAAAAGAGTATTTCAAACCGGCTCTATGAAAGGGAATGTTCAACTCTCTGACTCCAATGGAAACATCACAAAGAAGTTTCTGACAATGCTTCTGTCTAGATTTTACAGGAAGATATTCCCGTTTCCAATGAAATCGTCAAAGCTATCCAAATATCCACTTGCAGACACAACAAAAGGAGTGTTTCAAACGTGCTCCCTAAAAAGAAAGGTTCAAGTCCGTTAGTTGAGGGCACACACGAGAAATAAGTTTCTGAGAATGTTTCTGTCTTGTTTTTACCGGAAGATATTTCCTTCTTCGCCATAGGCAAGACAGCCTTGGAAATGTCCACTTCCAGATACTACAAAAAGAGTATTTCAAACCTGCTCTATGACAGGGAATGTTCAACTCTGTGACTTGAATGCAAACGTCAAAAAGAAGTTCTGAGAATGCTGCTGTCCACTTTTTATCTGTTATCCCGCTTCCAACGAAATCCTCAAAGCTATCCAAATGTCCACTTGGAGATTCTACAAAAAGAGTGTTTCCAAACGGCTGTATGAAAACACAGTTTCAAGTCTGTTAGTGGTGGACACACATAACAAATAAGTTTCTGAGAATGTTTCTGTCTGGTTTTTATGAGAAGATATTTCCTTTTTCACCATAGGCCTCAAAGCGATCCAAGTGCCCACTTCCAGATACCACAAAAAGAGTGTTTCAAACCTGTGCAATGAAAGGGACAGTTCAACTCTGTGACTTGAATGGAAACATCACAAAGAAGTTACTGAGAATGCTGCTGTCTACTTTTTATATGTAATCCCGTTTCCAACGAAATCCTCAGAGCTATCCAAATACCCATTTGCAGATTCTACAAGAAGAGTGTTTAAAAGCTGCTGTATCAAAAGAAAGTTTCAAGTCTGTTAGTTAAGGACACACATCACAAATAAGTTTCTGAGAATGCTTCTGTGTTGTATTTATGGGAAGATATATCCTTTTTAACCCTATGCCTGATACCGTTCCAAATGTCCACTTCCAGATACTACAAAAAGAGTGTTACAAACCTGCTCTATGAAAGGGAATGTTCAACTCTGTGACTTGAATGCAAACATCACAAAGACGTTTCTGAGAATGCTTCTGTCTAGATTTTATAGGGAAATATTCCCGTTTCCAACGAAATCGTCAAAGCTATCCAAATATCCACTTGCAGATACAACGAAAAGAGTGGTTCAAACGTGCTCTATAAAAAGAAAGGTTCAAGTCCGTTAGTTGAGGACACACATCAGAAATAAGTTTCTGAGAATGCTTCTGTCTTGTTTTTATGGGAAGATACTTCCTTCTCCACAGTAGTCCAGAAAGCGTTGGAAATGTCCACTTCCAGATACTACAAAAAGAGTGTTTCAAACCTGCTCTATGACAGGGAATGTTCAACTCTGTGACCTGAATGCAAACATCACAAAGAAGTTTCTGAGACTGCTGCTGTCCACTTTTTATATGTAATCCCGTTTCCAACGAAATCCTCAAAGTTATCCAAATGTCCACTTGCAGATTCTACAAAAAGAGTGTTTCCAAACTGCTGTATGAAAAGACAGGTTCAAGTCTGTTAGTGGAGGACACACATCACAAATAAGTTTCTGAGAATGTTTCTGTCTTGTTTTTATGGGAATATATTTCCTTTTTAACCGTAGGCCTGAAAGCGTTCCAAGTGTCCACTTCCAGATACTACAAAAAGAGTGTTTCAAACCTGCTCTGTGAAACGGAATGCTCAACTCTCTGACTTGAATGCATATTTCACAAAGAAGTTTCTGAGAATGCTGCTGTCTGGTTTTTATTGCAGATTCCAAAAAAAAGAGTGTTTCAAACCTGCTCTACCAATAGATAGCTTCAACACTCTTACTTCAGTAGATACAGCAGAAACAAGTTTCTGAGATTGTTTCTATCTCGTTTTCATGGGAAGATATTTCCTTTTTCACCTTTCGCATCCAAGCGCTCAAAATGTCCATTTCTAGATACTACAAAAAGAATGTTTCAAACCTGCTCTATGAAAGGGAATGTTCAACTCTGTGACTTGAATGCAAACATCACAAACATGTTTCTGAGAATGTTGCTGCCTACTTTTTATACGTAATCCCGTTTTCAACGAAATCCTCAAAGCTATCCAAATGTCCACTTACAGAGTCTACAAAAAGACTGTTTCCAAACTGCTCTATGAGAAGACAGGTTCAAGTCTGTTAGTGGAGGACACACATCACAAATAAGTTTCTGAGAATGCTTCTGTCTTGTTCTTTTGGGAAGATATGTCCTTTTTAACTGTAGGCCTGAAAGCTTTCCAAGTGTCCACTTCCAGATACTACAAAAAGAGTGTTTCAAACCTGCTGTATGAAACGGAATGCTCAACTGTCTGACTTGAATGCAAACATCACAAAGAAGTTTCTGAGAATGCTGCTGTCTAGTTGTTATATGTAATTCCAGTTCCAACAAAATCCTCAAATGTATCCAAATATCCACTTGCAGATTCCAAAAAAAGTGTCTTTCAAACCTGCTCTACCGATAGATAGGTTCAACACTGTTACTTCAGTAGATACAGCATAAACCAGTTTCTGAGATTGCTTCTGTCTCGTTTTAATGGGAAGATATTTCCTTTTTCGCCATAGGCCCCCAAGCGCTCAAAATGTCCACATCTAGATACTACAAAAAGAGTGTTTTAAACCTGCTCTATGAAAGGGAATGTTCAACTCTGGGACTTGAATGTAAACATCACAAAGTGTTTCTGAGAATGCTTCTGTCTAGATTTTCTATGAAGATATTCCCGTTTCCAACGAAATCCTCAAAGCTATCGAAATATCCACTTGCACATTCTACAAAAAGAGTGTTTCAAAACTGCTATATCGAAAGAAAGGTTCAAGTCTGTTAGCTGAGGACACACAACACAAATAAGTTTCTGAGAATGCTTCCATCTTGTTTTTATGGGACGATATTTCCTTTTTAACCATACGCCTGATACCGTTCCAAATGTCCACTTCCACATACTACAAAAAGAGTGCTTCGAACCTACTCTATGAAAGGCAATGTTCAACTCTGTGACTTGAATGGAAACATCACAAAGAAGTTTCTCAGAATGCTGCTGTCTACTATTTGTCTGTAATCCCGCTTCCAACGAAATCCTCGGTTCTATAGAAATATCCTCTTGCAGATTCCAAAAAAAGAGTGTTTCACACCTGCTCTATCAATAGAAAGGTTCAACAATGTTAGTTTTGTAGATAGAGCATAAACAACTTTCTGAGATTGCTTCTATCTCATTTTTGTGGGAGGATATTTCCTTTTTTACCATGGGCCACAAAGCGCTGCAAATGTCCACTTCCAGATCCTACAAAAAGAGTATTTCAAACCGGCTCTATGAAAGGGAATGTTCAACTCTCTGACTCCAATGGAAACATCACAAAGAAGTTTCTGACAATGCTTCTGTCTAGATTTTACAGGAAGATATTCCCGTTTCCAATGAAATCGTCAAAGCTATCCAAATATCCACTTGCAGACACAACAAAAGGAGTGTTTCAAACGTGCTCCCTAAAAAGAAAGGTTCAAGTCCGTTAGTTGAGGGCACACACGAGAAATAAGTTTCTGAGAATGTTTCTGTCTTGTTTTTACCGGAAGATATTTCCTTCTTCGCCATAGGCAAGACAGCCTTGGAAATGTCCACTTCCAGATACTACAAAAAGAGTATTTCAAACCTGCTCTATGACAGGGAATGTTCAACTCTGTGACTTGAATGCAAACGTCAAAAAGAAGTTCTGAGAATGCTGCTGTCCACTTTTTATCTGTTATCCCGCTTCCAACGAAATCCTCAAAGCTATCCAAATGTCCACTTGGAGATTCTACAAAAAGAGTGTTTCCAAACGGCTGTATGAAAACACAGTTTCAAGTCTGTTAGTGGTGGACACACATAACAAATAAGTTTCTGAGAATGTTTCTGTCTGGTTTTTATGAGAAGATATTTCCTTTTTCACCATAGGCCTCAAAGCGATCCAAGTGCCCACTTCCAGATACCACAAAAAGAGTGTTTCAAACCTGTGCAATGAAAGGGACAGTTCAACTCTGTGACTTGAATGGAAACATCACAAAGAAGTTACTGAGAATGCTGCTGTCTACTTTTTATATGTAATCCCGTTTCCAACGAAATCCTCAGAGCTATCCAAATACCCATTTGCAGATTCTACAAGAAGAGTGTTTAAAAGCTGCTGTATCAAAAGAAAGTTTCAAGTCTGTTAGTTAAGGACACACATCACAAATAAGTTTCTGAGAATGCTTCTGTGTTGTATTTATGGGAAGATATATCCTTTTTAACCCTATGCCTGATACCGTTCCAAATGTCCACTTCCAGATACTACAAAAAGAGTGTTACAAACCTGCTCTATGAAAGGGAATGTTCAACTCTGTGACTTGAATGCAAACATCACAAAGACGTTTCTGAGAATGCTTCTGTCTAGATTTTATAGGGAAATATTCCCGTTTCCAACGAAATCGTCAAAGCTATCCAAATATCCACTTGCAGATACAACGAAAAGAGTGGTTCAAACGTGCTCTATAAAAAGAAAGGTTCAAGTCCGTTAGTTGAGGACACACATCAGAAATAAGTTTCTGAGAATGCTTCTGTCTTGTTTTTATGGGAAGATACTTCCTTCTCCACAGTAGTCCAGAAAGCGTTGGAAATGTCCACTTCCAGATACTACAAAAAGAGTGTTTCAAACCTGCTCTATGACAGGGAATGTTCAACTCTGTGACCTGAATGCAAACATCACAAAGAAGTTTCTGAGACTGCTGCTGTCCACTTTTTATATGTAATCCCGTTTCCAACGAAATCCTCAAAGTTATCCAAATGTCCACTTGCAGATTCTACAAAAAGAGTGTTTCCAAACTGCTGTATGAAAAGACAGGTTCAAGTCTGTTAGTGGAGGACACACATCACAAATAAGTTTCTGAGAATGTTTCTGTCTTGTTTTTATGGGAATATATTTCCTTTTTAACCGTAGGCCTGAAAGCGTTCCAAGTGTCCACTTCCAGATACTACAAAAAGAGTGTTTCAAACCTGCTCTGTGAAACGGAATGCTCAACTCTCTGACTTGAATGCATATTTCACAAAGAAGTTTCTGAGAATGCTGCTGTCTGGTTTTTATTGCAGATTCCAAAAAAAAGAGTGTTTCAAACCTGCTCTACCAATAGATAGCTTCAACACTCTTACTTCAGTAGATACAGCAGAAACAAGTTTCTGAGATTGTTTCTATCTCGTTTTCATGGGAAGATATTTCCTTTTTCACCTTTCGCATCCAAGCGCTCAAAATGTCCATTTCTAGATACTACAAAAAGAATGTTTCAAACCTGCTCTATGAAAGGGAATGTTCAACTCTGTGACTTGAATGCAAACATCACAAACATGTTTCTGAGAATGTTGCTGCCTACTTTTTATACGTAATCCCGTTTTCAACGAAATCCTCAAAGCTATCCAAATGTCCACTTACAGAGTCTACAAAAAGACTGTTTCCAAACTGCTCTATGAGAAGACAGGTTCAAGTCTGTTAGTGGAGGACACACATCACAAAGAAGTTTCTGAGAATGCTTCTGTCTTGTTCTTTTGGGAAGATATGTCCTTTTTAACTGTTGACCTGAAAGCTTTCCAAGTGTCCACTTCCAGATACTACAAAAAGAGTGTTTCAAACCTGCTGTATGAAACGGAATGCTCAACTGTCTGACTTGAATGCAAACATCACAAAGAAGTTTCTGAGAATGCTGCTGTCTAGTTTTTATATGTAATTCCAGTTCCAACAAAATCCTCAAATGTATCCAAATATCCACTTGCAGATTCCAAAAAAAGTGTCTTTCAAACCTGCTCTACCGATAGATAGGTTCAACACTGTTACTTCAGTAGATACAGCATAAACCAGTTTCTGAGATTGCTTCTGTCTCGTTTTAATGGGAAGATATTTCCTTTTTCGCCATAGGCCCCCAAGCGCTCAAAATGTCCACATCTAGATACTACAAAAAGAGTGTTTTAAACCTGCTCTATGAAAGGGAATGTTCAACTCTGGGACTTGAATGTAAACATCACAAAGTGTTTCTGAGAATGCTTCTGTCTAGATTTTCTATGAAGATATTCCCGTTTCCAACGAAATCCTCAAAGCTATCGAAATATCCACTTGCACATTCTACAAAAAGAGTGTTTCAAAACTGCTATATCGAAAGAAAGGTTCAAGTCTGTTAGCTGAGGACACACAACACAAATAAGTTTCTGAGAATGCTTCCATCTTGTTTTTATGGGACGATATTTCCTTTTTAACCATACGCCTGATACCGTTCCAAATGTCCACTTCCACATACTACAAAAAGAGTGCTTCGAACCTACTCTATGAAAGGCAATGTTCAACTCTGTGACTTGAATGGAAACATCACAAAGAAGTTTCTCAGAATGCTGCTGTCTACTATTTGTCTGTAATCCCGCTTCCAACGAAATCCTCGGTTCTATAGAAATATCCTCTTGCAGATTCCAAAAAAAGAGTGTTTCACACCTGCTCTATCAATAGAAAGGTTCAACAATGTTAGTTTTGTAGATAGAGCATAAACAACTTTCTGAGATTGCTTCTATCTCATTTTTGTGGGAGGATATTTCCTTTTTTACCATGGGCCACAAAGCGCTGCAAATGTCCACTTCCAGATCCTACAAAAAGAGTATTTCAAACCTGCTCTATGAAAGGGAATGTTCAACTCTCTGACTCCAATGGAAACATCACAAAGAAGTTTCTGACAATGCTTCTGTCTAGATTTTACAGGAAGATATTCCCGTTTCCAATGAAATCGTCAAAGCTATCCAAATATCCACTTGCAGACACAACAAAAAGAGTGTTTCAAACGTGCTCCCTAAAAAGAAAGGTTCAAGTCCGTTAGTTGAGGGCACACACGAGAAATAAGTTTCTGAGAATGTTTCTGTCTTGTTTTTACCGGAAGATATTTCCTTCTTCGCCGTAGGCAAGACAGCCTTGGAAATGTCCACTTCCAGATACTACAAAAAGAGTATTTCAAACCTGCTCTATGACAGGGAATGTTCAACTCTGTGACTTGAATGCAAACGTCAAAAAGAAGTTCTGAGAATGCTGCTGTCCACTTTTTATCTGTTATCCCGCTTCCAACGAAATCCTCAAAGCTATCCAAATGTCCACTTGGAGATTCTACAAAAAGAGTGTTTCCAAACGGCTGTATGAAAACACAGTTTCAAGTCTGTTAGTGGTGGACACACATAACAAATAAGTTTCTGAGAATGTTTCTGTCTGGTTTTTATGAGAAGATATTTCCTTTTTCACCATAGGCCTCAAAGCGATCCAAGTGCCCACTTCCAGATACCACAAAAAGAGTGTTTCAAACCTGTGCAATGAAAGGGACAGTTCAACTCTGTGACTTGAATGGAAACATCACAAAGAAGTTACTGAGAATGCTGCTGTCTACTTTTTATATGTAATCCCGTTTCCAACGAAATCCTCAGAGCTATCCAAATACCCATTTGCAGATTCTACAAGAAGAGTGTTTAAAAGCTGCTGTATCAAAAGAAAGTTTCAAGTCTGTTAGTTAAGGACACACATCACAAATAAGTTTCTGAGAATGCTTCTGTGTTGTATTTATGGGAAGATATATCCTTTTTAACCCTATGCCTGATACCGTTCCAAATGTCCACTTCCAGATACTACAAAAAGAGTGTTACAAACCTGCTCTATGAAAGGGAATGTTCAACTCTGTGACTTGAATGCAAACATCACAAAGACGTTTCTGAGAATGCTTCTGTCTAGATTTTATAGGGAAATATTCCCGTTTCCAACGAAATCGTCAAAGCTATCCAAATATCCACTTGCAGATACAACGAAAAGAGTGGTTCAAACGTGCTCTATAAAAAGAAAGGTTCAAGTCCGTTAGTTGAGGACACACATCAGAAATAAGTTTCTGAGAATGCTTCTGTCTTGTTTTTATGGGAAGATACTTCCTTCTCCACAGTAGTCCAGAAAGCGTTGGAAATGTCCACTTCCAGATACTACAAAAAGAGTGTTTCAAACCTGCTCTATGACAGGGAATGTTCAACTCTGTGACCTGAATGCAAACATCACAAAGAAGTTTCTGAGACTGCTGCTGTCCACTTTTTATATGTAATCCCGTTTCCAACGAAATCCTCAAAGTTATCCAAATGTCCACTTGCAGATTCTACAAAAAGAGTGTTTCCAAACTGCTGTATGAAAAGACAGGTTCAAGTCTGTTAGTGGAGGACACACATCACAAATAAGTTTCTGAGAATGTTTCTGTCTTGTTTTTATGGGAATATATTTCCTTTTTAACCGTAGGCCTGAAAGCGTTCCAAGTGTCCACTTCCAGATACTACAAAAAGAGTGTTTCAAACCTGCTCTGTGAAACGGAATGCTCAACTCTCTGACTTGAATGCATATTTCACAAAGAAGTTTCTGAGAATGCTGCTGTCTGGTTTTTATATGTAATTCCGTTGCCAACGATATCCTCAAATGTATCCAAATATCCACTTGCAGTTTCCACAAAAGAATTTTTGAAACCTGCTCTACCAATAGATAGCTTCAACACTCTTACTTCAGTAGATACAGCAGAAACAAGTTTCTGAGATTGTTTCTATCTCGTTTTCATGGGAAGATATTTCCTTTTTCACCTTTCGCATCCAAGCGCTCAAAATGTCCATTTCTAGATACTACAAAAAGAATGTTTCAAACCTGCTCTATGAAAGGGAATGTTCAACTCTGTGACTTGAATGCAAACATCACAAACATGTTTCTGAGAATGTTGCTGCCTACTTTTTATACGTAATCCCGTTTTCAACGAAATCCTCAAAGCTATCCAAATGTCCACTTACAGAGTCTACAAAAAGACTGTTTCCAAACTGCTCTATGAGAAGACAGGTTCAAGTCTGTTAGTGGAGGACACACATCACAAAGAAGTTTCTGAGAATGCTTCTGTCTTGTTCTTTTGGGAAGATATGTCCTTTTTAACTGTTGGCCTGAAAGCTTTCCAAGTGTCCACTTCCAGATACTACAAAAAGAGTGTTTCAAACCTGCTGTATGAAACGGAATGCTCAACTGTCTGACTTGAATGCAAACATCACAAAGAAGTTTCTGAGAATGCTGCTGTCTAGTTTTTATATGTAATTCCAGTTCCAACAAAATCCTCAAATGTATCCAAATATCCACTTGCAGATTCCAAAAAAAGTGTCTTTCAAACCTGCTCTACCGATAGATAGGTTCAACACTGTTACTTCAGTAGATACAGCATAAACCAGTTTCTGAGATTGCTTCTGTCTCGTTTTAATGGGAAGATATTTCCTTTTTCGCCATAGGCCCCCAAGCGCTCAAAATGTCCACATCTAGATACTACAAAAAGAGTGTTTTAAACCTGCTCTATGAAAGGGAATGTTCAACTCTGGGACTTGAATGTAAACATCACAAAGTGTTTCTGAGAATGCTTCTGTCTAGATTTTCTATGAAGATATTCCCGTTTCCAACGAAATCCTCAAAGCTATCGAAATATCCACTTGCACATTCTACAAAAAGAGTGTTTCAAAACTGCTATATCGAAAGAAAGGTTCAAGTCTGTTAGCTGAGGACACACAACACAAATAAGTTTCTGAGAATGCTTCCATCTTGTTTTTATGGGACGATATTTCCTTTTTAACCATACGCCTGATACCGTTCCAAATGTCCACTTCCACATACTACAAAAAGAGTGCTTCGAACCTACTCTATGAAAGGCAATGTTCAACTCTGTGACTTGAATGGAAACATCACAAAGAAGTTTCTCAGAATGCTGCTGTCTACTATTTGTCTGTAATCCCGCTTCCAACGAAATCCTCGGTTCTATAGAAATATCCTCTTGCAGATTCCAAAAAAAGAGTGTTTCACACCTGCTCTATCAATAGAAAGGTTCAACAATGTTAGTTTTGTAGATAGAGCATAAACAACTTTCTGAGATTGCTTCTATCTCATTTTTGTGGGAGGATATTTCCTTTTTTACCATGGGCCACAAAGCGCTGCAAATGTCCACTTCCAGATCCTACAAAAAGAGTATTTCAAACCTGCTCTATGAAAGGGAATGTTCAACTCTCTGACTCCAATGGAAACATCACAAAGAAGTTTCTGACAATGCTTCTGTCTAGATTTTACAGGAAGATATTCCCGTTTCCAATGAAATCGTCAAAGCTATCCAAATATCCACTTGCAGACACAACAAAAAGAGTGTTTCAAACGTGCTCCCTAAAAAGAAAGGTTCAAGTCCGTTAGTTGAGGGCACACACGAGAAATAAGTTTCTGAGAATGTTTCTGTCTTGTTTTTATGGGAAGATATTTCCTTCTTCGCCGTAGGCAAGACAGCCTTGGAAATGTCCACTTCCAGATACTACAAAAAGAGTATTTCAAACCTGCTCTATGACAGGGAATGTTCAACTCTGTGACTTGAATGCAAACGTCAAAAAGAAGTTCTGAGAATGCTGCTGTCCACTTTTTATCTGTTATCCCGCTTCCAACGAAATCCTCAAAGCTATCCAAATGTCCACTTGGAGATTCTACAAAAAGAGTGTTTCCAAACGGCTGTATGAAAACACAGTTTCAAGTCTGTTAGTGGTGGACACACATAACAAATAAGTTTCTGAGAATGTTTCTGTCTGGTTTTTATGAGAAGATATTTCCTTTTTCACCATAGGCCTCAAAGCGATCCAAGTGCCCACTTCCAGATACCACAAAAAGAGTGTTTCAAACCTGTGCAATGAAAGGGACAGTTCAACTCTGTGACTTGAATGGAAACATCACAAAGAAGTTACTGAGAATGCTGCTGTCTACTTTTTATATGTAATCCCGTTTCCAACGAAATCCTCAGAGCTATCCAAATACCCATTTGCAGATTCTACAAGAAGAGTGTTTAAAAGCTGCTGTATCAAAAGAAAGTTTCAAGTCTGTTAGTTAAGGACACACATCACAAATAAGTTTCTGAGAATGCTTCTGTGTTGTATTTATGGGAAGATATATCCTTTTTAACCCTATGCCTGATACCGTTCCAAATGTCCACTTCCAGATACTACAAAAAGAGTGTTACAAACCTGCTCTATGAAAGGGAATGTTCAACTCTGTGACTTGAATGCAAACATCACAAAGACGTTTCTGAGAATGCTTCTGTCTAGATTTTATAGGGAAATATTCCCGTTTCCAACGAAATCGTCAAAGCTATCCAAATATCCACTTGCAGATACAACGAAAAGAGTGGTTCAAACGTGCTCTATAAAAAGAAAGGTTCAAGTCCGTTAGTTGAGGACACACATCAGAAATAAGTTTCTGAGAATGCTTCTGTCTTGTTTTTATGGGAAGATACTTCCTTCTCCACAGTAGTCCAGAAAGCGTTGGAAATGTCCACTTCCAGATACTACAAAAAGAGTGTTTCAAACCTGCTCTATGACAGGGAATGTTCAACTCTGTGACCTGAATGCAAACATCACAAAGAAGTTTCTGAGACTGCTGCTGTCCACTTTTTATATGTAATCCCGTTTCCAACGAAATCCTCAAAGTTATCCAAATGTCCACTTGCAGATTCTACAAAAAGAGTGTTTCCAAACTGCTGTATGAAAAGACAGGTTCAAGTCTGTTAGTGGAGGACACACATCACAAATAAGTTTCTGAGAATGTTTCTGTCTTGTTTTTATGGGAATATATTTCCTTTTTAACCGTAGGCCTGAAAGCGTTCCAAGTGTCCACTTCCAGATACTACAAAAAGAGTGTTTCAAACCTGCTCTGTGAAACGGAATGCTCAACTCTCTGACTTGAATGCATATTTCACAAAGAAGTTTCTGAGAATGCTGCTGTCTGGTTTTTATTGCAGATTCCAAAAAAAAGAGTGTTTCAAACCTGCTCTACCAATAGATAGCTTCAACACTCTTACTTCAGTAGATACAGCAGAAACAAGTTTCTGAGATTGTTTCTATCTCGTTTTCATGGGAAGATATTTCCTTTTTCACCTTTCGCATCCAAGCGCTCAAAATGTCCATTTCTAGATACTACAAAAAGAATGTTTCAAACCTGCTCTATGAAAGGGAATGTTCAACTCTGTGACTTGAATGCAAACATCACAAACATGTTTCTGAGAATGTTGCTGCCTACTTTTTATACGTAATCCCGTTTTCAACGAAATCCTCAAAGCTATCCAAATGTCCACTTACAGAGTCTACAAAAAGACTGTTTCCAAACTGCTCTATGAGAAGACAGGTTCAAGTCTGTTAGTGGAGGACACACATCACAAATAAGTTTCTGAGAATGCTTCTGTCTTGTTCTTTTGGGAAGATATGTCCTTTTTAACTGTAGGCCTGAAAGCTTTCCAAGTGTCCACTTCCAGATACTACAAAAAGAGTGTTTCAAACCTGCTGTATGAAACGGAATGCTCAACTGTCTGACTTGAATGCAAACATCACAAAGAAGTTTCTGAGAATGCTGCTGTCTAGTTGTTATATGTAATTCCAGTTCCAACAAAATCCTCAAATGTATCCAAATATCCACTTGCAGATTCCAAAAAAAGTGTCTTTCAAACCTGCTCTACCGATAGATAGGTTCAACACTGTTACTTCAGTAGATACAGCATAAACCAGTTTCTGAGATTGCTTCTGTCTCGTTTTAATGGGAAGATATTTCCTTTTTCGCCATAGGCCCCCAAGCGCTCAAAATGTCCACATCTAGATACTACAAAAAGAGTGTTTTAAACCTGCTCTATGAAAGGGAATGTTCAACTCTGGGACTTGAATGTAAACATCACAAAGTGTTTCTGAGAATGCTTCTGTCTAGATTTTCTATGAAGATATTCCCGTTTCCAACGAAATCCTCAAAGCTATCGAAATATCCACTTGCACATTCTACAAAAAGAGTGTTTCAAAACTGCTATATCGAAAGAAAGGTTCAAGTCTGTTAGCTGAGGACACACAACACAAATAAGTTTCTGAGAATGCTTCCATCTTGTTTTTATGGGACGATATTTCCTTTTTAACCATACGCCTGATACCGTTCCAAATGTCCACTTCCACATACTACAAAAAGAGTGCTTCGAACCTACTCTATGAAAGGCAATGTTCAACTCTGTGACTTGAATGGAAACATCACAAAGAAGTTTCTCAGAATGCTGCTGTCTACTATTTGTCTGTAATCCCGCTTCCAACGAAATCCTCGGTTCTATAGAAATATCCTCTTGCAGATTCCAAAAAAAGAGTGTTTCACACCTGCTCTATCAATAGAAAGGTTCAACAATGTTAGTTTTGTAGATAGAGCATAAACAACTTTCTGAGATTGCTTCTATCTCATTTTTGTGGGAGGATATTTCCTTTTTTACCATGGGCCACAAAGCGCTGCAAATGTCCACTTCCAGATCCTACAAAAAGAGTATTTCAAACCTGCTCTATGAAAGGGAATGTTCAACTCTCTGACTCCAATGGAAACATCACAAAGAAGTTTCTGACAATGCTTCTGTCTAGATTTTACAGGAAGATATTCCCGTTTCCAATGAAATCGTCAAAGCTATCCAAATATCCACTTGCAGACACAACAAAAAGAGTGTTTCAAACGTGCTCCCTAAAAAGAAAGGTTCAAGTCCGTTAGTTGAGGGCACACACGAGAAATAAGTTTCTGAGAATGTTTCTGTCTTGTTTTTACCGGAAGATATTTCCTTCTTCGCCGTAGGCAAGACAGCCTTGGAAATGTCCACTTCCAGATACTACAAAAAGAGTATTTCAAACCTGCTCTATGACAGGGAATGTTCAACTCTGTGACTTGAATGCAAACGTCAAAAAGAAGTTCTGAGAATGCTGCTGTCCACTTTTTATCTGTTATCCCGCTTCCAACGAAATCCTCAAAGCTATCCAAATGTCCACTTGGAGATTCTACAAAAAGAGTGTTTCCAAACGGCTGTATGAAAACACAGTTTCAAGTCTGTTAGTGGTGGACACACATAACAAATAAGTTTCTGAGAATGTTTCTGTCTGGTTTTTATGAGAAGATATTTCCTTTTTCACCATAGGCCTCAAAGCGATCCAAGTGCCCACTTCCAGATACCACAAAAAGAGTGTTTCAAACCTGTGCAATGAAAGGGACAGTTCAACTCTGTGACTTGAATGGAAACATCACAAAGAAGTTACTGAGAATGCTGCTGTCTACTTTTTATATGTAATCCCGTTTCCAACGAAATCCTCAGAGCTATCCAAATACCCATTTGCAGATTCTACAAGAAGAGTGTTTAAAAGCTGCTGTATCAAAAGAAAGTTTCAAGTCTGTTAGTTAAGGACACACATCACAAATAAGTTTCTGAGAATGCTTCTGTGTTGTATTTATGGGAAGATATATCCTTTTTAACCCTATGCCTGATACCGTTCCAAATGTCCACTTCCAGATACTACAAAAAGAGTGTTACAAACCTGCTCTATGAAAGGGAATGTTCAACTCTGTGACTTGAATGCAAACATCACAAAGACGTTTCTGAGAATGCTTCTGTCTAGATTTTATAGGGAAATATTCCCGTTTCCAACGAAATCGTCAAAGCTATCCAAATATCCACTTGCAGATACAACGAAAAGAGTGGTTCAAACGTGCTCTATAAAAAGAAAGGTTCAAGTCCGTTAGTTGAGGACACACATCAGAAATAAGTTTCTGAGAATGCTTCTGTCTTGTTTTTATGGGAAGATACTTCCTTCTCCACAGTAGTCCAGAAAGCGTTGGAAATGTCCACTTCCAGATACTACAAAAAGAGTGTTTCAAACCTGCTCTATGACAGGGAATGTTCAACTCTGTGACCTGAATGCAAACATCACAAAGAAGTTTCTGAGACTGCTGCTGTCCACTTTTTATATGTAATCCCGTTTCCAACGAAATCCTCAAAGTTATCCAAATGTCCACTTGCAGATTCTACAAAAAGAGTGTTTCCAAACTGCTGTATGAAAAGACAGGTTCAAGTCTGTTAGTGGAGGACACACATCACAAATAAGTTTCTGAGAATGTTTCTGTCTTGTTTTTATGGGAATATATTTCCTTTTTAACCGTAGGCCTGAAAGCGTTCCAAGTGTCCACTTCCAGATACTACAAAAAGAGTGTTTCAAACCTGCTCTGTGAAACGGAATGCTCAACTCTCTGACTTGAATGCATATTTCACAAAGAAGTTTCTGAGAATGCTGCTGTCTGGTTTTTATTGCAGATTCCAAAAAAAAGAGTGTTTCAAACCTGCTCTACCAATAGATAGCTTCAACACTCTTACTTCAGTAGATACAGCAGAAACAAGTTTCTGAGATTGTTTCTATCTCGTTTTCATGGGAAGATATTTCCTTTTTCACCTTTCGCATCCAAGCGCTCAAAATGTCCATTTCTAGATACTACAAAAAGAATGTTTCAAACCTGCTCTATGAAAGGGAATGTTCAACTCTGTGACTTGAATGCAAACATCACAAACATGTTTCTGAGAATGTTGCTGCCTACTTTTTATACGTAATCCCGTTTTCAACGAAATCCTCAAAGCTATCCAAATGTCCACTTACAGAGTCTACAAAAAGACTGTTTCCAAACTGCTCTATGAGAAGACAGGTTCAAGTCTGTTAGTGGAGGACACACATCACAAATAAGTTTCTGAGAATGCTTCTGTCTTGTTCTTTTGGGAAGATATGTCCTTTTTAACTGTAGGCCTGAAAGCTTTCCAAGTGTCCACTTCCAGATACTACAAAAAGAGTGTTTCAAACCTGCTGTATGAAACGGAATGCTCAACTGTCTGACTTGAATGCAAACATCACAAAGAAGTTTCTGAGAATGCTGCTGTCTAGTTGTTATATGTAATTCCAGTTCCAACAAAATCCTCAAATGTATCCAAATATCCACTTGCAGATTCCAAAAAAAGTGTCTTTCAAACCTGCTCTACCGATAGATAGGTTCAACACTGTTACTTCAGTAGATACAGCATAAACCAGTTTCTGAGATTGCTTCTGTCTCGTTTTAATGGGAAGATATTTCCTTTTTCGCCATAGGCCCCCAAGCGCTCAAAATGTCCACATCTAGATACTACAAAAAGAGTGTTTTAAACCTGCTCTATGAAAGGGAATGTTCAACTCTGGGACTTGAATGTAAACATCACAAAGTGTTTCTGAGAATGCTTCTGTCTAGATTTTCTATGAAGATATTCCCGTTTCCAACGAAATCCTCAAAGCTATCGAAATATCCACTTGCACATTCTACAAAAAGAGTGTTTCAAAACTGCTATATCGAAAGAAAGGTTCAAGTCTGTTAGCTGAGGACACACAACACAAATAAGTTTCTGAGAATGCTTCCATCTTGTTTTTATGGGACGATATTTCCTTTTTAACCATACGCCTGATACCGTTCCAAATGTCCACTTCCACATACTACAAAAAGAGTGCTTCGAACCTACTCTATGAAAGGCAATGTTCAACTCTGTGACTTGAATGGAAACATCACAAAGAAGTTTCTCAGAATGCTGCTGTCTACTATTTGTCTGTAATCCCGCTTCCAACGAAATCCTCGGTTCTATAGAAATATCCTCTTGCAGATTCCAAAAAAAGAGTGTTTCACACCTGCTCTATCAATAGAAAGGTTCAACAATGTTAGTTTTGTAGATAGAGCATAAACAACTTTCTGAGATTGCTTCTATCTCATTTTTGTGGGAGGATATTTCCTTTTTTACCATGGGCCACAAAGCGCTGCAAATGTCCACTTCCAGATCCTACAAAAAGAGTATTTCAAACCTGCTCTATGAAAGGGAATGTTCAACTCTCTGACTCCAATGGAAACATCACAAAGAAGTTTCTGACAATGCTTCTGTCTAGATTTTACAGGAAGATATTCCCGTTTCCAATGAAATCGTCAAAGCTATCCAAATATCCACTTGCAGACACAACAAAAAGAGTGTTTCAAACGTGCTCCCTAAAAAGAAAGGTTCAAGTCCGTTAGTTGAGGGCACACACGAGAAATAAGTTTCTGAGAATGTTTCTGTCTTGTTTTTACCGGAAGATATTTCCTTCTTCGCCGTAGGCAAGACAGCCTTGGAAATGTCCACTTCCAGATACTACAAAAAGAGTATTTCAAACCTGCTCTATGACAGGGAATGTTCAACTCTGTGACTTGAATGCAAACGTCAAAAAGAAGTTCTGAGAATGCTGCTGTCCACTTTTTATCTGTTATCCCGCTTCCAACGAAATCCTCAAAGCTATCCAAATGTCCACTTGGAGATTCTACAAAAAGAGTGTTTCCAAACGGCTGTATGAAAACACAGTTTCAAGTCTGTTAGTGGTGGACACACATAACAAATAAGTTTCTGAGAATGTTTCTGTCTGGTTTTTATGAGAAGATATTTCCTTTTTCACCATAGGCCTCAAAGCGATCCAAGTGCCCACTTCCAGATACCACAAAAAGAGTGTTTCAAACCTGTGCAATGAAAGGGACAGTTCAACTCTGTGACTTGAATGGAAACATCACAAAGAAGTTACTGAGAATGCTGCTGTCTACTTTTTATATGTAATCCCGTTTCCAACGAAATCCTCAGAGCTATCCAAATACCCATTTGCAGATTCTACAAGAAGAGTGTTTAAAAGCTGCTGTATCAAAAGAAAGTTTCAAGTCTGTTAGTTAAGGACACACATCACAAATAAGTTTCTGAGAATGCTTCTGTGTTGTATTTATGGGAAGATATATCCTTTTTAACCCTATGCCTGATACCGTTCCAAATGTCCACTTCCAGATACTACAAAAAGAGTGTTACAAACCTGCTCTATGAAAGGGAATGTTCAACTCTGTGACTTGAATGCAAACATCACAAAGACGTTTCTGAGAATGCTTCTGTCTAGATTTTATAGGGAAATATTCCCGTTTCCAACGAAATCGTCAAAGCTATCCAAATATCCACTTGCAGATACAACGAAAAGAGTGGTTCAAACGTGCTCTATAAAAAGAAAGGTTCAAGTCCGTTAGTTGAGGACACACATCAGAAATAAGTTTCTGAGAATGCTTCTGTCTTGTTTTTATGGGAAGATACTTCCTTCTCCACAGTAGTCCAGAAAGCGTTGGAAATGTCCACTTCCAGATACTACAAAAAGAGTGTTTCAAACCTGCTCTATGACAGGGAATGTTCAACTCTGTGACCTGAATGCAAACATCACAAAGAAGTTTCTGAGACTGCTGCTGTCCACTTTTTATATGTAATCCCGTTTCCAACGAAATCCTCAAAGTTATCCAAATGTCCACTTGCAGATTCTACAAAAAGAGTGTTTCCAAACTGCTGTATGAAAAGACAGGTTCAAGTCTGTTAGTGGAGGACACACATCACAAATAAGTTTCTGAGAATGTTTCTGTCTTGTTTTTATGGGAATATATTTCCTTTTTAACCGTAGGCCTGAAAGCGTTCCAAGTGTCCACTTCCAGATACTACAAAAAGAGTGTTTCAAACCTGCTCTGTGAAACGGAATGCTCAACTCTCTGACTTGAATGCATATTTCACAAAGAAGTTTCTGAGAATGCTGCTGTCTGGTTTTTATTGCAGATTCCAAAAAAAAGAGTGTTTCAAACCTGCTCTACCAATAGATAGCTT